>NC_091624.1:96668559-99168559 GCF_027580195.1 Bos mutus | reverse complement strand
CAGTTCTTGCATCTGCCTTTGGTAAGTAAAGATAAAAACTAAGGCATTTGCCCTCACTCTCTACTCCAATGAATAAATAAGAGGAAGCCATCTTCAACAGGCTGCTTTATTTTCTACTCTTTTTAATCTCCTCCTGCCTTTCTGTAGACCGAGGAGAAGTAATAGAGTAATTAATCATGTGATATTCATATCCTGACAGCACCAGCCTCTTATGACTACATTTACGGCTGTACTCCCAAGCCTCTTTTATGCCACATCCTCTGGTTTGTCAAAGCTTTCCCAGTACAACTCTACACTATCCACTATTTAGCACAAGTATCATTTTATGTCAATTCAAGAATGATTACTAAGGTAGAGAAATCAATAAAGAGAAGGTCTATTAAAACCCAGGTAATAATAGAAGGTACCGGAAAGATTCTAATCTGCCCTGTGACTTGGCAAGAGGCCCTGTCTTAAGGCAGTAAGAGTTCACTTGCTCTTGTAGCATCACTAGACACTTTTTAACAGTAGAATATGATCACCTCCATGCTGTGACTTGCGGATAGATTCTTTAGAGGGGGTCCAAGTTGATCTTTCAAGAGAAACATTTGGAGTTTCCGATTTTGAGAGACCAGGGGAGTAACTGAACCACCCTTCACTTGTCACTTTCCTGGGTATGAGTTGCACTGATTGAAATACACTAAGGGGTCTTCTGGTGATGACCTGGTCACTTACAATGAGGGAGATTCCAGAAGGCCCCACAAACTGGATAAAATTGAAATTTGCTAAACAATCCCATCATTTGATTAAGTCTTAGATTCTAGTTATTTCTGAATGAATGGGAAAGACATGATAAGACAGAGAAGAAGAAACTTTCTTCTAGAGATCATAGGGGAATGCTTCAAGTCCTTTCTAAGTGCCAGTATTGAGAAATTTATTTCAAGGAGCAGCCTCTATAGTGTTATTTTTGCTCCTTTTTACAACTGGATGTCAGGTGTCCATCCTGATAAGTGCATTGATTGTGGAATTTATAGCATGCCACAGTCAGCATCTTAGACTGCCCTGACTGCCTTCAATTGTCTGACCAGGCAACAGAGTGGAAGGGGAATACTAAATCATATCCAGACACTGCAGAGAATATGTTCCATAACAGAGACTCAGCACTCCAGAGATCATATGAATACTAATGTTCTTCATCTTTCATTTTGTGTAAACTTGGAGAGAAGTTGGAATGTCTGACTTCATTCAGTGGAATCTACTTTAAAGAAGACTAGGCTTTAGAGTAACAAGAGAGTGTTTTGGCGTCCATTATAAAATAATTAATTAAAAAGTTATGTTTATGTTAAGAAGGTTCTGACTGACTTCGAAATCACTCTTAAAGATATATGATTATTAATGCCAGTATACAAAATGCATGAATACAGAGAGTGATTTTAGAATTTACTGTATGAATGAAGTAATCAATAGTATTTCTACTTGTTTATTTTTATGTTTGTTTCAGTGGAACCTGATAATATATAGAGTTCCATGTACTGCCTAAATACACTTAAACACAGGTGTTTAGGTTCTGGCAACACAAGAAAGAAAAAGAGAATGAGTAGTTTATGTTCTCAGAGTTCCACATGTAAGGATATCATGCCTTTCAAAAAATTAACCATTTGCCAATCTCCATGTTGATAGACTTAGTAAAAATATAGAACTATGAGTTCAGTTTTTGGCCATAATTACATCAGAAGACATCGTGTTTCAGTGCAATGATTTTGTTACTTTTACTTCTCTTGTAATTTCACTTAGCTTATTTTTCTGTATATTAAGCAATAAATCATATTTAAATGTAGTCATGGCAAGGAAAAAGATGAAGTCACTTACTTCCATGTTAGTCCCTACAGTGAAACTATTGTTTTTTCTCCTCTGGAAATCTCAGGCCTGGAAGACAATGGCTCTTAGAAATTAGGTCAGATACCAAAAGAAAAACAAAAGCCAAACACACACACACACAAAACGAACAGAAAGCCGTAGGCTTAACAACAAGCAAACACGTTAACCATCTCAAAGTCATTTCTTACTTTGTGGTGTCAGGTAATATACTTTCTGCCTTGGTGGTGTCCTTATCTAGATATTTTTGAATGATTTGCAGAGGATTTCATTACAACCTAATGATTCAACCAGACCTGGAAGAAAAGTAAAATCTGTATGTTCTGTTGAGGCAGAAGATGCTTTGAGGGGAGACACATGAATGAGGCAGGTGAGTCAAATTCTGAGGCACTACAACCCCGCCACATAATTTTCTAAATACTAGTTTTTCTGTTCCCTTCAGCAGAGGAAAATATTTTTTTCTCAAAAGATATCAGTGCTGGACATGTCTGGGTTCTCATAAGGAAAGTTGTCAGTAGAAAACATGACATTTTTAAAGAGTGACCACTGATCAAAGTAGTTCTGACAATAAAAATTCACATAAGCTTTGCATCCAATAAATAGTACCATCAAATCTACCACTGGATTTTTCAAATTAATCAAGAAGAGGGTTATTTCTGCTCGCAGAGGGTATAGTAATCCATGGTTTAGTCAGTTTAGTCTTAGGGGAAAAAAAAAAGAAAGCTTTATGTTGCATGGTGCTTGAAAAGTAAAACCTGAGAAGAATTCTATTAGATTTATTCCACCCTGGTAGAAAGCAGAGTAAGCATTCACTTCTGAATTACTAATTAAAGAAAAATAGAGATATTGATGAGTGGTCCTCCTATGAAATGTGACACTGTGGGACTTTTCTACAACTTATTAAATGAAATGGCCATATCAATTTCATATTTTTATGAAAAGAGAAAAAAAGCATGATTGACTTTTATGGTGGATATTAAGGAACTTAGATTTAAAGGGGGAACTTAATTAAGACTTCTAAATGGAGTCTTCTCTCTCTACACTGTGTTCTCATCCGTTACTTTGACTGATAAAACCATTTCTGTGCAAGTTGAGTTCAGTTCAGTCGCTCAGTTGTGTCCGACTCTTTGCGACCCCATGAATCGCAGCATGCCGGGCCTCCCTGTCCATCACCAACTCCCGGAGTTCACTCAAACTCATGTCCATCGAGTCGGTGATGCCATCCAGCCGTCTCATCCTCTGTCGTCCGCTTCTCCTCCTGCCCCCAATCCCTCCCAGAATCAGAGTCTTTTCCAATGAGTCTTCTCTTCGCATGAGGTGGCCAAAGTGTTGGAGTTTCAGCTTTAGCATCATTCCTTCCAAAGAACACGCAGAACAAAGGGCTCTCCAATTCTCTGATTCATCCCTGAGCCCCAAATTTATATGTGTAATAACCTAATAAAGTTCTGTTTTATATTAAGAGTGTACGAGGCACTCTGCTTTTCAATCACAGCACCTGAAATAAAGTCTATCCTCCTTACCACGGCCTGCGAGTGACTCATAATTTGGCCATCTCATTAGAAATTTGTTCCCCAGCACTCTTCATGTGGCCTGCTAGACTCTGACCCTTGCTTTCTTTCTGTTCTTTGAATGCTGAGCTCATTTTCATTGGGAGCATCTGCATTCTGTTTGTCTGGATGACTTTCCTTCAGCTATGTCAGGCTCTTTCCTGTCTTTTAAATCTCATGTTAAATGGCACTTGTCAGTAAGGTCTCACTGCACTGTCCATCTGAATGACCCCCTGGGGTCCCACCCTCACCTCACAATTCCCTATCATATCTTCTGATTTCCATTTTCCTTAATTTTATTACTGTTTGAATATGCTATACGTTTGAACATAGATGTGTTTCCTCCCAGGTGACTACAACACCTGTGACACAATTATAAGATAAATAGTAAAAGATGAATAGATGTTTGTAAAAATGAATGTTTGCTTGCTTTTAAATGTATTTCTACTCGATCTATAAGTTCTTTGTATTCCACATGAATTCCTCTTATTTTTTCTTGAATCTCCTAATCTGGACTTTATAGCTGCTTCCATTTATTTCCATTATAATTAGATTTTTCTGGATAATATTTACATTATTTTGACATAAATTGAGGGAAGATTTATACCACTCTTCATTCCAAAAAACTATCTTTAAATAGTGAGTTGCTACGTACAATACCAACTCTATTTTCTAGAATTATTTTCAGTGTTTGTCAATAAAATAGTCAAATACACTGTTTTATTTTGTGTGTGGTAAGTTAAACATTGTTCACAGGTTTGTGGTTATTCACATCTCTTCTGGCAAATGTTTTTGTCTCTGTGACTGTTTTTCTAGAAAATGTATTCATGGTTTATTAAAAGTGCTGGAAATTAAGACTACGTCTTTTTACAAACAAAGCATATCCCTATTATGAAAATTCAGGTGGTCAGACGTACATGGTCTTTACATCCTTCCACATTAGAAAACTTTCCAAGAAATCACATGGAACTATCTTTCTTGCTCTTTAGCACTGTGAACGTCTCATTGACTCTGCTGTATCTTTTGTCTAGAAGTTAGTCCAATGTAACCCCAAGAATTTTAGCAAAATGACACCTCTGCTTTCATTTAACTTTGTGTCTCGGATTCAGAAGTTTATTGGTATAGATGTTCTTATAGTAAAAGTTTATTTTCTAGATTTTGGCAGGACAGAGAAATAAAAGTAGGAATATTATTTTGATTCTGCAAATTTAAATAATTAAAAAGAGAATAAAGGAAATAAGTAGATAAGACATACTATAAGATTGACACATAAGCCAGACATATCAACACAGATTAGTGAAAAAGTATCTAGCACGTGGTGTGTAGAAAATAGTAATATTATTAAAGTAAGTATGTGTTAGGCTAGGATATGTATTGATAGCAGACAACCCCACAGTCTCAGTGGCTTAACAAAAGTTTTATCTCCATATTCCAAGGGATTTTTGCTCTACACTGTCACGTCTGATAGAGGCTCCGACATCTAATAACTTTATCATCTAGCAAATGCACTCTGCTAGTTTTAACAAAGGAAGACACTCTGTTACAGGTTCTAGTAGGGTTAACATATAAAAGATACATTTATTTTAACAAAATATTGTGTATTTTATTTGGGTGAGGTGCTGAAAACAATGAAGTATATAATACAGATATATATAATTCTAAAAAGTTTTGCCTGGACTGTATTATCCATAAAAAAATGGCTAGATGATCAGTTGTCAAATGGAAGGTTTTTCCTTAGATTTATCCTCCCTAATTTTAATCAATGATTTAGAAAATATATGAGCTGTTACATATTATCTAGTGATAAAACAATTCTGTTTAAAAATTGAGACTATGGATATTTCAGTGAGATGTGGAAAAAGTATTTCATGCATCATTATAGATGATGACAAGTATATTTTACCTCCCACATAGAAAGTAACAGTTTTACATGTCAAAGCATTACTTTCTTGTTCTGGCTTTCTGCAAGATCAAGTGAATTTTAATTTATTTTAAACCTTTCCCATTGCATATTATAATGCAGTTATATTTATACTTAGAGTTTTATTGGCCCTATAGAAGTCACTGTGACTAATGTGAAATATTTTATATTTCCATAGATGTGATAGTTTTCTATTATTAATGATTTTGTAAAAATATATAACCAATAGAGCATTTTAACATAAATAAAGAAGAAATAAATGGAAAACAGATACAAGTATATATTTTGGGTCATAATGATATATTCATATGTTCCACTCATTTTTAAAAGTTTTGAGTTCTCCGTGAGTACATTTCATTAATAGAGTATCTGTTGCCTTCTTGTTTCTTCTTGTCATCTGATTTTTATTTTGTAAGTTTCGGATTATACATCATAATTTGAATGTGTGTACCTTCCATCTGGCTTTCCTGGTAGTTCAGCTGGTGAAGAATCCTCCCACAATGCAGGAGATCTGGGTTCCATCCCTGGGTTGGGAAGGTTCCCTGGAAGAGGGCATGGTGACCCACTCTAGTATTCTTGCCTGGAGAATCCCCATGGACAGTAAAGCCTGGAGGGCTACAATCCATGGGACCCCAAAGGACACGGCTGAGTGACTAAGCACACACACACACCTTCCATCCGTGTACTCATACTCTCTGCTATCAAAGAAGGCACTGCAATTGTTCTTAAATAGGTCTTTGTCTAAGAAAGGAGAAATTGAAGCAGATTAGTAATAAAAGTTGTAAGATAAACCGTGAACACTATAACACAGTCAGACAGAGGAGAGACCTGCCACAAGAAATATTTACCAGAGATAGCATCATGAAATGTCAAGGGCTGTTTTGCATGTAGTTTAGCCTAAACAAAGGACAGGACCTCAAGAAGTCAGAATAAAAGCACTTGATTTCCCCAGGGCCATGGAGTTAGATAATTTTATGTCTTGGGTGTTTAGAGGAGCAAGGATGAATTGAAAGTTGATGAAGAATAAAATAAAGGGTAAAAGCCTGAGCATACTGGTAATTTGAGCTTAATAAGTTATGTTGTATAAATTACTTACCCATGTCAAACCAATATGTTACTCACAGTGTAATATATTTACTTTCTACCAAACTGCTGGCAGTATTGTATGTGTGTGAGATAGAGGGGAGAAGGAAGAAAGGGAATGAGGAAGAGAAAAGGAGGGGAGGGGAGGGGAGGGGAGGGAAGAATGTGGGGGGAATGTAGGGGAAGGAAGGATGGAATACATGAGAAAGACAGAGAGATTTATATCTTTTGAAAATCCGAATTTGGTCTTTGGTTTCCATTTTGGAATGAAAGCCCCAGTGACAATATAATTGTCATTTCATTTAATCTTTTTTCTTTTCCCTTAGGAAGATTGCTAATCCCAAGGAATAAACAAGTTAAATATTGGGAAATGAATTCCTCGAAGCCCAGGTTTCTTTCTGATGATATGCAGGGGGAAAGATTTTCTGTAAAATAATATTTTTAAAAGGATTGTGTTTTCAGAAATAGTGCAAAACCAAATTATTTTGATTCCATAGATATCTCAAGAATTAAATTGATATTATTACTTCCTTAAAATAACTAACCTGTAGATTATTTTCTGACAAATATGTCATTTCATTTTGCAATTGATCTTTGAATATGCCTAGTTGCATCAAAGTCTTCTAGTTTGGAAATCTAGCATTGATGACTTTTTCTTTACAATTCTTATGTTCACTACAGTTTCTTACAGCTTCAGTTGAAAATTCTTGAGACTCACACTTTGCCCTCATTTCCAAACAATATATTCAGTTTTTATGTTTATACATTCCTTTGGAAGTGCTTTCTGGTCTTTCTAATTCATTTTTACTTCTATTGAATCCTGGTTATTATTTCCTCTATACAATTTAGAGATTATGATTCCCCAAATAACCATAACATGATCTCATTGTTTATGCTCATGAAAATAGAATTTGAGTTAGATGTTTACACCATCATTATGATCAAGCCATTTAAACCTTGAATAGCACCAATTTTCTCATTAAAAATTCCAAAATATTGGAGTGAATGACCGAAAACCCATTTAGCATCAACACACGATGATACTATATTATTGTCTGCCAAATTAAACTTGAGTAAGTTTTTTAGGTTTCTCTTCATATTAACCCATCTTAAATTTCCAATCTAATTTCTACTATTGCTCAGTGTGTATTCTCAATTGTAGTTAAACTAGTCACCTTCTATAAACAAGTTCTGTGATTATCTATGTTGATTTGACTTTGGCAATTGTTTGACCTCAGTCCGAACATTTCTTTATCTCTGACTTTTCCTCTCCCATCAGACACCAAAAAAGAATTTGCATTGGCTACGGTCTACTGTTTTAGAAAATATCTTATTCTCCTTCCACAGAATATTTTTTGCTTTCCATTCCATATAGGTATCTGTCATCTTTTTCAGAATTCCAAGCTAAACCAAATGTATGAGAGATTGCATTTATGTAGTGTGATTCTTCTCAAATTCATTTTTTCTGTGTAAATTGAAGCAGCATTCTGATTTCTTGCACTTATATCATCTCTTCCTCATGTGTTTTTTAATTGTCGATATTTTCCTTTTGGGGAATCTCGTTTTGCATTTCTGCTCTAAAATGTAGCTCACTCTGACCTGTATGGATCCCTTCAGTTTAGTTCCTGTGTTTTAGGATGCTGTGATAGACAGCATCTGTTTGTCTATCAGTTTTTTGTTTTTGCATGTTTTTCCGGTTACATGCTATCTAATTGCTCATTAATGGCAGAATTTTCTACTCTGTCTCTAAATAAGCAAAACTATACTTCTTATTGTGAGCATCAAAATGGAGTAGGCTCATTTAGGAAGTAGTATCCCAACTGAATGGGAAAAAAGTTGAAAACCACTTGAAATTGCATCTATAAAGTTAACAACTCATGTTATTATTTGAGGAGTCTTCCAAACATACTTATTTTGATATATGCCTCAATACAGTGTGTGTGTGTGTGTGTGTGTGTGTGTGTGTGTGTGTATGAAAAAGAGAGGAGAAGAGAGAGAAAGGAAAGAGGAGGAAGAAAGAAGCAGTCACATGTGGATACTTGGTTGTGTATTTGGTTGTTTTGAATCAATAACATAATTTTTTTTCTGAAGCATTTTTTAATGTCTACATCATTAAATGCGTGGTTGTACCATAACTTACTTAGCAAACTCATGGAATGGATTGACTTTTTTGTGTGTTTGTAATATTATAAATAATGCTGCAGTAAATGATTTGTGCATTTTACTTTTTACTTCTGCCTTATAAAAGCACTGAAGGTTGATTTAAAGGGTCAAAAATACTTCCAGTTAAGATTGTAAGACTAAATAATTAGAATTGCTTTATTTTGCTTCCTCACATAATTATGGCATTTTGGTCTTGTGCAATTATCTATCTATATGGAGTCATATTATAATAAAAAGATGTATAAGATTCCTTAGTGAATTCATAATGTACCTTTAAACAAGACACAGTATATTAAGATCTCAGTTGGTAGTACTTGATATAATATTTATGAATGTTCATGCTTACATTCATGTGTATATTTATATGTGAATGGAATCTATCTTACATAGTGATGACCATAATCACTTACCTTCATTAGGCAAAAATATTGTTACATACCAGGCAATGCTGTAAAATTATTTTACTGAATTACTGTACAAAGATGGAAATGGAGAAACATAGTAATAACTTAACCCAAGGTTGTGGTTTTTAAATGATATCACTATATTTTTACCAGTTTCTAAGATGTCACAACTAAAAGTTGTTAAGGGAGAAAATGAGCTATCAAAGAAAAATGACTTTTAATTAGTCTTCCACAAACGAAGTAGATTTTACTGCAGTCCTTTACCATAGATAGTCATAATCTATGGCTTTTTTGAAGATTGAAATTGTTATTTTTTTAAAAATAGTAAAGAATGGCAGATATATCACATACAAAAACAAGCATGTGTTTTTTTTTTTTGTTTGTTTGTTTTTTTGCTATGGAAAAAGCAAAATTGATTTGTAAAGTAAAATTGTGATGTTGACAAAGTAGATAATAGTTTAATTCTAACTTCAGAACCAGGCTTTACTTTAAGGAATATTAACTATGAGTCATCATTTCTCCTGTGTTGAATTTTAAAAATGCATATTTTAAATTAGAAAGAAAATTGAACTCTACTGAGTTTACTTTAATATTGGCTGCTTTGTTTAACTGAATTTCAATACAAGGATGACAGTGTGTACTATCCAAAGCATTGTGGTGATGAGAAAACAAAGTCTATAATAGTGTATCCAGAATTGGACTGAAATTAACCCAGTTAGAGTATATGCATGGAGAAGGCAATGGCACCCCACTCCAGGACTCTTGCTAGAAAATCCCATGGATGGAGGAGCCTGGTAGGCTGCAGTCCATGGGGTCGCTAAGAGTTGGACACGACTGAGCGACTTCACTTTCACTTTTCACTTTCATGCATTGGAGAAGGAAATGGCAACCCACTCCAGTGTTCTTGCCTGGAGAATCCCAGGGACGGGGGAGCCTAGTGGGCTGCCGTCTATGGGGTTGCACAGAGTCAGATATGACTGAGGTGATTTAGCAGCAGCACGGGTCAGAAATAATACTGAGATATTCCCTAAAAATTAGAAGTTGATGAATAAATTTTGTATTCTATAAATGAAATTGATTACAGCAATTATTAATTTTCTAGGAATACCTTGATGTTATAATAGGTGGCAATTTACTGAAAGAATAAGTGCATAATTAATTAAGGTAGCAAATTGTAAAGAAAACAATCTTTGACAAGTCCCTTATAATGAACTCCAGATGTCATATCAACTGCCTTGTGGTTTAAATGAAGTATAACTCAGTAATTATCTATTGTTAATACACTGAGCAATGCCTTCATCCTTAATGATTTTTCCAGACCAAGAAAACAGGTAACTTCATGGGGTTATAAACATTCCCACGGGTTTTCCTGGTGGTTCAGCAATAAAGAAATCCCTCTAGCGTAGGAGAAGTGGGTTTGATCCCTGGGTCAAGAAGATCCCCTTGAAGGAAATGGCAACCCACTCCAGTATTCTTGCCTGGAGATTCCATGGACAGAGAAGAATGGTGGGCTACAGTTCATGGGGTAGCAAAGAGTTGGACATGACTGAGTGACTAATATTTTCACTTTTTTTTTTTCATAGTAAAAAGCATTGTCTATGTATCTATCTATCTATTGTGGCTAAATTCAAAACCATACCTTAATTACGGTAGCCCTTCAAAGCCTTTGATCACTCCAATTGTCTGACAAGTCACGTTGCTAAATAAAATTAAAACATAGCATGAGTTCCAGAAAATCATAAGCTTTATTAAGTTACATATTCACATTTGATATACAAAACTAAATGTGGGCTGGTTTGACTTATGTATTTTTTACAGTTACTGTGGGTGGAAGAAATTCAGCAGTAAATGAGAGAAGAAATAAATTTAAATTTCTATGCAAGAGAAAAGAGATGTGCATAGTGAATGTATCACCAGATGATCAATACCAAAATCAGATTGATTATATTCTTTGCAGCCAAAGATGAAGAAACTATACAGTCAGCAAAAACAATTTGGGAGCTGACTGTGGCTCAGATCATGAACTCCTTATTACAAAATTCAAACTTAAGTTGAAGAAAGTGGGAAAAACCACTAGATCATTCAGATATGACCTAAATCAAATCCCTTATGATTATACAGTGGAAGTGACCAATAGATTCAAGGGGTTAGATCTGATAGAAAGAGTGGCTGAAGAACTGTGGATGGAGGTTCATGACTTTGTAAAGGAGGCAATGATTAAGATC
Organism: Bos mutus; assembly: GCF_027580195.1. Taxonomy (NCBI): domain Eukaryota; kingdom Metazoa; phylum Chordata; class Mammalia; order Artiodactyla; family Bovidae; genus Bos; species Bos mutus. The sequence goes on along the minus strand of NC_091624.1, from coordinate 99,157,362 downwards.
ATCCCCAAGAAAAATAAATGCAAAAAGGCAAAATGGTTGTCTGAGGAGGCTTTACAAATAGCTGAGAAAAGCAGAGAAGTGAAAGGCAAAGGAGAAAAGGAAAGATAGACCCATTTGAATGCAGAGTTCCAAAGAATAGCAAGGAGAGATAAGAAAGCCTTCCCCAGTGAAGAGTGCAAAGAATAGAGGAAAACAATAGAATGAGAAAAACTAGAGATCTCTTCAAGAAAATTAGAGATACCAAGGGAAAATTTCATGCAAAGATGGTTACAATAAAGCACAGAAATTATATGGACCTCACAGAAGCAGAAGATATTAAGAAGAGGTGGCAAGAATACAGAGAAGAACTATACAAAAAAGATCTTCATGACCCAGATAACCACAATAGTGGGATCATTCAGCTAGAGCCATACATCCTGGAATGCAAAGTCAAGTGGGTCTTAAAAAGCATCACTACAAACAAAGCTAGTGGAGGTGATGGAATTCCAGTTGAGCTATTTCAAATCCTGAAAGATGATGCTGTGAAAGTGCTGCCCGCAATATGCCAGCATATTTGGAAAACTCAGCAGTGGCCACAGGACTGGAAAAGGTCAGTTTTCACTCCAATCACAAAGAAAGACAAGGCCAAGTAATGCTCAAGCTACTGAACAATTGCACTCATCTCACACACTAGCAAAGTAACGCTCAAATTTCTCCAAGCCAGGCTTCAACAGTACATTGACAGTGAACTCCAGATGTTCAAGCTGCATTTAGAAAGGCAAAGGAACCAGAGATCAAATTGCCAACATCTGTTGGATCATTGAAAAAGCAAGAGAGTTTCAGAAAAACATCTATTTTTTCTTTATTGACTATGCAAAAGCCTTTGACTGTTTGGTTCATAACAATCTGTGGAAAATTCTTCATGAGACGGGAATACCAGACCACCTGACCTGCCTCCTGAGAAATCTGTATGCAGGTCAAGTGAGTACCTCAAGGCTGTATTTTGTCACTTTGCTTATTTAACTTATATGCAGATTACATCATGTGAAATGCCAGGCCAAATGAAGCACAAGCTGGAATCAAGATTGCAGGGAGAAATATCAATAATCTCAGATATGCAGATGACACAACCCTTATGGCAGAAAGAGAATAGCTAAAGAGCCTCTCGATGAAAGTGAAAGAGAGTGAAAAAGTTGGCTTAAAACTCAACATTCAGAAAACTAATATCATGACATCTGATCCCATCACTTCATGGCAAATAGATGGGAAAGCAATTGGAAGGAGTGACAGACTTTATTTTCTTGGGCTCCAGAATCACCACAGGTGGTGACTGCAGCCATGAGATTAATAGAAGCTTGCTCCTTGGAAAGAAAGTTATGACCAACCTAGATAGCATATTAGAAAGCAGAGGCATTACTTTGCTGACTAAGGTCCATCTAGTCAAGGCTATGGTTTTTCCAGTGGTCATGTATGGGTGTGACAGTGGACATAAAGAAGGCTGAGTGCTGAAGAATTGATGCTTTTGAACTGTGGTGTTGGAGAAGACTCTTGAGAGTCCCTTGGACTACAAGGAGATCCAACCAGTCCATCCTAAAGGAGTTCAGTCCTGGGTGTTCATTGGAAGGATTGATGCTGAAGCTGAAACTCCAATACTTTGGCCGCCTCATGCAAAGAGCTGACTCATTTGAAAAGACCCTGATGCTGGGAAAGATTGAGGGCAGGAGGAGAAGGGGATGACAGAGGATGAGATGGTTGGATGGAATCACCAACTCAATGGACACGGGTCCATATCCAATGGACATATGACTGAACCACTGAACAACAGTGCTGGATAGAACTCAAAATGGTGGGTAATTTAAATGTCAGAATAAGGATCCAAAAAGCTGTGGGAGGGCATTCATTCTTGTGCCGTGGCAGAAAATAAGTCAGAGCCCTATTCCTAGACTAAATAAGTATTTTAGTTAATAAGGTCTAGGGCACATAATGAAAAGGCAAAAATAAGGATAGTAATGGTGACTGCAGCCTTGAAATTAAAAGATGCTTACTCCTTGGAAGGAAAGTTATGACCAACCTAGACAGCATATTAAAAAGCAGAGACATTACTTTGCCAACAAAGGTCCATCTAGTCAAGGCTATGGTTTTGCCTGTGGTCATGTATGGATGTGAGAGTTGGACTCTGAAGAAGGCTGGGCTCCGAAGAATTGATGCTTTTGAACTATGGTGTTGGAGAAGACTCTTGAGAGTCCCTTGGACTGCAAGGAGATCCAACCAGTCCATTCCGAAGGAGATCAGCCCTGGGATTTCTTTGGAAGGACTGATGCTAAAGCTGAAACTCCAGTACTTTGGCCACCTGATGCAAAGAGTTGACTCATTGGAAAAGACTATGATGCTGGGAGGGATTGGGGGCAGGAGGAGAAGGGGACGACAGAGGATGAGATGGCTGGATGGCATCACTGACTCGATGGACGTGAGTCCGGGAGTTGGTGCTGGACAGGGAGGCCTGGCGTGCTGCGATTCATGGGGTCGCAAAGAGTCAGACACAACTGAGCGACTGGACTGAACTGACCTGAACTGAAGGATAGTAATTGTAAGGGAAATACCGTATAGTTAGGAACCAGGAGAGGTATGTTTCAGTTTTAACTTTGTAACAAAATTGTCTTTAATATTCCTGTGCTTCATTTTCTACACCTGTTCACTAGAAATTAAACTCCTACCCTAAGTAACCAACTGACTTAATTATTTTGAAAATTAAATTCAATATTGCATATGAACATGCTTCGTAAATAGCAGTGTGCTATATAGGCATTTTAACATGATTAAGAAACTCTTCCTGCTATTTTATTCACAGGGTTCATATCAAGGTTCCCAGTTTAAATGTCACTCACCAACTATGGATAAAGACACTAATATGCTAAAACATGGCAGCTAATTGCATAAATTTATTCAACCATGAAATTACTTTGTTAATACATAAAGGAACAGGTTTGTTATGTGTGTTCTTGCAAATGAATACATCTGTGTAAAGAGTGACCTTCACAGGACACTTCATTTTCTTTCTTTATTCTTTTCCTAGTAAAATAATATTTGCAGACATAACTCTCTACCACTTGTAAAAACACAGTGAGAGTCATCTAATTTTACATCCATGGTCAAGGGCAATAATGATGAAACATGACCTATTAATACAGAGCATAAATAAAGAATGTAAATGTTCTTTCTGTGGGTTGAATAGTCATTTTTCTTTTGTTTCAATTATTGGTACAAAGCCAATAATGTGAAAAAAGAGATATTAATGTGACACTCTTTTTATAGCATACATTCTCTTGGGCTTTTCTTTGAATTATTTTGTTATTTTCTTCACTTCCTCAGTGGACTACCTTTCTGTGCCAGAAATGTTTTTTAAATAACAGATAATATTTAGGTGTTTTGTCTATAGTGTGAAATGGCTAATACAAATCAATCTTGAGAGTTATTTAAATTTAAGTAAATCAGCTATAATTAAATCCTTTACTTTTACTATTCCCTTCTTATATCTTTGCTACGTCATGGAAACTCCAATCGATGACTTAATGCTTATTTTTTAAATCAAAACATTTAGTGGCCTATAATAATCTCTGGAAATTATGAGATACTGAGGAGGCATGATGAAAAGAGGATGAATTAGCTCATCTTAACTTGTACCCGTCATCCCTCAGAGCTCACACAGTTCCTTTATCTTTCATGGATTGAAATTTGTTTGTATTAACTTATTATTTTCTACTCTTATTATCATCTACTAAGTAATGTGTGTGTTGTATGGTAAGCAATCATGAGATTTTCTTCTCTAAGATATAAGTTTAGAGAAATAATGGACATATTTCAGTGACTAATAGGAAACAATATGTACATGAGCATTAAATCTGTCTTGAAAAACTATAAAAAATGAAGAAATAAAGGGCTAATGTACACTTGTGAGTTCTGATTGTGGGAACCAGTTAGAATCTGGGTTTGATGAATGCTGAAGAAAAGTCTCCTGTCTTTTCCTATTAGAAAGGAAAACAGGTAGACACAGTCTTGTTACAGTGACAGAACTGGCTAGCTGGGAGAAGATAATGAGCAGGTTTAAGTTAAATTTATTGAGTGGTTCCAGTTTTAAGACTGAGAAGCAAGAAACCTGAAGTGGTCTTTGCATATTTGTTGGCAGGGGAGTTGACAAGGAAAACTGCATGAAAGGTAATGGGGCTTTGCTGCTGCTGTTGCTGCTAAGTCACTTCAGTCGTGTCCGACTCTGTGCGACCCCATAGACGGCAGCCCACCAGGCTCCCCCGTCCCTGGGATTCTCTAGGCAAGAACACTGGAGTGGGTTGCCATTTCCTTCTCCAATGCATGAAAGTGAAAAGTGAAAGTGAAGTCACTCAGTTGTGTCCGACTCTTAGCGACCCCAGGGACTGTAGCCTACCAGGCTCCTCCGTCCATGGGATTTTCCAGGCTAGAGTCCTGGAGTGGGATGCCATTGCCTTCTCCAATTGGGGTCTCTTCATCATCAACAGTTATAAAAGAGGTAATAGTTACTGAACTCCAGGTTTATCCCAAGCATGATTGAAATACATGTTTTATCTCATTTAATATTATCAACTCCATGGAAGAAATGTACAGTATATTTCCCTTTGCAGTTGAAAAAGAATCAGAAAGGTTTTATAAATTGCCCATGGTTAAAGGGTTAATTAGTGATCTGTTCTCAGAGGGTCTCAGATCTCATTAAATTGGAGGAGAAAGACTAATACATTGATGATAGCTACCTAGATGAGTGGTTTTCATGTAATTTTAAATATTGATATCTAGGAACATTTTGAAAAAATTATAAAGAGCAATGAATGCAGAAAAGATAATCATATACTTTACATAATTAAAATAAATATTAATATATTAGTTGTATCACAAAGTATACAAAGTAATAGAAATCTCAGAAGTAGATACAAATCCATATATATAAATATAGTCTTTTTTCATATAGTAAAGGAGGAACATTCTTTTGATTTCAGAATAATTAAAAAACAATGTTATATTCCATTCTCACAAGTGCCAAGTTAAAATTAAATCCTAAGGCTCCAGTGATTGTTTTTTAAATAATAAAGACTGATGAGAAATAGAAGAAAATATAAGTGAACATAAATCTAAAATACAAAGCAAGTGTTTATAAGTGCATAAAAATTATGTAAGAAATGATAAAACTGATGTAAAAATAATTTAATAAAAAATGGTAAATTTTCAAATGATGAATTAGGATAAATTTCTTCAAGGTACTAGAAACATAAAGGTTAATGTTATAAAGATATTAATAGTTTTACAAGTCAAGATTAAGATTTGAAAATTAGAAAATAATGATATATCAATAACACTGAACAAAATATGAAAACAAATTTTTCAAAGGAAAGAGCTACTAATGGATACTAAAACATATTCAAAGTAATATTTGAAGAAATGTTAAACACAGTAAAATTAATAACATGAAAACAAATGATAATGTAGGAAGAATGTAAGGAAAATCATTACTGAGAAATAAATGTAGGTAAAACCTTGCTAGAAGGCAACTGGGAAATATTAAAAGGAATTTCTTTAATTTCTATAAGCATTGATCCAATACTTCTAAGAGTTTATCCTGAGAAAACAATCAGAAATATACTGAAATACAAGAGTTTTATTTACATGTTTACAGCATGGTCCTGTTTTTAAAAACAAACTCCCTCGGAAAAAATGAATAAATACATGAGAATGTTAGCATTAATATTTCTGAATGATGAAATGATATACATTTTCATAAGCAAATTTTCTTATGTAACTTTATGTTCATATTTTTAAGTAATAACTTACAAAGGCAGAAAACACAGCACAACTGGGATTCAAATCTAGGTATGTCTGAGTCATGTTTATTAATATGTACTTTGTACAACAGTATCATATGGATAGTAGGAGATGAGTATAAACAGTTAGGATTTGCCTGAAATTCATTAAGTGCTCAGTGAAGAGCTGTGGTGGTTTATTTTTTGTTGGTGGTAGTGTTCACAGTGGTAATAATGGTAGTATCAATGGCCGTGGTAGATGAAAAATAGGTCACAAGGAAGTGCTTGAAAGAGTCATAAAAATAACAATAATGCCAGAAATACAATTAAGGTTTCCAGTAGTTGACGAAAACCAATACCAGAAAAGCAATAGATTGTTTCATGGTATTTTATTTGGAAATGCAATAATGTTTAAAAAAAATCTGAGATGCCACATAATAGATGTGTGGCCTTGAATAGTCTGAGGATATGATGTTGATCTGTTTCCTTTTCTGTAAGACAAGACGTATAATAGTATACTTGACAGTCTGATATTCTCATGGAAGCGTGAAGCATCATAGTATATGACAAGCGTTCAATACAGTTACGGACGCGTGGTATGAGAAAATAGCTTTTCTTCCATTTGTTTCCTTAAAATAGTGTACAAATGATTTTATTTTCATGAAAAAAAATCTTCATTAAAAATGCGCACATAAACTTCTAAGTCATTGTGTGCAGATCTAAATACAGACTTTGACATTTTTAAGCATAATGACATCATACCTTGTATCCTTTTTCACATTTTAATTTATTTTTCAAGTATATGTATTTCTTCTAACTGAATGGTGGTATCCTCCAGGGAAGAGGCTGGGGTAGTATTTTTATTATTCCTAATGCGTGACACCTGGAAAATAGAAGGTGCTTATTTTTCTAGTTGGGTTTAAGAATCAGGAATAACAGGCTAACTATTATTAATAGAAAAGTGGAGATGAGAAGTTAGCACAACCTGAAGCTGCTGTGTTACAAACATGAACATGAATTCCTAGGAAACGACACAAAGACTAAAAACATTCCCAGAAATAATTAAGAGAAAGTTAAGAAACTGTAGGAAATAGTCAATGTGAAAAATATTATATTTACATGAGAATTAGATGTGAGGTATTTATGCCTCTGCTTTTGAGAGCAGCTAATGTATGTGTCTTATCATCAGGTTGATGTCCTAGTTAGCTTTTACATACCTGAAGTCTTGAGAAAATCCTCTGTGGGCACTGGCTTATGAAAAGAGGCAGTCCTTGAACATGGTAAAAGTAACATTCTAAGAGGACAAAAGGCCACACATTCAGTGTTGAAACTGATGAATGCAAAAACTGCTTTGTAAATAGAGTTCTACAGCATTGAAATTTGAAAATATACTATTCCCGTTTTGCATTGACTCTGGATCTTCTAATGAACTCGCATGTTTCTTGATTCTATATGTTGGTAAGACAGTTTACTGGTGTTAACAAATCTGAGGAATCTGGTATACTGACCCAGAGAGGGCAAGATGATGTTTTATAACAGATGAATGAAAATTAAAAGATGCTAACATTATTGGTTACCAAGCAGGTGAGATCCTTGTAATTTAGGCCCTGAATCTTTTCATGGGTTTTTGGGGTAGAAAATGTGTACCTCTTGCACACTGCCTTAAGTCCCCTTGGACCATTTTTGTTTTGTTTTGTTTTTGGCTTGCTTTTGCTTAAACCATGGCTGCAGCACCCAGCTTTTCTCAGGTGTGACCTGACATCATCTCATTTCAGCAAGACTTTATCTTTCTTCTGCACTGGAGATTTTCTGGGTTTTGCTGCCATGATAACTGTTGTGAAAATCTACCAAATAATTCTGACATACTCACAAACTTGGAATTTTCCAGAGTAAAACTTGATTTATGAGATACGAAAGCTAGTAGATAAAATATATTCCTCTTTCTTGTCTCAGAATTAAAATTCTGGGGTGTGCACTCTCCATGTTCTTAAGTGTCCTGAGAGGAATCATGCCTCATTTTCTCACAATGCTTACCTACTCCATAACATACTCTGGGTTTGCTTTCCTTCCTTCAGTAACTGTTTTAGTCCTCATTGATTTTGTTCATGGAGATCAGTCCTCAAAATAAATAATATGCATGCAAACATTTGTCTAAGACTTAGCTTTTGGGGAGAGCCCAGACTAAAAGTGGGGAGAACGGTCACATACAGCAGTTTCTCAGAAAGGGACTTTGGATGTGGGTCTTTCAAATGTCAGTGATAAGGACTCCTGCTGAAAAGTGGGAGGGGGACAGTCCCTGACTTGTTCCTGTGTCAAAAGTCTCTTTAAAAGTGTAAAAGGTATTACGAAGAATCATTTGTGGTAGAGTGGAATCCTGTGCCTGCGAAGTTTGAAACTGGTTTCTGTAAGTGGTGATGGTCACTTAAACATTATTGGGTAGAAGGACTGTGGGATTGGCTGGTTTTTGTTAGTAGCCTTGAAAAATAAGAAAAGAAAAAGGCCAGTGTATCATACTAGTCAACTGTTAGCTCAAGGCACCTGGTGAAAATCAGAAAACCTCCAAGGCAGTGTATAAAGAGCACTTGATTTCTGCAACTGCAAAGAAGTCTTTGATCAAAATCTGGCCTAGTTAGCAGTCAGCATAGCATACAACTACAGCACACAATAGAGACTGAAGGCTTGGTCTCTTTGTCTTCCAGGCCAAATTTAGTGTCTGACACAAGAACATGACTCTGTAACTTGGAATGTAGATATTTTGGTACAAATGCTTGATGATCTTTCAACTCTAGTTTCTCCTGGACTTTACAGCCATAAGTTGTAATTTCCTCCTCTGTTTAGACGAGATGAGCATCCTTGGCTTAGTGATGACAGTTATCTCACTGGAATATACTAGCTCACAATCAATGCTTGTTTTCCATGAGTTACTGTAACGTCTCTAATATTTGCTTGTTGATCAATAAGTTGGATAGCTTTCCAGTGTATTTTGAAGGTGGGGAGTACAGTCCTTACTGTTCTAAGAGATAGTTTCCTCACCAAAACAGTTGGACATGACTGAGCGACTGCCATGCACACGGGGTATTTTGAAAGTGGGGAATACAGTTCTAATTTAAAAAACTGCTCAGTAAAAAAGTTGATTTTGTATACATAACTCATCTATTCTGGTAGGAAGGAGGGAACACATATGGAGAAATCTTGGGATAACTGAACCAGAGAGAGTGGAATAGAAGGCTGGAGAGGGGAGAATTTAATGACATAGTAGTCATCTTGTATAATTTTTAGTGTATAATGTTTATGTATCAGTCTGTCCTACCAGCTAATCAAATGTTAACAGAAAATTAAGGAAGACTATGCTTGGAGTTGTTTTATAATAAAGAGAATGTTAAAATATAATGGCATTTACATCAAGTTTATAGAAAGACAGTTCAGTTCAGTTGCTCAGTCATGTCCGACTCTTTGTGACCCCATGAATCGCAGCACACCAGGCCTCCCTGTCCATCACCAACTCCAGGAGTTCACTCAGACTCAAGTCCATCGAGTCAGTGATGCGATCCAGCTATCTCATCCTCTGTCATCCCCTTCTCCTCCTGCCCCCAATCCCTCCCAGCATCAGAGTCTTTTCCAATGAGTCAACTCTTCGCATGAGGTGGCCAAAGTACTGGAGTTTCAGCTTCAGCATTATTCCCTCCAAAGAAATCCTGGGACTGATCTCCTTCAGACGGGACTGGTTGGATCTCCTTGCAGTCCAAGGGACCCTCAAGAGTCTTCTCCAACACCACACTTCAAAAGCATCAATTCTTCTCTGCTCAGCTTTCTTCAGAGTCCAACACTCATATCCATACATGACCACTGGAAAAACCATAGGCTTGTCTATACGGACTTTTGTTGGCAAAGTAATGTCTCTGCTTTTCAATATGCTATCTAGGTTGCTCATAACTTTTCAAGTGTGTGAAAATTTTCTTAGATTAAAAGCAAACTTCTTCAGATTTTGAAGGAATATTCTCTCCCCACTGGAGAATTTTCACCAGCAAGAGAATAATCAAGTAAAACTGATAAAGTTTGCTAAAGCTTCAGGATGTTGTAGGCATTGCCAAAATGAGCATTTCCATTTCTAACATATGTTGCGTTTATCTTTATGAACAGTATCTCAGGAAGAAAAAAAATGAATGCCAGAAGGATAAAGATCTACATTTTCATTTGGAAATCTGAATGTCATTTTGGGGAAGTATCATTTTCCCACTATAAGATAGTAATTCAGAGAAAAATATTTCAATTTCTGTTTTTCTTCCTAGAGTTTTATTCCTCTTGGGATACTTTTTTTTTTAAGACAGAGCCCTTTCATTCATTCAGATTATTACATTATTTCAACTAAAAGCACAGTTGGTGGATTGGATCCATTTTACACAAAGCATTTCCCTACTGTTCTGATACCTATTTCTAAAATGCAAATCAGTATACTTCACTAATGCTCCCATATTAATCACCATGGTGACTGCAGCCATGAAATTAAAAGACGCTTACTCTTTGGAAGGAAAGTTATGACCAACCTAGATAGCATATCGAAAAGCAGAGACATTACTTTGCCAACAAAGGTTTGTCTAGTAAAGGCTATGGTTTTTCCTGTGGTCATGTATGGATGTGAGAGTTGGACTGTGAAGAAGGCTGAGTGCCGAAGAGTTGATGCTTTTGAAGTGTGGTGTTGGAGAAGACTCTTGAGAGTCCCTTGGACTGCAAGGAGATCCAACCAGTCCCGTCTGAAGGAGATCAGCCCTGGGATTTCTTTGTAAGGAATGATGCTGAAGCTGAAACTCCAGTACTTTGGCCACCTCATGCGAAGAGTTGACTCATTGGAAAAGACTCTGATGCTGGGAGGGATTGGGGGCAGGAGGAGAAGGGACAACAGAGGATGAGATGGCTGGATGGCATCACTGACTCGATGGACGTGAGTCTGAGTGAACTCCAGGAGTTGGTGATGGACAGGGAGGCCTGGGATGCTGAGATTCATGGGGTCGCAAAGAGTCGGACACGACTGAGTGACTGATCTGATGTGATCTGATCTGATAGAATGCTAGGGGGCTTCCCAGGTGGCATAGTGGTAAAGAATGTCCTGCTAATGCAGGAAATAAATGAGACCTAGGTTTGATCCATGGGTCAAGAAGAACCCCTGGAGGAGGACATGGCAACCCACTCTTGTATTCTTGCCTGGAAAATCCCACGGAGAGAGGAGCCTGGTGACTTATAATCCACGGGGTCGCTAAGAGTTGGACGTGACTGAGTAACTGAGCACACATGTAGCGTGCTAGAATCAGTTGTTAATTTTCAGCAGCTTTGGTCCATCACTTCCTATTCCTGTCCTGACTGACTACACGATACAAAAGGGTGTAACATGTAAGGTTCACTCTTCCTATTTTCTGATTCAGAGAATATAACATTGGTCAGCATACTAAGGGTAATTTCAGCATCATCAATGCTGCTGCTGCTGCTAAGTCGCTTCAGTTGTGTCCGACTCTGTGCGACCCCATAGACGGCAGCCCACCAGGCTCCCCCATCCCTGGGATTCTCCAGGCAAGAACACTGGAGTGGGTTGCCATTTCCTTCTCCAGTGCGTGAAAGTGAAAAGCAAAAGTGAAGTCGTTCAGTCATGTCCGACTCTTCGCGACCCCATGGACTGCAGCCCACCAGGCTCGTCCATCCATGGGATTTTCCAGGCAAGAGCACTGGAGTGGGGTGCCATTGCCTTCTCCAAGCATCATCAATAGCTTAGGACAAATGGTCCCCATCCTGAATGTGCCAGGAGGTAGTCCATTTGTGTCTGCATAAGCTAAGCAACTGCTCTACCTCCTCCAGGCCCTGCTGAGTCTATACACAAAACTTTCTGATGATTTTCAGGCTGATAACACTATATTACATGTTGTCTACCTACCGTAAAGCCAGTATTGGGTTTTACCTTTGGAGGAAATTCCATCTGGGTTCAAAGTTAAGGTTGTGGCTAACCTTTTTCGATATGTAAAAATTATAAAGTTATTAATACCTGTTACTCTCTTCTTTGATTTAAATTGGGATAACTACCTGTTTGCAAGCATTAATTGTGTATATAAAGTGATTAATGTAGTATTTGATCCACAATTGTAGTCAAAAATCTAGCAAGTTATTTCTATTACAATGAATTACAGCTCTTTGTTGGGGAGGAAGAAATTTTCCTCTGCCTTTCAAGGTGTTCCTGGCTGGTCTAAGAATTAAACTGACATGAGACATTAACAGGAGAAAATCAAACAAAGTTTAGTAATATGTATATCTAGGAGAGACCCAGAAAAATTGAGTAACTTGGCAACATGACCAAAATACTCAACCTGAATATAAGTTTAAGCTCAAGACAAAAGTGGATGTTGGAGGTAGTGGCTTGGGACTTCACAGGGAAAGAAGGCAATTTACATGGAGATGGACAAGCAAAGATTGGGAAAATGAGTGTTGACTATGCCATGCAGAGACAATGGACACAGAATGGACTGTTACCTCTAAACCCTGCAGAGAATCCCCCCACCACACCTCACCTGTATGTTTTGCAGATGTCTCTGGTGACAGCTCTATTATGGGACAGGCCCTCTATCTAAATATTTTTAGGCATAAAGGGGAAGGCCGCAGTTTATTCCTGAGTCTTTGGAGCCGTTATTGCTTTCAGCTCAAAATAATTTAGATGCCAAATGCATTTGGGGGAGGCAAGTGTGGCTCCCTTCAGCCTTCAGATAGTTGGCTTCCATTTAGAATATTGATTTCCCAACATGGAATTTTATTCATTGTAAAATTTAGAAAATACCTGAAAAAATTAAAAAAACATGTATTTTTAAAGCTAGCAAAAACCGGGGATTAAAAAAGAAACAACTAAAGATTAAATTCCAGAGAAGTATCAGAATTTTCCAGAAAACCAGACAGCATTGGTTCAATTCCTTTGGGCATATACTCAGTCTTGGGATGCAGTTGAGCATAGTATCAAGCCTGACAAACATAAAGACGCTCTGCTAGTATAATTAGAAGCCAGTGGAATGGCTAACCATTTGAGCTAGAATGCTGTATTAGAAAGAACTTATTTGCCTCTGTCATTTTTTCATGCTTAATGGAGGTAGGGATCAAGGTGCCCTCGTCCATTCACCATCTTGACAGAATCAGGAAACGTCATAATACCATTTTAAGTAAATAACCACTGATCCAGAGTTCACAATGCAGAATTGTTTGTCTGTTACCCTCCTCAGTTTCTGCTTTGACCTTCACCATAGGTATCTAATCACACTAGGACGACAGCCTTGTCTAACTCAATGAAACTAAGCCATGCCCATGGGGCAACCCAAGATGGGCGGGTCATGGTGGAGAGATCTGACAGAATGTGGTCCACTGGAGAAGGGAATGGCAAAACACTCCAGTATTCTTGCCTTGAGAACTCCATGAGCAGTATGAAAAGGCAAAATGATAGAATACTGAAAGAGGAACTCCCCAGGTCAGTAGGTGCCCAATATGCTACTGGAGATCAGTGGAGAAATACCTCCAGAAAGAATGAAGGGATGGAGCCAAAGCAAAAAGAATACCTAGCTGTGGATGTGACTAGCTGTGGATGTGACTAGTGATAGAAGCAAGGTCCAATGCTGTAAAGAGCAATATTGCATAGGAACCTGGAATGTCAGGTCCATGAATCAAGGCAAATTGGAAGTGGTCAAACAAGAGATGGCAAGAGTGAATGTCAACAATCTAGGAATCAGCGAACTCAAATGGACTGGAATGGGTGAATTTAACTCAGATGACCATTATATCTACTACTGCAGGCAGGAATCCCTCAGAAGAAATGGAGTAGCCATCATGGTCAACAAAAGAGTCCGAAATGCAGTACTTGGATGCAATCTCAAAAACGACAGAATGATCTCTGTTCGTTTCTAAGGCAAACCATTCAGTATCACAGTAATCCAAGTCTATGCCCCAACCAGTAACACTGAAGAAGCTGAACGGTTCTATGAAGACCTACAAGACCTTTTAGAACTAACACCCAAAAAAGATGTCCTTTTCATTATAGGGGACTGGAATGCAAAAGTAGGAAGTCAAGAAAAACCTGGAGTAACAGGCAAATTTGGCCTTGGAATATGGAATGAAGCAGGGCAAAGACTGTTATTAGAGTTTTGCCAAGAAAATGCATTGGTCATAACAAAAAACCCTCTTCCAACAACACAAGAGAAGACTCTATACATGGACATCACCAGATGGTCAACACCGAAATCAGATTGATTATATTCTTTGCAGCCAAAGATGGAGAAGCTCTATACAGTCAGCAAAAACAAGACCAGGAGCTGACTGTGGCTCAGACCATGAACTCCTTATTGCCAAATTCAGACTTAAATTGAAGAAAGTAGGGAAAACCATTAGACCATTCAGGTATGACCTAAATCAAATCCCTTATGATTATACAGTGGAAGTGAGAAATAGATTTAAGGGCGTAGATCTGATAGATAGAGTGCCTGATGAACTATGGTATGAGGTTCGTGACATTGTACAGGAGATAGGAATCAAGGCCATCCCCATGGAAAGAAATGCAAAAAAGCAAAATGACTGTCTGGGGAGGCCTTACAAATAGCTGTGAAAAGAAGATAAGTGAAAAGCAAAGGGGAAAATGAAAGATATAAGCAGCTGAATGCAGAGTTCCAAAGAATAGAAAGAAGAGATAAGAAAGCCTTCTTCAGCTATCAATGCAAAGAAATAGAGGAAAACAACAGAATGGGAAAGACTAGAGATCTCTTCAAGAAAATTAGAGATTCCAAGGAAACATTTCATGCAAAGATGGGCTCAATAGAGGACAGAAATGGTATGGACCTAACAGAAGCAGAAGATATTAAGAAGAGATGGCAAGAATACACAGAAGAACTGTACAAAAAAAGATCTTCATGACCCAGATAATCACGATGGTGTGATCACTCACCTAGAGCCAGACATCCTGGAATGTGAAGTCAAGTGGGCCTTAGAAAGCATCACTACGAACAAAGCTAATGGAGGTGATGGAATTCCAGGTGAGCTCTTTCAAATCCTGAAAGATGATGCTATGAGAGTGCTGCACTCAATATGCCAGCAAATTTGGAAAACTCAGCAGTAGTCACGGGACTGGGAAAGGTCAGTTTTCATTCCAGTCCCAAAGAAAGGCAATGACAAAGAATGCTTAAACTACCGCACAATTGCACTCATCTCACATGCTAGTAAAATAATGCTCAAAATTCTCCAAGCCAGGCTTCAGCAATATGTGAACCATGAACTTCCAGATAATCAAGCTGGTTTTAGAAAAGACAGAGGAACCAGAGATCAAATTGCCAACATCTGCTGGATCATTGAAAAAGCAAGAGAGTTCCAGAAAAACATCTATTCTTGCTTTATTGACTATGCCAAAGCCTTTGACTGTGTGGATCACAATAAACTGTGGAAAATTCTGAAAGAGATGGGAATACCAGACCACCTGACCTGCCTCTTGAGAAATTTGTATGCAGGTCAGGAAGCAACAGTTAGAACTGGACATGGAACAACAGACTGGTTCCAAATAGGAAAAGGAGTATGTCAAGCTGTATATTGTCACCCTGCTTATTTAGCTTATATGCAGAGTATATCATGAGAAATGCTGGGCTGGAAGAAGCACAAGCTGGAATCAAGATGCCAGGAGAAATGTCAATAACCTCAGATATGCAGATGACACCACCCTTATGACAGAAAGTGAAGAGGAACTAAAAAGCCTCTTGATGAAAGTGAAAGAGGAGAGTTAAAAAGTTGGCTTAAAGCTCAACATTCAGAAAACTAAGATCATGGCATCTGTTCCCATCACTTCATGGCAAATAGATAGGGAAACAGTGTCAGACTTTATTTTTGTGGGCTCCAAAATCACTGCAGATGGTGACTGCAGCCATGAAATTAAAAGATGCTTACTCCTTGGAAGAAAAGTTATGACCAACCTTGATAGCATATTGAAAAGCAGAGACATTACTTTGCCAACAAAGGTCCATCTAGTCAAAGCTATGGTTTTTCCTGTGATCATGTATGGATGTGAGAGTTGGACTGTGAAGAGGGCTCAGCACCAAAGAATTGATGCTTTTGAGCTGTGGTGTTGGAGAAGACTCTTGAGAGTCCCTTGGACTGCAAGGAGATCCAACCAGTCCATTCTGAAGATCAGCCCTGGGATTTCTTTGGAAGGAATGATGCTAAAGCTGAAACTCCAGTAATTGGCCACCTGATGCGAAGAGTTGACTCATTGGAAAAGACTCTGATGCTGGGAGGGATTGGGGGCAGGAGGAGAAGGGGACGACAGAGGATGAGATGGCTGGATGGCATCACTGACTTGATGGATGTGGGTCTGGGTGAACTCTGGGAGTCAGTGATGAACAGGGAGGCCTGGTGTGCTGCGATTCATGGGGTCGCAAAGAGTCAGACACAACTGAGTGACTGAACTGAACTAACTGATAGGTTTCATACTGAAGACTTGTAATTGAATTTCCCTGGGACTCTCAACTTTTAGCTTAAATTCAACAATCTATAAGCAATTATATGGTCGTTTTCTTGAATATTTAACTATCAGTCTCATCCTTTGAATGTTGAGAAATTTTACTTCTCTAGAGATATTTAGTTTGATGTTTCAGCTTGTGTGTGCTGGGTTTAGTTGCTTCAGTTCAGTCACTCAGTTGTGTCCGACTCTTTGCGACCCCATGAATCACAGCACGCCAGGCCTCCCTGTTCATCACCGACTCCCGGAGTTTACGCAAACTCATGTCCATTGAGTCGGTGATGCCATCCAACCATCTCATCCTCTCTTGTCCCCTTCTCCTCCTGCCCTCAATCTTTCCCAGGATCAGGGTCTTTTCCAATGAGTCAGCTCTTTGCATCAGGTGGCCTAAGTATTGGAATTTCAGCTTCAACATCAGTCCTTCCAATGAATACCCAGGATTGATCTTCTTTAGGATGAACTGGTTGGATCTCCTTGCAGTCCAAGGGACTCTCAAGAGTCTTCTCCAACACCACACTTCAAAAGCATCAATTCTTCGGTGCTCATCTTTCTTTATAGTCTAACTCTCACATCTGTACATGACCACTGGAAAAACATAGCCTTGACTAGACAGACCTTTGTTGGCAAAGTAATGTCTCTGCTTTTTAGTATACTGTCTAGGTTGGTCATAACTTTCCTTCCAAGTAGTAAGTGTCTATTGATTTCATGGCTGCAGTCACCATCTGCAGTGATTTTGGAGCCCAGAAAAATAAAGTTTGACACTGTTTCCACTGTTTCCTCATCTATTTCCCATGAATTGATGGGACCAGATGCCATGATCTTAGTTTTCTTAGTTTTCTGAATGTTGAGCTTTAATCCAACTTTTTCACTCTCCTCTTTCACTTGCATCAAGAGGCTTTTTAGTTCCTCTTCACTTTCTGCCATAAGGATGGTGTCATCAGTATATCTGAGGTTATAGATAATTCTCGCAGCAATCTTGATTCCAGCTTGTGCTTCATCCAGCCCAATACATCCCATGATGTACTCTGCATCTAAGTTAAATAAGCAGGGTGACAATATACAGCTTGACATACTCCTTTTCCTATTTGGAACCAGTCTGTTGTTCCATGTCCAGTTCTAACTGTTGCTTCCTGACCTGCATACAGATTTCTCAAGAGGCAGGTCAGGTGGTATGGTATTCCCATCTCTTTCAGAATTTTCTACAATTTATTGTGATCCACCCAGTCTAAGGGTTTGGCATAGTCAGTAAAGCAGAAATAAATGTTTTTTTCTAGAACTGTCTTGTTTTTTTGATGATCCAGTGGATGTTGGCAATTTGATCTCTGGTTCCTCTGTCTTTTCTAAAACCAGCTTGAACATCTGGAACCAGCTTAAACAACTAGGTTTAGTTGCTTAGTTTTGTCCAACTCCTTTTTGACCCCTTGGACTGTAGCCTACCTGGCTCTTCTGTCCATGGGGATTCTCCAGGCAAGACTACTGGAGTGGGTTGGCCATTTCCTTCTCCAGAGGATCTTCCCAACCCATGGATTGTACCCAAGTCTCCCACATTGCAGGTGGATTCTTTACATCTGAGCCACCAGGGAAACCCTGTTTTCAGCTTACTCTACTTTAACTCTAGCGTGACCCTCATAACTCTCCCGAATTTCTCTCATTTATTTTTTTCAATTGTCTTATCATGTCTTTTATAGTTTATTTAAATTGGGACCCATATTTTACTTCTTACTGTGGATTTCTTCTCCTTTCCTTTATTAATACTGAAGTTCTTGCTGCTTCAAATTATCCTCAGTTCTCTTCCAATTTTCCTGTTCCTCGGACTCTTAATTCCAAAGATCAGTTTTATTTTTTGATGAATTTTTATACTATGGAATAAGTATCTTAATATTTTTCAAGTCTTTGCTAGCTGTAGTCTTTGAAGAAACAAAAAGTTCTTTATACATGTAAATTTACAAGTATATCTTTATAAATAAAGTATATTGAGACAATTACTGATTAATTCTTTGGTTATTTTTTTTTCTTAAACACATCTCTTTATTGTTTACAGTATTTTCTCATTCAGACTTAACATAGGTTTTCATTTGTTTAATATAATTTGACAATGTAATGATAATGGTGTTCTAATAAAACTTAACTCTGCTTTCAGTTTCCTGAAGCCTTCAAATACCTTAGTCTTGTCACTGCTATAAGTCTGATATTTAAGCTTGAGGACATCATTCTGAGAAAATGAGTGTTCTCATTTTTTAGGATTTGGATGTAGTTAGCAAACATATACATTGCAACAAGGATGTCTTGAACATGCTGTGTTTGGACTAAATAGACACTTTTTTTTTCTGTTAGTGACCCAATAGAATATCATGACTTTTCCCTTATATATTTTCATAATCTATGTGCTATGTTTAGTCACTCAGTTGTGTCCGACTCTTTGTGACCCCATGGACTGTAGCCCGCCAGGCTCGTCTGTCCATGGGGATTCTCCAGGCAAGAATACTGGAGTGGGTTGCCATGCCTTCCTCCAGTGGGTCTTCCCAACCCAGGGATTGAACCCAGGTCTCCCACATTGCAGGTGGATTCTTTACCCTCTGAGCCACCAGGGAAACCCGTGAATACTGGATCGGGTAGCCTATCCATTTTCCAGGGTATTTTCCCCACCCAGGAATTGAACCAGGGTCTCCTGCATTGCAGGAGTATTCTTTACCAGCTGAGCTACCAAGGAAGCCCTTCATAACCTATAAGTATATTTAAAAAAATAACATTGGATATTAATAAGAATAAAACTCTTATGATGCAATATAGTAAATATAGTATAACTGACCTTGAATAATGTGGGTTTGAACTGTGAGGGTCTATTTATACATAGATTTTTTTTTTTCCCATTAGCAAATGCTATAATACTATGGTTCTATACAATCCGTGGTTAGTTAAATCTAAGGACATGGAATTGAGGATAGGGCAATGGCACCCCACTCCAGTACTCTTGCCTGGAAAGTCCCATGGATGGAGGAGCTGGGTCAGACATGACTGAGCGACTTCACGTTCTCTTTTCACTTTCATGCATTGGAGGAGGAAATGGCAACCCACTCCAATGTTCTTGCCTGGAGAATCCCAGGGACTGGGGAGCCTGGTGGGCTGCTGTCTATGTGGTTGCACAGAGTTGGACATGACTGAAGTGACTTAGCAGCAGCAGCAGCAGCAGCAGCAGCAGCAGCAGCAGAGTATAGCTAGGGCCAGAATGGTTTTTCAGCTGTGATGGATTAGCGCCCCTAACTCGTATGTTGTTCAGAGGTCAACTGTGTAGTGTAATGTTTGGGTATGTGTATATATATATTGTGTGTGAGAAGTGTGTTTGCATATATATGTATGTATAAAGAAAGCATCAGAAAGGAGATACTCAGGTGTGAGCAGGATTATTTATGAGTGTCATGATTATGAGTGAAGTTAATTTTTTTCTTTATATGTTTTGGTATTTCTTGAAATTTCTGAAAATGAACATGTAATACTTCCATATGAAAAAAATGGTTTAAAAGTAATCAGCTCTTAAAAATAAAACTCTAAAATCAGATAGGTAGCTTGTTTCTACCCTAAATTCTGAATTTGAATTGTGATTTGGGATCAATTTTATTTTTTCTCAAAATGTCATGGAAGCAAATAGGCATTGACCTTTTCCTCTTATTCAGGGATTGTTTTTATCTAAATTTTTTAGTTCTATTTTTGTTAAATGTTAAGTTAAAAACAAATTTTTATAAATTTAAGACTTTTGCACCTCAAAATGTATAAAATGCTTCATTTAGCAAATATAAAAGATGTAAAGATTTCTATTAAGTACTGTTTGTTAACAGAAAAATTTGTGAAATCAAACTTCTTTTCTCCCTGAGGTTTTCTTCTTTTTTATTGAAATACAATTGATTTACAGTGTTGTATTAGTTTAACGTGTACACTTAAGTGATTCATATATCTGTGTCTATATTCTTTTTCAGATTATCAAACTTTGTGACATAAAGCTTTACTTTTCTACACCTAAGAATCACAAACAAAATAATAACAGAAACACAAGGATATATGTTTATGTTCATTACTAGCATTGATTATAAAAGCTTAGACATTAGAAATAATCCAAATGTCCACAATTATGAGACTGGATAAGAAATTTATGATATATGTATTCAATGATATTCTGCTCACCTTCGAGAATTAATGAGGTGGTACTATATGTGTGGTCACAAAACAATGCCCATGGCTAAATGGGGGGAGGAAAAGTGAGTTGTAGAATAGTTAACTAGTATGATCACCAGTGATCCCGTTTTGTTATTAAAATGTGCTGGTAAACATGTAGATGTTCTCAGAGAGACCAAGAGAATGGGGAGAGAGGGAGGGCTGGAGAAAGGGCAGCTGGGGAGGGAGTCACAGTGAAGGAAGGAGGGAACTCAGAGAGGGAAGATACAGGAGGGGAGGAGAGATGAGAAGAGAGGAGGATGGAGGGAGTGGAGCAAGGTGAAGTGGGTGCAGTTAAAGACATAGAGAAACGCTGAGCATCTGTTTGTGGATGGACTGAAATAGGATCGGTGGATTTGAAAAAGAGGTACTTTGCTTTTTACCTTTAAATGATTTAGTGAAGTTTGACAATTCTGTGAAGTAGATGCATTTTTCATGGTAAAATGTAAAATATTTTTGTGTATCAGTTGTTTAGTTGTGTCTGACTCTTTGCAACCCCATGGACTGTAACCTGCCAGACTCCTCTAGTCCATGGGATTCTTCAGGCAAGAATACTGGAGTGAGTTGCCATTTCCTTCTAAAAAAGTATTTTTATTCACAAGCAAAATGAAAAGAACCCACAATGAGAAAATGTAACCTACCAAGCAGTTGCTATCTTTAGCATAAAAGCTAAACTTACAGATCAACTTGGCATTATGAATAAAAGGGCACTGAAAAACACATAAAATGAAATGTAAATAGATAAAAACATGGAAAAGTATGTGCACCTTCTGGAAAGAAAGAAATATAAATTAAAATATTGATCAGATATTTTTTATCTTCTAAGCAAAGAGTCATTGAAATGTATATTTAGTGTTGATAAAAAATTATACAGTTATAAATTTAAGCATTATTTTATTTTGGAGGCAATCTTATGATACATTTCAAGAGTCACAAGCAATTTTACGTAATTTGCTTTAGTAATTATGCATCTAGAAATGTATTTTGAAATCTGTAAAAATGTGGAATAAGATTTATTTACAATGTTGTTAATCACATCTTAAAGACTTGCATTTTATACAAAATGATGATTGTTATAAAAATAGTAGTTATACAGAATTTGTGTAGCCAATGATTATTTTGAAAAATATTACTGAGTGTCACAGGGGAAGGCTAAAAGAAAATTCAAATAAGAAAATGGGATAAATTGTCGAAGGAGCAAATTTCCTATAAAGAGTGTGTCTGTGTGTATGCATGTTCTTTGTCTTAAAAGAAGCTCTGAAGTGCCCTTTCCTTCTTTGCTTGTTATTAAAAATATTTATAACAAAATAAACAGATTTTGTAAGTAGCTATTCATGTAGATCATCTTTTTCAAATTTTATCCTTCTGATAATAATAATATTCTCATTTTATAAATTATAGAAACTAAAATTTAGATAAGTATTTATGAAATACACTGCTCTGTTGAAAATTGGGAATCATTTTATAAAAACCCTTGATTGGTCTTCTACAATACAAGGAATGACAAGGCAAAGTGATAGAGAAAAAGTAAGTAAGTAAGTAAAGTCACTCAGTAGTCTCTGACCCTTTGCAGCCCCATGGACTGTAGCCTACCAAAGTCCTCTGTCCATGGGATTTTCCAGGCAAGAGTACTGGAGTGGAGAGAAAGTGAAAGTGAAGTTGCTCAGTCATGTCCGACTCTTTGTGACCCCGTGGACTGTAGCCCACCAGACTCCTCCATCCATGGGATTCTCCAGGCAAGAATACTGGAGTGGGTTGCCATTTCCTTCTCCAGGGGATCTTCCCGACCCAGGAATTGAACCCAGGTCTCCCACATTGCAGGCAGACACTTTAACCTCTGGGCCACGAGGGAACCCCTAAATTGGTTGGGTCCAAACCCCATTCTACTAATTAATAGCTATTGAAAGTGAAAGGGAAGTTGCTCAGTTGTGTCCTACTCTTTGCAACCCTATGGACTGTAGCCTACCAGGCTCCTCGGTCCATGGGATTCTCTAGACGAGAATACTGGAGTGGGTTGCCATTTCCTTCTCCAGGGGATCTTCCCAACCCAGGGATTGAACCTGGATCTCCAGCATTGCAGGCAGACTCTTTAACCTCTAAGCCACCAGGGAAGCTGGGTCTTGGCCATATGACCTAAGCTCTTCCTTCCTCAGTTTCTTCAACTGAAGGATGGGAGATAGGATCCCTTTACAGGATTGTCTGGAGAATTACATGTGTTAATACATTTTAAAGCATTAAGATTAACTTAATATAGATAATGACTAAGAAGTAAACAAAACTAATTATAATTGAATATAATTGTTTCCTTGAGTAACCTTACTAGGCCAAGGCTTGATACTTTTTCCAGTCAAAAATACATGCTTTTTCCAGTTATTCAAATTTAATTGAGAGCCTTGGATTTATGAAACTATTGATTCATATTTAAAGAAAATTCATGGAGATGATTTCCACTCAATATCAATAATTCACTTGAAGGAATTTTATAAATGAACTTTTTGTGCACAGAAATGTCTCTGAATATATAGAACAGTTTGACAAGAATAGTTCCATGGGCTTAGCTGGCTCTTAAGTCATCTGCTTTACTAAAATTATTGATCATTTTGTTATTCATTTGCTCAGTCGTGTCCAACCCTTGCAACCCATGGACTGCGGCATGCCAGGCTTCTTTGTCCTTCACCATCTCCCGGAGTTTGCTCATACTCATGTCCATTGAATTGATTATGCCATCCAAACCTCTCTTGCTCTCCCGTCTCCTTCTGCCTTCAATCTTTCCCAGCATCAGGGTTTTTTTTTTTTTTTTTCCCAATGCGTTTTCTCTTTGCAGCAGGTAGGCAAAGTATTGCAGCTTCAGCTTCAGCATCATTCCTGCCAATTAATATTTAGGGTTGATTTCTTTTAAGATTGACTGGTTTGATTTCCTTGCAGTCCAAGGGACTCTCAAGGTCTTCTCCAACACCACAGTTCGAAAGCAGCAATTCTTCAGCACTTAGCTTTCTTTATGGTCCAGCTTTCACATCCATACTTGACTACTGGAAAACCATAGCTTTGACTATAGGAACCTTTTTAGGCAAAGTAATGTCTCTGCTTTTTAATATGCTATCTAGGTTTGTCATTGCTTTTCTTGAGAAGCATCTTTTAATTTCATGGCTGCGGTCACTGTCCACAGTGATTTTGGAGCCCAAGAAAAGAAAGTCTGTCACTGTTTCCATTGTCTCCCCATCTATTTACCATGAAGTGATGGGACTGGATGCCATGATCTTAGTTTTTTGAATGTTGAGTTTTAAAGCCAGCTTTTTCACTCTCCTCTTTCACCTTCATCAAGATGACTTTAGTTCCTCTTCACTTTCTGCCATAAGGATGGTTTCATCTGCGTATCCGAGGTTACTGATATTTCTCTCTGAAGTCTTGATTCCAGCTTATGCTTCATTCATCCTGACATTTCATATGCTGCTGCTGCTGCTAAGTCTCTTCAGTCGTGTCCGACTCTGTGCGACCCCATAGATGGCAGCCCACCAGGTTCCCCTGTCCCTGGGATTCTCCAGGCAAGAACACTGGAGTGGGTTGCTATTTCCTATAAGTTAAATATACTCATCTGCATATATGTTAAATGAACAGGGTGGCAGTAGACAGCCTTGATATACTCCTTTACCAGTTTTGAAGCAGTCCATTGCTCCATGTCCAATTCTAACTGTTGCATCTTGACCTGCATACAGGTTTCTCAGGAGGCAGGTAAGGTAGTCTGGTATTCCCATCTCTTTAAGAATTTTCCAGTTTGATGTGATCTACACAGTAAAAGGCTTTAGCATAATCTATGAAGCAGAAGTAGATGTTTTTTTCTGGAATTCTCTAGCCTTTTCTGTGTCCATGGATGTTGGCAATTTGATCTCTGGTTTCTTTGCCTTTTCTAAATTCAGCTTGTACATCTCAAGTTCTCGATTCATATATTATTGAAGCCTTGCTTGAAGGATTTTGAGCATTATTTTGTTAGCAGACGAAATGAATGCAATTGTATGGTAGTTTGAACATTCTTTGGCATTGCCTTTCTTTGGATTGGAGTGAAACTGGACCTTTTCCAGTCTTGTGGTCACTGCTGAGTTTTCCAAATTTACTGGCATATTAAGTGCAGCACTTTAACAGTATCATCTTTTAGGGTTTGAAATAGTTCAGCTGAAATTCCATCTAATACCATCTTCAACTATCTTTGTTCATAGTGATAGCCCACTTGACTTCACACTCCAGCATGTCTGACTCTAGATGAGTGATCACACCATAGCAATTATCTGGGTCATTAGGATCGTTTTTGTATAGTTCTCTGTGTATTCTTGCCACCTTTTCTTAACATATTCTGCTTCTGTCAGGTCCATACTGTTTCTGTCCTTTATTGTGCCTTTATTTGCATGAAATATTCCCTTGGTATCTCTAATTTTCTTGAAGAGATCTCTAGTCTTTCCCATTCTATTGTTTTCCTCTATTTCCTTTCATTGTTCAATTAAGAAGGCTTTCTTATCTCACCTTGCTATTCTCTGCAACTCTGCATTCAGATGGGTATATCTTTCCTTTTCTACTTTTCCTTTCACTTCTCTTCTCAGCTATCTCTAAGGCTTACTGTAAGGTTTTGATCACTGCCTCCCATACAATGTTATGAACCTCCATCCGTGGTTCTTCAGGCTCTCTATCAGATCTAATACCATGAATCTATTTGTCCCTTCCATTGTGTAATCATAAGGGATTTGATTTAGGTCATACCTGAATGCCCTAGTGTTTTTCTGTGTTCTTTAGTTTGAGTCTGAATTTTGCAATAAGGAATTCATGATCTGAGCCACAGTTAGATCCCAATCTTGTTTTTTTCTGACTATATAGACCTTCTCCACAAAGAATATAAATAATTTAGCTACAAAGAATATAATCAATCTGATTTCAATATTGACCATTGACAAGCCAATTCATGTATTACCCCTATTGAAATATGCACACTATATTGAGTACAATATCAAACTATATTGTGGTTTTTATCCAATATTTAATTGTGAAGGCATTCTAGTCAGATCTATCTACAGATACATATATTTATTTCTGTATATTTATGTACTTGTTTAGGATTATAAATTAGATTATAGGATTATAATTAGATAGGATTATAATTAGGATTATAAAAATAATTCATAAAATTATTTTTGTATAATATTTTCACATATGAAATTGTAACTATATACATATACTGTATACTGTGAATGTATCATTGGAATTTCTGCTTTAATTGGATGACTGTCAATCTTTACACTTCCTTTATTAACCTTGAATTTGGGAATAATATTTTCATTGAACCTGGCATTCAGTGTATGTAGAACTGATTGGAGGACGCAGGGGCACAGATTTTGCTCATGTGTGTGGATGGTATCAAAACATGTGTGCTTGACTAATGATGCAGAGCTACAGAAATATGTCTTAAAGCAAAGGGTCTCAGTATCTGCCCCATCCAGTGTAGCACCAGTTAATTAAAAAACGTTTACCACATTGCAAACTGTCATCAATTTAATGCTGCTCTGCTTCAAACCAAGCTGTCCTCTTGTGGCAAAAAATATGAAGTTAAATACCCTGAATAATACGAAACTTCAATATAGCAGTACAGTATCTGTGTGTGTGTGTGCGCGCGTGTGTGTGCGCGCGTGCGTACGTGCGTGTGTGCCCGCCCACATGCACGCACCCATGCATGCTCAGTCATTTCCGACTCTGCAACTGCGTGGACTGTAGCCTGCCAGGCTCCTCTGTCCATGGGATTTCCCAGGCAAGAGTACTAGAGTGGGTTGCCACTTCCTCTTCCAGGGATCTTCCCCACCCAGGGATCGAACCCACATCTAGTGTGCCTCCTACATCGGCAAACAGATTGTTTACCACTGAGCCACTTCAGAAACATGCAACACAGCATAGTTCATATCAATACGGAGAAGTGCTTATGGGGATTGGAATTTGGATTTGTGTTTTAATTTCAGGGCACAATGAAAATATTTGGCAAAATGTCTTACATTCCAACCTATTTAGGAAAAACAAAAAACAAAAAACATTTAATTCATGGGTTTTTTCCTGCATGCTGCTTTTTTTCTCAAGTGTGACATATTCTAGCAGCATGGATTTATAAAATCTTGCCAAAGCATTTTGTTGTAATTTTCCTTTGCCAATAAACACAGCCAGATTCAGAAAAAAAAAATGTTATTTTTCAGTTTTAGATTGCTTGAAATATTCATTTTGGTTTGCCCATGATGTGTTACCATTATAGAATCTAAACTTGTACAGATAAAAAATGAGTAATAACAAAATCACAAAAGTAACTTGTTTACATAGGTAAGAGCTATAATTACACCATAGGTGAAGCAAATATTTTTCAAACCTTCTCCTTAAGGAAGTTGGAGATTTAGTATTTGAAGAGATGATTTGGAGACAGTACAAATTATTTCACAATTCAAAACCTATGCATCAAATACTTGGACATTTAGGAAAAATGAGTGGCAAAACTGATGTTCGAAGACAGTTACTCATGTGTAATGGATGACATGTCCTGGAATTTTAAATTTTCAATTTTTCCCTATGGCATCCTTCAACAGATGCTTTCAAATTGACCAGTTGGCTTTTTCCTATTTAGTTCTGGACATTTAGTTTCATGGGTGTTGTGAAACTTGGTTGTTGTCTTGTTTGTTTTGTTTCATAGACA
Organism: Bos mutus; assembly: GCF_027580195.1. Classification (NCBI taxonomy): domain Eukaryota; kingdom Metazoa; phylum Chordata; class Mammalia; order Artiodactyla; family Bovidae; genus Bos; species Bos mutus. Next base: position 99,130,145 of record NC_091624.1, on the reverse strand, counting down.
CAGGAGATCCTAGAGAGACAGTGTTTGTTTTCTGGTGTGTATTCCTTCTCAGTGGTAAGAATGATAGCAATGGATATTGTCATATGCCAGGAACTGTTCCAAATGTGTACATATATAATTTATTTAATGCTCACAGCAATACTGTGAAGTAGATACTATTATCACCTCCTTTTAAAATATGAAGAAGCTGAGACACATAGAGATTAAGTAATTTGCCAAATAAAACAGTTTGCGGCAGGCTAGAGGATTCATCCCAGAATATCTGGCTCGCCTCCCTGTGTGCGGTGAACCACTCGGCTCTATCACGGGGTATGGGTGCTGCCAGGAATTGGGCTGCTGTACTGACTGCGGGTAGCTCTTTCCTGGATGAAAGAATGGTCTCTGTTAGCAAAATGGAAGCAGGTTTATGAGCAGTAAGTATAAAAGAGAGAGGAAAAAGAGATCAGTGTAATGGAAAAGTAAAACAGAGAAATGGTAAGAGGGAACATGTGAACAAATTCAGAGGCCATAAAACCTGAGTGATTCATGAAACAAGCAAGCAAACCAAAAAACCAGACTGGGAGGGTAGCGCCAAACGTGTCTTGGCCTTTATATTGCGGTGACATGGGAAATAACACACTTAGGAATTTTGGGGGCTTCCCCGGTGGCTCAGTGGTATAAAAAAAAAAAAAAAAACCCACTTGCAGTGCAGGAGACTTGCAGGAGATGTGGGTTTGATCCCTGGATAAGGAAGATCCCCTGGAGAAGGAAATGGCAACCCACTTCATTACTCTTGCATTGAAAAATCCCATGGACAGAGCAAACAGGCTGGCTACAGTCCATGGGATCATAAAGAGTCAGACATGACTGAACAACTAAACAACAAGGGAGTTTGGGGGAAGTCTTGAGTCTAAAATGTCCTGTGGGATTTTTCCTGTACTGTTGTCTTCATGAGCTTTTGGTTTGCTGAGGGCTTCGTACCTTTGTTTTCAGGATAAAATGTATACAGTTGACTTCCCAACAGATTGAGCTGTTGAACATTCCTCTTTAGGTGTGCAGAAGTGTTGGGGATGAAGAAACATTTTTATTGAGATTGCTTTAAACTGGGATATTTGAATAGACATCTGTCCTTACAAACAATAAGGAAAGTTGGGAGAGTTACGAGAGGAGTGATACTCTTTTTTTTTTTTTTTAATTGATGTATAATTGAAATATGCTTAGCTATTTTATTATATTAGATTCTGGTGTAGAACATAGTGATTCGACATTTGTACGCATCACGAAATCATCACCGCAATAGGTGTAGTTGCCAGTATTATCTAGTTACAATATTATCAGCTATGTGTGCCATGCTGTATATATTATTACACATCCCCAATGGGTTATTTATTTTATAACTGGAAGTTTGTTTTTCTTAATCCCTTTAACCCATGTACTCCTCACCACCTCGCCTCTCCTCTTGCAACCACCAGTCTACTCTGCATCTGGGAATCTGAGTTGTACTTTGCTTTGTTTGTTTAGAATCTGTATATAAGTGAAAGGCAGTATTTGTCTTACTCTGTCTGATTTAGTTCACTCGCCATAATCTTTTCAAGGTCTGTCCATGTTGTTGCAAATGGCAAGGTAAATCCTTTTCTTATGGCTGAGTAATATTTCTGTGTCTGTGTGTGTTCTACCTCTTCTTTATCAATACAACTGTTGATGGGCACTTGGGTTGTTTTCACATCTTGGCTATTGTAAGTAATGCTATAGTTACTGAAGGGGTTACAGATACCATTTCAAATTAGTCTTTTCATTTTCTTCAGATAAATACTCAGAGGTATAGAATTTCTGAAGGAGACGCTAGCCCTATTTTTAATTTTTTGAGGGACCTTCATACTGTTTGCCACAGTCCCTGTAGTAGTGTGCGTTACTACCAACAGTGCATAAAGGTTCTCTTTTCTCTACATTTACCAACACTGGTTGAGTGAGTGAGTGAGTGATCGTCACTCAGTCGTTTCTGACTCTTTGCGACCCCACGGACTGTAGCCTGCCAGGCTCCTTTGTCCATGGAAGTCTCCAGGTAAGAATACTGGAGTGGGTTGCTATTTCCTTCTCCAGCCAACACTGGTTATTTTTTATCTTTTTGATAATAGCCAATTTGATAGGTTTGGGATGATATCTCGCTGTGGTTTAGATTTGCATTTCCTTGATGATTAGTGACGTTGAGCATCTTTTCAAGTGCTTTCTGGCCATCTATGTGTCTTCTTTGGAAAATGTCTATTTAGATCCTCTTCCCATGTCCACCAGATTGGTTTTTGTTGTTGTTTATGAGTTGTATGAGTGCTTTATATACTTTTAATACTGCTTCCTTATCATATACATATAATTTGAAAATATCTTCTCCCATTCCATAGGTTGCCTTTTCATTTTGTTGATTGTTTCCTTCATTGAGAATAAGCTTTTTAGTTTGATACAGTCCCAGATGTTTGTTTTTGGTGTTGTTTCCTTTGCCTTCAGAGTTAGACGCCCCCCCCTCAAATTACTAAGTGTGATGAGAAGGAGCTTACCACCTGTGTTCAGGTCTTAAATCCATTTTGAGTTAATTACTTTATACAGTGTAAGATGATGATGCAGTTTCATTTATTTGCATATTGCTTGCTGATCTGTCCTTCTGCTTGATCCAGTCTGCTGTTGAACCCCTTAAGTGTATTTTTTGGTCACTGTATTCTTCAGCTTTGTAATTTTCTCTTTGTTGATGACCTCAGTGTTCATCCATTCTTCTCCTGTGTTTCATGAGCATCTTTATTATCATTACTTTGAATACTTTATCAGAGAGAGTACTTGTCTTTATATCACTAAGCTGTTTTTTTGAGGTTTTAAATTTTTTTGTTTGAAATATATTTCTATGTTTCCTCATTTTGTTAAAATCTCCAGTTTCTGTGTATTAAGCAAAGCAAACACCTCCCTCACTTTTGGAGTGGCCTTGTGTAGCTCCTGATCCTCCTCGTTCAGCCCTGCTCTAACTCTTGGTTGTCTCTAAAACTTTTATCATTGTATAAACTTCCTGATTTATTCTTGATATACCCCCATTGTGGAGGGTGTGCTGGAACTGTCAGTATTCCAAGAGGAGGGGTCTTATTTAACACTTATTTTCAGGTTGATTAGATAGCAAACCCTCCAACAGCAGCTTTTAAAGTATGAAATATTTGTAGCAGTGTAGGTCCACCATTGTGGACCTTGAGTCGAGGAGATCTGGGTGACAGTTGTAAAAGTTGGGGATCTAGATGAAATGTATGAGTTCCTTTCTTGAAAGTTTCATTGAGCAGTAGTGAGGTATGTAAGGATGCTGTCTCCCTGCTTACCAGTTCACTGGGAGTGCCTCCTTAGCTTCTAAATGGGTACAAACCTAAAACCTGTCCTTCAAGTTAATGTTCCAGGCTAAGTATATTGATCTTTTTCATAGAAAGAAGGCTGTGCGTGTGATATTTTAGATTCCAATATAAGTGATATCATACTATATTTGTCTTTCTCTTTCTGGCTTGCTTCTCTTAGTATATGGTCATCTCTAGTTTTATCTATATTGCTGCAAATGACATTATGTCATTCTTTTATGGTTAAGCAGTAGTCCATTGTACACACACGCATACACACACACATTCATACCACATCTTCTTTATCCTTTCATCTGTTAATCGACCTTTAGGTTGTTTCCATGTTTTGGCTATTGTGAATTGTAGTTTTATCCAGATATATGCCCAGGTGTGGGGTTGTAGGATTAAAATTAGCCCTATATTTTAAATCACCTATATACTTCAATACAGAAAGAAAGAAAAATAAAGAAATAATAAATGAAAAAGCCGTTAAGATAAAGAAACCTGGTCTGGCTGTGTATGTCGTGGTGGTACTCAAATGATGGGCAAGAAAGAGTTATCTTTCTGATGGTTACAGTCCCATGGAAGTCTGGAATGCCAGTGCCCCTGGCTGGCCAAGAATTGTTCCTGTGTGGGTTGTGCATTCCCACTGGCTTTAGCTAGGTAGCTGGATGAGGGTAGGGAACGGCTTGCTCTGTCTTGAGCTTTGCAACATGAGAGGGTCTTGTCTGTCTATACCTGTTTATACATGTCTGTCTGCACCTTGTCTGTCTGTCCTGTGCCCTACAACTTGTACTCTCCAGCCCCAGCTGGGAGGTGGCAGAAGGTGGTCGTCCTTCTGCAGCTTCAGAAGGACGACAGGCTAGAGGTGCAGCCACTTGCCTGCAGCTGTCTTAGCTCGGTGGCAGGTGAGCGAAGCCTCAAAACTTGCCCCTGTGGTAGCAGACTAGGTGGAGAGTGCAAAAATCTCGTGACTGCCAGGTCATTGGCTCTGTCTCCAGGTAGTGTTTCAGCTGTGCTCTGCCTCTCCAACTGAAGCTGTTAGAGTAGCCAATGAATCACCATCATGCACAGTCTAGGCACTTTTCAAACTGGTGCTCTTTTTTTTTTTTTATTTGTCTTTATCTCAGGATTAGTGAGACTGAATGCAAGTCCATTAAGAGAGGAATCTCAGTTTTCTATAGCACTTTGGGACTCTGATGTCAGCCCTGCTGGTTTTCTAAACCAGATGCTTTGTGGGCTCTTCTCTTCGGTGCCGATCCCAAGGGTTAGGATGCCTATTGTGGGGCAGCAGTACCTCACTCCTTGAGGGAGAATCACTTTCTAATGAGATCCTTCTCCATAGTGTGTTGCTGCACTGGAAGTGGGTATTTTGCATGACCTTGTCTCTCTCTCTTACCCATTTTGATGTGGTCCTTTTATTCTTTGTTGTGGAGAGCAGATATTTTTCTGCTCATCTATTTTTCAGATATTTTTCAAAGGAAAATGATCTGTATGTATCTGTGTATTGGGTGTGTCCATGGGAGGAGGTGTCTTCAGATTCTTCCTATGCCACCATCTTGGACTTTGCCTCCCAAAGAGTGATACCTTGGGGATAAAAGTTACACTGTAGATGGAAGGTCCATGATAGCATTTGTCAAGAGGATGCTTTTCTTTTTTAGATAGATATTTAAAATCTTCTTTTTGTTCTTCTGTCATTTTTATTACGCATCCATGTTATGCATCTTAAAGTATCTCACTTACACAGACAGACACCTAGACACAACTTACGTCTCTGCTCTTTAAGGATAAAAAGTTAATTTTATTGTAAACTCAGAGATGTACTCTGACCCAAAGCAAAGAAAGAGAGGAAAACAAAAAAGGAGGGTGGTGAGGTTGAGGTCAGTTAATCATGAAAGCGAACAAATGGGCAGACAGATCTGTACAAGATAGGTCAAAAGCAGTATGGGGTGAACAGAGTCTAATAATTAGGAGAGGAGATAGTGGGTGAAAGGTAGGACCTAGCATGGACTCAGTGCACTATTATCTTCACAGAGTTTTCTGGGTACAGTAGAAGGGGTTATCCACATTTAATGTAATTAATAAAGATTTAAATATCAACACTGTATAAATTTTATTTTGCTTTATATTAGAAAATTTTGTTTTAACCAGACTTTTTTGTCTTGTAGAAGAATAAAAAGCATCTAGATCTGATTAAAGAAATAATCATGCATTTATGTGGTATATTAAAATGATATTAAATTCTATTAACTTTATGTTTACAATGATGTATATTTTCTTATGGAATACCCATATTATGACCATTTCTTGATTTATGGTTACTCTGAATGTAAAATATATACATCTATTAAAATTAGCACAGTATAATTTATAGTGAATGTATGCTTTCCATACATAATCACACATACTGTAAATCAACATATTTTTCTTTACTGTCTTGATTTTCCTGAACTATAATACACCTATAAAAATTATATATGACTTAGGGAATAGATGAATCTAAATTTATTTGCATATAATAATATATTTGCATATAATAATAATTTATTTGCATATAATAATATATAACATAAGAGACAGGAAAACCATCCCTTAACAATCTGAATTAGCAAATTATTCTATAAACTGAATTAAAAAAAAGAAATGAACATACCATTAGTCTCTCTACATACTCCTTCATTAAATGTATAAATAAAATTTTTGAATGGGATGGGAGGCATTCTGTTAGCCAAGTTCACCTAAGTTTTATATAATATTTATATATATATATATATACATGCATACATTCATTCACAATTTAGTCATAGCTTTCAAAAATAAAATGAAAAATGAAAACTAATATTAGCAGTAGCTTAATAAAATCTTGAAAACACATTGAAAGAAAAGAGTCCTATAATATATCAGTTACTGCATGGAAAAGAAAAGATTTCAAAATTTCTTGCAAGTTAGTTTGTAACTTTATGCACTTACTTTGATTTATTAATTTGAGAATTTTGGGTTTAAGTAATTCTGCAGATAATCACATAAATAATGGGGCAAAGACAGTCAAGAACATACTTAAAATAAAACAAGGAAGAAGTTTCTTTGCAGATAATATGTTTTCCAAAAACGGTTTAACACATTAAAGAGTTATAAATCAATTAGGGAAATGCTTGTTTTAAATATGGTATTGAACAATTAAGAAAATTTGGGGAAAATAGGAATAACATAAAATACATTTATAGAAAAAGTTCTACATCCAGCATCTTTAAAACATGGCAGATGGACTGAAGAGATAAATGAGCAAAATGAAAATATTTCAATACTGGAAGAAACACAGATGTATATGAGGTGAATGTTTCTCATATCCTTGAATTAGTAGGCTCTTTTTGCTTTAAGATAAGTATATCATTAGAAAAATTGCAGACACTGCATGCAGAAAATTCTAGAGAAATTGTAAACAATTTGACCCATTACCTCTTGCACTATCAAGTTGGAATTATCTGTCTCTCCAGGGCAAATAGAGTGGATTGCAAATAAAGTCTTAGGTGCTACTTAAGTTCTAGCAGGGAACTGGAATCTTTTTCTTGTGTTCTGCACTAGCATCTGGATATTGACATTGATGTGTTAAGAATTAAACTGAGGGCTGGTTTCAGGTAAGGCTTGATCAAGATTCTCTGTGATCCCTCTTAAGGATGGCTAACAGCAGTTCCTTTGAGTTGTCTTTGTTTTCCATAGCCATGAAATGCCTGAATGATTGAGTTAGGAAGCCAATACTTTTTTACCCCTAAGGCCCCAAACCTAGGCATGGATTAAGGCACCAGAGGTTTAGTTTGTGCTCAGTCCCTCAGTTGTGTCCAACTCTTTGCGACCCCATGAACTGTAGTCCACCAGGCTCCTTCATCCATGGGTTTTTCCAGGCAAGAATACTGGAATGGTTTGCCATTTACTTCTCCAGGGGATCTTCCAATTCAGACTTAAATTGAAGAAAGTAGGGAAAACCACTAGACCATTCAGGTATGACCTAAATCAAATCCCTTATGATTATACAGTGGAAGTGAGAAATAGATTTAAGGGCCTAGATCTGATAGATAGAGTGCCTGATGAACTATGGAATGAGGTTCATGACACTGTACAGGAGACAGGGATCAAGACCATTCCCATGGAAAAGAAATGCTAAAAAAGCAAAATGGCTGTCTGGGGAGGCCTTACAAATAGCTGTGAAAAGAAGAGAAGCAAAAAGCAAAGGAGAAAAGGAAAGATCTAAGCATCTGAATGTAGAGTTCCAAAGAATAGCAAGGAGAGATAAGAAAGCCTTCTTCAGCGATCAATGCAAAGAAATAGAGGAAAACAACAGAATGGGAAAGACTAGAAATCTCTTCAAGAAAATTAGAGATACCAAGGGAACATTTCATGCAAAGATGGGCTCAATAAAGGACAGAAATGGTATGGACATAACAGAAGCAGAGGATATTAAGAAGAGGTGGCAAGAATACACAGACGAACTGTACAAAAAAGATCTTCACGACCCAGATAATCACAATGGTGTGATCACTGACCTAGAGCCAGACATCCTGGAATGTGAAGTCAAGTGGGCCTTAGAAAGCATCACTACGAACAAAGCTAGTGGAGGTGATGGAATTCCAGTTGAGCTATTCCAAATCCAGAAAGATGATGCTGTAAAAGTGCTGCACTCAATATACCAACAAATTTGGAAAACTCAGCAGTGGCCACAGGACTGGAAAAGGTCAGTTTTCATTCCAATCCCAAAGAAAGACAATGCCAAAGAATGCTCAAACTACCACACAATTGTGCTCATCTCACATGCTAGTAAAGTAATGCTCAAAATTCTCCAAGCCAGGCTTCAACAATACGTGAACCATGAACTTCCACATGTTCAAGCTGGTTTTAGAAAAGGCAGAGGAACCAGAGATCAAATTTCCAACAATGCTGGATCATGGAAAAAGCAAGAGAGTTCCAGAAAAACATCTATTTCTGCTTTATTGACTGTGCCAAAGCCTTTGACTGTGTGGATCACAATAAACTTTGGGAAATTCTGAAAGAGATGGGAATACCAGACCACCTGACCTGCCTCTTGAGAAATTTGTATGCAGGTCAGGAAGCAACAGTTAGAACTGGACATGGAACAACAGACTGGTTCCAAATAGGAAAAGGAGTACGTCAAGGCTGTATATTGTCACCCTGCTTATTTAACTTATATGCAGAGTGCATCATGAGAAATGCTGGACTGGAAGAAACACAAGTTGGAGTCAAGATTTCCGGGAGAAATATCAATCACCTCAGATATGCAGATGACACCACCCTTATGGCAGAAAGTGAAGAGGAACTAAAAAGCCTCTTGATGAAAGTGAAAGAGGAGAGTTAAAAAGTTGGCTTAAAGCTCAACTTTCAGAAAACGAAGATCATGGCCTCCGGTCCCATCACTTCATGGGAAATAGATGGGGAACAGTGGAAACAGTGTCAGACTTTATTTTTTTGGGCTCCAAAATCACTGCAGATGGTGACTGCAGCCATGAAATTAAAAGATGCTTACTCCTTGGAAGGAAAGTTATGACCAACCTAGATAGCATATTCAAAAGCAGAGACATTACTTTGCCAACAAAGATCCGTCTAGTCAAGGCTATGGTTTTTCCGGTGGTCATGTATGGATATGAGAGTTGGACTGTGAAGAAAGCTGAGCAGAGAAGAATTGATGCTTTTGAACTGTGGTGTTGGAGAAGACTCTTGCTAGTCCCTTGGACTGCAAGGAGATCCAACCAGTCCATTCTGAAGGAGATCAGCTCTGGGATTTCTTTGGAAGGAATGATGCTAAAGCTGAAACTCCAGTACTTTGGCCACCTCATGCGAAGAGTTGACTCATTGGAAAAGACTCTGATGCTGGGAGGGATTGGGGGCAGGAGGAGAAGGGGACGCCAGAGGATGAGATGGCTGGATGGCATCACTGACTCCATGGACGTGAGTCTGAGTGAACTCCAGGAGTTGGTGATGGACAGGGAGGCCTGACGTGCTGCGATTCATGGGATCGCAAAGAGTCAGACATGACTGAGCGACTGAACTGAACTGAACTGAGGGACCGAGCCTGCATCTCCTACATTAGCAGGCATATTTTTTTACCACTGAGCCTAGAGCCTAAGCCTCCTTTTAGGCAAGTGATACAGTTGGAAAGCCTGGTTGAAAAAGAAGATGGCAAATGTTTTAGGACCTGCAGTAAACCTGTTTCCTTAACAACAGATCCAAGTGAGAGGAAATGCTTTGAGTATACTCTAGACCTGAGTCCTAACCAGCTGAACAGGATAAATAACAAGTACAAGAGAGGTGGAATTCTGAGGGGAAAAACACCAAACAGATCTTACATTCTGTAATATGAGAGTTGGAGCATGACATGGAACGACTGAACAAGGCATATTTTATGTCAAGATATGAAAGCCATTCAAAAGGTATATGGAAGAAATAAACTCAGAAACCCTGCAGCATAAATGGATTTTACTTTATTATATAATGCATCTTACAAATTAATAACAAAGTGCAATCCCAGTTTTTAAAAACAGAGAAAATTACTAACCCTAATAGATATTACAAACATATCCCAACAACCAGTTGCCAATTAAAATGTGCTATCAAATACTCTATTTTGTCAAAACATGGAGGTCTTTATTTCTATGATGTACCATTATGTTATGTTATGTAAACACTAAAGAAAATAAATTACCAGTCCTACTCTATTATGGCAAAACACACTGAAGCCATCAACTGTAAATTGCATCTCAAATTCAGAGATTGTAACACATGAAAAAAAAAAGGGACTAGATGAATATGACATTGTGACTAAAGTGCTTTTATGTTTCTTAGATTGGCTTCAATGGATTATTAGGAAAAAATGTTATTTTAGAAATAAACATGTATACCTGTGATGGATTCATTTTGATATTTGGCAAAACTAATACAATTATGTAAAGTTTAAAAATAAAATAAAATTAAAAAAATAAAAGGAACATGGTTAAAAAATGCAGTGACAGGAAACAGAATTGCAGAATGCACTACTATTACAACTGATAAATATATATGTTCACTAATTCCTTAGAAATATTAGTTCATATGAGTAATGTATTATTTTTAATTTATTATACAGTATTCTGCTAAAGTTAAATAAAATCTATTACAAAAAAGTTCACACTTAATTATAATGAGTTAATTCATCTTATGGCATTCTGTGTGTGTGAGTGTGTGTGTGTGTGTGTGTGTGTGTGTGTGTGTGCATAGGAAGCATAAAAGCAAATACAAAGGAAATGCTTTTTGTAAAATATTGAATAAGTTATAGAAAAATGAGTTACTATTTAAAATTACTATTATGCTAATTTTAGTACTAATAGAGGTTTCTTTTTCCCTTTTCTTCTCTCCTTTTCTCCCTCATTTCCCTCTCTTTGTTTATATTTTTCTCTTCTTTTCCTTTCATGGTTGAATGATAACTTTACTCCTCCTTTTTATGTGGTAAAGAGAAAATATGATGAAAAAATGTATCACTGTATATTTTAGAAGATTAGTTGACAAATGGAAAATTAGTAGTTTATGTGAAATCATATAAATTTCAGTGTAAGCTGTTTATTCTACACTGACAGAAATAGCTCATGTTTGTGAAGGTATGAAAAATTTCCCAAAAGCACATTAAAAAAAAAGATGAGAAAAGTAGAATATTTCAGACTAATGTGTATTTCAAAGATGTAGTAAAAGACTTCTTTTTAATATTTTTATATTAAGACTTATGCATAGACCTTCCATCAGACTATTTTTATTTGAAGAAAAGTGATTCTGTGATAATATAAATATTATTTATGTTCAATTTCAGGAACTCAAACGATATAGAATATAGTAATGGTAACTATTACTTGAAATTCCTCCATTGAGAAATAACCATCATTAGCTCAGGTGAATATGCTTTCAAATACTTCTTTGCATCTACATAGATGAAACACAGTGAGAAAACTAGACAGATAGGCAGATATCCTATGAATTGAATTTTCATCCAAATGAAAATTTTATGCTGTAAAGACCATGTTTATGCAAACCATCAAATTCAGTTTTGCTTAAATTTATAAGAAGAAAGCAATACAAATGAAACCAAATTTAATGCTGTTTCAATTATTTATTAATCTTAATAGATGGCATTTATTTGAATGTTCCTCTAAGGCAAATTGAAAAGATTTATAGAACACATATGTATTTTATTCATTTTTAAGCATTATGTTTCAAATTTAGAATGTATTGTGCTATTTTATCCCCTTTGGTGAAATTTAAACAATTACTCCTCATACACAGATTCACACCTACCCTCTCATGTTTGAATGATAACTTTTTACTTTCATGATAAAAATGGTTAACACTTTTCCTCTGAGTCATTGGTATTCATTCTAGACGTGAACTTGTCATATCACTTAGTCATAGATTCTCACTTCTTTACACAGATTTGTGTGTTGTAATTGAATATTGGATTGTCTAAGTTTTGATATAAAGGTCTTTTTGCTTTTTTTGTTTGTTTGTTTGTTTTTTACTCTCCCTATTGTTGTTTTTGAAGAAAGACTCAGGGATGTTATTTCCTATTTAGGAATGTCTGTCTGAAGCTCTTTTAAAGTTTAACCAGTCCTTAATTGAATATTTTCCTTTTGAGTCATGTTTACTTTCCTTTGAATTTTATAGACTGTATCATTTTAATATATATTAAATGTGGAAAAATCAAGGGAAGCATATTCAGAAAGTCAAGAAACAAGTGCACAGTTGATTTCATGATTTAAGAATTTGTTATTTATTTCAGTGCTTTAAAAAAAAAAATGAGTCCAAAAGACTGTTCTATACATCTGTGTCTCTTTTGCTGTGTTGTATACAGGGTTATTGTTACCATCTTTCTAAATTCCATATATATGCGTTAGTATACTGTATTGGTGTTTTTGGACTCTGTGGGAGAGGGAGAGGGTGGGGTCATTTGGGAGAATGGCATTGAAACATGTATAATATCATATATAAAACGAGTCGCCAGTCCAGGTTCGATGCACGATACTGGATGCTTGAGGCTGGTGCACTGGGACAACCCAGAGGGATGGTACGGGGAGGGAGGAGGGAGGAGGGTTCAGGATGGGGAACACGTGTATACCTGTGGTGGATTCATGTTGATATATGGCAAAACCAATACAATATTGTAAAGTTAAAAAATAAAATATAAAAAAAAAGAAAAAAAACATGAGAGGAATGATCCTTTAATCAGTGAGTCGTGACCTCACCTCATTCTCATTTGGGAGTCTGTGATTGGTTACTGCCTTTTTTACAGAATGTATGTAAAGATCCTTCGGTTTTAAATGAATCAGCCTGGCTTCCTTACTTATATCGGTGGGAGAAATGATTGAAACGCCTTGAAGTTGATCAGTTACTATTCCACTGTTAAAAAAATGTGTCCTGCCTTAGAAACTTAACTTTGAGGTCTTAAATTTTTAGTTTTTCAAATACTTCTAGAGGATGTTTTGTTATACTTAATCTCTCCTGATTGCCTTTCTTAGATTGCCTAGCACTCTTTGAACACTGGGCTTCTGGGTGGCTCAGTGATAAAGGATCCACCTGTCAATGCAGGAGATACTGGTTGGATTCCTAGGTCAGGAAGATCCCCTGGAGAAGAAAATGGCAACTCACTCCAGTATTCTTGCCTTGGAAATCCCATGGACAGAGGAAGCAAGCTACAGTTCATAGGATCACAAAAGAGTCGAAAAAGACTTAGCAACTAAGCAACAACAGCTAACTTTGAACACTGTACCCCCTTCTGTTTAATCAATAGCCTGTTAAAACTGGGTAGATTTATAAGGCAAATTTTATACTTATGAAAAGCAAAAAGAATTCTTAAACTTTCGTACAACATGACTTAGAACATATGCTACTAAAACATTAGAAGCAAGAATACATCAAAGAAAAAGGAGATTGGTTGTTGGCAATCTTTAACACACAAGTACTTTGTAAGTAGTTTCTCAAGTAATGCATGCATGCTAAGTCGCTTTAGTCATGTCAGACTCTTTGCAACCCTATGCTCTGTAGCCTGCCAGGCTTCTCTGTCCATGGGTTTCTTCAGGCAAAAATACTGGAGTTACTGGGTAACCATACTGGGTTACCATCCCCCCTCCAGATGATCTTCCCAACCTTCCCATCGGTACTTCCCAAAGTACGGGTCAAACTCACATCTCTTACACCTCCTGCATTGGCAGGCAGGTTCTTTACTGATGGTGCTACCTGGGAAGCCTCTCAGGTAATAAATACATTCTGTATAGACTAGCCACAAAACAGCAATTGCCTGCTTCCCTTCACAATGACAAGGCCCTAGGGTATGGCAGACTGTTACATAAGCAGCAAAATCATATTCCCAGGTCCCTAGTTTGACTAAAGGAAAATGATGGAATACAGAAAAACTAATAAACTTTCATTAATTGGAATATGGGCAAACTGATGTTTACTTAGATTTAGTTCTGGATATTAATAATACAAGCATTAATATAAGGAGAGTATTTAAAACTTTTTCGGAGGATAAACTTTTCAAACAACCAAATAAAATGACTTTATTTGTAAATAACTGATATGCTAAATTGAAAATTTTCTCATCTAGCTATTGTAGTATTACCTCATAAACTGCTGCCAACCACAAGTTTATTTATATGGTGTTTGAGAAACAATAAGTAAAACCAAAGAAAACCCTGAATTTGTAAAAAGTTCATTTTTTTCTGTATCTTTGTTAGTTTAGGCTGTCTTTTTACCCAACTAATTAGAAATATATCTCATTTAATGAATATATCTTTAACCTCTACTATGCATTAAGCCACTGTAACAGGGATATAATTTTTATTAGCATGGTTTTATTGTATGTACAAATTTTGTTTGTAAAAATAATCAGGGAACTTAAATACTGTGTATGAATTTATAGGGATATATATATATAGGGATAAAGAATGGAATTCTGGCTATACAGAATAAAGTTTAGCAGACTTCCCACACTTTGGTGTACACTTCATATTCCTACTTTGGTTCTTAGTTTTGTTAGACTGTAGACATGAATTATTATTTTCACCAAAGTGAATTTGTTCTTGGAAATCAGTCATAACAAACAAATCCTGGAAGCTGGATGTAGAAAAATTATAATTTTAATTGAATCATAAGGAAGTTATATTTAATACTAGACTATGACTACCTGTGGTTAAATTTCTCTAGAAATTTTATTTTGTTTTTCTTGGTTGGTCAAAGACTTATTTAGACAGCTGTTAATAATCAAATATTTAATTATATACTTTGATTTTTTTCCCCCTAAAAGTGATGCTATTTCAAAAAGTATAATGCATAACCCTTTTTTATATAAAATGATAAATATCAGATTCTAATTTTAGTCTTTTTTAAGGAAACTAGCCAAAAAGTTTCTATTCTTCAAAACATAGTTAACATTCACGGAAAATATAATTTACCTATTACCTGAGATTGAGGAAATACATTTTTTTGTTTGGGTACTTCTTATTGATTGGAAAGATGCAGAAACCAATCATAGAAGCTGACATATAAATTCAGGTTTCCCTTCATTTTGTTTTTGTTTACTGTTATTTTTTATGTGCCCCAAAGGGAATTTATTATTCCCCAATCATTTATACAAATTGAGTCACATGAACCAAAAAGGGAATTGAAGAAATAAAATTAATCACATACCCTGATGAAACGTAGCTGTCAAGTGGAGATTTGACAGTAAGTGAAATTGAAGAGCTGAAATGAGGAAAAAACTATGTATTGAATATCTTTATTTTACAGAGGAGAATACCAAGGCTTCAGTTCAGTTCAGTCGCTCAGTCATGTCCAACTCTTTGCAACCCATGAATTGCAGCACACCAGGCCTCCTTGTCCATCACCAACTCCCGGAGTTCACTCAGACTCACGTCCATCAAGTCAGTGATGCCATCCAGCCATCTCCTCCTCTGGCGTCCCCTTTTCCTCCTGCCCCTAATCCTTCCCAGCATCAGAGTCTTTTCCAATGAGTCAACTCTTCGCATGAGGTGGCCAAAGTATTGGAGTTTCAGCTTTAGCATCATTCCTTCCAAAGAACACCCAGGACTGATCTCCTTTAGAATGGACTGGTTGGATCTCCTTGCAGTCCAAGGGACTCTCAAGAGTCTTCTCCAACACCACAGTTCAAAAGCATCAATTCTTCTGCTCTCAGCTTTCTTCACAGTCCAGCTCTCACATCCATACATGACTACTGGAAAAACCATAGCCTGATGGTTAAATACTCTGCACATGTTAGTATGGTAGCTACTTATTGATAGTAGTCAAGTTTTGGCCCTTGATAATAGAGCTGTGAGGTCCAATGTCACTTCTGATTTATGTGCTTAGTCAGGCTTCCCTGGTCACTCAGATAATAAAGAATCTGCCTGCAATGCGGGAGACCTGGGTTCAATCCCTGGATTGAGAAGATTCCCTGGAAAATGGAAGGGCTACCGCACTGGTCATAACAAACGTCCTCTTCCAACAACACAAGAGAAGACTTCACACATGGACACATCAATCACCAGATTGTTGACACTGAAATCAGACTGATTATATTCTTTGCAGCCAAAGATGGAGAAGCTCTATACAGTCAGCAAAAAGAAGACTAGGAGCTGACTGTGGCTCGGATCCTGAACTCGTTATTGCCAAATTCAGACTGAAATTGAAGATAGTGGAGAAAACCACTAGACCATTCAGGTATGACATAAATCAAATCCCTTATGACTATACAGTGGAAGTGAGAAATAGATTTAAGGGACTAGATCTGATAGATAGAGTGCCTGATGAACTATGGAATGAGGTTTGTGACATTGTATAGGAGACAGGGATCAAGACCATCCCGTGAAAAAGAAATGCAAAAAGCAAAATGGCTGTCTGGGGAGGCCCTACAAATAGCTTTGAAAAGAAGAGAAGTGAAAAGCAAAGGAGAAAAGAAAAGGTATAGGCATCTGAGTGCAGAGTTCCAAAGAAGCAAGAAGAGATAAGAAAGACTTCCTCAGCGATCAATGCAAAGAAATAGAGGAAAACAACAGAATGGGAAAGACTAGAGATCTCTTCAAGAAAATTAGAGATACCAAGGGAACATTTCATGCAAAGATGGGCTCGATAAAGCACAGAAATGGTAGGGACCTAACAGAAGCAAAAGATATTAAGAATAGGTGGCAAGAATACACAGAAGAACTGTACAGAAAAGATCTTCATGACCCAGATAATCACGATGGTGTGATCACTGACCTGGAGCCAGACATCCTGGAATGTGAAGTCAAGTGGGCCTTAGAAAGCGTCACTACAAACAAAGCTAATGGAGGTGATGGAATTCCAGTTGAGCTATTCCAAATCCAGAAAGATGATGCTGTGAAAGTGCTGCACTCAATATGCCAGCAAATTTGGAAAACTCAGCAGTGGCCACAGGACTGGAAAAGGTCAGTTTTCATTCCAATCCCAAAGAAAAGCAATGCCAAAGAATGCTCAAACTATCACACAATTGCACTCATTTCACATGCTAGTAAGGAGAAGGAAATGGTAACCCACTCCAGTACCTTTGCCAGGAAAATCCCATGGATGGAGGAGCCAGGTAGGCTACAGTCCATGGGGTCGCAAACAGTCAGACACGACTGTGCGACTTCACTTTCACATACTAGTAAAATAATGCTCAAAATTCTCCAAGCCAGGCTTCAGTAATATGTGAACTGTGAACATCTAGATATTCAAACTGGTTTTAGAAAAGGCAGAGGAACCAGAGATCAAATTGCCAATATCCACTGGATCATGGAAAAAGCAAGAGAATTCCAGAAAAACATATATTACTGCTTTATTAACTAGGCCAAAGCCTTTGACTGTGTGGATCACAATAAACTGTGGACAGTTCTGAAAGAGATGGGCATACCAGATCACCTCACCTGCCTCTTGAGAAACCTGTATACAGGTCAGGAAGTAACAGTTAGAACTGGACATGGAACAACAGACTGGCTCCAAATAGGAAAAGGAGTATGTCAAGGCTATATATTGTCACCCTGCTTATTTAATTTATATGCAGAGTACATCATGAGAAACGCTGGGCTGGAAGAAGCACAAGCTGGAATCAAGATTGCCGGGAGAAATATCGCTAAACTCAGATATGCAGATGACACCACCCTTATGGCAGAAAGTGAAGAAGAACTAAAGAGCCTCTTGATAAAAGTGAAAGAGGGGAGTGAAAAAGTTGGCTTAAAGCTCAACATTCAGAAAACTAAGATCATGGCATTGGGTCCCATCACTTCATGGCGCATAGATAGGGAAACAGCGACAGACTTAATTTTTTTGGCTCCAGAATCACGGCAGATGGTGACTGCAGCCATGAAATTAAAAGATGCTTGCTTCTTGGAAGAAAAGCTATGAACAACCTAGACTGCATATTCAAGAGCAGAGACATTACTTTGCCAACAAATGTATGTTTGTCAAAGCTATGGTGTTTCCAGTAGTCATGTATGGATGTGTGTTTTGGACTATAAAGAAAGTTAAGTGCCAAAGAATTGATGCTTTTGAATTGTGTTGGAGAAGACTCTTGAGAATCCCTTGGAATGCAAGGAGATCCAACCAGTCCACCCTAAAGGAAATCAGTCCCGAATATTCATTGGAAGCACTGATGCTGAAGATAAACTCCAATACTTTGGCCATCTGATGTGAAGAACTGACTCATTAGAAAAGACGCTGATGCTGGGAAAGATTGAAGGCGGGAGGAGAAGGGGGCAACAGAGGATGAGATGTTTGGATGGTATCACTGACTCTATGGACATGAATTTGCGTAAACTCTGGGAGTGGTGATGGGCAGGGAAGCGTGGCCTGCTACAGTTCATAGGGTCGCAAATAGTCGGGCGGACTTAGTGACTGAACTGAATTGAAAACAGAAACTTAAATATAAAAGTTTATACAACCTTAAAAAATATTGTATATGTACATGTGTTATGACTGCATTTGCCAATATTAATGGGGACACACAATGAAAGTGACTTAAACAAGGTAGAGATTTGTTTTCCTTTCATAAAATATGAAGTCTTCAGGTTGCCAATTTAAGGCAGGTTGGCATGGGCTCATGCAAACACATTGTTCCTGATTCCTTCTTTCATTCAGTTCTGCCATCCTAAAAATAAGGACTCCGTTCACAAGATGGTGTAGCTACCATATTCTCTATTTTCCAATGAAGGAAAGCATGTATTTCCAAAAGGCCCTAGTGTAGAGACTTACCACTCCATAAACATGCGTGATAAAGCTTTCCTAGAAGACCCAACAAACAATGGGGTTTTTTCTTGGAGGCCTTTTTTTTTTTTTAATTAGAAAAATATACTTTTAGCTGGTCACTACAGAGTTGGAATATTAGACTAACATCAGCCTGTGTTTGATCTGTTTACCAATATCAAACAACAGTAAGAAAAGACAATGCCATAAGGCGGGATGCTGCCATTTAGATAACAATCTTATGATTTATTTTTAGGAGACACAGTTGAAAACATTTAAAATAGTTAAATTCCACCAGGAAAGTTCTTTTTCTCCCTCTTCTAATTCTTTGGGATTTAAAAAAAAGTTATTGTTTTCTTCCTGTATGGCATTGACAGATATTCAGTGTATTTAACCTTTTTTTAATGACTTCTTTTAATATTTTAACACGCTTCAAAACTGCTAAATTGTTTATTCAAAATGTGTTAGAACTTAGGATATTTAAAATTTTTCTTAGTATTTCATTCTGTATTTTTACTTACCACCTAAATTACCCATTATCATTGAGGCTTTAGACTAAAGTAAGTATTAGTTTAGCTTTTAGCCACTAGATTCTCACTTTCTTCTTTAATAGATTTCTGTTTGTTTTGTTTGTATTTTCTTTATGGCAACATATAACACTTGCTTTTTTTTTTTTCTGATTCTGTTTTGATATATTTCTTTTGACATTGCTTTCTTCCCAAGATATTTTATTTGGTCACTCTTTCTTCTGAATTGGAGATTTCATGTTTTCATTCAATTCCACAATATGCTCAGGCATTTTTAATATTTTCTCTCCCAATTCTGTGTTTTCAACATGAAAAGCTAAACACAGCAATACTATAACTTCACAATTTATTCTTCTTGCTTCTTATGCTCTCAATTATTTATATATATTTTTTCTCTTTGTATTTCAATAGCCAGGCCCTGTATTGAGTAGTATAGCATGGTGAATGGATGGCTTTTAGGGCAGAGATGTATTTCTTTTGCAAGTTGTATTTTGAGTGCCATATTATATGATATTGGCCCTCCAGATTGGTGCTGACATGCTGATTTTAAGCTGCTGTTGTTCCATTGCTCTGTCGTGTCTGACTCTCTGCGACCCTGTGAACTGTAGCATTCCAGGCTTCCCTGTCCTTCACCATCTCCTGGAGCTTGTTCAAACTCATGTCCATTGAGCTGGTGATGCCATCCAACCATCTCAGGCTCTGTTGTCCCCTTCTCCTCCTGCCTTTAATCTTTCCTAGCTTCAAGATCTTTTCCAGTGAGTCAGTTCTTAGCTAGAGGTGGCCAGAGTATTGGAGCTTAATCTTCAGCATCAGTCCTTCCAATGCATATTCAGGACTGATTTCCTTTAGAATTGACTCTTGGATCTCCTTGCAATCCAGGGGACTCTCAAGAGTCTTCTCCAACAACACAGTTCAAAAGCATCAGTTTTTCAGCGCTCAGCTTTCTTTTTAGTCCAAATCTCACATACATACATGACTACTGGAAACACCATAGCTTTGACTAGATGGACCTTTGCTGGCAAAGTAATGTCTCTGCTTTCTAATATGCTGTCTAGGTTGGTCATAGCTTTTCTTCCAAGGAGCAAGTGTCTTTTAATTTCATGGCGGCAGGCACCATCTGCAGTGATTTTGGAACCCAATAAAATAAAGTTTCCCACTGTTTCCATTGTTTACCCATCTATTTGCCATGAAGTGATGGGACTGGATGTCATGATCTTAGTTTTCTGAATTTTGAATTTTAAGCCAACTTTTTCACTCTCCTCCTTCACTTTGCTAATGACGCTGTTTAGTTCTTCTTCACTTTCTCCTCCTTCACTTTCCTAATGAGGCTGTTTAGTTCTTCTTCACTTTCTGCCATAAGGGTGGTATCATCTGCATATCTGAGGTTATTGACATTTTTCCTAACAATCTTGATTCCAGCTTGTCTTTTATCCATCCTGGCATTTTGCATGATGTATACTGTATATAAGTTAAATAAGTAGGGTGACAATTTACATCCTTGACATACTCCTTCCTTTACCAATTTGGAACCAGTCTTTTGTTCCATGTCCAGTTCTAACTGTTGCTTCTTAACTTGCATACAAATTTCTCAGGAGGCAGGTCAAGTGGTGTAGTATTCCCATCTCTTGAATTTTCCACAGTTTTTTGTGATCCACATAGTCAAAGGTTTTGGCATAGTCAATAAAGCAGAACTAGATATTTTTCTGGATATCTTGCTTTTTTGATGATCCAGTGGGTATACATGTTGATCTCTGGTTCCTCTGCCTTTTCTAAATCAAGCTTGAACATCTGGAAGTTCATGGTTCATGTACTGTAGAAGCCTGGATTGGAGAATTTTGAGCATTACTTTGTTAGTGTGTGAGATGAATGCAGTTTTGTGGTAGTTTGAACATTCTTTGGCATTGCCTTTTTTGGGATTGGAATGAAAACTGACCTTTTGCTGTCCTGTGGGCACTGCTGAATTTTCCAAATTTGCTGGTATTTTGAGGGCAGCACTTTCACAGCATCATCTTTTAGGATTTGGAATAGCTCAGCTGGAATTCTATCACCTCCACTCTGTTCATAGTGGTGGTACCTAAGGCCCACTTGAACACATGCCAGGATGCCTGGGTCTAGGTAAGTGATCACACCATTGTGGTTATCTGCATCATGAAGATCTTTTTTGTATAGTTCTTTGTGTATTCTTGCTACCTCTTCTTAATATCTTCTGCTTCTGTTAGGTCCCTACCATTGTCTGGTTGGGTGAATTTCACTCAGATGACTGTTATATCTACTACTGTGGGAAGGAATCCCTTAGACGTAATGGAGTAGCCCTCATATTCAAGAAAAGAGTCTGAAATGCATTACTTGGATGCCATCTCAAAAATGACAGAATGATCTCTGTTTATTTCCAAGGCAAACTATTTAATATCACAGTAATCCAAGGTTATGCCCCAAGCAGTAATGGTGAAGAAGCTGAGTTGAACAGTTCTGTGAGGACCTCAAAGACCTTCCAGAACTGACACCAAATAAAATGTCCTTTTCATTATAGGGAACTGGAATGCAAAAATAGGAAATCAAGAGATATCTGGAGTAACAGGCAAATTGACCTTGGAGTTAAAAATGGAGCAGGGCAAAGGCCAACAGAATATTGCCAAGAGTACGCACTGATTGTAGAAAACACCCTCTTTCAAGAACAACAAAAGAAGACTCTACACCTGGACATCATCAGATGGTCAATACTGAAATCAGATTGATTATATTCTTTGGAGTTGAAGATGGAGAAGCTCTATACAGTCAGCAAAAACAAGACTGGGAGCTGACTGTGGCTCAGATCATGAACTCCTTATTGCCAAATTCAGAGTTAAATTGAAGGAAGTAGGGAAAACCACTAGACCATTCAGGTGTGACCTAAATCAAATCCCTTATGATTATTCAGTGGAAGTGAGAAATAGATTTAAGGGACTAGATCTGATAGAGTGCCTGAAGAACTATGGACGGAGGTTCGTGACATTGTACAGGAAGCAGTGATCAAGACCATCCCCAAGGAAAAGAAATGCAAAAAGGCAAAATGGCTGTCTGAGGAGGCCTTAAAAATAGCTGATAAAAGAAGAAAAGCAAAAGGCAGAGGAGGAAAGGAAATATATTCCCATCTGAATGTAGATTTCCAAAGAATAGCAAGGAGAGATAAGAAAGCCTTCCTCAGTGATCAATGCAAAGAAATAGAGGAAAACAATAGAATGGGAAAGACTAGAGATCTCTTCAAGAAAATTAGAGATAGCAAGGGAATATTTTATGCAAAGATGGATCCAATAAAGGTCAGAAAGCGGAAGTATATATGTATATATACACATACACACACACCTATATATATCATAGATATACACCATATGTATATATGATATTCATGCTAAGTTGCGTCTGTCATGTCTGACTCTTTGCAACCCCATGGACTCTAGCCCACCAGGCTCCTCTATCCATAGGATTCTCCAGGAGAGAATACTGGAGTGAGTTGCCATACCCTATTCCAGGGGATTTCCTAACCCAGAGATTGAAACTGTGTCTCCTGTATTGCAGACAGTTTCTTTATCCGTGAAGCCATTGTGGAAGCCCATATGTATTCACATGTGTATATATAACTCATGTATATGTACACACATATAGAATTTGCTTTGTCAGTACTTTAAAGATCTTTTCTCATTTGTAGTGTTTTATTCTATTACATACCTGACCAATCATTTCACTGCAGTCAATATACACATTTTGTTTTATCTTATGTTTGCTATTGTAAGCACAGCTTAATTCATCATTCTTAAACTTGTCATTACATATTGCAATAGAATTTGAGTGGACATATATTAAAGACCAAAAGTTACAGACAATTCTTAATTTTCTCAGTTGATTAGTTTTATTTTTTTTTCCTTTTGTATTAATTTCTTCCTAAGAGTGTCTTTCTTTTTTTTTTTACTTTTAAATTTTATTTTATTTTTTAAACTTTACATAATTGTATTAGTTTTGCCAAATATGTTGATTAGTTTTAGAAAAAGTATTTTTTTATTGTCCAAGCAACAATGTAAGAAATTTGTTTTTGCCCGCTCTACCTGAATTCCATTTCTGTAACTCCTTGCTTTGTGACCTCAGGCAAATATCTTAACCTTCCTGTGCGTCAGTGCATTCGTTTCTATAGTTAGAACAGTAGTTTGATTTACCACATAAGAGTCCTGTAATGCTTAAATGAGATGATACAGGAAAAGTATTTTGAAACTCCTTGGTGCATTAATAAATATTAGGTATTTTTCTGGACACCTAATGGAGATAACTTAAATTTCTAGCTGTTTTTTGTTTATATACTTATTTTTATAATATTTTTAAGCACTTGAGGATTCACATGTATTAGTAACTACAATTACTACCTTATATCTACATTTATGTTTCATCCTTTGTATACAATTCAGAATAAGAACTTGAAACTTAATTGTCTTAAATATTACGTTTTCATAGTTAAAATGTGATTCTTCTGATTAGTTTGGATTTTTTTTTTTTTTTGTAATCTAGCAATGGGTGAGTAATATTTTTTCTGAAGTTTCTTCTTTGGCAGTTATAAAATACATGTTTGATTTATGGCAAATGTTAATTTTACTCATGTTTCTTCCAAATTGTCTGACTATATATTCCGGGACAAAAAATGTCATGCTTGCTCAAGCACTTTTTTTTTTTCTGAATAGCATATATGAAACTATTGTGGAGTAAATGAAGCAGCTGAGGTACGATGAAATGTTTATGCACGTGTTTGGCTCATAATAAAAATGTGCTGTGTTGCCTCTCTGGCATCTTTCCTACAGGGTGCTCAATTCTCTGGAAACTGGCTTTTTTATTTTAATGTTTCATGGCTATATTAGACTCATGCCCCTCTTCTCCATATCTGAAATGAATATGATTGTGTTAGAGTAAAATTGATACCCTCAGGTGATAATCAGAAAGGCAAATCCTATAGAGGCAGAGAACAAAAGAATCTTACTGTAAAAATTTACCTTAGAGAGTACTCTGCCAGTAAAATCACTTTTAAATATGAGAAAAGAGATATATTAAGGATAGTTAAGATATTGGCATAAACAGACACATTTAAGAGACACTGATGTGTAGAACAGTCTTTTGGACTCTGTGGGAGAGGGAGACGGTGGGATGATTTGGGAGAATGGCATGGAAATATGTATAATATCATATATGAAATGAGTCACTAGTCCAGGTTCGATGCATGATACTGGATGCTTGGGGCTGGTGCACTGGGACGACCCAGAGGGATGGTATGGGGAGGGAGGAGGGAGGAGGGAGGAGGGTTCAAGATGGGGAACACATGTTTACCTGTGGCAGATTCAGTTCAATATATGGCAAAACCAATACAATATTGTAAAGTTAAAAAATAAAATAAAATTAAAAACGACAGATTTGAAGTGAGAATCCAGATTTCTCTAATTCAGTGCCCATTCCATAGAACTGAGATTTTTTTTTTTTTTTACTTAAAACACGAATTTCAAATATCACATAAAATATATGTGTGAAGACCACCTGAAGACTTTGAACATTCCCTTTGAGTAAGTAAAATAATACCAACTCACTTGAAATACAACATGACCTGAAGAATATACGGCTCCTTGATAAGACATCACACCTTTGGCTGTGTGATAAATGATTTGCACACTAATGTGCTCTCATATAATCATTTTATTTTCCTCCAGAAAAATCATTCCAAGTAAATAGTTATTTGAAAGTTAAAATGTTATAATAGGTTATCTGATTTCTTTTCTCATTTTAATGTTAGGTATAGATTTATTTAGTGCTAAGGTGATAACTTGAACATCCCTGGTGGCTCAGATGCTAAAGTGTCTGCCTAGAATGCAGGAGACCTAGGTTCAATCTGTGAGTTGGGAAGATCCCCTGGAGAAGGCAGTGGCACCCCACTCCAGTATACTTGCCTGGAAAATCCCATGGACGGAGGAGCCTGGTAGGCTACAGTACATGGGGTCACAAAGAGTCGGACACGACTGAATACCTTCACTTTCACTCTCTAAGGTGATAATAAGGGCTTCCCGGGTGATTCAGTAGTAAAGAATCCGCCTGCCAATGCAGGAGCCACAACTTCAATCCCTGGGTCCAGAAGATCCCTTGGAGAAAGAAATGGCAATCCACTCCAATATTCTTGCCTGGGAAATCCCACTGACAGAGGAGACTAGTGGGCTACAGTCCATGGGATCTCAAAAGAGTCAGATAGGACTTATGGACTGAATGACAACAAAGAAAATAATAATTCTTTTTAAAAGCTATAGGTGGTCTTTTACAGTACTTAGAAATATTTTATTCAGAATTATGCATTTGCCTGCAGAAAAATTTCCATCAGAAAATGAAATGATTCATTTAAGGTGTATCATTGATTTTTGCCATTCTTTTCTGTTATCTTTTGCTTAACAAAACCAAGGTACTAATTTGTATACAGATTGAAGCATTTATTCTTACACTCATTGATCTTTAAGTTAGCTGAGAGGGCTTTATTTAATATTGTGTGTCTGTGGGTCAGCTAAAACATCTCTGCCTCAGGCTCCAGAGTAAACTCTGAGACCTGCGCTGATGGAACAGCTTTTTTACACAGCATATTTTTATGCCAGTAGCAGAGCCAAAAGCTGGGAAGCCCAAGTGCACATGTATATTTCAGGTCTCTTGTTTGCCTCACATCTTGTAGTATTCCACCAACCAAAGCAAGACACATGGGAGAGACTAAAGTCAGGTGGTGGGGTTATATAAGTCTATAGAATGGAAGCCTGTGGCACAGTTGTAGATATATTAGACAACTAAAGGGAAGCAAATACTGATAAAAGTAATTCCATTTACCACACCTATTTACCCTCCTTCATCTTTAGATTCTTACTGTATATATTATGTAAGTATTGCATTTCTTATTCAGATATGCCTACGTTTTATTCTTCCAAAATTCTTAGTTAACAAATCATTCTTGATAGTATTTCCCAATCATGAAGTATGTGGTATCTTTAAGTAAAAACCTACTGGATTTTGACTATGCCAGATGGCAGTTCTTTGATAATACATTGTATGTTTCTTGGCATTTTTCAACCTAGCATATTAAATGTAACTTGACCCTTTAAATAAGATTAGGTCATTTATTATAAATATCAATTCCTATTATGTGCCATAGTACCTTTTTCATAACTAAGTCTGTGCACTTGAGGCAGTTGCTTATTTTTACAGCTGTTTAGCCATTTGAAGTCATTTTGAATGTAGCTTATAATATTGGAATAAATTATGACAATTTGTTCAATAGTCATAATACCTAATCAAATGTAATCTTTTTATGATAAGAGGAAGCAGCCTCTGAATGAAAGCCAATTAATGTTCATATAATGAAATTATATACATTTTACTGTATAGACTTAGTCATTTATAGTTTCACTGTTAAAAATAAATTTTAAATGCTTTCAGAATGTATTCCAAATAAGAAGGATATTGCTCTATTCTTTTTTGCTTTGCCTAATATGCAATACTGCCCCTTACTATTAAATTACATACTTGTATGATTGTCTCATTGATATGAATGCATGAAAAATAGCTTAAAAGTTATGAGTTATAATGATATTCAGAGTTCTAAGCATTTCTATTCTGATAACTTCTTTGATGTGAGCTAGGGTACTTGATAATCCAGGTTATATTTTTTTGTTTGTAACATAAAAGGTATTTATGGTTATTAAAAAAAAGCTATTTCTTTAGGCTATAAAATGTGTTTAATTTTTTAAAATTCACAACATACATCTCATAGAACATTAACATCCAGGGAAAAATAAGCACCTTCATTTTAGTGCATCATTTGTCTAATGAGTAAGATATTTTTAATATAATAATTTGTAGCTATTTTCAGTATAAATTAATCTTCTCATGCATATGGCACAATGATGAGACTAGCAGAGCATTTAATTTGCATCAGGTTATATTTTTCACAGTACTTTGAAAGAAAAGCCTAAGTACTGTCAAGATATGAAAATTATAATGGTAATTATTATGTAATACTGATCATAAAAGTAGCAACAATTATTATTTACTTTATTACAGGCAGTTTTCAAAGTCTTTTACATGCAATATGGCATTTATGTCCTCATTTATTAGATAAGAAACCAAAGATCAAAATATTTTGTTAATTTTCCCTAAGTCATACAACAAATGATGAATCTGTGTTTTAAAGCAGGGTATGGCTAATTTTATAGATAGTGTTCTTAATGGAGCATAGGAAGCTGCTTTTTTTTCCCCTGTAACACAACAAAAGTAACTATGACTAAATTCCTTGTGATGATTACATCATTATTATGGATATTTTATGAATCATTTTTATGAGCATTAAAAGTAAGATTCTAATAGTATTCATAGTCATACAGTATTGCATTTACAGTGTATTTGAGTTGCTTTTTTGTCTAGTTTTCATTTCAAAGAATAAAATATGACCTATAAAAAAAGTATATGCTATATAAACAAACAAAAGGCATATGCATATTTAGATAGTATTTATATGGGTGTATCAGTTGTCATACCTACATGAGAAGAGCTTAAATCAATCTGGACCCCTTTAATGGATCACATATCTTTATGACCATTGTAGTATAGTAAATGAACTAAATGAAATAGACATTTGGTTTCATATAATTCTCTATGTTCTGGGGTTCTGCACTTTCCATTAGATTTTAGTACACTGTTTTTGATTTTCTTTATACTGATTTTAAAGATTTTTGTTACAAAACTTTTGGATTATCTCTAACTTCATGAGTTCAACCTATTTCGTTGTATTTTTTCTATGTGGGGGGAAACAGAATGAATAGTGCTACCACAAAAGCTTAAGGTCAGCTATAGAGAATTCCTTCTTTTCTTCAGTATGATGGCTGAAAATTTTAAGCCAATTATAACAGGTTTTCTGCCAAAAGGTAACAGCATTTTAACATAAATGGACTCTACCTCCTTATTAAGGTTAATCTCTTAAGACACTATTTATACTTTGAAAACACATTCACAAAAAGGAGAAAATAGCCATACTTTTTGTAGTTTTCTGAGCATCTCTGTAGTCATTTTGTAGAAGCTTGTTTACTTAGAGTCTAATCAGTAGTTGTTTAATAGTTGATGAACACTAGGGTTGTTGGATACATTGATGCTCTGATAGGTGTAGTTTACGACCCAGCTGTACACACTTTTTAAAAATTCTAAGCAGTATCAGATCAGATCAGATCAGTGCTCAGTCGTGTCCGACTCTTTGCGACCCCATGAACCGCAGCATGCCAGGCTTCCCTGTCCATCACCAACTCCCGGAGTTCACTCAGACTCACGTCCATCGAGTCAGTGATGCCATCCAGCCATCTCATCCTCTGTCGTCCCCTTCTCCTCCTGCCCCCAATCCCTCCCAGCATCAGAGTCTTTTCCAATGAGTCAACTCTTCGCATGAGGTGGCCAAAGTACTAGAGTTTCAGTGTTAGCATCATTCCTTCCTAAGAACATCTAGGGCTGATCTCTTTTACATTCCTCTAATAAATTCAGTGTTTGTTTAGATTTTTACTCAACCCCAAAAATTCAGTATTATGAGAAAACTCAGTCCTTCTCAGTAAAACATTTTAAACAGAAATTTAAATTTATGTTGTCAAGATACAGAATTAATTTATAAATCTTGGCTAACATTTTTTTCATTGCCTAACAGAATATAAATTGTAGCTCAAAGCCCATCTTTGTAAAGAACCTGGGTCATCTGCTTTCCATACTTGTTAAATATTATCACTGACAACTGCTAAAAGCAGATTATACCTCCATTTTAATTCTAGATTTTCATAAATGCTCAAGTAATATAGGATTTATAATTTTCTGATTCCACATATTTTAAGACTCTTTTTGAAAAACATCCAGCTTGAGGCAAGGGAAGGAACTATATGAATTATTTTATTCTGGGTTTGTCACATTTAACTAAGAAACTAACTTTATGACATTATCCTGATTATTCTGAAAAATATGAGATTTTTCAAATGCCATCTATTTTGTGCTTAATGTTTATCAATTGATTTGATATAGTCTTTACAGTTTTCTGACTATGTTATAATTTAATTTTCAAATTGGCAAGTGTTTAAGGGGGTGTTTTCCTCAGAGTATTTTTCCCTCTGTCTGATTAAATACACACTTGGTTGCAGTTCTGTTGCTGTTCAGTCACTCAGTCATATCCAACTGTGGCCCCATGAACTGCAGCACTCCAGGCTTCTCTGTCCTTCCCTATCTCTTGGTGCTTGCTCAAACTCATGTCCATTGAGTCAGTGATGCCATCCAATCATCTCATCCTCTATTGTCCCCTTCTCCTCCAGGGTTTTTTCCAGTGAGTCGGTTCTTTGCATCAGGTGGCCAAAGTATTGGAGCTTCAGCTTCATCATCAGTCCTTCCAATGAATATTCAGGATTGATTTCCTTTAGGAATGACTGATTTGATCTCCTTGTAGTCCAAGGGGCTCTCAGGAGTCTTCTCCAGCACCACAGTTAAAAGTATCAATTCTTTGGTGTTCAGCTTTTGTTATGGTCCAACTCTCATATCCATACATGACTATGGGAAAAAACATAGCTTTGACTAGATGGACCTTTGTTGGCAAAGTAATGTCTCTGCTTTTTAATATGCTGTCTAGATTTGTCATTACTTCCAAGGAGAAAGCATTTCTGGCCTTAATAACAAGAAAATGCATACTAATTGCAATAATTTGCACTTGAACTCACCCTGATAATGGTAATTATAATATGTGAACTATATCTGCAGTAACATTTCTTTAAAGTACAACAGAGAATTGGCTATCAGCAATTTTCCTCTATGGTTTTTCCAGTAGTCATGTATGGATGTGAGAGTTGGACTATAAAGAAAGCAGAGCACTGAAGAATTGATGCTTTTGAACTGTGGTGTTGGAGAAGACACTTGAGAGTCCCTTGGACAGAAAGGCAATCCCAAACAGTCCATCCTAAAGGAAAGCAGTCCTGAATATTCACGAGAAGGACTGAGGCTGAAGCTGAAACTCCATTATTATGGCCACCTGATGTGAAGAACTGACTCGTTTGAAAAGACCCTGATGCTGGGAAAGATTGAAGGCAGGACGAGAAGGGGATATTATAACATATTACAGGGCTTCCCTGGTGGCTCAGATGGTAAAGAATCTGCCCACAATGTGGGAGTTCTGAATTCGATCCCTATGTTGGGAAGATCCCCTGGAGAAGGGAATGGCAACACACTCCAGTATTCTTTTCTGGAGAATCCCATGGATAGAGGAGCCTACAGTCCATAGAGTCACAAAGAGTTGGACCTGACTGAGCAACTAACATACACATAATTTGTTGCTCATAAATTAATATGGTAGTTTTTCAGTTTACACACTGACTTCATACATTTTTATGTCATTTAACCTGGACATCAACTATGTGGTTATTGAACAGGCAAGGGTTACTCCTATTCCACAGTTTAGAAACTGAGTCTCTAAGAGGTTGAGCAGCTTGGAGCTAAGGATATTAAAATGAAGTTGAACCAGAAAGACAGCATTGACCAATCTAATGATAGTTGCTACTGTTAAACATTTTATATATGCTGTCTAGACAAGCATATCCACTAAGGAAATTGATTTGTTCAAGGCACATAATTAACATGAGGCAGTTCCTTGGTATAAATTTAGGGCTGTGTATTGTGCAGATTTCTTTCCCATTAAGTCACACAGACTATATAACTTCTGGGAAAATATATTCCCAAGTAAATATAATGTGCACTTTTCTTACAAAGCATGATGCTCTGGGATAATTGCAGTTACAGTGATAGAATCCCTACAAATTAGCACATATGGTTTTAAACAAAATTCTCTGCAAGTTAGAGAAAGTAAATAGTAAAAAACAGGGAAGAATAGCTGTAGGCAATGAAATGGAATTAGAATTCTTGGCCAAAAAAGAAATGTGTGTGATATTATACTGTCCTCACAGGGAATTTAGACTTGCTCACTATTGGATTTTCACTGGAATAGATGGTTCTGGAGAAATGATATGCAAAAGACAATGGTTTTTGAAAAAACCAAAGACTTTTACTGACTTAAAATTTTATTTCATGAGGAGAGTAGGATTTCCATGGAGCTAAAGAAAAATGATCACTGTGGTAAATTTATCATAGGAATCCAAGAAAATTGATAAACAAAGAATCATCATAATCTATGGCTTTCAGTTCAGTTCAGTTGCTCAGTCGTGTCTTACTCTTTGCAACCTCATGGACTGCAGCTCGCCGGGCTTCCCTGTCCTTCACCATCTCCTGGCATTGGCTCAAACTCATGTCCACTGAGTCAGTGATGCCATCTGACCATCTCATCCTCTGTCGCCCTTTTCTCCTCTGGCCCTCAATCTTTCCCAGCAGCAGGGTCTTTCCCAGTGAGTTGACTCTTTGCATTAGGTGGCCAAAGTATTGGAGTTTCAGCTTCAGCATCAGTCCTTCCAATGAATATTCAGGGTTGATTTCCTTTAGGATTGACTGGTTTTATCTCCTTGCAGTCCAAGGGATTCCCGAGAGTCTTCTCCAGTACCACAATTCAAAAGCATCAATTCTTTGGTGCTCAGCATTCTTTATGGTCCAGCTTTCACATCCATACGTGACTAGTGAAAAAAACAAAAACAAAAACAAAAAAACATAGCTTTGACTATAAGGACATTTTTTGGCAAAGTGATGTCTCTGCTTTTTAATACACTGTCTAGTTTTTTCATAGCTTCCCTTCCAAGGAACAAACCTTTTTTAATTTCATTGCTGCAGTCAGTATCCACAGTGATTTTTGAGCCTAATAAAATAAAATCTGTCCCTGTTTCCACTTTTTCCCCTTCTATTTGCCATGAAGTGATGGGACAGCATGCCATGATCTTTGTTTTTTAAATGTTGAGTTTTAAGCCAGCTTTTTCACTTTCCCTTTTCACCCTCATCAAGAAGCTGTGGAGTTTGACTACTCTTTCTGCCATTATATTGATAACACGTGCATATCTGAGGTTGTTATATTTTTCCTGGCACTATGGCTTCCAGCTTGTGATTCATACAGCCCAACATTTCACTTTATGTACTCTGCATATAAGTTAAATTAGCAGGGTGACAATCAAGCAGGTAATATATACTTTGGGTATATATTAAAAATAATTGAAAATAGGACCTCAAAGAGATATATGCAAATTCATGATTGTTGCATTATCATTCACAGTAGCCAAGAGTTGGAAGCAACCTAAATTATTCATCAACAGATGAATGGATAAAGAAAATGTGGTATATACATAGAGAGATTCTTTAAAAAAGAATTAAATTTTTCTATATGCTACAACATGGATTACCTTCGAGGACACTATGTTAAGTGTAATAGTGAAAGTCACTCAGTTGTGTCCAACACTTTGTGAACCCATTGAATTCTCCAGGCCAGAATACTAAAGCGGGTAGCCTTTCCATTCTCCGGGGAATCCTCACAACCCAGGTATCGAACCTAGGTCTCCCACATTGCAGGCAGGTTCTTTACCAGCTAGGCCACCAGGAGAGCCCCAGAATACTAGAGTGGGTAGCCTATCCCTTCTCGAGCAGATCTTCCCAACCCAGGAACCGAACTGGGGTTTCTCTGTATTACAGGTGAATTCTTTACAAGTTGAGCTACCAGTTCAATTCAGGTCAATCTCTCAGTAGGGTCTGACCATTTGTGATCCCATGGACTGCTGCACACCAGGCTTCTCTGTCTATCACCAACTCCTGGAGTTTGCTGAAGCTCCATTGAGTCAGTGGTGCCAACCGACCATCTCATCCTCTGTCATCCCCTTATCCCCCTGCCTTCAGTCTTTCCGAGCATCAGGGTCTTTTCCAATGAATCAGTTCTTTACATCAGGTGATCAGCATATTGGAGTTTCAGCTTCAGCATCAGTACTTCCAATGAATATTCAGGACTAATTTCCTTTAGGATGGACTGGTTGGATCTCCTTGCTGTCCAAGGGACTCTCAAGAGTCTTCTCCAGCAGCACAGTTCAGAAGCATCAATTCTTCTGTGCTTAGCTTTCTTTATAGTCCAACTCTCCCATCTATACTTGACTATGGGAAAAACCATAGCTTTGAGTAGATGGACCTTTGTTGGCAAAATAAAATCTCTGCTTTTTAATATGCTGTCTAGTTTGGTCATAGCTTTCCTCCCAAGGAACAAGCCTCTTTTAATTTCATGGCTACAGTCATCATCTACAGTGATTTTGGAACCAATAAATAAAGTCTGTCACTGTTTCCATTGTTTGCCCATCTGTTTGCTATGAAGTGATGAGACTGGATGCCATGATCTTCGTTTTTTGAGTGCTGAGTTTTAATCCTGCTTTTTCACACTCCTCTTTCACTTTCATCAAGAGGCTCTTTAGTTCTTCTTCACTTTCTGCCATTAGAGTGGTGTCATCTGCATATCTGAGGTTATTGATATTTCTCCTGGCAATCTTGATTCCAGTTTGTGCTTCATCCATCCTGGTATTTCACATGATGTACTCCACTTCTAAATGATATAAGTAGGGTGACAATATAGAGCCTTGGCGTATTCCCTTCCCAATTTGGAACCAGTCTGTTGTTCCATGTCTAGTTCTTACTGTTGCTTCTTGACCTGCATACAGATGTCTCAGGTGGCAGGTCAGGTGGTCTGGTATTCCCATCTCTTTCAGAATTTTCCATGGTTTGTTGTGATCTACACAGTCAAAGGCTTTGGCGTACTGAATAAAGCAGAAGTAGATGTTTTTCTGGTATTCTTTTGCTTTTTGATGGTCCAGTGGATGTTGGCAATTTGATTTCTGGTTCCTCTGCCTTTTCTACCAGGGAAGCCCACAAAAGCCATGCAAAAAAAGACGTATATTGTATGATTACACTTACATGATGTATCTAAAGTAGTCAAACTCTTGTAGACTGAAAGTAGAAAGTTAGGGTAAGAGGGAAGAGAAAAAGGAGAGTTGCTATTCAATGGGTACAGAGTTTCAATTTAGCATGATTAAAATTCTCTAGACATCTGTTATATAACTTTGTACATATGGGTAATAGAATTACATTTTATATTTAAAATTGTTGGGATGATGTCATTTATGTATTTTTGAGTACACACAAAAATGAATGCATACATACTAAGAAAGAGGAGTGAAAAGTGCCTTGTGAGAAACCTAAACTCCAAATAGGCCAGTAAGGAAATTCAGACAAAAATTCAGATGCAATAAATATTGTTAATAAGTATAGCAACATTTACTAACTATTAGAAACTATTGTTTCTACTTGAAATAACTTCAAGATGCCAACCTATAATTCTCTATCCAGCAGTGATACCCTTCAAAAATAACGATGCAGGCAGAAAGCAAACAGAGAAGCAAGAAAAAATGTTGTGAGGTTGTCAAAAACAATCCAGAACCAAAGGAAATACTTAAAGCTGTGCTTAAGGATGAAAAAAATAGTATGTCAAATGTTATCCAGTTTTAAGAAATGTAAGACACAGAAGGCAAAAATGTGGTAAATCTAAATTTATATTATTTCATAATATAACTATTGCTATTATTGACTGTAAAAGAATACTGACTATAAGACTGATGTGGTTATGACTGTATAAAACCACATATTATTTAATATTTACTGTAATTATTATATGACTATTAATTGTATAGAAAAATAACAATACTATGTTTTTTAAATGCTGAATAGGTCAGGAAGTGAGTAATTGGATTTAAGAGTCTTAGGCCCATGAATTTTATTGGGAATGCTAAGGGTTTTTAATTTTGGCTAAGTTTTATAGACCTGTAGATTAATGTTTTCCCTTGCTTTTGAAAAGTTATTGACCATTATGTCTTCTACAGTTTATTTTGTTCCACAGGGAAGCCTGGCATGCTCAGTCCATGGGATCACAAAGAGTCTGACATGACTGAGAGTCTGAACTGAACTCCTTGTAGACTCCAATTACACATATGTTGAAATATCTGATAATATTTCACAAATTTTGTATGGTCTTTTCCCTCTTTCTGTCCTTTTTCTAATTTGTATTTTAATTTGCAAGTTTTCTCTTGACTTGTCTTTAGCACACTAATTCTTTTCTCTTGTGAGTATAGTCTACTGAAAAACCAATTAAAATATTTCTTTTGTCATCTCATTTTTCATTTCTTTTATTCTGATTTTTTTAAAAATAATTTCTTTCAGCTGAACTTTTCCATCTGTTAAACATATTTTCCACCTTTCTTACAAGATTGTTTATCCAATTTATTAGACCTACTTTAATTCTCATAATTAATCTTTCAAGCATTTGAACCATTTTTAGGTTTTGTTTTGTTTTTTGATTCTTGTCAGTGGGTAATATATTCTCACTTGACACATATATTTTGATTGAATGGTTGCCATTATGTGTGAAATCAAACAAACAAAACCCAAAACCAAACACATACACACACACACACACACACAAGACTGAAGGAAATGTGTTTTATTCCCCACAAAGGACTTTGAATCTGTGTTTTCTTCCAGGTTATTAGTAGACTGGGGTGGTGATTTGACGCTATCAAATCTCTTTCACTGGCCAAGACTTTCGTTTTGCTTTATTTTTATCAGTTTACTATGGTCTTAAAATTGTCTAAGGACAAAAATCACAGACTTTTCTTTAGCAGGTTTGCGATTTAAGAACATGCCACTGTAGTTTCTGGTTTCTCGCCCTGCTTTTGAACCTTCTCCAGGACCAATGGACCTTGGACACAGTGAGCCTTGTTCATTTGGACACGGTACATCTAAGCTCTGGTGTATCTCTTGTCTCTCCTCAGCACAGGGGAACTGCTACCTAGTGATAAATTCAGTACCTTGACTTCTGCTAAGGCTTCCTGACCCGTCTCTTGAGAAACCTGTATGCAGGTCAGGAAGCAAGAGTTAGAACTGGACATGGAACAACAGACTGGTTCCAAATAGGAAAAGGAGTACATCAAGGCTGTATGTTGTCACTCTGCTTATTTAACTTGTATGAAGAGTACATCATGAGAAATGCTGGGCTGGAAGAAGCACAAGCTGGAATCAAGATTGCTGGGAGAAATATCAATAACCTCAGATATGCAGATGACACCACCCTTATGGCAGAAAGTGAAGAGGAACTAAAAAGCCTCTTGATGAAAGTGAAAGAGGAGAGTGAAAAAGTTGGCTTAAAGCTCAACTTTCAGAAAACGAAGATCATGGCACTGGTCCCATCACTTCGTGTGAAATAGATGGGGAACCAGTGGAAACGGTGTCAGACTTTACTTTTTTGGGCTCCAAAATCACTGCAGATGGTGACTGCAATGAAATTAAAAGACGCTTACTCCTGGGAAGGATAAGCGTCCAACCTAGATAGCTTATTAAAAAGCAGAGACATTACTTTGCCAACAAAGGTTTGTCTAGTCAAGGCTATGGTTTTTCCTGTGGTCATGTATGGATGTGAGAGTTGGACTGTGAAGAAGGCTGAGTGCTGAAGAATTAATGCCTTTGAACTGTGGTGTTGGAGAAGACTCTTGAGAGTCCCTTGGACTGCAAGGAGATCCAACCAGTCCATTCTGAAGGAGATCAGCCCTAGGTGTTCATTGGAAGGACTGATGCTGAAGCTGAAACTCCAATACTTTGGCCACCTCATGGGAAGAGTTGACTCATTGGAAAAGACTGTGATGCTGGGAGGGATTGGGGGCGGGAGGAGAAGGGGACTACAGAGGATGAGATGGCTGGATGGCATCACTGACTCAATGGACATGTGTTTGAGTGAACTCCAGGAGTTGGTGATGGACAGGGAGGCCTGGCATGCTGCGATTCATGGGGTCGCAAAGAGTTGGACATGACTGGGCTACTGAACTGAACTGAATACTGTTCTAGTGAATTTTCTATCAATTTTGTCACTGATGGTTTAATTCTTAGTATTGAATATTAATTAGTACTTTCATCAGTTCCTGTACAACTTATGGTTCTTAGAACACTTAAATCCACTTTCCCAATTGCAACTTTTATAGTATTTTACGAACATAATTATTAGTATTTAGTCAATATTCATAGTTTTTTAAAAAGTCATAGCAATTTTAAGTTATGTATTCATAGCATTATTGTTTTATTTGGTCAATTTTTATCACATAATTATTATTGTTTTTATAGTTATGTAGATTTAGATTTAACCACATTTTGTCATCTTTTGTTTTTTATTTCTTTCTGAAGCTCAAGGTACTCTTTTCCTTAATCCTGAAACAGATTTTGATATTTCTTTTAGTGTTGATGTCACAAATTTTTCTTTTGTTTCTTTGATAATATCTTTGCTTTACT
Source organism: Bos mutus (assembly GCF_027580195.1). Lineage (NCBI taxonomy): Eukaryota > Metazoa > Chordata > Mammalia > Artiodactyla > Bovidae > Bos > Bos mutus. The sequence goes on along the minus strand of NC_091624.1, from coordinate 99,092,704 downwards.
TTTTATTTTGAGGGAGATGTTTGCTGGGTATAGAATTCTAGTTTTCAACTTTGAAGATACTATTTCATTCCTGAGAGGTTTACATTGCTTTTGCTATTTGACAAGATTTAATTTTGATTGTTTTTAAAAATGCATTTCTTGGCAAATTTTCTACAAATTTGGTGTTTAATTGCTTGGCAATTGTGTGTCTTTGTGTAAGTGTTATTCTTTATGGATGTCTCATCATCATTTTAGATGTTATTTCTAACAATTTTGTTTTTCAGACTTAGTTATGCACATGGTATGCCTTTATAGGAGCTCCTATATTTTCTTAGACATTTTAAGTCTTGTATGCTTTTGTTTTCTCCTCTTTCTGTGTGTTTTTTTGTAGTCTATAATCCAGTTCTTACTTCAGATGTATAAAATCTTCTGTTGAACCCATCCATAGAATTCTTAATTTCACTTATTATATTTTTTTATATAATTTCCAAGCTGCTTATTAAAAATTCCAATTTGCTGAATTCTTTTATCTTTAAAGAATTTTTTCGTTGTCTTTTAGTATTTGAAAAGTACTAAATAGAAGAGGATTTTCTTTGGTCTGTGTGTTATATAACCCCATTACCTGGATCTCTTCCGTGTCTGTTTTTAGTATCTTTACTTTCTGTTCAATTTTGTTCACAGGTGTCTTTATGACTAGTTGTTTTTGTATGAGTGGCAGACATTGCACATAAAACAATTTAGAAAAAGTGTAAAAATCTGAATAATTTGCTCTCTGTTCAGGATTTTTTCTCCCTCTAGTGAGTAGAAACTATGCTCGGAACAATGATATTATCTTGTCACAGTAATATTATTAGGGAGTTTCTTTGGGCCATTTGAGGGCCTGAAGTTTTTCAATTTATTCTTGTTCCTATGATATCTGCATCCAGTCTCCACATGGAAGCTGAGAGTTTTACCTAGACTACTACTTATTGGTGGGTTTTGAAATCTAATTTTATCCGTGTGGGCACATGAATCTTCCAGAAGCTTTCATTTGTTTTAGAGTATGTTATGTCATTTTTGGATTACACATGTTACTTCATAGAGTTTAAATGTTAATATCATTCCTTTGAATTCCTTTTTTCTCTCAGATCTTGTTCTAGAATGCTTAATATCCTTAATATATTCTGATTGTTTCAAAGAACATTTTAGTAAAACCGTTTGGCTTTATTTCTAACTCTCAGAAAGTCAAGTAGTTAAGATTACCAAGACTAACATGACTGTAATAGTATGTTCATTAGAATATTTTGAGCAATAGCATTCATTGACTAGCTTTTTGTTTTTAAAGGATAAATATGGTTTCAGAATGGAATTTATTGAGAGAAAGAGCAGAAATGAGAAGTATAAGCAGGAAGCTTTGCAATAATTCAAGCAAGAAATGATGGTGATGTGGAAGAGAATGGTTATAGTGAGATTTTGAAAAGTAGCCACAATTTGTGTGTCAAAGCTTAATTAGAGTTTAACCTATGTTTACACTGAGCATCCCGCCACACACAGATTTTGTCTTGCTATTTTAGTCTACTAAAATTAGGAAAGGATACATTCTCTGAAGTCATTTTATTATCTACATATTGGGAAAATAATAATATTAGATTAGTATTTTCAGTGTCATATTTCTTTATATATATATATGTATTTATTTATTTATCCCAGGAATAACATTTTAAAATGTAAAATTAATCATCCTTATCTTAAAACCATTCAAATCAGGGACAAAGTAATATTTTATAACATTGTAAGTTAAACTTTTAATAATATAATATCTCTAATTTTATTACTTTTTCAAGTGAAAAAACTGATTACTATTATTCAGCTCTAAGAGTTCGTGGTGCTTCTTATACTTAATCAACTACTCAATGTGATAGAAGTTATAAATATATGATTTTGTATTTTCACGTATTAAAAATTGTGTTTCTCTCAGTTACTTTTGTGTCCATTAAAATAAAATCTTTCTTGTTAATGGAACCAATGGAATATTTAGTTTTATCATAATGTGTAATGCTAGCTTTGGGAGTAGAATAAGTGAATGATTCAGGAGAGAGAGCCATTAGGACTTTTGGAGAAAGTAGTGATTCAGAAATTTATTTTGAGATGAAATGAATTGTAAATTAGAGAGGAAGTAAAGATATATATATATATATATGTATGATTTTTTATATATATATAATTATATGTGTGTGTATATATATATATATATATATAATTTCCATCATTAACTTAGGGCACACTATACTCTAGACTGGTGATAAGTTGCATAGTTACTGTTAGAAGGTTGTGACAAATTGTGCAATCAGTCTGATTGATCCACAAGAATGGATCACAAGAATATGTGAATGATCCCCATATCATAAGAATATATTATGAGAATAATATAAGAATATCATAGCAATCAAATATATATTAAAGGGTTTGCCATATGTTTAAAATATCATTAGAATTTTACCCAAACTTGAGGTGTTATATGGTATGCAGAATATAAATTGTAAATACACAGATAATTATATAGATGCTAAATTTGACACAAAGGAATTATGAATTTTATTACTATTTAACATAGCCTCTATTTATATACATATCTAACAAATGTTAAAATAATTTTTTAGTTATTTGGAAATAATCATAAAATGTAATGTATGTAAGTATAGTTTGACCAGGTGATTTCTATAGCTGGTAAATATTTGTGACATACATAATGATGGAAATGATAAACTATAAAGTATTGCTACTAACTTTATTTTTTATCTTTTTAATTTTTTAAAATTTATTTTAATTGGAGGTGAATTACTTTATAATGTTGTGGTGGTTTTTGGCATACTTTCACATGAATCAGCCATGGGTGTACTCATTATATTTTGCAATGGAATTTAAAGTCCTTTCTATAATTTTCCATATATACCAGACTATATTTTAGTACTCCTGGGAATTTCAGCTGCGTTAACTGGCAGGTAACATGTGCAGCCAGAGAGAGAATCAGCAGTTTTAATTTGGTTATCATGTTGTATCTTGTACAATATTGAAATATATTCTAAGCCACGTAGTTTAGGAATGGTCAAGAAAATTCAGACATTAAATCATGTGTAATTATGTAGAAGACAAAGAAACAGGATTCCCTTGGTTGGATAAATATATATCAGTACATCAGTACTTTCATATTTGTCATTCATATACAGTACACAAACATCCATGGAGCTACTCAACAACTTGAGCTATAGTACTCTTACTATCTCTCCTGCACCTCCCTCTCTCTGTCTGTCTCTGTCTCTCGCTATGCCACTTCTCTCATTTTCACCTATTAAGTCATTTGCATGACTCATCTTTTCTGTAGAAATAGTTTACTTAGAAAGGAGACTCAGCTAACACAGAGTATTTGCTGAATCTAGCCAATATCGTACTTACAGTTATCCTTATAGTATAAAAATTAATTTTAATTCTTTATGGATTTTAACTCCCAAAAGGGACCTGTGGTAGTCTGCTCAGTCTGTCATAACTAAATATCATAGACATTATGCTTTAAACCACAGAAATGTACTTCCTCACTGTTCTAGAAGCTAGAAGTCCAAGATCAAGCTGCTGTTCAGTTAAGGCTCCTTTCCTAGCCTAGTTCAGCTTTATTTTAGGTGTAGAAGTCCAAAGTGGGATATTTAGTTTCCTCACCTGTCTCTTTTCTCCATCTAGACTGTTGCTTTCTTACACAGCTCCAGGTAACAGATATTTTCAGTAAGATTTCTTGAAACCTTTCCTAGTTGACTTAAAGTAAAGAAGACCCCCCACATAGTGCCCACCACTCTTCATGGTCAACTTTGTCCAGGATATATAAAAATATATTCAGATGTATACATAAAGATATGTCCTGTTCAGTTTCATTCTTATTGGATATTCCAATTAATAACTTGGCCCAAAGATGGTGATCACTAATGCTGGAGAAATTCTTTATCGTATCCCAAATGGCCTTGAAACTTACTTCAAGATGTGGAAGGGATCTGATGCCAATATAATATTGCTAGCCCTTATGAATCACTTTGTCTTAGTGTTACATGCACATTTGTGATAAATTTACGCATGGAATGATAAAAAATAACTATATTCTATGAACTGTGTATATTAGAAATGACATGTTACAGTATAAAAGTCATTTGAGGCTTTTTTTTAATGTGCTGTTCTGATGCTTACTAATTTAGAGATTGTCAAAGTGCTCATATACCTCCTAGAAAATGTCAAATGTTTACTGTAACACTTTCCAGATACACATAAACACAGCTATATTGTGGCATATTGATTTTCAGAGTTGCATTGTTTTTTTTTTTTTTTTAAATCCAACTCTGTATCCATTTATTGTACTGCATTTTCTCCCATTAAGAGGTAGGCTCTATTTTTCCAGGCTCCCCTGGTGGCTCAGATGGTAAAGATATCTTTCCGCAATGCAGGAGACCACAGTTCAATCCCTGTATCGGGAAGATCCCCTGGGGAAGGAAATGGCTACACTCTCCAGTATTCTTACCTGGGGAATTCCATGGACAGAGGTGCCTGGTGGGCTATACTCCATGTGGTTGCAAAGAGTCAGACATGAATGAGACACTCTACTCTGCAACTGTTTTTTCCAGCTCTTAAATATGAGCTGGCTTTATTACCCACTTGTATGGTGTTCCAGTTCTAAACTTACTCTTCAGAAACGCTTGCTTTAACACAACCTCTGGAGTCTTGTTGTTCAGCCACCCAGTCGTGTCTGACTCAGCAACCCCATGGACTGCAGCACACCAGGCCTACCTGTCCCTCACCATCTCCCTAAGTTTGCCCAAGTTCACGTTCATTGCATCGGTGATGCTACCCAATCATCTCATCCTCTGACACCCTCTTCTCCTTCTGCCCTCAATCTTCCCCAGCATCAGAGACTTTTCAAATGAGTTGTCTGTTTGCATCAGATGACCAAAATACTGGAGCTTCAGCTTCAGCTTCAGCATCAATACTTCCAGTGAGTATTGAGAGTTGATCTCCCTTCAGATTGACTGGCTTGATCTCCTTGCTGTCCAACGGACTTTCAGGAGTCTTCTTCAGTACTACAATTGAAGTTTGAAGGCATCAATTCTTTGGCATTCTGCTTTTTTTACAGTCCAGCTCTCACAACTGTACATGACCACTGGGAAGACCAGAGCCTTGACTAAAGACCTTTGTCGGCAGAGTAATGTCTCTGCTTTTCAACACACTGTCTCGGTTTGTCGTTGCTTTCCTGCCAAGAAGCAATTGTCTTCTGAATTCATGGCTGCAGTCACCATCCACAGTGATTTTTAAGCCTGAGAAGAGGAAATCTATTACTGTTTCCACCTTTTCTCCTTCTATTTGCCATGCAGTAATGGGGCTGGTTGCCATGATCTTAGTTTCTTTCTTTCTTTTGAGATTTAATTCAGTCTTTTTAAAAATTTTATTTATTTTAATTGGAGGCTAATTACTTTACAGTATTGTAGTGGTTTTTGCCATACACTGACATGAATCAGCCATGGGTGTACATGTGTTCACAATCCTGAACCCTGCTTCAACCTCCCTTCCCATCCCATCCTCAGGCTCATCCCAGTGCAACAGCCCTGAGCACCCTGTCTCATACATCGAACCTGGACTGGCAATCTGTTTCACATATGATAATATACATGTTTCAGTGCTATTCTCTCAAATCATCCCACCCTCGCCTTCTCCCACAGAGTCCAAAAGTGTGTTCTATACATCTGTGTATCTTTTGCTGTCTCACATACAAGGTCATTGTTACCATCTTTCTAAATTCTATATATATGCGTTAGTATGCTTTTGAACTGTGGTGTTGGAGAAGACTCTTGAGAGTCCCTTGGACTGCAAGGAAATCCAACCAGTCCATTCTAAAGGAGATCAGTCCTGGGTGTTCTTTGGAAGGACTGATGCTAAAGCTGAAACTCCAATACTTTGGCCACCTCATGCGAAGAGTTGACTCATTGGAAAAGACCGTGATGCTGGGAGGGATTGGGGACAGGAGGAGAAGGGGATGACAGAGGATGAGATGGCTGGATGGCATCACCGACTCGATGGACATGAATTTGGGTGAACTCCAGGAGTTGGTGACGGACAGGGAGGCCTGGAGTGCTACAATTCATGGGTCGCAAAGAGTCGGACACGACTGAGTGACTGAACTGAACTGAACTGAACTGTTACTGTATTGGTGTTTTTCTTTCTGACTTACTTCACTCTTTATAATAGTTTCATCCACCTCATTAGAACTGATTCAAATGTATTCTTTTTAAAGGTTGAGTAATATTCCATTGTGTATATGTACCACAGCTTTCTTATTCATTCGTTTGTCGATAGACATGTAGGTTGCTTCCATGTTCTGGCTATTATAAACAGTGTTGCAATGATATTAGTTTTTTTTTTTTTTTTTTAGTCTGAAGTCTAGCTATCCTATGAAATAGCCTATGCTAGTCTAATAAACATTGCAAGAAACTTGGCCCAGTCATTACAATTGCCCAAATGAACAGCCACCCAGCCACCAATTGCTCAAATGAACAGCCAGCCAACTGTAGTCAGACAATCCTACATCAGCTACAGCTGACCAGACAGCTGAGTGCAGAGTCCTGATTAAGACTGATTGAGATCAAACAGACCCCAGACAAGAACCACCCAGCTGACCACTGAGATTAAGATAGTGTGTTATGAAACAATATCTAACTGATACAAATATATTACTATTAGTTCAAATGCTTTTGTGGCTCAAATGGTAAAGAATCCACCTGCAGTACTGGAGACCTGGGTTCAATCCATGGGTTGGGAAGATCCCCTGGATAAGGAAACAGCTGCCCACTCTAGTATTCTGGGCTGGAGAATTTCATGGACAGAGGAGCCTGACAGGCTATAATCTATGGGGTTTACAAAACTCAGACTTAACTGAAGGACTTTCACTTTCAAAATATTATTTGGCACACACATATATATAGTACCTAAGCAATTGTTAGTATGTATATGGGCATCAATTTCCTTTTATAAATTTCTAAACGGAGCTCAATACAGTTAACAAACACCAGGATTTTCGGCCATCGAGTCACCAACAACAAAGAATTTGTCCACTTTTCAAACAGACAGAATTAATAGGGACAGTTTTATGTTGCATGTAGTATGATGATATATTCTAAATATTTGTTGACTCCTTAAAAATAGTGAGTATATGTGCAACAGGAATTTTGCAGTTCAGGTGTCTAGCATCTGGTAAATTCTTACAATCTATGTCTTTTAAGATATATTTAACAATTGATGCTCAACTGTAAAGATTTAATGCCATGGTAGATATGCATAGAGTAGATAAATAAATTGTAAAGAAGAAATGTGGAGAGAGGGATGGGGCACAGAGAGAGAGAGAGGGAGAGAGAGGAAAAAAAACGAGGAGGAGGAGAAAGAGGAAGGAAGGGGAGAGAAGGAGGGGGAAGAAAGAATATGGTAAACATTAAATATTTAATGTTAACCCATCAGTAGTTTTCATGTGAGAGCAAAACTGAAAATGTATTGGGGACATCTGGGTTCTCTCAATGAATGGGCAGATTTGGGGAGTAACATGAGGTGGCTGTTAACTATTGACATTGAATAGGCAGGGTCCTGACATGCAAGCTTCCTGTATATCAATACCTAGAATTACTCTACACAGTAAAGAAATAGGACATCCAAAATTTCAGTAATACCTACAATGAAAACTGCTGAATGGTAATGGGCTAAAAAGAAGGCATGTCTGCTGAAATGTACTGGAAGGACTTAATTGGACTTTTTGCTATTCATACAACACAGAGCCAAGGATATTCATCTACTGACTCAGTTTGGTATCTTTCAATAACTGGCTTAATAAAAGAACTTTGATTTGAAGAGACCCTCCAAAGTATATCAGGCCATCATATATTCTACAAGACTGATTTGTAATTAATATTACCATTTTGCACAAACACTGACTGTCTTGAAAGGTTGAGAATGGTTAAAATAATAGACATCCATTTTTACGTTACATCATTGGGGAAAAAGTGGGATTATATGACTATATGCCAACATAACTGAAACTATTGACTTTCAAAATGTGACAATATAAGGGGAAAAGGAAAGGATTGCAGAATGAGAGGCCTCTTCCTGATTTGAGTGGTGATCAGTGATCTAGAAATTCCATGAAGATCACACATTCAGTAGTTACTTTCTTTCATAAGAGCCTCACCAAGTCCCCACAATAATCTTTGCGACAAGTTGGTGATATAATACCTGATATTCACCATCACCACTTGAAACTATACCAGGATGGATGATCTTTTGTACGTGCAAAAGTGAAAGCTGGTTTTGCTCTGTTAGCTAATTAATGATGGATTCTAAATTGTTCTGAAGTGTCAATCCTGGAAATTCTAAGAATGATATTTTAAAATTCTGAATATATGAGTTTGTATTTGCCTTTAATTATTTTCCAGCTCATATCTGGTTTAACATCAACTTGTGAATTGTGAATTGGAATCTTGTCTCTGTATTTTTTAGTCTTTTTTTTTTTTTACTTGTTAATTTAGCTACCATCTTCTCATAAAAAAAAAAAAAACAAAGCAAAAAAGACAAAGCAAATAGTAGCTCTATCATTGAATACTTCTTAATACTCACACAATTTGGCTATGTGAATACATATCCTTAGAAAACAGAAAAATATGGCCCACCAAAGGAAAAATTAAATGACTGAAAACATCATCGAGGAAGCCCAGTATTTGGATTTATAGACAAAACTTTTAAATAAATGATCTAGTATTCTTGAAAAGGAAACTAAGAAAGCAATATATGAACTAAATATAAATGTTTGTGAGGAGAAATATAAATATAAATATACACACATATAAAGTACCCAAATAGGAATTCTAGAGCTGAAAAGTGAAATAACTAAAATTAGAATTTTAGAAATACTTTTTTTTCTAATTTTATTTTATTTTTAAACTTTACATAATTGTATTAGTTTTGCCAAATATCAAAATGAATCCGCCACAGGTATACATGTGTTCCCCATCCTGAACCCTCCTCCTCCTCCTCCCCCCATACCATCCCTCTGGGTCATCCCAGTGCACTAGCCCCAAGCATCCAGTATCGTGCATCGAACCTGGACTGGCAACTCGTTTCTTACATGATATTTTACATGTTTCAATGCCATTCTCCCAAATCTTCCCACCCTCTCCCTCTCCCACAGAGTCCATAAGACTGTTCTATACATCAATGTCTCTTTTGCTGTCTCGTACACCGGGTTATTGTTACCATCTTTCTAAATTCCATATATATGCATTAGTATACTGTATTTATGTTTTTCCTTCTGGCTTACTTCACTCTGTATAATAGGCTCCAGTTTCATCCACCTCATTAGAACTGATTCAAATGTATATTTTGATTCCATTGAGAAATAAGCACAACCCAGTATTAAAACTTAAAGGCATGTAACTAAATAGGTTTTTCTCTTCATTGGCTTCTGGAAACCTCAGAAATATATAGCCTTTTAGGGTAGAAAATTTAGTCTTTAATACTCAATATGAATATTTAATTTTTATCCTCTTGGTCTTTACAAGGATTGTAAAGAAGAAACAAATGAAACAAACTGAAACACAGGATAAAGAATAAAAAAGAATGACGGTAATTTTCTACCTCTACAATACAGAATATGATGCCTTGCAAATATTAGACCTTTAAAAATATACATTGCCTACTTCCTTAGAATATGTTATCTTGTCTCCTTAATTATTTTAACTGAGTTTTTCCATGGCATATTTTCAAGTTTTCTTTAAAATCCACCCTTACATTAGTCAATGTACATGCATTGTAGAATACAGTCATAATTTTATGACCAAATAATGTTCATATTCAATATATTTTTTCTATTTGAAGGTTTCCTCTCTTTAATATTTTTACTGGAATGTGTGTGTGTGTGTATATATATACTCACACACACACACACACACACACATATATATATATTCTAACCTATCAATTTAATTAACTTTGCCTTAATAAACATTGGTCAAAGTAGTAATCTTAACTTCATGGTGAATTATTGACTCCAGTTCCCACAAAGAAAAATTTAACTTGGAAACTTTTAATTTAGTTAGTTGTATACAAAAATCTATTATTTCAAAAATAATAGTCCTATTTATTATTTCCAAGGTGTTTGAGGCATCATTAAATACTAAAATATGTGGACCTTCAGCTTGGTATAAGTTCAACTTGAAAGCTGCTATTTGAAACCTCACCTGATTGGTGTCTAATAGAGATAACTTTCAAGTTTTTTTATGACAGCAGGAAGCAAAAACCCACTTCAAGGAGTGCTATTTTAAACTGAAAGCAGCAGTTATCAGTAATGATATTGTGAGTTGTTATACTAAGCAAACACTTTTCCTAAGCAAAGATTTTGATTATCTGTGGTCGTTTCCTTTCAAGTCTGTCTCCAAACAGATAATGTTACTGCTCTGAAGAAAATAACTGCAACAACAAAGCAGTGTGTGTGTGACAGAGAGAGAGCTGACTGTGAAGGAGGCATGGCAATGGTAGCATATAGAGAAGTGGGGGAAAGTGTGAAATAAAGCAAAAGAATTGGAGAATTTTGTTTATATATTCACTTTGTAAAAGTAATCTTTGTAATCAGTTGTATCCTGTTAAAACCTTTATGTGTATATATTCAGTTGCCCAGTAGAAAAAAATAATATGTATAATTTGATTTTTTCCATGATGTTTAATATCTTTTATGGCTTAGATGGTATAGAATCTGCCTGCAATGCGGGAGACTTGGGTTCAGTCTCTGGGTCAGAAAGATCCCTGGAGAAGGAATGGCAACCCACTCCAGAATACTTGCCTGGAAAATCCCATGGACAGAGGAGCCAGGGAGGCTACAGTCCATGGGATTGCAAAGAGTTGGACATGACTGAGCAACTAACACTTACTTCTATAGAGCTTCCCTAGTGGCTCAGTTGATAAAGGGTCTGTGTGCAATGCAGGAGACCTGGGTTCAATCACCCAGCCAGGAAGATCCCCTGGAGAAGGAAATGGCAACCCATTCCACTACTCTTGACTGGAGTATTCCATGGACAGAGGAGCCAGATAGGCTACAGTCTATGGGATCTCACGACTAAGCAGCTTTCACTTTCATGATGTATGGATTGCCTCAGGAGAGAAGTGATATATGGATACCTGAAAGAAAGATACCATGAAGATGAAAACCATAATGGATATCAAACAGAAAAACCTGTGAAAGAAATTATTCTTATCTGCATTATTTAGTGTAATTTTTATTTCTCTCACATATACACACTTTCTGTTTGTGGTGTTCAATGGTGTGAAATGGGAAGGCAGCAGTTTATTGGCATAACTCTTTCTTTTAAGAATCAAGTTCTCTGTCTTGACCCCAAAGGAGACTCTGACCTAATTGTTATTGTTTAGTCACTGAATCGTATTCAACTCTTTTGCCATCCATGAACTGTAGTCCACCAGGCTCCTTTGTCCATGGGATTCCCAGTGATCTTCCAAACCCAGGGATCAATTATTTGTCTCCTGTATTGGCAGGTGGATTCTTTACCACTGAGCCACCAGGCAAGCCCTCTTATCTAATTACCTGATTATATTATGTAATATGGCAAAAACATGTCTCAAAATTGAGTCTACTGATAAAGCCAGTTAGACATATGTTCTTTGCTTTCTGTTCCAGTGTTTTTCACCATAATACTTATTGAAGAGAATGATCTTCACAAATGTTGGTGATCCTCTATTAGTCAAAGTAAAAATAAATTAGTTTCTTACTAGAACCCATAGCCTCAATGGGAAAATATAACCTAAGTGATAAGTCACATGATTCAAAGCTTAAATAGTCAGTAAATGAGTATGGGTTAAGTTACAGAAGAAAAAGATTATTAATGTAGATTGTACTGAAACAAATTTTCACTTAAATATTTCAAGTTCCTTATGTGTCAACTACACATTCCAAAATGTGACTCAACAGATTTTATGGATAGTAGGCTTTTTAAACAGGGAAATGTCACAGGGAAAATGAGTGTCATTCAATGACCCAAGAGTGATTGCCTGTGTCTTTATTGCTAAGGCAGTGACAAAAACATACAAGCCTTACTAAGCATTATGAATGCAACTGATAATGTGTCAATAAAAGATATGTCTTATGACAGAGATATTAAGAAGTTTTCTGATTTATCTGTCTCGAGAAATGTGAGACCACAAATACAGTTGAGCACATGGAACACTCAGGTTACATTTGTAAATTCAAGATCTCTGTTATCTAGAAAGGAAGAAAGAAGGGGGATGGAGAGGGAAGGGGAGGCAAAGAGGGGAAGGAGAAGGAAGGGAGAATTCAGTGTTTTTCTGTTGCTTTTCACTGCAAACATTCACAGATTCTGAGTCATCCCATCAACATCTGTGCCTTCCAACTCCTTTCTCCTCAAGGAAGCATATCCCTGAAAAATGTCTTTCTTGAATGTGATGCTCTAGGGACTTCCGGGAGAAGGCAATGGCAACCCACTCCAGTACTCTTGCCTGGGAATCCCATGGACGGAGGAGTCTGGTAGGCTCCTCCATGGGGTCCATGGGATCGCTAGGGGTCGGACACAACTGAGCAACTTTACTTTCACTTTTCACTTTTATGCACTGGAGAAGGAAATGGCAACCCACTCCAGTGTTCTTGCCTGGAGAAACCCAGGGACGGGGGAGCCTGGTGGGCAGCTGTCTATGGGGTCACACAGAGTCGGACAGGACTGAAGCGACTTAGCAGCAGCAGCAGGGACTTCCCAGGTAGTCCAGTGGTTAAGACTTTGCCTTCCAGTCCAGAGGATGTGGGTTCCATTTCTGGTTGGGAGCCAAGATCCCACATGCCTCCCAGCCAAAAAGCAAATCATAAAAAAGAATCAATGCTATAACAAATCTAGTAAAGACTTTAAAAATAGTCTACACTTTAAAAAAAATTCTTAAAAAGCTAACAAACAAACAAACATGATGCTCTGTGATCCTGTACTTCATCTAAGAGGAGGAAAGACTATGATTCTACTTCCTTTTTTAAGTTAAATACTTTACAGTCTTTTATGATTTGTGCCTCATAGCAAACAAATCTTCGGCTGTTTTCAGATTAGTAGTTTCTCAGCTCTTGTTCATACATTTCACAAGATTTTAGAATCTCAGGAAGAGTGTTAGAACCAACAGAAGGAGCAACTCTCTGATCCCCTTCAGTTCAGTTCGGTTCAGTTCCATAACTCAGTTGTGTCCGACTCTTTGCGACCCCATGAATCGCAGCACAGCAGGCCTCCCTGTCCATCACCAACTCTCAGAGTTCACTCAGACTCACGTCCATCAAGTCAGTGATGCCATCCAGCCATCTCATCCTCTGTTGCCCCCTTCTCCTCCTGCCCCCAATCACTCCCATCATCAGAGTCTTTTCCAATGAGTCAACTCTTTGCATGAGGTGGCCAAAGTACTGGAGTTTCAGCTTTAGCATCATTCCTTCCAAAGAAATCCCAGGGCTGATCTCCTTCAGAATGGACTGGTTGGATCTCCTTGCAGTCCAAGGGACTCTCAAGAGTCTTCTCCAACACCACACTTCAAAAGCATCAATTCTTCGGTGCTCAGCCTTCTTCACAGTCCAACTCTCACATCCATACATGACCACAGGAAAAACCATAGCCTTGACTAGACGGACCTTTGTTGGCAAAGTAATGTCTCTGCTTTTGAATATGCTATCTAGGTTGGTCATAACTTTCTTTCCAAGGAGTAAGCGTCTTTTAATTTCATGGCTGCAGTCACCATCTGTAGTGATTTTGGAGCCCCAAAAAATAAAGTCAGCCACTGTTTCCACTGTTCCCCATCTATTTCCCATGAAGTGATGGGACCAGTTGCCATGATCTTCATTTTCTGAATGTTGAGCTTTAAGCCAACTTTTTCACTCTCCACTTTCACTTTCATCAAGAGGCTTTTGAGTTCCTCTTCACTTTCTGCCATAAGGGTGGTGTCATCTGCATATCTGAGGTTGTTGATATTTCTCCTGGCAAACTTGATTCCAGCTTGTGTTTTTTCCAGCCCAGCGTTTCTCATGATGTACTCTGCATACAAGTTAAATAAGCAGGGTGAGAATATACAGCCTTGATGTACTCCTTTTCCTGTTTGGAACCAGTCTGATCCCCATAATATTGATCAATTTGCTTTGGATGAAGCATTTCCAGACTCATTATTTAAAAGATTATTATTTCTGTTTCACTCGTTGGATATTTGTTCGTAATTCCATCCACACTTTCAGGATTTGTCCTGTGAAATAATATAGAAAGTAACCTGTCCCTCTTCTGCATATAGTTACTGTTCAGTCATGTCCATTTCTTTGTGACCCCATTGACTACAGCATACCAGGCTTCCCTGTCCTTCACCATCTCCTGGAGTTTGCACAAATTCATGTCTGTTTTTTTTGTTTGTTTGTTTGTTTTTTCCTCCTTGAAGACACTTCAAACTTGGAACATGATTGTGTCTCTGCTTCCAGTCTTCTTTTAGCTGAACAGTTTGCTTCATGGTAGTTCTTATCATATTGGCTTGAATTCTCCAGTGTTGTTAGAAATGCTTATTTATTACTGCAAACCGTTACTTATAATAGGTTTTCCTTACTTTATTATGTTGGCCTCCTGTTATTGTTTATTTTCACTTTTCGTGGTTGTAAATGGTGAAGCAACTGATAAGTATGCATTTTTTTTCTGATATCTTGAAATACATTCTTAGGATTGATAAAAATGCTCTAACAGCTTGTTTGTCTGATAGGCAATTTTATTTACTTTTAAAAATTGTCTGTTGCATTGATCATTAGAGTGTTACCTGATTTTACAGATCACCCCAATGTATAAAGGCTTTAACAAAACAGAAGTTAATTCCTTAGTCCCCTAAATGTTCTGTGTGACATCTGGCAGGCAGTAAGTTTAGTGTACGTGGGGAAGTCTGTGTGCCTCTTCCAGAAGCTATGCTTTGAGAGAGAGGGATATACATCTCTTCCTAACTTGTTCACTCTTCCTACCTTCTGTGATTAAACTAGAGATGAGATCATATAGTGGGTGCTCGATGAATGTACCAAATGGATGAATAAATTGATGGGAGAATAACTGGAAGAAAAAGTATATGCTAAGTTGAAAGACACAGAGGTTCTAGGACAGATACTAAAAGCCCTCTAGCTCGAATGAGAAGATCATTACCCCTCCACCCACTGCTCCCACTGCCCCGACGATTTTCTGTTCTTTGGACTTATGCTCTTCAGTTTCCAAGGTCATAACACTTCTCTGAATGTCCTCTTTACTACGTCGGAGACCACTCTGTGTGTTTTTACATAGAAACTGATCTTTCTCTATTTTCTCTTTAAAAAATGAATCAATTGTTCTTTATTGCATGCTGCAAGGTACTTAAGATAGAGTAGTATTTTATTTGTTTTTTAAGACAGCCTTGAGAGAAAGGTATTATCTACATTTTATTTAAATATAGTTTCGGACGGTGATCGCACATACAGACAGTTGCGTTGCAAGTAAGTAGTAGAACGAGAATTTGATGTTGAGTCTGCAACTTCCGTGCATTTCTTTTTCACTGGGTTGGCGTCTTATTATTGCTTTGTTTCTCTCTTTTCTTCTCTCCTCTCTCTGGTTTAGGTAAGTCTCTTTCATGACATCATCTGCAGTTTAGCTACTTGTTCCTAGATGTGGGTTCTAAGGCCATATGGGGGAAACTGATCAGGGAATTTTATTTTTCTGCAGCGTGGCCAAATAACCTAGCAGATCTCTGTCTTCTCAAATAAAGGGCTATGCATTTACTTATGAGTCCCACTGCACCGTATCTTTTCTCTATAGTTAGATTATAGCATGAAGAGTTTTTGTTTACTATATTTATCCACTATAATGTAATTTTTAAACTTATGTTTTTCTCTCTAGTAGATTGCCAAAGATCAGTTTATAGATCATATCTACCTTCTTACTGCTGTTGTCTGGAATACAATAAAAAATCTGTGTTAAACTTTCTTACAAGTTATAGCCATTCATTAGTTTTTAATGTAAAAACTTATTAAAAATAATTAAAGAATAAAGGAAGAAAAAATGAGAGAAGGAAGAATGGAAAGAAAGAATGAAGAAAGAAATAGTGATTAACTTTCTATCCTCTCCTCACAAGTGTTCCTACTTGGTCATCTTATTAACTTGTAGACCATTTTCTTTTCCATGGTAAGTGACCAAAGAAAGAAGCAGCTTAATATTTTATTTCAGCAATAATGATAATTTTTACCTGTATTATCATTGGCATGGTGTTTTTTCATTTCAGTGGAGAAAAACACATTCTCACTGCTTTCTGTTAGTGCCTGGGTATAATTTTTCTGATGCCCAACTTATGTGTGCCTTAGAAAGAAAGAAAGTGAAGTCGCTCAGTTGTGTCCGACTCTTTGCGACCCCGTGGACGTAGCCCACCAGGCTCCTCCGTCCATGGGATTCTCCAGGCAAGAATACTGGAGTGACTTAGGTACAGTCAATTATATTTAGTTAGGTTAATGCAGAGAAGGCAATGGCACCCTACTCCAGTACTCCTGCCTGGAAAATCCCATGGACGGAGGAGCCTGGAAAGCTGCAGTCCATGGGGTCGCTGAGAGTCGGACATGACTGAGCGACTTCACTTTCACTTTTCACTTTCATGCATTGAAGAAGGAAATGCAGCCCACTCCGTGTTCTTGCCTGGAGAATCCCAGGGACAGGGGAGCCTGGTGGGCTGCCGTCTATGAGGTCACACAGAGTCAGACACGACTGAAGTGACGTAGCATCAGTAGAGGGTTAATGAATGGGAAAGCCATGCATGTTATAAGATTTTGATGAGTTTGTTGTTATTTTTTTGGTGGGAAATTTGTGGAGAAAAAGCTGCAAATGAAGCATAACAATAACACATTAAAGAACTGAGCCCTGGGTCTATAATTTTGAAGTGTGTGTCTCTGTTGATCTAAAACTTCCAGAATTACAAGGCAGTAAGAGTTTTGAAGTGTTGAAGTGAGAACATCATAAACCAACTCCTTAGGGAAGAGGTGGGGCAGGTTAGTAACTATGCACCAAATTATCTTGATGTCTTCTCAGTCCCATAATAGAATGCATGTTAAAGATATATCATTGATGGGTGCACATATTAGTAAGAAATGTGAGTACAAATGACTAGGGTGATTCCTAGAGATGGGCCATAAAAATCATTCCAAGGTTCTTAATTTTTTAGCACTATTGCAAAGTGAGCTGCTAGGTTTTATTTCCTACAACTAAAGACGCATGCAAATGCTAAATGTGATGTAGTATCTTAAGAACTGCCTTATGATGTTAACTGAGATTCATATTCTATTCTTCAATGATATCTTTACTACTAAAAAGTCGCTGTCCTGTTATACCCCAGTGAAAGATGAGTATTTGACCTAATAACAATTAGTCCCCTTTACCTCCTAATATATATGCTCTGTATGTATATGCTCAGTCATGTCCTACTCTTTTCAACCCCATGGACTGTAGCCCACCAGGCTCCTCTGTCCAGCGGATTTTCCTGGACAAGAATACTTGCCTGGGATTTTCCAGGCAAGAATACTAGAGTGAGTTGCCATTTCCTCCTCCAGGGGATGTTCCTGACCCAGAGTTTGAACCAGCATCTCCTGTGTCTCCTACATTTCAGGCAGATACTTTACCTCTGAGCCACTGGGGAAGCCCATTATATTCTATTTGAGTTATATGCTAGTTGAAGTTATATAAGTTATATGTCCATTGAATATATATGCTAGTTGAAGTTATATAAGTTATATGTTCGTTGAATATATATGCTAATTGAAGTTTTTGGTGAACAGCCTTGGAAAGCCTATCATTGAAGCAGTAATTAATCCATAAAGTTGTATTGGGAACAATTGTCATAAACTATTCACCGTCACAGTGTATTCTTATGGTGACCTATTCAATCAACTCCAGAATACTTGTTTTCAGATGTACCCAGAATACCTAGAAAATTGATATCTTACATTTTAAATAAAACCTTAATTGTATCTAAAAGGTACAATTGTATGCATTCTCTGAACATAATACAATTAAACTTTAATTTAACAAGACATAGATTTTTTGATGATGGCCATTCTGACTGGTGTGAGGTGATACCTCATTGTAGTTTTTATTTGTATTTCTCTAATAATGAGTAATACTGAGTGTCTTTTCATGTGTTTATTGACCATCTGTATGTCTTCTTTGGAGAAATGTCTGCTCACTTTTTGACTGGGCTGTTTGTTTTTCTGATTACTAAGCTGTATGAGCTGCTTTTATATTTTGGAGATTAACCTAACACTTTGTCAGTTGCTTCATTTGTAATTATTTTCTCCATTCTGAGCATTGTTTTTTCATCTTGTTCACACAGTTTCCTTTGCTATACAAAAGCTTT
This sequence comes from Bos mutus, assembly GCF_027580195.1. Classification (NCBI taxonomy): domain Eukaryota; kingdom Metazoa; phylum Chordata; class Mammalia; order Artiodactyla; family Bovidae; genus Bos; species Bos mutus. Next base: position 99,074,263 of record NC_091624.1, on the reverse strand, counting down.
TTAGTTTAATTAAGTCCCATTTGTTTATTTTCCTATTTATTTCCATCAATCTAGGAAGTGGGTCAGAATCTTGCTGTGATTTATGTCAAAGAGTGTATTGCCTATGTTTTCTGGCCTTACATTTTTTAATCCATTTGCAATGAATTTTTGTGAATGGTATTAGGAAGTGTTCTAATTTCATTCCTTTATGTGTAGCTGTCCAGTTTCCCAGTACTACTGTCTTTTCACTATTGTATATTCTTGTCTTCTTTGTCAAGGATAAAGTGCCCATCAGTCAGTTCAGTTGCCCAGTCATGTCCGACTCTTTGCAACCCCATGGACTGCAGCATGCCAGTCTTCCCTGTCCATCACCAACTCCTGGAGTTTGCTCAGAAGCATGTCCATCGAGTCAGTGATGCCATCCAGCCATTTCATCCTCTGTCATCCCCTTTTCCTCCTTCCTTCAATATTTCCCAGCATTAGGGTCTTTTCTAATGAGTCAGTTCTTTGCATCAGGTGGCCAAAGTATTGGAGTTTCAGATTCAGCATCAGTCCTTCCAATGAATATTCAGGCCTGATCTCCTTTAGGATTTAATGGTTGGATCTCCTTGCAGTCCAAGAGATTCTGAAGAGTCTTCTCCAACACCACAGTTCAAAAGTGTCAATTCTTTGTACTCAGCTTTCTTTATGGTCCAACTCTCACATCCATACATGACTACTGGAAAAGGTGCCCATAGCTGTGTGTATTTGTCTCTGGGCTTTCTGTCTTGTTCCATTGGTCTGTATTCCTGTTTTTGTGCCAGTACCATACTGTCTTGATGACTGTAGTTTTGTAGTATAATTTGAAATCAGGGAGATTGATTCCCACAGCTCCATTTTTCTTAAGATGGCTTTGGCTCTTCAGGGTCTTTTGTGTTTGCATACAAACTGCGAGCAGGATAGGTGTAAGCTTTTCTTTGAACAGAAAGAGAAAAACAAGTATCATATATCAGTGCATATATGTGGACTCTAAAATAATGGTCCTGATGAACCTAGTAGAAAATGGACTTGGGGACCCAGGGGTGAATGGTGAGGGTTGGACAAATTGAGGAAGTAGCATTGACATGTATACACAATTGTGTGTAAACTAGATAGTGGGGAGTTGCTAAATAACCCAAGGAGCCCAACCTGGTGCTCTGTGATGACCGAAAGGGGTAGGGTCGGGGGAGGCTCAGGAGGCAAAGGATATATACGTATAATTGTGACTGATTTGTGTTGTCGTATGGCAGAAACCAACATAACATTGTAAAGCAATTTTCCACCAATTAAAAATGAAAAAAATAAGACATAGAGAAGCTAAGAAAAATAATAACCCAAACACTTTAAACTTTACTTTAAATGTTTCTTCCTCAATAATTATGTGGTCATAAATGGAATAAAAAGTACCACTAGAAGAAATTTAGGAAAAAAAAAAAATGAAATGTGAGTAAATCTTTATTTGGGTAAATCTTCAAAGCTGTAAATGTTTTCTTTTTTGTTATAGAGAACAATTGATAATAAATTAAAAATAATTGAATCAAGCATCTAAAATCAGCAAAGACATAACCTAAAGGTGGTATTAATACAATACATAAAAGTGGGAATTAATGGATTAAAATGAAGAAAATAATTGCAGTTGTAAAATAAAATTTAGATCTATGTTACAAAGGTGAATAAAATCACTGGAAGTGTGAGGTGGTAGAGTTTTTTCCTAATCAAGGTAGACACATTAGGTGATCTCCTAGTTCAAGGGATAGGTTCCATTTAATTTCCAGTTAATATTCTTTAACATTTACGAGGTTTCTAGCCATAGTCTTAATTGCTAATCTTAAGTCTAAACTGTCACTGACTGCTACTGCTGCTGCTGCTAAGTCGCTTCAGTCGTGTCCGACTCTGTGCGACCCCATGGACTGCAGCCTACCAGGCTCCTCCGTCCCTGGGATTCTCCAGGCAAGAACACTGGAGTGGGTTAATACAGGCTAATACCGGCTAATCTTAACATAGCTCTTACCAAGGGTTTCGAAGCTCTGCAAGCATACTATCTATTATATCTACAGTCCTTTTGACCTATTATTTTTAGAACAATGTATTTATCTCTGGCTACTTCTTCTGAAGTTGAGTGATAATCATGATAATTCTATACTAATTAAGTTAATAACATAATTATACAATATGGTTAACATAGCTAATAAGTATTACATAACTAAATAAAATCATTAACTTGATAAAATTATGCTTAATTAAATCAATACTTAAACTTTGCAATAATTATCTTCATTATTATCATGTCTCTTAATTTAAAAATTGCTTCTCTAAAAGCTAAATAATTTTTGTGCCACACTCAGAAAACTCTATTATGCTCAGACGATTATAATTTAAAACAATCTTATTTTTCCACACCCTAGAAACTTAAGAATTTTTATTATTCAAATAAGAAATAACCAGCTTTTATTGTCGTTTAGTAAAAAAGGTTTAAGATGTAACCGTCAATAATAGTAGTAAGGCTAAAAGGGAGCGATGGTTAATTTATAAATATTTTAAGGTATCTTGAAGTTATCAATTGACATTCAAATGTCTGACAGACAAGGAGATAATCTTTTATTCAATAAAATATAACCTTTCTAGTATCTGAAGTTATAAATGTAGTGTTATTATTATTGAGTTACTAGGCATACCTTCACATATAGAAATTTGCTTATATTATTAATTATTAGGTTCTGATCATATAAAATGGCTTTCTCTCAGTTGATAGTTATTAAAACTATGATATTTAGCACAGTAGGTAATATTAAATTCTAGTGGGATGGAAAAGAAAATTTATAAATGATGTATGATTTTTCATGTCAGGAGAATGGATTATGACATAGACTGTTTTCTTTTTTATGCACACTTTAGACAAGTTTTAAGATTACAGCAAAATTGAGCAGAAGTTACGGTTTCCCATATACTCTCGGCCCTCACATGCAGAGCATCCCTCATCATCAACACCTACACTGAATTTACTCTGACACGTTATCATACGAAGTCAGTGGTTCCCATTAGGGTTCACTCTTGGTGTTGTGCATTCTATGGATTTGAACCCATTTATTATGACATGTCTTCATTATATAGAACAATTTCACTGCTCTAAAAATCCTCTGTGTTCTGCCTATTTATCACTACCCCTTCCCTTCCACCAACCCCTGGCAGATACCGACATTTTCCCTGTCTCCATAGTTTTGCCTTTTCTAGAATGCCATATAGTTGGAATCATATTGCATATAGTGTATTCAGATGGGCTTCTTTCACTTAGTGATATGCATTTAAGGTTCTTCCGTGTCTGTTCATGGTTTGATAGTTCAGTTCTTTTTATCGTTGAATAATAATATCCAGATTTATCAGGGTTTATTTATCCATTCACCCAGTGAAGAACATCTGGGTTGCTTCCAAGTTTGGTCAGTTAAGAATAAAGCTGCTATACTGAGCGACTTCACTTTGACTTTTCACTTTCATCCATTGGAGAAGGAAATGGCAACCCACTCCAGTGTTCTTGCCTGGAGAATCCCATGGACAGAGGAGCCTGGTGGGCTGCTGTCCATGGGGTCGCACAGAGTCGGACATGACTGAAGCGACTTAGCAGCAGCAGTAGCAGCAGCATAAACATCTGTATATAGGTATTTTTGCTGATATATTTTCAGCTCCTTTGGGTAAATATCAAAGAGTGTGAGCTTTAGATTGTATAAATAGAGTGTGCTTAGTAAGAATTCATTTTTATTGATACAAATGATTTTGTTAACATTATTTATATGAAGTGTTTCCAGGATGTTATTTACTTATCTAGGCTGAGATATTTATTATGTGAAGACACCATTATATAATGCCTACTTTGAAGCCAGGACTAACGTTAGACACTTTTTATTAGGGAAGAGAGGGCAAATTTCAAAGTCTCGAAGAGCTGACCCAGAATATAGCAAGGGTTTTGGAGAGATCTGTCAGCAAAGGCTTCTGTTCCCCAGGAGGGCTCCTTGCAGATCAGATTGTCAAGAGGAAGACCAAGTCTTAGATACAGGCTGATTGAGGGCCATCAAAGTAGCTAGAATACTGACTTTAGCACTAGGACCAATACTGATTCAACAAGATAAAGGGATCTAATAGAAACTATATTTTAAGAATTAAGAAGAATATTCTTTCTGCAGAGTGTTCCGAGTATGGAAAGGAAATGTTGCAGAATGATAGGTTACAAGCTTTTTCATCTTTTCTGTCTCAGTTGAGGATTAACCTAGAAATTTAGAGACATTGAATCTACAGTTTAGATGAAGTGGGTTCAGCCATGTGGAGGAGAGTGCTGCTGAGACTCGAGGGTCAGACGAAGCCCTCTCAGTACATCCTAGTTTAGCTATGACTGGATATTTAAGCATTTGTCTTATATTTTATGTGGAAAAATGATAAAAATCTCTATATTCAACATGCTGGATAGATTTGTCACTGCTAATATCGTTGTTAATAGTTTATTGGACCATGTATTATACAGGTATGCCTTGATGGTAACAAAAATTGTCCATGTTTCCTATTAATAGAGTGGATTTCTATTACTGTTTCAATGTCATTCTTTTAAGTAAGATGAAACTTTGAGTTTACTAGCAAGCTTATCACACTTTTTGCTGATACTTTCTTAATAAGTCGAAAAGTACATAAAGATAGAAGTTGGGGAGAACCTGCTCTGTATGACCTAGATTTTCCTCTGAGATGACTGTGGCTCTGAGATACACACATCTGAAAGAGCTAGTGTCTCAGGGTCATGAAGTATTGCAAATAAAATGTTAGCTGATTGTACTTTCTGCAGTTTCCTACGAGTGTTTTAGCAATCATAAGAACAAGCAGACTCTAGCATTGAAAACTGGGTTGATATTCTTATTCAATGTAGGAATTATTAGATCAGTTTCTCAAAATATGCTTCTAAAATCAGAAAGGAGCCTGATGCCAAGTGGATTTGTTCTTTGCTGTTTCAGCCTCTGATAATGAGGCTCTCTTACCATATTTCTCGTTGCTGAAAATAAACATAAGTGTTTTCCTTAGTGAGTAATTGATGGGCCAGACTAATGGTTTCAAAATGATAGTTGAATCCCACCTGCTTCGAGTCCCTGACATCTATTGACATAAAATGTATGTGTAGCCAAGGGGAATAAAAACCCACTAAATTAGATATCTGAAAGTATGTTGCATATTGAATTATATTACGAGACAAAATTGATTGAAATAAAATATAGATAGGGAGAGGAAACAGCTGAGACATGCGAATGGAGCACAGTACCACAATAGTACCGCAGATTCAACGCAGGAGAGGCCTAAAGCGATCTTAGAGTTATGGAGTAGTGTGTGGAGCCCAAACCCAAAGAAGGCTGCAATTGCAGAATCGAGTACTTCTGACAGACCATGTGGCCCACAAAGGATTTAAAATATTACTACCTTGTCCTTAAAAGAAAGTATGTCAACTACACAGAGGATTAAGTTCATTTTTAGATATTTACCTTGTATCCAAGAACTTTGCTAGATTCATTAAACAATATTCATGTTTTTTGTTTTCCTAGAGCATTTTAGATTTTCATGTATGCTATTGTATCATCTTGTAATAATGACAGCTTTATTCTTTGTGTTCCAGCCTTTGTACTTTTAATTCTCTTTCTCATTGTACTGTGTAGTTCCTCCCTCTGATTAGAAGTAGTAGACTGAATGTGATCATTCAGGGGTGGATAATTCAGGATTTGGACTGTAAGTAAAGTTATTAATATATTTAGTTTTATTTTAAAGATACTATTTCTCAGATTAAGAATTTTTCTTTTGTTTGTACTTAACTACACACACACACACACACACACAGACACGTGTGTGTGGGTATGTATGTATGAACACACATACATGTGGTGTATGTATATATATATTTGTGTGTGTGTGCTCAGTTGTGTTCATGTGCTCAGTTGTGTTCATGTTTCTGTGATTCTGTGGACTGTAGACTACTAGATCCTCTGTGCATGGGATTTTCTAGGCAAGAATACTGAAGTAGGTTGCCATTTCCTTCTCCAGAGGATCTTCCTAACTCAGGGATCAAGCTTGAGTTTCTTGCATCTCCTGCTCTGGCAGCTGGATTCTTTACCAATAGCACCACCTGGGAAGGTCATCTATATATGTATATAAAACTTGGAAAGTTTTCTAAAACATTGGTTTTTAAAAATAAATGATTATAATATACATGATTTTTTAATTAAAATTACTCTTTAAATATGATATACACATTCATGTACAAACATGTATACAAAACATATGAATATGAATGTAGGGTGTATAAGGAAAAAATGTGGAAAGATACAGAAGAAAATAGATGTTTATGTCTCTTGCTGCTGCTGCAGCTAAGTCGCTTCAGTCGTGTCCGACTCTGTGTGACCCCATAGACGGCAGCCCACCAGGCTCCCCCGTCCCTGGGATTCTCCAGGCAAGAACACTGGAGTAGGTTGCCATTTCCTTCTCCAATGCATGAAAGTGAAAAGTGAAAGTGAAGTCACTCAGTCGTGTCCGACTCTTCACAGCCCCATGGACTGCAGCTCACCAGGCTCCTCCGTCCGTGGGATTTCCCAGGCAAGAGTACTGGAGTAGTGGGATTAAAAAAATCTTAGAGTAATACTGACTTTTTTATTCTCAACCTTTTTGTATGTGTTCATGTTATACATAGTCCTTTGTTTTTTCTTAAAAATGATTATAACAAGATAAGATTTTAATAAAGTGCATACCACAACATTCCATGTACCTCATGATTTTAACTATAAATAAATTTCATTTTTACTAAACATTCTTTGTTAAATTCTTACAAAGCCCTTAGGATATACCAGGAACTCTAACGGGTGCTTTATACTTTGTATTTTAACTCATATTAATATAAAAATATTGAATAGAAACAAGCCTGAAATACTCAGAATGTTGATCTTATATGCATATATGGAATTGTGGATGAATTATTTTTGTTTTCTATACTTTCAAATTACATTTATTATTAAAATTCAAATTACTTAACATTTTAAGAAGAGTTAATTTACTCTTACACTTAATGTGAAGTGACTTCCCTCATGGCTCAGATGGTAAAGCGTCTGTCTACAATGTGGGAGACCTGAGTTCGATCCCTGGGTTGGGAAGTTCCCTGGAGAAGGAAATGGCAACCCACTCCAGTACTCTTGCCTAGAAAATCCCATGGACAGAGGAGCCTGGTGTCCATGGGGTCGCAAAGAGTCGGACACGACTGAGAGACTTCACTTTAACTTGTTCAGACATTTTATGATTTCTGTTTTCCAGAAAAGAGGAATAGTGTGGTGATGACTTTGCATTGGGGATTTATTTTTAAATGTTAGAGTTTGAAGTCATCAAGTTTTTGGTTCTGCTTAGACTTGATTATGCTGTTATTTTTTCATGGTCTTTATCTGTGTGCACAGGCATCTTTTATTTTTTAGGCCCAATTAGCAGAGTTGTTTAGAATCTGTAAAAACGATTGGGTTTTGAGATTGATGTCTTTCTGTGGCATTTTGCTATGTCTCACAGCTGCAAGATACTGCCATCCATGTTTCTCTAGCCCCAAGACGAACAAGATTTAAGGAGAGGACATGGGTCCATCATTTTAAATACCCTTTCACTCAGCAGGAAAGGTGGAATGGAGTCATTCACCATCCACTCCAGTCACTGCGTCAGCTTTCTAAACTTATGTGGAAATAATGCAGCTTAATTATTACCCTTTTTACAAGAAACTGTCTCATCCATAATGTGCCAAGTCTTTGTAGATATTTTACAAATGTGTATATATATCACGTTTGAAAAGTTATTAGCCCATTAAAACTAGCTAACCTGTCTGATGTTGATAGGTACAACTTCACAAACGTTCTTCTTCTAAAGCTTAGGAAGTGCCATAGAAACTGAGAAGACGTAATGGCCACAGGAAATATCCCAAAAGATTTCTTAGATCTGCATCCCTTCATTTTACCTGAATGTTTAAAATTATTTATTCTGTGGAAATGCAAATATTGTTCTACCACCTGCTGATGCCTGTTTTTCTTTAATCTGATTTGCTGCTGGGTTATTACCACTGTGCTTCACTTGATAATAACCTGGCCTCTATTTTTTTTTTTTTTTTTTTGAGAAAGTGGCTTCTAATGCCATGGCTGAAAAAGCTTTTTTCTCTAGTACTTGTCATGTCTTACTGTTGCAAAACATGTTTTGTTTGATCTTAATTATTGCTTTGGGCAGAACAGGTGGGCTCCCTTCTATGTTTTGAGCTACAGCAGATCAAGGTTCTGGGATGGATGATGGGTAAACTTGAAACCTTCATAAAGCTGAGGGTTTTGTGTGCAAACTTTTCTCATTTTGCACCTGTCATTTTTTTATCATGGTTCATGATTGTTACCTCACGCTGTGTAGCCACATGGCCGCCAGAATGACACTTAGCATTACAAATAAGAACCCAGCTAGAGCTCTCACCTACATTTGAGGAGGAAGATTTTGGGGGCAAAGCAGAGAGAAAGACAATTTATTTTATCAAGCATTTTCAGGTGTTCCATATACCTTCATTCTTATATCATTAGTTAAGGTCTGATTATGCACATACTGATTTTTAAATGTATTTCAGAAAGGAACTTTGATGAGTGATAATGAGAGGGATATGTCAGAATTGTTAGGTGACAAGTAGTGATGGCTGATACCTAACTTATTAATCTTTGCCATTAAAAAATAATAAAAGGAAAGCAAATAGAAATAAAAAAATGACTTAGGTGACTCAATATGATATTTTATATATCTTATTGTATATGTACATATGTGTATATATATAACATGTATGTTATACATATATTCATATGGTATAGTATTATACATGTTGTTATATTTATATAGTATTATGCATACATATATATGTTTTGTATCCATATTTCTTAGGAATCAAAATATTTATTACACTCTTTGATGCAACTCTATGTAGAAAGATTGTGTATTTTCTCTGGTTAGGAGGTTACTAGTAATTTTACACATTTCTGTCTTTTACTCATTTTTTACAAAGACTGTATCTTAACTACTATAACCAATTTTATGTTTAAATAAAGATTATTATCTTGGGTATTATGTAGAACTCATTTTAAACACAACAAAGTAGAAAATTAAATGCATGCATCCACATATGAAAAAACTGGCACCATATGTATAGAACTGTATGCACAGGGATGGTTTCACATGGCTGGGCAGTGCAATGGGATTCTCAGTATTTTTTATTATAGTTATGTATTACACAAAATGAGGAAAATAAGGTTATTTGACAAAAGATAAACTCACAAATCATTCTGATAAAAGGATTAATACAAGGTTAATTCAAACTCCACTAAAGCAAGGAAAATAAATAGAAGGTGTAATTATTTTTATAGGGAAGTAACTGACCTGGAAAGTTAGTGCTCTGAAGTAACTACACAAGTGAAAGGTGATTATTATCCAAAATAGAGTTAAAAATTATTGGAGACAGTTTTGAAATAATTTAGAGGAAAGATATAAAAGAGCCAGGTCACAAGATATAGTAAAGTGATTTAATTTTTCTCTTAAGTTTTCTGACATGAATTTTACTTTAATATTTTAGATGACATCAAAGAAAAACATGGAAGTTATAAATATGTAGTTCTGATATAGGTCTGTGTAATTGTTAATGATAAAACAAAATAATAGGAAAAGACATGCAAATAAAGATGTATGTTTGGAGAAGGAAATGGCAATCCACTCCAGTGTTCTTGCCTGGAGAATCCCAGGGACGGGGGAGCCTGGTGGGCTGCCATCTATGGGGTCGCACAGAGTCAGACACGACTGAAGTGATGCAGCAGCAGCAGCAAGATAATTTATACCTCCATACTTTTTTTATTGAAAGATAGTTGGATAATTGCTTTACAGAACGATAATTGCTTTATAAATTTTCTGTCAAATCTCAACATGAATCAGCCATAGGTATATATATATCCCCTCTCTTTTGAACCTTCCTCCCATCTCCCTCCCCATCCCACCCTCTAGGTTGATAGAGTGCCCCTGTTTGAGTTTCCTGAGCCATACATCAAATTCCTGTTGGCTATCTATTTTACATATGGTAGTGTAAGTTTCCATGTTACTCTTTCCATACATCTCCTCCTCTCCTCCCCTCTCCCCATGTCCATAAGTCTATTCTCTATGTCTCTTTCTCCATTGTTGCCCTGTAAGCAAATTCTTCAGTACCATTTTTCTAGATTCCATATATGTGCAGTAGAATATGATATTTATCTTTCTCTTTCTGACTCACTTCACTCTGTATAATAGGTTCTAGGTTAATCCACCTCATCAGAACTGACTCAAATGCATTCCTTTTTATGGGTAAGTCTGGATGGCATCACTGACTCGATGGATGTGAGTCTGAGTGAACTCCGGGAGTTGGTGATGGACAGGGAGGCCTGGCGTGCTGCGATTCATGGGGTCACAAAGAGTTAGACACGACTGAGCGACTGAACTGAACTGAACTGAATATTCCATTGTATATATGTACCACAAATTCTTTATCCACTCATCTGTAGATGGATGTCTAGGTTGCTTCTGTGTTCTAGCTATTGTAAATAGTGCTGCAATGAACAATGGAATACATGTGTCTTTTTCAGTTTTGGTTTTCTCAGGGTATATGCCTAGGAGTGGGATTTCTGGGTCATATGGTGGTTTTTTTCCCCCTAGTTTTTAGGAATCTCCATTACCATCTTCCATAGTGGCTGTATCAATTTACATTCCCACCAACAGTGCAAAAGCATTTTTTCTTCACACTGTCTCAACCTTTTATTGTTGGTAGACTTTTGGAGGATGGCCATTCTGACTGGTGTGAAGTGATATCTCATTGTGGTTTTGATTTGCATTTCTGTAATAATGAATGATGCTGAGCATCTTTTCATGTGTTTATTAGCCATCTGTATGTCTTCTTTGGAGAAGTGTCTGTTTAGGTCTTTTTCCCACTTTTTGACTAGAATGTTTGTTTTTCTAGCATTGGGTTGTATGAGCTGCTTGTATATTTTTGAAATTAATCCTTTGTCAATTGTTTCATTTGGTATTATTTTCTCCCATTTTGAGGGTTGTCTTTTCACCATGCTTATAGTTTCCTTTGCTGTGCAAAAGCTTTTAAGTTTAATTAGGTTCCACTTGTTTACTTTTGTTTTTCCATTACTCTAGGAGGTAGGTCATAGAGAATCTTGCTTTGATTTGTGTCATCGAGTGTTCTGCCTATGTTTTCCTCAAAGAGTTTTATGGTTTCTGGTCTTACATTTAGGTCTTTAATCCATTTTGAGTTTATCTTTGTGTATTGTGTTAGGAAGTGTTTTAAATTCATTATTTTACATGTAGCTGTCCAGTTTTCCCAGCATCATTTATTGAAGAGACTCTTTTCCCCATTGCATATTCTTGCCTCCTTTGTCAAAAATAAGGTACCCATAGGTGCATGGATTTATTTCTGGGCTTTCTGTCTTGTTCCATTGGTCTGTATTTCTATTTTTGTGCCAGTACCATACTGTCTTGATGACTGTAGGTTTGTAGTATAGTCTGAAGTCAGGAAGGTTAATTCCTCCAGCTCCATACTTCTTTCTCAAGATCTCTCTGGCTATTCAGGGTCTTTTATGTTTCCATATAAATTGTGAAATTTTTTGTTTTAGTTCTGTGAAAAATACCTTTGGTAATTTGATAGGGATCAGACTGAACCTGTAGATTTCATTTGGTAGTATAGTCATTTTCACAATTTTGATTCTTCCTACCCAAGAACATGAAATATCTCTCCATCTGTTTATGTCATTTTTTATTTTTTTCATCAGTGTCTTATAATTTTCTAGGTACAGTTCTTTTGTCTCCTTAGGTAAGTTTATTCTTAAATATTTAATTTTTTTTGTTGCAATGGTGAATGGGATTGATTCCTTAATTTCTCTTTCTGATTTTTCATTGTTAGTATATAGAAATGCAAGTGATTTCTGTGTATTGATTTTGTAACCTGCAACTTTGCTAAAAGTCACTGCTTAGCTCTAGTAATTTTCTGATACTATCTTTAGGGTTTTCTATGTACAGTATCATGTCATCTGCAAACAGTGAGAGCTTTACTTCTTTTCCAATCTGGATTCTTTTATTTCTTTTTCTTTTCTGATTGCTGTAGCTAGGACTTCCAGAATTATGTTGAATAGTAGTGGTGAAAGTGGACACCCTTGTCTTGTTCCTGATCATAGGGGGAATGCTTTCAGTTGTTCACCATTGACAATAATGTTTGCTGTAGACTTATCATATATGGCCTTTACTCTGTTGAGGTAGGTTCCTTCTATGCCCATTTTTTTTGAAGAGTTTTAAACACAAATGGATGCTGAATTTCGTCAATGGCTTTTTCTGCATCTATTGAGATTATCATATGGTTTTTAACTTTTCAACTTGTGAATATGGTGTATCACATTGATTGATTTTCATATATTGAATAATCTTTGCATTTCTGGAATAAACCCAACTTGATCATGGTGTATGAGCTTTTTGATATGTTGCTGAATTCTGTTTGCTAAAATTTTGTAGATGATTTTTGCATCTATGTTCATCAGTGATATTGGCCTATAGTTTTCTTTTTTTTTGTTGTCTTTGTTTGGTTTTGGTATCAGGATGATGGTGGCCTAGTAAAAGGAGTTTGGAAGTATTCCTTCCTCTGTAATTATTTGAAAGAGTTTTAGAATAGGCATTAGCTCTTCTCTAACTGTTTGATAGAATTCGCCTGTGAAGCCATCTGGTCCTGGGCTTGTGTTTTTTGGGAGATTTTTGATAACAATTTCAGTTTCAGTTCTTGTAATTGGATTATTCATAATTTCTGTTTCTTCCTGGTTTAGTATTGGAAGATTCTTTTCTAAGAATCTGTCCATTTCTTCCAGGTTATCCATTTTATTGCCACATAGTTCATGATAATCTAATAATCCTTTGTATTTCTGCATTTTCTGTTGTAACCTCTCCTTTTTTCATTTCTAATTTTGTTGATTTGATTCTTCTATTTTTTTCTTGAAAAGTCTGGCTAAATGTTTGTCAATTTTGTTTATCTTCTCAAAGAACCAGCTTTTAGTTTTATTAATCTTTACTGTTGTTTCTTTCATTTCTTTTTCATTTATTTCTGCTCAGATCTTTGTGATTTCTTTCCTTCTATTTTTGGGGCTTTTGTTGTTGTTGTTGTTGTTGTTCTTTCTCAGTTGTTTCAGGTATAAAGTTAGCTTGTCTATTCAATGTTTTTCTTGTTTCTTGAGGTAGGATTGTATTGCTATAAATTTCCCTCTTAGGACTGCTTTTGTTGCCCGCCATAGATTTTGAGTTGTCAGATTTTATTGTCATTTGTTTCTAGGAATTTTTTGATTTCCCTTTTGATATCTTCAGTAACCCGTTGGTTATTTAGAAATGTATTGTTTAATCTCCATGTGTTTGTGTTTCTTATACTTTTTTCTTGTAATTGATATCTTATAGCATTGTGGTCAGAGAAGATGCTTGATACAATTTCAGTTTTCTTAAATTTACTGATGTTTGATTAGTGACCCAAGATGTGGTCTATCCTGGAGAATGCTCCATGTGCTCTTGAGAAGAAGGTGTATTCTTCTGCATTTGGATGGAATGTCCTGAAGATATCAATGAGATCCATCTCATCTAATGTATCATTTAAGACTTGTATTTCCTTATTAATTTTCTGTTTTGATGATCTGTCGATTGGTGTGAGTGGGGTCTTTAAGTCTCCTGCTATTATTGTGTTACTGTCAATTTCTCATCTGTTAGTGTTTGTCTTATGTATTGAGGTGCTCCTATGTTGGGTGCATAGATATTTACAATCGTTATGTCTTCCTCTTGGATTGATGCCTTGATCATTATATAGTATCCTTCCTTAGCTCTTGTAATCTTCTTTACTTAAAGTCTATTTTGTCTGATATGAGGGTTGCTACTCCAACTTTATTTTGCTTCCCATTTACATGGAATATATTTTTCCATCCTCTCACTGTCAGTCTATATGTTTCTTTAGGTCTGAAGTAGTGAGTTTCTGGTAGACAGCATATATATGGGTCTTGTTTTTGTATCCATTCAGCCAGTCTGTGTCTTTTGGTTGGAGTACTTAATCCATTTCCATTTAAAGTAATTATTGATATATATGTTCCTATTGCCATATTCTTAATTATTTGGGTTGATTTTGTAGATATTTTTTCTTATTTTGTATTTCTTGACTATATAAGTCCATTTAACGTTGAGTATAAAGCTGGTTTGGTGGTATTGAATTCTCTTAACTTTTGCTTGTCTGAAAAGCTTTTTATTTCTACATCAATTTTGAATGAGATCCTTGCCGGGTACTGTAATCTTGGTTGTAGATATTTCCCTTTCAGTACTTTACATATATCCTGCCATTCTCTTCTGGCCTGCAGAGTTTATGCTGAAAGATTAGCTGTTAAGTGTATGGGGTTTCCCTGTATGTTACTTGTTCTCCCTTGCAGTTTTTAATATTCTTTCTGTGTTTTGATGTGTTTCTCCTTGGGTTTATTCTGTATGGTACTCTTTGCAACTCTTGGACTCTACTGACTATTTCTTTTTCCATGTTGGGAAAATTTTCAAGTATAATCTCTTCGAAAATCTTCTCATACCCTTTCTTTTTCTCTTCTTCTTCTGGGATTTCTATAATTCGAATGTTGGTGCATTTGATATTGTCCCAGAGGTCTCTGAGACTATCCTCAGTTCTTTTCACTCTTTTCACTTCATTCTCCTCTTCAGAAGTTGTTTCCACCATTTTACTTTCCAGCTCACTGATTTATCTGCTTCAGATATTTTGTTATTGATTCCTTCTAGAGTATTTTTAATTTCAGTAATTGTGTTATTCTTTAATTCTTTTAGTTGTTTGGTAATTTATTCTTACATTTTCTCCATTTTGTTTTCAAGGTTTTTGATCATCTTTACTATCATTATTCTGAATTATTTTTCAGCAGCCCTTGCCTGGAGATTGCTCCACAATCCCTAAACTCCACCCTAGCCACTACACTGGTGGGGGTATGTATGGCTGCAGCAAGGATTTTCTGATTCTCATTCCATTTAGAGACTCAGACAATTGCCCCGATGTGGGGATTGGACCTCTGCTTCAGTCCCCCAACCTGCTGAAGGCAGGTCCAGTCCTACTAACACTCCTGTTTTTCCCTCTAGTTCCTTCATCCTCCAGAATTTTGTGTGGGTCTATATATTCTTTTCCACTGGTGAAGTATCCTTGTCCACTCTAAGCTGGTGTTCTGCATGCACTTCTGTGTCTGAAGGTGTATTCTTGATGTATCCGTGGAGAGGGTTATACTCCATGTCCACCTATTCCTCTGCCATCTTGTTCTCTCATACCTCCGTAATGTTTATTACATAATCTCTAGGACTTGTGCTGTTTCTATCATATAAATTTATCAAAAGTGGTTTCAGAGGCAAAATAATGAATTATAGTTCATAAATTGTTTCTATCTTGAGGCTGCTGAATAATTATCAACCTCAATAAAGTTTTAAATTTCTCAACAATGAGATATAAACTTGTAGTAATAGTAAAATGTAGTTCCAACTCAGAGATTTCCTTAATCTATCACTTTCAATATTTATATCAAAAGAAATCCATAAAATCATTTTATTATAATTTAAGTGCACTTTTTAGTGAATATTATTATAGTCATTATAATATTACTTACTATGTAAGTAATATAAATAATGTAATATTTACAATGTAATTAATATTTGATTAATAATTTATGCATGAATCCAGAAATGATATGAATGGATAAAGAAGATAGTTTCTTGTGGTTATTTTCATTATTTATCTTTTGATAATTATTAATGTGAGTATATATATATCTACTATTTTTATTGGGCAATGAATTTAGAAACTTTGCTGTGATAATCATTATATTCAATTTTCCTTTTATTATCTCAGTTCTCTTTGTACCAGCTGTGCTCAGTGGATGTTTGCTAAATTGAAAAAATAAGAAAATCATTTATTCAGAATGCAAATTTACAAACATCTGCATTCACCTTAACAAAGCGGTAATTCTGTGTAAGACCCAGTGGCTGCAAAAAAGTAGTTAACAGTTTTAAATATTCACATTACATAGTTTCTGCATGGAATGGCTCACATAGCACATTCTGGGTTACTGAGAGCATTTAGAACACCAAATGTAATAAAAAATAAACCACCTGATGTTGCAGCAAATTGCCACCAGACATAGCTCTTGAGCAATTCTAGCAATGCAGGTGTGCATGTATAGTAATGCCCCCTTAGAATTCTTTTTAGATACTATCCAGTGTGAATATAAAGCAGCAGAATTCCATACATAGCAGACTTTTTCTTCTTTCAATTTCAATTTTATTTTCAAATTGCCTTTAACCTTTTTTTTTTTTTTTTGTGGCATTGTACAAAAGAGTATTGACAATTTGTGCAGCTATCTATAGCTTAACTTGGGGCTTCCCAGGTGGCTCAGTGGTAAAGAATCCACTTGTCAATGCGGGAAACACAGAAGATGCAGGTTTAATCCTGGGTTGGGAAGATCCCCTGAAAGATGAAACTGCAACACACTCTAGTTTTTTGCCAGGATAATCTCATGACAGAGGAGCCTGGTGGGCTACAGTCCATGGGATTGCAAAGAGTTGGACATGACTGAGCATGCACACACACACACACACACACACACTCACACAGAGTTTAAGTTATGCTGTATTTTTTGGTTTTTATAAAATTCCTGCTTTCTTTTTGTATTTTCTTTTCCAAATAGGTTTGGAGTGGGCTTTAAATAGGGAAGTTATACTCTAAGGATACAATTAAAATAAATTTCATCTGAGACCTGAGCAGTTTTTTTTTTTTAAGCTGACACATCATCATATATGTTTATTCCCATGAGGTAATTCACCTAATACACTTTATTTCTTCATCATTACTACTTCTGTTTTCATCTTTTGAACATGTGGATCTTCATGTTTTGTGTCTTTTCTGTGCCTTCTGAGATGATCCCAGGGCTGATTAGCCATGTGAATTCTGCTCTTTTTCCTGGTTTTGAATTTTTTTCATAAATATTTATCTGCAAAAAAAAAAAAAAAAACAAGTAAAGATCCTGAAATGAAAACTCTCAATCTCATTACTAAAAGTTCATGTACTTCCTTTTTCTTCCCATGGATGCTTGGGGCTAGTGCACTGGGACGACCCAGAGGGATGGTATGGGGAGGGAGGAGGGAGGGGGGTTCAGGATGGGGAACACATGTATACCTGTGGTGGATTCATTTTGATATTTGGCAAAACTAATACAATTTCTAAAGTTTAAAAATAAAATAAAATTAAAAAAAAAAGAAGTTAAGTAACATGAACAAAGCTAGTGGAGGTGATGGAATTCCAGTTGAGCTATTTCAAATCCTGAAAGATGATGCTGTGAAAGTGCTGCACTCAATATGCCAGCAAATTTGGAAAACTCAGCAGTGGCCACAGGACTGGAAAAGGTCAGTTTTCATTCCAATCCCAAAGAAAGGCAATGCCAAAGAATGCTTAAACTACCGCACAATTGCACTCATCTCACACACTAGAAAAGTAATGCTCAAAATTCTCCAAGCCAGGCTTCAGCAATACGTGAACCGTGAACTTCCTGATGTTCAAGCTGGTTTTAGAAAAGGCAGAGGAACCAGAGATCAAATGACCAACATCTGCTGGACCATGGAAAAAACAGGAGAGTTCCAGAAAAAACATCTACTTCTGCTTTACTGACTATGCCAAAGCCTTTGACTGTGTGGATCACAATAAACTGTGGGAAATTCTTCAAGAGATGGGAATAGCAGGCCACCTGACCTGCCTCTTGAGAAATCTGTATGCAGGTCAGGAAGCAATAGTTAGAACTGGACATGGAACAAGAGACTGGTTCCAAATAGGAAAAGGAATATGTCAAGGCTGTATATTGTCACCCTGCTTATTTAACTTATATGCAGAGTACATCATGAGAAACACTGGACTGGAAGAAGCATAAGCTGGAATCAAGATTGCCAGGAGAAATATCAATAACCTCAGATATGCAGATGACACCACCCTTATGGCAGAAAGTGAAGAGGAACTAAAAAGCCTCTTGATGAAAGTGAAAGTGGAGAGTTAAAAAGTTGGCTTAAAGCTCAACATTCAGAAAATGAAGATCATGGCATCCGGTCCCATTACTTCATGGGAAATAGATGGGAACCAGTGGAAACAGTGTCAGACTTTATTTTTCTGGGCTCCAAAATCACTGCAGATGGTGACTGCAGCCATGAAGTTAAAAGATGCTTACTCCTTGGAAGGAAAGTTATGACCAACCTAGATAGCATATTCAAAAGCAGAGACATTACTTTGCCAACAAAGGTTCGTCTAGTCAAGGCTATGGTTTTTCCTGTGGTCATGTATGGATGTGAGAGTTGGACTGTGAAGAAGGCTGAGTGCCGAAGAATTGATGCTTTTGAACTGTGGTGTTGGAGAAGACTCTTGAGAGTCCCTTGGACTGCAAGGAGATCCAACCAGTCCATTCTGAAGGAGATCAGCCCTGGGATTTCTTTGGAAGGAATGATGCTAAAGCTGAAACTCCAGGACTTTGGCCATCTCATGCGAAGAGTTGACTCATTGGAAAAGACTGTGATGCTGGGAGGGATTGGGGGCAGGAGGAGAAGGGGATGACAGAGGATGAGATGGCTGGATGGCATCACTGACTCGATGGAAATGAGTCTGAGTGAAGTCCAGGAGTTGGTGATGGACAGGGAGGCCTGGTGTGCTGCGATTCATGGGGTCGCAAAGAGTCAGACACGACTGAGCGACTGAACTGAACTGTACACATTAAAGAATTATAAAGTTCCTTTTCCATCTTCTTCACTTTCTGCTCAAAGGCAAAGCTATTCTGATAAATTTGATTGACATTCTTCCACTTAGTAGTTTTATATTTTACTCATTTTGTTTCATAGCTAATTTTTATATTGAATATTAATTTATAATATGTACATCTATATATGTCTATTTTCTTCAGCAAATGACAATTTTATTTAGAAATACCTTTTTAAGTCCTGTCCATGTTTATCAACAGTTATATATATATATAAAACATTTTATATTTTACATAATTTATATCTTTTATTTCCAAAATGTATATTTATTATATTTTATATTAAGATATTTATTTTATGAATGTGATATCAATTTGAGGATGTTTCATATGCTTACGTGCATAGCAATATGCTATTAGTAAAATAAACCATCCCGAAGATTAGTGTTCTAAAACCACAGTAATTTTGTCCTCCTCAGTTTTCTGTTTGAAAGAGCTTAGTTGGAATGCCTTGTCATTGCTTTAATCAGCATTTCCTGGTTTCCCCAAGGTCTTAAATTTAAATTACCTCCAAGTTTGTTTGCTGATTTGTCTAGCAATTGATGCTGTCTACCATCCCTTAGTGGGAATCCTTGGCATGACTTCCCCATGTGGCCTAGGCTCCCTCACCCATGTCATCTGGCTTCCAAAAGGCAAGTGTCCCAAAAGAGAGAAAGCCAAATGGAAGCTGGGTTGTCTTTCTAACTTGTCCTAAAACATCACTCAGATCATCAGGCTCAGGCTGAGGTCCAGCATCTTATCGTCTACATCAGGACTAGATGTACATGAGCTTTATTGGTAGTGGTACATCAGTTGCAGATCCACTGATTTTTTTTTCTTTAGTCTGAAAATCTGTGAACTAACAAGGGAAATCATTTGTTCCTTGTATTCAGCATGTAGTAGAGAGCCAGGCGTGAGATAATCGCAGTAGACGTAACACGGAGGGAAAGGGAGACCTGCAGCTGTCACTGGTCCTGGACATTCTGAAACCCAGCTGAGTGCTGCTTGTGAGCTGCTTGATTCCCTAAACACAATTTAGTCCTAATTCTGGGAAGTGACTCTTCATGGCTTTTTATGTTTTTTATTTTCTCCATGGCTTTTTACTCTATTCCTTTGAGATTTTGTTTTCACCTGTGACTTTGAGTCATTCTCCCTTACCTATACAAAAGTATTTGTGTTTGCAAATAGGTAGTGTTCAGCCTATTTCCTCCCTATGGTAGTTCATGGGTTCAACTGCTTCTTTTTGTTTTTACAGCTTCTTTTTGCCTTGTCTCTTTTAGTACAAGCTGATAACTTGATTAAAAAATTTGTGGACTTTTACTCTTCAGTTATAAAACAACCCTTTAGACAGAAGCCATACCCAGCAGCCTCTCTAGAAGAAAATCTTCATTCAGCACTTTTAAGTGTTGTCATTGTCATCTGGCCTTTATCTTTTCTTATAAGAATCCATGAAATATTTCCATCGTTGTCTTTGCATGTATATTTGTCCTTTTTCTCTGGATTCTTCCTTTCTTCCCTTTCCTTCCTTCTTTTCTTCCTCCCTCCTTCCTTTTTTTTCCTTCATCTTTCTCTCTCTCTCATTACTATTATTTTTTGGCTGTGCAAGGTCTTCGTTGCTGTGTGGGCTGTTGCTTGAGTAGCAGTATCTTAACTCCACTCTCCACCTCAACTCAGTGCATTCCCTGTGTTCTGCTTGTGCTTTGTGGCCCTCACCTGTGATCTGAAAAGTAGCTTCATGCAGAAAGCCAGGATGAGCGGGAGACTCACCTGGTGTGTTACCCTTCTGCCGTAAATCATAATCATGGGGAGCAGCCTTCTGGCTAATGACTGAAAACAAAACAATTGCCTTATTTACTTTGTTAAGGTTATAGTTATTGTAGTTGGAGGGTTAGTTTGGAACCAATTATGTTAGAATTAACACTCTATCTCATATGAAAATTTTAGAAGTGAAGCTTTCACATAGTTCGTAATTAATGATATCTCTGTGCCTGTTAGTCACTCAGTCATGCCTGACTCTTTGCGACCTCATAGATTGTAGCCCACCAGGTTCCTCTGTCTGTGAGATTCTCCAGGCAAGAAGGCTGTAATAGGTTGCCATTTCCTTCTCCAAATTAATGTTATCTGGATAATAAAAAAAGGATGTGAAATGAATATGTCCTACTTACTTTTTAAGACTACTGTATTTTGGGCTGTAGTTATGACATTCATATTCATTTGGTATTCTTACTCAAAAAAAAAGGGTTATAGCTTTTATCTAGTGTATTTATAATAGACTGTATATTTTCATATCTCTGCTATTTTTGAATAGGAGCATAAAGTTGTGAGAGTACATGGGCTTTCAGATTCAAATATATCATGATTATTTTTCCATTTGTGTTAATTAAAATGTGTATATTCCTCAAATTGCTAAAACTTCCTAACCTTTCATCTTGTTTTACATAGAAGCAATAGTTGATAGTTCAAATATTTCTTGTTAAGATTAAATGAGTTAATGGAAGTGCAAGTACTTAGTTGATTTGCAGACAAAGATGGCACTGATCAATTTTAGTTTTTATCTTTGTATTGTGACAACTCAAGTTATTTTGTAAATCAGATGATAGTGTTGCATAGTTAGATCACACTTGCAGGAATGACTTATTTACATTTTTGATTAGTCTTCATTTGCAACAGTGAAAACTTTTTATTTTTAAATATAACATCATTCCCTTGTAATATTCATTCACATTATCGGTCAACTTGTTAAATATTTTTTAAAACTCATTAAGAAGAATCAGTGGAGCTCCAGAGTTGTAAAACTAAGCAGTGATTCATTTTGTTTTATTGTACACTGGAAATCAGTGGGAAGGTGAATTGTTGACAGTGTAATTGTTATCGTGTCCATATACTTTATGCGCATATGTACTTTCCTGATGCTATCTGATATTATTCAGCAAAAACCATTTGCACATATCTGAGAAATCTAAGGCTCAAAGTTCAAGTAGGCTAGATTACATAATGTCAGAGCCAGAATTGGAGACAGATCAGCGAAATAGAGTTTTGCCATTTCTACACATGTGAGGATCCATGCTAAGGACATTTAAAGCTCTGTGTTGCATGGAGAAGCACTAAGGTCAAAGCAGTCTGGATAAATTGATGGATGACCAATATTTTAGATACCTAACACATGTATGTTAAAAATGAATTTAGAGATCAGAAGATGTGACTGCTACTGCTTGAAAAATAAGCTCTCTCTTTTTCTGATATTCAAATCTATAGGACCAGTCTCTTCTTAATGCCACTAGCAAAACAAGTAACTCTGCCTCATGCTATGTCCATTTCTTGTTTCCTCAGAAGTATTTCTCATGGGCAGTAATTAAATATTTAGGACAGGAAAAGATTTTTTTTCTAGTTTGTTTTGGAGTTAGGTTACTCCAAGGTTTCTTGAGTTATCCCAAGGTTTATTTCCTTCCAATTCATTTCCTATGAAAATAATAGCACATATTATACCATGACTAAAAATTTGTATAGACAAGTTATAGAAAAGGACCAACTTTACATTTTTATTTACTGGTATTTTTTTGTTTTTGTTTTGTTTTGTTTTGTTTTTTGAGCTTTTGAAGAGAGGAGTTGAATAATAAACAGATGCACTGAACTTGAAGGAAAAATGCTTTTCTGTGTTAAAGATTGAAATGTAAGTTGCCAGCATAATTTTGTTTTACTGCACACATATAGCGAATTTTTAAGGAACAAGAAGTTTATTGCATCAAGGACAGCATGAGTCAATGGTTTTAGGGGATTTAATAATAACCATGAAAAATCTTCAGTATGATATATTGGCTGTGACATATCTTATAAAGTGTCATGTAGAACTTGCTGAATTGTATCATTGAAGGCTGCAATCCTTAGAACAGAGAAAGTTCTTTAAATGTAGGTCATTGTGCTCTTTTGTATAATCAGATACAAGTAGCAGAAGAACTTTTCTGATGCTTAAACAAGGAAAATGAAAACCCTATTATTAATTCATTTTAAGATATAGCTCATAATGGTTACAGCATAAGCGACACTCTTATCTAAATGTCAATTAATAGAGTGAACCTTCAGAAGACTGAGAATACAGTTTTAATAATAATATATTTGATATGAAAAAGTAAACTATTCAAAATGTTGTTTGACGTTCTGTTTTATCTATTTTGAAAAGTAGTGTGAATTGAACAAATGGGATAATATCTAATCAATGATCTGGTTGCAAAAAATGTTATTTTGTATCACTCCACCTCTACTGATAATCAGGTATACCTCAAACATAAGAATCTACTCTAAGAAGTTTCAGTTACAATAAAAGGAAATCTTAGTTGAAATAACCATTTGAAAGTAACCAAGCAATAATACTGTGGTAAATATGCAGATCTCTGAATCAATGCCTTGATCTAGTAGTAAATAGAACCTAGCCATTATAGAACCTACAAAAACATCAGTTCAGTTCAGTCACTCAGTCATGTCCGACTCTTTGTGACCCCATGGACTGCAGCATGCCAGGCCTCCCTGTCAATCACCACCTCCCAGAGATTACCCAAACTCATGTCCATCGAGTCAGTGATGCCATTCAACCATCTTATCCTCTGGCGTCCCCTTCTCCTCCTGCCTTCAGTCTTTCCCAGCATCAGGGTCTTTTCAGATGAGTCAGTTCTTCACATCAGGTGGCCAAAGTATTGGAGTTTCAGCTTCAACATCAGTCCTTCCAATGAATACCCAGGACTGATCTCCTTTAGGATGGACTGGTTGGATCTGCTTACAGTCCAAGGGACTCTCAAGAATCTCCTCCAACACTACAGTTCAAAAGCATCAATCTTTGGCATTCGGCTTTCTTTATGGCCTAACACTCACATGCATACATGACAGCTGGAAAAACCATAGCTTTGACTAGACGGAACTTGGCAAAGTAATGTCTCTGCTTTTTAGTATGCTGTCTGGTTTGGTCATAGCTTTTCTTCCAAAAAGCAAACATTTTAAATTTCATGGCTGCAGTCACCATCTGCAGTGATTTTGGAGTCCAAGAAAATAATGTCCCTCATTGTTTCCTTTGTTTCCCCATCTATTTGCCATGAAGTGATGTGACCGGATGTCATGGTATTAGTTTTTTGAATGTTGAGTTTGAAGCCAACGTTTTCACTCTCGTCTTTCACTTTCATCAAGAAGCTCTTGAGTTCTTCTTCACTTTCTGCCATAAGGGTGGTGTCATCTGCATATCTGAAGTTATTGATATTTCTCCCTGCAATCTTGATTCCAGCTTGTGCTTCATTCAGCCAGGCATTTCTTATGATGTACTCTGCATATAAGTTAAATAAGCAGGATGACAATATACAGTCTTGACATACTCCTTTCCCCATTTGGAACCAGTCTGTTGTTCCATGTCCAGTTCTAACTGTTGCTTCTTAACCTGCGTACAGATTTCTCAGGAGGCATGTCAGGTGGTCAGGCATTCCCATCTCTTGAAGAATTTTCCACAGTTTCCTCTGATCCACACAGTCAGAGGCTTTGGCATAGTCAATAAAGGAGAAGTAGATATTTTTCTGGAATTATCTTGCTTGTTCTGTGATCCAATGGATGTTGGCAATTTGATCTCTTGTTTCTCTGCCTTTTCTAAATCCATCTTGAATATCTGGAATTTCTTGGTTCATGTAGTATTGTAGCCTGGCTTGGAGAAGTTTGAGCATTACTTTACTAGCGTGTGAGATGAGTGCAATTGTGTGATAGTTTGACCATTCTTTCATATTACCTTTCTTTGAGACTGGAATGAAAACTGACTTTTTCCAGTCCTGTGGCCACTGCTGTCTTTTCCAAAGTTGCTTGCATATTGAGTGCAGCAGTTTCACAGCATCATCTTTTAGAACTTGAAATAGCTCAGCTGGAATTCCATCACCGCCATTAGCTTTGTTCGTTGTGATGCTTCCTAAGGCACACTTCAGACTCCTGGATGTCTGGCTCTAGGTGAGTGGTTATCTGGGTCATGAAGATCTTTTATGTATAGTTCTTCTGTATGTTCTTGCCATCTTTTCTTAGTATCATCTACTTCTGTTAGGTCCATCCCATTTCTGTTTTTTATTGTGTCCATATTTGCATGAAATATTCCCTTGGTATCTCTATTTTTCTTGACTAGATCTCTAGTTCTTCCCATTTGATTGTTTTCCTCTTTTTATTTGCATTGACCACTGAGGAAGGCTTTCTTATCTCTCCTTACTATGCTTTGGAACTCTACATTCAGATGGGCATATCTTTCCCTTTCTCCTTTGACTTTGGCCTATCTTCTTTTCTCAGGTATTTATAAAGCCTCCTCAGACAGTCATTTTGCCTTTTTTTGCATTTCTTTTTCTTGGGGATGGTCTTGATCACTGCTTCTTGTACAATATCATGAACCTCCATCTATATTTCTTCAGGCACTCTGTCAGATCTAATCATTTGAATCTGTTTGTCACTTCTACCCTATAATCATAATGGATTTGATTTAGGTCATACCTGGATGGTTGAGTGGTTTTCCCTACTTTCTTCAATTTAAGTCTGGATTTTGCAATAAGAAGTTCTTGATCTGAACCACAGTCAGCACCCAGTCTTTTTTTTTTTTTTTGCTGACTGTATAGAATTTATCCATATTTGGCTACAAAGAATATAATCAAACTGAGTTTGGAATTGACTGTCTGCTAATGTCCCTGTGTTGCATCATTTCTTTTGCTGTTGGAAGAGGGTGTTTGCTATGACCAGTGAGTTCTCTTGGCAAAACTCTTCTGACAAAATGTGGTCCAGTGAAAAAGGGAATGGCAAACCATTCAGGATTCTTGCCTTGGGAACCCCATGAACAGTATGAAAAGGCAAAAAATATGACACTTAAGGATGAATTCCCCAGGTCAGTAGGTGCCAAATACACTACTGGAGAAGAGTGGAGAAGGAACTCCAGAATGAAGAGACAGAGAGCCAAAGCGAAAACAATGCCCAGTTGTGGATGTGACTGGTGATGGAAGTAAAGTCCAGTTCTGTAAAGAACAGTATTGCATAGGAACCTGGAATGTTAGGTCCATGAATCAAGGTAAATTGGAAGTGGTCAAACAGGAGATGGCAAATGGCAAGAGTTCCATCAGTGAACTAAAATTGACTGGAGTGGGCAAATTTAATTTGGATGACTATTATATCTACTACTCTGGGCAACAATCCCTTAGAAGAATTGGAGTAGCCCTCATAGTCAACAAAAGAGTCCAAAATGCAGTACTTCGTGCAGTCTCAAAATGACAGAATGATCTCTGTTTCCAAGGCAAACCATTCAGTATCACAGTAATCCAAGTCTATGCCCCCATCTCTAATGCCGAAGAAGCTGAAGTTGAGCAGTTCTAAGATGACCTACAAGACCTTCTACAAAACCATGAAAAAGTGCTTATATGCACATCTTTTTTCCATAATAACAAAAATTAATTCATTGAGTATGCTGTTGTAAACCATTAGAAAGTAGAGATATATTAAGTAGCTTAGGATTTTTTGAATATAAGGTTGTGTATCCGAAGATGTCTGTTACTAGGTGTTGTAAGTACTTGGGCTTATTCTATTTCCCCATTGCCTCAAAACTTTTTTCTAAAGCTGGCTTTCCATGTCTCAAAGACTTTTCTTTCCTATTGTATGCTTAATCTGCAGTATAGTCTTTCTAAAAATTCAATCTGATAGAGAAAATCCCCCATTAAAAATCCAGGTAGTTCACTATTGCTTTCAGATCAAGTCTCAGCTGTTCACCATGGTTTCAGTTCAGTTCAGTTCAGTCGCTCAGTCATGTCCGACTCTTTGCGACCTCATGAGCTGCAGCACACCAGGCCTCCTTGTCCATCACCAAACTCCCAGAACCTTCCCAAACTCATGTGCATTGAGTCAGTGATGCCATCCAACCATCTCATCGTCTGTCGTCCCCTTCTCCTCCTGCCCTCAATCTTTCCCAGCATCAGGGTCTTTTCCAATGAGTCAGCTCTTCGCATCAGGTGGCCAAAGTATTGGAGTTTCAGCTTCAACATCAGTCCTTCCAATGAACACCCAGGACCGATCTCCTTTAGGATGGACTAGTTGGATCTCCTTGCAGTCCTTAGCATGCTTTATTTGCTTTCCTATGGTTATTCAAGATATTGCCCATTTGCATCTGTCCAGGCCCATCTCTTACCTTATATTCTAGCTCAAGGCATTTAGGACTGTTCTTCTATTTTACCTTAGTAAGGGAACTAAAACCCTTTACACATCAACTCATGCAAAAGCACACTGTACTAGGGGTGAAGAAAGAATAGTTCTCTGTTCAACCAAAGTTTGATTGCAGTTTCAGCTTAAAACATCCACTACAAACATAAAACAATTAAATGTACTAATACTTATGTATGCATACACAGACAAGCATATATATTGTTAAGGAAAGAAAATTAGGCTAATGTTTTATATTTGCATAGGCTGGACACTCTGTGAATAGAGACCTGTCTCTGCTCACTGTAGTAAAATGCCTGATCATTGGAGATCATCCATAAAAAATATGTTGAATGAGTGAATATATAAAATTAATGCCAAAAATTCTAGGTCAGTATATAATTCAGACCCTAATTTATGTTAACAGAATTCTCACTGTGTTATGTAAAGACTACCTTATTGTTAATTTTCCTCTTCTCAGGTTGATTTTATGCACATTTCTAAGGGCCAAAATGTAAATGTTAAATATACAGAAAAATGCCAACTAAAAGTCAGTATGCTTTTTTAATATCAGTTTCAAAGTACTTATTCTATCTTGTCAAACATATGATTAAAAATAAATCAATGAAGAGATTGCATTTGCTATTCTGAATATAAAAATATTATATTGCATGTGCCTTATAATGATGGATGAAAAACATGATACATTTTTTATATAAAATCATATTCTCTAGATATATATCATCCCAAAGTCATAAAGTATTCTAATAATTCTCTTTGCCTTTTATTATACCCAATTATAGGAAATTTACTCCCTGCAAATTCCTTTGTTCCTTCTGGAAAAAGACAATATTTTGTAATTAGATTCTGCCACTGACTGTTCATTTTACTCTCCTTTAAAGAAGAGGTCCAGCAAACTCCAATAATAAAATGCTCTTTTTGACTGTGAATTTTGTTTTACAATAGGTTCAGTTCCAATATAAAGATCCCCTGGTATAGGAAGTGGCAACCCACTCCAGTGTTCTTGCCTGGAAAATTCCACGAACAGAGGAGCCAGACGGGTTACCATCCATGGGGTTGCAAAGAGTAGGACATGAAAGAGTGACTGAACATGTATGCAAATGGCAATATTCCACATATATTTAAATGTGGATGTCTCTTAATGTAATTCAGTTGTTTCACTGAGTGGTTACTGGCTCTTTTGGGGGCATTCCTCTCATGTCCAATACCTGTTCGTCTCTTCTAATTCTATCAGGGTAACTAAAATGTTTGACTCAACCCATATCTAGAAGCTACTGAGGCCCTTGCAACAGATGTTTCATTCCCTCATTAGCAGAGCGGATGCTTAACAAGTCTGTGTTTAGTAAATTTTATGAATGAGGGCAAATGATGTTAAAGTGCTGCACTCAATATGTCAGCAAATTTGGAAAACTCAGCCATGGCCACAAGACTGGAAAAGGAAAAGATCCATTTTCATTCCACTCCTAAAGAAAGACAATGCCAAAGAATGTTCAAATTATCGGACAATTATTTTCATTTCACATGCTAGTAAGGTTATACTCAAAATACTTCAAGCTAGGCTTCAACAGTATGTGAACTGAGAACTTTTACATGTACAAGGTTTGAAAAGGCAGAGAAACCAGAAGTCAAATTGCCGACAACATGATGGCAACATTGGATCATAGTGAAAGCAAGCAGATTCCAGAAAAAGTGTCTACTTCAAAGCCTTTTTGTGGAACACAACAAACTATGTAAAATTCTTAGAGAGATAGGAATACTAGGCAACCTTACTTATCTCATGAGACACCTGTGTGCAGGTCAAAAGCAACAGTTAGAACCTTACATGGAATAACTGACTGGCTCAAAATTGAGAAAGAATTTTATCAAGGCTGTATATTGTCATCCTGCTTATTTAACTTCTATGCAGGGTACATCATGCAAAATGCTGGGCTGGTTGACTCACAAGCTGGAATAAAGATTGCTGGGAGAAATATCAGCAACCTCAGATATGTAGATTATAACACTCTAATGACAGAAACCAAGAAGGAACTAAAGAGCCTCTTGATGAGGATGAAAAAGGAGAGTAAAAAAGCTGGCTTAAAGCTCAACATTCAAAAAACTAAGATCATGGCATCTGGTCTCATCAACTTATGGAAAATTGAAGGAGAAAAAGGAAACTGGCAGGTTTTATTTTCTTGGTCTCCAGAATCAATGTGGATGCTGACTGCTGCCATAAAATTAAAAGACGCTTGCTCACTGGAAGGAAAGCAATAACAAACCTATACCACATATTAAATTAAAAAACAGAGACATTATTTTGCCAACAAAGATTGGTATAGTTGAAGCTATGGTTTTTTTCTAATAATTATGTATGAGTATGAGAGTTGGACCATAAGGAAGGCTGAGCACTGAAGAATTGGTGCTTTTGAACTGTGGTCCTGGAGAAAACTCTTGAGAGTCCCTTGGACTACAGGGAGAACCTGTCAACCCTAAAGGAAATCAACCATGAATATTCATTGGAAGGACTGATGCTGAAGCTGAAGCTCCAGTATCTTGACCACCTGATGCAAAGATCCAACTCTTTGAAAAAGACCTGGATGCTGAGAAAGATGGAAAGCAAAAGGAGAAGGTGATAAGAGGGTGTGATTTTTAGATAGTATCACCGACTCAATGCGCATGAATTTGAGCACACTCCAGGAGATACTGAAGGACAGGGAAGCCTGATGTCCTGCAGTTCATGGGGTCACAAAGAATTGAACACAACTTAGCTACCAAAGGACAACCACCACGAATAATGATGGTAAAGAGGCTGGGGTCAGAGAGACTAATGTTTGGAAATCAACTTGTTACATACTAGCTGTGTGCCCTTAAAATTTGACTCCTCTCCTGTTATAGTGGGCATAATTCTTGGATTGTTTGGAGTATTAAAAAAGATAATAGGCAAAATTCATAGATATCTTAATTATTGAAGTAGCTAATGCATGAGACATGAACTTGGGCAAACTCCAGGGGATAATGAGGGGCAGGGAAGCCCTGCATGCTGTGTGCAGAGGGTCACAAAGAGTCAGACATGACTTTGTGACTGAATAACAGCAATATATGAGCATTTGGAACAGTGACACAGAGCTGGTTTCATAAATATTTATTATTATTAACAGTGGTATTGTCCACCAATATTCACCGCATATTTTCACCGTATATCTTAGACACCTTCTTAGTTTCATTTTCTAAACCATTTATAATAGAAATGATTTGGAAGAGATGTAGAATTGCTGAGACAGACAAGACCTTGAGGAACTTGTCAGATTACAGCCCCTGACCAGGCACAGAACTAGCACAGAATAAAATTACTCTGGCTTCAGAGCATGGCTACGATTTCTGCTTTGTCTCAATTCTGTGATTACTTCCAGGGTTGAGAGCCATAGGTTCTAGGTAGTCTGGAGAGTTCCATCTCTACCCTTCGTGGATCCAAAGAAATTTCTGAATCTTTATGTCTCTTGTCTGAGAGATGTTAAGACTAAGCTTCTCTGTTCGTGGTAGGCCTGAAAACCAGATGCTCATGGGGACCTTTATGCAGACCAGAATATACTTTGCAACTTGAATTGAGGATCCAAGCTGACTAGTTAATCTGGCAAAACTAGGAACCACAGCAGTGGCCTCGGAAGGTTCTTACCTCAGTGACCTAGGAAGAAGTATAGTAGCTGATATTTGTACTCCTGAGTCATACACATCATTCCTAACTTTCCTTAGCCTCATTTTTTAAATCTGAAAATAAATATGTTTCCTTAAATCTATAAACTATTTCTCTTGACTGTAACATTCTATGAGATCAAACCCCAGATCCAGCATAGGTGATATAAATCACATGGGAGAAACATAAAACTCCTAACCTATAATATGTTGTTATTCAGTCACTAAGTCATGTCCAACTCTTTGCAGCTCCTGTGGACTGTAGCCCACCAGGCTGCTCAGTCCATGGGGTTTTCCAGGTAAGAGTACTGGAGTGGATTGCCAATTTCCCTACCCAGGGATTGAGCCTGTGTCTCCTGCATTGGCAGGCAGATTCGTTACCACTGAGCCACCAGGGAAGCCCATCCTACAGTATACTCCTACAATAGTGTTCACACTGAATAGGTAACAGTGTGCACTGAAGTGAGAGAAGATTCTGGAAAGAGAAAGCTATGGAGAAAAATCTTCTGACTGATGAAACAGAAAGAACTGATATGAAAGTGTCAAAATACTTTTTACTATTTTCCTTTAAACAGCACCTCTGGCCTGATGTCTTTGAACTCACCAGAAGGAGTCTCTCAAGTTGACTCTAATGCCTAAGGGAAAGTTGAAGGATCTAAAATCTTGACCATGAACCCCAGGGAATATGCATTTTTAATCAAGAGTGAGGTGTTGGGAACATTATTGCTACTTGAATGCCAAGGTATTTAAGTTTTAAAGCAAAAACAAAAAACCCTGGAGACCTGCTGACACCCTCTTGCCCTGCTTCTGATCACTTGCATGGATTTAGACTAAGGCTTTTTATACGTAAACAGAGCCTCAATGACATCCTGTGGGGAAACTCTGGCAAGTAGTCACCTGTGATTAATGAGCTACAAAATGTCACCCTCACACTATTTAAATATAAGGGAAAAACATTCTCAGAGAGGGAACGATCTCCTGAAAGGAAGCAATTCACAGAAGGAGGTTTGCTTTTTTAATAGCCACATCCTTCACCACGTGGTTTCCCCGATTTAGCTGGAAAACTAAAAGGAGTCACAGGTCTGTTTGTTAAAACATTTATATGCAGTATTGCCTGAAGATAATTAATATGGAAAATGATGATTTCCTTACAGTGTCTATAATTTTGTTTCAGTTGAGAAAGGAAGAAATACTAGAGACCAAAACTGTATTTTTAGCATAGGTTTATGCTGTATGCTATGTATTTGGGGCCATTTGAAGATACCCATATGACTTTAATGATGTCTGATATTCAATGCATTTAATAGGTATGTTTTTAGATACCATATTCCCAGAAGTATACATTGTTTTTTTTTTTTTTTTTAATTATATTGGAGTATTTTGAAAGTGAAGTCACTCAGTCGTGTCCCACTCTTTGCGACCCCATGGACTGTAGCCTACCAGGCTCCTCCCTCCATGGGATTCTCCAGGCAACAGTACTGGAGTGGGTTGCCATTTCCTTCTCCAGGGCATCTTTCTGACCCAGGGATCGAACCCAGGTCTCCCGCATTCCAGGCAGACGCTTTAAACTCTGAGCCACCAGGGAAGCCGATATTGGAGTATATAGTTGGTTGATTAACAGTGTTATCTTGGTTTCAGGTGTACAGCAAAGTGATTCATTTATACTTTTACATGTATCTATCCTTTTTAATGGAGAAGGCAAGGGCACCCCACTCCAGTACTCTTGCCTGGAAAATCCATGGACGGAGGAGCCTGGTAGTCTGCAGTCCAGGGGGTCGTGAAGAGTCGGACATGACTGAGTGACTTCACTTTCACTTTTCACTTTCATGCATTGGAGAAGGAAATGGCAACCCACTCCAGTGTTCTTGCCTGGAGAATCCCAGGGACGGGGGAGCCTGGTGGGCTGCCGTCTATGGGGTGATCATTTTTTCATCTAGGTTATTACAAAATATTAATTAGAGTTCCCTTTGCTATTCAGTAGGTCCTTGTGCATATCTGTTTTAAATCTAGCAGTGTATATATGTCAAAGCCAAGCTCCCAATGTATCCCTCATCTGTACTTTCCCCTTTGGTAACCAGAAGTTTGTTTTATATATCTGTGAGTCTGTTCTTCTTTTCTAAATAAGTTCATTTGTTTCATTTTTTTAGATTCCAAATATAAGCAATATCGTATGATATTTGTCTTTCTCTGTGATTTACTTCATTTAGATAATATCCGAGTCTATCCACGTTGCTGCAAATGAAATTATTTCATTCTTTTTAATGGCTAATATTTCATTTTATTTATGTACCATCTTCTTCCACTCTTCTGTCAGTGGAAATCTGGGCTGCTTTATGCCTTGACTATTGTAAACAGTGCTGCAGTGAACACTGGGGTGCATGCATCTTTTCAAATGATGGCTTTCTCTATATAAATGCCCGGGAATGGAATTGCTGGGTCATATGGTAGCTCTGTTTTTAGTTTTTAAAATAATGTCCATACTGTTTTCTTCAGTGGCTGCATGAATTTTATATTTCCATCAAAAGTGTAGTAGGGCTCCCTCTTCGCCACATCCTCTGCACCATATTTTTTGTTGACTTTTTAATGATGGCCATTCTTACTGGTGTGAGATGGTATCTCATTGTAGTTTTGATTTGCATTTCACTAATAATTTGCAATGTTGAGCATCTTTTCATGTGCCCAAGAGGTATACATTTTGAACCTTCGTTTTTCAAATAAAGAGTAAGGAAATCAATCCAAGGTGACATAATAATTGCCATATTAATCATCAATAAAATGATTCTACTTTATTCATATTCTTTAGGAAAGTTTTCTATTTCCTTTTAGTTTGATGTACTCATGAAAACATTTTAGAGCAGGTAGACATACCAGTTCTTTATCAGTATCACATCTTTAATGTAAGTAGCAGATTTCCTAAAAGGCATCATCCCTGTTTTAATGCTGTTGATATACAGAAAGGGTTCTATCTGTCAAGATTATCTTGCTGAAAGTACAAGGTTTTTAATTTTTGTTGACTTTTTTTTGTGCGTGTGTTTTTATACTTACTAATTTTAGAATCTAAATTCCCTTCAACATCCACCCCAAATAATCAGACCATCTACCATAAGGGGGGATTGGAAATAGTATAAGCATCAAAACATTTATAAAATATCATGAAAACAGATGAATCTCTCTTTTAACTCAGAGAAATACTTCAAACCCTCTAATCCTTATCTTTCTCTTTATAAAATGGGAAGAGCAACACCTGTATTACACGGGTGTCATTAGGACTGAGTGAAATTCTGTGCTGCACTTGAGGTAATACACAGAATCCCATTCTCACATAATCCTCATCACTCATCAACTTTCACATACAAACAGAAGGTTAGTCTTATTCTTAATCATTAGAATTGTCTTTCCTCCTCCTCTCTTCTATTTATTCTCTTTGGCTCTCTCCTTTGACCTTTCTTTTTACTTCTCAAATTGTTCTTTATTAAGAATGTTCAAGGATACAGGGGGGAAAAGAAGTAGTGAAGTCTACTTCCAGAGAAGACTTCACTCCCCACCAAGATGAGGCATCTCAGTGATTAAAAAATGTTGAAAACCATATGCTAGCACATTTGATGTTACAGTAAGTAAAATTTACATTTTCAAGTTGAAAACTATAAAATAAGGAAATTATGTAGACAAAATAGAGAATTGCAAATAATTACTTTATCCTATAAAATGTATGATATCTCATGAAGTTAGATTTTCTTTATGTAAAAATAGAGGTTATATATCATTATACCATAAACAAATTTTAAGACATTAAAAGTATAACCATATTTTATATTAATAATAATAAAGAGATTGATGTTTTAG
Source organism: Bos mutus (assembly GCF_027580195.1). NCBI lineage: Eukaryota > Metazoa > Chordata > Mammalia > Artiodactyla > Bovidae > Bos > Bos mutus. The sequence goes on along the minus strand of NC_091624.1, from coordinate 99,039,674 downwards.
AGACTGCAATAAAAAATAATTTCTTTAAACCTTGCACTAAACTCAGTAGTTTAATTGCCTTACTAATGTTTATAAGGTGATGTTTCTGTATTTTCAAACTAATTGTTTCTTGATAAAGTATGTCTTAATAAAAGTGTGTAATTCCCCACTGTTGCATAGTTGAAAAGTTACACTTAATATGTGATTTTTATGCTTGAATATAATTAAATAATTAACTATAAACAGGTTATACCATATACTAGAAATTAACCAACTAGATAATAGATAGCATCATCTACTCAATGGACATGAAGTTAAGCAAACTCTGAGAGACAGCGGAGAACAGAGGAGCCTGGTGTGCTGCATTCCATGGGATCACAAAGAGTTGGACACAACTTAGTGACTGAACAACAAAAAGAAATTAACCAGACTTAAATTCAGTTTTTTTTTTTTTTTTTTTAGGATCTAAGAAAACACTTGCATAGGAATAAATTCAACTGATCTTTAGGAAGAGTCTTCAGTAAATAAACTGCATGCTTGATCAGTTTCTGCATGTTTGGTTTTTCTGCATAAAATACAATCATATATACATTAGCAATTTACATTTTTGCCATAATGTTGCTAAATACATAGTGTTTTCTTCCTTAGGATTATCCTGTTTAAAGTTTACATTATCTCTAAATTGCAGACAAATTCATTTTAGAGAAAGTTAAAAATAACCAAAATAAAATTCCTTGGCATTTCTTTCAGAAGAAATATCATCTCTTACGAAATACCTCTGAAGATCTACTCACTTTAAGAATGTTTTTTTGCAAACTATGATTCATTGCTTTTATACATGAAAGAGTAACAAATTCAAGCTCATGAGTGAATAATTGTGAATTGATCATTTAGAGATCAAATCTCTTTATCAAAAGTAAGATAGAACAAAAACATTTTATTATGTTCTTTTAGTGGTAAATCAAGGAAGCCAATGATTGGCTACTGAGCTTGAGTGTATTTTTGTTATCATTTCTGGGAAATAGCACTATCTAAGCAATGGCGTTTCAAGTGTAAACAGTCTTTAAAAAGTAGGAACACAAGGAAGCCCTCTACATCTCTTGCATGTAACACAATTGCTTTACCGATAAGCATGATAAGCAGGAAACTGCAGTTATAGATGCATTTACTATTATTATTATTATTCTTTGTCTCTTGTGTAGAGGAATATCAGTACATATGTGGATAATCACCATTGTTGGATAGCAGTGGATGATGTACTGGTCACCCAGATAATCTGATCAGAGTGAAGTTTGAGATCAACTGAAAATAGTTTAACAATGGAAACTTGGCATTTTTCTAGTTGGTGAATTCCGTGTGTTAGTTGCTCAGTCATGTCCAGTGCTTGGCGACCCCATGTACTGTAGCCTGCCAGGCTCCTCTGTCCATGGAATTCTCCAGGCAGGAATACTGGAGTGAGTTGCCATTTCCATCTCCAAGGGATCTTCTCAGCCTGGGGATTCGAATCCAGGTCTCCTACATTGCAGGCATATACTTTACCACTGAGCCACTAGGGAATAGAGGCAGACTTTTAGTTTAATAAAATATACCATAAGTACATTAGTACCTCCACTCAGAGATTTCATTTAACCTCAATAATCTTATTATCTATGTTTTCTTTTAACTCCAAAAATTTCAGTTTTCAATGAACTCAGTGTAATTAAATGTTTATTTCAGAATACAATAGAGCAGTGTCAGTGTAAAAATACCATCATTACCACCAACAAAAGAATTACCATAAAGACTTGAAGATTTTTCTTATAATTAGTTTTAATCCTGAAAACATATCCTGCTGCTGCTGCTAAATCGCTTCACTCGTGTCCGACTCTGTGCGACCCCAGAGACTGCAGCCCACCGGGCTCCGCCATCCCTGGGATTCTCCAAGCAAGAACACTGGAGTGGGTTGCCATTTCCTTCTCCAATGCATGAAAGTGAAAAGTGAAAGTGAAGTCGCTCAGTCGTGTCCGACTCCCAGCGACCCCATGGACTGCAACCTACCAAGCTCCTCTGTCCATGGGATTTTCCAGGCAAGAGTACTGGAGTGGGGTGCTGTTGCCGTCTCCAAAACATATCCTAGGGAGGTATAATGAAATTGTGCATGTGTGTTAAGTCATTTCAGTCGTGTCCAACTCTTTGTGACCCTATGGACTGGAGCCCACCAGGCTCCTCTGTCCATGGGATTCTCCAGGCATGAATGCCAGAGTGGATTGCCATACCCTCCTCCAGAGGATCTTCCAAACCCAGTGATCAAACCCGGTCCCCTCGGCCTCCTGCATTGGCAGGCAGGTGCTTTACCATTGACACCACCTGGGAGCTACATCTTAACTCTTAGGCTGACATGACTGAGTAACTCTATCTGGTTATGCCACCAATTTAATACACAGGTTCATTTGTTTATATTTAGGCACTGCTGTTTTTAACTCAGTTTTGTTGGATAACTATGTAAGACATTGACAAGATTCTGAAGTCAAATCTACAAAACAAATTTACATTTAGAAAGTGTCAGTTTCTTTCTCTGTCCTCCCAAGACTGGTTCTTTTCTCTGCTCTAGGTAACCATTATTTTTAAATTAAAACTTTGGTTTATTCCTGTGTTAAAAAATAGTATGTATATGGAATCATATCATTTTTTTCTCCTTTAGATTGACAGTTGCTTATTATATACACTTTACTCAAAGTTTTTTTTTTTTTAATGTATTCTAGTGTACTCATTTAATGGCAGTATATAGACTGATTTCTGGCTGTTTTCTTTAAATTAGTTTATTTTTAATTGAAGGTTAATGGCTTTACAGTATTGTTTGTTTCTACCAAACTTCAACATGAAATAGCTATAGGTTTACTCATGTACCCTCCCACTTGAACATCCCTCCCACCTCCCTCCACATCCCACCCCTCTAGGTTGTTACCAGGCCCTGGTTTGAATTCCCTGAGTCATACAGCAAATTGCCATCAGCTATATTTTTTACATATGGTAATGTATGTTTCCATGCTACTCTCTCCATACATCCCTCCCTCTCCCTCCTTCCTCCTGTATTGCAGCTCTATTTTATAATAGCTAGGATGTGGAAGCAACCTAGATGTCCAACAAAAGATGAATGGAAAAAGAAGTGATTTTATATAAACACACACAATGGAATATTACTCAGCCATCAAAAGGAACACATTTGAGTCAGTCCTGATGAAGTGGATGAACCTAGAGTCCATTACACAGAGGGAAATAAGTCAGAAAAAAAACAAGTATTGTATACTGACACACATATATGGAATCTAGAATGATGGTACTGATAAACCTTTTTTTTTGGTGGTGTTGTTCCTTAATAACAGCTTTACATGCATCCTTGCTATTGCTTCAGTTGTGTCCAACTCTTTGCAACCCCATGGCCTGTAGTCTGACAGGATCCTCTGTCCGTGGGACTCTTCAGGCAAGAATAGTGGGATGGGTTGCCATGCCCTCCTCCAGGGGATCTTTCAGACCCAGGGATCAAATCTGTGTCTCTTTTGTCTCCTGGATTGGCAGGCAGGTTCTTTGCACCAGCACCCCCTGGGAAGCTCAATAACAGTTTTTCTGAAGATATAATTCACATTTTATAAAACTCTTCTGTAATGTACACTTCAGTGGCTTTCAGTTTATTAACAGAGTTGTGCAGCACACCTCTATCTAGGAATATTTTTATCACCCCCCAAAAGCAACACCTTTGTGTTGCTTATTGTTAGCAGTCACTTCCCCTTCTCTCATTGCCCCAGTGCCACAAAACCACTAATTCACTTTCAGTCTCTATGAATTTGTTGTTTTGAGCTTTTAACATGTATTGAATGATTTGTTATGTTGTCACTCACTTCTTTAATTTAACATAATCTTTTTGAGGTTCGTCTATGTTGTATCAGAACCTTAATCTTTTTAACTTCCAAATTATATCCCATTTTGTGACTATACCATATTTTGTTTATCATTCATCCCTCGATGCCCATTTATGGTGTTTTCAGTTTTTGGTTATTCTGACTAATGTTGCTATGACATTCATGTACAAATACATCTGTAGACCTGTATTTTCAATTTTCTAAGTATACTCCTTGATTGTACTGTATCCCTATGTTTAACGTTTTGATCAACTGCTAAACTTTTCTAACTTAGCTGTACCATTTTACAATAACACATTGTTTTATCTTTTTAATTATAGCCATGTTAAAAAGCAAAGACATTACTTTGCCAATAAAGGTCCATCTAGTCAAAGCTATGGTTTTTCCAGTAGTCATGTAAGGATGTGAAAGTTGGACCATAAGAAAGCTGAGTGCCAAAGAATTAATGCTTTTGAACCATCTTGTTGGAGAAGACTCTTGAGAGTCTCTTGAATTACAAGGAGATCAAACCAGCCCATCCTAAAGGAAATCCTTCCTGGATATTCATCGGAAGGACTGATGCTGAGGCTGAAGCTCCAATTATTTGGCTACCTGATGCTAAGAACTGACTCACTGGAAAAGACCCTAATGCTGGGAAAGATTAAAGGTAGGAGGAGAAGGGGATGGCAAAGGATGAGAAGGTTGGATGGCATCACTGACTCAAAGGACATGAGTTTGAGCAGGCTCCGGGAATTTGTGATGGACAGGGAAGCCTGGCGTGCTGCAGTCCATGGAGTTGTGAAGAGTTGGATCCAAATGAGCAACTGAACTGAGTGAGTGTGAAGTGGTTCCTCAATTGCTTTTTTAAAATTAATTTATGGTTTTAATTTGATGATAATTTTTTCCAATGTTGGGTTATTTCTCTCTCTCTAAACACACACATATCTATCTCTCTATCTATCTATCTATACACACACACATATATATATATATGTATGTATGTAAACCACATATATATAAATATATATATATAATGAAGACATATGTATTAACCACATATATATTTACCATATATACAACACATATATTAACCATATATATACATATATATGTACACACATGTATGTGGGATATATATGCATATATCCCTTCCCTCTTGTGGTTAATTCAGCTAATATTTAATGATGGTAAACATAGTTTCATATGCCTGTTGGCCATTTGTATATATTCTTTAAAAAATGTTTATTCAGATCTTTTGATCATTTTAAAGGGAGTTATTTATCTTTTATCATTGAGTTATGAGATTTCTTTGTGTATTCTGAATAAATTCCCGTGTTAGATAGTTTATTGAAAATATTTTCTTTCATTCTATGAGTTTTCTTTTCAGTTTCTTTAGAGAGTTTTATAGCTTTAGCTCCTATGTTTGCATCTGTTATCCATTTGGAGTTAAAATGTATTGTATTGTGTCAAGTAGGGGGTCCAGCTTCATTCTTCTGCATGTGAATATTCCATTATCCCAGCAACATTTGTTGAGACTACTCTTAAACAACTTTTGAAAAATCACTTAGCCTAGAAGACACTGAGTCTCCAACCTGCAGGATCTAATGCCTGATGATCTGAGTTGGAGCTGATGTATTAATAAATACATCAAAATAAATCACTTTAATCAAAATAAAGTGCATAATAAATGTAAGGTGCTTGAATCATCCCAAAACCATCCCCTCACCTCTGGTTCATGGAAAACTTGCCTTCTGTGAAACCAATTTCTGGTGTCAAAAATATCGGAGACCACGAGCCTAAGAGACATAATGACATGTCTCTGGTGGAACCAGAACTGAGTCCTTTGCTGAGCACAGAGTGACCTTACAAGTATATTTATTCCTGATCCTTACTATGGAAAACAATAGTACCCATAATTGGAGACTAAATGAGCCAGTAGGTACATATGAAAGAAAACTTTGCTAAAATATCTGTTGGATATATTATTACCAAATAAGGCAGCTTATATATATTGGCTTAAATATATTTGATACATTCTAGAGATAAGGCTACATTCTTTTTCAGAAATTGCAGAGGTACCTTTAAAAACAAGTGTGCTGTGATTTTTTTTCTAAAACCACCTTGATGAGTGGAATGCGAATTACACAGAAGATTTTAGCTTGAAAATGTAAAATAAACATGATATCCATTTGCCATCTGGTGTTTTGTAAATATATTTTGTTTACCCTTTTCAGAAGCCCTAAATGAATTTCATAATTGCCTCATTATCTGCAATATGTGAAACCTCCATAGCCATTCTGGTGATTATGACACATGGCTTCCTTAACAAAACAAAAAGCAAAATGAAGAGATAGGTGAAGGAAATTGATGAACCTTTGTGCATTTGTATATAAAAAAAGATGGCTCTTGAAATAACACTGTTCTGAGGTTGCATTGCAGTTTTAAGTAGTGTAACTAATGTCATTTGCTTCAAAAATCTAAGTGCATCATTGAGACTACAAAACATTCTTTGCTAAAAATCAAATCAGAAACAGAGCAGAGTTTAGCAATAAAAGATGATTAGGATGTGTCTTCTATGCTATCTTCCTCTGTCTGTTAGCCTTAATTCTACTCTCCTGTCTTATAGCATGGATATGTAAGTGCATGATAAAATGCAGATCATTGCTGAGAGAGCCACTTTAGCGGTACATTCTCCTTGCTTTATGATAGCCAATATCTAAATATATAATCCTTGAGAGTCCCTTGGACTGCAAGGAGATCCAACCAGTCAATCCTAAAGGAAGTCAGTCCTGAATATTCATTGGAAGGACTGAGGCTGAAGCTGAAGCTCCAATACTTTGGCTGCTGCTGCTAAGTTGCTTCAGTTGTATTCGACTCTGTGCGACCCCATAGATGGCAGCCCACCAGGCTCCCCCGTCCCTGGGATTCTCCAGGCAAGAACACTGGAGTGGGTTGCCATTTCCTTCTCCAATGCATGAAAGTGAAAAGTGAAAGTGAAGTCGCTCAGGCTACCTGATGTGAATAACTGACTCATTGGAAAAGATCCTAATGCTGGGAAAGATTGAAGGCAGGAGAAGGGGATGACAGAGGATGAGATGGTTTGATGGCATCACCAACTCAATGGATATGAGTTTGAGCAAGCTCCAGGAGTTGGTGATGGACAAGGAAGCCTGGCATGCTGCAGGCCATAGGATCACAAAGAGTTGGACATGACTGAGTGACTGAACTGAACTGAAATACATAATCTCTGTAACCACAGATGGTTAGGAAGAACTTCACATATAACACAGTAACACTTTAACACAGATACCATTTTGATGCTTGGAGTCACATATATTCTCAAAAAAACTTTTTGATGGAACCTTGATGTGTTTGATCCTGACTCCATTAGGATTCTTTTCAGTTAGTAAACATTTAACAGTAAGTGCATTTTATGAAACATGCACAAGAATCTTGAATGAACTTGATGAAATTTCTTCCGCATCAACCATTTCCACAGAGCTTCTGAATATTCTGGGAATTTATAGGCATTCAACCCATGCCTGAATTTATTGTGTGTTCAATGTGATTTGTGTGAATTCATTAGGGGTTTTGTAATGGAGATACTTTGTTTTGATGTAGCTTCTTCCTTTATACTTTACTGATTTCATTATATTTTAGTGTAATTTTCTTCTCTTTCATGATTGTTTTCCCTGAAAAATCCCCTGCTACCACCCTTGGTCTTGAATCATGTCTGGTTATGTCTTTTATACCAAAATAACTCCCTAGTAGTCATTTGCGGCTCTGATTTCAATATTGAAGCACAGAAGGGGAAGGATCATGACTTTAGTACACTTATATCTTAAAATAGGATAGAGAGGATGCATTAGAAAAAAATTATTAAAAGGTAAGAGAGGGGCAAGTATTTTGCAAAGTAAAATATATGCATATATGCATGCACATATGCATATATACTTACATAAAGTGCACAAATCATAAAAATCCAGCTCAATGGAGTTTTAGAGAGTAAACACAGCCATATCACCAACGCCTTGCAAGATAATTACTAGTATAACTTTTGAAACTATGTCAAACTATAGTATATGATATGAAGAATGTATTGTTTTGTTTCTGGCTCTTTTTGCTGAAACTTTGTGAGATTTGTTAATATTCCTGTGTGAAGCTGAAATTCATTTATTTTAATTTCTGAGTTGTATTTCATTGGACAAATATACCACATTTAATTTACTCTACTGTTGATGGACATTCTTGGATTATTTACAGTCTTGGATATTTCTAATAATCCTACCGTGAAAACTTAAATTTTCTAAGGAAAAATTTATCCCTATTTCTATTGGGCTATATTTACTTGAGTGGAATGCTTAGATCATGAGGCATGTTCAACTTTGGAAATATTGCAAACAGTTTTCTAAAATGGTTGTACTAGCAGCACAAAATTCAAGTTTCATCTTCTAAAATACTAGGTAAAACAGGGAATTATATTCAATATCTAGTAGTAATCTATAATGGAAAAGAATCTGAAAAAAACATACACATATTCAGTTATAGTTTTGTATATCTATATATAAAGCAAATTAGTTTGCTGTGCACATGAAACATTGTAAATCAACTATATTTCAACATAAAATGTTAAAAACTTTAGGTATTTTCTACCTTTTTTGTTAGCCATTCTCGTCGATGTGTATTAGTACCTCACTGTGTATTGGTGTCTCACTATGACTTTAATTTTTATTTTCCTTGAGTAATATATTTGATTATTTTTTCTTAATTTATTAACCATTAGAATTTTCACATTTATTAAGTATCTGTTGTAGTAGTTAGCATTTTTTTCTCTATTTAGCTATCAGCTGAATAGCTTGAGTTAGCCATTTTTCTCTATTGAAGCACTTGATTTATGTAGGTTGGTAAGAATTTGTTATACACTATGAAAATGAGTCTTTTACAGTATGTACAGTTGCCTCTTGAACAATGAAACCCATGCATAACATCATATACAGTTCTCTGAACCTTCATTTCTGCATCCACAGATTCAACCAACAGTTGATCATGTGATACTTTAGTAGTATTTACTGAAAAAATTTTGTGTATAAGTGGACCCATGCAGTTCAAATCCATGCTGTTAAGGGTCAGCCATACAGTGTATCTCCACCGTGTAGCATCTTCTATCTAAAATGACAAATAAGACATCAAAGAATAGGCAAACTATATGAATAGTTATTTCTCTAAAGAAGGTGCACAATGGCCCTTAGGTACATGAAAGATTATTCAACATCAGTAATCATTATGGAAGTGAAAATTAAAAAAAAAAATAGGACACCACTTTATCCCCTCTTGGAAGGCTAAATAAAATTGAGAGTTAATAACAAATGTTGATGAGGATGCTGAGGAAACAGAATAGCCATCCATATATTGCTGGTGATGTTAAGTGAAATGCTTTGGAAAATGATTTTTCTGTTCCTCATGATAATAAGCATAGAGTTACCAAATGACTAAGCATTCCCACTGCTAGGTGCAACCTAAGGGAATTGAAAGCACATGTCCCAGAAAAAATTTTGTCTATGAATGGTTATTGCAGCATTATTCGAAATAGTCAAAAAGGTGGGAAGAAACCATATGTCCATAAACTAAATGTGGCATAGCTGCACAATGGGATATTAATTGGCAGTCAAAAAGAATAAAATAAAGTATTGGTACATGCTGAAACATGGATGAACCTTGAAAACATTATACTAAATGAAAGAAATTAGTCATTAAAGACTTCGTTTGTATGATTTCATTTATATGAAACATACAGAATAGACAAGTTCACAGAAACATAGTTTAGTAGTTCCTAGGTACTTAGGAGAAAGAAGGTACTTGGAGAAGGAAATGGCAACCCACTCCAGTGTTCTTGCCTGGAGAATCCCAGGGACAGGGAAGCCTGGTGGGCTGCCGTCTATGGGGTCACACAGAGTCGGACACGACTGAAGCGACTTAGGTACTTAAGAATGAAAGCACTTGATGTGTCTTCTATTAAATATGGTTTGGGTGATGAAAATGCCCTTAAATTATATAGTGATGATGGTTTTATAGCTCTATGAATAAAATAAATAAAAACTGTACATGTTTAAAAGGTAAATTATATGTGTATTTTACTTTATTAAGCCTGTTTAAAAAAAATACAGCTGGAAACAACCTAAATATTTTCAGTGGGCGAATGAGTAATGATCATGATGTAAGTACATGATGCAGTTTTTAAACACTGAATATGCTGGAAATGTGAATATTAACAGCATTGGATTCAAAAATAATGTTACATGGATAGGGAAAATTAAAAAAATGGAAAAAAAAAACACTGAATACAGGCTAATGATTTTAATTTTAGTATTGTATGAAAGAGATTGAGACATGTTACAAAGGAATCTTCACTTGTGTTAGTAATGTTCTTAATTTTTAAAAATGATTGTGGCTATAGAGGGTTTCATTGTATTTCTTTTATGACTCTTATACTTAAATGTTTTATAACTGAAAAAAAGAACAGTGTTAGTAGAGGACGGGAAACTTAATACTAAGATTAAAATTAATTACATTCAGGGTTATCTGTAAAATTACGTTCTTTTTGATTCATTAAGTAGAGCAATTTTCTACACATAAATAATAGAGGTCGATTAACTTTGAAAGCAAAAAATCTGTACGTTCATTAACATGAGTATTAAAATCAAAGACTGCACCTTGCCAAATACTTTGAAAGGTGTCCAGTGATCTCAGATTTTTCCTGCTAGCACATCAACTAAGAAGTCATCAGGCATATGATAGTACTGGCTTTTCCAGATAACTGCCCATGAAAATTCTGTACTTGCTCTTGCTCGGTGATTTGTCACCCTATCTGCACATTAGGATCACCTAGGGAGATTTTTCAAATGTGCCCCCTAAGCCCTCCCCAGCAGATACTCAGATTTAAGTATTTCTGGATGGGGCCTAAGCATTAGCTGCTTTTGAAAACATTCCAGGTTATTCTAATGTGAGACCAGGTTTGAGAGATATTGCTCAAGGCTTTGTGCTTCCTACGTATTTTCTGTGTTCTCTGATCTCTTTTTCCAAATCCAGTTCTTTCTCTCTGGGAGTCTTTGGTATTGATGATCTTTTAAGATCTCTTCTGGCATGCACCTAGTTTTCATTTGGTCTTGCCTATCTGGTTACTTTGATTTCAGCTTTCCCTGCAGCCCTGTGAGATGCTTTCTTATATCTTCTCTTCCCAAGCTAACCTCATAGCTCATTTCTCTGGAACAGTAGCCTTACACATTTGCTAATTAAGTGCCTTGTTGATAAATAAAGAAATAAATAGCACATAACCCTTTAAAATCGGTTTTGATATAAAATCACCTTGAAAGCATATGCAAAGATTGAGGAAGATAGCATTCTTTAGCTACTAACTTAAGGGCATTGCTGATGACTCACAGAAATTCTGAGACATGCTCTCCTAACTCAGTACTTACTGCACACGCGTGGGTGCTTAGTTGCCTCAGTCATGTCTGACTCTTTAACCCATCAGGCTTCTCAGTCCATGGCATTCTCCAGGCAAGAATACTGGAGTGTGTTGCCATTTCCTCTTCCAGGAGATCTTCCTGACCCAGGGATCAAGCATTTGTCTTCTGCATTGCTAAACTACCAAGGAAGCTCCCCTAACCATACTTAACCATTAATAAAGCAATTAAAAATAATCATCATACAAAGGCCAAATATCTCTTGGATAACTGAGATAATATCTGACTTTAGGGAAAGAAAACCCACATTTTTACCTCTAGTCTTTCTACAGTTTTTTATGAAATCCCAGGCCCTAGATCACAGAAAATTCTTCTTTGTTTACCTCTCTGATTGTCTGTATGGTTTCAGCACTTGATTGAAAATGTGCGTAGAAACATGGAATTTATGCAGGCCACATAAATTTTGGTTCTGCCATTTAGCCTGTGGCTTTTGATATATTTCTTTGCCTCTTAGCTCTATGTGCTATAAATGGGAGTAATAATGTGTAATTCAAAGAATTTTTTGATAATTAAATTACATATTCCTAAAACTAGCAGATGCTTAGAGTGCTCAAACAAACCTTGTGCATATCAGGACCCAGAGACCCCACAGAGACTGAGACAGAACTGTGTTGGAGTGTCTCCTGTGGAGGTTCAGGTCAGCAGTGGTCTGCTGCATGGGCAGGGGGGCTGGGTGCAGCAGACCTGGGTATGGTGTATGCCCTCTTGAAGGAGGTCGCCATTAACCCCACCATAGAGCTGTCAGAACTTACAGAGTACTGGGGAAACAGACTCTTGGAGGGCACAAACAGAACATTGTGCACACCAGGACCCAGGAGAAAGGAGCAGGCCACAAGAGACTGACTCAGACTTGCCTGTGAGGGTCCAGGAGTCTCTGGCAGAAGCATGGGTCATAGGTGGCCTGCTGCAGGGTGGAGGCACTGCGTGTAGCATTGCATGCATGGGACCATTTGAAGGACATCACCATTATCTTCATTACATCCACCACAGTTTGGCCTCAGGTCAAATAACAGGGAGAGAACACAATTCAGTTCAGTTCATCCACTCAGTTGTGTCTGACTCTTTGTGACCCCATGAATTGCAGCACACCAGGCCTCCCTATCCATTACCAACTCCCAGAGTTCACTCAAACTCATGTCCATTGAGTCAGTGATGCCATCCAGCCATCTCATCCTCTGTCGTCCCCTTCTCCTCCGGCCCCCAACCCTCCCAGCTTCAGAGTCTCTTCCAATGAGTCAACTCTTCACATGAGGTGGCCAAAGTATTGGAGTTTCAGCTTTAGCATCATTCCTTCCAAAGAACACCTAGGACTGATCTCCTTTAGAATGGACTGGTTGGATCTCCTTGCAGTCCAAGGGACTCTCAAGAGTCTTCTCCAATACCACAGTTTAAAAGCATCAATTCTTCGGCACTCAGTTTTCTTCACAGTCCAACTCTCACATCCATACATGATTACTGGAAAAACCATAGCCTTGACTAGATGGACCTTTGTTGGCAAAGTAATGTCTCTGCTTTTGAATATGCTATCTGGGTTGGTCATAACTTCCTTCCAAGGAGTAAGCATCTTTTAATTTCATGGCTGCAATCACCATCTGCAGTGATTTTGGAGAGAACATAGCCTGCCCTTTAATAGAAAATTGGATTAAAGATTTACTGAGCATGGCCCCGCCCATCAGAACAAGACCCAGTTTCCCCCTCAGTCAGTCTCTCCCATCAGGAAGCTTCCATAAGCCTCTTATCCTTCTCCATCAAAGGGCAGACAGACTGAAAACCACAGTTGCAGAAAACTAACCGATTTGATTACATGGAACACAACCTTGTCTAACTCAGTGAAACTATGAGCCATGCTTGCAGGGCCACCCAAGACAGACAGGTCATGGTGGAAAGTTCTGACAAACCGTGGTCCACAGGAGAAGGTAATAGGAAACCACTTCAGTATTCTTGCCTGGAGAACCCCATGAACAGTATGAAAAGGCAAAAAGATAGGATACTGAAAGATGAATTTCCTAGCTTGGTAGGTGCCCAATATGCTACTGGAGATCAATGGAGAAATAACTCTAGAAAGAATGAAGAGATGGAGCCAAAGCAAAATCAGTTTTTGGATGTGACTGTTGACGGAAGTAAAGTTGTGGTTGGGACTGGTGATAGAAGTAAAGTCCAATGCTGTAAAGAGCAATATTGCCTAGGAATCTGGAATGTTAGGTCCATGAATCAAGGCAAGTTGGAAGTAGTCAAACAGTAGATGGCAAGAGTGAACATCGACATTTTAGGAATCAGTGAAATAAAATGGACTGGAATGTGTGAATTTAACTCAAATGACCATTATATTTACTACTGTGGGCAAGAATCCTTAGAAGAAACGGGGTAGCCATCATAGTCAACAAAATAGTCTGAAATGCAGTACTTGGATGGAATCTCAAAAATGACAGAATGGTATCCATTCATTTCCAGGGCAAACCATTCAATGTCACAGTAATGCTGAAGAAGCTGAAGTTGAACGGTTCTATGAAGACCTACAAGACCTTCTAAAACTAACACCCAAAAAAGATGTCCTTTTCATTAAAGAGGACTGGAATGCAAAAGTAGAAAGTTAAGAAATATGTGGAGTGACAGGCAAATTTGGCCAGAATGAAGCAGGGCAAAGGCTAATAGAGTTTTGCCAAGAGAATGCACTGGTCATAGCAAACACCCTCTTCCAACAACACAAGAGAGGACTCTACACATGGAAATCACCAGATGGTCAACACCGAAATCAGATTGATTATATTCTTTGCAGCCAAAGATGGAGAAGCTCTATACAGTCAGACAAAACAAGACCCGGAGCTGACTGTGGCTCAGATCATGAACTCCTTATTGCCAAATTCAGACTTATATTGAAGAAAGTGGGGAAAACCACTAGACCATTCAGGTATGACCTAAATCAAATCCCTTACGATTATACAGTTGAAGTGACAAATAGATTCAAGGGATTAAATCTGATAGACAGAGTGCCTGAAGAACTATGGATGGAGGTTCATGACATTGTACAGGAGGCAGTGATCAAGATCATCCCCAAGAAAAAGAAATTAAAAAAAGGAAAAATGCTTGTCTGAGGAGGTCTTACAAATAGCTGAGAAAAGAAAAGAAGGAAAAGGAGAAAAGGAAAGGAGAAAAAAAAGAAAAAACTCTGCATTTTAATGCAGAGTTCCAAAGAACAGCAAGCAGAGAAAAGAAAGCCTTCCTCAATGATCAATGCAAAGAAACAGGGAAAAACAATAGAATGAGAAAGAGTAGAGATCTCTTCAAGAAAATCGAGATACCACAGGAACATTTCATGCAAAGATGGGCACAATAAAGGACAGAAATGTTATGGACCTAAAAGAAGAATAAGATATTAAGAAGAGGTGGCAAGAATACAGAGAAGAGCTGTACAAAAAAGATCTTTATGACCAAGATAATCACAATGGTGTGATCACTCACCTAGAGCCAGACATCCTGAAATGTGAAGTCAAGTGGGCCTTAGGAAGCATCACTATGAACAAAGCTAGTGGAGGTGATGGAATTCCAGCTGAGCTATTTCAAATCCTGAAAGATGATACTGTGAAAGTGCTGCACTCAATATGCCAGCAAATTTGGAAAACTCAGCAGTGGGCACAGGACTGGAAAAAGGTCAGTTTTCATTCCAATCCCAAAGAAAGGCAAGGCCAAAGAATGCTCAAACTACTGCACAATTGCAGTCATCTCACACACTAGCAAAGTCATGCTCAAAATTCTCCAAGCAAGACTTCAACAGTATGTGAACCATGAAATTCCAGATACTCAATCTAGATTTAGAAAAGGCAGAGGAACCAGAGAAAAAAAATTGCCAACATCTGCTGGATCATCAAAAAAGTGAGAGAGTTCCAGAAAACATGTAGTTCTGCTTTCTTGACTATGCCAAAGCCGTTGACTGTGTGGGTCACAGTGGAAAATTCTTAAATAGGTGGGAATGCCCGAGCACCTAACCTGCCTCCTGAGAAATGTGTATACAGGTCAGGAAGCAACAGTCAGAACTGGCTGTGGCAAAACAGACTGGTTTTCTAAATGGGGAAAGGAGTACATCAAGGCTGTATATTGTCACCCTGCTTATTTAACTTATATGCAGAGTGCATCATGAGAAACGCTGGGCTGGATGAAGCACAAGCTGGAATCAGGATTGCTGGAAGAAATATAAATAACATCAGATATGCAGATGACACCACCCTTAGACAGAAAACAAAGAAGAACTAAGGAGCCTCTTGATGAAAGTGAAAGAGGAGAGTGAAAAAGTTGGCTTAAAACTCAACGTTCCAAAAATTAAGATCACGACATCCTGTCCCATCACTTCATCACAAATAGATGAGGAAACAATGGAAACAGTGACAGACTTTATTTTGGGGGCTTCAAAATCACTGCCGATGGTGACTGGAGGCACAAAATTAAAACACGCTTGTTCCTTGGAACAGAGGAGGCAATGGCACCCCACTCCAGTACTCTTGCCTGGAAAATCCCATGGACGGAGAAGCTGGTCGCTAAGAGTCAGACACAACGGAGCGACTTCACTTTCACTTTTCACTTTCATGCATTGGAGAAGGAGATGGCAACCCACTCCAGTGTTCTTGCCTGGAGAATCCCAGGGATGGGGGAGCCTGCCATCTATGGGGTCGCACAGAGTCGGACATGACTGAAGTGACTTAGCAGCAGTTTCTTGGAAGAAAAGTTATGATCAACCTAGACAGCATATTAAAAAGCAGAGACATTACTTTGCCAACTAAGGTCCATCTAGTCAAAGCTATGGTTTTTCCTGTGGTCATGTATGGATGTGAGAGTTGGACTGTAAAGAAAGCTGAGCACTGAAGATTTGATGCTTTTGAACTGTGGTGTTTGAGAGACTCTTGAGAGTCCCTTGGACAACAAGGAGATCCCACCAGTCCATCCTAAAGGAAATCAGTCCTGAATATTCATTGGAAGGACTGATGCTGAAGCTGAAACTCCAGTACTTGGGCCTCCTGATATGAAGAAGTGACTCTTTTGAAAAGACCCTGATGCTGGAAAAGATTGAAGGCAGGAGAAGAAGGGGACATAAGAGAATGAGATGGTTGGATGGCATCCCAGACTCAATGGACATGAGTTTTAGTAAACTCTAGGAGTTGGTGATGGACAGGGAAGCCTGGCATGCTGCAGTCCATGGTGTCACAAAGAGTCAGACTAGACTGAGCGACTGAACCGAACACTAGCAGAGTGCTTAGCACAGGGTAGGCCTTTGATAAATGTGACCCTTCTATGATATATCTGGCTTTATTTCCTTTTATATCCAGTCTACACTGTAATCTCTATTGATGATCCATGTGGACCCTTGAACTTACTGTTCAAGGGTAATCATTATTTTCATAAATCTTAACATTCATAGTGCCAGGATTCCATCCTTAGATTTTTTTTTTTTTTCAGTTAAAATCACAGAATTCAACAGTCCATCTTTCAGTTCTAGAAGCAGGAGAATGTTTAACTAGGACTCCTAATTAGGAAGTTCTCCCAATAGTTATCATGACCATACTCAACATCTTGACTTCTCTAGAGAAAATGCAAGACTTTGATGATATCTACCACAAACCCACACCAGATTTTCTGCTGAACTTATCTTAATGATGTGCTCTCCTGTGTCATTCCCTCTGTTAATGTTTTCCATGTTTGCAAAACAACTCCTGTCTCTGAATCTGCCATTTGTAATTTTTCCATTTCAGAGATAAAGGTGGAACCTTTTTTTGAATCTATAATTGTGTCTTCCTAGTGACAAACCTACATTTGATGAAAATGTACTGAACACTTTCATAATTATTATCACCTTTAAATACCTTAACAGCCCTGCAAGACAGGTATCATTATTTCTGTGTTAAATGTGATAAATGTGAGATTCAGAGAAGTTACCACCGATTATACAACAAACAACTAAAAGAGTTGTGTGCCTGCATGTACGTCGCTTCAGTTGTGTTCGACTTTGTGTCATCCCATGGACTGTACCCCACCAGGCTCCTCTGTCCATGGGATTCTTCAGGCAAGATTCCTGGAGTAGGTAGCCATTTCCTTCTTCCCTACTCAGGGATCCAACCTGGGTCTGTTACATCTCCTGTATTGGCAGGCAGGTTCTTAACCACTAGCACCACTTGGGAAGCCTGTCACCCACTATAGTTCAAGATCATGTTCAAATATGCATTCTCCACTTTATAACTTGTTGATTGTCAGTCTCACTCCCATCCTTAAAACTGTTTT
Source organism: Bos mutus (assembly GCF_027580195.1). Lineage (NCBI taxonomy): Eukaryota > Metazoa > Chordata > Mammalia > Artiodactyla > Bovidae > Bos > Bos mutus. The sequence continues at coordinate 99,022,033 of NC_091624.1, read as the reverse complement.
TTGAAATAGCACTTTTAAGGCACTCATCTCACACGCTAGTAAAGTAATGCTCAAAATTCTCCAAGCCAGGCTTCAGCAATATATGAACCGTGAACTTCCAGATGTTCAAGCTGGTTTTAGAAAAGGCAGAGGAACCAGAGATCAAGTTGCCAACATCCGCTGGATCATCAAAAAAGCAAGAGAGTTCCAGAAAAACATCTATTTCTGATTTATTGCCTATGCCAAAGCCTTTGACTGTGTGGATCACAATAAACTGTGGAAAATTCTGAAAGAGTTGAGAATACCAGACCACCTGACCTGCCTCTTGAGAAATTTGTATGCAGGTCAGGAAGCAACAGTTAGAACTGGACATGGAACAACAGACTGGTTCCAAATAGGAAAAGGAGTACATCAAGGCTGTATATTGTCACCCTGTTTATTTAACTTATATGCAGAGTACATCATGAGAAATCCTGGGCTGAAAGAAGCACAAGCTGGAATCAAGATTGCCAGAAGAAATATTAATAACCTCAGATATGCAGATGACAACACCCTTATGGCAGAAATTGAAGAGGAACTAAAAAGCCTCTTGATGAAGGTGAAAGAGGAGAGTGAAAAAGTTGGTTTAAAGCTCAACATTCAGAAAACTAAGGTCATGGCATCTGGTCTTATCACTTAGTGGGAAATGGATGGGAAACAGTTTCAGACTTTATTTTTTTGGGCTCCAAAATCACTGCAGATGGTGATTGCAGCCATGAAATTAAAAGATGCTTACTCCTTGGAAGGAAAGTTATGACCAGCCTAAATACCACATTGAAAAGCAGAAACATTACTTTGCCAACAAAGGTCCGTCTAGTCAAGGCTATGGTTTTTCAGTAGTCATGTAAGGATGTGAAAGTTGGACTGTGAAGAAAGCTGAGCACTGAAAAATTGATGCTTTTGAACTATGGTGTTGGAGAAGTCTTTTGAGAATCCCTTGCAAGGAGATCCAACCAGTCCGTCCTAAAGGAGATCAATCCTGGGGGTTCATTGGAAGGACTGATGCTGAGGCTGAAACTCTAATACTTTGGCCACGTCATGCAAAGATTTGACTCATTGGAAAAGACCCTGATGCTGGGAGGGATTGGGGGCAGGAGGAGAAGGGGATGGCAGAGGATGAGATGGCTGGATGGCATCAACGACTCGATGCACATGAGTTTGGGTGAAGTCCAGGAGTTGGTGATGGACAGGGAGGCTTGGCGTGCTGTGATTCATGGTGTCGCAAAGAGTTGGACAAGACTGAGCAACTGAACTGAGGGTAAATTCAGTAAGATTTAATCAGCTTTCTCTTAAGGTCTCACTGTCTGGCAAAGTTGGTCAATTAATTTCACAAAATTCACTTGAATGACTTTAGGCTTCAGGCTCCACTTTGATGTTTCCATTACTCTAACTCCTCATCTTCTTCCTACTAATTGTAGTCTTTCCAATGCCCTCTTCCTCCTCCTGTTTTCTTTAAAATTCTAGTCTGTATATTTTATTTGCGTGTAGAATATAAACTCTCAGACCAAGTTAATAACTCTCAAATATTTATCTTAAACCCTACCTCTCCCCCAGACACAACATCTCATAGCTGGTATAGGGTAAATAATGGCTCCATGTCCTAATTCTAAGAACCTATGATTATGTTCAGAGGAGGCAATGGCACCCCACTCCAGTACACTTGCCTGGAAAATCCCGTGGGTGGAGGAGCCTGATGGGCTGCAGTCCATGGGGTTGCTAGGAGTCGAACACGACTGAGCGACTTCACTTTCACTTTTCACTTTCATGCATTGGAGAAGGAAATGGCAACCCACTCCAGTGTTCTTGCCTGGAGAATCACAGGGACGGGGGAGCCTGGTGGGCTTCGGTCTATGGGGTCGCACAGAGTCGGACACGACTGAAGCGACTTAGCAGCAGCAGCAGCATGATTATGTTACTTGTTAGGGCAAAAAGGAATTTGCAGATGTGATTAGGTTCAGAGTCTTGAAATGGTAAGAGTATCCTGGATTATTTGGTTTGGTAACAATCTGAGGGCAGTCATTCCGTTGTGTCCTACTCTTTTTGACCCCATGGATTGTAGCCTGCCAGGCCCCTCTGTCCATAGAATTTTCCAGGCAAGAATACTGGAGTGAGTTGCCCTTTCCTACTCCAAGGAATCTTCCCAACCCAGGGATCAAACTTGGTGTCCCCTGCATTGGCAGGCAGATTCTCTAGCACTGTGCCACCTTGGAAGCCCGTGCTGGGTTATTTAAGTTGGCCCATTGTTAACACAGTGTTCTTAGGGAGGCAGAAGAATCAGAGTGAGTAGTAGTTAGAAATGTGACAAAGAAAGCAAAAGGCAGGGAGCATGAGCCAAGGAATGTTCAAGGTGACTTCTAGAAGTTGGAGAAGTTAAAGAAACAGGCTCTTCTCAGTCTCTGAAGGAACCAGTTCTTGCCAAGGCCTTGACTTTAGCTCAGTGAGGCTGATTCTGGATTTTGACTTCCAAAACTATAAGTAACGTGGTGTTTTATAATGGTAATGAGATTGTGGCAATTTATTTAGTAGCAATAGGAAACTGATATATTTCCTAATTCTGAAGAGAATTTACTTGTGGCTGAAAATTAATCAATATAAAATAAAATTTGTCTCTAAGTCACTCAGTCATGTCCGACCCTTTGCAGGTATAGTCCATGGAATTCTCCAGGCCAGAATACTGGAGTGGGTACCCTTTCCCTTCTCCAGGGGATCTTCCCAACCCGGGGATTAAACCCAGGTCTCCCACATTGCAGGCAGATCCTTTACCAGCTGAGCCACAAGGGAAGCCCAAGAATACTGGGGTGGGTAGCCTATCCCTTCTCCAGGGGATCTTCCTGACCCAGGAATTGAAGCAGGGTCTCCTGCATTGCAGGCGGATTCTTTACCAACTGAGTTATAAGGGAAGCCCCTTGTCTCTAAAACCTGCTGCTATATTCAGTTCTTACAAAAGGAATCAAATCACTCCCAAAGTCTTACTGACTTTTTCTTCATCATGTCACTTTCTTTCACTCTTGTACCTCATGAACTAATTCAGACACAATCAACTTATTCCTGACTACTGCTGCAGAGAATTCTCACCGGATTCCTTTTTACCAAGCTTTCTTCACTTCAGTTTATCCAGTAAATTTACGTCGACCTTCTTTAGGTGCCACTTTTCTCTAAAATTTTCGAAGTCTGTTCATCACTTATCTAGTAAATTATAGGGTCTTTAAGTGACTATTCAAGGATCTCTTCATTTTCTAGTACACATTTCCATAGTGTCCATTCTGAGGAAGAAAGCTTACTCATCTTAAAGAAAAATTACTCCTTTAAAGGCATATAAGACGTTTTTATATCATACGTGTGTTAAGGAATGCCATGAAGTACTATGTTAAAGAATTCCATAAATTACTGTTTTAAGTATAAAATCGTTTACATATTAAATTTAGGATTCTGATAAAGGGAAAGAAGGATCCAATCTTAATCTTCTATTTCCTGTGCTTCATTTTACAGCATGTTAAATGGAATAGTATTGAATAATATTAACTAAGAAAAAGAACAATTCAGGAAAAATAATGCTATTTAATATGTATTGGCACAATTAATTAATTCTTTATTATTTTTTTTCCTGAGAGAAAATAAAATAGTGGAGCTATCTAAAAAGAGGGGAAAGGTTTTTAAGTATTTTTCAGCGTAAGAAATTATGCATAGCTAAATGCAAATTAACATAGAATTTAAGTAGGAAAACAGTTCAATATGTTTAATGTTGTGTTTCTTTTATTTATAAATACATATATATATATAAACACACACACACACATATATATTTTGTATATGTGTGTATATTATCATACTAGGCATGGTCCTAAGTTCTGTGGAATAAAAAAGAGGATCATCAATATCAAAGGGTCTTACAGTGTATTTGTGCTCAGTTGCTCAGTTGTGTCTGACTCCTTGTGACTCCAGGGACTGTAACCTAACAGGCTCCTCTGTCCATGAGATTTCCCAGGCAAGAGTACTGAAGTGCTGCTGCTGCTGCTAAGTCGCTTCGGTCGTGTCTGACTCTGTGCGACCCTATGGACAGCAGCCCACCAGGCTCCTCTGTCCCTGGGATTCTCCAGGCAAGAATATTGGAGTGGGTTGCCATTTCCTTCTCTATATTGGAGTGGGTTGCCATTTTCTACTCCAAGTATCTTCCTGCCCCAGGGATCAAACTCACATCTTCTGCGTCTCCTGCATTGACAGGCAGATAGATTCTTTACCAAAGAGCCACCAGGGAAGCCCATATAGTTTATTAGTGTTAATTAAGTGCTTGGTAGAATTATTCAGTGAGAATGTTGATATTGGGAATTTATTGAGAGTGAGTTTGTTTTGATGATTGCAGATTAAATGTCTTTGTTAGTTACAGAGCTATTCAAACTATCTATTTTATATTAGGTGAGTTGTAAAAGCCTTTTTGAGGAAGTGGCTCATTTCATCAAGTTTATAATATGTGTGTAGAGGTATTGGCAGCATTTCTTTGTCATCCTTTTGGTATCTTTGGGGTCCCTTATAGTGATAATCCTCTACTTAATTGTTGATATTGGTAATTTTAGTAATTTGAATCTTCTCTTTTTTTCTGTCATTCTTGCTAGAGATTTATCTATTTTATTGATCTCTTCAAAGTACCAGCTGTTTGTTCTGATGATCTTTCTTTATTGCTGTTATTTTAAATATTATTGGTTTATATTCTTATGTTTAGTACTTTTTTTTTTCCTTTTTGCTTTGGGTTTATTTTACTCTTCTTGGTTTATTATCGCCATGGGAGCTCAAGATTAGAAGTGTGTTATTTCCTCCTACATAATGTGTGTGAAAGTGAAAGTGAAGTTGCTCAGTCATGTCCTACTCTTTGCTACCACATGGACTGTAGCCTACCAGGCTCCTCAGTCCATGGAATTTTCCAGGCAAGAGTACTGGAGTGGGTTGCCATTTCCTTCTCCAGGGCATAGTGTGTGTAAATCCATAAAAATATCACTCTTGTTTCTAAAATAACTATCTCACAAATGTTGATATGTTTTATATTCATTTTAATATAGTTCAATGAAATTTTTGTTTTCCTGATACTTCCTCTTTGATATCTGGATTATTTAGAAGTGTGTTTTTTAATTTCCACATATTTTTGAGATTATCTTTTTTATTTTTCAGTGATTTTTAGGGTATTGTTTGACATGTGCACACTTAGGATTATGTGTATCATTGGTGGAATGGCTCTTTTCAATCATTGTATAATGTCCTTCTCCCTCTCTGGTGATATTCTTTGGTTTTAAAATCACATTTATTTTATACTCATAGAGACACTTTTGCTTTTTTTGATTGATATTTGCATTGTATATATTTTCTACATTTTTCTTTCAGCCTGCTTATATTGTTATATTTGAAGTGAGTTTATTATAGACAGAATATAATTGGGTCATGTTTTTTAATTCCACTTTGCTAATCTCTCTTTTTTTGGTGAATCTAGAAATTTTATAATAGATATAGTTATTGATATTTTAGGGCTTAAGCATGCCACTTTCTTTTTTTATGTTATTTCTCAGTTATTTCTTTGCTCTTGCTTGTATATTTCTTGATCAAATTTAGAACTCTTACCTGATTTATCTGTAGTGTTTTTGAGCATATATCTATGTATAGCATTTTTATTGTTTTCTCTAGGTATTATATTACAGATATGTAGCTTATAACAGTCTACAAGGGTTGTCACTTAACCAGTTTAAGTGACAAGTAGAAATCTTACTTCCCTTTGTGTTCCTTTGTTCTCCCTATTTATAATCTAATTGTCTTAAATGTTCTCTCTCTGTATATAAAAGTCACATCAGAAAGCATTATATCTTTTGTTTCAACCATCAAACACAGTTTTAAAAACTCAAGAGTAAGAGGCATGCCTATTCCATTTTTCATTATGTTTGCCAAGTTATATTTTTCCTGATATCCTAAGATTATTTTTTGTTGTTATTCCCCTCTCTTTCAACTTTGTTAGGCTCTCTTTTAAGGTAGGCATAATGGTGCTAAGATGTCCATTTTTACCTTGTGCTGTGCTGTGCTTAGTTGCTCAGTTGTGTCGACTCTTTGCAACTCCATGGACTGTAGCCTGCCAGTCTCCACTATCCATGGGGATTCTCCAGGCAAGCCTACTGGAGTGGATTGCCATATCCTCCTCAGGGGATCTTCCCAACCCAGGGATTGAAGTCTGAGGTTATCTTGGGCTTCCCAGGTGACTCTCAGTGGGTGAAGAATCCACCTACGATGCAGTAGATACATTTTTCTTGGTCTCCAAAATCACTGAAGATGGTGACTGCATGAAATTAAGACCCTTGCTCCTTGGAAGAAAAGCTATGACCAACCTAGACAGCATATTAAAAAGAAGAGACATTACTTTGCCAACAAAGGTCTGTCTAGTCAAAGCTGTGGTTTTTCAGTAGTCATGTATGGATGTGAGAGTTGGACCATAAAGAAAGCTGAGTGCCAAAGAATTGATGCTTTTGAACTGTGGTGTTAGAGAAGACTCTTGAGAGTCCCTTGGACTGCAAGGAGATCAAACCAGTCAGTCCTAAAGGAAATCAGTCCTGAATGTTCATTGTAAGGACTGATGATGAAGCTGAAACTCCAGAACTTTGGCCACTTGATTTGAAGAACTGACTCACTGGAAAAGACCCTGATGCTGGGAAAGACTGAGGGCAGGAGGCAAAGGGGACAACAGAGGGTGAGATGGTTGGATGGCATCACTGACTCGATGGACATGAGTTTGAGCAGGGTCTGGGAGTTGGTGATGGACAGGGAAGCCTGGCATGCTGCAGTTTAGGAGGTCACAAAAGTCAGACACGACTGAGTGACTGAACTGAACTGAACACTGGTTCAATCCCTGGGTTGGAGATATCCCTTCGAGGAAGACATGGCAATCTACTCCAGTAGTTTTGACTGGAGAATCTCATGGACAGAGGAGCCTGGCGGGCTATAGTTCATAGAGTAGCAAAGAGGCAGACACAACTGAAGAAACTGAGCGTGCACACATGAGGTTATCTTAAGCTCTCCATCATCATGAATGATGCTTTTGCTGGGCATAGATCTCGAAATGTGTGTGTATGTGTGTATTGTGCATTCAAGCCTGAAAACTGGGACAGCTAATGGTGTAGTTAGTTCAGAGGCCAGTAGGTTTGAGATCCAGGAAGAGCCAGTGTCCCAGTTCAAAGGCATTCAGGCTGGAAATTCTTTTACTGTGGAGAAGGTCAGCCTTTTTCTTTTATTCAGGTTTCACCTGATTGAATGAGGACTACCAGCATTAGGCAGGGTGATCTCCTTTACTGAGTCTACCAATTTAAACATTAGTCTCATCTGGAAAAAAACCCTCATAGAAACATCCATGATAATATTTTACTAAGTATCTGGGTACCTCATGATTCATTGAAACTGACACAGAAACTTAACCATCACACTCAACAAAGATTAGTTGATAACAATTCATTCAAAGAAGTATTCAACATCCATTAACATGGATGATTATGAATACAAAACAGACACAAGCACAGGTGCTAACTAAAGAGTAATATATATACTGAAAGGTAAAATGGCATGATCTATGCCTAATACTTGACAATAGTGAAGTGAAGTTGCTCAGTTGTGTCCGACTCTTATCGACCCCATGGACTGTAGCCTACCAGGCTCCTCAGTCCATGGGATTTTCCAGGCAAGAATACTGGAGGGGGTTGCCATTTCCTTCCCCAGGAGATCTTCCCAACCCAGGGATTGAACCTGGGTCTCCCGCACTGTAGGCAGATGCTTTACCATCTGAGCAACAGGGAAATACAATACTTGACAATGTATGCCCACAAATCTGATTTAAAAGCAATACCTTAAGTGATAAGAATAACTGAAATTATATGGTAATTTTTTAAAATTATTTTATTCTTAAAAGAAAATATGCTTGTATTGACTTTATAATGAAATCAGTATTTTTAAAAGTGATTTTATTTTCACAAGTCAAATTTAAAAGTTCTTGACATGCTATTAGGGAGAAAGGAAACGTCCATAATCTCATCACATATTTATAATTATAGTTAATATTTTGGTCTGTTTCTCTATGTGAAAGGAATATAATACATTTTTCTAATTAATTAAACAAACATTTGTTGAATGCCAGCTTTGCTGCCAGCCTCTATTTTACGTGGTAGGGATATAGCAGTAATCTACAGTGACAGTATGAATAACAAAACCCTTCATCCCTTGTGGAGCTTACAGTCTAGTGATTATCTTTAATGTTCAGATGTTTGCTTTGCTTTAAAATATGTCTGATTAAGAATTTTCAGGTATTTTCCTGATTTTTAAAGGTACTGTATTTTAATGCAGGCATTATGTATCATACAATGGATACATAATATATTTTTTTTAAAAAAAGCTCTTTGACTATTATCAAAGACTGGATGTTCTGTAATTATTTAATAACAAAATATTATTATAAATGACTTGAATATTAGTCCATAAAGTTATTTTGTTCTAGATTTATGTCTTATTTAACCATAAGATATAGCAGAAATTCAGTTACTAATATAATGAGCGTATATTTTGAGACTCTTGTGGTTTGATAAATGACTCATCCAAGTATCCCTATTCATGCTTTTTTTTGTTTGTTTTATTTTCAGTGAAAGCAGGAATCTTTCAAAATTGAAATATTAATGATGTAGAGTATTATATTTTATAGATGTACACTGCTATGATTCACTTTTTAAAGGTGACGTTAGATGTGTAGTTATTGTAAGATACTTGCCATATTCCCTGTGTTGTACAGGATATCCTTGCAGTTATTTTACAGTATAATAGTCTATAACTCTTAATCGCCTACTCCTGTATTGCCCCTCCTCCTCCCCTCTCCACTGGTAACCACTGGTTTGTTCTCTGTATCTGTTAATCTGCTGCCTTTGTGTTATATTCACTAATTTATTGAATTTTTTCCATTCCACATATAAATATTGCTCTGACTTATTTCACTTAGCATAATCCTTCCAAGTCCATCTATGTTGGCAAAACCATTCCTTTTGGCTAAGTAGTATTTCATTTATACGCTTACCTCATGTTCTTTATCCATTCATCTGTCGATGGACACTTAGGTTGCATCCATATCTTGGCAATCATAAACAGTGCTGCTATGAATATGTAGATGCATGTTCATTTTTTAAATTTTTTAAAATATGTATTTATTGAAGTATAGTTGATTTACAGTGTTCCATTAGTTTCTGCTGATTCAATTACACATATGTGTACTTTTTCATTTTTTTCTTCATGATTTATCACAGGACACTGAATATAGTTCCCTATACTATACCTTTTTGTGTATCCATACTATATATAGTAGTTTGCATCTGCTAATCGCAAACTCCCATTCCATTCCCTTTCCCAACCCACCTCCCCTTTGGCAACCATAAGGCTGTTTTCTCTGTCTATGAGTCTTTCTCTGTTTCGTGGGTAAGTTTGTTTGTATCATATTTTAGATTCCACGTAAAGTAATATCATATGGTATTTACCTTTCTCTTTTTAAATTATTCCACTTAGTAGTATAATGTCTGGGTCCGTCCATGTTGCTGCAAATGGCATTATTTGATTCTCTTTTTATGGCTGAGTAATATCCCACTGTGTGTGTATTTATGTGTGTAAACACACACACACATATATACACACATCACATCTCCATTATCCATTTATCATTGACATTTATCTGTCAGTGGACCTTTAGGTCATTTCCATATCCTGGATTTTGTGAGCAGTGCTGCTATGAACATAGGGATACATGCATATTTTCAAATTATAGTTTTGTTTTGATATGTGCCCAGGAGTGGAAGTGCTGGATCATATAATAACTCTGCTTTTAGTGTGTTAAGCAACCTCTATACTGTTTTCTGTAATGGCTGTGCTAATTTATGTTTCCACCAGCCGTGTGGGAGGGTTCCATTCTCTCCACATCCTATCTACCACTTACTATTTGTAGATTTTTCAGTGATGGCCATTCTGACTGGTATGAGGTGCTACCTCATAACAGTTTGGATTTACATTCCTCTATTAATTAGTGATGATGACCATCTTCTCATGTGCTTATTGTCTATCTGTATGTCTTCTTTGGTTAAGTGACTATTTCGCCCATTTAAATTTTTTTATTATTATTGTTGAGTTGTATGGGCTATTTATTATATATTTTGTGGGTTTCCCTGGTGGCTCAGACAGTGGAGAATCCACCTGCAATGAAGGAGACCCAGGTTCAGTCCCTGGGTTGGGAAAAATCCCCTGGAGAAGGGAATGGCTACCCACTCTAGTATTCTTGCCTGCAGGATTCCATGGACAGAAGAGCCTGGCATGCTACAGTCCATGGGGTTACAAGAGAGTCAGACGTGAGGCACTAATTAAATCCTGGTTGGTTGCATCATTTGCAAATATTTTCTCCCAGTCCATAGGGTATCTTTTCATATTGTTCATGGTTTCCTTTGCCATACAAAACCTTGTACATTTGATTAGGTTCATTTGCTTATTTTTATTTTATTTCTATTGTCTTGGGACCTAACCTGAGAAAACATTGGTATGATTTATGTCAGAAATCATTAGTATGATTTATGTTATCTTCTAGAGGTTTCATGGTGTGTCTCATATTTAAATCTTTAAACAATTTTGAGTTAATTTTTGTGTGTGGTAATAGGGTGTCTTTAAATTGAATTGATTTTCATGTGGTTTTCCAATTTTTTTCTTCAGAATTGCTTTGGCAATACTCTCTTTTGTGATTCAATATAAACTTTAGTTCTATGGCAAAAGACCTGGGTAATTTAATATTGTTTGTGGATTTTTGATGATAGCCATTCTGGCTGATGTGAAGTGACATCTCACTGTAGTTTTGATTTGCATTTCTGTAATAATTATTCATGCTGGACATCTTTCTGTGTGCCTATTGGCCTCTGTATGTCTTCTTTGGAGAAATGTCTGTTTAGGTCTTCTGCCTCTAATTTTCTTTTTTTAGTAGCGTCTTTGGTTTTGGAACCAGAGTGATAGTAGCTTCATAGAATGTCTTTGGGGATGTTCCTTCCTCCTCAGTTTTTTGGATGAGTTTTTTAGAAGGGTTGGTTTATGTTCTTCTCTCTGTGTTCAGTAGAATTTACCTGTGGAGCCATCTGGCCCTGGACTCCTGTTTGTAGGAAGTTTATTACAGATTCTATTTCACTTCTAGTAATTGATCTGTTCAAATTACCTATTTCTCCATGATTCAATATTGGTGGGCTATAGGTTTCTAGAAACTTGTCCATTTATTCTAGGTTGTCAGATTTTTTGACAGCTAATTGTTCATAGTATTCTCCAAAGGCTTTTTGCCTATTTCTGTAGTATCAGTTATTATTTCTCATCTTTCATTTCTTATTTTATTTGAATCCTCTCTCTTTTCTTCTTGGTGAGCCTGGCCAGAGGTTTTTCAGTTTTATTTATCCTTTCAAAGAACCAGATACTGGTTTTGTTGATTTTGTCTATTGTTGTTTAACCTCTATCTTATTTATTTCCTCTGATCTTTATTATTTCTTTCCTTTTTCTGACTGTAGGTTTTGTTTTTCTTTTTGTAATTCTTTTAGTTGGTAGCTTAGGTTGTTTATTTGAGATTTTTCTTTCTTTTTTTTTTTTTTTTTTAAGGAGGCCTGTATTACCATGAACTTCACTCTAAGAACTAACTGCTTTTGCTGCATCCCAAAGATTCTGCATGGTTGTGTCTTCATTGCAATGAAAGCAGACAGGCCCCACCCAGCCTCCATGTACACACATCCACAAAATCCACAGCTGCTAAGGCTGGACATGTCCCAACCACAGGACACCTGTAGTTCACTTGGGTGTCCTCAGGCACTGAGTTTGCAAAGCTGGCAGCGGTGGCATAAGTCCACAGATCGTACAGCCATGTGGAGAGGGCTCAGATTTCAGCCCTGCTTCCTAAATGACAAGCCTCTGGGAATCATCTGACTTCAGCCCTGCCACGGCATGTGGGCACCACGCCCCCCACCACCGCAGCATTCATGCACTCCCTGGGCTTTTAGAGACAGTGCTGCACCAGCTGCAACAGCCTCAGAGAGGCTGTTCGGTGGGCCCCACCCCTTCCTTCCTATACTCTTTAATAATGACACTTCCCGTTTATGGATGAACTGAACTACTCTGTACTCCTGGTTGCCGCCGTTCCAGACTCCAGCCACTTCAGGCTGTCATGCAGCCAACCACAGTCCTCTGCCTGGGTCTGTCCTCTGAAACCTGATTTTCAGCACTCTGGCCCTGTGTGCACCAGCTGACGGTGTCTCAGGCTGGGGAGTGCAGGACGGTGGCATGGGCCATCTGCGCTGGTCTCTCTATGTTCTGCCTGCTGCAAACTGGCTTCTCCACTCTCCTCTTGCACCTCTGAAGCTCACTTTCAGTCCCAGCTGTTCTCCCAGCTCTCTCTCCCAGGAAATGTTCCCTCATTTCCTCTTTCACAGCTCTGTCTAGGAGACATATATGCAGTTCTGATATCCCGCCTCTTTTGCCTTTCATCCTACCCAGTTGTATGGAGTTCAGTTTAGTTCAGTTATTGAGTCCTGTGACCTTTGTGACCCTTTGTGCCATGGACTGCAGCATGCCAGGCTTCCTGTCCTTCAGCATCTCCTGGAGTTACTCAAACTCATGTCCATTGAGTTGGTGATGCCATCCAACCATCTCATCCTCTGTTGCTCTCTTCTCCTCCAGTCTTCAAGCTTTCCCAGCATCAGGGTCTTTTCCAGTGAGTCTGTTCTTTGCATCAGGTGTCCAACATATTGGAGTTTCAGTGTCAGCATCAGTCCATCCAATGAACATTTAGGGCTGATTTCCTTTAGGGTAGACTGGTTGGTTATCCTTGCAGTCTAAGGGACTCTCAAGAGTCTTCTCCAACACCACACTTCAAAAGCATCAATTCTTCAGCACTCAATTTTCTTTATAGTCCAGTTTTCACATCCATACATAACTACTGGAAAAACCATAGCTTTGACTAGATGGACATTTGTTGGCAAAGTAATATCTCTGCTTTTTAATATGCTGTTAAGTTGGTCATAGCTTTTCTTCCAAGGAGCAAGTGTCTTTTAATTTCATGGCTACAGTCACCATCTGCAGTGATTTTGGAGACCAAAAAAATAAAGTCTGTCATGGTTTCCATTGTTTCCCCATCTATTTGCCATGAAATGATTGGACTGAATGCCATGATCTTAGTTTTTGAACGTTGAGTTTCAAGCCAACATTTTTACTCTCCTCTTTCACTTTCATCAAGAAGCTCTTTAGTTCCTCTTTGCTTTCTGCCTAAGGGTGGTATCATCTGCATAACTGATTTTATTGATATTTCTCCCAGCAATCTTGATTGCAGCTGGTGCTTCATCCAACCCAACATTTCGCATGATGTACTTTGCATATAAGTTTAAAAAGCAATGTGACAATATACAGCTTTGATGTACTCCTTTCACAATTACAAACCGGTCCATTGTTCCATGTATGGTTCTAACTGTTGCTTCTTGACTGGCATACACATTTCTCAGGAGGCAGGAAAGGTGGTCTTGTATTCCCATTTCTTTAAGAATTTTCCACAGGTACATAGAGATCCTTCTGCATTTTTAGATATCTAATATCTTCTGCCAGCATTCAGTAGCTTCTTTTTTTTTTTAATTTTTACCACATATAGATGTATTTCTGATGTTTGTGGGAGGAGGTAAGCTCTGCATCCTTTTAGCTTGACATCTTGATTGGAGCCCTTGTGCTTCCAATAGTAACACTTCTAGTGTCCATCTTGCTTTATACAGATTGGATAATGTATTATATAATCATTCTCTAATCTTAGTTTAAAACTGCTATCCCAGAGTTCTTTGCCTTTCTTTGGCTCTCTTTTCATGTCTATTTTCTGTGTTAGGATCACATCTTCTGTTTTTGTCTTCATTTAAAATTATCTCTTTATAGTATTTCTTTGTCTAATTAGCTATTGAAGGCTTCTTCTTATAATATTTAAGCTCTATACATAAAATGATAGTTGTCCATATTTTTCCAATGTATTCTTTTCTTTTAATTATGATTGACTTAGAGGCATTACTACTCTTAATATTGTTATTACCAGTGCTTCCAGCATCACAATAACTGTTTTTATGTTGTCGAGTCTGTCAGTCTTCCAGTATGCTGATTTCTAACATAGAAAGTCATGTATCCTGTGATGTTAGCTGAATGTTCTCAGTTTAGGAGCTTTAAAAACTTACTGTATTCACATTAAATCTGAAATCACTGTTTGTGTTTTTATGGGATAAGAATCCCAAGTTTTTCCTTCTTTCAATTCTGATTCTCCCAGCACTTTTTAAAATAAATCTTTTAAAGTTTACTTTTATTTATTTTTATTTTGTGGCTGTGCTGAGCTGCATGAAAGTCAAAGTGAAGCCGCTCAGTCTTGTCCAACTCTTTGTGACCCCATGGACTGTAGCCTATCAGGCTCCTCTGTCCATGGGATTTTCCAGGCAAGAGTACAGGAGTGGGTTTCCATTTCCGACCCAGGGATAGAACCCCAGTCTCCCACATTGCAGGCAGACGGTTTACCCTCTGAGCCACCAGGGAAGCCCCATATGGGGGTGCTGAGCTGCATATGGGATCTTAATTCCCCAACCAGAGGTCAAACCCAGGCCTCCTGCGTCAGTGGTGTTGTGTCTTAGTCACTGCACTGCAAGGAAATTTCCCCACCACTTTTAATTTACTAATTCTTGTTAAGTCATTGATTCATATAACCTCTGATTTTACAGAATTATTATTTAGAATAAGGGGAGCCCTTTTTAAGCAGAAATAATTTATATTTTACTATTGTACATATATTTCAGCTAAGTTTTTCCTCTGCATATTTTATTTTCATTGATCACAGAATGATACGTGAGTAAAAAGATAACTGTCTAATAACTGGATGAGTTAATGAGCCCTGATGGTTAATATGATAGAGATGCCAGAGCAGTTTAACCATCTTAACATCCATATCTTAACTATGGAAAAAAGGAAATTATGAAACATTTAAGAGCAAGATATAATCAAATGCGTGTATTGAGCCCAAAGCTAATTTGCTTTATTTGTTCATAAGTTTCTATAGTGTGTGTGTTTTTTTTTTAATCCCATTCCAGAAGTCACCTGAGGATTTTTTTTTTTTTTATCACTTGCGATAAAGATTCTGATTCCTTTTTTGACATTTAACTGCTAACAACTTTCAAGCTCCATCCCTCTTTTTATTCTTTATCTGGACAATCTGATAAAAAAAAAAACAAAAAAAAACTAAGTGTTCCCTCCCATGACTGCAGTGTAAAGTTCAGAATGCTCAACCTCACCCCAGAAGCTTCAGCCTTTTTACCCGCAATCACCATAACACTCTAAGTCAGTCAGCCCTTCCTTCCCTCTCAAACCATATTTGGAAATACTTAGAAGGAAATATTTTATTAGCTTCTTGATACATGTGTGGCATCACCAATCTCAGTATCTAAACCAATTTGAGGATCCATCCTGCCCATGTGGAGATAACTAGAATACACTCAGTTTGATCTCTCTAGTAGTGACCAGGTACAGTTCTGACCAATCAGTTGTTACTGATTATTAAGTCTGAATTACCATTTACCCAAGTGGTTTGTTTACTTTCTATCTCTTTTATTTATTTATTTATTTTAATTTAAAAAGTAAGTTTTAACTGAAGAGAAAAATTATAATCATTACCTTGCCCAATAAGTTTGTAGTCCTTCTTTATTGAAAGATAAAAAAAAAAAAAGTTCTAAAAGTAATTTATTTATTTTGTGCAAGGAAGAGAATGGTAATAAGAAAATAATAGAAAATAGATATGAGTGATGTGAGAAACTGATGAATTATACAGAGCCTGTAAATACTTTTGGGGATATCCAGAGAAATCATACATAAGATGAACCTGCTGCTTCTGCGGCTAAGTCGATTCAGTCGCGTCCGACTCTGTGCAACCCCATAGACGGCAGCCCACCAGGCTTCCCTGTCCCTGGGATTCTCCAGGCAAGAACACTGGAGTGGGTTGCCATTTCCTTCTCCAATGCATGAAAGGGAAAAGTGAAAGTGAAGTCGCTCAGTTGTGTCCGACTCTTCGCGACCCCATGGATTGCAGCCTACCAGGCTCCTCCGTCCATGGGATTTTCCAGGCAAGAGTACTGGAGTGGGGTGCCATTACCTTGTCTGGAGATGAACCTAGGCAACTTCAAAGACTTTTTAGTGTTTTGAAAAAAGGAAGAAAATACTGACATTAATGTGGGTTTTATAAAGCCTTTATGCAAAGAAGTGGGTGATAAGAAGCAGGAAGATACTTGTTTTATAATTCTATGAAATTAAAAATCCTGGGCATATTACCTTATTCTATGATGAAAATAAAGAAAAAAAATCCTCAATTTTCTTTTTTCTCCTTTCTTCTTTCATTTGTTTTTTCCTTCTCTGTTTATGTTTACATATATGGCCCTTATTCCATGAGTGACTTGAATTCACTTAATAGAAAATTCAATAACATAAAATTTGCTCTCTGTGACTTATTGCAGTTTCCCCCCCAAATGGTGTCCTTGCTAAATTATAATAAATTTCAAAATTTCAAAATAAAGTTTAAAAGGGAAGTTTGTTCTTATTTACCATATTACCCATAAATAGGAGTGAAGCAAGTTCAAATGACAAGATCAATATTCAGAAGCAGAGATTTGAATATAACCAATTAGGTTTCAATCCTTCTCTCATCTTTGAAATTCAGTTTGTAAAAGTTAGTTTAAGGGTTTTACTTCCACATTTCTAGTCCTCATTCCATTCATCAGTGGCACTGATGTGTCTGTCTAGCCTTTTATCTCTAGTATTTCATACTGTTTTATCTGAACAAACAGTTTCACTTGGAGGAATTTTAGATACATGTGTTTTTATGTATATCTATGTATGTGTATAAATATCTATTTGTGTGAATATATATGCATGTGTGTGTGTATGTACATATACACTAATTATGTAAGGAAAAAACACCATAACTTAGTCCATTACTTTTCCTGGTGTGTTACTTTACATCACTCCATTTTTAATTGTGAAATGATAAAGTCTATTTTCTCCTTCTCTATTTTTCTTCCTATTTCTCCTAAATCTTGTATGTCTGTTCATTGCGAAGGAAGGAAAGCAGTGTTGCCTTTGCACATATGACTTTTTTAATATAAATTTATTTATTTTAATTGGAGATTAATTACTTTACAATATTGTATTGGTTTTGCCATACATCAACATGAATCCGCCACGGGTATACACATGTTCCCCATCCTGAACCCGCCTCTCTCCTCCCTCCCTGTACCATCCAACTGACTTTAAAGTTTAATTGGAACATCACTTTTGAAAGCTTCACTATGTTTTTCTTAGGACTGCAGTTTCTAAAATGCAAACATGGCTGTCTGATAGATTCAGAAGGCTAAGAAGTTGATAAATGTATTAAAATTAATTTAATCTTGCGATATAGAGAAGCTTTGCTGTTGAGCCAAACTTAATCTGTTCAATCTCCTCTAGAGGCCAGAAAATGCTTCACTGAAGGATGTCAAGAAGGTTGGCTTTCTGCAACATTATCTCAGACACTGTCTACATATGTTTGAATCTTCACATACTGTAAACACGGGATACACACACACACACATACATACACATACTGAAAAATAATACATATTTGCTTTTAGAAATTTGATTGTTTTCAAATGTGTTATGACATATAGTTGTAAAATTGCCCAGTGGTTTCTAAAAGAGAAAATAATTTTACTGTTAAAAAAGTGTTTTTCAAGTTTTTGTTTCTTCTTTACATCAAAGGTAGGATATGAGGGGAAAAAAAGAGGATTGTATTTTCAAACTGTCATTTAGATATGAGTCTGAAAATTGTTGCTATTGTAAAATAAAGGAACAGGGGAAATTGGCATATATACAGTTCAAGAAAGAATTTGGTTAAATGGTCACCTGTCACGCTTTAGAGAATTTTTGAAACTTAGACTGGGAATTTTAGATCTGATTTTTCTCAATCGTACCTCGGGATCCTTATTAAGGTTTTTCCTGACTGCACTGCACAAAGGTCATAATCATACCTCTATACTTTTGGTTGTAGGGGAAACAATTAATACATTTTTGGAAGGGTAGTGGGTAAATGTATTTCAAGGGCTACTAAAATGTTCAAAGTCTCATTGCATGATCTAACTTGTAAGAATGGAGCAAAATATTACAGTGAGAAGGAAAAGAACATGTAACATAAATGTTATGTTTTTCATATTAAAATATTTTCATTCAAATTAATTGAAATTGAGAATATCATGGCATATGAAGACATGACATATTAAGCCACTAAAGTTTTTCACATGCTACTTAAAACTATATACACATCTCTTTTTTAAGATGAAAGCAAGACAAAATATATAAATATATAAGGAAGCCATCTCAGTGGCTAAAAAGTTGTTTCCTGAAGGTGATGTGCAGGAGGATATAGTGATTTAGGGTATTTTTGACTAGGAGGATAACTTTTTCCCAAACCAAATATTCATGCATGTCCAAATAGAGATGTAGTTAAAAGGGTGTGATATAATGTGGGTATGTGAGAGCATTTCCTTTGTGAAAAATAAACTACTGCTGAGAGACAGTTGGTTTAGGTAAACTTAATCTGGGACTGCAGAATTCTGGGGAGTAACTGACGAGGTAAAGAAAGCTCTAGACCTGGGCAACATTCCGACCCCAACAGTCAAACCTAGAGTAAAGGAATATTGGAAGTTGTACCCATGATGTCTTAGAGGTTTACAAGTGGATTGTACTCAGTCACATCTGAGC
The DNA here is from genome assembly GCF_027580195.1 of Bos mutus. Lineage (NCBI taxonomy): Eukaryota > Metazoa > Chordata > Mammalia > Artiodactyla > Bovidae > Bos > Bos mutus. The sequence continues at coordinate 99,003,175 of NC_091624.1, read as the reverse complement.
ACCATGGACAGACCACCCACCTGCAGGATCAGTCCACCCTGCCTTAAAAAACCAACTGCAATGAAATACTTTTGAATGGAGAAGCATCTGGAAATTGAGGATATCAGAGAAACTGCTTGCTGATGCAGAGGTGAGTTTTGGGGTATCCCTACTTGGACAGAGATTGGGCTGATTGAGATAAGCTTTCTATGAGGAGGAATGGGGTATAGAACTCTCAAGTTACTCAGTGGAGAAAGGCTGAAGTTACCATTTTCCTTCTAGAGGAGACCAATTATGCCTGAGGAAACAGAGCCTGCAAATAACCAAATGACTGCTCTGTGGGAGCCCCAGGCTAACCACAATTTTCATGAGGTAATTATGCCATAAATTTTTCTGTCTACCTGAGCAATGGCTTCTGCCTTTTATGTTGGTTTATTTCTTACCTGGAATGATTCAGGAAGTGGAGGGTAGAATGAGAAATCATCTAACCCTGAAGAAGAAGGGAATGCAGCCCAGGAAGTTATTGCCTAACAGGAAGCTAGGATTTCCTTCAACTTTTAAAAGACTGGACTAAAGAAGACATGGATATCAGTAGAAATTCTCTTTAGTGGTAACCATTATGATGAAACCTGAAATTATGCATTGGGAAAAATAAATTATAAATAGGTGGATAGATAGATTTCTTCCAGTTTTATACTAAGATCATGAGGCTATTTTCTCAAAGGGGACAAAAATGTTTTAAGACACTCTACTGGGTGAGGGGTGTGAAGAAGAGGATAAGCCACACTGACTTGGGCAGTGTATGAAGCTGTGGGAGCCAGAGATTTAGCTGAAAACAGAAAAGACTTTAGAGGTTAACTGTCAGAGGCAAAAATAACTGTCAGATGGTACTTGAGAGTATTGGGAGGGGCACAGAATAGAGCCCGCGTAAGAGTTCCACAGGCACTGGCTGCTCTCAGGGAGAAACCCATTTCCAACCTAGTCTGAAGCATGTCTGGCTCTACGCGCTGGTGAGTCTCCTAGCAATAGTGTCTGGGAATAAAGAAGATTAGAAGAAAAGAAGGAAACATTTCTCTTCCTCACCAGGCTTTCACAAGAAATTAAGTCTGCATGTGGAAGTCTCCATCATGGTGCCTAAAAAAGAAAAGAAAATGAAGTCACTCGGTTTTGTCTAAAAATTTTTATAAATATTCAGTATCTGTGTTGTGGGGCGGGGGTGAGGTGTACAAACATAAAGATTCATTTGCTTTCCACTTTTTTCTTCTTAGCTATCCTGACCACAAGATGATGCCCATGCTATCATCTGGAGATAGCTTGATCAAAAACACTACTGCTGTGGAGATGATTCTTCTTATCTCCTATAATACCTGTACCTTTCCTCTGTCCAACCATTAAAGGGAGCAGTTGCTTAAAGATGTATTATGTGCAGGTCCAGATGTTACAGAATACACAGATGAGTTAGAGGCAGGATTCAATACTCAGGAACTCTTGGTGTTCTGGGGGACACTTCCCTGCCCTCTGCTTACTTGTGTGCACTGTGCATTTTCGGCCCCCAACATGATACCCATGTGGAAAAGGATGACATCGAGCAAAGAGCATAGGTGGAAACTTGTTCTCCCCACAACACACCCTCAGCTGCTTTTGACTCCAAAGGTTAAAGAGAGAAGACTTGCTTCCAATGGCTGGCGCCACTCAGCATCCACATCCTGGGTTCATAGAGAGGTGCACAGAAAGGAGGAAAGCAGGTGGCTTTCTAGGGGAACAAGGTAAGGGCTTGAGGACAAAGAGGCTCATTTTGAACTGGGCTCAGCAAACTCTGTCAATCCAACAGCGATACTCGCATATCTGAGAGGCCAAGTAAAAGTCTCAGCTTGGGTTTCTCTGGCTTCCTCAGATATTGGAGTTTTCATGTGAATTACTAAGGATTGTCCAGTTTTACCTAAGGGGAAAAAATATTTCCAAAACGCACCAAGGTTATCTTGAAGCCGAATTTTATTATTTCCTAATTTTCATTAGTACCATGAGTGCAAAAGTGCTAATAAGCAGGACATATTTTTAAAATGAGCTTTGGAGAGAAGGATACTGCAACTTTTGAAAAAGGGAATAGAGAGACCTGTGGATTATATGGGAGCCAGGGAGTATGGCTGTGATTTACAAATGGAACTCTGGATAGATAGACTCTACAGCTTGATCTGAGTCTATAGACTCTACAGATTGATATGTTTATCTACTGTGATAAACACAGGGTAACTCCACGAGTGGAGTGTGTAGCCCCCTTGCTCTCAGAACAGTATTTCAGCAGGGCCATGGTTTATCCACGGAATGGCTAGAGGGTTTGGGACCAGTTTCTGGTTAGGTTAAGTACTAAATAATTTTCTACCCAAAAAGGTAGAAGATGCAATAAAACAGGAAAACTTGCTGCTTTGGCTATATGATACATAGTATACAACATGCTCTCACTCATGTTGCAGTCACAGTACTGGAAGCTAAGGATTACCTATCTGAAATTTAACCTAAGAATGTCTTTTAGGTGTGTGTTAATTGAGACTTTTTCCCATTTGTTTCTACTCTCATTAGCCCAGGGCTGCTAGGTTCTTGGAGAAGGAAATAGCAACCCACTCCATTGTTCTTGCCTGGGGAATCCCAGGGATGGAGGAGCCTGGTGGGCTGCCTTCTATGGGATCGCACAGAGTCAGACATGACTGAAGCGACTTAGCAGCAGCAGCAGCAGCAGCTAGGTTCTTAAAGAGATAATAAAGAAAGAGGTATCAAATTAGCAAGGAATTAAAATAGTAACATTTGTGTACAGATACCCAGGAATCAGTGACTTTTAAAGGAACAATAACAGAAATAACTAAGATGACTAACGGTCAGAGGAGAAAAAGAGGACAAAACAGAGAGAAGGGAAAAGGTGGGAAGAAGCGATTTTAGAAGAGAGAAGAAGCAGAAACCCCTAGAGGAGAAGTAGGCTCCTGGGTCAGGGCAGAGCTGGGCTGTAACACACACTGAAATGGAGGGTGATGGTCACACAACCTCCTGTGAGTCTAGTGTGCAGAGTGGACCAGGATTGGCCTTTCATTGTGTCTTGGTAGCAGGAAGGAAAGAGCACTTCTGTTCAATGGCATTTCTGGGGAAGAAAAAATGAAAGTAAAAGATGTGTTCTCTCTCTCCTCAGATGACACAGGCATAGGAAATTAAATGGTAGTGAATGAGTAATGCTAAAGCCTAGAAGCAGCAGTGGTAGAGAAGCAGAGAGACGCCCAAGTGCTAAACCAGCGGCCCAGGAGATGCACACCTTGCTGGACAATTAGTAAGTCCTTCCTAGGAGGGAAATCTAAGTCCATCTAGAAATCTGATTTCGGCCCAGACTGTGACTTCTGCCACTGATGCTAATGGTCCCTGTTGAGACATTTCTGGTAAAGGAGAGACACTGGCTTCCTTATGGACATTCACATATGCAGGATAAATGTGGAATTCATGACCAGTAGAGATTTATAGCTGCTCAAGGTAATTATTTCTGAGAATGTTTGGTCTGAGTGTTCCCTGTGAAGTAAAAGTGTTAGTTGCTCAGACATGTCTGACTCTTTATGGCCCATGGACTGTAGCCTGCCAGGCTCCTCTGTCCATGGAGTTCTTCAGGCAAGAACACTGGAGTGGGTTGCCATGCTGTCCTCGAGGGGATCTTCCCAACCCAGGGGTCAGACCCAGGTTTTCTGCACTGCAGGATTTTTTGCTGTTTGAGGCACCAGGGAAGCCCAAGTATTTCTTAGACACTCAAAGGAGGTTCCCTGGGAATTTCAGCTGTATCATTGAATGGAGAGTTCTCTTCATTGAGTAACTGATTACCATGTGGAACTCTTATTCCATATGAAAATACATGAGCTTTTGTCCCAGCTCTCACAGTCCAAGGGTTGTGAGCAACAGTTACCAAGAACAGAAGTTAGCAGCCTTGACAGTCTTGTCTTTCTGTGAGTACTTTCCTCTGAAGCAATCTTGAACACCCTGTGAGAGGGAAAAAAATCTCATTTTTCCTCTTTCAAGGAGTCTTTGATAACTTCTTCGAGATTTTTCACTTGGAGGTATGACTACTCTATGCACACTGTTCAAGTTTATATCCTCAAAGTAATGGAGGCCAGAGACCAGAATATAGCCAGAACCCAAGAGTGTGGGAAAGGCAGCCACGAGTTACAGACCCCTGAGCCCTCAGGCTTGCAAAGGCTGAAGGATCCTGACTTGTGGTGTCCCACTGCAGTAGCCCTCAGATAGCAGAGAGCCCTCGGTGTAACAGGAAACAGAAGGGCTTGGATTTAATATTTCCCAGTTGCCTGGGTCCAGGAAGAAAGACATATTGCCTTCCTTGACAAGGGAGCAATAATATCCCCAAGAATCTAAAAAGAAATGATACAATACAGAAACAGACTTAGGAGAACAAACTTATGGCTGTCATGGGGGTAAGGATGGAGGGAAGGGATAGGGAATTTGGGATGGACATGTACACACTGCTATATTTAAAATGGATAACCAACAAGGACTTACTGTATAGCACAGGGAACTCTGCTCAATGTCATGTGGCAGCCTGAATGGGAGGGGGGTTTGCAGGGGGCCATGGCTACGTGGATATGTATGGCTGTGTCCCTTTGCTGTCCACCTGAACCCGTTACAGTGTTGTTAATTGGCCATGCTCCAATTCCAAATACAAAGCTTAAACAAATAATATCCCCAAATGAGAACAGCCAAGCCCTCTCAGGGTGAGGAATCCACAGGGTATCCCTGATCTTTTCAGGACCAAGAATTTGGAATTGTGGCTGAGACATTTTTTAGATAAGCAAATATGCAGTTAGAATAAGTGACATATCTCAACAAGAAGATTCTCTGTTATTAGCCTCTGCAGGAATCAGTTCTTTTAAATGTTAGAGATGCCAAAGTAATCAGATTGAGAAAGGACCAAATTTGTTAAGAGTTCTTCTATTAACTCACTTGCTCTAAAATATATTTCCTTAGTAACGTGTTTTATTTTTGCATATTTTGGATACAGGGTCAAGAATGGGAATCTGACCACCCAACCTAAGATTCTCATCTATAAAGAGGCCACCCTGCCTCACCAGCTGAGGTCACCATCTTGAATTCATAAAGGTTCAGAAGAGAACACAAGCCCTGTGTTCAGGTCAAGAGCTTGGAATCAGTCACACTTGAATAAAAATTCAAATGCTTTTACTAGTTATTAGACCTCGTGTGATTGTCTTACTTCCCTAGATACAAGCAATTGTTGTAAAACATACCCCACACGTACCCCAAACACTTGGCATCATGTACTGTATATAGTATATTTCCAAAATGGTAGTTTTGTTATTTGTCGTAATAATGCTTTTTGGGATGACTCATGTATGACTCTATTAACATGAACCATCCAGAAAAAAACAAGTTTATAGAGATGGTTGGTTTCCTGGGGCTGGGGATATGAGCTGGGATTGGTTGCAAATGGGCTTAGTGGAATTTTATGGGATTAACATTTTAAAACTGTTTTGTGGTAATGCTTGTCCAATTCTGCAAATTTACTTAAAAAATATTGAATTGCACTCTTAGAATAATTTTCTGGTACATCCCTATAAAGCTGTTAAAACTGATTTAAAGAAGAAAATCACTCAGGTACATTCAGTGAAGGAAATATATTGGCTGTTGTGATCAAGAACAAGGGTAAGGGGACAGTTAGATACAGTTTGCAGAAAGACTGCCTTGCTAATAAGCCTTAGCTGAGGCTGAGCTCCAGTTCAGAAGGTAAGAGGTAGCTTTGTGTGAACTGGGCTAACAGCTCACTGGCTAAACACATAGGTATCTGGACCACAATCCTGCCATGTATCTCTTAGCTGTGTGATCTTGAAAAAGGTACCTACCATGTTACATGCCTCTGAAGAGAGAATAATGCACACTGTTATAGAGACAAAAATAATTGTTCATTTTCTGGCAAATGAACAAATAAGTTAGCTGTTATTAACCAGTTATAGATGGCTGGTCAGTTGGGAGGTTTATGATGCTTCAATGAGTATGTTTGTGGTTAAACCTATGCACATACATCTGATTCTTTCCTCAAGATAAATTCATAAAGATAACACTAGAGTTCATTAAAAATACATACTTTTAGGTATTTGATACCTCTTGACAAATCAGGAAATGCTCAGTCACATAGCTAAGTATATGGAGACTGGAAAGAATAATGTACCATCTAAAAATTCTATTTTGCTGTATAAGGGAAGGGGCTAAGCTCTTTCATCTTTTTAGTCCCCAAATTATTGACAATAATGTTATATACACATTAAAAAAATCTGTTTGATTGCACTGGGTCTTAACGGTGACGTGGGATCTTTGGTTGTGCCATGAGAACTCCTAGCTGTCGCATGTGGGATCTCGTTTTCTGACCAGGGATCAAACCTGGGCCCCCTGCACTGGGAGTGAGGAATCTCAGCCACTGAACCACCAGGGAAGTCGCTTGTTTTGCACTTCGAATTAGATGTTCATGGAATGAATGACTGACTAAATCTTCCAGAGACAAGGATGACTTAGTAAGTGGATAATTTCTTTAGTGACCAGGGGTACATAGGCAGTTCAGTGAAGCCTGTGTGTAGTTTCCTCCTTGAAGGTTTCACTCCTGAAGTGGAAAGGTCTGACTCTCCAGAGAAAATATTGGAAAAGAAACTGCAGATGGGTGATTATGTTGCAAGGGCAATATCTCCTCCAACTCTTGGGTTCTCTGTGATTCTCTTTTCTGTTAGGCACCAAGAGGGAGCCATTTTATGCTTTTTGAGACAATTTAGCAACAGGAAAGGGACACAAATGATGAGTCAGTGATAATTAGAATATAAAATCACCAGTTGATAATGCATTAGACCTTCAATTGGTTAGACATAACTTTGAAGATGAGTGCAGTTTGATGTAGTTAACAAGTCTCCATGGTGCTTTCATAAATATGTATCCTGAAGTAAATTATGAACACAGGAAACATATATTATGTGTTCCAGGGTGTATTTTCAATTCTATCCTCCGTCGTTGGTGGCCTCTTTCCTACTCAGATGTATGCTGCCTTCTCACCCTTGTTCTTTTTTCTCTCCTTTCCATCATAACACACTCTCAGACAAGCAATTGATATGTTACTCTTTTTTCTTAATTCTGTCTTTAGTATGCTTCTAAATGTTTTGAACAGAAAGTTGATTGTGTATCTATGTATATGCACATATACATATATATGGATATAAAATATGTATATACATAGACATATTTTAGATTACTAAGGAGTATGCATAGTTGTACATTATATATAATTATACTTTTTATTCAGTTCAGTTCAGTCACTCAGTCGTGTCTGACTCTTTGCAACCCTATGAACTGCAGCACACCAGGCCTCCCTGTCCATCACCAGCTCCCGGAGTTCACCCAAACTCATGTCCATCGAGTCGGTGATACCATCCATCCGTCTTGTCCTCTGTCATCCCCTTCTCCTGCCCCAATCCCTCCCAGCATCAGGGACTTTTCCAATGAATCAACTCTTCACATGAGGTGGCCAAAGTATTGGAGTTTCAGTTTTAGCATCAGTCCTTCCAAAGAATACCCAGGACTGATCTCCTTTAGAATGGACTGGTTGGATCTCCTTGCAGTCCAAGGGACTCTCAAGAGTCTTCTCCAACACCACAGTTCAAAAGCATCAATTCTTCGGTGCTCAGCTTTCTTCACAGTCCAACTCTCACACCCATACATGACCACAGGAAAAACCATAGCCTTGACCAGACGGACCTTTGTTGGCAAAGTAATGTCTCTGCTTTTGAATATGCTATCTAGGTTGGTCATAACTTTCCTTCCAAGGAGTAAACGTTTTTTAATTTCATGGCTGCAATCACCATCTGCAGTGATCTGGAGTGATTTGGCCATAAAGAGTTTATGATCTGATACTTTTTATTATATAGACATTAATATGAAATCCATATGTATACAACTCATGAGAATTTGTATGTGTGTGTAGTTGAAGACATAAATGAAAAAAGACTTTTCTTCAATTTCACTTGATTTCAATTGATTTCTGTTTTATTTTCAGAAATATTTTTCAGTGTTAATAAGTGTCATGATTCATTATAAATGGTCAGATAGAAGATAATATTTTAACTTGAAAACATGTAAGTTTACCTATATTCACAGTCTTTAAAGTAGTTCATAAAACTGAAAAATTGATTAAGAAAATATATTTTTATAGAAAGCAAGAGAGCCAACATTGGTATTTTATGTGAACCCACTAGTGAGGAGAATGCTGTGCCCCTGCTCACAAGGACTTCTTAAGTATGTTGCCTGCCTGGAAAGGTCAAACAAAACCAGTTTTTTTAAAAAAAAAACTTGATTTGATATATGCTTATAAAGAAGAAGAGATGACAGTCCTCAGCAGTCATGGCAATAACTTAATTTACTTAGGAGAGAGAGATAAGTGACAGGTAGAGAAAATTTCTGTCAAGACTTGGAGACCTTGAGATGAAAGGGAAACTCTTTTTTATATAACCAAAGGTCAGATCCTTAGTACTTTTTACAAGCCCTCCTTGATGATCTCTTTTTATTCATTGGTGTCAAAATGAAATTGAATAAGTCTTTTTTTCTCTCAGTTTTAATGAAATCAGAAACTCCAGCACATGAGGCAAAAGACCAGAAGTACAAAACTGTGAAAAATTAGGCTCAGCTTATGATTTATTTACAATGATAAGTTAAGGATATGTGTCTTTATTGTACCTCTTTATAATTTAGGAAAATTTCTATAGTTTTTGATGGTATCATGGATTTGGCCAGTTATTAATATTATAAAACTATAACATGTTCTTTCATCCTAAACTATGTTATTGACTATTAACTGTCACTGTTTAGCATTATGGATCTTTTGTTTTATTAGAATGCTGTAGTCATTCGAGGAATCTCAAAAACAGTTACAGACTGTGATACATATTTTGACAGCTAAACATAGGATACTGGAACAACAGAGGGGAAAAATTTGTATTGTTAGTTTTAGGGAAATCGTTTTTATGGAAATAGAATAGACCTCAATAATAAGAGGGCGATGTAGCTGCAGTGCAGGCATGAGGAGGAGAGGAAAGGAAAATGTGCTAGGGGCTGGCTTGGCCATGGGGAGTGTCTCCTTTTTATCTAATAGGAGATCATGAGAGTTTTAAGCAGTGTATTTACTTTCATCATGTTTTAAGAGCATCTATATGGATTTAAAAATGGAGACCAATAGGATAACGTTCTCCCTTGAAGTTCAGGAGCTTCACTGGTGATGTTTGAAACAAATGAATGTTAATCACCTCTAATTTAAAAAAATAGTTTTGATATCTGAATATGTCCAACTCTGCCTATTAGATTCAAATCAATATTGAATAGTACAGAAGGGTAAAACTAAAGGTGGAAAAATCATCCCAGGAAAAAACATTAAAACAAATGGGAAAGTATAGCAGGAGATCTGCAGGTCTGTTACTTTTATGCCTTTCCTCCAACTGAGGGATAGAATCCACATCTCTGTGTATCTCCCACATCAGCAGATGGTTTCTTTACCATTAGCACCACCTGGGAAGTCTTTTTCTCATGCTAGATTAGTCCCAATAAACAGTATATGAAGTTACCATAGATACTGTATCAGTTCAGTTCAGTGGCTCAGTCACGCCCGACTCTTTATGACCCCATGGACTGCAGCACGCCAGGCTTCCCTGTCCATCACCAAATCCCAGAGTTTACTCAAACTCATGTCCATCGGGTTGGTGATGCTATCCAACCATCTCATCCTCTGTCATCCCCTTCTCCTCCCACTTTCAATCTTTCCCAGCATCAAGGACTTTTCAAATGAGTCAGCTCTATGCATGAGGTGGCCAAAGTATTGGAGTTTCAGCTTCAACATCAGTCCTTCCAATGAACACCCAGGACTAATTTCCTTTAGGATAGACAGGTTGGATCTTCTTGCAGTCCAAGGGACTCTTCGAGAGTCTTCTCCAACACCACAGTTCAAAAGCATCAGTTCTTCGGTGCTCAGCTTTATTTATAGTCCAACTCTCACATCCATACATGACTACTGGAAAAGCCATAGCCTTGACTAGATGGACGTTTATTGGCAAAGTAATGTCTCTGCTTTTTAATATGCTGTCTAGGTTGGTCATAACGTTTCTTCCAAGGAGTAAGTGTCTTTTAATTTCATAGCTGCAATCACCATCTGCAGTGATTTTGTATAGTAAATAATAATATTTTACCCATCTTCACTAGAAATATTTGACCATACAAAAGTACTATTGTTCAGTTTGGGGGGAAAAAAAATGTTTCATAGACTTCTGTTTCTGCTCTCCTTACTGGCAATCCCTTGAAGTATGCTCAGGGTTAACCAGGATAACATTGCTGCATGGGTTAGAGGATTTTAGAATTACTTATTTAAAAAAATATATGCATATGTCTGTTTTTATGATTATACTTAATTACATGCATTACTTTGACTAATAAAGTTACTATGTAACATTAAGCCATTAAACATTTAACATTCCTTAAATTATTATGTACTTATTAATGCATCCTGTGCATCCAATTAATGTTAATATATTAGATTCTGCATATGATCTACAAGTCACTTTCCCCTTTATCTTCTGTGCCAAAAGTGAAAGATGTCATGATATTTATATAACTTTTAGTAAGATATTATCCTAAATACATGGGTTTTATGTATTTAGGATAGAAAAAGGGTAGAAAATTTAGTGTCATTTTGAAATATGTATGGTACACTTAGGTTCCTCCATACGAAAAACTATAAAAGAAGGAAAGGCAGTTACATCTCTCAAACATGTTTGACTTTTGTAAATCATTGACACAAGAGTATGTCTGTCCAGGGAGCATTATCAGAATAATTATTACCTTTATATACTTTTCTTTTGGCTCAAAATCAATGAACAACCAGATTAGCCATCCAGATGCTGATTGAGTGAGAAACTATTTACCTCTTTGGGTAATTCTATGACCCAACATTTATTGCCAAAATTTATGCAACTGTAATCCAGAATCCCATAGAGAGATTTATTGATTTCCATGAAAAAATGTATTTAGCAGTGCATAACAGCCTAGATGTATTTCTTCTGGGCATTTGTTAGGATATGATCATTATGGGGGACTATACCTATACAAAATATTTATGTAAATGTTATTTAATTTGTGACCAATCACCAATAAAATACAAGTATATGTATCTGCATATGAGGTGACTTGATCATACTATCAAACATGACTAAAGCAAACTTCAACTACAGTAGAGCCTAATTTACAAAAAGATGAATGAAATACACAGGATGTCTTTCTCACTGTGTTTGGGAGAGAAATACAAATAATTGATTTTAGGAAGAGAATTAAATTTACCTAGACTACAGAAAGGTTCAAGATGATATTGCTTAGACAGTAATGTTGTTTAAGTCAGCCAGCTTTGGAAATAATGGTTCAAGAGAAATGTGCTGATTCTAAGGAAAAGCAGAAAGTGAAGTTGTCCTATAATTTCTCTCAGCCAAAATATTTAACCCAGTGGAAATACCAACAAGGGTCTGGAGTAGAGACACATTGAAGGTAGAAAGTATCCTATCCAAAAGACTGTTATGGACCAAACCATCTTAGCATTTTTATAATAAAAAAATCTGTACACTGTTTTCTTAATTTGTTCTGAATGTTCTGGTGTTAATCGTATACCATCCATAGATAAGATCAATGCAGTCAGTAATTGATTTGAACTGGGTGAGTCTAATTTCTGGCTCATCTCCACATGCTTTGATTCAATATGTCTTCATAATTTACATATACTCATAATCATACTCACACTCACACTCATATATATATGTATATAATGTCCTTGTATGAAACTGATAGTCTGATGTGGTACATACTGGGTGATTACTTCAAATAACAGAAAACTTGTCTTGTATAAATGTATGTTTTTAAGTCTGTACTACTTGATCACTTTTTATAACAAGCCTAAAACTGATCTTACATTATCTTTTAAACTTGTCTAAAATTTAGTACCCTGTCTAAATTTGTCACTACATAAATAGTAGTTCTGTTCATTGATTACCCAAACCATCAACCACACAGTACTTTTTACCTGTTTTTTCAAAATAGTCATGAAATAAGAGAAAATTACATGCACAAAAATTGCTGTATGGTACTGTGCATTTACCTTAATCAACTTTCTGCCTAACAGGAGACATGAAAATATTCATAAATATTTATTTTATAGTAAGATAAATGGCATGAAAAAAATAATTTGTACATAGTGCTATGGGAGCAAATAGATGGATATCCCAAGAAATGTAGGTAAACTTTTCTAGATAAAAAACAGTAAGTGGTATCATTTTTTCTTTTTGTATTACAGGCTCATTATTTATTTTATAGACAGAAATTTATATATCTTGACTTTCTTCACCCATTTCACCTACTCCCCTCTGGCAACCACCAGGCAATCTGTTCTCTGTATATATATCCTTTGTTTTGTTTGTTCATTTGTTTTGCTTTTTAAGACTCTACATATATGTGAGATCATATGATATTTGTCTTTCTTTGTCTGACTGATTTCACCTATAATACCTTCAGAACCTATCCATAGTCTTGCAAATAGAAAGATTTCATTCTTTTGTATGTCTGAATATTATTCTTGTGTGTGTTTCACATCTTCTTTATGCATTTATCTCTCAGCGGGCACTTAGGTTGCTTCCATATCTTGCCTATTGTAAAAAAGTGCTATAATAAATGTCAGGATACATGTATCTTTATGAGTTGGTATTTTAGTACTTTTTGTATAATATCCAGAAACAGGAATGTATAGTCATTCCATTTTATTTTTTAGGATCCTCCATACTGGTGTCCATAGTGGTTGCAACAATTCACATTACCGCCACAAATATACAAGAGTTCTTTTCTCTGCATCTTTGTCAACACTTGCTGTTCATTGTCTTTTTGACAATAGCATTTCTAAGGGACATGAGATGATGTCTCATTGAGGTTTTTTTTTTTTTTTTAACTTTTAATTGGTGGAAAATTACTATACAGTTTTGTGTTGGTTTCTGCCGTGCAAAAATGAAAATCAGTCATAATTATATACGTATCCCTTCCCTCCTGAGTCTCCCTCCCCTCCAGTCATCCCACTCCTATAGGCCACCATAGAGCACCATGCTGGGCTTCCTGTGTTATCTAATGACTTCCTACTAACTATTTTACAGATGGTAGGGTATATATGTCAGTGCTACTTTTCTCAATTCATCCCACCCTCAGCTTCCCCAGCTGTATCCACAAGTCTGTTCCCTATCAGGTTCATCAATAGCATTTCTCTAGATTATATATATATATATATATATGTGCTAACACGCAATACTTGATTTTCTCTTTCTGACTTACTTCACTCTGTATAAGAGGCTCTAGGTTCATCCACCTCTCTACAACTGACTGAAATTTGTTCATTTTAATGGCTGAGTCAACCCCATGAACTCTATCCCGCCAGGCTCCTCCGTCCATGGAATTTTTCAGGCAAGAATACTGGGGTGGATTGCCATTTCCTTCTCCAGGGGGGTCTTCCCAACCCAGGGATCAAACCTGTGTCTCCTGCATCACAGGCAGATTCTTTACTCGCTGAACCATTGAGGAAGCCCCAGTGTTCCACTTCCATTCATTTGTCCATGGGCATCTAGGTTGCTTCCATGTCCTGGCTATTATAAAGTTTACTGCGATGGACATTGAGGTACATGTGTCTTTTAGAACTGTGGTTTTCTCAGGGTATGTGCCAAGTAGTGGGATTGCTACATCATATGACATATTGATTCCTAGATTTTAAGGAATTCATACTGTTTTTCATAATGACTGTAACAGTTTACACTCCCACCAACAGTGCAGGAGGATTCCCTTTTCTCCACATCTTCTAGAGCATATATTGTTTGCACACTTTTTTAATGATAGCCCTTCTGACTAGTTTGAGGTGATACCTCAAACATTTCTCTAATAATGAATGATGTTGAAAATCTTTTTTATGTGTTTACTGGCCATCTGTATGTTTTCTTTGGAGAAACATCTGTTTAAGTCTTCTTTTATTATTGACTTCTTTGATATTGAGCTTATGAGCTGCTTATATATTTCGAAGATTAACCCTTTGTCAGTTGCTCCATTTGCAGTTATTTTCTCCCATTCTGAGCGTTGTCTTTTCATCTTGTTTATACTTTGTTATACAAAAATCTTTAAGTTTTACTAGATTTCATTTGCTTATTTTGTTTTTATTTGCATTAATCTAGGAGGTGGATCAGGGAGAATCTAGCTTCAGTTTGTGTCATAGAGTATACTGCCTATGTTTTCCTTTTTTAGTTTCTGGTCTTACAGTTAAGACTTTAATCCATTTTGAGATTATTTTTGTGTATGGTGTTAGAAAGTGTTCTAATTTCATTATTTTACACGTGGTGGTGGTGGTTTAGTCACTAAGTCATGTCCGATTCTTGTAACCCCATGGTCTGTAGCCCGCCAGGCTCCTCTGTCCATGAAATTCTCCAGGCAAGAATACTCAAGTGGGTTGCCATTTCCTTCTCCAGGGGATCTTCCTGACCCAGGAATCAAACCCGGGTCTCCTGCATTGCAGGCAGATTCTTTCCCAACTGAGCTATAAGGGAAGCCCATTAGCTGTCCAGTTTTCCCAGCACCACTTATTGAAGAGTGGTGTTTATTGTAAATGCTTTCCTCCTTTGTCAAAATAAGGTGCCCGTAGGAGCCTGGGTTTATCCTTGGGCTTTCTATCTTGTTCCATTGATCTATACTTCTGTTTTTATGCCAGTACCATACTGTCTTGATGACTGTAGCTTAGTAGAATAATTTGATATCAGCGAGGTTAATTCCTTCAGCTCTGTTTTTCTTTCTCAAGATTGATTTGGTTATTTGAGATCTTTTGTTTCCATACAAATTGTGAAATTGTTTGTTCCAATTCTGTGAAAAATACCATTGGTAATTTGATAGAGATTGCTTTCAATTCATAGATTGCTTTGGGTAATATAGTCATTTTGACAATATTGCTTCTTCCAGTCCAAGAACATGGTATATTCTCCATCTGTTTGTGTTACCTTTGATTTCTTTCATCAGTATATTATAGTTTTCTGCATGTGTGTCTTTTGTCTCTTTACGTAGGTTTATTCCTGGGTTTGGGGGCTTCTGTGGTGGCTCAGCAGTAAAGAATCCACCTGCCAGTGCAGGAGACATGGGTTCTTTCCCTGGATTGTGAAGATGGAGAAGGAATTGGCAACCCACTCTAGTATTCTTACCTGGGAAATCCCATGGACAGAGGAGCCTGGCAGCCTAAAGTCCAGGGGGTCTCAAGGGTTGGACACGACTTACTGACTAAACAACAACAACATTCCTAGGTATTTTATTCTTTTTTTTGTTGCAGTGGTGAATGGGATCGTTTCCTTAAAATTTATCTTTCTGATTTTTCCGTGTTAGTGTATGAGAATGAAAGGGATTTCTGTGTATTAATTTTTATAACCCTATGACTTTACTAAATTTTTTTTACTAGCTCTAGAAGTTTTTTGGTGGCATTTTTAGGGTTTTCTATTAATATGTATAATATTAATATGTATAGTATCACATATTCTAGAAATAGTGTTTTACTACTTTCTTTTCCAATCTGAATTCCTTTTATTTCTTTGTCTTCCCTGATTGTTGTGGCTAGGACTTCTGAAACTATGTTGAATAATAGTGCTCTGAGTTGGCACCTTTGTCTTGTTACTGACTTTAGAGGAAATGCTTTCAGTTTTCCACCACTGAGAATAATTCTTGCTGTGGGTTTGTTATATATGGCCTTTGTTATGTTGAGGTAGGTTCCTCTTATGCCAGTTTTCTGGGGAGTTTTTATCATAAGTAGGTATTTAATTTTATCAAAAGCTTTCTGTGCATCTTTTGAGATGATCATATGGTTTTTAATCTTTCAATTTGTTCATATGGTGTATCAATTGATTTGCATATATAATTTATACCATATTTGTGTGGGTTTATTTGGGAGTTCTTTATTCTGTTTCATGTTTTTATGTATCTGTTTTTGTAGCAGTGCCATGCTGTTTTGATTACTATTGCTTTATAATACAGTTTTAAATTAGCATGATGCCTGCAGCTTTATTATTCTTTCTCAAGATTACTTTGGCTATTTGGGGTCTTTTATGATTTCATACAAAATTTGCTTTTTTTTTTCTTCTGAAAAATGCCATTGGATTTTTGATAGAGATTGAATTGAATCTGTAGATTGCTTTGGATATACTGAACATTTTAACAATACAAGTTCTTTTAATCCATGAGCATGGACTATCTCTACATTTATTTTTGTCTTCTTCAATTTCTGTCATCAGTATCTTATAGTTTTCAGTGTAACAGGTTGTCACTTTCTTAGTTAAACTTATTCATAGGAATTTTATTATTTTTGATGCATTTGTAAATGGAATTTTTTCTTAAATTCTTTTTGATAATTTGTTAGTATCTAAAAACAATATGTTTTTGCATATTGATTTTGTACCCTGCAACTTCACTGAATTTGTTTATTAGTTTTAACATTGTAAGGGCTTCCCTAGTGACTTAGTGATAAAGAATTGCCTGCAATGCAAGAGACTACCTACAATGCAGAACGGGCAGGTTTGAACCCTGGATTGGTAAGATCCCTTGGAGAAGGAAATGGCAACCCACTTTAGTATTCTTACCTGGGAAATCCCATGGACAGAGGAGGCTGGTGGGCTATCGTCCATGGGGTCAAAAGAGTTGAACACCACTTAGTGACTAAACCACCACCACCACCATTAACATTGTTGGTGTAGTCTTTAGAATTTTCTCTATATAAAGTCATGTCATCCACACATAGTTTTATTTCTTTCCAATTTGGATGCCTTTTTTTTTCTTTTTCTTGACTAATTACTCTTGTTATTAATACCCTTTGTTGAATAAAATTAGCTTGACTTATATCTTGAAGGTGGTAGTATATCTTGAAGGATAAATGGTAACTTTATGGGGAAGTCAAACTAGTGAAATAATTACAGGCACAATATAGCTTATGCAAGAAAAAATATCTCAAACAAAATGACATGTTTGAGAACTGAAGTACAGTACTCTGGAGTGTGGTATGGACAATAAGGAGAAAAATGTTGCCTGGACCTGGTAGCACTGTGAAAGTTGTAGGTTGAAATTGTTGAGGTAAAAATACTTGACCACATTTGTTTAGCATCATTTCAGTCAAACGCTTTTCGAAATTTCCATGTTAACTGGAATTGTTCGCCCCACCTAATACACAGGATTATTCTGCAAGCCTTAATCAAGAAAGGCTTTCTTGGTTAACCAAGCCATAACCAAGGAAACTATGATGTTCCCTCTATAGCACCTTCTACCTACACCTACATTTTTATTAATATGGTCAAATCCATGTAGGACAGAGTTGTAAAACATAGGATACTATTGGCTCATTTCACTCTGTAGTGCTTATTGGTGTTTTTTTTTTTTTTTTTTGTAACAAACATAGGGCTGAAAATCAAGATATCATATATCTCATTCCAGCCGTTCAATCACCTGCCTGGGAGATCTTAGGAAAAGTCTTCCTTTTGACATTATAAATATGAAGTGGTTATTAAAGTTGTTTTGTTTGCATTTCAGTCCTATATTAAGATAGCACATTGAAATCTTATATGTTGAAAATAAAAAGCAACATCTCTGTTGAAAGCAGCATTGCAGAGAGATGAGCTTTGGATATCATGTGCTGTCTCTACAAAAGACCTTAGATAGCACTGTTTCACCTGTTTTGTGATAAGGGGAATTCATATAACCAAGGTTATAAAATTAATTGTAATGTATATCCTCCACTTAAGATACTCCACAAAGTAGGAGTCAACACTCAAAAGATACCTGGTGCAGGAGTATTCATTCCTACAATATTTTGATAGTTTTCTAAAAATCTCCTTGTGAAGCTCTCTCTTGTCATTCTGCTGACTCTTCAAAATCTGATATCCAGGCCTAACACAAATGACATTTGCTATGGATAAGTTGCTATGGTTTCTTTTTTGAAACAGATCATTTCCAACTTTGTTGATTATCAAAATCATTATTCAAATGAGTGAAAATTTCTTATTATTCATATCTTAATCAGCATTGTATATTCTAAGAGTATCATTAGCTGATCTTATGTGTGAAATATTATTTCACTGCATTTTTACTTTCACATATGACTATAGAAAATGAAAAAAAAAATCATATGTGTTGACTAACTAGGCTTTCTCTTTGTAATTACTATTCATGTCCTTGGGCTGATTCCTTAATATTTTAAAGGGATTTTGTCTTTTAAATATATATTTTGGATGCTCAGCATTTCTTACTTATTTGCATTATGGCATTATTTTCTGTTTATACTTGTGTCTATATTATCTAAGAAAACAAGTTAGCAATTTTAGTATCATTAGATTATTTTCTTGTAATGTCTCTTAAATGTCATATTTGCCCTTTCCATTTTGAGTGGTCTATCATTTACCATCTATTTATAGGTATAAATTTTATCATATATCAAAATTATTATACAATGTTTATGTAAATTTGTTATATTCATTTGTATCTGAGGCTACCTATGTGCAATATTGCCCTGTTAATTACTAAAATTTTATTACAAGTCTTAGTATCTGATGAAGAGTTCTCCACATCTGTTTTGGGTTTCATGAAAATCCCTGACTAGATTTTCATTGAAATTGCTTTCAATACTTGGATTAATTTTTGAATCAATTATTATCTTCTAGATATTGTATTTGCCATGCATGAATATGTGACATCTACTTATTCATTAGCCTCCTTTATGTTTTTGTTTTGTCTTTTAATAATGTTCTGTATTTTTTTCCAGAAAACCTAGAGGACTTCTTTTTTAAAAAAGTATGTCTAGATACCTCAGAGCAGGGGCTCCCCCTCCCCTGACCATTGTACACCTTAGTGGTCTGTTAGGAACTGGGCCACACAGCAGGTGGTGTGTGGCAGGCAAAAGCAAAACCAATCATCCCCTCCCCTGCCCTGGTCCATGGAAAAATTGTCTTCTGTGAAACCGGTCCCTGGTGTCAAAAAGGTTGGAGACAGCTGCCTTAGAGTCATGGTGGACAAGGCCCTTTATTTTTTTCTAGTATAAGAAATTGTTTTGATGACATTATAAAATTGTGTATTTGTTCTGCTTTTAGATTTTAATGTTAACAGACTTTCTAATATTGATCTATAGATAAGTCATATATTTTATTTTGCCTTATTGTTTGTTTTGGATTAAAATATGAAAGATAATATTTTCTCTATCCCAGAAGATTCATTTATACTATCAGTAAACTGCAGAAGTAATTACTATAATTACCATCCTGGCTTTTATTGTTATTTATTGGTTTGGCTATAGTTGAAATTCAAGTAAAAGTATGAATACCCTATGTATTATTTTCTGTTTTCCTCTTACTCAACATGATACTTCTGGGATTCACCAATATTAAAACATATTTTGAAAGACTGGTCTTTCATTTAATTGCTGTGTAGGTCATTATAAATATTGTTGTCTATCCCTTAATAGACACTTTGGGTTCTTTCCGTTATTTTTTAATGTGAATTAATTTGCTATAAATATCTGTGAAACTATCTTTTGTTGTAGTTTTGCACTAATTTTTCATGAGAGTGGTATGGGTTTAGGGAATATATATGTTTAGTTTCAGTAAGTACTGCTAAGAATATTTTTTCAGTTAGTAATCCCTTCAACAATGTGTGAAATTTCTTTCTCTGTCTGACTTACTTCACTTGGTATGATAATCTGTTGTGTCATCCATGTTTCTGCAGATGGTTTAATTTTGTTCTTTTACGGCTGGGTAATAGTCTATTGCATGACGGTGCAACATCTTTATCCGTTCCTCTGTTGATGGACATTTAGGCATCTTCCATGTCTTGGCTTCTGTGAACAGTGCTGCAGTGAACATTAGGGAACATGTATCTTTTCTAATTATAGTTTTCTCCAGATATAATCAGACGTATGCTCAGGAATGATCACTCATATGTGGAATCTAATTTCAAAGATGATATGAATGAACTTACTTACAAAACAGAAATGGACTTAAAGATATCAAAAATAAAATTATGGTTATCAAAAGGTAAACGTAGGCAGGGAGAGATCAAACAGGAGTTTGGGATTAACATACACACGCTACTATATATAAGATATATAACCAATGAGGACCTATTGTATTCTGTATTGTATAAAGTTTTAAAAAATATATGAAAATTCTAGTGGCACTGCTTTTTTTGTAAATACATCATATTATCAGTCTTAATTTTAATCATTCTAATGGGTGTGTTCTATAATCTCATTGTGGTTTACTCTTTCCTTCCCTGATGATTAATTGTGTTGAATTTCTTCTCACATGCTTATTGATTAATTACATACATTCATGAGTAAAGTGCTTTTATAAAATCTTGCTCCATTTAAAATTTTGTTATTTGGCCTTTTTATTGATGTCTAGCATAATTCACATACTATGGATAGAAATCATTTTCAGGTATATGTACCCAGAATAGCATCTCTCTTTCTGTGAATCACCTGTCCACCTTAAGGATAATTTCTTTTTATAAGCAGACATTCTATCTTTGAAGGTACTGTATTAATTCCATTATGATTGTGTGTGATAATCACTCAGTCGTGTCTGACTCTTTGTGACTTCATTGGGTGTTGCCCACCAGGCTCCTCTGTCCATGTGATTTTCCAGGCAAGAATACTAGAGTGAGTTGCCATTTCCTTCTCTAGAGGATTTTCCTGACTCAGGGACCAAACCCAGGTCTTCTGCATTTCAGACAGACTTTACTGTCTGAGATACCCTTATGATTAGTATTTATGTTTATTAATATTAAAATATTTTGTTACTCCAAAGTCATGAAGATGTTTCCCTCAACTTTTTTTCCTATAATGTTGATTGTTTTTGTTTTGATAATAATCTGATGAACTTGAAAAAATTTATACTTAACCTTGAGTTAATATCTCTGTTTGGTATAAGGTAAGATTAAGGATTCATTTATTTTTTCCCAAGTGTGTATCCAATTGCTCCAGCATGATTCATAGGAAAACCAGGCTCTTCCAGACTCCAAATTATGTTCCATTGACCTGTACTTTGGATGAACAGTATTATTGCTATGGTGTTATCATTACTGTGCCATTGTAGGTCATATGCAATTTTTCCCCCACTTTGTCCACAAATCCGTTCTCTATATCTGTGTCTCTATTCCTGCCCTGAAAATAGGTTCATTGGTAACATTTTTCTAGGTTCCATATATATGTGATAATATATCATATTTATTTTTCTATTTCTGACTTTCTTCAGTCTGTATAATGGACTCTAGGTTCATCCACCTCAGTTCAACTGATTCAAATCCATTTTCATGGCTGAGTAGTATCCCATTCCATATGTACCATACTTCTTTATCCATTCATCAGTCAGTGGACATCTAGGTTGCTTCTATGGCCTGGCTATTGTAAATAGTGCTTCAGTGAACATTGGGATACATGTGTCTTTGAATGACAGATAAGAATATGTTTTACAGTTATGTGTATGACATTCTCTACATATGAAATCAATTTGCTTAACAATGTAGTTAAAATATTTTAAATTCTTATTTTCCCTACCAAACAAGAAGCATATTAAAATCTCTAAATGTGATTTTTATTTTATGCTTGTCTGCCTTTATCTCTGTTAATTTTACTTTATATAATTTAAAGCTTCATTATATGCTTACAAATTTAAGTCATATTAGCCTGTTGACTATTTTATTATTGTAAAATATTCTGCCTTATCATTCATAATACTTGTTACCTTAAATATCCTTATGTGACGTCAATAGAGACACTCCTGTTTTTTTTTTTTTAAAACCTTTTTATTTTGTATTGGGGTACACTGGACATGGAACAACAGACTGGTTCCAAATAGGAAAAGGAGTATGTAAAGGCTGTATATTATCACCTTTTTTATTTAACTTCTATGCAGAGTACATCATGAGAAACGCTGGGCTGGGGACGACAGAGGATGAGATGGCTGGATGGCATCACCAACTCGATGGATATGATTTTGAGTAAATTTGGGAGTTGGTGAAGGACAGGCAGGCCTGGAGTGCTATGGTTCATGGAGTTGCAAAGAGTCGGACACGACTGAGTGACTGAACTGAACTGAACTGAACAGCTGATTAATAATGTTGTGATAGTTTCAGGTGAACAGTGAAAGGACTGAGCTGTACATATGCATATATCCATGCTCCCCCAAACTCTCTTCCCAACCCGGCTGCCACATAACCTTAAGCAGAGTCTCATGTACTCTACAATAGATCATTGTTGGATATCCATTTTTAAATATAGCATGTGTACATGTCAATCCCAAACTCCCTAACTATCCCTTGCCCTGATTCTTTCCCCTCATCAATCATAAGTTCGTTTTCTATGTCTGTGACTTTCTTTGTGTTTTGCCATTTAAAAAAACAAAAACAAAAAAAAACAAATGAAATAACGCCATTTGTAGCAATATGGATGGGCATAGAGATTGACATACTGAGTGGAGTAAGTTAGACAAGAAGTATCATATGACATTCCTTATCAGTTCAGTTCAGTTCAGTTGCTCAGTTGTGTCTGACTCTTTGCGACCCAACGAATCACAACATACCAGGCCTCCCTGTCCATCACCAATTCCTGGAGTTCACTCAAACTCATGTCCATTGAGTCGGTGATGCCATCCAGCCACCTCATCCTCTGTTGTCTTCTTGTCCTCCTGTACCCAATCCCTCCAAGCATAAGGGTCTTTTCCAATGAGTCAACTCTTCACATGAGGTGGCCAGGTATTGGAGTTTCAGCCTCAGCATCAGTCCTTCCAATGAACACCCAGGACTGATCTCTATAGGATGGACTGGTTGGACCTCCTTGCAGTCCAAGAGACTCTCAAGAGTCTTCTCCATCACCACAGTTCAAAAGCATCAATTCTTCGGGCTCAGCTTTTTTCATAGTCCAACTCTCACATCCATACATGACCACAGGAAAAACCATAGCCTTGACTAGATGGACCTTTGTTGGCAAAGTAATATCTCTGCTTTTGAATATGCTATCTAGGTTGGTCAGAACTTTCCTTCCGAGGAGTAAGCATCTTTTAATTTCATGGCTGCAGTTACCATCTG
Source organism: Bos mutus (assembly GCF_027580195.1). Classification (NCBI taxonomy): domain Eukaryota; kingdom Metazoa; phylum Chordata; class Mammalia; order Artiodactyla; family Bovidae; genus Bos; species Bos mutus. The sequence continues at coordinate 98,979,976 of NC_091624.1, read as the reverse complement.
CAGTGATTTTGGAGCCCAAAGAAATAAAGTCTGACACTGTTTCCACTGTTTCCCCATGTATCTGCTATGAAGTGATGGGACCAGATGCCATGATATTAGTTTGCTGAATGCTGAGCTTTAAGTGAACTTTTCACGCTCCTCTTTCACTTTCATCAGGAGGCTTTTTAGTTCCTCTTCACTTTCTGCCATAAGGGTGGTGTCATCTGCATATCTGAGGTTATTGATATTTCTCCTGGCAATCTTGATTCCAGCTTGTGCTTCTTCCAGCCCAGCATTTCTCATGATGTACTCTGCAATGAAGTTAAGTAAGCAGAGTGACATTATACAGCCTTGACATACTCCTTTTCCTATTTGGAACCAGTCTGTTGTTCCATTTCCAGTTCTAACTGTTGCTTCCTGACCTGTGTACAGATTTCTCAAGAGGCAGGTCAGGTGGTCTGGTATTCCCATCTCTTTCAGAATTTTCCATGGTTTATTGTGATCCACACAGTCAAAGGCTTTGGCATAGTCAATAAAGCAGCAATAGATGTTTTTTCTGGAACTCTCTTGCTTTTTCATTGATCCAGCAGATGTTGGCAATTTGATCTCTGGTTCCTCTGCCTTTTTCTAAAACCAGTTTGAACATCTGGAAGTTTATGGTTCACGTATTGCTGATGCCTGGCTTGAAAAATTTTGAGCATTATTTTACTAGTGTGTGAGATGAGTGCAATTGTGCGGTAGTTTGAGCATTCTTTGGCATTGCCTTTCCTTGGGATTGGAATGAAAACTGACCTTTTCCAGTCCTATGGCCACTGCTGAGTTTTCCAAATTTGCTGGCCTATTGAGTGCAGCACTTTCACAGCATCATCTTTCAGGATTTGGAATAACTCAACTGGAATTCCATCACCTCCACTAGCTTTGTTCGTAGTGATGCTTTCTAAGGCCCACTTGACTTCACATTCCAGGATGTCTGGCTCTAGGTCAGTGATCACACCACCATGATTATCTGGGTCGTGAAGATCTTTTTTGTACAATTCTTCTGTGTATTCCTGCCACCTCTTCTTAACATCTTCTGCTTCTGTTAGATTCATACCATTTCTGTCCTTTATTGAGCCCATCTTTGCGTCAAATGTTCCCTTGGTATCTCTAATTTTCTTGAGGAGATCTCTAGCCTTTCCCATTCTGTTGTTTCCCTCTATTTCTTTGCATTGATCACTGAGGAAGGCTTTCTTATGTCTCCTTGATATTTTTTGGAACTCTGCATTCAGATGCTTATATCTTTCCTTTTCTCCTTTGCTTTTAGCTTCTCTTCTTTTCACAGCTATTTGTAAGGCCTCCCCAGACAGCCATTTTGCTTTTTTGCATTTCTTTTCCATGGGGATGGTCTTGATCCATGTCTACTGTACAGTGTCATGAACCTCCCTCCATAGTTCATCATGCACTCTGTCTATCAGATCTACTGTCTTAAATCTATTTCTCACTTCCACTGTATAATTATAAGGGATTTGATTTAGGTCATACCTGAATGGTCTAGTGGTTTTCCCCACTTTCTTCAATTTAAATCTGAATTTGGCAATAAGGTGTTCATGATCTGAGCCACAGTCAGCTCCTGGTCTTGTTTTTGCTGACTTTATAGAGCTTCTCCATCTTTGGCTGCAAAGAATATAATCAATCTGATTTCAGTGTTGACCATCTGGTGATGTCGATGTGTAGAGTCTTTTCTTGTGTTGTTGGAAGAGGGTGTTTGCTATGACCAGTGCATTCTCTTGGCAAAACTCTATTAGCCTTTGCCTTACTTCATTCCATACTCTAAGGCTGAATTTGCCTGTTACTCCAGGTGTTTCTCTGACTTCCTACTTTTGCATTCCAGTCCCCTATAATGAAAAGGACATCTTTTTTGGGTGTTAGTTCTAAAAGGTCTTGTAGGTCTTCATAGAACCATTCAACTTCAGGTTCTTCGGCATTACTGGTTGGGAGATAGGCTTGGATTACTGTGATATTGAATGATTTGCCCTGGAAATGGACAGAGATCATTCAGTCGTTTTGGGGATTACATCCAAGTACTGCATTTCAGACTCTTTTGTTGACCATGATGAGGACTCCATTTCTTCTAAGGATTCCTGCCCACAGTCCTAGATATAATGGTTATCTGAGTTAAATTCACCCATCCAGTCCATTTTAGTTCGCCGATTCCTACAATGTCAACGTTCACTCTTTTCATCTCCTGTTTGACCACTTCCAATTTGCCTTGATTCATGGACCTGACATTCCAAATTCCTATGCAGTATTGCTGTTTACAGCATCGGACCTTACTTCTATCACCAGTCACATCCACAACTGGGTATTGTTTTTGCTTTGGCTCCAACCCATTCTATCTGGAGTTATTTCTCCACTGAGCTCCAGTAACATATTCCTTATATATAGAATATAAAAAGAAGTGATACAAATGAGCTTACAATCCTGTTTCTTATATATATGTGAAAGTGAAGTCGCTCAGTCATGTCCAACTCTTTGTGACCCCATGGAGTGCAGCCCACCAGGCTTCTCTATCCATGGGATTCTCCAGGCAGGTATTGGAATGGGTTGCCATTTCCTTCTCCAGGGGATCTTCCCAACCCAGGGATCGAACCCAGGTCTCCCGCATTGTAGGCAGACACTTTAACCTCTTAGCCACCAGGGAAGCCCATACATATACATACACACACACACACACACACACACACACACACACACACTTTTTCACCATTTTACTTACTTTTTCATTTTTTAATTTGTATTTAATAGTATAAACAACTGAGACCTGATCAAATTTTGGCCGTGCTTTTAAATTTGTTTAGTATTAGTTTCACTGCATTCCCTTGGGTTAGTTTTTTGCATTTTTTTCACTTTCAACTTATTGTTTTAAACTTATTTCTCATAAAAAGCATAGTAATAGGTTTCCTTCCTTCTCCCTTTCTCTCTTTTCCTAACTTTGTTTTTTTTAATTAGAACATTCAGTCCATTCATATTTAATGTTTATTTTTGATATAGTTTGTTTGAAGTCTACCATCTCACCATTTGTTTTCTATTTGTCACATCTGATCTTCATTCCCTGATTTCTTTTTTGCTCTATTCTTTTGGATTAGACAAGTATTGTATTATTTCTCTACCACTTTTTAATATTTTTTCTTATTATTTCAAAATTTAATTCTTTTTAACTTAAATTACTATTTTATCTCATACTAAATAACTCAAGAAACGTGCAACAGTTTAAATTGTTTTACCTCTTTAGTGTTTTTTTCCTGTTGTCATATATTTTACTTCTGAATGTGCTAGAAACCTCTCAGATATTGTTATTATTAATATGATTGCTTAATACTTTCTATTGTCTTTTTTTCCCCCCTCTGATCATGCTTATAGCCACCATTTTATTTTTTATATAAATTTATTCATTTTAATTGGAGGCTAATTACTTCACAATATTGTAGTGGTTTTGCCATAGATTGACATGAATCAGCCATGGGTGTACATGTGTCCCCCATCCTGAACCCCCTCCCACCTCCCTCCCCACCCCATCCCTCTGGGTCATCCTAGTGCAAGCCAGTCCAGGTTCTGTTGTCTTTATTTGTATTCACTTGTCCATTCTTGAGGTCTTCCTTTCTTCTTGCAGTCTGAACTCCAACCCAGAATTAGTTTTTCTCAATCTAATGAACTGCTTTCGGTATTTCTTGTAGTTCAATTCACTCACAACAAGTTTTTTCAACTTTGTTTCTTCAGATTATCTTTATTTACCTTCATGTTTGAAGGAAATATTTTCACTGAATGGAAGGTTATTTCCCTGAATTTTAGTGTTTTACATGTGTTTTATCAGCATATGTGTAGTACTTAAGAAATTATTTGTAATTTGAAGATTTTATTCCTGCTTTTTTCTTAAAAAAAACTTTTAAAAAACATTATTTAACATGCTTTTAAGTATGTATTTTAACTTCTAAATTCAATTAAATTGTATTGGCAGTGATCTGAAGGAAGAGAGAATTTAACAAACAAATAAAAAGCTTGCTTAATATAAAATATGTTAAAAGTGTGAAACATTTCTTAAGATAAATTTATAAAAATATCAGCAAACTTTGAAAAGAATTTCCTTTGGGACAATTAGCATTATATCATAAAAAGCTACAGAATAAGCAGAGAACTGAAAATATTTTAGAAATATAATTTTATACTTATCCTAAAGACACTTTATCCAGCCCCTATTCATTTCCTCTCTAAATATATAATTTAATAATTTTGTAAATTATAGCATGTCACCATCAAAAAACTGAAACACATTTTCTGAATATTATGAGTGAACAAAATTTGAAGTAGGATAGCAATTAAGAAGCAGACATAAATTCTTTTTAAGACACATTCAGATGTTATAATGATTTATTTTCATCTTTATTGACTGTTTATACTCCAGTTAAATGTTCCTCTTTAAACTATAGAAATGATGTCAGATATTGCTACATAAATTTATGGTAAAGAAAAGACAATTTAAATGCCATTTTAGTCAAATGAGCAATTGTTGTTTAATGGAATTGAACCATTATACTTAGTTATACAGAAATAGTTTGTTTAGGGGGAAGATAATGTGAGTGGATTTCTAAACCAGGGATTTCTAAAATAATTTTAATAGACTCTCAGTAGTACCATTTGAATAAATTTATTGTGAATTATTTATTTGAATTATTTGTTCTCCATTTGCATCTGGAGTTGGGAAAACAGGGACAGAAATCAATAAATCAACATTAAGAAAAGTCAACACTAACTACAAGTCATTGGAAGAAGGTATAAATATAAAGGCAGGATTTCTAAGCAGTCGTTTTTTTCTCTATCCCTAATGGTAATTCCTATGGTTTTGTTGTTTGCTTTATTGCTTTTGTTTTTAGTGGTTATCATACTTAAAGTATAAAGTTTTTTTTAATAAGCAACTCTGGGTTATCCCATTCCATCTAAATACTTCATTAAATTTTCTCTCATTTCTCAGGATAGAATTCTTACTTTCTTTATAATTTTCTCTACCTCTTTGCCAAATTATTCATTTCTCATCTCCTATGCTCCCATGATACCACTGCTCCATTTCTTCATTTAACTAGCAACAAGTCATTCTTTAATACCCAGTTTATGGGGGCTGGATGAATTGGGAGATTGGGATTGACATGTATACACTGTTGATACTAAGTATAAGGTAGATAACTAATGGAATATACTCAGGAGACTCTACCCAGTGCTCTGTGGTGACCTAAATGGGAAGGAAATCCTCCAAAAAGAGAAGATGTATGATTCATTTTGCTGTACAGTTGAAACTAACACAGCATTGTAATACTCCAATAAAAATTAACTTAAAAAAAAAAAAAACAAGTCTACAAACCATCTCTTCAGTCTTTCTGCCAGTCCCACTGGTACCCTATTTACAGCTCCATAACAGAACTATGTGACTGTATGAATAAGTATAAAAACTGTCTTTAAATTAGACAATTAAACAATTTTAGTATAGAAACTGAGATGTGTGTGTGTATCTACATAGATACACAAATAGCTTTTAGGGCATTACATGTAGGGGTCCATAATTTTTTCCTTGAAATAGCAACTTATTAAGGTATAACTCAGATACCATAAAATTCAAACATTTAACAAGTAAATCTTAGTGTTTTTTAAGTATATTTACAAATTTGTGAAATAACCACTGTTATCTAATTACATCACTCCAAACAGGAACCTCATATCCATGTGCATTTACCCTGTATTTTGCCTTTCCTCCAGCCCCAGATAACTAACAGCTTTATTATTTTTTTTTCTATATATTTGCCTAGTCTGGATATTTAATGTAAATTGAGTCATACAATATATAGCTTTTGTGACTGACTTCTTTCACACTGCATAAAGTTTTCAAGGTTTAGCTATACTGTAACATGTATCAGTGTGTCTTCCTTTTTTGTTGCTAATTAATGTTTTTTATAAGAACAAATGCATTTTGTTTATCCGTTAATCAATTGAGGGTCATTTATTTTCTCCCCATTCACTATCTATTATGAATAGTCATTCTGTGGACATTTGCATGAAGCTTTGTTTTTTTTTTTTTTTTTTTGCATGAAGCTTTTTGTGTCACTATTTTTCTTTCATTTCTCTTGGGTAGATACCTACAAGTGTTATTGCTGAGTCATATGGAAATTCTGCACTTAATATTTTGAGGAACTGCCAAATTATTTCCCAGAGTGGTTGTACCAGTTTATCGACTGATAAGCTATTTCTGAGAATTTTCATTCCTCCTAATACTCATCAAAGGGCTTTCCTGGTAGCTCAGATGGTAAAGAATCTGCTTGCAATGCAGGAGACCCAGGTTTGATCCCTGGGTTGGAAAGATCTCCTGGAGAAGGAAATGACAATCCACTCCAGTATTCTCAGCTGGAGAATCCCATAGATGGAGAACCCTGGCAGGCTACAGTCCATGGGGTCACAAAGAGGCGGACATGACTGAGCAACTAGCACTTTCACTCACCAAAACATTTTATTTTATTTAAAAAATAGCCATCTTACTGCATCCAATCATTCCATTCTAAAAGAGATCAGTCCTGGGTGTTCTTTGGAAGGACTGATGCTGAAGCTGAAACTCCAATACTTTGGCCACCTCATGCGAAGAGTTGACTCATTGGAAAAGACTGATGCTGGGAGGGATTGGGGGCAGGAGGAGAAGGGGACGACAGAGGATGAGATGGCTGAATGGCATCACCGACTCGATTGATGTGAGTTTGAGCGAACTCCAGGAGTTGGTGATGGACAGGGAGGCCTGGCGTGCTGAAATTCATGGGGTCGCAAAGAGACAGACATGACTGAGTGACTAAACTGAACTGAACTGAGCTGAACTGCATAAAAAGTGATATCCCATCGTGGTTTTGATTTGCATTTCCCTAATGAATTATGATCTTGAGCACCTTTTAATGTACCTATTTTCATTTTATATATTTTGTCTGAAGAAGTATATACCCCTACTTTGTTCACTTTAAAAATTATATGCTGTGTTTACATTCAAAAATTCTCTGTACTTTTGAGTTCTAGGTGTTGTTTAAATATTCTCGATATGTGTTTTTCTAAACATAATATTTGCAAATATTTTATCTTATTCCTGTGTTAACTTTGCACTTTCTTAATAATATCTTTACAAGTGAAGATATTTTTATTTTTCATAAAGTACAATTTTTTTTTCTTTTATCATTTGTGTTTTGGTGTCATAGCTAAGACATTTTCTAATGAAATATCAGAAATATTAACTCAAGTTTTGTTCTAAGAGTGTTCTAGTTTTATCACCTACATTTAGGCTTTTGATTCATTTGTCTATGGTATGAGGTTAGGGTCCAGATTCATTCTTTATCATGTAGGTATCTAGTAAGGAAACACCATTTTTTTCTCCCAGTTTTCTAGGATATAGTTTACATAAGCACTGTATAAGTTTAAAGCATGCAGCATAATGATTTAACTAATGTACATCATACAATGATTACCACAGTAAGTTTAGTGAATAGTCAGCATCTCATATAGATTCAAAATTTTAAAAAGATAAAGAATTCCCTTGTGATAAGAACTCTTCAGATTGACTTTCTCAACAATTTTCATATATAATATAAACAGTGTTAATTATATAAGTATGTTGTATATTTTATCCCATATACTTATTTATGTTATGACTGGAAGTTTGTACCTTTTGATCATTTTTATCCAATTTCCTCAAACACCATTTTTAAAATCTATTTTTTTGTTTTTAATCTTTTCAGTGATATATTGTTTTATGCCAACATAACAACACAAATCAGCCATAATTCTACATATCTGTAGATAATTCTACATACATAATACATACATAATTCTACATACATATTTATACAGCCATACTTACATACATATATCTCCTCCCTTATGAGGCTCCTTCCCTCCCTCGTCTTTGTCTAGTTTTGGAATCAGGGTGATGTGGCCTCCTAGAATGAGTTTGGGAGTGTTCCTTCCTCTGTAGTTTTTTGAAAGAGTTTTAGAATGATAGGCATTAGCTCTTTTCTAAATATTTGATAAAATTCAGCTGTGAAGCATTTTTTTAATGGAGATTTTTTTATCACAGTTTTGATTTCACTGTAATTTGATTGTTCATAATTTCCATTTCTTCCTGATTCAGTCTTGCAAGATTGAACTTTTCTAAGAATGTGTCCATTTTTTCTAGGTTGTCCATTTTATTGGAGTATAGCTGCTCATGATAGTCTCTTATGATCCTTTGTATTTCTGCATTGTCTGTTGTAACCTCTCCTTTTTCATTTTTCATTTTGTTAATTTGATTCTTCTTTTTTTCTTGATGAGTTTGGCTGAAGGTTTGCCAATTTTGTTTGTCTTTTCAAAGAACCAGCTTTTAGTGTTATTAATGTTTACTATTGTTTTTTTCATTTCTTTTTCAGTTATTTCTGCTCTGATTTTTATGATTTCTTCCCTTCTGCTAACTTTGTTTTTGTTGTTGTTCTTCTTTTTTCAGTTGTATTAGGTGTAAAGTTAGGTAATGTATTAAATCATTTTCTTGTTTCTTGAGATAGGATTGTATTGCTGAAATGACTGTTCTATCATGACATTCTCTTGTCCTCCTTATGGCATAATGTCACTTGATAATACTGTTAGTGATTCAGCTAGGATTCTGAATTCTACATGTCTTTTCCTATGTTGCTGCTGCTAAGATGCTTCAGTCATGTCTGACTCTGTGCGACCCCATAGACGGCAGCCCACTAGGCTTCCCCGTCCCTGGGATTCTCCAGGCAAGAACACTGGAGTGGGTTGCCATTTCCTCCTCCAAAGCATGAAAGTGAAAAGTGAAAGTGAAGTGGCTAAGTCATGTCCAACTCTTAGCGACCTCTTGGACTGCAGCCTACCAGGGTCCTCCGTCCATGGATTTTCCAGGCAAGAGTACTGGAGTGGGGTGCCATTGCCTTGTCCGCTTTCCCTATGTTAGGATCATGTAATCTTGATTACAGTAAACTGCAACTAAGTTTTATATCTAAATAATTTTGATATAGTAAAGTGTGAGTCATCCAAATGTGTTCTTATTTAAGTTCTTTTTTGGCTACTCTGGTGCACCTACATTTCTAGATGAATTTCATGATCAGCTTGTCAATTGCTCCAAAATAAAACCAAGGATTTTAATAGGGATCACATGAATTCTGTAGATAAATTTTGAAAGGGTGCAGTCCTAACAGTATTAAATTATCTGATCCATAAACACAGAAAGTTTAATCATTTGTTTAGATTTCCATTAACATATTGCTACAGTGTCTTGTGGTTTGCATAGTAAAAACCATGCAATTTTTTTCAAGTTATTTCATAATTGTTCTGTTTTACTTTAGGTGCTATTTTAAGTGGAATCACTTTACCTTCATTTTCATTTTCATGTTATTATATTGAGTGTGTATAAATATCATTGATTTTTATGTATTGATCTTATACATTGCAGTGTTGTAGAATTTGTTTATTAGAATTAGTAGGAGTTTTTTTTGTGTGTGTATCCTTTGCATTTTTCTCTATGCAATAATATTCTCAATGAAATAATAATAATATTATTATTATATTCTCAATGAAATTATACTATAATATTAGTATAATATCCTTAATAATAATATCCTCAATGAAAAGAGATATTTTCAAATTTTCCTTTTATCTTGATGCTTTTTATTTCTTGTTTTTGCCTGATTCCTTCCCTACAACCTTCAGTACAATGTTGAATTGAAATGGCAAAAAAGTCTTCATGTTTATCTCCTAAATCTTGTTATACATTAAGTAGCATATTAGTTGTGGTTTCTTTTTTAATTTGTTTTTGTAGATGCTTGTTATCATTTGAGGAAGTTCCTTTACATTCCTAATTTTTTAGCATGACTATCTTCAAAGGATATTATTTTTCTCTAGTGTTATTTCTTTATCTCTTGAGATGATCATGTGTTTTTTATGTGCTTTATTTTATCATAATCTAATGTTTTGTTATTCTTTTATTACATATATGATTTGGAAATCTTAACCTTTTTTCCTGAGATAATCCTCACGTGGTAAGGTTATATAATCATTTTTATACTTCTTTAGGTTTAGCTTTCTCATTTTTTGTTTTGTTTAGTTTTTATTATTATTTTTTTTTTTTGAGAACTTCTAGTCTTTTTTCATAAGGAGTGTTGGTCTGTAGTTTTGTTTAGTTTTACCCTTGTGAAACCTTGTTTTTGGTATCAGAATAATAATGGTCTCACACAAAGAGTTTTTTGAATAGTTTGTGATGAATTGATGTTAATTCTTATTCAGAGTTTGGTAGAATTCACTGATTAAGCCATCTGAGTTTCCTTTGTACATGTAAGTATGAACCAGTTGCTAAGCAATAGTTCTCTGGGCTTAAATGAGAAATGTTAGCAGGGAAATAATACCAGTAGTAGCTAAGGGATTGTATTAATTATCTATTGCTACATAACCAGTTGACTCCAAAACTTGGTTGCTTCAAAAAGTAAACTTTCATTGTCTCACATTTTCCATCAACCAAGAATTTAAAAACAGCTTGGCTGGGTGCGTGCATAGCTCCCTCCAATCAGAATATTGACCACATGCCTCAGTTCCTTATTGGATACCTACATGAAGCTTAAGATCCTGACCATTTGACTCCCGCTGTATGGTTGCCTTATTGTCCTCTTAAAACAGCAGCTGACTTCCCCTCAGAGCAAGTGATCCAAAAAGATAGAGATGAAAACAACAATGCCTCATGACCTAACCTAAGAAACCAGAATTTGTTATTTCTACAAAATCACTCACTGGAAGCAAGTCACCGACTCTGGCTACACTCAAGTTTTAGGGAATTGGGTTCTAACTCAAGTGTCAAAAGATTATCAAATAATTAGGGTACATATTTTTAAACCACAACACCTACATTAAGCACCTGCTATGAGTCAGGCACAATTGTCAGCATCTTACCCTATAGTTACTTATTTAATTTTCACAAAAATCTATAATTATATGTTAAAACTACTTTTATTTTTTCCATGTGGGGAGTCTTATGAGGATAGAATATATATAATTTTCAAAGTCACAGAGTAATGTCACATTGTTACCCCAGGCAATCTAGCACCTGACCCTACGCATTCACATGAGACTATTGAATCTCTCAAAAGTAACATCGCCAAGTTTGCCTTCTAAGGCAATAATACTGCTAAGAATGTCTCTGTACATGATTATCTACACACAGCTGGACATGTGATATCAGAGGAACGAAGGCTACAGCTTCACCTGCATGCAGTCACAGAGGATTACTCTATACACTGGTTGTAAAGTTTAGAAAGTTCAAGATTATTAATAATTTAATTAAGGAGAATGGCTTTTCTAATATTTATACAAACTTGTTTTTCATTGGTCAACAAAGAGACAGATCTGATCCTGACTTTGGCATCAAGCCTTTCAGACCTATAGCGGAGTAAAACTAGGATTTGCATGGATTATCAGTCTTTCTCATTTATCTTACATTTGAGGATGCAGTCCCAGGTGTTTAAGAGGAAATGGGAGATAATTTTGTCTCATTTGTTAATGAAAAACTGTATAAGCCAAAGTCTTTAGGACATGAAGAAATCTGAAAACAGTATTTTTACATAATAGATAATTGAATTTCAAAGCTGTGGTCAGAATATGAGCCTTTTCCAAAATTCCTTTGTTTGTGGTTTGACTGTCAGATTTGTAAAGCATTCTTCTTTGATGACATGATTTTTACTGAGAATTTTTCTATTCATTCAAACTCTTCTGGTTGTAGAGTTGAAATGAGTCTCTATTATGAAAATGGTGTCATAATTTTTAATCAGTAGAGATCACCTCTGGTGCTGGTCTAATGAAAGGCTATGAAGAAGACAGGAAAGATAACAAAAGAACAATCATAAAAATCCAGATAATATTTAAGGGCTGCAGTTTAAGCTTTGAATAGTGATGATAATCTTTCAATACTTGTCATTCCATATTCAAAAAGCATTTACCCTTGCAAAAGAAGTTAAATTTGCAGCCTTAGCAGTTGGGATAATGGCACATGAGTAACAAATGAGTTCTATTTATTAATATTCATTAGTCTCTCTGTAACATATCGAATATAATATGATAATAAACATTATTAGCAAAATTTTCACATGATTAATGGGGAGATAAGCAAAGCAATACATTATTATTACTATGGACTATATTTCATTTTTACTAAATAGAAAAAATAAGTTTTTATAAGGGAAAAAGAATAGTGAGATCTGTGGTATAAAGCATAGACCTTCGAGTCCTAATTGTTAATCATGTAACTATGGACTGCCATACCTAAATTTGGCTGGAAAGATTCAGTATAAAGTATTTCACTACTCTAAGAAATAGATTTAAACTTAATATGATTCCATTGGTGGATAACCTAATTATAAAGTTCAGAAAGGTTCTGAAAAAGAAGACTATTTAGAAAAAAAATAGTCATAGTCGACAGGGGAGAGCAACCTAGTATAGTCAACTATAATATATAAAAACAACAAATATATATTTCTATACATATATATTTATAAAATATGTAATATATATGTATATGTATATGTAAATATATAAATCTCCTGCTACACACACACACATATTGAGGTGGATGCCTAATGAAATAGGACAGCTGATGAAAGAGAATAGGAATCCTGGTTGGACAAACATATTGAATGTTAATTTGTAGTTGATCTAGCATTCTAATTGAAAGAAGGAAATATCGATTATATAATAAAGTATATTGAAGGAAATCTATAAGAAAGCCAACTAGATTGGATCAATATTCATATAAAAATATTTTCCAAAGAAATCAAAGATTTTCACCAAAAAATACTGAAGTGCAAAAATTAAATTCGACAAAATATTTATTGTCAGTATTGGGATGATGAAGCACTTTCTAAGGACACCAGAAGCACTAAACAGACAAATTGGCATATTGTCCCACAAAAAATTAAAACAGTCTCCTGCTTCTGCCCATCCTTTTCCAGCCTGGCTTTGCTCAGTCCCTCCAACCAGTGCACAGGTGCAGCTGCTCTGTTCCCCCAGATCTAGAGCCTGAGTCCACAGGAAGATTACGTCCTGCAAGGAAATTATATAAATAAACAAAGCAGCATTAAAAAAAAATCTGAGAAGCCTAATCCTAGGAAGTAGACCTATTATTCCCTATTTCTCCTACTAAGATAAAAACAGAAAACACATAAATGCATGAACAGAGATCTACTCCCAGCAAACAGGCATGATATATATTCTATCTGAATTATCTAACAATAAACATAAAAGTATGCATATATAAAAATTGTATAAAATATATGATTTCATATATTAGTATGTTTATGTATGGTAGTATATTTATACATATAGTATATTCATTATTTATAATAGTAATGCTGCTGCTGCTGCTGAGTCACTTCAGTCGTGTCCGACTCTGTGCGACCGCATAGACGGCAGCCCACCAGGCTCCCCCGTCCCTGGGATTCTCCAGGCAAGAACACTGGAGTGGGTTGCCATTTTCTTCTCCAATGCATGAAAGTGAAAAGTGAAAGTGAAGTCGCTCTGTCGTGTCCGACTCTTAGCGACTCCATGGACTGCAGCCTACCAGGCTCCTCCATCCATGGGATTTTCTAGGCAAGAGTACTGGAGTGGGCTGCCATTGCCTTCTCCGTATAATAGTAATACATATACATAAAAATATATAATATATATATGGGGTTTTCCTGGGGACTCAGTATAGAATCTGTGTATAGTACAGGAGAAGGGAATGGCTACGCATTCCAGTATTCTTAGCTGGAGAATTCCATAGACAGAGGAACCTGGAGGGCTACAGTCCATATACATATGTAAGTGTTATAACATCAGATCAGATCAGTTGCTCAGTCGTGTCTGACTCTTTTTGTGACCCCATGAATCACAGCATGCCAGGCCTCCCTGTCCATCACCAACTCCCGGAGTTCACTGAGACTCAGGTCCATTGAGTCAGTGATGCCATCCAGCCATCTCATCCTCTGTTGTCCCCTTCTCCTCCTGTCCCCAATCCCTCCCAGCATCAGAGTCTTTTCCAATGAGTCAACTCTTCGCACGAGGTGGCCAAAGTACTGGAGTTTCAGCTTTAGCATCATTCCTTCCAAAGAAATCCCAGGGCTGATCTCCTTCAGAATGGACTGGTTGGATCTCCTTGTAGTCCAAGGGACTCTCAAGAGTCTTCTCCAACACCACAGTTCAAAAGCATCGATTCTTCAGCGCTCAGCCTTCTTCACAGTCCAACTCTCGCATCCATACATGACTAGTGAAAAACTATAGGGTTTTTTTACCAGAAGGAAATTTCTGTTTCAGAATTCACCACACTGTCCCCAGCTACCTGCTGCCTCTTCTCTGTTCTGAGTAAAGCTGAGAGGCAGATTCTACCTTCTATTTAGGATCCGTTTGTGTAACAGAGATTCTGTCTTTGACATGAAATCCCTGAGACTGCACTCTTGTTTTGAGTTGTAAACTAGAGCTCCCATACTAGGTGAAGCAGTCCAACAAGAATTATGTCTCCTGCCTCTGTTTACCAAGAGTTCAGTTACTAGATCAAGAGTGTCACTCCAAGGGAAGCATGCCACTGTGCCCACTCCCAGAGTTATGGCACAGATGTACATGGAAAGAGAAGCAAGCAATAAAATAAATAGATCCTAATCTCTTCTCACCTTCATCAAGAAGGTTTTTAGTTCCTCTTCACTTTCTGCCATAAGGGTGGTATCAAATGCATGTCTGAGGTTATTGAGATTTCTCCCGGGAAACTTGATTCCAGCTTGTGCTTCTTCCAGCCCAGCGTTTCTCATGATATACTCTGCATATAAGTTAAATAGCAGGGTGACAATACAGCCTCAATGTACTCCTTTTCCTATTTGGGGAAAAAAAAAAAAAAAAGAAAAAGCCTCTTGATGAAAGTGAAAGAGGAGAGTGAAAAAATTGGCTTAAAGCTCAACATTCAGAAAACGAAGATCATGGCATCCATTCCCATCACTTCATGGCAAATAGATGGGGAAACAGTGGCAGACTTTATTTTTCTGGGCTCCAAAGTCACTGCAGATGGTGACTGCAGCCATGAAATTAAAAGATGCATACTCCTTGGAAGGAAGGTTATGACCAACCTAGATAGCATATTCAAAAGCAGAGACATTACTTTGCCAACAAAGGTCCATCTATTCAAGGCTATGGTTTTTCCTGTGGTCATGTATGGATGTGAGAGTTGGACTGTGAAGAAGGCTGAGCGCCAAATAATTGATACTTTTGAACTGTGGTGTTGGAGAAGACTCTTGAGAGTCCCTTGGACTGCAAGGAGATCCAACCAGCCCATTCTAAAGGAGATCAGTCCTGGGTGTTCTTTGGAAGGAATGATGCTAAAGCTGAAACTCCAGTACTTTGGCCACCTCATGCAAAGAGTTGACTCATTGGAAAAGACTCTGATGCTGGGAGGGATTGGGGGCAGGAGGAGAAGGGGACAACAGAGGATGAGATGGCGGGATGTCATCACCGATTTGATGGACATGAGGTTGGGTGAACTCCGGGAGTTGGTGATGGACAGGGAGGCCTGGTGTGCTGCAATTCATGGGGTCGCAAAGAGTTGGACATGACTCAGTGACTGAACTGAACTGAATCTCTTTTCAAAGGAACTGATATCATTAACAAACATGCACAAGAAGCTAAAGTCTAAGAGCGCTCTCAAAAACAGTGCAGGCTGTGGTTATAGGCAGTAATTGGGACATTTCTGGATTCAGTTATCTGCTAAATTATACATTTTTAATACATGTTTCACTATAGGTTAACTAATTTGCTAAAGATAACTAGAGAGGGGAAATGAAAAAAAATAGGTACATAGAAAACAAAATTTTAAATGACAGATAAAAATCCAGTTATATTAATATTACCATCATATGTGAAAGTATTAAGCAATCCAATGAAACACAGAAATGGTTATAATGGAAAAAAAACAATAAAATCCAAGTATATGCTATCTACACTAAATGTGCTTATATTCTAAGACACAAGTAGTTTAAAATTAAAAGGCTGAAAAATATATATTATGCAAACAGTTATCAAAAAAATGCTGCAGTGACATCAGACAATAGAAACTTTAATTAAAAAAAAAGATTAAAAGTTAAAGATTTACTTTATAAGGTTCAGTTCAGTTCAGTTGCTCAGTCATGTCTGACTATTTGAGACCCCATGGACTGCAGCATGCCAGGCTTCCCTGTCCACCACCAACTCCTGGAGCTTGCTCAAACCCATATCCATTGAGTTTGTGATACCATTAAACCATCTCATTCTCTGACGTCCCTGTCTCCTCCTGCCTTCAGTCTTTCCCAACATCAAGGTCTTTTCCAATGAGTCAGGTCTCCACATCCAGTGCTAGTGGTCAAAGTATTAGAGCTTCAGCTTTAGCATCACTCCTTTCAATGAATATTCAGGACTGAGTTCCTTTAGGATGGACTGGTTTGATCTCATTTCTGTCCAAGAGACTCTCAAACACTTTTCCAGCACCAGTTGGAGAAAGCATCAATCCTTTGGCACTCATCTTTCTTTCTGGTCCCACTCACATCCAAACATGACCACTGGAAAAACGATAGCTTTGACTAAACGGCCTTTGTTGGCAAAATAATGTCTCTACTTTTTAATATGCTGTCTAGTTTGGTCATTGCTTCTCTTCTAAGCAGCAAGCGTCTTTTAATGTCATGGCTGCAGTCACCATCTTCAGTGATTTTAGAGCCCAATAAAATAGCCTGTCACTGTTTCCATTGTTTCCCCATCTATTTGCCATGAAGTGATGGAACCGGGTAACATGATGTTCATTTTTTGAATGGTCAATTTTATGCCAGCTCTTTCACTCTCTACTTTCGCTTTCATCAAGAAGCTCTCTAGTTCCTCATCACTTTCTGCCATCAGGGTGGTGACATCTGCATATCTGAGGTTATTGATATTTCTCCCAGCAATCTTGATTCCAACTGGTGTTTCATCCAGTCCAGCAGTTCCCATGATGTACTCTGCATGTAAGTTAAATAAGCAGAGTGACAAATATACAGCCTTGACGTACTTCTTCCCCAATTTGGAACCAGTCTGTTGTTCCATGTCTGGTTGTAACTGTTACTTTTTTACCTGCATATAGATTTCTCAGGATGCAGGTAGGGTGGTCTGGTATTCCCATTTCTTGAAGAATTTTCCACAATTTGTTGTGATCCCCACAATCAAAGGCTTTAACATAGTCAACAAAGTAGAAGTTGTGTTCTTATGGAATTCTCTTGCTTTTTCTATGATCCCGTGGATGTTGGAAATTTGATCTCTGGTTCCTCTCCCTTTTCAAAATCCAGCTTGAACATCTGGAAGTTCTCAATTTATGTAGTGTTGAAGTCTAGCCTGGAAAATTTTGAGCATTATTTTGCTAGAGTGTGAGATCAGTGCAACTGTGTGATAGTTTGAACATTCTTTGGCATTGCTTTTCTTTAAGATTAGAATGAAAATTGAACTTCTCCAGTCCTGTGGCCACTGCTGAGTTTTCCAAATTTTCTGGTGTATTGAGTGCAACACTTTCACAGCATCATCTTTTAGGATTTGAAATAGTTCAACTGGAATTCCATCACCTCCACTAGCTTTGTTCATAGTGATGCTTCCTAAGGCACACTTGACTTCACATTCCAGGATATCTGGCTCTAGGTGGGTGATCACACTATTGTGATTCTCTGGGTCATGAAGATCTTTTTGTATAGTTTTTCTCGGTATTCTTGCCACCTCTTCTTAATATCTTCTGCTTCTGTTAGGTCCATACCATTTCTGTCCTTTATTGTGCCCATCTTTGCATGACATGTTTTCTTGGTATCTCTAATTTTCTTGAAGAGATCTCTAGTCTTTCCCATTCTATTGTTTTCCTCTATTTCTTTGCATTGATTGCTGAGAAAGGCTTTCTTATCTCTCCTTGCTATTCTTTGGAACTCTGCATTCAGATGGATATGTCTTTCCTTTTCTCCTTTGCCTTTCACTTCTCTTCTTTTCTCAATTATTTGTAAGGCCTCCTTGGACAACCATTTTGCCTTTTTCCTTTTATCTTGGGGATGGTTTTGTCACTGCCTTCTGTATGATGTCATGAACCTCCATCCATAATTCTTCAGGCTCTCTATCAGGTCTAACCCTTGAATCTATTTGTCACTTCCACTATATAATCTGAAGGGATTTGATTTAAGTCATACCTGATGGTCTAGTAGTTTCCCTGCTTTCTTCAGTATAAATCTGAATTTGGCAATAAGGATTTCATAGTCTGAGCCACAGTTATCTCCCAATCTTGTTTCTGCTGACTGCATAAAGCTTCTTTGCAGCCAAAGATGGAGAAGCTCTATACAGTCAGCAAAAACAAGATTGGGAGATGGACATTGTCAATCTGATTTCAGTATTGATTATCTCATGATGTCCATGCGTAGAGTCATCTCTCTTAGCCCCTTTACCGGATCCCCAGGTTGGGAAATCTGTTTTGGGCCCTAGAACTTTTACAACAGTGTGAGAACTTCTTTGGTTTAATTGTTTTCAAGTTTATGGGTTGTCTACTTGGTGGCTCTATGGTGGGGCTCACATGCCAAGCCTCCCAGGTCTGCTGCAGCCAGAGCCACTGTCCCCACAGCAGGCCACTGCTGACTCTTGCATCTGCAGGAGATGCTCAAACACTCAAAGGCTTGTCTGGCTCAGTTTCCTGTGGGTCCTGGTGTGTACAAGCTTTTGTTTGAGCCCTCTGAGCATCTCTGGCTTGTGTGGGGTTTGATTCTAAATGCGGTTCTCCCCCTCCTCCTGTCTTGTTAGGGCTTCTCCTTTGCCTTTGGATGTGGGGTATCTTTTTTTGGTGGGATTCAACATTCTCCTGTCAATGGTTGTTCAGCGGTTAGTTGCAATTTTGGAGTTCTTACAGGAGGAAATGAGCGCACATCCTTCTACTCCACCAATTTGTGTCAAGTCATTTTATAAAGATAAAATAGTGAATGCATATAACAATTATATACATATATGCAGTTAACAATAAGCAACAGCATTAATGAAATAAAAACTGAAAGGAATGAATGGAGAAATGTAAAAATCTAACAATAGTAATAGAGATGTTAATATTACACTTTCAGTAATGTGTAAATACTAAGCAGAGAAGTAGGAGATGTGAACAATATTAACAACATTAGAAAAGAACTATAACTACCATACATCTATACAAGATACCTCTCATTCATGATACGAGATATTATTTGTATATATATGCACACACACACATATATATATATATATGTATTCTAATAAGTGAGCCTAGAATATTCTCCAGAATAGATAACACACTAAGCCAGAAAACAGATTTCAATAAATTTTTCACGATGGAGATTATGTGCAGTATATTTTCTGAACACAGTGGTATGAAATTAGAAAACAATAAAGAAAAAATTTAGAAACTCACAAATCTGTGGATATTGAAAACACTCTATTTCTTTTTATTTTATTTTATTTTATTTTATTTTTTTATCATCTTCTGATTTTCATGGCTGCAGTCACCATCTGCAGTGGTTTTGGAGCCCAAGGAGAGGGAATCGGTCACTACTTCCACCTTTCCCCTTCTACTTGCCATACAGTAATGGGGCCAGACGCCATGATCTTAGTTTTTTGATATTTAGTCTTTTTTTTGGTAATGATATATGGGGTTCATTATACTATCTCTCTACTTTTGTGTATGCTGATATTTTTTTTTTTTTTGTCTCTGCTGTGGTTTCTTTTTTTTTTTTTTTTTGCACATTTTTAATTTTAATGTCAAGCTTAAAGAAAAGTTCCAAAAATAATACAAATAATATCCATATAACCTCTGCCCAGATTTTTCACTTGTTCTTATCATTTCACCCCATTTCTTTATTATTTGTCTGCTCCCACCCAAAAAAGTTTTTTTCTAAACTCTTGGAAGGCCTGCTGCAGATATCATGGTTTTTATTCCCATGAAGTATCCTACATACTTCAGTACATATTTCTGAATTTCCTAAGAATAGGGATATTCGTTAATAACTGTAATAGTACAGTTGTCAACTTCAGTAATTTAACATGGATAAAATACTTTTATTAAATCTACTGTCTGTATTCTAATACTGTTAACTGACCCTCAGTGTCCTTTTTAGCACTTTTTCCTTCTAGTACAAGATCTAGTCCAGGATCAGATATTGCATTTCATTGTCATGTTGATAAAGTCTCTTTTAATCTGGAACACTTTTACAGCCTTTCTTTGTTTTTTATGATATTGTCATTATTAAAGAATACTGCCCCTACTTTGTTTTTTTTTTTTTTGACAGCTTTAATTTTTCAGCACTTTATTTTTTTTTTTTATTTGATAAATTTAACGCCTTTTATTGCCATACCTCATTTTACTGTGCTTTGCT
The DNA here is from genome assembly GCF_027580195.1 of Bos mutus. Taxonomy (NCBI): domain Eukaryota; kingdom Metazoa; phylum Chordata; class Mammalia; order Artiodactyla; family Bovidae; genus Bos; species Bos mutus. The sequence continues at coordinate 98,959,541 of NC_091624.1, read as the reverse complement.
TTAGTGAGCTTTTATAGATACATGTTTTTTTTTTTTTTCCTTTGTTAATTTTCTGTTTAGTTGATTTATCCATAAGTGTGAGTGGGGTATTAAAGTCTCCCACTATTATTGTGTTATTGTTAATTTCTCCTTTCATACTTGTTAGGATTTGTCTTACATACTGCGGTGCTCCCATGTTGGGTGGATATATATTTATAATTGTTATATCTTCTTCTTGGATTGACCCTTTGATCATTATGTAGTGACCTTCTTTGTCTCTTTTCACAGCCTTTGTTTTAAAGTCTAATTTATCTGATACGAGTATTGTGACTCCTGCTTTCTTTTTGGTCCCAATTTGCATGGAAAATCTTTTTCCAGCCCTTCACTTTCAGTCTGTATGTGTCCCCTGTTTTGAGGTGGGTCTCTTGTAGACAACATATGTAGGGTCTTGTTTTTGTATCCATTCAGCCAGTCTTTGTCTTTTTGGTTGGGGCATTCAACCCATTTACGCCTAAGGTAATTACTAATAAGTATGATCCGTTGCCATTTACTTTATTGTTTTGGGTTCGAGTTTATACACCATTTTTGTGTTTCCTGTCTAGAGAATATCCTTTAGTATTTGTTGGAGAGCTGGTTTGGTGGTGCAGAATTCTCTCAGCTTTTGCTTGTCTGAAAAGCTTTTGATTTCTCCTTCATACTTGAATGAGATCCTTGCTGGGTACAATAATCTGGGCTGTAGGTTATTTTCTTTCATCATTTTAAGTATGTCTTGCCATTCCCCTCCTGGCTTGAAGAGTTTCTATTGAAAGATCAGCTGTTATCCTTATGGGAATTCTCTTGTGTGTTATTTGTTGTTTTTCCCTTGCTGCTTTTAATATTTGTTCTTTGTGTTTGATCTTTGTTAATTTGATTAATATGTGTCTTGGGGTGTTTCTCCTGGGTTTATCCTGTTTGGGACTCTCTGGGTTTCTTGGACTTGGGTGATTATTTCCTTCCCCATTTTAGGAAGTTTTCAACTATTATCTCCTCAAGTATTTTCTCATGGTCTTTCTTTTTGTCTTCTTCTTCTGGAACCCTATGATTCAATGTTGTAGCGTTTAATATTGTCCTGGAGGTCTCTGAGATTGTCCTCATTTCTTTTAATTCGTTTTTCTTTTATCCTCTCTGATTCATTTATTTCTACCATTCTATCTTCTAATTCACTAATCCTATCTTCTGCCTCTGTTATTCTACTATTTGTTGGCTCCAGAGTGTTTTTAATTTCATTTATTGCATTATTCATTATATATTGACTCTTTTTTTATTTCTTCTAGGTCCTTGTTAAACCTTTCTTGCATCTTCTCAATCCTTGTCTCCAGGCTATTTATCTGTGATTCCATTTTAATTTCAAGATTTTGGATCAATTTCACTATCATTATTTGGAATTCTTTATCAGGTAGATTCCCTATCTCTTCCTCTTTTGTTTGGTTTGGTGGGCATTTATCCTGTTCCTTTATCTGCTGGGTATTCCTCTGTCTCTTCATCTTGTTTAAATTGCTGAGTTTGGGAGTCCTTTCTGTATTCTGGCAGTTTGTGGAGTTCTCTTATTTGTGGCGTTTCCTCGCTGTGTGTGGGTATGTAGAGGTGGCTTGTCAAGGTTTCCTGGTTAGGGAAGCTTGTGTCGGTGTTCTGGTGGGTGGAGCTGTATTTCTTCTCTTTGTTCAGTCGCTGGGGAGGGGGAGGAGGGATGCTGCAAACAAATGACACTGGGGTGCGCAGCAGTGCTTCAGCCACACTGGGTCTGCCCCAAGCCTCCCTGCCCACACTGCTCAGGCTCTAGGTTGTTCCGCCGGAACAACTGAGGCTGGGCCTGGGTGCATGCACCTCCCAGGTCCAAGCCGCTCAGGTTCAGGCACTCAGGTAGTCCTCAGAGGCGCAGACTCAGTTGGGGCTGCGTTTTGTGCTCCTCCCAGGTCCGAGCAGCTCAGGTGATGAGGTGTTTGGTGAGCGCCAATGCTGCGACTTATCGCCTCCCGCCACTTGGTTATCTGGGTGTAAAACCGCACACCTTCTCAGGCAGATGTTGACCGTCCCAGACCCCCAATAAGTTTTAGTTAGCAAAGAAGCCAGTTTTATAGATAATGTCTCTCTGGGGCTGCGATTGCCCCCTTCCGCTCTGGGCTGTCTGTCACCGAGGGGAAGGTTTGCAGCCGGCTACCTCTGTTTAGTCCTTTGTTCCGCAAGCGCTGGTTGGCGGTGTCTTAGGTTAGGCTGGCTTTTCGCATGGTAGATATCCCACAGTCTGGTTTGCTAGCCCAAATTATTTCGCCAGATAGTGCTCAGGTATTCAGGCCAGATTCTTACTCTCAGCGATGCAGCCCGCCCGCGCCTCCCTGCCCAGCCCCCGCTAATGGCGGATGCAGGCGCCTCTGCGCTGCTTCTCCGCTGGAGGAGTTACCGTAGGGCTCGCAATCTGCAGTTTTAATTGTTTATTTATTTTTCTCCCTGTTATGTTGTCCTCTGTGCTTCCAAAGCTCGGCACGGATTCGCAGTGAGAAGGTTTCTGGTGTTTGGAAACTTCTCTTTTTAAGACTCCTTCCCGGACGGAACTCCGTCCCTCCCTCTTTTGTCTCTTTTATTGTCTTTAATATTTTTTCCTACCTCCTTTCGAGGAGTTGGGTTGCTTTTCTGGGTGCCTGGATGTCCTCTGCCGGCATTCAGAAGTTGTTTTGTGGAATTTACTCGACGTTTAAATGCTCTTTTGATGAATTTGTGGGGGAGAAAGTGTTTTCCCCGTCCTACTCCTCCGCCATCTTGGCGCCTTCCCCTGTATTTTATTTTTTAACTTTACAATATTGTATTGGTTTTGCCATATATCAAAATGAATCCGCCACAGGTATATATGTGTTCCCCATCCTGATCCCTCCTCCATCCTCCCTCCCCATACTATCCCTCTGGGTCATCCCAGTGCTCCAGCCCCAAGCATCCAGTATCGTGCATCAAACCTGGACTGGCGACTCATTTCATACATGATATTATACATGTTTCAATGCCATTCTCCCAAATCATCCCACCCTCTCTCTCAGAGTCCAAAAGACTGTTCTATACATCAGTGTCTCTTTTGCTGTCTTGTATACAAGGTTATTGTTACCATCTTTCTAAATTCCATATATATGCGTTAATATACTGTATTGGTGTTTTTCTTTCTGGCTTACACTCCTATTTTAACAAATGATCAGAGGGTATAAAGAGGGAAATCAGAAATAATTCAAAATAAATCTAAAAAATCACCATAACATACAAAACATATGATATAGAGTGTATGTAGTATATAAAGTGAAATTTTTAGCTGTGAGTTCATATACTAAAACAGAAAAAAATTTCTAATAAATAATTAACCTTTCACCTTAAGAGACTTGAGATAAAAAGAAAAGCAAACCAAACTTAAAGCAAGAAGGTAAAAGGAAATAGTAGCTATCAGAGTGGTAAATAATAAAAGAAAAATTGAAAAACCATAGAAATTAGTGAAACCAAAAATAGTTTCTTTGAAAAAAATCAATAAGCTTGATAAAATTTTATGTACATTTCCAAAGAATGAAGAGAACCCTCAAAGAGCTAAATCATCTGTAAAAGAGCAAGCATTGCTATGGGCCTTATGATACTAACAGAGATTATATAAGGAATACTATGAAAAATTCTATGGCAATTAATTACTTAGGTGAAAATAACATATTCCTTGAAAGGTGCAAGGTACCAAAAGTATATCAATTAGAAGAAATAAAAACAAGACAATAGCAATAGAAAATATGAATGAACCTATAAAAATGAAGAGATTAAAATAGTAATAAAATATTTTAAATTTATTTAAATATTTATTATAATAAAATAGTAATTTAAAAACTATTCACAAGTCAAAATCTGGGCCAAGAATGCTAAATTCTATCAAATTTTTCGAAAATTGTAAATACCATTTTCACAAACGTTTTCAAAACATAAAGGAGGGAATAATTTCCAAATTATTGTATAAAGTGAGTTTTACTCTAGTACTTAAACTATCAAAGACATTACAAGAAAAAAGAAAGACTACAGGAAAATATATCTTATGAATATGGTTGAAAATATCCTTAACAGAATATTAGAAAACTTAATCCAGCAACATGTTAAATTATCATATACAATCACTAATTAAGATTTCAAAGATATGAGATTAGGTTAACATCCAGAAATCAATTAATGGAATATGTTGTATCAGTCGAATAAAAAGCAGAAATATATAACACTAGACACAGAAAAAGATGAGCACTGAAGAATTGATACTTTTGAACTGTGGTGTTGGAGAAGACTCTTGAGAGTCCCTTGGACTGCAAGGAGATCCAACCAGTCCATTCTGAAGGAGATCAGCTCTGGGTGTTCTTTGGAAGGAATGATGCTGAAGCTGAAACTCCAGTACTTTGGCCACCTCATGCAAAGAGTTGACTCATTGGAAAAGACTCTGATGCTGGGAGGGATTGTGGGCAGGAGGAGAAGGGGACGACAGAGGATGTGATGGATGGATGGCATCACTGACTTGATGGACGTGAGTTTGAGTGAATTCTGGCAGTTGGTGATGGACAGGGAGGCCTGGCGTGCTGTGATTCATGGGGTCGCAAAGAGTCCGACATAACTGAGCGACTGAACTGAACTGAACTGAACTAAGGATGATTATTCTTCCATTCAACAAAGTATTGGAAGGTCTAGACAGTGCAAAAAGTCAAGAAAGGAAATAAAAGACATACAAATGATAAAATTGTCACTATTCACAGATGATATAATTATGTATATAAAATATCCCCCCAAATCTACAAAATTAACCTTGAAAATAATAAATGAGTTCACAAAGTTTTCAGCATAGAACATAAATATAGAAAATTGATTTTATTTTTATATACCAGTGATGGGCACATAGACACTGAATTTAAAAGTACACCATTTACAATCACTCAAAAGTGAAATTATTTGGGTATACTTCTAGGAAATATGTACAGGACTTGAGTACTGAAAACTACAAAACAGATGAAAGAAATCGAGGAAAGAACACATAGCCCAAAGTCAAGGTATTACTGCTATAACCTCTGGTGTGTATGGGCTTCCCTTATGGCTCAGCTGGTAAAGACTCTGCCTGCAAAGCGGGAAACAAGACTTCGTATCCCTGGGTTGGGAAGATTCCCACTCCAGTATTCTGGCCTGGAAAATTCTACAGACTGTTGTTACGGGGTCGCCAAGAGTCATTGACGATTGAAGGACTTTCACTTTCAGTCACTGGTATGTACATGAAGGGATGAAGTCCACTTGCTGACTTGTTTGCTGATTTTTTTTTTTTTTTACTGAATATTTTAGATAAAATCATAATGTGAAGACATGCACATGTAAACTAGTTCAGATTTTCTTGGAGATGAAATTCTTGACTATGTTGGTTTCATCCTCAGCAACCTCAGAGGCTAGCAGTGGGATGCTATGTATCAGTATACTCCATGCCACAAGCCAAGTGTGGGCAGACAGGCCCCAAGATGCCACCGCATCGGTCTGCTTTGTTGGTCACATTGGCAAGTCAGTAGGTGAAAAATACATTGGGAGATAGAATGCTGGGGTTCCAGAATTTTTCTTAGTCAATCTGGAAAACTGCTAGATGAATTTGCCATCTCTGAGTCCTTTTGTATGTTACTAAGACTGAGATAATATTTTTATTGTCTTTTGAAACCTATTCTATTATGCTACATGAACATTTTAAACGTCACAGAACCCTGAAAATAAAATCTGTTTGACACTGACTCTTATTTGCCTAGTAGTGGTGGTAGTAAATACTGTTACCTCAAACACTGTATGTTATCACATCTAATGGTTAAAAAAAAATAAATCAAGGAAGATTGAAATAAATGGAGAAATTTAACTTGCTTAAGATGTCAATTTACCTGAAAGTAACAAACAGCTTTGACAAAATCGCTGTTATGAACCCAGTGATATTTTTCTAATTATTAAATATTCTAAAGTTTATAATAATGGTAACATTAATCTTAATATGTGTATTTGAATTTATTATAATTAATGATCATGGAAAATTCAACATCAGTCAGGTTTGCCTTTTACACTTAGAAAATACCATCTACTTTAGCTTCAAAAATGTTAATTTCTAAGGCATATCCATGTGGTAGAGTTTGAAATAGACCCCCAGCCTGGAGAACTTAGAAGTAACAACTGATTTAGAAGAATAGGACCACAGTAAATGATGTTCTGAGTCATTTGAATGACTTTTATTTATTGCAATGTAAAATAGCTGATTAGAAGGCTTTAGAGCTTTATTGTAAATCAGAATTTATGACACAGGGTAAATGCAACCTCATGAAAGCTGTAATATAAGCCACTTTAGGGAAAAGAAAAAAATCCTTTAACCAATAATAAGACCTTTGACACAATTATTTACAAGTAGACGTGAAAGATCTAGTGGTGCCTTTTATACTGCCACAGTGCATTTACCTCCTAGGCTTAACTTCAACGTGGATAAACTATTTTACATACAGACTAGCTTACATCTGTATTGTTGTTATAGAAATGAAAATCAATAAATCTTCTCTAATGATGTCAAATAAGTAATGACTCCAAAAGTATTCCCTAACGAGGGCACTATTTTAAAATAGCATGCAATAAGCAAAACTGAAATAACACTAGAAGATGCACCATTATCCACCCATTGTCACTAAGCTCCTTAAAAAAGTTACACACTAACAGCAAAATTATTCCAGTGTCCCATTCACTCAGATCACTTTTCCAGCCTATGAGATCTCAAAGCAGGAAGCATTTAAAAAACTGAACTATGTTAGCATTCATATGGGGCTACTCTAAAATTCATCATAGAAGAGGAATTTCCCACTCTTACCTTCCACTCTTTACATATTTTTCTTTCTGTGATGGGACTAAGTTATGTATGCCATTCAGTGTATTGGGGTTCATCTGATATGGAATTATCAAACATGTTAATTAGAAATTATTGATGTAGCTAAGAAATTAAAACAATATGACAACATTAGGAACAGGTTTTAGCCAAAATTATGGAGCAGACATTGCCAGAATTATATATGTAATTTTAAGCTGTTCGGTTCAGTTCAGTTCAGTCGCTCAGTCGTGTCCGACTCTTTGCGACCCCATGAATCGCAGCACGCCAGGCCTCCCTGTCCATCACCAACTCCCAGAGTTCACCCAAATCCACGTTCATCGAGTCAGTGATGCCATCCAGCCATCTCATCCTCTGTCGTCCCCTTCTCCTCCTGTCCCCAGTCCCTCCCAGCATCAGAGTCTTTTCCAATGAGTCAGCTCTTCGCATGAGGTGGCCAAAGTACTGGAGTTTCAGCTTTAGCATCATTCCTTCCAAAGAAATCCCAGGGCTGATCTCCTTCAAAATGGACTGGTTGGATCTCCTTGCAGTCCAAGGGACTCTCAAGAGTCTTCTCAACACCACAGTTCAAAAGCATCAATTCTTCGGCTCTCAGCCTTCTTCACAGTCCAACTCTCACATCCATACATGACCACTGGAAAAACCATAGCCTTGACTAGATGAACCTTTGTTGGTAAAGTAATGTCTCTGCTTTTGAATATGCTATCTAGGTTGGTCATAACTTTCCTTCCAAGGAGTAAGTGTCTTTTAATTTCATGGCTGCAGTCACCATCTGCAGTGATTTTGGAGCCCCAAAAAATAAAGTCTGACACTGTTTCCACTGTTTCCCCATCTATTTCCCATGAAGTGATGGGACCGGATGCCATGATTTTAAGCTGTAATACAACTCTAATATATATGTATTCAATATATATTATTGATTCAATCCCTGGTATTTATATGGTTTAATTCCTGATCTGGAATACACCCCAGAGTAGGAAATGGCAATCAACTCCATCAGTCTTGCCTGGGAAATCCCATAGACAGAGTTAGGTAGCTGGCTACAATTCATGGGTTCACAAAGACACAATTTAGCTACTGAACAATAACAACATATATTCATATATATACTTCAGCATATAGTATGAAGCTGTATGCTATTTTATTTTTTAAAAAATTATTTACTTTAATTGAAGGCTAATTACTTCACAATATTGTAGTGTTTTTTGCCATATATTGACATGAATCAGCCATGGGTGTACATGCGTTCCGCATCCTGAACCCCTCTCCCACCTCCCTCCGCATCCCATCCCTTAGGCTCATCCCAGTGCACCAGCCCTGAGCACCCTGTCTCATGCATCGGACCTGGACTGGCGATCTGTTTCACATATGATAATATACATGTTTCAATGCTATTCTCTCAAATCATCCCACCCTTGCCTTCTCCCACCAAGTCCAAAAGACTGTTCTATACATCTGTGTCTCTTTTGCAATCTTGCATATAGAGTCATCATTACCATCTTTCTAAATTCCATATATATGCATTGATATACTGTATTGGTATTTTTCTTTCTGACCTACTTCACTCTGTATAATAGGCTCCAGTTTCATCCACCTCATTAGAACTGACTCAAATGTATTCTTTTAATGGCTGAGTAATAACTCCAGGAGTTGGTGATGGACAGGGAGGCCTGGCGTTCTGTGATTCATGGGGTCACGAGGAGTCGGACAAGACTGAGCAACTGAACTGAACTGAACTAAATATTCCATTGTGTATATGTACCACAGCTTTCCTTGTTGTTATATAAAAAAGAAATTGACTTTTGTGCATTAATCTCATATTCCACAACCTTCCTATCAGTTCAGTCACTCAGTCATGTCTGACTCTGCGACCTCATGGACTTCAGCACACCAGGCTTCCCTGTCCAGCACCATATCCCAGATCTTGCTCAAACTCATTCCATTGAGTTGGTGATGCAATCCAATCATCTCGTCCTCTGTCTTCCTCTTCTCCTCCCGCCTCCAATCTTTTCTAGCAGCAGTGTATTTTTCAGTGAGTCAGTTCTTCTCATGAGGTAGCCGAAGTATTGGAGCTTTAGCTTCAGCATCAGCCCTTCCAATGAAAATTCAGGACTGATTTTCTTTAGGATGGACTGGTTTGATCTCCTTGCAATTCAAGGGACTCTCAAGAGTCTTCTCCAATATCACAGTACAAAAGCAGCAGTTCTTCGGCACTCAGCTTTCTTTATGGTCCAACTCTCACATCCATACATGACTACTGGAAAAATGATAGCTTTGAGGACCTTTGTCAGCAAAGTAATGCTCTGCTTTGTAATATACTGTCAAGGTTTGACATAGTTTTCCCTCCAAGAAGCAAGCGTCCTTTAATTTCATAGCTGTAGTCACCATCTGCAGTGATTTTAGAGCCCAAGAAAATGGTCTGTCACTGTTTCTATTGTTTTCCCATCTATTTGCCATGAAGTGATGGGACCAGATGCCATGATCTTCATTTTCTGAATGTTGAATTTTAAGCCAACTTTTTTACTCCCCTCTTTCACTGTCATCAAGAGGCTCTTTTGTTCCTCTTCACTTTCTGCTATAAGGGTAGTGGCATCTGCATATCTGAGGTTGTTGATATTTCTCCTGGCAATCTTGATTCCAGCTTGTCCTTCATCCAGCCCAGAAGTTCCCATGATGTACTCTGCATACAAGTTAAGTAAGCAACCTTGGTGTAATTGCTTATTGACTTCAGGATTTTTTTTTTTCTTTTCTGTTGTTGATTCCTTAGTATTTTCTATAGATAGTAGTGTCATCTGGGAACAAAGACCATTTTATTTCTTCCTTCCCAGTCTGTATATCTCTTATGCATTATCTAAGACTTGTAGTACAATGTTGAGCATCATGTTTGAAAGTACACATCATTACCTTTCTCCTGATTTTGTTGGGAAACCATCTAGTTCCTCATGTTAAATGTGATGCTAGCTGTTATGTTTTTATGGATGTCCTTTGTAAAGTTGAGAAATTTCTCTTATGTTCCCTGTTAGCTGAGAGTTTTTATTATTAACAGGTGTGTGCTCTTCTCAAATGCTTTTTTTTTTCATTTACAGATATGATCATGTAATTTTTCTTCCTTAGACTGTTGATGATGGATAAGATAAATTAATTTTTGAATGTTGAATCAATCTTATATACCTAGAATACATCCCAGGTGGCTATGGCTTATACGTTTTCATATATTACTGGGGTTTGTTTGCTATTATTTTATTAAGGATATTTACATCTGTATTCATGAAAGATATGTCTGTAGTTTTTCCCTCTTGTGATGTCTCTGTTTGGTTTGGGTATTAAGGTAATGCTTCCTCATACAGTGAGTTAGGAAGTATTCTCTCTGCCTATATTTTCTGGAAAAGATTGTAGAATATTAGAGTAATTTCTTCCTTAAATATTTGTTAGAATTTTCCAGTGAACACTGATACTTTCTGTTTTAAAAGCTTATTAATTCAATTTATTTAATCATATATATATATAGTTTATTCTACCTGTATAAGCTTTGGTAGGTATGTCTTTAAAGAAACTGGTCCATGTTGTCTATTATTAAATTTTTGGAGATAGAATTGTTCATAATATTCATTTGTTATCCTTTTAATGTGTGCAAAATGAATAGTGATAGATCCTCTGTCATTTCTGATACTAGTAATTTATATATTCTCTCTTTTTTCTCTTTTGTTTCATTTTCAGTAGATTTGTATTTTCTCATTATTTTTGTTTTTCTGTGCTTTTTTAAAAAATTGCTGTTTATGTCATATTTTATTTATTTAAACAACTAGTCATTGGGAAGTTTCTCTTCTTGAATGCCGGCGTGTCTGAGTTACTATTAATATCCTTGAGATTTATTCTGTTTGAGGCTATGTTACTTGAAAACAATCTTATCTTTTAGGATGCTGATTTTTAAACCATACAAGTGGGGTTACCATAGTCTTTAGACTGTATGTTAATTTTCTCCACTATGGACTACTCTTCCAGATGAAGTTTTCCTCCTGGGCTTGTGGGATAAAGCATTGCTATCTTTTCCTGTGTGGGCTCTGATGATTCTTCATTCTGATCCCCTTCAGGTGCTACTTCCTAGGCCTCTTATAGTTTCCTTATACTATTTGTGTATTGATCAGTACTCATCTGAATAAACGAAGGAGAAACTTCCACATGATTTCAGAGTTTCCTCTGATATTCTAGAGTGCCTATAAACTCTGAACATCTGTGGTTCTCAGCCTCCGATCTGTCTTCAGTTCACAGGGTCTGCCTGTTTGCCTTGGCTCTCCTCCTTGTGCCTTGGCCTGGAATCTCTCTCTAGACAATTTTCTGGAGACAATCAGAGTTACCACATCATCACCCCCCACCGCCCCCATATTTTAGTGATTAGCCTGATATCCAGTGTTTTGAGCATTTTTGTTTTAATTTTTTTTCCTTTATGTTTTGGCTATTCCATATGAGAAGATGAATCTCGGGTTCTCCTTCTTGACAGAGAACAGATTATCAGTAATAGGATCAGTATTACCCTGAACATGAGAGACAGGAATTACACTCAAAACACATTTAGCTTATGAGGAAAGCGAATTAATTCATAAAATTCCAAAAGCTGTTGAACCCAGCTTCAGGTAAGGATGCAAGTGCTCCTGGACACCAAGAACGCTTGAACTTTAAATAGTCTCTCTCTACTTTTTACAGTTTCTGCTTCTCATTACTCATGGTGAGCCGCATCTTCTCATCATAGGCAACTTGGCTGCAAGGAACCCTGTGGTTTACATGTGTCTCTATTAAAATTAAAGAGGAAGTGTTTTGATGCTTTCTGTGGAGATACACGTTGTCCCTGCCTCATTCACTTTTCCACACTATCTTCTTTCATGGCAGTAGGAAGACTGTTTGAGCATCAGTATGTGTGTTTGGGTTGGTGAGGGTGAGTAGAGGCTACAATCAGGAAAAAAGATTGCTGTTCAGACTGCCCTACCACTGTGCTTTAAAAGTTAATAATGTCATACCAGTAGTCATATAACAAAAATACTGCAATATTCCTCTAGTTGGTATAGGGAAAAATTTTTATTTGTTTTCAAGAAAATAAGTTTCCCAGTGGAGTATGTGTTGATTATTTAAGTTTTGTATCCATTGTCAAAATTAAATACTGCTTTTACAGAGCAGACATCTTCTCTTTGAAGTACAATTGCATCTCAAGAGACTCCAGTTTTAAGTTTCTTGGACACAGATCATTTTGACACTCAGAGAAGTTTTCATTGGTGTTAATAATCTTTCTGATTTTTTTTCCTTCGACTTCTCACTTCTTCATCAGTTTTAATTTACATCATCTGTATCTGTAAACTTTATTTTTCTTGTGTTATTTTCTGAGACACAGAAGGGCAAATAACACCTACATGGATTATGGCAAAATAGCAACTATCAAGCAGCACTCTGGAAATACTCTAACATTATTCAGATTAATGTAGACATAGAGTCTGGGCTTCCCAGGTGGTGGTAAAGAAGCTGCCTTCCAGTGCTGGAGACATGAGATGTGGGTTCTTATGGCAGATCCCCTGGAGGAGGGCATGGCAACCCACTCCACTATTCTTGCCTGGAGAATCCCATGGACAGAGGAGCCTGGCAGGCCATGTTCCTTCCAGTTGAAAAGAATTGAACATAACTGAAATGACTAAGCAGGCAGACAGGCAGAGAGACTAAAGTTTTATTAAAAAAAAATAGCTTGGAAATCACTGTTAGTGTCAGAGACATTGCAATAATTTTTATCACTGTCATCTTTGGAAGTCAGTGATATGTTTCTCTTTCTTCATCTGATAGGGATGTAGAACTGACTATCAAATGAGTCAATTACTAAGTCAGGCAAATTTTTGATGGAGGAGAAGCAATGATTATTTTTCAAAGTGAGTGATGTACTGTATTGTTGGCTACATTTCATTGAAATATATGTAAGAAATTCAGCCCCGACAGCCTTCTAAAAAACTCTCTCTGGCTAAACCAGGTTTTAGTTTTACATTTAAACAAAATTTTTGAAAAGTAAGATAATTGTGAACTTTCATTATTTTTTTCAGAGATCATTTTTCTATGTGATCAGATAATAGGTATCTCAGATATGGTAATATTAAAAAAACAGCTTAGGCATTATGAATAATAGGATGAAGAAGTGGAAAAGACTTATTCTTATACAGTTAAAACTAATTTAATGCATGCAAAATTTACCACCCATGGGAGGACCTGTTGGTTGATGAGTTTACATAGTTAGGCTGGGACCAAGCTGAAAAAAGGTTTCTACATGATAATTATTTGGATAGAAGCTTTGAATTCACTGAGAACAATAGCAAGATTTCCAAAGAGAAGTACCATAATTTGTAGTATATTATTATATAGTATATTATTTTCTGTTAATTAAGGATAAAATATTAATTAATGAAACAACTTTGATTTTCCAGAATAAAAATATTTACACATTGAACCCCCTCATGTTAAATATTACTATCATTAATTTACTCCATTTTTCTTTATATTTTTTATTCAAATAGAAAATAAATTAGAAATGAAAATGGAGTTAAAAGAAACTATGGCCACGATAACTTTTTCCCTAACTTTTTATCATTAAATATGAATATTTTTTACTATTGTGTGTTGTCAATTACTCCAGTGCCATTTTGTCTTTGCTTATTTTGTCCTTGGATATGTACAAAGGAACTCAAAATTTTGTTGGTATTTATGCAATCATTTGTTTATTGCCTTTTTAATGGTCCCAGCTCTGTTGATTAAACTTTTATCCAACTTCAGTTTTACAACCTATAGAGTTTAATTATCAAAAGGCAAGTTTTAGCATTTTCATTGTCTTACTTCGAAAAGTTGGAAGATAATGTACAAGGTCTTCTGAATTTACAGTCATTGGCTAGCTTTACAAATTCAATTTTGATTATTAAATTATATTGTGGTTCTTACTGTTTGAAAACCTTCGAATAGCAGTGGGCCAGATGTTGTTGCCTGAGTAGATACCAAGATATTTTAATCAGCAGCTGTAGCATTATAAACCTCCTCTTTTAATACTTCACTTTAAATTTTCCATCTGCTTTTAGCATCTGGTCAGTTCTGCTTAGGTTACCATTCTATTTCATTTCTTCTTTTTTGCCCCCAAAATAACATGGTTTACATGAAACTTGTCTATTAGCCATTCAGACCAAATCAGATATGCCACTTTTTAAAATTTTAAAACACAGTATTTAAGTAATGATTGTAGTAATACTCATGTTTATATAGAGTTTTCATTTTTCAGTGCATCTATGGTACATAATGTAGGCTAATGACATGTTACACTTACTATGATAATATTCACTAAAGAAAACTTAATTATCAGACTGATCAAGTTGCAGATCCATCACCCTTTTCAGAAGGATGTGTTGATAAAATAACCATGCTGAAGTATTCTTTCACATTTGTCTTATTACTGAGGAATGGCTTTAAACAGTATTTCATAACATAGGTATAAAATCTGTAAAAATAATAGCAACATACAGTTGCCAGTATTTGAGACCAGAATTCTAGAGACTGAGTCAAAGATGACATTATTGGAACCTTGTACACAGCAACTGTTCTGTACTGCTCAGGAACTGCTCTTTTCCATCATCTTCTCCAAATATAAGCTTCCCTGAAGCCTGGGGTGCTCTGTGAAAATGAATGCATCTATACCAACCCACACATCTCTTACTTTACTAAAATGCTACGGCACCTAATTTACTAAAATACTGATTTTCATGCTTTAATGTGTAATTTTACTTAACCAATTAGGTTAGAAGTCAATTTAGAGGTGGAGAATCCCAGAGACAGAGAAGCCTGGTGGGCTGCTATCTGTGGGGTCGCACAGAGTTGGACACGACTAAAGCGACTTAGCAGCAGCAGCAGCAGCAGCAGCTTTATTTATCTATATACTTTGAAAGTGAAAGTCGCTCAGTTGTGTCCGATTCTTTGCAACCCCATGCACTATACAGTCCATGGAATTCTCCAGACCAGAATACTGGAGTGGGTAGCCTTTCCCTTCTCCAGGGGATCTTCCCAACATAGGGATCGATCCAGGCCTCCCACATTGCAGGCAGATTCTTCACCAGCTGAGTCACAAGGGAAGTCCAAGAATACTGGGGTGGGTAGCCTAGCCCTTCTCCAGGGGATCTTCGTGACCCTGGAATCAAACCAGGGTCTCCTGCATTGCAGGTGGATTCTTTACCAACTGAGCTATCAGGGAAGTCCATCTATATTCTTTATAAAACTGAATATACTTTGATGATTTAGAGAACATACAGTAACGTTGAGGAGTAAGAGATCATTCACATTATAGAGTGAGCAACCCAGATAGTGTGAAGTTAATAGACTTTAACAATCAAACAGCATTGAGTAAATAAGCCGGGAAACATTTATTTAGGCAGTGGAGCAGAGGGCATATTTACAGCTAAATTCAGTTTACAAACAGAACAAATTCTAAATTCCTTCACTGAAAAATATATTTTGTGCCCAATATATACATGCCCATCACACTTTGATGTCCTCATATACCCCAGAAATAAAAGAACAAACAAAAAAAACCCAAGTACAGCCACTATGGAGAACAGTGTGGAGATTCCTTAAAAAACTGGAAATAGAACTGCCTTATGATCCAGCAATTCCACTGCAGGGCATACACACTGAGGAAACCAGAAGGGAAAGAGACACGTGTACCCCAATGTTCATCGCAGCACTGTTTATAATAGCCAGGACATGGAAGCAACCTAGATGTCCATCAGCAGATGAATGGATAAGAAAGCTGTGGTACATATACACAATGGAGTATTACTCAGCCATTAAAAAGAATACATTTGAATCAGTTCTAATGAGGTGGATGAAACTGGAGCCTATTATACAGAGTGAAGTAAGCCAGAAGGAAAAACACCAATACAGTATACTAACGCATATATATGGAATTTAGAAAGATGGTAACAATAACCCTGTATACGAGACAGCAAAAGAGACACTGATGTATAGAACAGGCTTATGGACTCTGTGGGAGAGGGAGAGGGTGGGAAGATTTGGGAGAATGGCATTGAAACATGTGAAATGTCATGTATGAAACGAGATGCCAGTCCAGGTTCAATGCACGATGCTGGATGCTTGGGGCTGGTGCACTGGGACGACCCAGAGGGATGGTGTGGGAGGGGAGGAGGGGAGGAGGGTTCAGGATGGGGAACACATGAGAAATAAAGGAATAAAAAATAAAAAAAAATAAAAAAAAAATAATAAAAATAAAAAATAGATAAAAAAAAAAACCAAAGCATATATAGCTTCTTATATGTAGTTTATAATCCAATGGAGACTAGAAAATAATTTTTCCAAAAATTGTATCACCTAAAGATCATGTTATAAGACCTAGGAGCTTTATAAGACAGTTTCCTAGAAAAGTATTAAACATACTTTATAGTACTTTAAAAGACCATGTATTTCCTAAGTGTGTTTGGAAAACTCTGGTGTTTGAGGCTACAGTACTTGCATGGATTTTGATAGGAGCAAAAAGAACTGTAACAATGATAAAAGTTAGATTTGATAACAACAAAAAAAATACATGAAATTTGGGTTTTGACCAGTTTTAGTTGTTACAACTAGTACATCAATAAAGTGATCATGTCTGGACATAGCAATAAATGCTTCAGAATCATGTCGTGAGGTAATGGTAAATGAGGTGAAAAAAAGAATTTCATCAGAACAGAAATATTTCCCTTGGTCATTAATTTTGAAATCTTGATTGTAAGAACAGTTTTCAGATGAATGGCAGAACAACTCTTTATTTAAATAGTATATTATCAGTTTCTGATGGATGCATATCCTTAATTTCAACAAATCCTACATAGTTCACCCTAGTATGCATTATTAGTATTTACTCTCTAGTGCTTTTGATGCATTTATAATAACCCCAGATAAGAAAGAACTATTTGTACTTAATATAAAGGAAAGATGTTTGATGTAACTGAACCCAAGTTATATTTTCAGCGAATTATTTTTAAATAGATTGCATAGATCACATCTGACTGTGATATTCTTTGGTGACAAAACCCATTGCCAAGTCTCAAGTACTTAAAAGATTGTAAATCAAGCAAAACAATTTGTATTTGTTAACCTTGATTTTTAAAAACCAAATCAAAATAAATTACTTAATTCTAAAATGGCATAAATAAAAACAACAAACAAAATTAAATTTTGCTTGTCGTTTATCAAACCACAATAATATATTTGAGCATACTCTTACTAGTAGTGATGGCTTTTACTTATCCTCAAAGTATTTAATTTTTTATCAACTAGAACTATATCCATTTATCCATCTAATTTAGTGATTTTAGTTATGGTAAAGACGGAAACACAAAAGCCAAATAAAAATGGACTTTAATTGTGAAATGATGGATTTAAGATTATGATTTGTGAATTAGGAAAGTTTATAGATTGAGATATTAATTTTACAAATTTACCTATTTAATGTTATCATATAATATATACAACAAAAATAACTATCATAATGTTCAATATGAGATAAAAATGCAAAAACCAGTAAACAACAGAACAGTCAAATAATTATAACTGAATTTTGGTGTTATATATCAGGAACTCTTACCAGGTTTTATTTTGCTTTTAGGAAATAATAGTGTCCTAATCATTCTTCCTAATAGGCCCTTTGACATCAATCATTGCTTAGAAAGCCCTTTCTGCTTTCTTCAAGAATGGGGCATTTTTTATTTTGTTAAAATCCAGAATAATAAAAGCCTAAAACAAAGTTATATTCCAACATTAAACTTCTAAAATAACAAATTATATATGGAATATTTTTTCAAGCATTTTGGAAAAATGTGCTCATAAATCAATCTCTTAAATGAAAATGAATAAATCTTCAAATACTTAAATTGTCTATTAGCAGCCATTGCATTTTGTCAAGATGTTGTGAAATCAGTTCTGTGGATTATTTAATAGGATGAATAAAAAAGAATAAGGAACAATGCAATTTCTTATAATGAGTTCTTTAAACTGAAATACTTATTATTATTCCTCAGTCTAAAATTGCTGTGTATTTTTATTACATTTGCAGAAACTAAAGATGATTTGCAAACACAATTTCCAAAATAGGTAATTTCAACTTCAGAAGTTTGCAAAGAAAACAGAGAAGGAGACATTTGACAGCACGTAGATCTTCTAAGAAAAGACACCACCTGTTTGCAGGTCCATGCATATCTAGGAAATCATGTTGGTGGTAATGTTTTAAACTCACAGTGAACGTTATTTCCAGTGTAATATTTTTGATTATTTTTGCATTCAGTTATTGAACTTCGTATAGTTCAATCAAAACCTACGTTGGTGGTTATTTCCTAAGTTTTTATATATGTGAAGAAATTACTCTTTACTATCACTCCATACCCTGCATGTTCCTTGCCAACACTGAGGAAGGCAGAGAGCTATTTTGGTAGAGAGTTCATTCACCCACAGCACTGCTGGGGATTCAAAATAGATTTCTTGTAGTTTTCCAATTAATCTGCAGGGGATCTAGTCCAAGCTGGAAAGAAGTGGGACCTGCTGAGACTGGCTGAATATCTGTTTGCATGAGAGAGAGCTCATGTGATAACCAGCATCACAGTTCATTTAGCTCCATTAGTAAAAATGCTAATGTTTGATTATATGGGACAGACACCAAGAGACTGATGCTTTTGATTTAGCCATTCAGTAAAACAAACCAAGAAATTAAAAAAAAAAACAAACTTGAAGTTATGTAATCTAGATTATGCTAAATCACTTCAATCGTGTCCGACTCTGTGCGACCCCATAGATGGCAGCCCACCAGGCTCCCCTGTCCCTGGGATTCTCCAGGCAAGAAGACTGGAGTGGGTTGCCATTTCCTTCTCCAATGCATGAAAGTGAAAAGTGAAAGTGAAGTCACTCAGTCGTGTCCAACTCTTAGCAACCCCATGGACTGCAGCCTAACAGGCTCCTCCATCCATGGGATTTTCCAAGCAAGAGTACTGGAGTGGGGTGCCATTGCCTTCTCCGAATCTAGATTAAGCCTTTTAAAAAAATAAGACGTCCTGTTCTGAGCAATGTTTCCTTGACTTGCTTTTGCTTTTTATAAGAAGGTGAGAGTTAAAATATGTTTTTAAAATCTAGTTGGATAGATATAAATGTTAAAAAAAATAAAAATATCTTGCTTGACTTCTCATGAATCCCCATATCAAAAACACAGAGAGGGCTTCTCTTATAGTAATGAAATCATTTACCTCTACCATAATTTCCTTTATATATGTACTTCTTGAATAGTTATTGTCAGGGAAGAGTTTTCCCTTAGCAGTCATGAGTCATACCCTTGAGAAATGCTCCCAGGAAGAGAGAATTCATAGTTTACTAGGAGAAATATCGAATTTTGTGTGTGTGCACATAGATGTTTGTTTTCCTGTTTCATTCTCCCTTGCTCATTCCCTTGAGAGACAACAGTAGAATCATTTTGCTGAAAGCTACTTGGCAACAGTATTAGGGCCATATCCAAATTGCTTTCATCCTCTATAAGCCTGTGGGGAACTTTAATGGTTTTTGATTGTAGACCTCAACTTCCATCTTAGAGAAGTGTTTTTCTAAATCTCATTGTAAGTTTGTAAGTTGCCCACATAGAAAGGACTGGGGTTATGTAGACTTAGTTTTTCAGGAAACAACAATAACAAAAAATAGAGTGGCTTTGTAACAGACAGGATAAGTTTCAGTAAAATAGCAAGTGGACTGGGTTGACTACAGTTGTCGTTTGATCGCTCATGGTGTTGCATGAGAAATTACCATATATCTTTGGGGTTGCAACTTGATGAGGATGAGTACTCCCCAAAAAACTGCTTCCGTAAGCAACTTTATTTTTGCCACAAATTCATTTTAAAAATTTGAAGGGTGAAACAAAATGTTGGTGTTCATGATGCCATGTTCTTTCATGAGAGTAGCAAAGGGAAGAATAAGATACAGAATAATAATTGTAATAATTAAAATAATAATTGTAATATAACAATAATGATAATGATTGTACACATCTAAAACATTAGACAGTCCTCTAAAAGGGGACAGTTTGAATATATGGGCTTCTATATTTCTATTGAAATTTAGCAGCATGTTTCACATTTCAAAAAGGGGTAAAAATTTATGAAACTTTTAGCACTGACATGTGAATATCAAATTTACATTATATCATGTATCCCAAGCTACCTTCCTAAATCTGTCTGCATTTGATTTTGAATATCTTTCTCTGAATGACTTGAAGGTATAACTCAGATTTATTCTTATAACAGCTGCATACTATCACATTGAATATTGTACTATAACTTATGTATCCAGTTTATGACCTGTCCAATTTTCTATGATTACATAGTAACTGTATTGAAAACTTGGAGAACATTGTATTTGTAGAAATAGATCTCTTAACATTTAAATTGGCCCATGCTTTTACTAACATTGGAAAGAAATATTAATGTACTTCTTGGAGTCACGTCATCAAATGGAAGTCATTGCTGTTGTTTGGTATTTTTAGAAAAAACTATTTGATGTTGTTGCTATTTACTCATTATTCTATTGTCCTTGAAATCAATGGTGTATAAACATCAAAGATGTGGGTGTAAATATCAAGAAGCAAATATATTGATTCTTTCATTCTACTCTTGTATACTATATAATTATGTAACATGCATATCATAAATACATGCATCAACATATTTTTAAATCAAGCACTTTTCTGTCAAGTATAAATACTTATGAAAATAAAAGATACCTTCAGTTTTCTTCTCCTGTTAAACACAAATTCATGTTTAATCATGTGTCATGATCAGTATGGAGAAGGCAATGGCACCCGATTCCAGTACTCTTACCTGGAAAATCCGGTGGACCGAGGAGCCTGGTAGGCTGCAGTCCATGAGGTCACTAAGAGTCAGACATGACTGAGTGACTTCACTTTCACTTTTCACTTTCATGCATTGGAGAAGGAAATGGCAACCCACTCCAGTCTTCTTGCCTGGAGAATCCCAGGGACGGGGGAGCCTGGTGGGCTGCCGTCTATGGGGTCGCACAGAGTCGGACATGACTAAAGCGACTTAGCAGCAGCAGCAGCAGCATGATCAGTATCACACCAGTTACATAATATGGATACTCTCCATTAGTTTTCAATGTTCAATGGAAGGACTTTCCTTTCTCTGAGAATAAGAGGTAACACATGATATAAATATGAATCTATGAGAAAACTTGCCTATCTTGTGAATTGTTGTATTCCCATTTTGAATATATTTATTAGCACTTATATCAGAATAATCTGAAAGATTCCTTGTGCATTATAATTATTTTCCTTTACAAAACATCCAGATGACACAATGCTCATGGCAGAAAGTGAAGAGGCACTAAAGATCCTCTTGATGAAAGTGAAAGAGGAGAGTGAAAAAGCTGCATTAAAACTCAACATTCAAAAAATGAAGATTGTGGCATTTGGTCCCATCACTTCATGGCAAATAGATGGGGAAACAATGGAAACAGTTACAGACTTTATTTTCTTGGGCTTCACAATCACTGTGGATGATGACTGTAGTCATGAAATTAAAAGATGCTTGCTCTTTGGAGGAAAAGCTATGACTAACCTAGACAGCATATTAAAAAGCAGAGATATCACTTTGCTGACAATGGTCCATCAAGTCAAAGCTATGGTTTTTCAAGTAGTCAGGTACAGATGTGAGTTGGACCATAAAGAAAGCTGAAGAAATGAAGAATTGATGCTTTTGAACTGTGATGTTGGAGAAGAATCTTGAGAGTCCTTTGGACTGCAAGGAGATCAAACCAGTCAATCCTAAAGGAAATCAGTCCTGAATATACATTGGAAGGACTGATGCTGAAGCTGAAGCGCCAATATTTTGGCCACCTGATGTGAAGAACTGACTCATTGGAAAAGACCTTGATGCTGGGAAATATTGAAGGCAGGTGGAGAAGGGGACAACACAGGATGAGATGGTTGGATGGCATCACCATCTCGATGGACATGAGTTTGAGCAAGCTCTGGGAGTTGGTAATGGACACCAACTGTAATGGTAATGGACACAAGACTGGCATGCTGCAGTCCATGGGGTTGCAAAGAGTTGGGCACCACTTAGCAACTGAACAACAACAATGAACAATGGGAATCAGTGTATTATGCCCAGAGACCAGAAGGGTGAACTACCCCACAGTGAATGACAGGACCCAGCAGCCCTTAGAGGTCAGGATTAAGAAGGCTTATCTCAGAGGAGACCAGTGATATCACAGTATAGTTAGGCCAATAAATCTTGTCATGTCCTAGACCACTTTTATATGTTTCATACTATATTTTTTATTATTTTTTGCTCATTCTTGACTAGGTGTTATTTCTAAATCATGTTTTCCCCTCCAGTAGGGTCAGCAAAAAAGTCTAGCTGCACCAATGAACCTTGTAGAGTTAACCGCCAGGTTAATACCTTGAACTGCTCATTAACCAGCTAGTATATCCATTTCACATTGTTAAGCTAGACAACAAGTTGATGCCCATGTCTTGTAGTCAAATTTTCTGTCTAGTAAATATATTTCACAGGAAATCTTAAGTCAATAAGGACACAAAGGTGCTTGCTTTCTGGCAAATACAGTTTTCTTCAAGCAAGATGCTTACTTTATGAAGCGACGTGTCCGTGTACTTGATTTTATTTTTTTCTTTTTTATTCAGAACAGATGGAGTGCTGTCTCTGCACAGATGTCTTTATAACCATTTGTGGTTTTATTTTGGTTCTTTCATAAAAATGTTATACAAGGAACAAGACAAAGTATTATCAAGGATATATTAATGAAACGGTGAGGAATCCAAAGACTCAGTAACTTACCCCATACCCTGCCTCCACAGACTGTTTCTGCATGTATCCGAGCTTCTACCATGCCTCATGATGTGTTTTCTTTAAGCAGTGACTTAAAAAACTTAACTAAAAGTAACTAACTTGAAATGTTCTGAACAATTTTAGCTTACATGTATACAATGTTTATATAAAATCTTCACAATTTCTGCTTGTCATGGAAAGTTTTAGGATGTTCTGAATGTGGAGAACAGTAGGGACGTTCTCTAAAAAACTAAAAACTACTGTACGATCCAGCAATCCCACTCCTGGACATATATCTAGAGAAAACCATAATCTGAAAAGGTACGTGTGCCCCAGTGTTCATTCCAGCAATATTTTTACAATAGCCAAGACATGGAAGCCTTAATGTGCATTGACAGAGGAATTGATAGAGAAGATGTGTTATATATACACAATGGAATATTACTCAGCCTTAAAAAATGAAAGTCATTCGCAGCAACACATGTGGATCTAGAGATGACCATACTAAGTGGAGTAAGTTAGAGAAAGGCAGACGTCCTACGATATCACTTATATGTGGAGTCTAATTTAAAAAAAAAATGACACAAATGAATTTTTATTTAAAAAACAGAAACAGATTTACAAATGAACACACACTGCTATATAAAAAATAACCAACAAGGACCTACTGTAAAGTACAGGGAATTCTACTCAATATTCTGTGATAACCCATACGAGAAAAAAAAATTCTGAAAAAGAATGAATACATGTATATATATAACTGAATCACTTGGCTGTACATCTGAAATTAACACAACATTCTAAATCAACTCATAAAATTAGAATTAAAAAAGCCAAAAAAAATAAAAGTTACTAACTTGGAGTTACTAATAGCCGGAGGCAATTTTGTTACATTGCTGGGAGTGTCCTGCAGTATTTTTGAAACAGGTAGATGCTCAGAGGAAAAGAAATCCTGTCCAGGTAACATTTTATAAGTGGAACTTTTCACTTAATTGCCTCATCCTGTCCCCCAGGATACTAACTGTCTTAGCTTCTCTTTAGAAAGCAGAATATGAGACAAGCTTAGATACAAGTACACTTATTTTTGAAGGTAATCTCAAATAAAAGAGAAGGGCTGGGAATGATTAAACAAGGAAAGAGGAAAAGACACTTTAAGGATACATTTTCAAAGGTTGTGATTGTGGACAGCTGTGCCATTCTCGTGAGGATTGACCCATAAAGAAGATCATTCAAGTGATGTGTGTGAAGAACCGAAAGGTGGATCTCCTGTTATTCATGTGAGGAAGAATCCTCTTGTTTCCTTTCTACCCCTCCTCTGTGCCTGTGTGAGTTTAGGGTGCATTCCCGTGGCATTCCGTTCTGCTGAATTGAAAAGCACAGCAGCAGAAAGCAGAGTTATGTGAAGCAGCTGCCATAGATGAAGGCCTATTCCAGTTGTATGAAGGTGGTTGAACGGCAATGACCAAGGGAAAAAGTGGGTTTTGAGAAACAAGAGGCAGGGGACAAGAGGTGTCCAGGATATTAACAAAAAGTGTGTGTGAGATGGAGTCAATTCCTCTTCTCAGTAAAATTATTTTATCCCAAAGATATATAAAGATTGAAAGTGACTGATACAGAATCCAAAGCACACTGTTTACAATAACAAGAAACACTGCATGTGGTAACAGGTATTTGTATATTGATGGCTCAGGACTTGAATCAGTGGCTAATGTTCACACTTGCACTGATACGTTGCTCAGTTTGGTATTTTAACAAGAGGAAGGTTAATATGAGAAATACTCTGGGCAACTAATGCAAAGGCATATTAACTGGAGTGAAGAAGTCAGAAGAGATATCATAAAGACTTTACCAATTAACTTTCTATTTTCCACAGTCCTACTGAGAGAGTCATGACCCTTCTAATTGCCAGGGACTAATAGGCTTGTGGTGCATTTGATCCAGGAAACAGCCAATGGAAATAAAATAAGCATCTATCTCGAATATCAGTTTTTAAAAAGAAATTAGTTCTGAGACAATATGATTTTACATAGGGAAGGAATGAAAGTCTAGAGGCAGATCTGAATCTGATTTATTTGGAATATTTCCTGGGTGGTGCTAGTGGTAAAGAACCCACTTGCCAATGCAAGAGGCATAAGGAACGCAAGTTCGATTCCTGCGTTGGGAAGATCCCTTGGAGAAAGGAATGGCAATCCACTCCAGTATTCTTGCATGGAGAAGCTCATGGACAGAGGGGCCTGATGAACTTACACAGTTCATAGGGTCGCAAAGAGTTGGACATGACTAAATTGACTTAGCATGTGCACCATGCATTAAGAAATCAGTTCAGTTCAGCCCCTCAGTCATGTCTGACTCTTTGTGACCCCATGAATCACAGTATACCAGGCTTCCCTGTCCATCACCAACTCCCAGAGTTCACCCAAACCAATGTCCATAGAATTGGTGATGTAACCCAACCATCTTATCCTCTGTCATCCCCTTCTCCTCCTGCTCTCAGTCTTTCCCAGCATCAGGGACTTTTCAAATGAGTCAGCACTTCGATCAGGTGGCCAAAGTATTGGAGTTTCAGCTTCAACATCAGTCCTACCAATGAACACCCAGGACTGATCTCCTTTAGGATGGACTGGTTGGATCTCCTTGCAGTCCAAGGGACTCTCAAGAGTCTTCTCCAACACCACAGTTCAAAAGCATCAATTCTTCAAGGCTCAGCTTTCTTTATAGTCCAACTCTCACATCCATACGTGACCACTGGAAAAACCATAGCCTTGAGTAGATGGACATTTGTTGGCAAAGTAATGTCTCTGCTTTTGAATATGCTGTCTAGGTTGGTCATAACTTTCCTTCCAAGGAGTAAGCATCTTTTAATTTCATGGCTGCAGTCACCATCTGCAGTGATTTTGTGATGGGACCAGATGCCATGATCTTAGTTTTCTGAATGTTGAGCTTTAAGCCAACTTTTTCACTCTCCTCTTTCATTTTCATCAAGAGGCTCTTTATTTCCTCTTCACTTTCTGCCATAAGGGTGGTGTCACCTGCAAATCTGAGATTATCGATATTGCTCCTGGCAGTCTTGATTCCAGCTTGTGCTTCCTCCAGCCCAGCATTTCTCCTGATGTACTCTGCATAGAAGTTAAATCAGCAGGGTGACAATATACAGCCTTGACGTACTCCTTTTCCTATTTGGAACCAGTCTGTTATTCCATGTTCAGTTCTAACTGTTGCTTCCTGACTTACATATAGGTTTCTTAAGAGGCAGGTCAGGTGGTCTGGTATTCCCATCTCTTTCAGGATTTTCCACAGTTTATTGTGATCCACACAGTCAAAGGCTTTGGCATAGACAATAAAGCAGAAATAGATGTTTTTCTGGACCTCTCTTGCTTTTTCAATGGTCCATAAGATGTTGGCAAGTTCATCATTGGTTCTTCTGCCTTTTCTAAAACCAGCTTGAACATCTGGAAGTTCATGGCTCACATACTGCTGAAGCCTGGCTTAGAGAATTTTGAGCATTACTTTACTAGCTTGTGAGATGAGTGCAATTGTGCAGTAGTTTGAGCATTCTTTGGCATTGCCTTTGTTTGAGATTGGAATGAAAATGGAACTTTTCCAGTCCTATGGCCACTGCTGAGTTTTCCAAATTCGCTAGGATATTGAATGCAGCACTTTCACAGCATCAGCTTTCAGGATTTGAAATAACTCATCTGGTATTCCTCACATCCACTAGCTTTGTTCATAGTGATGCTTTCTAAGGCCCACTTGACTTCACATTTCAGGATGTCTGGCTCTAGGTGAGAGAGCACACTATCGTGATTATCTGGGTCATGAAGATCTTTTTTGTACAGTTCTTCTGTGTATTCTTGCCACCTCTTCTTAATATCTTCTGCTTCTGTTAGGTCCCTACCATTTCTGTCCTTTATCGAGCCCATCTTTGCATGAAATGTTCCCTTGGTATCTCTGATTTTCTTGAAGAGATCGCTAGTCTTTCTCATTCTATTGTTTTCCTCTATTTCTTTGCATTGATCGCTGAGGAAGGCTTTCTTATCTCTCCTTGCTGTTCTTTGGAACTCTGCATTCAAATGGCTATATCTTTCCTTTTCTCCTTTGCTTTCACTTCCCTTATTTTCACGGCTATTTGTAAGGCCTCCTCAGCCAGCCATTTTGCCTTTTTGCATTTCTTTTTCTTGGGGGTGGTCTTGGTTCCTGTTTCCTGTACAATGTCACGAACCTCCATCCATAGTTCATCAGGCACTCTGTCTATTGGAGTCAACAATTTTTGTCTCAGCAAACTGGCTTTGTATTAGAGTGTTACGCCTGCTGTACTTTTTTGAAATCGAAATTTCATCAGCTCTTCACCATGTGCAAAGTTGGTGCTACTTCACACACTAGTCAATTAATTAATAGTATTCTACTATTTTTCCTGAAATTCTCTTGCTTGACATTTTTTCTTCTCTCCATCCATGTTTATCCAACAAGTGTCTTATTCTCTACATTTGATCTTTGACCTCATAATAGCCATTAGTTCTCGTAGTACACCAAATATCTCATTTCTTCAATATAGAATATTCATTTCTATTTATTTATTTTTTTGCTTTCTATGTACTCATTTAGTGCTAGGAATACTAAGTTATATAATTTTTTGAATGCTTTCCAGTACATGCTAACATTTTATAATAAATTATCTTAATACTATTTAATTTCAGTCACAAGTACTCAATATAAATAGAAAAACAATGAGAGGTGTTCAGATGATCACCAGAGAAGATAAGATCTTAGCAAAGTCTGGCATAAAAATTCCTTTGCATTGGTTTATCATTGGGTCCTAATTTAGGTTTGTATTATGAATGATTATCTACCATGGCCACTGTGGTTCTATATTAATCGTGGATCAGCTTATACATGTATTTACATGTATAAGAGTATATATGTATTTAAGAAGATCACTTTCAGATCTTGAAGCCAAGATTTTTCATAGTTAGACATTTATAGTGATAACCATTGGTGTCTCTATGGTTAAGTATCTTTGTATTGCTACTTATGATTCCTAAATACATGAAACTGGGGATTACAAAAGGTAAGACTTTCCCAATGTAAATATCTTCTACAAAATTCTACTTTAAAATGTCTTCCTTCATGCTGCAATAGTTTACATAGGAAAGTAATAATCTTATTGTGAAGCATTGGCTGGGAGCCTTTTCCCATGATCCTAGTTGTTTGATATATAAGGTTTCATAGTTTATTAAAAATATTAAAAAGTAAGGAGTGTTTCCGTATTTACATTTGGAGATAAATGTAGTCTTTTTACTCTAAGTTCATTGAGTTTTTATGTACGATGGCTTTAGTCGTGCTTAGTTGTCTTTAGCTTCATGCAGGAGAGGGTGGGACGAATTGAGAGAGTATTGCTGAAGCACGCACAGCACATAGTAAGAGAGATAGTCCGTGGGATCTGCTGTGTGACACAGGGAGCTCAAACCCAGTGCTCCCTGACAGCCTAGAGGGCTGGGGTGGGGTGGAGGCGGGAGGGAGGTTCACAGACATACACCTATGCCCGATTCGTCTTGATGTATGGCAGAAACCAACACTATGTTATCAAGCAATTATCCTCCAATGAAAAATACATAAATTAAAAGCAAACAGTTTTGATAGATTTTATTGTGACAGCTGTCATATTAGCATGCATTTTTTTTAAATTTTATGTTATTTTTAAACTTTACATAATTGTATTACTTTTGCCAAATATCAAAATGAATCCGCCACAGGTATACATGTGTTCCCCATCCTGAACCCTCCTCCCTCCTCCCTCCCCATACCATCCCTCTGGGTCGTCCCAGTGCACTAGCCCCAAGCATCCAGTATCGTGTATCGAACCTGGACCATGCATTTTAAAAATCTTATAAATTGGTGAATTTGGGGGCAGCCATTTTAATATGAAGGATGGAGGGGAGAAAAAAAACATTTAAGTATTTTATTCTTTATTATTTCAAGAAAGGTAAAAGCACAACTAAAATGCAAACAAAACAAAACAAAACAAGATTTATGTAGTGTTTGGAGAAGGTGCTATGACTGACCCAATGTGTCAGAAGTGGTTTGTTAAATTTTATGCTGGAGATTTCTCACTGGAAGATGCTCCACAGTCAGGTAGGCCATTGAAGTTGCTAACGATCAAATGGAGACATCCACTGAAACTATCAACATTATACAGCATGGGAATAGCCGGCATACTCAAAATATCCAAATTGAGCATGAAGATCATTTGTACCAGTTTGGTTATGTTAACTGCTTTGATGTTTGGGTTCCACATAAGTTAAGTGGAAAACAAAGCTCGGCTGTATTTCCACCTGCAACTCTCTACTTGAACATGATGAAAATGTTCTCTTTTACAAACATATAATTATGGGCGATGAAGATTGGATACTGTACAATAATGCAGAAGGGAGGAGACCATGGGGCCAGCAAAAATGAATCATCACTGGCCATAGCAAAGACGGGTCTTCATCCAAAGAAGGTGATGCTGTGTGGAGGTGGTGGTGGTTTAGTCGCTAAGTCGTGTCCGACTCTTGCCACCCCATGGGCTGTAGCCCTCTAGACTCCTCTGCCCACGGGATTCTCCAGGCAAGAATACTGAAGTGGGTTACCATTTCCTTCTCCAGGGGATCTTCCTGACCCAGGAATCAAACCCAGGTCTCCTGCATTGCACACAGATTATTTACCAACTGAGCTATAAGGGATGCTGTATGTATGGTGAGATTGGGAGTCCTATATTACAAGCCACTTCTGGAAAACCAAACAATTAATTCTAACAAGTACTGCTCCCAGTTAGACCAACTAAAAGCAGCACTTTGATGAAAAGTGTCTAGAATTAATTAAGAGTAAACACATAATCTTCTATCAAGATAATGCAAGACCACATGTTTCTTTGATGACCAGGCAAAAACTGTTACAGCTTGTCTTGGAAGTTCTGATTCATGCACTGTATTCATCGGATATTGCACCTTCAGATTTTAATTTATTTTGGTGTTTACAAAATTCTCTTAATGGAAGGAAAAAAAATCAGTTCCCTGGAAGACTGTAAGATGTACCGGGAAGTATTGTTTCTTCAAGAAGATAAAACATTTTGGAAAGATGGAATTACAAAATTGCCTGAAAAATAGCAGAAGGTAGTGGAACAAAATGGTGAATATGTTGTTCAATGTCAGAAACAAAATGAATATGTTGTTTCATTTTCTTGGTGAAAATGAAAAATGTATCTTTTATTTTTACTTATAACTCAAAGGAATTTTTTGGTCAATGCAATGTATAAATGATTCAGAAGTCTAAATGAAATAGACATTAGTAATCAGTTGTAATTTAGAAATTTATATTAGATTACATCATTCATATATTTGCATTTGTACAATTTTAATTTGTGAAGCATTTTAATTTTTAACTGTTTTATCATTACCTTATATTTTGAATTAGATACTGTTTGTTATATTTATCTTCTTACAATAAATTTGTATTTTTAAGAATGGGAATTTTTGTGAGCACATGAGATTAGACATCCTTTTTCATTTCCCATCTATATCTACACCTCTGAATCTATAGTCTATAATCTGGAAATTAGAAAAATGTTTTCAGATAATGCAAAGGTCAAAAATTTAATGAAAATATAAAGTATTTATGGCTTATTAAAATTTGACATTTTTTAAAAATATATATATCTCATAATATTTAATAGGTATGGTCATATGCCACAAAAAATGAAGTATATGCAAAGTTACTCAAATTTCTTTGATAAATGAACTCCCATCTTTAAAGAATGGATCATATATTTAATGGTCCTTGGAATATATATTGGGTACTAATTCCCTGGAAAAATGAATGCCAAATAAAGTATAGATTTTCACCTTTTTATATTTTATAAAGCACAGATAATAAAAGTAAATCTTGTATATTACTTTGATAATGGCTTTAACACAGAGAAACAAAACCACAATTTAAGAACCTGAAAATTATTTTATATTATATAGTCTTTGGAATTCTATAGTTAGTCAAGATGGGCTACCCAGGTGGCGCTGGAAGTAAAGAAACCTCATGCCAGTGCAGGAGACTTAATAGACATGGGTTTGATCCCTGGGTCAGGAAGATCCCCTGGATGAGGGCACGGCCACTCACTCTAGTATTCTTGCCTGGAGGATCCCATGGACAGAGGAGCCTGGCGGGCTGCAGTCCATGGGGTTGCAAAGAGTCAGACATGACTGAGGTGACTTAGCAAACATGCAGCGTAGAAGAGTTGGACACATTTAGTAGTCACTGACAGAAGAAAAATAACTGCAGTTATCAAAAGATAACTTCATTTGAAATGGGAGGATAGAAATACTCAAATTTCTCATCTATGGACCTCCTAATGTCATGTTTATTAGAAATAGACTTTCTCTTACCTGCTGTGGAGACACTTGCCTAGCTGCAGAGATTTGGTTTTTCCCCTCCATATATATCATCCTTCATGACTGTATCTGGGAGGTGCATTGAAGGGAGACTGCACCTATTAGTCTACCCTAACCACCCTTTTCCTTTTGGTGCAAATTCTGGTGTGTGAGCATCTTTTAGGGAGGTGAATAGTCACAGGTATTTATTTGCCAGAATTGGAATCTCCTTTTCAAAATCAGGGCTTCTTTGATGACTCATAACAGTAAAGAATCTTCCTGCAATGCCAGAGACCCGGGTTCAAACCTTGGGTTGGGAGGATCCCCTGGAGAAGAGAATGGCTACCCACTGCAGTATTCTTCCTGGATAATTCCATGGACAGAGGAGCTTGGCAGGCTACAGTCCATGGGGTTGCAAACAGTCGGACACGACTGAGTGACTAAGGCTTTCAAAATCACACCCTTAAAACTTTAATAAGCTTCACAGCTGTTCGGTTTAAGACACTTATATGTGCTAGAAACCAAAGCTAGAAAGAAGTCACTCAGTTATAAAACATGAACCTGGATTCAGGCCTGTGAACTTTGTAAGCAAATAAGCAACCTCAATCTCAAAACCCTCCCCAGGCCTGCACTATAATCTCCCATCTCTCTTAATTCAATTATTTTAATTCTTCATTCCTTGCTGGGTGAGGAGACACCACTAAAATTATCCCTGCCTTCAGTACATACATTCCCCCAAATAATTTTCTTTCTGTTCTTATTCCTTCCTCTTTTCTTTCTGCCTTCCTTGTTTCTTTTTCCTTTCTTTCTCTCTCTCTCTCTTTTTTTTTTTTTTTATAATCAGGTCAAAGCTTCTAAATAAGGCTGTGGGTTTGTAGGTATGAGGTAGTGTCAGGCTTCCCTGAGGCTCTTATCTTATTATCTGCCAAGTCTTCTACCTACCAGAAACTATGTAGCACAGCTTTGCTCTAACTTTTATTAGATGTGTAGAATTTGCCTTTTCCAAACCAATGAAGCTCCAGATATTCAAAATTTTGGTCATTCTTTATTTCAACTCCCAGGCCAAATGAGTTACTTTTATCAAAGTTTTATGTATTTATTATTATTATTATTATTATTATTTTTTTTGCTTTGAGATGAGCTGACTTCAGAAAAGGCTTGCATCTTTCAAGACCTTAGATAAAGCTGTGGAATTAGCCAACACATTCAGATATTGCAACATTTTTCCTGCTTCACTTCTAATTCTGCAAGTTCAGTAGACACAAAATCTGAGTCCAGTGGCCAGTGATCACAGATTCACAGATGTTTTACTAATGCCTAAAGATAGTCAGCTTCCATTGTTGAGAAAAGGAAGGAAGAATCCTTAAAATTTTTTGTTCTATCTCCTTGTTCAGTTAATTCAAATTTGCAGGATCTGTTACTCTCAATCCTTCTTCCCTGTACCTATTTGTAAATCACTTTAGATGCTTTTGCTTGCAAGTAATGGACAGCTCACATAAATAAGACATGCCTTGTAGATTTAGAATTCCTACAAAAAGCCCAGATATTCACTCCTATTGTACTTATGTGCATGTATGCTAAGTCACTTTGATCATGTCTGATTCTTTGCAACCTTATGGATCATAGTTCACTAGGCCCCTCTGTCCTTGGAATTTTCCAGGCAAGAATATTAGAGTGGATTGCCATTTCCTCCTCTAGGGCATCTTCCCAACCCAGGGATCAAACCTGTGTCTCTTATGTCTCCTGAACAGGAGGGTTCTTTACCACTAGTGCCATCTGGGAAACCCCTGTTGCATTTGGGGAAGTCACATTTCCAGCGCTAACTAAATCACGGTCAGGAATTTGCTAGCAAACTTAATTCATGTGGGCTAGAATTTGGAGATGGAGTATAGTCAAGCTTTAAGTAAAGTCCCAGTTTTCAATTAGCAACAGTTTGAGAAGGAAAACGAGTTGGAAGCTCAGAATTCAAGATAGATACACCATCTCTGTAAATCATTCTGAATCTTATAGGTGTTTTTATATAGTATTTAACTCTCCCTTAGAAGCGGACCAGATGGTATTTCATATCAGTTATATTAAAAATTAACTCCCTATGGAAACTAAAGTAATGGTAAGTAACTCTGGAAAGAACAATTTGTAAATATTATGTAGCTGCTATAATACAAAGTTTAAAAAAGACAGATTACCTACAGGCCATGCAAATTAAATTGGCAATTAGTTTTCTTTGTCTTTTGTATATGATCTTTGAACTGTTAAATTATATATATTTGCAACATAAACAAGGCAAAATACAAAATCTTTGACTAAACGAGCTTTGACAGTGCCTAAAGACCCATTTACAGAGCTATTTGTAAAAAGATGGTTATCCTTAAAGAGGGCACTGAATTGTCAAAGCTCTAACTATAAATTTTAACAACACAGGGGAGAAAGCACTGACTCTGAAATAAGAAATCTGGGTTCAAAACCCTCAACCATTATTTTGTAATGCAGAAGCATGTTTAGGTTGAAACGTAACTGCATTATGCTATTGTAGGTATCAATACTTGACTAGCAGAGTTGTGAAGGTGAACTGATAAAATGTAAGTGTTAACTTAGCAAACAACATAATATATATTGACTTAGTATGTGTGCTAAGTCACTTCAGTCATGCCCAACTCCTTGCCACCCTGTGGCCCTTAGCCTGCCAGGCTTGGGATTTTCCAGGCAAGAATACTGGAGTAGGTCACCATGCCCTCCTCCAGGGGATCTTCCCAACCCAAGGATCGAACCCACGTCTCTTACACCTGCTGCATTGGCAAGCAGGTTCTTTACCACTAGTGCCCTCTGGGAAGCTGTTGGTAGGTCCTCAGAAACTAGAAGTAATTCAGTTACTTAGTTTTGGTAAATACTATTTTGTTAGAATTAGATATAAATAGTTCTGCTGCTGCTGCTACTGCTAAGTCACATCAGTCGTGTCCGACTCTGTGCGACCCCGTAGACGGAAGCCCACCAGGCTCCTCTGTCCCTGGGATTCTCCAGGCAAGAATACTGGAGTGGGTTGCTATTTCCTTAATAGTTCTAGTGGGATTTAATTAATTCACTGTCTTTTTATATTGCTCCTTTGTTTTTTATTATGATTCTTACAAAAATGCTTATTTTGTCTCTGAGTCTTCATCCTCATCTACTATGCGGTTGAGAGAGAGCAAGTAACATTCCCAGTTGAGTCAGGCTTAGTAATCTCCCTTTGTAGAGAATTTCAGGCTATTATGCATAATACTGCTTTTATAATATCATGACATACCCTTGATCATTACAGCAGCACTAAATTTATTAATAGCTCATTTATGCCTCAACTATCACATTGTGTGTGTGTGTGTGAGTGTTAAGTTGCTAGAGTTGCGTCCAACTCTTTGCAACACTATTATGTTCATACAT
Source organism: Bos mutus (assembly GCF_027580195.1). Taxonomy (NCBI): domain Eukaryota; kingdom Metazoa; phylum Chordata; class Mammalia; order Artiodactyla; family Bovidae; genus Bos; species Bos mutus. The sequence continues at coordinate 98,924,958 of NC_091624.1, read as the reverse complement.
TTTATTTTGTACTTCAGAACTCCAGACCTCAGTATTACATCCCTAGTTCATACCCTAGGGGGAGCCAAAAGATAGTTGCTGAGTTCCCAGACCAGAATGTTCTCTATTAACTACTGTGAGCCTCAGAAAATTGCAAAAAAAAAAAACACGTACATTTGCTTTGTCAAGTAAGTCATATTTGCTTCTGCTTTAAGGCTCAGGAAACTTCCTTCACAAGCTTGGCATAGGAACTTCAATTATAAATAAAGCTTCAGTTATAATGAGTGGATTCTTCAATGTCACCCTCTCCCTCATTACTTTTAACTGTCTTATTTCTTGTATTTGCTTATCTATACATTTTATTGAATATCTACCATTTCCCAGAGTATACAGTAAGTACTGGGGATGTAGTGGTGAGCCATAACAGACCTAATAACTAGTCTTACTGAATTTACATAGATTGATAGCATCAGTCACTTCTGAGAGGCTTTTGACTTGTATACCTTATTTAATAGTCTTGAACTTTGTAGGGATTTGACGTTCTATTAATTCTTCATGGATTCCTAATGGAAGTGCTAAAGTACTTGTTTTTATTTATGTAAACATGATTAATGGAGAATAAATGGATTTGATCTTGACAAACACCAACCTATCCAATTAGATTACCTTCTGATTCTTCATTGGTCAGTGCTTTAAAAGTATCTTCTGACCCTCCTGACATGTGTTGAACTCTTCCACCTACATGTTGTTTTTATGATCCAGTTATATACTGAATGATATGTTTGCAAACCTGGAAAACAATTACCTTCCTATTTTAAAGATACATACATATGTGAAGGAGTTTTGTGAAGGAAAGGACGGTTCTGGGTCTTCCATGAAGAAGATATTCAGAGCAGTGGTAACAGCCACCAGACGGGACTCTGTAAATGTACAAAGGGTTTGTATAGGGAGAAATCTTTGCTATGGTTCCTATTCTAGTCTATTTGAATGATGATCTCAGTAAATAGGAACTCAACATGAAATCTAGAAAGTCTACCATGTTTTGTTTAAAAGATAACATTGACCTTTGTGCCGAGTCACTAATTTAAGACCTAAAAAGATGCCAGTGACCTTTTAATATCTTCCGAGACACTCTGCCTGAGTAAAAGGAGGCTTCTGAAGAAGAAACTTATATTCCATAAGTAGGATCAAACACAATGCACAGATTCAGTCATACTTTATTTTTTTTTAATCTTTTAAAATACACAAGATAGGTTTTGGGTCGGGGGTCATTGGTAGCCTGGCAGATAGCAGTAGAAGTGACAAGGTTGTCATGGCTATAAGAGGTTCATAATAACGAAAAGGGATATGTCTATTGTTTTGTCTTTCATGAATCATTAACTGTTCTGACTCCTGTTTTTGTTTTTTTTTTTCTTCTTTTATTTCAAATTCATTCACATATGGATTGGTGGAGAGGGCATGTCTCAGACTCAGATTTAACCAATTGTTTTTTCTCTTTCTGTTTTTGTAACTGGCATAATTTAAAGCTATCAGTGACTATTTCTTTGACCATGTTTTCTGGAAAAGTAAATCAGGTGATGAAGGAAAAAGGACTGAAGTAGAAATGTACTTAGGGAAGGAGTCAGGTGATAGAAAGCAAGCTTTCATTAGATTTGGAGTCATTTCTCAGGCCCAGCTGTCTGAATCCTGGACTTTGATTTCGATAAGCCATTTTAACATCCTTATACAAGTTTCACATCTTTCACATTCCATTTCAAGAGTGTCTTTCCTAAGTTTTTAAATGTTATATTCATATTATTTCCCAAGATTTAAAATTTTCTATTTCTTTCCTAATATGTTGTGTTTTTTTTTTACAGCCCTTCATATCTGTCCTATGTGTATGTGTGTGTGTATATATATGTGTGTGTGTGTGTGTGTGTGTGTGTGTGTGTATTCAGATCATAAGGTGATCTTGTAATAACACTTCTAGGCCATAATTTATTCTAAGTTTAGGGTGGGTATTTTGGTCCATGTGGTGATAGTTTTTCTTTTGAACTATGGTGGTAGTTTAGTCACTAAGTCATGTCCAACTCTTGCAACTCCATGGACTGTAGCCTGCCAGGCTCCTCTGTCCATGGGATTTTCCAGGCAAGAATACTGGAGTGGATTGTCATTTCCTTCTCCAGGGGATCTTCCTGACCCAGAACTTGAACACAGGTCTCCTTCTTTGCAGACAGGTTTTTTACCGACTGAGCTATGAGGAAGCTTTTGGACTTTGATGATAGGCTATTAGTAATATATCTGTGTACAATATTTTAAAGTATAAAACTTCTGAAATCCCAAAATGAATATCAGATTTAATGGGGACATATTATTGACAAGTCGTTAGCAAAGGAAAAGAAAAAGAATAGGTTTGCTTTAGCTGTGTATATAAGTTCTTTGTTCAACTATTCAGTTACCCGACTGATTGATTCAAGCCTCAAGTGAGTTCAAAATAATAAGCAAGTGGTACCCAGGTGTAAGCACTGTGGCAAAAATCAATTTTCACAGAGCTCCCGGTTCTGTCACATAGGGTTCAGAAACATTTAGAGTAGAGGTAATGGATGTTTCGTTTCAGATGGGTCGGGTTTGGAGGTCAGCACTCTGAAAAGCTCTAGGAGGCACATTTAGCAATGTTTTCTTCTTTTCCTCTCTCAGTGTTCAAAAGAAAGTGTAAGAGTCACCTACCCAACAGATTTTGTCCATCCTTATTTGATTTGGATTCTTGCTGTGAAGCAACACATGGCCTAACTCTGTACTGGGATGGAAAAACTGAGCCTGAGGCTGTTGAGCTATGGTCAGGCCTGATCACAGAAAACCTCCAGGTGAATATAAAGAAGAAACTTTTTGTCACTGTGCCATGAATGCAGTTAGGGAGAGAGGAAATCTGAGCAGGCAAAACAAGACATTCAAGACGTATAACCTGAACATTAAAATTGGTGTACATGGCCTGGCAGAAGGTTTGTTTCCAGTTATTGTGTAAGTAAATTGTATGTGGTGCAAGTCCACAGAGTTTCTGACTTAATGGAGCTGAGCTGTGGACAGCGCTGCATTTGCCATGTCTTCATGAGAGACACGGAGAAGGCAATGGCACCCCACTCCAGTACTCTTGCCTAGAAAATCCCATGGACAGAGGAGCCTGGTGGGCTGCAGTCCATGGGGTCACTAAGAGTCAGACACAACTGAGTGACTTCACTTTCACTTTTCACTTTCATGCATTGGAGAAGGAAATGGCAACCCACTCCAGTGTTCTTGCCTGGAGAATCCCAGGGACAGGGGAGCCTGGTGGGCTGCCGTCTTTGGGGTCGCACAGAGTCGGACACAACTGAAGTGACTTAGCAGCAGCAGCAGCATGAGAGACAAGGGAGGAAATGGCGACCAGGCACAACAGGCTGCCTGCTGTTTGTAACTGTGCACTTCTTATTGCCTGCTTTCTGAGTAAGCCAATATGAAAACAAATTTGAAACCAACTCACATTATCATTCTTTTCTAATCTTTTGTAACATACCAATTCTGTAAATCTGGCCAAATGTAGGGGGTCAGTCAATATGCTTTTTGTTCCCTGGTTACACACGCACAAATATATACACAATTCTCTTTAAATGACTTTGGAAAGAGGTACAGGAAAGTACTATATATCTCTATCTATCTATATTTATATTTAATACCATGCTCATTTTCATCCCTCTATAGAAGAAAGAAAATGCAATAAGTGAATTTCACTTGAAGTCCTAAGGTTCATAATAAGAGGAGCTAGGCTGTTGGATTTTCTAACATGGGATCAGACAACCTATAGGTCACAGATGTACTTTTCTTCCAGGTATTAGGAGCAGGAAGTGTTTTCCTATGGACTCACAGGTAAATATCACAACAGGGCAAAACCTTTGTTAACTTGTTGATTTTTTGTCTAAGAAAAACAAACATAAATGTCAAAAGAGTGTCAAGTCAGAATAGTTATTTACTGAGTACTTAGCATTTATGCCCTAAGCTAAGTACTTTTTAGTTATTTGCACATTTATAAGTGAGGACATTAAGTTACTAGAAAATAAACTCTTTACCTTGATCACAGAGTTAAAAGTTGTTACAGACAAGATTTTGACCTAGTGACTTATACAAGCTCAGAGTAATGGGAGCTAGAACCAGAAGTTGACCTAAGATGTCTATCTTCAAATATCAGTTCTTTATCTGTATTTGACACTGTCTTCATACATATACCATGCTTTTTGAGCAACATATTTTATCTCCCTTTTATAGGTAAGAAAACTTGAATCCTAAGAAATAATATAATTTCCCCTTTGATGCTGAGTTATTAAATGATCCAGCTAGAATGTAAAGTCAGGTTTGTCTGCTTTAAACTGGAGAGCAGGGCTCTAACTGCTGGTTTGATAGCTGATCTGAGATATTTATGTTTGTTCAGTTATAAAGTTATTGTTAGATTTTTCCCGACTTCTTTTTACTGTTCCTGAGACATGCAGGTAGTAATGTACTAATACAGGCAACTCAATAAAGTATAGAGGAAAATCTCTGCTTATACAACATACCAAATAACTTGTTTAAATAATAAGTTTAATCACAACGTTAATGATTTCCTGAAGTGCTTCCATGCAATGACAACAAAGATGAAAAATGAAAGGAAATTTGCCCCACTAGACAATATACCCTGGAAAATCCCATGGATGGAGGAGCCTGGTGGGCTGCAGTCCATGGGGTCGCTGAGAGTCGGACTCGACTGAGAGACTTCACTTTCACTTTTCACTTTCATGCATTGGAGAAGGAAATGGAAACCCACTCCAGTGTTCTTGCCTGGAGAATCCCAGGGACGGGGGAGCCTGGTGGGCTGTCATCTATGGGGTCACACAGAGTCGGACACGACTGAAGCGACTTAACAGCAGCAGCAACAGCAGCAGACAATATAGCATAAAAAAGCATAGATTAAAGCTGGGTGGAAGTGGAACAAAAATAGGCATCAAGATCAATATGAACAGAAATGAATGGTACGAAACTACAAGGAAAAAACAAACATTATACAAGCTACTTTGTTATACTGTGAGGCTGGCATTGAAATTAATGGAACTCATACAACCTAATAAATGATGTAAATCAATTTTCATAGGAATAAGAATAGCTCTTCAATATATTAAATGGATCTTAGCTTCACTCATCATTAAGTAAATATAAAATAAATTAGATGCTATTTTCACCTCTCAGATGGGCATATATTTACATGTTTTGTAGTAACAACAAGAGTATATGGAAAGTGGCAATCAACTTGCCTAATTTGCCTATGTTGATTGGAAATGGATTGTTACAATTATTTATAAAAGTCGTTTAAAATCTAATTTAAAAATTCATGTCCTTGACTAATAATTATACTCTTAGAAATTTTAATATTTGAGCATAATTGTGAGGCATACCTACAGAGATGAATAAAGTTGTTAACTGAAGCACTCTAAAAAGATTTTATAAGGGAAAAATGCCATCTTTAGGTGAAGTAATATACAATGAATTAAGATATATTTACAATTAAATGTCTAGTTACTCTTGATAAAGAAAAGGAATGACTCTTTGTTTATATGCATTGCTGTATATACTGGTCAGTTATATGAACACAAACACTTAGCAAAACATACAACCATGTATAGTATTGTTTTTACTTACACAGACACATGCACACACTCATTGTCCAAAATCAAGAAAGCAGGGGTGAAAGCCTAAGACTAATCTAGTTTGAAATCTAGATAAAAGTAAAAATGATGATTGGTCTAGTTTTAGAAATCTAGATAAAAGTAAAAATGATGATTGGAATGGAGAAGTTATGAGTATCAAGTTTCAACAAGAGAGGTATGCCACTATCTATTCTGAATGAGAGATTCCTTACCTGGCTATCTGAGAAGTATTTTTAATTATTATTTTAATTTGCACATATATACTTAAAATTTTATATGGTACTACTGCTAGGAGGCTAACCAAAATTGAGCAAGCTTCTAACAGTGTCCCTTCTACCCTGCTTCCCAGAGGCAATCTTTATAATAATAGCTATTATTTTTTACAGTTTTCTCTACATTTTAAGTACATATACTGAAAATTTTGTTGCCAGTTTTAGACATTGTATTTTTCATTTATCTTACAGTAGTTAAGAATTTTAACTCCCTTAAACTTATTTTTTTTTTACATTTCTTTGCCCTTCTCTTTTCCCACTTTTATCTTCCCAATATGATATCACAACTCTTATAAGTAAATATAATAATTTGTTAAATTAAAAAAAAAGAAAAAAAACTTTTTTTATTCGGATATAGAAAACAATGTTGGTTAACAAACAATGTTGTGATAGTTTCAGGAGAACAATGAAGGGATTCAGCCATACGTATACATTCTCCCCTGAATCTCTCTCTCATTCTCCCCCAAACTCCCCTCCCATCCAGGCTGCCACATAAGATTGAGCAGAGTTCCCTGTGCTATACAGTAGGTCCTTACTGGTCATCCATTTTAAATATAGCAGTCTGTATGTGTCCATCCCACATTTTGATCACTTCTAAAAGAAAAAATGTTTCCAATGATTAACTTGCTTTTGATTCTAGATTTTAGTTTTTATGTATCCATTAGTGCCCATTTTTCATTTTTTGTCACTAGTTTCCTTCTTCTGTGTCTAACAGCTTCATTAAATGTTTCTCAATGTAATTTTCCACATGGAGAAATGTGTTAAATAATCGACTGATTCCTTATTTTCCTGTTTGCTTCTTCCATATTTTGCTTTGATGATTCCATAGTTCCAATATGGATGTCTAACCAGGCTGCATTACATGTTGCATTATTATTTCTGGAAAATTTCTCTTCTTTCCTGATTTATTTTGTCATTTTGGTGCAGCATATTCACTAAATAGCATCCTCAAATAAGTTACAGGCTAAGAATATTCTTTGAAAATATAATAGAAAATATCTTCATTCTATATACTTTGTTACTTGACTGAAAGTTAAGCAATGTATATTTTTCCTCAAATGTCTAGAGACAGATAAAGATAATTGTGTGTGTGTGTGTGTGTGTGTGTGTGAGAGAGAGAAAGAGAGAGAGAGAGAAAGAGAGAGAATGTGTTTAAAACACAGAACGATGCAAGAGGCAAATGTTAATACACAAACGGGCAGAATTAAAACATCTCAGAAGAAACTCAAGAAAATAGATGACAATGGGTAAATGGGGCACCATCTTGAAAATTTTTAGTAAACTATTTAAAACTCAAAGTCGTGTAAAGGGATTTCCAGTTTCTAGTCTGGCATGAAAGAACCTTAGAAACTCCACTCTGTCCTAATAAGAAGTAGGAAGCTGAACAAACTGAACAATGAACATCTTTGGATTCAGAAGAGAAGTGAAGTCATGGAGCAAACGGCAACTTGAAAAGAATCACAGGTGAATACTCAGAATCACAGCTTCCAGAAGTAATGATCCATAAACTCCACAGAAATCAGTGCTATGAAAAGGAACCCTGAGCTGCCTTGAGGAATTGCTAGAATCTCACTGTGAACATGTCTGTGAGTTTAAACCCCAGGAAACCCAGTCCACACTTCAGTGGGTTTTACTTCCAAGAGGTAGACCTGGTTCTCACAGTGAATATTAGAGAAAAGTCTCTTTGTGTTTCCAGCAGGCCAAGGAGCAAAGGATAATGAATTAGATGAACTTGCTTTCCAAATGTCCATTCAAATTGTTGCTTTCTTTGATGAAGTGATATTTTTCTGGATTTATACCATATATCACTCTGAGACAAAAATATGGATTAATAAATGACATATTATGAATAACCAGGATTTTAGGAATATGAAACAGATACATTTCTATTTCTCACTTAAATCCTATTTCTTTCAACCTTTCACATTAAAAATATACCTTAGGTCTTATTAAAATGGGAAATATTAGTAGTTTTTGAATAGAACAACTTTGCTGTAGGTCTGTTTTGAATCTCAGGTATTTCAGGACTATTTTTATCTGACATTATGGCCTAGGACATTACTATAGTCCATAACCAAAAGAGAGTTTTGAAGCAGATGCTTTGTATGAGAAATACAGATTTTCTAATTCATGTATGAAATAGTTCTCATTTAAAGTATTAAGAATTTGACCCAGTATTCAAATTCATGAGAATGGAAAAATCAAAGAACTTGGTGAGATAAAAAGAAAAGCCACAAATCATGTAAAATAATGTTTCCACATGTGTGTGTAAATTCATTGCTTAAGTAATTGTGGCATTACAATTTTAGCTCTTAATGCATTATGCAACATTAAGCCAAAAGATGAAAATGTTGAAGTTTTCAGAAAAAATTATTGATTTCATTCCATGAATAATATTCTATAAATAATTTGCTTCAAATATTGAACTTGATGGAAATGCTTATTAAGTTAAAAGGGATGTTGCTTTTTTACATATCAGAAAACATTTAAAATCATGATTTCCCAAAAACTGAGATAAAATGGATGCTCAATAAAGTAAATTGTACTGGAGCCATGAAATTAAAACACGTTTGTTCCTTGGAAGAAAAGCTATGACAAACCTAGACAGCTGTCATGCTGTAGTCCACGGTGTCGCAGAGTCGGACACAATTTAGTGGCTGAACAGCAACAAAGGGCGCTTAAAGCAGCAGAAGGTGGGAGGGCCAGTCTGTTCAACATCCACCGTGAGAAGATAAAGGCCATGCAAGTCCAGAATAGAATGGTGTGTACATAATAGAAATTAGTTTAAATCGATTATTAGTGTAGTAGAAAGTACAAGGAACAGGGCAACAATTAGCTAGACAGTAAGTAGAAACTGGTTTGTCAAGAGTCTTATTTGACCTGATCCAGAATCTGTATTTCTATCTATAAAAAGGACTATCCTCTGTGTAAAAAGTGATGTCTATCTATCTATCTGTATATCTTTCATATACATAGCATGAATATATATATATATATATGTATATTTCAAAATGTGAAACATATATATATGTGTTTTATATTTTGAAATAGGAAATGTCAACCCATTCTAGTATTCTTGTTTGGGAAATCCCATGGACATAAAGCCTGGTAGGTTACAGTACTCGGGGTTGCAAAGAGTGACACAACTGAGTGACTGAACACACACACACACACACACACTCATCTTATGCATACATATATATCTTGCACATATATCTATCCTGAATATTTTTATTTTATTTATCTTTATATATTTTGCATCACAAAGCCAACATCCAAAAGCCTAAATTTTTCCAGTCAATCCTACTGATGACTATGGGAATTAAACAGAACATTAAAAGTTTTTTCCTGATGTTAGTTTATATAACATGGTTTTGTATAGATGTGAGAGTTGGACTGTGAAGAAAGCTGAGTGCTGAAGAATTGATGCTTTTGAACTGTGGTGTTGGAGAAGACTCTTGAGAGTCCCTTGGCCTGAGAGGAGATCCAACCAGTTCATCCTAAAAGAGATTAGTCTTGGGTGTTTATTGGAAGGACTGATGCTAAAGCTGAAACTCCAGTACTTTGGCCACCTGCTGTGAAGAGTTGACTCATTGGAAAAGACTCTGATGCTGGGAGGGATTGGGGACAGGAGGAGAAGGGGACGACAGAGGATGAGATGGCTGGATGGCATCACTGACTCGATGGACATGAGTTTGAGTGAACTCCAGGAGTTGGTGATGGACAGGGAGGCCTGGCGTGCTGCGATTCACATGGTCACAAAGAGTCGGATACTACTGAGTGACTGAACTGAACTGAACTGAACTGAAGCATCCTGCTTCATTCTCCCTGTCATCCACTCACCTCAAAGATACTCAAAACACACTAAATTTAGTCTTTTCTAAGAAACTTTGCATTCAGTTTTCTTCTATTTGAAAGTCTTGTCCTTCTTTTAAGTTGTTGTTTAGTTGCTAAGTTTTGTCCAACCCTTTGAGACTGTAGCCTGCCAGAATCCTCTGTCCATGGGATTTCCCATGCAGGAATACTGGAGTGGGTAGCCATTCCCTTCTCCAGAGAATCTTCCCAACCCAGGGATCAAACTAACATTTCCTACTTTAGCAAGGGGATTCACTACTGCTGAACCCAGGGAAGCTTATCCCCTCTTTTAAGGCTGTCCCTCAATTTTTTAAAATTAATTTTTATTGGAATATAGTTGATTTACAGTATTGTGTTAGTTTCAGGTGTAGAGCAATCAGTTTTGCATATACATATATCCACTGTTTTTTAGATTCTTTTCTCATTTCTTTCATTAGAGAGTATTGAGTAGAGTTCCCTGTGCTATATAACAATTCTTATTAGTTTCCTATTTTACACATAGTACTGTGTATATGTTAATTCCGATGTCTCAGTTTATCACCCAGTCCACTTTACCCTGTGGTAACCATAAGTCTGTTTTCTACAACTATGACTCTATTCCTGTCTGTAGATAAGTTTATTTGTACCATGTCTTTTTATTCCACATATAGGCGATACCATATGTTATTTGCCTTTCTATGTCTGACTTGCTTAATACAGTATGACAATCTCTAGGTACATCTATGTTGCTACAGATAACATTATTTCATTAATTTTTGGATGAGTAATAATCCATTGTAACTATGTACCACATCTTTGTCCATTCGTCATCAATTCTAGTATTTCCTTTCACTGAGGTCTTTCATGCCCACCTGTTAAAAATCAACCCATCCAGTGTTTTCCATAATATCATTGTTTTTATTTTCACAACATTAATTAAGACCTGAAATAATCTTTTTTATTCATCATTATCTCTATTGACAATGAATGAAACATGGATGTTTCCATTTTAGAGAATGGCCTTTGTATAGTTTGCTCTTAGGTATTTAGAGTAAGGTCTCACGTATAATGAGATTTGATAAATGTAGCTGACTAACTTCATGTTTTTTAGAAGAGAAATGGAAAGGAGGGTTGGGTAAAGAGAAGCAAAGTTTGAAAGTTTGCAGCCCCCTTGGAGTTCTAAGGTGACTCTATTTTGTTGTTATCTCTGCACATGATTTATATCTCAGCTGTCATATATGCTTTGTGGACTTTATGTGCATTAAGGGTACTTACTATTAGTTTATCTCATGTTTTAAGTATTTTTCATGGATGCTATTTTTTTTTAAATCCACACTCATCTTACTTTTTGTTTTATAGGTTTTTAAATTTGTTTGTACTTGAAACTTTGATGTTTAGCAACTTTTTGAGATATAATTTATTAGCCATTAAATTTATCTATTGGAAATGTGTGACAGTTATTTTTAGTAAGTGTATTAGTTGTGCAACTATCACCATAGAAAATTTTAGAACTTTCTGTCACCATAGAAAGCTTCAGAACATTTCCTTTACCCTCAAAAGTTCACTTGTACCCTTTACAGATAGTTTTCTTTCCCATTCCCAGGCATAAACAACTGCAGATCTGATGCCTGTCTCATGGATTTGCAGTTACTGGATATTCCATGTATTGAGGTGGGCCAAAAGTTTCATTTGGGTTTTTCTCTAAGGTGTTATAGAAAATCTTGAGTGAACCATTTAGCCAACCCAATATATTGAGTGTAGATTCTTTCATGTAACACCCATGTAGGAGCATGCATCAATATTTCATTCATTTATAGTGCTGAGTAGCATTCCATTGTATACATATAAAACATGTTCTCAACTCTATTAGTAACTGGATTGTTTTCATCTTGTAGTTATAATGAAGACATTCTGCTATGAAAATTCAAATGCATCTTTGTGTGGACATAGATTGCCACTTTTCTTAGGTAGATAGTTAAAAGTGGAATTGCTATTTCCTAGGGTGTTTATGTTTAGCTTTTAAAGAAGCTGCCACGGTTATTTCCAAAATGAAAGTACTGTTTACATTTCCAAAGCAATCTGTGAGGTTTTCTGTTTTCACCACATTTTTGCTGACACTTGGTTTTATCTGTCATTTCATTATAGCCTTTCTAGTGTGTTCAGCATGTTATCTCATTGTGGCTCGATTATCATTTTTCTAATGATTAGGAATGTTAGGAATATTTTTATTTTTTAATTGACAAGTAATATATCAGTGAAATATCTATTCGATTACTTTGCCTGTTTTAGATTGAATTGTCTATTTATTATTGAGTTGTAACTGCTCTTTATGTAATCTATATATTGCTCTTTATCTAATATATTATCAGAGAATATTTATACTAATATCTGATTTGTCTTTTTTATGAGTGATTCTTTTGAAGAGCATTTAATATTTTTTAAAATGCTGTCCAACTTTTTTATAGATTGGACTTTTTTTCTTTTTAGTTTATGTTTTTGAATCATGTCAAAGATGCTGCCTTATCCAGGGTCAAAAGATTTTTTTTTATGTGTTCTGCTAAAAATTTCATAGTTTTCACTCTTATAATTAGGTTGTGTGATCCATTTTGAGTTAATGTTTAGGTATGCTGTGATTTCATTTATAGTGTATGGATATTTAATTATCTCAGTTCCATTTATTGTAAAGACATCCTTTCCCATTGATTTACATTGCTGCCTTTTCAAATGAGTCAGCTCTTCGCATGAGGTGGCCAATGTATTGAAGCTTCAGCTTCAACATCAGTCCTTCCAATGAACACCCAGGACTGATCTTCTTTAGGATGGACTGGCTGGATCTCCTTGCAGTCCAAGGGACTCTCAAGAGTCTTCTCCAACACCACAGTTCAAAAGCATCAATTCTTTGGTGCTCAGCTTTCTTCACAGTCCAACTCTCATATCCATACATGACCACTGGAAAAACCATAGCCTTGACTAGATGGACCTTTGTTGGCAAAGTAATGTCTATCCTTTTTAATATGCTATCCAGGTTGGTCATAACTTTTCTTCCAAGGAGTAAGCATCTTTTAATTTCATGGCTGCAATCACCATATGCAGTGATTTTAGAGCCCAGAAAAATAAAGTCTGACACTGTTTCCACTGTTTCCCCATCTATTTCCCATGAAGTGATGGGACTGGATGCCATGATCTTAGTTTTCGGAATGTTGAGCTTTAAGCCAACTTTTCACTCTCCTATTACACTTTCATCAAGAGGCTGTTTAGTTCCTCTTCACTTTCTGCCATAAGGGTGTTGTCATCTGCATATCTGAGGTTATTGGTATTTCTCCAGGCAGTCTTGATTCCAGCCTGTGCTTCACCAGCCCAGCATTTCTCATGATGTACTCTACATATAAGTTAAATAAACAGGGTGATAATATTCAGCCCTGACGTTCTCCTTTTCCTGTTTGGAACCAGTCTAAGTTTGGAAATAACATGGTATTTGTTTGTTTGTTTGTCCCAAAATTATTTTGGCTGTTACAGACCCTTTGACTTTCTAATAATTTTTATTAGATTTTATTTTTAGAGCAGTTTTAGGTTACAATAAATCTGAGCAGAAAGTACAGAGTTTTCTGATGTAACTCCAGCCCCCATACATTTATAGACCTCCCCATTATCAAAATCCCCCACCAAAGTGGAACATGTGTTGTAATTGACAACCTATATTGACACATAAATAGCACCTGGAGTTCAGAGTCCAAAGTGGGATTCACTCGTGGTATTGTATAGTCTGTTGGTTTAGCCAAATGTATCTGCCATTTTTGTTTCATACAGAGTAGTCTGAGTGCCATCAAAATCCTTTGTGTTCTGCCTGTTCATTTCTTCCTCCCGACCAACCCCTGGAAACCTCTGGCCTTTAGATTGTCTCTATAGTTTTACTTCTTCCAGAATGCCATGGATTTGGAATCATACACTATGTAGTCTCAGACACTCTCCTTTCAGTTAGTAATACTTGTTTAAAGGTTCCTCCATGTCATTTAATGGCCTGATAGTGCATTTCTTTTTATTTTTATTTTTTCTGAATCTTTTTTGAGGGGGGTATAATTCCTTTACAATTTTGTTGTTAGTTTTTGTTGTACAACAAAATGAATCAGCTATATGTATAAGTATATACCCTCCATCCCCGTCACCCCATTCCTCTGAATCATCACCAGAGCCCCAAACTGAGCTCCTTTTGTTACACAGCAGGTTCCCACTAGCTAGCTAGCTTACACATGGTAGTGCCGTGCTATATAGTAATCCATTGTCTGGTTGTATTCACAGTTTATCCATTCATCAAGTAAAGGACATCTTGGTCACTTCCAAGTTTTTTCAATAATGAAAAAAGCTACTAGAGACATCTGTGTACAGAGTTTGTATGGACATACATTTTCAGTTCCTTTGAGTAAATACCAAGTACTTTTGCTACATCATATGGTAAGAATATGTTTAATTTTGCAAGAAACCACCAAAATCTCTACCAAAGTAGCTTTATCATCTTGCATTTCTACCAGCAATGAATGAGAGTGCTCCGCATCCTTACCAGCACTTGATATTGTCAATGTTCTTGATATTGGCCATTGTGAATACATGAGTAGTGGTATCACACTGATGTTTCAAACCATGTACATTTTTGATTCGGCTTGTCAATTTCAGTAACAGCAACAACAACAACAAAAAGGCCTGCTGTGGTGTTTAGAAAACTTGAATGTAGTGATCAGTTGGCAAGAATTGTTAGCATAATAAATCCTAATCTTCCACCTTCTCCTCTGGCTGATCATTTTAACAATAATCTGAAGTTGTGTGCAGGGATATTCAGGCAGAAAGCTCCCTGAAAAGAAATCAAAGACATGCTTTCATCTTGGTGAGAGTGCGTCTCCAAGCAAAGGCTGCTTTGTTAGGGTCATCCTGAACCAAGTGGTTGACTATTTCACAGGTTTTCTCCTTTGCCCAGACTCTACCTAATAAAGTTTTGAGAGCATGAAAAAATAAGTCTCTCCATTAATTTAAATCATCTTCAATTTCTCTCAGCAATATTTTGCAGTTTTTAATATATGTCTTTTATGCCTCTTGTTAAATGTATTCTTAAGTAATTTTTATTGTAATGTGATTTTGAATTTTCATCAAAATCATTTTTTATTTCTTTTTGTATGTTAATTTGTTCCTGCAACGTTGATCCTCTCACTTATTTGGTCTAGAAATTCTGTATGTACATGTGCATATATTTGCACAAATGTAAATTTCTTAGGATTTGCTAAATACTGAATCATATCTTTGTGCATAAAAGTAGTATAGTTTCCTTTTCAAATGGTATGCCTTTCTTTTTATTTATTTTGTTTCACTTTACTCTTACCTCATTGAAATCTTAGTATAGTGTTGAATAGGTGGACATTACAAAACATATGTTCTTTTTAGAAATGTGGATGCAAATTTTAAATGAATAGCAATAAGGAAATGCAGGGTAATTATATATTTAATTACGTATTATCTGGGATTTTTTTTTTTTTAATGTGTGAAAAGTACCATATACGCTTACAAAAGGGGTGACTGTTTGAATCAATTCCTGGCAAAAGATGTTCAGATGACTTAGAGCACATTCTTTGGAATTGAATTAGTATATCACAAGGGCTTGTTTAAAAGGACGGTGGCAAAATAGAATGGCAGTAAGTGATATTATCAGTTTGTCACTTTAATCCTAATGGATTTAAACAAAAAAGTTTTTTCAATGAGTTCTCTAATTAATAGATGTTGATAAATAATTTCTAAGTGAATATATACTCAAACATTTCTCATGTGTTTTTACATTTCAAATTTCATTCTTAATTACATACAAGAATTGAAAAATAAACAAATAGGAGGGGGGATGAGGGCATTTGTGCTCAAGTAAAGTATCCCATCCTGTTCAGATCTCCCTGGTTCTTGAGGATGAGGGTGGCTGTTCTCAGCTTCACTGCTCACGTAGCTTGCTGCTGCCATAGACAGTGGGAAAGAGACATGATGCTGGCACCTGGAGAGCCTGGTAATGATGCTTATACAACATCATTCAGAGCCACAGCCAGGATATAGGATGGAAAGTGTTAGTCACATTCACTTGGGACCTGTATGCACATAAACTCTGAGGTGAATACATTAGACTTCTCAGAAAATGAAACATGAAGAAAAGCTGTATTTAGATATTTTTCAGCAACAAAGAACTGATCAAAAGGTCTACTTGCCTATGATCAATTCCCATCACAAAGTATACAATATTCTCTGTATCTCTATGGCAATTTCCCTTTTATATGCACAGATAGTATATGTAGCTGTAGTGAGAATAACAGGTGCCATGTAAGTGGAATTTTGTGATAATTTAGAGAATGATACCAAGCAACTGTCTATATCATGCATGTCAGTGACTAATGGGAAACAGATGTCTAGCTGGGCAAATAGTATAAATTCTCAGTCCAGATTTTATCTTGGCCTCCTATTTTTCAAAGGTAGGTGTTTTGCAATTGACTTGAAAAGGACTAAATAGGCTATTAGGGCTTGATCAATGAGCACCCAGTGACCCATGGCCAAGGTGGCTTAGCGGACTGTAATCACTTTCAGAGCACCCAACTCTGCCAGCTCTGACACTTGTTGCTGTCACATCAGCCAATTCACAGCAAGGCAGGAAGCAAATTTCTACTTAGCTATTTCAGTATTCATAGCATTTCAGTAAGGTAGATGGTAGTATTTTGATTTTAACAAATCAAGAAGATTATTTTAAGAAGAGTTAAATAGTGTAACATTACATATTAGAGAGAAAAACAGTGGAAGGAAGTAAGGTGGAAGGGCAACAAGAAAAAGGGAAGGAAGCTTTGCATGAATCAATAATGAAAGTATTTAGAAAAAATATATATTTTAATTAAATTCTACAATTCCAGTGTACCAATAAAAGAAAGAGAGGTGGATTGAGGAAGAAAGGAAGGAAGAAAAATAGCCAGAATAAATAATATGAAATTGGTTGTCCAACTTTAAACATGAGTTTCACTTAAAACAACCTAACTGCAAAATATATATTCAATCCAAAGCATCAAGGTCTTGGCTTGATGAAGTCCTTCCAGAACTGCAATTCTTTAAAAATAGTTCAATTTTCACCAAAGTTTCAGAATCTACTTGGTTTTCCAAACAACTTCTATGACTGCTTTTATTTTCCCTTCCATATTAATATTTAATGCCAGCAAGTGTTATATCCATATATATATATATATATGGATATATATATATCAATAATAAAATTATTTTATTTCTGTGTCAGGAACTGGACAATGCAGGAAATAAATCAACTTCTGAATTGGTTAGTCTGAAATTCCTGATAGTCTCATCCTGAAGCTCAGTTCCTGAAAAGGGAGAAACCTAGGCCAGTATAACCTGCCACTCTTACAAATGGCATCATTAGGCTAGGAAGAGCCTCTTGCAAACCTAAGATAGAATTTATAGATGGGTTATGTCTGGATGTATATACATATGCATTTTTCTGAAAGTGAAAGTTGCTCAGTCGTGTCTGACTCTTTGTGACCCCATGGACTGTAGTCCATGGATTTCTCCAGGACAGAATACTGGAGTGGGTGGCCTCCCTTCTTCAGGGGATCTTGTCAACCCAGGAATCGAATGCAGGTCTCCTGAATTACAGGCGGATTCTTTACCAGCTGAGCCACAGGGAAACCCAAGAATACTGGAGTGGGTAGCCCATCCCTTCTCCAGCGGATCTTCCTGAGCCAGGAATGGAACCAGGGTTTCTTGTATTGCAGGAAGATTCTTTACCAACTGAGCTATTTTTAGTTAAGCTTTAATTTAAAAACTTTACAATAATGTGGTCTACTCTTGCTTCATATCTGAGATTTTCTAAAAAAAATAAATGACCCAGGCAAACTCTCACAGAATGTCTAGCGCATTATTCACATGAGAACTAAGACACAAAATGACAGTTTTCCTTTTTTATGAAAAGACAAAGACAGGACATTTTCTTTCTTTCTTTCTACAACTGCTATAATTTTAAATAAATATGCTCCCTGCCATTCCCCGGGATTCAGGCATTTTCTTTCTCAATAGTTTGGCTTACACAAGAAATTCAGACATTACCCATCTAGAAATTCTATCTTAGGTTTGCAAGAGGCTCTTCCTAGCCTAATGATGCCATTTGTAAGAGTGGCAGGTTATACTGGCCTAGGTTTCTCCCTTTTCAGGAACTGAGCTTCAGGATGAGACTATCAGGAATTTCAGACTAACCAATTCAGAAGTTGACTTATTTCCTGCATTGTCCAGTTCCTGACACAGAAATAAAATAAATTAAATTTGCTTAGTTGAATTCAGAATAGTAATTTTGTTATGTTATGGATAAATAACTTGCAAGAAAGCATGAGTTACACCTGAATTAGCAGACCCCTTCTAAAAGAGAATATTCAGGAAAAAAAAAAAACAAACAGTGTATTGGGCCAAAATAGAAGAGATTTACTTATGGATAACTATGTAGTCCTAGACTGCTTAAATCTCTAGCTATTTATTTCTTAAAGAATTGGGCGTACTCTTGTATACTGACTTCATTTCCTCACACAGATGACACTGAAGAGAATTTATCGATTCTAGCTCTTCTTTATCACTTGTTTGCCAATGGAATTTTCCATGATTATGTAACTAGCCTAATTTTTCATGTTGCTTTTTATTAAACTATAATGTATACTCTAGAATAATCCATTGTAATTTGGGCAAAGAGCTCAGTTAGAATTAAGATTTCTAGGTTCTACTGTCACCTGATACCAGTCAGTTTTGAGAACTGAGAAACTCTTGTCTCTGTCGTATCCATTGCAAGAAATAAATATTACCTATTAGATGTACTTATCCATTTGGGATGCAGTTTAGATTGTTTATGGACAAGAATAGCATTTTGTTCTCAGAATACTTTTACAATTTAAAAAATTATCTAGAAAACCAAGAGTTGTTGTTTGTATGTCTATCTACAGCCATCAAAATTAAAACTGGCAACACTAGAAAACATAGATATCTGTAATACTTTGTTTTAAATGGCATGATAACTTTATTATATTTTGTCAGAAAAAGGCATTTTTACAACATATATTTTCCAAATCAGAAAATTAGTAAACAGAATGTTTGGCACCATTTGATATGTCTTCAGCTTTCTTTCATTATTATTTCTGCTTGTGCATTGTCTGTTGTGATATGATAAGTCATCTAGCCTTGAAAAATTTGTTGAAACAGTTGGAAAAGAATGAGAGTAAAAATAAAGACTACTGAGAATGATCCAAGCTGTGGTTTGAGGACGACTATAGTATCATTGACTAGGACTTGAGAACTATTAAACATAGAATATACTGCATGTTTGTTTATAATGCAGGAAAAGAAGTTTTAAAACGAAGAAAAGAATGATAGCCAAATGAAACACATTATTATTACTAAGTTTAGTTTACTGAATGCAAAACTCTCTGGATTACAGTCCCAACTCCCATCTTGGACAGGGACCTAAGGATCTCTTTGTGAGCAAAGATTCAAGAAGATCATAACTTCATGACATTGGCTAAAAAATTTTAAATTAAGTAAATCGTTTTTTTGACCAAAAATATATACTGTCCAGTAAAAAGTCTGAGATTCCAACTGGAAGCCAGTGATAATTTCAACCAGAGAGGCTAAGTGAAGGTGGGAATCAAGGCAGCTACGAGGTGAGCTATAAGTAGCTCCCGTAAGGATGTCTGTGTTGAGCAAGTGTGCATAAAAGCATTGGTAGGAGGCAATGATCCTGGAAAATTTTCCAAATGTGGAAAGCTCTTACATGTTAGCACTTAAATAGCTCTGTTGGTGAATATAGCAAAAGGGATTATTTAACAAAATAGTTTAGAAATTTCTTTTTATATTTTTAAAGCAGGTGTGCTGATAATTACATTTGCCAGCAACACCACTCCTTTAAAAATAAAACTGGATTGTCATGACAATTGGCATGATAGTCTCTGTAAGGATAGAATTCAGGGAAATGAAGAAAAGTTTACCTTTTTGCATGTAATTACTAGCCAGAGAAATCTGTTTGTTCTGCTTTTGTACCCATCTGTTGCAACTTGCTCTAAAATTATTCATTACACTCCAGAAGAGGATTAGTGTGTTTTGATACCAGGGAGATTAGGCCTTTGCTAACTATCAATGGCATTTAGAAGAAGATTTTGGGTAAGTCTGTTTGACCACAAAACATCACAAAAACAAATAACGGGGTTCCTTCAGATAACAAAACAAGACTAAGAGTATTTCAGAAAGGCTGCTAAGTCACTTCAGTCATGTCCGACTCTGTGAGACCCCATAGACAGCACCCCACCAGGCTCCTCCATCCCTGGGATTCTCAAGGCAAGAACACTGGAGTGGGTTGCCATTTCCTTCTCCAATGCATGAAGGTGAAGTCACTCAGTCGTGTCCGACTCTTAGCAACCCCAGGGACTGCAGCCTACCAGGCTCCTCCATCCATGGGATTTTTCCAGGCAAAGTACTGGAGTGGGGTGCCATTGCCTTCTCTGAAAGGCTAGAGCCCCCCAAAACATTAAAATGTTTCCATACAACTACATGTATCTGCATAAAAGTGGTCAGATATGCAGTGAATTTATTTGCTTATTCTACAATGGAAAATTTCACTGGCACTTATATATAGCTGAGAACACATACTAATTTGTGGTGCTTATTTAAGACCCTCCATGAGTTATAATGAATTTGGAAACAGGGATATATCCTAGGAAAATTAATTATCAAAATAAAGAATAGGCATTTATGGTGAATCTACTGTGTACTGTTTTATTGGTTTAAGATCTAATTATAACAAAAATAAATCCACTCAGATACCACATGGCACCCCACTCCAGTACTCTTGCCTGGAAAATCCCATGGAAGGAGGAGCCTGGTGGGCTGCAGTCCATGGGGTCGCTAAGAGTCGGACACGACTGAGCAACTTCACTTTCGCTTTTCACTTTCATGCATTGCAGAAGGAAATGGCAACCCACTCCAGTGTTCTTGCCTGGAGAATCCCAGGGACAGGGGAGCCTGGTGGGCTACTGTCTATGGGGTCGCACAGAGTCGGACACGACTGAGACAACTTAGCAGCAGCAGTAGCAGCAGACACCACAACTCTCTGATGCTTATAAGTTAAATTGTGTGTGTGTGTGTGTGTGTGTGTGTGTGTTGTAGTATAGTGCTAGGGGAGTGTTTGCCTCTGGTGAATTTATTTGTGTAAAAGAATCAAGAACTTATTCTGTGATGGATATATCCCTAAGGTAACCTCATGTTAAAAGTGTGGTTGAATTGTGTCATCATACTTGAGAAAACCTTCAGTGAGCATCTGCTTCTAAAACTAGGCTTTGAGCATAGGTCAAATTGGATCTGATCCATGGGTAAACATGGATCAAATCTGAGCATGATCCAGGGATGGGGTAGTGCTGGTGTGAGTACTGTTATACAGGCAAGAGAAATGGTACAGGTGAAAGCAGTGTGGAGATAATGCATACACCTCATCAGAAAGAAAATAGTAAAAAGAGGTGTTATTTGGATAACATAGGAAAATTAATATTTATTTATTTCTGAGGAGTATGGAGCAAGAAATAAGCTTGGATTAGCAAAGGAGGACCTATAGATATGTTGAAATGGCCACACAGAGGAATCTAAGCTTAAACATTATACATTTTTATTCATGACATTAACATCAGAAAGTAGTATATTAAGATATTTAGTGCCAGATGTGTAGGAGACCAGTAGAAATTAAAAACAAGAAGTTAACCCTTTAAATCAGTTGTCTTTTAAAATAAGATTCATTCCTAAAAGATATGTATTTCAATTCATTAGCATACAGAAAGAAATTTAATTTTTAAACATTCTCTTACTGTTACTAATTACCTTTATTTGGGATGTTATTATACTTAACTACTACCTGTTTATATTTTATAAATAAATATGCAAAGAATGCTCAAACTACCACACAATTGCACTCATCTCACACGCGAGTAATGTAATGCTCAAAATTCTCCAAGCCAGGCTTTATCAATATGTGAACTGTGAACTTCCAGATGTTCAAGCTGATTTTAGAAAAGGCAGAGGAACCAGAGATCAAATTGCCAACGTCCACTGGATCATCGAAAAAGCAAGAGAGTTCCAGAAAAACATCTTTTTCTGCTTTATTGACTATGCCAAAGCCTTTGACTGTGTGGATCACAATAAACTGCGGAAAATTCTGAAAGAGATGGGCATACCAGAGCACCTGACCTGCCTCTTGAGAAATCTATATGCAGGTCAGGAAGCAACAGCTAGAACTGGACATAAACAACAGACTGGTTCCAAATTAGGAAAGGAGTATGTCAAGGTGGTATATAAGCAATACAGAAGCTTATTTAACTTCTATGCAGAGTACATCATGAGAAACGCTGGGCTGGTGAAACACAAGCTGGAATCAAGATTGCCGAGAGAAATATCAATAACCTCAGATATGCAGATGACACCACCCTCATGGCAGAAAGAAGAACTAAAGAGCCTCTCTATGAAAGTGAAAGAGGAGAATGAAAAAGTTGGCTTAAACCTCAACATTCAGAAAACTAAGATCATGGCATCTGGTCCCATCACTTCATGGCAAATAGATGGGGAAACAGTGGAAACAGTGACAGATTTTATATTTTTGGGCTCCAAAATCACTGCAGATGATGACTGCAGCCATGAAACTTAAGGAGGCTTACTCCTTGGAAGGAAAGTTATGACCAACCTGCACAGCATATTGAAAAGCAGAGACATTACTTTGCCAACAAAGGTCCATCTCGTCAAGGCTACGGTTTATCCAGTAGTCATCTATGGATGTGACAGTTGGACCATAAGGAAAGCTGAACGCCAAAGGATTGATCCTTTTGCACTGTGGTGTTGAAGATACCCTTGAGAGTCCCTTGGACTGCACGGAGGTCAAACCAGTCAATCCTAAAGAAAATAAGTCCTAAATATTCATTGGAAAGACTGATGCTAAAAATGAAGTTCCAATACTTTGGCCAACTGATGTGAAGAACTGACTCATTGGAAAAGTCTCTGATGCTGGGAAAGATTGAAGGTGGGAGGAGAAGGGGACAAAGGATGAGATGGCTGGATGGCATGACTGACT
The DNA here is from genome assembly GCF_027580195.1 of Bos mutus. Classification (NCBI taxonomy): domain Eukaryota; kingdom Metazoa; phylum Chordata; class Mammalia; order Artiodactyla; family Bovidae; genus Bos; species Bos mutus. The sequence continues at coordinate 98,902,042 of NC_091624.1, read as the reverse complement.
CGATGGACGTGAGTTTGAGTGAACTACGGGAGTTGGTGATAGACAGGGAGGCCTGGCGTGCTGCCATTCATGGGCTCTCAAAGAGTCGGACATGACTGAGCGATTGAACTGAACTGAACTGAACAAAATTCAATTTAAAGGTATATGGAAATGAAGTATCTGTAACCTTCAAAGACAAGTCATAATATTTTATTAGAGATTTTCAATATATTTATAGCTTGACTAGTATCATTATGATCCTAAATATTCCCATGAAATGATTCTTAAAACCTTTACAACAGAATTACCATCTTCATATGTCACTTATAGACTTAAATAGGAAATTTAGCTCCAAAGTTTTTCTCTTGCATGCTGTGTATATATACAATGCATATATGCTGCTGCTGCTAAGTCGCTTCAGTCGTGTCCGACTCTGTGCAACCTCAAAGACGGCAGCCTACAAGGCTCCTCTGTCCCCGGGATACTCTAGGCAAGAATACTGGAGTGGGTTGCCATTTATATGTATATGTGAAAGTAAAAGACGCTTACTCCTTGGAAGAAAAATTATGACCAACCTAGATAGCATATTGAAAAGCAGAGACATTACTTTGCCAACAAAGGTCTGTCTAGTCAAGGCTATGGTTTTTCCAGTGGTCATGTATGGATTTGAGAGTTGGACTGTAATGAAGGCTGAGTGCTAAAGAATTGATGCTTTTGAACTGTGGTGTTGGAGAAGACTCTTGAGAGTCCCTTGGACTGCAAGGAGATCCAACCAGTCCATTCTGAAGGAGATCAGCCCTGGGATTTCTTTGGAAGGACTGATGCTAAAGCTGAAACTCCAGTACTTTGGCCACCTCATGCGAAGAGTTGACTCATTGGAAAAGACTCTGATGCTGGGAGGGATTGGGGGCAGGAGGAGAAGGGGACGACAGAGGATGAGATGGCTGGATGGCATCACTGACTCGATGGATGTGAGTCTGAGTGAACTCCGGGAGTTGGTGATGGACAGGGAGGCCTGGCGTGCTGAGATTCATGGGGTCGCAAAGAGTCGGACACGACTGAGCGACTGAACTGAACTGAAATGAATATACACACATATATTTACACATACAGAGTATATATAAATCCATACACAGAGAACCCAAGACAGAAACTTAAGAACTGGGTAACCTCTTATATCTATATTTCTGTATTAAAAATATGAAACTTGAAAGGGAATCATTTAATGAATTATTCTATTATTCATATCAGGATTTTTTGATTTGTATTTTATTTAGAATGTACTCTAATAAAGCAGTTTGTATAAATTTACGACAATTAGGATGTTTTACTTGTTATATCTTCAGGTGTTGAAGTTGGAATAAAGTGTAAACATTTTAATTCACAAATACTTTCTTCTAAATCAGTGAATTATGTTTTTTGAGTCTATTATTTTTTCTTTTTTGTAAAGTTCTTTTTTTTTGAACTTTTTTTTTCATTTCAAGTAATTTTGATTATTTTCCCCATTTTTAAAAGATTACTTTCCACTCATAGTTATCACAAAATATTGAATATATTCCCATGTTGTACAGTACATCCTTGAACCTATTTTATACGCAATAATTTGTACCTCCTACTCTCTCAACCTTGTATTTCTCTTCTCCATTCCCCACTGGTAACCGCTAGTATTTTCTCTATATCCATGAGATTGCTTCTTTTTTGTCATATCACTAACAGTGGATGCCATTTTACATGTTAAAAATCAGGGAGTTAAATTATATGGATGTACATGATAATGCAAGTATTTATGCAGTTTTAAGAATTCTGCAAGGATTCAATTATTATCCAGAAATCATTTTTCTATCACATTAGATCAATTTTTCTTCTGTTATATGCTCAGCAAAATACACATCAACACCTTGTGGGTTTTTTTGTTGTTACTTAGTCACATATCATTGGAGATCATAACTGTTTCCAGTTTTTGTTTGCATCTTACTGATATTTAGCTCTTTAACATTTGAATGTTTCTAATGTTTAACAGAAAAATTCAAACCTGAATTGGAGATGTGAAGGCAGGAGTAATAGGCAATCAGATCAGATCAGTCGCTCAGTCGTGTCCGACTCTTTGCGACCCCATGAATCGCAGCACGCCAGGCCTCCCTGTCCATCACCAACTCCCGGAGTTTACTCAGACTCACGTCCATCAAGTCGGTGATGCCATCCAGCCATCTCATCCTCTGTCGTCCCCTTTTCCTCCTGCCCCCAATCCCTCCCAGCATCAGGGTCTTTTCCAATGAGTCAACTCTTCGCATGAGGTGGCCAAGTACTGAATAGGCAATAGATTGAACTATTTGATATGCCTCTAGAAATAGAGAAAGTGAAAGTGAAGTCATTCAGTCATGTCAGACTCTTTGCGACCCCATGGACTGTAGCCTACCATGTTCCTCTGTCTGTAGGATTTTCCAGGCTTACTTTAGTGGTTACTTTAGTGGGTTGCTATTTCCTTCTCCAGGGGATCTTCCTGACCCAAGGATCGAACCCAGGTCTCCCACATTGCAGGCAGATGGTTTACCCTTGAGCCACCAGGGAAACCCTTCAGAAATAGAGACGTGAAGGTAATTATCATGAGAGGTGGAAAAGTCAAATATATAAGTAGACTCAAGAACTACTGAGATACATTTGCAAGTGAATGATTAATAATGTTATCAACATTAAAGGTTTTATCCACAGTCATCAAGGATATTATCTCATGCAACATAACAAAATGCATAGTGTAAATTTGCTCTGATGAACTGCTGGGGAGTAAGTTGAAGGGAATTTGAGACAGATTGAGAGTTCGATAGGAATGGGTCCAAGATTAATAAAAATGTCTGCCATGTATGGATGGATGTTGGCCAGTAGTACTATGAATGCCAATTTTTGCTCCTGCAGATATACTATTAGTTTGTCTGTTTCGCTCTCAGCCACTCTTTCCCTGGTAAGCAGTATGCAAATTCTTTTGTGTCTCCCAGCTCATCCTTCCATTTTAATTCATGAGTTTGAAATAAGATTGACTCCACTTCCAAATTCCAGGAATAGACAGACCATGGACTTGATGTGACAAATAATTATTTTCTGTCTCTAGAAATTGGATTCAGGAATGAACATTTGACTTGATGACAGTAAGATCTACTTAGAATCTGGCTAGGTCTTTTAAAAGAGAGGCATCATGTATGAAACGAGTTGCCAGTCCAGGTTCGATGCACGATACTGGATGCTTGGGGCTGATGCACTGGGACGACCCAGAGGGATGGTATGGGGAGGGAGGAGGGAGGAGGGTTCAGGATGGGGAACACAGGTATACCTGTGGCGGATTCATTTTGATATTTGGCAAAACTAATACAATATTGTAAAGTTTAAAAATAAAATAAAATTTAAAAAAAAAAGAGAGGCTTTTTATCTTTTGGCTAAAGTGAATTTGTTAGAATGTGAGCCTACCATTATAAAAAAAAAAAATGATCTATAGAATCCTAGAGTAAAGCCAAGTGGTAAGAGGAATGAAAAATGGAACAAAGCTAATTCCTAATTACATTCATCAGAATATGCTAAGCAGTAAGGTGGAACACCCATATAAATCTCAGTTATTTGAATTAATAAATTTTATTTGACATGGGTCAGTTTGGGTTGAATCTTCCATCATTTGCAAGTCACAGTCTTAATACAACTGACATGTCTTTAACTGTTTGATCACAACCACGACCCTGTACTGGTGTGTGTGTTCATTACATACCTGATAGATGCTGCTTTAATGGTAGCCTGTGTGTGCACCAGACCATGACAAAGTTTCATAGGTATATATGTTCATAATCTCAAAAACATTCTTTTTGCATTTAGGGTGTGAAGTTAGGGGACAGATACACAGACAGCACATTCATGCTTAGAGGGAAATACTGTCAAAAACAAATATCGTATATCCATGCAGATATGTGGAATCTAGAAAAAATAGTACAGGTAAACCTATTTGCAAAGCAGAAATAGATACACAGACATAGAGAACAAATGAACAGACACCAGTGGGGGCAGGCACAGAATAAATCATGACACTGATATTAACATATGCATGCTACTATGAATGAAATAGATAAGTCATGCAAACCTACTGTATAGCACAGCGGCGGTGGGTGGGTGGGGACGGTACAGTCAGTTTGTGGGACATATATTAAGGTAACCTAAAAAGGCATTCCAATGCATAGTAGTTGCAGAAAAATACTGTTTGATTTCACTTATATGAGGTACCTCGGAAACCTAGTTTAGTCAAATTCATAGGGTCAGAAAGTACATTGGTAAATGCCAGGGGCCAGGAGTAGAGGGGTGGGGGATGGGAGGGAGGGAAGCGGGAGACTTAGAATTTAATGTGGACAGGGTTTCAGTTTAGGAAAGTGAAAAATTTAGAAGATGGATGATGGTAAGAGTTGCATGACAATGTGAATGTACTTAGTGCCACTGAAGTGTATAGTTAAATATCATTAAAATATTATGTTTTGTATTATGTGATGTTTACTATGATAAAAAATTAAAGTGGCTGAGCTGAGTGCATTGCCTAAGAAGTTGTCTGGTTTTACTTCCTTCTAATACCACCATATTCCAAAGTGTTGTCATTCAAAATGTATATATTCTAGAAGGTTAACAGTAATGTCTCTCCTCCTAGAAGGAAGTAAGTTAATAGCCAACAGAGAGGCAGCTGAAACGGGTACTGATACAGAGGGGTGAAGGTATACAAATATATGAGTAGTCTTTGAGGCAGCAGGAGGACAGATGATGGTGCTGACAGAATGTGGAATGATGTCCATAATCAACCGCCTAGTTCATAGCTTGCTAGGCTCTGTCTGCCATGTTATAGTTTCACTTATGGGTTGTGGGTTATGATCATCATATGTTAGATTTCCAGTTTTTGATTTGTGCCATGATTGCAGTTAGCATATAGAAGTGTAACAGAGTGCAGGAGTAACTATCATTATTGAAGAGTAACTATTACAAGAAACTATCTATGCATACATGCATGGGTACTTGTGGACTCTGCTGTTGACTTATGAGGGGAAATGAATACACATCCTTTCCCCCTAATAATTTTTATTCTCCATACTTTTCATCCCCACAGGATATAGTAAGTCTCTGTGTCTGAATGTGGGAATGTGTGGGCTTCATAAAGGTTGAGGAGAATTTGCCCAGTTGGGGGTGGGAAAGGTTAACAGAGGGCAACACCTAGAGAAGATATTTGGAGATTTGAATTTTGAGGTTATCATAGGGAGTAGATCAGACTGCCTGAAATCTAGGAGAGCATAGGTCTGTGTGTTTGAGGATTGCAGAGGTGTGTATGAGTGTACCTTTGACAGGATGTGGATTTGCGTGTTGGATAGAATTTTTGGAGACTGAAGGTTGAAGTTTCTATTAATGGTAGTATCTGAAACCCTACTCACACACTGTGTCTAGAAGAGGTAGGTTTTTGAATGGAAATGTCTGTATGCATGTCTACAAATCTTATTCGTATGTACTTAAGACTTTGAAGTGGAGGTGAAACTAAGTCAAAGATACAACTAAATACCTAGGTGACTTAAGGGAAATATAACCAAAGTCACTATTTAGCAAATTCTGATCTATACACACTGCTGTTTGAATGTTTATGAGTACTCACACTCAGAAGCACCCAGAGCTCTCACCATATGTCGACAGGCTATTTTTGTCTATGATCTGTTTTTTTTGTTTTTTTCCTAAACGAAATTTTTGAAGAAAAGAATAAAAGAAATGTGTTCTCAGGAAAAGGAAAAACACCGTTACCACACACTTATTATTTCCACTTAAAGGGGTATAAAAAAGAGTTTCTGTGGAGACCGGGGAGTTGAGCCCAGTGATATGCATCCCCCCTTCCATTTCTTCTTTCCATAAGCAGAGTAGCAGGAAACAGAAATTTCTTCTATTGAAAATGTAGCCTTTGATCTGTAATGTTACTGTTGCTATTAGTGTGGGAGGTATATATTTTAAAATTCAGATTCCATTTCTGTGATTTCAACTTAGAAAATACAGTTGGGTGTTTGGGACATTGGAGGACAGACAGAAATTGAATCTAGAAGAATGGTATTAGTGAACCTATTTGCAGGGAAGGAATGAGACACAGTAGATAATGGACTTGTGAACAGTGCGGGAGGGAGAGAGTGGGACACACGAAGAAAGCAGCAGCAGCATATATCCACAAGCCAGTGGAAGACGGATGGCCCCCGGGAAGTTGCTGTGTGGCACGGGGAGCCTGGCGTACTGCTCTGTGGTGACCTGGGGGGACTGGGTGGGCAGAGGGGAGGAAGGCTGGGGAGGGACGGAATATATGGATATTATGGCTGATTTGCTTTGTTGTGTGGCAGAGACCAACACAATACTGTAGAAATTAAAAAAAAAAATCTGTTACCTTTATTATACATGAATGCATATGATATATATATATAATAGTAATGCTATATATATAACATATACATATTTATGTATATATATTTTAAATATAATATTTTCAGTTCAGTTCAGTTGTGCAGTTGTGTCCAACTCTTTGTGACCCCATGGACTGCAGCACGTCAGGCTTCCCTGTCCATCACCAACTCCTAGAGCTTGCTCAAACTCATGTCCATTGAGTTGGTAAAGCCATCCAGCCATGTCATCCTCTGTCATCCCCCAGAGGGGATTTGTGTAAAATATAATATTTTAAAACGTAAATATTATATTTTAAATATAAGTATGAGTTGTATGCAGTTATTAAAATTTATTCAAATTTTAAAATTTACAATAATATATTGAATTCTGGGGAATGAAAAAAATATAGAAGTGTAGACTGTTCTAACTAATAGGCCAGTTGGAGAGAACAAGGCCATACTATTTAAAGGAATCAAAAAAGATAAAGGGAAACTGATTTTTAAAATGGTACAGTGGTGCACAGGTTGTAAAATTCTGTTGCTTTTTAAAAAAATATGGTTCTTTAATTTAGATGATATTTCAGTCTACCAATGATGTTTTGAAATTCAGCACTCTAATTTCATTTTTCCAAGTTTGATAAATTCCAATTAAAAAATTGCAATAGGCAAAGGGATGATCAGATTAATTTTTGATGTGTCTACAGGGACTCTCCGTTAGAATTTTGAATCCATTCATTTCTGATACTTTACATCACAGTTAAAAAGGATCATAATTTTAAGTGTGTGTGTTTCTGAGAGTATGAGGGGCCCTGTTTTTGTTTGTTTGGCTTTTGTTTATTCAGTTTAGGATCTATAGTCTATAGGTTGTGCTTTGAATAATCCTGAAACTCCTGCTCACAAGACTATCTGATTTCACTCAGTTGTTTCTTTACTTCACAGTCAGCTCACAAGGTTAGTTCAAATGAATTGGGAGAATAGTAATCACCCTTCTATTGATTCATCATTCTGGTAAACATATCACAAGAGACAAAGATTAAAAGCCCCTGTACTGTGAGGCAGATGAAAGATAGCCTTCTCTACTCCTTTGCAATAGTTACTTCCTTCTGGCTTCTATAAAATAATGAATGTATTTTCTTTCCATGAAAATCTCTGTGTTTATTAAAAGAAAAAAAATAGTCCATCATGTATTGATAAAATCACAGATGCAAGTTCTTTATCTGTGAATGAAGCCATAGGTATAGTAAAAATGCTAACATTTTTTGAAACTAAATTTTGTGTCATGTATATTTCTTTCTTGTTCTACATTGAGGTGTTTTATCAGTTAATTAAAGGGTGAAAATGCAATTAAAACCATGTGTTAATGTCCCCTTAGCATTTTACAGTTGAGAGACACTTTCATAAAAATAGATGTTTAAGACTAAGTAACTCTCTGTAACCTGCCCCCAGCTACAAAATCAGGTTGGATTAATTTAGCCTGTTGCTGAAAGTGAAAGTATTACATCTTCAGTTGTGTCCAACTCTTTGGGACCGCATGGACTATAACCTACCAGGCTCCTCTGACCATGGAATTCTCCAGGGAAGAATACTGGAATGGGTTGCCGTTTCCTTCTCCAGAGGATTTTCCCAACCTAGGGATATTCTGTATTTGCAGGCAGATTCTTTACCATCTGAATCACCAGGAAAGCCCTAAATAGTTAAAGTTACTAGACAACAAAGTGTGGGTCTCTAGAGCCTGGCAATCAAGGTGTGACTCCTGGATAGCAGCCTCAAATATTGGGGCATCAGACATAAAAAATATGGGATGCCAGGGACATGTAAAAGCTCCCATCTAGGAGATACTAATGGTCTCTAGTGAGGTAGCACAAAGGCACAAAGATGGCCCTCACCAGGAAAAAGAGAAAAAACTAAAACCCAAACACCTGGAGTTAAAGTAAAAGAAAATAAAAAATGGTATTGGCGGGCTGGAGCAAAGCAGAGGGAAAGCATGAAGATTGACCCCAGAGACCAGGCTTCTAAATGTGTGATGCCTGCCCCTTGGACTGAAGCTTTAGCAAATGAGCCTCCTTCACATAAATTGTGTAGAGTACCTCTATTATTTGCTGCCTGTTTGCTGAGCCCCGGGATGGGTGAGTCCATGCTTGAGCCCTTTAAGATCATTTCTCAGGTTCCATAAAACCTTACAAGGGTCTGATGACTGCCAGCCCCATTGGTTTTCAAATCTAGGTATTTCAGGGTTCATCTCTCAGGCGCAGGTCTTAAAGGTTGGAGTGCCTGATGTGCATGCAGCTCAATCCCTTGGCTCCTCAGAGACAGGCACTGGATTTTGAGTTCCCTCCCAATTGTGGGTCACTATGTGAGGGGTGGGGTTTATGATGAGGTTGTGTCTCAGCTTCACCTGCCTGCTTTGTTGTGGGCTTCTCTCTTCACCTGATGCATTAGAGTCAGCCAGTTTTTCGGAGGAAGTAAGTCTGGTCCATATATAGCTACAGATTCAGTATGTGAGTGGGAAGAGGTGAATTCAGGCTCTTCCTAATATGCTATTGGGAACGGGACCACCTTTTCTAAATTCTTCAGTTCAGTTCAGTTCAGTCGCTCAGTTGTGTCCGACTCTTTGTGACCCCATGAATCACAGCACGCCAGGCCTCCCTGTCCATCACCAACTCCCGGAGTTCATTCAGACTCACGTCCATCGAGTCAGTGATGCCATCCAGCCATCTCATCCTCTGTCATACCCTTCTCCTCCTGCCCCCAATCCCTCCCAGCATCAGAGTCTTTTCCAATGAGTCAACTCTTCGCATGAGGTGGCCAAAGTACTGGAGTTTCAGCTTTAGCATCAGTCCTTCCAAAGAAATCCCAGGGCTGATCTCCTTCAGAATGGACTGGTTGGATCTCCTTGCAGTCCAAGGGACTCTCAAGAGTCTTCTCCAACACCACACTTCAAAAGCATCAATTCTTCGGCGCTCAGCCTTCTTCACAGTCCAACTCTCACATCCATACATGACCACAGGAAAAACCATAGCCTTGACTAGACGGACCTTTGTTGGCAAAGTAATGTCTCTGCTTTTGAATATGCTATCTAGGATGGTCATAACTTTCCTTCCAAGGAGTAAGCGCCTTTTAATTTCCTGGCTGCAGTCACCATCTGCAGTGATTTTTGAGCCCAGAAAAATAAAGTCTGACACTGTTTCCACTGTTTCCCCATCTATTTTCCATGAAGTGATAGGACCAGATGCCATGATCTTCATTTACTAAATTCATAAAACCCTGTCAATCACTAATTTATTCTTCAGTCTTTAATTTTGTCATCTCAGAAATGCTGTATAAATTGAATCCTATAGTATGTAATCTTTGGCTTTTGTCCTAAACTTAGTTCTCTAGAGTGTCGGTCAAGTTGTAGTGTGAATCATGAGTTTGTTTATCTTATTATTGAGTAATATTCTGTGTTATGACTATATTACACTTTTTTTAAGCATTTACTCATCACTGTAGACAAGAGGGTCTCCAGTTTGGGGTTACTGCAAATAAAGGTACCACAAACATTCATGTACAAGATTCTGTGAGAACAAGTTTTTATTTATTTAAAATAAATGCCCAAGAGTACAATTACTGAGTTACTTGATAAGCACTCATTCAATTTTTTAAGACTCTGCTCTTATCCAAAGTGTCTGCACCATTTAACATTTCCACTAGGAAAGCATGAGTGATCACTTTCTCTGTATCACTGCCAGAATTTTGTTTTGTTCCTGTTTTAAATTTTTAATCATTCTGATAGGTGTATACTGATATTTTATTTTCATTTTTAATTCACATTTTCCTAGCAGCAAATACTTTTGGACATCTTTTGATTATTTGACACCTGGATGGCTTCTTGAAATATCTTATGGCAATTTTCTAATTGGATTGTTTGGTTTTTATTTTTTATTTAGATTTTTGCTGTTGAGTTTGAATAATTATATATGTATTCTAGAGAGAAATTCTTTTTCAGACATGCAGTTTAAAACTATTGTCTCCTAGTATTTAGCTTCTCTTTTGTCTTTGATAGAGTGTATCTCAGAGCTAAAGTTTTTAATTTTGATAAAGCATAATTTATATTTTTTCATTTAATAGATTGTGCTTTTGTTGTCAAGTCTAGGAAAGATTTGCATAGTCTGAGATCCCAAAGAATCTCTCCTATGGTTCTTTTTCTAAAGTTTTTGTTGTTTTATGTTTTATATTAATATGCATCATCTATGGCCCCATTCCTGCCAGTTGGGGCTTGACATTGAGACTCCCCATGCTGTCTCCATGGACACCACAAATGGGACAGGGCTTATTAGCAACTGACCAACTCTATGTTCTGACTCTCTCCTTAGCCTTCTCTGACCACCTTAATAGGGAAGGTTGAGATCGTGATACCCAGAGAAAACCTGGCAATTGTGGAAGTCTTACAAAGCCTTTGCTGACATGGACGGGTTGAAACCACAGATTTTCTTTAGTGTTTGGTTAAAATCCAGCAGTAACTCTCTAAAACTTTTCTGCCTAAAACTGCACAGCCTTTTACCTGACCCTTTTGCTAGAAAGAGGAATATTTGTTAGGGTTTTTTAGACTGTGCCATTTGTTGGTTCCAGGTTACTATCTTTTTCAGCCATATGTCTGAGATACATGAAAGCAAAAAGAAGGCCTGGAGAATTCACCACTTTGTTGTTCCTTGGGTTCCAAGGTCTTTAGCCAGTCTGCCTTCTTCTCTTCATGTTTTAGAATCCACTTAGGGATAGCCTATATATTAGGCACAGGTTTTTGGTTGTATTTAGTGGAAGAATAGGAAAAAGTGTATGTCCTTGGAAGGAGAAGCCTATTTTATATTTTAATTGTACTTAGTAATATCATACAATTAAAAGTGTTTTTCAATATCTAAATAACAAAATGCATTCAGTAATTTTATGTTTCTCCAAAATAATAGTGCTTTATGTATTAACATATTTTAAAACAGTTAAATCAGTACTCAGTCTCTTATCAATTTTTAACATTGAGTAAATCTGATTCAATGAAATGTTTTCATAAACCATGTGTACTTATTCTCTAGTTTGTCATTGTAAGAATAATAAGCTATTTACAACTAAATACTGAATTAAATAATCTGTTTCATGTAGTGATTTTTGAAATTTATTTTTCAAAGTCATTTGATTTATCCGTAAGTCTCAAAAATCTTAAATTATAATGTTCTAATTCAGTAGTGTACATATACTCGTTTAATATTATGGTTGTTCTTACTTTGGTGGTGATTTAGTCACTCAGTCATGTCCGACTCTTTGTGACCCCATAAACTGTAGCCTGCCAGGCTCCTCTGTTCATGGGATTTCCCAGAGAAGAATTCTAGAATGGATTGCCATTTCTTGCTACAGGGGATCTTTCTGACCCAGGAATTGAACCCAGGTCTCTTGCATTGCAAGTGGTCTCCTACATTATAGGGGGATTCTTTACCTACTGAGCCATAACTTAATGATAAATTGAAACATTTCTGGACTATATCCATTACCTCTGGATAAGCTAATATTCTATCACTTTTTCTGTATGAAAGTCTTAAACTTACTAAACAAAACTTTGCATAATTAACAGATAGAATTTATTTTAATTTTGGCTCAATTCCAAGTACACATTTTCAATCATTTTTAAATCCATCAAAAGGTCTTTGACAGTTCAAAATATTTTGTAAAAATAACTACTAGTCTTGAAATCCAATTGTATAAGAAATTCAGTTTCTTTTACACATCTCCTAAAATAATAATTAGGCTCATTAGAAATATTTCAAAATTTTCAGTGTCTTGCTAGCTTGACCTCTATTCCAAGCTGTAGTAGACGTTTATTGGTAATTCTGACTAGAATGCCTAATCATAAAATCAAACCAAGGAAGCCTCTGGGGATCTATGGTAATCAGAACATTTCTTTAGAATTTAAGTCTCTGCCATGCCTACTGATATTATGAGGAAATATACTACCATAATGAAACAGAGAGTGGGAAACCAGGCATAAGACACCTCAGAAAGAATAAGGAAGACTTGTTAAAATATTACAATTGCAGTTATATATTTTATTAATTATGTGAAAAGAGAATGGGGCTTAGGCAGAAATACATGGAGAAAAAGGAGGAAGAGGTGATGCTGTGAACTGAAATAGTTAATGCCATTTATGTCACTTACATTTCCACACAACGGGTGGGAACTGTTTAGGTCATTAAATTAAGGTGCTCCTTTGCTTTGCCAGACGCAGGAGCCTGGTAGGCTGCAGTCCATGGGGTTGCTAAGAGTCAGACACGACTGAGCGACTTCACTTTCACTTTTCCCTTTCATGCATTGGAGAAGAAATGGCAACCCACTCCAGTGTTCTTGCCTGGAGAATCCCAGGGACAGGGGAGCCTGGTGGGCTGCCCTCTATGGGGTTGCACAGAGTCGGACACAACTGAAGCGACTTAGCAGCAGCAGCAGGAGCAGCATAGTGCAGATAGCATGATTGTAAGTTAAAATAATTCTGTTTTTAGGAGTTTATTCATTTTTCTTCTTGTGACCTCTCTAGTAAGAGAAAACGCTAAATGTAGACTTTTAGCTTAATGAAATTCTCAGCAACTTAGTTTCCCTGGAAATTAAAATTTGTCATAGCATGCTTTCCACAGAATTCAAAGTTAACTCTGTATAGAAGTGTAGAAAAATATAAAATTTTCAAAGAAATCTTAAAAAAATAAGCATTAAGAAAAGAAGCCACCCGATTTAAGAAAAAAGAAAAAGAGCAAAAAGATCTGACAGGCATCTCACCAAAGAAGACATATAGATGACAGATAAATATATGCAAATATATTAAGTATTTTTGTTCATTAGCAAATATAAAATTAAAGTGAGTAACCAATACACATGTTAGATGGACTAAATTTAAAAACATATGTAAGACAATGTCAGTTTTTGGTGAGGATCATAGAGCACTAGGAATGCTCCTGCAGTGCTGGTGTGAATACAAATTGCTATAGCTTCTTTGGAAGACGATGTGGCAGTTACTTATAAAGCTAAATGTACACTTAAAATACAATCAAGCAATCGTGTTCCTAATTAGTAATATATGCCCAACTGATTTAAAGTTATGTCCACACAAAAATATATACATGAATGTTTATAACAGCTTTATTCAAAATCACTCAAATAAGAAAGCAACAAAATATCTTTCAATAAGTGAATTAATAAACATACTGTGCTTAATAATATATTAGAATTTTAAAAAATGGTGAATGATGAAACTAAATAAATGAATTGTAATTGCATAATGCTAAGTGTAATAAATCAGTCTGAATAGGCTTGGTAATGAATGATTCCAGTGTATGATGTCCTGGAAAGATACAACTATAGAGACAGTAAATATCAGTGGTTGACAAAGGCAAAGTCAAAGGTTGAATAGGTGAAGCAGGTGGCCATTTTTGGGGTGATGAAAACTATGATATAATTTCAGATACAGGACTGTATTAGTTTGTCTAAACCTATTGAACTTTGAACACAAAAAGTAAACCTTATTGCATGAAACTGTTATAAAAATAATTTAGAAGCTTACGGGAATCACAGAATGTAGTACATAAGACAGAACAATATAACTGTATTACAAATATGTGAAATTGTACCTATTTGATATACAGTTAAAAATATGGTAAAGGTCTTAAAATCTAGAAATGAATTGAGTCTGAAGAACAAGAAAGTGAACATAAACTATAATTAGTGAAAAAAATTTAATGTAACAAATAGCAACTCTGACCGTGCTATACACGCATACTAGCATTGAGCTATTACATAAATACTGTGCCGAAGATGGGCATAATAAAGGACATAAATAGCAGAGACCTAGCAGATGCTGAAGAGATGAAAAAGAGTTTGAAAGAATATATGGAAAAAACTGTATAAAAAAGATCCAAACGAACTGGATGACTACAATGCTATGGTCAGCCACCCAGAGCCAGACATTCTGGACAACGAAGTCAAGTGGGACGCAGGTAGCACTGCAGTTAATAAAATTAATGGATGCGAAGGAATTCCAGTAGCACTATTCACAGCCCTAAAGCATGATGCCATCAAGGTGCTGTATTCAACATGTCAGCAAATCGGGACGACCGAGCAGTGGCCACAGGACTAGTAAAGGTCAATCCTCATCCCAATTCCCAAGAAGGGTAGTACTAAAGAATGTGCTTATCATTGGAAAATGGCACTCATCTCCCATGCTAGTAAGGTCATGCTTAAAGTCTTGCATACTAGGCTTCAGCAGTATGCAAGAACTTCCAAATGCCCAATCTGGATTTAGAGAAGGAAGAGGAACCAGAGATCAAATTGCCAACATTCACAGGATCATAGAGAAAGCTAGGGAATTCCAGAAAAAAAAATCTACTACCTCTGTTTCATCAACTATGCCAAAGCCTTTGACTGTGTGGATCATGTAAACTGTGGAAAGCTCTTAAAGAGATGGAGATATCAGATCATCTTACCTGTCTCCTGAGAAACTTATATGGGGGTCAAGAAGAAACAACTAGAACCCTGTGTGGAACAGCTAATTGGTTCAAGATTGAGAGAGGAATATGAAAGCACTGTCTGCTGTCATTCTGTTTGTTTAATCTATATGCTGAGCACATCATGAGAAATGCCAGCTGGATGAGTTACATGTTAGAATCAAGATAGGTGGGAGAAACATCAACAACCTCATATATGTGGATGACACTACTCTAATGGCAGAAAACGAGGAGGAACTAAAGAGGCTCTTAATGTGGGTGAAGGAGGAAAGTGAAAGAGCCAGCTTAAACTAAATATTTAAAAAACAAAACAAAACTAAGATCATGGCATATGGTCCCATTCAGTTCAGTTGTCACTCAGGCATGTCTGACTCTGTGACCCCATGGACTGCAGCATGCTAGGCTTCCCTTTCCATCACCAACTCCCAGCACTTAATCAAACTCATGTATATCGAACTGGTGATGCCATCCAACCATCTCATCCTTTGTTGTTCCCTTCTCCTCCTGTGTTCAATCTTTCCCAGCATCAGGGTCTTTTCTAATGAGTCAGTTCTTCGTATCAGGTATCCAAAGTATTGGAACTACATCTTCAGCATCAGTCCTTCAATGAATATTCAGGAGTGATTGCCTTTAGGATAAACTGGTTTGCTATCCTTGCCATCCAAGGGACTGTCTCAAGATTCTTCTCCAACACCACAGTTAAAAGCATCAATTCTTCAGTGCTCAGCTTTTTTTTATAGTCTAACTCTCACATCCACACATGCCAACCTTTGTTGGCAAAGTAATGTCTCTGCTTTTTAATATGCTGTCTAGGTTGGTCATAGCTTTTCTTCCAAGGAGCAAGTGTCTTTTAATTTCATGACTGCAGTCATCATCTGCAGTGATTTTGGAGCCCCAAAACTAAAGTCTGTCAATGTTTCCAGTGTTTCCCTATCTATTTGCCATGAAGTGATGGGACCAGATACCATGATCCTCATTTTCTGAATTCTGAGTTTTAAGCCAGCTTTTTCAGTCTCCTCTTTCACTTTCATCAAGAGGCTCTTTCATTCTTCTTCGCTTTCTGCCATAAGGATGATCTCATCCTGGCAATCTTGATTCCATTTGTGCTTCATCCAGCCTGGCATTTCACATGATGTACTCTGCATGTAAGTTAAATAAGCAGGTGACAATATAGAGCCTTGACGTACTTACCTGGTGAGAAACCAGTCTGTTTTTCTATGTCCAGTTCTAATTGCTGCTTCTTGACTTGCATACAGCTTGCTCAGGATGCAGGTAAGGTATTCTGGTATTCCCAAGTCTTTAAGAATTTTCCACAGTTTGTTGTTATACACACAGTCAAAGGCTTTGGCGTAGTCAATAAAGCAGAAATAGATGTTTTCCTGGAACTCTCTTGCTTTTTCTATGATCCAACGGATGTTGGAAATTAGATTTCTGGTGCTTCCACCCTATCTAAATCCAGCTTGAACATCTGGAAGTTCATGGTTCACATACGGTTGAAACCTGGCTTGGAGGATTCTGAGCATTCCTTTGCTAGTGTGTAAGATGAGTGCAATTGTGTGGTAGTTTGAACATTCTTCAGCATTGCCTTTCTTTGGAATTGGAATGAAAACTAACCTTTTCCAGTCCTGTGGTCACTGATGAATTTTCCAAATTTGCTGGCATGTTGAGTGTAGCGCTTTCACAGCATAATCTTTTAGGATTTGAAATAGCTCAACTGGAATTCCATCACCTGCAGTAGCTGTTCTGATGCTTCGTAAGGCCCACTTGACTTCACATTGCAGGATGTCTGGCTCTAGGTGGGTGATCACACCATCGTTGTTATCTGGGTCATGAAGATTTTTTTGGTATATTTCTTCTGTGTATTGTTGCAACCTCTTTTTAATATCTTCTGCTTCTGTTAGGTCCATACCATTTCTGTCCTTTATCGAACCCATCTTTGCATGAAATGTTCCCTTGGTATCTCTAATTTTCTTGAAGAGGTCTCTAGTCTTTCCCATTCTATTGTTTTCCTCTATTTCTTTGCATTGATCACTGAGGAAGGCTTTCTTATCTCTTCTTGCTATTTTTTGGAACCTCACATTCAGATGGGTATATCTTTCCTTTTCTCCTTTGCCTTTAGCTTTCCTTCTTTTCTCAGCTATTTGTAGGCCTGCTCAGACAACCATTTTGCCTTTTTGCATTTCTTTTTCTTGGGAATGGTCTTGATCACTGCCTCCTGTATGGTGTTATGAACCTCGGTCCATAGTTCTTCAGACACTCTATCAGATCTAATCCCTTGAATCTATTTGTCCCTTCCACTGTCTAAATCACTGCAGGTGGTGATTGCAGCCATGAAATTAAAAGATGCTTACTCCTTGGAAGGAAAGTTATGACCAACCTGCTGCTGCTGCTGCTGCTGCTGCTAAGTCATTTCAGTCGTGTCCAACTCTGTGCGACCCCATAGACGGCAGCCCACCAGGCTCCCCCGTCCCTGGGATTCTCCAGGCAAGAACACTGGAGTGGGTTTCCATTTCCTTCTCCAATGCATGAAAGTGAAAAGTGAAAGTGAAGTCACTCAGTCCTGTCAGACTCTTCTCGACCCCATGGACTGCCCCCTACCAGGCTCCTCCATCCATGGGATTTTCCAGGCAAGAGTACTAGAGTGGGTTGCCATTGCCTTCTCCATGACCAACCTAGACAGCATGTAAAAAAGCAGAGACATTACTTTGCCAACAAAGGTCCATCTAGTCAAGGCTATGGTTTTTCCCGTGGTTATGTATGGATGTGAGAGTTGGACTATAAAGAAAGCTGAGTGCCGAAGAATTGATGCTTTTGAACTGTGGTGTTGGAGAAGACTCTTGAGAGTCCTTTGGACTGCAAGGAGGTCCAACCAGTCCATCCTAAAGAGATCAGTCCTGGGTGTTCATTGGAAGGAATGATGTTGAAGCTGAAACTGTAGTACTTTAGCCACCTGATGTGAAGAGCTGACTCATATGAAAAGACCCTGATGTTTGGAAAGATTGAAGGCAGGAGGAAGGGGACAACAGAGGATGAGATGTTTAGATGGCATCACCGACTCAATAGACATGGGTTTGGATAAACTCTGGGAGTTGGTGATGGACAGGGAGGCCTGGCGTGCTGCAGTTCATGGTAGTGCAAAGAGTCGGACATGACTGAGCAACCGAACTGAACTGAACTGAACTGTATAATCATAAGGGATTTGATTTAGGTCATGTCTTAAAGGTCTAGTGGTTTTCCCTACTTTCTTCAATTTAAATCTGAATTCGGCCTCATGAATTCATTGCAAATAGAGGGGAAAGGTGGAAATAGTGACAGATTTTGGCTTTTCTTGGACTCTAAAATCACTTTATATGGTGACTGCAGCCATGAAATCAGAAGACATTTGCTTCTTGCACAGAAAGCCATGACAAAACTAGACAGAGTGTTGAAAATCAGAGACATTACTCTGCCAACTAAGGTCTGTATAGTCAAGGCTATGGTCTTCCCAGTGTCATGTTCCATTGTGAGAGCTGGACAGTAAAGAAGACGGAACACTCAAGAATTGATGCCTTTGAAATATGGAACTGGATGACTCCTGAGAGTCCCTCGGATAGCAAGGAGATCAAACCAGTCAATCCTAAGGGAAGTCAACCCTGAATACTTGCTGGAAGTACTGATGCTGAAGCTAAAGTTCCAGTATTTTGGTCATCTGATCTGAAGAGCTTACTCATTGGGAAAGTCCCTGATGCTGGGAAAGACTGAGGGCAGAAGAGAAGAGGACATCAGAGGATGAGGTGGCTGGATGGCATCAATAATGCAATGGACATGAATCTTGGCAAACTGCATAGATGGTAAGGGAAACAGATGCCTGGTGTGCAAAAATCCATAGGGTTGCAAATAGTCAGGCATGACTGGATTACTCAATGACAATGAAGTACCAGTTTTCTAATGTTCGAAGTGAGATTTTTGGAGATAAACAAAGGAAGCTAAAATGATCCATGTGGCAATGGATTAGAATCAGAGATCTCATAGAACTGTTTAGATTAAGATACAATACTGTGGTTATATTTATATATGTACCCAATTTAGTGTACATACATATATTTCTTTGTTCTGTCAGCTGAAATGACCTAACAAATGACAGCTCAGTTGCTATGAACATGCCTAGCATCTAGATTTTGGTTTCTGATACCATTTTCCAGTCAAATGCTTTGGAATTCCTAGGATACATGGCTGATTCTAGGACTGAGGCAATAAATATATGAGATTAACCAGCAGAATCATCTAGTCCAGAAAGTAAGGATGTGCTGAAGACGAAGCAAAAACATAGAAAGGGGCATATGCCAATGGAACAGGAACCAACAGGAAGCGCTCTCAATGGCCAAAGCAGTAATAATTTGAGCAACAAAAAGAATAAAGAAGAACTAGGTTGCAACCAAAAGTATAAAATATTTACCTGTAAGTCCATGCTGCTACAAATAAATAAGTAAATGAATGAATATATGAATAAATGTAGAAAAGAGATAATATTGCCATGCAGAAGAATTAAAGATAATTTACATAGACACTCTGCCGATGAAGAGGTTGAGTATTGCTGCCCATGCTGTAAGTGTGGGCCATGCACAGTGACTTCCAAAGAACGTGGTATAGAAGAAGGGATGGGTGAAGGGTTGATTTATCACATAGAAATTTGAAAAACACTACCTCAGATCGATGATCAAGGCTAATATCAGCAGTAATAAGTCATGTTATTATTTATTCTTGATATGATGTGATGAGAATTGTATTTTTCCTCTGGGGTCTTTCTCACCAAATCCCAGAACCCCATTCTAATAATGAGAAAAACAACAGAAAAACATCAGTAGAGAGACATTCTTCAAAATACCTGTGCTCCTCAAAACTGTCAAGGTTGTCAAAAACAAGGAAAGCATGAGAAACTGAGATAGCGGAAAGGAGCCTAAGGGACAACTCAGTGGAAAGTGGTACTTTACTTGGGATCTGGGAAGAGAAAGAACACATTAGGCCAATCTAAGACAATCTGAATAATAATAGAATATAATGTATATAATTAGATAATAATGTGTCAGTATTGATTGATTAATTGTAACAAAGCTACCTGAGTAATGTAAGATGATGATAATAGGGGAAAATAGATGTGGGGTATAAAGGAATTCCCTTCATTATTTTCACCATCTTCCTATAAATCTAAAATTGTTCTAGAAAATAAAGTTTAATTTTTAAAAAAATTATAGCAAGAAATTCAGAACAAATGTTAATTTGAATTCTCTCTGATACCTTTCTCATCCAGTGTCATACTGGCCTTGCAGGTATGAAGTTGATGAGCTGACACTAACCCCTGAACTTCATGGACGTGTCCAAACCTAACCCCTCCCCTTTCATCATTAGTGCATTCTCTGTCACCTTTGTCTTCCAAAATTCACATTCAGAATTGCTCCTCCCCTTCTGGTGTGTCTCTTCCCCTCCTTGGACCCTCCCTGAAGCTGCCCTCATCTTCTCACTGCCCTCATCCCTCCCACTTGCCCTGGGGTAGAGGAATAGGAGGGAAAAAAGTGGAAACAGTCCACTTGAATATTTATAAAGGTGATGTAATTTAACTGTTAGTTAGCTGTGCCCTCAAATTTTATAATGCCCGAAGCATGAGTATCTACTGTCTAACAAGGATCTTAATAACCACTTTGTTTTTGTTTTCATTTATTTTTCACATATATGGTAGTTCGCCTTCTTACTAGCTGAACAACTTGCTACATTTCTTTATTATTTTTTATTTTTTTCTTCCAATTTTGTTGAAATATAATGGACATACAGCAATGTACAAGTTTAAAGATCTTGTTAATTTTCTTGAGTAAATAGTTTCATTCTTCTAACCATAGAGAAACAAGGGGACCCTTAGATCTGATTTTGCCAACCATCAAATAACTGAACAAGTAAACCTGTGATCACTGACTTTCCTTAACTTAGATTCAGTTTAATCTAATCATTTTCATATGCACCTCATCAGAACTGAAGGGATTATTCCACTGGTGGTTGGAATTCTGCAGAGTGAATTCTTAGTCTTTTAGGGCTGCTATTAATATAACAAAATTAGTACAAGGCTAGTGGCTTCTAAAAACAGATCTTTACTTGTTACATTTCTTGAGGCTGGGGCATTCAAAGTTGTGGCACCAGAATATTCAGTGTGATGGCTAGTGAGAGCTCACTTCTGGGTTCATAGATGATACTGTGTCCTGACAGGGTGGAAGGGATAAGCTCGCTCTCTGGGATCTCTTTTTTAAGGGCACTGATCCCAATCATGAGGACCTCACACTTATAACCTAAGCACTTCCCAAAAGCCCTACCTCCTAATAATACCAGTTTTAGGGGTTAGGATTTCAACCAAATGAAATTTAAGGAGGCACAGGCATTGAGATCACAATGCAGCCCCATCTACCAGTTCTCTGCGAATTGTCCTCAGTGTAAGTGAGCCACCTTTCTCGGGTCATGACCCCTTCCCAGAGGTAGCCTGAAATCTGTGACTGGTTATTGTGAGAGTATACTAATTGACCCCATGACTTAGTGTGGGACATCTCTATGGGTCATTCTGGCTTTGTAGCTTCTTGTGGGAATGCAAGAAGACTTGTATGACATCACTGCAGTCTATTTTCTCTCCTCCATCATATTTTTTCCCATTTCTCCTTGAAAGCCCACTCCAGCAAACTCACTGTACCCAAATCTCTAGCTTGGAGTCTGCATAGTGGGAAACTCCACTTGTTTCCACTTGTTCACAACTTGTGAATATGATCCCACAGGAAAATGGGACAGGAAGGTGGAATTTTATAAGCTGTCAGAAGCTGTGCCACCGGCTTCTGACAAAGAAGATCCAATAACGGATGGTTGTTGGTTTGAACATGAATAGACACTGTCCCAGGGTAGCAATGTGAGAGCTCATGCTTTTTATTCATGGTAAAATGAACACTGTACTAGAAAACAAATCTAGTAGTTTCTTCCATGTGTTGGTGTTTGAAACTGAAAGGAACTCTTTAAGGAGGCAAGGTTATCTGGGTTTATGCACCTGAATGTATTCAATCTCTAGAACTTGTGATATCTCTAAGAATGCAAAAGTGGTCCTTCTTCCTTGGTAAGGCTAGTGCTCTCCTTAGCTGGAAGACAATGCTAGAGTTTATTGCAAACAAGGCAACGAGAGTCTTTCAAGATCTTTTTCCTTCTGTTCTCCTGGCAAGTGGGTCAAAAATTTCATGACTTCTCCTTGCAGTTATCTCTCACAGTTTATGAGAATACATGGATTTCAAGATAAATGATAAACTAAGGACCAGATAGCAAATTAGGCAGACTTGCCTTATTGTAGATATTATTTGTCAAGTATTGAGTAAGCAGGGTGGTTGTGATAGAGCTGCAGCAGAGAATGGAAGCTGGTGATGTCTTTCTGAGGAACTCCTGAGCTTATGGCTCTTCTGAGCTGAGGTCATCCTTTCTCATTCAGTCTCATGTCCCATGACCATTGTTATACTGAGTACAGAGGAGCTGGGATGCCAGGAGTCATGAAATCATTGCTAAACAGGGATTATCCATGCTATGTTGAGTAACCTGATGCTTCTTGAAATTTTTTATGTCCTGAGTTTTATGTTTCAATACCTCAGCTGATGTTTGATCAAAGTGAGTATTGTAGTGCCTCAGTCTTGAAATGATTGAGGAAATTATTCTTAAGCATTTTGTATTACTTGGCTGCTTTGATAATTTGATAAAAGTTAAGAACTCTATCAAAAATTTCAAATGGATACATGCACATGAAATATAGGCCATCTCAAAGTTACACACGAACATCAAGTAAAAATTCTTAATTTGATTTAAAGTAACAGCTTTTAATGTGCTTAATATCTCAAATTCAAGGTTATTTGTAGAGTATTAGAGAGGAACTGGGATAGACATATTGGAGCTTAGGATAATATTGCTTGGTTTAGAGGAAGTTTTCAGTTGTGGATTTTGTTCCTGGGGCCTTAAAGAGGTGATAATGTCATTATACTATCAGAAAAGATGATTTATTTAATTGAACAATAAGAGAATACGATTAGTGTAATTCTTCAGAAAGATTAGGGTGTTCCAATTAAGGTCTATTTCTCATACCATACTTTAACATTTGAATAAAGGTTAATAAAAAGAGAGTGAAATGAAATGTGGGAATTTTTAGCAGTCTGTTAAAAAGTATTTGTCATATGAAGCTACCTTGATATGAATCAAGCTACCTTCTTGATTCTTATTATTTTTAAGATTGCAAAGCATTGTAATTCATTAATGTGTACCTCTCGAATAGCCGAAGCAATCTTGAGAGAGAAGAATGGAACTGGAGGAATCAACCTGCCTGACTTCAGGCTCTACTACAAAGCCACAGTCATCAAGACAGTATGGAAAAAAAAAAAAGACAGTATGGTACTTGCACAAAGACAGAAATATAGACCAATGGAACAAAATAGAAAGCCCAGAGATAAATTCACACACCTATGGACACCTTATCTTTGACAAAGGAGGCAAGAATATACAATGGAGAAAAGACAATCTCTTTAACTAGTGGTGCTGGGAAAACTGGTCAACCACTTGTAGAAGAATGAAACCAGAACACTTTCTAACACCATACACAAAAATAAACTCAAAATGGATTAAAAATCTAAACGTAAGACCAGAAACTATAAAACTCCTAGAGGAGAACATAGGCAAAACACTCTCCAACATACATCACAGCAGGATCCTCTATGACCCACCTCCCAGAATATTGGAAATAAAAGCATTGGAAATTTCTTTCCAAAATATTGGAAATAAACAAATGGGACCTAATTAAAATTAGAAGCTTCTGCACAACAAAGGAAACTATAAGCAAGGTGAAAAGACAGCCTTCAGAATGGGAGAAAATAATAGCAAATGAAGCAACTAACAAAGGACTAATCTCAAAAATATGCAAGCGACTCCTGCAGCTCAATTCCAGAAAAATAAACGACCCAATCAAAAAATGGGCCAAAGAACTAAACAGACATTTCTCCAAAGAAGACATACAGATGGCTAACAAACACATGAAAAGATGCTCAACATCACTCATTATCAGAGAAATGCAAATCAAAACCACAATGAGGTACCATTTCATGCCAGTCAGAATGGCTGCGATCCAAAGTCTACAAGCAAGAAATGCTGGAGAGGATGTGGAGAAAAAGGAACCCTCTTACACTGTTGGTGGGAACGCAAACTAATACAGCCACTATGGAGAACAGTGTGGAGATTCCTTAAAAAACTGGAAATAAAAAACTGCCTTATGACCCAGCAATCCCACTGCTGGGCATACACACTGAGGAAACCAGAATTGAAAGAGACACGTGTACCCCAATGTTCATCGGAGCACTGTTTCTAATAGCCAGGACATGGAAGCAACCTAGATGTCCATCAGCAGATGAATGGATAAGAAAGCTGTGGTACATATACACAATGAAGTATGACTCATCTATTAAAAAGAATACATTTGAATCAGTTCTAATGAGGTGGATGAAACTGGAGCCTATTATACAGAGTGAAGTAAGCCAGAAAGAAAAATACCAATACAGTATACTAATGCATATATATAGAATTTAGAAAGATGCTAATGATAACCCTGTATGCAAGATAGCAAAAGAGACTCTGATGTATAGAACAGTCTTTTGGACTCTGTGGGAGAGGGAGAGGGTGGGATGATTTGGGAGAATGGCATTGAAACATGTATAATATCATATATGAAACGAATCGCCAGTCCAGGTTTGATGCATGATACAGGATGCTTGGGGCTGGTGCATTGGGATGACCCAGAGGGATGGTATGGGGAGGGAGGTGAGAGGGGGGTTCGGGATGGGGAACACGTGTACACCCATGTTGATATATGGCAAAACCAATACAATACTGCAAAGTAATTAACCTCCAATTAAAATAAATAAATTTATATTAAAAAAGTGTACACATTGCAGTGAACTTTGCATTGTAAAGACATGTTATACAGAAACTTGGCCTGTATCATTATATGTTATCTTCTCTTAATAATTCAACAAATACTGACTTCCTGATGTGAAATGAGCCAATTAAGCATTTTTTAAAAAATGTATGTTTCTTCAGGTTGTATAGGTTTCTTTAGATTGCTAAAAACAGTATATGATATTCTGCAGCTTAGTTTTTCTATTGGAATATATAGTTAATCTCACCCCAATTATAGTTCTCTGTTATATATCTCAATTGAATGGACATTTTAGGCCTTCTATGATCTTTCTAGGAGCTTCCCAGGTGGTTCAGATGGTAAAGAATCTGCCTGCAATGCAGGAGACCCAGGGTTTGATCCCTGTTTTGGGAGGATCCCCTGGAGAAGGGAATGGCTACCCACGCTAGTACTCTTGCTTGGAGAATTACATGAACAGAGGAGCCTGGTGGGGGAACAGTCCATGGGGTCACAAAGAGCTGGACACAACTGAGTGGCTAACAGTCCATTATCTTTCCAAATTGGCTTGCTAAAGAGATAAGTCACTCTGAAGAAATCTATCTCCTAACTTAGTTTGAAAGTTTTGAATTGAATTTTTCTCAGGCTTTTTTTTTTTTTTTCTATTATATAAATAGGGGCACATAAACAGCACTAAAACAGTCATCTTTAGTTTAGTGGGCATCAGTTCAATTCAGCTCAGTCGCTCAGTCATGTCCAATTCTTTGCAACCCCACGGACTACAGCACACCAGGCCTCCCTGTCCATCACCAATTCCTGAAGCTTGTTCAAACTCACGTTCATCGAACTGGTGATGCCTTCCTACCATCTCATCCTCTGTCATCCCCTTTTCCTCCTGCCTTTAAACTTTCCCAGCATTGTGGTCTTTTCTAATGAGTCAGTTCTTCTCATCAGGTGGCCAAAGTATTGGAACTTCAGCTTTAGCATCAGGCCTTCCAATGATTGTTCAGGACTGATTTCCTTAGTAATGTCAAAAAAGATTCCAACTTCAGTAGATCTTAGAAATTGACATTGAACTTGGAAAAAAAAAATGCCCTTAAAAAACTGAAGAAAATGCTTCCTAAAGGAAGAGGCCAGCTATAACCCTGACCCAGTGATCAAGTTCTGCTTCTAAAGGAGACATAAAGGATTCATGTCAATGTATGCCAAAACCAATACAATATTGTAAAGTAATTAGCCTTCAATTAAATAAATTTATATTAAAAAATAAAAAAATTAAAAAAAAAATATTTGCTAATACTAGGAAAATTGAAGATATGAAAGACCAACTACCATTGAGATCCTGCCTAAATCCTGGTAGCCCTCAAACTGGTGTGTAAAATCTCCAAAGCCTAGTTGTCTGTTTGATTCATCCCACTGACGATATGTATTAGCACAGAAATAGAAGATAGATATCAAAATAACTAAGGCTAGATAGGATTTTTCTAGTTCTGTTTCTTTCCCAGGACCGGTAAGAAAACAGGACTCTGTCACCTGATGGAGGCCAGAAGGTAAGTTTAACATAGTTTCTGGATTTGAATATTGAAAATTTCAGAATCAAGGTAATATCCTATTTTCTTTCTTTGTACCAGCTTCTGCAATGTTTTTCAAAAAAAAGTATGGTATTTTACTAAAACTATAAGACTCACGTGATTAATTTCTGAAGACACAGGAAAGAAGAATTCTGCAGGAAGGTCCTGCCTTTATGCTTTTATGCCTTTATGGCAAATAGTCCTTTATGGGAGGGCAACAGAAGTATGCTTTGCCTTTGCAAATGTTATATTACTATGTAAATTACATCACCTCTTAACATCTAACAGTGATTTGCCTCTTGTTTAACAACCAGTGAACCCTTGTCTGTGTTGTGAGAAGCAGCTAGGATTGGAAAGATTTATTTGAAAATAGAGGAAACGTAGTTTCACTAATTTTGAATACCAGAGAGTTCTATTATGTTACTCCCTGCTGCTGCTGCTGCTAAGTCGCTTCAGTCCTGTCCGACTCTGTGCGACCCCATAGGCGGCAGCCCACCAGGCTCCCCCATCCCTGGGATTCTCCAGGCAAGAACACTGGAGTGGGTTGCCATTTCCTTCTCCAATGCATGAAAGTGAAAAGTGAAAGTGAAAGTGAAGTCGTGTCCGACTCTTCATGACCCCATGGACTGTAGCCCACCAGGCTCCTCCGTCCATGGGATTTCCCAGGCAAGAGTACTGGAGTAGGGTGCCATTGCCTTCTCCATTGTTACTCCCTAGTGGGAAGTAAAACAAAATTAAAACAGTGTTTGGGTAAGACAAACCTACTTCACTACAGTACACAGCAGAGCCCCAGGACTGCAAAATTTACAGGAGTCATTGGTGGAAGCTTAAGGACAAGCAGGTGTATATCAGGAAAGTACTTGGCAGAGGGAACTGTGGAAGATGATGTTGCTTAAGGAAGAAACATTACCAAGAATAAACAAGAAGAAAAGTGAATGAGCTGAATTGAGGGAGAGACAGTAATGGTACTTGGCAAAAATATTTGTGTCTTTCAAGAGCTATAGGATCTAGTGAAAAGTAACAAAGTTTTCCAGCAGTGGTGGTGGTACCTAGGGAGTTGGTGGTATGTACAGCCTGAAAAGTGGCAGTCAACTGAGGTATAAAATTATGGTGGGAAGAACATACAACAGCAACACTAGATCAGGAGACTCTGAAAATGTTCATGGGACAGAGGTGCCACAACATTTTGATTCTGATTGCTGCCTTAAAGTCTATCGCTTTCTCAATTGAATCCTTCTGAAGTAAAATGGGAAAATCCTTCAAGCTAGGCTTCATCAGTACATGAACTGAGAATTTTAAAAAGCACAAGCTGGATTTAGAAAAGACAAGGAACCAGAGATCAAATTGGCAACATCCATAGGATCCTAGGAAAAGCAAGAGAATTTCAGTAAAATATCTACTTGTGCCTTATGGACTATACTAAAGCCTTGGACTGTATGGATCACAACAAACCATGGAAAATTCTTAAAGAGATGGGAATACCAGACCACCCTACCTGCCTCCTGAGAAATCTGTATACAGGTCAAGAAGCAACAGTTAGAACCAGACATGGAACAATGGGCTGGTTCAAAATTGGGAAAGCAGTATGTCAGAGCTGTGCATTGTCACCCAGCTCAATTAAATTCTATGCAGAATACATCATGGGAAATCCCGGCTGGATGAATCACAAGCTGGAATCACGATTGCCAGGAGAAATATCAATAACCTCATATGCAGAAGACACCACCCTAATGGCAGAAAGTGAAGAGAAGCTAAAGAAACTCTTAATGAAGGTGAAAGAAGAGAGTGAAAAAGCTGGCTTAAAACTCAACATTCAAAAAAACGAAGATCATGGCATGCGGTCCCATCACTTCATGGCAAATAGATGGGGAAACAATGGAAACAGTGACAGAATTTATTTTCTTGGGCTCTAAAATCACTGTGGATTGTGACTGCAGCCACAAAATTAAAAGATGCTTGCTCCTTGGAGGAAAAGCTATGGCCAACCTAGACAGCATTTTAAAAAGCAGAGCCATCACTTTGCTGACAAAGGTCCATCTAGTCAAAGCTATGGTTTTTCCAGTAGTCATGTGTAGATGTGAGAGTTGGACCATAAAGATGGCTTAGTGCTGAAGAATTGATGCTTTTGAACTGTGGTGCTGGAAAAGACTCTTGAGAGTCCCTTGGATTGCAAAGAGATCAAACCAGTCAATCCTAAAAGAAGTCAGTCCTAAATATTCATTGGAATATTGGACCTGAAACTCCAATACTTTGGTCACCTGATGCGAACAGCCAACCTATTGGAAAAGACGCTGATGCTGAGAAAGATTGAGGGCAGGAGGAGAAGGGGGCCTCAGAGAATGAGATGGTTGAATGGCATCATTGACTCAATGGACATGAATTTGAGCAAACTCCAGGAGATAGTGGACAGGGAAGCCTGGCATGCTGCAGTCCATGGGGTTGCAAAGAGTCAGATATGACTGAGCCACTGAACAAGAAACATGGAGGCAATGATCTTTATTGTCATTATTTTATTAGAAAGCTTCTACTTAGATTATATACATATGTTATGGTGTGGATGCTTTTGTTCCCCACCTCTCAAATAGTGTGTTGAAATCCTATTCTTATGGGTGATAGTATTAGGAGGTGGAACTTTTGGGAGTCATGAGGGTAGAGTCATTAATGGGATTGTTGTTGCTTAGTCACTAAGTCACTAAGTCATCTGAAATTAATCTACATCCCATGGACTGTAGCCTGCCAGAATCCTCTGTCCATAGGATTTCACAAGCAAGAAACCAGGAGTGGGCTGCCATTTTCTTTTCCAGGGGATCATTCTGAACAGGGATAGAACCCATATCACCTGCATTAAGAGGAGTATTCTTTGCCTTGGAGACACCCAGGAAGCCCATTAA
The DNA here is from genome assembly GCF_027580195.1 of Bos mutus. Lineage (NCBI taxonomy): Eukaryota > Metazoa > Chordata > Mammalia > Artiodactyla > Bovidae > Bos > Bos mutus. Next base: position 98,872,753 of record NC_091624.1, on the reverse strand, counting down.
TGGGATTAGCACCCTTCAGAATAGAACTGTGAGAGATCTCTAGCTCTCTTCCCTTGTGTAAGGCCACAGCAAGATGGCACTATCTATGAACCAGAGAGTGGGCCCTCATTAGATACTGAATCTGTGATGCCTTGATCTTAGACTTCTAGAATTCAGAACTTTGAGAAATAACTGTCTGCTGTTTGTTAACCAGCTGATCTGTGGTATTTTGTAATAGCATACCAAATGGACTAAGACAGCATAAGAGTCCTGAGACATTCAGACATGTGAGAAAAAAAGTAAAGTGAACTGGATGGATTAGTTCTGCTGAAGGATGTGACAACAAACTTCCATGCATCTCACTAAAAACTATTCACTTTCATCCACTTCCTTACTTAGATTTTTCTCCTGATTGATGAGGGGACATTGTTTATAATTCATGAAAGCATAATGGTTAAATACAATAAGCTAACAAATCAGCCTTTCATTTTAAGCATGTGAGAATATTCCACTAGGTGGTGTAACTAAGTTTTAACTTTTATTGGATATCTACATCATGAGGAACACTAAGTTTTTGCACATTTTTGAAGAAAAATACCAACAGTTGTGAGATAAAGTTATATCCATTCCATATTTCATGCTTGAGGAAACAAATATGTAAAGACCTTAAGTAACCTGAATGCTGAAATATGCATATATATATATGATAATTTGCTAATAAATAAGTAGTAGGTGTGATATGTATATCAGATCAGTTGCTCAGTCGTGTCCGACTCTTTGCGACCCCATGGACTGCAGCACACCAGGCTTCCCTGTCCATCACCAACTCCTGGAGCTTACTCAAATTCATATCCATCGAGTTGGTGATGCCATCCAACCATCTCATCCTTTGTTGTCCCCTTCTTCTCCCGCCTTAAATCTTTTCCAGCATCAGGGTCTTTCCCAATGAGTCAGACTTCACATCAGGTGGCCGAAGTATTGGAACTTCAGCTTCAGTATCAGTCCTTCCAATGAATATTCAGGACTGATTTCCTTTAGGATGGACTAGTTTGATCTCTTTGCAGTCCAAGGGACTCTCAAGAGTTTTCTCCAACACCATAGTTCAAAAGCATCACTTCTTCAGTGCTCAGCTTTCCTTATAGTCCAACTACATGACTATTGGAAAAACCAGAGGTTTGACTAGATGAACCTTTGTTGGCAAAGTAATGTCTCTGCTTTTTAATATGCTGTCTAGGTTGGTCATAACTTGTCTTGCAAGGAGCAAGCATCTTTTAATTTCATGCCTGCAGTTACCATCTGCAGTGATTTTGGAGCTCAGAAAACTAAAGTCTGTCACTGTTTCCACTGTTTCCTCATCTATTTTCCATGAAGTGATGGGACTGGATGACATGATCTTAGTTTTCTGAATGTTGAGATTTAAGCCAACTTTTTCACTCTCTTCTTTCACTTTCATCCAGAGGCTCTTTAGTTTTTCAATTTCTGCCATAAGGATGGTGTCATCTGAATATCTGTGATTATTGATATTTCTCCTGCCAATCTTGATTCCAGCTTGTGCTTCATCCAGCCCGGCATTTCACTTGATGTACTCTGCATGTAAGTTAAATAAGCAGGGTGACAATATACAGCTTTGACATACTCCTTTCCCAATTTGGAACCAGTCTGTTGTTCTATATCCAGTTCTAACTGTTGCATCTTGACCTGCATATAGATTTTTCAGAAGGCAGGTAATGTGATCTGGTATTCCCATATCTTTAAGAATTTTCCACAGTTTGTTGTTATCCACACAGTCAAAGGCTTTGGCTTAGTCAATAAAGCAGAAGCAGATATTTTTCTGGAACTCTCTTGCTTTTTCAATGATCTAACAGATGTTAGCAATTTAATCTCTGGTTCCTCTGCCTTTTCTAAATCCAGCTTGAAAATCTGAAAGTTCATGGTTTTATATATGTGTGTGTGTGTGTGTGTGTGTGTGTTTATTTCTCCTGATTTCTTCAAATTTCAGCTTAGCTTTGATAGTTAAATTCTTGTTTAGCTCAGTTTTTACATAGCTCTACCCTTTCATTAAGTCTCCATTTCATTCAGACCTAGCTAAACCATGTTAACTGTCAAGAATTAGAGAAGAGCTTTATGTGAATTATTCATTAAGATGAGTGGGGATAGCATTCCACTCCTGAATCAGTGCTTCTGGTACCTAATACAGGATTTGATGTCAGCTGTCCACCTACACAGGCACTGGTTCAATTTGGTGATAGCCATTTTTATTAGAGTTTTCTAAAAACTAAGATTAGCCCACCTCTGTACATTTTAAAATTTCTTTTATAATTGGGAGAAGTGTCACATAGTTGTATTACTTTGGAGGACTTTCTCTGAGATGATGTAGTGGCAACACTTTGACTTAATCTTCGAGTCTAAGGCTGGAAAAGACATGGTTCACAGGAGTGCATCTTGTGAGGATAGTAATGTGCAATATGTAATATGACCACATTTACTCACTTGCCTTGTCAACTATTATAATTTAATAATTTTATCTGATCTCTTTCCTTTCTTTTTTTCTTTGAAATACATGCATACACGTTAACTTTTACATTTAATTTTAAAATTAGCTGTCAGGAGACCTTTTCCAAAATCCATAAGCAATGTCCTTAATCAAGGTACACGTTCTTTATTCCAACCACTTTGAAAAAGGGTCATCATCTTTGTTTCTAAAAATATCTCATTCTAAAGTCTGCCACTTTGAAACATACTCTGGACATTTTAAATGTGTATCTGGTCTTTCTTAAAATGCTGTCTTCTTTACAATTGTGCAGTTACTCAGTTTAATACTATTGGTATTTCAGGCCAGGTAAGGAGCTGTCCTACACATTATAGACTGTTCCTTAAGCAGTATCCCTGGCCTCTCCCTCTAAATGCCAATAGCACCTGCTTCCCCTAAAGTTATGAGAATCAAAAATAGCTCCAGACATTGTAAAGTGTCCCCTGGCTGAGCAGCCTCCACCACCCCCAGCAGAGAACCATGGTCACTGTAGTCATCTAGATTAGAAAGGACTTGTCTACTTATCTAACTCAACTGATATGTGTTCTTTGTACCTATGATTTTTCAATTTGCATTTTATTTTCAGTTTAAAAACTAGCATTGCTATTTTATAATGAATAGCATTTGTTACATATTGTGAATGTTATTTTTGTATCATTTCCTGCTAAGAAATTATATCATTAACTGATGTTCATATCAAAACATTCAAAATGTTATTGGATTCTAATTCAGAAAGACATTTGAAACGAAAATGTACAAGGAATAAAATAATGTATTGTCTTAGGAGTCACTGACATATGTATCCAGTGTCATCTTCATAGCAGGTACCACGCTAGGCCTTTATATACAAAACAAAGAAAATGTGGTTTATTATCTAATTAAGATTAATGAGAAAATGTAAATATTGATATAAGGAAACTATAATGTAAAAAATGCTACCACATACTACGTATAACTAACCTAAGTGTGCCAAGAAAGTGTTCCCAGAGAAGTGCCATATAACTTGAGTTGAGATTAAACAGATCATGACAATCTAGCAATCAAAAGGTGGGAGCCTTTCTGAGTTGGGGATGTCAGTGCTGGGAGATGATGATGAATTCAACATACTTCTATTATTGAATTTATGCTGGGCAGTTTGCTGAGAACTGAACTGGCCTTAGATCTAATCTTTGCACTTAAAAAAAATTTTTTTTTTACATAGACCATTTTTAAGCCTTTATTCAGTTTGTTACAATATTGCTTCTGTTTTATATTTTGGTTTTTTAACTGCGAGGCATTTAGTTCGAGTCATCTATGCATCTCAAACCCATACTCCCTGCATTGGAAAGTAAAGTCTTAACCACTTGACCTCCAGAGAAGTCACTGTACTTTCTAACTAGGTCTAACTATTGATGACTCTTTGAAGTAGCTTTTACTATTAACATTTTGGAAACATAGCCTGGTATAGAGGTAAATAAGATGTGCATTCGATTGTTCAGTTAGATGTGAATCCCATATCTGACAGCCTCATGAGTCAAAGTCCTTATAAGTTATCCTATATTATTTATGCTTCTATATCACTTTATAAAAGAGCTAAATAAATGTATAATATCTATAACATGGCAGTGAATTGAAAGGAGGGGATGAGGGTCTGTGGTGTAAGGAGAAGATTCAGAATAGCCTTAAATTTTAATCGAGGACTAGATTTTGAAAAGCCACAGGGGAGAATGGATACTGTCTTACATGCAGGGGGAAGCTGTAAATGAGATTTAAGGGAGCTAACGTCATTAGATTACCATTTTTGAAGGTCCTTTTTAAACAAGTTTATAGACGTATAGCTGATTTATAATGTTGCATTATTTTCAGGTGTACACGAGGTCCTTTTTGTCTGATGAAAGGAGCATTGATTGCAGAGGGGTGGGGAAGCAAGGCAAGGTAGAGATCCAGGTGAGAGAAGAAAGGTAATGAGACTGAATTTGGAGTTAAAATTGTCTACACCTGAATTGTAGTTGGGTTGTAGACTGGCTTTCTCAGGAAGCTGGCTCTGCGATAGCAAGGAATATTCAGGAACATAATTAGGGAATGCTCTGGAGATTAAACAACACCTGTGGGGTAAGAGAAAGAAGGCAATGGAGCACAGCACAAAATTAGGCTGTGGTGCAACATCAAGAAATGAGTTAGAATAACAGAGTTGGGCATTTAGAGTTGTCCTGGGCTGGAGTGAGAGAGTCTGGCCTTTGTATGTCTGCAGCCTGAGTCCAGGAAGGGGGTGAACTTGGAAGATCTCTTCGGCTAGGAGCAGTCCCTGAACAGCGTGGCTAGCAGATGACCCTGGTTAATGGAGTCAGCAGTATCCTGACTGGCCTTTCCAAATGCTAGGTTCATCATTAGGAATAATCAGGTATGTGGAGAAAACTGACTAGTTTAATTTTGGACAGATTTGAAATCAAGATGCCCGTTAAATGTCCTTGTGAAAAATTATAATAGGTATTCTGATACAGGGGTCTGAGAGGTATGATAAGAGAGAAGTAAAAAAAAAAGATTTGAGTTTCATCAATATGCAGATATAATTGCCCATGTAGAATGAATAAAATTACCCTGGGAGAATGTTTAGAGGGAGAAAAGAGTGCCCAAAAAATGACAACCTAGCACAACTTCATTTGGTGTTACTTACCTTTAAATTGCAGAGATATGTAAATTATTTTTTATTTTACTCACGTGTTTTCTTCATAGTCAATTATGGGACAGAAGGGAATACCATTTCCTAAAGATATCATTTAATTCTCTACAAAAGAATAGATAATTGATAAATGAAAATACAAAACAGAACCATGAAACAGCTGAAGTAGTCTGGAAGGGAGAGCATTGTGAGACTGATCTTGTAAGGTAGATTTTTTCTTTTTTACTGGAGGAACATTATAGTATATGATTTCCCTTCATGCTGTACTCCTATATCCTGGGTCTTGATTTCTGTTGATTATCTGAAAATTCTCAGAATCATGGGTAACTTTTCTGTTTTAATTTTTTCTAAATACTTGGTCCATTTCATTTCCTATTTTTTTTTTTTTTTTGTTTATCTCTTTAATTTGAAATAGCACTGTGTCAGAACAAAATACAACAAATCTCTAAAGTCTAAAGTTTGGGGAAAGGTAAAACTGCAAAAATATTACTTTTTTGCCATTTCCTCTTCAATTTCTTTGCTTTTATATTATTCTGTGCTTGTTTTTCTCTTTATATGTCTCCACAGACCTTTTGAAATGGAAGATTCTGAATTGGGTGTTATAATTACTTCTGATTAATACAGCATCCCATTAAGCTTATTAAGGCTGTTCATTTTCTTCTCACTAAAATGATTCGATTGTCAAACAAATAATGATAAGGTTAAGAGGTCTTTTTAATATGAAAGTTGGAAAATCATGATTTTAGTAGACATAAATCAGCTGTTATGGGCCAGGAGGATAATTTAAATAAAGGCCACTATTTTGATTTTTTCTAATTTACTCTTATCCTCTGGCAATGTATGTTTCATATTTGAAAGATGTAATTTTTGTGGAAACCTCTTAATATATTGAAAAAGTAATATGTACACTCATGGTCAGTTTTATTGATCCAGTACAGTAATTTCATTTAAGTCTTAGTAACTTTAAAAATAAGGTCAGTAATATTCTTCATTTAGGGAGATGTTCACATTGAAACGAAAATTATTTTTGTCTGAATTAAGCAGAGTGTCATTACATGCTGATAACATGCATCAATTTTAATTGTTTTTTAATAACCTGAAGTCACATCATAAGGGGTCATGTGTTATCAGAGAGAGAATACTTAAGTAGAAGATACCCATCAGAACAGAAGTCTATAATTTAGAATGAAAGCAAAATAAATTATACTATAAACTCAGGAGCCTTGTTTTTTTAAGGATCAAATGTCACCAAAAAGCAGGATATGCTCGCCACTCAAAAGCCAGTAAAGAGACCAGGTTGGTGGAAAGGAGAGTTTGCTTTATTTGGGATGCTGGCATCCAGGGAGGTTGGGTGGGTACTCCTGTCCAAAGGCTGACTCCCTCCACTGACAGTCAGTGAGCTAGGACTTTTATAGGCTGAGGCAGGGGGCTACAGGCAGACACAGTATAGTCTGCTCTGACAGTCCTTTTAACATTGGTCATCACTGGTCTGACCAGCATCCTTTTGATTGTTTCAAGTACAGTTAATCTTCAGTTCTGTGTCTGGTTCGTTTCCATTTCTTTGCAGTCAGTTCTTGGAATTATGGCAGCTTATGTCATCTGTCTGCCAATGCAGGGGACATGGGTTTGATCCCTGGGTCAGGAAGATTCCTTGGAGAAGGAAATGGCAACCCACTCCAGTATTCTTGCCTGAGAAGTCCTATGGACGAAGAGAAGCCTGGAGGGCTACAGTCCATGGGGTCGCAAAAGAGTTGGACGTGCCTTAGTGACTAAACAAAGGTCATGTAGTTAACATCTTTCATCTGGTAGGGATCTCAGTATCTGCAAGACAGCTCACAAAATGTGGCTCAGGATATTATCTATAGCCTTTGAGAAGGAACTAAACGTCCTTGATTCTGCCAATGACTACACTATAATTATTTGGTCTCCTTTGGCTGTTTTTCTTTGTTTCTGCATGTTCTCACTTCTTCAATTAAACTTTGGCTAAACTTTTCACACAGGCCAAAGGCAGGCAGAGAACATAGGGAGAGGGGCAAGGGCCATAGTGTCTTTCTCCATTTAAAAAATACCCATGCTGAAACACAGGGACCCTTGGCAATATAGGAAAAAAATAAAATAAAATATCTAAAGGTAAATGTTGTGAGCCAGGAGATAAAACAGTTTCCATAAGAGTAAAATAATTCACAGGCCTGAGGGTTAGAATATCTGGCAAATTATCTTAGTCACATTCCTTATGTGCAAGGACACAACTCCTCAATCAAATAGGTCAAGGAGACTAGGCAGGCTGAAGCAAATTTAAGAGCAGCTGGCCAAATGATGTGGCACTTTTGCAAGTGAAGCTGCCTACAGGGAAAATTCAGAGAGACCTCTGCAAGTAGAAACAACAAGATCAGGAAAAAGCATTACTGAATTAATGTCAGTGGCTTTAAATTTTGAAGAGGAAAGAATTAGTTACAGAATGGCTTCTCACTACTGCTATTACTTAGAATATTGGCCAAGGAGAAGTCTAGCTCCAAATTAGTATTTTAATTTATTTATTTTTATTGAAGGAGAATTGCTTTACAGAATTTTGTTGTTTTCTGTCAAACCTCAACATGAATCAGCCATAGGTATACATATGTCCCCCTCTCATTTGAAACTCCCCCCATCTCCCGCCCCAGCCCTCCCCTAGAGGTTGATACAGAGCCCCTGTTTGAGTTTCCTGAGCCATTCAGCAAATTCCCATTGGCTATCTATTTTACATATGTTTGTGTAAGTGTTCATGTTACTCTTTCTATACATCTCACCCTCTCCTCCCCCCTCCCCATGTCCATTACAAAGATCCGTGTGTACCTCCTTACTACAAGTTGTGTTAATAATTCCCTTCCTTCTTTTCTGTAGATGTACTTTTATCACAAACAAGAGTCATTAAAAATAGCATATGCTTATTTTGCTATTTGGAGTTTATAAAAATGTAAACATATGCTCTGCTGTTGTCTGAAATTTTATCTATAGTTACCATGCATATAAGGCCTTAAAAATACTGTGTTGTTAATTTTTCTGTTTTGAGCTTTATACATATACCTAGTTTTCCGATCGTGTTTTTTCTTCACTCATATCCATCCATATTGTAGCTATTGTTCATTCATTTTCACTACAGTATTATCCTGTGGAATGGAAAGACTGAAATTAAAAAAAAAGTTTCTATCCCAGTGGACTTTTGAGATTTTATTTTTTCATTTTAAAATTTTTATCAGGAACATTACTAGTCAGCTTTACAAGGTAATTTTTAATGTGATGTGATTGACCAATTTATGTTCACACTAGCAATGTGAGTTTTTCTTTTAATTTATATAAATTTAAAAATCTGATTAGGTCATACTTCATTAATTCCTTGAGTCAAGTGCTAGGCAATTTGAAACTTGTTTTATGGTCTTAATTTATTAATATATTTCCTTACTTGCTAATGAAGTCAAGTCTCTCTTCATATTATTTTCATCATTACAGTTTTTTTTTTTTTTTTCACTTGGTAAGTGTAGGTTCTTTCTTAATATTTACATTAGGTTGTTTCCCATTTTCTTGCGGTGTTGTAGCATTTAAAAATATGTGGACTATTCTAATGCTAATATTTTTAATTATATGGATTTCAGATATGTTCTGATACCTTGTGACTTTTTACATGTCAAAACCCACCAGCCAGAGACCACCAGGAACTCAATAGTAGTTAAATATGTTTCTATTTGTTGCTTACTTCTGTGAAGGAGAATCCACAGCATGGGATCCATGGATATACCAGAAAGAGAGTGATATAAAAGTCTTATTACAGGATTTCGGCTTTTGTTTGTTAATTTTGGAGAGAGTTTAAAGAAGTGAATGTTGTGCTGGAATGAATTCTATTGGAAAGTTTCATTTATTTTATGCTTAGGTAACTTGATAAATCTTATCTAGAAGGAGGGAAGATAAATGTGATGGTGAAGCTCTAACGGGTAAGAGGCAGCAGTCATTTGTATTATCCAATGTAGGGGGCTGTTTGGGCATGTCTGTGCAACATTTGCATTTTGACATGATTATAGAGTAAGCTAAGTAAGGTTCCCAAATCATTGCATGTTCTAATGCCCAAACCCTGTACATATTACTTGATGTGACAATAGAAACTTTTCAAATGTAATTAATTTAAAGATTTTGAAATGAGAGATTATACTGACTATCTGAATGGGTCCTAAATGTAGTCACAAGTTTTTATAAGAGGGAGGTGGTGGAAGATTTGACTATAGAAGAGAAGGAAATATGAACCATATATTGTAGTGATGTGGGTATAAGCCAAAGAAAGTTGGCAGCTGCTAGAGTCTGGAAGAAGAAAGCGTTTTTCCCTGGAGCCTGGAGAATGCAGCAATTCTTGCCACATTTTGATTTAGCTCTATGATTCACTTTGGACCATTAAACATCACAAATCATTAACTTCTGTTTAGTCGTAGAACAGATGTCTTAACACACATAGTCAGTAGGGGCTAAGTTCAGTCTCAAGATTTCAAATGCTGTTGAATGTATGAAAAATCACATGACTGTTTTTGTTCTTCTTGTCTTTATCAATTGTTCCTTGCAATGTCTCTGTAAACACTATAGAAGCATTTTAATTATTTTTATACATGACAAAATCTGTGAAATGTGTTAGCTATTCACTTTTATATCTAAAGACTTGGACTAATTTTAATAGATAATGATATTTTGACCTATATACTATTACGGTTTGAATCTTAATGTTCATTGAGATCTTCAAACGGGTGATGTAGTGAATAACTATGGAAACTTACTTGGTATAAAATATTTGAGCATAGCTCCAGCCTTCACTACAATTACAGATAACAGAATTTTCCTCAAATCAGGCAAACGTTAAATTGTATTTTATATGAAAGATAGTATTTATACAATGAATTGACACTGACTAATAACTAGTAATGAAATTAGTTTCACATATGGAAAGAAACACTCAGAAGGATAGCTAAGTAGTTTTTACTTCTTCTGTATTCTTTGTTGTTATAATATGAACTGTGAAGAACAGTAGACTAGAATGTTGCTTTAATGGTCTCAAATGAATCATAGCTTCCAATAGCCAAGCTCTTTGGAGGTTTCTTTTACATGATTCTAGTCTTTGTTATGCATCTTGATTCTGGCCAATGGACCATCAGAGAAGATGACACAAGCAGAAGTTTAATAGCACCTGAGCACTGGGGATTTTTCATTTGAAACATTCCTGTAATCATGTACAGTCCTTCTGTGTATTCTTGCCACCTCCTCTTAATATCTTCTGCTTCTCTTAGGTCCCTACCATTTCTGTCCTTTATCGAGCCCATCTTTGCATGAAATGTTCCCTTGGTATCTCTAATTTTCTTGAAGAGATCTCTAGTCTTTCCCATTCTGTTGTTTTCCTATTTCTTTGTACTGATCACCGAGTAAGGCTTTCTTATCTCTCTTTGCTGTTCTTTGGAACTTTGCATTTAAATGGGAATATCTTTCCTTTTCTCCTTTGCTTTTCACTTCTCTTTTTTCACAGCTATTTGTAAGGCCTCCTCAGACAGCCATTTTGCTTTTTTGCATTTCTTTTCCATGGGGATGGTCTTGATCCCTGTCTCCTGTACAATGTCATGAACCTCCATCCATAGTTCATCAGGTACTCTGTCTATCAGATCTAGTCCCTTAAAACTACTTCTCACTTCCAGTGTATAATTATAAGGGATTTGATTTAGGACATACCTGAATGATCTAGTGGTTTTCCCTAGTTTCTTCAATTTAAGTCTGAATTTGGCAATAAGGAGTTCATGATCTGAGCCACAGTTAGCTCCTGGTCTTGTTTTTGCTGACTGTATAGAGCTTCTCCATCTTTGGCTGCAAAGAATATAATCAATCTGAACTGTAGAAGAACTGTATAAAAAAGATGTTCATGACCCAGATAATTACGATGGTGTGATCACTCACCTAGAGCCAGACATCCTGGAATGGGAAGTCAAGTGGGCCTTAGCAAGCATCACTACGAACAAAGCTAGTGGAGGTGATGGAATTCCAGTGGAGCTATTTCAAATCCTGAAAGATGATGCTGTGAAAGTGCTGCACTCAATATGCCAGCAAATTTGGAAAACTCAGCAGTGGCCACCGGACTGGAAAAGGTCAGTTTTCATTCCAATCCCGAAGAAAGGCAATGCCAAAGAACGCTCAAACTACCGCACAATTGCACTCATCTCAAAGCTAGTAAAGTAATGCTCAAAATTCTCCAAGCCAGGCTTAAGCAATATGTGAACCGTCAACTTCCAGATGTTCAAGCTGGTTTTAGAAAAGGCAGAAGAACCAGAGATCAAATTGCCAACATCCACCGGATCATCGAAAAAGCAAGAGAGTTCCAGAAAAACATCTATTTCTGCTTTATTGACTATGCCAAAGCCTTTGACTGTGTGGATCACAAAAAACTGTGGAAAATTCTGAAAGAGATGGGAATACCAGACCACTTGACCTGCCTTTTCAGAAACCTATATTTAGGTCAGGAAGCAACAGTTAGAACTGGACATGGAACAACAGACTGGTTCCAAATAAGAAAAGGAGTACGTCAAGGCTGTATATTGTCACCCTGCTTATTTAACTTATATGCAGAGTACATCTTGAGAAACGCTGGGCTGGAAGAAGCACAAGCTGGAATCAAGATTGCCAGGAGAAATATCAATAACCTCAGATATGCAGATGACACCACCCTTATGGCAGAAAGTGAAGAGGAACTAAAAAGCCTCTTGATGAAAGTGAAAGAGGAGAGTGAAAGGTTGGCTTAAAGCTCAACATTCAGAAAACGAAGATCATGGCATCCGGTCCCATCACTTCATGAGAAATAGATGTGGAAACAGTGAAAACAGTGTCAGACTTTTTTTTCTGGGGCTCCAAAATCACTGCAGATGGTGATTGCAGCCATGATATTAAAAGACGCTTACTCCTTGAAGGAAAGTTAGGACCAACCTAGATAGCATATTCAAAAGCAGAGACATTACTTTGCCAACAAAGGTCCGTCTAGTCAAGGCTATGGTTTTTTCAGTGGTCATGTATGGATATGAGAGTTGGACTGTGAAGAAAGCTGAGCACCAAAGAATTGATGCTTTTGAAGTGTGGTGTTGGAGAAGACTCTTGAGAGTCCCTTGGACTGCAAGGAGATCCAACCAGTCCATCCTAAAGGAGACCAGTCCTGGGTGTTAATTGGAAGGATTGATGCTAAAGCTGAAACTCCAATACTTTGGCTGCCTCATGCAAAGAGTTGACTCATTGGAAAAGACCCTGATGCTGGTAGGTATTGGGGACAGGAGGAGAAGGGGACGACCAAGGATGAGATGGCTGGATGGCATCACCGACTTGATGCACGTGAATGTGGGTGAACTCCAGGTGTTGGTGATGGACAGGGAGGCCAGGCCTGCTGCGATTCATGGGGTCGCAAGGAGTTGGACACAACTGAGCAACTGAACTGAACTGAATCATGTAAGAAACCCATGGTTTGACTCCAACCGTGGGTCGAAGACCCTACATGGAGACAGAGACTATCTTTCTTATCAGAAGGTAGTATCTGGTCACAGCCTAGATATAGAAAATAAGAAAAAATACAAAAACGATCACGTAAGTAAAATTATATCCATTTTCATAGTACAAACATATCAATGTCAATACAATAGATTAGTAAATATAAAATTATATAGCAGAGAATGATTGTGGAATCTAATAGATGGGTTTCACACCTGGCATGAAACCAAGAAGCCTTAAAGGTGAATGTTGACAGATTGTATCTTATTACCAAATAATTCTTCACACGTTAATTTAAAAGATAGAGCATTTATATGACACATATTTCATGTGAAAATAAAGCAGTTCCTAAGAAACAAATTAAAGGGTATCATCTGATATTTCAGAAGTAGAAACATAAATGACTAATAAATATTCAAAGTCTATGGATTCGTAAAGTACCAGTAAACTTTTTGAGACAGTTTGTCTGTAGTGTTTACTGAAAAAAGTGCACAATTTAAAAGTTGAGAATTATGTTTTTTTGGGTGGATGTTCTTAGGAGTTAGTTCAAAAAGTAAGCGAGGAGCAAGGACATATAGGAATTTTTGTCAAAAACGGCAACAACAACAGGCAAAATAAAACCCCAAAGAAACAAGCTAACAAAAAACAGGTAGCTAAATATCTCATATTAATGAATTTAGCTCTTTGTTGTTGTTGTTGTTATGGGAAGATGCAAGAGTCTGGGCTCATTGAAATCCTTCCTTCAATATGCACTTTAGCTATCTAGAGCCAATATCTGTTTTTTTAGCATCCTGAATCCCCTCAGGGTGCACAGTGGGCAGCTGCAGTGGCTCATGGCTTGATGGCTGAAACATATGGCCATGATATGGCACGTGATATTCTTTGTCTACAATATCTATCGGAATTTGAAATGATCAAATATATGAATATTCTGACAACAGTGTCATTACCCCAACCTAAAGAGTAAGGCTACGGCCATTATACCAGCTCACGAAAGTCAGTCTTACATTTTCAGGAATTTTGTGAGGTAGTTCATAAACCAAGTCATTTTTACTTTTAGTTTCCCCCTCCTCCCTGGCCAGTTCATTTTTAATAATTAAATTACGTGAACTTAGATTTAAATCATGTTTTAAGCAAAAGTAATTATTCAATTCATGAATACCTAATTATTACTCTACCATTTCCTGTAATCTATGCTTTTAAAGTTATTTATGTTTTTTTCCCTAGTTTTTTATAATGAAAATATTCTATAGTATGGTGCATGGTGTACAACTGCTTAACTCATCTTAATTCCATTTACGATGTTATGCTGGTAGCTTCTTCTGAGCTGTGATGTTGGTGGAAGTGTTCATATCATAGCAATTAGGTTTGTTTTTATATATAAATTATAAATATACTATATATGTTTGCATATGTAAATTGTGAAATATTTAAAAATTAATGAAATAGTTGCCAATGGACAGGGGATAGGAATAGGTGGGAATGAATGATTTCACTCTACAGCATGGCCTGTGCTTTTTTTTTTTTTTCCTTTAAAATTTTGTTAATCAAGTAAATAAAATTTTAAAAATTAAAATTTAAAACTAAAATTAAAAAAGAAAGTAAATACACCATCTATAACATTGAAAACTGCTAGAAACCAAGACTTTCGAAGCAAACAGATAAAAATTCCCATGAGAAGCATGAATATGTTGATTAGATAAGACCTGCAAAATTCTAAGTAGTTTGTCTAAGCAGAATAATTATTTTAGGTTAGAAAGGGAGAAGCATTTCATAAGTTCTTCTAATATCAGGTGTGAAAATTATGGTAATCAAGGGTAAGGTAATCATGTTGTTGCAAGTGTTGCCTGCTGTAGTGGTTTCTTTGATATATTTTACACTGATAAAGTACTGAACTTTTCTGTGACGAGTCATGCCAAATCTGAATTCCAGTAGTGGGCCGATGTAGCATACCTCTCATGTTTTGAATCACATGTTCTTTGACTTCAATTCATATTACTTCAGGTTTTTTTTTTTAAGTAAGTTTGTAAATTTCCAAAGATTCTAGTTGTACTTTGAAATGCATGGCAGAAACCTACTTCCAGTGTATTACTTTGAGTAAAATCAAATATTTACTAGGAAACCCACTTGCAAAATCATGTACATCCTCAAATGAAATTAAACACCGTAGGGACCAGACTGACACCTTGTACTTGTATCTCTGCTTTCCCCTTGCTTTATTTGCAATCTAATTGAAAAATTTTAATGTAAGAAAAATAAAGTCATCATGAAACCATTCAATAGTTCTTTCTATCAATACTTTGTATAGAAAATGGAAAATGAAATAGTGATTTAAGCAAAATTCACTCAGTGAAGCCTATTTTTATTTATCTGTATATTATTTTCCTTACTCAGCAGAGAGAATTTTGAGTAAAATAAGTGTCCTATTGCCATTTTTTATTTTCTCTTAATTCTAGGAACTAGAACATTTCAGTACTTTGGGGATGTTGTTCAGAAGTCAGAATTACAACAGCCTGCAGGGGCCTAATTAGAACTGATATTGAATTCTTTTAAGTTCCTTAGCTGTACAAGCTTATTTTTGAGCCCCAGGGTGTAACTTATACTTTTTCTTGAGCTACACATCTAATGCTTTAGAAGATCAAACTTATTCCTGGTCTAAGAAAGGCAATCAGGATGCTTGACCAAAATCAAAAGATTATAGAGGAGACTAGAAGGTGTGTGTGTGTGTGTGTGTGTGTGTGTGTGTTTGATATTTCACTGTTCTCTATATCTTGTTTTTGATATATGGTTATATCAGGGCCTTTGGGGACTTCATTTATAGTTATCTCAAAGCCCACAGAGTTTGGATTGTTTTTTAAGTTATATGGATTTTCTTTTTCTGATCAGCTTTTGCCTTTTCAGAGAGCAGATCATCTTTTTGACATCCATATTAATTGTATTTAAACATTCATGTCAGCTTAGAAATTTAGAATGCATTTTCATTCTTTCAACAAGTCAATGTAATATTAATAGCATAACTGATAGGTCTCCTCACATATACCACAGATTAGGAGTTAACAGAAAATCTTATGACTCTTAGAAAATCTTATGAAATTGAGAAATAAAGCTTGCAGCATCCTGTGAATAGGTGTCACCCATTCATCTTTCAAGGATGCTCAGAAAAAGCAGATCAGCAGTTGTTACATGGCTGAGGGTCAGGAAATTGACTCCCAGCAAAGGTTTTTACATGCATAGCAGTAATACAACTTCGAAATGTAAGAGTTCAAGAGGAAGTCATTCTGATTTGTAATTTATTTAACTGTTTCTGGATTAAAGATCTAAACATAAGACCAGAAACTATAAAACTCCTAGAGGAGAACGTAGGCAAAACACTCTCTGACATACATCACAGCAGGATCCTCTATGACCCACCTCCCAGAATATTGGAAATAAAAGCAAAAATAAACAAATGGGACCTAATTAACCTTAAAAGCTTCTGCACATCAAAGGAAACTATTAGCAAGGTGAAAAGACAGTCTTCAGAATGGGAGAAAATAATAGCAAATGAAGCAACTGACAAACAACTAATCTCAAAAATATACAAGCAACTCCTACAGCTCAACTTCAGAAAAATAAATGACCCAATCAAAAAATGGGCCAAAGAACTAAATAGATATTTCTCCAAAGAAGACATACAGATGGCTAACAAGCACATGAAAAGATGCTCAACATCACTCATTATCAGAGAAATGCAAATCAAAACCACTATGAGGTACCATTTCACACCAGTCAGAATGGCTGCGATCCAAAAGTCTACAATAATAAATGCTGGAGAGGGTGTGGAGAAAAGGGAACCCTCTTACACTGTTGGTGGGAATGCAAACTAGTACAGCCACTATGGAGAACAGTGTGGAGATTCCTTAAAAAACTGGAAATAGAACTGCCTTATGATCCAGCAATCCCACTGCTGGGCATACACACTGAGGAAACCAGAAGGGAAAGAGACACGTGTACCCCAATATTCATCGCAGCACTGTTTATAATAGCCAGGACATGGAAGCAACCTAGATGTCCATCAGCAGATGAATGGATAAGAAAGCAGTGGTACATATACACAATGGAGTATGACTCATCCATTAAAAAGAATACATTTGAATCAGTTCTAAAGAGGTGGATGAAACTGGAGCCTATTATACAGAGTGAAGTAAGCCAGAAGGAAAAACATAAATACAGTATACTAACGCATATATATGGAATTTAGAAAGATGGTAACAATAACCCAGTGTACGAGACAGCAAAAGAGACACTGATGTATTAAAAATAAATAAATAAAATAAAAATAAAAAATAAAAAAGGGTTATACATGTGTTTTCCTTATGGGATTTGACTTCTTGCAGTCTTCTCAAAGTGTGTGTTTTTGCCCCCGCGGCTTTCATTCAGTGTTCAGAGTCTTCTGCTTTGCTCCTCACTGTGGTTTCTAAGCCATACATCATAGTTTCTCTCTCAAATACCCTATCTGAAATGTATGCATTATGTTTCTAAATTCACTGCCCGTCTTTGTTGCAGTATTTACTGACCTCACAGTTACATGGCTACGTTTTTACATTTTAACCCTTAATAAACTGTCTTCGTCTTCCTGGTATTGTGGTAGCTCTGATAACAACAAAGATTTTCCATATCTTTGTCCATTGACCTTCACCACTTCCTATTCAAAAACTCTCCCTTCCATTTAATTGCTTGCTTTTATGGCTTTAATTCACTTCTCACAAATAATGGCGTCAGAAACCTTGATTTTGAAACATCTCACTTCCTTACCATTATCTCCTCCTTTGGGGTTTTGTAAATGAATTTTGAAAATCTTTCTACAGTGAAGTATCAATTCCTATTCCTGTTGCAGCCTGACCTCCTTATCTGTGCACTAGATTCCAGGCTCTCTTCTTTATCTTGGGACTTTGCCTTTGTAGTTCTCTTCTTTTTGGTGTATATAGCAAGTATTTTCTCTCTTTTGGTTAATTACCATCATGATAAAAATGTATGACATCTCCCACAATAAAGCTAAAAATTATTTTGCCATCAAGTTCTCCTCTCACTACTATTCAATTCTCTGATAAATTTTTAAAAGATAGTTTGGACTTAGAGTCTATCATACAGAGTAAAGTAAGTCAGAAAGAGAAAAATAAATATCATATATTAACACATATACATGAAATCTAGAAAAATGGCACTGCTGCTACTGCTGCTAAGTCACTTCAGTCGTGTCCGACTCTGTGTGACCCCATAGACGGCAGCCCACCAGGCTTCCTCGTCCCATGGGATTTTCCAGGCAAGAGTACTGGAGTGGGGTGCCATTGCCTTCTCTGGAAAAATGGCACAGATGAACCTATTTAAAAGGCAAGATTAGAGACACACATGTAGAGAACAAACTTGGGGAAGGAGAGGGTACCATGAATTGGGAGAATTAACATTGACATATATACACTGCTACTGCTGCTACTGCTAAGTCACTTCAGTCGTGTCCGACTCTGTGTGACCCCATAGACGGCAGCCCACCAGGCTCCCCCATCCCTGGGACTCTCCAGGCAAGAACACTGGAGTGGGTTGACATTTCCTTCTCCAATGCATGAAAATGAAAAGTGAAAAGGAAGTCGCTCAGTCGTTTCCAACTCTTCGCGACCCCAAAAAGATAACTAGTGGCAACATGCTGTAATAGCACAGGGAGCTCAGCTGGTGCTCTGTGAGGACCTAAAGGAGTGGGATGGAGGGGGGCTCCAACAGGGAGGGTGTGTGTGTGTGTGTGTGTGTGTGTGTGTATATATATATATATATAAAATCAGTTCAGTTCAGTCGCTCAGTCGTGTCCGACTCTTTGCAACCGCCAGCACTGAAACTCACCAGGCTCCTCCATCCATGGAATTTTCCAGGCAAGAATACTGGAGTGGGTTGCCATTTCCTCCTCCTGGTATCTTCCTGCCAGCGACTGAACCTGTGTCTTTTGCATCCCTTGAATTGGCAGGCGGATTTTTTTACCACTGTGCCACCTGGGAAGCCCCAAAGCAATTATATTCCAATGAAAAAAACAGTAATGTCTATGCTAAATGTATCTACTTCCATGATTTCACAGTTTTTCTCTAACTTAACCTAATAGGCTATAATTTTGACCACTGAAACTATTTTGACCAATCTCATGAAAAACCTCCCTCTTGACACCTACAAAAGTCAATCTCTCTCTTTTTTTCTTTTTTTCCTTTTTTAGCACTATGTGCCTCTTAACTCTTCTCTTTTGGTTTTGGATTCCCATAGAGCTTCATAGTTTCATCTTATTTCATGGCTACTCTTTCTTAATCTCTTTTTCTGGACTTTCTTTTTCAAAACCTTTGGGATATTCTTAGGAACATCCCTCTGCCCTCTTTCTCTCTATCTATATCATTCACTAGATGATTTCATCAAGGCATGGCATTTTAAAAATCACATGATTTCAGTTCAGTTCAGTTCAGTCGCTCAGTCGTGTCCAACTCTTTGCGACCCCATGAATCGCAGCACGCCAGCCCTCCTGTCCATCACCAACTCCTGGAATTCACTCAAACTCACATCCATCGAGTCGGTGATACCATCCAGCCGTAACATCCTCTGTCGTCCCCTTTTCCTCCTGCCCCCAATCCCTCCCAGCATCAGAGTCTTTTCCAATGAGTCAACTCTTCGCATGAGGTGGCCAAAGTACTGGAGTTTCAGCTTTAGCATCATTCCTTCCTAAGAACACCCAGGGCTGATCTCGTTTAGAATGGACTGGTTGGATCTCCTTGCAGTCCAAGGGACTCTCAGGAGTCTTCTCCAACACCACAGTCCAAAAGCATCCATTCTTTGGTGCTCAGCTTTCTTCACAGTCCAACTCCACATCCATACATGACCACTGGAAAAACCATAGCCTTGACTAGATGGACCTTTGTTGGCAAAGTAATGTCTCTGCTTTTGAATATGCTATCTAGGTTGCTCATAACTTTTCTTCCAAGGGGTAAGCGTCTTTTAATTTCATGGCTGCAGTCACCATCTGCAGTGATTTTGGAGCCCACAAAAATAAAGTCTGACACTGTTTCTACTGTTTCCCCATCTATTTCCCATGAAGTGATGGGACCATATGCCATGATTTTCGTTTTCTGAATGTTGAGCTTTAAGCCAACTTTTCACTCTCCTCTTTCACTTTCATCAAGAGGCTTTTTAGTTCCTCTTCACTTTCAGCTATGGAGAAGGCAATGGCACCCCACTCCAGTACTCTTGCCTGGAAAATCCCATGGACGGAGGAGCCTGGTAGGCTGCAGTCCATGGGGTCGCTAAGAGTCGGACAGGACTGAGCGACTTGACTTTCACTTTTCACTTTCAGGCATTGGAGAAGGAAATGGCAACCCACTCCAGTGTTCTTTTTTGTTTTGTTTTTTTTTTTGTTTTTTTAATTTTATTTTTAAACTTTACATAATTGTATTAGTTTTGCCAAATATCAAAATGAATCCGCCACAGGTATACATGTGTTCCCCATCCTGAACCCTCCTCCCTCCTCCCTCCCCATACCATCCCTCTGGGTCATCCCAGTGCACTAGCCCTAAGCATCCAGTATCGTGCATCGAACCTGGACTGGCAACTCGTTTCATACATGATAATTTTACATGTTTCAATGCCATTCTCCCAAATCTTCCCACCCTCTCCTCTCCCACAGAGTCCATAAGACTGTTCTATACACTCCAGTGTTCTTGCCTGGAGAATCCCAGGGACGGGGGAGCCTGGTGGGCTGCCGTCTATGGGGTCACACAGAGTTGGACATGACTTAAGTGACTCAGCAGCAGCACTTTCTGCCATAAGGGTGGTGTCATCTGCATATCTGAGGTTATTGATATTTCTCCTGGCAATCTTGATTCCAGCTTGTGCTTCTTCCAGCCCAGCATTTCTCATGATGTACTCTGCATATAAGTTAAATAAGCAGGGTGACAATACACAGCCTTGATGTATTCCTTTTCCTGTTTGGAACCAGTCTGTTGTTCCATGTCCAGTTCTAACTGTTGCTTCCTGACCTGCATATAGACAGCAAAATTTTAGGTTTGGGGTCTTTAAGCTTCTTAACTGAGTTTCAAACCCCTATTAGCTGCTTTTTAAGCATCTATACTTATGTATAGTATCTATATATAAGTATACTTATATATAGATATATACTTATATATAAGTATACTTATATACATCTATACTTATGTATACATCTATAAGTATACATCTATACTTACGTATGTAAGATGTCTCATAGCATCAGCCTCCATTTTCTTTCTTTCTTCCCCAATTCACATCCAATTCATCAGTAAGTAATACTTCTCTACCTACCAAATATTTCTCAAATATGACTGCTCAAAGCCTACTTCAAATCATCAATTTCCTATAAAACTATAACATCCTCCTGATTAATTTCCCAGCCACCACTCCGACACCTATTCTGTACTTGAACCACATTCCATCTAGACAAAGAGATCATCATAGGAAATCTGATCACCCTATTTCCCTGTTTGAACTATAAGACCTTTACCAGAACCTGGGGGAATTTTCATGATCCAAAACCTGACTATCTTGACAATCTCAGGGCCTAATTATCTCCCCTCTGCTCACTCTGCTCCAGCCACTTGACTTTCTTGCTAGTCTTAAGTCTGCCAGCCAGTTCTTGTCACTACATCTCTGCTATTGCAGTTTTTATTGTCACAATTTTGCTTATAGATCTCTAGCCACTTGGAGTTTCATAAGCTTCTGGTCCCTTCAGATGTTACCGCCTTACATAGGCTTTTCCTAATCATCTGGTGTAAAACTTGTTATTCTTCCCTATCTCACTGACCTTTTTTCCATAGAATTTATCATCAGTAGAAATTACACTCATGAATCATTGATCTAATTTCTAAATTATCTCTCACCCTGACTGCAATTTAGACTCCATAATGGTTAGGTCAGTCCTATGCTTGTTAATGTTTTTATTCCAAGATTCTAGGATGGAGATTCATAAATAGAAAAGTATTTGATAAATATTTGGTGACTAAATGAACCTTTACTATAAATTTGCCCAGTTATCTGATCCAGGTGAATTAAGTGTTTAGAAAGAAGCCTTTGAAAACACAGAGTAAAAACTTCCAATTTTCTTGGTTTGCTATATTTCTCCATGCAAAGCCAATTCTATTAACTATTCTCATTTATGAAATAATACTGGAAATCAAGTACACATTTAAAAAAATTCACAGGAAGTAGCCAAATGCAAAGAAGCCTTATTGAGAAACAACTCTCTATTATTTGTTCAAAAATAGGATAAGAGAATTTGAATATATAATTGATCTTTCTTAGAATTCTTGCCTTCTCCTTCAAAATGGACATTCTGCTCCTACAGTATTGTATATACTGTGCATGTATTAAGTCACTTCAGCCATGTCCGACTCCTTGCCACCCTATAGGCTGTAGCCCACCAGGCTCCTCTGTCCATGGGATTCTACAGGCAAGAATACTGCAGTGGGTTGCCATTTCCTTCTCCAGGGTATCTTCCCAACCCAGGAATTGAACCTGTGTCTCTTATGTCTCCTGCATAGAAAACTCCCAAATATGATATGTGACACTATTTAAATCATTCACCATTTTTAATATTTATCTAGAATTTAGACTGGTTGTGGATACTTGTATCTGGTAGATCATTTATTGACTTATTAAATCTTAACTACTTGACCGATCGCAAGTTATTTATTGTAAAACACTAACACATTCTGTCTAACAAGGCATCATGTCTATACAATAATTCCCCTTCTAGAAGAAAATATTTCTAATATCTGAAAGCGTACATAGAGGCCTTATATTCAGAGACTCTCTTTATATCTCTGTATCTATCCCAGAAAAAATGTTTTAGTGATTATAAGTAAGCTTCTCAAATAAGACCCTGATATTTTCCATGTATGCTTAAATGTAAAGTTGATACATTGTAAAATTATTACCACCTTCTGGATTTCCCATGGTTCTGATGATAAGTGGAATAGTTCCCCTTGGCAAGAAAGAAATTGAGTTCTATTTGGGGAAAGTCAAAGGATTGACCTCCATTAGGTGGTGTGTGTCAGGGTCAGTCCTCTATGTATCCAATTATTCCTCATCTGTGAATCAGCCTCCTGAGGGAATACTAAAGCGTCAAAGTAGTTTAAAATAAAATTGGTTCATTATTTCTACGACAAAGTTTTTTCTCACTAAAGAGTTTTGTGTAGTTTAGGTCAATAAGCTCTTATTTGAATAAGTTGTGTGTAACAAGAACTGGGTTAAGTGCTATGAAATAAATCAAATAAGAAATACCCCCTGCTTTTAAGGAACTTAAAATCTAGAAAGTAGTGTGAGACATGCAAACATGTATATTTAGTTCAATATCATAATTTATAAGATTCTTAAGATATAATAGATTACCATGCAATATATTTTTTTTAGTCAGATCTCTGTAGAGCCTTGGAATAACATAATGAAGACCAGTAGGGATGTAACTAACAGTGACTTGAGAGATTTACTATCTTTGTGAAGCCATCCAGTAGCAGAGAAAAGGGCAATATCAAACTTTCCTAGAGTGGAAGTCATTTATAAAAATTTTGTAGATGGGCCCCTGGCAATATATATTTCTATCATTTCCTCACAAATTATTTTGAAATGATTATTTTTAACAAATACTATTTATTAAGATGGGCATAATAGGTTTTTGTTGTGGTTATTGCAAAGATTGCTTGTCAAAATGGGCATAGAAACAAGTGGAAACATTGATAATAATTGCTTTTTCAGAGCATGGGAATTGGCATAATTGAAGTTTTTGTCTTCCTCTTGCTAACTCTTGACATGGAATGTCTATAGCATCATCAGGTTTCACAGCTCCCAAATCCTCCTGGCCTTGAGGGTGTTATGGAGATTGATTAGGCACAGACTGGTGACAGAAAGAGAACTTGCGATCCTTTACAATACATGTGTGTGTGTGTGTGTGTGTGTGTGTAATGGATCACTTAATAACGATGTGATGTATACCAGTAGATGTATAACTTCTCTATCAGTTGTAAAACTTTTTAGTTAAATACAATTTAAAAGATTAGTGACATGGGGTTCAAATGAAGATAATCAGTTTCAAATGTAGAACCTGACTCATTTATTGTGGATGTTACTAGCCTGTCCTTTTCCCCTGGGTTGTATCATATACTTTGGGTACAAGTACACTCAAACTATTTGGGAATAAATAATGTCTTGTAAAATATGTTGGCATAGTTGTAAAGCAAATCTGCATTATCAAGTAGATGATGATATAATCACAGTGAAAAGAACTGTCGAGGTTTCCATTTGAAAATAGGATTTAATCTATTTTAAAATTACAGGACATAATCTTGTGACACTTTTGTTTTTGGTTAATGTTTTTTATATTTAGGAGTAACATCAAGTTCACTTTAAGTTGTCATTAATACATTATAAAATTCATGTTACTTAACACTTGGAGCAGGTTCAGTATTTACATTAAAAGACAGACTGTGACTTGAAAGTGTTTTGAGTTTAAATGTCATCTTTGCCTCTCAGTTTATATTCCCTGGGCTTGAGCTTTCTCAGTTATGAGTTTGGATATCTATAGATTTTAATCTAAATAATGAAATGAGTATGTAAAATAATCATAGAATCCTCAGAATAAATACTATTTATTAATTTTTCACACTCAAGTGGTTTGCTTTACTTGTTACCCAAGAGATTTAATCTTACTAAATGTGTTTGTATTGTTATTTCAAGTGTTTTTCTAATTTTATTTACTCTATAAATCTTGAATGTGAATAAAACTGGCATGAAAATATAATATGATAAAAAAGTATTTGCTTCAAACTTCAAGGAATGCCAATTAATACCAATACAGTGTCTTTTGTTCATAAGTTTCTTAGTTCTTATTTTCTGCATGGAGATACTGTATAAACCATCCTGACTTAGAAAAAAATACAGATCTGGTTTTAAATTTCTGATAGAGCTACTTTTCAGTTGGTATAAAGCTACTTCCTTTGTGTGTGGACTTGGTTGTTTGCTTTTTTTCTTTGTTTTTCCTTGTCTTTCTGAACTTCAGTTTCTCATCTGTGATGTATGTCCAATACATACAGTATAGATCATTATGAAGATTTAATAAAATCATATTTATAATCGCTACCCATATCTTGGTAATGATAGGTATTCAATTGCATGTTTTCATTACTTAAACTATTACTTAGAAAACCAGCAGTATAAAATCACAACTTAAATGATTTATGTATTAATATATAAATATTATATGTGTGTATAAATATATATATATATATGTATATACCACCATACAGATTGACTATTCTAAAAGCAATAGAAGAGGGTCTTATTGTTCTATTATAGAGATATGCATTGAAAACAGAAATATGGACAAAAGATAAATAAGTTTATACTATATAAGTTTTAGTTAAATGTAGACCATTTCTGTTGCCTCCATGTACTCAGCCATCCTTGCATGGATCCAAACATCAATCATTCAGACAAGAATTTATTGGGAGACTATCCCACTTGAAATTACAACTAAGTAGAATACACTAGTCTCCACATTCTGATCACAGAATATATTCAATAAGGCCACTTTTTGGAGTCAATTGTATCCCTTTTCTGAATTTACTTCAGATTTCTCGTTACGTCCTGTCTTGTGCTCATCTTTAATGTTGTTACTTGTTTGCTGGGACCAGTTCTTGTACCTTCAGTGCTTTTGGCAAATGACATCTGGAAAGCCACATCAGCTCTGAGAACACTGTCAGATGGGATAGACAGAGGCCAGCCCTTGCATCTGTCCCCTAGGTGGCCACTAGGCTGTTCATTTTGATTCCATTTCCTTGGAAGTAGAGTCTGGGTTGCTAGCTCAGTACTAGCAGGGGTCGTATGGGCTGCATGCTGTTGGCTGCTGACAAAATGGGGATGAAGAATGGCAGAACCACAAGCAGCAGCTTCTTTTGTCACGCTTTCCCTGATTGGCTTCAGGATTTGGCTCATACCAGAATTGACCCTCTTGGTCTTCACCAGCCCATTAGTTCCTTTCATAGAGGGACAGAGCCTTGGAGTCCCCTTCCCTGATATTTTTGATGATGTCACATTCCTGAGTTTTCTTTTAAGCAGCATGTATGAAATACCAAAGGAAGTGAAGATCAATCTTTTCTATCATTGCTTTAGAAGAAATCAAGTACACAAACCATTCTCTTGTCATCTGTGAATGTACACTTCTGACCTATGCAGTCACACCTTCCTCTGACGTACACATTCACACATTTCCTCTTTTATTTTTTCCCAAAGAAAAGGCTTTATCCATGGTAGTGATATGAAAGCTCATGTCTGCCTGTCCTAAGCTCATTTTCTATCAGTCAAGGCTGAATACAAGATGGAGGAAATTGCCCTCCCTTCCCTGAGTCCATGGGATAAACTCATCTAGTTGGGATTGAGGTCTGTCTGTCTGTGTTATTGATTACTGAAACATGGTGGGAGTAAGCCACAAGCTCTTTAGATTATGCTCTCATCACTTTAGATGGAGGGATAATTATCTCTTTCAGGTAATGTGATGAAACCCTTCCATGAAGAATAGATTGACAATATTAAGAAAACCAATTGCAATCATATATTTAATTTTTGTTCAATTCAAGTTTATTCATACTAAAACAATATGTTTATCTTTTATGATGCTTTGTATATGTATGTGTGTGCATTTCCTTCATTAGTATAAGCAGCATCAATTGCTGAAAGGGTATGATCAATTATTCACCACAAATGGTGTTCTGACTGGAAAACAATAAGAAATAGAGAATTACATTTAGTAACCAGAGCAAATAAGAGTTGTGTATATAGATCAAAGTGAAGCCATTAGTGAAGGAAACATTAGTAAGCTCAAACTTTTACTTAACATGATAAACCCACTTTGTCTGTGGCTATTCTCCATTATCACGTGATTCCTTTTTAACCAGTATGATGTTTCGGGCCCTTGGTACCTAACTATACTGTTTGAGCCTTGAGTGTTGGCATTGGACTGCCTAGCAGTAGCACTGAATTAGTCTACAAGGAGTTGTTTTTTTAACCCCTAATTATTATCCATGTTGAACTATGGTTTTCCACTTGGGTTGCAATCCAGCAATTTGTACATGAGATATAGATTAAGAGTGTATAATAGATTTAGCTATAATTTTCTACCAGTAGGCATTTGTGGATTTTCTCCATCTTTATATTATTTCAAACTCTATGTGAGACCTAGAGAGTATGGGATATCTTATTTTATGGGAAGTATATAGACGCCATTTGTCTTAAAGTCAATGATCACCCACTCATCCGGCTAGCACGTGATGGGTTTGTAATACATAGTTTCTGATCATGGTTTCAAATTTAAAGGATTCACAAAACTCAGAAAGGGAAAATAGAATTGCAGATCTCTTTTTAAATGTTGAGTGTGTGTGTGTGTGTGTGTGTTTTTTGCTACTATGCACATTTGGGAAATTCATCCTTGAAAATTTTGAAAGCTATGCATTTTAGACAGAATCCAGCTGCAATGCAGGAGATGAAGGAGAAGTGACTGAGCACACATGCACACATGGGAGCGTTATTAACTGGGTTTCAAGATAAACGGTTATTGCAGGAGTTGATGATGGTACAAAGAGACCAGGACGAGAAACCAAATGGTATTAGAACGGTTGAGGGGAAGCGCGGGCCTAGTGAGTCACTCTACAGAGGCTCCAGGGATAATACTGACACGTTAAATCCAGGTCTGTGTGTGATCCTGGATCTGTTGTTTCCTTGATGGGATAGAGGAGTTTAATGCATCGGAAAAAATGGCTAATTTTGGTAAACTCTATTCTCTCTGACTTTTAGAGAAGTATACTAGGGAAAAATCTAGATTATGAATAAAAGGAAAAGTAGAAACAAGTATTCAGACCCAATAAGTGCAGTACAAGCCCTTCACTTAGTAGAAAACAAGAGTGAATTAAGAAGTTTATATAATAAACAAACTCAACTGAGTTTCCTAGAAAGGGATATGGATAGAAGAGTTAAAAAAAATATACAGGACACTGGAGAACTATACATTTTGGACAGAAAAATGTTTCCTCTGCCATTGAAGTTAGCAGCTGTTACTGATTTCTGGGGAAAACTGAAAATCTTAGGGAAACTTGAAGCACACAGTTGGGGTGTTCATCCTCACTAGAAACCTAAGGAAACCATCTTCAAAGTTTGTAATAGAAGCTTTTATTACGTTATATTTATTACATTTATTTAATTACCACATTACAATAGTTCAGGATTCTATAATGGGTAATTATCCACAAGAAGGAAATTTGAGCACAATGAGAAAGTTACACCAAAGATGCTTTGAGTTTTAAAATATTTAAAGGCAAGAGGCAGATGGTAGCTGTGCTGTGTTAAGTCAGTTCAGTTAGGTCCAACTCTTTGCAACGCTATGGACCATAGCCTGCCAGACTCCTCTGTGTGTGAAATTCTCCAGGCAAGAATACTGGAGTGGGTGGACCTTCCCTATTCAGAGATCAAACCTGCATTTCTCGAGTCTTCTGCATTGGCATGTGGCTTCTTTACCACTAGCACTACCTGGCAAGCCCTAAGCTAACATTAAAAACACACACACAGACACACAAAGTTTCTTATTAGATAGAGAAAATGGCCTCAGAGAAAGCCTACATTTCTTGCAGAATTGGAATGTCCAGAAAATGGTTCAAAGAAAGAAGATGAGTAAAGAGATTTTAAGTATGTCGCATGGGGAAAATTTGACCCTAAGCAGTTGACAAGAGTCATCATTGCAATTTTCTAAACTTTTGTGAGAAGGCAGAAGTGAGTCAGATATTAAGCTCTATGAAAGAAAACAGGAAGCAAAGGCAGAATTTCATTTGGATATGGTAATCTGGGCACCATAATCGAATTTCTCAAAATGGTGGTTAGGTTCACTGAGTTTTATTTATGATGGTACTAGACTAAAATCTTAGTGAGACTTCATGCAAGAATTCTTTTTTTTTTTTCTCTAAAGTTTTCACTACTCCCTTTCCTCCCCTAGAAACTTCTGATTCCCATGCTTTTATTTTTAATTTTTGACAATAATAAGCAATGCAAGTCTAGATTATACTAGGTATTAAAAATGAAAGCATTACTTTTTCCTAGGTTAAATGTTGTCCGACATGGGAATTTTCTTGTATATTGATATCATGTGAACTCTAATAATCCTAAATGCATTATCAATTTTTTGACCTATTTAAATTGAGAATATATTAAGGATTCTGAATTAATTTTAAAAATCTTAAGACAACAAAAAAACCAGCCAAATTACTGATTAAGCTTTATTCCACCCAAGTATCTAACTGAGATCCAATGGCCAAGATTCATTAGAATTAAGAAAGTTGGTTGGAAAAGAATACCATTTATTTATATTGGTTTTGTTTTACAAGGAAAAGGCTAATTATGGTTGGACTTCAGTGTCTCCCTTGATATTTGATAATAGAAAGGGGGTTTCTATTGAATAAACTCTATCCTGTTTATATTGCTGAATTTTTTCATTACATAGTATCTGGAGAGCTGTATGGGATGATTTGGCTGGGCGTAATCTGAAGTGAGTAATAGAAGAGGAAATGAAGCTCCAGCCCACAGGGAAGCTTGGCCTTAAAGTGAATTGAATTGATATAATAGATCAGAGCCTTCTAGAGCAAAAGTTGTACTGCCCAACAATGATTTCTGGAAGATGTGTGAAGAAATTGTGGTTGATTTTTGGGGGTAGTCTCATGAAAATGATAGGAAGCTTACATTAAATATCTTTGCTTTCTTCTTCCAAGGGGATAACTTCAAGGCTAAAAATACCTTGAACTGCTAAGCCTGATGGGTTTAGAGAACTAAATCTGGTCAGTATTAAGAATGTTATCCTCTACTCCTCCTAATTCTGGGAGGGGTTATCTGCTTTCAGAGAAAAATATTAGAGTTAGGTTTATGGTCCTTTTCTTCATCTCACCTTATTAGAAGCAGTTATACTGATCTTATCAATGATATTTGAAACAAGGTCTGTAAACATGAAATTATTTACATTTCTTTTTAGGATAGACTGCCTATAAGATAAAAGTACTCTCCTCCCTCTTTCTCTGGTTTCCATGCAATTCACACATTTGGTGTAGGATGGGTTTCCATACATAACTCAGGAGATTAACTATAGGTGATTGACTACTTGGGAAAGTATAGGGCATAGTACCATTTCTGGCAACTGTTTGGATGAGGGTCAGCTGGAAGACTGTCCCCAGTTGGTATTTGGGATAAGAGGTGTTAGGATGTAATAAATTAAAATCTAAATATAGTCAGATGTCCAAGAACCCTTTTAGGAGTAAAGCTGGTAACCAGCCCACACCTTTTGACACCTTTGTGTGTTTCCAAAATCTTCTGAAACCGGTAACATGCATAAGCACTATTTGTGATTATATACATCGTTGTCGCTGTTGTTTAGTCGCTGAATTGTGTCCAACTCTTGTGAATCCCTGGACTGTAGCCCACCAAGCTTCTCTGTCCATGGGACTTTCCACCCAAGAATACTGGAGTTGGTTGCCATTTCCCTCTCCAGGGAATCTTCCTGACCCAGGTTTTGAAGCCACGCCACCCACATTGACAGGTGGATTCTTTACCACTGAGCCAGCCACCTGGGAAGCCCTATCCATTATGCATACTCCCTTCCTATTTTGAGGGAATTCTTCTGAGTGAGTCTTGGTAGACAGAAGTTAGCTTGTGCCATAGAAACTGGAAGTGCTTTCTCAACCCTCAATCTTCTTGCTGATTGGATTTTTAATCTGGAGCTAATTCTCTATAGGAGAACTTAGTTTATTTGAGTCAGTGACATCAGTCACAGCCAGTTTCTTGGGTCATCAGTAGCAGAGCTGTTCTCAATAGGAGTTGAAATGGAATTGGGGGGAGGGGTGTACACTGTAGTAAGTGGTTTAGCAGCTGCAGAAACTAAATCCTACTAATACATTCTTCATTTTCTGGGATGTCTTTGTTGGTAATTTTGGCTGACTAGTGTACATGGTGACTAAACAACAAACAAAAAGCCTACCTGTACCCCCGTAATTTTTTTTTTCCTGAGATGATTTCCTCAGTTCAGTTCAGTCACTCAGTCATGTCTGACTCTGCGACCCCATGAGCCGCAGCACACCAGGACTCCCTGTCCATCACCAACTCCCGGAGTTCACACAAACCCATGTCCATGGAGTCGGTGATGCCATCCAGCCATCTCATACTCTGTCGTCCCCTTCTCCTGCCCTCAATCTTTCCCAGCATCAGGGTCTTTTCAAATGAGTCAACTCTTCGCATGAGGTGGCCAAAGTACTGGAGTTTCAGCTTCAATATCAGTCCTTCCAAAGAACACCCAGGACTGATTTCCTTTAGGATGGACTGGTTGGATCTCCTTGCAGTCCAAGGGACTCTCAAGAGTCTTCTCCAACACCACAGTCAAAATACTAATAATTCAATGACTTTCCCAGTGATTTTTGGTAAAATCTTTTCTTACATGAATCAATTCTAATACATTTTTGTTGCACAGAGCTGAGTCTTGAATGATATATGAACAATACAAAATAGCAAAGAAAGATACTGTAACAGCAATCAGTATATATTCACTTGAATTATATATGCTACCTGAGTGCATTTGGCAATACTCTGGTGGTACACATTTCACTCTTTGGAAAAACTCATTTCTGATATTTCAGAAAGGAATTTGGACATTAAAACTACTTTTATTAGAAATAGGTTTGACATGGGAAAAAGATAATCTATTAAGCTAAAAGCATAAATCTGAGAACAGTTAAGATTTAAGGAGAAGTTAATCCAAAGATCAGAATTATTTTGGATAAGGTAAAATAGACTTTGCATGTTCTGAGATCTAAAAATATATACATTCAAAATTATTGGGTAGTCAAATGT
Organism: Bos mutus; assembly: GCF_027580195.1. Classification (NCBI taxonomy): domain Eukaryota; kingdom Metazoa; phylum Chordata; class Mammalia; order Artiodactyla; family Bovidae; genus Bos; species Bos mutus. The sequence goes on along the minus strand of NC_091624.1, from coordinate 98,841,110 downwards.
ATCTTGGGAATAATAGTTCTGCATATCTGGCTGGATGGGTAAGGATATGAGAAAAGGGGATAGGAATAAAGTTGAGACATGGATATGGAGGAGAAATGGGCTCCATGAGACCAAAGACAATAGCAGACCTGTTTCCTCACACATCTTGAGCCCTTAATTTACTGCCTTTCTGATATTCCTTCTTTTATTTTTAAAAATTGTGTTGGAGTATAATGGACTTCCAATGTTGTGTTAGTTTCAAGTGTACAGCAAGTGAATCAGTTATACATAAATGTATATCCACTCTTTTTTATATTCTTTTCCCATACATGCCATTAGAAAGTATTGAGTAGAGTCCCCTGTGCTATACAGGAGGTCCTTATTAGCTATCTGTTTTATATATTATAGTGTGTATATGTCAATCCCAGTTTCTCAATTTATCTCCCTGCCGCTTACCCTGTGGTAACCATGAATGTGTTTTCTACATCTGTCACTCTGTTTCTATCTTGTAGATAAGTTAGTTCATTTGCTAATGTCTTCACTTTCTTTTCTTAATTTACAAAGGATTGACACAGTACTCATGTATGTATTTTATGTGTGTGTGTGTTTGGTTATAATAGATATAAAGAGTATTTTTCTTAAAACGAGGGAAAAAAAGTAAGCAAAGGATTTCATATAAAGAACAAAAGAGACGGTATGGTAGCCCCACATGGTTTAACCACACATGATTCAATGCACAGAGAATTTACCTGAAAAGAAAGAAAGTGAAATTCGAAGTCTCTCAGTCATGTCGAGAGACCCCATGGGTTATAGAGTCCATGGAATTCTCTAGGCCAGAATATTGGAGTGGGAAGCCTTTCCCTTCTCCAGTGGATCTTCCCAATCCGGGAATCAAATTGGGGTCTTCTACATTGCAGGCGGATTCTTTCCCAAGTCTACTATTAGGGAAACCTACTAGATTTTACCTACTACATCAATATCATTTTTTCTCTTTGTTTTTATTTGGCCATTTTATTTCTCTTAAATATTAGTTTGAATCATATACAATTTTTCTATGATAAGGGGCAACATTGTTTTAAGTTGGATATTGATACTTAAACTGACAGTTATTCAAGTTATTCAAGCCATACACCAGGAAGCAATCTAGTAATTGTGACAGTTGGAAGATCCAGTAGACAGAAATTCCAATATCAATTGTAGGAATACATTTTGAACCAATGGTTTTGGAGAATAGTATATCTCCAAATATCCATGAGGGATATATATTCATATAAAAATTTTCTTAGTGTCCTGGAATTGTGACTGAGTCACAATCCTCAGATTGTAGGGGGAAACATCCTCAGATTTTAAAGAAAACACCAAATTAACTTCCAGGATTTTTCAGGTGTCTACTTCAACTTGACTACCCTACACACCTCCTTTCTGTATTCATTGAAGGGGGAGATGGATTGCGAGATAATTTAATGTTCGTCTTATGAATGGTTTTCCAGGGAAACAAAGGATGAGATCTCATCCTAAAAGCCAAGTGAGAGGAAGTACTCACAAAAACTGAATGGAGACTCTGGAAGAGGAATGAGTTGGCATTTCTTTCCTGGATTGAGCATCTAATCAGACATTATATATGCTCATAATTTTTGTGTGTAACCTGAACAAATATAAGATAATTGGAGAGAGGTAGGTTGAGAAAAGGTTTGGATTAGGCAGTGTAATAGCCTAAAGTTGCCTTATAAAGAATTTGTAAAATTCTTGCAGAAGGACTGTTCATCATGGAAGGTAACATGCATACACTACCATATGTAAAGTAGATAGCCAGCTGGAACTCACTAAATAGCACAAGGAGCTCAGCTCCATGCTCTTTGATGGCCTAAAGGGGTGGGATGGTGGGGAGGGAGGTCCATGAGGGATAGAATATATGCATGCATATGGCTGATTCACTTCACTGTAGAGGAGAAACTAACACAACATTGTAAAGCACAACATTCCAATTAAAAAATAAGTAGTCATTTTATAGAGGAGTTCAACAGTAAATGTTGCACGGTGAACTATCAATCATAATGTATGGGATAGGATTTAAGAAACTGATTTTAAGACAAACGTCTCATATCAGAGAATTGTGCAGCGAGGATGTCTTTCAAGGCACTGTGAAAAAATTATACACACACACACACACACACACACATAAACAAAGGACAGCCGGTACTTGAACACCTACAATATATCTTTTGGCTTCCATGGCTAGAAACAGTGTGTTAGAGAAGTACAAGCCAAAACACAATAAGACAAACCGAGGACAAATGTACTTCACCCAGTCGGCTAAAAGACCATTGCTGTTTTCTTCCTCTCCCTAGAGCCTAGAAGACCCAGGAGAGGTAATATATAATGTATAAAGAGAAGAACATGCCCTAGCACCTGATACCAAGCCCTCACCCCACATGTTAAGCCCATACTGAGGGAAAAGACAACTTCGAATTTCCCTTGAAAATGATGGTTAAAGTTTGCTAGTTTTAATAGTTAGAACTGACCCACAAATTGTGATACCTACTCAAGCTGTTGTTAAGAGATAGGAAGACATTTGACAGAAAATAGTTATTAAATATAATGGTGGAAGGACTGATCCTGAAGTTCCAATAATTTGGCCATCTGATGCAAAGAGCTGAATCACTGGAAAAAACCCTGATGCTGGGAAAGATTGAGGGCAGGAGAAGGGGGCAACAGAGGATGAAATGGTTGGATGGCATCATTGACACAATGGACATGAGTTTGAGCAAACTCCAGGAGATAGTGAAGGAGAGGGAAGCCTGATGTGCTGCAGTCCATGGGGTCACAAACAGTCAGACCCCAGTTAGTGGGGGTCCCAACATCAACGATGGGAGAAAATTATTACATATTTTATATTCCAGGATCCTAAGACTCATCAAACTTCTTATATAAAAGACAATAACAAATAAGAGATGATTGAGGAATGATTAGGTATAATAGAATTTATGGTTTTATCAGGGAACCAACCAAAAGATTGAATGAATGAAAGGTTTTTGGAGGATTTCTGAAGCTTACACTTTAATTGCTTGACTAGAAGGAAGTCCTCTCTGAAGAATATTAAACCACATAAGTGCACTCCCCTCAGATCAAACAGACCTTCATGACAAAAGACATCTTTGGCTTATCTCTCCAAAACCAAAATGGCAAAGATGACAAGATGAAAAAAAATAAATATTTGTCTCAAGATATATAAATTCTGACCCTGCAGACCATAGATTGAAAAAAAAAAAAGGCAAAAGTTCAGTCAGTTGCTTTGACTATATCCAAAAGATCACTGGAAATGATGTGTTTTCTACTTCATCTTGTTTTTGTTTCACTTTAACTACAATTCCATCATTCATGGATTATGGAAACCATGAACACTTAGTCATGCAAGGGATGTGTGTGTGTGTGTGTATTCTTGGAGTGAAATATTTGATATGGTATTTTTTGTAAACTTTTCATCTTATCAATATTGTTTACCACTTTATTTTACTATATTAACTTAAACAGAAATTGTAATATGATTCCTTATGTTTATTTCCAAAGTAACCAACTCTCCATTATACTAAAAAAGTGAAAACATTTTTTTGATATTTTGGACTTAAGAAATTTTATAGATAATAAGGCATTCCTGATAACAGCCAATAGCAATAATTTATAAAATTATCCAGTATAGTTTTATGTATCCTGAACATGATATGAAAGTATTTCCTGTGGGAGAGATTGAAAACAACTTTCCATTATAATGAGTTCAGAGGTTCAGGATTATCACCTCAGTAACCTAATGTCCTGTTTTAAAAATAAACTACCTTCTCCAGTGTGTTTTATAATTTTCTATTATGTAATATTTCCCCCCTTTTACTCAATGAGCTGCATGTTTATGAAAAGTATGAAGTTTGTATTTAACTAACTCCTGTATCCAGTAAAAAGATAGCTGTTAACATTATTAATCATAATTCTATTTTTCCATTTCAACAATATGTGTTGGTTTATTTACTCATCTCCAAGTAAACATGACAAGTCAGTGTGAGCTTGGGAAGCAGATTGATTGAAGATCTGGCCTTCAGTGTGAGGCTGACTTTCATTCGTACTTTCTGTTGAAGTATTGGTTGGCTTAGATGGTAAAGAATCCTCCTGCAATGCAGGGAACCTGGGTTTGATCCCTGGGTTGGAAAGATCCTCTGGAGGAGGGCATGGCTACCCACTCCAGTATTCTTGCCTGGAGAACCTCCCTGGACAGAGAAGCCTGGCGGGCTACAGTACATGGGGTTGCAAAGATTTGGACACAACTGAGCAACTAAGCACAGCCTATTGAAGTACTGTTGTTTAGTTGCTCAGTCGTGTCTGACTCTTTTGTGACCCTATTATAGCCCGCCAGTCTCCTCTGTCCATGGGATTTCCCAGGCAGGAATACTGGAGTAGGCTGCCATTTCCTTCTCCAATCTATCAAAGTATAGTGTTCAGTAATATACACTTTCCTTCTGCTTTAGTAACATTTACTGTTCCTATGTAACTGGTAACAAGTACTTTAATTTTAAGCAGAATCTCAAATAACTCCACTGACATTTAAAAACTGTAGACACATCTAAAACATGGAAATTTAGGTTGAGTTTTAGTCTTGGAAATTGAAGACATACAGCAGTAATTAAGTAATTAAGCAGTAAGTAAGTAATAAATCTTATTTAGTTCTGATCTGGCTGTTTGGTTGGTCATAATTGATGTTTAGTTCTGGTGGAGGTCATTGAAAACATTCCAGAGATTTAAAGAATTCAGTGGATTTTTCTGAAAGGATCCATATTTAAACTTTAAAATATAAAGTAGTATACATTTTCAAACAGTACTTAGGAATAGCTGATAATTGATTCTTTTGATTCTTTAGTCAAATAATTGCAAAAAATGATTACATATACTGAAATCAATTTGGATTGTATATGTGTATATGTACATGTATTGAATACAAGTGAATATACATGGATATGTAATATATACAAATATATTTTAAATAAAATGTGAACATTCTTAAAATAGATCTTTTTAATCTTGTAATATTTGGGATAACTGTCTCTAGTCATTTTTGAGCTTAATATACTACTTTACTCAAGGGTCTAGATTATTTTTAATGAAACAATCACTCTTCAGCAGAAAATTACATAAAGTTTAACTAATAGAATATTTCATGTAAAAGACTTAAAATTGAAAATTCCCTTCCCTCATAAAATCCAATTCAGTGTTTAAGATGATACTCATATTATGAGAAGTTAGAAAGGAAGTTACCTTCCAATCTCTAGGTTCACAATGTCAACAGATTTGTTGGTCGTGGTGAACCCATACTTTAATCTGCAATGGGTTATTAAAAACATATTTGAAAATAAAGTAATCAAAATTATATATTATAATTTGGAATTCTATTCATAGAAATATAAAAGGTATTGTAAAATCTCTTGTTCTTGCTCCAAAAGGTATTGAGTTTCTTTGACCCTGTCACCCCAACTGATGGATAAAGATTTGCAAAGCCATGATGGTGTACCAATAATTTCTTGCAACTGATATAGGAGCTTTGAGCTAGGAATTCCCTTTCTGTATTACTGTATTCATGTTCCCCCACCCAATGTCTGTTCCTTACCTGGTGACCATCCCCCCTACACACACCTTATAGGTTGCTGCTGCTGCTAAGTCACTTCAGTCATGTCCGACTCTGTGTGACCCCATAGAGGGCAGCCCACCAGGCTCCCCCATCCCTGGGATTCTCCAGGCAAGAACACTGGAGTGGGTTGCCATTTCCTTCTCCAATGCATGAAAGTCAGAAGTGAAAGTGAAGTCGCTCAGTCCTGTCCAACTCTTAGCGACTCCGCGGACTGCAGCCCACCAGGCTCCTCCGTCCATGGGATTTTCCAGGCAAGAGTACTGGAGTGGGGTGCCATTGCCTTCTCCACCTTATAGATTACAGACACATATTCAATTCCAATCATTAAGGGGTTGGTGTGGTAAAGTAGACTGAGTTTGGATATGTCTTAATAAGAGTCCAGAGTAATCAAGAAGTTCCAAGTTGTCAGGAAGATTCAAGGAGTTCCTTCACCAAATTGACAAGTAAAGAGGAAAGGGGAGAGTGCTATGACCACATTTCTCTCCAGGGCAAGTTGGAGGCTCTTGTTTTCTCATTTTAATAACAGCATTATCTGTCAAACACTATATCTTTCAGGATGCATAACACTTCCTTCATCTGGGATCAAAAATGTCTTTATCATTTTTCTTAGTTACTTGATTCATGAACCATATGTGTTTTATAATAGGCGAACAGACTGTATATTATGATTAAATATGGCATTTGAATGCTATATCTATATCTTAGTAGCACATTGCTTCTATTACATTTCATGTTTGTGGGACCTAAAGATGTTACAATCTTTGAGAATGTTTTTCTATAATTCCCTTTTCACAATTGCTCTGACATCTACTGGACACATGAAGTTTCAGCTGGTAGAAAAGTCAAAGTATATATTTTGTTAGTGCTATTTTTTTCTTCTAAGTATCTTGACCTTCACTTTTTTTTTCCTTGGCAGAAATAACATTGCCTTTAAGACCTTAGTATTTCCATTATGCAGAATTCTTCTCTATAGCACTTCTCTATAGCACTTCTTGACCTTCACTTTTTTTTTCCTTGGCAGAAATAACATTACCTTTAAGACCTTAGTATTTCCATTATGCAGAATTCTTCTCTATAGCACTTCTCTATAGCACTTCATCAATCTTTTTAAAAAATTATTTTTAACTGAAGGATAATTGCTTTACAGTATTGTGTTGGTTTCTACCACATGAATCAGCTAGTCACAACATGAATCAGCCATAGGTTTATCCATGCCCCCTCCCATTTGAACACCCTTCCCACCTCTCTCCCCATCCCACCCCTCCAGGTTGTTACAGAGCCCTGACTTGAGTTCCCTGAGTCATAGGACAAATTCCCATTGGCTATTTTACATATGGTATTGTATGTTTCCATGTTACTCTCTCCATACCTCCCACCCTCTATTATATTATAATATATATATATATATATATATATATATATATAAATCTAGAAAGAGGGTACGGATGAACCTATTTGCAGAGCAGCAATAGAGACAAGATGTTGTATCAGCCTTATCTAACCTGAGAGAGAGAAGCTATGGCAGAAACTCTCAGGTAATTTTGTCTATACCTGAGAATTTACCTGAAAATCTAAGTCCTGAATTATTTACCTTAAAAAGGCAGACCCACATCAAATGATTGTCTATTTTTGTGAACACAAATAAATTAAACTTAGTACTGTTGATGTGCATTATCTGATGGCGAGAAAAAAAAAAATCTTCAAAACAGCTTATTTCTGAGTGAAAGGGTCAAAGATAGGAAGATAAAAATCTGTTTCAGACATTATATTTAAAGCAGTTCTTCACAGAGAATTGTGCCTTAACTCCCACAAGGAAAATAAAGAAGATTAGTAAAGCACTGCTTTAACACTGAATTAAGAACTCCTGGAAAGAGAGAAGACCAGAAGAACTAAGGAGTTTTTTTAACTGTCCAGGAATGAATCTGAATATTAAGTATTTAAATTCAAAGAAGAAATTTGAAATAGCAAGAAGTAGAAAACAAGTTGAAGAGGTGACTGTAATGAGTATGATTAAGAACAAAAACAATGTGCTTCAAATATACAGAATTCAAAGAATAAGCAAAACTGTAAAAAATAGGTATTAAAAAACTGTGCTGATAGAAAGTATCATTTTACAGTACAAGCAGGCATGCAATTAATAAGGCTATATTCTACTGACTTATTTGTTTAAGCTTTTTAAAGGTATTATCTGAAGAAATTTTATTTCTTAAATTGATCAACATTTTGCTACTTGGAAGTTTGAGAGGCTCCAATAAGTATATTACATGTATTTTCATACTCTAACCATAACAGAGGAATCAAAACAGATTTTTTTATCTTCACTTTTGGATCATGTACTTGTGAAGTCTGTTTATTTGCCTTTGATTTCTTTATTTTGCCTTTAGGATAATTGAAAAGAATACTAAAATCAGAAAAAGCTGCATTTTAACTCTGTTAAAATATGTTTCTAGTCATATGCTGTAACTGGAATTTGAGCTACTGTAGGATGAGCTAGAGAAAAAAAGTGATCATCTGGATATTACTGGTCAGGCTACAGATAGGATCAAAGCAAAACCCTGAGTTACATGCAGGCATAGGAGATAAAATACACACCAGAGGATCTGCATACTTGCAAATATGTTTCCATTCTATAGAGTCCTCTAGATTTTCTTCAAAGCACGGGAATTTTACATGATATTAAACAACAGTTAATATCATGCAAAGGGCTCTAACCAGGTTTGCCCAGCTAATGTATCTTTCTCTCCCTGGGGTTTACTGAAACATGTTTCACAAGTGTCCTCTCTTGCTCCTACTAACTCAGGTAATTCTCCAACATTCTACCTCCCAAATCCATCTCTTTTTTCACATACACCCTCATCTACTGACTATGTGCACAAGCTTTTTCTTCCTGAGCCCATCTTCCAATGGGAAGTGGCCTCTATTTCCCCTTTGCACTGAGCCCCACAGCTCAGGACAGCCTGCACATTTCCATTCTTATACTCTGTTAGAATTTTAGATCAGAAATCAACATCACCCATTGGAGGATGATAACCCAGTCTTGTAAAGGCAGTCAATAATACTCCAAGTAGCTGGCAAACTTTAGGGTTTCAAGGAAATTGGAGCAAAGGATGAGAAATTTGAAAGAATCCCAGAGATACCTGATCTCAGGAACACTCTAGTCCAATGATAAAACATTTGGTTACCAAAAAGATCAATAGAAAGGCAGATAGATATACTGCTGCTGCTGCTAAGTCGCTTCAATCGTGTCCGACTCTGTGCGACCCCATAGATGGCAGCCCACCAGGCTCCCCCGTCCCTGGGATAGATATACTAGCACTAAACAATGAGACTGAGATCTAGCCAGGAGGAGTATTCCAGGGTCATTGATACAAGACTAGGGTAGTAACTCTCACAAGGAAACATTGATACCTTGTTTACTTGGGACTTGCAGATCCAAAACAGCAGCAACAATGGAATCTTGGTTTTGTCCTATAGGCTAAGATGTCTGGTTAAACAGCCCCCCCAAAAAAAATTTTTAGAAATTTTTAAGTCACAGACAGATGGAAAAGGAGTGTTGTTTTATTTTTCTAATGTATCATTATCTTTGAAATTTGTGGAGAATGTTTTCAATTTCTTTGTGTTTTGAACATTTGTAATTCAGGATCTGATCTTGAGCCAAGCCTCATTTCAGTTCAGTCGTTCAGTCGTTATGTGACTCTTTGCGACCCCATGAATCACAGCACGCCAGGCCTTCCTGTCCATCACCAACTCCCGGAGCCAAGCCTAGTGAAAGGTAAATGTTCTTTTTCCTTTGTCATGGCAGATCTGAGAGTTGGAAGCTGAGATCTGTTTAAACAGTTGCTCTATGTTCTAAGTGGACGTGGGGAACCTTACCAGCTGGAGAAGCAATAATCTCTACTCTTCCTTTGTATTAATGATCAGAGTGCGGGATACCCTATTGGTATGGAGCATCCCTCCCACCTACATATGTGTATGCTCTTCCTGTGGCCACAGGACTGGAAGGGTTGACATTGTACTTCTCTGTTCCACTGCGATCAGGTTCAGGTTAGGTTTCTCCCTCTCAAGCATTTCTGGCAAAAGGAAAAGGGAAGTTGTGAGTTAAAGGGAGGCTCACAGCTCTGGTGAGCACCTGGAAACCAGTCTTGCTGTTCCAGTGCTCCAGTCAGCTGGGGACAGGGTGAGGCTGCCTGAGATTTCTAGCCACTTCTGCCCCTCGACTTTTCATCAGGTTTTTAAGTAAATGATTGTAGCCATTAATACCTTTTCTTCCTTTTCCTTCCCTTCCCAACTAGAAGCAGGAGGAGTTCTCATAGAAAGGCAGGTCCGATAAATAAGTCCCACCTTGAACCCTATTTCTACATTGTATTCTTAATTTTTTAATTAAAATTTCCAAACATTAGAACCATCAATAGTAATATAGATACTTCTCTCATTTATCCATCTATCTGTATCTATCCCTGTCTTTGATGTTGGTGGTTCTAATAAATAGGACATACTCTCATTTGTACTTTAATATATGCATGAATACTTATTTTTATCTTTAAAAATAACTTAGGGATTTCAGATTACCTCCAAATGTATAATACTAGTAACATTTTAGCTGTTAGTGTCAAAAGGGAGGACATACGTACTTGGCTTCATCTATGTGAAAATCATAATTTTGAAATAGGCTATTCTCAATCTCTCTTCAGTCTTTACATGTTCCATATAAATTTTCTAATCAATATTTCTCCCTTCTGTTTTTTTTTTCTGTTAATAACATTGAACAATTAGGACTTTGACATTATTGCAAATTAGCAGTGTTTTTTGAATAATAATAAATGCATTACAGTTCTTGGTATGTTAGTTGCTCAGGTGTGGCTGACTCTTTGCAACCCTATGGACTGTAACCCCCCAGGCTCCTTTGTCCATGGAATTCTCCAGGCAAGAACACTGGAGTGGTAGCCATTCCTGACTCCACAGGATCTTCCTGACCCAGGGATCGAGCATGGGTCTCCTTCATTGCAGGCAGATTCTTTACCATCTGAGCCACACAGTTCTCTAGACCTTAATAATTTCAAACAGTTTCAAATTTGTATTCAATGTTGAGTTGATTAATTTAGGATTCAATTACTAAGAACTCTTTGAATTTTATTATTTATCCTATGTCTAGATACAATTGATTCCTCTAATAAAAAATAATATGAAGGGGAAATGGGGTGAGAGTGCTGAAGTGAAAAGAGAATATATAGAGGACATAAGCAGAGACATTAATTCATTTAAAGTGGTCATTGAGACTCTATATGTGATACTATAAGTTTTTCTGAATTTGGCAATAAGGAATTCATGATCTGAGCCAGAGTCAGCTCCTGGTCTTGTTTTTGTTGACTGAATAAAGCTTCTCCATCTTTGGCTGCAAAGAATATAATCAATCTGATTTCGGTGTTGACCATCTGGTGATGTCCATGTGTAGAGTCTTCTCTTGTGTTATTGGAAGTGGGTGTTTGCTATGACCAGTGCATTTTTTTTGGCAAAACTCTATTAGTCTTTGCCCTGCTTCATTCCATACTCCATGGACAATATTGCCTGTTACTCCAGGTGTTTCTTGACTTCCTACTTTTGCATTCCAGTCCCCTAGAATGAAAAGGACATCTTTTTTTGGGTGTTAGTTCTAAAAGGTCCTGTAGGTCTTCATAGAACCATTCAACTTCAGCTTCTTCAGAGTTACTGGTTGGGGCATAGACTTGGATTACTGTGATATTGAATGGTTTGCCTTGGAAACAAACAGAGATCATTCTTTTGTTTTTGAGATTGCATCCAAGTACTGCATTTTGGACTCTTCTGTTGACCATGATAGCTACTCCATTTCTTCTAAATGATTCCAGCCTGCAGTAGTAGATGTAATGCTCAAAATTCTCCAAGCCAGGCTTCAGCTGAACCGTGAACTTCCAGATGTTCAAGCTGGTTTTAGAAAAGGCAGAGGAACCAGAGATCAAATTGCCAACATCCGCTGGATCATCAAAAAAGCAAGAGAGTTCCAGAAAAAACATCTATTTCTGGTTTATTGACTATGCCAAAGTCTTTGGCTGTGTGGATAACAATAAACTGTGGAAAATTCTGAAAGAGATGGGATACCAGACCACCTGACCTGCCTCTTGAGAAACCTATATGCAGGTCAGAAAGCAACAGTTAGAACTGGACATGGAACAATAGACTGGTTCCAAATAGGAAAAGGAGTATGTCAAGGCTGTATATTGTCACCCTGCTTATTTAATTTATATGCAGAGCACATCATGAGAAATGCTGGGCTGGAAGAAGCACAAGCTGGAATCAAGACTGCCAGGAGAAATATCAATAACCTCAGATATGCAGATGACACTACCCTTATGAAAGAAAGTGAAGAGGAACTAAAAAGCCTCTTGATGAAGGTGAAAGTGGAGAGTGAAAAAGTTGGCTTAAAGCTCAACATTCAGAAAACAAAGATCATGGCATCTGGTCCTATAACTTCATGGGAAATAGATGGGGAAACAGCGGAAACAGTGTCAGGCTTTATTTTGGGGGACTCCAAAATCACTGCAGATGGTGACTGCGGCCGTGAAATTAAAAGATGCTTACTCCTTGGAAGAAACCAACCTAGGTGGCATATCCAAAACCAGAGACATTACTTTGCCAGCAAAGGTCGGTCTAGTCAAGGCTATGGTTTTTCCAGTGGTCATGTATGGATGTGAGAGTTGAGCTGTGAAGAAAGCTGAGCGCTGAAGAATTGATGCTTTTGAACTGTGGTGTTAGAGAAGACTCTTGAGAGTCCCTTGGACTGCAAGGAGATCCAACCAGTCCATTCTGAAGGAGATCAGCCCTGGGATTTCTTTGGAAGGAATGATGCTAAAGCTAAAACGCCAGTACTTTGGCCACCTCATGCGAAGAGTTGACTCACTGGAAAAGACTCTGATGCTGGGAGGGATTGGGGGCAGGAGGAGAAGGGGACGACAGAGGATGAGATGGCTGGATGGCATCACTGACTCGATGGACGTGAGTCTGAGTAAACTCTGGGAGTTGGTGATGGACAGGGAGGCCTGGCGTGCTGCACTTCACGGGGTTGCAAAGAGTCGGACACGACTGAGCGACTGAACTGAACTGATAAGCTTTTCTTAGTTTTGTCAAGTTAAAATTAAAGGGGAAAGAACTCTCAAATAAAATGAAATAAATTGCTTAAGGAAGACAAAAATATTTCCGTTCAGTAACTGTGAGAATTTATCATATGCGTCCTGTGATAGGCATACTGTGCTCTACTGAACAATTTCTTCAGTGGTAGCTTAGCACAATTTTCATTTTACTATTTTTCCTGCATGACCCTCATTAAAATTTAACATTAAATAATGTTTTGGGGACCCAGTCGCTTGCATGTTCTCATTTAAAGTTTATTTTATTAGCCATTGACTAATTCTTAGAGCTCTTACCTGACCAGAGTTTTACTTTGCTTTTAAAAATTTGTCTGGTAATGTTTTTGCCACACCACATATCATGTGGGATCTGTAGTTCCCCAGCTAGTGGCATAATAGAGTCTTAACCACTGGACTGCCAGGGAAGTCCCCAGAGATTTTAAACCTCAGCACAGTTGTCCCTTTGGTCTGGATAAACCTTTATTGAGGGGGTGTTCTTGTGCACTGTAGAATATTTAGCAGCACCCCTGTCCTCTTCTCACATGATCTAGATGCCCCTTGCATGCCCTACTCACTGTCTTGACATTGGGTTGACTCTTTTTGTCCAGACATTGTCAAATATCCCTATGTGTAAGATTTACTCAAGGCTAAGAACCACTGCTTTTTTACTGTTGTCTCACATCACAGGGGTTTATCTGGTGGCTTAGTGATAAAAAATCTGCCTGCCAATGCAGGAGATGCAGGAGCCACAGGTTCGATCCCTGGGTCGGGAAGATCCCCTGGAGGAGGAAATGGCAATCCACTCCAGTATTCTTGCATGGAATAATCACATGAACAGAGTCTGGTGGGCTACAGTCCATGGGGTTGCAAAGAATAGGACACAACTGAGCATTCATATCACAGACTCAACCCCTCTAGTTTTATGGATGGATTTACCACAGAACTGAATATTCTTTGAATATTTGTACCTACCATAGACTGATACTTCAGTCATGCACAAGTCATAGGCTAGCACTGAAGTTTCTCTTTAGATTTTTTTCTAAATATATGCATTCTATCAGGATCAGAAGGGTGATTCATTTGATAAAGGAAGAATAACAATAGATTATAAAATACTGGGCTTTTTTTTTTTTTCAGACTACCTTGTTTTTTCTAGATTTGTTGTTCAGTCTCTAAGTCATGTCCGACTCTTTGTTACCCCATAAACTGCATCACATCTGGCTTCCCTGTCCTGTACTATATCCCCAAGTTTGCTCAACCAACCATCTCGTCCTTTGTCACCATCCACGGAGTCAGTGATGCCGTCCAATCAGCTTATCCTCTGCCCTTCTCCTCTTGCCCTCAATCTTTCCCAGCATCAGAGTCCTTTCCAATAAGTCAGCTCTTCCCATCAGGTGACCAAAGTATTGGAGAATAAGCACTAGTTCTTCCACTGCAAATTCAGAGTTGGTTTCCTCTAGGATTGACTGTTTTTCTCTCCTTGCTATCCAAGGGACTCTCAAGAGTTTTCTCCAGCACCACAGCTCAAAAACATCAATTTTTCAGCACTCAGCCTTCTTTATGGTCCAACTCTCACATGCATACATGACTACTGGAAAAACCATAGCTTTGACTATAAGGACTTTTGTTGGCAAAGTGATGTCTCTGCTTTTTAGTACACTGTCTAGGTTTGTCATAGTTTTTCTTCCAAGGAGCAAGCATCTTTTCATTTTGTGACTGCAGTCACCATCTATATTGATTTTGGAGCCCAAGAAAATGAAATATGACAGTTTCCACATTTTCCCCATCTATTTGCCAGAAAGTGATAGGACTGTATGCTATGATCTTCATTTTTTTGAAACTTGAGTTTTAAGCCAGCTTTTCACTCTACTCTTTCACCCTCATCAAAGTCTCTTTAGTTCCTCTTGACTTTCTGCCACTAAAGTGATATCGTCTCTGCAAAAGAGGTTGTTGATATTTCTCCCAGCAATCTTGATTCCAGCTTGTGATTCATCTGGCCTGGCATTTCACATGATATACTCTGTATATAAGTTACATAAACAGGATGACAATATACAGCCTTGACATACTCCTTTCTCAATTTTTGGACTAGTCTGTTTTTCCCACATCCAGTTCTAACTGTTGCTTCTTGTCCTGCATAAAGCTTCTCAGGAGGGAGCTAATGTGGTATGTTATTCACATCTCGTTAAGAATATTCCACAATTTGTTATGATCCACACAGTAAAAGGCTTTAGCATAGTCAATGAAGCTGAAGTAGATTTTTTTTTTTAATGGAATTCCCTTGCTTTTCTATGATCCAGTGTATTTGGCAATTTGATCTCTGGTTCCTCTGCCTTTTCTAAATCCAGTTTGTACATGGGGAAGTTATTGTTTCACATAGTTTTCTAGATTACTTTAATAATTTAAAGGTAAATATTCACTTATATAGATGGAGAGAATAAACATCCAAATGTACTGCATTCATCAACGTAATCTTAATTACAGTATTTATATGAGCTTTACTTACATTTGAATCATTTGTCAGGGTCTATCATTGAATGTGTCTCCAAAAGTACATAGTCTTTTACCTACAGAAAATACCCCAGACCTCAGAAGTCAAAACATCACCACACTCTCCAGTTGCTTCTTAACTTTAAACAAATACTTAACTTAGCAACTTTATTCTTCAGTCTCCATAGAAGAAATAAGATTTCAGTATTTGTTTCTCACCTGGAGAAGTATTCTGAGAAATTTGAAAGTGACTCAGAAGTGCCTTGCAGTGCTTTTAGTCTACAAGATCAGATGGTAAGAGTGAGTGATACCTTAGCAGACATCAAATATTTAATTCTGAAAAAAACTTTGGCCAAGCATCTGCTGGTAGCCTGTGATTACTTTAGAGAAATGTTGAGTCCCTAGTCTTTGGCGAAACATTCAGTGCATTGAATTTGCTCTCAAAGATTTTTTTTTCTCGATATATACATGATACCTTTTAACTGTACATATAATTAATACCCAGTTCATTTGGATATGTATATTTCATTAAATTTATTTTTATTGTATTATATCACAGTGGTAATGATTTATGTAAGAAAATCATTGTACCGTCTTAGTTTGTAACACTGCCGTTCTACACATTCTTGTGTTACTAAAATTAGTGTTTTGGTTTAATCATCCTGCAAACTTTTATTGAGCCAATACTCTGGAGTAATATTTTTGCAGTGAAAAAAATATATTGACATAGTCTCTAACCTAAAATTAATAAACCCTTCAGAAAATCCTATATGTTTCAATCATAGTGGAAATTGTTTTAAAGAATAATTGTGAAAGAACTTGACAAATAATAAAATTTATGTTGAAAGGCCCTTGAAAACTCAGCTCTGGAACTTTCTTTCACTGTTAATATGCTTAGCATTCCATGAGAGATGATCAAGGGACATTCACATTTCTATTTTTAAGAAACTGATTTCATTATAAAGCAATACATTTTTGCATATATTCAAACCCTAATTGGGCTTCACTTGTGGCTCAGCTAGTAAAGAATCCACCTGCAATGTGGGATACCTGGGTTCGATCCCTGGGTTGGGAAGATCCCCTGAAGAAGGGAAAGGCCCACTCCAGTATTCTGGCCTGGAGAATTCCATGGACTAAGTCCATGGGGTCACAAAGAGTTGGGCACAACTGAGCGACTTTCACTTTCAACCCCTAATTATACATAAATTTTTAAGTTTTAAATTGCCCATTAATTTAGTTTCACAAATAAAATCTATCCTCTCTCAAAGTGAATTGGGGGTAACTATATATTATTAAATATTCATCCAGTGTTAATTTGACAAAAAATGATTTTTTGTGTTACTGTCTTTTATGGTGCTCCCTTCTGGAGGTTGATTACTCAGTAGATTTTCTTCTTCTCTAAGATGAAGAAGGTGTCTATGCATAAAAGCAAGTGACATAATATGCCTTCCCTCTTTTACAAAGCTACCTGAGCCCTCCCCTGCATACACACTACTTCTGCTGATGTAAAGTGAGTCACATGGTATTGCTAATTTTGACATAGTATATAAAGCAGAGACAAGAGAGAGTCAGGATATAAATATTAGGAGCTGATAAGATACAGGACAAGTCAGAGAAGTCTAAAATTGGGGTGAACATGTGATTTAGTATCCAAATCAGTCACTTGAGAAACTGTGAAAGTATACTTTTAATAATTACACCAGTACAATAGACATAAAACGCACCATCACCCACTCTCCCTTGCTAGTGACTATAAGAATTTAATGCAAGATACATTTAAAAGGCTTGGGAGTTGGTAGGGGTTTCAGTTTTCACAGTATTCTACAGATTTAAAGCTTGTTTTATCATGTTTTATGTTAATTATCTCTTTAGCCTAATGTTGAATGTTTGCTACTGGTGTAAAAATAGCTTCCCAGTATTTTTCCACATTTGCTGAAATTTGATTCAGTTTTCATGTTAACAAAAATGTAGTACCTGAAACTGCACCCACGCAAGCACAGACACACGTAACTTTTATACATACACATATAATTCTAGGATTGTATGACAAATGAGAATGATAATAGTATTTATCTCAACTTTAATCTGTTTCTTTTTTTTCTTTTTTCTTTTTTTTTTTTACTAGCATAGTAGGTATCCCATGATGGAAATAATTTGCTTAATGACAGATGAGATTTAAAGCACACATTTGTTCACTAACCCAGATAATGCTGCATCTCACAGTACTGCCAAGAAACAGATAATCAGGTTTGAAAGAGACTGACTTCCCACTTAAAATATACAAACCTGGAGATCCGTGATTTGATCAAAAATATATCTCACTTGATAATATATTTTTAAAAGTACATCCTAATGATATTTAAGGTTTCTTTATACGGTCTCAAGTATATATTTTCTCCATCTCCAGCCTTCTCATTCCCAATATACTTTATCCCCTAAATATATCATTTTGGATTATTTTGATAGTCCTTAATCTCCTAATTGGTCTCCTTTCCTGGAATCTCACACTTTTCAAATTCACCCTAAATCTTTCTCCATATTCATTTGTATAAAATACAAAGGTAGTCATGTACCTCATTCCCCATGTTGATAATTCAGAAGCTCTGGATTGTCTGTGGGACCATGAAGTATCTAAATTGCCTAAGGTAACATGCCAAAGGTCCTGTGTGTCTTTTCCCCTCTCTGACCCCTCTCACTCTCACGCCTCTTCCTCATGACATTCACTCTTAATTGAATTCCCTTTACTTTATTCTCAACTGGTCATATCTGCTAATTTATAAAATTCAGTCAAGCTGACCTCTCCATAAGTTTTGACTCCTTTCATCCCATTAAATTTAATCACCAGCTCCATTGTGATTCTACTGAACTGTGTATCCATTCCTATGATACTTTACTTAGAATATTTTATTTCATACAGATATCTGAGGATCAATAGGTATATTCTAATTTTCAATTTCCAAATCCTAAAAAAGATAATGAAAAAGTAAGCATTAAATAAACTGCTTGACAAGTGAATGAGTGAGTTACCATGGATGAGTACTAAGTCTTTCCTACTTCTGAAAGTTTGTGAATTTAGGTATTTGGAGTCTAAGACCATCCTTGATACAGCAGGATACTATGTTAACTACCTTGTTTGCTTCTTCAGATCTTATTCTCTCTCTTACTCCAATTCACCATGTCCCAGACTGTTTAGGCCAGTTAAAAAAGTGGAATCCTAAATTGATCTTTTCAAGGTCTTTTGTACCTAGCCAGTATGAGTAGTAACTAGAAGACATCTGTCTTTTATTCTAAATGTGGAATTCACATTTCTTCATGTACCAAATGACTGATGAAGCTAAAAAAAGGGGAACGTTAGAGTAAATCCATCAAGAATGGAGAGATGCATTGCTCTTTCCTAGCAGATAATTTGAACTGTCTCTCAAAATGTCAGGCCATGCTACAGAGTTTTATTCTAATACCTTGAATGCTACAGAATGTTATGCACCATATTAAAAAAAGAAAAGACTTCTCTGGAATGGAGGGATATCTATTTCATCTCTCTAGAAGACTCGCTTCTATTACCTCTAAATGCAAGTCAAATGAAAACTTTAAAATCAATACTACCAGATATTTGCAAAGAATATCTATAAATATTATAGGAAGATTGGCTTATTTTATTTCCTTTTCTAGTCCGATATGAAATGAAGTATACCACATATGGCTCAGATCTTAGTTTTATATGTAGTCTCCTCTTTTCCCATCCACATTGCATAGTTTATTATCTTCTCCCATTTTCCTACCTCTCACTGTCCCTTATTTTCACCTCTTGTGATTTTTTCTTTTTTGCATAGTAATACCCCTTTTCATTCTCTTCATTATAGTTTTCACTGAATTTTAATTCCCCTTTTTCTTTATATTTTTAAGAGTAGATTGCAAGGAATCTAATTAAGTTATTTTGTTTAATTTTAAGCAACATTTTGTTTTTAAGCCATTTACACTTAATTACTAAAAAAATTAAGTTTAAATTTGCCACTGTGCTCTAAAGTTTGTACTGTTTCTACTATATTATTTTCACTTCCTTAAGTTATGTTGATTATTTTTTCTCTATTAACTTTCTCATTATCCATTCCTTTAGAAATTTAGTTAGTATTATAGAAATTACAACATGCATCAACAACTAAAGTCTATCAAATTTAATACGTTTATGAATTTATGAACATTTCACATTTATTTAGTATGTCTTGTCATTTAAGTTAATACTGCTATGTATCAATATTTTCAGCAATGCATATTATTAGTGTGTGAATTCAATATTCATTTAGATTTCTTCAAATATTTACTCTTTCCTTTGATTGTCATTCCTCATATAACAAATACCATGTTTCCATCTTGGATTGTTTTCCTTCTGCCTAAAAATGCTCGTTAGATTTGTTTTTGTTGTTCAGTCACCCAGTCATGTCCAACTCTTTGCAACCCCATGGACTTTAGCATGCCAGGCCTCCCTGTCCCTCATCATGTCCCAAATTTTGCCCAAGTTCATGTCCATTGTATTGATGATAACATCAGCAATCTTTTTTTTTAAACTTTCTTTTTTTTTTTTTTTTTTAATTCTTCCAATTTTATTTTATTTTTAAACTTTACATAATTGTATTAGTTTTGCCAAATATCAAAATGAATCCGCCACAGGTATACATGTGTTCCCCATCCCGAACCCTCCTCCCTCCTCCCTCCCCATACCATCCCTCTGGGCCGTCCCAGTGCACCAGCCCCAAGCATCCAGCATCATGCATCGAACCTGGACTGGCAACTCGTTTCCTACATGATATTTTACATGTTTCATTGCCATTCTCCCAAATCTTCCCACCCTCTCCCTCTCCCACAGAGTCCATAAGACTGTTCTATACATCAGTGTCTCTTTTGCTGTCTCGCATAACCGGGTTATTGTTACCATCTTTCTAAATTCCATATATGTGCGTTAGTATACTGTATTTATGTTTTTCCTTCTGGCTTACTTCACTCTGTATAATAGGCTCCAGTTTCATCCACCTCATTAGAACTGATTCAAATGTATTCTTTTAATGGCTGAGTAATACTCCATTGTGTATATGTACCACTGCTTTCTTATCCATTCATCTGCTGATGGACATCTAGGTTGCTTCCATGTCTTGGCTATTATAAACAGTGCTGCGATGAACATTGGGGTACACGTGTCTCTTTCCCTTCTGGTTTCCTCAGTGTGTATGCCCAGCAGTGGGGTTGCTGGATCATAAGGCAGTTCTATTTCCAGTTTTTTAAGGAATCTCCACACTGTTCTCCATAGTGGCTGTACTAGTTTGCATTCCCACCAACAGTGTAAGAGGGTTCCCTTTTCTCCACACCCTCTCCAGCATTTATTATTTGTAGACTTTTGGATCGCAGCCATTCTGACTGGTGTGAAATGGTACCTCATAGTGGTTTTGATTTGCATTTCTCTGATAATGAGTGATGTTGAGCATCTTTTCATGTGTTTGTTAGCCATCTGTATGTCTTTTTTGGAGAAATGTCTATTTAGTTCTTTGGCCCATTTTTTGATTGGATCGTTTATTTTTCTGGAGTTGAGCTGTAGGAGTTGCTTGTATATTTTTGAGATTAGTTGTTTGTCGGTTGCTTCATTTGCTATTATTTTCTCCCATTCTGAAGGCTGTCTTTTCACCTTGCTAATAGTTTCCTTTGATGTGCAGAAGCTTTTAAGGTTAATTAGGTCCCATTTGTTTATTTTTGCTTTTATTTCCAATATTCTGGGAGGTGGGTCATAGAGGATCCTGCTGTGATGTATGTCAGAGAGTGTTTTGCCTATGTTCTCCTCTAGGAGTTTTATAGTTTCTGGCCTTATGTTTAGATCTTTAATCCATTTTGAGTTTATTTTTGTGTATGGTGTTAGAAAGTGGTCCAGTTTCATTCTTTTACAAGTGGTTGACCAGATTTCCCAGCACCACTTGTTAAAGAGATTGTCTTTAATCCATTGTATATTCTTGCCTCCTTTGTCGAAGATAAGGTGTCCATATGTGCGTGGATTTATCTCTGGGCTTTCTATTTTATTCCATTGATCAATATTTCTGTCTTTGTGCCAGTACCATACTGTCTTGATAACTGTGGCTTTGTAGTAGAGCTTGAAGTCAGGTAGGTTGATTCCTCCAGTTCCATTCTTCTTTCTCAACGGAAAGAATAAAATACTTAGGAATATATCTACCTAAAGAAACTAAAGACCTATATATAAAAAACTATAAAACACTGGTGAAAGAAATCAAAGAGGACACTAATAGATGGAGAAATATACCATGTTCATGGATTGGAAGAATCAATATGGTGAAAATGAGTATACTACCCAAAGCAATTTATAGATTCAACGCAATCCCTATCAAGCTACCAACAGTATTCTTCACAGAGCTAGAACAAATAATTTCACAATTTGTATGGAAATACAAAAAACCTCGAATAGCCAAAACATCAGCAATCTTATCCTTTGATGCCCTCTTCTCCTTCTGCCCTCAATCTTTCCTAGCATCAGGGACTTTTCCAATGAGTCAGCTGTTGGCATCAGATGACCAAAATACTGGAGCTTCAGCTTCAGTATCAGTCCTTCCAATGAGTATTCAGGGTTGATTTCCTTTAGGATTGACTGGTTTGATCTCCTTGCAGTCCAAGGGACTCTCAGGAGTGTTTTCCAGCACCACAGTTCAAAGGCATCAATTCTTTGGTGCTTTGCCTTCTTTATGGTCCAGTTCTCACAACCGTACCTGACCACTGGGAAGACCGTAGATTGACTATATGGACCTTTGTTGGCAGAGTGACCTTTGCTTGTCAACACAATGCCTAGGTCCGTCACTGCTTTCCTCCCAAGAAGCAATCATCTTCTGATTTCATGGGTGCAGTCACCATCTGCAGTGATTTTAGAGCCTGAGAAGAGGACATCTGCCACTGCTTCCACCTTTATTCCTTCTATTTGCCATGAAGTGATGAGGCCACGTTCCATGATATTAGTTATATATATAACTAATATTATATATATATATATATATATATATATACACACACACATTTAGTTTTTTTTTTTTTTTTTTTTTTTTAAATTTTATTTTTAAACTTTACATAATTGTATTAGTTTTGCCAAATATCAAAATGAATCCACCACAGGCATACATGTGTTCCCCATCCTGAACCCTCCTCCCTCCTCCCTCCCCACACCGTCCCTCCGGTCGTCCCAGTGCTCCAGCCCCAAGCATCCAGTATCGCGATCGAACCTGGACTGGCAACTCGTTTCTTGCATGATATTCTACATGTTTCAATGTCACTCTCCCAAATCTTCCCACCCTCTCCCTCTCCCACAGAGTCCATAAGACTGTTCTATACATCAGTGTCTCTTTTGCTGTCTCGTACACCAGGTTATTGTTACCATCTTTCTAAATTCCATATATATGCGTTAGTATACTGTATTTCTGTTTTTCCTTCTGGCTTACTTCACTCTGTATAATAGGCTCCAGTTTCATCCACCTCATTAGAACTGATTCAAATGTATTCTTTTTAATGGCTGAGTAATACTCCATTGTGTATATGTACCACAGCTTTCTTATCCATTCATCTGCTGATGGACATCTAGGTTGCTTCCATGTCCTGGCTATTATAAACAGTGCTACGATGAACATTGGGGTACACATGTCTCTTTCCCTTCTGGTTTCCTCAGTGTGTATGCCCAGCAGCAGGGGTGCTGGATCATAAGGCAGTTCTATTTCCAGTTTTTTAGGAATCTCCACACTGTTCTCCATAGTGGCTGTACTAGTTTGCATTCCCACCAACAGTGTAAGAGGGTTCCCTTTTCTCCACACCCTCTCCAGCACTTATTATTTGTAGACTTTTGGATCACAGCCATTCTGACTGGTGTGAAATGGTATCTCATAGTGGTTTTGATTTGCATTTCTCTGATAATGAGTGATGTTGAGCATCTTTTCATGTGTTTGTTAGCCATCTGTATGTCTTCTTTGGAGAAATGTCTATTTAGTTCTTTGGCCCATTTTTTGATTGGGTCATTTATTTTTCTGGAGTTGAGCTGTAGGAGTTGCTTGTATATTTTTGAGATTAGTTGTTTGTCAGTTGCTTCATTTGCTATTATTTTCTCCCATTCTGAAGGCTGTCTTTTCACCTTGCTAATAGTTTCCTTTGATGTGCAGAAGCTTTTAAGGTTAATTAGGTCCCATTTGTTTATTTTTGCTTTTATTTCCAATATTCTGGGAGGTGGGTCATAGAGGATCCTGCTGTGATGTATGTCAGAGAGTGTTTTGCCTATGTTCTCCTCTAGGAGTTTTATAGTTTCTAGTCTTACATTTAGATCTTTAATCCATTTTGAGTTTATTTTTGTGTATGGTGTTAGAAAGTGGTCTAGTTTCATTCTTTTACATGTGGTTGACCAGATTTCCCAGCACCACTTGTTAAAGAGATTGTAACATTTAGTTTTAAGATGGCTTTTTCATTCTATTCCTTCATCCTCATCAAGAGGTTCTTTAGTTCTTCACATTCTGCCATTAGAGTGGCTTATGGATAAGGAATTCTCTCAATTTTGTTCATCTAAATATATTTTTGTTTGGTGCCCATCTTTAAGGACTATTTTCAATTGTAGATTTGGAAGCTGACAGTGATTTTCCTACCATTGTTTGGGGGGTTGGTCTGTGTTAAGTTTCCTTTAATACCAGCTGACAACCTGGAATCTTTACCAGCAGTTCTCTTCCTCAGTGGACCCTGAAATAAGAATACTTTCCTGAATCTACAAGGTCATCTAAACTTATAGTCTTAATTTTTAAACTTCTACTTTCTTTGCAACCTCACAGTTTGTCAGTTTCTCAAGAGTAAAAGCTACACCAAATCTTAGATTCTTTCCTTTGGGCTTCTCTGATTCCTGAGATCTTAGTCCTCCAACTCCTTGACTGCCTTGGAGTCTTCCAGTATCTTCAAACAGTTGTTGTTGTTGTTTCTCATATTTTAATTTTTTCAAACTTTTTCTGGTTGAGTCTTAGAGAAGAGTTGTTCTGAAACAAGCTGTCCCACTATTGTCAGTGACACCAGATGATGGCACAGATATTCTTGAACATCTTATAGTATTTAGTTTTTAATTGGTCATACGCCAAGATTTTTCCCCTTTTTTCTTCAACAGATGGCAATAACTCAGTTAATCTCTTGGCATATTAGATATAATACTTCCAAGAATTTTACTGAGTCTATCACCCAACCTTCATGGAAAATTGTTATTAAAGATTGCTCACTTTTAAATAATAATATTCATCTTTTACTTGTTTAATTTTCAAAAGCATTAAAAATGGAGTTTTGCTCACTCAGGCAATTAATTACTTTGTTCATGCCATTGAAAGACATATCTTTCTTTGTACTTAAACACATATTACAGATACAACTTTTTAAAATGAAACAATTACTGTAATATTAATATTATTAATATTCTTTAATTTGTCATAAACTCTTTTACTTGTGTTCCTCTGGGCCATTGATTCATACCTAGGCACAAATCGTGCCCCCAAACTTAGAAAACATGATAAAGTTATGATATAGTAAGATGTCTCATTGCTAATTAAGCCTAATATTATTTTTCTGAATCTTAAAAGAGGAAATCATAAAGTCATACATAGTGTTCAGGCCAACTATTCTCTACTAGTTAGATATGTGCAAAGCATAGGAATTAAAAAATGTACAGTGAATGCTCATTTTTATAAAACCTGTTATTTTTCTATTTCTTACATTAAGACCTCTTTGAAACGATAATGTACTGTTTTTAACTTAGGAAAGAAATACTGAACCTACCACTCACAGTGTTACATGAAATAATGAGACAATTATCACTATACTTGCCCTCTTGGAAATCATAATCAAGGATGTATGGGGGATACCATTTGCTTCATGTTTTGATTTCTTAAGAGATGAAATCAAAATTAAATGCAATTTAGTAGGATCATATTCTTACTTAACATCGAGTTAAACATTCTTTAATCAAAGGACTTTCCAAAATCAAATAAAACTTAGAGATCAAATAGCTGATCTTTTCATTATAATAGCTACCTAGGAGGCAAGACTATATATTGCCATAGAAGATATAAAGATGTTAGCACAGTTCTATTAACTGTCTACTTCAGCAATGAGAACCTCATCTTGAATATTGCAGGTCTCTTTCATTTTTCACTACAATATGCTATATAAAACAAAATGAAAACTGTAAATTATCACATCAGCTCAATAAATGATTCCCATACACTAGCATATAATGGCAAAAATATATGCACAAGATATTATTTCAGCCTTGCAATAGAAGTCTTCCTTAAAACAACCTGAATGCCTGTCAGCATTGCTCATGAAAATAAAAGTACGTATATTATTACAGCAACTATAAAATGGAATAGCCTTCGACTATCGAAAACAATGAAGCAGAACTGAGAGTACCATTTGAAGGGGAAGTGCAAGTTAAACTTGAGTGAACACAAAGCCAATTAAATAATAGTGTTTGAGAGATATTTGCATTTGTGGAAAAAAGATATATATGAAGAAACACACTGCATACACATAGATATATACTACACATGCATATTCTTGAACAGTGTATGGAACTTCTTATGATATTTTGGTGATACTGGTACTATCTGTCCTGAGTAGGTGGGAGAATTATTTTTCTTTTTATGTACTTTTTACTGTTTATATAATTCCTGTTCATTTTATAATAAAAAGATTTGGGGAATGGGTGTAGGCAAAGATGACATATCCTGTTTAAAATAACACAAAATTTTTTGCTAAAATATATATGGAAATTCTTAATTACATAGAGAAATACCAGGAAAAAGAGGTAAACGTTGCTTTGGTTATTGTAGACTGTTTCACTGCATGGTTTACTTTGTGTGTTCAACACTAGAAAAGATGCAAAGAAGTACCCTATTTTAAGTTTGCTAAGCCATTGAGTTTACTGCTATACTTTTATTGGTATTTAAATCAAAATTTAATAGTCATGCCCATGGAGAGGTGTTTTGAAATGGTAGTTTAGTTTTATGACTTTTTTATTTATGTTAGTAACAGTGACCATTCTCTCTACCCTTTCTGGTAGAAAGACATATAAAAGGTCAGAAATAAGCTTGTGATCTAAATTGAGCTAGTTTGTCTTTCATTTAAGTTGAAGTAAAACTACAACTTCTTCCTACTATCCTTATGATTGACAAAATTTCTATGCTTGTTAAGAGACAGGCAACATTCTCACATATTTATGCTTGTTAAGAGACTGATTATAGATGGGAACATCGGAGACATATGAGCTAAAGTGACTATAAAAACTCAGTTTTATGACTTTGGGGTTTCTGTGGTGGCTCTGTGTAGATAAAGAATCTGCCTGTCAATGCAGGAAACATTGGTTCAATCCCTGAGTCAGGAAGATCCCCTGGAGAAGGAACTGACAACCCACTCCAGTATTCTTGCCTGGAGAATCCCATTGACAGAGGAGCCTGGCAGGCTACAGTTCAAGGGGTCACAAAGAGTCAGACATGACTGAGGAACTGAGCACACATATCTATATATACATACACATTTGTCTGGGGCTTCCAAGATGGCTTAGTGGTAAAGAATCCACCTGTTGATGCAGGAGATGCAGATTGGATCCCTGGGTAAGGAAGATCCCCTGGAGGAGGAAATGGCTACACACTCCAGTACTCTTGCCTGGGAAATCCCATGGACAGAGGAGCCTGGTGGGCTACAGTGTACAGGGTCGCAAAGAGCCCGACGGGACTGAGACAGCACAGCACACACATTTGATTATAATTTTTAATTTCTCATTGGCAACATGTTTCAACATTCCTATATTAATTTCATTTTTCCCCCCTTTTCTCTTTCCTGTCTTGTTTTTTTATACAGGTAGCATGTTTGAATAAATCTATTGATGTTTCCATTATGTAGTATTCTTCATCTTGAGAAGTAGTGGGATTTTTCCCAACCAGCTGTTGGAGGAAGGTTCTCTAGTAGCAGAATTTCACCTAATGATCTATTTATTGTTTATGTTTGTTTTTTTTCCTGTCTTCCAGTAAACTGAAAAGGTCACACATAGTTTGCTTTCTGCAAAAATGATTTGTCTGTATTCTTTCTAGTTCATTTCAGCTCCATCTTAACTGCTTCCCCAAACACGCTGGATGGGGTCTCTTGGAGTTTTTGCTACAGCCCTGGCCTTGGGTCCCGTAGTCAATAACAATGCATTGTTGGTTTGTCCCATGGTACCGACTATTCCTTTGGGAATCCTGACTTTCCAAAATAATCATTCAGCTTCTTTTTGTCTTCATTAAATTTGTCAGTCCTTCATTGTTTATTAGATTGAGTCTTCTGGAAATACCAGTTTTGTTGAGGGTGCTGATTTTCAGTCACTAATTCTCTTTATTGATTTTGTGTAAAATCCAGGAGGAAATCAGGTAAATCATGTTGTTTCTTCTACCATGCTATTTAAAAATTGGAACAACAAGACTAAGTTTGAACTCAAACATGGCTAAATGCCTTACATTAAACCCTTGTTTTTCCTTTTGAAAATGGATGTGCAGGTGATATAAACAAGTATTATCCATTTGCAGTAATCACTCTTATAATTTTGCTGATCATTTGAATTCTATAAATTTTGAGTTCCTATCATGTTATGATTAATGAATATATGGTCAGTAAAGACGCAAAGATTAAAAATGCTCAGTGATTAAAAATGCTCAGAAAGCTCTGTCTTATCTAAGGAAACATTTTTGTCTAATCTTCCTAGATCACAGTAATTGATTAATGACAGACTCTTTACATATAGGGCATGATTTCTGCAGATTTTCAAGTTCAACGTTACTATGCAAGTGTCAGAATCATCTTATTAATGACAATTTATGTACCCACTCCTTTAGGGAACTCCCCTTCACTGAAATTCTGCCGTTTGATCTTTTTAGGACTTAATAGTCTTCTTCCAGGAATAACATTTTTCTTTCAATTTGCTTAATTATTGCAATATTTTAAAAAAATTATCTCTTGTATGCCTTAATTTAATCTGCCTTTTCTGTGTAAAAACATCCATATCATTCAATTACCCTTATCCTCTTCAAAACAAGCTGATCTAACCGTAGCCCACTATTCACGGGAGAGGTTGTGAGAGGTCATGTGGTGCATGAGGCATATATGGATCTTTCCATAGTAAATGGAATAGTACTCCACCCAAGGTCATGGCTCTGTTTTGGCATAATCATCATAGTAAAAATATAAGAGAAGAAATTTGAAAGTGAGCATGGCTTCTAAAAGGGCAAGGCCAACACAGCTATGATGCTGCTGACTAGCAGCAGAACTATTATGAAAATAATAACTCACACAAAAGATCAGAGGCTTGGGTAAATGCATAGGCAGTTTGAAACCCTGTCACTCTTCCTGTCTGAAGAGGTGATTGAGGGATATAGTACAAAATCTCTTTGTTTGGTGCCTGTAAGTTTAATGATTGGTTAGCCCTTTCATGACATGACATAAAACCAATAATTATGTATTTCCTGTCTACATCTGCCCTTCTATATCTCCCTGTCCACTTGCTTGTCATTTAATTAATTAGGTAGTTTGTTATTCATTTAATATTCACTGTGCACCCATTTTGTACTAGGCATAATATCAGAGTGAAAAAAATACAAGTTCCTCCTTAGTTCATGGCTTGTTGGTTCAATTTTAAATAAATAAATAATTGTAGGTTCAATTTATAAATGTTTTAAAAGGTGCATATATGTTTGTCTCGTTATAAAATAACTGCTGCTGCTGCTGCTAAGTCGCTTCAGTCATGTCCGACTCTGTGCAACCACATAGACGGAAGCACACCAGGCTCCCCTGTCCCTGGGATTCACCAGGCAAGAACACTGGAGTGGGTTGCCATTTCCTTCTCCAATGCATGAAAGTGAAAAGGGAAAGGGAAGTCGCTCAGTCGGGTCTGACTCTTAGCGACACCATGGACTGCAGCCTACCAGGCTCCTCCATCCATGGGATTTTCCAGGCAAGAGTACTAGAGTGGGGTGCCATTGCCTTCTTGGATAAAATAACCAGAACATTCTAATTGCCATGAAAGCTGGCATTTAGTTAGAAATTTGAAGGCTAATGGGAAATGGATGGGGAAACAGTGGAAACAGTGTCAGACTTTATTTTTTTGGGCTCCAAAATCACTGCAGATGGTGACTGCAGCCATGAAATTAAAAGACACTCCTTAGAAGGAAAGTTATGTCCAACCTAGATAGCATATTCAAAAGCAGAGACATTACTTTGCCAACAAAGGTCCGTCTAGTCAAGGCTATGGTTTTTCCTGTGGTCATGTATGGATGTGAGATTTGGACTGTGAAAAAGGCTGAGCGCTGAAGAATTGATGCTTTTGAACTGTGGTGTTGGAGAAGACTCTTGAGAATCCCTTGTATTGCAAGGAGATCCAACCAGTCCATTCTGAAGGAGATCAGCCCTGGGATTTCTTTGGAAGGAATGATGCTAAAGCTGAAACTCCAGTACTTTGGCCACCTCATGCGAAGAGCTGACTCATTGGAAAAGACTTTGATGCTGAGAGGGATTGGGGGCAGGAGGAGAAGGGGACAACAGAGGATGAGATGGCTGGATGGCATCACTGACTTGATGGACGTGAGTCTGAGTGAACTCCGGGAGTTGGTGATGGACAGGGAGGCCTGGCGTGCTGCGATTAATGGGGTCGCAAAGAGTCAGACACAACTGAACAACTGAACTGAACTGAACTGGAAGTAGATGATAGAAAGTGGTCCTCAGAGATGTGATGCCTTTCCTTCTACAAGATCTGACTCACAGCCTACCTATTACTAAAATGGCCATAGGCATCTTTCTATCAACATGGAATTCACCTTATTAGCTTATGGATAAGAATATGTAAAGAGTTATTAACATATCATTGTTTTATGAGCCTGAGAATAAAAATATTTTTCTGTTTTTATCGCGTTTTTTCTGATATGAGAAGATTCATAGTAGTAAAGGGGTAACTGGAAATATTGTTGAATAAAAGGAAAACCCAAAATGGACACTGAGGGTATATTTACATAAAGATTGATAGCTTTATCCAACGAGAGATTATCATACTAGGTGAAGTAAGTCAGAAAGAGAAAAACAAATACCATAGAATATGACTTATATGTGGAATGTAAAATATGTCACAAATG
Organism: Bos mutus; assembly: GCF_027580195.1. Lineage (NCBI taxonomy): Eukaryota > Metazoa > Chordata > Mammalia > Artiodactyla > Bovidae > Bos > Bos mutus. Next base: position 98,810,643 of record NC_091624.1, on the reverse strand, counting down.
AACCTATCTATGAAACACAGTCTCTGACAAAGAGGACAGGCTGGTGGTTGCCAAGGGGGTGGACGTTGGGGAAGGAGGGAGTGGGAGGTTGGGGTTAGTAGATATAAGCTTTTATATATAAAATGGATAAGAAACAAGGTCCTACTGTATAGTATGGGTAACTATATTCACTATCCTATGATAAGTCGAATGGAAAACAATACTAAAAATAACGGATATATGTATAATTGTATCATTTTGTTGTATGACAGAAGTTAACTTTGTAAATCAGCTATACTTTAATAAAAAAGATTGATAGCTTTGAAACAGAGCACTTTTTAAAGCAAAATATTTGGTACCTTAATTCTAATTAAGTGGAAAAAATAAAAATAATGAATAAAAGTGGAATATAAATGATGAATAACTTTGAGGTGCGCTACTTAGTTTAATTAGAAATAAAGTTTGTAAAAATGATATATAATTTCACATATGTAATTATAAATATTTTTTTTTAAACTTGGACATGCCTGATATGGTGAGAGAAACTTGTATCTTCTGTATGTGAAAGTTAATACTGTCACAATACAAAAATGTTTGACAGAAAACAACAAAATTCTATAAAGCAATTACCTTTCAATTAAAAGTAAATAAATTTAAAAAATCATTCAATGTTACTTACAAAAGAGAAAAACTGACATAGTCAACGGTTTTAAAGTTGGCGCCTCAGGTAGTATGATATTTTTAATATGATAATAGACCTCTTCTAAAGTCATACAGTATTAGTATTATTATCACATAGAAACCATTAGACATAAGACTGAGATGACTATGGCAAATATAGGAAAACTTAAGTGAGAAAAGACTAGAAAAGTATATATCAGTAACTATGTAAACATTAAAATACAATTGTTTTTCCTAAAGAAATGTGATAAAATATTCAAAGTGGATTTTGATTGATATTGGCTCTTTCGATGATGCCTTTAAATACTTAATATTTTAGAAAAATATTTTTCTTTTATATTAGAGTACAGACAGTTAGCGATGTTGTGATGATTTCAGTGGACAACAAAGGGACTCAGCCATATGTATCTATGTATCCATTCTCCCCCAATAAAATCAAGAGATCGATAGACATATAGCTTATGTAGTGGGTTTGGCACTAAACCATTTATGGAAATGAGGATTTCCATGAAGTAGCATTGGAGACTTGGGTTAGACTGGAGGGGAATTCTCTGTGCAGTGAAAATGACAAGAGGTTACAGGAAGAAAGACATGGAATGCAGCTGGCAGAGACAATAAGGGGATTTGAGGCTGAATTTTGCCTGGTAGCCTCAGGCTTTCTACTCTCCTAAGGAAACAAGTCATTCCTTTGCCTGAAGGTAAAAAGGTCAATTTTGAAATTAAATTAGTCAAGTGCTTGATTTCAATATATGATGCTGTTTCTGTGACTTTGCCAAGCCAATTATTTTGTCAAGTTCTCACTGAAGCCCTTGGGAATGTGAAGCCCATCCCTGATTTGAACTTTTTCCCGTAAAGGGTTCTTTTCCTTTCTGATTTACACTAATGTATTTTCCTCACTGCTGGCATCAAGTTGTTTGCAGTGTCACCTTTTTCTTCTTTCTTTTTTAAGAGTAAGTTGTTTTAAAGGTCATTATATCTTTGAAAGGTAAACTAAAAATTAGCTAGAGACTTAACCTGTGATGTGATATCTAGACAATAAAGATCTGCTTCTAGGATACTGATGATGATGTTCACACCTCTTAATTTTCATCCTAACATGAAAAGTAAATAATTTACATTCATAGAAACTTAACTGAAAAGACAGCCATGTCTATTAAATTCCTAAAGCCTACCAACAATGCCCATACTTTGCAATTTTTATGAAGTTTATCAAACAGAGTTAATCATCCTTTCATCATTAAAACACATCTGGCCCATAGGTATCAATTATAGCTTTATTAAAACTTTATTAAAACTACGGCTTTTTCATTTTTAGTTGTGATCTTCCTTATTTTTTCAGATGAAATCAATGTTTTTTGAGAGACATACATCCTTGAAAAAAATACTGTGTTTTTGCCACACGGTGAAAATTCATCCTTTGGATGAAATCACTTGTTCCTATATCATAAAAATAGACAAAGAAAGCCAGCCTCTAACTAACTTTGTTTGCTCTCAAAAAGCAAGTGAAATTCTTGTGCTGCCAAAGCTACAAAATACCCTTGCTTCGGAGCATGCCCTGAGTTCATTACTCTTCTATACTGACGGCCAGTTCCTTGCCTGGGTGTAATGAATACTTTCCCATTTACATTTTCTTCAACAGCTTGAGGGAAAAGGCTGCTAACATCACAACAATCACAGTGAGAAAGATGATTTTAATATCTTTGCAACTTCTCCCTGAATCATTCTAGAAATGCCTCTTACCACATTTGTTTCCGTAACATTTCCTGGGTTGGGTCATGTGCACATTGTCTTAGGGGAATGGGAGTCTGGAAAAGAAAACCAAAATAGCTCCTACCAGGGGAGCTCTAAACTTGTGCTTGAGAAGCAGAAAGAAAGATAGATTTAGGCTTTGTTTCTGACCTCAGTTTCACAGCGTCTCTGTATTTACATAGCTAGGATAAGCAGGGAGAGAGGCTGGCTGTCAAAGAGCTTTTCCTTTAACCAGTATATCAACCACGCAAAGAAAGAAAATCCAACTTTCATCTAATGGCTAGAGTCAGGACCCAGAGGCAAAGGTGTGTCCTCCGTTTACCTCCTTTTATGCTTCCTGTGACTTGTGAGCCGCTGGATGAATCAGCAGTAGTTTTAACTTTCATCAGAAAGATTCTATAAATGGCCATTATTAATTCATTATGGTGTGACTTAAGGCATTACAAAAAATGCTGCTGGACAAAAAGCATAGGGTCTGATCACATCATTGCCAAAACAGGTATTTAATTAATAAATTGGAAGATAGTTCAGTAGCAGAACTTTCTTACTTTCTTTCTTTTTTATTAGAGTGCTGAGTCTCTCTAGGCAGAAACATGCTAGTATTGGAATTGTATCCAGGTTTGGCCGATTGTCACTCATAAGCCAGTAATTCAAGAGGCAAGTGTCAGTAGGAAAAAAGGTGCTTTAATCAGAAAAGTTGGCAATCTTCAGAGAAGGTGAACTTGTGTCCAGAGTCCAACTCAAAAGCTTCTCAGCCATGACAGTCTTTTCATTTTGTATTTTTAATGGGAGGATCATTGCTTTACAGTGTTGTATTGGTTTCTGGTGTACAACGGTGTGAATCAAGCAGATTGTGGTTTAGTTGCTAAGTCGTTTCCAACTCTGCCTCCCCGTGGACTGCAGCCCACCAGGCAAGAATCCTGGAGTGAATTGCCGTTTCCCTCTCCAGCACATGTTCCCCACTCAGGGACTGAACTTGCGTTTCCTGCATTGCAGGCGGTCTACTGCCTTTCAGGCAGATTCTTCACCGCTGAGCCACCAGGAAAGCCCCAAATCAGCTATGAGTATACATATGTCCTTTCCCTCTTAAAACTCCTTTTCACCACCACCACTACCCCTTCCCCTGTCTTACCCTCTAGGTTGTCACAGAGCACCAGGCTGAGCTCCTTGTTTTATACAGCAGCTTCCCACTAGTTACCAGTTTTACTCATGGCGGTGTATGTATTCCAGTGCTACTCTCAGTTTTCCCCACTCTCTCCTTCCCCTGCTGTGTGCACAGGTCCATCCGCTATGTCTGTGTCTCTGCTCCTGCACTGCAAGTAGGTTCACTAAGAACATCTTTTTTCTAGATTACATATACATGGGTTAATATACAATATTTGGTTTTCTCTTTCTGACTTACTTCATTCTGTAAAACAGGCTCTAGGTTCATCTTCCTCAATTCTGCAGACTCAAATCTGTTCCTTTTTATGGGCCGAGTAATGTTCCATTATAGATATAGATATAGATATAGATATAGATATATACATACACCACTACTTCTTTATCATTCACCTGTCAATGGGCATCTAGGTTGCTTCCATATCCTGGCTATTGCAAATAGTGCTGCAGTGAACACTGGGGTACGTGTGCCTTTTGAATTATGGTTTTCTCAGGGTGTATGCCCAGTAGTGGGATTGCTGGGTCTCGTTGGTGGTTTTATTCCCAGTTTTTTAAGGGACAGATTTTTAAAGAAAAAGAAACGAGGGAGTAATTGTCTCAGTGGGTCATCGAGGCAGAAGGTTAGGTTCGTATCATTCTCCATTGAATACAGAATGACTGTCTCTTCAGTGTTAGCTTGCCTGTGTAATTGGTCTGCAGGATTGCTAAGGGGATTTTTCAGGTAGAGAGCTAGTCTTTTAAGTAATGAATTTATTTTAATTGGAGGTTAATTACTTTACAGTATTGTGATGGTTTTTGCCATACACTGACATGAATCAGCCATGGGTGTACATGTGTCCCCTGCCGTCCTCCCCATTGCATCCCTTCCGGGGTGTCCCAGTGCACTGGCTTTGAGTGCCCTGTTTCATGCATCAAACTTGGACTGGTGATCTATTTCACATATGGTAATATACATGTTTCAATGCTATTCTCTCAAAACATCCCACCTTTGCCTTTTCCCACAGCCAATTTTAACTGCTTAATTCTTCATTCTTATCTAGAAAAAGGAGCAACAGGTTCGGCATGATGTGCATTCAGGAGAGCATGTTGGGAGTTAGTTTCAATTGCTTAGTCATCTCATTCCTATAATCAGGTTCTTTTCAGGTTAGAGAGGAACAGAAATAAAAATACAGAAAAGGGCAAATAGGAAACGGTTAAAAGAGCTGCTTTCAGTATGGAGTTTATTTTCTTCTGTGATGATGAACCATCTCTTTCTCTAACATATATGGCAACACATTGTTTAAGAAGAAAATGTTCTGCTATGTCATAAATGCAAAAAGAGAAGGGAGAGTGAAAATAGTTGTTTGTATTGTGATAAAAGTCCAGCATAGAATGTTAGATCTGGAAGGGCACTAAAAGGCCAACTCATCCAACTCTTAATTATGAAAATGAATAAACAAAGGCACAGAGTGTTTAAGTGTTTTGCTCAAGGGCATTGAGACAGTTGGGTTGAGCTGGCATTCCGTAATTCATAAAACCATGAATCTTACTTTGATAGAATTCTAGGCTTCTGGTCTCATCCTTTGTATTACCCAATATAACCTTCATTTTCATTAAATCTCTTCTGGAAAAGGGCTTCCTAGGTAGCAGTAGTGGTAAATAGCCTGCTTGCCAATGCAGGGAGATATAAGAAATGTGGATTCATTCCCTGGTTTGGGAAGACCCCCGGGAGGAGGGCATGGCAACCCACTGCAGTATTCTTGTTTGGAGAGTCCAACGGACAGAGGAACCTGGTGGGCTACTGTCCATAGGGTTGCAAAGAGTTGGACAAGACTGAAGTGACTTAGCACACATACTGGAAAAACCGTAAATAATATATACTACACTTTACTTTCTCTAAGAAAAGTCCGTTTTCATCCTTGATCCAATGTTCAGTTTCTACTTTAGAAGAATGTTAGAAGAATCCATTACAGAGTAAGGCCATTCCACTGGAACTTATGTTGTAGTTGCATTAGCAAAAGGAGGCTGTGGGGCTGAGATAGAAGTTTTCTTTCTTTCTTTCTTTTTTATTGTGAGCATAAACCCCTTTATCACATGCAAGGTATTCTATTTATTTATAACAGATTGAATAAAAGTAAGTAGTAACACATCTAACATGTGTTTTTTGATTCCTAAATCCCACATTTACACCAATGTGCTACAATTAGATATTAAAATCGGGTTGAGGTATAATGCTGTAATTTATACTCATAAATACTTAGCTTGGGAATGAGCCTTAAAAACTAAGATAGCATTCTTGTTTCAAAATAGGAATTTTAATGTAAAAATTTGGTGGATATAGATTGTCATTTCATAGTTAACTGAATGCTTGCTTTGTTGTTTTTTATTGTTCAATCACTAAGTCATGTCTGACTCTTTGCTACCCCGTGGACTGCAGCACGCCAGGCTTCCTTCTCCCAGAGTTTGTTCAAACTCATGTCCATTGAATTGGTGAGGTTTTCCAACCCTCTCATCCTTTGTTGACCCTTTCTCTCCCTGCTCTCCAACTTTCTCAGCATCAGCATCATTTCCAATGCATTGGCTCTCCACATCAAGTGCCCAAAGTATTGTAGCATCAGTCCTTCCAATGAATTTTCAAAGTTGATTTCCTTTAAGACTGACTGGTTTGATCTCCTTGCTGTTCAAGTGACTCTCAAAAGTCTTCTCCAGCACAATTCAAAGGCATCAGTTCTTTGGTGCTCAATCTTCTTTATGGTCTAACTCTCACATCTGTACATGACTGCTGGAAAAGCTATATCTTTGACTATACAGACCTTTGTAGGCCAAGTGATGTCTTTACTTTTTAATACATTATCTAGGTTTGTCATAGCTTTTCTCCGAAGGAGCAAGTGCCTTTTTATTAAATGGCTGCAGTCACCGTCTGTAGTGATTTTGAAGGTGAAGAAAATAAAATATGCCACTGTTTCCACTTTTTCCCTATTTAATTGCCATGAAATGATGTGACTGGATGTCATAGTCTTAGTTTTTTAATGTTGAGTTTTAAGCCAGCTTTTTCACTCTTATCTTTCACCTTCATCAAGAGGCTCTTTAGTTCCTCTTCACTTTCTGCCACTAGAATGGTATCATTTGCATAACTGAGGTTGTTGGTATTTCTCCCTGGAAATAGAACCAGAAATGCCTGGTTATGATTTCTTAAAGATTGCATCACAGTCTGAATACTATCTAGTGTTACGTTAGAGTCTACATTACAGTGGTTTCTACACAGGCACCATAACCTTGTTTTGCACCCAAATAAATGGTCATTTCCTTACTTTGAGTAGGTGAGTGAAATGAAGGATTTATGAAGAACTCCATGTTTGATATAGTTGAAAAAAAATATGTTGCATTAATTTCTAAAATTTAACCAAATTCAGAAGATGTCATCTTTTTTCCCAGTTTTATTGGGATGTAATTGACACACAGCACTGTGTAAGTTTAAGGCATGTAGCATCATTATTTGACTTGTGGATCAGATGGTAAAGAATCTGCCTGCAATGCAGGAGACCCAGGTTTGATCCCTGGATCAGGAAGATCCCCTGGAGAAGGAAATGGCTACCCTCTCCAGTATTCTTGCCCGGAGAATTCCATGGACAGGGGGTCCTGGTGGGCTATAATCCATGGGTTGCAAAAAAGTCAGACAGAACTAAGTGACTACACACACATACATCATGAAATGATTATCACAGTAATTTAGTGAACATCCATCTCATAGATACACAATAAAATAAATTTAAAAGTTACTCATGATGGGAACTCTTACAATTTACTTAACAACTTTCATCTATAACCTATAACTATGTTAATTAATCATTTTGTACATTACATAAAATATCATCTTTTGAAGATATGTTATACATGTATTCCATTTTTTCACAATCCTATGCCTTAGGATTTAGAAGTGCCAGTGTTACAATATCCCTTTTACAGACTATCTCTGGATTCTTTTTCATAAATATATCCTTGTTCTGTCTATAAATCTGTGAGCCAGTGCTTCCCAATGTGAGTTCATGCATTCTTAGGCTACTCGGAGGTTACTAATGGAGTAGGGAGGGGAGCTGGTACACAAGCAGTATCTGTTCTCACAAGGAGCCTGCAAGACAGAGTATATATACATTGAGTACACTTAGCAATAGAAAACCTGCTATGACTGACTCGAGAGCTGAAATACGTGAGCAGAAATTACTTCACTGGCTGTGATGGCAAAGGTCACATGGAGCTAATGGCACATGAGACTTCCAGGTGAACGCGTGTGTTTTACACTTAAATACATGGGGAAATAAATTATTTATTATTAGATCAGTGCTAGAGAGTGCCATAATCCTTCATGATATGGAACCTAATGAAGAGAAATATGAAAAGAGAAGTGCTGGTGAATCAGTTATACATTTTTGCTATAAATCTTTCTCTTTTCTAACATTTGATCCCAGGGAACTTACTTATGTGTCACAACATTATTAAATGAAAAAAATGGGTTAATGCATGAATCAGGATCTATTCTGTACTTGATCTGAAGGTTGATTCTTAATATGGTAGAACATGCCTCAGTTTCAACTATCGTGTGTGTGTGTGTGTGTGTGTGTGTGTGTGTGTATAAGGCTTCTCTGGTGGCTCAGATGGTAAAAAAATCTGCCCACAATGCAGGAGATCCAGGTTCAATGCCTGGGTCAAGAAGATACACTGGAATGGCAACCCTCTCCAGTATTCTTGCCTGGAGAATTCCATGGACAGAGGAGTCTGGCAGGCTACAGTCCATGGGGTCACAAAGAGTGAGAAATGACTGAATGACTAACACTATGTGTATATGTGTGTGTGAAACCCCAAGGCAAAATCTAGTATCTAATTCAGGATTTCACTAATTAATTAATATGCATTCTTTTGCTACCAGAGCACTACATTTTTAGTTTCAGTTTCTCTCTCTTCCTTGTTTATCAGACACATGTGCCTACTCTCCACATGTGTTCATAATTTACTGATATGCTTAGACATGAATTTCTTAACCCTCAGGATTCATATAATAGTCACTTCCTGTACATTGGTTGGTTCACTAACTAAACACAGAGGGTGAACTCAGTGCTGTGTAAGGCAGTGTGTGTTTCCTTTTATTAATTTTTTTTTTTTAATTTATTTGACTGTTTCAGTTGTGGAATGTGGGATCTAGTTCCTTGACCAGGGATCAAACCCAGGCCCCCTGCATTTGGAGAATAGAGTCTTAGCCACTGGGCCACCAAGGAAGTCCCCAGAGAGAGTTTCTTAAGGAACTTACAGTCTAATGAATTAAGAGACTAAGAATTTGTATTGAACTAATTGTGTGATAAATAACAACACAATATCTAATAAATAATAAATGAATAACTAAAAATTAAAGGTTTAGTTATGTATAATACTGAGCCTAACATCACACCTGGACAAAACATTGAGTCTTGAAGACACAAAGCTTATTTTGAAGTTTACGCAATACCTTTCAGCACCTTTTTGATTGTAATATTCAGGCATTGCTCGTTATGTAATAACCCTTCATCTTTTACCCCAGTTAATTTGATACTTTTGCAAAAAAGTTAATCCTAAATTATGAAGTGTTGTTACCATAAACAATAAATGACTTTAATTAAGTATTCTAAGTCATCATCTAATAGCTTTTTAAGAATATTTTTCTGTGTCCTATGTAGAGCATGACAAAACTTGCTTTTCTTAAAAACAATATTGAATAGTGCCAGAGACAGAAGTTAACAAAGATCTCATGTATTTTCTATGTTGTTTACTATCTCCCTCCCAGAAACCTCCTATACTAAGGGCAGAGTTCAGGAAAGTAACGTTTAGAAATGTTGCCAAATATTAAAAGAACAAAAATTTCAGATTATTAAAGCCTGATGGAGATATTTTTCTTTTCTTTTCTGCTTGAATAAGGAAAAACAGTTTTCTCTGGTGAGGGCTACTAAATTCTTGAAGAATAATGCCAGTCTAATGAATGTTAATATTCATTGGACATCAGATTAAATGTTCACATTGGTTGAATTTTGGGCCAGGTAGGTTCTTTTCTCTTTTTTTCAAGGCAGTATTGCTTGGGAAATCCCATGGACAGAGGAGCCTGTTGGGCCATAGTCCATGGAGTCACAAGAGTTGGACACAACTTAAAGACTAAACCACCACCAACACATTGTTAACTATAGTTATAGCACTGTATTTTAGTTACAAATACAACTGTACAATGTCTTGTTCAGATTAAGAGTTAGTACAGAACCACTCAATAAATAATAGATCTTAGACTTGAAGACATCCCTGACTATCCATTTCTTTCTAATATGCAATGCTTATATCCTTAAAAATCTTCTTAGTAAAATGACTCCCATTCCCTGTGATTCATAAATGATTCTACAATTGGAGAACTTGATAATTGGAAATAGATAATTGGTTGTTCCCAGAATTTATTCATTTCATAACTGAAAGTTTGTACCTTTTAGCCAGTATCACCCCATTTCCCACTCCTAGTTCCCTACCAAGCCTAATTCTACTTTCTTTTACTATGAGTTTGACAGTTTTGGATTCCACAGATGAAATAATAAAACATTTGTCTTCTTTGAGATATTTCACTTCACATAATGCCTTCAAGATTCACCAGTGTTGTTGCAAATGGCAGAATATCCTTTTTCATGGTTGAATAATATTCTATTGTATATCAGGAAAATGCATTCAAAATTAGTTTCTTGAACGATGACCTGGTTGGTGTATTTGGTGTTGAGCTGACTTTTCAATTCTCCTTCTGTTTATTAACCTGTATCTGTAAATAGTGTGTGTGTGTGTGTGTGTGTGTGTGAGAGAGAGAGAGAGAGAGAGAGAGGATATATAATATTGTATGCCGTCCAGTGTTTACCCTACTTCCTGTAGTTTATCTTCTTTATGGTACTAATAGAAACAGTCTATGGTGTAACATTTTCTACTGTAGCTTTTTAAGGGAGAGAAAGGGGATGAAATTAAAAGATATAATGTTGTTTTAATATATATGGCTATTCAGTCCTTTAGCTCATTTTTCTCATATCTCTTTCAAGAAAGTATCATTAATATGACCATTTTATGAAGTTCAAAAATTTTAAATATTTTATGCTTGCTTGCTTCTTCAGTCATGTCCAAATTTTTGCGACCCTGTGAGCTATAGCCCACCAGCTTCCTTTGCCCGTGGGATTTTCAAGGTAAAAATACTGGAGTATATTGCCATTTCCTACTCCAGGGAATCTTCCCAACCGAGAGATCAAACCTATGTCTCTTGAGTCTCCTGCATTGGCAGACAGATTCTTTACCTCTGTGCCACTTGGGAAGTCACACAAATAAACGAATGATCTCAGATTTGAAGACATTTTTGGAATGTCTACGTCTAGTTTCTCTCTAATATACAGTGTTTCTACCCTTGAAAAACTTCCTTTGAAATGAGTCCCATGATCTACGATTCATATGTGATTCAGTTACAATTGAGGAACTTGATAACTGGAAATAAATGAAAGAAATGTATTTTCTAAACTATCGCCTTTATCTTCTTCAAACACTGCATTACTGTTTCGTTGCTTCCCTTCTTATTCAATGGTTGCTAAGTAATAATATCTAGTGACTAATGGCTACCCTGTAATGATCCAGACTGCTATTATTATTATTATTACCTTCATGATGTAGCTGAGAACACACAGACTTGGAGATGTTAAATAAAATATGCAATGTCCTACACTTTTTTTTCAGTTAAACTGAAGGAAACATGTATGTGTGTGTGCACATGTATATGGTTTATCTTATTTTGTTTTACTTCACAAGGTTCTAAGATCTTGAGGCCTGGGGATAATTTCTACTTCATCTTTTCTTTTACCAGCCTCCTTTGGGGCTCATCCCCTTGTTCAGCTATCATGCAGGGCGATCAGATGCTCTTATACAGATCTCATGTATATTGCTTTATGCATGTTGCTTGTCACGATCACTACCTATGCCCTCACCCCCATTGTTACCCAACTTTCCACTTCCTCTTCCTTCTTGGCTGCACTCCCCCAGGAAGCTGACCTTGATTGACCTCCCTGAATCTCCACATCATCTTCTATGTTCCTATGTGTTTTCCACCCATATGAGTTTGTACTTGGTGATGTTTTACTTTGTTGATGTTGTACCCTTTCACTGAGCCTACTTTATTTGAATATCTCTGTGAAGAAAATGTTAAATTACTCGATTCAAACTTGAATCCATGTTCAGAACTCAGGCAAACAGTGAAATTCTGAAAAGATGGTACCTGGGGATTCCTTAATGTGGTACAAATAAGAAAGAAGCTTACCAGTAATAAGTATCAATTGAGCTATTTGGCAAAGTATACCAGGAAGATAAACATTATTGTTTATACCTATGCAGAACTATGAAAATTCCCTAAGCAATAAATTGTGTGTTCAGACACTTTTTCTTTTTGTAATACTATTGTATTTTTAGGGTGTCAGATCCATAGTTAAGTTGGAATTTAGTGAATGATTATGTCTATTAAGGACTGGTCATATTCTATTTGGTAAAATAATAGCTTTTCTCTATCTATTGATTTATCATGTGCAATACAATTTCACTAACTTGGTCACATTTGATTCTCATGGCATCCCTGGGAGGAAAGCAAGGAAGAAAATTCCATCAGATGTTCTTAAAAAGTCTTCTTAACCTGTCTTTATCAGCATAATCATCTTTCTTTCTTACACCTGTCTGTTTTTTTTTTTTTTTACTTTCTTTGTTTTTGGCTGTGCGGTGTTCACTGCTGCGTGTGGTCTTTCTCTAGTTGCCCCGAGTTGGGGCTACTCTCTATTTCTGGTGTGCAGGTTTCTCACTATGACAGCTCCTCTTGTTGGGGAGCACAGGGTCTGGGCGTGCAGGCTTCCGCAGTTGTGGCACATGGGCTCAGTATTTGAGGCGTGCACCCTGTGGCATGTGGAATTATCCTGGAAAAGGGATTGAACCTGTGTTCCTCACATTAACAGGTGAATTCTTAACCCCTGGACCACCAGGAGAGTCCTCTACACCTGTCTTATACTCTCTGTTTATTTCATATTTTGACAAGTTATAATCACAAACTTTGGATACATAGATACAACTGTCTGTTTCAATGGGCTTCCCTGGTGGCTCAGCTGGTAAAGAATCCGCTGGCAATGTGGGAGACCTGGGTTTCATCACTGGGTTGGGAAGATCCCCTGGAGAAGGGAACAGCTACCCACTCCAGCATTCGGGCCTGGAGAATTCCTTGGACTGTGTAGTCCATGAAGTTGCAAAGAGTCAGACTTGGCTGAGTGACTCAGTTTCACTTTCATCTGCTTCAATAGTGATATTACTTTTACTTTGGTTCACAAATACAAATGAAATAAACAGAATTTCAACATTTCAGCTTGTTAAGGAGAATCCATAGTATACCCGATTCAGTCTCCATCATGCTACTTCAGTTCAGTTCAGTCGCTCAGTCGTGTCTGACTCATTGTGACCCCGTGAACCGCAGCACTCCAGGCCTCCCTGTCCATCAAGCTACTTAATACAATACAAACAAATCCTTAAGGTTTTTCATGCATCTCAAACCGAAACTTTGTATTACATTTAATAGCTACCCTATTTGAAACTTAGCTTAGAAATCAAAATAAAAGAACATTGTAATTCTGGCAGATGATCTAAGTTTTCTGTTTCATTAATGGAGAAATTTGGGGCCAGATGAGGGATAGAGAAACACTGGGCAGGAATTGCTGAGGGAACAAGTAGTAAGCTGTGTATTGCTTTTCTGCAGATCATATTTGAGTGGTTGAGATTTCACTGCCTTGAAGCAGGTTATATTACAGTCCATTTATTTGTCGGAGTAGGATTTTATTAGCAACCAGTCCCTGGCCTTGCATGAGAATGAATCTTCTCACAGCCTGGCCATAAAAGACTAATGGAGTTCAAAATCAACACTGTATGTGAAAGCTTTAGCCCAGGATCAGTGAGGTGAGGAGGTTGGAGTTAATGTTCCATTCTGTTCTGCTCAGATGAAGCTGAGACCAAATACTACACATGTGGATGCGTTTTCATCTCCATCTGTTAGTGTTGAGGGTTAGCTCTCTATCTGTCCTAGCTTACCACATGTTTCTGCTGACAGTAAATCAAAGTTGTAGCACAGACATGAAAGGAAAAGTGTGATTTTAGCCACTTTGGAAAAGGAAAAAAAAATGTTGGGGTTAGGCATTTCTTATAAAATAAATAAAGTGCAGAAAACCTTGTGAAGGCATTTTAATTTACAGTTAACCTCTTAGGACCAGCTTGCCAAAAAAAAAGAAAATTAAGTTAAATTTGATCAAATTAATCAGGGCATTCCATGTCCATTTACTAATGTTTTAATGCTATGTTGCTTAATAAGAGAAGTAAAAAAATGCTAAAATTGTTTAAAAAATTATTCTGGGTTAGAAGCAACAGCCTACTTTTTTATAAGACAATCTAAATAAGGCTATCTGATGCAGGGGGAAAAAAAGTTCTCTTAACTCTCACAGAATGTTTAAGAATATTTTAACAATTGCCTGCACAAATTACTCAGTTTATGTAGGATCCTGGAATCCAGTGGTAAAGAACTTGAATCCCATGCAGGTATAACCCACACACCTGATATGCGGAGGTGAGCGTTCTCCTCAGGAGTGGAGTGCTGGGCTGGATGGTTGTATCTGGAGAGGGACAAAGAAGAAGGTAAGCACTGCAGTGGGCAGTGGTGTTGGCAGGGCCCGTAGACTTAGCAGCAGCTCTGGGAGTTGTGAGTAAGCCCTGGTCACTGGGACAGTGTAACACTGTATTTGAATACATCCTACCACAGCTTCGGGCTCCCTGGTGGCTCAGCTGGTAAAGAATCCACCTGCAATGTGGAAGATCCGGGTGTGATCCCTAGGTTGGGAAGATCCCTTGGAGAAGAGAACTGTACCCACTCCAGTATTATGGCCTGGAGAATTCCATGGATTGTATTCCATGGGGTTGCAAAGCGTTGGACACAACTGAGTTTTACTTACTCACTCCCTACCACGGCTTCACACGAACTCTCACCTCTTTTTAAATACCTGTTTATTGTGAGAAGATAGTATGAGCTTTTTTTTTTTTTTTTAAGGCTATTAATACGAACCTGAGTCCCTGGGCTGTAGCACTCCACCCAACATTTTAAAAAGTTAGTGTCTAGAAAGAAGAGGTGTAGGCCTGCAAACAGAGCATCAGGTGATTCAGGAAGAATAGGCAGCAACATCAGGAGAACTGGCAGAGGTCACCTCATTGGTGGTTGTGTTGAGGGTTGATGATAGTTTCAAAGCTCTAGAGATATGGTGGCAATTATTCAGGAGCATTGCTCACCAAACACAACTAACTGCAGGACAGAAGTGGCCCTTATGAGTTACTAGCAAGACAAACCACCCTACCTTGAAGATGCCTAGAATGTTACCAAAGAAGATAAGAAGTAAGATCTACCTCTTGGCATTTTGGTAATCTTAATGCAAAATGATGGAAGTCCAGCTTATTTAAGTGATCTTTTTTAGGTCTTCATAGGACTGGGTTCTTGAAACTTACAGATATTACTTCAACTTTTGCAATCAGCTAATTTCTTGAAAGTTCATTGCAAATCAGAACCTCCTACCTGTCTGCCCTCTTCTTGAAAGAACATTTACCTGGCAGGTTAATAAGCCTACCTACAGGGATCTTTCCACACACAGTAATTTATGTTTATTGTACTACTTGGAGAATCTTTTTTTTTTTTTTTAATAGCAGCTACCCATTTTCTTGATTACATGTCTGTAACTGTAATTCATATCTTTCATTCATCTGTAAAAGAATCTTTGTCAGCTATTACATCTTGCTACTATAATCTTTTGGTTTTCTTGTTTGCAATTTGAAAAGTTTTGAGTTTTTCAAAAGGTTTTCCAGTTTGAAAAGACTTCAGTCTTTTTCAGCATTATTGAGACTCTGAGTCTAACATTTCCCTACCTGCCCCAAGTGCATCATTCAGGTGTTTTTATTCCATCTACCCGTGTTATGGTTTTTCCAGTGGTCATGTATGGATGTGAGAGTTGGACTGTGAAGAAAGCTGAATGCCGAAGAATTGATGCTTTGATGCTTTTGAACTGTGGTGTTGCAGAAGACTCTTGAGAGTCCCTCGGACTGCAAGGAGATCCAACCAGTCCATTCTAAAGGAGATCAGTTCTGGATGTTCTTTGGAAGGAATGATGCAAAAGCTGAAACTCCAGTACTTTGGCCACCTCATGCGAAGAGTTGACTCATTGGAAAAGACTCTGATGCTGGGAGGGATTGAGGGCAGGAGGAGAAGGGACAACAGAGGATGAGATGGCTGGATGGCATCACCGACTCGATGGACATGAGTTCGGGTGAACTCTGGGAGTTGGTGATGGACAGGGAGGCTTGGCGTGCTATGATTCATGGGGTCACAAAGAGTCAGACATGACTGAGTGACTGAACTGGACTGAACTTAACTGAACTGAACCCATGTTATACAAAATCTTATGTTGTTTTCCCTTTGTTAAGGATGGGCTCAGTAGCCAAAAAATCTGTGTTCACATCCGGTCCCTGAAGCTTCTTAGATCGTTAACTTTGATTTGCTTTGATTTCTGTTCCTTAGTATTCACACTCAGTCCAGTTCAGTCACTCAGTCGTGTCTGACTCTTTGAGACACCATGGACTTCAGCAAGCCAGGCTTCCTTGACCATCACCAATTTCCGGAGTTTGCTCAAACTCATGTCCATCGAGTCGGTGATGCCATCCAACCATCTCATCCTCTGTCATCCCCTTTTCCTCTTGCCTTCCATCTTTCCCAGCATCAGGGTCTTTTCAAATGAGTCAGTTCTTTGCATCAGGTGGCCAAAGTATGGGAGTTTCAGCTTCAGCATCAGTCCTTCCAATGAATATTCAGGACTGACTTCCTTTAGGATTGACTGGGTTGATCTCCTTGCAGTCCAAGGGACCCTCAAGAGTCTTCTCCAACACCACAGTTCAAAAGCATCAATTTTTCAGTGTTCAGCCTTCTTTATGGTCCAGCTCTCACATCCATACATGAGTAATGGAAAAACCATAGCTTAGACTATCTGGACCTTTGTGGGCAAAGTGATGTCTCCGCTTTTTAATACACTGTCTAGGTTGGTCATAGCTTTTCTTCCAAGGAGGAAGTGTCTTTTAGTTTAATGACTGAAGTCATTATCCGCAGGACTTTGAAGCCCAAGAAAATAAAGTCTGTCACTGTTTCCATTTTTTCCATTATTCCTACCACATTAGAAAAGTATACTTTTTCTCTGTACTTACTAACTACGGCCTCTAAAATTGATTCTTGGGTATTGCTCATGAGTGTTTTCACATCCCTTTCTGCATCAGGAGACAAACAAGCACCAGTACTAAAGTGTCAGATGCTAATTCCTATCTTTCTTATTCTCTCTGAAGAAAATTTTGGGTAAGAGTTGATTCAGTTTTAGTTCATTCCTCATTCATTGCTTAACTCACTTCGGTTTGGATGACAACTATGTTCTCAATTTGATTATCAATGCAAATAAAAATATTTTTTTTCTTATTTCTTTCTTCTGAATCCTGAGCAGCATCCATTGATTTTTCTCCTCCTTCTCAGAATAGCATATTGACTAAAATTCAGTAACACCACACCCTCTTGGCATCCTCACAGTGTTCTCTCTTACAGACTCATTGTCATCTATTCATCTCTTACAAGTTCAAGGTCTTTAAGATTTGATCCTGGGTTCTCTCCTCTTTATATAAGCTTTCTCTCCATAATTATATCCCTTTCACTCTTTAATCCTAAAAATTCAGTGACTCACTGCATTATATCTTTTAGCCTGTGTCAACTCTGAGGTCTTAACCCTTTTGTTGTTGTTTAGTCCCTAAGTCAAGTCTGACTCTTTTGAGACCCCATGGACTATAGCCCACCAGGCTCCCCTGTCCATGGCATTTCACAGGCAAGAATATTGGAGTGGGCTGCCGTTTCATTCTTCAGTGGATCTTCCAGACCCAAGGATCGAACTTGTGTCTCTTACATTGGCAGGCAGCTTTTTTTTTTTTTTTTAACCACTGAACCACCAGAGAAGTCCTTCTTAACCCTTACATCCACTTAAAAATCTCTTATTGGAAGCTTTAGATTCAATATATGCAAAAAGAAGCATGATCATTCACTCTACACCTGTATTTCCTGCTGTAACTTTTTTCTAAGTAAATGGCAGCAACATTCAACCAGTCATGCAAATCACAGTCTAAGTATCTGTTTGACTGTCTCCTTTCTCCTCGTTTCCCACATCTAATTTATCTCTAAGTTCTCTTAGGCATCCTACCAATATATCTTGATTCAATGACTTTCTCCTTTCTCCTCGTTTCCCACATCTAATTTATCTCTAAGTTCTCTTAGTCATCCTACCAATATATCTTGATTCAATTTCCTTCTACACTTATTATTCCCCTTTCCAGGCCAGGTCATCCCATACATATTGCTTGTATAACCTCTACTAGTTTCCCGACATCAATTTTTGCCTGTGTTCAGTTTTCCTTTTAATGCAATCATAGTGATCATTTATTTGTCTCTTCACAAAGCAAATTTTATGTCATTTAATTTCTTTTCCCTCTCAGTGCTCTCCAGTTCCTTCCAAATGCTCTTCAAAATAGTCAAAATCCTTAATATCACCTAAAGAGTAATGCTTAGTCTTACCCCACTGTAAAGCCTATATCATTATTTCAGATGTGTCTCAAGTTATTCTTTGTACTCTTATTTTTAATGGAAATGAGGATTTTTCTTATGTATTTATTTGTTGATGATGTATTTAAAACAGCTTTATTGAGATTTTATGCACAAATAATGCACATTTTAATGAGTGCAACTCGATGAGTTTGGACATGTGCAAACACCTGTGGTACCATCACCACAATCAAGATAATAGGCACATCAAAGACATTCCAGAGTTTGTTTTCTTCCTTGTGTGTGTGTGTGTGTGTGTGTGTGTGTGTTAAGAACACTTAACCTGAGCTCTTTCTCAGTGCACAATACCATCTTGTTATTATAGGCACTATATCATATAACAGATCTCTAGAACTTACTCAGTTTTTGTAACTAAACTACCCATTGAACAACAACTCCCCATGTACCTCTCTATTCTACTTTCTCCTTCTACCAGCTTGACTAATTGATATACCTTGTATATGTGGAATTGTGTATGTGGAATCCTACAATATTTGTCTACTTGTGAGTGATTTATTTCACCTACTATATTCTCCTTGAGTTTCATCATGTTGTCTATATTGCAGAATTTACTTCTCCATTTTCTTCATTCATTCACTTGTCAGTTGACATTAGATTGTTTCTTCATCTTGGCTCTTGTACTTCAGCGAACATGGAGGGGTTTGTTGTGTTCTCTTTGAGTTCTTAAACATCTCTGCATGTTTTTAATCTCTTCATATTCTTACTTTTCAATTTCTTTGGACAAATAGCCAGAATCAGGATTTCTGGATCATATGGTAATTCTATTTATAAGCTTTTTAGGAACCTCCATACTGTTTTCCATAGCACCCCTACCATTTTAATTTCCTCCAACAATATATGAAGGTTCTGGTTTCTCCATGTATTTGCCAACTCTTGTTGTCTTTGTATGACTTTTTTTTTTTTTTTTTAGATAATAGCTATCTGTGCAAGTGTGAGGTAGTATCTCATTTTGGTTTTGATTTCCATTTCCCTGATGGTTAGTGGTTTTAGCATCTTTTCATATATCAAATAATTTTGTTTTAACAAGAAAACTAATGAATTTGAAAAAATCAATTTTATTTTAATATGGCAACTCTGTTATCAGCTTCAGTTTTGTAATGCCAGTATGTAACTCTAATTATGTATAAGTCTATGGAAATATTTAGATTTTTCATTAGCTGAAATTAATAACTAATTAAGAGAAATGACATTATATTGATTTCAACTTGATGAAATTCTAATTAGATTTTTAAATGTAATCTATATTTTAGAATGCATATGACTTTTATTTTTCTCTATTTCTGGTATAAATATTTTATCACCTTTTAGAAACATCACAGAAAAAAGTAGAGTAGTGTAAAGGAATATGGGCAATTAGTATTAGTGAAAATCTTTTTTGCTTATGTAAAAGTCATTTTATTCAAGCAATTTAGTTTTTCTAAAATTTATTAGAAAACAATGAATATAGCAAGTTGGAGAATTCAAAGAGTTTAAAGATTTTTTTAGAAATGTCCTTAAAAACCAGTAGTTGTTTGTGAGTGTGGTCTGGCTCCATGAATGCTTTCGTGTATAGAGTAACTGAGAATTAGACACCCCATACCTTTCAAATAGCAGTTTTGCTGTGTTCTCTGTGTGCTTAGCTCAGCTGTGTCTGATTCTGTGACTCCATAGACTGTAGCCTGCCATGCTCCTCTGTTCATGGGATTCTCCAGGAAAGGATACTGGAGTGAATTGCCATTCCCTTCTCCAGGGGATCTTCCTGACTCAGGAATTAAAACTTGTTCTTCTGCATTGCAGGCAGATTCTTTACTGTCTGAGCCACTGTTCTGCTACTGATCGATAAAATGTATCAAACAACATACATAAAACTCTGTATGCTAGTGTCTTTATCTGTCTCATATGTCTTTATCTGTCATTCCTGCTTCAATGATGTGTTATAAAGTTTATACTTAATATACCTCATACTGACTTTAAGTATTAAGCACAACCCTGATGGCTCAGCTGGTGAAGAATCGGCCTGCAGTGTGGAGACCTGGGTTCAATCCCTGGGTTGGGAAGATCCCCTGGAGAAGGGAAAGGCTACCCACTCCAGTATTCTGGTCTGGAGAATTCCATGGACTGTATAGTCCTTGGGGTTGCAAAGAGTTGGACATGACTAAGCGACTTTCACTCACTCACTGACCCTGACCCACTATGTCATAGATTGGGAAATTATTATTCTACCCTGCATAATTTGAATAGGACAGTGAACACAATAATCACTTAAAAACACTATATCATAATGTGGCTGCTTAATAAATATTGCTACAAATTATAGCTGCTCAATAAAGAGAATATGCTTGTTAAGGCTTTTCTTTAGTTTTTTAAAAGAGGTTTTATTTAGTTTTATCAAAAAGCAGAAAAGTACCTATCTGACCAGAACCTAATCAACTTCCTAATGAATAGTAGATTGTCATTTACCACTGGAAGCTTTTAGATGCCTCATTTTATTTTCAGATTTTTTGGAGGAGAAATGGTACACTCAGATTATGTTAAACCAAGTTATATAAAACTGTGACTTTTCCAGCTTCTACAATGCTTAACTAATTCATTGTCTGGCCAGATTGGATTTGTCTGTGTGGCCTAAAGATTGGCAGCACATAAGCTTGTTCAAGTCCATGCCCATGAACCTGGGCATAGCAGAGCTAGTCTGACTGATGACCTTGATTGCAAAATTGTGGTCAAAATTGCTTAGTAATAATCTTTTACCCTCGTGTATATATGCAGTTTTGTTTTTTCACCCATATTTTGTTTTGCTTTGATTGCACCCTAACTCATTTATTCTGTTATTTGTGGTAATGCCTGCTCAGGATGTTATATCTGTATTAATATTTTGATTTTTATCCTGCAAATTTATATACATGATTTAATTTGAAGTACAGAATAGGTTCATGATAACAAGAACTTTAAAATAGGAGCAACTAAGATTTAACATCAGATCAGATCAGTTGCTCAGTCGTGTGTGACTCTTTGCGACCCCATGAATCACAGCACGCCAGGCTTCCCTGTCCATCACCAACTCCCGGAGTTCACTGAGACTCATGTCCATTGAGTCAGTGATGTCATCCAGCCATCTCATCTGCTGTCGTCCCCTTCTCCTCTTGCCCCCAATCCCTCCCAGCATCAGAGTATTTTCCAATGAGTCAACGCTTTGCATGAGGTGGCCAAAGTACTGGAGTTTCAGCTTTAGCCTCATTCCTTCCAAAGAACACCCAGGGATGATTTCCTTTAGAATGGACTGTTTGGATCTCCTTGCAGTCCAAGGGACTCTCAAGAGTCTTCTCCAACACCACAGTTCAGAAGCATAAACTCTTCGGTGCTCAGAGTTCTTCACAGTCCAACTCTCACATCCATACACGACTACGGGAAAAACCATAGCCTTGACTAGACGAACCTTTGTTGGCAAAGTAATGTCTCTGCTTTTCAATATGCTATCTAGGTTGGTCATAACTTTCCTTCCAAGGAGGAAGCGTCTTTTAATTTCATGGCTGCAGTCACCATCTGTAGTGATTTTGGAGCCCAAAAAAAATAAAGTATGACACTGTTTCCACTGTTTCCCCATCTATTTCCCATGAAGTGATGGGACCGGATGCCATGATCTTCGTTTTCTGAATGTTGAGCTTTAAGCCAACTTTTTCACTCTCCACTTTCACCTTCATCAAGAGGCTTTTTAGTTCCTCTTCACTTTCTGCCATAAGAGTGGTGTCATCTGCATATCTGAGGTTATTGATATTTCTCCCAGCAACCTTGATTCCAGCTTGTGTTTCTTCCAGTCCAGCGTTTCTCATGATGTACTCTGCATATTTTTGATAAATAGATAAATTTAGATCTTGCTTGGAAGTTCAATCCAGTTCCTTTCCTTAACCAGCTTTTGGCTAAAGAACCAACTCTTGGTTAAAGAACCAATGAATAGTAAATACCAACATAATTTAAAATAAAAATTTTAACAATAAAGGACTACATCATGTAGAAATAGCAGGTTCAAACATACTCATTAGAATGACATTCATTATTTACAGAGATTTCAACAGTTCTTCAGTTCAGTTCATTTCATTTCAAAAATGGGCATAGCACAAAAGTAGATTTTGGCATACTGAGTCACTTCAGTCATTTCCAACTCTTTGTGATCCCATGGACTGTAGCCCCCCAGTCTCCTCTGCCATGGGATTATCCAGGCAATAATAACACATATTAATCATTGAGTGATGAACAGAGAAAGCACATAGACATTACTGTGAAAGATGGCAAAACATTTTCAGCCTCACAGCCAATCATAAATTTTGGAGATTTTTCTGAATGTAATACAACTCACATGCTGAAAATCAGCTTAATGATTAAACTAGATTGTCCCTTGGCTTGGCCTAAAATAATACCCATGGCATAGAATCTGAGAAGTGCTAAATTATATTATACATGTAGCAAGCTTTATTGGCTGCCTCTTGCATGGTAGAGAATCTATAAATACAATTTCCCTTAATGTTGAGGCAACTCTAAGTGAGAAGTTCTGTTTGCTTTAATAGTGAGCCCCCAGAAATTCATAACTGTGTCACAAACTTAAAAAATACTGGGCATTACGGCCCTAAGGTAAAGGGAAGAAGCCGAGGCATTACGCTGTGGCATGTCACACAGCAGGCAATTTAAGATTGTAGGTTCTGAAATCCATCTCTTGAAATAGCTCCTAGAATATATATAGGATGTTTATTTCAAGAAATTCAAAACCAATCTTTTACCCTATCTCATTTATTCACACTTCCCACCCATAAGGAATGAGAAGGTCAAAGAAGATCAACCCCAGATTTTTGATACATAGGTCTGATAAGTGATTTATTTAGAAACATAGTGTTTAATAGATCTCAAAGTTCTAGTTCCTAAGGCTTTGCAGTGTTTCCTGACTTAATGAATTAACTAACCTCTTTGTGAAGAGGCCAATCATTAGTTCCTGTTTTTCTGCCCCTTATGGATGAAGCAGTTTGAAAATGTGGTCGTTTATCTTGAATGTGTTCACAGGCACGGTCACCTAGGGCCTTTTCGGGATTGCAGTTCAAATAAACAACTCAGAGTCCTGAACTGAGCTTTGGCATTGCTGGATTTAATCACTTTGTCTATTCAAGTTAGTTTCCTAGCACATGTGAACTAAAAAATCCCAACTTTATCCAGTTAGTGGAGAATATTGGTAAGGATCCTTTATTATAGGGTCTATAAGAGTTACAGTATAACTGCTGTTGCTCAGAAAATTCATTCAAATGAATCATAAATATAAACTTAATTAAAAATAAAAATTTTAACAATAAAGGACTATATTCCGTAGAAAGAACAGGTTCAAACATATTCAGTAGAATGTCATTCATTATCTACAGGCATTTAAACAGTTCTTACTGACCTTTATTAAACTATCACTAAAAAACTCCTTCAGGTGCTTGGTAAAACAGGTTGAAATGAAATGAGAAAGTTAATATCCGTATGTAGGTAGACTTTTTTGTTTTTACGGAGTTAGACTCCCAGTCAAATTCTAAAGTGGAAATACACCATGCAAAAATGGGCACAGCACAAAACTTAAAAGTGTATATTAGATTTTGAAAATGAATCTAAATAGTCAAAGTTGGGGGGGGCGGAATTCCTTCTTAGGGAGAGAGGTGTCAGGTTTAGGAAAAAGTGCTGTTTGACATCATAAATTAGGACACTAATCATGGTTTAGTGGGAAATGCAAAGGGATAGCTGATGTAATTTCCATTACAAATAAGTAGGAGTTTAAGAGGAGCTGAAAACTGTTGGAAAGATGGAATTAGAAATTTCTAGAACAAGTGATGTAACTGAAGGAATTGTAAGAAAAATGCTTAATATAGAGTTCCTTAAATTACTGATGTAAAATCTCTTGGGCTCAAGCGTATGCATTTGTGCATCAGTCCATTTCAGTCACTCAGTTGTGTCCAACTTTTTGCGACCCCATGGACTGCAGCATGCCAGGCCTTGCTGTCCATCACCAACTCCCAGAGTTTACTCAAACTCATGCTGATTGAGTTGGTGATGCCATCCAACCATCTCATCCTCTGTGATCCCCTTCTCCACCATGCTTCAATCATTCCCAGCATCAGGGTCTTTACAAATGAGTCATCTCTTCAGATCAGGTGGCCAAAGTATTGGAGTTTAAGCTTCAACATCAGTCCTTCCAATGGATATTCATGACTGATTTCCTTTAGTATGGACTGCCAGTGTTGACCATCTGGTGATGTCCATGTGTAGAGTCTTCTTTTGTGTTGTTGGAAGAGGGTGTTTGCTATGACCAGTGCATTCTCTTGGCAAAACTCTATTGCCTTTGCCCTGCTTCATTCTATACTCCAAGGTCAAATTTGCCTGTTACTCCATGTGTTTCTTGACTTCCTACTTTTGCATTCCAGTCCCCTATAATGAAAGGACATCTATTTTGGGTGTGGGTTCTAGAAGGTCTTGTTCTTCATAGAACCATTCAAGCTCAGCTTCTTCAGCATGTTCGTCAGGGCATAGACTTGGATTATCCTGATGTTGAATGGTTTGCCTTGGAAACAAACAGAGATTCTTTTGTTTTTGAGATTGCATCCAAGTACTGCATTTCAGACTCTTCTGTTGACTGTGATGGCTACTCCATTTCTCTAAGGGATTTTTGCCCACAGTAGTAGATATGATGATCATCTGAGTTAAATTCACCCATTCCAGTCCATTTTAGTTCGCTAATTCCTAAAATGTCGATGTTCACTCTTGCCATCTCCTGTTTGACCACTTCCAATTTGCCTTGATTCATGGACCTAACATTCCAGGTTCCTATGCAATATTGCTCTTTACAGGATCAGACCTTGCTTCCATCACCAGTCATGTCCACAAATGGAAACACTCCCAAGACATCTGAAAGCAATTTGCATTTTTCTCACATTGGAAGAAACATTTACCTCAATCATCATGCATATTATTGGCTCCTGTCTTTAAAATAAACAATGACCCGAACTACTCATTATAAAAATATGAGTTCTGTGGTATTTTTATCCTCAACCATTAGACATCATGTGCACATGCACGCACATAAACTTACAATGGTGAAATTATGAAGAGTAAATTTTGAAGCTGAGCAAAAGCTAAGTGTTGCATAAAATAAAAAGCATATTGAGTAGGACAATAAAATATTAAATGGAAATGGCTTAATGTGGTTAATAATAAAATGAAAGTAGTTTAATCCTTACAAAAACATTTTACTAGAGATTGGACAGTACTGATATATTTTTAAGCATTGGGCATGCTCTTTAAATATATACTATTAAAATACTGTCAGTGTCAAAATAGTATGTCTAAGGTATCTAGCCTTTTTCCTCATTGTTTAAAGAATTGCTTAAAATAGAGAATTCAAATATTTTTCCCAGCACTCCTCAGTCAGCCTCTCTAGCAACATTTCTCAATTCCTCCCCAATTCCTTACTATAATCCTTAGAACCCACACTGCTATAATCATAGTTAGGGTCTTATTTGTATTTTCGCAGTCTCACACATTAGAGTTCCTGAGACATCTCCTCTGAACCTCTTCATCATCCCTCATTTTTCTGACAAGGAAATACTTATTTACTCCTGAAGATTTGATCCACCTCTGTGACCTTAGTCAGATTTGATTACTTCCCCCTTATGAGCATAGTACTGACATCATTGGACAGATGTCTATTTCTCAACATACTCTGTCCATCATTCGTCATGAAGGCCAAGATTTAAGAACCAGTTTTGTACACTTGTACATTCCTTTAGATATTTTGCAAAATTTTGTTCCTGTCCTCAAAATTTTGCTAAATAATTAAAAACCCATTTAGTAAAAGGCATGAAATGCTTCATAATGAATTACCAGTTACCCTTTGGAGATTAAGCTCTTTTTGCCCTAGAATTATTTTTTGTTTTGTTTTTCTCATTTTAAAAACAATTAAGGTCATACCAACCTTAAGGAATTTATATGTGTGTGTATATATACACACAAACACACACATACATGAATGTATATATGCAGAGGACTTAGAATTGTGATTGGAATAAAGTAATATTATTAAATTCAGATATCTAAATTAATTTCATGTCTCAAATATTTACATCAGTCCTAATTGGAAGTAGAAATATGCAAAAGTTCTTGAACTCTCTACCACCTCTAGGATTTCCCATAGCTAGAGAGTAAAATACAGATACCAAAGTTGTTCTACTTTTGTTTATACATTCTGATACAATGTGTAATGTGATTGAGATTTAAGGTTCATGTAAGCTGCAGTGGCGGAGAAGGCAATGGCACCCGACTCCAGTACTCTTGCCTGGAAAATCACATGGATGGAGGAGCCGGTGGGCTGCAGTCCATGGGGTCGCTAAGAGTTGGACACGACTGAGCGACTTCACTTTCACTTTTCACTTGCATGCATTGGAGAAGGAAATGGCAACCCACTCCAGTGTTTTTGCCTGGAGAATCCCAGGGACGGGGGAGCCTGGTGGGCTGCCGTCTATGGGGTCGCACAGAGTCAGACACGACTGAAACGACTTAGCAGCAGCAGCAGCAGCAAGCTGCAGTGGTAACTTCTATGCAATGGACTGTGCACTAAAATTTATAGAATTCAGTTGAAACGGACTATGGCAATGTTGGCTGTTTTCAGTGTACTAGTTTGAAAGTTAGTTATTGTTTTAATAGTTTTACCAAGAAAATAACTCTTCAGGAAGCTTAAAAAGCATGATTCCTCTGACCGCTTTTCATCAAAATCCTTTTACTCCCCATCACGATGACCTATTAAAATGGCTATTGAATCACATGTTGAATGCAGAACTTTGAATAATTCTTTGCTAACAAGTAAATAAAACATTTCAGGGATAATCACAAGGTTTGATTTCTATCATGTAGGGGGTCTTGCATTTAACAGTTTATGTCTTAATGTCAAACTGGAAGAAGACATATAATTATTCAGCGTAAGAAGAGAGGAGGTCTTTCCCTTCTAGATTCTTGTGTATGTGCACGCGTGCTTGGTTGCTCATTCATGTCTTACTCTTTGTGGCCCCATGAACTGTAGCCCACCAGACTCTGCTGTCCATGGAATTTTTAGTCCAAAATACTGAAGTTGGGTGCCATTTCCTCCAGGAGATATTCTAGATTCTTACCATTTAAAACTCGAAGGACGGTCTCAACTTTTGGCTAGGAAAGCCACCATCACTAGTCTTGTGGTTGCTTCTCCACACTTTGTAGTATTAATACTTGTTCTGTGGAAAGAAAGGAGGAATATGCTTCTGTGAGAGAAGGAGACTTAGCCTTGTGATCACTTTTTAGGAAAGAGAAAAAAGGTGTTTGGGCTCTCTCAGTTTTTTTTTTAATAGTATGACCTAGAACGACAGTAATTCAGAAAACACGTTATTTAGGCAGTGCTAGGACATTCATTTCTGGTGAGGAGGGTAACACAGGCATCTGGCTTTAAGAACAGACAATAGTGGTAGATGTTATGATATAACCAGAAATAGGCATTATTTCCAAAATAATAACCCTCACTTAAAAAAGTGTATGAAATAACTTATAAACATGTGTTGGCACAAGTTGTTTTGTGAAGAGATTTATTTGATAATTTACTCATTCAGCAATCTTTTGTCAGTGGCAGCAGCATAAGTAAATCTTAGAAAAGAAATGTAACTGGCCTAACACAGAGGGCAAGACTAAGGCCACACATTGTCCTGGAGTAGAATAACAACCAGATTTTAAGTTTTATAAATGCTCTGTAAGTTGATCATGGGTCTTGGCCTCTGGATATTTTTCAAACCTTTCCAAGACGTGGAGAATTTTGCCTATTGAATCCTGTCTCTCCAGGCAGAGGTGTAACTTGCTTCTTATTCTCCTGTGAGGTGAGATAGCAGCAATATGTCTTGTCTACTAGTCAACTAGATCCATATACGACACCAGCTCAGAAGAGAACAATATGCAGGCAGCATCAGAAAATCCACAGAGGAGTCTGGCTTTTGGGGCCATTGGTAGCATTGGAGACTTGACTGTATAATGCCCAGCGTCAGCCCTGTGAACTGCAGAGCAGTGTCCAACATAAGGGCCAGGAGTTCATTGTTGGAGCAGCCTCAGACCTAACTGTGATCCTACTGATCACAGTCTGAGAGCATTTAAGTATCTTCTGATAAATCTGTTGTCTTGTTAAACTAGTTCCTGGTGGTAATCCTGCAACTAGAAGCCATGGTACACTGAGGCATCAATAGAACTGCACGCGTCTCCCAATTTCAAGAATGTATAAGTGACAGTGACCCCCAGCTTGAATGATATTAACTATGTATATATACTTGAATATATAGCTATGCAATACTTCACTATGGAATTCAGAATTTTGTTATTTCAAGGTCCTGGTAAATAAGTAGTTCTTTAGACAAGCCATTTAATCTTTTTGCAGTATGGCTTTTTGCAGCTCAGAATCTTGATTTTAAAGTATCAATGTTAATGATTCCCTAAGCCAGGAGTTGTGAGAGTTAAACAAAATGATTTTTAAAATAATTACTGAAAAATACTGGGATATATCTAGTTCTTAGCAAAGTTTGGTTGTCATTGATGTTGTATAAGTAGTAGTATAATAGTAGTATGGCCTCATGATTTTTTTTAAATTATATTATTTGACTTACCAGAGAAGGCAATGGTACCCCACTCCAGTACTCTTGCCTGGAGAATCCCATGGACAGAGGAGCCTGGTAGGCTGCTGTCCATGGAGTCCCGGAGAGCCAGATATGACTGAGCAACTTCACTTTCACCTTTCACTTTCATGCATTGGAGAAGGAAATGGCAACCCACTCCAGTGTTCTTGCCTGGAGAATCCCAGGGACTGGGGAGCATGGTGGGCTGCCCTCTATGGGGTCTCACAGAGTCGGACATGACTCATATGCGTGCATGCTGCATGCTAAGTCACTTCAGTTGTGTCTGACTCTTTGCGACCCTATGGACTGAACACTGCCAGGCTCCTCTCTCCATGGGGTTCTCTGGGCAAGAATCCTGGAGTGGTTTGGCATTTCCTCCTCCAGGGCATCTTCCTGACCCAGAGTTCAAACCTGTGTCTGTTGAGTCTTCTGCAATGGCAGATGGATTCTTTACCTCTGGCGCCACCTGGGAAGCTCAGATTGCTCACCCAAAGGCTGACAGACACAAATGTAGGAGTTAGGATGCATCAGTGGTCAAAGGCTGTGTGAGCAAAGGTGATGATCTCCCTCAGAACAGGAGACCAATCTTCTAGAGGACTGCCTATGCTCCATGTAGAGCTGTAAAGCTCTTCGCAGGTGTCCCCTTTCACTTAGTGATCACAGGAAACCAACAGGAGCAGTTTTCTCTGTAATTATCAGCCTATAAAGGGCAGCTGAGACATGGCAACTTTTGCAGGGTCACAAAGCATGCACACGGTGGAGCTGGGACCTGAAGCTCACCAGTCTGGTTTCATATGTGCAGATGAAGCCAATGTTTTATCATCTCCAAGTGGCTCTGGTTAGAATCGCTATCTCTGGTATTAAACTAACTTGGATTGCTGTATGTGATAATTAGGAAGTGACAATCTGTGAACACTTGCATTGTTTAGAGGTTTTTGTTGTTTTGCCCACTTTTATTTGTTTTGCTTTTTGGGGGTTCTTTTTTGGTTTGATTTCAAAATGGATATGGAAGCTCTCTTTGTCTCTTGAGTTGGTTACTGATCTTTTGACTGCTCCTAAGTTATGAGACGAAGAAGGTGGTCTCAACACCCCACTCCAGTGTTCTTGCCTGGAACCTACTATGAAGAGACCAACAGATTAAATGTTGATGGAGTAACATTGTAGAGAAAAGCTGTAGGGAAGAGAGAAATGGGGGTCCTCCCCAGCAGAAACGGAGGGAGTAGTTTTTGATGGGGGGAGGGTGATGGAGTAGTGGAGACTGTTCCCTGATCCATAATAATGCCCAAGGCAGACAACAAAACCTAAGTCCTAACGGCTGTGTAGGGAAGCAAGGAGGTGAAACCCTGAGGGTCACAAATCATTCCCAAAGCTCAAAGTTCAGGTCTGGCAAAGAAGTAGTGAGGAGTCACTTAAGTCTATGAATTAAGGTTTATGAAGTCTGCATGTTTGTGTGCTCCATCGTGTCTGACTCTTGGTGACCCTGTGGACTGTAGCCCCCACGACTCCTCTATCCATGGGATTTCTCAGGCAAGAATAGGGGAACAGGTAGCTATTTCTTCCTCCAGGGCACCTTCCCACATCTCCAGCAGCTCCTGCTTGGCAGGCGGATTCTTTACCACTAAGCCACCCGGGAAGCCAAAAAGTCAAATACATAGGAAACACAATAATTCTATTTTTTGTGTGTGTGTATGTGTGTGTGTGTAAAGTAACATAAAGTCTAGGGAATGGAGAACCAGTACTTGACAATTTCAAACACTCAATACATTTTAATGATTATCATTGACATTTTTGTCGTGAAGATATCTTACCTTTATTCATTTATCACAAAATCTGTCCCCCCATTTTCTTTCCTGACTCCTTGCCTTCTCTCCGTGTCTCCCTAGACTATATTTATTAGTTTAACTGGTACCTAAGTTTTGCAAACAAAATAGCATCTAGGTTAATATGTAGAAAATCTTTTTGAGAGTAAGAAATGACTGAATCCATACTTGAGGCTTTGTGCTAAGTTGTTTGTATATATGGTGGCAGTAAACTGACATTTTATAGTCATACAGTTTCTGTCCAATTAAAATAGGCTTATTAGTATATGTTTGCATTATGTGTGAATAAATGCATACAAAACTTCCATTTGTTGTACTCAGAGCAGATGAAACTAAAGGAGTACCTACAGTAGATGAGAAATAGTCTGGCCACAGTTCAACTACACAGGGCACATAATTCTTGTCTTACTGCTAAAGCCTTCATGTCATTAAACTGTTATTTATTGATCCTCCTGTCAAGGGCAGGAAAGCAGAGTAATTTTCCCCCTCGGAATGAAAGAGATAAATTTAATAAAATCCCTTTTCTGATAGATTGTGCATATCCAGTGCATTCCACTTTCATATGTTACCAGTTCTTGTTTTCCTTATATACCCAGAAGTCATATAACCAAAAATGAGATAAATATATGGAAGCATTTTCTCTGCTTTTTAAAATGGGCAGTATCTTCCTCCACTAACTATATGCTATTTATTTGTTTTTAAAACTTTTGGACAAGGTAAGTTTTTATTCATTTTAGATACTCTATTTGATGATGGGTATATATCCACGTGGCTCTTTAAAAATTATTTACAAGTAAACTAACATCTTGAAGAGAAAGCAAATAGAAAGTACCATGTTATTTAATATCACCATAAAATTAATTTTTATGGGAAAATAACACATCTTGTTACTTTTTCTCTATAACTAATTCTTTTGCATATCCTTAGTTGCTTTTAAAATACTTCTGCTGTGAATTGCTGAGCCAAATTCTCCTAATTTTATAGGACACAGTTTAAGCTTTAGTTTTTCATCAGTACATATTTTTCTTCTATACACTCATAAATCACTGTAGCACTTTTAGCTGGCAATTGGTATTTGACATTTTATTACAAACTGATTTAGTTAATGATAAATTGGTTATATTCATATTATCTCCCTAAAAAATCAATATCCCTGATGTCAGAATTCAAACCTTAGTCTTAAACATTCAAATTATTTTGCGTAATACTGGACAGAAAAGAAATAGTCAATAAATGTAAGCCTTAAAACTGAAGTCTGCAGGCTTCCCAGGTGGCTGAGTGATAAAGAATCCGTGTGCCAGTGTGTGCTTAGCTACTCACTTGTGTCGACTCTCGGCGACCCCACGGACTGCAGTCAGCCAGCCTCCTCTGTCCATGGGATTCTCCAGGCAAGAACCATATGTGAAATAGATCGCCAGTCCAGGCTTGATGCATGAGACAAGGCGCTCAGGCCTGGTGCACTGGGATGACCCTGAGGGATGGGATGGGGAGGGAGATGGGAGGAGGGTTCAGGATGGGGAGCACATGTACACCCATGGCTGATTCATGTGAATGTATGGCAAAAACCACTACAATACTGTAAAGTAATTAGCCTCCAATTAAAATAAACAAATTAATTAAAGAATACTTCAGTGGATTGCCATGCCTTCTTTCAGGGGATCTTCCCAAATCAGGGATTGAACCGCATTGCAGGAGGATTCTTTACCATCTGAACCATGAGCAAAGCCTAATAATACTGGAGTGGGTAGCTTATCCCTTCTCCAGTGGAGTTTCCTAACCAGGAATCACAGCAGGGTCACCTTCATTGCAGGCAGACTCTTTGCCAGCTGAGAGGAGACACACAAGACCTGGATTTGGTCTCTGGAGGAGGAAATGGCAACCCACTCCAGTATTCTTGTCTGGAAAATCCCATGGACAGAGGAGCCTGGAGGGCTACAGTCCATAGGGTCGCAAAGAGCTGGACATGACTGAGTGACTGAGCATGTGCACACATACATTCTTCATAGTATCAAGCTCATCAGAAATAAAACAGTTGGCAAACTATATGTTCCCTCTGAATTCTAACTCATTCTTCATTTTTCAAAATATTAAATAAAAAAATTGTGATAAATATAGAGAAAATAGTTTTATGACTGGTTGAGAAATGGTAATAGTCATTAATTGGATTTGACCAAAAAGGATTTCTGCCAATTTAGCTTTATTATTTTTATTTTATGTAACCAAAATTTATCAAAGGAGGCACAGTGCCAAAAATTGTCATGTATCACATACATAAATCTTTATCATTTTATCTAAGATGACATAATATTATAAAAGGGAAAAGCAATATGAGAACATTTGCTATCCTAAAAGTAAAGTTAACTTACAATCAAATATATGCTAGAAGAAAGAAAATTTAATATGAGCACAAGGAAAAGACAATGGATAACAATTTTAGGGGTAATATCTTAATATGTCACCTTTCTTTATTACCATCCTAGAAACTTAGTCTTATTAAAAACAAGTTAAAAATTGAAAAAGTAACTTAAAAATATTGTTTACCAAGCCTTGCACAATGTCACTGAATCTTAACTTCCATAGACATTTTTAGATGCATCTCTTTGAACATAACATGCAAATGTCACAATATTGACTTGGAGAAAAAATACTTGAGTAGTTGTTTGGGACATTAATTTCTTTTCATTTGAATTGAAAGTCAAAATATTTGTGTTTAGGAAAATAAAGGAACCAGAGCTTTTGTTCCAATTTAGTTCATTTAAATAGAAGCCTCCTACTTATGAGTGGGTTGTAGTCTAGTGATGTTTAAATCAGTTATTTGAAAATTGACATGTATTTTCCAATGCTGTAATATACTAAATAGTGGTTTTGCTGCCTAGATAAACAGCTTCACAAACTCAGTGTGAAAATATGTCTAGATTTACTTTTAGTTTTTTTTTTTCCTTGTAATTTAATTACCTAAAGGCCTTCTCTATTAAAGGGGTACCACTGTGAAATACCTATAGAGAAGATGAGAAAATAAGACTACAAACTGGGATGAAACATTTGCAAATTCCATATCTGACAAAGCTCTTTTATCTAGAATATGTAGAGAACTCTCAAAACCTAAGCTTAAAAAAAAATTGAATTAGAAATTCAGAAAAAGATCATTTTACCAAAAATGAAATATGGATGGCAAATAAACACAAGAAAATATTGTCACTTACTACTAGTGATATGCAAATTAAAATCAGTGTGAAATATCATTGAACACTTTTCAAATATTTATTTTTTTTTAAATGTGACAAAACCAAATGCCGATGAGAAAATGGAAAACCTGTATCATTCGTGCATTTCCAATAAGAATACAAAATGGTACAGGCGACCCTAAAAAACAATTCAGCAATTTCTTATACAATACATGTACCAACTAGACAATTCAACAGTAGTATTCTTGGGCACTTATACCTGAGAAATGAAAACATATATTCACATTAAAAGTTTGAAAAGGGAGAGGATATATGCCAAAGAATGCTCAAACTACTGCACAATTGTACTCATCTCCTTCTCATGTCATTTTTATGGATAATTAAATGAATGCTCAAACTACCACACAATTGCACTCATCTCACATGCTAGTAAAGTAATGCTCAAAATTCTCCAAGCCAGGCTTCAGCAATATGTGAACCGTGAACTTCCTGATGTTCAAGCTGGTTTTAGAAAAGCCAGAGGAACCAGAGATCAAATTGCCAACATCCGCTGGATCATGGAAAAATCAAGAGAGTTCCAGAAAAACATCTATTTCTGCTTTATTGACTATGCCAAAGCCTTTGACTGTGTGGATCACAATAAACTGTGGAAAATTCTGAAAGAGATGGGAGTACCCGACCACTGATCTGCCTCTTGAGAAATTTGTATGAAGGTCAGGAAGCAACAGTTAGAACTGGACATGGAACAACAGACTGGTTCCAAATAGGAAAAAGAGTACGTCAAGGCTGTATATTGTCACCCTGGTTATTTAACTTATATGCAGAGTAAGTACATCATGAGAAACGCTGGACTGGAAGAAACACAAGCTGGAATCAAGGTTGTCGGGAGAAATATCAATAACCTCAGATATGCAGATGACACCACCCTTATGGCAGAAAGTGAAGAGGAACTCAAAAGCCTCTTGATGAAGGTGAAAGTGGAGAGTGAAAAAGTTGGCTTAAAGCTCAACATTCAGAAAACGAAGATCATGGCACCTGGTCCCATCACTTCATGGGAAATAGACGGGGAAACAGTGGAAACAGTGTCAGACTTTATTTTTGGGGGCTCCAAAATCACTGCAGATGGTGACTGCAGCCATGAAATTAAAAGACACTTACTCCTTGGAAGGAAAGTTATGACCAACCTAGATAGCATATTCAAAAGCAGAGACATTACTTTGCCAACAAAGGTTCGTCTAGTCAAGGCTATGGTTTTTCCTGTGGTCATGTATGGATGTGAGAGTTGGACTGTGAAGAAGGCTGAGTGCCGAAGAATTGATGCTTTTGAACTGTGGTGTTGGAGAAGACTCTTGAGAGTCCCTTGGACTGCAAGGAGATCCAACCAGTCCATTCTGAAGGAGATCAGCCCTGGGATTTCTTTGGAAGGAATGATACTAAAGCAGAAACTCCAGTACTTTGGCCACCTCATGAAAAGAGTTGACTCATTGGAAAAGACTCTGATGCTGGGAGGGATTGGGGGCAGGAGGAGAAGGGGACACCAGAGGATGAGATGGCTGGATGTCATCACTGACTCAATGGACGTGAGTCTGGGTGAACTCCGGGAGTTGGTGATGGACAGGGAGGCCTGGCGTGCTGCGATTCATGGGGTCGCAAAGAGTCGGACACGACTGAGCGACTGATGATCTGATCTGATAGCTGATTCATGTTTAGATTTGACAGAAAACAGCAAAATACTGTAAAGCAATTGTCCTTCAATAAAAAGTAAATTAATTAAAAAAAAAAAAAAAAAAAAACCTGTACATGAGTCTTCATACCACACCTTTTTAGCAATTCCAAACTGGAAACATTTGAATGTCCTTCATTGGGTAAATGTTTAAATGACTGTGCCATATTCATATCATGAAATTCTACTCAACACCCAAAATAAACACACAATGCACATAATAATTTAGGTGGATTTCTAGAATATTAATATTGATGTATATCTCAGTTTCTGAAGTTTAAATACCACGTTTTCGTGTATATAGCATTCTGTAACATTCTGGAAGCTATAGTGGAGAACACATTAGCTGTTGTCAGGAGACAGGGACTAGGCTTAGACTTAGGCATATAAAGGGCTGGTGTGAGGGATGTCCCCTGTGGTGTTGGCAGAGTTCATATGTATAATGAAGTTGTTTGAGACTATGTACACATTTGTGCACATACAGAGAAGAATATGTTTAAAAGAATTCTAAAACCTGAATAAGGAGCCTAGTCTACTTCACAGCATTGTGCTGAGGACACTTTCGTGCTGTTGGCATTGGTACTGCACTATAGCTATATAAGATATCGCCACATGAAATGTGGGTGAGAGGCTCAGTGGGCGCTGGTACAATCCTGCCTACTTCTTGTGCATCGGTAATTGTTGTTTGGTCACTAAGCTGTGTCTGACTCTCTCTGACCCCACGGACTGTAGACTTGCCAAGCTCCTCTGTCCTTGGGATTTCCCAGGCAAGAATACTGGAGTGAGTTGCCATTTCCTTCTCCAGGGTCTACAATTATGTCAAAATAAAATGTTTAAAAAAAGAAGAGGACATTCTTGGGTCTAGTTAGTAGATTGCTGCCATTGGTTCTTACCAGTATAGGGTGCCGTTTTTAAAGATTTATCTTATATAGACTCAAGAGGCACTTTCTCCCTCAATTCTGTGATGGTAGATTGCAAGTTCTTAAGGTTTTTTTTTTTTTTTTTTTTAATTAAGATTCTAATGTGCTAAGCTTAGTTTCTCAGTCTTTTCTGACTTTTTGCAACCCCATGGATTGCAGCCCACCAGGCTCCTTTTTCCATGGGGATTCTTCTGGCAAGAATACTAAAGTGGCTTGCCATGCCATCCTCCAGGGGATTTTAACAATCTAGGGATCAAACCCAAGTCTCCTACATTGCAGGCAGATTCTTTATTGTCTGAGCCACCATGGAAGCCCAAGAATACTAGAGTGGGTAGGAAGAACATTGGAATGGGTAGCCTATGCCTTCTCCAGTGCATCTTCCTGACCTAGGAATCAGACTGGGGTCTCCTGCATTGCAGGTAGATTCTTTAACAGCTGAGCTACCAGGAAAGCCCAAGATTCTAATAGGCTCAGATAAAAGTACCCCTCTCAAACCATGCTGAGTTGCTTCATTTCTTATACACTGGCAATTCTCAAGGTGTATAGCACTGGTGATGAAATCATGAAAGTGTTAGCAGTCCATCTTTCAGACAACTACTATTTCATTAACCAAACTAGGGATCTCTGATTTTAATATTCTTTAAATAAATCTACACCTTATCCACTCTTTCTCCACCAGTGAGGTTGTCTACACATTCATTCATCTAAGGAGATTCCCAGTGACTTCATGCCATCTGTAGTCAGCCTTATGAGCAGGCTACTTTTTTCTAAGCCTTCCCAATTGATATTCTTTGCTTCTTTACACTTCTAGAATGATTATACTCATTTAATTATATTGTGAATTTATAAAATATGTCTGGGAGGAGAATAAAGACACAAATATTTAAAAATTTCTTCACTGGCATGGTATACTGCTATAGTCAGGATCCAAAGTGAATTAACAAAAACCTATTAAACCTAGGTCTTTTGAGACTATCAAACAGCCACCAAATGGGAAAAAATATATATATATATACACACACACACACATACATATACATATATGAATTGATTTTCCTCAAAGCAGAGTTTAGTTGCTCAGTTGTGTCCGTCTCTTTGCCACCCCATGGAATGCAGCACACCAGGCTTCCCTGTCCATCAACAACTCCCAGAGCTTGCTCAAACTCATGTCCATCAAGTCAGTGATACCATCCAGCCATCTCATCCTCTGTCATCCCCTTCCCCTTTTGCTTTCAATCTTTTCCAGAATCAAGGTCTTTTCCAATGAGTCAGTTCTTCACATCAGTTGGCCTAAGTTTTGAGCTTCAATATCAGTCCTTCCAATGAATATTCAGGCCAGATTTCCTTTAGGATTGACTGGTTTGTTCCCCTTGAAGTCCAAAGGACTCTCAATAGTTTTCTCCAACACCACAGTTCAAAAGCATCAGTTCTTTGGTGCTCAGCTTTTTTTATGATCCATACATAACTCTCACATCCATACAGGACTACTGGAAAAACCATAACTTTGACTATACGTACCTTCATCAGTAAAGTAACGTCTCTGCTTTTTAGTATACTGTCTAGGTTGGTCATAATTTTTCTTCCAAGGAGCAAGAGTCTTTTAATTTCATGGCTGCAGTCACCATCTGCAGTGATTTTGGAGCTCAAGAAAATAAAGTCTGTCACTGTTCTCATTGTTTCCTCAACTATTGTTTCCCTATCAAAGCAGAGTGCTGAGACAAAAAGGACAAAAGTTTCAGGAAACATGCTGCTGCTGCTGCTGCTAAGTCGCTTCAGTCGTGTCCGACTCTGTGCAACCCCATAGACAGCAGCCCACCAGGCTCCCCCGTCCCTGGGATTCTCCAGGCAAGAAAACTGGAGTGGGTTGCCATTTCCTCCTCCAATGCATGAAAGTGAAAAGTGAAAGGGAAGTCGCTCAGTCATGTCTGACTCTTCGCGACCCCACGAACTGCAGCCTACCAGGCTCCTCCGTCCATGGGATTTCCCAGGCAAGAGTACTG
This sequence comes from Bos mutus, assembly GCF_027580195.1. NCBI lineage: Eukaryota > Metazoa > Chordata > Mammalia > Artiodactyla > Bovidae > Bos > Bos mutus. The sequence continues at coordinate 98,772,009 of NC_091624.1, read as the reverse complement.
GAGTGGGGTGCCATTGCCTTCTCCATCAGGAAACATACTTGAGTTTAAAAGAGTAAAACATATAGGTTTGATGTATTTATATAGTAAATGGCTTTGTGGAAGAGTGAGTTCTCAGCAAAGTTTTCAAGAAATGGTTACATATGTTTCAAGAATTTCAAAGAGGGTGTTATAGTTTCAGTTTTCTCTTTATGTATCCACTTGTGTTTGCTAGGGCTATTGGTTTAAAGCAACAGATGTACTTTAGCTACTTCAAAGTAGGATGGTGCATATTACATTACCAAGAAATACTCATAAAGATGAAATACAAGGATTCATTCAGACATCAAGAGTAGCTAGAACCAGGTTCTCTGGTGCCATTAGAACTTTCTTTTGTTCAGTTCCTCAATAATTATTTTATTTTCTTTCTTTTGGTAACCATCTACTTCTGCTTATTTAGTCCATGGGTGGGGAAAATATAACTTTTTACTTGATGTTGCTGCTGCTGCTGCTGCTAAGTCACTTCAGTTGTGTCCGACTCTGTGTGACCCCACAGATGGTAGCCCACCAGGCTCCTTGTCCCTGAGATTCTCCCAAATCACTCACATGGTGACTCCAGCCATGAAATTAAAAGACTGTTGCTCCTTGGAAGAAAAGCTATGACAAAACTAGACAGCATATTAAAAATGAGAGACTTTTCCAATAAAGGTCCATATAGTCAAAGCTTGGAGAAGGCAATGGCACCCCACTCCAGTACTCTTGCCTGGAAAATCCCATGGACAGAGGAGCCTGGTAGGCTGCAGTCTATGGGGTCACTAGGAGTCAGACACGACAGAGCGATTTCACTTTGACTTTTCACCTTCATGCATTGGAGGAGGAAATGGCAACCCACTCCAGTGTTCTTGCCTGGAGAATCCCAGGGACGGGGGAGCCTGGTGGGCTGCCGTCTATGGGGTCGCACAGAGTCGGACACGACTGAAGCGACTTAGCAGCAGCAGCATAGTCAAAGCTATGGTTCTTCCAGTAGTCAGATATGGATGTGAGAGTTGGACCATAAAGAAAGCTGAGCACCAAAGAATTGATGCTTTCGAACTATGGTGATGGAGAAAACTTGAGAGTCCCTTGGACTGCAAGGAAAGCAACCAGTCGATTCTAAAGAAAATCAGTCCTGACTATTCCTTGGAAGGACTGATGCTGAAGCTGAAACTCCCAGTACTTTGGCCACCTGATGTGAAGAGCCTGCTGCTGCTGCTGCTGCTGCTAAGTTGCTTCAGTCGTGTCCGACTCTGTGCGACCCCATAGACGGCAGCCCACCAGGGTCCCCCATCCCTGGGATTCTCCAGGCAAGAACACTGAAGTGGATTGCCGTTTCCTTCTCCAATGCATGAAAGTGAAAAGTGAAAGTGAAGTCGCTCTGTCGTGTCCGACCCTTAGCGACCCCATGGACTGCAGCCTAACAGGCTCCTCCATCCATGGGATTTTCCAGGCAAGAGTACTGGAGTGGGGTGCCATACTCATTGTTAAAGACCCTGATGCTAGGAAAGATTGAAGGCAGAAGGAGAAGGGGAAGACAGAGGATGAGATGGTTGGATCACATCACCAACTCAATGCGTGTGAGTTTGAGTAAACTCCCAGACATGGTGAGGGACAGGGAAGACTGGTGTGTTGCAGTCCATAGGGTTACAAAGAGTTGGGCACAACTGAGTGACTGAACAATAACAAAAAGTTCCATAGTTTGTAATTTTGTGTAGCCACTTGAGACTTTTTTAGTCACTCAGTGGAATTTATTTTCTCATGAGATGCGGTATCCCAACTATGGTTCTATCACGTAGACAGCATCAGATTCTAGATAAGGGTAGATAAGAAGCCCAGTATCCTAGTCAGTTATTGCATAGCCTGGACTGGGGTCTATGTGTGATCTCTCAGACCTGATTTTAGGCAATGACAGAGGTTTTACCTGGCAGAGCCTTGTGGGAAAAAGCTGTCCCACAATACACATGATATCTACCAGTTACTGCAATATCTGTAGGGACTCAGGCCCCCTTGTCCATTTACACTCTTAAGTACATCTACATACACTCCTAGCCTCGGTGCCTCTGTTAGGAGATATCCTTATGTGGAGGAGCTTGAAGACACTTGGCTCTACTTAGACTCAGTACCATGTAGTTTTTCATTCCTAGCCACCTTTCCCCTCTACCCCCTCCCTGGTTCCTGGCCCATTAAGTGTCAGAAACCTTTTATTTGAGAGGACTTTCATGTGAGAGGCTCTTCATGTCTCTTCTGATCCACCATACTCGCTGATGCCGCTCAGTTGGTGCAGTTTTTTGGGAAAACATGAAACAGTGGAGGAGTCATTCCTTTCTCTAGTTTTAATCTCTTACTTATCTTATAGCAGGAAGTGATAAAAGTCTTCACTCTTGTTTTCATTTTTATTTATTGTTTTAACTGACTAGTACTTCAATATCTGGTGGCTTAGCTCTGCTTTTGGCAGTATCTATTGATACACCTATCAAAGAAACATACAGAGGAGACAAGTTGGTTGTCTAAATATGACTGTTCATAGTACAAGCATATAACTGAACTGAAGAAATATTAACTCCTAAAAAAAACTATACATGATATCATCCAGTTCTAGTATAATAAAAGTTATGTTGCCTCTGGTGGGGCGTGAGGGTATCTTCCAAATTGTCTAAATGCCATTATTACTGAGAAGATGTGAAATACCTTTCCAGAAGGAGGAAACCAATGAGAAGCAATGAAAAATTCTCTGAGCATACTCAGAAGAACATGCATGATATTTACTACAATTATATTTTCTGTCTTGTAGATGGAAATGGCAACCTACTCCAGGATTCTTGCCTGGAAATTTCCAGGGACAGTGGAACCTGGTGGGCTACAGTCCATGGGGTCCCAAAGAGTTGGCCATGACTAAACTCACAATATTATATATCTACAGAAAGATTGATAATAAATATTGTCAATAATGCATTCTGTGCTGTGTAGATAGATAATATTGCGTGTGAGTTCAGTCGTGCCCAACACTTTGTGACCCCATGGACTATAGCCCACCAGACTCCTCTGTCAATGGGGAATCTCCAGGCAAGAATACTGGAGTGGGTTGCCATGCCCTCCTCCAGGAGGTCTTCCCAACCCGGGGAATCAAACTCAGGTCTCTTGCATTGCAGGCAGATTCTTTACCATCTGAGCAATGGGAGAAGCCCCAATAACACATGTGATTAAATTTAAAATGTGCTTCTGAAGAGTATAATATCCTATAATTAATATACAGTTAAGAAGATATATGAGTTGATGTTGCCTGGATGTTGAATAATTCTATTTAAATAAAATTCATTTGAATTTCATCTATGTCCTGTGATAACTCTGACACCATATAAGATGGATTTTTGTTGTCTGTATATTTAATTATTCAATTTAATAAAATTGACTTGAACTCAATCTGTGTCCTGTAAAAACTCTGATACCTATATCAGATATCTTGCCATTATTTATTCATGTCTGACTCTTTTGTGACCCCATGGACTCTAGCCCACAAGGCTCCTCTGTCCATGGGATTTCCCAAGCAAAAATCCTGGAGTGGGTTGTCATTTCTTTCCCCAGCTGATCTTCCCAGCCCCAGGATGGAATCCGAATCTCCCATATCTCCTGCATTGGCAGGCAAATTCTTTACCTCTGAACCACCAGGGAAGCCCATTAAAGATTTCTGTGCATGCTTAGTCGCTAAGCTGTGTCCAACTCTTTGCGACCCCATCTACTGTAGCCTGCCAGCTTACTTTGTCCATGAAGTTTTCCAGTCAAGAATACTGGAGTGGATTGCATTTCTTCCTCCAAGGGATCTTCCCAACCTAGGGATTGAACTTGTGTTTCCTGCATCTCCTGCAGTGCAGGCGGATTCTTTACCACGGAGGCTCCTGGGCAACCCCTACTAGTGGCTGAAATTCTCATTTCCAAGATCCACTACTCTTAATGCTTTTTCTTGTTCCTGTCTTAGTTATACTTCCAATAATGCCTAGAGCCTTCTCTATGCCTCATGTTTAGCCACATGTGAAACACATCTCCATTTCCAAGCTATATTAAAAATACTAGGCACAGTTTTTTTTTTCTAGTATAATTTTAGTTTTGAGAGAAAATATAAACCATAGCAATAAAAATGCCATGTAAAATTATCCCCATTCTTAAATATCCCTTGGCTATGTATTTCCACAGAGAATTCCAGTGCACTCTGTTTACTCTCTTGCTAATCAGCCTTCCCTTCAGATTTATTTTTCTTTTCAGCCCACTCAAGTCAGGCCTAGGAGATGTTATTTCTATATGCATCCATATGCGTTGAACATTTTTCTGAAGAAAGGTATTTCCTCTCATGAGAAGAAATTGGCAATGGTCTCTTGTTTCTTTCTTCTTTTTCCTTTTCTTTCTTCCTTCCTTCTTCCACCCCATCCCCACCTTTCCTGTTCTATCCTACTATTAGGACATTCTGAAAAATAGCTACAGTTCAGTGATGTCATTTAATAAAGATCACACCTGAGGTATAGTAGCTTCAGAATTAATAAATACTCCAGTAGGTCAATAGTGAGAAAGTATATAGAAGATGGGTTATCTATACAATGGGAAGTGCATTATAGACTATGGCAAGCATCATTAGCTCAGTTCCACTGATAAATGGAAAAAAACAAATTATCCATCACTTTCTATGTGCCAGGAAGCAGAAGAACATCACCCACTATTTTTTTTTAAATCTACAGCCACACTCTTCATTAATATCATTGTCTGTATTAACAGATTTCTGAAAACTGACACATGATCCTACACCTAATAAAATACAGAGCAAAGAGTCTAAAAATTTTATTCTGTTTGCAGAGCCCACATTTATATCCATAAATCAGGATTTGGGGCTCTTTGTGAGAGTGCTTCATAGTTACAGTGGACTTATTTTTAATGTTTTATTTCACCAGAATCCAAAATAATTGCCAAATAATTAGCAAGAAAATTACATTATTTTAAAATAATATCAATTATTTATATAAGATCTGTACTATACTGTGGAGAAGGCAATGGCACCCCACTCCAGTACTCTTGCCTGGAAAATTCCATGGACGGAGGAGCCTGGTAGGCTGCAGTCCATGGGGTCGCCAAGAATCAGACACGACTGAGCGACTTCACTTTCACTTTCAGGCATTGGAGAAGGAAACGGCAACCCACTCCAGTGTTCTTGCCTGGAGAATCCCAGGGATGGCGGAGCCTGGTGGGCTGCTGTCTATGGGATCACAGAGTCAGACATGACTGAAGTGACTTAGCAGTACTATACTGTAGTCAGTATATAATCTTCCATGTCTTTGATTTAAGGAAAAGTTATTAACATGTATTACCTCATAGTAAAATATGCAAAGTCTTCAGGATGACTTTAAAAACTGCATTGAGAAATGCATGCATGGTAACAAGAAGCATATTGAAAATACACAGAATGTCTTTATTTTATACATATTTTACTCCCTGCCTTTGCTCTCACACATTTTATTATTACTCCTCTGGCTTCTAAATAAGATTGATTGGTGAGTCGATTACAGGGGTGCCTGAGCACAGATTGTGGGAAGTCTTGGTGTGACTCAGTATGCCATAAATCAAACAGCAGGTGAGTGTTGGGGAACAATAGTTTCCTGGCTAACAAAATTTAATAATAAAAATACAAGTAAATAAAATAGCCTCCTTTAGAAAAAAATAACCAATATCAGTAGTAACTTTGGTAATATGTAGGATACAGTTACATATTTTCCTTTTATTTACAAATTATAAAATATAATATTAAAGCAATTACACTAGGCAGCTTGGGAGATTTACGTGTGGGGAAAACAAAAAACAAACAACTTACTTGTCAATGACATCACTCTAAAGTAGAGGAAGTAAAATTGAGCCCTATAGCACAGAATAGAAATTAACAGCAAATGTTTAAGATCATTTAGAATAGAAAAAAAATTGTGTTCCCTGAGGGAATGATTTGAAAAATAGAGAGTCTTAAAGGTGCTTCCATGCATATAATGATGTAAAACAATGACATTCAAAGTGGAAATGGCAATGTGAGTATTGATTCTCCCATTTTCGCAACCCAAAAGACAAAAACAGACTTCTTCATTTTCTTACTCTCACTCAGTATAAACACAATTTGGACATCCATTGCTCAATAAATACTCTTTTCATTCATTTTATCCCACTTTTCTTTGTTCATTTTTTAATTCCTTAGTATGTTCCAGTTACTACAGTGAAGTGAAGTGAAGTCGCTCAGTCGTGTCCAACTCTTTGCGACCCCATGGACTGTAGCCTACCACGCTCCTCCGTCCACAGGATTTTCCAGGCAAGAGTACTGGAGTGGGTTGCCATTTCCTTCTCCAATGCATGAAAGTGAAAAATGAAAGTGAAGTCGCTCAGTCGTGTCCTACTCTTAGCGACCTCATGGACTGCAGCCTACCAGACTCCTCCGTCCATGGGATTTTCCAGGCAAGAGTACTTTATCATAATTGTATATTAAATATGTTCATGGCCTAAAATGCTCAGCAAATTATAGACATTATGATTCAGTCAGAAGTCCACTAGACACAAAAAAGTGAAAATTTTTTTTTTATACAGACGGATGCTAATTGTGAAGATCTTTTTATTCTTCTAAGGTCCTTATAAATATTTAAAGATAGAAAATCTCCCTAACTGTAACAGCTGATTTAGGTATAATATTTGGAAAAAACATTTAAATGATACATTTTTCTGTGAGTGATTGATAATATCAGGTTTCACATAACCAGGGGGAATCATTAGTGTCAGTCAGAAGTTTAGATAATAATCTGGGATCACAATATGAATATTCCTGGGGATAATTTTTTCTCAAATTATGTTATATTTTATCTGGATTATTTTATCCCAGAGCTCAAAAATCTAATTTGCAAAGAAATCTTCATGAGGTTTTGAGAAAGAAAAAGAATCAAACTCTTAAGTATACAAAGAACCAAACAAGGTCTATGTGAACTTCTATCTATCCTCTAATCCGTTTCATAGTTTACATTCTTGGGTGTTTTGTTATATTCCCATCATTCCATTCAATGTAACTCTGAGTTATACTTGTGACTGTAATCTGGTTAAGATGTCATTCAGCAAACATCACATTTTCTTCCACATATTCCCTCCTTCTTAGTTACACCTCATCAGTTTCCAAGTTCAGCCTTGCCTTCCACCTGGCTTCCTAGTTTTGTTCATAACTTTGGTGTTGTCACAACTCAAGTCTCTCTTTTCCTCCCTTTAAGAACCTCAGTTACCTATATGTTCAGTTCAGTAGCTCAGTCGTGTTCCACATTTTGTGACCCCATGTACTGCCATATGTCAGGCTTCCCTGTCCTACACCTTCTCATGGAGCTTGCTCAAACTCATGTCCATTGAGATGGTGATGCCATCCAACCTTCTCATCATCTGTCATCCCCTTTTCCTCCTGCCTTCAATCTTTCCCAGAATCTTTTCCCAGCAATCTTTTCCAAGGAGTCAGTACTTCACGTCAGGTGGCCAAAGTATTGGAGTCTCAGCTTCAGCATCAGTCCTTCCAATGAATATTCAGGACTGATTTCCTTTAGGAAGGACTGGTTGGATCTCCTTGCAGTCCAAGAGACTTTCTAGTGTCTTCTCCAACACCGCAGTTCAAAAGCATTGATTGTTTGGCACTCAGCCTTCTTTATGGTCCAACTCATATCCATACATGACTACTGAAAGAACCATAGCTTTAACTAGACAGACCTTTGTCAGTTAAGTAATGTCTCTGATTTTTAATATGCTGTCTAGGTTTGCCATAGATTTTCTTCCAAGGAGTAAGCATCTCTGTATTTCATGGCTGCAGTCACCATCTGCAGTGATTTTGGAGCCCAAGAAAATAAAGTCTGTCACTGTTTCCATTGTTTCCCCATCTATTTGCCATGAAGTGATGGGACCAGATGCCAAGATCTTAGTTTTTTGAATAATGAGTTTTAAGCCAACTTTTTCACTCTCTTCTTTCACTTTCATCACGAAGCTCTTTAGTTCCTTTTGTTTTCTGCCATAAGCATGATGTCTTCTGCCTATCTGAGGCTATTAATATTTCTCCCTGCAATCTTGATTCCAGCTTGTGCTTCATCCATCCCGGCATTTCACATGATGTACTCTGCATATAAGTTAAATAAGCAGGGTGACAATATACAGCCTTGCCTTACTCCTTTCCCAATTTGGAAGCTAACTCATGTGTTAGATCACTTCATGTTGTTCTACAGTTCACTGCATATTTTCTTTTCTACCTGATTGTCATTTTAGATCTTTTGTATTGTCATATTTTCCACATGAGTTATCATTTTCCTACAGTGTTTAATCTGCCATTAATGCATTAATGCTACCCGTTCTTTATACCAGCATATTAGACATTGTACTTTCTGTCATATTAAATTTGATTTGGGTGCTTTTTTTTTTCCTTCAGTAGCTCTAATTAAGTTTTTTATACATATGTAATACATTTACAATAACTGTTGTAGAGTTCCTGTCTACTAATCAAACATCTGCTTCAGTTCTCAGTTGGTTTCAGTTGATTGCTGTTCTCTATTAAGAGAATCGTTGATCAGTTAAATAAAGACTATATCTTCCCAGATGAAGTTGAGCCACAGAGAAGTGTTGTGCTGTGTTGGATTTATAGAGTATTCAAAATAATATCATGAAATATGTGTGAGAAGTTCTACATGGTCTTAGAGTGGTTTTGGAAGACTTTTTGGTTTAGGGAAGACTAGTTGGTTCCTCTCTGAACAATCAAAGTGCTATTTTCCCTAATGGCAGGACACACATCTTTTGCAACAGAATGAAAAGCAAAAGAATGTATGTTTCTCACTTTACTGTTACATATTTAGGACAAGAACCACTTGAGGAAAAGGAAAGAAGTAGAACAATGTTCATTTCCAACAGTAAAACATTTTGAAAAGTTAATTTCTGACTAAAATAAAGCTCAATTTTGTGCAAGAAAATGGTTGGAATTTAACGATTCCTTGGCAAATGAGAAGAGAGGAGGACTTAATGTTTTCTGAGAAGCATTTATCATTCTTCTTTTGTTTGCACATTCATTTCCTCCCTGTATAATTCTGATAGAATGTGTCAAGAATGTAATTCTCTTTCTGGTGTTTGCTTTGTTTGCTAACCCAGAAAGGTTAGTATATGTTTCTGCATAAAGCAGGTCAAAGATGGCCTAGACATAAGTGTATGTTATGTTCTCATATCACATTGAAAGATTCTCACAACAGTTCAGGTGTCAACATTAATGGAGACTCACTATGTCCATTTTATAATTGGTGGATGTAGAATTTAGAAAGGTTAAAGGCTTGCAATTGTAAAATCTATGAAGGATTTATATATAAGCCCAGAATTTCTAGTTTCAAATCCAGTATTCTGCCCTTTGCCTCAGACATTTTTAAGTTTGCGAGTTAGAAGCAGTAGAACTTCTACTGTTTTAGATAAATCCAGTGAAATATGAAAATTGTAGTTTTCATTACATTTAAGATACAAATAAACTTTAGTCTACATTCATTTTTAATTAAAAGCTTCAGTTAGAATATTAATTTTATTTAAATAATGTTCCTAGAAATTTTAGAGAGAAAATAAAAAGTCTGTATGTGTGGAATGAAATCTGCGTTTGCTTTAACTCATTAGTTTACACATGCAAAATAAGTCTACCATTTTGTATATATAATTAAGATGCAAGGCCAGAATATCTTTTACTGCTTAATTAAAGCAATTAGGATATTAGTAGATCATAGTACACCTTACCTTAAGAGAAGTGAGCAGAATATATCACAGGCTATGATTCAGTAAATTGTCTTTGAGTTCAAAATACTCTTCACTTAATAAAACATAAAGCAAATTTGAGTGCGAATTAAAAGTTCATCCATTCTTTTTTTTTCTTTTATTTTTTAAATTTTCTGGCCACATCACGTGGCATGTGTGAGTCTAGTTCCAGGGACTGAACCTGTACCTACTGCAGTGGAAGTGTCCTAACTACCGTATTGCCAGGAAAGTCCCTCATTCATTCTTAACATTGTAGAGGCATTTAGGGGGGGGGGGGGAAAAACTTTAAAGTTTTTTTTTAAGTTTTACCTGCTTTTCAAGATTTGACTTGGTGCACATCGTCTAGAAGGGCTTCCACATGCTGTGACTTATTCAAAACAATGAAATCCCCATAGAAAGCACTTCTTTGCCTGGAGTGTCCTTTAATGCACCTTCCTCAGGAAACGGTGGTGGTGGTGGTAGCTGGTTGCGGGCTTCGGGAGACAGACCTTACCGGTGTCATTTTCTTTCCGTTAGAGAACTCTTTCCTCTCTCACCTTATCTGAGGACGGTTTTGAGGACTGGTCACTTTGCATTAGCATGGACTTAGAAATAATCTTGGAATCAAATTCCAGGCTAAACATTCATTTCCAGGTCAGTTAGGGCAGGGGCTTTATTTTTCTGAGTTTCAGTCTCAGTAATGATGCAATTGTATCTGCCTCATAGACAGGAGTAGATCTAGATTTTATGGGATGTCAGAATACTTTGGGGAGTCCTCTTTAAGGCAAAGGATACAAAATAAGGATGACTGTCAATATATTTATTTAAAATTAACAAATAAATCACAATATAATATAAATTTGAGAAGCTGACAATTTGTTATACTTAAAAAATTTTAAACTCTTTTTATAATTAACTTCCAGAGACATCATTTGTTACTACTTTGGCTTTGGCTATATATTCTCTAATTATTTCTTTATAACACTTTTGAATTATTATTTTCTTTAGAGAAAATGGTATTCAATATTTCCACTGTCCTGGTTGATTAGTGTTAAATTAATAACAATGTTTAGAAAAGGCACTTTCAGTTTCACAAATAAGTATTGATTATGTCATGTGGATTTTAAAGATTATTTTGAAACTTGGGAAACCTCCATTGAGTTTCTTTTGTATATGACATATTTCAAACATACTTTCTATACTGTTGCTGTAGGTTTATGTTCTATAAACAGGAATTTTATTAAATTGTATTTAGCATAATTATGTTTTTTTTTAACGCATGATGGTCTTGTGATCATGTACATCATTGAGTACATGCCTGAGATGCTCTGCTCTGATACAGGTGCTGATCAAAATCGAATATTCTTGTTACAATCTTATACTTCTTTGGATTGAGAGGATATCCAAATACCAACAAAATCTTTTGAGCCTTGTGCTTTTTCATACTTCTCTTATTTATGTATTTCTTTTGTTGAGTATCTTGGATCACATTTATATACCATCATGATCTCTAAACCTTTGTGACATGATGAGGGGTGACTAGGCACAGAGCCCTTAGGAATACCCACCTATACAGTAGATTCAAGATGCATTAACCATACGTGATAGGGGTTCCATCTACTAAATGCAAAGTTTATGTATCCCCACCTCAACTTCTGCTACCAGCTAGCAAAAGTTCCCATGGCTATTTAAATGTTCTCTGACCTAAGGAGAGACATGACAGAGGTGAAAGTGTTGCTTGAAGAGATACCAGTCTTAACTGTTAGAATATTTTAATTGTATAAATTGGTCATAATTATAGGACTGTGTGAACCAGTGCTAGAGTCTTACCTTTGAAAGAGTCCACGTGAGCAACTGGCTCTGAAGTTTAGGTTCATTAGGTACGTGGTAAATCTACTTCCAGTTTAATGTTTCAGTTCAGTTCAGCCGCTCAGTCATGTCTTACTCTTTGCAACCCCATGAAGTGCAGCACATCAGGCCTCCCTGTCCATCACCAACTCACGGAGTTCACCGAAACTCATGTCCATCGAGTCGGTGATGCCATCCAGCCATCTCATCCTCTGTCATCCCCTTCTCCTCCTGCCCCCAATCCCTCCCACTGTAAGAGTTTTTCCAATGAATCAAATCTTTGCATGAGGTGGCCAAAGTATTGGAGTTTCAGCTTTAGCATCAGTCCTTCCAGAGAACACCCAGGACTGATCTCCTTTAGAATGGACTGGTTGGATCTCCTTGCAGTCCAAGGGACTCTCAAGAGTCTTCTCCAACACCACAATTTAAAAGCATCAATTCTTCAGTGCTCAGCTTTCTTCACAGTCCAACTCTCACATCCATGCATGACCTTGACTAGATGGTCCTTTCTTGCCAAAGTAATGTCTCTGCTTTCTAATATGCTATCTATGTTGGTCATAACTTTCCTTCCAAGGAGTAAGCGTCTTTTAATTTCATGGCTGCAATCACCATCTGCAGTGATTTTGGAAACCCCCCAAAATAAAGTCTGACATTGTTTAATGTTTACTTAATGCGTAAACTGATTTCCCTGGTGGCTCAGATGGTAAAGCGTCTGCCTACAATGCAGGAGACCCAGGTTTGATGGAAGATGGAAGATGGAAGAGAAGGAAAAGGCAACCCATTCCAGTACTCTTGCCTGGAAAATCCCATGGACGGAGGAGCATGGTAGGCTTACAGTCCTTGGGGTCACAAAGAGTTGGACATGACTGAGCGACTTCACTTTCACTTTCAATGCAAAATTAAAGGGTGTGTGAGCTGTGTATATTTTGATATTACCCCCACAAAATCTATTGAAATATAATGCAAAAAGAAAGAATACCATGAATTATTTTTATTTTTCAAATTCAGAAAACCTTATTATCTTTAGAAGCAAGGTTCTAAAAAAATATTAGTAAGATTCTTTTTTTATCTCATCAACAAAGAATTGATCAAATATTTCTAGCTTATTTTTTTTAAGTCAGAGGATAGCATCTTATTAAAATATTACAAGATATATTTTAACTATAAACCTCAGATTAATAGTTGATGAAAATAGACAAATCTTTTGGTAAAATTAAGTACTTTCCTATTTTTCTTGAAATTTCTTGTCACGATTTTATCATGAGAAAAAAAGGAAACCTGTGATCATTTTACATGATCTAAATTAACTGAATAAGACTATTTGGAGAGTGTTAATTTTTTATTATCTTGTAGTGATTCCTTAATGATGAAAATATTCTCTTGAGACAATGTCTATTATATCATTTTTTAGAGGTCCAGGTCTTGTTGACTGAAAAAGGTACACAAATGAAAAGTTGCAAATTGTTTTCTTTGGCAGACAAAAATGAGAACTTAAGCCAAGAAGCCAGATCCTGGGATAGCACAGGGGGCTGTTCTGAAGATGTAGGGGAGGAGACAGGATATATAGGAGTGTTTGCAACAAAACTAGGTAGTCTGAAAGCCAAAAGACTACTGTTAACTAAAGAAAAAGCACATACCCAAAGTTAATGAATTTAATGCGTGTATGTGAACGGGCAGGAGACTGGGCTTATTGAAATCATTCCTTTGATACACACCTTAGGTATCTAGGGCCAGTATCTTGTTTCTTCCCAATCTGAATCCCCTTAGCTTACAAAGTCTCAGGTAACTACAGTAGCCAAAGGCTTGATGGTTGCCACATCCTTTGTTTACTGATGTGGCAGGCAACTTTCTTTGTAGACACTTTGCTGGGTCATTCTTTTAAATGTAATTCCAGAAATTTGCTGTTTTTTTTTTTTTTTTTTTATCAGCTTCCTGAAATTTTGTATGTTAGAATTTGCCATTTCATTTGATAATTTGAATTCCTTTTCCATTCTATTTTGTGATATCTAATATATAGAAAAATTAGGCTGGTCAAGTAGACAGGGATAGAGATTATTGCAAAATAGGCCTGCCTGATTTGGGAAAGAATGTATTAGTGTGCTTGGATCGCCATGACAAAATATCAGACTGGGGAGCTTATGCAACCAGAAAATATTTTGTCATAGTTTTGAAAGACAGTAGTCTAAGTTCAGGGTGCCAGGAGGGTTGGTTTCTGGTAACACCTCTCTTCCTGATTTGTAGATGAACGCCTTCTTATTGTGTCCTTACATGGCCTTTTCTCTGTGAATGCACACAGAGAAGGAGAGACCTTTATTTTACAAGAGGACTGATCCTGAGGTATTAGGTTCCCACCTTTATGACATCCTTTAACCTTAATTATTTCTTTAAAGATTTATCACCAAATACAGTCTCCTCAGGGCTTTAGGGCTTGAGCATATGAATGTTGAGGGAGCACAATTCAATCCATGTGTTGTTCAGTTGCTGTCCTGTCTGAATCTTTGCAACTCCAATATGCCAGATGCCCCTGTCCTTCACTATGTAACGGAGTTTGCTCAAATTCATAAGCATTGAGTTAGTGATGCCATCCGACTCTCATTTTCTGTCGCCTCCTTCTCCTGTCCTCAGTCTTGCCCAGCATCAGAGTCTTTTCCAGTGAGTCGACTTTTTGCATCAGGTGGCCAAAGTATTGGAATTTCAGGTTCAGTGTCAGTCCTTCCAATGAACACCCAGGACCTTTAGGATGGCTGGTTGGATCTCCTTGTAGTCCAAGGGACTCTCAAGAGTGTTTTCCAACACCACAGTTCAAAAGCATCAATTATTCAGTGTTTAGCTTTCTTTCTGGTCCAACTCTCACATCCATACATGATCACAGGAAAAAACCATAGCTTTGACTATACAAACCTTGGTGGGCAAAGTAATGTCTTTGCTTTTTTATACACTGTCTAAGTTTGTCACAGCTTTTCTTTCAAGGAGTAAGCATCTTTTAATTTCACAGCTGCAGTCACTGTCCAAAATGATTTTGGAACCCAACAAGATAAAAATCTGTCACTGTTTCAACTTTTTCCCCCTCTGTTTGTCATGATATGATGGGACCTGATGCCATGATCTTTGTTTTTTAAACGTTGAGTTTTAAGCCAGCTTTTATCACCCTCATCAAGAGGCTCTTCAGTTCCTCTTCACTTTCTTCCATTAGAGTGGTATCATCTGCATACCTAAGGTTATTGTTATTTCTCCCAGCCATCTTGATTCCAGCTTGTGATTCATCCAGTCCAGCATTTTGCATGATGTACTCCGTATATAAGTTCAATAAGCAGGGTGGCAACATACAGACTTGACATACTCCTTTCCCAATTTTGAACTAGTCCATTGTTCCATGTCTAGTTCTATGTCCTGTTGCCTCTTGATCTGCACATAGGTTTCTGAGGAGGCAGGTAAAATGGACTTGTATTCCCATCTCTTTCAGAATTTTCTACAGTTTGTTGTGATCCACACAGTGAAAGGCTTTAAAATAGTCAATGAAGCATAAGTAGTTGTTTTTCTGGGATTCCCTTGCTTTTTCTGTGATCCAAAAGATACTGGCAATTTGACCTCTGGTTCCTCTGCCTTTTCTAAATCCAGCCTGTACATCTGGAAGTTCTCAGTTCATGTACTATTGAAGCCTAGCTTGAGTGATTTTGAGCATTACCTTGCTAGCATATCAAATCAGCACAACTATATGGTAGTTTGAACATTCTTTGGCAATGCCTTGCTTTGCAATTGGAATGGAAAGTTACCTTTTCCAGTCCCATGGCCACTGCTGAATTTTCCAAATTTGCTGGCATATTGAGTGCAGCACTTTAACAACATCATCTTTTAGAATTTTAACTAGCTCAGCTGGAGTTCCATTACCTTCACTAGCTTTGTTTGCAGTAATGCTTCCTAAGGTCCACTTGACTTCACACTCCAGGATGTCTGGCTCTAGGTGAGTGACCACACCATTGTGGTTATCCGAGTCATTAAGACTTTTGTGTATAGTTGCTCTGCATATTCTTGCCGTCTCTTCTTAATCTCTTCTGCTTTGGTTAGTTCCTTGCCATTTCTGCCCTTTATTGTGCCCATCTTTGGATGAAATATTCCTTTGTTATCTGCAGTTTTCTTGAAGTCATTCCCATTCTGTTGTTTTACTGTTTCTTTGCATTGCTCACTTAAGAAGGCTTTCTTGGGTCTGCTTGTTATTCTTTCAAAATCTGCATTCAGTTGGGTATATCTTTCCCTATCTCCTTTGCCTTTTGCTTCTCTCTGTAACTGGGACTAATATAATGAGTGCTCAGATTATTAAAATATGTTCATGTTAAGATTAATTTGCTCAAAAACTCTACATAATGAATATTTAGATAATGAATATCCACTGTACTGTAAATTTTCTTTCTTTCAACACTTTATGTATGTACTCTGGTCTCTTCTTGCCTGCATGTTTCTAAAGAGAAAGTTAAAAGTGAAAGTTGCTCAGTTGTGTCTGACTCTTTGCAACCCCATGGGCTATACAGTCCATGGAATTCTCTAGGCCAGAATACCAGAGCCTTTCCGTTCTCCAAGGGAACTTCCCAACCCAGGGATCAAATCCAGGTCTCCCCCACTGCAGGCAGATTCTTTACACCTGAGCCTCAAGGGAAGTTCAAGAATACTGGAGTAGGTAGCCTTTCCCTTCTCCAGGGTATCTTCCTGACCCCGGAATCAAATGGGGGTCTCCTGCATTGCAGGCAGATTCTTTACCAACTGAGCGATCAGGGAAGCCCTTTCTAAAGAGAAGTCTAGTATAATTCTCACCTGCGTTTCTTTAAAACCATAATTCCTTTTCTCTGCATTCTTTCAAGATTTTTCTCTTTTAGTTGTTTGCAATTTGGTTATGATATGCATAGGTGTGTGTGTGTGTGTGTGTGTATATATATATATATATATGTATGTATGTATTTTAATATATTTATCTTGCTTGATGTTCTCTGAAGTATCTTGACCTGTAGTTTGGTGTCTGATATTAATTTAAAATTTTTCTGTCATTATTTGAAATAGTTTATCTGAACCTTCCCTCTTTCTTGTAGTATTTCTATAATACATATGTTTTACTTTTGAAATTGTCCTACAGTTCTTGCATATTCAATTCTTTATCATTTTATTTCTTTTCCTCTTTGCATTTTAGAATGCAGTTTCATTGGCATATTTCAAGCTCAGTAATTGATTTAAAGCTGTTTTAAATCTACTATGGAACCCATCACAGGCACTTTTCATTTCTGTTGCATTTTTTTTTTTTTTGGTAGCACTTGTTTTTATTCTTTCCATGTTTCTGCTTATAATACCCATCTGCTCTTGCATAGTGTTTACTTTTTCCATTAGAATTCTTCACATATTAATCGTACTTATGTTAAATTCTTCATCTGACAATTCAAAAGCTGTGCCTTATTTGAATCTGATTCTGATTCTTGCTTTGTCATTTTAAACTATGTTTTTCTTGCCTTTGACATGCCTTGTAATTTATTATTGAAAGCTGGGTAATAACAACTGAGGAAAATAGGCTTTTAGTGTGAGGTTTTATATTAATCTGGCTGGGCATTGGACTATCTTAATGATTACTATAGCTGGAAGTATCAGAGGCTTCAAATTTAGATAGTCTTGTTTTTGTCTCCCTTGTAGTCTTTGGACTTCCCCATCAATTGCTCCTCTGATAGAGTCTACATCTTGCAGTTATTTTATTTTTGTATTTATTTATTTATTTTTTTGGAGGGGGCAGTGAAAGCAACTGCTGTTATGGTGGAGCCCTGTTGGTGTGCTGGTGAGGTTTGAAAGATGGAAGGAGATTATAGAATTTCCAAATTCTATAATCCTGATTTGCATCTCAGTGTTTTAGGGGCAGGCCTATGCACCTAGGCTGTGGCTTTCATAAGGATTTCATAGTTCCCTTTTCTTTAGGTGAAATGGGAAAGCTAGAGGGGCATAGATTTTGAGAAATGCCTTTCCAATAGGTAAGAAAAGGCTCTTTTATCCCTGTAGAGTAAATATTGTAATGGAGCGCACTCTGGGCATATTTTGATGGTTACTTTTGCCCTGTCCTGCCAGTGTCTTTAGGGAATGTTTCTTGGCCGTTCATGTTGAAAATCTGGTGAAGTCTCTGGATTAAAAAGCCTGGAAAATGTGGGAGTCTCTCACAAGCCCCAGGAGGTTCTCACTCTCAAGTCAATGAACATGTTGTTGTTGTTGAGTTCTTAAGTCATGTCTGACTCTTTGTGACCCCATGAACTGCAGTGACCCAAGTTTCCTTGTCCTTCACTCTCTCCCAGAATTTGCTTGAACTCATGTTCATTGGGTCGGTGACGCCATTCAACAATCTCGTGAACACTAGCCTCCAGTAATTCATTAAGAGAATTTCTACTTAAATATCCCTACCAATTTATGACTCCAGGGACTTCTCCAATCAGCAAATCTCAGCAGTTACTCTATATTTGCTTGTTTCTCCAGATTTCAGGGCAGTGGTTTGCCCTGTGACCACGATCATCTGATTTATGCAGGAAAAGTCATGGCTTTTCAAAGAATTTTTTTCTCCTTTGCTTTGAAGTAAAGAATAGTAATGGCTTCTATACTTTTTACGTAAACATTAGAGCTGAAGCTGGAAGTTATACTGAAATTTTACTTCTCAAAACATTATGTCAACCTATAAATTATAATGTCTTAATTTCTAATAATCATAATGGCTATCACTTGAGAACTTACTTTGCATGAGGCATTTGTGTTAAGAACTTACATATCCTTCTTGATACAAGAACATACATAGAACATGGTATATTTCTCCATCTATTAGTGTCCTCTTTGATTTCTTTCACCAGTGTTTTATAGTTTTCTATATCTAGGTCTTTAGTTTCTTTAGGTAGATATATTCCTAAGTATTTTATTCTTTCCATTGCAATGGTGAATGGAATTGTTTCCTTAATTTCTCTTTCTGTTTTCTCATTATTAGTGTATAGGAATACAAGGGATTTCTGTGTGTTGATTTTATATCCTGCAACTTTACTATAGTCATTGATTAGTTCTAGTAATTTTCTAGTGGAGTCTTTAGGGTTTTCTATGTAGAGGATCATGTCATCTGCAAATAGTGAGAGTTTTACTTCTTCTTTTCCAATTTGGATTCCTTTTATTTCTTTTTCTGCTCTGATTGCTGTGACCAAAACTTCCAAAACTATGTTGAAGAGTAATGGTGAAAGTGGGCACCCTTGTCTTGTTCCTGACTTTAGAGGAAATGCTTTCAATTTTTCACCATTGAGGATAATGTTTGCTGTGGGTTTGTCATATATAGCTTTTATTATGTTGAGGTATGTTCCTTCTATTCCTGCTTTCTGGAGAGTTTTTATCATAAATGGGTGTTGAATTTTGTCAAAGGCTTTCTCTGCATCTATTGAGATAATCATATGGTTTTAATTTTTCAATTTGTTAATGTGGTGTATTACATTGATTGATTTGCAGATATTGAAGAATTCTTGCATCCCTGGGATAAAGCCCACTTGGTCATGGTGTATGATCTTTTTAATGTGTTGTTGGATTCTGATTGCTAGAATTTTGGTAAAGGTTTTTGCATCTATGTTCATCAGTGATATTGGACTGTAGTTTTCTTTTTTTGTGGGATCTTTGTCAGGTTTTGGTATTAGGGTGATGGTGGCCTCATAGAATGAGTTTGGAAGTTTACCTTCCTCTGCAATTTTCTGGAAGAGTTTGAGCAGGATAGGTGTTAGCTCTTCTCTAAATTTTTGGTAGAATTCAGCTGTGAAGCCGTCTGGACCGGGGCTTTTGTTTGCTGGAAGATTTTTGATTACAGTTTCAATTTCCGTGCTTGTGATGGGTCTGTTAAGATTTTCTATTTCTTCCTGGTCGAGTTTTGGAAAGTTGTACTTTTCTAAGAATTTGTCCAATACAATGTTCATGGATTGGAAGAATCAATATAGTGAAAATGAGTATACTACCCAAAGCAATTTATAAATTCAATGCAATCCCTATTAAGCTACCAACAGTATTCTTCACAGAGCTAGAACAAATAATTTCACAATTTGTATGGAAATACAAAAAACCTCGAATAGCCAAAGCAATCTTGAGAAAGAAGAATGGAACTGGAGGAATCAACCTACCTGACTTCAGGCTCTACTACAAAGCCACAGTCATCAAGACAGTATGGTACTGGCACAAAGACAGAAATATAGATCAATGGAACAAAGTAGAAAGCCCAGAGATAAATCCACACACATATGGACACCTTACCTTTGACAAAGGAGGCAAGAATATACAATGGATTAAAGACAATCTCTTTAACAATTGGTGCTGGGAAATCTGGTCAACCACTTGTAAAAGAATGAAACTAGAACACTTTCTAACACCATAGACAAAAATAAACTCAAAATGGATTAAAGATCTAAACGTAAGACCAGAAACTATAAAACTCCTAGAGGAGAATATAGGCAAAACACTCTCTGACATACATCACAGCAGGATCCTCTATGACCCACCTCCCAGAATATTGGAAATAAAAGCAAAAATAAACAAATGGGACCTAATTAACCTTAAAAGCTTCTGCACATCAAAGGAAACTATTAGCAAGGTGAAAAGACAGCCTTCAGAATGGGAGAAAATAATAGCAAATGAAGCAACTGACAAACAACTAATCTCAAAAATATACAAGCAACTCCTACAGCTCAACTCCAGAAAAATAAATGCCCCAATCAAAAAATGGGCCAAAGAAGTAAATAGACATTTCTCCAAAGAAGACATACAGATGGCTAACAAACACATGAAAAGATGCTCAACATCACTCATTATCAGAGAAATGCAAATCAAAACCACTATGAGGTACCATTTCACACCAGTCAGAATGACTGCGATCCAAAAGTCTACAAATAATAAATGCTGGAGAGGGTGTGGAGAAAAGGGAACCCTCTTACACTGTTGGTGGGAATGCAAATTAGTACAGCCACTATGGAGAACAGTGTGGAGATTCCTTAAAAAACTGGAAATAGAACTGCCTTATGATCCAGCAATCCCACTGCTGGGCATACACACCGAGGAAACCAGAAGGGAAAGAGACACGTGTACCCCAATGTTCATTGCAGCACTGTTTATAATAGCCAGGACATGGAAGCAACCTAGATGTCCATCAGCAGATGAATGGATAGGAAAGCTGTGGTACATATACACAATGGAGTATTACTCAGCCATTAAAAAGAAAACATTTGAATCAGTTCTAATGAGGTGGATGAAACTGGAGCCTATTATACAGAGTGAAGTAAGCCAGAAGGAAAAACACCAATACAGTATACTAACGCAAATATATGAAATTTAGAAAGATGGTAACAATAACCCTGTATACGACACAGCAAAAGAGACACTGATGTACAGAACAGTCTTATGGACTCTATGGGACAGGGAGAGGGTGGGAAGATTTGGGAGAATGGCATTGAAACATGTAAAATATCATGTATGAAACGTGATGCCAGTCCAGGTTCGATGCACAATACTGGATGCTTGGGGCTAGTGCACTGGGATGACCCAGAGGGATGGTATGTGGAGGGAGGAGGGAGGAGGTTCAGGATGGGGAACACATGTATACCTGTGGTGGATTCATTTTGATATTTGGCAAAACTAATACAGTTATGTAAAGTTTAAAAATGAAATACAATTAAAAAAAAAAACATACATAGAAGCTGAAGATACATAGTTTGGAGCTAGACTACCTGGGTTCCCAAATTCAGGTTTTATCACCACCATGGGGCCTTGAGGAAGTTACTTTTCTTTGCCTCAATTTTATAATCTGCTCATGAGGATATTAGTAGAAACCCATCTCACAGAGTTTCTGAGGATTTAATGAGGTAAGACATGAGCAGTACCTGGTACATTATGAGTGCTATGTGCTTGCTATTATTATTTCATTTTATCCCATGGTAATTCCCTGAAATAAATATTCTCTCGACAGAGAGAAACAAAGCCACAGGTGTTTTAAATTACTCAGTTTGTCACCTAAGTACTCTTCTGTAGCCAGTTCAGATTCCTAAACTACACATGTGACTTGGCGATAACACAGAAGAAAATTTCCACATCTTAATTTTCATAATTGACCACACAATTTTTATAACTTAACGTAATGCCTAGCTTACAGAAAGGAGTTAAATCTATTTAGAAGTTTATGTTTATCTTGATACTGTAGATGAATTATATGAGTTCCATAGCCCAGCTTAATATGCACAGTTTTAATAGGTAAAAATAGTCTTTCATGTAAGAAAAAAAATATATATGTCTGACTGTGTTCCAATTGGGACTCTTGCAGCATCCCAATTCTTTACTGTTTTTTTTACTGTTTTTGTTTAAGTAGTGTGTTTTCACAAGTCCACTCATCCAGTGTTGAAGTGATGGATAGCAATATCATGCAGGGCTTATAGAGAGCCAAGAAATCTCAGGTTCCTCCATGTGTTCCCATTCAGTTCCCCAGGGAACTAAAATACCTATTGTTTTCATCTGATTTATCTTTTTCACTTGTTCTTCCCGTTGTTTTGTTCTTCTCTGTGGGTGAGACCAGTACCCGTGCTTCAAATCAGCCAAGTCTCTTTTTAAAGCACCTCAGCTTGGACTTGCACTGGGAGTACCGATCATCAACATGATAAACAGGTTGTATGAATAATCAATATTTACAGCATGCAGAACTTCCAGCTTTCATATACCTTTGTCATTATTGGCATGCGATGCCTCTCCATCAAGCTTTGTTCTTGCTGGTAGCTTTGTTCTGCTTTCCCTAATATAACAGAAAGTGAAAAGTATGGTTTTCATTCTCAGGCAAACCATAAAACCCACAGTAGGAAAGAATGAAACTGCCAAACTCTTCTGAGAGGGGCTCCCACTTGGCGAATCTTTAAAAGCCCATAAATCTGGAATTATTTCACCTTTGAGTTGTCTTCTGGGGGGCTCCCCGCCTTCTGTTTACTGTTGTATTAACCTTCTTAGATATACCACACCCAGTAGGATTTCCCTCAACACTGATTATATCTTGACATACTAATAGTTCTTTCTTTCCAACGAATATTCAGACCTCCTTCCTAAGCATTCAGTTCCTTAGAATTTGGCCCCCAATCCATTATCATTTCAATATATTTCATAATAACTTGAAGGAGGTACAGTATGTAAACAATTTTGATTCACTGCTTTCATTTCTTCCAGAAAACATTACTCTCATTCAAAAGGAAAAAAAAAAAGTCAAAAATGATATACGGTAGTGTGTATGTGTGGTGGGGAGGAATGCGCATGCTTTCAAGTGTAGATGTACTAGATGGGATATTTTGACTGAGAAGAGAGATGAGGCTTTTATTTTCTTAGCATGTTAAGTTAGGTGCCACCCTTCTTCCAGTAAATGAATTTAAACCAGGCATTTTGTTAAAGCCAATGTGTCCCACCAGGCAGCAGGTTATCCCTACGTGTACATTTAAATTCAGTTAATTTGTATAGTGAAGCCTGGGCCTCTCCCAATGAATAAAGTATCCTAAGTACTTATCCTGTTAAGGTCAAAACATTTAAAATAAACATTTTTGCTATGGACAAAGGCAAGTGGGCATTGCGGTGGGAAGTGATTGATGTCTCATTGAAAATAAGAGTGAACCCAGAATGTTGTAAAGGAAACAGATGTTCTGCGAGTTATGTATATTCAGAATTAGATTTTTTTTTTAATTGAAGTGTTAGTCACTCAATTGTGTCTGACTCTTTGCGACCCCATGGACTATAGCCCACTAGGCTCCTGTCTATAGAATTCTCCAGGCAAAGATACTGGAGTCGGTGACCATTAAACAGGAGATCTTGTTGATAAAGATACACCCAATACAAAGATAAACCCAGGTCTCCTGCATTGCAGGCAGATTCTTTATAGTCTGAGCCACCAGAGAAACCAATAGTTAACTTACAATATTCTATTACTTTTATCTGTACAATTGACTCAATATTTTAATGTACTACAGATTGATCACCACAATAAGTCATTATCGTCTATCCCTATACAAAGTAATTACAAATCACTGACTCTATTTTCCCTGCTCTATGTTATTAATATATCCCCTTATTTATTTTATAGCTATGTTTATATACTTTATCCTCTTTACTTACTTTTCCCATTTCCTCACCCCCTTCCTTCTGATAACCACTAGTTCTCTGTATCAATGGGTCTATTTCTGTTTTCTATATTTGCTCATTTGTTTTGTTTTTTATATTCTGCATTTAAGTGAAATAATATGGTATCTGTCTTTGCCTTATCTCACACAGAAAATACCTTCTAGGTACATCTATATTGTCATAAATCCAAGCTTTTATTTATCTTTATGGCTAAGTAATATTCTATTGTAAACACACACACACACAACTTTTTCTATATACATTTATCTATTGATTGACACTTAGATTGCTCCCATATCTTGGCTATTGTAAATAACGTTGTACTGAAATACTGATATACATATAGCAGAGATAAACAAATGAATCTATGTCAAAATAGAAGCTTTTGCACAGGGAATTCCCTGGCAGTCCAAAGGTTAGGATTCCTCATTCTCACTGCTGATTGCCCAGGTTTGAACTCAGGTCAGGGGACTAAGATCCCATAAGCTGAACAAATCAAAACCACAATGAGGTACCACCTAAAACCAGTCAGAAAAACTGTTATCAAGGAGACAAGGAACAATGATTCTCTATTGGTGAGAATATGGAGAAAAGGGAAACCTTATGTAGTATTGATATGAATGTCAGCAGGTATAACCAGTATGGAAAACAGTATGGAAGTGCCTCAAAAAATTAAAACTAGATCTATCATACAGTCTAACAATTCCTCTTCTAGATGTTTATCTTAAGGAAACAAAAACTCTTAATTCCAAAAGATATATGCACCCCAATATTCATTGTAGCATTGTAGCTTAGGTACCAATGTTTTCTATTGTTACCAAAAAAAAACTACCACTGTTTCTAAAACCCATCCTGAACTGGTTACTATGAGTGAGTGTGTCTGTGAGTGAGAGAGAGAGAGAGAGAGAGAGAGAGAGAGAGAGATAATTAAAAGAAAAGTTACACAGTGGGCATTTTTAGTATCTCAGCTGATGGTGATAATGGCTACAGTTAGAACTGGACATGGAACAACAGACTGGTTCCAAATATGAAAAGGATATGTCAAGGCTGTATATTGTCACCCTGCTTATTTCACTTATATGCAGAGTACATCATGAGAAATGCTGGGATGGAAGAAGCACAAGCTGGAATCAAGATTGCTGGGAGAAATATCAATAACCTCAGATATGCAGATGACACCACCCTTATGGCAGAAGGTGAAGAGGAACTAAAAAGCCTCTTGATGAAAGTGAAAAAGGAGAGTGAAAAGGTTGACTTAAAGCTCAACATTCAGAAAACGAAGATCATGGCATCTGGTCCCATCACTTCATGGGAAATAGATGGGAAAACAGTGGAAACAGTGTTAGACTTTATTTTGGAGGGCTCCAAAATCACTGCAGATGGTGACTGCAGCCATGAAATTAAAAGACACTTACTCCTTGGAAGAAAAGTTATGACCAACCTAGATAGCATATTGAAAAGCAGAGACATTACTTTGCCAACAAAGGTCCATCTAGTCAAGGCTATGGTTTTTCCAGTGGTCATGTATGCATGTGAGAGTTGGACTGTGAAGAAAGCTGAGCGCCGAAGAATTGATGCTTTTGAACTGTGGTGTTGGAGAAGACTCTTGAAGAGTCCCTTGGACTGCAAGGAGATCCAACCAATCCATTCTGAAGGAGATCAGCCCTGAGATTTCTTTGGAAGGACTGATGCTAAAGCTGAAACTCCAGTACATTGGCCACCTCATGCGAAGAGTTGACTCATTGGAGAAGACTCTGATGCTGGGAGGGATTGGGGGCAGGAGGAGAATGGGACAACAGAGGAAGAGATGGCTGGATTGCATCACTGACTCGATGGACGTGAGTCTGAGTGAACTCCAGGAGTTAGTGATGGACAGGGAGGCCTGGCGTGCTGCGATTCATGGGGTCACAAAAAGTCGGACATGACTGAGTGACTGAACTGAACTGAACTGATGTTGCATTATTATTGAATTATTTCCAATTTATCATTATTAGATTTGTTGAGCACTTGAAAGCTCCATTATGATTTTTTTTTCTAAATATGTGAAAATGAGTATTTTAGAAACAAAATATATTGTGGTGTAACCAATCAAGTATTAATACTCCAGAAAGCCTAGAGTATTAATGAAAGCTGCAGTATTAATGAAGAGATAATCTCAATTTTATTTTTGAGGTTATGAAGTTAATTCAAACCAGTGTTCCACTGGCAATGTTTCAAACTATAATAAAAAATGCCATGACAAGAAAAAAATGAGTTGAGTACTATAGATGTCACATTTATCTTTGCTCTTGCTTCTAATAACTTAGAAAATCCACTGGGTGTGTTTTCATATATACATTCACTGACACCACTGTCATACAAGCAGTGACAACTGGACAGTTCATTCTTTCCTCATTGGTGGCTGAAAGTAATTCTTTTTTCTAGAAGGGATTTTAATTCACAGAAAGACATATCAATCATCTACTGTCTTGGACTATATTGTCAAGGTATCCGTTTTCATATCAATCAGTCTTGAATTTAAATCTATGTACCAGTTCATGGACAATGTTGGATGCGTTTATAAACTTTTCTGACATGCTTATTTTTTAAATCTATATGAAAAGAATATAGTGGGATAAAAATTTTTAGAGTTGCAGGGGTGTCACGAAGACTGAAGAATGAGCAAATTGTGGTGTGATGAGTGGTGTTTGCTGCTATTTAACCTACTTGCCTCTCTCTTCTTGTCAATATCATTCCCAAGGGTATTGTCTTGGCTACATATTAGTTCCTATTACAAGTTGTTGGAATTTTACACACTGAAATAGGGCATCAGGAAGATTAGTTTGTTTATTAACAGAGGTAAATCTTTTCATTCTGGTTTTTCTGGTATTCTATAATAGTTCTATTAGCATTAACGCCACACAACTATTATAAATTATACATCATTCAAGGACTACTTAATTTTCTGCTGTATTATTTAGAAAATGTTGACTTTGGCTTTATTCAGTGTTAGATAAGTTGGTCAGAACTGCCTAGTTATGCAATGTTAGGGGGCATGTAATGCAAATTTAACAAAAAGCCATACAATTTGTACAGTTAACTAGGGTTAAAAAAAGAGAATGAGTTGTGATGCTTCATATCATAATCAGCCTATGAAGCAGTGAATTAGCTGATGAATTATTTTGAGCTATTATAGTTAATGAGAGTAGTTTTTCATAAAGATTGTAACTGTGAAGAAAATTACTTTAATAGGGTTTTAAATAATGAACTTCTTGGATGTTAATAGTATTATTTTACTAATTGAGCTTTCTTTTTTTTTGCTCAATGAGATTGATTTCTTAGGTGTAATAACTTATTGATACATACATTTTTGCTTATGATATTTATCTTTATTCCACTACTACTTATTAAGTATTATTATTGTTGTTCAGTTGCTCAGTCATATACAACCCTCTGCAACCCCATGGACTGTAGCACGCCAGGCTTCCCTGTCCTTTACTATCTCCTAGAGTTTGGTCAAACTCATATTCATTGAGTTGGTGATAGTATCCAACAATCTCATCCTCTGTCAACCACCTCTCCTACTGTCTGTAATCTTTCTCTGTGTCAGAGTATTTTCCAATGAGTTGGCTCTTTGCATCAGGTGGCCAAAATATTGGAGCTTCAGCTTCAGCATCAGTCCTTCCAATGAATATTTGGATTGATTTCCTTCAGGATTGATTGGTTTGCTTGTGCAGTCTCTGGGACTCTCAAGAGTTTTGTCCATCACCAGTTCAAAAGCATTAGTTCTTCTGTGCTCAGCCTTCATTATGGTCCAGTTCTCACATCTGTATGTGACTACTGGGAAAAACATAGCTTTGACTTTAAACCTTTGACAGCAAAGTGATGTCTGTGCTTTTTAATACACTGTCTAGGTTTGAATAGCATTCCTTCCAAGGAGAAAGCATTTTTTAAGTTTATAGCTGAATCAGTGTCCACAGTGATTTTGCTGCTAAGTCGCTTCAGTCATGTCTGACTCTGTGCAACCCCATAGACAGCAGCCCATCAGGCTCCCTCGTCCCTGGGATTCTCTAGGAAAGAACACTGGAGTGGGTTGCCATTTCCTTCTCAATGCATGAAAGTGAGAAGTGAAAGTGAAGTCGCTCAGCAGTATCCGACTCTTCGCGACCCCATGAACTGCAGCCTACCAGGCTCCTCCGTCCATGGGATTTTCCAGGCAAGGGTACTGGAGTGGGGTGCCATTGCTTTCTACACAGTGATTTTGGAGCTCCCCCAAAATAAAATCTGTCACTGTTTCCAGTTTTTCCCCTTCTATTTGCCATGAAGTGATGGGACCGGATGAGTTTAATACAAAGCAAACCTGGGTTTTATCAAGTGACTCAGCAGTAAATAATCTACCTGACAATGCAGGAGACACAAGAGAAGCAGGTTTGATGCCTGGGTTGGGAAGATCCCCAGGAGTAGGAAATGGCAACCTATTCCAGTATCCTTTTTTTTTTTTTTTCAATTGCAGGAGAAATTTATTTTTTATTTTTATTGTTTAAATTTATTTTAATTGGAGGCTTATTACTTTACAATATTGTATTGGTTTTGCCATACATTGACATGAATCCAATATGGGTGTACACATGTTCCCCATTCTGAACCCCCCTCCCATCTCGCTCCCCATCTTATCCCTCTGGGTCATCCCAGTGCACCAGCCCTGAGCACCCTGTATCATGCATCGAACCTGGACTGGTGATTTGTTTCACATATGATAATGTACATGTTTCAATGCCATTCTCCCAAATCATCCCACCCTCGCCCTCTCCCACAGAGTCCAAAGACTGTTCTATATATCTGTGTCTCTTTTGCTGTCTCACATACAGGATTATTATTACCATCTTTATAAATTCCATATATATGCATTAGTATACTGTATTGGTGTTTTTCTTTCTGGCTTACTTCACTCTGTATAATAGGCTCCAGTTTCATCCACCTCATTAGAACTGATTCAAATGTATTCCTTTTAATGGCTGAGTAATATTCCATTGTGTATATGTACCACAGATTTCTTATCTGTTTGTCTACTGATGGACATCTAGGTTGTTTCCATGTCCTGGCTATTATAAACAGTGCTGTGATGAAAATTGGGTTACACATGTCTCTTTCATTTCTGGTTTCCTTGGTGTTTATGCCCAGCAGTGGGATTGTGAGGTCATATGACAGTTCTATTTTCAGTTTTTCAAGGAATCTCCACACTATTCTCCATAGTGGCTGTACTTGTTTGCATTCCCACCAACAGTGTAAGAGGGTTCCCTTTTCTCCACACCCTCTCCAGCATTTATTGCTTGTAGACTTTTGGATCGCAGCCATTCTGACTGGTGTGAAATGGTACCTCATTGTGGTTTTGAATTGCATTTCTCTGATAATGAGTGATGTTGAGCATCTTTTCATGTGTTTGTTAGCCATCTGTGTGTCTTCTTTGGAGAAATGTCCGTTTAGTTCTTTGGCCCACTTTTTGATTGGGTCATTTCTTTTTCTGGAATTGAGCTGCAGGAGTTGCTTGTATATTTTTGAGATTAATTCTTTGTCAGTTGCTTTGTTTGCTGTTATTTTCTCCCATTCTAAAGGCTGTCTTTTCACCTTGCTTATAGTTTCCTTTGTTTTGC
The DNA here is from genome assembly GCF_027580195.1 of Bos mutus. Classification (NCBI taxonomy): domain Eukaryota; kingdom Metazoa; phylum Chordata; class Mammalia; order Artiodactyla; family Bovidae; genus Bos; species Bos mutus. The sequence continues at coordinate 98,742,586 of NC_091624.1, read as the reverse complement.
TGAAGCTTTTAATTTTAATTAGGCCCCCTCTGTTTATTTTTGCTTTTATTTCCAATATTTTGGGAGGTGGGTCATAGAGGATCCTGCCGTGATTTATGGAGAAATATACCGTGTTCATGGATCGGAAGAATCAATATAGTGAAAATGAGTATAATACCCAAAGCAATCTATAGATTCAATGCAATCCCTATCAAGCTACCAATGGTATTTTTCAGAGAACTAGAACAAATAATTTCACAATTTGTATAGAAATACAAAAAAACCTTGAATAGCCAACGCATTCTTGAGAAAAAAGAATGGAACTGGAGAAATAAACCTGCCTGACTTCAGTCTCTACTACAAAGCCACAGTCATCAAGACAGTATGGTACTGGCACAAAGACAGAAATATAGATCAATGGAACAAAATAGAAAGCCCAGAGATAAATCCACACACCTATGGACACCTGATCTTCAACAAAGGAGGCAAGAATATACAATGGAGTAAAGACAATCTCTTTAACAAGTGGTGCTGGGAAAACAAAAAGCTAATTTAACAGAAGGTGAACAAACTTGTATGTAGCTATAGAGGATCATGTGACCTCCAGATGGATGTAAAAATTTTGATATTTGCTAGTGGTGGTAATTCAACTATGGTGAGGTTCCTTTTAAATAAAGTAGGTTTAGGAATAATCTAGGGTAAGAGAGGCAATGGCAACCCACTCCAGTATTCTTGCCTGGAGAATCCCTTGGATGGAGGAGCCTGGTAGGCTGCAGTCCATGGGGTTGCTGAGTCAGGCATGACTAAGCGACTTCACTTTAACTTTTCACTTTTATGCATTGGAGAAGGCAATGACAACCCACTCCAGTATTCTTGCCTGGAGAATCCCAGGGACAGAGGAGCCTAGTGGGCTGCTGTCTATGGGGTTGCACAGAGTTGGACACAACTGAAGCGACTTAACAGCAGTAGCAGCAGCAGCTGGGAAAACTGGTCAACCACTTGTAAAAGAATGAAACTAGAACACTTTCTAACACCATACACAAAAATAAACTCAAAATGGATTAAAGATCTAAATGTAAGACCAGAAACTATAAAACTGCTAGAGGAGAACATAGGCAAAATACTCTCTGACATAAATCACAGCAGGATCCTCTATGCCCCCCCCTCCAGTATTCTTGCCTAGAAAATCTCATAGGCAGAGGAACCTGGTGGACTACAGTCCATGGGGTCTCAAAGAATTGGACATGACTGAGTGACTAAACAATAAAGCAAACCTACTAGATATTGATTATTGATATAAAAAGATAATAAGACAAGGTAGATATTAATTTAGCTATATGAAAATGACAATGAGAATATATGGCCAATTATGGAATGAGAATGGACTGAATATTTATACATTTTAAACTTGTAACATCATACAATGGGATCTTGGCATGTGGATGAAATTAGATTTAACTACAAATATTAGAAATACTGAGGCATAAAAAGATACAGTTTATCTTTGTTGTACATAAATATCATTGGTCATGGGCTGCTATAGGAGCCCCAATGCCATCAGGGAACAAGGGTTTTTTTCCTTTTCGCTCCTGGATCATAAATTATTTATAGTTTCAATTCTCAAAATTATTGCATAAAAAGGGCACCAAATCAAAGCCCACAGGCCAAATCCACCCTGCCAAGTTCTGTATATAAAGTTGTTTAGGAACACAGCCACCTCCATTTATTATTTGTTGTCTAAGCCTGCTTTCATGATACAAATGGCAGGATTGCGTAGTTGTGACAAAGACTATAGTCCTACAAAGCCAAATGTTGATATCTAACCCTTTATAACAAATAGTTCGCTGATTCATAATCTAAGATAGCACTATCTATTAGAGTATAGTGTGAGTCTTTAAGTGCGTTTATGAATCCATAAGGGTGAGGCTTTAAGCCAATAGCATTGTGACCTTATAGAAAGGTTACAGAAATTATTGTTTCCCCTTTCTCTCTTTCTTTCCAATATATGAAGGTATTGTGAGAAGGTGACCACTGACAAGCCAGGAAAAAAGCTGTCACCAGAATCCAGCCACATTGACACCCTGATCTCTGACTTAACAGCCTCCAAAATTGTGAGAAAACTATATTCCTGTTGTTTAAGCTACTGTATAGTTTTGTTATGAGGATTGAAACTCATTAAATAGACAAATATAAATATATAGACCATCATCTCTACAGGTCTCAAATTAAGTTTTATAATATTGTCAAATTTGAGATAGTATCTACAACAGAAAAGAATACTTAAGTTTTAGTTAATTTTAACACAGTTTCATATTAAAAGAGTAGAGTTCAATCACCAATTGGCTTTTATTAATTTAGCATTGGTAAGTATGTATTGTCTAAATTTTATTAATCATTAAATATTTGTGTAATTTTCTAAAATATGATTTGAGCATCTAGTGAGATACCCATGGTTGAGTCACTTAGTAATTAAGGATTTCAGAAACCCTTTTTTTCCCACTTTCATGCAGAAGACAGAAAATCTATATACTTGCTTTCCTAGCCTTTCTTGAATGTATGAGTTTCTTGGAAGCAATTCTATCCAATTGAACATGACAGTTTGGGGGAGCTTCTGAAAAGTGCTTGGCTTTTTCTTATAAGAAGAAAATATAATGTTTGTCTCTAGGTCTCCTAGTTCATTTGACTGTTAATGCAGGTACAGTGTTTACTACCAGGGAGGCTGTTTGTCAATAATGAAGGAAAGGAAATATCATCACAGATATACCAGTTCTAGTATTTTGGGTGACTGGATGAACTTCAGTGCACATTTGCCTCTTTGCAACTTGGTATGAAAAAAAAAAAGTCAAATATTAAGTCATTGAATTTTAAATATTCTGTTTCATGCAGCCAGATATTCTTAATCAATAAACCCAGTGCATAGTTTAAAATATTGCTTTACATTCAGTTCAGTTCAGTCACTCAGTTGTGTCTGACTCTTTGCAACCCTGTAGACTGCAGCATGCCAGGCTTCCCTGTCCATTACCAACCCCCAGAGCTTACTCAAACTCATGTCCATCAAGTCAGTGATGCCATCTAACCATTTCATCCTCTGTTGTCTCCTTCTCCTCCTGCCTTCAATATTTCCCAGCATCAGGGTCTTTTCTAGTGAGTCAATTCTTCATATCAGGTGGCCAAAGTATTGGTATTTCAGCTTCAGCCTCAGTCCTTCCAATGAATATTCAGGACTGATTTGCTTTAGGATTGACTCGTTCGACCTCTTTGCAGTCCAAGGGACTCTTAAGAGTCTTCTCCAACACCACAGTTCAAAAGCATCAATTGTTTGGCACTCAGCCACGCCGCTGCTACTGGACACTGACAGCAAACACTGAGGTAGAACTTATGGCGAGATGAGAGCAGTAGGCAGAATGAATGCTTATTTCCAGAAGGGTTTATATGGAGTTGGCAGAGTAGAAGGACACACTTTACATTAGAATTACAGACGTGGTTATTGCTGATTATGATTCTGAATACTTCAGTGTCTCCTGAGGATGCATGTGGCAAGAATACTGGAGTAGGTTATCATTTCCTTCTTCAGGAATCTTCCCAATCCAGGGATTGAACCCACATTGCTTACATTGGCAGGTGAATTCTTTACCACCTGTACCACCTGGGAAGCCTCCTGAGGCTGATAAGAAAGTAAAGAAATGCTTGGAGAGAATTGCTCCTGTAAGATAAAGGCATACTCAGTAAAAAAAAAAAAAAGGGTTCAGAAAGCTTCAAAATGGAAGCTATCAAGGAAGAGTAACAAACAATAGAACTAAAAAGACTAAAGATCTCTTCAAGAAAATTGGAAATACTAAGGGCATATTTCATGCAAAAATGGGCACAATAAAGGGCAGAAATGGCAAGGACCTAGAAGAAGCAAAATAGATTAAGAAGAGGTGCCCAGAATACATGGAAAAACTATCCAAAAAAGTCTTACTGACCCAGCTAACCACAATGCTGTGGTCACTCACCTAAAGCCAGACATCCTGGAGTATGAAGTCAAATCAGTGCAAACCTTAGGAAGCATTACTACAAACAAAGCCAGTGGAAGGGATTGAATTCCAGCTAATCCATTTCAAACCCTAGAAGATAAGCTGTTAAAGTGCTGCACTTAATATGCCAGCAAATTTGGAAAACTCTGTAGTGGCCACAGGACTAGAAAAGGTCAGTTTTAATTCCAATCCCAAAGCAAAACAATGCCAGAGAATGTTCAGACTATTGTACACTTGCAATCATTTCACATGGTACAAAGGTAATGCTCAAAATCCTTCAAGCTAGGCTTCAATAATACAGGAACCCAGAACTTCAAGATGTAGGGGCTGGACTTAGAAAAGACAGAGGAACCAGAAATCAAAATGCCAACATCTGTTGCTGCTGCTGCCAGGTCGCTTCAGTCCTGTCCGACTCTGTGCGACCCCATAGATGGCAGCCCACCAGGATTCCCTGTCCCTGGGATTCTCCAGGCAAGAACACTGGAGTGGGTTGCCATTTCCTTCTCCAATGCATGAAAGTGAAAAGTGAAAGTGAAGTCACTCAGTCCTGTCCGACTCTAGCGACCCCATGGACTGCAGCCTACCAGGCTCCTCCATCCATGGGATTTTTTAGGCAAAAGTACTGGAGTGGGGTGCCACATCTGTTAGACCATAGAAAAAGCAAGGGAATTCTTAAAAAAAAAAATCCACTTCTGCTTCATGGACCATGCTAAGACCTTTGACTGTGTGAATCAGAGCAAACTGTGGAAAATTCTTGAGGAGATGAAACTAGAAGACCACCTTATTTGTCTCTTGAGAAACCTGTATGCAGAGATCAAGAAGCAACAGAACTGGTACATGGAACACAGGACTGGTTGAAAATTGGGAAAGGGATGCATCAATTCTGTGTATTATCACCCAGCTTATTTAACTTCTAGGCAGGATGCATCATACAAAATTCCAGGCTGGATAAATCACAAGCTGGAATCAAGATTACCAGGATAAATATCAGCAGCTTCAGATATGCAGATGATACCACTCTAATGGAAGAAAGTGAAGAGAAACTAAAGAGCCTCTTGATGAGGGTGGAAGAGGAGAGTGAAAAAGTTGGATTAAAACTCAACATTCAGAAAACTAAGATCATGGCATCTGATCCCAACACTTTATGGCAAATAGGGAAAAAATGGAAATAGTGGCAGATTTTATATTCTTGGGCTCCAAAATCACTATGGACACTAACTGCAGCTCCAAAATTAAAAGATACTTGTTCCTTGAAAGAAAAGGTATGATAAACCTAGATAGTGTATTCCAAAGCAGAGACATCACTTTGCTGACAAAGGTCCATAGAGTCAAAGCTATGGTTTTTCCAGTAGTATGTATGGATGTGAGAGTAGGACCATAAAGAAGGCTGAGTGGGGAAGGATTGATGCTTTTGAACTATGATGGAGAAGATTCTTGAGAGTACCTTGGACTTGATTAGGGATCAAACCAATCAATTCTAAAGGAAATCAACCCTGAATATTGTTTGGAAGGACTTATGCTAAAGCTCCAGTGCTTTGGCCACCTGATGTGAAGAGGTGCCTCATTGGAAAAGAAATTGATGCTGGGAAAGATTGAGGGCAGGGGGAGAAAGGAACGACAGAGGATGAGATGTTTGGATGCCATCACAAACTCAATGGACCTGAGTGTGAGCAAACTCCAGGAGATAGTGAAGGACATGGAAGCCTAGTGTGCCGCATTTCATGGGGTCACAAAGAGGTGGACTTGACTTGTTGACTGAATAACAAATTAAGGTTTTTTTGTTTGTTTGTTTGTTTTTTATCCAGATAAAAATTCAAAGGGTATTTTAGCCTCAAAAAATAGCTGTCCAACTATGTTGTTTGATTGTTCTTTCAAAATGGATCTTTCAAGCCATCTTCTCTCCATGTCTGCCTTATCAATGCTAATTCAGATCACCACCTGACCTACTTAAGAATCCTCCGATTTTTCATTCTTCTGCACTCACTCCCCACTCAAATCCTTTTCTTACTAGCTGCTATAGAATTGTCTTTAGGAGAATGGAGATCATGATCACTCTACTCCTTTAATCTTGTAGTAGACACTATTTCACTTAAAGTAAAATGTTTGTAAGTCATTCTGCATAACAAATATCTAGAAAGTATAAAGACAAGCTAGAAAAATAAAGCAAAGTGGGCAACAAAATAATATCAAACCCTTAGAATTAAATCTGGATTATCTGAAGTGACAAATAAACCAACTAAAATGCATAAACAAAACACAACTTTTAATGCTTTTTGGACAGCTAATATCTTTATGATAAGACCTATTCATTTTTCTGGGAAATGTTTCCAAGAAAAAAGACAGAGTAAAAACAAAAGACATTGCCTAACCAGTTATCCTGAATGGCATTAAACTCTCAGTGTGTGAAAATGAGTATGACATAGTTTATTACAAAATGGGTGAAATAGCTTCATGCAGATTAGCAGAAAATCTTGGCTTGTACGTCGACATTGCTGAAAGCATTTATACAAAGGAAAAGCCAAGTACTCCCTGGTGTAATACACACCATGATCTATTGTTGGAACAAGAGTCTGAGCTGTAAACCATTGGGAACACAGGGAACAAAATTGTTTACCCATGACTTTATGCAGATGCTTTACTTTTACCAAACATTTTTCATTGTTTCCTGTAGAAACTACTGAGATTTTTTTTTCACACAGTGAAAACGGAGTAAAACAATACTTCACAGGGGAATGTGTGCAGTTTTAGATGGGGAAAAGATTGGTTCAGCACAAGGATAACTCTCAAAATTTTGTATTTGCTTAACTTGCATTCAGGGGTCTGAGATCAAGAATCAAGTTATAGAGTTGTGCTCTTTGTTTTTTTGGTTGATGGAACTGTGACAAATGGGACTGCAATATGGAAAAAGGGACCAAACAATTATGAGAAAATTATGAGACCATGAAGTTATTAGCTGGAGACCTTAATATGGTGGGTCATATATTACCAGAGAAAATTCCCAGACTCCTTTAATTTTACGTTGCCAAGAATGTGCTGTAGTTATAATATGTATTAATGTATCTTTCTTCATCTCAGTTTAAGAGCAACTTTGCAATGGGTACAATGCTACATCCTAGGGTTTTGTTGATGCATAAGACTCAGTCCTTTCTTAGAAAGTTCTTGGTCCAGTTTGAGAAATGAGAAATTCGAACAAAGAATAACAGGGGCTCATCACGTAATGACTCAAGTTGTGCTGCATTTGGTCAAAGAAAGAATTACTGACTGTTTTCCTGTGATAATTAAAGAAGGGTCCATGGAGGTTGGTACATGTAAGACAAATATTGTGAAACCAGTTTGAAATAATTTTATCTTCATGTGTAGCAAATGTAAGGAGTTAATAATAATAAGAAGAAAAATAACATTGCTATGTATAGGCTTTTGGTGTTCTATTTTTCTTTCACAATGAATAACATCTCATATATAATGAGTTTTATTTGCTGAATTATCTAATCTTCCGAAGCTTACATGCCACACGTTCAGTCCAGATACCATCTTATTTTATATTCACTTTTAATTTGCAATTGATGTGTAATTTAAACATCCTGCATACATTATCTTTCATTAGTCTGATGGAAAAAAGCAACTTTAACAATTAATATGTCTCATTTGTATTTAGCTTAAATATTGACTCAATGGACATGAGTTTGAGCAAATTCCTAGAGATAGTGTAGGATAGGGAAGCCTGGTATGCTGCTGTCCATGAAAATCACAAAGTATCGGACATGACTGAGCAACTGAACAAAAACAATTTATCTGTTTAGCATAAATATTTATATGTTTCACTATATATATATATATACATTTCACAATATATATGAATATATTTCACAGTATAGCAGTCTCTGAATTCATATCTACTGTTCCTGCTTTCACATGGCTTAGTAGGTGGCTTGCATTTTGTTATTGATCTATTTTTTCTTCCCTCTGCTTAAAAGACTTGAGTAAATTAGTTATTTGCATGTAGTCCTTTTGTATGACTAAATCAAGGAAGAAAAATGAAACCTACACTTTATAGAAATGAAATCATTACAGTGGACCCTGTATTACTTATGAGTCAAGTTAGATGTATTCAGTCACAGCACTGCCTGACACCTCTTTCTGCTGCTACAGAGTAAGGTCTGTGACTGATGATGTATAACTCATGAGGATAGGAGGCAGAATTGATGGGAATGGAAATTCAGAATGGCCAATTTTTGATTCAGGCTCCTAAAATTAGGCAGCCATGCTGATCAGCTCCCAGTATTACTAGCGAGGTTACAGACACAACCAAATGCTGTTAAATTCATAAGACATAAATTTAATGAAACTGCAGTCCTTCAGTCACCAGTGAGCATTTGTTTCCCATAGGACACAGAAAATAAGCAATCTTTCAGACCCATTCTTTCAATTAAGGAGATGGGAGGAAATCTGTTGTGCAGAGCAATTCAAAATGTTTTAAAGTGAAATAAAGTGGCTGAAAGGAACGGTCACTTGTGTCAAATTCAATCTTTTAACTGCAAATTTGACTGGTACGATGTTTCAGGATAGAATTAGAGATGAGGTGACAAGGTCTTCAGAGTCATTATAGAACTGAGAGAATTGAAACACGCTTCTTCAGGTAAGACATGGAAATCACAAACCTTATTTTTAGGTTAGTGAGGTTAAAATGAGAAAAAAATATGAAAGATCTGAAACATAATAGAGTAATAAATAAAAGGCAATGTCCTCTCCTCTTTTTTGCTAAACATCCCTTAGTAGTGATAGGGAACGAGTTATTCTTAAAAATTCTGGAGCCATTCGTTAACTTTTGCCTGTTTAAATAATTATGTAATTAGAGAAACTACATCCTGTGTAAGTAATTGTGGAGAAAACCATAATTTATATCATTCAAAGTAATTTTGCATGGTGATAACCAAAGTGGAGTCTATGGTTTATACAATGAAAGGCAAACTGTAGTCTCTTTAAGTTTCAAAATAGGTTAAAAACATGAGAGTGAAAATTATGGTCCAGATAGTGATTTCTGTTGATGTAAAAATGTGCATTTCCTAAGTGCATAAATGGAGATATTCTTTAGGCAGAAAGAAAGTTTCTAATAGGGATAGATAAAATTACAGAAGTTGTTAAGAGCTGAAGGAACTTTCATAAAGGAATTGCATCAAAAATGATAATTAACAGTGAAACATCTTCTACAAATCATCTAAACACTCAAGAAGATTAACAGAATTAAAAAAATAAATCTCAGATTTTCAGTGGCAGAGAAGCAGACGATTTAGTTCAATATAATTCAAATCACATGTATTAAATATTTATCAAATGGTAAATATGTACTGGGCATGAAATAGTCATAAGACATTTTCATTCACTGCCCTATAGAAGCTAATATTTCACTGAGGAGGAAGGCAAGTTGGCAGATATTTCTCTTTTTTTTTTTTTTTTTTTTTTTTTAATTTTATTTTATTTTTTAACTTTACAATATTGTATTGGTTTTGCCATATATCAAAACGAATCCACCACAGGTATACATGTGTTCCCCATCCCGAACCCTCCTCCCTCCTCCCTCCCCATACCATCCCTCTGGGTCGTCCCAGTGCACCAGCCCCAAGCATCCAGTATCATGCATCGAACCTGGACTGGCGACTCATTTCATATATGATATTATACATATTTCAACGCCATTCTCTGAAATCATCCCACCCTCTCCCTCTTCCATAGGCAGATATCTCTAATGCCATCTTATTTTAAGTTTGCCAGATGTTAAGCTCCATGGAGCTAGAGATCGTTTTATATTTTAATTTTGTGTGCGTTGTTTCATCTTATGTGATAAACTTCAGTTCAGTTTAGTCTCTCACTTGTGTCTGACTCTTTGCGACCCCATGAACTGCAGCATACCAGGTTTCCTTGTCCATCACCAACTCCACGAGCTTGGTCAAACTCATGTCCGTTGAGTTGGTGATGCCATCCAACCATTCTCCTCCTGCCTTCAATCCTTCCCAGCATCAGAGTCTTTTCCAGTGAGTCAGTTCTTCGCATCAGGTGGCCAAAGTATTGGAGCTTCAGCTTCAGCATCAGTCCTTCCAATGAATAGTAAGCCCCGATTTCCTTTAGAATGGGCTGATTTGATCTCCTTGCAGTCCAAGGGATTCTCAAGAGTCTTCTCCAACACCACAGTTCAAAAGCATCACTGCAGTTCAAAAGCAACACTGCAGTACAGTACATCAATTTATACCTCACCTTATATAACTGATATTGTACATATTGGATATTAAATAAAGCTTTATTGAATGACTAATCAAATGAAAAGGGAAGCATTCTGTTCAAGTGCAAAGAATTTTTATTTTGTATGGAAAACATCTTCAATTTCATGCCATCAACTCTGTTAGTCAAGATATGCACATGAACATCCCCATCATAGCTATATGAATCTTTGTACATAGGTACTGCTATGCAGGGAGAAGGCAATGGCACCCCACTCCAGTACTTTTGCCTAGAAAATCCCATGGACGAAGGAGCCTGGTGGGCTGCAGCCCATGGGGTCACTAGAGTCGGACACAACTAAGCGACTTCACTTTCACTTTTCACTTTCATGCATTGGAGAAGGAAATGGCAACCCACTCCAGTGTTTTTGCCTGGAGAATCCCAGGGACAGGGAAGCCTGGTGGGCTGCCGTGTATGGGGTTGCACAGAGTTGGACAGGACTGAAGTGACTTAGCACTGCTATGCAGACCTGTTCAGGATAATAGAAAATTAAAAAAAAAAAAATAGAAATGAAAATAAGATAAATAGGAATAGAAGTTCTAATATTTTTCTTCTCATTCACTTATAAAATTTTTGTGTATGTACCTGAGGTGTATGAAATCAGTTTTATTTTGCATTAGTTTTTTGAAGGACTAAATATGGGAGTAAAATGTTAAGTGACATTTATATGAACCAGTGCAAATTTAGGGTGATCCATACTTTTTTATGTCTATAATCCTATAAGTTAGGACTAGTGGCAGACATACCATATAATTGGTAAAACTGAGTAAATAATCTAGTTTATTCACTTGAGAAAAATCAGTCATGAAAACAATATACAAAATAACAGTTATAGTGGTATTGATTGAATCCTTGAATAAGTTAGTTTTCAATATGTATGTAAAGAGAAACCCTTTCTGAAGATAATAGAAAAAATTTCCTGGAAAAATATGTTCAATTTTTTAGCCTCTAAATATACTTAGACAGTGTTTGATTTTAGTAATTTCTCAGAGCCTAATTAAGTAGCTACTACTGGAGACAACATGGGGAATAAAAAGAAATGCATTTTAAAAATCAGTGGAATTTTGTTAGCAAATATAAAATGATTATTTGATTTTAACATTTATTAAAGTTTTATGTAAGAAAACACCTGATCATCTTGTTTCACAGTTCTTTAAAAGGTGATGTGATTGATAGAATGTGACCAACGTAACCCAGTCAAATTGAAATGAGATAAAAGTTGTAGTAAAGTATAGAGTAATTGCACACCAAAGATCATCTCTGTTATAAAAGCCAGGAAACTTTATCCTTTAGCCCCCTAAAAGAAACCTACTGCTTATAATACCACTTGATACCATGCTTTTCTTTGGTATGGAAAACCTCTCCAATTTCATACCATCAACCTTGAAGATCCCATATGAAAAATTCACCTGTTTTATTGGCATCTTGTGATCTTCCTTGTCTCTGTCATCTATTCTAGAGATGCTGTTTATCTTTATTTTTGAGTATTGCTTATCATAATACATTTAGAAATGGTTTTCATCCCGATCTGAACTTTGGCTGGCTAGACTGATGATACAATTTGGAAGTTGATGTTCTTCAAAAAGGAGTACTCAGAACAGGGACAAGTAACTGGAAGCAAGCCCAGTACACCTCGAGTATTCCCTGCATGAGTCCGATACCAGTTTCCTGGGCCTAGCATCACTCCAGCCAACCTACTCTCAGGCCCGACCAAGATTTGTCCCCAGGCATTATGATACTGTTGCACATTAGAAAATTTGGTCTTGGGCATCTATGACAATAGAAAAAGTGGAATTTCCCAGATGGGTGAAAAGACATGCATAAAATGGTTATCCATCAGTTCTTTTTTCTTTTTCTGGCAATGGTTTTCTCTTTATTAGTCTTGTCTCTAGCCACACATGGTAGACCCAGCACCATCAGGATTCCACTAACTTTATCATGAATAAAGACCTTAGGGGAATAGTATTGTTAAAATAGTCTCATAAAACTACCATTATTGAGATATATAAGTTTAAATTCAGTTATATGTGTATCTTTGAGTAACTACTGTGGCCAAGTAGATGCAGTTCTCTGATTAACAAGATCAGTTCAGTTCAGTTGCTCAGTTGTGTCCAACTCTTTGAGACCCCATGAACCGCAGTACCCCAGGCCTCCCTGTACATCACCAACTCCCGGAGTTTACCCAAACTCATGTCTATTGAGTCGGTACTCTTTCTAAAACTAGCATGTAGAAATTAAATATACCCAAACCAGATTTACTATTTGATTTATTAATGTATGGACTATTGCTGGTTGCAATATCTGTTATCTCAGGTCAAAATAGATGCTGGGACAAAGGGAACTGTCATTTCAATGGCACCCACTTTCATTACAATAACACGCTTCCTGGAGAAGATATCTTGAGACAGGCTGTTCTGTGAACATTTTCCTATGGAAGAGTTTGTTTTTCCAAACGTTCTCTTACACAATTTGTTGTGTATCTAGCAACAATCTTAAAACACACCTGTTTTTCAAATGCAATGACTGTTTCATTTATAGAGTTGATATTTTCATCATTTTACAAAGTCTAATACTTGATACACTTAAGAAATTGAGACTACTCTTAAGCATAAAATCTATGAACACCTAATAGAGATTTTTCCTACCCAAGTCATTTTTCCTAAGAGGCCATCCTTTTGAGCTGGGAATTAGCAAATCATTCATGCTTTATGGCAGTTTATGCTTCTGAGATTCAGAAATCACAGCCATTAAAGATGAAAAGACCTTTAAAATGACCAGTACCTCAAGCTTCTGATCTCCTCCAAAAGCAGAAGACAGAAAGAGAAAATTACAGTTACTGATCTTTATTCTAAAAAAAAAAATCTGTAATATTAAAGTTCTAATGAAGTGCTGAAATAGAAAAGTATTTAAATTGCTGATAAAGACAGATCTTTCAGACACTTTAAGTTGAAAAATATCTGCATTCTTACCATGGTATTTTTATGTTATTTTATTTAGATATTTTTTGAAGTTGAAGTAATGTTGATTTGCACATTGTGTTAGTTCGAAGAGTACTGCAAAGTGATTCAATTCAATACACACACATGCACACACACAAACACACACATATATACACATATATGTATTTTTACAAAATACTGATTATTATACCCTGTGCTATATGGTGGGTTCTTGTTGTTTATCTATTTTATGCATAGTAGTGTATCTTTTCGTCCAAAACTTGTAATTTATTCTTCCGCTATTCACTTTGGTAACGATAAAGTTTGTTTTTAATGTTTGTAAGCCTATTTCTGTTTTGTAAATAGGTTCATTTGTAACATTTTTTAGATTCCACATATAAGTGATATGATGTTTATCTTTCTCTCTTGCTTCACTAAGTATGATAATCTCTAGGTCCAAACACATTGCTGCAAATGGCATTATTCCATTTTTTATGACTGAATAATATTCCATTTATATCCATTCATATGTATCTTCTTTCAACTTAATTTATTTTAAAGGTGCAATTTGAGTTACTCAGGAGCCTTTACTTAATAAGTTAAATAAGCAGGGTGACAATATACAGTCTTTTCCTATTTGGAACCAGTGTGTTGTTTCAGTCCAGTTCTAACTGTTGCTTCCTGATCTGCATATAGGTTTCTCAAGAGGCAGGTTGGGTGGTCTGGGATTCCCATTTCTTTCAGAATTTTCCACAGTTTATTGTGATCCACACAGTCAAAGGCTTTGGCATAGTCAATAAACCAGAAATAGATGTTTTTCTGGAACTTTCCTGCTTTTTTGCATGATCCAGTGGATGTTGGCAATTTGATCTCTGGTTCCTCTGCCTTTTCTAAAACCAGCTTGAACATCTGGAAGTTCATAGTTCACCTATTGCTGAAACCTGGCTTGGATAATTTTGAGCATTACTTTACTAGTGAGTGAGATGACTGCAATTGTGCATTCTTTGGCATTGCCTTTGTTTGAGATTGGAATGAAAACTGACCTTTTCCAGTCCTGTGGCCACTGCTGAGTTTTCCAAATTTGCTGGCATATTGAGTACAGCACTTTCACAACATTATCTTTCAGGATTTGAAATAGCTCAAGTGGAATTCCATCACCTCCACTAGCTTTGTTCGTAGTGATGCTTTCTAAGGCATGTTTAACTTATATGCAGAGTACATCATTAGAAACACTGGGCTGGAAGAAACACAAGCTGCAATCAAGATTGCTGGGAGAAATATCAATAACCTCAGATATGCAGATGACTCCACGCTTATGGCAGAGAGTGAAGAGGAACTAAAAAGCCTCTTGATGAAAGTGAAAGAGGAGAGTGAAAAGGTTGGCTTAAAGCTCAACATTCAGAAAACGAAGATCATGGCATCTGGTCCCATCACTTCATGGGAAATAGATGGAGAAACAGTGTCAGACTTTATTTTTGGGGGTGCTCCAGAATCATTGCAGATGGTGATTGCAGCCATGAAATTAAAAGACACTTACTTCTTGGAAGGAAAGTGATGACCAACCTAGATAGCATATTGAAAAGCAGAGACATTACTTTGCCAACAAAGGTCCATCTAGTCAAGGCTATGGTTTTTCCAGTAGTCATGTATGGATGTGAGACTTGGACTGTGAAGAAAGCTGAGCGCTGAAGAGTTGATACTTTTGAACTGTGGTGTGGGAGAAGAATCTTGAGAGTCCCTTGGACTGCAATGAGATCCAACCAGTCAATTCTGAAGGAGATCAGCCCTGGGTGTTCATTGGAAGGACTGATGCTGAAGCTGAAACTCCAATACTTTGGCCACTTCACGCAAAGTGTTGACTCATTGGAATAGACCCTGATGCTGGGAGGGATTGGGGGCAGGAGGAGAAGGGGATGACAGAGGATGAAATGGCTGGATGGCATCACTGACTCGATGGACATGAGTTTGAGTGAACTCCAGGAGTTGGTGATGGACAGGGAGGCCTGGCATGCTGCGATTCATGGGGTCGCAAAGAATCGAACATGACTGAGTGACTGAACTGAACTGAACTGAACTTTACTTAATAGCAGAAATAGAAAATTCTTAAATGGGATTTTGCAATTCCCAGATAGCTCAGTGGTATAGGAGCTGCCTGCCTATGTAGGAGACATTGGTTCAGTCCCTGAGTCTGGAAAATTCCTTTGAGGAGGAAATGGTAACCAACCCCAATATTGTTGCCTGGGAAATCACATGGACAGAAGAGCTTGGTGAGCTATAGTCCATGGGGTTGCAAAGAGTTGCACATGACTAGGGAACTGAGCACGCACAGCACAACGGAATTTCAAGAAGTTTATTTAGAGAGACAGTAAGTCTTATGACACATATTTAGGCAAAAAAAGTACTTTTCTATGTATAGAGCACCTTGGTTGCTTTTAAGCTATTGATAAAGTAGCTTAGTAAAAAATCATATTATTTCCCACTAGCACAAAATACATTTAATAAAACATTATTCCATTTTATTTTTAACCTTTGTTTTCTCAACACAATCTGAAATTTCCTTATCTAACTTGAAATCTGAACAAAGCAAAATTTAGCACACAAGGATAGAAATAATGTGAAAATACAGATATACACGAAGGAGATAATTATGACATATCCAAATCATTTGAAAATTTTCTCAAAGTAAGGTAAATGGAAACCCTGAACAAAATATCAATACTGTGTTCCCTTGTGTCTTAAAATATGCAGTCTTATGAAAATGGAAATGCTTTTTATAAAACAACTAATTTTTAGAACTGATCACCAACTGTCACTAAAACAGGTCTTTTCATCTGCCAGACATTCAGCAAGTCAAACACAAATGCTGAGATTTGCAGCAAAGAAAGGATTTATTCATGAGGCAGCTAAACAAGATGGGAGAACAAATCTCAGATTTTTCTCCTTGAAGGGCATGGACTTGGGATATTTATGAAATAAACAGGGTTCTTAGGTGTGGGGAAAGGTGTTCGGAGGTAGGGAAAGGGTGAGGTCATTGGAGTTCTATGCACGGAGGTAGGGAAAAGGTGAGGTCATTGGAGTTCTATGCAGGCATATCTGAGTTACACGCTTTTTCATGGGATGAATGTTTTAATATTTGGCCCTGTACTGTCAAAGGGTCATCCATCAGACATCAGCACAGGCCCAGTTTTAGGGTCAGTGGTTCCAACCAGTCTTAGCCAGTTAAGCATGAACTGGACACAATTGACTTCAAGTTCCCGGAAAATACCTCCGGCAAACATCTGTTTAGGCTAGGTGAAGCTTGGAACATAGGCAGTTTGCGACAAAATAATTAAGATGGGCTTGCTCAGTGAAGGTAGGCAGCTAGCATACAGGGTTTCAGCAAACTGTAAGACTCGCTCAGCAATTTCTGTTACTCAGCAGTTTCTGTTAACCCTAAGGGGCATGGTTTCATAACAAACAAGAAGGGATTAAAACAGTGCTTTAATGATTAACTTTAGAAGCATTTTTGCCATCCTCAGTGTAATCAGAAATGCCTTTTCCACTTACTCCAGAGTATGTTAGCACAGTGGAGATTTTTCTAGGTTAACTGAATAAAGAGATAAAGCATTTCAATATTTTTCCAAATACCATAATTTCCTACCCTTGTTCAAAACTTTTTGATTATCCAAATGTGCTTTTCAAAGTCATTATTTTCCTCAGTTTCCCCCCTTCTTCCTCCAACCTAGTGTTGCAGTCAACTGTCTAGGGTCTCAGGAATTATCCTACAATGTTTGATTTGACATTTTTGCAAAACTGTTCTATTTGATTTAAACAGCTTTTTCAATTTAGCTCCTAATTTTCAAAGACATAATTCCTGTTCATTTTTCATATTTCTTCTTAAATAAACATCACCTTGTCTGGGGGCCTTAGAAGATGAGTCAATATTGTATTTCTTACTGCTTATATACCTTTCCAGAGTGCCCTGTATCATAGTACTGACCATATGCTATTAACCTGCCCATAATCTGTATTGCTTGACACGTAGTGTGGGCTCAGTATGTAAATCCTTCCATATCATGTGTTGTATTTCTAACACATTTGTGGAATAGGAATGAATTGTTTGAAGACAATGGGAGGCCTTCCAAAGGATCTAAAATAAATTTGTTTCAGCTATAATAATGTACTAAATTTGTTTTTAATATCCAAATGCAAGTTATTTGAATCTTTTAGATTCATTATTAGCTGTATAAATTATTTTCCTAACAACTAGAGAAATATATATATATATATATATATATATATAAAAGTTCAATAAAATTTTGAACTTCGCACTGGCTTTTAGAATTCTTTCACTCTGCAATCTAAAGGACTTATTCAAAAGTAATTATATTTCATCATTGTGTTTATTTGGAATGGATTGCATTGTATACCTCAGCAGAAGTGTGTAACTAAGCATCATGCAACTTTAGCCTTCTCTGAGTGAACTACTTCTTAGATTTAAGGCATTATGCTTAAGGAAAAGTTTAAAAATACACAGAACTTTGTAAAACCTATTATAGTTCTCCTAAATTTCAAATTTTGGAATGTGACTCACACACAAAAAAATGACATAATAGATTATAAACTAATAGTGTCTGCTTCTGTAGTGTGACTAGCTCCATATATCACTTGCACAATATTTCATGTTATCCTGATGATGCCATGTGGATTTTGTATACATTGACAATTATATTTGTGATGGTTGTGCTTAACAGCTTAGCTAATCTGGTTGTGATGTAGCAGTATTTTCAACCAAATAGTCATCTTCCTATCTGTTGTGTCATTTTTAGTAAGAGGATTCTATTATCCTCTTCTCTTTGACACTCTTGCCTACATGACTTATTTTGGCCAGGAAAATTACAAGCCCAAGAAATGGGCATGGTGTCCTTTCTGAGCAGAAGCTGAGTTACCTCATGGCTTGTCGGGTTTATTTTTCTTTTATAACAAGACTAATGATGCCCTGGATAAGGGCTTCTACACAACTGTGAATTCTGAGAAGATGGCATGAAGCAGAGATGTAGTTGAACACTTGAGATTTCTCCTTCCTACTAGCTGTGTGAACTTTAACTCATTAGTTAACCTCTAGATGTGAGTGATGATACCTTCTCATGTCATTTTTATGGATAATTAAATGAATATGAAAAAATGGCCTTAACATCTAGAAATATGTGTATAAGCAATAAATGCTGGAAATCTCCTTAATTTTGAATTTCAGTTGGATGAAAATCACTCTAGGTTTTATTTTTAGTATTAATATATAAGTTTCTAGTATTCATAAATCTATAGAAAATAATGCAAGTAAATGTCATATAAACTTTTAACAAATATCAATATTTATTGGGCTTCTCTGGTAGCTCAGACAGTAAAGAACCTGCCTGCAATGCAGGAAATCCAGGTTCAACCCCTGGGTCAGGAAGATCCCCTGGAAAAGGAAATGGCAATATTTATTACTAATAAAATAATTAGGATTACTGTAATCTTATTATAATAATAGGGTTTCCCTTGTGGCTCATCTGGTAAAGAATCTGCCTGCAATGTGGGAGACCTGGGTTCAAACCCTGGGTTGGGGATCTTCCCTGGTTGGGAAGACCTGGGTTCAAACCCTGGTTGGAAGATCCCCAACCCAGGGTTCCCAAAGAAGGGAACAGCTACCCACCCAGTATTCTGGCCTGGAGAATTCCACGGACTGCATAGTGCATGGAGTTGCAAAGAGTCAGACACGACGGATGACTGTCATACATACATATATATATATATATATATATAGTAATAATAAGTAGTTATTATTACTATGTTGTATTTCTCTGCTCTATTTGAATCTAAAACAAACCATAATTTCACATCATTTCATCCCCAAATGCTTGTCTAAAATGTATTGCATCCCCAGTACAATGCAGTTATCATTGGTAACAAATTAACAATTACTTAAACTCAGTTAATCTTTCATTTCAGTTAATATTTCACTCCTTAAATTCAGTTAAATTTCACTAATTGTTTAAAAAAATAGCTGTGCATTTGGTTTTTTGTGACCAGGATAAAAATAAGACCTCCATGTTACATCTTTTCATGTTTCTCAAGTTTATTTTTTGTGGAATTTTAGAGCAAAATTTTACATTAAAAAATGTAGAAACAATTGAGCATCTATTTGCCTGGAATCTAGGTTCAACTGCTAGTGTTTTGCTACATTTAATAAATTTATCTATTAAATTATCTGGTTATGTTGCTCAACTATTTTAAAGTAAATCACAAAGGTCTTAACAATCTTTAATAATTTGTAATACATTATAACACTATATTCTCTATGTTTTATACCACAGACACCTAAAGTTAACATTCCTAATATCTAACACCTCATTCGTTTTAATATTTCTGAGATGTTGTTACTTAGCTGGGATGAAAATGCAGAGACAGTGATGGATTAAAAGAAAAAAAGTCTGTGTGTCTGCCTTCAACCTTGCCTTCTATGGCACCCATGTGCTTAGTTGCTTAGTCATGTCTGACTCTTTGCGACCCCATGGAGTGTAGCCCACCAGGCACCTCTGTCCATGGGGATTCTCATGGCATAATACTTGGCATAGTACATTGTGGCAATAATACATAATAATAATATATAATTATGTATAATGTATACATTATATACAGTAATATATAATATGATTGTATACAATATTGTATACAACAATACATAATAAATATGTATTGTTGTATACAATAATTAATAGATAATAATTATAATATTATAATATGTATTATAATTTTGCACAATTATATATAATTATAATAATATAAAATCATTATAGATATAATAATTATAATAATTATAAACATTATAAATAATTATGTAAATGTATACATTATAATAATAATGCATAATACATAATACATGGCATAATACATTATGGCAATAATACTGAAGTGGGTTGCCATGCCCTCCTCCAGGCATGGCACCCATGTACACATATTAATACAACCAAATGTGAGATAAAACCCTTAAAAACATCTTGGAAAGGAAATGTGTAACAAGTGCATGTTGTTCAATGTAATAGACTATAATGAGAATAGAAAAGGTGCTCATCATTGTCAGGAAACCCCCAAGGATATTGAAAATAGACATTGAACCCTTTAGAGCGGAATGACTAGACACAGTGAAAGAGACAGTGATTCTTCAAAGAGGGGAATAGTGTGATAGGAGAAAGTTTGGTGACATGTATGGAAGGGGAACCATTTATATAAAACATGTGGCCATGGCCTTATGAGGTTTCTGGTTTTATTTTCTGAGCCTCTAGTATAAAACACCAGAAGCGGTGGTAAAATGGCCTGGCAAGAATTAGAATATAATCCAGTAACACAAAGCTATGTTAGAGAAAAGTCAAACTGGAGCCCATCAATTGTCCCTCATGGATGTACTTGTTGCAGAGTAGATGGGTACCCACTGTCTGAAAGCTTAGAAAATAAAGATAAGATACTAAGGCAATTCCTTACATGCTGGATCTCAAGGATGAATTTGTGAATAAGATATAAAAAGAAATTAAGCTGGAAGAAAAGTTAATGAAATCTAGAAGATAGAAATATGGAAAAAGAGGGCTTCTAAAGACAGTGATTTTTGTTCCAAATGTTTTTTGGGTTCCAAAATCACTGCAGATGGTGACTGTAGTCGTGAAATTAAAAGACACTTGATCCTTGGAAGAAAAGTTATGACCAACCTAGACAGCACATTAAAAAACAGGGACATTACTTTGCCACCAAAGGTCCACCTAGTCAAAGCTTTCGTTTTTCCACTAGTCATGTATGGATGTGAGAGTTGGACTATAAAGAAATTGAGCACCGAAGAATTGATGCTTTTGAACTGTGGTGTTGAGAAGACTCTTGAGAGTCCCTTGGACTGCAAGGAGATCCAACCAGTCCATCCTAAAGGAAATTAGTCCTGAGTATTTATTGGAAGGACTGATGTTGAAACTGAAACTCCAATACTTTGGCCACCTAATGTGAAGAACTGACTCATTTGAAAAGACCCTGATGCTGGGAAAGATTGAAGGCAGGAGGAGAAGGGGACGACAGAGAATGGGATGGTTGGATGGTATCACCGGCTCAATGGACATGAATTTGAGTAAACTCTGGGAGTTTGTGATGGATAGGGAAGCCTGGCATGCTGCAGTCCATGGGGTCACAAAGAGTCAGACACGACTGAGCAACTAAACTGAACTGAAAGACAATGTTAAAATAAAATAAATCCATTATGCTTATGTTTAGGAAGGGTGTTCTTTCTTTCCTTTCTGTTCTTTCCTTTCCTTCCTGATGGTAGCTCAGTAGAATTCCTTAAATATTGTTGGAAGTGGCAGTGTGTGGTGATGGGTGCTGATGTATTACATTAATACTTTTTAGAGTGACAGCACTCCTGATGATGAATTATACTAATATAGCGGTTTATCACATGAGCAGAAGTCTGATGATGCATTACCACAATATATCATCAAAGCAGTTGTATTTATTTTCTTTCTCACCACTCTAAGTCAAGTCAAAAAATTCTTTAAGAAGGCAAATCTTTAAGTCCAGAATGGCTTTCAATCTGTTTGTTTGGGAAGAAAAAAAATTCTTTGGGAAAGGGCATGACACTTGTAGTTACTATAAAAATGAAATTGGCATATAAATTTTATATCCATGTACAACCCATATACATATATATTGGCATAACAAATTATATATCCACTGGATCTGTAATACCTTTCATATTTTGATAGAAAAATCTGAATGAGGCTAAGGATAGAGATAATTCTTTATTACATAATTCAGGGATAGTGATGAATAAAATGAAGCCAAAGTGTTTGTATTGACTGCCTTAATTTAAGAAAACTTAAAAAAATACTACTATACAATGAGGAATTAGCTTCTGAAAGTACCTCATTTTCTCCAGTAACCAAGAAAACTTTGATATAGATTATTATGTGATTAAGGGAACTATAAACAATGATTTGATACTGGATATTGGAGAGAAATTGAGATTTATTGTCAGGGTGGGCATTTTAGGGAGGGCAGCAGAAAAAATAAAGGAGAATTAGGGAGATTGGGAAATCTGTACTAGCAGGACATTTAAACCCATCAACTATGGCTCCTAAGATAAATTTGCACTGAATTTAAGATTGATTCCTGGAGAAGGGAATGGCAACCCACTCCAATATTCTTGCCTGGAGAAGTCCATGGGCAGAGGAGCCTGGCGGGCTACAGTCCATGGCATCACAAAGAGTCAGGCACAATTGAGAGACTCACACTTTCACTTTGAGGGGCTTCCCTTATAGTTCAGTTGGTAAAAAATCCACCTGCAATGCAGAAGACTCCAGTTTGATTCCTGGGTTGGGAAAATCCTCTGGGGAAGGGATAGGCTACCGACTCCAGTGTTCTTGGGCTTCCCTTGTGGCTCAGCTGGTAAAGAATCCACCTGCAATGTGGGAGACCTGGGTTAATCCCTGGGTTGGGAAGATCCCCTGGAGTGGGGAAAGGCTACCCATTCCAGTAGTCTGGCCTAGAGATTTCCAGGGACTGTATAGTCCTTGGGGTCACAAAGAGTCAGATACGACTGAGAGACTTTCACTTCACTTTCACTAAGATTAATTATCAAGGGCAATTCCAATTGTAAAACATATATTTATAAATTAAAGTTATCAATTAGAATTTGGGCTGAGAACTAGTCACTGCACAGAGGGAGGTTCAGTTATATTTGTAGCCTTCATTTGACTTAGCAAATATCAAATATAAATATTAATCTAAATTTAGTATGGCAGATGAAGGTTTTATTATTTCATATTTGTGCCTCCTTTTAAATGTAAATTCCATGCAGCACAATATTTGATCATATAATGATGTCAGTTAATAGGTATGAACTTATTAGTGTATATCTATTAAGCTGTGCTTCCCTCAGTGGTCAAGGATCCACCTGCCAGTGCAAGATATACAAGTTCGATCCCTGGGTCAGGAATTTCTCCTGGAGAAGGAAATGGCAATCCACTCCAGTATTCTTGGCTGAGAATTCCCAAGGTCAGAGGAGCCTGGTGGGATACAGTCCATGGAGTTGCAAAAGAATGAGACATGACTTAGAGACTAAATAACAACAACAGCATCAATAGTCTGTTAAGTTATGAAAACTGACAAAGGAGAACTAACAAAAGTAAAAGCCATAAGTCTTGCAAATGATACAGTATCTTGGGGAGCTAAATAATAGTATCGATAATATAATAACAGTAAAAAGCTTTGCTATGTAACGTGCTGTGAAGTCCAGAGTGCCATAGTGTTTTAGAGTTCATTTTGCCTTTCTATTGACTCTGGAAGATGAGAGGCACTCAGGTTAAAATCTTGGACTTTGAATTTCAACAAACCGGAGTTTTGAATCTTAGCTCTTTCATTTATCGTATACATGGTTTTGTGTTAGTTAAGTGTGTAAATCTTTTAATATCTCCAAAATTCAATTGCTTTATCTGAAAAACAGACAATAGAAAGAATGTAAACCTAATAGAGATTGTGTGGACTTAAGGGGATAATATGATTTTTAAAGGTTTCAGATCAGATCAGTCGCTCAGTCGTGTCCGACTCTTTGAGACCCCATGAATCGCAGCACTCCAGGCCTCCCTGTCCATCACCAACTCCCAGAGTTCACTCAGACTCATGTCCATCGAGTCAGTGATGCCATCCAGCCATCTCATCCTCTGTCATCCCCTTCTCCTCCTGCCCCCAATCCCTCCCAGCATCACAGTCTTTTCCAATGAGTCAACTCTTCGCATGAGGTGGCCAAAGTACTGGAGTTTCAGCTTTAGCATCATTCCTTCCAAAGAAATCCCAGGGCTGATCTCCTTTAGAATGGACTGGTTGCATCTCCTTGCAGTCCAAGGGACTCTCAAGAGTCTTCTGCAACACCACAGTTCAAAAGCATCAATTCTTCGGCACTCAGCCTTCTTCACAGTCCAACTCTCACATCCATACATGACCACAGGAAAAACCATAGCCTTGACTAGACGAACCTTTGTTGGCAAAGTAATGTCTCTGCTTCTGAATATGCTATCTAGGTTGGTCATAACTTTCCTTCCAAGGAGTAAGCGTCTTTTAATTTCATGGCTGCAGTCACCATCTGCAGTGATTTTGGAGCCCCCAAAAATAAACTCTGACACTATTTCCATTGTTTCCCCATCTATTTCCCATGAAGTGATGGGACCAGATGCCATGATCTTCGTTTTCTGAATGTTGAGCTTTAAGCCAACTTTTTCACTCTCCTCTTTCACCTTCATCAAGAGGCTTTTTAGTTCCTCTTCACTTTCTGCCATAAGGGTGGTGTCATCTGCATATCTGAGGTTATTGATATTTCTCCTGGCAATCTTGATTCCAGCCTGTGTTTCTTCCGGTCCAGCGTTTCTCATGATGTACTCTGCATATAAGTTAAATAAGCAGGGTGACAATATACAGCCTTGATGTACTCCTTTTCCTATTTGAAACCAGTCTGTTGTTCCATGGGTTACTGCCATATTTTTGGCATTGGAAGTGCTCAATACATACCATTACTGTCTGTTTCGTCTACATTTTCAAATCAGAAAACTAAGGACCAATTTTTGGCAATGGCACCTGGAAAGGAAAAGTGAACTGCAAACTATTTTAATGATTCTTACTGATATACAATTATGTCTCTCATGCAAACTAAATCAATGTTGCTGTGGTAGCAATGGTTTAGTTTGTTCATTTGTTTGCTTTTCTGAAATAAAGACCTCTATGAAATTGTTGAGCCACTCCAGTACTCTTGCCTAGAAAATCCCATGGACGGAGGAGCCTGGTAGGCTGCAGTCCATGGGGTCGCTAAGAGTTGGACACAGCTGAGCGACTTCACTTTCACTTTTCACTTTCACGCATTGGAGAAGGAAATGGCAACCCAATCCAGTGTTCTTGCCTGGAGAATCCCAGGTATGGGGGAGCCTGGTGGGCTGCCATCTATGGGGTCGCACAGAGTCGAACACGACTGAAGCGACTTAGCTGCAGCAGCAGCATGAAGTTGTTGGCTATGTTCACATTCAGGGAACGCTTCTAAAATGAGAGAGGTTTTCTATCTTTTCTAAGAATTTTGGTAGGATGACTTATTGAATTAGAAATTAAAATTTGCTTTTTCTTTTTGAATATAAAACCTGACTTCATCAGTGGATATAGACCTATAATAATGTATTTTCCCAGTTGGAATAGAGCTTGGAGTTTAAGATGAAGAGGTGACAGGATTGGGGTGAGGGGAAGTGAAGTGTTCATATAAAAAAGAAAGATGTATTCATTTCTGAAGGGATTCACATATGGCCCACTAGAAATGTTCCCCCCCCCCAGAATATCCTGAAGATGGGAGGGAGAGGTGGGAATTAACGTATGGGTCTTGGGTGCCTTTCTAAAAGCAAATAAGCACAAGAACAAAGAAGCCAAGGCTCTGAAGTGTCTACCATCCCATGCTTTGACATGAGCATGTGCAATGACCTGTGGGAGCCCGCAGAACAGAGGGTGCAGTCTCATTTCCTGAGAACTGATTAAGTATATTCATGTAATTCATATATATATTTTCACATACAACTGCACAGAAGGAGGAGTGGAAAGAGCCCCCAAAAGCACAGAATTTAAATAAATTTACATTTGAATGATTAAAAAAATCTGTTTTCTTATAAACTAGAAAGGCTGAGTACCTTGATAGTTAGCAGCACAGAATGAATCACCAGTTGGGCCGATGTCAAATTCCTGTAAATTGTGGCATGACTTGAACAAGTTATTTAATCTTCCCACCCTTCAATATCTTCACACATGAGATAATACTAACAATATTTATAATATAGAACCGTTAGAATAAGTTAATTAATATAAACACATAGTATAATACAAGTTAAAATATTTATAGGGTAATGTGGATGAAATATTAATAAAAATAATTATTGTTGCTTATAAGAGTAGGATTGCTATGGAATATCAAATGTTGCTGCCATGGTCAGTCACTCGGTCATGTCCATCTCTTTGTGACTCCTTGAACTGTGGCCCTCCAGGCCCTCTGTCCATGGGATTTTCCAGGCAAGAATACTGGAGTGGGTTGCCATTTCTTCCTCTAAGAGATCTTTCCAAGTCTGGGATTGAATTTGCAGCTCTTGCACCTACTGTAATTTAACTGGATTCTTTACCACTGCTCCTGGGAAGCCCTATAATACCAAATAATGATAAATTATTACAAGTAATAGCTGCGAGTGTGAATCAGGACTCAAGGACAGAAGGAATGTTTCTCATAATTATTTTATAATAATTTGGAATAATTTATTTTCTGGTCATTGTCTACTCTATACTTGTAAAACTTTATATATACTGCTTCTATAAGTTAATAAAAAAATAAGCTACAAACCAGAATGGAATATTTGCATGATTTTATTAGTAAAGTAAGCAATTATCTATTTTCTTTAGGATATAATTTTGTGAAAACAAAAGATAATAAATCAGTTCAGAAAAATGCAGCTCTGTTTTTAGTCTGGGAAGTTTTATTTACTATGTAGAGATTTAGAATCACTATTCATAGTTATTATAATGACAGTAGCTTGTCTAAATATTTTGATAATACATTTGATCTCAGACTATGAAAAATTTGAACAATTGTTACATTATAGTTGATTTCAAAATAAAACTTCTTTCTAAAAATGATCTTACATATATGTAGGCAATTTCTTAATATCAAAATTAACTTACTTTAAGCGACTGCCAAAATGATAATTCTCAGATAATTACAAATAAAATGTTAATAGTAAAAGGAAAAATATGCTGACAACAATTTTTGATTATGTAAGTTAAACTGCTTGCTATATGTGCTTTTAAAATGCTGGCTTTTCAGTACTATGAAAAGTCTCCTAAGAAAATTCTGATGTCTATACTTTTAATTACTCAGATTTAAAAATATATTTTAGGAGTGAATATTTATTACAAAATATAATCTTTAAATTTAAATACTTTATGCAAATTAAATTACACATAAAATTATGAGGTCATTTTTCCTCTTTCCTAATATTGAAATACAGTGCTATTAATTTTCTCCTTTCCTCTCTAGAGAATAAATCGTGTTTTAATTGCATTAGTAAGCACATAAGCTAGATGCTAGGAAACATGTTTTATTGTTTTAGATTACAAAAGGTTATAGAATGTTTGGTTTTGAAAGGACCTTTGCAATTATTTAATCCACTCTCTCCACTTTACCGAGGAGGGAGCCAAGTCTTCCACAGTGACTTGTAGGAAGTCAGCTTAGCCATTTGCAAAGCTAGAAATGGAAATCAGTCTTTTTTTTTTTTTCCTTTCCAAGTTGTGGAAGAAAATTGCATCCATTTTGTAGTGTGCACAATTTCTGACATTATTTACACAGTTGTATTCAAATATCTTTGAGATGAGGGTGTTTGTGGTCAAAGAGTGTTAGATTGAATGGTAGGGCATTTTTCTTTAACCCTGTTTTCTTTAATGAGATTAAATTTGCCTCCATGAGCAACTGTATTTTTCCCTGCCAGCCTGCCATTTCAGCCACAGGCTAGAGATAATGGAATGTGATAGTTAACAGCATTTTGAAACCCACCAGTTTCTCATGAAATGCATGCTCAAATAGGACTTGGAGAAAGTTATTCACAGAAATAAATGAATAAATAGCTCTGTGTTATGATAATTAAGATGTATGTTGGGTAGAAGGGTGGGAGCATCATAAAATGCTGACTAGTGAAATAGGTCTCTGTGGCAGCGAGCATGCTTCTGTCTTACATTGTTAGCATTAAACAGTATATTTAAACGAAAGGAAGAAACACAGCTGTTAGTGTTCCATGTAACCACAATACAGCAGTTGTGCAGCTATTTGAGGAACCAGAGTGTGACCTAAATTGTGAGAGTTGGTCTGCTCCCATGCAAGTCTCAGACTTTGAGTCAAACGCTAATGAGATTAGAAAGAAGAGGAAAAGCCTCATCAGTTATGCCCTTGGGGCCTCATTTTGGTTTTATGTTTTCTTAGCTTCTTAATCATTTGTCTCCTGTGTCTGATCCCCCAAATTGTGTAACCTTCCAGATTCTAGGGTAGTTGTATTTAGTTCAGATATTTCTAAATTTTTAGTCTGAAGAGATCCTAATTCTACTTAATAGTCAAATAACCTAAGCGAAGTTTCCTTCTTAGGTGCCTTAGGCAAGTATACTGATCTATCAAGTTATTTTTCCCCAAGGATGTCTATAAATCTTTGGAGAGTACTTGCATATTCCCCACGGACCTCTTGTTTGCTTAAGATCAAGGTGCTCCCTTGTAAAAGTGTGCTGGTTAGTAATATGTACTCCAGGTGAACTCACCAGTTAGGGACACAGAAAAACTTTATCAGGTGCTAAAGTCTGAACTGAGCTGGAGGGTCCCTTTGGCTCAGGTCAAAGATTTGGCAACTGAGATTTGACCATAGCTCCTTTTTCACAGGCAGAAACAAGAAAACACTACAGAATTTGCCTGAAATTCTTCTCTTGACTTCTATCCTATCCTGACCCGCAGACTCTGAATTTCTCATTATAGAATGTCTCATACTTTGATTTAATGTATGTAGTGCCAATGACATGACTCCATCTTTGTAGGCAGCAGAGCTCAGTTCAAATTGTACTTTACTGCCATGCATAATGGCAACCCACTCCAGTATTCTTGCCTGGAAAATCCCATGGACGGAGGAGCCTGATGGGCTGCAGTCCATGGAGTCGCGAAGAGTCATACACTACTGAGCGACTTCACTTTCACTTTTCACTTTCATGCATTGGAGAAGGAAATGGCAACCCATTCCAGTGTTCTTGCCTGGAGAATCCCAGGGACGGGGGAGCCTGGTGGGCTGCCGTCTATGGGGTCGCACAGAGTCGGACACGACTGAAGTGACTTAGCAGCAGCCACGCATATAACCATAGCATGAAAGGAGACCGATGACAGCTTATTGGATTCTTAAATGATACAGAAAATGAAGTAATCAAAACATTGTCTGGGGTTGTTGTTAAGCCTGCTGAGTAGAAAGGCTGCTGCATATTATTGAACTTCCACATAAGAAACTATTGCTGTATTCACAGAAAGACCAAATGATAACAGGGAATTAGGGTGCAGACAATTAAACACATTTGGTGGTAATAAATTTGCTCTCAAGTAGCTCTAAGTAGCTTCTCTTCCTGTCGTCCCATTAATAGTTGATTTTCTGGTCAGGTGCACTATTGATCGATTTGCACTGAAGCCATTTCTTCCTCATTAGCTTCCCAAACTTTTCTTTGCCTCAATTTTCCTCAAATACAAAAGCCTTTTACAAGATTATAGAAAAAGAGTTGCTTGGCAACGATTTCATTCCCGTAACTGTCATGGTTGAGCACACAATGTCACCTTTTTGGCAGGGAGAAGTCAGATGTTTTACTATTTCCAAAGTTTACTCCATTTAATTACAATGTAAGATATTTAGTTATTTTTAATTATATATTTCCTACATGAAAGTTTTCAATTTTGTTAATCGTATATAGCTCTGTTGAGACAAACAATGATTTTTATCCTTTACGAATGTATCCAGAAACTTTTCCTGGTTAAAAAAATGCTAGCAAGAAGTATGTCTGCTTGTTTATTATTCTCAAAAAGTCTTTTCATACCCTAAATGAGAAATCTGGGCCCTTACAGTAGTAATAGCCATCTACTATTCTGTTCTCAATGATTATAAAATATAGAAGCTTATAGGCAAGCATGTAGACTGCAGTAAATTCCTGTAACAATAGAAAATTAGTTTTCATAATTTTTCTGTTGTCTTCCCACACCTATGTACCAATTATATGGTTTGTATCTGTTTGATATAAGATATTCTATGTGTTTTGTGTATAGTAGTTATATAATTCACAGTTACTCATGGACGTAGCTGTTAAAATATTTTGTGATGACAATATAGTTTTGTGTAATATTGAACACACCAGGTGTGAGATGTAGAAATAAGACAAAAAAAAGTTGGAAATAGTAGACATAGTTGACTTTTGAAAATGTAAGGAATAGAGGCACAGACCCCTGCATAGTTGAAAATTCGAGTGAACTTTATGAGTTCCTGTCTGTGGTTCTACAGCCACAGCTTCAACCATAGGCAGATCAGATAGCATGGTGGTACATAGCTATTGGAAATAATCTGTATATAAGTGGACCCACAGAGTTCAAACCCATGTTGCAACAGCTCAGGAGTCAACTCTACAACTGTTTTAAGGCAATAAATTACATCCTTTTTTTTTTTTAACAGACCATAACTTTCCTGGCTTGGCTACACTTGGCTACACTTATTACAAAGAAAACAACTAAAGGTAAATAGAAACTTTTGTATCTAACCCTGGGGATGGGCTGACATATCTAGTGCATTATTATGTCACAGAATTTAAGAATGCAGAATTTGGGTTAAAAGTTCTACACCAATAGCCTAATATCTTGGGCCTTCATGCAATCTCCTTAAATGTATAACAATTTATAAAATGTCATAGTTGTGTATCTATTTATTTATAATTATTTTTCAGAAATTAGAAGACAAATCAATCACAAAAACTTAGTAAATATCCTTGATGGTATTTGGTGGGAAAATCTATATGCAAAATTGTGATTCTTCTAACAAAATATGTCCTCAAGAAATTTCTTCTTTTATCAAATTCATTTACAATTACTTATTTGATAATTTTGCCTGCAATAGTCACTAGGTGACAGAGGGTATACACAATTGTTCACTGAGATTGCTCTTGTCATATGACTTCCTTATATGTTGTGGGAGGAAATTCATGTGAATCAGTCCTTGCTGCTGCTGCTGCTAAGTCACTTCAGTCATGTCTGACTCTGTGCGACCCCATAGACGGCAGCCCACCAGGCACCCCTGTCCTGGGGAGGCATAATTTTTCTCGTCATATTATCTGTTCAATTTAGTGGCATTTTGGAAGACAAAGGGAATAAAATATGTATTCCATGGAAATATTCAACTGGGATTCCATATTTGTTTTTTAGATAAATGTACTAGATCAATTTTCTTACCAATATTAAAAGAAGCATTTAAATAGAGGTCTGAAGTTAAATTACAGTTACAATGTTTAATGTTCCTGTTACTAGGTGACTAAGGAAGTATACTGTTGAACATGGAAAGGAAGTTGGTCTTGTCATTTGCCTTCTTTGTGTGTTGTTTTGAAGAAATTCATTTAAATCATACCACATAAATGCATGACAGCAGACCAGGTATGACTGACAGCTGCAGCCTCTATATTCTCACTGATAGCCAGTTGTGAAGATTTTTGGTATTCAGAGTAAAAAGTGTGTTTCTTAGATGACATAGTTTCCGATGACATTCAGTGTAAAACATGTAGTTCTTAGATGATTAGTTTCCTAAGGATGCTGTAACAAGGTGCCACCAACTGGGTGACTTAAGACAACAGAAAATTTTCTTTAGCAGTTCGGGAAGCTAGAAATCCAATATCAAGGTGTCTGCTGGGTGGCCCTCTCTCTCCCTCAAGTCTTTAGAGGAGAGACCTTTCTTGACTCTTCCCATTTCTGGTACTCCAAAGTGTTCCTTGGTTTATAGCAACATAACTCCAACCTATGCCTTTGTCTTTATGTGATGTTCTCCTTGTGTTTCTCTATCTTCTAAGACCCTTATGAATTCTTTTGAATTTTGGGTACAGTCTTAGAACATAGCATGTCCCAGATCATCAAATTAGTCTAATGTGTTGACTGGATATTCAACTCAAATAATAGAAACTCTAGACCTAGTTTTGGAGAAGGCAATGGCACCCCACTCCAGTACTCTTGCCTGGAAAATCCCATGGACGGAGGAGCCTGGTGGGCTGCAGTCCATGGAGTCGAAAAGAGTCGGACACAACTGAGCGACTTCACTTTCACTTTTCACTTTCATGCATTGGAAAAGGAAATGGCAACCCACTCCAGTGTTCTTGCCTGGAGGATCCCAGGGACTGGGGAGCCTTGTGGGCTGCTGTCTATAGGGTCACACAGAGTTGGACATGATTGAAGTGACTTAGCAGCAGACCTAGTTTTCCTGACTTTCTCACCCTATTTCCTGAAAAAGATATTTGGCTTACTAATATTATTATAATTTTATCAGAGTAGCATGTTTATTATACCTATGCCCATCATTTTCTCAACGTACTTTTCATTGGATGCTGACTATTCATGAGGATAGCCCTCTTATTCTTGTTCTTTTTTATACTTTTACTAAATTAAATTATTCATGCATGGGGTACAAATGCACATAAGTAATACCAAAAACATTAATGTGATAAGAATTTAATGTTTATTTTTTATTTATTCAAGAGGATATGTACAAATTATTGCCTTAACCATATATCTAATTAGTACCCTAAGACATTGAGGCTGACTAACTTACACACTCATACTCACAGGAATAAATGAATGGATAAATTGATTGATTGATGGGCAGGTGAGTGAATTGTTGGATGAATCACAAACTTATAGTTTTAGTAAGTCTTTGCCAATCAAATAGGTATCAGTATTCTAAATAGCACATTATAGGCTCACACTTTAATAGATGGCTGCAGTCGGCATAGACTGTTCTAGTACAGGGTTTCCCTGGTGGCTCAGATGAGAATCTGCCTTCAATGCAGGAGACCAGCATTCAGTCCCTGGGTTGGGAAGATCCCCTGGAGAAGGGAATGGCAACCCACTCCAGTATTCTTGCCTGGAAAATTCCATGGACAGAAGAGCCTAGTGGACTATAGACAATGGGGTCACAAAGAGTTGGACATGACTGAGCGACTTTCACTTTTCACTTTAGTACAAGGATTTTGCAAGAATATGAATTGACTTTCTATTATTTGCTATATCCTGATAAAGTTTACATATGTAATCATATTTCATCTAGAAAACACTTGTTTTGAGGCCCATAGGGCCATAATTTTCATTTACTTTCTCCTATGACCTGTGTACTTCCTGAGGGTATAAAAGGGATATGGGAACATTCATAAAAAGTTATAAATTCTGAGAATTTATTAATAATGAATTAATATGTCTCAGCACTGGTTATACTACCAGTGTGCTTTGGAGGATTTAGAATTCCTCTGGGTAATTTGTTTTGCTAAAAATATGTAGCTTAAAAATTCAGACCACTAATGTATTGAACTTTTCATCATCACATTTTAAAAATGTTTTCTCTACAGACATTTAAATTGTGAAAAATCGCAAAGTAGAGCCATTAAAATACTTTCAGAAGTCATTAGGGTACTTCCTCATTGCACATTCTTTATAATTATTTTGAGTTGTGGATCAGAATAGCAGTCATTGAATAAATATTGAATTCCCATTTTGTACACAGGACAATTTCATTCAGGTTGAATATTTTCATATTTGCACCCCAGTAACTTATTCTCTAATGAAATGTGCAGAGCTCCCCTACAAAAATCTAGTATAGGAGAATGTAATTATGTGATAAGAAGTATATACGTATTTTTAAACTAACAAAAATGGAATCTAAGGGGTTTCAAAGAGGTGATGGGACTTTTACTGACTCTTGAAAGTGAGATAGGATTAGGTAAGTTATAAAAAATAATACAGTCTCAGAATAATGAGATATCCTCATCTGTGTAGTCTTAGGGTAATATGGAAATCTATTTTATCAAAGGGAACGATGTGTTTTGAGAGTTAATGAAAATCAGTTGGAGTGGCTTTATGGAGCGTTATGAAAATGAGATAAGTTTTTGTACTATTAAGATTTGTTGGCCTATTGACTAATCTGACTTTAGAATATGATATATTCTAAATACAAATAATACATGAAAATTATATATAAGTATATCAATAGTAATTTATTAAAATTAAATATTACTATTGCTATATTATAGCAATGCTAATTAACATGCTAATATTAATATATTTTAATAGTATAGTAAAATAATAAACATAATTTTTAAGAACACAAATTCATAGGTACAGAGAAGGGATTGATGGTTGCCAGAGGTGGAGTGTGAAGGTATGGGAGAAATGGGTGAACTTTGCTTTTTAAAAATTTAAATAAATTATTTGCATAAATGTATGTAATATAACTTTATACATACATATATTTAAAATAGAACTTTATATAATATAGTGCTTTACATATATACTAGAACACTATTTCTCTGTTACTGCACATTTATACTTTACCAACATTTAATTTCTTACCTAAGGGTGAAAGATTTATAGATACTTTACATTTTCCTTTTGGTTTCTATGTTATTAATAGTCTTATTTTTACCTGTATTATAATGACCTCACAGTTGGGAATGTGTTTTGGTGCTTTGTGAAGGCATGTGATTGTGTGTGTTTGCATGTTTTGAGTGCTAATTGCTGTTTGGAAATTTCCTTAGCACACACAAAGGATTCATCAATGGAGTTCATAAATTCCACCTGTATGAAGCCTTCTGAAGTTAGATGATGGCTCTTAGCTGGTTGATTCTTTGACTGGTAAAGATGCCTGATCTCTCTCTAGCTTGCTACCATAGATCAGTCTAGCCATAACCTGTAACACTTAGATTTTTTATTCCTAGTACCATTCTCTATATCTTGCAGATTCCAAAAGTATGTCAAACTCTTCTATTGGTTCTCCTAGGATGTTACGTAATTTGCCTGGGAGTGGTTGGACAAGGTACTGTGCTCTTATCAATAGAAACTTGTAGCTTAAAAAAACAAAAAAAAAAACCACTGTGTATATTTAAAATCTTCAAGTTACTTCGTCAGTCAGTCAGTCAGTTCAGTTCATGTCCAACTCTCTGCGACCACATGGACTGTAGTCCGCTAGGCTTCCCTGTCCAGCACCAACTCCTGGAGTTTACCAAGCTCATGTCCATTGAGTTGGTGATGCCATCCAACCATCTCATCCTCTATTGTCCCCTTCTCCTCCTGCCTACAATCTTTCCCAGCATCAGGGTCTTTTCAAATGAGTCAGCTCTTCGCATCAGGTGGCCAAAGTATTGGAGTTTCAGCTTCAACATCAGTCCTTCCAATGAATATTCAGGACTGATTTCCTTTAGGATGGACTGGTTGGATCTCCTTGCAGTCCAAGGGACTCTCAAGAGTCTTCTCCAGCACCCCAGTTCAAAAGCATCAATTCTTCAGTGCTCAGCTTTTTTTATAGTTCAACTCTCACATCCATACATGACTACTGGAAAAACCATAACCTCGACTGGATGGACCTTTGTTGGCAAATTAATGTCTCTACTTTTTAATATGCTGTCTAGGTCAGTCATAACTTTCCTTCCAAGGAGTAAGTGTCTTTTAATTTCATGGCTGCAGTCACCATCTGCAGTGATTTTGGAGCCCCCAAAACATAAAGTCTGTCACTGTCTCCACTGTTTCCCCATCTATTTCCCATGAAGTGATGGGACCAGATGCCATGATCTTTTTTTCTGAATGTTGAGCTTTAATCCACCTTTTTCACTCTCCTCTTTCACTTTGATCAAGAGGCTCTTTAGTTCTTCTTCGCTTTCTGCCATAATGGTGGTGTCATCTGCATATTTGAGGTTATTGATATTTCTCCCCGCAATCTTGATTCCGGCTTGTGCTTCACCCAGCCCAGCGTTTCTCATGATGTACTCTGCATATAAGTTAAATAAGCAGGGTGACAATATACAGCCTTGCTGTACTCCTTTCTCTGTTTGGAACCAGTCTGTTGTTCCATGTCCAGTTCGAGCTGTTGCTTCCTAACCAGCATACAGATTTCTCAAGTTACTTCTTATATACTCACAAAATGGAGGTAAGACAATCCTACCATGATTGCCTTTTGTATCATCTGTGGAAACAGTTTGATTGTAACTTTTGGATGTATGCTACTTTTTTTTTTTTTTTCAAATGAAGACCCAGACAAAATTCTAGTATTGTACATATTCTATTTTCACTAATATTTACACCGACAGGGAAGAATCACAAAATTTGGAGCAGATTAAAGTAGAAAAATTTGATTTGCAGTGTTACTTATTATGAATTGAAAGACAAAATTAATATCTCTTTATCTGGAATAGCTCCTCAGTATTTCTTTGTATTTCATAATCTTTACACTTTTGGCAGCTAAAGAGTATGCTTGTAGAATGAGCCTAACTTTACGGTTGTCTTATATTTATTTCTTCATGATTAAATTCGGCTTATACATTCTTGACAGAGTGTCATTGAAATGATTTTTCTACTCAGTTTATCATATTACAATGTACATGATTTTTTTTGTTTTATTTTTGATGTTAACTTTGTCACCTGGTTGAGGATTTGTCTGTTGGGGGGTCTTCATAGAAAAGTTTCTATTTTTACTTTAGAATTTAGTAAGTATGGTGTGTGGATACACTTTGAATACAAATAAGTGTCCTTCTTTTCATTCAGCTTATACTCACTCATTTTACATTCATTTATTTTATTGTATGTTATTATGATTATTGCCAAATAGTGATTCTCTAACTTCATCATTTCTTCTACATTTATCTGTTGACATTATTCTGTGAGTAAGAACTTTCCATTTTTTCCATGTATTTTGTTTATTTACATAAAATGTAACTCACAAATTCTAAATTGATTTGATGGGAGGTTCAAATTGTCATAGGTTTTTCTATTGGGAGTAACTCCAAGCTTGTTCCTATAATATTTTGACATATCTCTATCGTTGAGCACATTTTACATTTCTGGCATACTATGTTGCACGTATATTTTATACTTCTAATTTCCCAGTCCCAGAAACATTCATTTGTCCATGGAGTTTTGTTACTTCTTGTTGCAACTGGGCACTAGGTGTGCGAATGCCACTGGGTGCCATTGTTTCTAGAAAATGTGTGTATAAATGAATGCCTCGGCTTCTATTTGTGGGTGTGTGTACGTATTTCTCAGTCACTCAATCCATCTATTCATCTACCTATACAATCTCTCTATCTCTTCAGAATAAATTCAGCCTGTTATTAGAGAAAACTCTTCTTAAAGCTCACAATAATGCATATTAAAGATGTAAAATAGTGCATTTAAATAAAAGAGACATTAATACAATTGTACAAGGAAATCCTGGGGCTTCCCTAGTGGCTCAGTGGTAATGAATCCACCTGCCAAGGTAGGAGATGCGGGTTTGACCCCTGGGTTGGGATATCTCCTTGAGAAGGAAAGGATGACCAACTCCAGTTCTTGCTTAGGAAATACCATGAACAGTGGAGCCTTGTGGGCTACATCCATGGGGTCACATAAGAGTCAGACATCACTTAGCGACTAAGACAACAACAACAAAGGAAATCCTACTGTCTGTTCTCACTAGTCATTGTAGTAATGTTGCATAAAGTCACGGGAACACTGAATTAAGGAAGCATTGTTTCTGGGTCCAATACAAGCTTTAGTCCCTAAAAGACTCTGGTCACAACATTTTTATCAGGTGATCAATGCATATGTTTTATGAATATTTTTATTTTTAAATATTTTTAATGTTTTGTTGATTCATTGACATTGAACTCACAGCTAATAACTCTAACACATAATATTTTCTCCATAAACCTTACCACAGTCTTCTTGCACTTGAGGATATTAGCCAACACCTTAGTAGAACAATTTGGGGTCACTTTACATGGAAAAGTCACAAATGAAGGCACATTTGTTTTAGATGGCACTAAATAGGCCATAAGAAGAACTCTTGTAGGATAAAATTTGAAACAGGAAGCCAGAGCATCACCCTATTAGATCTTACCTGGGAACATGTGCAACAGGGCCACCTAAAAGTTTTTCCACTGTATGTGTGTCTGAGCATGACTAAGAAAATACTCTGAGTATTGATTTACAATGGGCTTTCCTGGTGGCTCAGATGTAAAAAAATCTGCCTGCAATGATTTACAAATAAGTTTTAGCAATTAGAGGGATTTAAAAATATTGATCAATTGTACATATATGATCTAGGTGTTGCTGGAAATGCATCTTTTTAGATGTGATTACTATTTAAATCAGTAACTTTGACTAAAACGGATTACCTTCCAAAATATGTATGGACCTCACCCAAATAATTGTGGACCAAACAGAGAGATGTCCCTCTTGGCCAAAAAAATAGTCTTCCTCCAGAATGCCTTTGATTTGAACTACAACTCAGGTTAACTTTTTTTAACATCTCTTAGTCTATAGGCCTGCTCTGCAAATTTCAATCTTGCCAGCCCCATCATCATGTGAGCCAATTGCTTAAAATAACTCACAGTAGCCAGTGTCAATTATCATGTTATAACAACTCATTTTATATGTAGTAATAGCAAGTGCTAACAAAAAGTAGATGATTTTCATATAAGCACACATATAGAATAGACAAAATAAATCAGATAATTCACAGGTTGAAAAAAGAAAATCTTAAGGATTTTATATTTAATATCAGATATGCTGACGTATTACCCATTAGTGTGAAGACTTCAGTTCAGGTCAGTCACTCACTCATGTCTGACTCTTTGTGACCCCATGGACTGCAGCAAGCCTGGCTTTCCTCTCCATCACCAACTCCTGGAGCCTATACAAACTCGTATCCATTGTGTCGGTGATGCCATCCAACCATCTTATCCTCTGTTGTCCCCTTCTCTTCCCACCTTCAATCTTTCCCAGCATCAGGGTCTTTTCCAATGAGTCAGTTCTTCACATCAGATGGCAAAAGTATTGGAGTTTCAGCTTCAGCATCAGTCCTTCCAATGAATATTCAGGACTGATTTCCTTTAAGGTGGAGTAGTTGCATCTCCTTGCTGTCCAAGGGACTCACAAGAGTATTCTCCAACACCACAGTTCAAAAGCATCAGATCTTCTGCACTCAGCTTTCTTTATAGTCCAACTCTCACATCCATGCATGACTCCTGGAAAAACCATAGCATTGAGTAGATGGACCTTTTTTGGTAAGGTAATATCTCTGCTTTTTAATATGCTGTCAAGGTTGGTCATAACTTTTCTTCCAAGATCAGGCATCTTTTAATTTCATGGCTGCAGTCACCATCTTCAGTGATTTTGGAGCCCAAGTGAATAAAGTCTGTCACTATTTCCATTGTTTCCCCATCTATTTGCCATGAAGAGGTGGGACTGGATGCCATGATCTTAATTTTCTGAATGTTGAGATTTAAGCCAACTTTTTCACTCTTCTCTTTCACTTTCATCAAGATACTTTTTAGTTCTTCTTCACTTTCTGCCATAAGGGTGGTGTCATCTGCATATCTGGGGTTATTGATATTTCTCCCGGCAATCTTGATTCCAGCTTATGCTTCATTCAGCCCGGCATTTCACATTATGCACTCTGCATATAAGTTAAATAAGTAAGGTGACAATATACAGCCTTGATGTACTCCTTTCCTGATCTGGATCCAGTCTGTTGTTCCATATCCACTTCTAACTGTTGCTTCCTGACCTGCATACAGATTTCTCAGAAGGCAAGTCAGGTGGTCTGGTAGTGTGCTGACTACTTGGCCAGAATTAACCTTTTTTTTTTTTATTACTGTCTCCCTAATTTAGCTCTGAGATGGCTTCACATTAAGTAATCAAAAACTCTATTACACCAAGAATTCATACTCTTTTTTTCCCACTTGCAGCATTTAATACAGTCCTCTAAAAGTATGTTTGCATCAGATACATTCACAGTAATTGTATGTAACTGGCAACTGCATTACAACTTATTTTTTTTTAATTTTATTTTTTACCTTTACAATATTGTATTGGTTTTGCCATATATCAACATGAATCCGCCACAGGTATACACATGTTCCTCATCCTGAACCCTCCTCCCTCCTCCCTCCCCATACCATCCCTCTAGGTCATCCCAGTGCACCAGCCCCAAGCATCCAGTATTGTGCATCGAACCTGGACTGGCGACTCGTTTCATATATGATATTATACATGTTTCAATGCCATTCTCCCAAGTCATCCCACCCTCTCCCTCTCCCACAGAGTTCAAAAGACAGTTCTATACATCAGTGTCTCTTTTGCTGTCTTGTATTCAGGGTCATTGTTACCATCTTTCTAAATTCCATATATATGCGTTAGTATACTGTATTGGTGTTTTTCTTTCTGGCTTACTTCACTCTGTATAATAGGCTCCAGTTTCATCCACCTCATTAGAACTGATTCAAATGTATTCTTTTTAATGGCTGAGTAATACTCCATTGTGTATATGTACCACAGCTTTCTTATCTATTCATCTGCTGATGGACATCTAGGTTGCTTCCATGTCTTGGCTGTTATAAACAGTGCTGCGATGAACATTGGGGTACACGTGTCTCTTTCAATTCTGGTTTCCTCAGTGTGTATGCCCAGCAGTGGGATTGCTGGATCATAAGGCAGTTCTATTTCCAGTTTTTTAAGGAATCTCCACACTGTTCTCCATAGTGACTATACTAGTTTGCATTCCCACCAACAGTGTAAGAGGGTTCCCTTTTCTCCACACCCTCTCCATCATTTATTGCTTGTAGACTTTCAGATCGCAGCCATTCTGACTGGTGTGAAATGGTACCTCATTGTGGTTTTGATTTGCATTTCTCTGATAATGAGTGATGTTGAGCATCTTTTCATGTGTTTGTTAGCCATCTGTATGTCTTCTTTGGAGAAATGTCTATTTAGTTCTCTGGCCCATTTTTTGATTGGGTCATTTATTGTTCTGGAATTGAGCTGTAGGAGTTGCTTGTATATTTTTGAGATTAACATACTCTTTAAACTTGCATAATATTAATTACCTTCAGGTGAATAGTTTCTTAGTTTAGGGTTCCTAGAAATTTATTTTCATTAAGATCTATAGTAAGAATAATTTTACAAGAGATGGTAGAATAGGATGTTTTATTCAGAAAATGCCAAAAAAGCATGAAGTGATTAAATGCACCCAGCTCTGTGCCATGATTTGCTCCACTGTGATGTGACTGTGAAGCATTTCCTCTGAGCTAACAGGGGACCTGTGTCCATGTTATCAGTGTGTGCTGATGCTGCTTGGTTGAGGAGGGTGATCTGTTCAATAATTTATGGTCCTTGTATTGATATCTTCATGTCTAAAATTGCCACCATTTGTAAGTGAGCTCTTAAAATCCACTGGTACACTTTAATGCAGAATATGCCTTTCTGTTCTGATTTATAGTAAAGCAATGGATTATAAGAGTTCACAGGTAAGTGAAAGTCATCACCTACATACAAGCAGTCTGTACTCTAACTGTTAATTATGAGCAGAATCAATTCATGACCAAATGGTAAACTGTTATATAAAACTTTGGTTCTGAAAAAATATACAATAAAATTTAAGGGACTTCCACAAACAGTTGCAAAATTTAGCGTCCAAAAAATTAATGGCTTACAGAGTATAGACTTAAAGTTCTAGAAAAGAGTAATTAAGGTTGTCTATGTATATATAAAAATAGTATAAGATATTTAGCCCATCAAAGTGGATGGAGAACTACAATAGACCTTACATTTGGGGTTCTCAACTGAACTTAATTAGGCAAGGTAACTGATTCAGAAAACCAAATATGAAGTAAGTTTGCACAGATTTACACAGTAAGAAGAATTATAGAGTACCAAAAAAAAAAAAAAAAACTGAATCATTACAAGAATTTTTTTAAATGTATTGAAAGGAAAATATATAGCATCCATAAAAAAAGACTAGAGAAAAATTTAATAAAAACTGTCTTTGAAGACTTTCTCTCTTTTCTCAAATTGAACTTAGGAAATAATGAAAGGGAAAATGTGAATCTAATTAAGCAATGTGCACATGCATCTATACACACAGACAAACCCACGTAGAGTTTAGCCTGTGACTTTGTTTATTATGAACACTTGATATTCACTTTAATTCAGTCTGGTTTAGGAAACTCCAGTGCCCCATGAGAATATTTCTTTGAAATCTGTATTTCTTAATAAGTGAGATTGTGGTGTCTCACCGCTTATAATAATCTCAGTACTATCCTAATTCTTAAGTGTGCGTGTATGTGTACTGAGAGTCATAGGGAAAGAGTTTTTAATCTATTTCAATATTTTCCTTTACAGTTTTTATCAAAATTTTGGCTCCCCTAAATTATCTGGTAGTAAGTGATGACCAAAGTCCAACATGAATAGAAGCAGTGCAATTATGCCCCCGTCCCCACCAACCCCACAAAAGATGTTGAAGTCCTGCCCTAACCTTCGTTCCTTTGAATGTGACTCAGTTGGAAACATGGTCAAGTTCATATAATGTCATGAGGGGACCTCATTAAAACACATGTTAAGGGGAAATTAGGGCCCCGAGACAGACACTCATAGAGGGAACATGGAGATATAGAGAGTGGTACCCACAAGTCAGGGACTGACAGAGCAATCAGAAGCTAGGAGAGACTCATGGAGAAGATCCTCAGATGGACTCTACCCTGATTTTGGATTTTGAGCTTCCAGAACTATGAGATGATGTGTTTCTGATGCTTAAATTATCTTGTTGGTGGTACTCTGTTATGCCAGCTCCAGGAAATTAGTGCAAGGAATACTTCAAACATGTTAAGCATTTGTACAAATTCTGTGAAATAAAGGATTT
This sequence comes from Bos mutus, assembly GCF_027580195.1. NCBI lineage: Eukaryota > Metazoa > Chordata > Mammalia > Artiodactyla > Bovidae > Bos > Bos mutus. The sequence goes on along the minus strand of NC_091624.1, from coordinate 98,699,857 downwards.
TGATATAAAATATAAAATCTTATATAGTTGTGGGACTAACCTCAGCTTCTGTCAACCTCCCCTACATATATCAGCAAATGTTGTTAATGTGACTTTTCAAAGTGATGTCAAGAATTAGAAAATATTTTCCTATTTAGGGGAATAAAAACTGGAAATTCAGTCCAGTGTTATGTGAAAGTTTGAAATCTAGTTAAGTTTATGTAATCTGCTTTAACATTCTATTTCTGAGCAAGTCTCCACATAAAGACTTTTTAAAAAATAAGCATTGTGCTAACATATCTCCATGTGTTGTTTTTACCGAGTTCCTTTCTCAGCTCATACATAATAAAGCTCTGCATATAAACCTCTGATTTTCTCAGTAATTATTTCTGGAACCATGGTCAATTTGGCTTTGTGTATAGTGAGTCAAAATTTGTTCATTATCTACTTATATGAGTCACATACTTTCCCTCCTGGCATGGAAATATCTTTTTTTATTTTTGTTTCTTCTTTCAAGATATTATTTAATGTTTTACTTTTTGGTAATTGAAATGATTTTTTTTTCATTTTTGATATTGTTTCCCTTTATCAAAAAATGACAAACATCATCAGCAAAGTTTTAATTAGTGTATTTCTGAAAGTATGTAGCACTTCCATGTTATTAGTTTTGCCTTTGTATTTTTACTTTCTTGAGTGTACATTTTACTCCCTCTGAATGTTTTCCATGAAGGCACTGGCAAGTGTTGGTAATTTGTTATTCAATGCTTTGGCAGCAAATGAAACAGTAAAATAGATAAGCAGGTATGGTGGACTGAATAGTGTTCATCAAAGTGATCTACATATTAATACCTGCAACTTGTGAATGTTAGTTTATAAGACAAAAGTGAGTTTTGTGGATACCATTAACTTAAGACTTCAAGGTGAGGATATTATCATAGATTTTCTAGGCAGGCCCTAATGCACAAATGGGGCTTCCTTGGTGGCTGAGTGGTAAAGAATCCACCTGCCAATGCAGGAGAGGCAGGTTTGATCACTGGGTTGGGAAGGTACCTTGGAGAAGGAAATGGCAACCAACTCCAGTATTCTTGCCTGGAAAATCCCACAGACAGAAGAGTCTAGCAGGCTACGATTCATGGGGTCAAAAAGAGTTGGATGCATCTTAGCAACTAAACAGCAACAATATATGCACTCACAGTTTCCTTATGAATGGGAGATAAAGGCAGACTGACTACAGAGGAGAGGAGAGGATGATGTTGTTACCAGGGTGCTTGGCCTTCTTAATCAACAGAACTTGATCAGAGGCCAGGAAATTCAGGCGAGGCTTTTTTGGGGCCCATGTTGTAGCAGCAGGGAGTGAGAACAGACAACGGGTTCCCTGGCTGGTTCCTTAGATGGGGAGATGTTAGGGGTGTGTCCAAGGGTAGCCTGGAGGCATGGCTCAGATGCTCTGCCCACACTGCAGATGGTGATGTGTGCAGGGAACATGCGCAGGACACTGCTTTTGCTCCTGACACCCTGATTTTCTTCAGGCTCCTCAAAAGTGGCAGTTGGATTTTTGGTCTCCTTGTATATGTGGGGTCCATATTTTCCCCAACTGTGCATGCATGCAGTGATTTTTAGTCCCTTTTTGTTTCTAGAGAAGAAGTATGTCCAGCTGCAAGCATTGCAGTACTTAAACAAAGTGCTCTGGGTCCCAAGCCATTCTCAATGTGATAATACTTCTTTTGGCTGGGAACCTGGAGAGAGGAACCATAGGCCAAGGAATGTAACAAGGAATGAAGCTCTAGAAACTGGGAAAGCTGCTTCCTCTTCTGAAGGGAGCCTGGTTGTGCGGACACTTTGATTTGGGCCCATTGTAAAACATTTTTCTCCTCTAGCTGCCAGAACTGTAAGACAATAGATGTGTGTTTATTTGATCCACCAAACTGTGCGTTTTTTTAAAACCACAAGCAAGTGGTAGTTTGTTATACACTGCAGACAACTGATTGAGCAAGGCTCCTCTGAGGAGGTGACCAGATCTGCTTATGAAGAGGAAGGCACCTTCTTGAACAGCAGGTCATTCATACTGTGTGGGTTGATTAGAACTAGGAAAAGGAATGTGGAAAGAGATGAGATGGTGAATTGAAGGGTCGGAGTAAGGAAGGCAGAGCTGGGAGAACAAGGAGGGAATGGTGGGCATATGATGGCTTAGACCTTGTAATGACAGTCCTTCTTTAACCTTCCCTGCCATGAATCCCCTGTGAAAAGTGGGAGTGCTTTGAATCCCCTAACTCCTGTGGGAGTGCTTTGTAAATCGCAGATTTAAGGAAGTGCCGCTTAATACTCAAGTGACAAAATGCAAAATACAGAAGAGAAGAGAAACATATTATATCCCTTTGATCAGGGAAACAAGTACAGTTTAAGTCCAATAAAATCACAGTGAAAAAGACTACCTCAGTCATCATAAGAAATATGTAATTTGGGTACTTCAGCAAGACTGAACATTGCTGCTAAATCACTATTAAGATGGTGAGTTCCACCCATGGTAATGATGAAGCCCTGTCTGTAAGTGGATTTTCAGGCAGTAAGTATCACTGATGGAGCCTGGAGCCAAAGAATCAGGAAAGTCTGTACATGATCTCAAATTTGTAATAAATGGATGAGATTTTTAAGTGACCATAGAAGTCTTGTGTCCTCAATGCAGAGTTGGGCTCCCCTAAAGGCTCAGCTGGTAAAGAATTAGCCAGCACTGTGGGAGACCTGGGTTTGATCCCTAGGTTGGGAAGATCTCCTGAGAAGGGAATGGCTACCCACTCCACTATTCTGGCCTGGAGAATTCCATGGACTGTATAGTCCATGGGGTTGCAAAGAGCCGGACACAACTGAGAGACTATCACTTTCACTTTCACTAGGACTCAATATGAAATAATTAACCCTCTTTCCAAACTTATCAGTAAGTCTTAAGATCCTATGGACTTTTATTTGTTGTCTAGAGTCACAATGGAAACAGTGAGAGACTTTATTTTCTTGGGCTCCAAAATCACTGCAGATGGTGACTGCAGCCATGAAATTAAAAGATATTTGCTCCTTGGAAGAAAAGCTATGACAAACATAGACAGCATATTAAAACATAAGAGACTTTACTTTGCCCACAAAGGTCCATCTAGTCAGAAGCTGTGTTTTTTCCAGTAGTCATGTATGGATGTGAGAGTTAGACTATAAAGAAAACTGAGCACCAAAGAATTGATACTTTTGAACTGTGGTGTTGAAGAAGACTCTTTTTTTTTTTTTGTTTGTTTGCTTTTTTAAATTTTATTTTATTTTTAAACTTTACATAATTGTATTAGTTTTGCCAAATATCAAAATGAATCCGCCACAGGTATACATGTGGACTGCAAGGAGGTCCAACCAGTCCATCCTAAAGGAAATCAATCCTGAATATTCATTGGAAGAACTGATGCTGAAACTGAAGCTCCAGTACTGTGGCCACCTGATGGGAAGACCTGACTCATTTGAAAAGACCCTGATCCTGGGAAAGATTGAAGGCAGGAGGAGAAGGGGGTGACAGAGGATGAGATGGTTGGATGGCATCACTGACTCGATGGACATGAGTTTGAGAAAGCTCTGGGAGTTGGTGATGGACAGGGAAGCCTGGCTTGCTGCTAAATCGCTATTAGGATAGTGGGTTCCACCCATGGTAATGATGAAGCCCTGCCTGTAAGTGGATTTTCAGGCAGCAAATATCACTGACGGAGTTGCAAAGAGTCAGACACGACTGAGCGACTGATCTGAACTGAGAATCACATGTTCCTTTCTTAAAAGTTGCTTTGAGGGGAGGAGCACACTATTTTTCCATCATCTCCATTCCCTTGTCAGGTAATTGTAAATGTGAGAAGTACATCTGTGAACTTAGATAAACAAAAGTACTTGACCTTCAGAAATTGTTATGAAATAGGACCAGGCTGAGTTTAAGGAACAAATTGCTAATTAGAAATTATTCACTCACACAGAAGGAGATTTCAGCAAATTGTGTTTGCCAGTCATCAGACTAAGGTGTTTTTTTTTTTTCCTGTCTTATCAAACCCTTCCCAACTGAATCTCTCGGTCTTGTAGGCAGCACCCCTAACACAAACAAAGCCCACAGTAGCAAGTAACTCTGGTTTGAAAAGGAAGAGTACACAAAATCTGTAGTTAGTTCATTGATATTTGTATGTTAGCTCTTAGATGGTAATTTTTAACAGGAAAAATTAGGACTTTTTAAAATAATCACAAAAGTTTTATTTAACATACTAATTATTGAAGGAACCAATATGATAATATCTTACAATAAGCTCAAAGGAATGTCTGAATAGCAAACAAATAGATAGCCAATCAGGAATGATAAATGAATTTGCCAAGAAATAAAATATTTAAAATCTATAGGAGGATATAATATAATATTTATATTTGTTTGTAATTTTAAATTAAAATATAGTTGATTTACAGTATATTAGTTTCAGGTATATATCAAAGTGCATCAGTTTATATATTTATTTATTGTGCTTCCCTTGTGGCTCAGCTGGTAAAGGATCTGCCTGCAATATGGGAGACCTGGGCTCGATCCCTGGGTTGGGAAGATCCCCTGGAGAAGGGAAAGGCTGCCTACCCTCTCCAGTATTCTGGTCTGGAGAATTCCATGGACTCTATAGTCCATGGGGATGCAGAGTTGGACATGACTGAGTGACTTTCACTTCTTCACTTTACTTATATATATATATGCACGTGTGTACACACAGATGCATTTGTGTGTGTGTGTACATACACTAACTTCACTCTCTATGATACTCTCTAGGTCTATCAGTGTTGACGCAAATAACATTATTTCATTGTTGCTGTCTGGACGATATTCCACTGTATATGTGTATCACATTGTTTTTATCCATTCATCTATTGATAGATACTTAGGTTGCTTTCATGCCTCGGCTATTGTAAACAGTTTTATGACTATTAGGATGCAAGTATCTTTTCTAATTACAGTTTTCTCTGAATATATGCCCAGGAGTGAGATCACAGATCATATGGTAACTTTGTTTGTAGTTTTTTAAAGAACTTCCAAACTCTTCTCCATAGTGGCTGCATTGATTTACATGTCCACTGACAACATAGGAGTGTTCCTTTTTCTCCATACCCTTTGCAGCATTTATTATATGTAGTCTTTTTGATGACGGCCATTCTCACTAGTGTGAGGTGATACCTAATTTTAGTTTTGATTTGCATTTTTCTAATAATTAGCAATGTTGAACATTTTTCCACATACCTTTTGGCCATTTCTATGTCTTCTTTGAAGAGATATCTGTTTAGATCATCTGCCCATTTTTTGATTTTTATGTTAAACTATATGATTTGTTTTTATATGTTTGAAAGTTAAGTCCTTGTTAGTTGCATCATTTTCTCCTATTCTGTAGGTTTTCTTTTTGTTTATGGTTTATATTGCTGTGCAGAAGCTTTTAAGTGTGATTAAGTCTCATTTAATTTTTTTATTTCCATTACTGTAGGAGACAGATCAAAAAAACATTGCTTTGATTTATATCACAGACAGTTATGCATATGTTCTTCTCTAAGAGTTTTAAAGTATTTGCTCTTACTTTATGTCGTTGATCCATTTTGAGGTTTTTTTGTGTGTATGGTGCTAGAGGGGCTTCCCAGGTGGCTTAGTGGTAAAGAATCTGTCTGCTAATGCAGGAGATGCAGGTTTGACCCCTGGGTTGGGAAGATTCCCTGGAAAAAGAAATGGCAACCCAATCCAGTATTCTTGTCTGGGAAATCCCATAGACAGAGGAGCCTGGTAGGGCTACTGTCCATGGGGTCACAAAAGAGCCAGACACAACTTAGCAACTAAACAACAATGATGGTGTTAGAGAAAGTTCCAATTTCTTTTTTTTCACACAAAGCTGTACAGTTTTCCACCACCACTTATTGAAGAGATTGTCTTTTATCCATCATATAATCTGAATGCTTCCTATGTTGTAGATCAACTGGACAAAAGTGTGTGGGGGTTTTCTATTCTATTCCATTGATATGTACATTTGGTTTTGTGCTGATACCACACTGTTTGATAACTGTAACTTTGTAGTTAGTTTTATGTCAGTGAGCCTGATTCCTCTAGCTCTGTTCTTCTTTCCCACGTAAAACTTTTTCCATATCTAAAAAGCAATGTAAGTCACCTTTCTATGTTGAGAGTAAATCCTAAGATTTCTCAACACAAGGAAAATGTTTTTCTTTTTCTTTATTATTTTGTATCTAAATGAAATCATGGATCTTCACTAAACTTATTGTGGTATCATTTCATGATACATGTAGATGAAATAATTAGTCTGTACACCTTAAACTTACACAGTACAATCTACTTTTCTGTACTTCAAGTCCAGTTTCCAAAAATTCCATTTTAAAACTAAAGAGCCTGTTAGTTTAATTTCTGAAAATTATCATATTTCCCTAATATAAAATTTATAAGTAACTTAAAAATAGAATATTTTTATTCTAACAAATATATGTTATAACTTATACTTAAGTAGATATATATTATGCATATTTAACAAATATAAATTATAATTTAAATTCAGATTAATTTATCTTACATTCTAATTATCATAGATTATTATTGAAATATTTTCTAAAGATTTTAGTGTCTGGAAATGTCAATCTATGTTTTACTCTTTACTGAACAAGTACATTTAAGATTAATCATATACCAGATACTGTTCTAAATAGTAAATATAAATATGCTTGACCTCATAAAGGAGACAGTTTAGAAAAGGGAACCGTACAAGACAAAGTAATCACTTAAGTGCAGATAAAGAGCAGATAAAGGTATAGTATTTTAAGAAGTGCAGATAAAGGCATAGTATTTTAAGAAGGAGTTTATGTAGGAAATTATTTCATATGGTCGGAGAAGGCAATGGCACCCCACTCCAGTACTTTTGCCTAGAAAATCCCATGGACGGAGGAGCCTGGTAGGCTGCAGTCCATGGGGTCGCTAGAGTCGGACACGACTGAGCGACTTCACTTTCACTTTTCACTTTCATGCATTGGAGAAGGAAATGGCAACCCACTCCAGTGTTCTTGCCTGGAGAATCCCAGGGGCAGGGAAGCCTGGTGGGCTGCCATCTGTGGGGTCACACAGAGTCGGACACGACTGAAGCAACTTAGCAGCAGCAGCAGCATTTCATATGGTAGTCAAAAAAAAATCTCTGAATATTCAACATTTAAAATTAAAAGGTTAATAAAAATAAAACAATTTAAAAAGTAGGTTGAAACATTTTTCTTGAAGTGGAAATACAAAATTCAAAGGAGTTTGAAATTGGAATGAACTTGATATATTTGAGGATATGAAAAAAAAATAATCAAGTGACCAAAATTTGGTTGTTAAGAGAGATGAGTGAAAGCAGATTGAGTCACAGGAGTAAATATGGATGAAAACATGTAAAATCTAAAAGATCTTAGTAAGGAATTTGTATCTTATCCTACATTCAATTGAAAACCATTGAAGAGTTTTTTTCTTCCAGTTATATTGAGATATAGTTACCATGTGGCAATGTATAAGTTTAAACTGTGCAGTCTAATTATTTGATTTATATACATCATGAAATGACTACCACAATAAGTTTAGTGAACATCTATCATCTCATATTAAAAAAAAAGAAAAGAAAAAAAAATTTCCATGTGATTATAAATCTTAGAATTTATTCAAATAACATTCTTATAATATATAACAGGTTTATTATATTTATAATGTTGTATATTATATCCCTCCTATTTATTTACCTTAAAACCAGAAGTTTGTACCTCTTGACTCCCTTCATCCAATTCCCCTTTGCCCCACACCTGCCTTTAACCACAAATCTGGTCTCTTTTGCTATGAATTTGCTTGTTTGTTTTTGAAATGTAATTGACATACAGCACTATTTTAGTTCCTGTTGCGCATGCACTGTTTTGATATTTCTATACATTTCAAGGTGATAACCATGGTAAGTCTAGTTATCCATCTGTCAACATAAAGATACAATGCATGATTCTTGACTATATTCTCTTCACTGTAGTGTTCGTATATATGACTTTACTTTGTAACTTGAAATTTGTACCTCTTAATCTCCTTAACATATTTTTCTTCTATGTTGCTCCCTCTACCACTGGCAGCCACCTGTTTGTTTTCTGGTATCTATGACTTTGTTTTGGTTCAGTTATGTTTGTTTACTTATTTAACTTTTTAGATTCCACATATAAGTGAAATTGTATGCGTCTTTCTCTGACTTATTTCACTTAGCATAATACCCTAATAATAATAGGTCCAACCATGTCACAAACAGCAAGATTCCTTGTTTATGACTGAGTAATATTCCTCTGTGTGTGTGTGTGTGTGTGTGTGTGTGTGTGTGTTTATACCACATTCTCTTTACATATTCCTGTATTGATAAGCAGTTAAGTTGCGTTCATATCTTGGCTAACATAAACAATAATGCAATAACATAAAAGTACTTGCATATTTTCCAATTAGCGTGTGTGTGTGTGTGTGTGTGTTTCTTCAGGTAAATACCCAGGAGAGAAATCGCTGGATCATGTGGTAGTTCTATTTTTAAGTTTTTGAGGAATCATCATACTATTTTCCAAAGTGGCTGTACCTACTTGTATTCCCACCAACGGTGCATCAGAGTTCCCTTTTCTTCACATCCTCAGCAACACTTGCATGTTGTGTTATTATCTTTGTTTTGAAAGCCATCTTGACATTTGTGACCTGGTATCTTGTTGTGGTTTGGACTTGCATTTACTTGATATGTTGAGCATCTTTTCATGTGCCTGTTGATCTTCTTTATGTCTTCTTTGGAAAATGTCTATACAGATTCTTCTGTGTGTTTTTAATTGTGTTATTTGTTTTTTTGATAATGAGTTGCATAAGTTCTTTGTATATTTTGGATATTTACTCCTTATTGGATATATTGTTTGCAAATATCCACTCTCAGTAGATAGTATTTTGTTTTGTTGATAGTTTCCTTTGTTGTGAAAAAGCTTTTTGTTTATAGTCCCATTTGCTTTTTTTTGATTTTGTTTCTCTTGCTGAGGAGATATATCTGAAAAAATATCACTAAGACTGATGCTAAAACATATTGTCTATGTTTTCTGTTAACACTAAAAGGTTGATGGTTTGGGGATTTTAAATGTTTAATCTATTTTGAATTTAGTTTTCCATATGGGGGGATAAAGCATTCCAGTTGGATTCTTTTGCTTGCACTGTCCAGTTTTCCCAATACCATTAATTGAAGAGACTATCTTTTCCTCATTGGGTGTTTTTGCCTACTTTGCTGTAGATCAGTTGCCCATATAACTGTTGTTTATTTATGGGCTCTCAGTTATATGCCATTGAGCTGTGTGTCTATGTTTTTGGAATAACTCTAACCAAGGTGGTAAAAGATCTGTACTCAGAAAACCAAGAGATACTGATGAAAGAAACTGAAAATGGCTCAAACAAATGGAATGATATATAATGATCATGAGTTGGAGGAACTCATATTGTTAAATGACCATATGACCCAATATAATATACATCTTCAATGCCATTCCTACCAAAACACCAATGTATTCTCCACAGAACTAGAACAAATAATTCTAAACTTTGCATGGAAGCACAAAAGACCTTAAATAGACAAAACAGTCTTAAGAAAAAAGAACAAAGCTGGAGGCATCACGCTCCCTGATTTCAAACTATACTACAGAGCTATAGTAATCAACACTCTATGGCACTGACACACAAAACATTGAAGAATTTTAAGCAGTGGTATGACCTAACTTTTAAAAATTTTGCACTTAAACAAGCAAGCAAACAAAAGTTAATGTGATGCTACTCTTAGGATGGCAGATTGGCAGCGTGAATATGATTTAAGATTAGATCATAGATCAATTCAGGAGTTTTTGTAGGAATAATCTAGTTTTTGGTAATAATGTCTGAGACCAGAATGCTATCCATTGAGGTAGAAATAAGTACTCAAAGTTGAAATTACAGTATAAGTGAAGAAGGAACACAGAAGGGTGATTTTTTTTTTTTTTTTTTTGCTTTCTTGACTAACATGGAAGAAATAATATTGTACCATTTACTAACAGGGATAAATTAAGGTGATATCAGAGAATCTATGTGCATATTTGTATTCATGTGTGAAATAAGAGGTTAACTTTGGAATTTTAATATTCAGAATGTGGAAGATATTTAAATGAGGTAAACATAAATCATCTGAACTATACATTTGAGAGGCATTGACTTGAGATCAGCTCACCAGTGTAGACAGACAGGAGCAGAGCATCTGGGACAACTATTGGGTGCTCAGTTTTTTAGAGATTGCTAGTATTGGCATATATTTGAATGCTAAGGGAACTATCTAAAACAAGAAGACTGAGATATAGGAGAGAGTGGGGATTACCAAAAAAAATATACTTGAAAAATTTTAGATGCAAACAAAAGTACAAAGATTGGTACAACAAATGCCCATGTCCCTTTAAGCTGGTTTCAGGTTTTCAAAATGTAGTTCATCTTGTTTCTCCCATACTTCCTATGCTTTCTCCCCTCTCCTACTACCAGGTTTTGTTTTTAAGTAAATATCAAAGGTCTTACAATTTCTTTCATAAATACTCAAAGGAATGAACTCTGGAGAAAGAAAGCAAAAATGAGGTACAGAACACAGTAAGCCCTATCTGAGTACTGGTCAGCTTTTCAGAAATAGAGTTCATGGTGGAGCTTAAAGATTATAGAACAGTTCTGAAGCAGGTACTCTAGAAAATAAAGTTATCATAAACAAACAAAAAAAAAAAAACTAGTCAACACTATTTAAAAGAAACAATTCTATTATTTATAAAAAAATAAAACTTTATCATTATTAAAAATAAAACAACAGCCATACATTCAAAAATGAGCAGGGTTGGGTGTATGTATGTGTGAATAGACCACTGTCTACAGTGTAAATATAAGAAGGGAGTTGTTTGTGTTTTCTAAGATTTTCCATGACGTCTCTGAGAGTTTAATTATGTCAATGCATTTCCATAAATTTCAATTAACCCCTGTCATAATTACTTTCTTACATATCTTACAAATTACATTGACATTTACCTGTCTTTGGTAAAGATAATCAACCTTTTAAAAATAATAATTAGGAAATTTCTAGTCACTGGGACGACCCAGAGGGATGGTATGGGAAGGGAGGAGGGAGGAGGGTTCAGGATGGGGAACACATGTGTACCTGTGGCAGATTCATTTTGATATTTGGCAAAATTAATACAATTATGTAAAGTTTAAAAATAAAATAAAAATTAAAATAATAATAATAATTAGGAAATTTCTTAAAAAAATTTTTTTTAAAACAGGATGAATGACTTCTCTCTGAAGTCATGAGATAGAGCTAAAACTATAGAATTCACTGGAAAAAAATTCAAATCAAATGTGATTTGTGAAGAAGATACATACATAGACATTTATGTTTTCTGACAAGCAGAAATGCAGATTCCTAAATATAATGTTATCCTAGTTTTAGTTTTTCAGTGCCTGTGTTAGATATGCAAAGGAATTAAAACTTAATGACTCCCCTCATTGCATCACATTCATTGAATATTCTGAAGTCCCTAATGTTTTACCAAATTGTTAAATTTTATATAATATATATAATATATGTATAAATATATATATAGAAATTATACAATCTTGCTAAATTATACATTTTATAGTTGCTACTAAATTCTGTCATGTATCTATCTATAATCAGTGATTATGGCAGTACTAGTAATAGATGAATTTAGCTAAAAATGAATTAGACATATGAATCATAAAGAGTTTTAGAATGAGCCACATAGTAATAATTTCATCAAATGTGATCTGAAATAGGATAGAAGGAAAAGACACACACTGATATTTTGATTATATCACAGGTGTAATTTAGATGGATATCTATTTTGAGTAAAAGTGAGTGAGTGAAAGTTGCTCAGTCATGTCCGACTCTTTGTGACCCCATGGACTAAACACCCTATGGAATTCTCCAGGCCATAACACTGGAGTGGGCAGCCTTTCCCTTTGCCAGGGGATCTTCCCAACCCAGGGATTGAACCCAGGTCTCCTGCATTATAGGCAAATTCTTCAGCTGAGCCACAAGGGAAGCCCAAGAATACTGGAGTGGGTAGCCTATCCCTTCTCCAATGGATCTTCCTGACCCAGGAATCCAACTGAGCTCTCCTGCATTGCAGGTGGATTCTTTACCAACTGAGCTATCAGTGAAGCCCATACTACAATAAGGAAAAGGTGAGTTGCTCTAAATTGGGGTGAGGACTTGGTGTGCCTTGATCTTATATCATTTTGAATATTACCTCAAATGATTTATGTGTGTTTGTAAATTTTTAAGATAAACAGAAATAAAATCACAGTTATATTTTTAAATTCCTACATGAGTTTATAAACTGTATAATAAAGTCATCCCCAGGTGGTTTCTAGACTGAATGTTCTGGAAGTCTTTGTAATAGTAGCTAATTTCATTCTTCTAATATTTGTATAAGGGCTTCCCTGTGCACTAATGGTAAAGAACCTATCTGCCAACACAGAGACTATAAGAGAGGAGGGTTTGATTCCTTGGTTGGGAATATCCTGTAGAGGAGAAAATGGCAACCTACTCCAGTATTTTTGCTTGACAAGTCTATAGAAGAGGAGCCTGGCAGACTATTGTCCATAGGCTTGTTAAAGAGTTGGACATGACTGAGGTGACTTAGCATGCACACATGCCATATATGTAGTGTATAGAATGAAAATTTAAAACATTACAAATATATGTAATAATAATATTTAAATAGTCCTGATAGACAATAAATTTGAGGGAGACATATAATTAGCTCAGCTACTCTTTAATAACATAAGCTACATAGTCTTTAAAGACCCAAGTTTGTGTCCAATTTTCCAAATTTTCCTTACCCTTCCCAGTACATGCAGACATACATATTTTCCTTTTTTGTCTCAAGTATATTAGGAATCACAATAACTATTAAATACAGGTGTATAAACAAGTGGCAAGAAGAAAGTATATTCCAGTAAGCAATAATAATCAAACTTTAATATCCTAAGAATCAACTGGTGATCTGATTAAAATGCAGATTTTATTCCACTCAGCCCAGAATGGAGTCTGAAAATCTCCCTTTGTAGCAATCTTCCAGGGGCTGCTGATGTTAGTGTTGAATAGACAATAATTTGAATATAAAGAATTTAAATCAAATTAAATGAGTTTGGGCATGTTTGTCTTCCAGTAATAGAGAGATCATGCCTATCAGATGAGACCTACTGCTAACGATTATAAACTTTGTACAAAACATTAAAACAAAACAAAAAAAAAAGTGCTATAAGCAAGTGAAGGTATCAAAGAGTAATTAAAATTGTGTAGAAACTTGAGCAGAGTGTATATGTGAAAGAAAGAAATAGCAATTGGTGACTTTCCCATCTTTTGTGGATTTTTCTCATGAGAATAGGTCCCAGATAATGTTCTTGATATTTTGTGTAGAAATGCAACAGAGATTGATATAAATATGTTCCACATAATGTTAGGGTGAATGATTAACTCCCAAACTATATATTAACATCCTAATCCTTCAAACCTGTGAGTATCATCCTATACGAAAAAAAAATGAAGATATAATTAATCTAAGGATTTTGAAAATTGATCATTCTGTAAACCAACAGAAATGTCCTTCTGAGCGACATATAGACCAGAGACACACAAACACACAGAGAAGAAGCAATATGAAGAAGAAGACAGAAACTGGAGTGATGTTATCATTAGCCACAAAACCTTTAAGACCTATGTACGGTCACCAAAAACCAGAAGAGTCAGGACGTGAATTATCCCTCAGAGCTCCTACAAGGAACACCCCCTGAATGATATATCACCCTTTTTTCTCCTTACTCTGCTGTGGGTGTCTATCTAGAGTTGTCTTTCATGTTCTCTCTGCCGATATCTTGATGGGCTACACTCGTAATAATAGTCCCAGTCTAGTCTAGGCTGATGGTTCAAAATCCTTAGGAAGGAATTTTCTAAGTTTTCCTGCAAAGTCACTATTGTGATATCTTTTCTGTGTTTATATAATAGATTGTCCATTTGGTGGTGGCATGAGGCAAGTGGAGTTGGGTTGGAATTTTTGTCCAGAGAAGGTAGTGAAATTCACTGATCCAGATGTATTTTTATTACCCAAGGACCTTTATACCCATAAAATTGCTGTGCCCTTAATGAGTTGAGTGTGTTTTTTTATTTCCTCATGATCTAATGTATTTTCTGGTCTAAAAACGCAATGTCAAGGTTTGCAATTAGACTATGTAATTTTGAGTTTGTGCTTCGCCATTCACTGCCTATATACAATTGGTAAGTGTTTTAATATCTTTGAGATTCAATGCTTTTATGTGTAAAAGAGGTAGAGAGTATTTATTACATCACATTTTTGAGGATTTTTATGATAAACAGTGGAAGTTTTAGTATAGTGCATGCCAATCTGCTAAATTGAATTACAGCATAGTATATCCAATTACTCTAAAGTAGACCAAAAATGATAAGTAGTTCCTTGCTTATAGTTCTTGTAAGATATTTCTAAATTGTCTGTACTCTTTATTGAAAATGCATATATTATCTGCAAGTTACCATGCAAGGCAGCCTACTGTTTGTCCGTGCTCAGTCAAACCTATGGCCCACTTCATCTGTCTCTGGAATCTCTGTTGGAGGCATGAAGTGGTGTATCACATAGGGTCATGATCTTCTTCTCTGCTGGTGACTTCAGGAACATGGTACACACTACAAAATATTGTGTTTTATATTAGTAAGGCATCCTGGTCTCAAATCAAGGATTTTTTTTTCCATAATCTTATAAATCATTCCTTAGGTTTATCCTGTATTAGGTTTGCAGTATATTCATTGTAGTAAACTTTTGTTTTGGCACTCAGACACTCAGTCATGTTCAACTCTTTGTGAGCCCGTGGAATGTAGTCCACCAGGTTCCTCTGTGCTTGGAATTTTCCAGGCAAGAGGACTTGAGTGGGTTGCCATTTCCTACTGCAGGGGATCTTCTCGACCCAGGGATTGAACCAGTGTCTGTTATATCTCTTGCACTGACAGGTGGATTCTTTACCCCTAGCACCTTCTAGGAAGCTCTAATCAAATTGTTATTTATGCAGGTTGTGCATTTGAATGTCAACTCTGCCACTTACTAGCTGGCAGAAATTGGGAGATTTAATCTCCTTATCTATAAAACAAAGCCAGTAATTTCTACATCTTGGTGTTAATGTGAATTTTAGATTAAATGTTAGTTGGATATAAAATCTGACATACGTTTGTTGCCCCTCAAAATTATAGTTGTTTTTAATCTGTGATTATTTTTTCAAGTAACATTTTTTTTATCCCTACCTTCTGTTGTTTCAGGATTTCACATAAACAAATGCCTATAATTTAATGGATTTTAATCACATCTTCTTTTAGTCTTCTTTTTTAAGCTAAAGAAATGACTGAAAAAAAAAAAAAAATCACTGGAGAAAGTAATGGCTACCCACTCCGGTATTCTGGCCTGGAGAATTCCATGGACTGTATAGTCCATGGGGTCGCAAAGAGTCAGACATGACTGAGCAGCCTTCACTTTCATGCTGTTCAAACTCATGATGTTCAAGGGTCAACTGTATTAGTATATAGTGCTATAAAATGTTAAGCATATAGAATTATCAGAAATGAAATGCTCCATAGAGTAGAAATAAGATATGAGGTGATTTACTGTTAAGGCATGAAAGGTGAGATTTGGGCTGTGCAAGTAACTGTAAATCCCAAAGATAAAGATAGAGACCAAGGTGATATCAGAAATGCAGATGAGATGACTACCAAGGACACGACTTGACTTATAAGTCATTATGCCTTTAAGGCTGTGTCTACCTTGGTCATTTCACCTCAGTACAAGCCAAAATATCAGCTGAGTTAATTATGAAAAATAATCAAGGAGTAAGAGGTTACTTAATTATATAACATAAACAGTTGCCTGAAATTGACTGTTAAACAGAAGCATAAATATGCATACACAACTTGAGAGAAATATACCATCTAAACAGTTCCCTTGCTTACATTAAGAACATATGTACTTTTAAAATTTAATTGTATTTTGTTTTCTTTTAATAGCATTCAGTTCAGTTCAGTTCAGTTCAGTTTCTCAGTCGTGTCCGACTCCTTGTGACCCCATGAATTGCAGCACGGCAGGCCTCCTTGTCCATCACCAACTCCCGGAGTTCATTCAAACTCATGTCCATCGAGTCGATGAGGCCATCCAGCCATCTCATTCTCTGTCATCCCCTTCTCCTCCTGCCCCAATCCCTCCCAGCATCAGAGTCTTTTCCAATGAGTCAGCTCTTTGCACAAGGTGGCCAAGTACTGGAGTTTCAGCTTTAGCATTATTCCTTCTGAAGAACACCCAGGGATGATCTCCTTTAAAATGGACTGGTTGGATCTCCTTGCAGTCCAAGGGACTCTCAAGAGCCTTCTCCAACACCATAGTTCAAAAGCATCAATTCTTCTGTGCTCAGCTTTCTTCACAGTCCAACTCTCAAATCCATACATGACCACTGGAAAAACCATAGCCTTGACTAGACAGATCTTTGTTGGCAAAGTAATGTCTCTGCTTTTCAATATGCTATCTAGGTTGGTCATCTTTCCTTCCAAGGAGTAAAAGTCTTTTAATTTCATGGCTGCGGTCACCATTTGCAGTGATTTTGAAGCCCCCAAAAATAAAGTCAGCCACTGTTTCTGCTGTATCTTCATATATTTGTCATGAAGTGATGGGACCGGATGCCATGATCTTCGTTTTCTGAATGTTGAGCTTTAAGCCAACTTTTTCACTCTCCTCTTCCACTTTCATCAAGAGGCTTTTTAGTTCCTCCTCACATTCTGCCTTAAGGGTGGTGTCATCTGCGTATCTGAGGTTATTGATTTCTTCCAGCAATCTTGATTCTAGCTTGTGCTTCTTCCAGCCCAGTGTTTCTCATGATGTACTCTGCATATATGTTAAAATGGGCTGGAATGGGTGAATTTAACTTAGATGACCATAATATCTACTTTGGCAGGAATCCCTTAGAAGAAATAGAATACCAATCATGGTCAACAAAAGAGTCTGAAATGCAGTACTTGGATGCAATCTCAAAAACAAAAGAATGATCTCTGTTCGTTTACAAGGCAAACCATTCAATATCATAGTAATCCAAGTCTATGCCCCAACCAGTAATGCTGAAGAAGCTGAAGTTGAATGGTTCTATGAAGACCTATAAGACCTTTTAGAATTAACACCCAAAAAAGATGTCCTTTTCATTATAGGGGACTGGAATGCAAAAGTAGGAAGTCAAGAAACACCTAAAATAACAGGCAAATTTGGCCTCGGAGTATGGAATGAAGCAGGGCAAAGGCTAATAGAGTGTTGCCAAGAGAACGCACTGGTCATAGCAAACACCCTTTTCCAACAACACAAGAGAGGACTCTACACATGGAGATCACCAGATGGTCAACACCGAAATCAGATTGATTATATTCTTTGCAGCCAAAGATGGAGAAGCTCTATACAGTCAGCAAAAACAAGACTGGGAGCTAACTGTGGCTCAAATCATGAGCTCCTTATTGCAAAATTCAAACTTAAATTGAAGAAAGTAGGGAAAACCACTAGGCCATTCAGGTATGACCTAAATCAAATCCCTTATGATTATACAGTGGAAGTGAGAAATAGATTTAAGGGCCTCGATCTGATAGGTAGAGTGCCTGATGAACTATGGAATGAGGTTCATGACATTGTACAGGAGACAGGGATCAAGACCATCCCTATGGAAAAGAAATGCAAAAAACAAAATGGCTGTCTGAGTAGGCCTTACAAATAGCTGTGAAAAGAAGAGAAGCAAAAAGCAAAGGAGAAAAGGAAAGATATAAGCATCTGAATGCAGAGTTCCAAAGAACAGCAAGAAGAGATAAGAAAGCCTTCCTAGTGGTCAATGCAAAGAAATGCAAAGAAATAGAGGGAAACAACAGAATGGGAAAGACTAGAGATCTCTTCAAGAAAATTAGAGATACCAAGGGAACATTTCATGCAAAGATGGGCTCGATAAAGGACAGACATGGTATAGGCCTAACAGAAGCAGAAGATATTACAAAGAGGTGGCAAGAATACACAGAAGAACTGTACAAAAAAGATCTTCACAACCCAGATAATCATGATGGTATAATCACTCACATAGAGACACACATTCTGGAATGTGAAGTCAAGTGGGCCTTAGCAAGCATCACTATGAACAAAGCTAGTGGAGGTGATGGAATTCCAGTGGAGCTATTTCAAATCCTGAAAGCTGATGCTGTGAAAGTGCTGCACTCGATATGCCAGCAAATTTGAAAAACTCAGCAGTGGCCGCAGGACTGGAAAAGATCAGTTTTCATTCCAATCCCAAAGAAAGGCAATGCCAAAGAATGATCAAACTACCACACAATTGCACTCATCTCACATATTAGTAAAGTAATGCTCAAAATTCTCCAAGCCAGGCTTCAGCAATATGTGAACTGTGAACTTCCAGATGTTCAGGCTGGTTTTAGAAAAGGCAGAGGAACCAGAGACCAAATTACCAACATCTGCTGGATCATGGAAAAAGCAAGAAAGTTCCAGAAAAATGTCTATTTCTGCTTTATTGACTATGCCAAAGCCTTTGACTGTGTGGATCACAATAAACTGTGGAAAATTCTGAACAAGATGGGAATCCCAGACCACCTGACCTGCCTCTTGAGAAACCTATATGCAGGTCAGAAAGCAACAGTTAGAACTGGACATGGAACAACGGACTGTTTACAAATAGGAAAAAGAGTACGTTAAGACTGTATATTGTCACACTGCTTATTTAATAGCATTATTGAAGTATAATTAATATGTAAAGAACTGCATATATTCAATATATACAATTAGATGAGCTTGGCCTAAGGACATTATAGAGATAAAAACACTACAGTCGAGTCCTGTCCAACAGATTCCAGAGTTTCTATTTATTTTTTGTGAGAAGAATACTTTATATGACACCAGTTGTCTTAAATTTTGAAGTGAAGAATATACTATTATTAACTATATGCACCAGTTTGTATAGCACATCTCTAGAACTTATTCATCTTACATAAATGAAATTTATGCTCATTGTATAACTCCCCACTTCCATCAACCCTGCAACCTTTGACAGCTAGTGTTGTATTCTCTTTGTCTATGAATTTGAGTTTCTAAATGTCTCATTTGAGTGAAATTCCACTTATTATCTTTCTGCAACTATCTTATTTCACTTAGGATATTGTCCTCCAAGTTCACCCATGTTCTTAAAAACAGCAGAATTTCCTTCTTATTTAAGATTTAATAACAGTCAGCATGTATTTACTTAATAATATCCATTGGGTAATTAAACTTGTATCTTTGAGACAGAATGGTTTTATATTATTTTCATTAATGATTGCATTAGATTAAAAATGTGGACACTTAAATCAGAATTCTTTAATTTTCTTGGAATTAGATCTGAGGCTACTGAGAAAGATGCCTTTCCCATTATAAATTTAGTGGCATTTCCTATTTTAAATACATGAGGCTTGTATAATTAAGTGATCATTAAATTCTAAGTTTAAGAAACAGAAATACCCTTATTAAGTTACTATTAATGGTCCGATCTTTTTTTTTTAATTTTTATGACGGAGTTTTATTTGGAAACCATTACAGACATTTTTACTACCATCAGAGGACACTCACAAACAAGTGTCTAACTAAGGATAAGTGTGACACTGATGTTAAAATATTAACATGTCTCTCTTTTTGGTGAGAATATAAAATAATAACTTCAAAGAGAGAACTATAACTATTGATTTCTCCCCAAGGAGAATATTTATGTTCCTTGCTTCATCTACAAATACCTAAAAGTCTGAATTCTTCAATTTACAGCTTGAGAAGAAAATAGGAAAGTCAACACACAATAACAAGTGCTACTTTTTATTATTATCATTAAGTTGCCTCTTTCTTCAGGCTGGCAAGGTCTTCAATGTCATTAGTCTGACTGAGCTGCTAATCCCGCTACTTTTGCTGATCATTATTTTATTTGGTAAATCTCTATGACAGTTTTATTGCAGGCTGAAAGCAGAATTGATCTGAGCCTTAGTTTACATAGACTATCTTTTCAAAGGATATATATATTCTCCATTAATGGGAACTTTGAAGAAGAATAGAATTAAGTAATGATACAATCTTAGCCTAACCCAAAGCTCTATCTTATAAGAATTTCTACTTTCATTATGTAATAGTAACTCTTTTTAAAAATTTAATATAATTTTACTCTTAAATAATATTAAATATCTATTTGTTTACTTATACAACCTCAAAATGATTTTAAATGTTTTCATTTTATTTTGAATTTCATATTTATAGAACAGTCCATATGATAAGGCATATTGCATTCTGGTGTACTATAGTACCTACAGGGCAATCTTCAATGATAACTTCAATGAAACTAGCAAATCTTATATAGCTGAATATTTCTATATATTTATTAAAATGAATTATATGGGAGCAAAGGTTCACATTGCTTTTAAGGATTTTTTTTCATATAATATTTATTATAATGCATGTTTACAGTGTTGCATGTAATATATTATTAATTAAAGATACATATTCAGTATCATTTATTTCAAAGAATAATGAACAGGTATTTATCTACCACTGCGATAGATGTTTTAGTAGACGTATGAATAGAGTGCTATAGAATCATGTGTTGGCAAGTAACCTTGAATGAGAAAGCAAGGAGCAGCTTTTTAAAGAGGATAGTAGTTTGAACTTAAACACATAATTTGGAATCTCCATTGGTCATATAAAGACTGATGTTTAGAGATAAGGGCTCAGGTGAAAGGCCTGAGTGAAAGTCTGAAGTATGGGACACCATGATAGGTTTTTATGAAAAAAGCACTGGGGAAATTCAGTTTAAGAGTTATTTGTGCTTGAACTAAGTTAGTAATAATGACAGTACAATGCAGAAATAATATTGAAGAAACATGAAGAGATAGAATTGATAAAATCTTGTGACTGGAAAGAGAGAATTAGACAAAAGTGGCCAATGATAACTCAATTTCTAATCTTGAGCAACTTGATATATGGAATGCCATTCAATAAACATGGAAGTGAATGTGGAGGTGGAAGATGGTGCAATCAGTTTGGAAACACATAGGAGGAGTCATTTAATACAGCAGTACCCAACCTTACTGGCACCAGGAACTGGTTTCATGGAAGACAGTTTTTTCACAGACAGGCAGGTGAGGGAGATGGTTTCGGGATGACCCAACTCATTATATTTATTGGGTACTTTATTTCAATTATTATTACCTTGTGATCTATAATGAAAGAATTATGTAGGTCACCATAGTGTAGAATTAGTGGGAACTCTGAACTTGTTTTCCTGCAGCTTGGTGGGTCTATCTGGGGTTGATGGGAGACCATGATACCTGAAGTGTGCTGCTGATGTCCAGTCTACTCTGTAATTTCATTTTTCTTATTGCTACTGCAGGGGAAAAAAAATAAAAGCAGCAAAAACCTGCTTCACAAAGATAGGATGTTGGAAATGGAAGCGAACATTTCAGTGATTTTTGTGCCAATCAGGATATTCCACCTTGACTTTAATCCAGAATATATAGAGATTTGAAGTTGCCACAAGCATTGCACAATAAATTAATAAATTGCTCCATTGTCTGATGCTCACCTCCTGCTGTGCAGCCTAGTTCGTAACATATGATACCTGTCCATGGCCCAGGGATTGGGAACCATTGATTTAATACATCTCTTAGATCAGAAGTTCAAGTGTGACACCCATGCTACCAGAGAAGCCTATGCTAAAGATAGGTATAAGTAATTTATTTGATTATAGATGATAAACTAAGCAATGAGGTAGTGAATGAATAGAGAGTTATAGGAATAAGTATAAAGAGGGGCATCTAGAAAACACTAAAATGTAAGGGCCAGGTTATGGAAAAGATTGATTTCATGAAGGATTCGAGAAAGGAAAATAGAAGTGAGTCCACTAGGCATGTGAGAGGAAATGTAATTTCAAGAAGAAATAGTCAGGATCCTAGAGAAAACCAATAATAAACACAAACTTGATAATTTGAAGATACTTTAATAAAGCTGTGATTTCAAAAGATATGGGCAATGTTCAGGAAAACAGAAGAGGCAATGTCATATCCCAGGTTTATAACCAGGGTGGATGTGGCTATTATTAACATCCAGGTCCTGTTGCTTAAAGGAAAAAGTGGAGGGAGTGATCAGCTTCACTGGAGAAAGGGCACCTGGAAATGTATGACTTAGTGTCATACTCTCTGTTTCAAATCTTCATTGCTAACTTAAAGAAAATACTTTAGGGAGACACCCAATTACAATCAGTTGAAAAGTTAGTAAGATACTTCTCGGTCTTAATTAACCATTTCTAGAAAAAGTGCATTCAATGAATAAAAGAAGCAATGGTTATAAAAATACCAAGGGAAAGTAGCAGTAGCATCAAAAGGCAGACTAAGCACACTTTTCTTCTCCATTATTAAAAGAAAGATATAAGCAAGTAAGAATACTTTAAATATAGAATGGATAAAAGTACTAAGGATTTCATTATGTTTCACTGAGGTCAAAGTATGGTAACAAGAGGCAGTTGAGAGATAAAAACAAAAGGACCTGGACAAAAAGTATTGAGATTAATATCCAGACTCTGAATTTTATAGACTAAGTAAATGGTTTGTAGCATTCAGTCCCCCTTGACCCTCTGTCATGGTCATCTATTCATATTGGGCATGCATTACGGGCAACAGGGGTAAAATTACTGACAGTATTTATGTACAAATAAATGTTATACCCACAGAGGGGTTCCGTGGTAGCTCAGTTGGTAAAGAATCCACCTGCAATGCAGGAGACCAGGGCTCAGTCCCTGGGTCAGGAAGATCTCCTAGAGAAGGAAGGGCAACCCACTCCAGAATTCTTGCCTGGGAAAACCCATGGAGAGAGGAGCCTGGCAGGCTACAGTCCATGGCATCAAAGAGTCTGACATGACTTAGCGACTAAATCACCACATACACACAGAGAGATATTGGCTTTGCTACCTTTATGACAGAAGTAATCATAGCTTTGTCAACATATAGCAGCCTTTCAACAATTTGGGTAAAAATGGCTTACCAATTCAGTCAAATAATCAGTTAATTTAATCAAAATGTTTTAAATACTGTCATTTACAAATGAAAATAATCACTACAATGGGAGATATTCATATTTAGAAATTTTAATATAATGTCTTGCTTTTTCACACCTAGAAATCTAAGTCAAATATTGTCTTCCAGTTTTAAACATTGTTTATGATGACCTGCTTATTTTATTATGACAGTTAACGGAGAAACAAAATTATAATTTTCATTAGTATCCAAATCAGAATTATTTTTCAGTTTTGTCAAGAGAAATAATTGCAGAATGGAGACCCATGTATTTTAAAACTAGATAAAAGCAGTAAGGTGATGACTAGAAAAGTAGTCAAGTCTCTCTCTTGTTCTCTTGAAACTCACTCTTGTTCTTCCTTTTCACCACCATCTGTTCACACACAGGCACACACAAAGTTCCTCAGCAACTGTTATGGCTAATGCAAAGCATACCAAAAGAATCTCATTGACTGATGACATGTTGCTGTGTGTCTGAAGCTGTATGCTGCTCTACGTGAAAATATGCTTCTCTGTATTTATCTCACTTTGTATGTGCTAATACATTTCTTTCTAATACTTACTAGTCTTAGATCATAATCTCTTTAGAAATTTCACAGAAATATTGATTCCCCCTCTCTTGAGATGCATTTTAAAGTGATAGGTGGTTCAGAGGGTAAAGAATCCGCGTGCAATAGGGGAGACCTAGGTTTGATCCCGGGGTCAGGAAATCCCCTGAAGTATTCTTGCCTAGAGAATCCCATGGACGGAGAAGCCCGGCAGGCTACAGTCCATCGGGCTGCCGAGAGTTGGGCACAGCTGAGTGACTACCAGTTTCACTTTCACATCCTTTCATGGACATGCTTTTTTCTGAAATGTAAAAGAAAAACTTTGGACTAAGTCTTATAAACTTACTGTGTTTTAGAGATCTTAAGACAAAAACAGATCTTGTAAGAAATGTTGAAAAAAACCCGGAAGTATCTTAAACTTGAATTTCAACTCTTACACTTAGAGTTTTAAGCATGTGCATGTAGAATCCTTGAAATTATATATAAATAATTGTACAATTGGACATATATATATATACACACACACATTTTTTTATGTGTGTATGTGTGTGTGTGTGTATGTATATACTGTTGTTTAGTCAATAAGTGGTATTGGACTCTTGCAACACCATGGACTGTAGCACTCCAGGCTCCTCTGTCCATGGGATTTCCAAGGCAGGAATATATATGTATGTGTATATCTATCTGAAGATAATGTTCACTTTTTTCTTTTATACTTTTTTATAGATAAATTGAAATATGCCCTCTAAAGAATGAACAACCATGAATCATTAGATCTCCAATAAGAATAAATATCTCTCAAAGATAAGTTAGTAATATTGTATGTAAAATGTTAGTAAAATGTATGTAAAACATTTCACAGTTTATTTCACACTCTAAAGAGATAACTCAATATTGTGATTTCATTGTCATGTATAAATTGAGATGATTTATTTATCGACAGAAATAAGCTGCCAAAAGCTTGGTATATAGTAGTTTTCACATATTTTGTTTTCTGAAAGGTATATGACCTTTTGGTCTCTATTACATAGGGGTAAATTTCATTAAGAGTATCTAGAACTTTTTTACTCACATTCATTTTATGGAAGATGCAAGCATATCCAGAGTGTTCCTTTCCTAAGTATGTTTACTGACAATAGGAACAGAGGGTGGAAACTTATGTATCAGAAAGAGATAGTGGTCACACATATGAGAGATTTTAGAGAGAACCTGTTCCTTTTGAAGATAATGACTCCTTGGAAGGGAAAAGGAAATGGAGAAGGTATTATTATTTAGCTGCTCAGTCATATCTGACTCTTTTGTGACCCCATGGAATATTTTTGTTTGTTATTCAGTTACTAAGTTGTGTCCAACTCTTTGTAACCCCATGGACTGCAGTGTACCAGGCTTCCCTGTCCTTCACCATCTTCTTGAGTTTGCTCAAGCTCATGTCCATCTAGTCAGTGATGCCATCCAACCATCTTATCCTCTGTCATCCCCTTCTCCTCCTGCCTTCAATCTTTCCCAGCATCATGGTCTTTTCCAAAGAGCTGGCTCTTCACTTCAGGTGGCCAAAGTATTGGAGCTTCAACTGAAGCATCAGTCCTTTCAATGAATATTCAGGGTTAATTTCCTTTAAGATTGACCTGTTTGATCTTGCTGTCCAAGGGACTCTCAAGAGTCTTTCCAGAACCAAAGTTTGAAAGCATGAATTCTTTGGTGCTCAGCCTTTTGGGTCCAACTGTCACATCTGTATATGACTACTTTAAAATCCATAGCTTTGCCTGTAAGGATTTTTGTCAGCAAAGTGATGTCTTTTTTTTTTTTTTTCCTCTGTCTAGGTTTGTCAAAGTTTTTTGTTTTATTTATTTTTCCCAAGGAACAGAATCTTCTAATTTCATGGATGCAGTCACCATCTGCAGTGATTTTGAAGCCCGCTAGAATCCTGTCCATGTGATTCTCCAGGTAAGAATACTGGAGTGGGTTGTCATTTCCTCCTCCAGAGGATCTTCCTGATCCAGGGATCAAACCTGAGTCTCCTGCATTAGTAGGCGGATTCTTTACCACTGACACACCAGGGAAGCCCCACTCTCCAGTTCATATTTCTATGGAAGTGTTCATCTATCCAACCATTCTTTATCCAATTTCTGAAGCACAGACTGGTATATATAATAAGAAAAAATTATGCAAGTGTCTGATCTCTCTCTCATGCAGTCTGTGTAGAGAGTAGTCATTCAGCCAAAAATAAGTAAATGTTATATCCAATAATCTCATATGATAGTGTGAAATTAAGAACATGGAATGAACAACTAAATATTGTAAGTAAGGCTAGGCTTTTCAGAGGAAAGGACTCCTAAGCTGAGAATCAAAGAATTACCAGAAGCAAAGTTAATGGTCCTGTGTAAGGAGAATGTTCCAGGCAAAATCAACAGTGTGTACCAGAGTCACAGGAAAAAAAAAAAAAAAGCCTGCTACCTTAGGACGTCATCATTTCCTTTTATTTTCCTTTGTTTTTAACCATTGTTTTTGTTTTTCCCTTTTTTTTTTCCAAAGGAAATTTCAAACATTGTTAATGCATGTGCAGCTCTTTCTTTCTCTATATTCTGTGTCAATTTTACTGTTGAAAATGAATTAGTATATGTAATAAGGTTTGGGCTTTAATGTGTTTTGGACCCAGAAAATCAATTGGTGCATGTTGTAAAGCCTGATATCATATGTTGCGTCTCTGTTTGCAAGGTGGACTGACGGAAGCAGAAATAATTATCCATTAAAAATTATGAGCATACAGGGATTCATGGATTAGACATGTTAATAGGCCCACAATAATTGAAACATGTAAAATATGTGCTTTTTAAATTTATGACAGCTGTATTGTACACCTAAAACTAAAACAGTATTATAAATCAATTATAGTTCAATAAAAAATAACAAAATTTCAAAATTACGACAGCACTATCACAAATACCAGTTAGTTATACTGTGATTTAAAAGCGACTATGTAATATGTCAAATTAGAATATATATATAAACTTGGATGAATTGATGCAGGCAATTTTTAAATGACAATAAATCTGAATTTGGAAGTGGAGTCTATAAAAATGAATCATTGTTTCTGTCCTTATTACAAAATTTTGCATTTCCTGAGAAAACAACTCAAAAAAAGTCAAAGCAGATCATATTTAGCTTTGATATGCTAGCTGATTTATAATAGGGTTGAAAAAAAGAAACGTGTTTATTGGTAGAAATTTCTCTTCCTTGTTACAGTTATATTCTTAAAACGTGAATGAGCAAGATAAAACAGAACCATTAAGTTATGAACTTCTTCAGTTCACTTCACTTCAGTCGCTCAGTTGTGTTTGACTATTTGAGACCCCATGAGCTGCAGCACGCCAGGCCCCCCTGTCCATCACCAACTTCCGAAGTTCACCCAAAGTCATGTCCATTGAATTGGTGATGCCATCCGACCATCTCATCCTCTGTCATCCCCATTCTCCTCCTGCCCTCAATCTTTCCCAGCATCAGGGTCTTTTCAAATGAGCCAGATCTTCGCATCAGGTGGCCAGAGTATTGGAGTTTCAGCTTCAACATCAGTCCTTCCAATGAATACCTAGGACTGATCTTCTTTAGGATGGACTGGTTGGATCTCCTTGCAGTCCAAGGGATTCTCAAGAGTCTTCTCCAACACCATAGTTCAAAAGCATCAATTCTTCGGTGCTCAGCTTTCTTTATAGTCCAACTCTCACATCTGTACATGACTACTAGAAAAACCATAGCCTTGACTAGACGGAACTTTGTTGACAAAGTTATGTCTCTGCTTTTCAATATGCTGTCTAGGTTGGTCATAACTTTTCTTCCAAGGAGTAAGCGTCTTTTAATTTCCTGGCTGCAGTCACCATCTGAAATGACCTTGGACCCCCCAAAAAATAAAGTCAGCCACTGTTTCCACCGTTTCCCCATCTATTCCCCATGAAGTGATGGGGCCAGATGCCATGATCTTAGTTTTCTGAATGTTAATCTTTAAGCCAACTTTTTCACTCTTCTCTTTCACTTTATCAAGAGGCTTTTTAGTTCTTCTTCACTTTCTGCCATAAGGGTGGTGTCATCTACATATCTGAGGTTATTGATATTTCTCCTGGCAATCTTGATTCTAGCTTATGTTTCTTCCAGCCCAACGTTTCTCATGATGTACTCTGCATATAAGTTAAATAAGCAGGATGAACTTCTTAGATTAATTAAAAATATTCAAAAATTAGAAAAATGTAACTAAACTATGTTGAAATCTATTAAGACCAATCTCTTTGGAAGATGAGGATAAAGCAGCAAATGTGGGCTATTCTCTTGATCCCATGTGTAGTTGTATCTTACTCTTAACCTTTGGAAAGATACAATAATGCATATATCATAACAGCATTTTAAAGGTTGCAGTAAAAATCTTCAAATCTTAAAGGGGTTGGATGTATCAAACTACTTTCTAGTGTTGGAAGCTTTAAATTTAACAGTAATTAAGCTTACAAAAACTTAAATCATGTAAACTAAATATAACTGAGACTATAAACATAGGTGATATTGAAAATTATTTGTATTTTAAACAGTGTTCTGCCTTCTCATTTTACCATATCATGAAGGTGTAAGTAAAGATTGTCTATTTAGGGTCTTATGAGGTTCAAAGAGACAGTATTCAGCATTTGGAAGAAGAATCAGCTCACTATAGATATATGTATTTTTTAATTCATGATCCAAATTGAAAAGTAAAGAAAGGAATCATAAGACAGTAAAGGACTTCCCTGGTAGTTCAGTGGTTAAGATTCTGAACTTCTTCTGCAAGAGGCACAGGTTTGATTCCTGGAGAGTGGGCTAACTTCTCATATGCCATGGATGTGGCAAAAAAAATAAAGAAAAGAAAAAAAAAAAACAATAAGCAAATATCCATATCATTGATTTTTCTGAAAAACTACATATGTAATATGAGAACATTAAAGAAATGGGAATTTAAGTGAATGTCATAAATTATTTACATTCATTAAAATGCTTTTTCTGTTTATTTTTACTTTGCAAAGAGAAGTAATACGTATCTGTAAGGAGGAGAAGGGGACGACAGAGGATGAGATGGCTGGATGGCATCACTGACTTGATGGGCATAAGTCTCAGTGAACTCCGGGAGTTGGTGATGGACAGGGAGGCCTGGCGTGCTGCGATTCATGGGGTCGCAAAGAGTCGGACATGACTGAGCGACTGATCTGATCTGATCTGATGCAGACTTCTACTGTCATCTCTTTAGTACATTTACTTGTTATTTGGATTTGCAAGAGTAGTCAGAGGTACTTTGTTAACTTTTTAATGTTTCTTCCAGTTTTATTGAGATATAATTGACTACACCACTGCATAACTTTGAGGTGTATTGCATAATTATTTGAATGACTTGCATCATGAAATGATTACCACAGTAAGTTTAGTTAAACATCCAACAGTTCAGTTGTTCAGTCGTGTTTGACTCTTTGAGACCCCATGAATTGCAGCACGCCAGGCTTCCCTGTCTATCACCAATTCCGGGAGTTCACTCAAACTCATGTCCATTGAGTTGGTGATGCCATCCAGCCATCTCATCCTCTGTCATCCCCTTCTCCTCCTGCCCCCAATCCCTCCCAGCATCAGAGTCTTTTCCAGTGAGTCAGTTCTTCGCATGAGGTGGCCAAAGTACTGGAGTTTCAACTTCAGCATCATTCCTTCCAAAGAACACCCAGGACTGATCTCCTTTAGAATGGACATAAACTTCCATAATCCTATATAAATTCAAAATAAAAGGAAAATAATCTCCTTGTGATGAGAACTCAAAATTTACTCCCTTAACCACTTACATATAAACCGCACTACATTGCTAACCACAATCACCATGCTGCACACTACATCCACATACTTATTTATCTTATCACTGGAACAGCCCCTTCATCTATTTCTCCCTCCCTACCCCTCTCCACTCTGGTAACCTCAAATGTGATCTCTTTCTTCCTGTAAGTTTGTTTGCTCATTTGATTTAAAGTATAATTAACCTGTAACACTGTGTTAGTTCCCGGTTCACAACATAGTCCTTTGACTTTTCTATACATGCTGGGAGGGATTGGGGGCAGGAGGAGAAGGGGACGACAGAGGATGAGATGGCTGGATGGCATCACTGACTCAATGGACGTGAGTTTGGGTGAACTCTAGGAGTTGGTGATGGACAGGGAGGCCTGGCATGCTGCGATTCATGGGGTCGTAAAGAGTCAGACATGACTGAGTGACTGAACTGAACTGAATACATTGCAAAATGATCACTATGATAAGTTTACTTACCATAGAAATATATTATTTCATCATTATTGATTATATTCCTGTTAACTTTTTGTCTTAAACTTTACTTGCAAACTCTTATCTGCTATTCAACATTATCTCCTCTTCACCAACGGAAAAGACAAAAACAAATATATTCATAATATTTACCAGCTAAATAACACCCAAGTATATGTAATACTATGTAAATTATATAAATATATATATTTTACATCTATACACAATAGTAACAGTGTTAAGACATGGACATTGGAGTCAGACTGCTAATACTAGATTTTTGACTTCCTTACTTACTATATTCTTGAGGAGTAGGGCAAATTAGATAACCTTCTTACTTTAATTTCCTCACATATTAAATGATAAAATTGTTAGCACCAACTTCTCAAT
This sequence comes from Bos mutus, assembly GCF_027580195.1. Classification (NCBI taxonomy): domain Eukaryota; kingdom Metazoa; phylum Chordata; class Mammalia; order Artiodactyla; family Bovidae; genus Bos; species Bos mutus. Next base: position 98,669,376 of record NC_091624.1, on the reverse strand, counting down.
ATTGTCATCAGACTTTAGTGTTAATACATATGAAGTAATAGAGAGCTCAGTAAATGATAGCTATTATAATTAATAAATAGGTAACTAGAAGTAGACATTTCACTCCTGAATTTCAATTCAATCAATCCCCAAAATGGCTATGTAGAAATTCTTGTTTCTTATCCTAAAGTATTTTAATACTGTGGGGAGAAAGCAAGGAGATGTTTCAAATATGATATCATGTTGTCACTGTATATTCTTAAATATTAATCCATCCAGTGAATTCATAGTAGTGATTATATGAAAATAGGTAATCATAATTTTTCAGATCTTATTTGAAGCGTAACATTGTCTCTGAAAACTAACCTCCTGTTTCATATTGTCACTAAATGTTTACATTGAAAGTATTTGTTCCAGTTGTGAGCTCCACATCTCTGAACTTCATCAGTGTTGAATGCAGGAAATGGACAACAGTAAGATCCTTGAGGCCAAGTATAGTGTCTGCATAGTGACCTTTGTACTGATTCCCTGACCTACAAAAGTTGGTTAGTTAAGGTTTGCTAAGTAAATTAATGAACACATAATATTGGGGGCAGGAGGAGAAGGGAACGACAGAGGATGAGATGGCTGGATGGCATCACTGACTCGATGGACGTGAGTCTGGGTGAACTCCGGGAGTTGGTGTTGGACAGGGAGGCCTGGCGTGCTGCAATTCATGGGGTCTCAAAGAGTCGGACATGACTGAGCGACTGAACTGAACTGAACTAATTAATTAAGCCACTGAATGCATGTAGAATTGCCTGGATTTTTATATACGTTAGAAATGAAAGCGTGCTGGACAAACTTACAACAATTAGTTGGAAATCCGTTAAAAACTTCATTCGAAGACAAGTGAATTCTGTTTAACTATCTAAATCCAGATTTTTTTTTAATATTTCCTTCTCAAGAATCAGATGGTATAATTAGAACACAGATTTTAACCCATTTGGCATTGATTCTTATAGTAACTGTTTCCAGAATCCTATCACGTTCAGTAAGGGCAGTGCCACACAGGAAATTTTCTGATTAACACTAGTTCTTGGATATTATTATTCTAGTATTCAGTTCAGTTCAGTTCAGTTGCTCAGTCATGTCCAACTCTTTCATACCCCATGGACTGCAGCATGCCAGGCTTCCCTGTCCATCTCCAACTCCCAGAGTTCACTCAAACTCATGTCCATAGAGTCAGTGATGCCATCCGACCAGTCTCATACTCTGTCATCCCCTTCTACTCCCACCTTCAATCTTTCCCAGCATCAGGGTATTTTCCAATGAGTCAGCTTTTCACATCAGTTTGCCAAATTATTGGAGTTTCAGCTTCAGCATCTTTCCTTCCAGTGGATATTCAGGACTGATTTTCTTTAGGATAGACTTGTTGCATCTCCTTGCAGTCCAAGGGACTCTCAAGAGTCTTCAACACCAGAGTTCAAAAGCATCAGTTCTTCGGTGCTCAGCTTTCTTTATAGTCCAGCTCTCACATTCATACATGACTACTGGAAAAACCATAGCCTTGACTAGACAGACCTTTGTTGGTAAAGTAATATATATGCTTTTTAGTATACTGTCTAGGTTGGTCATTACTTTTCTTCCAAGGAGTAAACATCTTTTAATTTCATGGCTGCAGTCACCATCTGCAGTGATTTTGGAGCCCCCCAAAATAAAGTCTGTCACCGTTTCCATTGTTTCCCCATCTATTTGCCATGAAGTGATGGGACCAGATGCCATGATCTTAGTTCTGAATGTTAAGTTTTAAGTCAACTTTTTCACTCTCCTCTTTCACTTTCATATATTACAGTTACTAGTCTGCAGAGTGCTATATATGTCTATGTGTGTGTGATAAGTATGGTGAGGTACAAAGAAATCAGACCTGTGATTATACCAATTTTTAAGCTAATAGATTAAAAAACATTATGTTGCTGCCTTAAAGGGGGTTTCTTTCTTAAGAATAATGATTTTGAATATTCAGTGTTAATTTTAAAGCTTGTTTGGAGTATGGCATTTTACTGAATTTACTATTACCTGAGAGTGCATTTATTGAATCTGTTTACTTTCCAAGCACATCAAGATCTTTCTGTTGTTGACATATGTTGGTTTCCTAGGAATCAATGAATATACTAAGTGTTTGAAACCCAAGGGAGGCAAATTAAACTAGAAGTTCCTTATGAAAATTAATTTGGGAACATATTTATTTGATATTTGTATTAATATAAATTAATATACTTAATTGCATATAAGGAATATTTATTTGGTCATATTGAAGTTCAGATAAAGGTGTTTTGTTTCTAAAACTAGCTAACATTGTGAATAGATATTTATTTAAAAGAGTCCTCCTGTTTTGTCTTAACCACCTGTTTTGTATTGTCACTAATTGTTTCGATATAATATATAATTGTTGTGATATAATCCACCTGCAATGCAGGAGACCCCAGTTTGATTCCTGGGTTGAGAAGATCCCCTGGAAAAGGGATAAGCTACCCACTCCAGTATTCTTGGGCTTCCCTGGTGACTCAGCTAGTAAAAAAATATGCCTGCAATGTGGGAGACTTGGGTTTAATCCCCTGGAGAAAGGAACTATTACCCACTCCAGATTTGATATAAGTCCCTAGTATTTCTATATATGTTTCTGTATAAATATAGCCACAACTTTCTAATCCCTATTCTTAAGGTATCCAAAGGAGTTTTAAAGGAGAAGGGAATATATATAAAACTGAAATCAATAACCATGGCCACTCTTCGGGATCACATTCTTACAGAGTACAGTGTCTTCTTGTTCATCAATCAAAGTTACTCTCCTCTTCTTCCCAATTTTACAAGGGCACCATCAATCAAAAAAGAATACTTTGTTGAGCGGGCAGCTATCACAAATGACTACTCACTTGAAAAAACCATTTACGCCATTAGAGACACAGAAGTTCCCATTGAATTTTTCTCTAACACCAGGGTTGTAAAACCAAAACTGATATACCTACATGGAGTTAAAATGGTTTATGCCATGAGATTTTGAGCCTTATTGACTGTTATTATCATGGCTTTAGGGTCATACTTTGAGGCCCACTGAGGTCAACGCCAAAGATGATAAGCAAAACCAGTTTTTGGATAATTTGGATTAATTTCTCTATTTTTCTGGCATTCCTACTTCCTGATAAATTATGCAACTTCTATTACATTTTAGCTAAGGCATATCTGGTACTCTCTTACTTTGAAAACTAACATTATTTCTAAATAAAAATATACCCTTTGACGTTGCCCGATGAACAGTGAAGGAACAGCCAGGGACTTCCATGATGCTGGCTGCTTTTCTGTACAAATGTTAAGGTTTTGACTTCACGGTGACTTACTACATCCATGGGTTTCACTTCCTTCGATTCCACTGGGTCTTTGATAGTTTAGATATTTTCCTGAGGAAAATGTCTATATCAAGCTTTGTCAAAGCTAATTTTGCCCTGTATTCCTGTGTTGCTAAACATTCAGGTCATGATTTTTCATCCTGTGAAGCTTCACAGTAATAGATGATGCTTTGTTTTATTTCTTTGGGGATGGAGATCTCTTTGAATTTTGCGATATTGTTTCTGTAGGATTTTTAACATCTACCACTTACTTTCTTCTTTCATTTTATCACTGGTCCTCCAAGAGATGTATCCTTTACCAAAAAATTTTCCTGTCTTCATGAAACAGCATCTTCCCAGATTACCTCATCTGGTCCCACTCATTTTTAGGTCCTTTGGTTTGTTTCGTAGACATTGCTCTGATCTGTCATATCTCAGGGTAGCTCTTGGTAGTTAACTCTCAGCGTAAGACTCTTTCTGAGAGTGGGTATATGTGTGTTTTGCTACTTCTTGGATTGCACTGCCCATCCTCATCTCTGTAGACTCTCTCAGACTGCTTGTTTGTTATGAGCTGTAACCTAGTTTTGCTGATTTTGGGTGTTCCCTTGGCTTATGTGTACATAGTTATTCTCAACTTACATGTTTAAGTTGAAGTTTAGTGTTTTCTCTCCCCTAATTATGTCATATACATGATTGTTTCCATTCCATGTTATATGGTTTTTGGAATGAAGTCAGGATTTGACAGGGCTTCCCAGGTGGCTCAGTGAAGTTTCAGCTTCAGCATCAGTCCTTCCAGTGAATATTCAGGACTGATCTCCTTTGGGATGGACTGGTTGCATCTCCTTGCAGTCCAAGGGACTCTCAAGAGTCTTCTACAACACCACAGTTCAAAAGCATCAGTTCTTCAGTGCTCAGCTTTCTTTATGGTCCAACTCTCACATCCATATGTCACTACTGGAAAAACCCATAGCTTTGACTAGCTGGACCTTTGTTGGTAAAGTAATGTCTCTGCTTTTTAATATACTTCTAGGTTGGTCATAGCTTTTCTTCCAAGGAGCAAGTAAGTGCCTTTTAATTTCATGGCTGCCGTCACCATCTGCAGTGATTTTGGAGCCCCCAAAATAAAATTTGTCACTGTTTTCATTGTTTCCCCATCTATTTGCCATGAAGTGATGGGACTAGATGCCGCGATCTTAGTTTTCTGAATGTTGAGTTTTAAGCCAACTTTTTCACTCTCCTCTTTCACTTTCATCTGGAGGCTCATACAATTCAATATAAAAGTAAATAACCCAATCAAAAAATGGGCCAAAGAACTAAATAGACATTTCTCCAAAGAAGACATACAGATGGCTAACAAACACATGAAAAGATGCTCAACATCACTCATTATCAGAGAAATGCAAATCAAGACCACTATGAGGTACCACTTCACACCAGTCAGAATGGCTGCGATCCAAAAGTCTACAAGCAATAAATGCTGAAGAGGGTGTGCAGAAAAGGGAACCCTCTTATACTGTTGGTGGGAATGCGAACTAGTACAGCCACTATGGAGAACAGTGTGGAGATTCCTTAAAAAACTGGAAATAGAACTGCCTTATGACCCAGCAATCCCACTGCTGGGCATAAACATGGAGGAAACCAGAATTGAAAGAGACATGTGTACCCCAATGTTCATTGCAGCACCGTTTATAATAGCCAGGACATGGAAGCAACCTAGATGTCCATCAGCAGATGAATGGATAAGAAATCTGTGGTACATATACACAATGAAGTATTACTCAGCCTTTAAAAAGAATACATTTGAATCAGTTCTAATGAGGTGGATGAAACTGGAGCCTATTATACAGAGTGAAGTAAGCCAGAAAGAAAAACACCAATACAGTATACTAACGCATATATATGGAATTTAGAAAGATGGTAACAATAACCCTGTGTACAAGACAGCAAAAGAGACACTGATGTATAGAACAGTCTTTTGGACTCTGTGGGAGAGGGAGAGGGTGGGATGATTTGGGAGAATGGCGTTGAAATATGTATAATATCATATATGAAATGAGTCACCAGTCCAGGTTTGATGTATGATACTGGATGCTTGGGGCTGGTGCACTGGGATGACCCAGAGGGATGATATGGGGAGGGAGGAGGGAGGAGGGCTCAGGATGGGGAACACATGTATACCTGTGGCAGATTCATTGTGATATATAGCAAAACCAATACAATATTATAAAGTTAAAAATAAAATAAAATTTAAAAAATAAATAAAAGTAAACACAAGCAACCTAATCAAAAGTGAGCATGAGACGTAAATAGACATACCAGATGTCCAACTGGCACATCAAAAAGAAAAAAAAAAGTTCAATATCACTAATTATCTTAAAGGTATGTATTAAATCATTTTCTTTAGGCCCAAGAACTGTAGTTCAGTTAATCAAGTTCATAAATTATTTACCTTTTCTTCTATAATCCTCATCTTCTTTTCTGCCAAAATGCTCAAAAAGAATGGATACATGGATGAATTTATAACCATTTGAAGCTTGTCTTCTATGTGAAATAAGCTTATTTGTTAAATGTGTTGCATTAACTCTGGTTCCAACTGTCAATGGTACTCAAATTTGGTGACATATCAAAATCAAGAGGATTTGCTATATCAAAATCTAGAGAATATTTTAAGCTGTTTCTAGGATCACAGTCCTAGAGACCTAATTCCATCAGTCTTGAGGGGAGAACATAGTTTAATTATTCAGTAAGTACTATGAGCTCTTTTTGATGTATATATTTCATAGGCTGTACATTGAACACTGGAAAAAGGATCATTTTTGATATGTTTATCAGAAATAGTGTGAATCATATGGGTTGCTGGGGGGAGGTAATATTCTAGGAATTGGGAAGGGGTCTTGAAGTTAGAGTGTCCTGGTACCTTTGGGGCTTAGTGATAAATCCAGTGGAGATGGACTTGAGCGTGTGAGGGAGAGGATACCAAGAGATGAGATTAGAAAGGCGGCTTGGCAGGTATGTTACATAGGACCCTGGAGGCTATGTAATTACCTCTGAGTTTTTGTAAATGATGTGGAAAACCTCTGGAAATGTGGAATATAAGATTGACATGGTATGATTTTTGGAATATCGGTTTGACTATTGTATGGAAAGAAGACTCTAAGGGTATCAGGGTAGAAAATGGGTAAATATTAGAATGGTATTGCATTAAACACAGTGAAACATTATAGTAGTTTTGATTAGCATGTGTAGTGTTGAGAAGTGGTTGGATTCTGGATATGTTTTGAAAATATCCAGAAAATGATTTGTTGGTAGATTAGATATGGGTTGTGATGGTAAAAAGAGTTTAGAAATAGATCTAGGAATTTTGATAGAATAATTAGAAATATGACGTCATTTATTGAAATATGGAAAATCTGAGATGCATCGGAGTTGGGCATGGATGGTTAAGAGTTTGAAGATGTTTTCAAGGCATTCAAGTGGAGATAGTGAATATAGAAATAAGGAATTGTGGAAATGGATCAGGATTAATGACAAACTTCGAGTAATCAGCTATCATTTTAGTTTAGATAAGCCTGCCTAGAGAATGGAGAAGGCAGTGGCAAACCCCACTCCAGTACTCTTGCCTGGAGAATTCCAGGGACATGGGAGCCTGGTGCGCTGCCATCTATCGGGTCGCACAGAGTTGGACACAACTGAAGCGACTTAGCAGCAGCAGCAGCCTAGAGAATATATTTAGACACCAGAAGACCAACTGCACTGGCATTTACAGATCACCATATGAAATAAGTGGGCCAAAGAGATGAGATTGCTTGAATAAAACCAAGAGGGTATCACATACAGCTAAAGACAGGATGTCATATGTATCAACTATCACATTCTGCTTAATCAACTAAAATGGGAACTGAGACTTAATCAATTGATTTTGCATATGGAGATTATCAGTAACATTCACAAAAGCAGTAGTAGAGACAGAGCCCTTAAACGCAGCTGTGTCAAGAGTGGATGTAAAGAAGAGAAAAAATGTAGAGAATAAATTATAAATTTAATTCTTTTAGTTAACAAAATTTTAAGTCCTATAGAAGCACATCAATTAAGATATATTTCATCCCAAAACAATGAATTTCACCTTTTTCTCAAGCGCACATGGAACCTTCTCCAGGATAGATCACATCCTGGGCCATAAAGCTAGCCTTGGTAAATTCAAAAAAATAGAAATCATTCCAAGCATCTTTTCTGACCATAATGCAGTAAGATTAGATCTCAATTACAGGAGAAAGACTATTAAAAATTCCAACATATGGAGGCTGAACAACACGCTGCTGAATAACCAACAAATCACAGAAGAAATCAAAAAAGAAATCAAAATTTGCATAGAAACAAATGAAAATGAAAACACAACAACCCAAAACCTGTGGGACACAGTAAAAGCAGTCCTAAGGGGAAAATTCATAGCAATACAGGCACACCTCAAGAAACAAGAAAAAAGTCAAATAAATAACCTAACTCTACACCTAAAGCAACTAGAAAAGGAAGAAATGAAGAACTCCAGGGTTAGTAGAAGGAAAGAAATCTTAAAAATTAGAGCAGAAATAAATGCAAAAGAAACAAAAGAGACCATAGCAAAAATCAACAAAGCCAAAAGCTGGTTCTTTGAAAGGATAAATAAAATTGACAAACCATTAGCCAGACTCATCAAGAAACAAAGGGAGAAAAATCAAATCAATAAAATTAGAAACGAAAATGGAGAGATCACAACAGACAACACAGAAATACAAAGGATCATAACAGACTATTATCAACAATTATATGCCAATAAAATGGACAACGAGGAAGAAATGGACAAATTCTTAGAAAAGTACAACTTTCCAAAACTCGACCAGGAAGAAATAGAAAACCTTAACAGACCCATCACAAGCACGGAAATTGAAACTGTAATCAAAAATCTTCCAGCAAACAAAAGCCCAGGTCCAGACGGCTTCACAGCTGAATTCTACCAAAAATTTAGAGAAGAGCTAACACCTATCCTGCTCAAACTCTTCCAGAAAATTGCAGAGGAAGGTAAACTTCCAAACTCATTCTATGAGGCCACCATCACCCTAATACTAAAACCTGACAAGGATCCCACAAAAAAAGAAAACTACAGGCCAATATCACTGATGAACATAGATGCAAAAATCCTAAACAAAATTCTAGCAATCAGAATCCAACAACACATTAAAAAGATCATACACCATGACCAAGTGGGCTTTATCCCAGGGATGCAAGGATTCTTCAATATCCAAAATCAATCAATGTAATACACCACATTAACAAATTGAAAAATAAAAACCATATGATTATCTCAATAGATGCAGAGAAAGCCTTTGACAAAATTCAACACCCATTTATGATAAAAACTCTCCAGAAAGCAGGAATAGAAGGAACATACCTCAACATAATAAAAGCTATATATGACAAACCCACAGCAAACATTATCCTCAATGGTGAAAAATTGAAAGCATTTCCTCTAAAGTCAGGAACAAGACAAGGGTGCCCACTTTCACCATTACTCTTCAACATAGTTTTGGAAGTTTTGGTCACAGCAATCAGAGCAGAAAAAGAAATAAAAGGAATCCAAATTGGAAAAGAAGAAGTAAAACTCTCACTATTTGCAGATGACATGATCCTCTACATAGAAAACCCTAAAGACTCCACCAGAAAATTACTAGAACTAATCAATGACTATAGTAAAGTTGCAGGATATAAAATCAACACACAGAAATCCCTTGCATTCCTATACACTAATAATGAGAAAACAGGAAGAGAAATTAAGGAAACAATTCCATTCACCATTGCAACGAAAAGAATAAAATACTTAGGAATATATCTACCTAAAGAAACTAAAGACCTATATATAGAAAACTATAAAACACTGGTGAAAGAAATCAAAGAGGACACTAATAGATGGAGAAATATACCATGTTCATGGATTGGAAGAATCAATATAGTGAAAATGAGTATACTACCCAAAGCAATTTATAGATTCAATGCAATCCCTATCAAGCTACCAACAGTATTCTTCACAGAGCTAGAACAAATAATTTCACAATTTGTATGGAAATACAAAAAACCTCGAATAGCCAAAGCGATCTTGAGAAAGAAAAATGGAACTGGAGGAATCAACCTACCTGACTTTAGGCTCTACTACAAAGCCACAGTTATCAAGACAGTATGGTACTGGCACAAAGACAGAAATATAGATCAATGGAACAAAATAGAAAGCCCAGAGATAAGTCCACGCACATATGGACACCATATCTTTGACAAAGGAGGCAAGAATATACAATGGATTAAAGACAATCTCTTTAACAAGTGGTGCTGGGAAATCTGGTCAACCACTTGTAAAAGAATGAAACTAGAACACTTTCTAACGCCATATACAAAAATAAACTCAAAATGGATTAAAGATCTCAACATAAGACCAGAAACTATAAAACTCCTAGAGGAGAACATAGGCAAAACACTCTCTGACATACATCACAGCAGGATCCTCTATGACCCACCTCCCAGAATATTGGAAATAAAAGCAAAAATAAACAAATGGGACCTAATTAAACTTAAAAGCTTCCGCACATCAAAGGAAACTATTAGCAAGGTGAAAAGACAGCCTTCAGAATGGGAGAAAATAATAGCAAATGAAGCAACCGACAAACAACTAATCTCAAAAATATACAAGCAACTCCTACAGCTCAACTCCAGAAAAATAAATGACCCAATCAAAAAATGGGCTAAAGATCTAAATAGACATTTCTCCAAAGAAGACATACAGATGGCTAACAAACACATGAAAAGATGCTCAACATCACTCATTATCAGAGAAATGCAAATCAAAACCACTATGAGGTACCATTTCACACCAGTCAGAATGGCTGCGATCCAAAAGTCTACAAATAATAAATGCTGGAGAGGGTGTGGAGAAAAGGGAACCCTCTTACACTGTTGGTGGGAATGCAAACTAGTACAGCCACTATGGAGAACAGTGTGGAGATTCCTTAAAAACTGGAAATAGAAGTGCCTTATGATCCAGCAATCCCACTGCTGGGCATACACACTAAGGAAACCAGAATTGAAAGAGACACGTGTACCCCAATGTTCATCGCAGCACTGTTTATAATAGCCAGGACATGGAAGCAACCTAGATGTCCATCAGCAGATGAATGGATAAGAAATCTGTGGTACATATACACAATGAAGTATTACTCAGCCTTTAAAAAGAATACATTTGAATCAGTTCTAATGAGGTGGATGAAACTGGAGCCTATTATACAGAGTGAAGTAAGCCAGAAAGAAAAACACCAATACAGTATACTAACACATATATATGGAATTTAGAAAGATGGTAACGATAACCCTGTATACGAGACAGCAAAAGAGACACTGACGTATAGAACAGTCTTATGGACTCTGTGGGAGAGGGAGAGGGTGGGAAGATTTGGGAGAATGGCATTGAAACATGTAAAATATCATGTAAGAAATGAGTTGCCAGTCCAGGTTCGATACACGATACTGGATGCTTGGGGCTAGTGTGCTGGGACGACCCAGAGGGATGGTATGGGGAGGGAGGAGGGTTCAGGATGGGGAGCACATGTATACCTGTGGTGGATTCATTTTGATGTTTGGCAAAACTAATACAATTATGTAAAGTTTAAAAATAAAATAAAATTAATTAAAAAAAAAAAAACAAAGGGAAAAAAAAAAAAGATATAAAGCTAAAAAGACTACACTGAAAAGGGACATGACTTTTTTTTCAAGATTGTTTTAAAGAAAAAAAGTTGTTTTTATCAAGGAGAAAATAGGTGAAATTATGAATAGAAATGAGATATAATAATGAGATGGCTGGATGGCATCACCGACTCAATGGACGTGAGTTTGAGTGAACTCCGGGAGTTGGTGATGGACAGGGAGGCCTGGAGTGCTGCAATTCATGGGGTCGCAAAGAGTTGGACATGACTGAGCGACTGGACTGAACTGAGCTGGACATGATCCCCTAACTTTGCGTGCTTTTGCTTCCTTATTAGTGAGTCAAATGTGAAGGAAGCAATTTGTTTTAAATAGTTATAGAGAATACCTCTTGCGAGAGATGTTTTTGATAGACAGCTGAGAAATATTCTGTGAACCATAGATTTTTACTGATACATACACCCTCTCTTTTTATATATTCTAATATTTAAAGACAGACAAGATAAATCCTTTTATTACAGCAGCATTGCCAGAGTAACAGTGATAAAATTCTTCTAATATGTGACCCTTCTCAGAAAGCAGTTTGTATTCTTCACACCCTGCCAAGCTATTTCTTGAAGATTTTTAATTACTGTCTTTAAGCACACACTTTTTTTAGGGTAAAAATAGGAGGCTTTACTACTATAATTAATCTAATGTGAATTGTTCAGCATTTCAAGAGAAAGTGATCCTTCTTACCAGGTTAAACTGACTTCAAAGGTTCCAGGATACCGACTTGTTTTAGTAGTAGCAGGCATGGTCAATCTCTTGGAACATAATTCTCTTCCTGCTACTCCTACCCTATCTCTGGCCAGGTGTAATGGGAAGACTGATGAAGTATGTTTCCTGAGGCACTGGCAATAAATTCTGCTGTATAGATGTGGTTTACTTTGATTAAGTAGTGAGAACTGCTCCTTAATAAGACCTTGAATATATTTGAAAAGACTATTCTTTCCTTCTTTAAATTGTCCTGGGACACTTGTGGCAAATCAATTTATCGTAAGTATAAGGGTTTATCTCTTGGTCTCAGTTCCAGTCCATTTTATCTATCCTTATGCCAATAAAAACCTATCTTCATTACTGTAGGTCTGTAGTCAGTTTTTGAGGTTAGAAAGCAGGAGCCCTGCAACTTTGTTCTTTTTCAAGATTGTCTCAGCTATTTTGGGTTTCTTACATTTCATGTGAAGTTTAGAAATAGCTTGCCAAATTCTGAAATAAACAAACAAATAGAAAATACTACTATTTGGATTGGATTGTGTTTGATTTGAAGATAAGTTGACAGTTATTGCCATTTAAAAATTCTGTTTTCAAATCCATGAACACAAGATGTCTCTTCATTCATGTAGATCTTGGTTCATTTCTACGTTTGTCGTTTTCAATGTGAAAGTTTCACGCTTTTTGTTAAATTTATTCCTGAGTATTTTATTGCTTTTGCTGTTGTACAAATTGGAGAAGGCAATGGCACCCCACTCCAGTACTCTTGCCTGGAAAATCCTATGGACGGAGGAGCCTGGTAGGCTTCAGTCCATGGGGTCTCTAAGAGTCGAACACGACTGAGCGCCTTCACTTTCACCTTTCACTTTCATGCATTGGAGAAGGAAATAGCAGCCCACTCCAGTGTTCTTGCCTGGAGAATCCCAGGGATGGCAGAGCCTGGTGGGCTGCCGTCTATGGGGTCGCACAGAGTCAGACACGACTGAAGCGACTTAGCAGCAGCAGCAGTTGTACAAATGGGATTATTTTAATTCATTTTTGATTTTTTTATTAATAGTGCATAGAGCTATGAGTATTTTGTATGTTTATCTTGTATCCTATTATGTTGTTACACACAAATTTTTTAGTACAATTCTCATAATTTTGTACATACATAGTCATTTCATCTTCAGATAGAGATTGTTATAATTCTTTCTTTTCTATAAATGACTCATTTATATTGTCTAACTGTCTTGACTAGAAACTCCAATGGAATATTGAATAGTAAGGACAAAAATGGGTATTATTGTTTTGTTCCTGACTGTAGGGGACACCTATTCAGTCTTTTTCCATTAAGTGTAATGTTAAGTTATAAAAAGTTTAAAAGTTGTTTGTTTGTTTAAACAGATGCTCATTATCCAGTTGAGAAAATTCCCTTATAGTATTAGTCTGGTAAATATTTTTATCATGAAAGATACTGAATTTTGTCAAATTATTTTCATTTGTGTGAATTCAAGTTACTGTCAATGGCCTGCCATTTCTTTAGCATTTCTTTTTCAGGGCAGTTCTACTAGTAACAAATTCTCTCAGTTTTTATCTATGAGTATCTTAACTTATTCATTTCTGGAGGAGAGTTTAGCTGCATATAGAATTCTTGGTTTGTGGTCTTTTCCTTTCAATGCTATAAAGATGATTCTCACTGTCTTCTCACCTCCAATTTTCATGATATTTCTATTGAGGATGAGTTGCCCATGGTATATTTTATTCTCTTCTTTCACATCTTTCTCTTTCACATTTGACTATGATGTGTCTAGATGTGTATAAGTAAATTTACCCCTTTTGATGTGTTGAGCTTCTTTAATGTGTAGACTGATATTTTCCATCAGATTGGGGAGTTTTGACTATTATGTCTTCCAGTATTTTTTCTGCTTTTTTTTACTTTTCTATAGGACTCTGATCATGCATACATTGCTTTGCTATGTTGTGTACCACAGGCCTATGATCCTCTGTTCATTTTTCTTTGTTAATTTTCTTTTGCTTCTGATTTTATAATTTTGAGACATCTGCATATTGCTAAAGCACTCTAGTGAATATATTACTTGGTTATTGCATTGTCCAGTATAGAGTATGGTTAGTTTTTATAATTTCTTTCTCTTTAATGGCATTGCCTGTCTTGTGAGACAATGTTAGCATACATTTGGTAGACATGATTTTCTTTAGTTCTTTGGAAATGTTTATAAACTTAATTGAAGTTTTATCTACTAAATTAAACATATGAGCCTCCTCAAGGAAAATTTTATATTTTCCACCCTAGGTATAAATGGCATACTTTCCAATTTCTTTTAATATTTCATGATCTTTTTTGTTGAACACTTGACATTTTAACTAGCATAATACCTTTGGCACCAGATTCCTCAAGTCTCAACCCAACCTCTTGGTTACTTGTCACTGTTTTTTTAACCTTTTTTCTCTTCATTGTTTCTGCTTATTTGTTTATTGGCTCTCCTGAACTGATTATATAGGTACTATTATATGCATTTCCTGCAGTGTGTGGACATTGAGTTTGGTTTGTTTGCTGTATTTAATTAGCTAGTCATTGTTTTTGCTGTTGTAGTTGTTGTTGTTAAGTTCTTATCTTTTTAACCCTGACTTCCTGTGACACACCACTCAGTCAGTATAATTGTGTTCAGCTAATGACTAGTCAGAAGATTTCTTTAATTACCTTGCCTATTTTTTTTTTTAATTCCCTTGCAAAGGGAGTTATATGAGAATACTTTCAGTTTACAGAACAACCTTAACCTTCACAGCCTGCTGGTGTACTGTCTCAAGATCAGCCATCTTCTTTTTCGTTTTTTTTCTTGGGCATATACACAATTTCGCAGGTATACAAAACTTTTAGATACTCATTAAATATTGGACCTTTCCAAGTTCCCCCCTAATTCGCTGGTATTTCTTTTTAAATTTCTGACCAAACTATCACAACTGTAGGCAACTGAGAAGTTTCTGGCAATTTTATTTTGCTTAAGTAATGGCCTGGAAGTTGACTCACCCTGCCTTACAGATCTGAGGTCTGTGTGAAATGAAACGGATGTCACACTCAGAAAATATAGATTTTCTAAGAATCTGAAAGTTTGGACAAAATATTGACTGTGCGCTGGGAATGGACTTTTTATGGAAATTCAGAAGAAGATGGTCATCTTATCTTAAGGCTAAAAGACTATGGTTTTTCTCTGCTACCAAACTACTGAGTGAGAGAGGGGTAGGTGGGAATAGCCCAAAGTTATAATGTCACAGACACCACTGACTTACCAAGATTAAGCATTTTCTCTTGGATAGATGACTTTTAGTTAGTTCTGTGGTATTGATTAGTTTTCAGAGTTCTGAAATGGTTAATTTTAGAGATTTTGTTTATATTTGTTATATTTGAGAATATATCTATAAATATAGTTCCTTGGTAATTTAGAAGTCAGTTGCAGCCCTGTTTTTTTTAATGCCACAGATCACATCAACCAATTTCTAGCTTCTTATTGAGTATCTCTGTATGCTAAGAGAATCTTGGTGACACAGGCCAGGTCTTCCTTTTGGTAGTCTTGAAGCCCTTCTTTGTCCAATGAAACAAGGTGATTATTATGCAGTCTCTTGATGGGTAGCTCAACATAGTTCATTAAAGGGATTTATTTTCTCAGCCATTTCAATCTCATCATTTATGTCAGAATTGATCAGGATGAACATGTTTATGCTGTAGGAACATCTTGAAATTTAGTGCAATAGTGATTTCTTTTTTACGTACACTGTTAGTTCGTTTTAGGTTGACATGGAAGTGGTCTGTTCTATAGAGATACTCAGGAACCTGTGTAACAGAGACTCCTCCATGGTTAGGCAGGCCATCTGGCACTTGCAGCAAACTCATGTGCTGGGAAAAGTACATGGAGGTCTCATCATGCTTCCCATGCTTCAGCCTGAAAGTGCTTCCTGCCAATTTATCCCACAGTAAATTAGGTAGAATTAATCACATGGCCTTACTTAACTCCAAGGCAATTGAGGTTGTTCTTGTCTTCCTTATGACTAGGAAAAATAAAGAAGAAACTACAATCTACTACACTACTCTTAAGCTGGATGCTAATTAAGTGTTGCAACATCAGGTTCAAGTCATTTCCTCTTAGAGTCCTCTGTGGGTCGTCTAGCACTTTATTTTATTTTGGGGCATCCTTGGTATCTATTATTTTACTGTTAGTCTTACTGGTGGCTCAGCTGGAAGTAAAGAAAGAAAATCTCATTTTGCTTTCTTGGATACAAAGTAGAGTTTTTTATAGTTATGGTATATTCTTAGATGTCTTTTCACAAATTGTCTCCACAGCTTCCAGCAAGAACTGGCACTTTACCTACCCCTGGTTCAGGAATCAGAGCAGCACTGTTTCTTTTTCACTTTTTCTTCCAACTGGGTCAGAGAACTAGAAGTTGTACCGATTCATTCTGACAGTCTGTCTGGCAGTATCCACCTAAACAAGAAATGGTTTTCAGACATTATTAACAGTAACTTTTTGCATTGCTTTTCAAAAATTAATGCCTAACTTTAGATCAGCCATTCTGTTGAACATACAAAATTTAATTCAAAAGACTGTCCTGGCTTGGAGGCTTGCTAAGTCACACTACACATTGGGCCTCCATCATTCATCACTCAAAAAAGGAACAGAGAGGTCATGTGTTTCTACTGCAATCAGTCATCCATATCTACAGCTTCTATATTGCTTATTTAACCAACCATAATCCAAAGTTGGTTGAAATAATGAATGGGACTCATTAATGGATGATTGTACTACACCATTGACTGCAAAGGACTTGAGTATCCATGGATTGTGATGTTCTCATAGATCCTGGAACCAATCCCACTGGGGTAATGAAGGATGACTATATATGCTACGAACTGAGTTATGACCTTAGACTCTAACAAGTGTGTGAAACATACATATTTATTATTCTCATGAAATTTTAGTCTATTGAAATAAACATTGGAAAATTATTATACAGTCACCACATTCATACAGTAATGTAACATATGTGTTTAAAATGTCAAACATTTATTAAATACTAGTTACTAAAATTCAAAAACAAATTGGGCATTATTTCTGTCCTTTAGGTTTAAATGTTATGAAAACTCAATTGATTTACTCATTTCCCTTCATAATAACAAACAAAATTATATCAGGGTTTAAATATACTACCTAAAATTCCTGATGCAAGTCAAATATTGCCTCTGCTAAGGTCTAGTAATTGTGCTTCAGTGTTAATTTCCCTTATATAGTCAAGAGGGGACAGGACTTCTGAAATGGAAGAATAAACAACTTGATAGGCCTTCTTCAAAACCATACAACCATTTAACTAGAGGAAATTATGAAAATATCATTTATTTTTTAAAAGAATTTTCCTTAATGCATACAGAAAATGGAGGAGCATTGGTTCAATAAAATTAACTAAATCTTATTAAGAACAGAGAGAGTCTGATATTTGAGCTCTCCCCCACCCCTGCTTCCTCACCTCCAAGTTTGGCCTTATAGATACTCTAGTTTGAATGAATTATGGCCTAATCCAAGGATCAAGTTGGAATTAATGAATTGGATAAACACGGAATTTATCTCTGTGTTCCACTGTGAGTTCTAATCCTAGATACATCATAGCCAAAATATTGAAAGCAACCATGAAATGAAAATTTTGAAAGCAGCTAAAGAAAAACATCTCTTCACTTACAAGGAGTTCTAAAAGATCAGCAGCTGAAGTATCATCAGAAAAATAAAAGTAGACATACAGCAATGGAATGATATGTTCAAAGTACTGAGATTTTTTTTGAAAGCCTGTAAGTAAAAACTTTTATCCTGAATAACCTAACAAGATAGATACTTTCCATATTATTTTAATAGATACAGTAATAAAATCACATATTCAAATATGCTGTCTTAATGTCAAATAAAATCTGTATTTCTCAACTAAATGCTCTCTACACTCTACAGAGGAAAGAAGACAATATGGTAAAATGAGAAGAATATAGTGTTTGCACATAAAAAAAGAAAAAACTACATTTAAATCTAAGTTCTGCATTTGATAGCTATCTTGAAATGCATAAGAATTATAGTCTCCATATGTCTGAAATGAGGCTTCCCTGGTAGCTCAGAAGTAAAGGAATCTGCCTGAAATGCATGAGACATGGATTCAATCCCTGGGTTGGGAAGATCCCCTGGAGAAGAAATTGGCAACCCACACCAGTTTTATTACTTTGGGAAATCCCATGAACAGAGGAGCCTGGTGGGCTACAGCCCATGGGGTTATAAGAGCTGGGATGTGACTTTAGTGACTAAACCATTTTAAAAATAGGAATGAAGATACCATTATAAAAGGGTTATGATGAGAAGTAATTATTGTGACAGATATGTGTTGCTTAGCACAGGGTATGTGCTCAATAAATGTTTCTCTAGTAAAGACAATTACTATTCTTCATATATGTTGGACATTTCATTAACAGTGTTGCACTAGTTCACTTTATCTATTTTGCCTAAAAGCACTAGGATGGATCTGGAGAAGGAAATGGCAACCCACTCCAGTATTCTTGCCTGAAGAATCCCACAAACAGAGGAGCCTGGCAGGCTACAGTCCATGGGGTCACAGACATGACTTAGCAACTAAACCACCACCACCACCACTAGGATGGTTAGTTGTACCCCTCATTTTTAAAGTGGATAAATTTGGTAGCACAATTATATAATAGAACTTATCCAGTGTCATATTTATAACGCCTTTTATTATAAGATTCATATTTTTAATTCTGAGTGCTATAACTTTGGTTGTTGGAAAACTCCTGTTTTCCTAATGCCTAAAACCATGACTGGCAGGTATCTGATAGCAAGTAAGTATTTCTTGGGTGAATGAAAGCCTATCTTAATCTCATTTAAAACATAAAATTGAATTATACTGAAATAGAGGAAATTGCTAAAAAATCTTAATATTCAATAAAACATGATTTGTATTATTTAGGTTAGCAGAAAATCTTATGAAGCTTCAAGTATTCTTTCAAATTTTTGGAATAATATTTCAAAGTCAATATTCCAAAAAGTTAGTCTTCATGTGGTTGAGGTGGAAATAAGACCCAGATATTCTGGCTTTCTACCTGGTTTTACACAGTAATTTACTGGATTTCTGACCATAACAAATGTGGCTGTATAAACCCCCAAAATAGTATCATTAGACTCAACATGGATATAACACTTGATGCCCACCATATGAACATTTGAGATGTAGAATGTATTATGGTATGTAAACAATTATTATTTAATTAAAAGTGGACATTTCCAAACAAGTCACATTAATGTCATTCATTAGTCCCTGTACCTGCTTCCACTCTTCTCACATGCTAGTAAAGTCATGCTCAAAATTATCCAAGCCAGGCTTCAACAGTACATGAACCATGAACTTCCAGATGTTCAAGCTGGATTTAGAAAAGGCAGAGGAACAAGATCAAATTGCCAGCATCCATTGGATCATCGAAAAAGCAAGAGAGTTCCAGAAAAATATCTACTTCTGCTTAATTGACTATGACAAAGCCTTTGACTGTGTGGACCACAATAAACTGTGGAAAATTCTAAAAGAAATGGGAATACCAGACCACCTGACCTTCCTCTTGAGAAATCTGTATGCAGGTCAGGAAGCAACAGTTAGAACTGGACATGGAACAATAGACTGGTTCCAAATCGGGAAAGGAGTATGTCAAGGTGGTATACTGTCACCCTGCTTATTTAACTTCTATGCAGAGTACATCATGAGAAACGCTGGGCTGGGTGAAGCACAAGCTGGAATCAAGATTGCTGGGAGAAATATCAATCACCTCAGATATGCAGATGACACCACCATCATGGCAGAAAGCGAAGAAGAACAAAAGAGCCTCTTGATGAAAGTAAAAGAGGAGAGTGAAAAAGTTGGCTTAAAGCTCAACATCCAGAAAACTAAGATCATGGCATCTGGTCCCATCACTTCATGGCCCATAGATGGGGAAACAGTGGAAACAGTGACAGACTTTATTTTTTGGGACTTCAAAATCACTGCAGATGGTGACTGCAGCCATGAAATTAAAAGATGCTTACTCCTTGGAAAGAAAGTTATGACCAACCTAGACAGCACATTAAAAAGCAGAGACATTACTTTGCCAACGAAGGTCCGTCTAGTCAAGGCTATGGTTTTTCCAGTGGTCATGTATGGATGTGACAGTTGGACTATAAAGAAAGCTGAGCACTGAAGAACAGATGCTTTTGAACTGTGGTGTTGGAGAAGACTCTAGGGTCCCTTGTATTGCAAGGAGATCCAACCAGTCCATCCTAAAGGAAATCAGTCCTGAATATTCACTGGAAGGACTGATGTTGAAGCTGAAATTCCAATACTTTGGCCATCTGATGTGAAGAATTGACTCACTGCAAAAGACCACAATGCTGGGGAAGATTGAAGGCAGGAAGAGAAGGGGACAACAGAGGATGAGATGGTTGAATGGCATCACCGGTGCAATGGATAAGAGTTTGAGTAGGCTCCAGGAGTTGGTGATTGACAGGGAGGCCTGGAGTACTGCAATCCCTGGGGTTACAGAGTCGGACATGACTCAGCGACTGAACTGAACTGTTTCCACAGATGGTCAAGAAGTTCAACAGACCACATCTTAGTCAATAAAATTATTCATATAGTAGTGTCTGATACACACAGTTTCCACACAGGGGATTTTGAGAAACTCTTAATTGCTAGTGCTTGACTACAATAAAAGGGGGTGATGTACTTCTTATATCAATTATATTAAATAGGTCTTATTCTGCTGTCGTGCTGTTGCTTCAGTAGTGTCTGACTCTTTGCAACCCCTTGGACTGTAGTCCACTGACTCCTCTGTCCATGGGATTCACCAGGCAAGAATACTGGAGTGGGTTGCCATGCCTTTCTCCAGGAAATCCCTCTGACCTAAGGAATGAATCCATGTCTCTTATATCTCCTGCATTGGCAAGTAGGTTTTCTACAACCAGCACCACCTGGGAAACACAAAGAAATGGAAAACAGTTGCCTAAACCCTCTTTAATGCTTTCCCAACTGAGTTATTTTGGTTAAAGTCTGGAGATAAAAGCAGATTTGTTTTAAAACTGATACTTATAAAAATAAAATCACTGGAATCCTTCTATATCATGACTCGCAATAGAGTATAAACCAGTGTAAGTTGATGATGAATTAGACATAAGTTTTGCAGTGACTCCAAGCCAATCATAAAATATTTACTTCTTCTTATTACTGGGCACCCAGATATATACTTCTCTGATTGTAGAGTAGGATGTGACCATGTGATTGTGTTCTTGATAATAAAGTAGTGTTACATATGGCATTTCCAGTCCAGGATGTTATGAAGCAAATGGCCACACTCCATTTTCCTCTTCCGTTGATGACATGCAGGAAACACAAGGGTCATGGGGACCCCAGAGTCATGAATGTCCTTTAGCATCTTGTAGTAGCAAGCCAAGCCTCTATCAGCTATGTTCATATTCTTATGTAAATGGTCAAGCATAAAAATTCTAGTATGCTTGAGCTATTATGTATCTGGTGATGTATTAATGGCGGATATCCTCTAAACACAGACCAAGTATATATTAGTAAGTATGGCATTAATTGGGCTTCCCAGGTGGCTCAGTGGCTAAAGAATTTGCCTGCAATGAAGGAGATACAGGAGACTCAGTTTCTATCCCTGGATCAGGAAGAACTCCTGGAGGAGGGCATGGCAACCCACTCCAGTATTCTTGCCTGGAGGATCCCAAGGACAGAGGATCCTGGCTGTCTATAATCCATATAGAAGCAAAGAGTTAGACATGACTGGAGTGACTGGAAAATGTATCCATGACATTAATTAATGTAATCCACTTTAATAATTGAACTTAAAGGAATTTTATTTATCCATGTATTCCTAGTTATTCGTTACATACTAGTTTAGGGCTGACTTTTAAGCTTTGCATCAACACCAGAGATAAAAAATAAATAATGTTTAATACCACCTGGTAGAAAATTATGTGATTTCACTCCCTGAATACACAGCTGTCTTCCATTGACAGCTTTTTACAATGAGACAGTGAGCATGGGTTTTAGTAGAATGTTTATTCTCTCTGCTACAGATATTATTACAGACTATATAGGATTTTTTTTTGAGTTTTTTGGAAAGGTACATACTGATATTTTCAAAGTGTGGATATCTTCAGTGTTTGATAAAATAGCCACCCTTTCAGAAGGCTTTGGTTTATCTAGTTCTTGTCTTAAAAGTTTGTATCCAATGTTTGTATTGTGAGGTTGGTGAATTAAACTAATTCCAGTCAAGTTTGACAACTATATTATAAAGCTTATATATTATGTGTGTTTAAAAGTGATATGACAAAAGAGTAACATCTGTGTTTAGATTTAGAATGCATAACACGGGATAAGCTTTTTATATTTTCAATCAACAGTAGAATATTTCTTGTACTATTTATATTGACAAAACTAAGTATTGCAAATTGTTTTTATTTCTGACCCTTAACTCACCAGTCTGGGAAATAAGTCTGGGTTGAAATATACAGAACTGGAGGAATGTCAGGACGAAGAAAATACAGAGTTCAGCTTTGTGCTATAGGAACAAGTAGCATTCTATAAAAGTATTTTTACTTGAAAATAAAACATACTGCAAATTCCAACTACTGAATGAAATATTTAGCGACAATATTTTTTAAAAATTTCTGGTTAGAGTACAAATGATGAAACCACTTGGAAAAACTGCTTCTCAAGTTCTCATTTGTTTTTACATATATTTATTCTAACTCTATATTTATACTCTTAAAATATATCTAAAAAGCGTGCTTAAGTGCATAAAACATTTTGTGCAAAAATGTTTATAGCAGTTTTATTTTTCATATCCAAGTCAAAAAAAAAAAAACACAATTCCATGTACTTTTCAGTGGGGGAATAAATACAATGTGATGTGTGAGTATAATGCAGTACTACATAGCAATCAGGCAAGCAACGTTCTGGTACAATGCCAGTGCAGATAGGTCACAAAAGCATGTTGAGTGGAACAGATAGAAATAGGAATGCGAACACTGTGGATTCACTAACATGTAACCTGAGACCCGAACACATTCATTCATATTAAAACAAGTATGGACAAGATTACCTCTGTGAGGAGGGCACTGACTCAGAAAAGACACGAGAAAACTATCAAGAGAGTATGAAAATGCTCATTATTGATTTGATTAGAACTGTGGTGTTGGAGAAGACTCTTAAGAGTCCCTTTGGATGGCAAGGAGATCCAACCAGTCCATTCTAAAGGAGATCAGCCCTGGGATTTCTTTGGAAGGAATGATGCTAAAGCTGAAACTCCAGTTCTTTGGCCACGTCATGTGAAGAGTTCACTCATTGGAAAAGACTCTGATGCTGGGAGGGATTGGGGGCAGGAGGAGAAGGGGACGACAGAGGATGAGATGTCTGGATGGCATCACCGACTCGATGGACGTGAGTCTGAGTGAACTCCGTGAGTTGGTGATGGACAGGGTGGCCTGGCGTGCTGTAATTCATGGGGTCACAAAGAGTCAGACATGACTGAGCGATTGAATTGAACTGAACTGAAGCATATTGATATGAAAAATATGAAAAAAAACTGATTAAAATCATAATTAAAATATTTTCAAATACATGGTAGCACATATTCCATTGAAATACCTAAGTCTCCATTTGTTTTCTCACTGATTTATTCTCTCAACAGACATTAAATATTTGTGAAGGATCTAGTAGGTACCAACTAAACTCAATGATAGGAATTTGAAATGAGTAAAATATTAAATCTGCTTTCAAGAACCTCCCAGTCTAGTAAATATAATGAGCACAAGAATCCGTAATATATGAATAAATTCTTCCTTCATCAAGTTATTTAATTGCATGTTGTATATGAGATATATGATTATTGTCAGGAGGCAGCTGAAAAAGCTAGGAAGCATACTTAAAATATTCCATAATTAGTTGTACGTTAATGTAATTACCAGTACCAAAAATGCTCCCCCACCCCACAGGCAAAGCACAAATAAGAACAAGCAATTTGGCTCATCAGTCATGTGCTTAGCAATTGGATTCCTTTTGTCTTAACCAGTAGACTCAAAATTAATCGCAGTTCATTTTAGGTGTACGGGGCTTCCATGGTGGCTCAGATGGTGGAGATTGTGCCTGCAATGCAGGAGGCTAGCATTCAATCCCTGGGTTGGGAAGATCCCCTGGATAAGGGACTGGATACCTCAGGCTGAAGGGCTACCCACTCCAGTATTCTTGCCTGGAGAATTCTATGAACAGAGGAACCTGGCGGGCTACTTTCCATGGGGTCACAAAGAGTCAGACACAACTGAGCAACTAATACACACTCATTCTAACTCCAGCCACCAGGAAAGATGAGTTGCTATAGAATGGAAATTAGTGAAATTTTGTTTTTAGATCCATAATCCCACATTCTTCATTGGAAATATTAAAAGGACATATAATGAAAAACATCCCCAATTGAGTTATAACTTGAAAATTTAAGAGAAACTTGCATAAAAGGTATCTAAAATTTTGATGTAACTTTTGTACCTTGAGAAGCTGTCCTTTCCTGGCCTCTGAAGAAAGGTTTCTTTCTTGCCCTTGTATTTCTTCTTTCCAATCTAGAGTATAAGGCCCACCTTAAAATTGTCTTCTGTCCTACCCTCTACTAAAAACACCCACTTAGTCTATTCTTCTCTTCTTAATGTAGACTTCTTCCATGTATATTGCTCTTATTTAATTATTTTCAATCCCAATAGTAGTTCCGTCATACTGAGTTATCAGAGAAGGCAATGGCACCCCACTCCAGTACTCTTGCCTGGAGAATCCCATGGAAGGAGGAGCCTGGTAGGCTGCAGTCCATGGGGTCGCTAGGAGTCAGACACGACTGAGCGTCTTCACTTTCACTTTTCATTTTCAAGCATTGGAGAAGGAAATGGCAACCCACTCCAGTGTTCTTCCCTGGAGAATCCCAGGGATGCGGGAGCCTGGTGGGCTGCCATTTCTGGGGTCTCACAGAGTCGGACATGACTGAAGCGACTTAGCGGCAGCAGCAGCAGCATACTGAGTTATAGTGAAAGCTGGCTGGGTGCAAACTGGAATATTTCATGGGTCCTTTCCAACCTACCTATGAAATATGTGCAATATTTTCAATTTATTTTCCAAAAAGTAGTTTTAATGCTGTATTGTTTTGAAATAAAATGAGAATAAGTTGTTTATGCAAACTATAAGCTCCTTCTGTTTAATTGCAGCATCAATAGCTTCCATGAAAAATCATTGAGCTTAGAATTCTAGCAGAGTAAGGGTTAGACATTATTTTGAAATTTCTTTCTTAAAAGTCCAAAGCATTAAATTGCATGGTTATAAACTCACAGCTCAAATAAAAAATATCAAGTCATGCAAAGCAAATATTATTCCTGTAAAAAAAAAAAAGTCACATAAATAGAGAAAAGCTGAATCAAGTGGAAAGCTTGGCAAATACGTAAATATGATAACAAAAGCTATTTCCTTAGCAAAGCCAGATTGATGCTTCCTGTTCTTATAAAACAAATCATATTACCTCCTAGAAATCTCAAGCTTTATAAAAATGTATGGTTTAAGAAAGAACGATCTAGGTAAATGCACATGATGTAACATATGCTGAACTTTACCTAGTGATAAAAATTGAAAACTGTAAAATCAACAATGGTGGATTTGATAGAGTCTTTAGAAACAGTGCTGAGTAGGTTCTGTTTATATTGCTGTCATGACATGTACCAAGAAAACCAGATTCTGCAGAAACTACCACTCCTTCTCCCACCAGAATCTTTCATAGGCATACACACCTATAACTTGTCAGGAAGCAATTCCTATAAAGGTGTGCATGAGTGATGGAACTTAAACACAACTCAAGAAGGGGCTCATCTCTCAAATTGTTCTTTTGGAGGAGGATGTAAATTAGCACGTTACATGTGGGCAGGGATGGAAAGTTGATCATAACTGTAGACCGCTACATTCTATCTTTGGGACATTATTGTGGGAATAAAGCCCTCAGCCTGAAGTGTTTGTTTTACCTTGGTCTTCTATTTTAAATTGAAGTATAGTTAATTTAAAGAGTATAGTTAATTTATGCTAGTTTCTGGTGTACAGCAGTGATTCAGTCATGTTTTTGTTCTGTCGCTAAGTCATGTCTGAGTCTTTGTAACTCCATGGACTGCAGCATGCCAGGCTTCCTGAACTTCGCTATGTCCCAAAGTTTGCTTAAATTCATTTCCATTGAGTCAGTGATGCTGCTTAACCATTTCAAACTCTTCCGCCCTCTTCTCCTTTTGCCTTTAATCTTTCCCAGCATTTATACACATACAGACACACACACACATATATATACACACACACACACACACACACACATATATATATTATTTTTCAGATTCTTTTCCATTATAGGTTATTTTGAGATATCAAATATATTTCCCATCTTATACAACAGGACCTTGTTGTTTATTTATTTCATATATGTATATCTGTTAATCCCAAACTCCTAATGTATTCTTCCTCTACTTTTTCCCTTTGGTAACCATAAGTTTGTTTTCTATGTCTGTGCATCTGTTTCTGATTATAAATAAGTTCATTTGTATCATTTTTCTTAGATTCCGTGTATAAATAATATATGGTGTCTGTCTTTGCTGACTTCATTTATATGCTAACCTCTAAGTCCATTCATGTTGCTACAGATGACATTATTTCATTCTTTTCTATGGTTAAGTAACACTCGTGTGTGTGTGTGTGTGTGTGTGTGTGTGTGTATCTTCACAGAGTAGACACTAGACACTTAGATTGCTTCCATGTCTTAGGTTTTCTCTTGTGTTCATCATTCAGTCACTAAGTCACGTATGACACTTTGCAACCCCATGGACTAAAGCATGCCCAGGCTTCCCCATTCTTCACTCTCTTCCAGAATTTCCTCAGAAACGTGTCCATTGAGTCAGTGATGCTATGTAATGTTTTCATCTGCTGCTGCTCCATTCTCCTCTTGCCCTCAATCTATCCCAGGATCAGGTACTTTTCCAATGAGTCAGCTCTTCCCATCAGATAGCCAAAGTATATTGGAGCTTCAGTGTCAACATCAGTCCTTCCAATGAACATTCAGGGTCAATTTCCTTTAGGATTGACTGGTTTGATCTCCTTGTTGTCCAAGGGACTCTGAAGAGTCTTCTCCAGCACTGCAATTCAAAAGTAACACTTCTTCAGTGCTCAGCCTCTTTTATAGTCCAATTCTCACATGCATGACTATTGGAAAGAAACATAGCTTTGCTTATAGGGACCTTTGTCAGCAAAGTGACGCCTCTGCTTTTTAACACACTGTCTAGATTATTCATTTCTTTCATTTTTCATTCTTCTTTCTTTCTTTTCTTTCAAGGAGCAAATGTCTTTTAATTTCATGGCTACAGTCACCATCCAAAGAGATTTGGGAGCCCAAGAAAATAAAATCTATCACTTTTTCTACTTTTTCCTCATCTATTTGCCATGAAGTGATGGGACTAGATGCTATGATTTTAGTTTTATGAATGTTGAGTTTTAAGCCAGCTTTTACACTCTTGTCTTTCACCCTCATCAAGAGGCTCTTTAATTCTTCTTCACTTTCTGCCATTAGAGTAGTATCATCTGTGTATCTGAGGTTGTTGATATTTCTCCCAACAATCTTGATTCCAACATGTGGTTCATCCAGCCTGGCATTTTGCATGATGTGCTCCGCATAGAACACATGCAAGGTGACAATATATGGCCTTGATGTACTTCTTTCCCAATTTCCAACCAGTCCATTGTTCCATTTTCTGTTCTAACTATTGCTTCTTCTCCTGCATACAGGTTTCTCAGGAGACATCTAAGGTGCTCTGGTATTCCCATCTCTTTAGGAATTTTCCACATTTTGCCATGATACACACAGTCAAAGGCTTTTTTTATAGTCAATGAAGTAGCAGTAGATAATTTTTGGAATTACCTTGCTTTATCTATGATCCAACAAATATTCACAATTTGATATCTGCTTCCTCTGCCTTTTCTAAATCCAGCTTGTACAACTGGAGGTTCATGGTTCACATACAATTGAAGCCTAGCTTGAAGGATTTTGAGCATTACCTTGCTAGCATGTGAAATGTGTGGAATTGTGTGGTAGTTTGAGAATTCTTTGGCATTGGAATGGCAGCTGACCTTTTCCAGTCCTATACCCACTACTGAGTTTTCCAAATTTGCTAGCATATTGAGTGCATCACTTTAACTGCATTAACTTTTAGTATTAGAAATAGCTCAGCTGGAATTCTGTCACCTCCACTAGCTTTGTTCATAGTAAAGCTTCCTAAGGCCCACTTGACTTCATGCTCTAGAGTATCTGACTCTAGGTGAGGAGTTACAGCATTATGCTTACCTGGGTCATTATGTTCTTTTTGTGTAATTCTGTGTATTCTTGACACCTCTTTTTAATCTTTTCTGCTTCTGTTAAATCTTTGCTTTTTCTGTCCTTTATTGTGCCCATCTTTGCATGAAATATTCCCTTGGTATCTCCAATTTTATTAAAGGAATCCTCAGTCTTTCCCATTGTATTGTTTTCCTCTGTTTCTTTGTATTGTTCACTTAAGAAGACGTTCTATGTCTCCTTGCTATTCTTGGGATCTCTGCATTCAGATGGGTATATCTTTCCCTTTATCCTTTGCCTTTCATTTCTCTTCTTTTCTCAGCTATTTGTAAGGCCTGCTCAGACAACCACTTTTCCTTCTTGCTTTTCTTTTTCTTGGGGATGGTTTTGGTCACCACCTCCTGTACAACGTTATGAACCTCTGTCCATAGTTCTTCAGGCACTCTATCAAATCTAATCCCTTGAATGCATTTGTCACCTCTACTGTGTAACCATAAGGGATTTGATTTAGGTCATACCCAAATGGCCTAGTGGTTTTCCCTACTTTCTTCAATTTAATTCTGAATTTTTCAGTAATGAGCTCATGATCTGAGCCACAGTCAGCTCCAGGTCTTATTTTTGCTAACTGTATAGAGCTTCTCCATCTCCAGTTGCAAAACATATAATCAATCTGATTTCAGTATTGACCATCTGGTGATTTCCATGTGTAGAGTCATCTCTAGTGTTGTTGGAAGAGGATGTTTGCTATGACCAGTGCATTCTCTTGGCTTAGGTTTTAACTCTTTCTTAAAGAGAAAACATTCAGTTTTTTCCCACCATCCACATATACAGGCCGATCTACTGACTTTGACTGGGATGGTGATATCTTTGTAATCAATGTGGGTGAATTTACGGGAGGATTAGCATGAGCACATGGTGGTTTTTGTTTTTCCATTTGTTGCCTGCTTCTCTAGAAGTGAAGAAAGCTGTTCCAATGATTTCTTAACACAAAAAAGCAACAGGTAATATCTCACTGATACTGAATTAATTCTTAACATTTAAGAAATTTTCTAAACATTGAAAGAAAGGGCCTTTCTTTCAAATTAATTACCTTTTTATTCTGGGGAAAGCTTCTTTCATTTGACAGTATGGAATAAAAGGATAGGCCCTGGAATGAAAGTGAGGTCCAGGAATTTTCTCATCTTCTTCCATCTTATCTAGTCAAAATACTTCCTTTCACCTTAGCAGTCTCAGAGAAGGAATGGATGGAAGTGCCCATTTGGCCTTTTTCAAATAAACACACAACATGGTATAACTCTTAAATATAAAAAGCAAAGTTTGTGTCCTTGCCAATATCCTTATCATTGTAGCACAGATTAACATTAAAGCAAAAGCTTTCACTAAGGTTTCAAATCTACTCCATTTATTTTCTTATCTCAGGAGACTTTCTTTTTTCTCTTTCTTCAACTCTCTGCTGAAAAATTTCACTTCCAAAGAAAACAAATTTATACTGCAGCAGTGAAATACTGCTGTAATTCAGGCTGTCCTTTTGCCATGACAGGCCAAGGTTCTTTTTAAAATGTGTTATTAAAACTGACCATCAAGTAATTACTTTTCCTATGTTCAGTTTAGTAGAAATTATAAACTCTTTCACTTACTTTCAGTATAAGTACTATCTGTATTTCTTCAGTATCGCTTACATAAATATTTATTCTTTCTTTATTTTAATATTTTCTCTTCCTGTTTTAGATGTTTTTTTGCCTTGAAAGCAGAAGTTTCCTGATAAGCTACAGATTCATCCTTCTTTATCATCTCTTGTACTTAATAAAAAGATAATATTTAAAATTGCTTCAAGCATGAGTAGTAATTACTCTGACTTTTAAGGATATGTGTTGATATTCTAAATCTATTAAATATCCTTTTTTAAATCATATAACTATTTCAATAGATTATTTTCATGAGAGTAGCTAGGTGTTTCATTGGCTTCCATCTACTGAATTTTGATATAATTGGACAATAAAATTGGTGATATTTCCAAATCCATGTGCCTAACTATCATACATTATTATGTAGGGACAGTACTAAAATAAGAGACTTGGTTAGAATTTTTTTTAATAAAAATGGCTGGGGGAATCATTATATGACTGCTAAGTTTGGATGAAATACCAATAAACACTAAAATCTATAACTTAAATCATTGATCTCCTCAGCACATTACCTTCCCTCTTTTAACTGTTGACTTTTAGCATGAATTGATGTGTATATTATTTCTTTTTTTTCCTAGATGAGTAGAAAATCCATTACTTCTAAATTTATAAATTCCAGCATTATTTACTACATTTCACCCTTCGAATCACTTATTTGTCATTGACCCTGCAGATCCATAAGTAAATTTCTATCCATAAGTGAATTTCCCATTTCGATCCTTTTCCTGTTTTTCTAGTATATAGTCAGTACTTCATCATTATAAGTGCTCTTTTCCAAAATCCCCCATCTCTCTTCTCTGTTTATCCTGACATATTTTCCTAATTTAGCAGCACATTTGTTTTCTCTATATGTTCAGTCATGCAGTTGAGCATTGATGTGTAAAATTCCAGCACTGCAAAAATTGACAATTAGGGTAAGAGTCATAAATAAAATGAAATGGGCAAACAAATGTCTGCCCATCTTACTAACATTAATATGACTCTCCAGATTACAAAGATTACTTGGCATTTTTTATATCTAAATCTCATAGTTACCTTTTTTTAGCCAGTTCTAGCCTTACAATTTTATATACAGTATAGAAGTTATCAGGTTTAGTCTCCCCATTCTTTCCATCAGTGATCCCAAACTTTCCAGGAACAATGTCATGCTAATTAAAACATAACCCTTTCATTTCTTGAGAACTCCATAACTTTCTACCCTGTGCATTTGGAGGCCAGAAGTTTGCTAGACACCTTGAATTCGAAAACAAAACACAATAATGCAGGGTCTGCTAGTGTTAAAATCAAACTAGTGTCAGAATCAAACTATGAGGTCTTCAGTGGAAGAGACAATAGACTGGTTGTTGCATGAATAAATGAATGAATGACTCCCATGATTAATGAAGGTTCAAGTCATAGTGAGAATTTACAAAACTGTTGAAGAAATATGATCATGCTACAGTAACATGAGTTACTAATTTATGTCTTTTTACCCTTACAGATTACTCATTGATCTTTATTCATTTTTAATAAAAACAAGGTACTTTAATCAATTATACAGTTAAATTAAAATTTTGACATATTTTTCACTTAATGAGGAGCTACATAAAGAATTAAGCCATCAATAAAACCAAGAGCTATATTTCTATTATTTACTATATTTTATTATTATTATGTTTTACTTAAGTGTTTACTTGATGTCTAGAACTATGCTAAGTGTTTTAGAAGTATTATTAAATCTTTACTCCACTTTAAGTTGGTAACTCTCATTAAAATTAAACATTACACCACCATTTTAGAATTGAAATAGCTGATGCTTACAGGCAGTATGCAATGTCAGATTTATATTTCCTGAATTCAGGGCCTTAGAATCCAGAGTCCAAATTATTGACAATCAGAGTCTTCCTTACCTAGTAATAAAATCTGAAAAAAATATCACTTCAATCACATGGAGAAAGAAGTCTGAACTTTTATGTCATATGGAAAAGAGTTACACTCAGGTTAGATAGCAATGACCACTATCTAACAGTTGATTTTTTTTTAATGCCATCAATTGATATATCCTTAATATATCCAATGAAAGTTACTGCTTAAATACTACTTTACTCTAAATAATCTGTTGTCCTAAGACAAAAAAAAAAAAAAAAAAGTCTAAACACAAATATCCACGTTCAGTGTTATCACATTGGATAGATTTCATTTTAATCTGCTTCATTTATCTATTAAATACCTAGGGATCCATGTCTCAGTCAATAATCTGCTCTGCTCTGTTCAAATTAAATTAACCTCCTTTAGGGAGATTGTATGATAAAAATAATTTAAATAGCTTAGACAGTTTGGGTTCATTTCCCTTCCTAGTTAGAATCCTTTAAAATAAGTGCCTTTTTAAATTTTGCAATTGCATTACTGATAACTGTTGACATTGCAGTAAATGACTAAGTACTAAAATTAGAAAAACTATTTATATAGTTACCTTTCTTTTTTAAATTAATATTTGTTCCTTAAAGATTCCTAGTGATTTTTTTATCCTGTCTTTACTTACCATTTTACTACATGTACTTCAAAAGTTGTAAAGTCATGTTCTAAATAAAATATTGCAAATTAAATCCTATTTATAGTTTACCACATTTTGATTGATATTTGAAATTCTCTTGAACTCTTTCCAGAAGTGGAAAATACCTTATTATAAAAATAATTATCACCTGTAGGTGGTAAACTCAGATATCCTGGTTTAGTTAGTTGAGACTATGTCAGATTTCTATTTCCTGGATTCACTTAAATAAAGACAATTTAATTTATTTAATGTCATATGACAGAATAGTAATGGATGCAGTTTTCTTTCTCTTTCACCAAAAATTTTTACAATTAGCTTTTAATTGTAAAAATGTTAGATGAGTAATATTGAAAGGAAGCTCATCATGAGAACAGATATAATTAGAGGGAAATAATTCCTGTCTAGATATGACTCACTAATAGCTTTGCTCCAAAGTATTACTTTTGCTGTTTAACACTGGCCATCAAGGAAAGAATTGCTGATTTGAAACAAAAGCACAAAAACATGTGGAAATTATATATGTACACAAATTAAATTTGGGAATGAATTGTATATTAAAGACTTAGATTGTGTTAAAGATTAAATTGGCTTTGTGCAGTTACTCATGTATCCCTTTAATGGATATATAAATAAATAATTTGTTTCAATTAAAACTTACAGTTCAGTTCATTTACTAATCTATTTCCCAAGAAAGGAATTCTCCAATGAACAATTGAACTCTTAACATATTGACTCATATGTCACAAATCCTTTCTTATTACAAAAAATAACTCTAAATGAATATCAGTATAAACTATAATATTATTTCCTACTTAAATCTTGAAGGTTATACTTTAGAACAAATGCAAATCTCTATAATTATACTGGGATAAATTGAATTAATAAAACTATCACTATTTGTCTTAAAATTTAGCAGTGCTTTTGAATCTTTAAACTATGGATATGGATGATTATGAACATACATTTCTTATAAATACATAATAATTGGATACTTTCTACTGAATTAACTGTGATCTCCCACATGAATTTTGCAGTTGATTAAAAAATTTTGAAATAGACTATCTCTGAAGGAAGAAACTTCAATTTCAAGATTATTATATTTACCTTATTTTATGTGTTTTATTATGTCTCTCTGAGCAAGGTGTGTGTGTGTGTGTTTTAAGCCAAAACTTTGGATTATCAAATTGATATATACTTGGTTTTTTTTTCCTGTATAGTCCAGTAAATGGGCAACACAGACAGTAGTAAATTTGTGCCCAACCTAAAGGAGTTGTTGATTTTCCATCCATTTAGTAGGTAATTGAAAGAAAGTGAAAGTCATTCAGTCCAGTCAGACCCTTTGCGACCCAGGGCAGAATACTGGAGTGGGTAGCCTTTCCCTTCTCGGGATCTTCCCAAACAAGAGATCAAACTCAGGTCTCCAGCATTGCAGGCAGATTCTTTACGAGCTGAGCCACAAGGGAACCCCAGAATACTGGAGTGGGTAGCCTATCCCTTCTCCAGTGGATCTTCCCTACCCAGGAATGGAACTGGGGTCTCCTGCACTGCAGGCAGATTCTTAACCAACTGAGCTATTTAAATCCTCAGGAATTTTTTTAATGAGTTTGTAAACTGGCCTTTTTGTAAGAAATAAGAAAACAAACCCATTATAATCTAGAAATGTGTCATCATGTTTACTAAATAATTATTTTTACAAAACAATAAATCACATGTATTCCCTCATACTTGTATGGCTTAGTCCTACTGATATACTTTCTAATGTCTATTGAATCTCTCCCTTCCTTTTATTCCCACTGTTATTGCCTTAGTTTATGATCCCATCACAAATGTCGCTGTCCATTGTATTTTGTACTGACTTCTTTCTCTAAATTAGAATTCTCTGTCCTTTATTTCTCTTCTGTTTCATTCTCCTGTTCATCTTTGTAACAGTCTTTTTAAAACACTATTCTTTGTTCTTCTTGTGAGGAAAATATAAGAACAAAAACCTGCCCTGGTTTAAATTCTTATACAGTTGACTTCTTTTTAGTTCCTTTAGTTCCTCAATTCCCATAACTCAAAAAGATCATGGGAGAACAAGATGGTGAAGGAGTAGGTGGATGTGGAGTACATCTCTCTCCATGGATACATCAGGAATATACCTTCAGACACAGAAGTGCATGCAGAACACCAGCTAACAGTGGAGAGGAGGGCCTGACCAGTGGAAAAGAATGTATACAACCACACGAAAGTCGGTAGGATGAAGGAACTAGGGGGAAAAACAGGAGTGTTAGTAGGACTGGGCCTGCCCTCGGCGGGTGGGGGAACTGAAGCAGGGGTCCAATCCCCACAGCGGGGTAATTGTCTGAGTCAGAGGAGAAACATTTAAGGCTGAGAGTGAAACAGCTGACCTGTGGCAGCCTAAATGGAATGACAATCAGACAGTCCTTGCCTCAGCCATACACATGCCAGAAAGGAACGTGGGTCTCCCAGAAGGGGCAGCGGCTGGGAGCTGGAGTTTAGGGATTGTGGAGCAATCCCAATGCGAGGGCTGCTGTTGACTGCAGAGAAATGAATCAAGGGGATATGAGGGAGATCGTGGTGGGAAATGCCTGTGGAGGAAAGTCAGGCAGCTATGGAAGCAAGGCAATACTGCTGAGTAACACATAGAGGTGGAGCCATTACCATTGCCTCTCTCCACATGCCAGCATCCGCAACTGAACAATAGAGATGCTGGCCCATCAAAGGACCTGAGGCACTGAACTACAGAGTAGGACCCCACCCAGGGTGCCCCTCTAAATGCCTGAATCACTGATCTACAGAGTAGGACCCCAGTCAGGGGTGTCTTCTATGTGCCTGACGCGCTGAACAACAGAGAAGGACCCCAGGCAAGGGATCTCTAAGTGTCTGAATGGGCAGAGCTATGGAGAAAGACTGGCCAAAGAGGACATCTGATCACCAGCTACAAGATGTTTGAAAAAGGTTATGATAGGGCCAAAACTCTTGATGGGAAAGAAGTTTTTCTCCCTGAACACTTGGTGCTGCCAGGGTCCCCGCAAGCCAAGCAGCTTCACCACCTTCATGCTCAGCTGTCACTGCAGCAGAGCTACCACAGGCAAAAAAAAACAAACAAGTCCTCTGTTTCTGTGCTCAGGGTCACATTTGTCCTGGCCTCTTCATGACCCTGTAGACTGTGGCCTGTCAGGCTTATCTGTCTGAGAGGGGATTTTCCAGGCAAGAATACTGGAGTGTATTGACCAATACTGGTTGCCATACTCTTCTAGAGCACTATATTTCCTACTACCCTAGCTGCCACCCCCTTGAGTAACTGGTGCTGCCAGAATCCTTGTGACCCAAGAAGCTGCAGCACTTCCACACCTGGCCCTCACATGGGCAAATCCAAGCCCTCCACAGCAGCCTCAGGAGCTAAACCCCAGTGAACAACCCACATGTACAGGTAGAAATGAAACCACAATTGAAACCCAGGGGCAGTGTGGCTAAGAAAGAAGACCCAAAACCTTTCCACCAGCTGTACAAGCTGCAGATTAAATCTACACAGTCGACTAAGCAGACTCTGTGTCTATGGAATATATAAAAGGCCATTGAGAGCATGCACAAAGAAAACACACTAGCTCTGATAGCTGTGGACAGTGGAGGCAAGAAAACACAGGAATAGGACCAGATTAGAATCTGAGCTGCCCCCACAGCAGGTCCAGAGAGTAGTACAGTGTTGGAGGACATCCTAGGGAGCTAAGGTGGACTGTGATTCCCAGCGTGGGAAAGGACTCTGACAGCAGTGACTCAAGAAAAACATTTATTATTCTTATATCTTGACTTGTTCCAAAGCCTTTGACTGTGGATCACAATAAGCTGTGGAAAATTCTTCAAGAGATGAGAATACCAGACCACCTGACCTGCCTCTTGAGAAACCTATATGCAGGTCAGGAAGCAACAGTTAGAACTGGACATGGAACAACAGACTGGTTCCAAATAGGAAAAGGAGTACGTCAAGGCTGTATATTATCACCCTGCTTATTTAACTTATATGCAGAGTATATCATGAGAAACACTGGGCTGGAAGAAGCACAAGCTGGAATCAAGATTGCCGGGAGAAATATCAATAACCTCAGATATGCAGATGCCATCACCCTTATGGAAGAAAGTGAAGAGGAACTAAAAAGCCTCTTGATGTAAGTGGAAACGGAGAGTGAAAAAGTTGGCCTAAAGCTCAACATTCAGAAAACAAAGATCATGGCATCTGGTCCCATCACTTCATGGGAAATAGATGGGGAAACAGTGGAAACAGTGTCAGACTTTATTTGTTTGGGCTCCAAAATCACTGCAGATGGTGACTGCAGCCATGAAATTAAAAGACACTTACTCCTTGGCAGAAAAGTTATGACCAACTTAGATAGCATATTGAAGAGCAGAGACATTACTTTGCCAACAAAGGTCCATCTAGTCAAGGCTATGTTTTTTCCAGTGGTCATGTATGGATGTGAGAGTTGGTCTGTGAAGAAAGCTGAGCACTGAAGAATTGATGCTTTTGAACTGTGGTGTTGGAGAAAACTCTTGAGAGTCCCTTGGACTGCAATGAGATCCAACCAGTCCATTCTGAAGGAGATCAGCCCTGGGATTTCTTTGGAAGAAATGATTTTAAAGCTGAAACTTCAGTACTTTGGCCACCTCATGCGAAAAGTTGACTCATTGGAAAAGAATCTGATGCTGGGAGGGATTGGGGGCAGGAGGAGAAGGGGACGACAGAGGATGAGATGGCTGGATGGCATCACTGACTCGATGGACATGAGTCTGAGTGAACTCCGGGCGTTGGTGATGGACAGGGAGGCCTGGCGTGCTGCGATTCATGGTGTCGCAAAGAGTTGGACACGACTGAGCGACTGAACTGAACTGAACTTGACTTGTTCTGTAGATTCTTTGTGATTTTTTTCTTTTTTCCTTTTTTCTCCTCTGTTGTAGTTGTCGATTTTATTGGCACTATGAAATCCAATTTCGCTATTGAGTTTTTTTTTTTTTTCCTCAGTCACATTTTTTATTGTTGACGTAAACCTCTGTCTCTACATTGGGCTTTTGCGTTCTATGGAGTTTTCCTCTTTTTCTCTTTTAATTTTAATTTTTTAAACCTATTATTATTTTTATACATTTATTCCTTTTATTTTTATACATTTATTCCTTTGTTTTTCATACTGTTCTTTTCCTCTTGCAGTTAATCTTTAACATATATTAATCTTCTTTATCTACCTCTTTTTAACTTTGCATAGCTATTCTTTCTTTTTTTTCTCTCTCCTTTCCTCTCAACAAATAAGTTGAGAGGACTACTGTACCCAGCAAGGATCTCATTCAAAATTGATGGATAAGTAAAAAGCTTTTCAGACAAGCAAAAGTTAAGAGAATTCAATACTACCAAACCAGCTTGACAACAAGTGTTAAGATGGTAACAATAACGCTGTGTACGAGACAGCAAAAGAGACACTGATGTATACATCAGTCTTATGGACACTGTGGCAGAGGGAGAGGGAGAGTGTGGGGAGATTTGGGAGAATGACATTGAAATATGTGTAATATCATGTATGAAATGAGTCACCAGTCCAGGTTCGATGCACGATACTGGATGCTTGGGGCTGGTACACTGGGACGACCCAGAGGGAGGGTATGGGGAGGGAGGAGGGAGGAGGGTTCAGGATGGGGAATACAGGTATACCTGTGGCAGATTCATTTCTATATTTGGCAAAACTAATACAATATTGTAAAGTTTAAAAATAAAATAAAATTTAAATAAATAAATAAATAAATTTCAGATCAATAACAATAAATAAATAAATAAATGCATTCATCTCTTAAAAAAAAAAAAGAAATTAAACAGAAGAAAAAATATCTACAAAATCAACCCCAAACAATTATAAAATGGCAATAGGAACATATATATCAATAATTACTTTAAATGTAAATGGATTAAATGCTCCAACCAAAAGACATAGACTGGCTGAATGGATACAAAAACAAGACCCATACATATGCTGTCTACAAGAAACCCTCTTCTGACCTCAAGACACATATAGACTGAAAGTGAGAGGATGGAAAAATACATTTCATGCAAATGGGAAGCAAAAGAAAGCTGGAGTAGCAATCCTCATATCAGACAAAATAGACCTTAAATTAAAGAAGATTACAAGAGATAAGGAAGGACACTACATAATGATCAAGGGATCAGTCCAAGAGGAAGGCATAATGATTGTAAATATCTATGCACCCAGCATAGAAGCAACTCAATACATAAGACAAACACTGACACACATGAAAGGAGAAACTGACAGTAACACAATCATGGTAGGAGACGTTAACACCCCACTCACACCAATGGACAGATCATCCAAACAGAAAATTAATAAGGAAACATAAGTCTTAAATGATACATTAGATGACATGGAGCTTATTGCTATCATCAGGACACTCCATCCAAATGCAGAAGAATACACTTTCTTTTCAAGTGCACATGGAATATCCTCCAGGATAGACCACATCTTGGGTCACAAGTCAAACCTCAGTAAATATAAGAAAATTGAAATTGTATCAAGCATCTTCTCTGACCACAATGCTATGAGACTAGATATCAATTATAAGGAAAAAGTATAAGAAACAAAAACACGTGGAGATTAAACAACACATTTCTAAATAACCAACAGGATACTGAAGAACTCAAAGGGGAAGTCAGAAAATTTCTAGAAACAAATCACAATGAAAACACGACAACTGAAAACCTACTACTGCAGCAAAAGCAGTTCTAAGAGGGAAGTTTATAGCAATACAATCCTACCTCAAGGAACAAGAAAAACATCGAATAGACAACCTAACTTTACACCTAAAGCAACTGGAAATAGAAGAAGAAAAAAAAAACAAAATTAATTGAAAGAAAGAGATCATAAAGTTCCAAGCAGAAATAAATGAAAAAGAAATGAAAGAAACAATAGTAAAGATAAACAAAACTAAAAGCTGGCTCTTTGAGAAGATAAATACAATTGACAAAACCTTAGTCAGATTCATCAAGAAAGAAAGAGAGAAGAATCAAATCAACAAAATTAGAAATGAAAAAGGAGAGGTTACAACAGACAATGCAGAAATACAAAAGATTGTATGAGACTATTATGAACAACTATATGACATAAAAATAGA
Source organism: Bos mutus (assembly GCF_027580195.1). Taxonomy (NCBI): domain Eukaryota; kingdom Metazoa; phylum Chordata; class Mammalia; order Artiodactyla; family Bovidae; genus Bos; species Bos mutus. Next base: position 98,629,725 of record NC_091624.1, on the reverse strand, counting down.
TAACCTGGAAGAAATGGAAAAATCTTAGAAAATTTCAATCTTCCAAGACTGAACCAAGAAAAAATGGAAATTATGAATAACCCAAATACAAGCACTGAGATTAAAGCTATGATCAAAAATTTCCCGAAAAACAAAAGTCGAGGACCTGATGGTTTCACAGGAGTATTCTATCAAACATTTCAGTTCAGTTTAGTTCAGTCGCTCAGTCGTGTCTGACTCTGCCACCGCATGAATTGCAGCACGCCAGGACTCCCTGTCCATCACCAGCTCCTGGAGTTTACCCAAACTCATGTCCATTGAGTCGGTGATGCCATCCAGCCATCTCAACTTCTGTCGTCCCCTTTTCATCCTGCCCCCAATTCCTCCCAGCATCAGAGTCTTTTCCAATGAGTCAACTCTTCGCATGAGGTGGCCAAAGTATTGGAGTTTCAGCCTTAGCATCAGTCCTTCCGAAGAACACCCAGGGCTGATCTCCTTTAGAATGGACTGGTTGGATCTCCTTGCAATCCAAGGGACTCTCCAGAGTCTTCTCCAACACCACAGTTCAAAAGCATCAATTCTTCGGTGCTCAGCTTTCCTCACAGTCCAACTCTCATAGACGGACCTTTGTTGGCAAAGTAATGTCTCTGCTTTTGAATACGCTATCTAGGTTTAGAGAAGAGCTAATGACTATCCTTCTAAAACTCTTTCAAAAAATTGCAGAGGAAGGAACACTTCCAAACTAATTCTATGAGGCCATAGACCAAAGACAACACACAAAAATAAAACTACAGGCCAATATCACTGATGAACATAGATGCAAAAATCAACAAAATTTTAGCAAACAGAATTCAGCAACACATCAAAAAGTTCATACACCATGATCAAATTTGGTTTATTCCAGGAGTGCAAGTATTCTTCAATATACAGAAATCAATCAATGTGATTCACCATATTCACAAATTGAAAGACAAAAAAACATATGATCATCTCAATAAATGCAGGAAAAGCCTTTGACAAATTCAGCACCTATTTATGATTAAAACTCTTCAAAAATTGGGCATACAAGGAATCTACCTCAACATAGTAAAGGCCATATATTAAAAGCCTACAGCAAACATTTTCCTCAATGGTAAAAAACTGAAAGGATTCTATCTAAGATCAGGAACAAGACAAGGGTGTTCACTCTTGCTGATATTATTCAACATAGTTCTGGAAGTCTTAGCTACAACAATCAGAGAAGAAAAAGGAATAAAAGGAATCTAGATTGGAAAAGAAGAAGTAAAGTTCTCACTGTTTGCAGAAAATATGATACTGTACATAGAAAACCCTAAAGATAGTATCAGAAAATTACTAGAGCTAATCAGTGAATTTAGCAAAGCTGCAGGATACAAAGTCAATACACAGAAATCACTTGCATTCCTATATACTAAAAATGAAAATTCATAAAGAGAAATTAAGGAATCAATCCCATTCACCACTGCCACAAAAGGAATTAAATATCTAGGAATAAACTTACCTAAAGAGACAAAAGAACTGTACACAGACGATTATAAAATACTAATGAAAGAAAGATGACATAAACAGATGGAGAGATATTCCATGTTCCTTGGTGGAAGAATCAATATTGAGAAAATGATTATACTACCAAATGCAATCTATGGATTTAATGCAATCCCTATCACATTACCAATGGCATTTTTCACAGAACTAGAACAAAAAATTTCACAATTCATATGGGAACACAAAAGAACCCGAATAGCCAAAGTATTGTTGAGGAAGAAGAATGGAGCTGGAGGAATCAAGCTTCCTGACTTTAGGTTATACTACAAAGCTACAGTCATTAAGACAGTATGTGTTTGTTAGCCATCTGTATGTCTTCTTTGGAGAAATGTCTATTTAGTTCTTTGGCCCATTTTTTGATTGGGTCGTTTATTTTTCTGGAGTTGAGCTGTAGGAGTTGCTTGTATATTTTTGAGATTAGTTGTTTGTCGGTTGCTTCATTTGCTATTATTTTCTCCCATTCTGAAGGCTGTCTTTTCACCTTGCTAATAGTTTCCTTTGATGTGCAGAAGCTTTTAAGGTTAATTAGGTCCCATTTGTTTCCAAAGAAGACATACAGATGGCTAACAAACACATGAAAAGATGCTCAACATCACTCATTATCAGAGAAATGCAAATCAAAACCACTATGAGGTACCATTTCACACCAGTCAGAATGACTGTGATCCAAAAGTCTACAAATAATAAATGCTGGAGAGGGTGTGGAGAAAAGGGAACCCTCTTACACTGTTGGTGGGAATGCAAACTAGTCCAGCCACTATGGAGAACAGTGTGGGGATTCCTTAAAAAACTGGAAATAGAACTGCCTTATGATCCAGCAATCCCACTGCTGGGCATACACACTGAGGAAACCAGAAGGGAAAGAGACACGTGTACCCCAATGTTCATCACAGCACTGTTTATAATAGCCAGGACATGGAAGCAACCTAGTTGTCCATCAGCAGATGAATGGATAAGCAAGCTGTGGTACATATACACAATGGAGTATTACTCAGCCATTAAAAAGAATACATTTGAATCAGTTCTAATGAGGTGGATGAAACTGGAGCCTATTATACAGAGTGAAGTAAGCCAGAAGGAAAAACATAAATATAGTATACTAACGCATATATATGGAATTTAGAAAGATGGTAACAATAACCCAGTGTACGAGACAGCAAAAGAGACACTGATGTATAGAACAGTCTTATGGACTCTGTGGGAGAGGGAGAGGGTGGGAAGATTTGGGAGAATGACATTGAAACATGTAAAATATCATGTAAGAAACGAGTTGCCAGTCCAGGTTTGATGCACGATACTGGATGCTTGGGGCTAGTGCACTGGGACGACCCAGAGGGATGGTATGGGGAGGGAGGAGGGAGGAGGGTTCAGGATGGGGAACACATGTATACCTGTGGCGGATTCATTTTGATATTTGGCAAAAATAATACATTTATGTAAAGTTTAAAAATAAAATAAAATTAAAAAAAAATAAAGCTGTTTTCAAAAAAAAAAGAAAAGACAGTATGGTACTGGCACAAACAGAAATATGGACCAGTGGAACAAGGTGGAAAACCCAGAAATAAACCCGTGCACCTATGGGTACCTTATAATTGACAAAGGAGGCAAGAATATACAATGGGGCAAAGGCAGCCTCTTCAATAAATGGTGCTGGGAAAACTGGACAGCTACATGTAAAAGAATGAAATTAGAATACTTCCTAACCCTGTACACAAAGATAAACTCAAAATGAATTAAAGACCTAAATGTAAGGTCAGAAACTATAAAACTCTTGGAGGAAAACATAGGCAGAACATTCAACGACATAAATCAAAGCAAGATCCTCTATGACCCACCTCGTAGAGTAATGGAAATAAAAACAAAAGTAAACAAGTGGGACCTGATTAAACTTAAACGCTTTTACACAGCAAAGGAAACTATAAGCAGGATGAAATAACAACTCTCAGAATGGGAGAAAATAATAGCAAAGGAAACAACTGATAAAGGATTAATTTCCAAAATATACAAGCAACTCAGGCAATTCAATACCAGAAAAACAAGCAACCCAATCAAACAGTGGGGGAAAAAAAAGATCTAAACAGACATTTCACCAAAGAAGACATACAGATGGCTAACAAACACATCAAAAGATGCTCAACATCACCCATTATTGGGGAAATGCAAATCAAAACTTCAATGAGATATCACCTCACACCGGTCAGAATGGCCCTCATGAAAACGTCTACAAACAGTAAATTCTGGAAAGGGTATGGACAAAAGGAACACACTTTCACTATTGGTGGGGGTGTAAATTGATACAGCCACTATGGAAGATGGTATGGAGAAAAACTAGAAATAAAACCACCATATCACCCAGCAATCCCACTCCTAGACACAAACCCTGAGGAAATCAAAATTGAAAGAGACACATGTATCCAATTGTTCATTGCAGCACTATTTACAATAGCTAGAATATGGAAGCCACCTATGTCCTTTGACAGATGAATGGATAAAAAAGTTGTGGAATATATACACAATGGTATATTACTCAGCCATAAAAATGAACACATTTGAGTCAGTTTTAATGAGGTGGATGAACCTAGAACCTATTATAGAGAGTGAAGTGAGTCAGAAAGAGAAAGTTAAATACGTATTCTAATACATCTATATGAAATCTAGAAAAATGGTACTGTAGAATGTATTTACAGGGTAAATATGGAGAAACAGACATAAAGAATAGGCTTATGGACATGGGGAGAGGAGAGGAGAGAATGAGATGTATGGGAAGAGTAACATGGAAATGTACAGTACCATATGTAAAATAGATAGGCAATGGGAATTTGCTCTATGGCTCAGGAAACTTAAACAGGGGCTCTGTGTCAATCTGGAGGGGTGGTATGGGGAGGAAGATGGAAGAGAGTTTTAAAAGGAAGGGGATATATGTATACCTATGGCTGATTCATGTTGAGGTTTGATAGAAAACAGCAAAATTCTGTAAAGCAATTATCCTTCAATAAAAAAAAAATAAATTAATAAAAAAAAAGAATGGAGCACCCCCCAAAAACTATTTGATATTCCCCAAATATACCTCCATATGTTTTAATGTCTTGCCCCTTTTTCAGAAAAGTCTTTCCCCTTTATGTAGATAACAAACACTCTTTTAGATACTTCTTACCTTACATTTTTCTGGAAACATTTTCTAGTGACTGCTACTGCTAAGTCACTTCAGTCGTGTCCAACTCTGTGCGACCCCATAGACGGCAGCCCACCAGGCTCCCTCGTCCCTGGGATTCTCCAGGCAAGAACACTGGAGTGGGTTGCCATTTCCTTCTCCAATGCATGCAAGTGAAAAGTGAAAGTGAAGTCGCTCAGTCGTGTCTGACCCTCAGCGACCCCATGGATTGCAGCCTTCCAGGCTCCTCCATCCATGGGATTTTCCAGGCAAGAGTACTGGAGTGGGGTGCCATTGTCTTCTCCGTTCTAGTGACTGTTCCCCTAGTAAGAACATTCTCTGAGCTTCAGCAACCTTTGCACCTTACTCTGTTGTGTTGACTATGATATGAAAGATTATTTTGTCTGGTATCTTCATCACTATATCTGCAACAAAGCACATGGAACCCATGGTCTTAAGTATTGAAAAATACTTTCAGAATGAAAGATTTTAATAAAACTATGTTGACATATCTGTCTACTTTATTAGTGTGAGTTCTTTGAGGATTAGTGCCAAATCTTATTCACCATTACCAGTGATAAATCTTAAAATAAAAGGTGCTCATTTTCTCTAATTGAAGTAATATATAATTATTTAGATTAGCAGTAAAAATATTCCATTTTCCCAATTTAGTTTTGTTCAACTTCTCTATCACTTGCTCAATCATCATCAGAAATAATTTCTATTAACAGTTGGCATATCATTCTGAAGTCTTCTCTCCTTTTTCAAATCAATATTTAAATGCATATGTAAATAAAGCATTTGACTTATTTAAAATATTATATATATGTGTATATGTGTATATATATACAGATTCAAATATATATGCATGTGTATAATTTTGTAGCACACACCTTAAACTTACATTTTTATTATTGTTATTTAATGATGCTGGATATATTTTTGCCATTCTATGCAAATCTACCTCATAGTTTCAGTGGCTTTCTTGCATTGTATTTGGATATGCCACATTGCACTTGACCTGAGTGGTGATGGGGATCAAACAGCTTTTCAATCATTTCTTTAAGATTGTTGGAGTCAAGTTTATTTGGAAGTTATTTTTTTAAATGTGTTTTAAAGTTTTAAAGATCATATCACATGGCTACCAAAATGAAAGATCAAATCATTATTCTTTGATATTTTTCTCTACCTTCTGTTTATCATAATGTATAGTATTTAATTTCATTTGCAGCCATAATCTCTGACAGTTTTGTTATTTTTTTTTTTTTACCCAATGCTCCTTTCATTCCCTTCTGCTAAGAAATTACTTATAGGTTTAATTTTACCACTATGTACATTACACAAGAACATTCCATGCGTATATTTAGGTTTGGAAGCATCTCCTCATTATAACAACCTTCTTCAGGCTTGTTGCAATATATATAGGTCATATTTTCATCCTCCAGAACTTACCAAAATGATTTAATTGTGTTCAACCTTTGAATAATGCTTATATCAGAGGCCAACCCCATAAGTTGTTTGACAAGCTGGATGAATAAAAAATCTTTTCCTTATTCAAATGTGACTTCATCCAAAGCACATACCACATGAAACTAATGGAAAATAAGTTTCAGTTTAACTGATTAATGATGTATCACCTAGATCTAAAAATATAAAAATATGACATTTTATCTTCAGAGAGTTAAGACCTGTGTCTTATTCCACTGACTTTAACTGTGACATATAAAGAGAGATTGGTGTGGCTTTAGGTGTTAGAGGAATTGGACTAAGTAAAAATTTAGATTGTTTTAGTTTTAGTGATTTGTGTGTGTGTGTGATTTACAGTCATTGTTATATGTAGCTAAATTATTTTCATCTATCCTGGTGTCAAAATCACTTTCAAGAATAACCCTACTTCTTCTTGTACTACTCATTAGCCATCAATCATTAAAATATAGATGCAATGAGCATGGTACATTTGAGTATGTTCCATGGCATCCAGCAACCAAATTATAGAGTGAGAAAAAAGCAGCTTGAAAAGTGTGGAGCTAGAAGCTACACCATGGAAGACTCAAATGCTGAGGGCAGGAGCTACAAACTTGAATAGAAGCTTTCCTGAAATTACCAACAAATTCTAAAAATATACATGATATTATTAATAGCATGTGAAAAGCTGAAATAAATTATCTAAAGTATAAATATTAAATAGTAACCTATACTAAAGGAAATAATTACCATTATGTCTCTTTGAGAAAACTGAGCAAAAAACAAAGAAAACAAAGCAAAAACTCTTTGATACAGTTCCTTATCAAAGGCAAAGAAAATACTATCAGTAAGTGTAAAACAGTTTCTAATGATGAAGTTAATTAATGGAAATATACTTTGTGTTACTAGTCAATAAAATTGAATTTGTAATTTGTTGTGTTTTTTTTCTTACACTTTCTTATACTCTCATACTTAATTTTGTATTTAAAATCTTGTATTATTTTTCTTGGAAGGAGACACCAAATTGAACAAGATTTAAGTCAGCCCCTATCTATGTCTTTATATCTTTCATGCTGTTTTCCATTTTAAGGTTTGACTCTACAATAAAGATTCCTTAAAAAACTGGAAATAGAACTGCCTTATGATCCAGCAATCCCACTGCTGGGCATACACACTGAGGAAACCAGAAAGGAAAGAGACACATGTACCCCAATGTTCATCGCAGCACTGTTTATAGTAGCCAGGACATGGAAGCAACCTAGATGTCCTTCAGCAGATGAATGGATAAGCAAGCTGTGGTACATATACACAATGGAGTATTACTCAGCCATTAAAAGGAATACATTTGAATCAGTTCTAATGAGGTGGATGAAACTGGAGCCTATTATACAGAGTGAAGTAAGCCAGAAAGAAAAACACCAATACAGTATACTAACGCATATATATGAAATTTAGAAAGATGGTAACAATAACCCTGTATACGAGACAGCAAAAGAGACACTGATGTATGGAACAGTGTTTTGGACTCTGTGGGAGAGGGAGAGGGTGGGATGATTTGGGAGAATGGCATTGAAACATGTATAAATCATATATGAAACGAGACGCCAGTCCAGGTTCGATTCAGGATACTGGATGCTTGTGGCTGGTGCACTGGGACGACTCAGAGGGATAGTATGGGGAGGGAGGAGGGAGGAGGTTTCAGGATGGGGAACACATGTATACCTGTGGTGGATTCATGTTGATATATGGCAAAACCAATACAATATTGTAAAGTTAAAAAATAAAATAAAATAATAAAATAAAGTGAATATATGAAAAAAAAGACACTTTTTCTTTCACTTCAATGAAATTTTAAATCTTTCTAACACTCTGATTTTTGTTTAATGTAGTGGGTCTTCTGCTTTGGGGATTACTTTTATGGTCTTTGCCCTTCACATATTTTTATTTTTTCTCTTAAGTGCATTTGATATATGTTTGTTATATGAGTTTATTGTGTTATATCTATTTTTTCCTGTGTCAGATACTGAATTTTTCACCATTTCTAATATAATCCCAGGCAGTATTGCCAAATCAACTACTCCAGGAAGCACAAAAAATTGGTAAACTTTACCAGCTTTAGCTCAAGCTTTGTTGTTTTTCTACCCAAGACTGTAAGCAACCTTACTTCTAATTAAAATATGTCAGTGGGAATCTCAGAATTTTATTGTATTACTTTCTTTTTTAAGAACACCTTTGTGGTATCCAGGAAGATGTTAGAAACTTATTATGCCAGAATTTGTTTCTCATATGGCCACCCATATTCCAGTTTTAAAAAGTACATTTTTAGGGTTTTTGCATATGTGTGTTTTAGGTTATTAAGAAATAGAAAGTTATTGATGACATTAGACTTCATTGGTAGCGTTAATATTTTGATGATGTTGTTCAGTTGCCCAGTCATGTCCAACTCTTTGCGACCCCATGCCAGGCCTCTCTGTCCCTCACCATCTCACAAAGTTTGCCCATTCCTGTCCATTATCTTGATAAAAAGCAATTATTTTCACTGTTAGTGGGACAATATAACCTCCTTGTCAAATGGTTAGTTATATTTTAACAGTTAATAACTTTAATCCCCAAAGACATTGAGGTTAACTGTTTGATTAATATCTAGTTTCACAGTAAAGTAAATGTATGAATTTACTGATCATAAGCATTTGCTATGGTACATGGAGGATGCATAAATAAATGTTGTGATTTCACAGTAGACCAAAAAGCAAACAGAAAATATTTGGTAAAATATATTCCATGAAAAAAATTTTAGTTATTTTTTGTTTGTTACCTTTTTCATGTGTTTATGTTATCATATAACTATATAGAATATATTTCATGTATATGGATTAGTGTAAAGGAAAATCCAGAAAATAAAATTTTTAGGTTTACTTAATTAGCCAATTTGTGAGTTTTCTGTGTTGTTGTTCATTAGCTAAGTTGTATCTGACTCTTCACAATCTCATGGACTGCAGCGCACCAGGGTTCTCTGTCCTTCATTATTTCCCAGAGTTTGCTCAAACTCACGCATATTGTGTCCATGATGCTATCCAATCATCTCATCATCTATTGCCCGCTTCTTCTCCTGCCCACAATCTTTCCCAGCATCAGGGTCTTTTCCAACAAGTTGGCTCTTTGCATCAGGTGGCCAAAGGATTGGAGCTCTAGCATCAGTCCTTCCAATGAATATTCAGAGTTGTTTTCCTTTGGGATTGACTGGTTTGATCTTCTTTCTGTCCAAGGGACACTCAAGAGTGCTCTCTAGCACCACAATTCAAAAGCGTCAATTCTTCAGTGCTCAGCCTTCTTTATGGTCCAACTCTCACATCCATACATGACTACTGGGAAAACCATAGCTCTGATTATATGAACTGTTGTCAGCAAAGTGATGTCTCTGTATTTTAATATGCTGTCTAGGTTGTCATAGCTTTTTATTCCAAAGAGCAAGTATATTTAATTTTATGTCCAGAGTGATTTTGGAACCCCAAAATAAAATCTTTCACTGTTTCCACTTTTCCATCTATTTTCTGTGGAGTGATCAGACCAGATGCCATGATCTTAGTTTTATGAATGTTGAGTTTCAAGCCAGCTTTTTCCTCTCTCCTCTTTCACCGTCATCAAGAGGCTCTTTCGTCCCTCTTCTCTTTCTGTCATTAAGAGTGGTATCATCTATGCAGATGGTTTTTGACAATTCTGAGGTTGTTATTTCACCCAGTTCTTGATTCCACCTGGGGATTCATCCAGCCTGGGATTTCTCATGATGTACTCTGCATAGAAGTTAAATAAGCAATGTGACATACTCCTTTCCCGATTTTGAGCCAGTCTGTTGTTGTTTCATGTCTGGGTATAACTCTTGCTTCATGACCTTTGTGTAAGTTTCTCAGAAGACAGGAAAGGTGGTCTGGTTTTCCCATATTTAAGCATTTTCCAGTTTCTTGTGATCCATACAGTCAAAGGCTCTAGTGTATTCCATGAAACAGTAGTAGATTTTTTTTTTTAATCCCTTGCTTTTTCTATGATCCAATGGATGTTGGCAAGTTGATCTCTGGTCCTATTCCTTTTCTAAATCCAGCTTGTACATCTGGAAGTTCCTGGTTGATGCACTGCTGAAGCCTAACTTGAAGGGTTTTGAGCGTTTACAATGTTTTTAATATTTTTTATCTTTCAAATATAAAAGCACATTAAATACATATGGAAGATTCTGCCCCTATTTTTCCAATAGTTATATATGTTCTTTTTTCTTCTTATCTTAGTACATACGTAAAAAGAGTGATATTTCAAGTATTTTCTAGTAAGCCCATGGGTTAGAAGGTGATGGAGCTTTAGATTCATGTGCTTATTAAATCCAAAGCAGTCTTATGTCTGTGTGATTCACCTGTTACTTTTATGCAAACAGTTTAATGTGACACAAGTATTAAGCTATTGAATTGTGTGTTTATCATAAAGTAAATTAAAAAATGATCTAAACAGTAAGTTCACAGCAAGTATTCTCCTTTCCATCTATGTAATTAGCATACATGTCAGATATCTCTGTATTTTTTTAAAATCTTATTCTTGATTTGTTTTCTTTACAATAATTTTCATATACAATTATTTTTACTCTGGTCCATAAACTCTTTTAAATGACCTGAATTCATTTTAACGACAAGGAGGGCACTAAATGCTTATATTACATGTTTATTGGCATGAAATTTTAATCAAACACATATAAACAACTATGAGTAAGCAACTGTCTTCCATTATGAGCACATATCCTTCATGTTTCCCAAATTAAAATCCCTCCTGCTATTTAGTTAGATTATATTTCTAATATTCTCTGCCTGAAAAATTATAATTTTCTGTACTTATTATTGACAGGAAACATTTTACTTATAGTTTAGCTCTTTGTCTGTTATTAAGTAAGAGCAGTCCACTCTCAGTTAGTAGCAACTTCCATATTATCGAAGATGCCCTTTAAAATATGTGGAAACTGAGTACCTAGTGTTATACAGAGGTTGAGTTGGTCAAACAACCATTATGTGATGTGTTTAGTGAATTAATTTTATTATTTCAACTCTGTAATGTGGTAGCTTTCAATGGCAGATACAGTTCACTATTGGTACCTTTTTGATCTAGGGTTTTTGTACGCTCATTTTGAAGGAAAGTTTTCAACATTCTGATTTTCTTCACTTATCTTCTGTAATTTTAGAGAAATAAATTGCCTCAGTAGGTTTTATGAGATCGTTTCAGTGTCTGCATTATTTGAAAGACTTAATGGTTCACCGAAAATCAGAGATACATTTTGTGTTTCTGAATTTAAAATATTCACTCCATTGGAAATGAGGCCAGAGTGAAACTGAGATCTTATTATATTAGTGACAACAGTAACTGTGATAGTATAATTTAGATTCATTAATGTATTCAGTTATATAAGACATTTACTGAGAGCATACCATTTTGTCAGGCATTTGAAGTAAAGTAGTGAACAAGTAGATGAAAACACATATCCTGCTATAATGCTATAATGGAGACTGTATTTTATAAAATGAATACAAACTCTGTGTTTGTGTGTGTGTGTGTGTGTGTGTGTGAACACACTGTGTACATGCATTGGGTGAGGGAACAATAAGTGCTGTAGGAATAAAAATGAAGTAGGGAAATGGAGTCTTTATTTGTAGAAGGAAGTTCCTGTTTAAATAGGTTATTTAGGGAGATCTCACTGAAAAAGCTATAGTGGAATACAAACGAATAACATGAATGAGGTAGCAGTGAAGGTACAGGGTAGAAATTCTAGCCAAAGTGAAGTTCAAAAACAATGACATTGCAATACACTGGGGAAATGCCTTTCAAATTATTACAAATGCAATGGAGAAAGTTAGGAAAAAATAGTAGGTTAATTCAATGAAGTAATGGGGGATCTGATTGTGTGTGTCTTGAAAAAAATAAACGCAGTGCCATAATATGAATCATGGTTTGCTGATGTGGTAAAAAATTGACTGATACAGATAAGAACCAAAGTAAGGAGATGAGTTAGGAGATTATCTTAATAATCCAGGTAAGAAACATGATGCTTAGATCATCAGCTTTGTTTTAATAATGTTATTAAGAAGTCCTTTGATTCTATATATTTTAAAGTTAGTCAAAATAATTTCTGGGAGATTCAATATGAGATTTCTCAGAGAGGGATCAGAGATGACTCCAAGAATATTTTCATAAGAGTAACTAAGAACTGTAAGAACTTTAACAGAAAAAGGCTTTTAGGTTCCATTTGTCTAATTTTGCTTTTATTTATTTAACCTTAAATTTAAAAACTTTTGCATAGCAAAAGAAGTCATTGATGAAACAAAAAGACAATTAATTTAATGGTAGAAAATATTTGCAAATAATATAACTGATAAAAGATTAATATCCAAAATAGCAACATTATCTACAATAGTCAAGATATAGAAGCAACTAAGTACACATCAACAGATGAATGAATAGAGAAGATGTGATATATATCTAATCTCACAGTGGAATATTACTCAGCCATAAAAAAGGAAATTTCCCTATTTGCAACAACATGGATAGATCCAGTGGGTATTATGCTTAGTAATATAAGCCTGACAAAGAAAGACACATACTGTATGTAATGATGTTAAAAAAACTTATCGATACATGCATCATCATGGAAGTATCAAAAGTATTTTGAAAGTGAAAGAAGGCAAACAAAAGATTACATGTTACACTTGGCGTTTGAATAACACAGGGGGTTAGGAATGTTGACCCTCCATGTAATTGAATATCCAGGTAAAGCTTTATATTTGCTCTCTGTCTCCATAGTTCTCCATGCACAGATTCAACCAATCACAAATTGTGTGGTAACTTAGTACACATTTGTTGGAATAAAATCTGCATATAATGCTGCTGCTGCTAAGTCGCTTCAGTCGTGTCCGACTCTATGCGACCCCATAGACGGCAGCCCACCAGGCTCCCCCGTCCCTGGGATTCTCCAGGCAAGAACACTGGAGTGGCTTGCCATTTCCTTCTCCAATGCATGAAAGGGAAAAGTGAAAGTGAAGTCGCTCAGTCGTGTCCGACTCTTAGCAACCCCATGGACTGCAGCCCACCAGGCTCCTCCATCCATGGGATTTTCCAGGCGAGAGTACTGGAGTGGGGTGCCATTGCCTTCTCCACTGCATATAATGGATCCATGCAATTCCATTCCATGTTTTTCAAGGCCAACCATTTCTTTTAAATTCTAGAAAGGGCACAGTTATTCATAAGCGTTTCATGAAGCAAAGAGATAGACCATGGGCTTCCCTGGTACCTCAGCTGGTAAAGACTCCACCTGCAATGTAGGAGACCCTAGTTTGATTCCTAGCTTGGAAAGATCTGGTAGAGAAGGGATAGGCTACCCACTCCAGTATTTTTGGGCTACCCACTCCAGTATTTTTGGGCTTCTCTGGTGGCTCAGCTGATAAAGAATCCACCTGCAATGTGGGAGACTCGATTCGATCCCTGGCTTGGAAACATCCCCTGGAGAAGTGAATGACTACTCACTCCAGTATTCTGGCCTGGAGAATTCCTTAGACTACCAACTGAATATGGTGCAATTTCTTTTAAATTCTAGAAAGGGCAATATTATAATAAAAGAAAGCAGATTAAGAGTTCCATGGAGCAAAGAGATAGATCAAGGTAGTTGCCTGCAAAAAGCCATGAGAACAATATTTGGGGCAGTGGGAACATTCTGTATTTTGATTGTGGTTGTGCCTATATGACTGTATATATTTTAAAATACCCATTGGTGGATTTTTAATGTTTATAAACTATTTCTCATATAAACTATTTCTCATTTTTGCCCTTGGTCAAAAATGTAGTACACTGTATATTTAAAATGGATGAAATGCATTATGTGAAGTTAATCATCACTATTACTGTTTAAAATAAAGACAGTAAAATACATAATGAACAAGCTTATGTCATAATTGGCAGTTTGCATAAAATGGATAAAATCCATAGAAAACACGATTAACCAAAAATAACTCATGAGGAAATAGAGAAATCTAAATAATCTTATACCTCCTGAGAAAGCTGAATTCTAAACAAAGCTTTCCAACAGAAAAACTACAATCTTAAATACTTCATAGATGAGTTTGCACAAATTATTAAGGTAGAAATATTGGTAACCTCACACAAATTCAGATATAACAAAGAGGAATACTTGCCAACTCATTTTATGAGAACAACATAGTCTTGATACCAAGACTTGACAAAATCTGCAGAAAAATTACAGGATAATTACCAGACAATCCTATAAATTGAATCAAATAATTGGTCATTCAGATTCTGTCTCATTCAACAAACCATTAAATATCCTCCATTATAAAGTGAGTCAGATACTCTGAATATTGATGATCAGGAGAGGAAAAGAGTTGAAGGTCAGCAGGTGGCGCCAGTGGTGAAGAGTTCGCTTGCCAATGCAGGAGACACAAGAGACATGGCTTCCATCCCTGAGTCAGGAAGATACCATGGAGGAGGAAATGGCAACTAACTCCAGTATTCTTGCCAGGAGAATTCCGTGGAGCCTAGAGGCTACAGTCCATGGGGTTGCAAAGAGTTGGACAGACCAAATGTCTGAGCACACACAGCACAGAGGAAATTAAGCCTCAGGATTCCAGGTTCGTGTAATTGAACAAATATTCAGTGAGTTCTTAAGGATGTGTGCTAGGATATATGGGATTCCCTGGTGGCTCAGAGAGTAAAGAATCTGCCTGTAATGTGGGAGACCTGAGTTTGATCCCTGGTTTGGGAAGATTCCTTGGAGGAGGGAATGGCAAACCATGCCAGTGTTTGTGCCTGGAGAATCCCCACGGACAGATGAACCTGGCTGGCTACAGTCCATGGGGTCACAAAGAGTCAGACATGATATATAAAGGAGAAATAAGGTTTATTGTTTTCAAGGCATTTACACTCTAGTGTGGAGAATATTCACAAGTATAATTACTGTAAATTGTGATTTTTGTTGTTACCATAGTTGAAGTATAATCGTGGTTCCAGAGGATTGCTGAGAAGGGAGGAGGAAATTACCTCCAGATTTTCTCTCAAGGGGAAATCTCATGAAGTAAAGAGGGTTTATGAAAACTGAGAGAGGAAGGGAAGGAGTGTGGAAAGTGCTGCTCTTCCCTTGATAACAGTGCTGACTTCACTGTTTCTATTTCACTGTAAGCATCCCTTCCCTGATGCATTTTGCTTCAATAAGTAAATGTGATTAGTAAGAAACAAAGTCTGAAATCAGGTGGAAAAAATTACTAATGGTAAACTTGGGGTATAACCCAAATCTTCATTGCCATTGGAAAATGGTACTATCCATGAATGCCATATTAATCCTAATCATGCAAAATAAACACTGGACTATTCATTTTACCTGGGAACTTTTTTTGTTTTTTTCAAATTCAATGACTGAAAAAACAGCCAGATAAAGGCTGAAAGCCAATTCATAGAAAAAGTCTTTTCTTCTTAAGTTACAAAACCTTGTTGACCTAAAATTTCCCAGTTTTTTTTTTTTTTTTACAGAATTAGTGTAACATAGGAATATTTGCATATTTGCATAATTTATTAATATGATACTGAACATATT
Organism: Bos mutus; assembly: GCF_027580195.1. Taxonomy (NCBI): domain Eukaryota; kingdom Metazoa; phylum Chordata; class Mammalia; order Artiodactyla; family Bovidae; genus Bos; species Bos mutus. Next base: position 98,613,946 of record NC_091624.1, on the reverse strand, counting down.
CAGAACTGACAAAACTGTGTCCAAAGCAATGCTAAAATGTGTCACCTCTCAGCATCTCAGCTGAATGTGTCAGTGTTTTAAATCGCCACATTTAGAGCATGATTGCTTGGTTGGATTAAACAATCCCAAGATATAAAATTATGTTTAGTGTAGTAACATCATCTGCATTATTCTGATATGTCAGAGACTTGACAAGCTAATTTACAGATTGGAAGATTAGAGAGGTTACTGCAGGCAATCTTTTATAACCATATCTCATTAGAGATTAGGGAATTGAGTAGCAGGGAAATTAAATTACTTTCTCAGAGATGTAGAGATAGTCGTGTAGCCAGCCTTATATCTTCTAATATCAGTGTCTTTTCACCATACCTCAGGTTTAGATGTATTATGTTTTATCATAAACCTAACTAGTTACAGGGCATCTCTGGGAAGTGAACTCTGACTCAAACGGCTTGGAGAAGTTCTGTATTTTGTAGTTCTCCCAAGATCTTCCCTGATGGCTCAGATGGTAAAGCGTCTGCCTACAATACAGGAGACCCAGGTTCGATCCCTGGGTTGGGAAGATCCCCTGGACAAAGAAATGGCAACCCATTCCAGTACTCTTGCCTGGAAAATCCCATAGATGGAGGAGCCTGGTGGTCTACAGTCCATGGGGTCACAAAGAGCTGGGCACGACTGAGTGATTTCACTTTCAAATTTCAGGATCTTCAGGCCCATGTCTGCCCTCTAGATTGGAAGAAAATTATTCCAGAATATTTCTATCCCTCATAAAAAGAGAAAGCAATCTCAGCGTTCACCAAACCAATTTGGATTGAAATATTTTATGCCTATGTATTTAAAAGACGGATGATAATAGTTTGTACTTTCTCAAGCATATGTGCATAATTTTATGCATGACTCTTTGGTGTAGAAAATGCTTACATGTAATGGCCTTGCTTTTGTGAGGCAAAATGACATTTTGGACTTTCAAAGAGCAACCAAGGCTTGGCCTATCAAGGCATGGAAATATGACTATGCTATGCCATCTTAGCTCTGGCTTTTATTTTGAACACTGTGGAAACAGATGAAATTATATATGTTAGTTGAGCTCTTAGTGTTTTAGAAAACAGAAACTTCTTTCCTTCAAGGATAAGGGCTAATTGCAAGTATATGAAAACACTATGGCCTGACCAAGAAGTGAAATATAACTTATTTATATTAGGAATTAAATAATAGATCTGATGGGCTAACATTATCTTTAGTTACTCTCATCTCTTATCATCTCCTCTGAAATAGGTATTAATTCTTTTATACTCTCTTGACTTCTCTGATGTATGTTTCAGCTCCGCATTCTGCTTTTCTTCCTGTTTCGGTAAGTCTAACTTGGCTGCAATCTCTATGTGAATGTTACATTTCAAACCCTTGGGACACTGAGGCTGGCTAGAGTGTCACCATGTTTTGGGGAAGATTCATTTTCCTAGACACCTTAGTAAAAACAGAGATTATTTCCATAGTCTGTTTTGGTTGTCTTTAGATTGATGATGGTTTCTGGTTTCCAATCCCATATGGCAGAGATAACATGACTAAATTATAGCCAAATAAAATAACTATGGTGATAGTAATGATGATAGCTAAATGTTATTAAATGCTTACTATATGACAGCCACTTTTCCATTTCTATATATCTGTGCATATCATCTTAATGACATATTTGTGAATTTGGAACTATTATATTACCAGTTTTTGAGTTAAGCGGTATGAGTTTAAACAATTTATATAAGATGACATAAATAGTAAGGAATTAGTTTTGATTTATTCTTTTACTTTTATTTTATTTTATTTTTAAACTTTACAATATTGTATTAGTTTTGCCAAATATCGAAATGGATCCGCCACAGGTATACATGTGTTCCCCATCCTGAACCCTCCTCCCTCCTCGCTCCCCATACCATCCCTCTGGGTCGTCCCAGTGCACCAGCCCCAAGCATCCAGTATCGTGCATCAAACCTGGACTGGCAACTCATTTCATACATGATATTATACATGTTTCAATGCCATTCTCCCAAATCTTCCCACCCTCTCCCTCTCCAACAGAGTCCATAAGACTGTTCTATACATCAGTGTCTCTTTTGCTGTCTTGTACACAGGGTTATTGTTACCATCTTTCTAAAATCCATATATATGTGTTAGTATACTGTATTGGTGTTTTTCTTTCTGGCTTACTTCACTCTGTATAATAGGCTCCAGTTTCATCCACCTCATTAGAAACTGATTCAAATGTATTCTTTTTAATGGCTGAGTAATACTCCAATGTGTATATGTACCACAGCTTTCTTATCCATTCATCTGCTGATGGACATCTAGGTTAAACAGGAAGTTGGAACACACTGTGTATTTAGTGTTCTCCTAAATTCTCAAGTACATAAGGCCAATTAAATCACTGAAAACTAAGTGATATTTTAATGTAGTTTATTAGTAGTAGTACAGTGCTGCTGTGCTGTGCTTAGTCAATCAGTAGTGCCCGACTCTTTGCAACACTGTGGACTGTAGCCCATGAGGTTTCTCTGTCCATGGGGATTCTCCAGGTAAGATTGCTGGAGCGGGTAACCTATCCCTTTCCAGGAGAACTTCCTGACCCAGGAATGGAAGGTGGTCTCCTGCAATGCAGGTGGATTCTTTACCAGCTGTCAGTTCAGTCATCAGTTCAGTCACTCAGTCATGTCCGACTCTTTGCAACCCCATGAGTCGCAGCACACCAGGCCACCCTGTCCATTACCAACTCCTGGAGTTCACTCAGACTCACGTCCATCGAGTCAGTGATGCCATCCAGCCATCTCATCCTCTGTTGTCCCCTTCTCCTCCTACCCCCAATCCCTCCCAGCATCAGAGTCTTTTCCAATGAGTCAACTCTTCACATGAGGTGGCCAAAGTACTGGAGTTTCAGCTTTAACATCATTCCTTCCAAAGAAATTCCAGGGCTGATCTCCTTCAGAATGGACTGGTTGGATCTCCTTGCAGTCCAAGGGACTCTCCAGAGTCTTCTCCAACACCACAGTTCAAAAGCATCAATTCTTTGGCGCTCAGCCTTCTTCACAGTCCAACTCTCACATCCATACATGACCACTGGAAAAACCATAGCCTTGACTAGATGGACCTTTGTTGGCAAAGTAATGTCTCTGCTCTTCAATATGCTATCTAGGTTGGTCATAACTTTTCTTCCAAGGAGTAAGTGTCTTTTAATTTCATGGCTGCAGTCACCATCTGCAGTGATTTTGGAGCCCAAACAAATAAAGTCTGACACTGTTTCCACTGTTTCCCCATGTATTTCTAATGAAGTGATGGGACCAGATGCCATGATCTTCGTCTTCTGAATGTTGAGCTTTAAGCCAACTTTTTCACTCTCCACTTTCACTTTCATCAAGAGGCTTTTTAGTTCCTCTTCACTTTCTGCCATAAGGGTGATATCATCTGCATATCTGAGCTACCAGGTAAGCCCAGCATCATGTTACTCTACTGCTAATATTTGCTTTCCTAAATTTTTATTATCTGTGATCACACAGCTGCTGAGAACTTCTAATAGAGAAAAATAGTAAGAATATTTGGAGATATAATGGCTATCCATTGCTTTATTTCCTTGTATCTCTTCTCTTTTCTATATTCCACAGCACTACTTGTAAAGAATAATCTATGTACTGTCAGTGTGGCCTTGTTACATTGAAAGCTACATAGCCACAGTAATCACCTTGTAACCCATCCTTGACAATGGCCTTGTTTAATTGTTTTCAGTACCATAATATAAAATGCAAAGTTACAGAGTAGAGAATCATTTGTTCAGTCATTCTTTCACTTAGATGGTGTCTCATGCAGTTGTGAAGAACAATGAACATTTAAACAGATGTGCTATAAAAGAAACTATTACTAAAAAACACAACTCATACATACCAGTCAGCTAACTAATACTGGGATTTCAAGAAAATGCATATGCACCTAGGATTTGTGAAGTAGGACTACAAAATAATGCAAAGTATCTTTCTGATTCTCAATGAAGCATTTCAAGTAGTTTTTTCCTCTCCAATGTTTTATCATAAAAAACAATCTTATCTAATTAGTGTTCATTTGCTGTGTAAAAGCCAATAACCATCTATGGAACTGGAATTAAAGGAATCCCTAGGTTCATTTCCAGAGTACATGATCAAAGAATACGAAGATGGGAATTTGAGAATTCCTCTTCTTGGAAAATGAAACTTTATCATATGTAACTCATCCACCAGAAGCTCATACCCCTAAGCCCTTGACGGATTAAATGTTTATTGTCTAAAATTGATTCTGCCTGCTTTGAAAATTTAATCTAAATCATCTTCTAATTTGATTTTAGAAATACTGGGTTTTGTTATATTTTTCTTAATTTCAGGATATGACATATTTAGTTCCCAATAGTAGTTTTTCAGAGATATCAATAAGTACCATATGATGGAATGAATATATTAAGCCTGGTCCTTTAAGTTAGAATAAATGGAGTCTTTCCCATTTTTATTATGTTAACCCTTTTATAGTAATAAAGAAATAGATATTATTGAAAAATAATCCTCATAAGTTTGTCAGATCAGGAATCAGTTAACTCCAGTTGATAATCTTGATCCCAAACTTGCCGTAGCATATGGAATATTTTTTACAAGTATTTTTCCCTCCTGTGAAAATCTACACATAAACCAATGATTACTAATGTCAATGACCTTAGTTTTCAAATGAAATGATAAAAAAACATGTAGCTGTTGTTTACACGGAGCTTTGCATCAATCAAATATTCACTGATGTGTTTGCTTTGAAATGAGTTTCACATTTACTCCTATGCCCAAGGGTTTGTCATAAATCCATTTTTATTCATGTAAATGTAGGTTACCTCTCTGCTTTCTTGGCAACAACACCAATCAATACTGCCAACTCTTGATTGTTTGTGCTAATGAAGTGTAATATTAATGCAGATAATCCAAAACAGTGTCAAAATATCATGCAGAATGCTTTGGAAGCCTATTCCCACAGTATTTCTCTCATGGATCCTACTTCACACAGATGATTATATAAATTAAGCTACATTCCCTTGACATAGAGCAATGGCATGTAATACTAGGAATGCTCTGTATAATTAAGACATTCAGTATTAAATTGCAGTGTTTGCATACATATTTGTTAAAAAAGTAAAACATTAAGATGTCCCATTTCTATATGATAAACGGCGTAAAATGTAAACTTTTTGTAATATGTGCCGCAAAAGAAAGAGGAAGCCATGTAGAGTGCTGAACTGCTTGACCTTTTCAGTACGTCTCTGTTATCCCTGTGATGCTCTAGGGCTCCAGAACACCTGTATCTAAGCATTTACTCACTGTGAACTGTCTTGCCCTAGAAACCCAGATTGCATTAAATACCAGCATAATACACATAATTCTCTGCTACAAGAGTACTATTTTTGTTTTATTAAAACTGACACTCTCAACAGGCCTACAGTTGGGGATGAATACAGAAGTGCTACTCCACATGAGTGTCCCTGATTGTATTTCTGCCATGTTTAGGAGAGAGACTGTTCTCTTCCCCAATTGGCCACCTACCGAAAAATAATTGGAATTTATTGCTCAGATATGGATTGCCTCCTTGTGTCCTGTAACAGGCGAATGTTTGAGATTAATGTGCCTGAGTCTGTGGCAAAATTATCAACTGAATTCAGCACTGAGGGTAGCTGGTGAGCTGGTTATCCTTCCTCAGTTAGCACCTGTCTCTAAATGTATGATATACCTGTTGAACTGCAGAGTTTGAAGTACTATATAAATTAATCATGCTGTTATGCATTTTATTTTGTACTGAGAAGGGACATAAAATATCAAAGCATTTAAAATTAATTTCCCTTAAAATTATACTATATAACATGGAATTAGTCTTTCTTTGCATATAATTGACCTTCTACAAGTAATTCAGTCATGGGCATTTGAGAATTTAGATAATTCAAAGTTATACACAAGCTATTTATCACAGTGTAAATCAGGGTCTTCATAATGAACAGTTTAAGAATACCTATGCTGTTTGGCCATTTAATCTTTAGATAGTAATTTTTAGGGGAAAAAATATACAGAGTGATTTATCTATAAGAATGTTGATGCTTGGGGCTGGTGCACTGGGACAACTCAGAGGGATGGTACAGGGAGGAGGGAGAAGGGCTCAGGATGGGGATCACATGTATACCTGTGGCGGATTCATGTTGATATATGGCAAAACCAATACAATATTGTAAAGTTAAAAAATAAAATTAAAAAAAAACAATTCTAAAAAAAAAAAAAGAATGTTCAACATAGTAAAGTTTAAAATAACAAAATTTTAGGAAAAAAATACTGTTCATCAAAAAAATCTGGGTTGAATAAATTGTGGTTCAAGAAAATATTTTTAACAATGTTTTTGCTCAGTCACTACATTTATGACCTGATTAACTGCAGCATGCCAGGCTTCTCTGTCCTCCACTATCTCCCTGAGTTTGCTCATATTGAGTCAGTAATGCCATCTAACCATGTCATCCTCTGTCGTCCCCTTCTCCTCTTTCCCTCAATCTTTCTCAGCATCAGGATCTTTTCCAATAAGCCAGCTCTTTGCATCAGGTAGCCAAAGTATTGGAGCTTCAGCTTCAGCATCAGTTCTTCCAATGAATCTTCAGGGTTGATTTCCTTTAGTATTGACAGGTTTGATTTCCTTGCTGTCCAAGGGACTCTCAAAAGTCTTCTTCAGCACCACAGTTCAATGGCGTCAATTCTTTGGCCATCAACCTTCTTTATGTCCAGATCTCACGTCCATACATGACTACTGGAAAAGCCATAGCTTTTACTGTACAGACCTTTGTCAGAAAAGTGATGTCTGCTTTTTAATACATTGCCTAGGTTTGTCAAAACTATTCTTCCAAGGAGCAAGAATCTTTTAATTTTGTGGCTGCAGTCACTGTCTGCATTGTTTTGGAGCCCAAGGAAATGAAATCTGACACTGTTTCCACATTTTCCCCATCTGTTTGCCATTAAGTGATAGCACCAGATGCCATGATCTTCATTTTTTGAATGCTGAGTTTTAAGTTAGCTTTTTCACTCTCCTCTTTCAACTTCATCAAGAGGCTCTTTAGTTCCTCTTTACTTCCTGACATTAGAGTGGTATCAACTGCATATCTGAAGTTGTTGATATTTTTGGCAGCAATCTTGATTCCAGCTTGTGATTCATCCAGCCCAGCATTTCGCATGATGTACTCTGCACATAAATAAAGCAGGTAACAATATACAACGCTGATGTACTCCTCTCCCAATTTTGAGCCAGTCCATTCTTCTATGTCCAGTTCTTTCTTGACCTGTTGCTTCTTGACCTGCATAAAATTTTCTCAGAAGGCATATAATATGGTCTGGTATTATCATCTCATTAAGAATATTCCACAGTTTGTTGTGATCTACACAATTTTTAATAATAAAATAATGAAATTAAATTGTTATACATTTTTGTATATGAAATATAATTTGATATTTAATAATAAGTTTCCAAAAGTAATTTTGGAAACAGTGTATATGTTGTGGACTGGTTTTATATAAGGTATGAATATGTACATAAAAAGTTCAGGAATGAAAAATAATGTAATGAATGATCATTTCTAGATGCTATCTTTCATTTTAGTTATTTAATGTTTGTATAATGTGTGTTTTTGATTTTTTCAAAATGGAACCACACTGCATCTGCATTTAACTAAAATACATTTGTTATACTTATCCCTCCATGATGGTCTAATTTCCACTTTTGAACTGAGCCTGTCACAGTATAGATCTTAACCAAAGTTGACTTGCTAAATCTACCACCCTTGACATCCATTTACCATTGCAGTACTAGTTATATGAAGTAACATGTATTCTGAGACCTGGGGAGTGAGATATAGCTGTTCAAGTAAAGGACAATATGGGTACTGTGAACTAGGGGATGTTATGTGCAAGACCAGTCAGGTGATAAGGGGCTTGGCCCTTTCAGTAGCTGGAAGAAAATTTCAGAACAGCAGCATATGAAATAAGTCAAGTTGGAGTCCTTACGAAGTGGCAGATTCTACAGGACTACAGCGTGCACGTTAAGCACTTCAGTCATGTTCAAGTGTTTGAACCCTATGGACTGTAGCCCACCAGGCTCCTCTGTCAGTGGGATTCTCCAGGCAAGAATACTGGAGTGGGTCACCATGCCCTCCTAAATGGGATCTTCCTGACCTAGGAACCAAACCTGCATCTCTTATGTCTCCTTCCTTGGCAGGTGGGTTCTTTACCAGAGACAAAGTGGGCTACAGAGACAAAGTTAATGAATTGGGCTTTTACTCCAAAGAGAATCTAAAACTTCAAAATGGTTTTTAAAAATGGAGACCAAAAGCAAGATAGATTAATTGAATATGTTTTTGCTCCCTTCTATGTAGAAAATGAATTGGAAAACAAGACATTATATGCAGCAGGAGACATTTTCTGTAGTATAAACAGGAGACAATGCTGAAGAAAGAAAAAAAAATTGGTAGTATGAGTGATTTGGATACATGGCTAGATTTGAGATATATGTAGAAAGAAGAATGTAATTAGAGATATTTTATTATAGTATTTTAATATATAAAGTTTCAACTTATCAAAATCATATTCTCAATCAAAAGGTTATTTCAAATAAGTGCCAAAAATCTGTGTTAGCCAGTATACTTGAGTTTACAATTTTGAGTTCGGATTCAAAACAGAGTTTGTTTTATCATTCATTTATTAAAATTTACTAAGTAGGCTTTGGGATATAGATTCAGTAATCTAGTAAATTCAAAGCTTTATAATATTTTAAATCTATGATAAGTTGCATGTTTTAATTCTTTATTTCTATCCATTGTTATGTGAGATTGCTAATCTAATCTAGATGATTTCTGCTATGTAATAGAGGCATTGGTATTCATTTAAGTTTTCTTCTTTGAAAGTTAGATTGATAAATGTTTTCAATGTGATTGTCACTTAAGAATTGTCTTCCACCTCTGTGTGAGTAAATTTAACTGAAGTTCAGTATATAGAATGTGGGGTAGCAGTATTTTCTGAGTTTTTCTTTGATTATAACAGAATAAATATAACATGGACATATTATGTTAGGCTTCAGTTAGTTATATTGCATGGCATAGCCAGATGCATTTTTCCTAGACTGTGAATATGATTAGAAGGTTGCCAGGTGACATGACTGGCTGACTCTGTGATGGTTGCCATTGTCCTGACTCTTGATGTCCTTACTCTTGTATCAATTCCTTCCTTTAAGGATGTGGGAGTCCTGTGGTTTACCTCTAACCAGTAGATGACAGTATATATGTGAATATATCTACATGATTATGGGAGTAAATTACATGAGATTGTAGCACTCATTTTTCTGGAGTCTCCTACTCTCCTTTGGTTAATTAGAAAGGAAGTGATCCTGTTGGGAACTCCAGTGTGGAAAGGAGCTGTGTGGGTTGTCTATAGTACCTGAATGAATTCTAGGCCAAAAACCAGTCAAAAAGTGGGGTAGAGGGGAGCTGGTGGTTCAGACGATAAAGAATCTGCTGCAATGCAGGAGACCTGAGTTCAATCCCTGGGTCAGGAAGATCCCCTGGACCCTGGAGAAGGGAATGGCAACCCACTTCATCCTTGTCATGGACAGAGGAGCCTCTTGGGCTAAAGTCCATGGGGTCACAAAGAGTTGGATATGATTGAGTGACTAATATTTTCACTTCACTTTCCTTAAGTACCCATAAGGAAATGGGGAAATGTATTTTGCCAACATCCTGTGTGAACTTGGAAGCAGATCTTCTCTCAGTTGAGTTTCAGATGAAACTATATCCTTACCAACACCTTGAGTACAGATTTTCATTAACTTATGACTCAGCTAGGCTGGGCTCAGACTCTTGACCCACAGAAACTATGAGGAATAAAGATGAGTTGCCTTAAGCAGTTAAATTGGGGACAATGTTTTGAACTGTAATGGAAACCAATAGAGATGGCTTGTGAATTTCCTCAAGAACAGTGAATATGATGGCAATCTGTCCTCCAGCCCAGTGAATCTACCTGACAACAAGATAACATTAGGCTGCCAGGTTGGAGAACACGTCAAACTTGCCAACTTAGCATCACCAAAGAAAATGTTGTTGCCAGTTATTTTTTATTATAATTACTTACAGGGAAAGAAGAAAAATATTTAAGTGTAGGCAGATGAGAATACTCTTTTTTTTTTTTGGTAACATTTCAGCTTGCACTGAGAAGAAAAGTAAATCTAGCATATGAAATCAATAGGAAACCCAGTGCCATGTGTTAATTGTAGCTTGTCCGTATGTCTGTGTGTTCAGAAATATCTTCTCTTTTTCCTTTATTTGTATGTTTTCTCATTTGACTCAGATAATCAGAATGCAACCCATGCTTCTTGGGTTTGGCATCTAGTCCCTCTTGTAATCACACTGAAACAGAGCCCTTTAACTGATTACTGACACCTAAAATGGATAATAAGCATTAGATTGATGTCATTACATAGTCAAGGCAGGGAGCAAGTCTGTGCTAATCCCTACAGTACAGAAGGCAGCATAAGATTTTAGGACACATAGGGCAGGCACATTTATCAAATACTGGAGAACAGGTGGTCTGTGTGAAGAGCTTAAGGAAGTATGATGTATGGTGTTTGCACATGCCTTTGTTCTCTTAAACATGCTCTTTTCTGCTTCCGGGAATCCTTTCTGCTCAGTAATTCATCTGATAAACAGATAAAAAAATTAAAGAAGTTTTTGGGAAGATCACCTGGAGATGGGAATGACAGCCTACTCCAGTATTCTTGCCTGGAGAATCCCACGGACAAGGCAGCCTGGTGGGCTATAGTCCATGGGGTTGAAAACAGTTGGACATGACTGAATGACTAAGGCTTTCACTTTCCTGTTTTAATCAGGTAGAGTTCATATGTGATATCTTGGGTATCCACAGAACTTTAAACCTAAACTCATTCCAGTATTTGTAAGAAAATTGCTGCTTTGTCTCCCTTTAGTGTAGGGAATAGGAAGCTTCATGATTTTTTAATTCTCTGCTTTTAACATGGTACCTGACACTCAGTAGACAGGCAATAGATACTTCTTTAAAAGTTATTATTATTGCTGATTGGAAATCTGCAGTGCAGGAAGCTTGAGTTCCTAGTAACTCAGACTTGGCCATATCATATTAGGTATTCTTGAAAGAAATAAATATTTAATACTTATGTATACACACACACATAAACACACACACACACACATTATTGCACCCTTCATTATATATTCAAATTGGTACTTTAAAAAATAATTTTTCAAAGCCACATGGTTACATGCAATTTTTTTAAACTGAATTTCTTTGAAAATTAAAAGGAACATTGAATTTTTAAAAAATGCTGGGAGGATCATTAAGAAGTAAATAAAGTCTCTATCACTAATTCTTGGTAAAAGAAAAAGATTTCCTCAGGGAAATCAACATAGTAAACCAATCTTTTTAAAAAAGTTGCTAACAAAAGGAAAAATATTAAACTATAGCTTACTTGTGCTTCTGAAAAATAAGCAAAATTAGATTTATTCAGCCCTATCCCTGGTGTAGAAGTGCATACCCATTTACTAATTGTATACTAAGATTATTTTATTTGATTTTAAGATAAAATAATGTTTGCATTTTCTCATTATCAGTAAAATCTATATTTAGTTCAAATTTTTGAAAATATATAGAATAATTTTAAAAAGCAAAAGAAAAATTCAGTAACCCATGGATACACCATCTGGATATAAGTGTTGTTACATTCTCTTGTATTATTTTCATATATCATCTGATCACATGCCTTTAAGTAGTACAGATAATATTAACAAACATTGCTTCTGTATGTTACAATATACCATGAATATTTCCCTATCATTTAATTAAAATATTATATTTACTTATAATATAATTTAGATATTACCTGTGTAGTAATAGATTTAAATTATATTGTTTTCTAGAGGCTTGCCTTTTTTAAATCTCAAAATGTTACAACAATTTAAAAAAACACCATACATGCATAAAGATAAAGAAATGATATAAATGACAAATGTGTGGGAAAATATGCTCATACATTTTATTAATTATGACTATTTATATAACTAAAAATGATAATCAATGTATACAGAATCTTAAAGTATATTGTTAAATTTTCATAGATCTCAATTTTTTTTTTATTTTTTCTTATCATATGAATTCCTAGTTAGTATACCATTTATATCACAATAATATATATATGTATGTATGTATATATATGGGATTTCCCTGGTAGCTCAGACGGTAAAGCGTCTGCCTGCAATGCAAGAGATCTGGGTTCAATCCCTGGGTCAGGAAGATCCCCTTGAGAAGGAAATGGCAACCCACTCCAGTATTCTTGCCTGGAGAATTCCATGGACAGGGGAGCCTGGTAGGCTACAGTCCATGGGATCGCAAAGAGTCGGACACAACTGAGCGACTTCACTTCACTTCACTTCACATGTGTATGTATATATATATACACACACACACACACATATATATATTTATAAAGGATTACTTATCATCAGTAATCAAATTTTGGATTACTTGCCTATGACAAGATTGATTTAAATTAAAACATTACTCTAAGTCAGTTTTTTTCTTAATATTTTAAAATATGTTCATTTACGTATTCAGTGAAAAATTGTCCTGGTATGCCTGAGACTGAGGACATGAGAATTTCAGTGTTAAGATCAAGACAGTCTCAGGAAAAATGGATCTGTGGATCAACTTATTCTTATATGAATGCTTTATTCTTCTCAATGTTCTGTGGCAGAGACTGTTTCCTATTCTGTCACTTCCTGTTTCCTCTCCTGTCACTTCCTGTTTCCTCCCCCTGCTGGTCACAGTACTAGAAAATTTTTCCTGGTTCCGGTGTAGTTAAATGCAACCGTGTGTGCAATGTAAGTGGAAGTACCTGTATTCAGGCCTGGCCCATCAAAACCTCTCACACACGCTCTGTAAGTCATGTTTTCCTCTTGGCTGACAGGGGTGAGCGAGGCCATGACAACCTTGAAGTCACATGCTGAGTAGTACCCAGGTCACCCTGGTTCCTTAATGACCACGTGGAACAGAGCCTTCCTTGACAGGAACACCTACTCTGGAGTGCAAAATATGAGGAATAAACTTTTAGGTTTATACCAGTATCAATTCTGAGTCAAAATATTATGGTCTGAAAGTGTTAGTCGCTCAGTTGTGTCCAGCTTTGTGACCCCACAGACTGGGGCCTGCCAGGCTCCTCTGTCCATGGGATTTTTCAAGCAAGAATACTGGAATGGTAGCCATTCCCTTTTCCAGAGGATCTTCCTGACCCAGGGATTGAACCAGCTTCTCTGGCATTGCTGCCAGATTCTTTAACATCTGAGTCATCTGGATTTAAAATGTTTCTCAATCTGGAGTTTCACTGTTTCTCTATTTACTCGGTTACAAAGAATATCACTGAGCTCTTTGTGAGGTTTATGTCTGGGGAAAGATGATCTGAGATTGTCATAGCAATTTTTGGACTTTTATCTTTTTAAAGAAATCACAGTATATTGAAAAAGTAGTAAATATAATGGAAAAGAATCTAGTTAAATAATTGGAATTAGACCAGAATCCCAAGGTTAAGAGCTCAGCTCAACTATGGAAGAGAGAGGGAAAAAAATAAAAAATGAGTTTTTGATTAGTAGTTCTAAGAATACGAGCAGTTTAATAGCCAGAAATCATCAGGGCTCAGATTTATATATTTAGTTTAAGATCACCCTTCACAATTCCATCTGTACATTTTACAACTTAGCTATAAAATTAGATTTAAATTCAGTCATTCAAAAGAGAAATTCACTTTTTTAGTCCGTTGCTAAAAGTAAAAGCTTGTTCTCAAAGGCCATTGCTGAATACCACAGCCATACTATAGCCATGGAAATAGGAAGTTCAGAGAAAAAACTACTTTCAGAAAGGCATATCCAAGATGGATGAATCAGAAAGTTTATTTTCATATTACTGGTGGAAAATATTGTCTTAAGATAAATCAATAGGATATTTATCAATTAAGATGAACAATCCAGATATAATTAATTTATTCCACATGAAATTAAAGGAATGGAGGAAGTGGCTATTTTGTATTAACCTTCCATCTTTACTCTTCATTAAATACAAGATACAAAATTAACATTTAAGGATATAACTTCAAAATTAAGTAAAATTTACTGTATTTAAGAATAATAATTTCAAAAGCAGCTCAATAAATTAAACTGATATTTTATACTATGTTTTCAGTAGTGTCAATTTTCCTATAAATCTTTAATTTAATGATTATTAGAAGTATACATTTATGATTAAAAGTATAAATTCAACTTTTATTTTAATATCCTTTGAAAGTACAATATTTGCTATTATGTACTTCTGTGTGTTAGCAATCCAGTGGGATTAGTTTCTGAAAGATTCTTCTATTTTATTTTTATTTCTCTCACTCCAAGGGTGTAACTCTTTTCCTACATGGTTCATCACCAAATCTTAATTCCAAAAACTTGTGAAAAATAAAAAAGGAGGAAAGGATCATTCAAAGGTAAACAAAAATCACAATTTGATATTTGCAAAATAAGTATTTGGATATTTGTTTCTTCATTTAAAATGAATGAGCAACAAAAAGAATAATAAAGCAAATGAAAATTATACTGTAGCAGAGTTCATGGTGCCCTAGGGAAAAACCACTAGATCTAGGAAAAATTTAAGAAACTAATACCTCTGGATGAGAACTGAGATAGAAAATAAAAAGTTTTAGAGGAGGTCTGCTTTAAATTCCCAAAGTATCCAAGGTGATATTGCTTCTATAAAAATAAAACTATGTAACATAGGAAGAAAACAAGCAGAAATGCAAAGATATAAATCTAAGAAGCAGGTTACAAAAAGCAAAGGAACTCAATTAAGAACACAGTGCAGAGAAGTGAAAATGCAATAAAGATTATAATTCTCATTGGAGGCCATAAAATCTTAAATGAAGATTGAAGAAAGGGGAATAGAAATTTTAGAAGGTAAAGTTTATTAATTCCCTTAGAATTCATTACAGTAAGAAAAGAGACAAAAAGGGGAAACTAAACAAAACAAAGGATTAGTAAGAAAAGATCCTAAGGACACAAAATAACCTAATAAATGCATAAAACATAAAATAAACAAAAGCTAAATGTAAAATTAAAGTATCTATATCCTAATTTAAATCTGAAGGTATAGGTTTAAATTGCTCTTCTTATTCTTGGTAAAATTCATACATATTAACGGACTTTAGAAAGATGCTTACGTTTTAACAAATAGTTGAACAAATAGTTTAAATTTGGTTTAACAAATAGTTTCAAATAATCACTCAAGCAGAAAGAGATTTACCAAACAAAATAACTGAAATATAATAAAATTAATTGCTCTTTTTCTATAAAATACCAAATGCCAGTCATTAATATCCATGAAAGCTGCTTTTAATGTTTGTTTACAAGATATGGACACTCAAATATAGATATCTAGCTGTGACTTCTACCTTCCTTCTGTTGTCCAAGTGCTCCCTAAGTTTAGCAATACTGAATTCCATGTAGTTGAACATGTCAGGCATCTTCTTCTTGCATTATCTTTGAGCCTTTTTTTTTTTTTAAGCTGAGTTATTCTTCCTACAAATAGGCATATGGTTCATTTGGGCCAATCATTCAAATCTCAGCATAAATGTCATGTTTTGGAGAAGTTTTCCAAGAATATCAGTCTAAAGAATATTTAGATTCACTCAACATCCATTAACTCTGGTTTCTTTTTCTTCTTAGTACTTCTTAACTACTATTTAATATAGTATTTATTTCTGTTTTTCGCAGACACAGACTTTGAATGTTCACCATTATATCACCAACACATAAAACATACATTGGGAAATACTAGGCTTCAAAAAATCTTGGCTGAATAAATACCTGAACAAGAAATATAAGTCGCTCAGTTGTGTCTGACTCTTTGCGACCCCATGGACAGTAGCCCACAAGGCTCCTCCATCCATGGGATTCTCCAGGCAAGAATACTGGAGTGGGTTTCCATTTTCTTCTCCAGGGGATCTTCCTGACCCAGGGATCAAATGCAGGTCTCCCACAATGCAGGCAGACACTTTAACCTCTGAGCCACCAGGGAAGACCCCCCTATATTGGGGGGGCTCCCATCTATATTGATGGGAGAATAAAGCAAATGGTTTTAAACACACTTTGACTCATAAGATTTCTGTTTTACATAAAGAGCAAACAGATGACTTTAAATTATGCCAGCATGCAGAATAAAAACTAGTAAAGAACTAGTAGAATTGTGAATAAAAGTGCAAATCTGGAATAAACCATTGTGCTAGCACTGTAATGAGAAATGTGAAGAAGATTGAAATGAAGTGAAAGTAGGAAAACTAGGGGTTAAATGGTCTTCAAAGCAAGATCAAACTCTGAGACCTTGAGGTTCTAATGAAATATATTCAGTTCAGTTCAGTTCAGTCACTCAGTCGTGTCTAACTCATTGCAACCCCATGGACTGCAGCACACCAGGCTTCCCGGTCCATCACCAACTCCTGGAGCTTGCTCAAACTCATGTCCATCCAGTCGGTGATGCCATCCAACCATCTCATCCTCTGTCGTCCCCTTCTCTCCTGCCTTCAATCTTTCCCACCATCAGGGTCTTTTCCAGTGAGTCAGTTCTTCACATCAGGTGGCCAAAGTATTGGAGTTTCAAATTCAGCATCAGTCCTTCCAGTGAACATTCAGGACTGATTTCCTTTAGGATGGACTGGTTGGATCTCCTTGCAGTCCAAGGAACTCTCAAGAGTCTTCTCCAACACCACAGTTCAAAAGCATCAATTCTTTGACACTCAGATTTCTTTGTAGTCTAACTCTCACATCCAAACATGACCACTGGAAAAACCATAGCTTTTATTTCTCTTCTAATAACAATGCTGCATAGAAATGACAGATCCTGGAATTCTTTGAAATAGTATTGACTATAGTGAAAGGGAAAAGCTTAATTATTTCAACATTATGTGTGACGTATGTGTAGATTTATTTTAAATGCTATGTTTTTTAAGTTGGAAACAATATCCATTATGTTTATGTGAGGTTAGAATTTCATTTTTAAATTTCTATTATAATTAAGATTGAAACGAAGTGAAAGTAGGAAAACTAGGGTTAAATGACCTTTAAAGCAAGGTCAAACTCTGAAACCTTGAGGTTCTACTGAAATATGTTTAGATCAAATCAGCTCACTCACAGTCATGCCTGACTCTTTGTGATACTTAAACATTTTTGTACAGACAACATTTTCTGAATGAAGGCAAATAGATTCATTTTAAAAACAAGTGAAAAATATATTTCTGAAACTTAAAAATGAAATTCTAACCTCAAATGAAAAACCATATTGGAAATTAAGTATTTAAGATGAATAATAATTAAAGCATTATATAAATGTCTAAGAGGTAAAGTTGTATTTAGAAATATATAGCTTTCCTTTGAGACATAATAAACTATAAAATATTCAGCTGAGTCTAGAATGGTATTAATTAAAGGAAAATAGAATAAAATCAAGACTGTCAAAAGAAGGAAATGTCAAAGATGGGATCTATAATTAATGAAATTGTAAGGAAAAGAAATCAACAAAGCCAAAACAGTTTCTCTGAAATGCATAATATTATGAATCTGTATTTCTTCAGGCTCACTGAAATCAAAAGAGAAAGCAAAGATAAACAATAATATAGATGGAAAAAGTAGACAGAGCCACACAGCTAATAAAAAATATAATTTTATGAAGACATTTAGGCCAATAAGTTTGAACTTTTCAAAAATAAGTGCTTTGAAAAATAATACCTCCTGAAAATGGAGATAGTAACAAAATGAGATGTTATATAGCCATTAAATAAAAAAGTATGAATTTAAAGTCTTCCTATAACAAAATGCTAGTTTCAGCATTTTCACAGGAAAATTTTATATTTTTTATCAAATAATGTTTTCTGTCTCTCTTTTTTTAGTACAGTAGTTTTGTTAGTTTTTAATGAGCGGATTTTTAATTTCATCAAATTTTTTCTGCATCTATTTATATGCTTACCTGACTTTTATCTTTATACTGTTAACATTGTTCATTATTTGTCTTTGTTTTCTATTTTAAAACTCTTTCATTACATAGTAAAGGTGAACATTTGATTCAGTAATAGCACTTTGAAATATATCTTGGAAAATGATTGTATATTTGTCCCTGAAGATGTGAACAGAAATATTCACTGCAGTATTGGTCATAATTACTCCCCCCACCAAACTGGAGAACAATTCATCATCTGTCAAAATCACAATAGGAAACCATAATGTTGCTGTACAATGAAACACTAAAAATGTATGAACTTCTGCTCTATATGTAGAAATGGAGAAACTGCAAAAACATTAAGCTTAGGAAATCACTGAAGAATATATATATATATATACTGTAATTCCCAGCATAATTTTTAACAGTATTTAGGTTAACTGGGTAGTAAAATTATGAAGAGATTCAATAGAATTGGCAAACTGTTTGTGACAGCTATTAGCATTGGGGAGGTAGGGTAGGGAGGCTTTGGGGGCAGCACACAGAGGAGTCAACACCTGTATTCATGATATGCTACTTCTTAAGCTGGATGTACAGTGTTAATTTTATCATAAATCTTTTAAGTTTTCTTATAATTATATACTTTTGTGTATTAATAATAATATCAAAAATACTTTAAAATAATAAATATATTAATATATAGCTGACTAAACCATGGTGAATTTGTACTTCTATTAGAAACTGTGGAAACAGACACTGTAGAAAGCATTTTTAAATATATACATCCTCTCTGAAATAATTCACTCTTTTTCTCTGACATTACAGATTTTCATTATGTCTTATATATCTTTAACTTGCTTTTGCTGGTCTTGTCCCCTGATTTCGGACTCTTTGATGGCAAAGAACCCAACTGTTATTCAATCAAATATACACTGCCTATTTTATTTTGCCTGGCAAACATTCTTTGCTGACTATATATTTGTGACTGCAGCCATGAAATTAAAATATGCTTGCTCCTTTGATGGAAAGCTATGCCAAAAAAAGTTCTGCTTTTTATGCACATTAAAAAGCAGAGACATCACTTTGCTGATAAAGATCCATACAGTCAAAGCTATGGTTTTTCCATTAGTTATGTATGGATGTCAGAGTTGGACCATAAAGAAGGCTGAGCACCAAAGAATTGATGCTTTTGAACTATATAGTGCTGGATAAGACTCTTGAGAGTCCCTTGGACAGCAAGAAGATCAAACCAGTCAAACCGCAAGGAAATCAACCCTGAATATTCGCTGGAAGAACTAATGCTGAAGCTGAAGCTCCAATACTGTGGCCGCTGATGTGAAGAGCCAATTCACTGAAAAAGACCCTGATTGAAGACAAAATAAGAAGGGGACAGCAGAGGATGAGCTAGTTAGGTAGTATCACTGACTCAATGGATATGAATTTGAGCAAACTCTGGGAGACAGTGATGGACAGGGAAACCTGGTGTACTGCAGTCAGTGGGGTTGCAAAGAGTCAGACATGACTTAGTGAGTGAACAATATATTTGTACATCAGTGAATGGGCTAATGCCTAAAAAATAGTGAAAAGCAAGTGGAAAAGTTACCAAATATTAACTTGCTCTCTTTATGTTGAGCCTTACACCTCATTTTTTAGGGATGCTTAATTTTTCTCTAAGGACTCTAATGATATAAACAAATTCTAAGATTTGTGACTACAGCATCCTATAGCCACAAAATGAGCAACAAAAACAAAAATCAAAAATACTATACCGATAAACTAGAAAGTATAGACTTAGTTATTTGGCTGACTTTTTGCAGCTGCATTTCATAGTTCTATTTGAATTATAGCCTAATTTAAAGGAGACATTAGCTTTCTGCAATGTCTGCAAAAATGTCTTTCTGCCATAAAACATTAAAGCATCCCACATTTTCCTGGGGGAAATATTATTTCTCAATTTGTTATTGCAATAACGGAGACCATAGCAGTGAGTGATAATCTCAGAATGGGGAATAAAATTACTGATACTTTTTTTCTTGCAGTGATGAATGCCTCACCACTAGAGTGGTTTTATCCCCTTTCAACAGAAGCATCAACTCGATTCATAGCTTATCTTTGTCAGAGATATTCATATGCCCTCTGAACATGTACTATCATTTCTGTTTAGATCCTCAGTAAAAAATTTGAAACTTTGTTTAGTTCTTCCAGTGCTTAAACAGCAATAATACAATTTCAGATTGTTATCTCACATTGTGTTCTTTAGTTTTGCATTGGGGTTCTTCATTCCTGCTCATTAATTCTGTTAAGTAGAAACCACTGCCTCATATACTTTCAACCTTCCTCTGCACCTTATATCATATAGTGAATTTAGGTGTAGGGTGCTGGGTTGCCAAAAGTTGTAAAGTGTTTGCAACTGCTACATTAATATCAATGTTGTTAAAAATAAAGATGGAACCACACTATGCTAATTATGTATATCCTGAATATACTAAAAAGTTGGAGTTATGTTTGTACCTTTATATTTCAAGGGAATGCCTACAAGTTGAAACCCACCTTTAGAAAATGCAGATAAAGTTAAGGCCACAGTTGATAATACTAGGAATTGAGTGGTGACCAAGGAAGTGGATAATGAACATCTAATCACTACGAACAAAGCTAGTGGAGGTGATGGATTCCAGTTGAGCTCTTTCAAATCCTGAAAGATGATGCTGTGAAAGTGCTGCACTCAATATGCCAGCAAATTTGGAAAACTCAGCAGTGGCCACAGGACTGGAAAAGGTCAGTTTTTATTCCAATCCCAAAGAAAGGCAATACCAAAGAATGCTCAAACTACCGGACAATTGCACACATCTCACACGCTAGTAAAGTAATGCTCAAAATTCTCCAAGCCAGGCTTCAGCAATATGTGAACCTTGAACTTCCTGATGTTCAAGCTGGTTTTAGAAAAGGCAGAGGAACCAGAGATCAAATTGCCAACATCCGCTGGATCATCGAAAAAGCAAGAGTTCCAGAAAAACATCTACTTCTACTTTATTGACTATGCCAAAGCCTTTGACTGTGTGGATCGCAATAAACTGTGGATAATTCTGAAAGAGATGGGAATACCAGACCACCTGATCTGCCTCTTGAGAAATCTATATGCAGGTCAGGAAGCAACAGTTAGAACTGGACATGGAACAACAGACTGGTTCCAAATAGGAAAAGGAGTTCATTAAGGCTGTATATTGTCACCCTGCTTATTTAACTTATATGCAGAGTACATCATGAGAAATGCTGGACTGGAAGAAACACAAGCTGGAATCAAGATTGCCGGGAGAAATATCAATAACCTCAGATACGCAGATGACACCACCCTTATGGCAGAAAGTGAAGAGGAACTCAAAAGCCTCTTGATGAAGGTGAAAGAGGAGAGTGAAAAAGTTGGCTTAAAGCTCAACATTCAGAAAACGAAGATCATGGCATCCGGTCCCACCACTTCATGGGAAATAGATGGGGAAACAGTGGAAACAGTGTCAGACTTTATTTTGGGGGCTCCAAAATCACTGCAGATGGTGACTGCAGCCATGAAATTAAAAGACACTTACTCCTTGGAAGGAAAGTTATGACCAACCTAGATAGCATATTCAAAAGCAGAGACATTACTTTGCCAACAAAGGTCCATCTAGTCAAGGCTGTGGTTTTTCCTGTGGTCATGTATGGATGTGAGAGTTGGACTGTGAAGAAGGCTGAGCACTGAAGAATTGATGCTTTTGAACTGTGGTGTTGGAGAAGACTCTTGAGAGTCCCTTGGACTGCAAGGAGATCCAACCAGTCCATTCGGAAGGAGATCAACCCTGGGATTTCTTTGGAAGGAATGATGCTAAGCTGAAACTCCAGTACTTTGGCCACCTCATGAAAAGAGTTGACTCATTGGAAAAGACTCTGATGCTAGAAGGGATTGGGGGCAAGAGGAGAAGGGGACGACAGAGGATGAGATGGCTGGATGGCGTCACTTACTTGATGGACGTGAGTCTGAGTGAACTCCAGGAGTTGGTGATGGACAGGGAGGCCTGGTGTTCTGCGGTTCATGCGGTCACAAAGAGTCAGACACAACTGAGCGACTGAACTGAACTGAACTGAATGAACTGGTAATGCACAGTCCCTCCTCCCCTAGTCATCTCTTGCTTCTGTTGACACAATGTATAAATTTGCAAGTATGTTTTGAGACAAGAAAGGGGAGCATGGTGGAAGCATGTTTCTAAGTAACTGCTTCTTCTGTTTCTAAGCAACTCCTCAAAATATGTCTTGACTGTGTAAATAAAGGCTGAGAGAGCTTTTAGTAAAAGAAGAGAATTGAAGAGTCCAGTGGGCTGGATGAAGAGAACTCAGTAACAGCTCAGCATTCTGAAGATTTTCTATTTTTGGCTCACTGGGACTGGGGGCAAGAGGAGAAGGGGACGACAGAGGATGAGATGGCTGGATGGCATCACTGACTTGATGGACGTGAGTCTCAGTGAACTCTGGGAGTTGGTGATGGACAGGGAGGCCTGGCGTGCTGTGATTCATGGGGTCGCAAAGAGTCGGACACGACTGAGCGACTGATCTGATCTGATCTGAAGTAAATACTGACATTTCCCTCAATTGCTTCAAAGGTATCTGACAACAATAACAAAATGGTCAGAGACAGAAAGAACACAAGAGCAAACTTTGCCTGGGAACTTCTATGATGTCAACATGGAGCCTCCCAGAAGAAATAGCTACTGTGGTAGGCATCATACATACCTGGTTAGAACCACAGATCTTGGATAAGATCAAATAGGAGTTAGTAACTTTAAGTCTTGGCAATTATATGAGCTCTTTGTACCCACAACTTGCAGTGGTTTAAGGAAGTTTGTGTTGTACTTTATTGTTTTTTACCATATTCATATTTAAATATTGTAAATTCAGGCTATTGTCATTTAAATTGTAGAATAATGGGTCACAAACTTTAAATATATTGTTTCTCTATAAATTATGCAGATTGATAATACAATTCAAATTTTGTTGGTTGTTAGAATTTAAGCAAATTTCCCTCATCACACTCAACATTTCACTTTATTTTATACATTTTGAAAATTCTAGCATATTTCAAACATAAAAAAGAACAGAAAATATTTTTAAAGAAACTTATGCTCTCAAATATACAATTTTGAAAATATTTATGTTTATGTGTATGTATATATATGTGTATATATATCTCTCACCTCTATTTTTAAAACAAAAAAATAGGAATTCATTTAAAGCAAATTCAATCCTCCCCTCCATCATTTCTCCCCATAGTACCTACTATGTTAGAGTTAGTAAGTTTCTTTGTGATCTGTGTTTTTATGCTATCCATATTCCAAGGGATGATATACAGATGATATACAGTACTGCCAGATACATTTACATTTTTTACCTAGATGATATATACATTGATCTTCCTGCTTTTTAATCTGAAGACATTTTTTGTCTATGAGAAAGCACTCTCTTCATCCATTGAGAGAGTATCACTCAGTCATGTCTGACTCTTTGCGACCCCAGGCTTCTCTGTCCATGGAATACTCCAGGCAACAATACTAGAGTGGGTAGCCTTTCCCTTCTCCAGGGAATCTTTCCAACCCAGAGATCAAACCTGGGTCTCCTGCACTGCAGACAGATTCTTTATTATCTGAGCCACCTGGAGAGCTCCAGTTCATCCATAATAGGCCAGAAATACTGAGTAATTAATATCCATGGACAACCTTAAACAAGTGATAGATTGCTAGAAAATAGATTAATGCTTCCAACAGGGATATCATGGTCATTATGGCTCAACAGTAGAGTAATTAGTGAATCGATTTAAAGAAAAAAATTCAGTGAATAATGTCCTGGAAGATCACACTTCTGGGAAAGCTCACAAAGGTGGCCAATGTGCAAAATCCAGGAGTCCAAGAAGGAGTGTGAGATTTGAAGGGGAAACCTGGCTGTCACCCACATGCCTATTTCTTTGCTGATGTTAATACCTCTTGCCTGAAATTCCATTTATCACTGTACTTGAAGGCCTACTGCTCCTTCAAGATTCTCCTCAAAACTTTAGCTTTTCCTAAAACTTACCTTTGACACCTCAAGTTGAATTATTAGCTCTTCAAAAATATTTATAACATTTTGCCAATTTTAGGACTGTCCACAGTGTTCTACTCAATATACTGTCATTCTTATTGACATATCTGTGCTTCCCAGTCAGTTTGTGAATTCCCTGGTAGCATGAGCTTTGCCTTGGTGCTACCACATTGTAAGGTTTGTTTGTTTGTTTTCATATGTTAATATCAGAATCTGTTGAGTAAACCAGTGAGATTAAATGAGTTTTAAATATTTTAAAAATAATTTTATAAGCTGTATTTCTTACTAAATGGACCTAATATATTGTAATTAAAGTTTCTAACTTTGTCACTTTTCTTAATTCTGGATAAGTGCTAAAATGTAAATCATATTGTCTACATAGCAGCTAAGTATGGTATTGGTTTGGCCAAAAAGTGCATTGGGATTTTTGCATAAAGCTTACAGAAAACGCAAATGAACTTTTTGGCCAACTTGATAGATTGAAAATTTGTTTGCAATTATTCAACTTTTTTTAAACTTTTTATTTTCTGTTGGGTATAGCCTATTAACATTGTTGAGATAGTTTCAGGTGAACAGCGAAGGGATTCAGCTCTACATATACATGTACTATTCTCCCCCAAACTCCCCTCCCATCAATGCTGTCATATATTCCTGCTCACAGTCCAATGTGCTATACAATAGGACCTTATTGATTATCCATTTTAAATATAGCAGTGTGTACATGTCCATCCTAAATTCCCTATCATATCTCCCCTTCCTTACCCCTGGCAACCATCAGTTTGTTCTCAAAGTCTGTGAATCTCTTCATTTTTACCAATATTTACACTGTGTTTGCTTTATGATGAAGAGAACATTCTCTCCCATCCCTAGACTGTGAGTTTAGCTGTGTTATGTGCTTTGGCCAAAGAAGTGCTTAGTCGCTTACTTGGCTCCAATTCATATGGCCCCATGTACTACAGCCTGCCAGGCACCTCTGTCCATGGAGATTCTCCAGACAGGAATACTGGAATAGGTTTCCATGCCCTCCTCCAGGGCATCTTCCCAACCCAGGGATCAAACCAGTTTTCCTGCTTTGCAAGTAGATTCTTTACCGTTTGAGCCACCAGAGAAGTTTGGACAAAGATATGTCTATGAAAATGATAGTAACGTAGTTACAGGTTAAGGCCATTAGGAGGCTCACATGATTTTGTTTTGTTCCTGTGTAAACCTAGATAGCATATTGAAAACAGAGACATTACTTTGCCAACAAAGGTCTGTCTAGTCAAGGCTATGGTTTTTCCAGTGGTCATGTATGAATGTGAGAGTTGGACTGTGAAGAAAGCTGAGCGCAAAAGAATTGATGCTTTTGAACCATGGTGTTGAAGAAGACTCTTGAGAGTCCCTTGGACTGCAAGGAGATCCAACCAGTCCATTCTGAAGGAGATCAGCCCTGGGATTTCTTTAGAAGGAATGATGCTAAAGCTGAAACTCCAGTACTTTGGCCACCTTATGTGAAGGGTTGACTCATTGGAAAAGACTCTGATGCTGGGAGGGATCGAGGGCAGGAGAAGAAGGGGACAACAGAGGATGAGATGGCTGGATGGCATCATCGACTCGATGAACGTAGGTTTGAGTAAACTCTGGGAGTTGGTGATGGACAGGGAGGCCTGGCGTGCTGTGATTCATGGGGTCGCAAAGAGTTGGACATGACTGAGCGACTGAACTGAACTGATGCCTCTAACACTGCCATGCAACACAGTCCCTTGGGGAATGACTATCCCCTCAACCTCATCCCTAGGATGACACAGATGGAGACCAAAGCCGTCTAGAAGGGAAATCTCTATTGAGAACGGGATGTGACACTTTTCCTCCAATAGAAATTCTAAGAGAATGTTCTGTCATGTAAAAAAAGGCATGATACACTAAGTTCATTATTAATGCCACTTTTCATAATTTTTTTTTACCAATTTTGCTTGTTTAATTAAATTATATAGGTTCAAGTAAGTGCCAGCCATGTCATGTTTTTACATAGAAATTCCAAAAAAAAAAAAAAAAAGAATGGTTAGTTTTAATAGCTTCACCTTATAATTAAAATCAACAATATTAAAAAAATCTTAATATATTAGAAGAGAGAATGTCAATTATTTTCCATCAACTCATGGTTATAGGTTTATCAAATAACTGGCTATATCACACTCAAATAATTCGGACATGCCTCTGGCACTAGAAAACTAATTACACTCTTTTTTTACACTTAATAAGTCCCATAAATCATAATGTTTAATTTTGCAGCACAATAATTCATCTCATACAAGGTTTAAAAATGAAGCTTTTCTTGGCAGGAAAATAACAGAACCTTTATTCGTATATGAAAAGTTACTGGTCTATAAATTTATAGTATTAGATTATTTTATTGTTTTCGTCACTTGAGATTCATGTTTATAAATTGTTCATCTTTCTTCACAGGTACACTTCTTTATTAAAACTAAATGTAAACATAATTCAAAAGCGGCTCCATGGCAATGCCACCCATTTCAGTTCCATGGCAATGCCACTCCATGAAGTTCCACAAATTTCAAACCAAACAGTTCTGCTAAGTTGATCTCTGTAGGTTCATTCCTGCATTTCACATTAAGACAACTGAAGACCTTTGAAATGTAGTTATGAGAGAAAGACAGCAAAGCTTCTGAAATCCTCTATTTAGGAAGCTTAGAATATATTTTGTTGCTGTTTGAATTTCATTTGGTTTGGGGGATACACATTCATATCTTTATGATTATTGAAGAGTTTCAAAATATTTCCAGTAGAAATTTAGGAGTATTTTAATTTTTGTGCCTTTTGTTAGTATCCATATACACTACTTCAGAAAATATTTATGTGTCCCACAATTTAAAAAAAAATTGCTGAAATATGTATAATTTAGAATCATTGTGTCTCAGAATTCAAGAACACGCAATGAGTTGTATTATAAGCCTTTCCTTTATTCCTCTGTTCCAGTGCTTGGAAAACTACACATCCTGATGACCAAATCAGGGCTACCATCTGGTCAGCCTGTTGATTTGTGAAATGTCTCTGGCTGCTCTCATGCCACAGTGGCAGAGGTGAGTACTTGCGAAAGAGACTGCGTGTCTTGAAAAGTCTAAAAGATTACCTAAGTGGCTCTTTAGAGAAAATGTTTACTGACTCTTGCTCTATTAAATGCCATTTAATGTACATGGTTACTGAAGTGGAATTGTACACAGTTTAACGTATAAAATGAGAGAACTGGATTCTAGAAAACAAGTGGTTGCTTAACATCATATAGTAAACTGAAGTTAATTCTGGTACTCAGCTGATGTTATGTTATTCGGAATTCAGTGTGCTTCCTCTACTGCAAGAATGTGAGAACTGCCAGTTAAGCTGTGTAAGCTAGACATCATTTAAAATTAGGACACTTAGTGAGTGGGGGGTGATTTGGGAGAATGGCATTGAAACATGTATAATATATAAGAAACGAATCGCCAGTCCACGTTTGATACAGGATACAGGATGCTTGGGGCTGGTGCACTGGGATGACCCAGAGGGATGGTATGGGGAGGGATGTGGGAAGGGGGTTCAGGATTGGGAACACATGTACACCCATGGCAGATTCATGTTGATGTATGGCAAAACCAATACAATATTGTAAAGTAATTAGCCTCTAATTAAAATAAATTTAAAAAAAAAAATATATATAAAAAAATTAAGAAAAAAAAAAAACATAAAAAGAACTTTCTCTGGTTAAAAAAACAAACAAACAAACAAACAAAACTGAAAAGTACTAATCAGCCACTTCATCAAACTGAGAGTTTCATTTGTATGAAGTCTATTTTATCATTCTATATAATGAAGTATACTTTAGGTCTTGAATAAGTTTGGCTACACGATAATCCTCATCGTGTTTTTAGTTAAAAGGAGCAGCCAGAGCACATCTCATTCAATACCCAACTGTGGAATTTTCCTGACTACCATCTTCTGTTCTTGACCACACTTACTATCAGAAGCTAGAAAAAACTGTTGTTCAGCAACACTCACTTGTAAAATGGCGAAGTTATAGATTTCTCTCTGAGCTGTTATATATTTCCACCGCTCTAACTTCATTTCCCTAAAAAAAAATGATCCTTGTGTATCAAAAATGCATATTCCTTTTGATTTAGAAATTTACTTCAAAGCATTTATATGATGTTATCCTTATACTTGTCTATGTAAATTTATTTTGTAATAGGGGAAAAGTCTGACAGTTACCTAAATGCCAATAGAAAAATTACATAAATCTTAGTATCTCCAGCTACTAAAATAATTAATTAACCTTCTATAAAATTGTATCTATAATATGTATTATGAAATGAAAAGTGCAAGATTCGCAAATGTGAGTAGATTCTCCCCACTCAGTGTGCTTGTCTTCCTCTGTTTAGCTTCATTTCACTGCTATGGGCCAGGTGCCCATGACAGAAGCCGAGTCTCCCTGGCACTGGTGTTTATTATTGGTTAGGAAGTTTGACATATATTATCTCCAAAATAACTCTCCAGCTCATTCCTTTCTGCCTCATTCCAACTGTCACAGCTCTAGGTCAAGTTCTTATTTCTGTATGCTGAACTTCTAAACTTCTGAAATAAAATCCTAACCCTATCCTGGAAAGCCATACTTTAAGTCTTGCAATGAGTTTTCCCCACTGCCTTCCAGCCTTATTTTTTAAAGAGACACTTGATTACATCAATCTTCTTTTTCAAAACTTTGAATGACCCTATTGCTCTTGCTGCTGCTGCTAAGTCACTTCAATCGCAGTGAAGCCTAAACTCCTGTCATAGAATTTTTTTTTTTTCTTTCATGACCTCGCAATAGCTGCCATTTTTAGTAGGGGTCAGAAATCTCTTACCAAGAGAGAGATTTCAGTTAATTTCACATCCCCCTTTGCTAATGACTCAAGCTGGCTGTGTGATGCCTGCTTTTATAATTAATGGGAAATGGCCTTGTTCGGTGTCCCTTTGCCAGCGTCACTGTGTCTTCTCTTTCCCTTCATTCATCTCTGCTGCAAATGGACATCTGAACCTAGTGGAGTTGTGTGTCCAGTTTCATCTTTGAGCAGGCACTGGCATCTGAGATTATGTCCAGTCTCTGCCTTTATCACCACAGTAACTCCCATTACTAAATAGGCAAGGCCAGCTCTAATATCACTTTCTTTTCAGAGCTATCTCTGACCAACTCTTCCTCCATCTCCCACAAAATTTCAGATTAAATATTGTCTTATCTGTTCCCAGGACACTCCATCTATATTCTTATAATGTTCTTTATCACCTTGTATTTTAATTGTCATCTGACATGTCTCTCTTTCTTCCCAAAATGTGATATCCATATAGGTAGGGAGTATACCATTTATCTTGTATAATTCTCAAGGCTGAGGTGTTGCATCTATGAGAAATGAATTGCATCAAAGAGTAAGACTGCAAATAAGATGCTTCATGGGCTGAAAAGCAAAGTATGGTTCAGACAGTCTTAACACTGAGGAGGGTAATAAATGATTCACTAAAGGAATTACATTTCAAATGAATGTTGAAGAGCAAATAGGAATTTCCAGATAGAAGATGAAGGTGTGACAAATGAGGAGAAGAGTGAGAGAGAGGATTCTGTGTGCTCAAAACAAATGTTTGCACACTCATAGAGTGTGGCTGGGCTAAGAACAGCAGGCTGTCAACGACTAAGAGTGACTCACATGGATAAGGACAGGGGGGGACTAGCCAAGTTCTAGGACTGCAGATTGAGTTCAGAGGGATACATCTTCTGCCCATTGTTTTCCAATTGGGTTGTTTTTCCTTTTTTGATATAGAGTCCATCATACAGAGTGGTATCAAGCAGAAATAAAAATAAATATTGTATATTAATGCATATATGTAGAATCTAAAACACAAAAGTTATGGATGCACCTATTTGCAGAGTAGGAATAGAGATGCAGACAGAGAATGGACGTGTGGACATGGGGGGAGGGTGAGATGAATTGGGAGATTGAGACTGATGTGTGCACTGCCCTGTGTAAAACAGATAGCTAGGGGGAAGCTGTTATATAGTGCAGGGAGCTCAGCCCGGTGCCCTGTGGTAACCTAGAGGAGTGAGATCAGAGAAGGCAATGGCACCCCACTCCAGTACTCTTGCCTGGAAAATCCGTGGACGGAGGAGCCTGGTGGGCTGCAATCCATGGGATCGCGAAGAGTCGGACACGACTGAGCGACTTCACTTTCACTTTTCACTTTCATGCATTGGAGAAGGAAATGGCAACCCACTCCAGTGTTCTTGCCTGGAGAATCCCAGGGGTGGGGGAGCCTGGTGGGCTGCTGTCTATGGGGTTGCACAGAGTCGGACACGACTGAAGCGACTTAGCAGCAGCAGAAGAGTGGGATACAGCGGGGAGGGAGCTCCAACAGGGAGGGGGTATATGTATACATATAGCCATTTCATTTCATTGTACATTGTAGAGCAACTATACCCCATTTTTTTTTAAGGCATACACATATCCAGATGTTATTATAAGGTTTAGGAATTTTTATCTTATAGGTTCTGGGAAGTCAGGGACAATTTTTAAGTGGATTATTTCCATGATTTATATCTGTTACTTGAAAATATATATATATATATATATATATATATATATATATATATATATAGTTCTTTCAGCTTCACAGAAAACAGTTTGGAAAACAGAAAGACCGGCTGGAGAAAGTACTTGAGAATGTTGCTGAAAATATACACGGTAGAAGGGATGAAGCACTGAGGTTGAGGAGTGAAAGAGAGAAGAGCCACCAGTGGTGAACATGCAGAACTTGGAGTTTATGAATTCTACTTTATTTCCAGAGCAGGACCCTTTAACTGGAAGACTCATTGTTTACCCAACATACTCTCTTCCGATGTATTCTTCAACACACATCAGGGAGGAAGACCTCTTTGTTAAAACTCATGCTTCTCACCCTCAGTCTGAGTTCTCAGGTTCTCTTAGCCCTTGTCCCATGCTCTAGAAGCACATGCATTTACAGGATGTCTCTTTGTTAATCTTTTGTTTTATACTAACTCAGAGGTGACCATCTTGAGGAAAGTGCCTGTAAGTTGCCTTGTAGCCATCTCTTTTGAACCAAGCATGGTAGACTGACGTAGAAGACAGTCAAATTCATAAATAAAAGAAAGACTAATAAAGTAATTTTGGAAAATACAAAATGCCAGATAGTTAATCTTAACTGGGCTTATTACCTTCTTTTAAGTCTTTCTAGCTTTGACCAACATTCTACTCTTGCCTCAATAATTTGAGATAATGCTTTCCTTAATGACTAAGTATACAAAATGGATTGTTAGTTTTTGTTTAATAAAATGCATATTGTGCTTTAAGTGCTATATCATCAAAAGCCTGATATAGATTCAGCTATGAAAATTTAATTAAATTTTATCTCATAAAAGCTGTCTAAAAATTAATCTATACAATTTAGCTGTGCTATAAGAGAGCTTCTATTGAAATGGCTAAAGATTTCAGTCAATTCAAGTTTAATGGAGAACAAATGAAAATTTAAGAAAACAATTCATTCCTTTGTTAGTGAATTAAAATTAGGGAAAATTTGCATTTTGCAAACAAGTAGTACATTATATTCCACATAGCTCAGCTTATATTATTTAATGCTTTAAAATATAAAACTCTGAAATAATATTTCACTCACTGTATGGCCTTATCCAAAATTGCTTAACTTTGTGAATTTTTGTCTATTTAAGGTGAACTAGTTGTGTCAATTTCAAAAATTTCTTGGCTTGCATCAGCATCTATTCTCTGTGGTTCTTTTACAGTAATGGGAGTGGAATGAACATCGTGTCTAATATATCTGTTTCATACATCTCTCAGTATTTCACACCTGAAGACCATTAAGGTCAATTTAATAATATCAAGATCTAATAATTACAAATCAACTACTAGAGGATATTATAACTAATGTTCAGGCTGCTGCTGCTGCTAAGTCACTTCAGTCATGTCCGACTCTGTGCGACCCCATAGACGGCAGCCCACCAGGCTCCCCTGTCCCTGGGATTCTCCAGGCAAGAACACTGGAGTGGGTTGCCATTTCCTTCTCCAATGCATGAAAAGTGAAAAGTGAAAGTGAAGTCGCTCAGTTGTGTCTGACTCTTAGCGATCCCCTGGACTGCAGCCTACCAGACTCCTCCATCCATGGGATTTTCCAGGCAAGAGTACTGGAGTGGGGTGCCATTGCCAATGCAATACAAAGTCAGCCTCTCTTTTGGAGAGTGGATAAATTGTTAGTATTTTAGAAAATGTGGCAGTATGTAACAAAAGACTTAAGAATTCTCCCTGTTGGTGGTGGGGGTTAAAATGAATAAGCAATAACACAAAGTAATGTTAGGGCAGTGAAAATACTTTATATGATACTGTAATGGAGGATACATGTCATTAGGAAAGGAAAAATGTTAGTCACTCAGTCATGTCCAACTCTTTGAACCCCATGGACTGTAGGCCATTAAGATCTTCTGTCCATGGAATTCTCTAGGCAAGATTACTAAAGTGGGTAGCCATTCCCTTCTCCAGGGGATCTTCCTGACCCAGGGACTGAACCCAGGTCTCCAGCATTGTAGGCAGGCTCTATGGCCTGAGCCACAAGAGAAGCCCACATGCATTTGTTCAAATCCATAGAATTCATAATAACCAAGAGTGAAGTCTAGGTTAACTGTCAACTTAACGGTGACTACGAAATGTCAATGTAAATTTATTTTTGGTAAGAAATGTACCATTCTAGGAGCAGTGTTGATAATGGGGGAGGCCTTACATATGTGAGGGTAGGAGTACATGGGAAAACTCTATACCACCTTCTCAATTTTGTTATAAATCTAAAATGGCTCTACAAATTACTGTCTTACAAATATTGATGGGATTATCTTTTATCATGCCAGAGCTTAGAACATGTGTTTGTTTTCCCATCTACCCAGAATAGCTTTAAAGTAACTGTAACTTAGAGCTGTGTAATGATACTTAAAAAATAAAAACCCAAAACAAGAGCGTTCATGCCCTATGGAGGAGGGCTTAACAGTCTTTGAAAGACAGGGGGGAGCATATGATGTCATTTTAATATTTAAACCAAATCCCCAAGTCAAAGATTACACAGAAGACCATTTCCAAGAAGATGAGGACTGTTTCACTCAGTTTATTGATTCCATTAGGAAATCTTGTTGACTTCAGAACAAGATAAAGATGTGCAGGATCCAGTTACTTCCCACTCCTCCAATGCAGCCTCCCTGATATAAATCACCACTCTCCTCATCTGGGTGAATGCAATAAGTAGGTCTCCCCAGTTTCCTGTTGAACTCAAGAGTCAACTCATCACAGCTTCACTGCGATGTTTTTAAATCCAGATTATGGGACTTCCCTGGCAGCACAGTGGCTAAAACTTTGCCTTCCAATGCAGGGGGCACAGGTTTGATCCCTGGCCATGGCCAAAAAAACAAACAAACAAACAAACAAAAAGCATAAAACAGAAACGGTGTTCTGTGTAACAAATTTGACTCTTTGTGACGCCATGGACTGTAGCCTGCCAGCCTCCTCTGTCCAAGGGGGTTCTCCAGGCAAGAATACTGGCATGGGTTGCTAAGCCCTCCTGGAGGGGATCTTTTCAACCCAGGGATTGAACCCAGGTAAACCACATTCCAGGCAGATTCTTTACCATCTGAGCTACCAGGGAGGTCCAACAAACTTGATAAAGACCTTAAAAGTGATCCACATCAAAAGAAATCTTTTTAAAAATATGTCAAAAACAGATTGTGATGCTTCTGTGTTCGTAACCCATGAATCCCTGTTTCTTTCACACTTGAAGCTATGTTCTTTGAGTGACCTCTGAGGTCCTAACTGACCAACAAAGCCCCATCTTTCTGACTTTCTTTTCTATTACTCTCCTCCTTGCTTCAGCCTGCTGGCCACCAGCCTTTGGTCATACCTCAGACATGCTGGGGATGTTCCGACTGCTGCTGTTTCTACGGGAACTTTCTTTGGAACATAATGCTTTTTCTAGAGACATAGGATTGTCTAACTGCCTCACTGCCTTCAAGTCTGTACAAACATCAACCTGCTGGACTTAACAGAAACCTTTATCTTTCTTTAAGCTCCTCAGGTACCATTGATCTAATTAACCTCCCTCATTCCCTTACTATTTCCTTATCTTAAATATCAATGTACTTAGTAATGTATTTTTTTTTTTTTTTGCCTGCCTCTCCTCAATGTAATGTAACCTCCATAGTGGTAATAATATTGATCATCCTTAATCAAGAGTGAATGCCCCAGAGTCTAGAACATTCTTTAGAACATCAGCCAGTCAGTTCAGTCCTTCAGTCATGTCTGACTCTGTGCAACCCCATGGACTGCAGGATGCCAGTCTTCCCTAACCTTCAGTGACTCCTGCAACTTGGTCAAACTTATGTCGATCAAGTTGGCGATGCCACCCGACCATCTCATCCTCTGTCGTCCCCTTCTCCTCCTGTGTTTAATCTTTCCCAGCATCAGGGTCTTTTCTAATGAGTCAGTTCTTTGCAGTAGGTGGCCAGAGTATGGAATTTCAGCTTCAGCATCAGTCCTTACAATGAATATTCAGGATTGATTTCCTTTAGGATTGACTGGTTTGGTCTTCATGCTGTGCAAGGGACTCTCAAGAGTCTTCTTCAACAGCACAGTTCAAAAGCATCAATTCTTCGGTGCTCAGGTTTCTTTTCTTTCAAGACCTGATAGAACAGTCTTATGGACTCTGTTGCAGAGGGAAAGGGTGGGAAGATTTGGGAGAATGGCATTGAAACATGTATAATATCATGTATGAAACGAGTTGCCAGTCCAGGTTCGATGCACGATACTGGATGCTTGGGGCTAGTGCACTGGGACGACCCAGAGGGATGGTATGGGGAGGGAGGAGGGAGGAGGGTTCAGGATGGGGAACAAATGTATACCTGTGGCAGATTCATTTTGATATTTGGCAAAACTAATACAATTTGTAAAGTTTAAAAATAAAATTTTTAAAAAAAAGAGGAACAAAAGAGCCTCTTGATGAAAGTGAAAGAGGAGAGTGAAAAAGCTGGCTTAAAACTCAACATTCAAAAAACTAAGATCATGGCATCTGGTCCCATGACTTCATGGCAAATAAATGGGGAAACAATGGAAATAGTGAGAGAATTTATTTTCTTGGGCTCCAAAATCACTGCATATGGTGACTGCAGTCATGAAATTAAAAGATGCTTTCTACTTGGAAGAAAAGCTATGACCAACCTAAACAGCATATTAAAAAGCAGAGATATTACTTTGCCCACAAACGTTCATGTAGTCAAAACTATGGTTTTTCCAGTAGTCATATGTGGATGTGAGAGGTGGACCATGAAGAAAGCTGAGCACCAAAGAATTGATACTTTTGAACTGCGGTGTTGGAGAAGACTCTTGAGAGTCCCTTGGACTGCAAGGAGATTCAACCAGTCAGACCTAAAGGAAATCAGTCCTGAATATTCATTGGAAGGACTGATGTTGAAGCTGAAACTCCAATACTTTGGCCACATGATGCGAAGGACTGACTGATTGGAAAAGCTCCTGATGCTGGGAAAGATTGAAGGCAGGAGGAGAAGGGGAGGAAGGAGGATGAGGTGGCTGGATGACATCACCAAGTCGATGGACATGAGTTTGAGTAAGCTCCAGGAGTTGGTGATGGAGAGGGAAGCCTGGCATGCTGCAGTCCATGGGAAAGAATAGGACATTACTAAGTGACTGAAGTAAACAGACTTCTTTATAGTCCAACTCTCACATCCATACATGACTATTGGAAAAACCATAGCTTTGACTAGACGGACCTTTGTCGGCAAAGTAACACCTCTCCTCTTATTATGATGTCTAGATTGGTCACAGCTTTACTTCCAAGGGGCAAGCATCTTTTAATTTCATGCCTGCAGTCACCATCTGCAATGATTTTGGAGCCCAGGAAAATAAAGCCTGTCACTGTTTATACTGTTCCCCTATCGGCTTGCCATGAAGTGATGGGATCAGATGCCATGACCTTCGTTTTTGAATGTTGAGTGTTAAGCCAACTTTTTCACTCTCTTTCACTTTCATCAAGAGGCTCTTCAGTTCCTCTTCACATTCTGTCATAAAGGTGGTGTCTTCTGCATGTCTAAGGTTATTGATATTTTTCCTGGCAATCTTGTCATCAGCTTGTGCTTCATGCAGCTTGGCATTTTGCATGATGTACTCTGCATCTAAGCTAAATAAGCAGGGTGACAACATACAGCCTTGACATACTTATTTCCTAATTTGGAACCAGCCTGTTGTCTCATGTCTGGTTCTAACTGTTGCTCCTTGACCTGCATATAGATCTCTCAGGAGGCAGGTGAGGTGGTCTGCTATTCCCATCCCTTTAAGATTTTTCCACAGTCTGTTGCGATCCACACAGTCAAAGGCTTTAGCCTAGTCAATTAAGCAGAAGTAGATGTTTTTTCTGGAATTCTCTTGCTTTTTCTATGATCCAATGGATGTTGATAATTTAGAACTTCAAACATTCTATTTAGAATATAGATTTAAAAAAAAAGAACATAGATTTTATTTATTCTATTTAGAATTATTTATTCTATTTAGAACACAAAATTTAGAATATATTGGCAATTTAAAACATTCTTCAGAATCTAGGTATGGTATGAAAAACTTGTCAAATCAATTAGTAGATAAAGAATAGGGTTTTAAAAGTTTAACAGAATAAATGAAAGAAAAAGGAAACAAGAAATCTATGGATCCTAGTAAAATTAAATCTAAGGATAAATAGAAAGGTTTAAAATATTTTTAAGTGAAAAGTTTTACAAAATAGCATTAACTTTTTGCCCAGATATCTTTTCAACAGGATGAGTTTTTATGAAACAATTTATGTATGCTCTCAAAGTTGAGTCAAAGTGCTTTTAAATCTATATTTCTATACTTAGCAAGTTAGCAGTCATATCTATGTGCAGGATAAAGGTATTTTTAAGTTTCTTAGGTTTCCCTGATAGCTCAGTTGGTTAAGGATCTGCCTGCAATAAAGGAGACCCCAGTTCCATTCCTAGGTTGGGAAGATCCACTGGAGAAGGGATAGACTGACCACTCCAGTATTCTTGGTCTTACCTTGTGGCTCAGCTGGTAAAGAATCTGCCTGCAATGTGAGAGACCTGGGTTCAGTCCCTGGGTTGGGAACATCCCCTGAGGAAGGAAAAGGCTATTCGCTCCAGTATTTTGACCTAGAGAATTCTATAGATGATATAGTGCATGAAGTTGCAAAGAGTCAGACACAACTAAGCAACTTTCACTTCAGGTATAGGTAAGTTTTTCTGTCTCAAAAACTTTTTGAAATATTATACAAAATGTACAGTATCAAAATGAAACTGGAATAAAAGAATGACTAATAATTGTGATTCAGAAAAAAGCAAGTCACAACTTGCTTTATATTATAGAATAAGATGCAAAGGAAACCAATGGTCAGAGAGTGCAGTGGACCCACAAAAGGACTGGTTCAAATTAGCATGAAAAAGAGGATAACCCCAACAGATTTCATGACAAAGACATTCCTTAACATTATATGTAAATTTTGTCACTGAAAAATGCAACCCTTAAAAACTCCAAGGAAGACAACCACACCATACAGAGAAAACTGAAAATGAAGCAAAATCATGACACATTTTTGAGCTATTTCATGTGTTTGAGAAAAGTATTTGCATGTTCCCTCATCATTTCTGCATAGGCCCTTTAATGGGTCACAGATATAGTTACATAAAATTCTCCACCTTACCCTGTTCACATTAAGCTGTTCAGTGGAAAGATGTATTTAAATTGCCATATTATTGGGGAATCTATTTATACCATTTTTGTTTAATCAGCATTTATACAAGCACACTAAACATACAGGTGAGTTAGGGCATTTTCTCAAATAAAATACTGCAAAACTGGTATATCAGTTTTTAACCTGAGTGATAGATAGGAAGATACAGTCTTACATAGAGATGATCATTTCTTTCTCCTTTATATTACTATGGAGTTAGCATATTTGTTTAAAGATAATGATTCTAGGTGGAAATGTTTAACTGTATATTTAAAGGGAACTATTAGATCTAAAAAAAACAAAATAACATAAAATGGGAAATAGAGGAGAACCTTGATCAGGTGATTAAATTCACTGGTAGTTCTCTTATAATCTAGGGTTAACTGAATTCGTCTAACTTTTATAAATTGAGAACATGAGTCACAGCTATAAAATGTAAAGCTATAATTGCTAATTAGCAATATAACTAAAAAATAGTAACACTTGATGTGAAATATATGTGTAGCATATGAAAAATACATTAATATCAAATGCTTTATTTCTGGTTTGTAGAATTTCAGATTATTTTATTGAAATTTAAAAGTTCATATATGTGTATATATATTATAATTTAGTGTCTCAAGTATAAAAACAATGGTGTGTGTATATATATATATACACACATATATATATATTTAGATACCAAAAAAATGAAAAAAAGCTAATGCTGAACATCAGTTATAGCAACCAGATGTAATCGGGAGAGGCATCACAAAGAATATGAGCATTTGCTTATGTTTTAAAGATAGAAAGGAATTTCATTATTCAAAGAGCATCACACACTAGTAGATGTTTAAAAGCATAATTTACAACATGAAAGGAAGGGTATCAGTTAATTAACTATAGGTTACTAAGGTATTTTCCCCTTATATTGAAAGTAAATTCACTTAAAGTGAAATTGCTCAGTAGTGTCCGACTCTTTGTGACACCATGGACTGTAGCCCACCAGGCTCCTCCATCCATGGGATTCTCCAGGCAAGTGTACTGGAGTGAGTTGCCATTTCCTTCTCCAGGAGATCTTCCTGACCCAGGGAACGAATCTGGGTCTCCTGCATGCATTGTAGGCAGACACTTTAACGTCTGAGCCACAAGGGAAATCTAAATTTAGGTTTAATAACCTACTGGGAAAGGAATCTAGTTGATATGCCTTAATAAAACACACACACACACACACACACACACACAATACCCGAGGACTGCAGAGACCCACCACTCCCCACCTAAATGAATAGACTACTGGATAAAATAGTATATATATTAACCAAATTATTAAAAAAAAATCTGTCTTTACCAACTGTCGATGTAGAGGACCTGGACTTTCACATATGGCTTGTGAGAGTATAAAACAATACAGCCACTTTAGAAAACACCCTTTTGAAATAAAATTAGACCATGCTGTTGAACATTTTTTCATGAAAATTCATGCAATTCACTCTTCCCTAATAATCAGGAATAGGAAATTTTTGCATATTCCATTCTTTATACTGTTCTTATATTTCAATAATATACAAATTGTTTATCTTTTACATGTTAAATTTTATACATAAATGGTAAGACGTTCCACAGCATATTTTGTCTGAAGACCTCCTATGTATGGCAACGTTAATTTAAAAACCCTCAATAATGTGATAATATTATTTGAATAACTCACTTCATCAAGGCTCAAAGCAGTTAAAATATTTCGCCATCTGGCTAAATGTGAATAGTGAGTAACTTCAGATTTGAAAAATAGCAATTACTGTGTGATCTTAACATCACTTACTTAACCTTAGTGCTAGTGAGTTAAGGATTATACAGTAGAGTGACTTCATAAGTCTCCAAAGAATGGAAAGGACTCTGCCCTCAATGTATCAGAAAACCCATCCGAGAGAGAGACAAATATCAGCATCCAACCCAGCTGCGCCAACATCTGTTTGCCTATCCATTGGGGAAGAATAAATGTCCAAGAAAAGATGACAGTTAATAGAAATGCTGATAAGAGAATTGTGAAGTATAAATAGAAAGCAGCATTATTAGAAATCCTCTTTTGCTGAGGGTTGCAATACTTTTATAGATGAATATTATTTACTGATTTAAACTGATCTCAAATGTTTAAAAATATTGTATAAATTTGCCACATTTTATGATACATACCAACCTGTAAAATGTTTGCTTAACCCAAACTTTGTGTTAATGACAAGTTATATACCATTTTATACAATTAGATATTTTTAAAGTAGCATGAATATTATACACAAGTAAGATAAGTTGTGTATGATAGTGTATTTCTTATTAATAAATAAGCCAACTTTCTTTTTAAAAATGTGTTTCTTATGAAAAAATAATATTTAAACAAGTAAAAATAATAAAGGCTTCCTTTGTGGCTCAGTGGTAAAGAATCTGCCTGCCAGTGCAGAAGATGCACGTTCAGTCCCTGGGTTGGGATCCACAAGATCTCCTGGAGAAGGAAATGGCAGCCCACTCCAGTATTCTTGTCTAGGAAACCCCATGGACAGAGGAGCCTGGGGGCTAGAATCCATGGGGTCACAAAAGAGTTGGACATGACTTAGTGACTAAACAAAACAACAAAAATAATATATCACAAATTACAATCATTCCAAAAAATGTTGAATCTGAGTTAGTGTTAATAGTTTCAAACAATCTGAATTTTTAAATACATGTAGTCATGTATGAATACAACACATGATTAACTGTGCAAGAGGAAGTAGAAAGAAGAAAAAAAAATGTTGCTTCCATGATGAGTAATTGTGGATTTTATTCTTAAATTTATCATTAACTCAGAGTAATTTTCCTTCACATTTGTAGGTTTCTGGTAATCTTAACATTCCTTTAAGGTCAGCTGTAATGATTTAGTCTTTAAATATATACTGAAATTCAATATAATATTTAATACATACTTAGATCATTTAAAAAAATAAATCAGTTATTAAACCACATAATCAATCTAAAACTTGTCTTAATGCTAAGGACCAATGAAGCTTGCTGGCTTAAACTCTCTCTTACAATGTGAAATGCAGACAAGGTCGGAACAATTCTTATCTGTTATAAAAGCCTCATTGTGTCCTTATATCCAGGTTGACCATTTATAGTTTTCAATATATAAGAAAACGCACTATCCATGGACACTCTGTCCACCTAATTCGAGGGCCTGAATTCTTACTGTTGGCCATACCTCTAGTTTACTGTTTTTCAGAAGGAGGTTTAAAATTAATATAAAGGAAGCTCTGCAGATTTTTATTTTTCTGTGATTTCCTGGGTCATTACCATGGTCTGTGTATTGATAGATTAATGGACCAATTCTAATCAATGGCAAGGACCACAGTGTGTCACATCATAAAATGCAATTTGGAGGTTTCTTGCCACATATTTATTTTAAATTAATATTTATTAGCTTCTGAATCCTTGGCACCCATAAAATGTGAATACAAAAGTCAGCTGCAAATAAATGCTGTTATGTCCTTATTAGCATACTCATAGTCACTAATGCGAAAAAAGGTGATGAGAAATATCCCAGGTTCTAGCCAGTCTCAGCTGGATATTATTCTTAGAAATAAGTTAGTTTATGCAAATAAGGTATAGCTTCTAATCATAAACAGGGGATAAAATGCCCAAAGAAAGAAAATATGAATGCATAATCATTCTTGTTTAGTCTAGCAAAAGCTTATTAGCTCACACCTCTTGAAGGGACTCCTAATCAATAATGGTGAAAAATATATATATAATTAGTGTGATTCTGATACTCATCTTTTATTGAAGGTATATAAATAAAATAAATTGACAACATTATATGCTATATATAAGCATAAATGTGTTTGTGTGTGTGTGTATATATATATATATATTTTTTTTTATGTATAGCACATAAACATATTTTTCAGTAAATTTTCCCACATGCACACTGAAAACTCCTACATAAACACAGTTGTAAATTATGAGAAATTTTTAATGGATAAAGTAAGAACTTATGATTCTTCCCCTCTACAAAAATGCCAAACTAGAGAGATATTAAGGCTTAGAATAGAGTGTTCTAAAGTCTCTATGTATCTCAGTTGAGAAAGAGGGGGGTTTTACAAAGTAAACTATATGATAGTAATTATTTAATCTTAAGACTCAGGCTTCCCTTGTGGTTCAGCTAGTAAAGAATCTGCCTGTGATGTGGGAGACCTGAGTTCGATCCCTGGGTTGGGAAGATCCCCTGGAGAAGGGATCCACTCCAGTATCCTGGCCTGGAGAACCCCATGGACTACAGTCCATGGGGTGACAAAGAGTTGGACAATACTGAGCAACTTTTACTTTCACTCTTGAGTTCTTAAGTAAAAATTTTTTTCCACAAGCAATCATTCTTCTCTTCATCTCCCTCACATATGGGAATGATGATATAAGTTTTTGTTAAGATTGTGAATTTCAAGGATAATTATTCAATATCATTTAATAATAAAATAGCCTCTAAGTATATAGCATATGTCTTGCAAATAGAAGACACTAAACATTGTGTAATAAATATTGCTTTTGCTAACATAATAATACTCAATACTATAAAAGTGGCAATAATTGTGTGCTTATAGTTCCATTTTCTTTGACTTGGAAGATTATAATAGTCTGACTCCCTTTTAGATGTTTGACTACTGACTCTTAAGTCTCTCCTTTCCTTTCCCTTTGGCACCACATGTAGAGAGACAGATTTAAAAAAAAAAAAAAGTCCTTGCATGTGTGCATCCCCTCCTTTAGTACTGACAGGACATTTCTCTCGCCCATGCATGTATTCCCAGTCCAACCTCCTTGACACTGTGAAGGCCCAACTCATTCCCCCTAGTTTGTTCTAATGGGTCCAAACCAGCTTGCACCTGACTAGCTCTCCCCAAGCACCCTTTGTTTGAGTCATAAACTGTCAAGATTCTCTTGGTAATGGAGTGTCACCAACCTTGACAACTGAGCCATTTCACATGTTGCTTCATTCAACTTTGATAAAGTGACCAAAAATGATGATGGGCATACTCTGAGCTGTGATCACCACACCTTTGAGATCTTTCTCCTTTGGCTCTTGGCTTCCTCTGCACAGAGAGTCTGGGACAGCCTCCCTGCTGGCAAGCTTGCATCTTGAATTGTGCTCCTTTTGTGGAGTCCTCTTGAGCTTCTATTAAAACCGTGCTGACTTAAATCAGTTTTGATATCTGCATATAAGGACATGAGCACAGGACTGGGGCTGTCCCTCAAGTTAGCTGTGAATCATGCATCTAAGCCCAGACCTACATGGAGCACTGAATGAATTGTGTGTCTGAGACTGATGCTAGGTCAAGGGAAAATACTCTTACTCTATAACCATTTGCCTGTGTGTCTCAGCCAGGTAATGGTCTCCATTCTACAGAGTGCTCAGGGAAAAAACTGTTATGCCTTTTCTAATATATGAGCACATCAAATTCAACATGAAAAAAGAAAGAGAGAGCCAGGCATAAAACTGAGAGAGAGAGAGAAAAAAAAAAACAAGAAACTCTTTCTAGGCACCCAAGTATAAAGCTACATTAATGACATGTTCCTGCCAGAATGTTCACTCACAGGAAGAAACACGTGCTCATCACTGTACTTACTCAGTAGAGGTGGGCTGTTGTCCGACTGATCATTCGGGAATCTGACATCTCTGTAAAGTTCTTAGGCATCATGTGATCCACTGATATCTGCTTCCTTCCTAAGCAGTTAAAAGTTGCCTCCTACATTGTCAGCACCAACTACTATCAATTAGGCCCCACACCTCTGAGGTCATTTTGGCTTTTGGATGTATTTCAGTTCAGTTCAGTCGCTCAGTCGTGTCCGACTCTTTGTGACCCCATGAACCGCAGCACACCAAGCCTCCCTGTCTATCACCAACTCCTGGAGTCCACCCAAAGTCATGTCCATTGAGGCAGCGATGCCATCCAACCATCTCATCCTCTGTCATCCCCTTCTCTTCCTGCCCTCAATCTTTCCCACCATCAGGGTCTTTTCAAATGAGTCAGCTCTTCACATCAGGTGGCGAAAGTATTGGAGTTTCAGTTTCAGCATAAGTCCTTCCAATGAACACCCAGGACTGATCTCCTTTAGGATGGACTGGTTGGATCTCCTTGCAGTCCAAGGGACTCTCAAGAGTCTTCTCCAACACCACAGCTCAAAAGCACCAATTCTGCAGTGCTCAACTTTCTTTATAGTCCAACTCTCACATCCATACATGACCACTGGAAAAACTATAGCCTTGACTAGACGGACCTTTGTTGACAAAATAATGTCTCTGCTTTTTAATATGCTGTTTAGGTTGGTCATAACTTTCCAAGTAGTAAGCATGTTTTAATTTCATGGATGCAATCACCATCTGCAGT
The DNA here is from genome assembly GCF_027580195.1 of Bos mutus. Lineage (NCBI taxonomy): Eukaryota > Metazoa > Chordata > Mammalia > Artiodactyla > Bovidae > Bos > Bos mutus. The sequence continues at coordinate 98,569,539 of NC_091624.1, read as the reverse complement.
GATTTTGGAGCCCAGAAAAATAAAGTCTCTCACTGTTTCCATTGTTTCCCCATCTATTTGCCATAAGGTGATGGGACCAGAGGCCATGATCTTCGTTTTCTGAATGTTGAGGTTTAAACCAACTTTTTCACTCTCCTCTTTCACTTTCATCAAGAGGCTCCTTATTTCTTCTTCAACTTTCTGCCATAAGGGTGGTGTCATCTGCATATCTGAGGTTATTGACATCTTTCACAGCAATCTTGATTCTTCCAGTCCAGCGTTTCTCATGATGTACACTGCAAATAAGTTAAATAAGCAGGGTGACAATATACAGCCTTGATGTACTCCTTTCCCTGTTTGGAACCAGTCTGTTGTTCCATGTCCACTTCTAACTGTTGCTTCCTGACCTGCATACAAATTTCTCAAGAGGCAGGTCAGGTGGTCTGGTATTCCCATCTCTTTCAGAATTTTCCACAGTTTATTGTGATCCACACAGTCAAAGGCTTTGGCATAGTCAATAATGCAGAAATAGATGTTTTTCTGGAACTCTCTTGCTTTTTCCATGATCCAGCAGATGTTGGCAATTTGATCTCTGGTTCCTCTGCCTTTTCTAAAACCAGATTAAACATCTGGAAGTTCATGGTTCACATATTGCTGAAGCCTGGCTTGGAGAATTTTAAGCATTACTTTACTAGCGTGTGAGATGAGTGCAATTGTGCGGTAGTTTGAGCATTCTTTGGCATTGCCTTTCTTTAGGATTGGAATGAAAACTGACCTTTTCTAGTCCTGTGGCCACTGCTGAGTTTTCCAAATTTGCTGGCATATTGAGTGCAGAACTTTCACAGCATCGTCTTTCACATGCTTACATTTACATATACTGGAATACATATGTATTCACTCACAAATCATCCCAGTTCAAACAGAGCCCTTTATAACAGAAAGCCCAAGAGTCAATATAGATATTCATACTGCAGGCTTATCTTTTAGTACCTGCTGGAGTTTCTTCAGTGGAGGGAGTTCTTGCAACTAACTACCTCCTGTGATTTGTAGGGGCTTCCCTAGTGGCTCAGATGATAAACAATCTGCCTGCAATGCAGGAGATGCAGGTTTGGTCTCTGGATGTGGAAGAAATCCTGGAGAAGGGAATGGAAACCCCTGCCAGTATTCTTGCCTGGAGATACTGCTAAGAGTCTCTGAATAACTCCTGATGGCTGAAAATTGCTTTTCATGCAAAAGGCTGCACTCCATGATATGAGAGTAGCAATTCATAGTTATATATCAAAGCTGCTTAGAAACTGAGGTTCTCACAGGACTTCAGTCCACTGTTCTCTGTGTAATAGGTTACAGTAACAACACCGCACATGCTCAGCACAGTTACTGAAGCCTCCTTGCTCAAATGATGATTGGGTTCACAGGATAGAGTCAAACCTTGGCTTTCTGACATAGTATACTTATAGGAGGAGATGCTCTCCCTTGTCCTCCTTTCCTTGCCAGGTACCACGGTGCTAGAAGAGGTCAGCTCTCTCCTAAACTCCTTGGCTCCCTGGTGAGCCTGCTAGGTTTAACTGAGTGAGCAGTTTGTAAGTTCATGCACTTCCAGGACAGAATTTCCACCATCACACATGACAGAGCTCATTAGAGAATTTCTGCTTTTGATCCCTAAACTAGAACATCCTTGGTAAAGGATGGAACCAAAGATTAAGCACATTAGAACAAACTCTGTACAGTCATGTTGGAATTAGATGATCTACTAGGCAACAACGGACACAGACTACCCATCTTTAGTGCTTCCCTGGTGGCTCATATGGTAAAGAATCCACCTGCAGTGAGGGAGACCTGGGCTTGACCCCTGGGTTGGGAAGATCCCCTGGAAGAGGGAACAGCTACCCACTCCAGTATTTTGGCCTGGAGAATTCCATGGACTATACAATCCGTAGGATCACAAAAAGTCAGACACGACTGAGTGACTTTCATACACACACACACACACACACGAATTCTCTTGGGCTCTTGCCCCTAAACAAACTACACCAGTCTTGCTCCTGTATGTACCACATTGTTGCCAGTTGCCCTGTCTAATAAAGACATTGTGGGACACGGAAACTGCGCTTGGAATCCACAATGTTAAGCAATTACTTTTTTTCTTAAGATGGACCACTCAAGAACTGTCCAAAAAAATCCAAATATACGATTTAAATCACTAGCACTCTCAAAGTCCTTAATAAGGGGCAGTACTCTCAGGCAGCAATGGCTACTGACAATACTTTGCATGCATGCTAAGCTGCTTCAGTCATGTCTGACTCTCATGACACTGTGGACCAAGTGTGGCCTGACACACTTCTCTGTTCATGGGGATTCTCCAGGCAAGGATACTAGAGTGGGTTTATTAGCCCTCCTCCAGGGGATCTTCCTGAGACAGAGATCAAACCAACGTCTCTTATGTCCCCTACACTTACTTGGGAAACCTATCATAGCTTAGCATGCGTCTACTAGCCAACAAAACCTGGAAATAAACATACTAAAATTAAATTTTCTATTGATTGAGTACATGGAATTTTGATTCACTAACCTTTTTGATGCTTGTGAATAATCAATACTCACATATCCCAACAAATGAGACAACAAGTAAAAGTCAGTGATGCCGCTTGGATATTTGAACAAATGTCCTGGGCACTTGTGGACACCCTTTCCTGGCTGCCTTGAAGTATCTTGGATGAGTGAATGCACGTGCTCTTCCAGAGCTTTTCATTTTCTTTACAGATGGTTGCATATGTTGCCACAATTTAGACTTAAATTCAGCTTCAAATAAGAGATCTCTCCTTTCTTAAAAGATAATTTGTTTTACCTTTAATTGGAGGCTAGTTACTTTACAATATTGTAGTGGGTTTTGCCATACATCAATATGAATCAGCCTTGGGTGCACACGTGTCCCCATCCTGAAACCCCCTTACATCTCCCTGCACACCAATCCGGGTGCACTCTGAGCACCAGCCTTGAGTGCCATGCTTCATGGATCAAACTTGCAGTGGTCATCTATTTTACATATGGTAATATACATGTTTCAGTGCTATTCTCTCAAATCATCCCACCCTCGCTTTCTCCCACTTAGTCCAAATGTGTCTGTGTCTCTTTTATATCTGTGTCTCTTTTGCCATCTTGCATACAGGGTCGTTGTTACCATCTTTCTAAATTCCATATATCTATGCATTAATATACTATATTGGTGTTTCTCTTTCTGAACTTATTTCACTCTGTATAATAGGCTTCAGTTTCATCCACCCCATTAGAATGGACTCAAATGTGGTTTTTTTAGAGCTGAGTAATATTCCATTATATATATGTACTGCAACTTCCTTATCCATTCAGCTGCAGATGGACATCTAGGTTGCTTCCATGTCCTAGATGGCACATTTCAGTTACCAATCAGACTTCAGGGGTGAAATGTAATAAAGCCTATGACTTCATTACTGAAACTTGACTGCTGACTTCTTTTCATGCTTCACTCTCTTTCTCTTCTGGCCCCATATCTGGACAGACTAATAATTAAGTCCAAGCACAAGAACCTCCTCTTTTGGTTCACAGAGAAAATATAAACTCCCCACACTTGGGAACTTTCCCACAATCTCACCTTCTCACCCGTATTAAGACCCATACCCACTGTTTGGCCCAAGCCATCCCAGATCTGCTAGCCTCTCTCCTTAGGTTTGTCCATAAATGCCTCATGTGAGAAATATGCTTCATCTCACATTATCTTGATGTGAGGAGTGTCATCAATCTTTATGTCTGAGCCAAATTTCAAAAATGCCCATGCTGATTCTGCTGAGTAACTACAAAGTATAGGTCCAGTGAGGGTGAGAACAGTACCATCTGTTGGAAATACCATTAAAAATCAGTAGTTTCCAAAGAGAATGTCATAGAGCATAGAGTTTTAAAATGTTTCCCAGGATAGGTGAGTTGAATATTTTTCATAAATACAAAGGTAAATGGAATTATACATATTTCATAAATTCGGGTCTTCTAGAATCATATTGACTCTAATGTCACTTATCTATTGGGAAGACAATTATATATAACACAAGATTCCACAGATGCATTTGTTAATTAAATTGGGATCAATGCTCAGCTGAACCTTCTACTATCACCATAAGGTTTTCATGATATCTATTTTGATTGCTAGTGGCTATGCTATAACAAAAGTGTTTTATGTGTGTATTTAAATATGGATACATGTGCTATATGTATTCACATTATATATAATATAGTCATACATATGTAATAAGATACAATAAGATAATATGCATGTATATATGTATAATACATTTAATATACATGCAATACTTGTATATGTAACATATTTAATGTATGACTATATATATACTATTGCATGCATCTGTATTCAATGGAACATGGGTTAAATTCAATTTTCACCAGACATATTTCAAGAAACACTGTTTTGATGATTATGCATCCTATATATTAGTGTTTTCCCTCAAATATTAAGACTCTAGTTTTTAGAAAATATTTACTTTGATGTGAAATTATCTATTTGACAACTTATAGCCACTTTCACTTTTTATTTAATGTTGCATAGTAAATGTCTTTCTGTAATAGCCTGATTAATGTCTATAGCTAGGACTTTATACCAGCCTAAGGGACACATAATCCTAGATAATTACAATGTCCCAAATGATAGTCAACACTCTCTTTTTAATGAATTAAAACACTGCTACATTAAATATCTTGAGAGATTTCAAAACATACATCTTTCCACAGAAACTCATATCCTATTAACTTCTTTCCCCCTTTCTATAATCCCACAGCACATTATCCAAATACACATTAAAACTAAAAATATCACTTCAGATTTCTAAATAATGTTTGCTACACATCCTTCCTACATCATGACTACCTTTTTTAACATCTTAACTTTCCTCCTAGTGTGTAATAGGGCACAAAGATAGGTGTCTTGCTCTAAAATTACAAGTTACTTTGTAATTTGACAGCCTGGAAGTTCAGTGCACCTTGCATACATGTAATCAATACAACACTTCGTTTTAGTATTTTTATTTCCATGGCTCAATATTATAGTATTCTTTATTTTTAGAGTATATACCTAAAAATACACATACACACACACACATTACATTATATATATATATATATATATGATTAGGTTGGCCAAAGAGTTTGCTCAGGTTTTTCCATAAAATCTTATGGAAAAAATCTGAATGAACTTTTTGGTCAATCCAATAATATATCTATGTGTGTGAGTGTGTATATGTACTTCATGTTGCCTGGTACTTAAAAGACATTAGAAAGTTTGTAAAAGTTAGTGCCTTTTTTTTTTAACAATTTATATTTACATTATTTAACATTTCTGGGGGTCCCTAGTGGCTCAGTGGGCAAAGAATCTGCCTGCAATGCAGGAGACTTCAATGCCTGGCTAGGGAAGAAGGAGATGGCAACACACTCCAGTATTCTTGCCTAGAAAATCCTCACGAACAGAGGAGCCTGACAGGTTATAGTCCATGGGGTCTCAAGAGTGGGACATGATTTAGCGACTAAACCACCAAACCATTAAACATTTAGAGATTCAAAAGATATTGGGGAAAACTATCACCCAATATATGATTCTAATTAGCACTATCAAGAGATTATCTCAAATAACTCATTTTCTATTAGTTTTACAGGAAAAACCTGGGCTCTCTGTTAGAACTTATCAGCCAAAATTCCCATTCCTATTTGTGCTTTTCATGTCTTTTCCCTTTCCCTTTTCCATCAAGAATTAATCTATTAATTTTCTTCATTACATTTTCCCCTTTTAATTTTCCTCATCACATAGATTTAAAAATACTGTGAATAAGTTTCTCCCTGTTAAAATCAATGAGAGGCTGCAAAAAAGATTTTCCCTTTCCTCCTCAGTTTGTTTGCTTGTCTGATTCCCTAGTCAACATCTATTATTGCAAACATTCCCTTGTTTTACATTGATTTATTTGTTCTCTGCAATCTGGCTTCTAATTTCAACATTTTCTCAGAATCATTGTACTGAATAGAGTCTGTAAACTCAGTACCACGGCCCACTTCAGCATCCTCCTTTGCATCAGGGAGACACCTGAAACTACGCTTCCCAGAAACTTGGCCCTTAGATTCAGCCAATAAGAGGCATTTGATCAAATGCTGAAAATTGGAAGAGAAATAAATAGAAATTCTGTGATGGCAAATTCATATAGATAGTTTAGAACATCAGAAGTAAATGTTCCATTACTATTGAATCGCTTAGCATGTAATGCTAACATATATTTTTAATAACATATATTTCTTCTTACTTATATTTAACCTTCTTGCTAGCTTTCAAATAGCATTAAAATAACCTTCTTGCTAGTTTCCATATTTATGTTTGAATGAAGAAAGAACAAAATATATTTCTGACAATCCCCTTTATAAATATCTTTCTTTTTTCATAGTTAAATTTTTAAGTCTTTCCACACCTATTGATTTGCCATCTGAAGAAGGATGTGACACACATATGGAGTGTTAGTTCTGTTGCTCTACCCTTGTAGTTAAGGTTGAAAAGGCATTTGCAATATACTTTAATTAGCTACTCATGGTTTGTTGTGAAATTTCCCAAATTATAATATCAAAGATTCTAATGTCATATTTTTCACTGTAACAATGTATAAATTTAGCAAAACTCATCAAAAACAATTGCTGCTCTTTTTCTATGAATCTCAAATCTTAATTAAATTAGATTACAGTCAGATGGTTTACAAATTGAACTTGGAACTTATTAATTAGTAATACATTTTTAAAATCCATATTATGGATATAAAGCATAATTTTGACTGACATGATTATATTTATTCTTCATAAAGTTTCAAATCTCAAAAATGATGACAACAAGAGTACCCACCAATCCAATTTAGATTAAACCTATATCCCAGATACTTCTAGTCATCTCTCATAGGCATAACACAGGAAAGTTATTTTTGAACTTTATAAGTAATTTTATGATTTTATTGACACGTACTCTATTTATTTCAAGTTTATTTCAAAAGATAAAAGCATCCAATTAATATTAGGGTGAACAATGTTGCAACAGTAAGCCTCTATAATTAGTAGCTTTGTTAGTTATGCATAACCATTGTTCTGCAATGGTCTGTTAAATTTAAAAGCTAATGCTATAATGAGCTGAGATAATGACACAGCAGATGCATAAATGAAACCTGAGATGAATAACTGATGAAATTATGGTAAATTGCTAGTGAGTCAACATTTGTTGGATAATTTGTCTAGTGAACACCTGTGCTAACAGGATTTCAAAATGAAGATTAATTAAGTCTGCTTGAAAGTTTTAAGCCTGTTTATTAATCAGATAGTGTCAATAAAATGACTTTTATAGGAAATGGAGATCCATGAGTCTCATCTCATCTGTAGTATAATATGGCGATACTTAGGTCTCAACAGACATTCCATCTTCTCCCCTCCATGTCCCAGCTTCCTTTTCATTTGAAGTGAGACCATGTGACTAGTTTTGTTCATGGACAGAGAACAAAAATCATATGCATCTCTTTGGTTTGAGGCACTTAAAAATAAGTAAGCATCCTCCTCCATTCTGCAATAAAATCCTCTCTTGCTGCAATAAAAGAGGAATCCTCAAGCTTAGGTGACAACATAAAAGGTTGAAATGATCCTGGATCCTGAGTGACTAGATAGACAGGGCATTCCTGTGGACTCACATTGGAATCTGAGGATACATGGCATTAATTTTTATTGTTTTAGTTCACTGATGTAGAGATTTGCATTTTGTGGCAATTTTTGTTCTTATTTTTGTGAGTACAGTTGATTACAATCAAGAAAGAATATATGACTAAAATCTAAGCTATACCCAGGAAAATTAAGGAAATTTTGTTACTGAGTCTATACTTTTAAAGAGTTGAAACCAGTTAGAACCAAAAATAATCATAACATGAACATTTGGTAGCATTCATTAAATACCGAGTGTGCTGCTTGCTTTACAGCTAATCCTAATTTGTTTGCTAGTTAAGAGATAAAAAATGGAAAATTTTCTCAACTCAAAAGTCCTCACAGAAACATGGAAATATAGATTCTCAGGAATCTGTTGTACTTTAAATTTTATTTTCAATATTCCTGAAATACAAAAGAGCAGGACAGTGTATATGAGGTGACATCTCACATGATCATACAGGAGACTTCAGCTTTGTTTGAACTGTAGGATTTTAATGATAAAAATTATGTATGACTAATTCCCATAGCTATCCACATAAACCTATCCCAGGTGGCTATACTCCAAAATAGAATAGATTTTTTTAAAATGCACAATGTGATTTATTCTAGGCTAGTACATATGGACTGCAGCCCTGCCAGGCTTCTCTGCCTATGGTGTCCTCCAGGCAATAATACTGGAGTGGGTTTCCATTTCCTCTTCTTGGGGATCTTGCCAACCCAGAGATCAAGCCCACGACTTTTATGTGTCCTGTTGACAAATGGGTTCTTTAAACTAATGCCACCTGGGAAGCACATTTAATATGTTGCTGCTGCTGCTGCTAAGTCGTGTCAGTCGTGTCCAACTCTGTGCGACCCCAGAGACGGCAGCCCACCAGGCTCCGCCGTCCCTGGGATTCTCCAGGCAAGAACACTGGAGTGGGTTGCCATTTCCTTCTCCAATGCATAAAAGTGAAAAGTAAAAGTGAAAAGTGAAAGTGAAGTCACCCAGTCGTGTCCGACTCTTTACAACCCCATGGACTGCAGTCCACCAGGCTCCTCCACCCATGGGATTTTTCAGGCAAGAGTACTGCAGTGGGGTGCCATTGCCTTCTCCGATTTAATATGTTAGTAGTACTCAAATGAAAAAACAAAAACATGAATACAGTGAGTCATATGGTAGTTCTCTTCCTAGCAGTCTAGATATCCATTGACAGATGAATAGATATGGAAATTGTGACATGTAAACAATGGAATGTTACTCAGCTTAAAAAAAAAAAAAAAAAAAAAGGCAATATGCATTTGAGTCAGTCTTAACAAGGTGGATGAACCTGGAGCCTATTGTACAGAATGAAGTAAGTCAGAAGAGAAAGACAAATTCTGTATATTAATGTATATGTATGGAATCTTAAAAGATGTACTGATGAACTTATAGCAGTGGAGATGCAGACAGAACAGATCTGTGGACACAGCGTGGGAGGGAGAGAGAGAGTAGCATGGAAAATTATACATTACCATATGTAAAATAGGTAGCCAGTGGGAATTTAATGTATGATGCAGGGGACTCAACCCAGTTCTCTGTGACAACCTAGAAGGGTGGGATTGGGCGGATGGGAGGGAGGTTCAACAGGAAGGGGACATGTGTACACCTTTGGCTAATTCGTGTTGATGTATGGCAGAACCCAGCACAACATTGTAAAGCAATTATTTTCCAGTTAAAAAATAATAGAGGACAGTGTGAACAGTTTCCCCTGAAGTTGTACAGTATGATGGCGCTCACTACGAATCCTCTGTTTTTAACAAGTTCCTATATAGTAGTTCTATTGAAGTGTCATCTACTAGGTGAATGACTAATGATTTAATTAGTTTAATTCTATCATTAAAACAGTATTAGTGACCTCTTAGCTTATTAACTTCTGTCTAAATTTTATTTTCTGTATAAATACATCCTCAGTGATAACATCAACTTCTATGCCAAAGACTTTGTAACCTGCATTTCAAACTAGATCTCTTAGACTGAGCTATTAGATAAAAAAGACAAACTCAATTATATCTACATTATCAACAAACATTTTTTGCAAATGGCAGAGTTTATTAGTTGACATTGGTTCATTGGCAGTAGAATACTTCTAATGGAATTATAATATATGTCTTAGGTATCTAGTCAGAGTTTTCTTTTTGTCATTCTCCAGCATAGCAAGTTTTAAGTGTTTCTGCTTTTCACTTTCTTGCATTGGAGAAGGAAATGGCAACCCACTCCAGTGTTCTTGCCTGGAGAATCCCAGGGACGGCGGAGCCTGGTGGGCTGCTGTCTATGGGGTCGCACAGAGTCAGACATGACTGAACGACTTAGCAGCAGCAGCAGTAGCAGGCCTATAGCAAGCCTCAGAGGATTTATAAGTGAGATATAAATTCCAAGGATGAATTCTCCAAAAATGTATCACCATAATAGTGATTAAATTTTCCATTTGACTACCAGAAACAAGGCTTCTGGCTTGGAAGAGACAGGATTTAAATTAACAATTAATTTGAGCAGTGTTATGCTTCTAAGTGCATGTGCGCTAAGTCCCTTCAGTCATGTCTGATGTTTTGCCACCCCATGGATTGTAACCCTCCCAGTTGCTCTATCTGTGGAATTCTCCAAGCAAGAATAGTGGAATGGGTTACATGCTCTCCTCCAGGGGGTCTTCCTGACCTAGGGATTGGACACAGTTTTCTTAGGTCACCTGCAGTGGCAGGAGGGTTCTTTACCATTAGTGCCACCTGGGAAACCCTTATAATACGTCTATGTATGGCCACCATTCCAGTAAATGTGTTTGTTTTTTAATTATAAAACAACAATATTATGCTGATATAGAAAAAGCTTAATTATTCTAAAGCCAGTGGAGGTGATGGAATTCCAGAAGAGCTCTTTCAAATTCTGAAAGATGATGCTGTGAAAGTGCTGCACTCAATATGCCAGCAAATTTGGAAAACTCAGCAGTGGCCACAGGACTAGAAAAGGTCAGTTTTCATTCCAATCCCAAAGAAAGGCAATGCCAAAGAATGCTCAAACTACTGCACAATTGCACTCATCTCACACGCTAGTAAAGTAATGCTCAAAATTCTCCAAGTCAGGCTTCAGCAATATGTGAACCATGAACTTCCTGATGTTCAAGCTGGTTTTAGAAAAGGCAGAGGAACCAGAGATCAAATGGCCAATATCTGCTGGATCATGGAAAAAGCAAGAAAGTTCCAGAAAAACATCTATTTCTGCTTTATGGACTATGCCAAAGCCTTTGACTGTGTGGATCACAATAAACTGTGGAAAATTCAAAAGAGATGGGAATACCAGACCACCTGATCTGCCTCTTGAGAAATTTGTGTGCAGGTCAGGAAGCAACAGTTAGAAGTGGACATGGAACAACAGACTGGTTCCAAATAGGAAAAGGAGTTCGTCAAGGCTGTATATTATCACCCTGTTTATTTAACTTATATGCAGAGTACATCATGAGAAACGCTGGACTGGAACAAACACAAGCTGGAATCAAGATTGCCAGGAGAAATATCAATAACCTCAGATATGCAGATGACACCACCCTTATGGCAGAAAGTGAAGAGGAACTGAAGAGCCTCTTGATGAAAGTGAAAGTGGAGAGTGAAAAAGTTGGCTTAAAGCTCAACATTCAGAAAACGAAGATCATGGCATCCGGTCCCACCACTTCATGGGAAATAGATGGGGAAACAGTGTCAGACTTTATTTTTCTGGGCTCCAAAATCACTACAGATGCTGACTGCAGCCATGAAATTAAAAGACACTTACTCCTTGGAGGGAAAGTTATGACCAACATAGATAGCATATTCAAAAGCAGAGACATTACTTTGCCAACAAAGGTTCGTCTAGTCAAGGCTATGGTTTTTCCTGTGGTCATGTATGGATGTGAGAGTTGGACTGTGAAGAAGGCTGAGCACCGAAGAATTGATGCTTTTGAACTGTGGTGTTGGAGAAGACTCTTGAGAGTCCCTTGGACTGCAAGGAGATCCAACCAGTCCATTCTGAAGGAGATCAACCCTGGGATTTCTTTGGAAGGAATGATGCTAAAGCTGAAACTCCAGTACTTTGGCCACCTCATGAGAAGAGCTGACTCATTGGAAAAGACTCTGATGCTGGGAGGGATTGGGGACAGGAGGAGAAGGGGACAACAGAGGATGAGATGGCTGGATGGCATCACTGACTTGATGGACGTGAGTCTGAGTGAACTCCAGGAGTTGGTGATGGACAGGGAGGCCTGGCGTGCTGCAATTCATGGGGTCGCGAAGAGTCGGACACTACTGAACGACTGATCTGATCTGAATTACTCTATGAATAAATTGATGTACAATAAGGCCGGTCATTTTCGTAAAATAGAACTACAGAAAAAAAACAAAATATACCCTCTATCTCAAAAGTATTTTAAAGTAGTTCATTTACAAAATATGTTTAATCCTGCACCCAACAACTCTAATTTCCATTGCTAAGTTTATTATGGGAAATTTGCTAGTTTATATTATCAAATGCTATTGAGCCTCTTTTGCTAAAGGATCTTCAAAATTGCCTATAAAATTCTTATATCTATAGGTCTTTTTGAAGTTTATAACATTAATAGATTTGTCTTAGATTTTCTTTTTTTTTAATTTTATAAAGTCCAAAATTTATTAAAAATAAATACTTGTATACATGTGTATACCCATATGGCAAAACCATTACAATATTGTAAAGTTGAAAAATTAAATTAAATTAAAAAAATAAAAACAAATAAATACTTGAATTTCATGTTCACATTAGAAACCAATAGTTATTTAAGTAAGTTAAAAACATAACTATGTGGGTTATATTAACCCACAGCTTTACTATTTCCTTTGCTTTTCATCTCTTTCAACTGGTATGGGCTTCCATCTGGAATAAATTTCTTTCATGTCTCAATAAATTGTTTTAGTCAATTTTTCATTTTATCTTTTGCATTATTTAGTTCCAGAGTTGCCTTTGGTTCTTATTTGAAAATATCTTCCTTCTTTCTACTGAAATTTCCCTTCTGTTCATCCACCTTGTTCATCTTGACCTCTTCCAAATCAATGGCCAATTTTTAATAATTTATGGTAGTTAAAATTTGTGTTTTTAGTCCAACCTATGGATTGTTTCTGGTCAGCTATTTTTGACTCTTATTTATGTTGATTATGGATCATATTTTCTTGCTTCTTTGTACATGTTAGTTTGTTTTTAAATTTTATTTATGCTAAAGAGACAGATTCTTTACTGTCTGAACCAGCAGGGAAGTCTATTGTATCTATGTAGGTTAATTTAAATTAAATGGTAAGTGCAAGTGACACACACTTCTGGATGATGCTTTCAAAATCACTAATGCAAATTGAAGTTTTAAGATATTTCTATTAGATTTTACTTAAATTTTAATAATATTTTTAAAAGAAATTTGAGAAATGTATTCTGGTTGACAGCTTTGTTTCTATCCATGACATCAACCTTCTCCTCTCATGAAAACACCTCAGCTTAAAATTATAGTATCTTTCTGGCTCTTTAACCATATGGAATCTGTCAGAATTTGGTACAAGAAACAAATTATTCTAGATATTTTCAAATATAAAAGTCTCTAGTACAGAGTTTGGATATTTATACAATTTTTGAAATGAGGAAGAATAAAAATTTTAGGTTTTTCCTAATTCTGCTTCAAGGTTCCTACCACAGTAGCTTCACTCAAGAGATTGGAAAAACTACCTTTGCCTTTTCTTTTTTTTTTTTTTTTTTTTTTACCTTTGCCTTTTCTAAACCCAGCTTGGACATCTGGGTTTAGATCCCTAGCCCTAGTCAGTTGAATTAGGAATAATTAAAATTTATACTCCTAGATAGCTTTTTAGATTTATAATGATGATTAAAAATAAAACTGAAAGATATTTAACCTACTCCAAATTTTAACTTGTTTTTTTTTTTTAATTTTATTTTTAAACTTTACAATATTGTATTAGTAGAAACTTTGTCTATTATAATATTCTTGTGTTCAAATTACAATGCTTGTTTATATTCCAGTTATGTATATTGTAGAAAGCTTCATAATAAGTATTTATGCAAACGAAGGCAATGGCACCCCACTCCAGTACTTTTGCCTGGAAAATCCTATGGACGGAGAAGCCTGGTAGGCTGCAGTCCGTGGGGTTGCAAAGAGTTGGATACGACTGAGCGACTTGACTTTCACTTTTCACTTTCAGGCATTGGAGAAGGAAATGGCAACCCACTCCAGTGTTCTTGCCTGGAGAATCCCAGGGACAGGGGAGCCTGTTGGGCTGCCGTCTATGGGGTCGCACAGAGTCGGACACGACTGAAGCGACTTAGCAGTAGCAGTAACCCTCTTTAGGAAAGAAATATGTTTCAGTATTATTTCACTGTTAAATACCAGCACCTAGAAAAGTTTCTGTCATTTAAATGTTTAATACATAATTTGTAAATATATGAATGAAAAATAAATAACTTATCACTGTAGTAAGTTTAGCCCTTGTTTTAAATGAAAATTGTTTTACTTCAAAAATAAAAATTTATATATACACCTCTATACACCTATAATAGTAAGGGCTGAATACGCATACATTTCTGAAATTAAAATAGACATTTCTTGCTTTCTGTAAACAAAATGAAAACAAAACCGACACTGTAACTTGTTTCATTCACCAAGTTAGAAAAGCCTGCTATTAAAACAAAAGGAGATCATTTTAGACTGCCATTCAGTCAGAGGAAAAGGTTCATCTTCAGTATGCTCATTTATTTTTGGCTTACTCAGTTTGCTTTGCTGACAGATATTTGTAGGTAGACGCAAATAACACTCACTGCGATACCTTCATCAGTAACTTCCTTCAACAAACGCTAGAGAGTAGAGTACAGAATACTCCAGTCTCCCTGCATCTGTGCTGGCCATACTACATCAGTGGGGTTAAATGAATGAAGATATATGTTCCTTTTCTTGTTCCTTGAAACATGAATGATATATATAATGAATACGTATGTGTATGACACAAATCCCACATGCTGAGAGGGATAGAGTAGAAAGGTAGAAGTAGTCTTATTTTTATGAGTCTAACAACTACATCACCCTTAGGAATCCTGCCTTCAGAACTTTATTATATGACAAAAATAAAATCTATATATTTATGTAATCACTTTTTGTCAGATTTTAAAAGTAATTTGCAGCTTAATGCAAGTCTAAATTATTCATTTTAATACATGAAATATATGAATACTTATTTTTAATAATTACCTATAACAGATATACTTATACCCATATAACAAAATATGTACTGCACTGAACAAAATATCTTTATGTCAATGTGTTTTGAAATATCTATATACTCTCTAATCTGATGGTAGAGAGCTAATGTTATAAAATATTTGAACAAAGATGGCATTCTAAACCCACACAAGTGTCTTTCTCTCTCTTTTCTTTTCAGTCTTATTGAGGTATAATTGACAAATAAAATTATACTACATTTAAACTTTGTAAGAATTATGATTTGATACACACTGTAACAATATTTCCAATCAAGTAATACATTCATCACCTCTCTTAATTACCACTTTACTATTTTTGGTGAGTACACTTAAGTTATATTCTCTTAGTACATTTTACTGGAGAAGGAAACGACAACCCACACCAGTATTCTTGCCTAGAGAACTCCATGAACAGAGGAGCCTGCTGGGCTGCTGTCCATGGGGTCCCAAAGAGTTGGACAAGACTGAAGCAATTTAGTATGCATGCATGCATTGGAGAAGGAAATGGCAACCCACTCCAGGGTTCTTGCTTGGAGAATCCCAGGGACGGGGAGCCTGGTGGGCTGCCGTCTATGGGGTCACACAGAGTTGGACACGACTGAAGTGACTTAGCAGCAGCAGTACATTTTAGTTATACAATATATTAATATGTAGTCACCATGATGATCTTTGATGATCAATGACGTTGAACATCTTTACAATACCTATTAGTCATTTGTGTGTCTTCCTTGAAAAAAATGTCTGGATACTTTACATATTATTTGAATTGGGTTATTTTGTTTTGTTTGCTATTGAGTCATATGAATTCCTTGTATATTTTATATATCAACTCTTTGTCAGATATATAATTTGGAAATATTTTCTCCCATTGCATTGGTCACCTCCCCATTTTGTTTATGGTTTGTGGTTTCCTTTGCAACATAGAGACTATGTAGCTTTGTACAGTCTCATTTGTTTATTTTCTTTTGTTGCCTTTGTTTATAAGTCAAATCCAAAAAAAAAAATCATTGTCTAGACCAATATCAAGGAATTTACCTCCTTGTATTTTCTTATAGGGTTTTATTGTTTCAGGTCTTACATATTCGATTCTTTAATCCACTTTGGAGTTGATTTTTATGTGATGTAGGATAGGAATACAGTTTCAGTTTTCTGTATGTAGATATCCAGTTTCCCCAGCAACACTTATTGATGAAACTATGCTTTTCCCATCACATATTTTTGAATACTTCACTGTAAATTATTTGACCACATGATTCATTTTTCAGCTCCCTATTCTGTCCCATTGGAATATAGGTCTGTTTTTATGCCACTACCATACTGGTTTGATTGCTGTTACTTTAAAATATAGTTTGAAATAATTAAGCTTCTTCTTGTACTTTAGTTTAGAACATATTTCCCTGTTTCTTAATTTTCCTTGCTTCTCTGTGTTGGTTTCTTCTCATTAGATAAATCACCCCCTGTCTCCCAGTCTTGACAAACTGGTCTCCTGTAGAAGATGAATCTTTTCAATCAGCCTGGCCTGACATCCTGGTTGCTTCTCCATATCTTTATGATTTTCCAAGGCTCTGTGTTTGTTGTTAGTGACTCCCAATAGTTGAGTATGTGCCAAGACTCAACAGTGTCCCAACCAGAAGCATAAACTCAGCCCATAGATATAGGCTGATTAGAAACAAGACCTCAAGCAACTGATAGAACAGTACACACTCAATCTCCTTTCAAGGAGAATCTGAGAGATGGGATCTTTGCTCTCTGCATTGTACCCAGATGTCTGGCCATAGGGAGTGCACTTATTCCCAGTAAAAAACTGCTTCTTTATTTTTTATACACTTTGGTACTTGTGAATGCAAGATCCAATGACTTTCAGAGCTAAGCTATGTAGACTCCATCCCTCATGCAGTAGCCATAAAATCAGAGCATTCAGTGTGTAGCCCACTTTGCTCCTCAGGGAGAAGTTGGAAATTGTTTGTTCTCTCCCAATTGGATGCTGTTGGGAGACAGTGGGAGCTTATCACCAAAGTATGACTCAGCCTTTGTTGTCTGGTTCAAAGTTACCCAATGTGTAGGAGTTACTTAACTAGTTTCTAGTTTCTTTCAGATAATATTGTCCCATGTGTAACAATATATTCACAGTTGCCATGTGTGAAAAATACAGAGATGAGTAGATCTCCCTAATCTCTGCCTCCTGAAGTGTGTAGCCTTGGGGAAATGGAACTTATCCTATTACCGTTGTGACATTGCCTTCCAGCAACTGCCTTTTCACACTTTCCTTTCTGCATGATATCCTCTTCATAGGTTTAGAGAGTAGACAGCCCAACTCTTAATGCTCTGAAGCTGTTACCATGATGGTCAGCTAGAATTCCCTTACTGCAAAGGCTGTTGGAGAGTTCTGTTTGGAACTCATACACCATTTCTTTGCATTGCCCTTACCTTAGTCATTGTCCTAAACTCTGCTTTTGGGGTTATCAATGCCATTACTCCTGCCCTCTAAGGCAAAATGGCTAACGTAAATACAGTTTAAGGAATTGCCTCTCTGTTTTGAGCTCTACCTACCCAATGCTTAGCTTTCTTGGGCTGATAATAGTCATGAAACAGGGAACAACTATCTCAATGGTTTAGAGCAACCACACCTAAAGCCCACCATTTTCTTTACCCCTAGAGAACCAACTAGTAATGTGAGCTCTGAACTCACACAAAAGTATGGGACAGATAAGAAGGCCAGTGGACAGTGGGCCAGTAGAACCCCATAGTTTTCCTAGTATTCTCTCCTTGACATGATTCGATGGACTAAAATTTATACACTCAGCAATATAAAAGCAGTCAGATCCCCAAAGGTTCTCTTGCACAGTATCCTTCCCCATAAGAATTTTTTTTTCCCCCTTCCTGGTACCCTCTGCCTTGGATGTCTGGAGTCTTGTGGGGTTAACCACCGGAAGATGAATATATCAGGCTGATATATTTCACTGGTCTAACAATTGTATTGTTGTTCAGTTGCTCAGTTGTATCTGACTCTTTGAAACCCCATGGACTGGTCTAACAATTGATTACTCAAAAATCGTCAGAATTTGCAAAGATGGTAGAAAACATGTGGGCGATATCACTCTAAAGGACAGGTGATATAGCTCCACCCTAATCAGGTGGTTGTGAATAATAATAATAAGATGATGATGATGGTGGTGGTGGTGAAGGTGGTGCTGTGGATGATAGTGATGTCAGGTGTTTAACAGACTTTTCATTTATAGGATTTAATTCTGTTTCATCCTAACTTCAAGGCTTCTGTGCCAGACCACCACAACGTTATGGCCCTTGTCTCTTGACCTATAGGAATCAGTTTATAATTCCTTTACATTGGAAACTATAATAATAGCCAGTTTACCAGCAAAAGTGAATTTATTTGGTAACAGCAGCAAGACTGAAATTTGGGACATGCATGCTATTGAGAACCAGAGGCAAATCCAGACAAAAAAGAAGGGAAACTAGTTTTTATAGGAAAAAGGAAGGGGTTGGGAGGGGCTTTGATAATCAAAGAATCCATTGGAAGAAACTGGAAGAATTCAAAATATGGAGGCTTCTCATTGGTTGGCCTGCTACAGCCTCTGATTGGCTGTGATCTCTGATTGGTTGGTCTAGCATAGGGCAGAAAGAGGTTTTCTTTTTGGTGCTAAATAGTAAAGCAAAGGCACATTTCTGTCAGAGTTGTAGGCCTATGTCTCTTCATGTTTGGGATAATTGCAGATCCATGACAGAGCATGGGGGCTCCTCCTATATGCCTGTCCAAATCCAATTTTCGCTGAGGTTCCTTTAATTCTACAATGTAATATCGACATAGTTATAGATTCAGCTTCTCTACCACTATTCCTAAATGAG
Organism: Bos mutus; assembly: GCF_027580195.1. NCBI lineage: Eukaryota > Metazoa > Chordata > Mammalia > Artiodactyla > Bovidae > Bos > Bos mutus. Next base: position 98,550,686 of record NC_091624.1, on the reverse strand, counting down.
AAATATGGATTTCTTAACAGAAACAGAAAAGAATGAAAACATGTGTGATGATCAAAGATATACTTCTGTATTTTTGTTTTTAATGAAAGAATATTTGATTTACAATGTTGTATTAGTTTTGGGTGTACAGAAAAGTGATTCAGTTAATAGATTTTTTTTTCCACATTCTTTTCCCTTATAGGTTATTACAAAATATTGAGTAGTGTTTCCTGTGTTATACAGTAGGTTCTTGTTGGTAATCTATTTTATATATAGTAGCATGTATATCGGAGGAGGTGATGGCACCCCACTCCAGTACTCTTGCCTGGAAAATCCCATGGACAGAGGAGCCTGGTAGGCTGCAGTCTATGGGGTTGCGCAGAGTCGGACAAGACGAGTGACTTCACGTTCACGTTTCACTTTCATGCATTGGAAAAGGAAATGGCAACCCACTCCGGTGTTCTTGCCTGAAGAATCCCAGGGACAGGGGAGCCTGGTGGGCTGCCATCTATGGAGTCGCACAGAGTCGGGCACGACTGAAGCGACTTAGCAGCAGCAGCAGCATGTATATGTTAATCCCAAATTTCTAATTTATCCCTCCTCTCCTTTTTTCCTTTGGTAAACATAAGTTTGTTTTCTTTGTTTATAATTTCATTTGTGTAATTTTGTTGTTGTGTAATTTTGTTCCACATAAAAATTATGTCATATGATATTTGTCTTTGGCTTTTTTTACTTAGTAAGATAATATTTAGGTCCATCCATATTGCTGCAAATGGCATAATTACATTGTTTTTTATAGGTTACTACAAAATAATATTCAGTTAATATTACAAATTATTATTATTACACATTATTAATATTACAAAATATTCAGTTATTATTTTGACTAATATTCCATTGCATAAATATATGCACTTCTCTATGTTTAAGCAAAGTAAGTAGAAGTTGACTCTTAAAGGCCACAGCAATCAGTTATCAAGTAGGGAATCTGCTAACCTACATAAAGTTCAAACAAGACTCAAGGAGTAAGACAGAAGTATTCTCTTCTCTCTCCAAACTACCCTACAGAGAGGTGGGGAAACTTCCTGGGAAATCAATCTGGATTTCTGGCTGCTGCATGTAACCTAACAGAGTATGCTTGGAACCAAGGTCCTCTACAATCTATAGAGAGTCCAAAGGAGCCTGTTTCTTCCAAGCTGTAAAATTCCCTGAGTAACTTTAAGCCTATATTCCAGCTACCTTTGGCCTCTTGTTTCCACTAGCTCCAAGTGTCAATTGGTAAGACATTTGTTGTAAAAATGAAATTTCTTCAAGAATAACAGGTACCATGCCTATGATATGGTACTCATAAGCTTATTTTTCTGGTCCAATAAGGCCTATTTTTCTGGTTGAAATTGTAGTCTTGAATGGTTAAACTAAGTAATAAAATAAGACTCATGACTTCTAAGCTTTTGCTTTGGAAGCCATTGTCTCATCAAATAATGGGAGCCTCCTATTTTACCTGTGTTTCTCTTCCCCCATTACATTAATTTCTTGAACATTCTGGATATAAACAATCCCTGGAGAACTTATTAATAATATATATTCAGAGAAAAAACAAATTAGACGCTTGATAGGACTTTGAGGAATCTGTATGCCTATGAAGCTACAAATTATTTTGATGATCAACAAATATTGAAAATCATGCCTTGTAGATTTTACATTCTGATGCTCTCTGCCCCAGCTGGATCCTGACTTCCTCTTACCCAAGGGTAGAATTCTTCTTTAATTCTGAATAAAGTTACAAATAACAGAGACAACAGCCATTCTATTGCCTCATCTTAGAATATTTTGTAGACTGAATTTTCCTGAAAACATTATCATGGAAGGGAAATAAGAGACAGAAATCATAACTTGTTACAATGCACAGGTTTTGATTCACAGAGCACCTCTACCTCTGTCTCAGCCCCTTTATAATTCCCCATTCTGTTTGAACTTTCATGTCCTATTTACAAGAAGGCAACCTCAAATCGCTGCTCAGATATTCTCTTACTGACCAGAGGATCTGGTTCTCTGGACTCCTGACTCTGTATTTAGTGCCTAAAGGGAGTCAGGGCTTTATTGAGACCTTCCATTTTAGTTTTACTTTTTTGTTAAAGGGATAGTTTTTTTGGTGTGTATTTTACTTTGTTTTTGAGAAATGTGCAAAAGAACATATTAAAATGATCTCAAACATGAGGAGAGAAGCCTTTTCTCTTGAAATAGTCTGTCCTTTAGAAAGAGAAACATTTAAATAAAGTATCCAAAATTATGCATCATATCTGATCTCTGGTTTATCTGTTAATGCTACTTACAAAGACTTACCTAATAAAATAAATTTTAAAAATATAAAAATAATTAAAAATATAAATTAGTTTATCATACTTACATACTTAAAGAATATGTATTAGAAAAACTTGGAAATGACATAATAAAGTGAGGATTTTTAGGTAGCTACTGAAGATCTGTATAATTTGTAAGCATTTATAGAAATATTATGACACAATTTTATTCAATATAAGGATACAGAATTAAAATACAAACTATGTAGTATATTGAAGACACATGATTATATAAAAGTTTAAATATAAAGTCAAAAGAAGTTCCCACTAAATGGAAATACCCTGTGTTCTTACATGGGAAAATTACTAAATGTAAATTTAACTCATTTATGTACAAAATTGCAAAAATCCAAACCTCATTCTGAAGTTTATAAATGTTTAAAAATATCTGGAAAAAAATTTTAGAAAATGAAATAGCTGGAAACAAGTTTTTTAAGTAGTAAGGAAAAAATTGTCTCATGAAAATATAAAATATAATATTATTTTAACTTAATAATGCTTCTGATTCAGGAATAGTTCAAGTCATCAATCAGTTATATATAAGCATTTTTCATCTGATAAATATTGCATCTAGAACCAAAGGAAATATGCTAACTTTGATATCATGCAAAGTAAAGTCATGTTTTCAGTCCCTGAATATACAAAGCATGACAACAGTGGCAGCTACTACAACAAAATTCAAAGCAAAAGAAGAAATTTAGAATATAAATATGAAATACAAAATATGAAATAAATTAATTTATAACATTTTTATAGATAAAAATTAATATATAAAATCATTAAAAATATCAGTTAGGACAACCATACATAGGCAATACATAGGCAAAGGATATAAGCAAATAATTTATGAAAGTTTAAATGAGAAATTAAAAATAGGAATGAAATTTTTAATTAAAATAAAAATGATAAAAATATAATATGTGGCTTTATGGTGATATGAAGGAAAAACTCTCATAAGCATATTGTATAGCTCATTACATTAACCAAGCAGGAAAATAAAAATAAGATAGAACCAAACAAAAATATAATTGGAAACATATCAAATATTAAACATTTTCTATCTCTTAGTTACTATTATGTACTCTAGGACTCTGTTAGCAACTTAAATATGGTATCTTTTTCAAGGAACTCACCATCTCTCTTGGGAGACTGGTAGATAAAATTAAATATACTTAATGAATAAATCGGCATGTGGGACAAAAATGACAACTGATGACATGAAACACATTATTGATGTAATTTCTCTTCTCCATCTCATTCTACAAAGAGTATTTGATGACTCTGAACTTAATAATTATTTTAATGAACTTATAGTAGGTGACGTGTATTGTTAAACAAATTCATTTGTATAGAGAGTAATTATTTCTTATCTCACAGGACACTCATTCCTATTAAATGGCATAAGGTATATATAATAGCCAATAGACTACCTTACAATACAACTATGACAATTAGAGCATTGTACTTCTGTACTGAAGTTTGGCAAATAAGATAATATATTTGGCATTTATGTTGTTCCTGCTGTTATTCTTTGTTCACAGGAGAGGAAAATGAATCTTTCTGAGTTTTAGTATTCCCCAAGTTTACATATCTAATAATGTACAAAGCCAGAATTGGAGCGGATTAACTTCCCCGGTGGCTCAGATGGTTACGTGTCTGTCTACAATGTGGGAGACCTGGGTTCGATCCCTGGGTCAGGAAGATCCCCTGGAGAAGGAAATGGCAATCCACTCCAGTACTATTACCTGGAAAATCCCATGGACACAGAAGCCTGGTAGGCTACAGTACATAGGGTCGCAAAGAGTCGGACAACTTTACTTCACATTCTTTTTTTATTATTATTATAGCTGGTTATTTTAAATGCCAATCCAGTGTGGTAGTCTAGTACCCTTTTCATTCCAGTTATCTAATTAATCAAATAAATATTTCTATAGATTTTAACTTTACCCTGGTAATATGATATTGTTTAAACATACCTCAAGCTTTAAGGTAAAGGAGAACACAGTTTCTCAGTTACTGTATTCTAACTCTTAAAATATAAAACCTAAGGATTTTTATAGTTTCATTCTGTCTTTTTTTTTCTTTTTTTAATCTTTTGGTCACATTGCATAGCTTGGGGGATATTAGATCCCCAGTCAGGGATCACATACATGCCCCTTGCATTGGCAGTGTGGAGTGTTAACCGCTTAATTGCTGGGAGAGTTCCTGCTTCATTCTGCTTTTGTTAGCATGCAGTGTTTGTCCAGTTGCAATTCTCATCTATCTTTTTCAATGTAGTTACATAGTTTTCATCATTGTTATGATTTTAGAGATCCTCCCCCATAGATATCTGTACTTTCATATAAATGGAAAGCAGCCTTTAATAAAATAATATAAATAACACCACACACACACACAGAAATATTGTTCTATTAATCATTCACTGAAAGCTAACTTGTCTGACCAATGGCATTTTTGTTATAAGGTCCCTAATAATGTTTAACAAATATGTAGAAATAATGTATGATAAAAAAAGCATGAAAGTATATTATTTAGTAGATATTCACTCATTCAATATATGTATTGAACACTCACATTTGTCAGGCACTCTGCTTGAGAATGAGAAGAAACAAAGAAATAACCATTGATTTCATACAAATCATAAAAAAAATTCAGTTCAGTTCAGTCACTCAGTCGTGTCCGACTCTTTGTGACCCCATGAATCGCAGCATGCCAGGCCTCCCTGTCCATCACCAACTCCCAGAGTTCACTCAGACTCATGTCCATCGAGTCAGTGATGCCATCCAGCCATCTCATTCTCTGTCGTCCCCTTAGGAACAGCTAAAAGCCCTAGTTTATTTTAAGCAAATATAAAACTATTCATTGGAAAAATTTAAGTTTGGTATAAGCATGAATCCAGCCTCAATTACAAAATGTTAATCAGATTATAAGAGATAAATAGGCTTACATTTTCCAAAAGAAAAGTATATTTATTTTTATATACTTTTCTTTTGGAAAATGTAAGGCATGAAACTGGAGCCTATTATACAGAGTGAAGTAAGCCAGAAAGAAAAACACCAATACAGTACACTAACGCATATATATGGAATTTAGAAAGATGGTAACAATAACCCTGTATACGAGACAGCAAAAGAGACACTGATGTATAGAACAGTCTTTTGGACTCTGTGGGAGAGGGAGAGGGTGGGATGATTTAGGAGAATGCCATTGAAATATGTATAATATCATATATGAAATGAGTCGCCAGTCCAGGTTCGATGCACGATACTGGATGCTTGGGGCTGGTGCACTGGGACGACCCAGAGGGATGGTATGGGGAGGGAGGAGGGAGGAGGGTTCAGGATGGGGAACACATGTATACCTGTGGCAGATTCATTTTGATATATGGCAAAACCAATACAATATTGTAAAGTTAAAAATAAAATAAAATTTAAAAAAAGAAAAAATAAAAGAAAAAAATAAAAAAACAGACATTACTTTGTCAACAAACATCAAAAAAAAAAAAAAGAAAAAGTATATTTATTTTTAGAAGATAACTATAATTAGAAACTGAAAAACATTTAAATATTATATTTGGTTTATTCTATGATCTTGCAAATTAATAGGAACCAAGTACATATAGTACCTGATTCAAAGCTTCAACCACAACTACTTTGATTTTCTAATTTGCAATTTGATTGGATTCTAAGTATATTTTCCAAATACAATAACACTAAACTAAAACGTGTTGGTACAAATTTTAAGAGTTAGAGTTTATGAAGTCAGTACTTGTTAAAGTTACCATAGCATTAAACTACATTTTTCCTTACTTAAAATGGTTAGTATTAGCAGAAGAGAGTCAGGTGACCCCTCTTCCTTGGGCCTCAGTTCTTGATAAGGATGCAAAGAAGAATATGAAGAACCTGCTTACAAGTTACAAGCAAGTTTACTGAAGATAAAGAGAGAGAACAGAGAGAGCACCTCAAGAGAGAGATGGGCCAGGCCAGGGAAGGCTATGACACTGGAGGGCTGGGGTATAGAGTTCATGGGGCGAGGTTGTTTGCATAATCCAGTAGGGTGTTGACTGACAGTCTTAATGGACAGCTGCAGGTTATATAACAAGAGGATTTGCTATGCATGTCCTTCCCATAATTCAGTCTGATATAATTAGATCTATGTATTCATAGAATATTTATGAACATTTAATGAGTCCAATGGCTACCCAAGGTTACCTAAGTACATGATACCCTAAGGTTATGTGCATGTGCCTGAGTGGGGAAAACCCCTCCAGTCGGCCAATGGGGGATTTTTCTGATCTCCTAATCACTTCAGAGTACTGAGGGGGACATGGTTGGACTGAGGTTGGCAAATAGTTTGGCGGAATTAGGCAGCCATTGGACATTCACCAATGGGGCCACCTCTTGTTGCTCATAGATGGCTTCCTGCCTAACAGATAGTCTTAGAACCTACTTTATACTTTTAATTTTGTATCTACAAGTTTATAAATGAAGCAAAACAAATATATGTGGGTAGATCCTCCCATTTAGGTGTCTGATTTGAATTTTCAAAACACTAGATAATATGGTTATGTCAGAAAGAAAATCAGATGTCCCTGTTACTAGAACCTAAGATAATGGTTATAAACTTTGATTCCTGATAGATGTGTCAGGAGAGTGTGTAATTTCCTCCATTCTGTCTTGCCACAGCAAAAATTTGAAGCGATGGACTGACCAGTGTTATAGCTCAGTTTTATTAGCAAGCAAAGGAAAATACATCCTCCAGGCATGAAGGCAGGCCGACCCGAAGGACACGAAGAGAAGAGAAGTGCCCCCCCACCCCCCATTCAATTTTGGTTCTTCTTTTTGTATGTTTTTTATCCTCCCCCTGAGCCTGCCCTATGTAAATTGGACTAGCCAGGAGGGCTCCTTGTTTTACCTGAGGTTCTCACTCTCATCCTCGGACCATCCTTTATTCTGTTTTCACAGGCTTTTCCCTTCTTTGTCTTTTAGCCACTGCCATTCTAGACTCCTTTTTTTCTATTCTAACTACCAAACTGATGCAAATATAAAAATTACATATTTAGAATTTTTTCAGAGAGAAAATTGTTGACCAAATAATTTTCCCTTAAATCAATGACTGATATTATGTTTTGTTTTAATGATTTTGTGATTGTTGTACACTGTAGAAATATCTTCTATTAAGTATCAGCTTTTTATTCCCTGATGTTTTCTAAATATTTTAAAAGACAATTCATTTCCTAGGAAATTAATACAGTTAATAGTATTGTAATGGAGTCTTACTTAGCATTATTTCATCATTATAATGAAATATATTAATAATTTTGTTTCATTAATTATTATTTCATCATCTCATTATTCATGGTTCCTTGCTTCCTTGTGATGGAAAAAATCAATTCAAATTGGTTTAAGTAATAATGGGTATGATAGCCTTTGAAAATTTAAAATTTCATTTGCTGATTGGCATTTTCATTTGGATTAAAGCTGAAGCTCAACACTGTCAACTGAATCTCTCTACATTTCCTGTTTCTGATTCCTCTGAGTAGATTCATTGTCATGTAAGCCTTCCTACTCAATAGCCCTCAGCAACTCAAAATGCATATTACTTTTATAGTTAACTGTTTCAAAGGAAATAAAGATTTTCTGTCTCAGTGATTCTAACCAAATTCTTTTATTATGTATCTTTCAATCTGACTTGGGCAAGGCAATTATTCTTCAACCAATAAAAGAGAGCAGAAGCTTGTAAAATCTCTGAATATCCATGATTGGCCAGGAAAGGTTTACTTACCCACTTTGGTAGCTATGGGTAGACTCAACCACAGTCAAAATTCTTGAATCACAAGTGACATTAGAGAATAAAAACTAAGAATAAAAAAAAAAATTCTGTCAACATTTTACGAGATTATCTTGTGGGGGAGGTATAATAGTCTGTTAAAATTCATTTTGAGATAGCACTTAAGACTTTCTGAATATATACATTGTTCATTGTCATGTATTTAGTTATCAAAGGCTTTCAGAATTAAAGGAAAAATGAATCATTCCAGGATTCTACACATATTTATGTATACATGACTATGAATTAAGTGTCTCTGTAAATCTCATTTCCAACATCTTTCTTTTAAAAACAGTATGCAGATACCTAATCCCTTCTGTTTATTATAACAATGATGAAAGTAGGGATGGACCTGATCATCACTAAGAATTAGACAAAATATATTTGACCCCCTTGTTTGATGGTAAGTTCCACCTTGGAGTCAAGTCATGTTTATTATGTCTTCCAAACAGGTAGTCCAGTGAACAACACAGTCTTTCCTCCAAAAAATAAATGGTAACTTATGTTTACTTTTCAAGTTACTTAATTTTCTCATATCATAGTATAGCAAGAAAAGAAAAACTACTCTTTTCAAAGGGATATCCAAGTCTAAATACTCTACTAGTTCTTCCTATACTTTTAATCATTTAATTGTCATCAGATAATTGTCAGATAATGTTCCTCATCTCCCTCATTAGGGAAGAAGATAAAGGAATATTTTAATATCTGGTTTTTCTTTTTCTTTCAGCTTAGTACTTTTTCACTTTAATATTTAAACAAAAAGGTCTGTTTGACATAAGTCAAGATGGGGTGACTAGAAGACCCTCGAGAAGTAAGATCTGAGAGGAAAGACAATGCTTTAGAAAGGTATGTTTACTCAAACATAAACATGGAGGAACATACCGGCACATATTAGATGGCATGTTTCCAAGAAGTTGTAAACATACAATATGCCATAGATATTGCTAGTTAACCAACCATGTTGCTTTCTACATCTAAAAACAAATAAATTGGTAATAGTAAAATTATACTCTATGGCAAGATGTATGAATATTATTATACTAGTCGTAAAGTTGTACTGCAAAGTCTAATAACTGAAGAGTATTACTTATAAAACTTAATTCTGATTTCAGAGGCTCAAATATTTCTTAGCTAACTATAGAAAAGTGTATCTTGTTCCTTTTCTTTTGTTAGAAAGCTGTTTTGGGCATACGGGAAAAAATATTGATCCACAGAGTTTGATAGACTTCTAAGATCATGTAGGATTTTAAGTTAAGCTATAACTTATAGAAATTTTGTCTAAAACGTATTCTCTAAAATTATATTCTATTTACTTATAATCTCCTTTCAATTTTTCAATAAAAAAGAAGTTAACCAGTCTTACATTCAAGCTTATCCAGATTTCCCTATATATTTCCACACTTAATTCTGATTTTCTCCATATGAAAAGTATACATTTTACTAAAGGCAGAATCATATTATCTCAATATGTGATTTTAAGAGTGAAAATTATTTTAAATATATTTAGAATTACATCCAATATTTATTTTGTCTGTTCTAACGTAACACAGACATATCAATAAGATATGATTTATACTCATATAAAACTACCTTGACAGTTACCAATATGTTCATTTTTCCTAGTCAGATATTATTTCACTTTACTATTCATTTGATGGTTAGTGATAGGAAATACCATTCCCATGTAACAGTCAGGTCACAGGCTGTCTCATGAAAAAATCCAAATGGCTAACCCAGTGCTGTGATTCTTTCAGGACTGAGTCTAGAAATCTGTTTCTATGTGTTTCAGCAGCCCAGTCACGGATACTTTGTTATTTTGAGGATTTCTCAATCTGGGTTATTCTCTGCATTCAGATTCATGAGCTTTATATCTTCCCCAATGTTTCAGAATTGTTTATCAGTCAGTGACATCATTGTTAGTCAAGGATCTCCAGATAAAACATAAGGAATAGATCCAATAGCCTACTTGGAGTTTTATACATCCTATTTATGAACCATCATCCCTTTATGTCTGTAGGTCCGTGTGGAGAGAGATGCTTTTAGTTGAAGACAAAATAAGAGAGTGTCACTTTGGGTTCCTCATGCCAATAGATTAAAAACACGGAAAGTGGTGATCATACCTTCAGGGTTATTTGGGAGGTGATGTTTCTTCTCCATAATGAGGACAGGAAAGAGGATGTGCAACTCATAGTTGATCAAATGAAGCATCTTTCTATTCTCCCATTCCCAGTAATTTAACTGTTAATTGGCTAGTAGAGCAACTGTAGCCTGATAAATTCATGGTAATGGGCTGGTGGGCTACAGTCCACAGGGTCACAAAGAGTCAGACAGTAGAGAACCATGCACACAAAAGGTTCCCTGGTGGCTCCCTGAGCATTTATAATGCTCAGATATAATGAATTTTCCACTGCATTTAAAAATAAGTACAGATTTTAGAAAAATTGGGTTTGTCAATGAAATAGTTGTAGTACAACAAAAATCAGAAAAAATTAACTGTATTTACAAATACTAAATCATGTTTCATAAAGTGTTTATTTTTATATCACTGATACACAAAAAACTTTAATAAAAAGGATGACAGTAATATTTCATTAGAAATTATTTTCAGGATAATCCTGATTAATTTTAAAGAAAAGTACAAAGAACAATACAACTGGCAGGAAAAATTTAAAAATGCATTTAAGGTCATAAATGATGTGTATGAAATACAAACCTGGTTCTTTAAATAGAAAATCCAAGTCCCTATTTATCTAAATTGTTAAGAACACATAACACATGAGAAAATAGAAGAGATGTTAAAAGTATTCCTCTTAGTCTAGTGGTAAATATACACCCACCCTGCTGGGAATAGAATGAGCTATGATAAACCTATATTCTTTGAAAGTTTTCAAGAGCTGTCAGTCAGACTAAAGAAAACAGTCATTGAGAAGTGATAGTCATAGCTTACATGTATTTCTCACATTTTATCAATAACATAATGTGATTTGAGGCTCTCTGAAGGGCAGAGTTCGACAGCATAGTGTTAGAGAGATTCAACCTTAATACTGTAAATTTAGCATTTCCAAAATTTCCCATATTTTGCTTTCGATGATCTGGATTTCATTGTTCAAAAGTTTTCTTGTTTGTTTGATTTCTGTTTTTGTATGTCTGTGAATATAACTTCAAGTAAGTAACTATAAGTAAGAAGTACAGCTATAGAAGATAAATGGTTTTATTCTTCTTGGCCCAGAAATGGGACCCAAACAGGAAAATTCATGAGACTGCTGCTCATATATGACTGTGATTTTCTTAATATCCCTGCTTGTGGCTCAAATGGAACTTTTTATTGATGTTATCAATAATAATTTCATTGGGAAGAACATGTCTCCTAGGGCTGCATATAATGAAACAGTGGATAAAGCACAGTTTCTGTACTTCATCTTCTTTTCTGCAAGAGACTTAAGTTGTTGACACAGGAAGATAGAAAGTCTAGGAACACTATGATATAGAATACTATAATGAATGATTGATTGCCTTAATTAGGTGGCTGGTTGAGTGCTTAAGTATTTGTTTAAGTAAATAATTTAGTAAGTTGTCATTCTAACAATGAGGCCAAAATAGATATTCATTTTTCAAATCCTATTTGTCCCTCCAGAAGAAACTGAAGTGTTAAAAAATCTCTGCTGTTGCATTAGTTTCTTGAGACAGGTGTTTAAGAATAGTTTCTTAGAGTGAGGCTCATCATTACATAGAATTTCACTGAGAATGTTAGAAATAAAAACCTTTTATTAGAGTCAGTCAAAGTTCTTTATGAAAATGACTTGTTATTTCTATTGAATCAAGTAAAGAAATTCAAACTTTATTTTTTTGCAAGTAGCAGAAGATGCCCATATGCCCCTTTACTGTGAAGAAAGCTTTGACTGATTCCAATTTTTAGAAATCTCCTTTTTAAGAAAATGCCAAGGAGCTCTCTCTGTTGAGATGAAAAAAAATTTCCTCTGCAAATATTAGTAATTTCTTGATAAAAGCATCTACAATAGTGGAAACTTTTAAAAAATTTCTCATGAGTTATTAATAGAATGTACAAAATTTTAAATTCATTAACTATAATAGCAATAATATGTCAAGTTTCTCTCATAGTTGAGATTTGGAAAGTCACAGTAGATGCTCTTATTTATACCTCTTACAGTGAGAGCCCATGCTTCCCCATGGTGTGCAGTCTTCTTTGTCTCAGTAGACACTGATTTTAGTGTGTTCTTGAAAATGTCTGAGTTATGATTATCAACATTTTCAAAATTCTGAAAAGAAAAAAAAAGAGAATCCTGGTGTTCTACATCCAAGTAATATGCCATTTAGGTATGAAAACAAAGAGCATACACACTCAAAAATAATTTTATCTCCAGTAAATTGTAGGAAGTGCAAAAATAATTTTATGTGAAGATGTAAAGGACTGAATAGGAAAAGTATTCTCTAAGGAAAAAAAAATCAAGATACTTATACTATATGAATTTAAAATGTAGTAAAAACTACAATAATTAACAGAATGTGATACATTTTTAAGTATAGGAAATAGAACAATGGACTAGAATAGGTTGTGCAGAAATAGACTCAAGTATATGTTATTTGTTGATATTTGACTAAAGAACAAATGAATTTAGTAGAGAAGAAAAGAGGAAGGGCTGGAATGAGATTTAAAAAGACGGATGAAAGATGGAAAAGTGAATTGAAATGTTGATAAAATTTATCATCACTAATGGAATGAAGTTGAAATCAACAGAAGATATCTTTAGTCATATAAACTAGAAAGGCTAACATAGAAAAATAAAGAGAATGTCAAATGTTTTGAATATGGAAAATGCAGAAAACTTTTACTCACTGATAGTGGGTAGAAAAGTGGTATAACCAGCTAGGGAACTAACTGGCAATTTCTTAGAAAGTTAAATATGTACCTGTTTTCAGTTCAGTTCAGTAAAGTTGCTCAGTTGTGTCTGACTCTCTGCGACCCCATGGACTGAAGCACGCCAGGCTTTCTTGTCCATCACCAACTCCCGAATCTTGCTCAAACTCATGTCCGTTGAGTCGGTGATGCCTTCCAACCATCTCATCCTCTGCCGTCCTCTTTTCCTGCTGCTGTCAATCTTTCCCAGCATCAGGGTCTTTTCCAAGGAGTCAGTTCTTCACATCAGGTGGCCAAAGTATTGCAGTTTCAGCTTTAGCAACAGTCCTTCCAATGAGTATTCAAGACTGATTTCCTTTAGGATGGACTAGTTGGATCTCCTTGTAGTCCAAGGGACTCTCAAGAGTCTTCTCCCACACCACAGTTCAAAAGCATCAATTCTTTGGTTGCTCAGCTTTCTTTATAGTCCAACTCTCACATCCAAACATGACTACTGGAAAAACCATAACTTTGACTAGTCAGATATAAGTTGGCAAAGTAACGTCTCTGCTTTTTAATAAGCTATCTAGGTCGGTCATAACTTTTCTGCCAAGGAACAAGCATCTTTTAATTTCCTGGCTGCAGTCACCATCTGCAATGATTTTGGAACCCAAGAAAATAAAGTCTGCCACTGTTTTCCACCTTTTGCCATGAAGTGATGGGATCATATGCCATGATCTTAGTTTTCTGAATGTTGAGTTTTAGGCCAACTTTTTCACTCTCCTTTTCACTTTCAAGAGGTTCTTTACTTCTTCACTTTCTGTCATAAGGGTGGTGTCATCTGCATATCTGAGGTTATTCATATTTCTCCCAGCAATCTTGATTCCAGCTTGTGCTTCATCCAGTCCGGCATTCCAGCAATTAAATAATCTGCTCATTTATTTGAGATAAATTAAAATACACAAACACAAACATATTCAAGAATGTATTCAAATTCAGATAAAGAAATATAGATAAACTTCTGTGTTTGAATGTTGTTGTTTAGTCACTAAGTCCTCTCTGACTCTTTGGGACCCCATGGACTGTAGACTACCAACCTTCTCTTTCCATGGTATTTCCCAGCAAAAATACTGGAGTGAGTTGCCATTTCCTTCCCCAGGAAATCTTCCTGATCCAGGGATCAAACCTGCATTTCCTGCATTGGCAGGTGAATTCTTGACCACTGAGCCTCCAGGAAGCCCATGTTTGAGTACCTTGTATCAGCTGAAAGAACACTGGATCAAATGCAACTTCAATTAATTTAAAAATCTATATGTGGGTGAAAGGTAAACAGAAGACTAGATACTGTATGATTTCATTTGTTGTTTATAACATCAGCCTATATTGAGGTGACAGATCAGAAAGATGGTGGAGTTTGGTTGACTGGGTAGACTTGACCAGACATTGTCAGAAAGGGACTCTCTGTAGTGATTACCTTGCTTTGTAGCCTGTTTTAGGGTGGATGAAACAGTATAATGTTTTCAAATCATATTGAACTAAACATTTGAGATATTTACATTTCATTGTATTTATGCTGACTTCCCTGGTGGCTCAGCCGGTAAAGCGTCTGCCTACAATGCAGGAGACCCGGGTTCAATCCCTGGGTCAGGAAGATCTCCTGGAGAAGGGAATGGCAACCTACTCCAGTATTCTTGCCTTGAAAATCCCATGGGCTGAGGAGCCTGGTTAGGCTACAGACCATGGGGTCACAAAGAGTCAGATATGACTGAGTGACTTCATGTTCACGTTCATACTATTAACAAATAATAAAATGTTTAAAAATAAAAGAGAAAATTGTAAATCTTATTTGAGTGAGTTTAACATACATTTTAAAAATACCAGCTCATATGATAAAAAAGATTATTATCAGTCTTTAAAATATGTCTTTCCAAATCTGATAGTAGTCTTATATAATTCACCTGAGGTGTTCCAGGAAAAGTCTCTCAGTTATTACAGTATTATATTGTATGATATTGTATATCATCATGTGAAACCAAACCCAAGTGGTTTCCCATTACATCTTATTTATATCTAATATATTTATTTTTAAATTTTTTTACAAAAGTGATTTGGTGAGAAAAATGTAAACAAATTAAAAAAATCAATAGGAAATCCCATGCTCTGACAGAGACTCGCCCATGAATAATCATCAAAATTTTTCTACAGGCGTCTAGCAACTATTTTATTAGTTACTATTATTACTACAGGTCTTTTCTTTTTAGGAGTCACTGGGATAATTAAACAGCCGAGTCATGTCTTACAGCCTAACCCTTTAATTACACAGAGGATCCTTATAATTTCACTTTTCACCCTTCACTGCATTTTACAGAATATTTTCCTCAACTCTTCTCTGGAGATAGAAACCATTGCTTACCTGCTAGCTCAAAGACTGCAGGTGCTACAAGTGAGTAATTGAAAGTGATTTGTGAGCACTTTCTGACACATAATTTATGTTGTCTCTTCGGTCTGTCATCTCAGTGTCTCACTCTTTCCTATCCTTAGTCTTGTCTCACTCCTCCCTATCGTAGTCTTAGTCTATAATAAAATTTGATCATGTAGTTCTGCTTTGTAACCTTTATATATATATATATATATTTCCTACATTTTGACCAGTGTTGTAACTACCTTCAGCAACCAATTAGATTCTTTTAATTCCTACTCATTTATGGGGGTTTATAAAAATACCTGTTCAGATTAGATGATCTGATAGTTGTATTTGCAAGAAAGATATATGTTTTTTTTTTTTTAACCGCACATAGAAAATAATGTTTAAAAATAAAGGAGAAGATACGGCTTTATCTGTTTCACAATCAAATTCTGAATTGGAAAATTTTATTCAGTTTTATGAAAAACCAGTCCCATTAATTGTCCTATTTTAGAGGTAATATTGAGATCAATATTACTTGTTCTATATGTTTTAATATTTTCAGTAACATTTATGCATATTTTGTGTCAGGTCACCAAGTATCAGAATATTTTTATTTGGAATATAGTTAGTTATATATGTTCAATTATAAAAGAAATAGAATAAACCCATTTTAAAATGATGTAGGTCATAACTTGCTACAGGAGAATCAGAAGGAATTTTGGTGGGTCTTCAACCAACTACCAAGGATTAGAGTAAACAATGATTTAAGTGTAACATCTCCCTTTCAGTTACTTCTACTCATCTGCCTGAATAAGAGAAAATACTCTGCTACAGTAACGAAAGAATTCATAGTCTCCAATGCAGTCACACAATTGACACTATTAGACTTCGGTCAGTGGAAATGTTCATGTTGGGGAAAATAAAACACAGAAGAAGATCCTGTTTTTGACTGAAAGTGAAGATACTACATATATTAGTTTTTGTTTTTGTTTCTTTTTTGCTGCAAAACAAATGAAACCAATCTAGTGACCTGTATCAACATACATGTATCAATAATTTCATACAATTTTTGTTGCCTGGGAATCTGGCTGTGACTTAGCTGGATCCTCTATGAAGGATCTCACCCAGCTGTGAGCAGTGTGTTACCAAGGCTGGGTTTGCGTCAGAGGCTTGCCTGGAGAAGGATGTTTCTAAATTCTCTTAGTGTGTTGGAGAATTAATATCTTTGGGTTTGTATTACTTGTGACAGCTTATTTCTTCTGATAGCTTATTTCTTCAAAACTAACAATGGTGGAAAAGATTTTAGAAAGGTGAGTGTAATCACATACACATAATTAATGCCTTTGCTGTATTCTACAGGTTGGAAACAAATCATAGACTCCATTTACACTCAAAATAACTGAATTACACAATGTGTGAACACCAGGAGATGGAAAACACCTGCCATGAGATCCACCTGCCATGCAATAATTACTGTATTTGTGTTTAAATGATTGTGAAAGAACACTCTAATTTCATCAGTAAGGTATCTTAACAATCAGAGAATTTTGTTAGACTCCTGGTCATCATTCTAAAGTTAATGGTTTTGAGCCATGAAGGAGCCTGGCTCAGTGTTAGTGATTTTTTTTCCATTAATTTGATCAATATAGCTGAGAAACTTTGGATAAGTGCTTTCTGAGTGAGAGAACAAACCTGTAACATGGGCCAAAAAGCCAATCTTAAATAGCCCTTTTAGGAATTCAGTTCAGTTCAGTCAGTCATGTCTGACTCCTTGTGACCCCATGAATCGCAGCCCGGCAGGCCTCCCTGTCCATCACCAACTCTCGGAGTCCACCCAAACCCATGTCCATCGAGTCAGTGATACCATCCAACCATCTCATCCTCTGTCGTCCCCTTCTCCTCCTGCCCTCAATATTTCCCAGCATCAGGATCTTTTCAAAAGAGTCAGTTCTTCGCATCAGGTGGCCAGAGTATTGGAGTTTCAGCTTTAGTATCAGTCCTTCCAATGAACACCCAGGACTGATCTCCTTTAGAATGGACTGGTTGGGTCTCCCTGCAGTCCAAGGGACTCTCAAGAGTCTTCTCCAACACCACAGTTCAAAAGCACCAATTCTTTGGCACTCAGCTTTCTCCACAGTCCAACTGTCACTTTCGTGCATGACCACTGGAGAAACCACAGCCTTGACTAGATGGACCTTTGTTGACAAAGTAATGTCTCTGCTTTTTAATATGCTGTCTATGTTGGTCATGGAGAAGGCAATGGCACCCCACTCCAGTACTCTTGCCTGGAAAATCCCATGGGCGGAGGAGCCTGGTAGGCTGCAGTCCATGGGGTTGCTAAGAGTCGGACATGACTGAGCGACTTCACTTTTACTTTTCACTTTCCTGCATTGGAGAAGGAAATGGTAACCCATCCAGTGTTCTTGCCTGGAGAATCCCAGGGAAGGGAGAGCCTGGTGGGCTGCCGTCTGTGGGGTCACACAGAGTCGGACTCGACTGAAGCGACTTAGCAGCAGCAGCAGCAGCAGGTTGGTCATAACTTTCCTTCCAAGGAGTGTCTTTTAATTTCATGGCTGCAATCACCATCTGCACTGATTTTGGAGCCCAGAAAAATAAAGTCAGCCACTGTTTCCGCTGTTTCATCATCTATTTGCCATGAAGTGATGAGACTGGATGCCATGATCTTAGTTTTCTGAATGTTGAGCTTTAGGCCAACTTTTTCACTCTCCTCTTTCACTTTCATCAAGAGACTCTTTAGTTCTTCTTCACTTTCTGCCATAAGGGTGGTGCCATCTGCATATCTGAGGTTATTGATATTTCTTCCAGCAATCTGAATTCTAGCTTGTGCACAATCCAGCCCAGCATTTCTCATGATGTACTTTGCATATAAGTTAAATAAGCAGGGTGACAATATTCAGCCTTGATGTGCTCCTTTTCCTATTTGGAACCAGTCTGTTGTTCCATGTCCAGTTCTAACTGTTGCTTCCTGACCTGCATACCTGTTTCTCAAGAGGCAAGTCAGGTGGTCTGGTATTCCCATCTCTTTCAGAATTTTCCACAGTTTATTGTGATTTAGGAATTACCAGGGTTAATAAGTTGATTAAAAAAAAACAAAAACTATCTGGAACAAGAGTGAGAGTAGAAATATTCTGTCCAGATGAAAGACAGTCATGGTAAGCATCAATAAGGTAGTAAATCAAGCAGTTTTGTTTCAGCTTTCCTTAGGAAGAAGATAGGTACTAGAAGGATGTCATAGTTATATTCAGTCTTGAAATCCACAAATACTGGAGTGGCACCATGCTAATGACTTCTCATCTATTTCCCTCTGATAATATCTATTCTAAAGGGCCAGGTCCCTGTGACAAGAATAATATGTAGCTAGAATGTAAAACACTTACTATAGGAAGAGAGCCACAGTTTTATTAAAGAGATTTTTCTCTTCCCCATTTTTTTTTTTTAATTTTAAGTTAACCTCACTGTCATTGGGAACAAAATAGATAAAATATCAAAGAAAATATCTTCTATTTTTGACTTGTTTATTTTACAGAGGCTCTGGCATCTAGAAGGTGAAATTCCATGTAAGGAACTGTAAAGGAAAATTTTTCAAAACAATCTTTCCATGGGCTAGAAGGCAAGCTTGTCTAAGGCAAATCAGTCTGTGGCTCATGGCCAGCCAAACTTTAATGTTGAAGTGACTGGAATTAGCAATGTCTAGCAGCCCTACAGCTGTATTCTTAGAAATATGATGTGAGAAGGAGGGAGACTTTGAATACACACCATAAAGGGATGTAATCAGTTTGGGAGGCAAATTGAGGTCATGGGTCTTCTCAAGAACAAGCTTTCCTATTAAAAACTCAGATTCATTTACTGATATTTGAAAGATAACACTTATATGCACAAAATATCTTAGGCTTTTTAGTAATGTCTATGATTGTAAAAGTGTTCTGAGAACAAAAATATTGAGAAATAATACTTTAAAGAAAAAATATAGATGACATAAATTTAAAATTTATAATTGATAGAATTTATAGCATACATCTAGATGATAGAAAGTACTTTATAATATATATAAATTTATACAATTTAGAAATTCATTAATGATCAGTTCTAAGTAGGAGAAAGGGACGACAGAGGATGAGATGGCTGGATGGCATCACTGACTCAATGGACATGAGTTTGGGTGAACTTCGGGAGCTGGTGATGGACAGGGAGGCCTAACGTGCTGTGATTCATGGGGTCACAAAGAGTCGGACATGACTGAGCGACTGAACTGAACTGAACTGAAGTACATTATAATCCTATGTATGATGTTTTTTGATTCATGGGTTATTTAGGTGTTATTCCAAAGGTACTTTAATTAATTTAATATTTATATCTATGGTTGTCATGAAATTTATTATCTAAAGTCACTTTTAATGTATCCTATTGTATGTCTCTTCATGGATATAAAAGGAGATTATCCCAGTTCACATAAGTATCTAAGTTCACTCTGTGCTTAATAAAGATGTGTTGTTTTTAGAGAACTTTTTAAGTACAATTATATCACATTTTTGAGAACTTCTTTACATATTCAGTTAAAAAACTGATTCACATATGCTTGAAAAGAGTATATCTATATTACAGTCACTGTTATATATATACCAGTTAGGCCAGATGTGTTGTGCTTTGCAAATGTTGTCACACCCAAACTATTGTTCGTTTGGCTTTTTGTCTGCTTCAATTTTGTTTTTTGAGCATGGTTTATAAGCATATGTTTATCCTACCTCTAAAATTTTTCTTAACAAAGAGGTATAATTATATAATATTACTATGGAAACACCACTTTGTGGGTAATATTTGCTATATATTCTATCCTTTTTGATTTTTTTTTTTTTACCTCTGCTGTATGCTTTTTTTAAATTTAAATTTATTTATTTTAATTAGAGGCTAATTACTTTACAATATTGTATTGGTTTTGCCATACATCAACATGAATCCGCCATGGGTGTACACATGTTCCCAATCCTGAACCCCACTCCCACCTCCCTCCCCATACCATCCCTCTGGGTCATCCCAGTGCACCAGCCCCAAGCTTCCTGTATCCTGCATTGAATGCTTTTAAAAAAAATTTATTTATTTTAACTGGAGGCTAATTACTTTACAATATTGTAGTGGTTTTTTCCCAGGTTTCTCTTCTGAGTTGTGGATGGGTATTTGAAATTTCCTACTTGATCTACACTTGACTGTCTGAAAGCACGTATCATAAACCAGATACATGATGTTACCTCCATAATATTGCTGCTACTTATTTTTAATGATAAATTTAACTTCTTAGTTTCTCAGATGGTGTGGATAACTTATTTCTCTCATAGTACACACTGTATTATCAGAATATAGTATTGCCTCTACCTTCAAAACAGATCCAACTACTTCTCACTGTATTTCTCCTCCAAATTACCATTTTTCTGCCTCCAATTTTTTTTTTACTTATTTATTAAGCATATCTGTCACTGAAATATGATAATATATCTACAAAAATCCCTGAACAGATTTTGAATCCATATATTTTTCACCTGAAAAAGCTAACCAAATCACAAATATTTTACTACATGCATCCTGAGTTCCCTACCCTTGCCCTCTCCCAATCACTAATCACTCAAAAGTAACAGTTACGCAAAATCTATCGGACTTCCCTGGTGGCTTAGATGGTAAAGCATAAAATCTATCACAATCAATTAATGTCACCTACTTATAGAATCTATAACATTGAAATATACGTCATTTTCTCATTTAGATCTCACTGTTGTTGTTTAGCATAAAGTCTGTGATATTTATATGTTGTTGTATGGATCATAGTTGATTTTCATCATTCCATAAAATTCAAATATATAGATATACCACAATTTACTGATTTTTTTTTTTTTTTTGGCTTTCCCGGTGGCTCATTGGTAAGGAGTCTCCCTACAATGCAGGAAACTTGGGTTCGATCCCTGGGTAGGGAAGATCCCCTGGAGGAGGGCTATGGCAACTCACTCCTGAAGAATTCCATGAAACAGGAGCCTGGCAGGCCAAAGTCCATAGGGTCACAAAGAGTCTGCAGTTACTGAGCAGGCATGCATTGATTTGTTTTATATTCATGGACACTGGATTATTTCTAACTTGCATCAAATTAAACTGCTATAAGCATTATTAACCATGAATTTGGGGACACATAGGCATGCATTTTTGTTGGGTGTATTTCTATAAGCAGTATTGTTCAAAGATAAAGTTAATTTGTTGTATCAGGACCCACAAAATGAAGATCGCCCCAGTGGCCCAGGCCACATCACACATTTAAACCTAGGTCAGCCTGCATTTATTAGAAACACCTTCCAAGGAAACCCAAAATACACCAATGACACAACCCCAACTCAGCTTAGACTTGCTGTTACGTCACTTCAGTCGTGCCCGACTCTGTGTGATCCCATACACGGCTCCCACCAGGCTCCCCAGTCCCTGGGATTCTACAGGCAAGAACACTGGAGTGGGTTGCCATTTCCTTCTCCAATGCGTGAAAGTGAAGTCGCTCAGTCGTGTCCGACTCTTCGCAACCCCATGGACTGCAGCCTACCAGGCTCCTCCGTCCATGGGATTTTCCAGGCAAGAGTACTAGAGTGGGTTGCCATTGCCTTCGCTGCAGCTTTAGCTTATCTTACTGTAAAAATAGGCCCACTCCATTGTTCTTTCCTGGAGAATCCCAGGGACGGGGGAGCCTGGTGGGCTGCTGTCTTTGGGGTCGCACAGAGTCGGACAAGACTGCAGCGACTTAGCAGCAGCAGCAGCAGCATTAAAAGAAAATGCTGACCTCCTTGCCAAAGTGCTCTGCTTCTGCATTGTCTCTTCTAATGCTCTGTAGACTCGCTGTTGCCCCAGATCCTTCAGAAAGAGGGCTGTGCTGCTTGTTATCCCAATCTATGGATTGTTTTTTCTTGAATGAAAGATGTAAAAGTAACAACTATATTTTGGGCAGCAAAGTGGAACCCACAGAAAGCTGTTGAATAGTCTGGAGATGGCTCCTAGATAAAGAGTAGGTCCTGTGGATTCTCTCAGATTCATTGCCTGTCTCTGGGTAGTGGGTAAGCTCTTCTCAGATTACACTGCATTTATTTTGTGATCCGAACTTTTCAAACTTATCTTTCGTAATACTTTCAGGTCGAAAATTGGGTTTTGAAAGACTCCAGAGTTTTTAGACTGAAACCTAGTGAGCCACCACAGTTGGGTTTGTGGCTGACCTTTTCTGCAAAGTAAGCCCCTTTGGGAGATTTTGACAGGTCTCAGGAACTTTGCACAGGCAACCAGAAAGGGTTGTTGTTTAGTCATTAAGTCATGCCTGACTTTTTTGTGACTCCATGGACTGTAGCCCACCAGGCTCCTCTGTCCATGATTGAACATGTGTCTCCTGCATTGGCAAGCAGATTCTTTACCACTGATCTACCAGAAAAGCGTAGCCAGATAGTGTATGTGTGGGTAAACTAGGGAAGATCTCAAAGGTAAAATAATGGGTATCCCTTGATGTAAGAAAGTAAAATAACAGCAATTGGGGGGCTTACAAAGACTGGGGTAGATCCACAGCATAAAGTGCCTGGGAGACTGGGGGAAATAAAGACAAGAAATCCAGACTTTTTTGAATAACGACATATCAAAATCTAAGTACGCATAAGATGAACTTTTAAATGCCATTCAGTCTGTCACTATATATAAAAAAAAAAAAAATCTTGTGAAAGGAGTAATAGATATGTTGCTAATGGGAATCTTAGAAACCAAAGCCACAAAATTGGTAGGCATACCTTGAGCATTTTAAAGCTGGTAAAGCAGTTTTCATTCCAATCCCAAAGAAAGGCAATGCCAAAGAATGCTCAAACTACCGCCCTGTTGCACTCATCTCACACGCTAGTAAAGTACTGCTCAAAATTCTCCAAGCCAGCCTTCAGCAATATGTGAACTGTGAACTTCCAGAGGTTTAAGTTAGTTTTAGAAAAAGCAGAGGAATCAGAGATCAAATTGCCAACATCTGCAGGATCATCAAAAAGGCAAGAGAGTTCCAGAAAAACATCTATTTCTGCTTTATTGACTATGCCAAAGCCTTTGACTGTGTGGATCACAATAAACTGTGGGAAATTCTGAAAGAGATGGGCATACCAGACCACCTGACTTGCCTCTTGAGAAATCTGTATGCAGGTCAGGAAGCAACAGTTAGAACTGGACATGGAACAACAGACTGGTTCCAAATAGGAAAAGGAGTATGTCAAGGCTGCATATTGTCACCCTGCTTATTTAACTTCTATGCACAGTACATCATGAGAAACGCTGAGCTGGAAGAAGCACAGGCTGGAATCAAGATTGCCGGGAGAAATATCAATAACGTCAGATATGCAGATGACACCACCCTTATGGCAGAAAGTGAAGAGGAAATAAAGAGCCTCTTGATGAAAGTGAAAGAGGAGAGTGAAAAAGTTGGCCTAAAGCTCAACATTCAGAAAAGTAAGATCATGGCATTCAGTCTCATCACTTCATGGGAAATAGATGGGGAAACAGTGGAAACAGTGTCAGAATTTATTTTGGGGGGCTCCAAAATCACTGCAGATGGTGATTGCAGCCATGAAATTAAAAGACGCTTACTCCTTGGAAGGAAAGTTATGAACAACCTAGATAGCATATTCAAAAGCAGAGACATCACTTTGCCAGCAAAGGTTCGTCTAGTCAAGGCTATGGTTTTTTCCACTGGTCACGTATGGATGTGAAAGTTGGACTGTGAAGAAGGCTGAGTGCTGAAAAATTGATGCTTTTGAACTGTGGTGTTGGAGAAGACTCTTGAGAGTCCCTTGGACTGCAAGGAGATCTAACCAGTCCATTCTAAAGGATATCAGTCCTAGGTGTTCATTAGAAGGAATGATACTAAAGCTGAAACTCCAATACTTTGGCCACCTCATGCGAAGAGTTGACTCATTGGAAAAGACCCTGATGCTGGGAGGGATTGGGGGCAGGAGGAGAAGGGGGCAACAGAGGATGAGATGGCTGGATGGCATCACTGACTCGATGGATGTGAGTCTGAGTGAACTCCGGGAGTTGCTGATGGACAGGGAGGCCTGCTGGGCTGTGATTCATGGGGTCGCAAAGAGTCAGACACGACTGAGGGACTGAACTGAACTGAAAGCAGTTAACACCTGACAAATTGCTGAGCTGTGGTGAGTTGGTTAGATTGACACTAGATCACCAAACAACCTCAAGAAAATTTCTTTGCAGTGAAATACACTGTAAAACACCACAACATCCCCAAACCCAGTGACACATCCCTCTTAGGTGTTTTTCTGGCTTCATGATATCCAAGGCTTAGAGAAAGGTGATCCTCAAGTTTAAAAAAATTTAGTGTATTATGCCTGTTGAGTTTGTATCTAAGAACTGTGATCCTAGCTAGCGTAGTTTACTTGGTGGGGCAGGTAAACTGCCCCCTAGATTAGGCTGCTAATGTCGGGGAAGATTTGTGGATGGGGGCTGGTAGGATATCATCCTGCTTATCTATAATGCTAAGTTTTTTTGTCACTTCTTCCTTGGTTACATGGTTAGGAAGTTCTTTCCCACATGAATATCATTACAATTTTTGTCATTTTCTTGTAATTGCTCTATAGTTCATGCATTCCATTTATTTTCTGAAGTATATTTTAATATAAGGAAGGTATTTTTCTCTAATAATTTCAGCACTATTTATGTAGTTCTTTTTTTAACAGTTGCCAGACAATAAACAGTAAAGTGTAAGTATTTATATTGTAAAAAAAAAAAAAAAAAAAGGACTGTGGTCCTAGAAGAAATAGGTATGTATAAAATGGCAAACACTTACTAAGATAGTCTATAATTACAATGGATATTATGAAGAACATTTCAGTTATACAAGATTGTTTATTTAAGAAATACATTTGAACCTAAAAAATGGTACAAACAAACTTATTTACAAAACAGAAATAGAGTCAAAGATGTAGAAAACAAATTTATGATTATCAAGGCAGAAAGCGGAGGATAAATTGGGAGATTGGGATTGACTTGTACATGTGACTATATATGAAATAGATAACTGAGAACCTACTGTAAAGCGCAGGGAACTCTACTCAATACTCTGTAATGACCTATATGGGAAAAGAATCTAAAATATCCATCTATGTATCTGTATGTATGTGTCTCTGTGTAACAGTTGATGGGATCACTAAGAATCAGACATCCAGTTCAGTTCAGTCGCTCAGTCATGTCTGCCTCTTTGCGACCCCATGGACCACAGCACGCCAGGCCTTTCTGTCCATCACCAACTCCCAGAGTTTACTCAAACTCATGTCCATTGAGTAGGTATTGCCATCGAATCATCTCATCCTCTGTCGTCCCCTTCTCCTCCTGCCTTCAATCTTTCCCAGCATCAGGGTCTTTTTATATGAGTCAGCTCTTCACATCAGGTGGCCAAAGTATTGGAGTTTTAGCTTCAACATAAGTCCTTCCAATGAATATTAGGACTGATCTCCTTTAGGATGGACTGGTTGGATCTCCTTGCAGTCCAAGGGACTCTCAAGAGTCTTCTCCAACACCACAGTTCAAAAGCATCAATTCTTCGGTGCTCACCTTTCTTCATAGTCCAACTCTCACATCCATAGATGACTACTGGAAAAACCACAGCCTTGACTAGTCGGACCTTTGTTCACAAAGTAATGTCTCTGCTTTTTAATATGCTATCTGGGTTGGTCATAACTTTCCTTCCAAGGAGTAAGTGTGTTTTAATTTACTGGCTGTAGTCACCATCTGCAGTGATTTTGAAGCCCAAATAAATAAAGTCTGCCACTGTTTCCATTATCTCCCCATCCATTTGACATTAAGTGATGGGACCAGATGTGATGATCTTAGTTTTCTGAATGTTGACCTTTAAGCCAGTTTTTTCACTCTCATCTTTCACTTTCATCAGGAGGCTTTTTAGTTCCTCTTCACTTTCTGCCATAAGGGTGGTGTCATCTGCGTATCTGAGGTTATTGATATTTCTCCCACCAAACTTGATTCCAGCTTGTGCTTCTTCCAGCCCAGCGTTTCTCATGATGTACTCTGCCTATAAGTTAAATAAGCAGGGTGTCAATATACAGCCTTGACATACTCCCTTTCCTAATCTAACCAGTCTGTTGTTCCATGTCCAGTCCTAACTGTTGCTTCCTGACCTAGATACAGATTTCTCAGGAGGCAGGTCAGACTGCCTGACTGACCTGACTTGACTGTGAGTTTCTGGGAGTCTCTAGCAGAGGCGTGGGTCGGTGGTGGCCTGCTGCTGGGTTAGGGGCACTTATTGCAGCAGTACAATGCATGGGCTCTTTTGAAGGAGGTCACCATTATCTTCATTACCTCCACCATAGTTTGTCCCCAGGTAAATAGCAGCGAGGGAACACAGTTCTACCTATCAATAAAAATTGCATTAAAGATTTACTGAGCATGGCCCTGCCCATCAGAACAAGACCCAGTTTCCCCCTCAGTGAATCTCTCCCATCAGGAAGCTTCCATAAGCCTCTTATCCTTCTCCATTAGAGGGCAGACAGACTGAAAACCACAACCACAGAAAACTAACCAATCCATTCCTATGGACCACAGCCTTGTCTAACTCAATGAAACTATGAGCCATGCAGTGTAGGGCCACCCAAGACGCACAGATCATGGTGGAGAGTTCTGACAAAATGTGGTCCACTGGAGAAGGCGATGGCAAACCGCTTCAGTATTCTTGCCTTGAGAACCCTATGAACAGTGTGAGTCAGATATTACTTCACAAATGAACAACAATGATTCAATTCATTGTATACCTGAAACTAAGACATCATGAATCAACTATACGCCAAGAAAAATTAATCAAAAATAAGTAAAATTTGCTTAAAAGAAGTGCACTTGAAAGCAAGGTTTCCCAAATCAAGCAAATGGGATATCTATTTTAATTGTCATGAAGAAGGCTCCAAAAGACTTCAAGATTCCAAAATAGCTTCCTTGAAAGATTCATTACAAAAAGCTAGTGAAAAATTAGACACATGAAGTGAAGTGAAATGAAAGTCACTCAGGTGTCTGACTCTTTGCTACCCCATGGACTATAATAGTCCATATTCTCCAAGCCAGAATACTGGAGTGGGTAGCCGTTCCCTTCTCTAGGGGATCTTCCAACTCCAGGGATCGAACCTAGGTCTCCCGCATTGCAGGTGTATTCTTTACTGGCTGAGCCACTGGGGAAGCCCAAAAACACATGAGGTACCTAAAACAAAAGACCATAAGACTGACATGACTCCTACTGCTCCACTCTATCCTTCTTTAGCTGAGTACTCCATCTATAAATCCTCTGTCTGAATTACTTTTACACTCTGAAAAGACTACAAGATGGTAAGTAGAAGTCAGATCCTTCCACACTAACTTGGATATTCCTATATCTAATCTCAAAGGAGGGCCTTTTTGGGCCCCTCCTAGTGTTGCTGGTTCACCAAGGGATTCTCCAGTAAATTGTTACCAGATATTCCCTTAACTAGCCAAGGAAAAGTAATATTAAAGGTAATGGAAAGCCTGTTTAAGTTTTGGTAGATAACCAAGCTACACTCCCCAAACCTTACCCGCTTCTGAGCCTGAATATAGGATCCTGCAAAAACTGAAAGAAAGCTACAAAGAGTGAGAATTCTTACCAATGAACAGTAATGCCTGGTGGAGAGAGAAAAATAAGACTTAACATTGTTCTTTCCTTTCTGAATTTGTTGTTGTTGTTAAGTCACTCAATTGTGTCCAACTCCTTGAGATCCCATGGACTGCAGCATGCCAGGCTTCCTTGTCTTTCATTGTCTCCCAGAGTTTGCTCAAACTCATGCCATTGAGTCGGTGGTGCCATCAACCATCTCAAGAGTCTTTTCCAACACTATAATTTGAAAGCATCAATTCTTTCCAAATTTAGGCTTCTGTAAATTTGGTTTTGCAGAACTCATTTTCTGGCCAAGCCTTTCTCTCCCAGGAATAGCTGTTACCTTCTGTTTCTGTTGCTTTGTGTCCTGAAAATCAGGCTTGACTTTCTCCTTGCCTGGAGTAGGTTGGTTCCTTTGTATGCAGGCAGCTGAACCAATAGGTTGAGGGCTCCAGAATATGGCCAGAAAGAAACATGGGTTGTATTCCATTCGCAGCTGAAGTTCTACCCACTGTTGACTCAGATAAATTGTTTAAGTCCTTCATTTTGGCTATCTTTGGAAGCAGCTCTGAATCTGGGGTGCACAGTATGCTTGGGAGTTGTTCAGTATTGACAAGGATGTTTGCTGTTTGTTCCTCTCAGAAATACAGAAACTAAGCCAACTGTTTCTCAAGTTCATGTGATTTGGATAATTGTCAAGAAAAAAAACTATATTTATTAAAATAGGCATGTCTTTAGAGTTATCAATATTACATATAATATAGGCAGGCAGTTTTATTCTACCCAGGCTAACTAAAAGTTAAATAAACTCATGTTATCTCTATTACAGAATTTGTCAACAAGAGATAACTTAAAATGATGACTGTTTAATGTCTCATGAAATTCTCATGAGTAAACATAATTGTTAAGAAAAAGTAAATTAATTTGGCAAAACTAATACAATTTTGTAAAGTTTAAAAATAAAAAAAAAAAAAGTAAATTAAATGTAAGATAAAATTTTATAAATAAACTTTCCAACAATTATGCTTTAAGTAAACATAGTTTACCAAATCTTTTTGGTAACTTTGAACTTTGAATTTACACTGAGATAAGTTAAATAAGGGATATTCATGGACCATCTAGATCATTTCCAAATAAGGTAAAATACTGAAATATTAACTACTAAACATATAGAGTTATCTTCCTTTGGCCTCTTTTTATAAATGAACTAAAGACACAGGTTTATTAAATATGTTTTGAGCCATATTAAATAGTTTACTGCAAGAAAGAAAATGCATCTACAAATTATAACATACATTTAAAAATTTGACAATTCTTAGCATAATAGTCCATAATTGCTTGATTTCTAGTTTTTATTAGGAATTAAGAATTCTCTGTGTTAAAAATTCTAATCAAAATATGTAATTAAAACTACTTAGAAATAATAAGAGCTTCCCTATTAACTCAGCTGGTAAAGAATCCACCTGCAATGCAGGAGACCCTGGTTTGATTCCTGGGGTGGGAAGATCCACTGCAGAAGAGATAGGCTACCTCTCTAATATTTGTTGGCTTCCCTGGTGGCTCAGCTGGTAAAGAATCTGCCTGCAATGTCGGAAACAAGGATTCAATACCTGGGTTGGGAAGACCCCTGGAGAAGGGAACAGCTACCCACTCCAGTGTTCTGGCCTGGAGAATTCCATGGACTGTATAGTCCATGGGGGTTGCAGAGTCAGACTGACCAAGCAACTTTCACTTTCAAAAATAATAAGACTTAAAGGAAACAACTATACATGAAAAAATAGAATGACCACTTGTTTCAGAAAGAAAAGAAGACATTGGACAAAATGTGAATGGATATAAAAAAAAAAAAAAGGTTGTAGAAGATTTGTGGAAAAGGAATCTTGAGAAAGGGATTTTATGTGTGGTCAAGTTGGCTATGATTAGAATGGATTTATTTCCATTTTTTTTTAAATTAATTTTTATTTTATTTTTAAACCTTACATAATTGTATTAGTTTTGCCAAATATCAAAATGAATCCACCACAGGTATACATGTGTTCCCCATCCTGAACCCTCCTCCCTCCTCCCTCCCCATACCATCCCTCTGGGTCATCCCAGTGCACCAGCCCCAAGCATCCAGCATCGTGCATTGAACCTGGACTGGCATCTCGTTTCATACATGACATTTCACATGTTTCAATGCCATTCTCCCAAATCTTCCCACCCTCTCCCTCTCCCACAGAGTCCATAAGACTGTTCTATACATCAGTGTCTCTTTTGCTGTCTCGTATACAGGGTTATTGTTACCATCTTTCTAAATTCCATATATATGTGTTAGTATACTGTATTGGTGTTTTTCCTTCTGGCTTACTTCACTCTGTATAATAGGCTCCAGTTTCATCCACCTCATTAGAACTGATTCAAATGTATTCTTTTTAATGGCTGAGTAATACTCCATTGTGTATATGTACCACAGCTTTCTTATCCATTCATCTGCTGATGGACATCTAGGTTGCTTCCATGTCCTGGCTATTATAAACAGTGCTGCGATGAACATTGGGGTACACGTGTCTCTTTCCCTTCTGGTTTCCTCAGTGTGTATGCCCAGCAGTGGGATTGCTGGATCATGAGTTGTCAATATTAAAGGTACAATGCTGTAAGATTAGAATTTGGTTTTCCTTCTTTTAAAAGAACAAAGTCAAAGTGATTCGGAATGTAAAATGATAAGAGAATGTAATATCTGATTTGACTGATGTCAAACGGTCTGAAAGCAGGATTACCGTCAAGATACATGGACTGTTCTTTTAGGACCCCAATTTAAAAAACTATAATGTCTGTAAGAGGCAAAAACCTCAATTTCCTGATGAGACATGTATATATCAGATCAGATCAGATCATATCAGTCGCTCAGTCATGTCCAACTCTTTGCGACCCCATGAATCGCAGCACGCCAGGCCTCCCTGTCCATCACCAACTCCCGGAGTTCACTGAGACTCACGTCCACAAGCCAGTGATGCCATCCAGCCATCTCATCCTCTGTCGTCCCCTTCTCCTCTTGACCCCAATCCCTCCCAGCATCACAGTCTTTTCCAATGAGTCAACTCTTCGCATGAGGTGGCCAAAGTACTGGAGTTTCAGCTTTAGCATCATTCCTTCCAAAGAAATCCCAGGGCTGATCTCCTTCAGAATGGACTGGATGGATTTCCTTGCAGTCCAAGGGACTCTCAAGAGTCTTCTCCAACACCACAGTTCAAAAGCATCAATTCTTCGGCCCTCAGCCTTCTTCACAATTCAACTCTCACATCCATACATGACCACAGGAAAAACCATAGCCTTGACTAGACAGACCTTTGTTGGTAAAGTAATGTCTCTGCTTTTCAATATGCTATCTATGTTGGTCATAACTTTCCTTCCAAGGAGTAAGCGTCTTTTAATTTCATGGCTGCAGTCACCATCTGTAGTGATTTTGGAGCCCAGAAAAATAAAGTCTGACACTGTTTCCACTGTTTCCCCATCTATTTTCCATGAAGTGATGGGACCGGATGCCATGATCTTCGTTTTCTGAATGTTGAGCTTTAAGCCAACTTTTCCACTCTCCACTTTCACTTTCATCAAGAGGCTTTTGAGTTCCTCTTCACTTTCTGCCATAAGAGTGGTATCATCTGCATATCTGAGGTTATTGATATTTCTCCCGGCAATCTTGATTCCAACTTGTGTTTCTTCCAGTCCAGCGTTTCTCAGGATGTACTCTGCATAGAAGTTAAATAATCAGGGTGACAATATACAGCCTTGAAGAACTCCTTTTCCTATTTGGAACAAGTCTGTTGTTCCATGTCTAGTTCTAACTGTTGCTTCCTGACCTGCATACAGATTTCTCAAGAGGCAAGTCGGGTGGTCTGGTATTCCCATCTCTTCCAGAGTTTCCCACAGTTTATTGTGATCCACACAGTCAAAGGCTTTGGCATAGTCAATAAACATGCATACATATGTACATGGATTCACATATATACATTATAAAATATTAGATACCTGAGAAAATAGATGAGAGAAAAGTAAATATGCAATGTAACACACACAGAAACACACACAAACTTAGATTCTAAAAGTATAATATTAGAAGTAATGAAATTAGGCAATGAAATTACACTTTCTGCACTGTATTAACACTGACTTGGCAACTAACTTGATGCACAAGCACCGATTCTTGAAATTATTTACTTTCCTTTTCATGAAAAATGATTTTGTCAAAAATCAAGTGTGTATAAATTCTGGAATCCATAAGGTACTATTGGTAGATTTATTTACCCTAACATGAATACCACACTCTTTTTCCTCTGCAACACTTTTGTAGCCTTAAAATCAGGTTGTATACATCTCTAATCATATTGTTTTATTTTAAGTAATGCATTTCCTACCTGTTTTCTTTTTTATTTCTTCTTTGTTTCTGGGGATTACTTTTCTTAACATTTAAAAGATTAACTTGGAATTTGTTGAGTTTGATATCATTTTCCATTTCTCTCATTCAATATGTCCTTTCTCCTGATTATTTTGGATTTAATTTGTTTCATTTTCTGGCATCTTAAGACAAAAACTTAGATTAAAGCTTGGATCTAACTTAGGTTGAAATTATATTACATTAGGATTGGAACAGTTTTATGCTTATTTCCAGTAGTACCTGGATATCTGTCTTTGGCTTGGTCAAGAAAAATTCTGTGGACTAACTAACCACTGTGCTGAGTAAAATCAGAACTTTTCAGCTGACATCCTGGGTCATTTTGTTTCATGAGGACTCTCACTATGTGTAGCTGATTTGTCCGCCTGGCTGGACTACATGACCAGAAAGGCATAAAAAGACATATTGATAGTTTTCTCATTTTCCCTCTGGGAAAGTTCCACATTGAGCTTTTCCAAAATCAATATGTATCAGAACACATTTTGGCAGTTTAATCTTGAGAAAAATTGCCCTTTATGAATGATAATGAATAATAAATTTTTAAGGACACAGCATAGTGCTGTATCTCAAATGGTCAACAGAGATATAGACCATCCATCTTCTTGTAAATTTTATTTTGTACATTCTGGTTTTCTTAATTTTTATTGAGAAGAAATTTTTAATAATGTCTTACATACATTCCATGCTTGGACAAAAATTAACATTTGACCATTTTAGCAGTATTTTTGAAATCGGTATTTTCTAATAGATTTCTTATCTTAAAATAACTTGCAGGATTTAAATGTGCTAAGATTTAATCTGAGACATTTTTTAAGAATAAGAATTCCTGTGAATAAATTTAATTATTATTTCTTAAATTTAATATAAAATAACCTCTTGTCTTGTAAAACATGTCAGTTTCAAAGCTGGTCTGGAATACTTTTATACCAGAAAGCTATTATATACATATTAAAATGTATATGAATTAATTAGGTTGCAAAAATTGTACAAATCAAAAATATTTTAAATATTCTTATGACAATAGTGAAGATACTCTAAGATTTCAACAAAGTATAGTTTTATTCTCTATTTTTTTGTAGATCTGTGGGCTAAAATAAGTTAGTGAAGACAGACTTTCACTGCATTTCAGCTTTAAACCTTTCAGATTTGCTCCTCCCTCTGAGTCTCAAGGGGCTTCCCTGGTGGCTCAGATGGTAAAGCATCTGTCTGCAATACAGGAGACCCGGGTTTGATCCCTGGGTTGGGAAGATCCCCTGGAGAAGGAAATAGCAATCCACTCCAGTACTATTGCTTGAAAAATCCCATGGACAGAGGAGCCTGGTAGGCTACAGTCCATGGGGTTGCAAAGAGTCAGACACGACTGAGGTAAGACAGTGAACAGCCCTTCATTCTAATCTCAAAGGAGAAATGTTAATAGGTGCTGTTTCCAGTGTCAACTTCACATACAATCCTTTGAAGTCTTTACAGGTACCATTCA
Organism: Bos mutus; assembly: GCF_027580195.1. Lineage (NCBI taxonomy): Eukaryota > Metazoa > Chordata > Mammalia > Artiodactyla > Bovidae > Bos > Bos mutus. Next base: position 98,516,674 of record NC_091624.1, on the reverse strand, counting down.
GGGACCTTGGATCAAAAGATTAAAGGAAAAAAAATATATAAAAGCAAAGAAGCTCCCTTTTACCCTAGATTTTGTGAAAATGATATTTCCTGTTTGAGGTCAAAATGTGTCTTCTTTTTTTAAATCTTCGTTGTTGTCATGTTTGTACAGATTGAATAGTTCTTAAAAGAACTATTTCTAGATGGCTTTCTTTTTTGCCAGAGACAAACTTTGCACTAGAGATATAATAGTTTATAAGCACGATTATTAATTTTACTCTTCAAGGGTATGGGGGTTACAGTTTGATAAGTTGCAAGTAGTCATGTTTAGACACATATCCTTGTGATAAAATAGAGACAGATTTGAATCTAAAGTTAATCTTGGGTTCATTAACTTATTGCCAATGCTTTAAGTATAGGAGAAGGCTCTTGAGAGTCCTTTGCACTGCAAGGAGATCCAACCAGTCCATCCTAAAGAAAATCAGTCCTAATATTCATTGGAATGACTGATGTTGAAGCTGAAACTCCAATATTTTGGCCACCTGATGCGAAGAGCTGACTCATTTGAAAAGACCCTGATGCTGGGAAAGATTGAAGGCTAGAGGAACAGGGGATGACAGAGGATGAGATGGTTGGATGGCATCACCAAGTCAATGGACTTGAGTTTGAGTAAACTCTGAGAGTTAGTGATGGACAAGGAGGCCTGGTGTGCTGCAATACATGGGATCTCAAAGAGTCAGACACGACTAAGAAACTGAACTGAACTGAACTTATATTTTGGGGCATCAATTTTCTCCACTTTAAAGGTAGATAATAATATTTCCGTTAAAATGTTACATTGGCAGTTTGATTATATAATGTAGAAAACGTAGAGTAAATGTGGAATGCTTGCCACATAGTAAGTTATCAGTAAGAAGATTAACTTTAAATACATCATTCTTCTTTATCACTGTCATCACCATTAGTTGTCTCAGTTTTGTAGTATACAGTAGTTTATCTGTAATAGTTTAGAATTGGGACTTAGTACTAGATGTGAGAGATATGTTACTATTACTGCAATAATTTGATGACCTTAGCATAAAATAATACATACAAATTTTGATTATTCACATTTCAATTTTATAGGAAGTTTTATATATCTCTCTCTATATATATATATATCTCAAATTAGATCAATTTAATATTTTCTACATAAACATATAAAGATGTTAGTCAAATAATACAAAGGTACTTATCATTACTTTTGTATTTTATCTTTCTTCTTGCATTTGATCTATGGTAACTTTTAAGACTTTCATTTTTTTTGTTTCTCACGTTAAGATATTATTTCACTTTTTAATAGGTTAAAGCTGAGGGACACTGAGAGAGTAAACTAAATGAATATCAAGATCTCTGATCTGAAAAGTCTTAAGTCAGAAAGTCACATATACTCTAATAGCACATACTTTTGTCTTTAGCACTTACATAGCATTGTCCTCTGGTAAATTACAATCTGTTTATGGGATATACAGCAGAAGGAATGGTACAAACCATTAGCTGTAGAAGGAAGAGATTTGTCTTTCTTTTTCACTATTGTATATTTAAAGTTCACATTCTTTTTCTTATATCATATTTTTATAAAGTTCTTACATATATTTTTTAATTTAAATTTATTCATTTTAATTGGAGGCTAATGACTTTACAATATTATATTGGTTTTGCATACATCAACATGAATCCACCATGTGTGTACACGTGTTCCCAATCCTGAACCCCTCTCCCACCTCCTTCCCCATACCATCCCTCTGGGTCATCCCAGTGAACCAGCCCCAAGCATCCTGTATCCTGCATCAAACCTGGACTGGCAATTCATTTCCTGTATGATATTATACATGTTTCAATGCCATTCTCCCAAATCATGCCCCCTCCTCCCTCTCCCACAGAGTCCAAAAGACTGTTCTATACATCTGTGTCTCTTTTGCTGTCTTGCATACAGGGTTATCCTTACCATCTTTCTAAATTCCATATATATGTGTTAGTATACTGTATTGGTGTTTTTCTTTCTGTCTTACTTCACTCTGTATAATAGGCTCCAGTTTCAACCACCTCATTAGAACTGATTCAAATGTATTCTTTTTAATGGCTGAGTAATACTCCCTTGTGTATATGTACCACTGCTTTCTTATCCATTCATCTGCTGATGGACATCTAGGTTGCTTCCTAACAACTAATCTCAAAAATATACAAGCAACTCCTGCAGCTCAATTCCAGAAAAATAAAGGACTCAATCAAAAAATGGGCCAAAGAAATAAATAGACATTTCTCCAAAGAAGACATACAGATGGCTAACAAACACATGAAAAGATGCTCAACATCACTCATTATCAGAGAAATGCAAATCAAAACCACTATGAGGTACCATTTCACGCCAGTCAGAATGGCTACAATCCAAAAGTCTACAAGCAATAAATGCTGGAGAGGGTGTGGAGAAAAGGGAACCCTCTTACACTGTTGGTGGGAATGCAAACTAGTACAGCCACTATGGAGAACAGTGTGGAGATTCCTTAAAAAACTGGAAATAGAACTGCCTTATGATCCAGCAATCCCACTGCTGGGCATACACACTGAGGAAACCAGAATTGAAAGAGACACATGTACCCCAATGTTCATCGCAGCACTGTTTATAATAGCCAAGACATGGAAGCAACCTAGATGTCCATCAGCAGATGAATGGATAAAGTTCACATTCTTGATCACTTTCTTGTTAGCACTATTTGGAGCTCATATGTAAAGTCAAGCTTCCATTTCTTCCACCTTTCCTGAAATCATTTTAATGAGTACTTTTTTTCCTTTTTTTTTTAAATTTTATTTTATTTTTAAACTTTACATAATTGTATTAGTTTTGCCAAATATCAAAATGAATCCGCCACAGGTATACCTGTGTTCCCCATCCTGAACCCTCCTCCCTCCTCCCTCCCCATACCATCCCTCTGGGTCGTCCCAGCACACTAGCCCCAAGCATCCAGTATCGTGTATCGAACCTGGACTGGCAACTCATTTCTTACATGATATTTTACATGTTTCAATGTCATTCTCCCAAATCTTCCCACCCTCTCCCTCTCCCACAGAGTCCATAATACTGTTCTATACATCAGTGTCTCTTTTGCTGTCTCGCATAATCGGGTTATTGTTACCATCTTTCTAAATTCCATATATATGCGTTAGTATACTGTATTGATGTTTTTCCTTCTGGCTTACTTCACTCTGTATAATAGGCTCCAGTTTCATCCACCTCATTAGAACTGATTCAAATGTATTCTTTTTAATGGCTGAGTAATACTCCATTGTGTATATGTACCACAGCTTTCTTATCCATTCATCTGCTGATGGACATCTAGGTTGCTTCCATGTCCTGGCTATTATAAACAGTGCTGCGATGAACATTGGGGTACACATGTGTCTTTCCCTTCTGGTTTCCTCAGTGTGTATGCCCAGCAGTGGGATTGCTGGATCATAAGGCAGTTCTATTTCCAGTTTTTTAAGGAATCTCCACACTGTTCTCCATAGTGGCTGTACTAGTTTGCATTCCCACCAACAGTGTAAGAGGGTTCCCTTTTCTCCACACCCTCTCCAGCATTTATTATTTGTAGACTTTTGGATTGCAGCCATTCCGGCTGGTGTGAAATGGTACCTCATAGTGGTTTTGATTTGCATTTCTCTGATAATGAGTGATGTTGAGCATCTTTTCATGTGTTTGTTAGCCATCTGTATGTCTTCTTTGGAGAAATGTCTATTTAGTTCTTTGGCCCATTTTTTGATTGGGTCGTTTATTTTTCTGGAGTTGAGCTGTAGGAGTTGCTTGTATATTTTTGAGATTAGTTGTTTGTCGGTTGCTTCATTTGCTATTATTTTCTCCCATTCTGAAGGCTGTCTTTTCACCTTGCTAATAGTTTCCTTTGATGTGCAGAAGCTTTTAAGGTTAATTAGGTCCCATTTGTTTATTTTTGCTTTTATTTCCAATATTCTGGGAGGTGGGTCATAGAGGATCCTGCTGTGATGTATGTCAGAGAGTGTTTTGCCTATGTTCTCCTCTAGGAGTTTTATAGTTTCTGGTCTTACGTTTAGATCTTTAATCCATTTTGAGTTTATTTTGGTGTATGGTGTTAGAAAGTGGTCTAGTTTCATTCTTTTACAAGTGGTTGACCAGATTTCCCAGCACCACTTGTTAAAGAGATTGTCTTTAATCCATTGTGTATTCTTGTCTCCTTTGTCAAAGATAAGGTGTCCATATGTGCGTGGATTTATCTCTGGGCTTTCTATTTTGTTCCATTGATCAATATTTCTGTCTTTGTGTCAGTACCATACTGTCTTGATAACTGTGGCTTTGTAGTAGAGCCTGAAGTCAGGTAGGTTGATTCCTCCAGTTCCATTCTTCTTTCTCAAGATCGCTTTGGCTATTTGAGGTTTTTTGTATTTCCATACAAATTGTGAAATTATTTGTTCTAGCTCTGTGAAGAATACTGTTGGTAGCTTGATAGGGATTGCGTTGAATCTATAAATTGCTTTGGGTAGTATACTCATTTTCACTATATTGATTCTTCCAATCCATGAACATGGTATATTTCTCCATCTATTAGTGTCCTCTTTGATTTCTTTCACCAGTGTTTTATAGTTTTCTATATATAGGTCTTTAGTTTCTTTAGGTAGATATATTCCTAAGTATTTTATTCTTTCCATTGCAATGGTGAATGGAATTGTTTCCTTAATTTCTCTTTCTGTTTTCTCATTATTAATGTATAGGAATGCAAGGGATTTCTGTGTGTTGATTTTATATCCTGCAACTTTACTATAGTCATTGATTATTTCTAGTAATTTTCTGGTGGAATCTTTAGGGTTTTCTATGTAGAGGATCATGTCATCTGCAAATAGTGAAAGTTTTACTTCTTCTTTTCCATAATGAGTATTTTTTAAAATAATACATTGCACATATATTTCAGAACTACTACATTTTTTTATTGTGGCATACTTTATATAATATGAAATGTTCAAATATTAAGGGCATCACTTTATTAAATTTGAAGACTAAATAGCAAAGCACAGAATATTTTTACAACCCTACAGAGTTCCCAGGTGCCCCTATGCAGTCAAGCAAAGAGCCCTACCAAGAAGAAATTATTGAACTAATCCCTATCACTATAGTTTAGTTTTGTCTTTTGCATAATTTTATTTAAATGGAATCATACAGTGTGTACTGTCTTTTACTCCCAGCCTCATTTGCTCTCAATAATATTTTTGAGATTATTTTGATATTTTTATAATATCAGTAGCTCAGTGTTTTTCATTCTGAGTAGCATTCCCCTGTGTTAATATACCATAAGTCATTTGTCCAATCTAGATTGTTTCCAGTCTTTGGATCTGATAAATAATTTAAACCTATAATAAGCATTCTTTAAAAGGCTTTTAGTAGACCTGCATTTTCATTCTGTCGAATAAATATCTAAGAGTAGAATCATTTAGCTGTTTAAAAAACTAGAGAATAGTTCCAGTATATATATGTTCCCACATATATTTTGTGTTTCCACCAGCCTTGAGTTCTGGTTCCTCCATTTTCCTTTTATATGGCATTGTGAATTGTTCTATTTTAGATGTTTTGGAAGGTATCTAGCCTATCTCGTCCTGGATTAATTTGCCTTTTTACAATGACAGTGAGGTTGAGTTTGGACTACTGAGGTTGAGTTTAAATTTTCCACGTCCTCATGGATTTCTTCTACTGTTTTATTTATTATTGAAAAGTGTCTGCTAATGTCTTCAAGTATAATCGGGGGATTCGTCTCTGTTCCATTTATTTTTGTCAGGTTTTCTCCTGTATTTGAAAACTTGGTTACATGTACATAAATATTTTGAGTTATATTTTCTTGATTAACTTACCATTCATTTGTTGAGAAATGACACTTTTTATCTCTGGCAGCACTCTTTACCTTGTATAACATGAGTGAGTCACACTAGCTTTATGCTGTTTAATGTCTGCAAGGCATTTGTTCCCATCCCTTACTTTCAGCTTATTTATATATTTTTGTTTAAGTTTCCATAGGGAAACATATAATTCACCTTGATTTTTATGTATTATGACACTCTTTACCTTTTAATTGGAGTCTTTTATCAATTTCATTTAATTATTAATATGTTCGGATTTCAAGTCTTGGTTTTTGATTTTTGTATTTTCCATATTCTCATTTCCTCTAGGTCTAATTTTCTGTCTTATTTTTTGTTTAATCATCTATGTTATAACATGCATTGTCATCTTCTCTACTAAATTGTTAACAATTCTTCCTCTTTAAGAATATCTTTAATATTATTTTAAAGAAGACCCTGATAAAGTGTTTGTTCATTTACTATCATTTAGAATATCTAAATTCTATTTTCATGAACATCGTGTATTTTTAACGTTCAAATTAATATAATTTCTTCAAGAATATGGGAATGGGATTTGGTTAGCAAACAATTTGTTGTATCCATCGTGGTGCTGCTGCTGCTGATGTTGCTAAGTCGCTTCAGTCGTGTCCGACTCTGTGCGACCCCAAAGGCAGCAGCCCACCAGACTCCCTCCTCCCTGGGATTCTCCAGGCAAGAACACTGGAGTGGGGTGCCATTTCCTTCTCTGATGCATGAAAGTGAAAGGTAAAAGTGAAGTTGCTCAGTCGTGTCTGACTGTTCATGACCCCATGGACCGCAGCCTACCAGGCTCCTCCGCCCATGGGATTTTCCAGGCAAGAGTACTGGACTGGGTTGCCATCGCCTTCTCCCCATCATGGTGCAGGCCTGTTCAAAAACTACTGAGACATATGCAATGGTACTTTTTCCCCTACAGTAAGGAGGATTACAAACTCTACACATTTGAGAGAGGTTTTAGGAAAGATTCCTGGGAGTACATGACATCTGAGTCTACAGATATTTTAAATTAAATAAATAGCTATGTTTTGCCTTCAAATTGTCTCATCTGAAGCTTCCAAAATATTCTGTGTGTCTGAAATGCCAATGAGATTTAGAGCCAACATTTAACACATAAAGGGAACTTTAAAACATAATTCACCTGTCAAGGCAAGATACCTGAATATTAAAATCAAGATCATCTTTCTGTCTTCTCCTAACATAGAAGAGAATTCTGCTTGAGTTCTACCCCCTCATCTCTAACCATGTGCTGATACAAGAAACAGCTCTCTGAGGAGCATGTCTCTAAGTGTTGTACAAGAGTTCTTTAGGACAGCTTTCATTATTTTGCTCAGCAATTTTTAGAGAGAGTAGAGAGACTGGAAATAAATTTTCCTGCAAGATAAGTGTCAGGGAAAAAAAAAGTTAATATCTTCTGGTGAGCAGCGATTATTTTTTCTTTCCACTGAAAATTGAAAGTTATATAATTCATTACATTTCTCTCTCAGTGTATGTTACTCAAACATTTCAGCTTGTGCCCAAAGAATAAAGTTTTCTTTTTTTTTCTCCCCCTTTACTTTGTTACTTTTGTCCTTATTTTGTTCTCAGTAAATTATTTCTTGATCTTCTCTCATCATAGTTTTATTAGAATCTTCAAGAAACTCATATTTTAGTGAGAATCATAGAAATACATGTATATAACAACATGCATTTATATTGTAACTATACTTCTGTATGTGATTTTTATAGTTAAAAATATATGATCCATTTCCTATTGTTACAAAGCAGTTTATGTGCTTTCTCCTTACTTTATAGATTTTTAAATAAACTTACATCTTTGATTCAAAGGCTTAACACTTAGTAATGAAAATTCAGATGGAGAAGAGTGAAACTAAAATTTGAGCACAGAAAAACAAATAAACAAAAAAATGAATGGAAGACAACGTTTAATGATTTGATTAATCTCTATCCCCACTTAATGCCTAGAAAAAAGGAAACACATCATAGCAGTGTTTGAGAACAGTTCTGCTCTCCTGCAGTTCTAGACTTCGCTGGTGGCTCAGCAGTAAAGAATCCACCTGCAAATGCAGAAGGTATGGGATTGATCCCAGGGTCTGGAAGACCCCCTGGAACAGGAAATGGCAGCCCAATCTAGTATTCTTGCCTGGGAAATCCCACATTCAGAGGAGCGTGGTAGGCTACAATCCATGGAGTTGCAAAAGGCTGCAAAGAGTCTGACATGACTTAGCGACCGAGCGCACATGCATGCTCTCAATTCTGTGACATTAGAAACTTTGGGGCCACACGTGAGAAGATGCAAACTGCTCAGATTTTTGCCATCTTCCTTAAAAGGTTAACTCTATCATTTTGAGAAATGTTAACAAAATAACATCCATATTGCTTATTTTCTGCTTTTGGGAAAAGGTCAGCTTTCCAACAAGTACTATTTCTTATGCAACACCCAATTTATTTCTTTTTAATGATCCTATTAAAAACATTTCAATTTAATTAGACAAAAGGATGATTAGAAATATAATAGAAGCCTAAAATGAGGCATACAAATACCATCCTTCCCTCCTTCCCTCCCTCCCTCCCTCCCTCCCTCTCTCTCTCTCTCTGCCTCCTTCTCTCTCTCACATGCACACACTATTTTGGACACAATACTTGAATCTTCAAATGTGAGGACATTACAAAACTTACATTGATGTGGGAGTTGAGTAATGAAGCATGTCACAGTGTCAATTCATAGTTAATATGAGGTAGTGAGAACTTGTATATCCCTGTTACAAAGAAATGATCTACAAAGGCAAATTTTAGAATGTTCAGACTAGAATAGGTGATTCAAATTCTGGCTCTGTTTCCATACTTTACCACATTATAGCTAAGTGTATGTAAGAAACATTTCCAGAAGTCAGAAGATGATGAGCAAAATAATGTTAACTATTATTATTTATTTAACATTATCTATTCTTATTGAACATTATCCTTATGACACATAGTTATATGTGCTTGCAAGATTATTTGTTTCTATTGGTTTTTGGATCCTGGAATTTTCTGTCATGTGCTTCTAAAGTCTTAGAAATAAATTTTATCCACATTAGAGGCTAATTTTGTGTGTCAGTATTTTTGCTGCAAATTATTGACAAGGGGACTTCTATTGATATTTACAGTATAGCTAATGATTTTGAAATTAATATTTGTTTTATTTTCTTATATTCTGAAACATTTGCTGCAGTTAGGAGAGAGCTTTATGTGTTTTGCTTCATTTTCTGCATGTGAATCAGACAGGGCTGAACCCCTTAGAGATTTATGAGTATGCCAAAATAGCCCCCTTGGAGTGAAGTTCTACTGTTTTTACATCTTACAAAGTATGCATATCCTCTAAACGTACATTTAACTTTGAGGTCCTTGACTGATGTGGAGAGGAACAGAGGAAAGAAATGCCAGAATCAGTTTTGTACCTATTCTGTGGAATCTATTACCAGGGGCCCAGACATACTATTTCTGAATTTCCAGGTATATGGATCTATAGAGAGGGTGAATTAAGATATGAGAGTCTCTCATCATGGTCTATATAAAGACTGGCAAATTTCCTATCAAGGGTCACATGGGACATACAGTCTCTGTTGCAAATCCTCAACTCTGGTAATATAGCACTAACATAGTAATAAAATAAATAGTACATAAATGACTGGGTAGTGCCTCCCTGGTTGCTGAAATCATCTTATTTATCCTTCCTATCTCAAGCTGATAGTATCTGATATCTGGTATGGAAAAGACTCTGATGCTGGGAGGGATTATGGGCAGGAGGAGAAGGGGACGACAGAGGATGAAATGGCTGAATGGCATCACTGACTCGATGGACGTGAGTCTGAGTGAACTCCGGGAGTTGGTGATGGACAGGGAGGCCTGGTGTGCTGCAATTCATGGGGTCACAAAGAGTCAGACATGACTGAGCGACTGAACTGAACTGAATCAATATAGTATCACTTAATAAAACCACAAAGAGATATCAATTCATACCTGTCAGAATGACTATTATCAAATAGTCTACATCAGTTCAGTTCAGTTCAGTCGCTCAGTCGTGTCCTACTCTTTGCGACCCCATGAATCGCAGCACGCCAGGCCTCCCTGTCCATCACCAACTCCCGGAGTTTAGTGAGACTCACGTCCATTGAGTCAGTGATGCCATCCAGCCATCTCATCCTCTGTCGTCCCCTTCTCCTCCTGCCCCCAATCCCTCCCAGCATCAGAGTCTTTTCCAATGAGTCAACTCTTCACATGAGGTGGCCAAAGTACTGGAGTTTCAGCTTTAGCATCATTCCTTCCAAAGAAATCCCAGGGCTGATCTCCTTCAGAATGGACTCGTTGGATCTCCTTGCAGTCCAAGGGATTCTCAAGAGTCTTCTCCAACACCACAGTTCAAAAGCATCAATTCTTTGGTGCTCAGCCTTCTTCACAGTCCAATTCTCACATCCATACATGACCACAGGAAAAACCATAGCCTTGACTAGACAGACCTTTGTTGGCAAAGTAATGTCTCTGCTTTTCAATATGCTATCTAGGTTGGACATAACTTTCCTTCCAAGGAGTAAACGTCTTTTAATTTTAAGGCTGCAATCACCATCTGCAGGGATTTTGGAGCCCCCAAAAATAATGTCTGACACTGTTTCCCCATCTATTTGCCATGAAGTGATGAGACCAGATGCCATGATCTTAGTTTTCTGAATGTTGAGCCTTAAGCCAACTTTTTCATTCTCCTCTTTCACTTTCATCAAGAGGCTCTTTACTTCTTCTTCACTTTCTGCCAGATGGGTGGTTTCATCTGCATATCTGAGGTCATTGATATTTCTCCCAGAGATCTTGATTCCAGCTTGTGGGAGGGATGTAGATTTGAAATTAAACATAGAGAACTATTCCAGGTTGAAATGAAATATTAAAGGAAATGCTAAAGTTTCCTGTTTCACCATACTCTTTAATAATTACACTAGAATAAGCAAATCTTGAAAAAAACCATTGAGAATGTGTATATTTACATATTTAATTAAATAATCTATTTTGGATGCTCATTTAACACATATACATTGCATTTATCATGTTTTAAGTCTTATGACAATTATCTGGTTTATGATAGGAAGTGAAACAGACACAGGCCTTTGCTCTCATAGAGGTAATAGTCTACAGGTAGGAAAAAATAGAACAAAATGACATTTTCTTTATTGCTTATCATGTGCATGTCAGTACGTTTTATCAACATTATGCAGTTTTATTTGATATTGATAATAGTATAGGTTTAAATTTATAATAATATTGAATACCTACTCATTTAAAGCACTGAATGAAAAGTACATGTACATGCACACATATGGATATGGGACTTATAAATATTTAATATAAGGCTATAATATATAGGGCTTATACTTAGTTTTTGAGATTAAGCAATATGCTTATGTGTACTATTTTATATTCTCTTTAATTTATAAAATAAAGCATTTGAATTATGACAAGTAAAATGCATAGAAATGGTTTATATCTATTTATGTGCCTATTGGATCATATTTCTTTCTATTTGGCAGGAGAGAGCAATATGATTTATATTTTTACCTCAAGATGCACATTTACCAGTTTCCTTTCTAATACTTTTTACTCTGATGAATATTGAATGTCTTATCCTCTACTAAGAATTTGATCCATAATCTCATATCACTTGGAAAACACAGGTTTTGAAATTTGGATTTTTTCACTTAGTGAGTAAAGGATATCCATTGACAAAATTTGTATCATAATTAATGCATATCTCTAAATTACTTGACGTGGCTATTGATACAGATTTTAAGCATGACCTTACTAGCATGGGAGATGAGTACAGTTGTCCAATAGTTAGGACATTCTTTAGCACTACCCTTCTTGGAAACTGGGATGAGGATTGACCTTTTCCAGTCTTGCGGCCACCGCTGTGTCTTCCAGATTTGCTGACATATTGAATGTAATACCTTGATGACCTCGTCCTTTAGGGTTTTAAATAGCTCTACTGGAATCCCATCATGTCCACTAGCTTTATTAATAGCAGTGCTTCCTAAGGCCCACTTGACTTCGCTTTCCACAAAGTCTGGCTCTGGTTGGCTAACCACACCATCATCGTAATCTGATTCATTTGTATCTTTTTTATACAGTTACTCTGTGTATTATTTCCATCTCTTCTTGATCTCTTCAGCATCTACTAGGTCTCTACTGTTTGCGTCCTTTATTGTGCCCATCTTTGGGCAAAATGTCCCCTTGATGTCTCTAATTTTCCTGAAGAGATCTTTAGTCTTTCCCCTTCTGCTGCTTTGTTCTAGTTGTATACACTGTTTATAGAAGAAGACCTTTTTGGCTCTCCTTGCTGTTCTTTGGAAATCTGCTTTTAGTTGGATATACCTTTCCCTTTCTTCCTTGTGTTTCACTTCTCTTCTTTCTTTAGCTGTTTGTAAAGCCTTCTGAGATAACCACTTTGCCTTCTTGCTTTTCTTTTCCTTTGGGATGGTTTTGTTCGCTGCCTCCTATACAATATTATGGAACTCTGCCCATAGTTTTCCAGGTACTCTGTCTATGAGATCTAATCCATTGAATCTATTTGTTACCTCTACTGCATATTCATAGGGGATTTGATTTAAGTTGTATCTGGCTGGCTTTGTGGTTTAGTTTAAGCCTGAATTTTCCTATGAGAAGCTGATGATCTGAGCCACATTCAGCTCCAGGTCTTGTGACTGTATACAGCTTCTCCATCTTCAGCTGACTGTATACAGCTTCTCCATTTCAGCTACAAAGAATGTAATCAGTTTGATTTCAGTATTGGCCATTTGGTGATGTCCATATGTAAAGTTGTCTCATGTTGTTAAAAAAGAGTATTTGCTATGACCAATGCATTCTCTTGGCAGAATTCAGTTAGCCTTTGCCCTGTTGCGTTTTGTTCTCTAAGGCCAAACTTGCTGGTAACTTCAGGTATCGCTTGACTTCCTACTTTGCATTCCAATCCCCAGTGATAAGTAGAACATTTGCTTTTGATGTTAGTTCTAGGAGGTCTTCTATGTCTTCACAGAACTGATCAACCTCAGCTTCTTCAGCATCGGTGGTAGGGTAATAAACTTGGATTACTGTGATGTTGAATAGCTTGCCTAGGAAACCAAAATAATTCTTTCATTTTTGAGGTTGCACCCAAGTACTGGATTTGGGGCTCTTTTGTTGATTATGAGGAGTACTCCATTTCTTCTAAGGGATTCTTGCCCACAGTAGTAGATATAATGGTCATCTGAATTAAATTTGCCCATTCCTGTCCATTTTAGTTCATGGATTCCTAAGATGTTGATATTTATTTTTACCATCACCTGATTGACCACATCCATTTTACCTTGCTTTATGAATCTGACATTCCATGTTCCCAATTCTTTGCAGTATCAGATTTTACTTTCATCACCACACACATCCACAGCTGAGCATTGTTTCTGCTTTGGCCTAGCTGCTTTATTCTTTCTGGTGCTATTTGTAGTTCTCTTCTGCTCTTCTCCAGTAGCATTTTGGACACGTTGAGACCTGGCGGACTCATCTTTTGTTTTCATATTTTCTTTTGTCCTTTTGTAGAGTTTATGAGACTCTCATGGCAATGGCACCCCACTCCAGTACTCTTGCCTGGAAAATCCCAAGGACAGAGGAGCTTGGTAGGCTGCAGTCCATGGGGTCGCGAAGAATTGGACACGACTGAGTGACTTTGCTTTCACTTTTCACTTCATGCATTGGAGAAGGAACTGGCAACCACTCCAGTGTTCTTGCCTGGAGAATCCCAGGGACGGCGGAGCCTGGTGGGCTGCCGTCTATGGGGCCGCACAGAGTCGGACATGACTGAAGCGACTTAGCAGCAGCAGCAGCATGGCAAGTATACTGGAGTGGTTTGCCATTACCTCCCCCAGTGGGAGGAGACTAGTATAGAAAGTTAAAGGTCTGTGGTGCAAGTATTGAGCATTCTGCACTTTGTCCTGTGAAGTATATACCTGGTCACTATCATTGATGACCTGGAAATGGAGGGATATAGAGTGTCTTGATGATGCCTTGTTTTATTATTGATTTAGAATCTGCAGAGATGTATTTGACCTTGATATGGGGGAGACAGTTAAGACAAGAAATTGACAAAATTATTTACCCCAAAGAAGCAACTTAAAGAAGTGTTTACTGATGCACCAGATTGTACACCATTGGCAATGGTCCATGAGTCTTCAAAAATGTGCACATGGGTCTGTTGTTGGCTACTGAATCCTCAAGTGCCAAGGTAACTGCCTAAAATCCAGCCAATTTTGCTGGATCCAATCTTGAGTCATTGGATTAAAGCTGAAAAGGAAGGTTGGTAGTTGGTTCAACTCAGTTCAGTTCAGTCACTCAGTCGTGTCCAACTCTTTGTGACCCCATGAACGGCAGTACACCGTGACCCCTGTCCATCACCAACTCCCGGATTTTACCCAAACTCATGTCCATTGAGTCGGTGATGCCATCCAACCATCTCATCCTCTGTCCTCCCCTTCTCCTCCTGCCCTCAATCTTTCCCAGCATCATGGTCTTTTCAAATGAGTCAGTTCTTCGCATCAGGTGGCCAAAGTATTGGAGTTGCAGCTTCAACAGCAATCCTTCCAATGAACACCTAGGACTGATCTCCTTTAGGATGGACTGGTTCGATCTCCTTGCCGTCCAAGGGACTCTCAAGAGTCATTTCCAACACCACAGTTCAAAACCATCAATTCTTTGATGCTTAGCTTTTTTTATGGTCCAATTCTCACATCCCTACATGAGCACTGGAAACCATAGCCTTGACTAGACGGACCTTTGTTGACAAAGTAATGTCTCTGCTTTTTAATATGCTGTTTATGTTGGTCAAAATGAAAGAGAAAGTGGACTTCCCTGGTGGCTCAGACACTAAAATGTCTGTCTACAATGCGGGAGACCTGGGTTCGATCCCTGGGTTGGGAAGATCCCCTGGAGAAGGAAATGGCAATCCACTCCAGTACCATTGCCTGGAAAATCCCAATGTCTGAGGAGCATGGTAGGCTACAGTCCATGGGATTGCAAAGAGTCAGACACGACTGAGCAACTTCACTTCACTATATTGGTCATAACTTTCCTTCCAAGAGATAAGCATCTTTTCATTTCATGGCTGCAGTCACCATCCACAGCGATTTTGGAGCCCCCCAAAATTAAAGTCTGCCACTGTTTCCACTGTTTCCCTATCTATTTCCCATGAAGTGATGGGACCAGATGCCATGATCTTAGTTTTCTGAATGTTGAGCTTTAAGTCAACTTTTTCACTCTCTTCTTTCACTTTCATCAAGAGGCTCTTTAATTCTTCTTCACTTTCTGCCATAAGGGTGGTGTCATCTGCATATCTGAGTTGATTGATATTTCTCCCAGCAATCTTGATTCCAGCTTGTGCTTCCTCCAGCCCAGCGTTTTTCATGATGTCCTCTGCATATAAGTTAAACAAGCAGGGTGACAATATATAGTCTTGACGTACTCCTTTCTCAATTTGGAACCAGTCTGTTGTTCCGTGTCCAGTTCTAACTGTTGCCTCCTGACCTGCATACAGATTTCTCAAGAGGTAAGGTGAGCAAATAGGGCACAACACCAACAGTGCTAAAAGCACAGGATAGTCAATAGGAAGCAACTCAAAATAGAAACATGCAAGGAGGCAGGTGAGCCGTGTAGACAGCCAGAGCAAGAGAAGTAAGACCCCTGGTGGTGGCCCTTGCTTAGACATCCTACTTGCTGTGCCAACAGCCTTGAGCTTGCCTATTGAGTGATGGCTCAGATGGTAAAGAATCTGTCCTCGATATGGGAGACCTGGTTTCAGTCCCTGGGTTGGGAAGATCCCCTGGAGGAGAGCATGGCAACCCACTCCAGCATTTTTGCCTGGAGAAGTGGAGCCTGGAAGGCCATGGTCCCTGGGGTTGCAAAGAGTCACACAGACTGAGCAACTAAGCATAGCACAATTGAGTGTGGACCGTTTTCCACCCAAAATCAGTTCAGATGTTGAGACGGATAGTACAGCACAAGCGTCAAGAGAGTAGGAAGATATCCATTACTCATATATTGAAATTTTCTGAGTAGAAGGCAGAAAAACAACCAGTGTGAAAAAGTTTCTTAGAAGGGAAGTGGCTTTGTTTATGTGTTGATTTTGGAGGCTGCAGTTAGCATAGGGTCACTGTTGCAGACTGGCTCTTGTAAGCTTTGAACTTCCAAACTAATACTAAAGTAGGTTATAATCCAGGTTTTCTATCAGTTTACACAGATATTCATAAAAGAAAAAAGGGACATGGTGGGGCTTGAGAGATGTCTCAGTCAAACATCCAAAAGGAATCAGATTCCATTTAATTACCTACTCTTTAAAAATGGTTCACACAGATACATACTAGAAACAGTTCAATATCATTCTAATATATGCATGGAAATAACAACCTTACCAATGACTAGTCATAGTCATTCTCAGATACCCCAGAAAGTAAAGTAACGTGGCCAAGACCTCGGTTTCAGCTTTGTGAAACATCAGGAGAACCAGACATGGGTTACTCATACTTCCATTCTATAGAATTGTGAGATAATAATTGGAAGATATTTAAAACTACTCAGGTTTTGGTAATTTGTTACACAGTGATAGAAAACTAACACAAGCTGCATGTACATTTTTGGGCATGACTTTTTGTAAACACGTGTTTTCTTTTCTCTGGGTCAAGTGCCTGGTAGTGGAATTGCTAGGTTATTGGGTAGAAGTGTGTCTAACTTCATTAGACAGTGCCTGAAAAATGTTTCCCGAAGTTATTATTTAAGTTTATACAGCCACCATAAATGTGAAACTAAGAGTTGAATTTTTTCATCTCTTTGAATTTTTTCAAAGTTCTTTTTTAGCTTAAGTCATTTTAGATATTAAAGCAAAATTATTTTATTCTGACTTTAATTTGAATGTTCCTAATGACTAAGGAGACTAAACTTCTTTACATGTGTTTATTGGTTTTTCATTCTTTTGTAATTATATGTTCAACATAGCTTGCCCATTTTCAGTTGAGTTGTGTGTGTTTCTTATACTGAGTTATTTATATCTTTAAATAGTTTAGGAAAATGTTCACAGATATATGACCAACATGCAACTTTCATTTTCATTTGTTTAATGATGGCTTTGAATAACAAAACTTTACATTTTATTTTTCACTTGTTGTGGGTTTTGTGTTCTGTGTACAGAATCATGCCTCTTCTATTTCTTGAAGTTAGTACTTAAGAAAACTTTATAATAACGACTTTGTAGGTATATAATCATAGCCCTTTTACTTCAAGTGGCTTCAAATATGCAAGGTCATAGTTTTAAGCAAAATCATGCTTCATGTATATGTGTGTGTATGCTAAGTCGCTTTAGTCTTGTCCAATTCTTTGCAACCCTGTGGACCTTAGCCTGCCAAGATCCTCTGTCCATGGGATTCTCCAGGCAAGAATACTGCAGTGGGTTGCCATGCCTTTCTCCAGGGGATCTTCCCAACCAAGGAATCAAATCCACATCTCTGCAGTCTCCTGTGTTGGCAAGCAATTTCTTTACCATTAGCGCCAGCTAGGAAGCCTGCTTGGTACATACGATATTATTTAACATCTTTAAGCGATCAGTATAATTTCAATTAGTTATTTTCATGTTTCTAATTAAATGTAACCTTTTCAAAATAGAAAAGTATTACCAAGATGATATTCTCTGAATCTCATTAAACTCAAATCAGCTTGCAAAAAAATCATAGTCTTTATATCAGATTAATATACCAATAAAGCAATACAATATAATTTCAGTTTTCCTTGTTTTCGGATGCCCTAGTTTCATACGAAGTGTTAAATAAGGACAAAGACATTTTCAGCTTAATTCACACCCTTCTGACTATAATTCATCTCAGACCATATTAGTTATCTGTTTTACTCTCTCCATCCCCTAAAAATGTTCTAGCTACCAATAAGAAAGGGACTAAGGGTGCTTCCCTGGTGGTTCAGTTGTAAAGAATACACTTGCCGATACAGGAGACATGGGTTCAATTCCTGATCCCAAATGGTCCCACATGATGTGGAGCAATTGAGCCTGTGTGCCGCAACTACCGAGTACCACAACTCCAAAGCCTTGGAGCCACAAGTCCTGAGCCTACATGATGCAACTACCTAATCCCACAGGGCTTAGAGCCTGTGCTCTGTGACAAGAATAGTCCACTCATTGCAACCCCTGTTTGCTACAACTAGAGAAAAGCCCACACAGCAACAAAGATTCAGCACAGCCAAAGATAAATAAATGAACAAGTAAAATTTTAAAAAGAGCAGCTAAGCATAATCGTTTAAGAGACACAATGATATCAACATCCTACATGTCACGGTCATGGGCACGTATTCAGAACTGCTGCATTCTAGATTTAAACTCTGATCGTCTCTACTAAAAATATTTCAATCTGTACTGAACAGTCTGCGTCATCTTGTCTTGGCCATTTTGGATGGAAGCAGCCAGAGAACTAAGCTTCAGGCTAATGTACCCTTGCCTAAGATATCCTAGGTACCCTACGCTGTGTTCAATGGCTTTCGTTGCAGTTGATTCATAGGATTGATCTATCGCTCTTGTTCCTTGTTTCTTTTTGTCTTTCTCTTTTTTATGCATTCTCTTGTTTTAATTGAGCATTTTATATATGATTCTTTTTTTCCACCCTAAATTAGCATGTCAATTATACCTTTAAATTAGTGCACTTTGGCTCATCTAAATCTGTGTTCTAGTGGAGCAGCCAAATCTGTGTGTATCTGCGATCAGTCCATCTACTCTTTGCTATTTGTTTCAAGCATCCTGTACAGCGTGTCCCATGTTGACCAGCTTGCCTGTCCCCTTTCATTTTCTCAGTCCTTCACTTTTTGACCATGGAGTAGGAGTTTGTGTGGTTTTTATTTGTTTGTTTCTCCTTTCAGGGTGTGAAATCTACTCTCCTTTTCTCTGTTTACCAGGACCTGTCGAGCTGGAAATATGCAGTAAACTCACCTCTCTTGCAATTACCTGCTTGTTTTAGATCTTTGGTGGTAAATACAAACCTGTGCTGACAGTATTTTAGAATCTAAAGCAGACATCTATGAGGCACCCCCAGGTTCCTGGCACAGTGGAGCATGTGGCCACCTCATCCGCTTATTAATAAGCACATACAGTGACCATTTTATGAAGTTCTACATAACAGTCTTGGTGGAACTAATTCTAAAGAAAGACAATTTTAAGGAAAGGTATATTTAGAGTTTCTTCTAGCACGGGAGCAGTGTCATGATAGTCAGATCAGATCAGATCAGTCGCTCAGTCGTGTCCGACTCTTTGCGATCCCATGAATCGCAGCACACCAGGCCTCACAAACATAAACATCTGAGAAAATAGATCCAAAAGAGTACCATGAAGAAAATTAGGATATATTTTGAAAAATGAAAAAGATACATATATACATGTATGTTCATGAGATGTCACAGTGCTATATTTATCCAAGAGAAATGTACGGGAAATACCAGTTACAAAAATTCAAGAAATCAATGCAATTGCATTGATTTTATCAGCATAGACATGCCTTCTTCCATGTTGGCTGAGATCCTAGACATGAGTATTAGGAGGAATGTGAAGGAAATTTGAAGAACATTACATGTTTATTTTTTCCCCCAAGGGGAAGAAGAAACTCCTCTTTATGAAATCTCTGTTGTTAGATGGGTAGTTCATTTTTTGCCTACTTTGACTTCAGTAGATTTTTGAATAATTTATGTAACCTCAGTGAATGGATTGACAGCTTATGTTACTTAGATCAAAGATAGTAACCACGAAATTGGACATTAACTTTACCTTGAGTAGTTACTTGGCCATGATTCTCAGCCCTTGTTATTGTTGTTCAGTCACCAAGTGGTGTCGGATTCTTCGTAACCCCATGGACTTCAGCATGCCAGGCTTCCCTGTCCCTAACCATCTCCGGAAGTTTGCCCAAGTTTATATCTATTGAATCAATGAGGCCATCTGATTATCTCATCCTCTGCTGCCCTTTTCTCCCTCTGCCTTCAATCTTTCCCAGCATCAGGGTCTTTTCCAGTGAGTCAGCTCTTCGCATCAGCTGGCCAAAATATTGAAGCTTCAGCTTCAGCATCAGTCTTTCCAATGAGTATTGAGTTTTGATTTCCTTTAAGATTGACTGGTTTTGTCTCCGCCCATAGAGGTTGTTTATGATGACAAAATGGAGATCCTAGTAACCCTGTAGAACTGATTGTTCTTGTAAAACAAATACTACTATAATTCATCCTAACTCAAGTTGTAAAGTCGAAAACTTTTGTTGCACATTAACATATACATGTAGCCTCAGAAGACTTGTGTATGGCCAAAGGGTTTGAATAACTTTTTATTGTTCTATCACAAATATTGACAAAAGCTCATAAAACATGTTGACAAGTGTCTTGGCATGGTGTTAAAATTTTTACATTTCATACCAACCAGCAAAGTGGGATCTTGTGCATGTTTCATTCCCAGACATCACTGGAAAAGTCAATGACTTATCACTAAGCAGAGCCAGTAGAGACATTTAAGTGCTCCTGGACCAAAAGTAGACTGAGGAGATACAAATGTATAGAGCTGGAGGTACATTTATTATATATACTCTTTTAGTAACTTGGCAGATCTGACTCATCAAATCTGAGTTAACTCATGAGAAGTAAAACTGAACTATCTCTGGGTTCTGAAGTCTGGTTCCTTTTAACTAGACCAGTTTCCAGATTAAGAAGCTTCTATTGCGGCACAGATATTCTGTAGTAGATTGATATTAATGACCCCAGTTTTTCATTCCTCTCTCTGTAGATACCCTGTGCCAGATAATTTGACAGAGTCCTGGTTCTCTAATATAGTATGGAACCATGTGCCTGTTTTTGCTCAAATTGTAAGAAGCTTAGAAGCTTTGTCTCATGGCTGTTTCCTATGTTTTTATCTTTTCCAACTAGAATAGAAGATGATGTTATGTATAAACTAGGCTGCTAGAAGAAGAGAGACACATGGCCCAATTACCTCTTTTATCCCAGATGATAGCCAACCAAGTGCGAGTACCAGATGTGAGTGATACTAAAACAGCCAAAAAAGCTATCCCACCAAACCAAGAGTAATCGTCTACTTGCAGATTTATGGTGCAAAATCATATCATTTTAAGCTGATCTCATTGGCAACATTATGTGCAGAGTATAATCTGTGTGGGTTACCTCTCAGTCACAGTATTGGCTACCGTGTGTGCAGGCTGTCTGAACCTAGCTTAACTTGTGATACATTGAGGAGTATGGGTATTGTCATGCTCTGTAGAACTCCTCTGCTTTTAAGGTTTGCCTTAGAAAGCTTCATTTGCATCTAACTTCTACAGCAGCTCAGCTGGTAAAGAATCCACTTGCACCTGGGTTCTATTCCTGGGTTGGGAAGATACCCTGCAGAAGAGATAGGCTACTCACTCCAGTATTCTTGGGCTTCCCTGGTGTCTCAGATGGTAAAGAATCTCCCGGCAGTGCAGGAGACCTGGGTTCAGTCCCTGGGTTGGAAAGATCCCCTGGAGAAATGAACAGCTACCAATTCCAGTATTCTGGCCTGGAAAATTTCATGGACTGTATTGTCCATGAGATCACAAAGAGTTGGACGTGACGGAGTGATTTTCACTTTCCATGGCATAGCCCTCTATTCATAGTCCTCAGGTGACAGCATTTGATTATGTGTGTGTGTGTGAAGATAGAAAAAGTAAATATAATTAATGAAAATTATTAATGTAATTATAGAAAATTAGGACAACATAAAAACTCTAGGGACAATAAACCGTAGATTCACCTAGAGTCTAACCACTCAGAGAAGACTTATTGTTATTCTGTTGTTTTGCTTTTCCTTATTTAATGAACAGATGAAACTAGATAAATAAATGGAAGGTTTTCTTTTACCAATCTTTGATTAAAATATTTATTGATTCAAGTAATTTGTATTGAGTAGCTACCATGAATTATACATTTTAGTAGATGCTCAGTTCAAATGAAGCTGTATATATGTGCAGTTTTATAACATTTTCTGTTTACCATGATTTCAGAAACAGTTTTCAATTTAAAAAATGTATGCACATATTGTTTTCAAGTTTGCATCATTTATGTATGAATATATCATACTTTGAGCAAATATCACTTTTGTATCATTTATTTTTAATGTAATTTTTATATATAATATGTATATATATACACATTCATATATATGTTATATATATATATACCCATTTATTTATATATACACATATACCCATTCATATATATATCTATATATACATGCATTCATATCATCCCTGGTTTGGGACGATCCCTTGGAGGAGGGCATGGCAATGGCAACCCACTTCAGTATTCCTGCCTGGAGAATCCCCATGGTTGGAGGAGCCTGGTGAGTTGCATTCCATAAAGTCACAGAGTTGGACATGACTTAGCACACATATTAACTTATAATAAAACAATGAACAAAATATGCATATATAATAGGCTATTATTTATCGTGGTTTTGTTGGTCAGAAGTACCTCCCTCTTCCTGGTGGATCTGACCAGATTGGTTTTTCAATAGAGAACATCAGGAGCTTGAGTTCTCTCAGTGGGTTTACTCAAAGCATCCAGGATTGATTTAAAACCAAAATAATTGGGAACCATTCAGACTCAATGTAATGGCGTTAAGAATGGTCTTCAGATCCAAAGGCTTTCAAAGACTCAAGTCTGAACATTAGAACATGAAGAGAATAAGGTTGGGGTTAAAATGAAGAGGATCTTACTGAAGATTCCATTCACACATATAGTGCCCGTTCCTGTCTCTGCACTGATCAGAATATTGGATCAAACATGTATATATTCATCAAGGAAAAAGCCACCCATATGCCAGAGTTCTCCTTTCTCCCTATGAAAGCTGAACAAAATCCAACTGGGCTGTTTTTCATTTCTATCTTGGTGAATGTCCAGCTGATTAGAGTTAATCTAAGGTTGTGGTGATTAATTATAGCATTAACAATTCAACAGGGGCTCCTGGATATATGACTTAAACTAAAAGAGTTAATTTTTTAGTGGAGTTCCATGGCTGAGGAAAGTAAATACAAGACAAATCAGCCCTCAAATGCCTACTGGCACTTACTACTAATTTTCCTACTTGGATGCAGAATCTTTTGATTGACATTACAGGGAATTCAATCACAAAATAGCTGTCAGCTGTTTTATGTTCTTGTTCATTCGTGTAACCACTTCCCTTTGGCATTTATAGCAAATAGATTTCCTGAGCATTCAGATCCTTATGATCACTGAGAAGATAGCAATTGGATTTTAGTAATCAGTGGTTAACAAAACTATTACAAACCATTTAAGATATACTTTGCTTATTTTCATGTGCTACAATTTTCTCTTTCCTTCTGTACTTCCATTTAAAAGAGGTTGAAGGGAAAGCTAATGGCAGATTTCTGATAGTTTACCTCTATTGACATTACAAATCCTGCCGTCTGACAGTAATCCTCCTTAGCATGAATGATTCAGGGAATTGCTTGGGACTATAATAAATTGCAGAAAGCATTTAAACTATAACACTAGCATAAAACCTTTGTTTTTTCTCCATGAGTAAGGACATTTTAAAAGATGAAAATTAATGTGCTGAAGTCTGAGGCAAAGCATAAGGGGTAAAGATAGCCCATAACATTTTGAGAAAGGACAAGGTCAGCCATATGAATTAACAAGGTAGAGATTTATGATGAAGCATTAAACTGGGCAGGCAAATAGACTACCTGGAATCTATGATGGTCAAAGGCAGCACTGCCGGGGCTGATTCAAGACTGAAGGTCTTAGTAACTGAATTATTGAATCTAAATCAAATTCTGAAAATTCCAGCACGTTACTGTGAAATTACTTTTCTAAAGTTATTGGAGGCAAGTTTCTCTCTACTCTGTTAAAATTTAAACCTCACTTTCAGAAAAAAGAAAATGAAAACTATATCCTAAGTTTAATCCCTTACGTAAGAAACATCCAGAAATCATAATTCTAGGTGGCTAAGGGCCATGGAAAAACAAGTAATTTATATTATAATATTACAAAATATTGCAGAGTAGAAAAACACTAATAAACTGTACTCAATTTTATTCAGCTTAAAATATTTGTGTGAACAATAAAATTATTTAAATGGAATGAATAGTGGAATATTCAGTATTCAAGTAAAAAGCTAGTAGGAAAATAAAATGATTCAAAAATGTGTTTCAAGTATGAAGATGCAGAAAGTGAGCATCACATTCAACAGTACCAGCACCCAACATATGTAATGGAACACAGGGCAAGTGAATCATATCAAGTTCCTTGGAGCAGCAAAATGCCCCTGCAACTAAGTTTTACTTAAATTTGAGTGTGTGTGTGTGTGTGCTCAGTCACTCAGTCATGTCTGACTCTTTGGAACTCCAGGGACTGGCCTGCTTGGCTCCTCTGTCCATGGGATTCTCCAGGCAAAAAAAAAAAAAAACTGGAATGGGTTGCCATGTCCTCCTCCAGGGGATCTTCCCAACCCAGGATTGAACCCAGGTTTCTGGCATCTCCTGCATTCGCAGACAGATTCTTTACAACTGTGCCACCTGAGAAGCTCTAAATTTGAGACCCTGCGACTAATTTCCAAACTAGGCTTTTTCAATAATCTCACATATTTATTCATGATAGGTAATTTTCAGTGTCAACTTGGTTGGGCTAAGGGATACCTCAATCGCTGGTAAAACATTATTACTGGGTAGGTCTGTGAGGGATGAGGACCCAGAAGAGATGAGGATCTGAATCTGTAGACTTAGTGAAGGAGATCACCCTCCCCTGTGTGGGGGATTATCATCCAGTGCATTGAGAGCCTGAGTACAGTAGGTAGAGGAAGAGTGGATCCACTCCCTTTTTGAGCAGGGAGATCTGTCTTCTTCTGCCCTTAGACACCCAGCTCTTCTGGTTCTCAGGCCTTTGGATTGATTAGGATTTGGACTATTGACTCCACTATTCTCTCTGGTTCTGGCCAGAATTAGAGATTTCTTATTAGCCAATCAGGGATTTATCCTGAGATTAGCTCACATAGTTATGGAGGATAAATTCATGATCTACTGTCTGTAAAGTGAAAAAACAAATGAAGCTCAGGAAGCTGTTGGTGTAGTTCTAAAGATTCCCTAGTGGTTCAGACAGTGAAGGGTCTGCCTGCAATGCAGACCTGAGTTCAGTCCCTGGGTAGGGAAGATCCCCTGGAGAAGGGAATGGCTACCCACTCCAGTATTCTTGCCTGGAGAATTCCATGGACAGAGGAGCCTGGCAGGCTTCAGTCGATGGGGTCACAAAGAGTTGGACATGACTGAGCGACTAACACTTTCACTTTCCATATACATATCCTATTGGTTCTGTTCTCTGGAGAACCCTGACTCTCAAAAGTATTTATAATTTGTGCATGTAAGATGCACATTCATCACTCTAAGTGACAATTTCTTCAGCCCCTGTCTTCTTTTAACCATAGTCTCATAAATGCAAACAACTCTGTCAATAGCTCTCACCAAAATCTAAACCCAGTTAGTTAGGTGAGCCTGGAATTTGCTGTCATTGGGCAAACATACTGAAATCTTTTACTGGTTTGTAATTACATTTTACTGACCACAGAGCACTCATGTCTTCAATATTTTTGGCCTCACAGTTGCTTCACTAAAATTTAAAGCTATGTTTCCAGACAATACTACCTCTCTCAGCTCCTGGAAACTGAAGAACAACATTTATCACTTGTCTATCTTATGAATCCTAGAGAAACCACCATGAACCCTGGGATTCTAACTCATCTCCCTCAATAAACCTTCACAGTATTTCTACTGGGAAATTTTTATAGTCATTTTACTGAATTTTGTGAATTATATATTAAAGATATGACACATTTTCATCCTTGTAAAAATGTTCAAATTCTGTTGAATTTTTCTGTGTATGGTAATTTTGCTTGTTTTAAAACTACCAGCAGATTGTTTTAAATGTTCTGGTCATAACATCTATTTATATATATATATATATTTTTTTTTTTCATGAATCTTAAGGCTTAAAAGCTTTCCCAAAGATCAAATTTCTTCTACTTTTGTACTACATGTATACAATGATACTTATCACTATGACTTGTATGCCTCCTTTTACACTATTTAAAGATTTTCCTATACTAAACGAAGTACTTTAAACACCCTACACTTAGTAAATTTATTTGATATTGAATTAAACTGGCTTGCTATATTAAAATGACATGTGATTGTTCTTTCACAAATTGCTTATATATTAAATTTGGTTTATGCTGGTACTCTTTCATATATAGGTTAAATATACCACTAAAATGAAATATAAGAGGATATTAAAGATACCTTCCAATTTTTTAAAGCATTGGTAGTAATTATACTTGTGTACAGAATCTGGTAATTTCTTACATTTTTTTAATAAAAGTTATGAAACTCCCTCCAATAACAAAAAAATGGAATAACTTAAGTTAGAAAATTATATAATTCATAGCAAATTAACAAATTATTAAGGACATTACTTTTAATTAAAAGTTTTTACTTATGGATGAATAAATAGTTATGAAATATTACCTAAAGCATATATAGTAATGCAGCAGAAAAATTCTTCTCTTAGTTAAAAATTATTGCTGTATATTATGAATATAGAACCAAGAAATGGAAAACATCTCCAAAATTCTAATTACCAGTTTAAGAGTGGGCTATATGCTTATATTGGCAAATTTGTCTTATTTTTGTATATTTCTCTTTGTAGCACATCCTTGATTTCCTATACATTCCATTTTCTTTAAATAATATATTTGTGAGCCTTTGTGAAATTGACAGCTCTTATGGGATGAAATAATAACATTTGTAAACTCACATTATCTAGTTTTATCTGCACTGAAGAGATGTTATCTGACACCCATATGCAATATTTTTACATGAGCAAAAAAGAAAGAATAGCATTTTCAATGTGCATACTAAAAAAACTATTTCTAAACTGTTTTTTCATAGGTTATAGACATGTCAATAAATTGCAGTATGGCAATCCATATACAAATGAAGCCCTTAACTAGCTCAGCAAATGAAAAAAATGAAATTTAACATTCGTTATTTTATTGAATATTTTCAGGAAATCACTCTCTGTGAATTTAGGGATCATCTTGTAAATGATCTACAGAGACAATGATTTTAATAATCTAGAACTCCACACCCCTGAGGTTATTTTTTCCTAGCATTCATCATCTTATTTTACCAATATGTTGTAGGCTTACCCATTAAAACAATGGAAACTTTCTATATTAAATATCCAACACTGAGTTTTCTAAATACCACCCCATACATTTCCAATCACTTTCTCTAATGTCCCGATTCTATCAGTACCTCAAATTTTCCAGAATATTGAACTGTGGATCCAACCACTTTTCACTGTCTTTCAATCACGTCTTCACTTCTGTCCTCCTTCAGTTGAAATTTCATGATCAATCATGATCAAAACTGGCATTCATTCACCAAACTCTTGCCCCTCAATCATTTAGTTTTAGGGTCCTAAAAAATATAGCCTCCAGTCACTGCAGCTCTCCATTTATGTCTTCACTGCATGAATGCCACTGAAAGTGTGTGGATGTAACCCTTGTACTATATACTCACAGCACTGCTAACTGGTTTCACTTTAAACTCACAATTTTCAAACTACGAGTGGATCTGTTGTATATTTCTCTTGTCTATGTACTCTCCCCCTCTCCTGCTAGAATATTATATTCTTTCTCCTATCTCTTTAAACCCCCAACATTCACTGCATTCTCCTCCTTCTCAGACGATGACCGTATTTTCTATTTTACCAGTAAAGAAAATATAATCAGAAGGGAACTTAGGTTTCCACTACTACATCTTCTTCTATGCCTTCCTGCTATCTTCTCTTTCACTAATATGAAATAAATATTCAGTGCCTTTGTCTAGAGACAACCCCTAATCTTATTCAGTAGAGTCTATGTGTCTGAACCACTCAAGAATATCACTATAGCAATTCTCCTCTGTCTCTTGCATGTGTCACTGATTTTTCCTTCTCCAATAAAATATTCCACAAAATATATAATTCTATCCCATTATAAAAGAAAATCTAACTCCAAAAACTCCTTAAAAAGTTATATGTGTTACCAGTGCAAAATCTCTCCTCTTACTCTCTTTTACACTCATTTTAAAATTAATTTTTATTGGACTATCTCTGCCGTAAATATGGTGTTAGTTTCTACTGTACAGTAAAGTGAGTCAGCTATATATATACACACACATCCCTTCTTTTGGGGATTTCCTTTCTATGAAACTCACCATAGAACACTAGCTTCTCACTAGTTGTCTATCTTATACATTGTAGCAATAGTGTATATGCATAGGCTTTTGCATTTACTGTTCTACTTAAAGTACTCATGTCAATTTACTGATGACTTCAAATTGCAAAATCCTATGACTTTGTCTTAACTCTCATATGATTTGACCTATAAGTAGAATTTGTTGCTGCTGCTGCTGCTGCTAAGTCACTTCAGTCGTGTCCGGCTCTGTGTGACCCCATAGACAGCAGCCCACCAGGTTCCCCTGTCCCTGGGATTCTCCAGGCAAGAACACTGGCGTGGGTTGCCATTTCCTTCTCCAGTGCATGAAAGTGAAAAGTGAAAGTGAAGTTGCTCAGTCATGTCCGACTCTTAGCGACCCCATGGACTGCAGGCTACCAGGCTCCTCTGTCCATGGGATTCTCCAGGCAAGAGTACTGAAGTGGGCTATCCATTCTTTTCTCCCTTGACCTTAATGCTAGATCTGTGTTCTATGTCAAAATTTTGTTCAATTTTCAGCTCTCTGGTTTCTTATATCTCTCTTAATTTGGAATGATGGGAATATCCCAAACTCAATCCTTTGAACTATTCCATGGGATTCTCCAGGCAAGAATACTGGAGTGGGTAGCCATTCCCTTCTCCAAGGGATCTTCCCTACCCAGGGATCAAACCTGGGTCTCCTGCATCGCAGGCAGCTGTTTTTAACATCTAAGCACAAGGGAAACCCACATAATTAACATAAACATAAACTTAACTAGTTAAAAAATAAACACCAGATATTTTCCTCCAAACCTGCTTATTTCACGTGCTACATCATTATGATATAAAGTAACATAATTTTTTCAGTTGTTAGTGCTTAAGCTCTAGAGTTAACCTTGAAATCTCCTTTCTAACATGTTCCATTTGATCTCTCAGCAAATCTTATTTTTCCTACCTACAAATTGTATCTAGAATGTGGCAGACTACTACTAAGTTGAACCAAGTCATCACCAATGGTTGATGGTTTGATTGCCATAGATTATTTTCTGGATCTACCTGGTAGGAAATGACAAGCCGCTCTAATATTCTTGCCTGGGAAATCCCATGGACAGAGGAGCCTAGTGGGCTATAGTCCATGGGGTCACAAAAGAGTTGGACCTCACTTAGCAACTAAACAAAAACACCTGCTTCTATTTTTACTTCTCTATTAATTTAGACTTTAAAATGCTACCAGAGAGATATGATACCTTTTAATCACTTAAATGTATTGATTAAAGAAAATATCAATTATATAATTCACAGTCAAATTAGGAGACAGAAACCACACAGTAATTTAAAGAGAACAATTTAATACAAAGAATATTTATGTCTGAAAGAGTAATGAAGATATAAAAAGCAGCCACTATTCCTAGGTCTGAGATAAATCACCAAATGGAGATTGATACCACTGATTTCCATCCAGACATTGTTGGACAGGACATGGCTGTGGCTCACTGGATAGTAGAGAGTTGCTGCAATTGAAATGTAGATGAAGGAAGGATGAAATGCCAGTGTAAACTGAAATAGCTCAAAATTTCCCTCGAAGATAGGGGATAAATGTACAGATCTCTGTTACAATATTTCCTCTGTCATAATGACCAGCTAGTGTTGAAGCAACTGTTTAGCACTCTTTGATAATGTCTATTTGAGGTTCTTTGTTTAACTCTGTTAATTGAATTGACCATTAATTTTAGTAAATTATTTTATAATTAACTCATTTGATTAAATATATAATTATCAGTGTATTGTTTTGAGGACTTTGTCTAACCCCGGCCCGAGTTTGTGATGATTTGTGTATTCCTGGGGGGAAAAAAATCAGCAAGTAAATTATGTAACTGGTAAAAGTCTAAGCAGAAGAATCAAGTAGTAAATTGATACAAGTAAATATATATGTATGATTACATGGAATATATATGTATGCATTGCATATACATTGTAAATATGTGTGTATAGAAATATGTTTATATAGAAGTCTTTTATAATTATACTTTAAAAATGGAATTAAAAATAGTAATATATAATCAAAATAACAATTTAGCAAATATTTGCATGTTAACTTTTACACTCAGTTCTTACTAAAAAAAATACTATGTAAAATGCATAATATAAATAAGGAAAAAGTACACAGAAAAAAGAATCTGTGTAGTAATAGATTCAGAGTAGTATGACTATGTGATTCATTTTATTTATATGGTTAGAAAATGAAAGTGTTTCTTGTAAAGCTATTTACAAAATAACCATTTATAATAAAGTACCCAATTTTAAGTGCCAAATCCATTTTGTTAACTATGAATCTATGCATTTATGAATACAGATATTACTGAATTTATTAATCATGAAAGCAAACCCTCCCAAGATAAATTTATATATTTTCATGGTGATTGTCAGCATGATGCTAATCCTTGAAACAAAAGGAAATCAGAAAAATATACACATATATCTAATATACCTTTATTTATATTGTGTATGAAAGTGAAAGTGAAGTCGCTCAGTCATGTCCTACTCTTTGCGACCCCATGGACTATAGCCTACCAGTTTCCTCCACCCATAGAATTTTCCAGGCAAGAGTACTGGAGTGGGTTGCCATTTCCTTCTCCAGACGATCTTCCCAACCCAGGGATTGAACCCAGGTATCCTGCTTTGTAGGCAGATGCTTTACCGTCTGAGGGATTTATAATTTAGATAAAAGCTTTGTCAATTAATATGTCAAGGCATATTTATATAATGTAGATTTTACAGATAATACAATCTTAGACTAAGATATATAAAATTTTTAGTGTTGTTATTAGTCTATTTAAGCAAAAGTCTAAAATCTAGTTCACAGTCATATTTATATAATATTAAATTTGAGGAATATATATATCAAAAATAATTACTACTACAAAATATGAGCTAAAATACATTTTAAAATGGAATTCTAAAAATATAGAGACAAAAGATATATTCTAAAGGCTAACATATTATGCATTTTATCAACCTCCTCCAAAATTCATGCTAAACAATTTCATTTTCCTCCAGCTTTGCTTGTAATTTTTTTGCAGTTGCTCCAAATCCTCACTCATTTTTATCCCGATAGACAAAGACTAGTCAATGTTACCTGTCAAAGAAGCAATGAAAGTGTCAGCAAGTCCCAAATCCTCAGTTTTCTGGCTCTCTTTTAGGGAAATCCCTTCATATTTCTTAGAATCATTTTTTTCATCTCATGAACAGAGTACAGATAATGATATAGCATTTGTAGAACTTTACATCAGTAATGTATATGCAAGATACATTGCATGGCAAGCGCTCAGTTGTGCCTATTGTTAATTTTAATGTTACTTTTTGTATGTTACACTTAAACACACACACACATATAATTTTACTTCATAGATCAAATGTAACAGTTTGCAATTATTCTTTTGTTTTTATACTTTTTTAGTATAGTTGATCTACAATGTTGTGTTAGTTTCAAGTTTATAAAAAGTGAATCAATTATACGTATGCATATACATGTATGCAGTTGGGATTCTTGTTCAGAATTTTGAACTAGTGAAAGGTACTCTTGTTAGAGGCTATCTTATGAAACAAAATGAAAAAGAATTGAATCATGACACTAAATAAATTTTCCAGTGGTTCATCAATCAAGGTGCTTTTTAAAAACAAGCACTAAACTATATCTTGGCTAATGGCTGTGTGGAGATAGAATACTGTGAGTTCTACTTTGGGGATTAATCACTACCCTAGAAAATGTAAGTGTACATTTGAGATTTGTGGCAATGCTTGTGTTAAATAAAATTTGTTTATATCAATATGATGATAGCATTAACAGATAAAATAATAAAGCTTAGACATTTCATACTTTTATCTCCTCATAACACACAAAGCAAAATATACATACAATAAATTTCTGATAGTTACAGAATGGCTATGTACCAGTTCAGCGCAGTTCGGTCACTCAGTCATGTCCAACTCTTTGTGACCCCATGGACTGCAGCATGCCAGGCCTCCCTGTCCATCACAAACTCCCAGAGTTTACTCAAACTCATGTCCATTGAATCAGTGATGCCATCTAACCATCTCATCCTCTGTTATCCCCTTCTCCTCTGGCCTTCACTCTTTCCCAGCATCAGGGTCTTTTCAAATGAGTCAGTTCTTCACATCAAGTGGCCGAAGTATTAGCGTTTCAGCTTCAGCATCAGTCCTTCCAATGAATATTCATGACTGATTTCCTTTAAGATGGACTGGTTGGATCTCCTTGCAGTCCAAGGGACTCTCAAGAGTCTTCTCCAACACCACAGTTCAAAAGCATCAATTCTTTGGCACTCAGCTTTCTTCATAGTCCAACTCTCACATCCATACATGAGTACTGGAAAAACCGTAGTTTTGACTGGATGGACCTTTGTTGGCAAAGTAATGTCTCTGCTTTTTCTATTCTAAATTTCTCAGTTAGAATGTACTCTTCATGCAACTCAGTGTACAATGAAAATTAACATGCATATTTTACAGATTAAGGTATTAAGTCAAAGACAGTTAAAGAGAAAGCCAAAGTTCACACAGATAGGACATGATCAAACGAGAGGCTACTCAACCATTCACATCTTTGCCTCTCAAGAAAAATGCTAGCTCTTCTAAGGGTCATATAGTAGTTCTCTTTCTCTCCCTTCTTTCTCTTTTTTTAAATTTTTATACGAATCCCTCAGGCTTTCAATTAAACTAATTCCTACTTGGTTGGCATTCAAATATTCTTATTCATTTCAGTTTTAACTGGGAAAAGGCAGATAGGACTATCAAATTAAGTATTATCATTAATGAATCTATTTGAAAAGCAATTCAATGACCCTGTTCTTTATGTAGTAACTATTCATGGCAATGTCCTTCATTCTCTAAATGTTGTAATAGGGACAAAACCCAATAAACAGGAAAACAGAATGAGGCTCTTACAGCAAACACTCCAGGACAACTTTATAATGAAGTTTGAGCTGATCATTTAGACTTACTTTGTTTATGTTTCCCCAACTACTACACCCAGAAGCCCTTTTTAATTCATATATGTTCCACATAAATATTAGGTATAATTTGGATTATGTATTATGTGTCTATCATATTTAAATTGGAGGTAACTTACTGTTAAGTATAGAGTGTGGTTTTAGTGTTGTAAGCTTTGTATATAAAACATCTTGCCATAATATCATGTTTGCTACAAGTATGCTCATTGAAAGTCAGACATCCACTTAAATATAAATTATCTATTCATTTGCTTCAGAAAACTTCACATAGACTACAGTTTTGCTATTCAGTATTTCTTTTTTGATGGTAATAAGCGATAATAATAAGCTTAAGTAGGAAAACAAGTATTAGGCAGGAATCACAGCCCTAGAGAAAATGATGGAGCATTTCTGTGCACCAGTGATAAAAATCTGTTCTGTAGGGATGCTCATTTGACAAGTTGCAGAAGAAATTATTGCTTCAATATTTATATCTCTATTTCTCTGTGTCTAATTTAATGACTCATTTAACATGCTTGTAATTCCTGAGATAATATTAGAAATCTGTTGCATAATTATGCCTCAGTTCTTACATGGTATTTAAATTCCAGGCCATTATATATTATTGATCTACTAAGATTATAATTTGAAACTTAACTCCTTACTGTCTGAAATTAACTAATGCTGAAAGTATGTTTGTCCTCATGATAAATTATCTTTTCATTTGATCAAAGTATAAAATTGTCAGTAAAGAAGGTCTGTGTTATAGAAGCAAGATGGTGATAAAATGCCAATAAATTTTAGAAACACAATTATCTCTGAAAGCAAGTTCTTGTCTGGTGTTAAGTTGCTTCAGTCATGTCTGCTCTTTGTGACTCCATGGCCTATAGCCCGCCAGGCTCCCTTGTCCTTGGGATTTTACAGGCACGAATACTGGAGTGGGTTGTCATTTCCTCCTCCAGGAGACCTTCCAGACCCAAGATTCAGACAAGCTTCTTCTAGGTCTCCTACATTGGCAAGCTGGTTCTTTAACACTAGCGCCATCTGGGAAGCCTCTAAGTTCTTGTCTAGGGCACATCTTATTAGATTGCTACATTTCGGAAGCTTCTGCAGCTGCATGCGTCTTTGTTGATATAAGGTACCTAAAATAGCATTATCTCCATGACCCAGAAAGTCAGTTAAAAGGCAGCCTTGGTTGTAATGATATCATCCACATTTAATGTCTGCACCTTGGAAGTAAAGAGGCAATAAAATCTTCCCCAATAACCCTAAATACTAGGTTTAACAGCAGTGTTATACATCAGAGAAAAAATACAACAATACAGTTTTGCCTTATCTCCTGTCCTTCAATATTTCTACAGATTACTTTTTAAAATTCTAAATATGTTACTTACAAAATACTTTTAAAATGTGTTGTTTTGCCCAAAATTTATGTTCAGAGCCTTTTTCAGAGGATCAGCTTCACAGATTCGTCCAAGTGCTCCCACAGAGGTTTAAAAATGCCTGCTTCAGAAGAACTGCTTAACATGGTCCTCCAGTAGTATTTAATATAAATGAGCTTACCTAAATCTACTTTGAACTTTTGAGGTAAGCTTACTTGCATATAGGTGAATATATTTCTGTTTCATCAGAAAATTTTTTAAAAGTCTGAATTAATTAAGCTATTGTGTGATGAATGGCAAGGTATTATAGTACAGAAAGTCACAAAGCAGGCCCTAATTCCTTCAGAAGACAAAAGGGAAGAGATTTTCTTTAACTGGCCAAGGTATATATTAATAGTTTCATAAAACCAAGTCTGAAATGTTTTGTTTTTCTCTGGGTTAGGTTTTATGCTTTACTGGAGCTCAAATTTCCTTGTGTATCATTTATATTTTAAATTAGGTTATTTAATTTAGAAAAATATATTCTGGGTTTGGAGATGTGACACATAGTACCATCAGATCTTTTCCTTCTCAAATTACTGTATTTGATCTTCTCCCCTTCGTTCTTTGCCTGCCTGCCTTCCTCTCTTCCATCCTTTCTCTCTCTCTCTCTCCTTTTTTGACATGCTGTTTTTTCCCTGTGAAATATAGATATTTATTTTCTTCATTCCCACTGACATAGATTTAATGGTCATTTATAAAGATAAATTTCCTGCAACTTTTTTAATGAGGTTAGTGCAGATCTTAATAGCTGTTTAAAATTCAGTGTTCTGTTGCAGGAAGGGGGACCCCTTCCAGGGCCTGAAACTTGGCTCTTGTCTAAGACTCAGAAATGAATTGTCCAAGGAGATTTTATGAGGAAAGGGCACCCAGGTGGAGAGGAGTAGGGTAAGGGAACCCAGGAGAACAGCTCTGCCACATGGCTTGCAGTCTCGGGCTTTATGGTGATGGGATTAGTTTCCAGGTTGTCTTTCACCAATCAGTCTAACTCAGAGTCCTTCCTAGTGGTGCACGCCTTGTTCAGCCAAGATGGATGCCAGAGAGAAGGATTCTGGGAGGTGGCCGGACATGTGGTGTCTCCTTTTGACCTTTCCCGCTCTTCCCATTGGTGGAGGCTTATTAGTTCCATGTTTCTTTCCAGGAACCTCTGTTGTAAAACAACTGATGCAAATGGTTACTATGGTGCCTGGCCAGGGTGGGCAGTTTCAGTCAGTATGCTTTCCCTAACAACTCTATCCTATTTTTTTTTTTTTTTTGTAACTGAGTATGGGCAACGAGATACTTTATCTAATTATAAATTAATGGTAGATTTTCCATGACTGAGTCATATTTCAGAGGACTCAGTTGTAGTAAGCCTATTATTATTTTATAGTTACTAAGTGGTGTGTATTGCTTTTGTTATTTGGCTGTCTTTTACTGTATCTAATAAGATGATTATACTACCACTTAAAACATGTTTTAATGGCTACTTAGAAATACTACGTAGAAATTTCAGAAACTAAAGCAATGATATCCATTATTCTACCAAAAGATAGAATTATTTATGACTTACCAAGCTTATTTCTCTATTCCATGCTTTTAATGAGCTCAAAGGTTGGAAACAATGTAGATATGTGCTGTAAGATATCAAAGATATCTTGACAATAAATTTGATCATCAAGAATTTTCAAATTAAAAATAAAAGATGCAAGAAGGAGGCACTTATACTTTATCAGTTTAAGTTTGGGTAGAGCAATGAGTTTCTTTTTTTAAATTCTCACTTCTTAGTTCTTTTCAACTATTTAAATAAGGATGTTATTTTTGTAATTCAAAAAAAGATTAAACACTATGTGTTGGTCAAAATTAAAATATATATGGTGTTAAA
Organism: Bos mutus; assembly: GCF_027580195.1. NCBI lineage: Eukaryota > Metazoa > Chordata > Mammalia > Artiodactyla > Bovidae > Bos > Bos mutus. Next base: position 98,480,132 of record NC_091624.1, on the reverse strand, counting down.
ACTAGTTTAAATATATTTATTTTCCACATGCATCTATTACACACAGTATTCTGTGTAGAGTCAACAGGTCTAGTTGCAGTTCCTTACTTAATCTACTTAATATAACTAGTATTCTAAATGTAGTGGAGGTACAGAATAAAACATTTAATGTACTCTTTTACTTATTTGTTTAATTTTCCTGGTTGCCTAGAATTGTTAAAAATGAAAGTTCTGGGGTTTTCATGGCCCATATAATGTAGAATTGGCACTTAATATTTTCTGATTTCTTCTTGATTGAACATAAAACTTAACTATGATTACACTTTGTATGTTAACAGTGAAAGATCAATAATTCAGTTTCTGCCTTTTTTAATAGTAGATGACACACATTTAAGCTCTTGACTTCCCAAACTGAAGCTGCAGAAAGGACATCTATAACCCACAGCATCCAAAGATACAATTGAGGAGTTGTTCTAAGTTTTTATAAAAAAGAAAAGTTGCAAGTTGTATTATAGGTTAAAATTAAAACAATATCAAATTACAGTTTTTCTCATCTTATTTTGTACACCTTATTTTGTTTAAAAAAGAAGGCTAAAGAAAGAAAAAAGTGTATAGAGAAAAGGCTGCAGGAGATGAAATATTTGTGTGGACCTGGATCATCAGTTTTGCTACCTGGTTGGTCACAGGAAGCGCCATGTTTAGAAAGCCCTGCTGTTGGTTTAATGCTTTGTTATTGCCATTTTGGAATCCTTAATATTTGTACAAAATATTTTCATTTTGTACTTTGGCTCACAAATTATGGAGCCAGCCCTGCATTTAGGTTCAAAGTTTCATTTTCTATCAATGGGAGGTCCTTGGAAATAGGGGTGGGGCCCCTTATAAATGGCCTGTGATACCTCTCAGTCTAATACATACAAATTTTTCTTGGATTAATGGGCTGTAAGTGGGCTGAACATATTAAAGTGTTCTCTCATGATATTAAGAAAGATAACTTATTGAGATAACATGGGCTGTATGCAGAGAGGAATAGAGAATTACATTGTGTCAAAATTTATTTTTAATAATTGATTCACCTGAAGATCCCTCATCTAAATTCTCTGTTAGGAATCAGGTCTGCCTGAAAGTTAAAAAAAAAAGAAAGTTTGCATTACAAATTCATTAAGGAGCGATTTGGATATCAAACAATGACTAGTAGAAATTATGTGTCTATAATTCATACACCTGGAGAATGCATTATTTTGCTGCTTAGTCATCTAAGTGTGATTAAATCAAGGACAGCTATCTGTAGTAACCAAATGTATTCATCATTTGAATACATCTACAGTTTTAAGAAGGGTGCAAGGTAATTTCCCTTGATTGCAAATTGATTTGTTTAGTGAAAAAAATTATTTGAAGTGTCTTGAGAATCATTTATATTATATCGTGGGACCAAAGTTGCTAATTTCACAATTTACATTTATTGTCAATATACTTTTGGAGTACAACATGTGTATAAAAATGTACAGATCATAAGTAAAATCCTAATGCATTTTCAACATACAGAGAAAAAAGAATATTACAACTAACCCAGAAGTCCCCTTTTCCTCCTTCTAATCATTAACCCCCAATAGGGGTAACCTCTATCCTGACTTCTAATAGTATAGATCTATTTGGTAGAGGTGAAACTTATAATTGAAAGCATATATATACTCTTGTGACTGAATTCCTTTGTTCAGTGTTATGCTCATTCATGTTGTCTTAAGTAGCAATAGTTCATCCCACTTTTATTGTTCAATAATAATCTACTGTGTGAATATATGGGTTCCCTGGTAGCTCAGCTGATAAAGAATCTGCCTCCAACACAGGAGACTCTGGTTTGATTCCTGGGTTGGAAAGATCTGCTGGAGAAGGGATAGGATACCCACTCCAGGATTCTTGGGCTTTCCTGAATCTGTTTATCCATAATAGTTTAGATAGATAATTTAGTTCTCTCACCTGGGATTAATGTTAATACATTGGTGTATATACATTATGTTCCCATATTAATGAACAAGTAAAAGATTACTTGAACGGTACTTTAAATAGAGAAAATTGTCTTCTGGAGAAACATAAAAAGCTTATTTATCATGTACAGTGGGTTATTTTCTTGATATTTTCAGGACCAGAATAGCCATAGTAACACACAATTTTACCAATTAAAAGAATGTTACTCATATTTCTTCTTAGCACAACATCTAAAATACTTACATTTATAGAGGATTTTAGAACTTTCCACAGTCTGATGTGTTTATTAGTATAAGGCTGGACAATATTTATTATTGTTATATAACGCTCTCTCTCCATGTCTTTAAATACATTGTAAAAGAAAGTTGAAAACAAACATTATTCTGATCTGAAACTTTGTTCCAAGTATTCTAAACACTAAGCATTTAAGCATAACCTCTTTCATGTATAGATAAAATAACATCCTTAGGGTTTTGACACAGCTCTCTGGGCTTTTACAGTAATTAGTGTTGTATTGACAGTTATTCAGAAAAATCAATACTTCTTTGAGAGCACCCAATTGTGTCCATTATTTAATGCATTTAATAACGCATGAAATGATCTGATATTTAGCCTCAAGTACTTTCTTTTACTAATTCTTTCATAAATAAATAAATGAGCAAACTAGATTAATAGTACAGTGAATAATAATTTCATTCCTCAGATAATCATCATTTTTCAAGCCAATATTTCATATTCTTTTTTTCTTATATCCACCAAAATCTCTTTAGAGATTTAGGAAGAAATAAATGATGACAGTCTTCCCCCAGGGTACTCTGAGTCCTACTTTAATGCATTTTCTGTTGGGGTTCTCATTGATGGATTAAGTCAATCATTTGTTATTTTAAATTTATTTGAAAAAATAATATCTGAGATCATGTTTTGTGGAAGTTCTCCTAGAGATACAAAGATTCTCTAAAGGATTTATTCATCAATGTAATCATATTTTTGGAAGTTTAAAATTGTATCAGGCTACATTAGTGATGGTTCAACCATAACACTAAAGATCTATAAATAATCAGAGTTGTATTACCGAGATTTAACTACACTTAGTAGTGGAATCTGGTTTAAAGTTTATACTAGGCTGTTTTTCTAGGTCTGGTACTGAGCAGGCTATCAGGAATAGGAACTGTATGTAAAGCACAAGGTGGGAACTTTCAGTTCAGTCGCTCAGTCATGTCCGACTCTTTGCGACCTCGTGAACCGCAGCATGCCAGGCTCCTGTCCTTCATTATCTCCCAGAGTTTGCTCAAACTCATGTCCATCGAGTTGGTGATGCCATCCAACTATCTCATCTTCTGTCGTCCCCTTCTCCTCCCGCCTTCAATCTTTCCAAGCATCACGGTCTTTTCCAATGAGTCAGCTCTTCGCATCAGGTGGCCAAAGTATTGGTGTTTCAGCTTCAACATCAGTCCTTCCAATGAACACCCAGGACTGATCTCCTTTAGGATGGACTGGTTGGATCTTCTTGCAGTCCAAGGGACTCTCAAGAGTCTTCAACAACACACTTCAAAAGCATCAGTTCTTTGGTGCTCAGCTTTCTTCACAGTCCAACTCTCACATCCATACACGACCACAGGAAAAACCATAATCTTGACTAGAGGGACCTTTGTTGGCAAAGTAATGTCTCTGCTTTTTAATATGCTATCTAGATTGGTCATAACTTTCCTTCCAAGACTATTCTGAAAAGTATAAGGACAAATTGGAAACTTTGAAGTCATGTCCCTTCATTCAAGCTTCCCATATTGGTAACCAGAGTGCCCTAGAAGATAGGTTGATTACTATTAATAATACATGGCCCAGAAGTCAAAGAAAAGCTCAAGATATGGAACGAGTTGCAGGAACTGTGGATCCAACTGCTTCTCTTTGCCAACAAACAGAGGTGCAGATACATGACAATGACCTGTAGTAGTGCCTTTGGGTCTGCATTTACCTTCTGTGTAAATCTTTATCTGTAACTAATACCTTTATGACAGACTGGCCATAGCTTACCCTATCCAAGTCTTAGCGTTTGAATCTTCTGGATGAATTCAAAAGGAATATATTTGGTAGATCCTATTTTTCAATCTCTAAAGATTATAGTTTCTATATTCTGTTCATGTTAATCTTGGAAAATCTTTGCACTTGCATTTGTTGTTTTTAAGTTGCTCAGTAGTATCCACCTCCTTGTGACCTCATGGACTGCAGCACACCAAACTTTCTTGTCCTTCACTATCTCCTGGAGTTTGCTCAAACTCATGTCCATTGAGTCGGTGATGCCATCCAACCATCTCATTCTCTGTTGCCCCCTTCTCCTCCCACCTTCAATCTTTCCTAACATCAGGATCTTTTCCAATGAGTCAATTCTTCACATCGGTGACCAAAGTTTTGGAGCTTCAGCTTCAGCATCAGTCCTTCAGTGAATATTCAGGGTTGATTTCCTTTAGGATTGACTGGTTTGATCTTGCTATCAAGGCACTCTCAAGAGTCTTTTCCAACACCACCTTTTGAAACTATCAATTTTTTGGCACTCAGCTTTGTTTATGTTCCAAATCTCACACGCATGACTACTGGAGAAAACATGGCTTTGACTATACGGATCTTTGTCAGCAAAGTAATGTTTCTGCTTTTTAATATGCTCTAGGTTTGTCGTACCTTTTCAACCACAGAGAAAGAGTCAATTTCACAGCTGCAGTCACTGTCCTCAGTGATTTTGGAGCCCAAGAAAATAAAGTCTGCCACTGTTTCCATTGTTTCCCCATCTATTTTGCCATGAAGTGATGGGACCAGATGCCATGATCTTAGTTTTTTGAATGTTGAGTATTAAGACAGCATTTTCACTCTCCTCTTTCATTTTCATCAAGAGACCATTTAGTTCCTCTTTGCTTTCTCCCATAAGGGTGGTTTCATCTGCATATCTGAGGTTATTGATATTTCTTCTGGCAATCTTGATTTCAGCTTGTGCTTCATACAGCCTGGCATTTCACATGATGTACTCTGTATATAAGTTAAATAAGCAGGGTAACAATATACAGCCTTGACTTAACTCCTTTTCCAGTTTGGAACCAATCCATTCCATATCTGGTTTTAACTGTTGTTTCTTTTCTGCACAGAGGTTTCTCAGGAGGCAAGTAAGGCAGTTGGTATTCCCATCTCTTTAAGAATTTTCCAGATTTTTGTGATCCACACATTCAAAGGCTTTAGCCAAATTAAATACTAGTTTCCTATCATGATTAAAGAAGTATTTGGTATGATTTTTGGCTTAGCATATCCCCTGTCCAAAATATGTTCAGTGTGTGCTTGAAAATAGTGTGTATTATGCTGTTGTTGAATGAAGTATCACTTCACACTGATCAGGATGGTCATCATTAAAAAGGCTCCAAATAAAAAGTACTCGAGAGGGTGTGAAGAAAAGGGAATTCATCTACACTGTTGGTGGGAATGCAAATTGGTGCAGCCACTATGGACAACTGTTTGAAGGTTCCTAAAAAAAAGAATTAAAAATAGAGCTATAATAAAACTTTTTTGAATTAAATATGTAAATCACCTAATTGATCTCTGAAGAAGTAGAGAAGGTTGTAGAATCACTCTACCCTTAAAATCATTAACTCAGCATTTTCTTTAACCAAAAAAAAAAAAAAAGTTAAGTATTAAAGTACATTACAAACTGCTCCTTCCCTATATTTTTGTAATAAATCCTTTAGCTTTACTAATTTCCTGTGATTTAAAAACAAGAAAAATACACTATTTAAAGGATTACTTATTGAATCTTCAGTTTAACTTAAAGGTTAACCATTGCAGTTTTACTTAAAAATGGGTCTAAATTTATTTAAAAATAGAATATGATGGAGATAGTCTTCTTGTAATGCACCAAACTTCTTTAAAGAAAAATGCGTGACCTCTCTTAAGGCACAAATTAAAAAAGTTAGTCACAATATACTAATGTTATTGACAGAAAAGTTTGCTATTACCCTTTTTCATTATTCTGCATAAAAGGGCACATATGATCTTTGACTTCAGAATATGCTTCTTAGCTCATTTCTGAATCAGGGATTAATATATTGTTAATTTTTCTTTTTATCAGTGCTTCTTGAAGAAAAAACAAAGGTACAGGAGAAATGAAGGAAGACTATTCCACTAACTTAAAAAAAAATTCAAAACTATAGACATTCGACTGCTATTATTTTTCAAATATTTTTGAGGACAGGTTATAGATTCAACAGTATATGAAATGCTGTTGAAATTCATGGTATAACAGTCAGTGCATGCATTTATATATTGATTAAATCTCTGATGGAAGCAAAGGATTAGTATATTCACCTAAATATTTACCTAGACAGAACTACAGTTCTGTGAAAATTAGATAGTTATTGATTTATAAAACCCATTATTTGCATGTATATTAAATTTTTCTATGCTTACTGCCCCCAAATTTACAGTGTTTCAGAGTCTTTTTTCCTTCTCATCTAAAAATACATCATGGATTAGCTTCAAAATGAAATTAAAATGCATTCTAATTGTCATGATTACCCATTGTGTTGATAACAGTTAAATTGACTTATTTCTTTCAAGCTCATGTAATAGAGTTAATATATTTCTTTCTGAAATGGCATATGTTTTTTTCCAAGTATAATTTGGAGAAGAGAACCCTTAGAATCCAGGGAGGAAATTGTTAATATTATGTATATATACAGGGCAGATGAGAATTAATTATGTCAAAGAAGAGCTTTTCCCTATGGACCTGACACAATTATGGAACATCTGATTTCTTTCCATAAGTATCCAGCCCTAGAGATTTAGTAGAATCTATTTTTCTTAAAAGATTTGAAGAAGCGACAGTGTTTTAGACAGAGAGGACAAAAAACTTGGGGCTAAATTTTGTGTATTTCAAAGTCCACTGTGCCTGATAAGGTAGCAGAAGTTTGATACAAGGTAAAAATTTTGCTATATAGGAATCAAAACACAGGAGAAATTGTAATAGGACATCAAACCAAGTACATAATTGAAAGTGAACAAAAAATAAAAACAATACTTTAAAGAAAAAGCCTATTTAGCTAGTAACATGTAGGCTAAATCAAGAGAATTTGGATTCCTTCACTAAATAGCCCACTAATCTCAATATCAGATCAGATCAGTCGCTCAGTCATGTCCGACTCTGCAACACCACGAATTGCAGCATGCCAGGCCTCCCTGTCCATCACCAACTCCCAGAGTTCACTGAGACTCACGTCCATCGAGTCAGTGATGCCATCCAGCCATCTCATCCTCTGTCGTCCCCTTCTCCTCCTGCCCCTAATCCCTCCCAGCATCAGTCTTTTCCAATGAGTCAACTCTTTGCATCAGGTGGCCAAAGTACTGGAGTTTCAGCTTCAGCATCATTCCTTCCAAAGAAATCCCAGGGCTGATCTCCTTCAGAATGGACTGGTTGGATCTCCTTGCAGTCCAAGGGACTCTCAAGAGTCTTCTCCAACACCACAGTTCAAAAGCATCAATTCTTCAGCACTCAGCCTTCTTCACAGTCCAACTCTCACATTCATACATGACCACAGGAAAAGCCACAGCCTTGACTAGATGAACCTTTGTTGGCAAAGGAATGTCTCTGCTTTTGAATATGCTATCTAGGTTGGTCATAACTTTCCTTCCAAGGAGTAAGTGTCTTTTAATTTCATGGCTGCAGTCACCATCTGTAGTGATTTTGAGCCCAAACAAATAAAGTCTGACACTGTTTCCACTGTTTCCCCGTCTATTTTCCATGAAGTGATGGGACCGGATGCCATGATCTTCGTTTTCTGAATGTTGAGCTTTAAGCCAACTTTTTCACTCTCCACTTTCACTTTCATCAAGAGGCTTTTGAGTTCCTTTTCACTTTCTGCCATAAGGGTGGTGTCATCTGCATATCTGAGGTTATTGATATTTCTCCCGGCAATCTTGATTCCTGCTTGTGTTTCTTCCAGTCCAGCGTTTCTCATGATGTACTCTGCATATAAGTTAAATAAACAGGTTGACAATATACAGCCTTGATGTACTCCTTTTCCTATTTGCAACCAGTCTGTTGTTCCATGTCCAGTTCTAACTGTTGCTTCCTGACCTGCATATAGGTTTCTCAAGAGGCAAGTCAGGTGGTCTGGTATTCCCATCTCTTTCAAATTTTCCACAGTTTATTGTGATCCACACAGTCAAAGGCTTTGGCATAGTCAATAAAGCAGAAATAGATGCTTTTCTGGAACTCTCTTGCTTTTTCCATGATCCAGCAGATGTTGGCAATTTGATCTCTGGTTCCTCTGCCTTTTCTAAAACCAGCTTGAGAAACTAAGGGATTAAAAAATAGTTCATATATTTTAATTTTGGATGTTTGGGCTAGATTCTAGTTTTTCTACCAAAATGCATATTTCAAAATAAGAAGCTAATTTTGCAATCTCAATATATCCATTACAAAATTAGCTTCTTATTTTGAAATATGCATTTTGGTAGAAAAACTAGAATCTAGCCCAAATATCCAAAATTAAAATATATGAACTATTTTTTATTCCTTAGTTTCTCATCTACAAAGTGAGGATGAGAATGTTATCTATTTATATTGTTGTTTGAGAATGAAATCAAATATTGACTGCAATGTATTATAATGTTATATAATTTCTTGCATATAAGTTGAATGAATGCTATTATTATATATGAATATAATTATAGTATTCATACTCAGTCATTCAGTAGTGTTCTACTCTCTTGCAATCCCATAGACTATTGCCCTACAGACTCCTCTGCCCATGGGATTTCCCAGACCAGGGTACTGGAGTGAGTTGCCATTTCCTTCTCCAGGGCATCCTCCCAATCCAGGGATGGAGCCCTATTCTTTTTCATGTTCTGCATTGGCAGACAGATTCTTTGCTATTAGTACCAACTGAGAAGGCAAATGTAATTTTTACCTTTTGTGATTAAGCTCTGATGTATTTCTATAAATGCTACTTAAAAATACTTTTTAAATGAATGTAAATAGATATCCCCATTGGTACTACTCTCTTTTACATCCTTTGCATTAAAATATACACATTAGAAATACTAATTTTTATAAAGCTGTATAGACAAGGAAATAATAGATTTATGATGTGTGTATTAATGAGTGTAATACTTTTGTGCTCCTAAACCTATGATCTGAAGTTTTCATTATTTAGATTTACCAGGTGGTTAATTTAATTTGTTGATTTATTTTAAGATTTTCTTTCTCCTATAACAGTATGTATGCCTATGTATCTTGATGACTCCATGTCACTAAAAGATGATAAACAGCTGAACGTCTCCACGAGGTATGTCAGGCAAAAAAACTAAGGTTAGACACTAAAGATTAATTTCAAATTATATCAACAATAGCTTCTCAAAGTCTATGTATATCTATGAGCTCCGAGCTACAGAAGAAAATATGAAACCACATAAGAAAGTCACTAGTGGAAAGAAAGGAAGCAAGGTGTTGTCAATACTTCTTTTTACCTGCGTCTCCCTTACCACACATACTGCCAATGCAAATACAATCCATAGTTTTAAAATATGATGTTTATAATAATAAGCAGATTCAAATATATTTTCAAGTAGGCAGAATTTCAATAAATAACTACATGTAATATACTACGCTGACAGCAGAGGCTTCTCCACTCCTTGAAATGATAAGACAAAGAAAGGAAGAACACCACTTGGCGTTTTCTGTTGCCTAAGGCAAGAGAGCTGTGTAGTCTATTTCAAGATATACAACCATTTCTGACAATCCCACATTTTAATTTTCTGTGTAGAAAAATGCATATATTTTTTGCAATATATCTTCAATACTGTATACTTTGTATGGCATGTAAATCAAAGATGCATAACCCCAAAGTTCTAACTTAAACAGAAATTACATTTACAACAAAAATACGAAACTTAGTAATTGCACTTCTAGAACTATGACTCAAGTCCAATTTAATAAGCATGTACTAAGAAATACTGCATGTAGTATTGTATTTTAGAAGCTAGAAATAAAAGTATGAATAAAATATATCCTCAGTTCTCAAGAAGCTAGTGGAAGAGACTGGCATTTAATAGATAAATAAAATGCATGGTACACATTCTGGACAGAAAAACACTGAGAGGGAGCTGGTCCATACTAATCAAAGATATCATCAAAGAAAAAGAGAAAATTATGTGGGGTTTGAGTGTATGAAAAAGGTTGGAGTGGCCATATGATGTACTGTTTAAAGAAAGGCTTTTGCTTTTAGATGTTAGAAACGTTAAAATAATTAATTTTTTTCTAATTTTCAAACTCATATTTACATACCAATGAATTAATTCTATTAGGAGAAATAATCCTTTTCAAATACTATTGCTTATATAAAATTGGTCTTGAGATAAAACAAATTAAGTAACAGGACAACTAAAGCAATTTAATATTATTTTTCTGAATATTAAAAATCACACAAACAGAATGTCTATTCTTCATATGTTTTCATGCATTTTTTTCAGTTTCTAACTCATTTCTTTCTCTAAAATCATCTCAGAATTCTGTATTGGAATCATAAAAAAATGTCCTTTTGTTTCCATATGATCTTCTAATTTTAGTGTTTCTGTGCCCTTATCCAGGGCTTCACAAGTGGCACACTGGTAAACAATCCGCTGTGATATTTTAAATGGATAATCAACGAAGTCTTTCTGTATGTCACGTGGAACTCTGCTCAATGTCATGTGGAAACCTGGTTGCGAGGGGAGTTTAGGGGAGAATGAATACATGCATATGTATGGCTGAGTCCATTTGCTGTTCACCAAAACCTAAAACATTGTGTATCAGCTATACCCCAATACAAAATAAAGGTTAAATATATATATTATATTATAATTAAATATTATGTATGTATTTATATATTATATATGTATATATTTTTATTGAAATACGGTTGATTCACAGTGTTGTTTTAGGTTTAGGTGGACAGCAAAGAAATTTGTGTATATATATATATATGTATTATATTTCAGAAACTGTCCTATTATATATTATTATAAGGTATAATGTTCCTTGTCATGTATATCAAGTGCTTGTTGGTAATCTATTTTATATACAATAGTGTGTAAATGTTAATCCCATACTCCTAATTTTTCCCTCACCTTACCCCTTTTATAACCATAAATTTGTATCATATGTCTGTGAGCATTTCTCCCTGTGATATGTATTTACAAGTTCAAACTCATCATGTAAAATGTATCTGTTTGTAATCATTTAAATTGTATACTAAAATTAAACGCTACAAAATCATAGGTTTTCTCAGTTTCATTCCACTCTAATACAGAATATAAATTTTCAGTTAAAAATAGAAGCTTCATTAAAAGACACTTCCCAAGCTCAATTTTATGTGTTAAAATTAAATGTTTTCTATATCTGAACCCTCATATTTTAATTGTATATAGTTTCTGATTTCTACCTACTCCAGTATTCTGGCCTGGAGAATTCCATGAACTGTATAGTCCATGGAGTTGCAAAGAGTCAGACATGACTGAGTGACTCTCACTTTCACTTTCAGTCCGATTTGCTATTATAGGAATACATTTTAATTCTGTCCTATTTCACAGCTTTATTTACAATAATGATAATTTACTTAAAGCTTCTAAGTTTTAAAATGTTTGTCATCTATCCATTTAATACTTTGAGAAATTTGCAATTTATTTTGAACAAGAGTCTATATTCAAAAATATGGACAACATAATGACTCAAATACTGAATACTCTTATTATATATGATTGCTGGATTTAGAAGGCGGAAAGACACTCAGTTAATTTCAAATTTTAATTATGTTTTAAATTAACTATGCCGATTCATTTGTAATAAACTAAAATTTATTTGATTTTTTTCCTGAAATTGAAATTTAACTGTGCATCCTGTACATTTTTTTCACCTTAATTGCAGGACACTTATTTGATTTATACGTTAATCCTTTAGAGGTTCAGACGTTTTTCAAATCCCTTTAAAGATGAATAGAAAAGAGAGATAGTGCATATTGGCTATGCTGATTTGTTTCTTGAAATACTTTTCATATCAGCTTCACCAGAGAAATTTACTACAGAGATCCCTCATTTTATTTTTCATAATCTCACTGTTTTACGTTTTTCATAAGTTGAAGGTTTGTGGCAACACTACTTCAAGCACGTCTTATCAGTACTAGTTCTGTTCAATAGCATTCATTTACTTCCTGCCTCCCTGTCATGTTTTGGTAATTCTTGTAATATTTCAATTATTATATTTACTGTGGTGATCTCTGAACAGGGACATTTGACGTTACTTTTGTGATTAGTTTGAGGGGCCATGAACCACACTCTTGTGAGATGGTGAAGTTAATAAATGTGTGTTCACCAAGTTCAGCCGATCAGCTGTCCCCTATCTCTCTCCCTCTCCTGGCGCACTTTCTATTTCCTAAGACATAACAATATTAAAATGAGGCCGCATGTGGCCTGTGATAATGTTAGGCATTATCCTTGACTGAAAAGAAACAAACAAAATTAAAACAAGGAAGCATAAAAACCCTCTAAATTTTCCACCTAAATCCGTATTTTTTAATTTTCTTAAAAATAAAATTAACTGGCATTCTTTGTGAGTTTCTAATTACAATTATATACAAGTAGAGACATTACATTTTTTGTGAACTGGAACACTGGAACACTAAAGATGGGCAGAAAGTTTTAGTATGTTTATAAAAAACCATGAGATAAAAAGTGGGTATAATCAGTTTAAAACTGATGTTTGGAAAGTCCTAAGAGAATGATATACCCCGGAGGTATTTATGTTTGTCATTGGTACAGTTACTTTGTCAAATAAAAACAAATCCAGATAAGCTGAGCCTTTATACAGGAAGACTAGTGAATAGGATGAATGCTCCCATCTCAGGAACTGCAAGTGTCTTAAAATCAAACTGAAAAATGCCTTTTTTTTTCTTTTTCCTTCATCGATAAGAAATAAGGAAAGGGAAATTGAACAAAGGAGAGAGCATAAGCCAAATGCATAATCAGCATGGTTTGACAGGAAATGTGTCTCACTGTAGTCAGTCGATTCTGGGGATAAGTTCATGCGAAGGCACTGTCCTTACTTTAGTGCTTGCTCAGGTTGGGGGTGACCTAAAGTTTAGGGATCTGTGGTGGGCAGGAGAGAAAATTGACTTAATTTTGGTCAATTGTGGACATATGGTCAATATTAAGACTAATCACTTTTTAAATACATGCTAATTCATGAGCAGATTTATGATTTATACTTTTCATCATGGCAAGTTACCCTGTACCATTTTTATTTAGAACTTTATTGAACAATGTATTCATCATTTGATTCTACTAACTTCTGCAATTTTTCAAGCAATTTCATAATTCCATCTTCCCAAAGCTTTTTATTTCTTATAAATATTTTGGTGGTTTCCAGTTTAAGGCTTTGGGTAATAGTACTATTGTGGGTTCATGTATGCATATTATTTTCACATATGTATACATTTCTATTGATTCTATACATACTCATAGAATTATTGGTTCATAGGTGTGCTTGTATTCAACATTCATAGATACTGTGAAATCACGGTACCAAGCAGATGTACTAATTTACTTTCCCACTAGCAGTGGATTAGTGATTCAGTTCAACATCTTGGCAGTAAATGGTAATTTCATTTTATTTATTTTCACTTCATTTTTTAGTCAGGTTTATGGAAGTGTAATCACCAACAGTAACAGTCTCTGAGTTTTGACAAACATATATAGTCATGCAGTTGCTACCACCATCAAGATAAAAATTATATCCATCACACCAAAAGGTTCCTTCAGGTCCCTAGAAGTTAATCCCATCTCTCTCTCCCATCAATTTATACTAATCTACTTTCTATCCCTATTGTTTACTGTTTTCAGAAAGTCAGATATATTAAATTCTACATTGTATAGTCTTTTGAGCAGAGTTATATCAGCATAGCAATGGCACCCCACTCCAGCACTCTTGCCTGGAAAATCCCATGGATGGAGGAGCCTGGTGGGCTGCAGTCCATGGGGTCGCTAAGAGTCGGACATGACTGAGCAACTTCACTTTCACTTTTCACTTTCCTGCATTGGAGAAGGAATGGCAACCCACTCCAGTGTTCTTGCCTGGAGAATCCCAGGGACGGGGGAGCCTGGTGGGCTGCTGTCTATGGGGTCGCACAGAGTTGGACACGACTGAAGCAACTTAGCAGCAGCATATCTGCATAGCATAGTGTTTCTGGGATTCATCCTGAATGTGTCAGTAGTACATTTCTGTATGTAGTAATATGTGATATTCTACTTTATAGATATACCATAGCATGGTTATCCATTCTCCATTTAATGCAAAGTTTGGACTGTTTAATTTGAACAACCATAAATTAAACTCTACAAATATTATTATACAGATTAGTGTGGATATATATTTATATATTTTTTGTTCTCTTGAGTAAATATCTGGGCACTGCCTTCTGATTCTTAAAGCAAGGGTATGTTTAACTTGATTAGAAACTGCCATTTTTTTTAAATTTATACCATGTTACTCATGACAGTGATAATTGATAGTTCAACCACTCTGCATTCTCACTAAAACACGGCATTGGTAGTTAAATCAATATTACATATTCTCTTCTATGTTTAGTAGTGTCACACTGTTGTTTTATTTGGTTTTCTCCAAAGGCAAAAGTTGTTGACCAACTACAGCTTTTAAAGTATTTATTTGCATCTTCATGCACTCTTTGGTGGCTGTCTCTTCTTATCTTTTGTCCAACTTTTATTAGTTTATATTTGTGTCATTTTAGAGTTATTTAAATATTATAGGTACAAGTTCATTATCAGATATGTGATTCATGAATATTTTTACTGGTTTTTGCTTTTATTCTACTCACAGGCAATTTCGCCAAACACAATTTTAAAATTTTAGTAATGTTCAATTTATTGTTACATTAAACCCTAAGACCACATATATTTTCTTTCATGTGTTCTTCAAGATGTTTTTATAATTTTGCATTTTATGTTTAAGGCTGATTCATTTTTGTTCATTTTTGTTTGAAGTGTGAAGTATGGATCATGGGTCAATATTTTGGCATGTGGAAATCCAGTTGTTCCAGTACTGACTGTTGAAAAAACAGTTATTTATTCAGTTGCATTGTCTTTTCCTCTATACAAAAAATCTGTTGACATTTGGGCTGTGTGTATTTCTCGTCTCTGTTTTACGTTCCATTGCTCTGTGTGTCTCTTATGTGAATACTGTACTTCTCCAATTACTGAGCTTTAGACTAAGTCCTGAAAGTGGATAGCATAAACCCTTAGACAGTACCTTTACTTTCTCAGAGTAATCTTGACTATTCTAGTTACTTTTTCCAAGTAACTTTTAAAATCAAATAATTGAGATCACACAAAAAACTTGCTGTTGTATTGATTAAAATTGTATTGAATCTATAAATCAAAGAGCAGTTTTAATAGTTAATCCACAAACACTGTTTATTTATACCTTCTTTGACCTCTTTTATTAATGTTAGTAGTTTTCACATACAGATACTGCATATTTTTATTTATACAAAATAAAATATGTTATACAAGTAAATTATATTCGCTTCAGAATGCTATTATAAATTATATTTTTATTTAATTTTGAAAATCCATATTTAATAGAATTTTGTTAAAATGTATAGTGTTTTTCATTTCTGGTCAACAAGTTTGCTCCAGTATCTCCTTCATATTTTTCTGGGTCAAAGTTTATATTTTTAATAAATTGAATATATAATATCCTTTATTATAAGACTAGTTTCACACATCATTTAAAATATGACTTTTCTGTGGTTTTTACTGAATTCCCACATATTCTCTGGAGAAGGCAGAATGGCACCCCACTCCAGTACTCTTGCCTAGAAAATCCCATGGACAGAAGAGCCTGGTGGGCTGCAGTCCATGGGATCGCTAGAGTCAGATGAGCAACTTCACTTTCACTTTTCACTTTTCACTTTCATGCACTGGAGAAGGAAATGGCAACCCACTCCAGTGTTCTCACCTGGAGAATCCCAGGGACAGGGAAGCCTGGTGGGCTGCTGTCTATGGGGTCGCACAGAGTCGGACAGACTGAAGCAACTTAGCAGCAGCAGCAGTAGCAGCAGCAACACATATTCTCAAGTTTTCTCCACTCTGGATGGCCAGAACTTGGTCTGTTCCGAGGTCTAGGTAAACTGTTATATAGTAAATATTTCAGTAATATTTTATTAACCCTTACACCTTCTTTGCCCACTTTTCTGATACACATATAATTCAAATATCAATATATTCTCCTTGCCAAACTCTGATTTCTGTCACTTTAGAATGGGAATCTTCTGCTCTATGCAGATGCAGGACTCAGCTTGCACTTTGGTCCAGAATGTACCTCCAAGAGCCCACCTTATTTGTTTCACATCTTTCCTGCACTGCCTGCTGTCCAATATCTAAAAATGGTTCGATTTTATTCTTTCAATGAATTTGCCCAGTTTTCTAATTGTATATGGTAAGTCTGCTACCAGTTCTCTAATAGTTCCTGGGATAAAAATGCCCTCTCTCTCTATTTAGAACCTGTTTTTACAGTATCTCTAAATACACATACTGAAAGTGATACTGTATGTAGTTAAGGATAGTTTTCTTCCTTTGCAATAATTTTATTTCCTTATAGAGTCACCTACTTATTATTTTCTCATGTTTTCCCTTCTAAGTAAACCAACATAGGATATTAATAACCCACCATAACTTCTATTGTTTTTTCACATACTTAGTTGTTATTACTTTCTCTGATTATCTTAGCTCGGTATTTACTTTCTCTAGCCTAAGAACAGTTTCCGTTTTTTTGAGTCAGAGACCTGCCATTTCAGGCAGTTTCTCAGTTGTTTCTAAGAATCAATACGACTACCTGACCTCTACTGTGATACACATTTCATTTTAGAAAGCATTGTAATATTGTAGAAATGGAAAGTTTGTTTTAGGTAGTGTGCCAGTACCAACTAGCAAGAGGGAGGGGGACATATTTATATCTACAGCTGATTAATATTGAGGTTTGAAAGTAAACAACGAAATTCTGTAAAGCAATTATCTTTCAGTTAAAAAATAAAAAAAAAAAAAAAGAAAGATTTCTGAGGCAGTAGAAGCTAAGGGATAGAGTGCCATAATTCTTTGGCAATATCTGTCATAACTGCCTGTAACAGAGGTTTTATATTTACTGCTGCTAAGTCGCTTCAGTCGTGTCCAACTCTGTGCAACCCCATAGACAGCAGCCCACCAGGCTCCCCCGTCCCTGGGATTCTCCAGGCAAGAACACTGGAGTCGGTTGCCATTTCCTTCTCCAATGCATGAAAGTGAAAAGTGAAAGTGAAGTCGCTCAGTCGTGTCCGACTCTTAGCGACCCCATGGACTGCAGCCTACCAGGCTCCTCCGTCCATGGGATTTTCCAGGCAAGAGTACTGGAGTGGGGTACCATTGTTACTAGTTGTATATTAAGTGGGATATTGTCATTGTTTAGTTGCTAAGTTGTGTACAACTCTTTTGTGACCCCGTGGGCTATAGCCCACCAAGTTCTCTGTCTATGTTATTTCCTAGGTAAATACTGGAGTGGGTTGCCATTTCTTTCTCCAGGGAATCCTCCACTCAGGGATCAAAGCCGCTTCTCCTACATTGGCGGGTGGATTCTTTACTGCTGAGCTGGCTGGTGCTTCCCAGGTGGTGCTAGTGGTAAAGAACCTGCTTGCCAATGCAGGAGACATAAGAGACACAAGTTTAATCCCTGGGTTGAGAAGATCCCCTGAAGAAGGAAATAGCAACCCACTCCAGTATTTTTTCCTGGAGAATCCCAAGGACAGAGGAGCCTGGAGTACTACAGTCCATGCATGGGGTCACAAAGAGTCAGAAACAACTGAAGTAACTGAGCGCAAACGCATACCTGGGGATACGCTTTGGATAACTCGCATGTCTCCTGATACCATGCTGTTTCTTAGAACTAGCCTCTTCAATACTGTAGCCACTAGCCCCAATGGCTACTTAGATTTATATTTAGATGATTTAATATTAAATAAAATAAACATTTAGTTGCTGAGTTTCACCAGCCACATTTCAACTCTCCAATTGTTGTTGTACAGTCACTAAGTCCTACCTGACTCTTTGCGACCCCATAGACTTAAGCATGCCAGGCTTCCCTATCCTTCAACTCCTCAATAGCCACATGTAACTGGTGGCTACCGTATTGGTCAACACAGATATATAGGCTATTTCTATTACAAAAATTTTAGAATCTGGGAAAGCCCTAAAGAATCAATTTACACCTGAGTTTTATTGATCTGTAATTGGCTCCTTAGTTTAAAATAGTGTTGAACCATAAACTTGAGGGTGTATGTATGTATGTATATATATATATACACACACATATATTTGCAAATATAGATATATATATTTGCCCATTTGTAACTATTTTTATTTCATTCTCCCCTATCAAGTGACAAAGTTTTTTATAAGACCCCACTACCTTCAAAGATATTGACTGAATCTGTGAAAATTCATCAGCTGTTTCTGAAAAAAGGAAATTGCTAGCAGTATTTCATGTTAAAATAATGATAATCCTCATTAGCTTAAATACTATGCCCTGTGCTATCATCTACAGAAGAAACTGCCTTTTTGTGTGGGTTTAGTTATTCAAACGATATGATTGGTAAGTTCTCCCATTATGTATGAGTATCATTCTGGAAAATGAACTTCATTAAAGAGCTTTAGGATATAATAAAAACCAATCTGATAAAGAAAGTTTTAAAAGTGCTTTATGAATTGATAATATGGTCATTGAAATAATATGCTAAATTACAAAAATGCAATTAAGTTGATATACATATTTTGTTTATAAAAATAGTGTTACATATATAAATTTAATATATTCCTCTTTTATTTGATAAATGTGGCACAGCCATTCCTTATTTTAGCTTCTGGAGAATCTTTTGTGCTGAGCTGGAAAACAGTATTGCATTTAAGTTCTAATATTTCTCTCCCTATGTTGCTTCATCCTGATAGTATGTGAAAAAATCATTTTTAGCTTACCAAGATTCAATTTAAATAAATTACCTTGAGGATTTTCAATATCACCTTTTTATACCTAAGAAGTGAAAAGGAGAGCAAGAGAAAGGAGGGAAAAAAAAGTTCTATACCAGTAACACCTGCTCTCCAAGTTAAGGATTCTTGTTCTCTTTAGTTGGATTTAATCATTCTAGAGCTTGAAATTTATCAACTCATTTACACTTAACTATTAATTATTTGTCCTGCAGATTTTCTGCTTACATTTATTGTGTTGTCATAGATTGATTTATTTTCTAAAATTTATCAATATATATTGATGAAGTAGATGCTGTCTTACCTTTTCAACCTACCTTTTTACTGCAACAGAATAATGTGCCTATTACGTTGTAAAAGAAATGTACAGGGGACATTTTTTACTCTTCTTAAAAAAAAAAGAAAGAAAGTAGAAAAATTATTGTTTTAACTGGAAGGAATCTGATCATAAATGAATTCTGTCTTCAAAATAGGACTATTTTGATAACCGAGCATCCAATCACGATTTGTGATACAGTTTGGTGCTCCCAACACCCAGAGAATGCTGCCTCTTAACACAGTCGGCTGTGTAGTAAATTACTACGAAAAGGAGTATGGATTTTCTGGGCCTTAAAATACGTCAGAGTGGAATTTAGTCATGGTTTTGGCCAATTCCTGGGCTTTTCTTGATATCTGGAAATGGCTCGTCATTCTTAATTTTTTTCCCCTAAAATATACATTAGGCTTCTTTGCTATACCCCTAACCTTCTCGGAGAAGGCAATGGCACCCCACTCCAGTACTCTTGCCTGGAAAATCTCGTGGGCAGAGGAGCCTAGTAGGCTGCAGTCCATGGGGTCACTAAGAGTCGGACACGACTGACTGAGCGACTTCACTTTCTCTGTTCACTTTCATGCATTGGGGAAGGAAATGGCAACCCACTCCAGTGTTCTTGCCTGGAGAATCCCAGGGACAGGGGAGCCTAGTGGGCTGCCGTCTATGGGGTCGCACAGAGTCGGACACGATTGAAGCGACTTAGCAGCAGCAGCAACCTTCTGCTCTGCTATCTCTCACGCATAGCATCCCCTCCCAGACTCTGGTGCATCCTGCTTGCAAAATAAGCCAATGGAAGGCATTTTTGAATATAAGAGGGCAAGAGGAGAGAAAAGAATCAAAGTCGTCTCTTATCTGTCTCCACTCACTGAGGCAAATCAGACTGTGGTCACAGCCCTCATGCCATGTCCTCAGCCCTCAGCCTGCAGCCTTGCTTTTGTGTTCCAGCAACTTCTGTTTCCCCAGGTCTAATGATCGCCATTTATCTCTGTTGTATACTTCTGGGTTCTCTTTTAATTCCTTCAATCACATACAACTTCTCATTTATATTCAATTTCCTTATAATGAAATACTAAGAATAATTTCTACCTTCTTTTCCTAAACCCATTTATCAATTTTCCATATATATATATAGAATATTTACAATATAGTATTAATGTGAATATAGAAACTAAGATTTTCGTTTTTTTCAGCAATTACATAGCACTTATATAACCATGTTACCCAGATAAAGTCTCAGTTTAATTTTCATATCTTTTAGGTCATATATAAATATATTTTGATACATTTATTTCTGTGTAACTAGACATAATATTAATAAACACCCTGAATATTCATGTTTCGTTTATATAATATACATGAGTATAGATAATATATAGATCAAAATATCATTCTTTTTAGCTTGAATCTTTTTTTTTTTTTGCAAACACTACTTCACAATATTGACTTGTTTGTGTTTTATGTTTACTAGCTTAGGGTTTACACTCTAGATTAACTACATGGCTCACAAGAAAGAGAGGTTTTGCAATTATAATATTGCCAGATTTACTTGATTTTCAATTCTTACACTAACACTCTGAGGAAAAGAAGAGAAAAAAAAAATAAGCACATCCATTAATCATATCTTTAGTCAACTCATGGCTTGCCCCAGTGATAGTGCTGGAATTAGCATGTTTTCCTGTAGACATATGGGATTTGTTTTCAGAGAGCACAATTTAAAATGGTTAATATAGAAAGTTTAGATATTGGTTGAATAAAAGTGTTAAATGCCCTTGAGACAGTTTCATGAAAAGGTTACTAAGAGATCTCATCTAATTAGGTTTTTTTTTATTTCAGTTAAGAAACTGGACTTAAAAGAAGGAAGAACAGTAATAAGTCCAGGTTTACAGGTTGAAAAGTAACAATAGATGTGTTTGATGTCTAATTATAAATGTGTAAAGCATTATGTGTTATATCATGGTCTAAAGTTTCAGAGCAAAATAGATGTGTCATCTTTCATAAGAAATACATGCTTAATAGGTATGAATTAAGGAACATACTTTTGGCCATTAGATTTTATTGTGGGGTGATACCTTTCTGCTGATCTTATTAAAAAAAAAAAAAAAGTGTTAGTTGCTCAGTCGTGTCTGACTCTTTGTGACACCAAGGACTGTAACCCACCAGTCTCCTCTGTCCCAACTCAGAGACCAAACACAGGTCTCCTGCATTGCAGGGTGATTCTACTGCTGCTGCTAAGTTGCTTCAGTTGTGTCCAATTTTGTATGACCCCATAGACCCCACGAGGCTCCCCCGCCGCCCCTGCCCCCCGTCCCTGGGATTCTTCAGGCAAGAACACTGGAGTGGGTTGCCATTTCCTTCTCCAATGCATGAAAGTGAAAAGTGAAAGTGAAGTCGCTCAGTCCTGTCTGACTCTTAGCAACCCCATGGACAGCTACCAGCAAATGGGAGTGATTTTATTATGGCTGACTAAATATTTTGCCTGTTTCTATTTGGGAAAATGACTTACAGATTATACTTTTTTTTTTCCCTCTAAAATTGAGACATATGAATGTCTTTTATTACAGAGGTCTAGTTTAAATAGTCCAGTCAATTATATCAACACCCTGAAATAGATAAAAAATGAGTATTTTCAGAGTACTATGCATAAATTAGTGCATAAAGAATATATTACATAAAGAAATATCTAAGATATTTGGAGCAACTTTTAAGATAAAGCCAAAAAGTATGTACTTTTAAAATGCACAAACCTTCCTATTTGATTTAGTACTATGATTTCACTGTTAAGAATTTTTCAGGGAAAGGCACACTGTCATGCAATGATTCTATGATGCCATATATGTGTAAGTGGTCTTAGTGACTGTCCAGGAAAATTGGGGATGGTTGCATTGATATACCCTACTCTAAGCATTGATGGCAAGTTAATAAAAAAGTAGTATTTTTTACTATGAACTGTATGTTAGTAAAACATATATGTGGTTTTACTAGACTTCCTTAAGGGCAAGCCTAAGACAGATTGCTTTTTCTGTGTAAGCAATCCATTAACTGAAGTAAAGAGAGCAGAGATGCCTGCATTTAACCAAAAGCTTTCCTTTCTCTTTTGTAGAAGATATCCCTAGATAATGCCTGTCCTGTATGCTCATTTTCCTATGGGTCATTAGCATCTGATACCTATTTGGAAAACCATCCAAAGTCCCCTTCTCAGAAAATCCTTTTCTGTCACATTTTACTGCAGTTTGTAAAATTAGAGCACTTGAATCAAACCTAAGTAATCTGGTTTCTACGGGTCATGGTGACTTCTTCATAATTGGACAACCAAGAAGAAATGGAGGGGCACACAAGCTGTTGATATTTTACCACCAAAAAACTGAACCTAAGAGAACAGAAATAGAAATAAACAAACATCAACAACAAAACACAGGGTTTTTTTTTTTAATCATTTGGAACATGAGTCATGACAAATCTGATATCAGCACACAGATATTCTTTCATTTAAGGTCATATATTATAGATCAGGTTGTTTTTACTTACTTAAAGCAATGAAATATTTTAACTGGTAAAGATTTCTTAAACTTTTGCATTCTGTTTTCCTGCTAATGCATGGATATTTAATATAACTAGATGCAGTATAAGTTCCTTTTTTTTTTTAGTTCAAGTGTGAATTTTATAGAGGATCTTCATAAAAATAAGTACTTTTCCAACTATGTGTCCATTAATTTTCAAAGTTAAGTTAAGGTAATGACTTTTTTATTTTTATACATTGATGGTATATACTATAATTTATCTTCTGAATTATAGAGATAAATAAAATTGAAATATTTACTTTGTATTTTAAAGTAAATATTTACTTTAAATTAAAAAGTAAAGTAAATATTTACTTTAAATTAAAAAGTAAAGTAAATATTTACTTTGTATTTAGTTTTCTACAGAAATGATCACTTAAAATGATTGTGATTAGATTGAAGGCCCGATATAATGATCATTATGAAGTGATTCTTTGCCTCGATAATTAAGCTCTGGCATGTTAAAATACAATGTGTTGACAAAACCTTCACATATATAGGATGTAATTAAAATCTATGAAAAATAAAGAATTTTTATATCAAAAGAGATTTGGGCCTGGGAATGTGATCAGATTTTCAATATGTATAAGTTTTAAAAACTGTACTTAGAATGTAAACTGAAGCACAGAATCAAGGAAAATACATGTCCACTCTAAAAGTCTTTCATTAGAAAAATTAAAGTTCTAACAATGAAACATAATATCCTTAGGAAAAAAACTCAGACATTTTCTTCTGATCTAAAAAATGTGTCTATCACTGATCTGTATATAAAGATATAAATGCCTGAATATAACCTCAAAACAAAAAGTGAAAAGGGGAGTTGTGTGTAAAATATAGCACATAGATATTATTCTAATTGTGAGAAGCACAAAGTAGAATGGTTCATCTTAGAAATATGGGATTCTAATGTTCTAATTTAGTGAAAAATCTCCTGTTTGCAAGTTAAATACATCTCAAATCTGTTGAAGTAGTAAAAATCAATTTTTGTATACCAAACTGATTTTGATGATTAATGACTCAGTCATAAGGAACTCAAATGATTTTACTGAAGGCTCTTTCTCTCTTATTTGATGTTTTTATTTTATTCTATTTTATTCTCACTTGTTCCTACTTGAGCAAATTTTTTTTCTCCTCAAAATTCAGGAACAATGTAACCAAATGTTCTGACCCTATACAATTCCATCTGGTATTGGCAGTTGCGGGGAGTGGAAAGAAAAGAGTTTTTCTTTCAAGAAACGAATATAAATCCTAGTGAAAAATCAGAAGTTTGTGTTTGCTTCTCCCTGTATGAGGTGTTATAAACAGCAAGGGTAGGGTCAAGACTCTGGTGGAGTCAGTCAGAGGAAAGGGGACGGATGCTTCATACAAAAGGCAGAATCAACTGGAAAAGGGAAAGACATATCCCTCAAGAAAAAGCAAAGGGTAAGAAATAGTATGGGGGGGAGGGCTGGGGAATGTAGAGCAGACAGTGGGGAAAAAAAAAGTTCGCTACAGGTCTTTCATTGGCCAAGACACTCTTACAGTATGGATTGTCTTAGAACAAAGAAATGACAACTTGTGACATTGAATCTTGAAATAATTCAACAAGATGAAATTGTGAAGCCTAGCTGTACTATGCTGTGAAGTCTATGAATAGTGCAAGTGTTAATCACCCAGTCACGTCCAACTCCTTGCAACCCCATGGACCATAATCCACCAGGCTCCTCTGTCCATGAAAATCTCCAGGCAAGAATACTGGAGTGGAGAGCCATTGCATTCTCCAGGGACTCTTCCTGACCCAATGATAAAACCCAGATGTCCTGTTTTGCTGGTGGATTCCTTACCATTGAGCCACCAGGGTAGCCCTGAAGTCTGCAAACACCCAAAGAAATGTCTTCCTCAACATCTGTTTTCAAACTCTTTAGGGAGAAAAGAAAAAGTGTTTCAGGTTCATAGAGTCCTAACGTGTCCAAAACAAAAACCTAGAAATATTATACAGAAAACAGGACTACTTTATAAAATGTGTTACCATCTATTCTTAACTGATTAATTGCCATTTTAGAGGTGATGTTGCTTAAAGAGAGGTGAAATGAGTTAAAATTAAATATATATAAGAAAATTCACACTAAAGAAGCTGTATTTTTTAATTTCATAGATAAAATTTCCTAAATATGGGCATCTAATACATCTAGCAGATTTTGAAGAATAGAAATGGAGGAAGGATACTCAGAAATGAAATGTGATTTGTTTCTCAATCAATTGTAAAACTAAGAAAATAGAAATTAAGATTAGAGAAGACATTGATTTTATTTCACATTATATTTTTCCCTATGGTAAATGTCATCAAATGCCAGAATTCATTTCTATTTTAATCTCCCTCCCAAATTTTAAGAACTTCAAGACATCTTCATAGGCAATTCAAGATACTTATGACCAAAGGACATAAAGCTTAGAAGATGAAACATAATTGTTAAAACTCTCTTTAATATCACTCCCACATACTAATCAAAGTGTAATGTGCCATCCAGACTTGGAAACTTTTTTAAGAAATGAGAGTTTTAATTTTAAAAGTCAGAAATATTTTTCTTCATTAATGATATTAATTTACTACCTTCATCACCTCTAGCCAAAGATTACTTCTAAGACTCACAAAATAATCAATCCCATATCAGATCCCATGTTTGTCGTTTTCTTAACTAAACTGGAAGGAAATCTGGAACACAATTTTATAAATACAGTACCCTCATGCTTTTTTCAAATGGTGGGAAGAACAGAGATCATAGAGGTAAATTAATTCATGATCTGATGGTCAGAGTTCAAAATTTCAAAATCAAGATTATACACGAAATCATTCATGAGGTATTTTTAAATATAATAGAGTTAATATGAATTTATATATTTCTTCTTTTTCTACTCAGTAAACCACGTATTCAGTTCTCTCTTTTGTACTCATGAATCAACTGTAGTCTTACAAAATCATCATTGATTTACATGTCAATAATTATAACACTTTGATATGTATGTCAATAGTTGCAACACAATCAATCCTAGGCTTGGAAGATCTCCTGGAAGAGGACATGGCAACCCACTCCAGTATTCTTTCCTAGAGAATTCTGTGGACAGAGGAGCGTGGTGGTCTATGGTCCACAGGGTCACAAAGAGTTGGACACAAAGAGTGACTGAACACACACACACACACATATATGTGTTACTTATTGTAATCAAATTCTCAGGATTTGTGTACAAAACAGCATACCCTGTCCTTGAAACTCTCTCCCTCTTGACTTCTGTCTTCATTCTCTCCTAGCTTCCCTCCTGTGTTTGTTCCACTTCTGTCTCTTTTAACAGTTTATCCTCATGTGCCCACTCCTCCGGTGTTCCTATTCCTGAGGGCTTTGTCCTTACCCTCTTAGCTTTATATAGCATTACTCTGTATTTTCCACTGAACAGCTTCATCCATTCTCAGCTCTACGGTTTGCTCTCCTGAACTTAAAATTTTCTATTAATTTGTGACTAGATAATTTTACTTACATAAGTCAATGCTACCTCAGATGCTAAATTTCTGAAACAGGAAGCTGCATCTTCTACCCAAAGCTAACACTTTTTAACAAGTGTTTTTCCTCAATAAATACAATTATTATTCAACATATTTTTAATCTGAATAAAATAATGAACAAGCAAACTATTATTCATGCATGATTTTTTTATCCCACTTATCCACAGCTAGGTGATTTAAAGATCTTGATCCCATGAAACTATAAAAAAATAAATAAATAAATAACAAGAAACCTGAGTATTCAGGGGAAAATGCCTTATCTTCTGTTTCTAAGGCTCCAGGTATATTAAAATATAAACAAACATGCACAAGTTTTCAAAATATTTTGGTTATTATAAATGCCTATATGTAACACAGTAACACCATATAGTTCTCCTCTGTGTTACCAATTGCACTTGTTATTTTATCTGAATGTTTAGTTCATAATATTATCTCTTTTCTACAGTGCAACCATGGAGCCTGGGAATCCAGAGTCTCAAGTCAGACCACCTGAGCTCAAAACCTTGTTTCTCTGTCTGCTTGGTAGCCTGGGATAATTACATACTTCATCTCTCTGAGAATGTTTTCTCATCTGTAAAATGGATATAATCATTATCATTGTCTTATGGTTTGTTCTGAAAGCATCTAAATGAATACTTTAGAAGTTGGCACGTTCTGTAAATATTATATAATTTAATGTGTTGTTATCACTATACATTGGTAATAGATTTCTCATGTCATAAATTCAATTATATAGAAATAGAGCTTTTTATATTTTTAATAGTTTTAAACATTTTACCATGCTATATAATGATAAATCAATAACACCAAGATTTTCTTTGTCAATTTAAAATTTTCTTAGTCAATAAACTCAATCTGTTTAGAATTCCTATTACCATTTTTTGACTTAAGGAGATCTCTAAATCCCAAGTTGGTTTTTGAGTGACAGTGTGGCACTGTGGGCACATGTTGGACCAGATCGTAGTTAAGTATGGTTGCCCCTATACACTGGTATTTGCATTCCTAATTGGTTCTTTAATTTGTAGGCTATGTTACCCCATGGTATCTGTTTTCACTAGGGTGAAATTTTTCTGTTTATTGAAATATAGTTGATGTATAAGTTAAAGGCATACAGTGTAATGATTCACAATTCTAAATGTTATATTACATCTATAGTTATTAGAAAATATTTTCTATATTTCCAAGTTGTACAGTATATCCTTGTAGCTTACTTTATACAAAGAGTTTGTGTTTCATACTACCCTTCCCCTGCATTGGATCTTCCTTCTCCCTATTTTGCTCAGTTGCTTCAATCATTTCTGGTTCTTTGTGACCCTAGGATTGTAGCCTGCTAGGCTCCTCTGCCCATGGGATTCTCCAGGCAAGAATACTGGCACTGGTTTCCAGGCCCTCCTCTAAGGGATCTTCCCAACCCAAAGGTCAAACTCTCATCTCTTACGTCTCCTGCATTAGCAGGTAGCTTCTTTACAACTAGCACCACCTGGGAAGCCCACATACAAGTTAGATTCTTTGCTGCTATATTCACTTGTTGTATGTTTAAGATTCTGAATATAAGAGATATCATATCGTAGTTGTCTTACTCTGGCATATTTCATTTAACATAATGCTCTCCAAGTTCCTCCATGGTGCTGAAGCAGATGCCATAATTTTCTTCTTTTGCATGGCTAAATAGTATTCCACTTGTGAGTGTATTTGTGTGTATGTATCATCTTTGTTGATTCATTTTTTTTTCCTTCTTTGTTTAATTGGAGGCTAATTACTTTACAGTATTGTGGTGGTTTTGGCATATATTGACATGAATCTACCATGGATGTACATATGTTCCCCATCCTGGACACCCATCCCACCTCCCTCCCCATCCCATCCCTCAGGGTCATCCCAGTGCACTGGCCCTGAGCACCCTGTCTCATGCATCAAACCTAGACTGGTAGTCTATTTGACATATGGTAATATACATGTTTCAATGCTATTCTCTCAAATCATCCCACCTCGCCTTCTCCCACAGAGTCCAACAGTTTGTTCTTTAAATCTGTATCTCTTTGACTGTCTTGCATATAGGGTCATGGTTACCATCTTTCTAAATTCCATATATATATGTGTCTTTCTGATTTACTTCACTGTGTATAATAGGCTCCAGTTTCATCCACTGCATTAGAACTGATTCAAATGAATTATTTTTAATAGCTTAGTAATATTCCATTTAAAAAAAATTGAGGGGGGCTTTATTTTTTGGGGTTCCAAAATCACTGCAGATGGTGATTGCAGCCATGAAATTAAAAGATGCTTACTCCTTGGAAGGAAAGTTATGACCAACCTAGATAGCATATTGAAAAATGGAGACATTACTTTGCCAACAAAGGTCCATCTAGTCAAGGCTATAGTTTTTCCAGTAGTCATGTATGGATGTGAGAGTTGGACTGTGAAGAAAGCTGAGCACTGAAGAACTGATGCTTTTGAACTGTGGTATTGGAGAAGACTCTTGAGAGTCCCTTGGACTGCAAGGAGATCCAACCAGTCCATTCTAAAGGAGATCAGTCCTGAATGTTCATTGGAAGGACTGATGCTAAAGCTGAAACTCCAATACTTTGGCCATCTCATGCGAAGAGTTGACTCATTGGAAAAGACTCTGATGCTGGGAGGAATTGGGAGCAGGAGGAGAAGGGAATGACAGAGGATTAGATGGCTGGATGGCATCACCGACTCAATGGACATGAGTTTGGGTGAACTCCGGGAGTTGGTGATAGACAGGGAAGCCTGGTGTGCTGCAATTCATGGGGTCGCAAAGAGTCAGACACGACTAAGTGACTGAACTGAACTGAATATTCCATTGTTTATACGTGCCACTGCTTTCTTATGCATTCATCTGCTAGAGGATATCTAGCATATTTCCATGTCCTAGCTGTTGTAAATAGTGCTGCAATGAACATTGGGGTACACGTGTCTCTTTCCCTTCTGGTTTCCTCAGTGTGTATGCCCAGCAGTGGGATTGCTGGGTCATATGGCAGTTCTATTTCCAGTTTTTTTTTTATGAAATCTCCACACTGTTCACCATTGTGGCTGTACTAGTTTGCATTCCCACCAACAGTGTAAGAGGGTTCCCTTTTCTCCATACCCTCTCCAGCATTTATTTTTTGTAGACTTTTTGATAGCAACCATTTTGACTAGGGTGAAATGGTACCTCATTGTGGTTTTGATTTGCATTTCTCTGATAATGAGTGACATTGAGCATCTTTTCATGTTTGTTAGCCATCTGTATGTCTTCTTTGGTGAAATGTCTGTTTAGTTCTTTGGCCCATTTTTTGATTGGTTGTTTATTTTTCTGGAATTGAGCTACATGAACTACTTATGTATTTTTGAGATTAATTCTATGTCAGTTGCTTCACTTGCAATTATTTTCTCCCATCCTGATTGCTGTCTTTTCACCGTACTTATAGTTTCCTTCATTGTGCAAAAGTTTTTAAGTTTAATTAGGTCCCATTTGTTTATTTTTGCTTTTATTTCCAATATTCTGGGAGGTAGGTCATAGAGGATCGTGCTGTGTGCTATGTCAGAGAGTGTTTTGCCTATGTTTTCCTCTAGGAGTTTTATAGTTTCTGGTCTTACATTTAGATCTTTAATCCATTTTGAGTTTATTTTTGTGTATGGTGTTAGAAAATGTTCTAGTTTCATTCTTTTACAAGTGGTTGACCAGTTTTCCCAGCACCACTTGTTAAAGAGATTGTCTTTAATCCATTGTATATTCTTGCCTCCTTTGTCAGAGATAAGGTGTCCATAAGTGCGTGGATTTATTTATGGGATTTCTATTTTGTTCCATTGATCTATATTTCTGTTTTTGTGCCAGTACTATGCTGTTTTGATGACTATAGGTTTGTAGTATAGTCTGAAGTCAGGCAGGTTGGTTCCTCCAGTTCCATTCTTCTTTCTCAAGATTGCTTTAGCTACTCGAGGTTTTTTGTATTTCCATACAAATTGTGAAATTATTTGTTCTAGTTCTCTGAAAAAATACCTTTGGTAGCTTGATAGGGATTGCATTGAATCTATAGATTGCTTTGGGTAGTATACTCATTTTTATTATATTGATTCTTCTGATCCAAGAACATGGTATATTTTTCGATCTATTTGTGTCATCTTTGGTTTCTTTCATCAGTGTTTTATAGTTTTCTATATATAGGTCTTTTTTTTTTTTTTTAGGTAGATTTAGTCCTAAGTATTTTATCATTGCAATGGGGAATGGAATTGTTTCCTTAATTTCTCTTTCTGTTTTCTCATTGTTAGTGCATAGGAATGCAAGGGATTTCTGTGTGTTCATTTTATATCCTGCAACTTTACAGTATTCATTGATTAGCTCTAGTAATTTTCTGGTAGTGTCTTTAGGGTTTTCTATGTAGAGGATCATGTCATCTGCAAACAGAGTTTTACTTCATTCTAATCTGGATTCCTTTTATTTCTTTTTCTTCTCTGATTGCTGTGGCTAAAACTTCCAAAACTATGTTGAATAATAGTGGTGAGAGTGGGCACCCTTGTCTTGTTCCTGACTTACAGTTTTTCATTATTGAGGATAATGTTTGCTGTGGGTTTATAATATATGGCTTTTATTATGTTGAGGTATGTTCCTTCTATGCCTGTTTTCTGCAGGGTTTTTTTTTTTATCATAAATGGATGTTGAATTTTGTCAAAGACTTTTTCTCCATCTATTGAGATAATCATATGGTTTTTATCTTTCAATGTGTTAATGCGGTATATCACATTGATTGATTTGAGAATATTGAAGAATCCTTGCATCCCCAGGATAAAGCCCACTTGGTCATGATGTCTGATCTTTTTAATATGTTGTTGGACTATGTTTCCTAGAATTTTGTTAAGTATTTTTGTATCTATGTTCATCAGTGATATTGGCTTGTAGTTTTCTTTTTTGGTGGCATCTTTGTTTGGTTTTTGTATTAGGCTGATGGCGGCCTCATAGAATGAGTTTGGCAGTTTACCTTTCTCTGCAATTTTCTGGAAGAGTTTGAGTAGGATAGGTGTTAGCTCTTCTGTAGATTTTTGGTAGAATTCTGTGAAGCCATCTGGTCCTGGGCTTTTGTTTGTTGGAAGACGTTTGATTACAGTTATTATTTGCATGCTTATGATGGGTCTGTTAAGGTTTTCTATTTCTTCTTGGCTCAGTTTTGGCAGGTTATACTTTTCTAAGAATTTGTCCACTTCTTCCAAGTTGTCCATTTTATTGTCATATAGTTGCTGAGTAGTCTTTTAAGATCCTTTGTATTTCTGTGTTGTCTGTTGTGATCTCTCCATTTTCATTTTTAATTTTGTTGATTTGATTCTTCTCCTTTTTTTTTCTTGATGAGTCTGGCTAATGATTTGTCTGTTTTATTTATCTTCTCAAAGAACCAGCTTTTACCTTTTTTGATTTTGGGTATTAGTCTCATTTGTTTCTTTTTCATTTATTTCTGCCCTACTTTTTATGATTTATTTCCTTCTACTAATGCTGGGGTTCTTCATTTCTTCTTTTTCTAGTTGATTTAGGTGTAAAGTTAGGTTTTTTTATTTTATTTTTCTCTTGTTTCTTGAGATAAGCTTGTATTGCTATGAACCTTCCCCTTAGCACTGCTTTTACTGAATCCCATAGGTTTGGGGTTGTTGTGTTTTCAATTTGTTTCTATGCATATTTTGATTTCTTTTTTTTATTTATTCTGTGATTTTTTGGTTATTCAGAAGCGTGTTGTTTAGCCTCCATGTTTGCTTTTTAATAGATTTTTTCCTCCTGTTGACATCTAATCTTACCGCATTGTGATCAGAAAAGATGCTTGAAATGATTTCAATTTTTTAAAATTTACTAAGGCTAGATTTATGGCCCAGGATGTGATCTATCCTGGAGAATGTTCCATGTGTACTTGAGAAAAGGTGAAATTCAATGTCTTGGGGTACAAGGTCCCATAGATATCAATTAGGTCTAACTGGTCCATTGTATCATTTAAAGTTTGTGTTTCCTTGCTAATTTTCTGTTTAGTTGATCTGTCCACAGGTGTGAGTGGGGTATTAAAGTCTCCCATTATTTTTGTGTTACTGTTAATTTCCCCTTTCATACTTGTTAGCATTTGCCTTACATATGTAGTGCTCTTATGTTGGGTGCATATATATTTATAATTGTTACATCTTCTTGGATTGATCCTTTGATCATTATGTAGTGTCTTTCTTTGTCTCTTTTCATGGCCTTTATTTCGAAGTCTATTTTATCTGATATGAGTTTTGCTACTCCTGCTTTCTTCTGGTCTCCATTTGTGTGAAATATTGTCTTCCAGCCCTTCAATTTCAGTCTTTATGTGTTGTTTGTTTTGAGGTGGGTCTCTTGTAGACAGCAAATATAGGGGTCTTGTTTTTGTATCCATTCAGCCAGTCTTTGTCTATAGGTTGGGACATTCAATCCATTTATATTTAAGGTAATTATTGATAAGTATGATCCCATTGCCACTTACTTTGTTATTTTGGGTTCAAGTTTGTAAACCTTTTCTATGTTTCCTGTCTAGAGAATATCCTTTAACATTTGTTGAAAAGCTAGTTTGGTGGTGCTGATTTCTCTCAGCTTTTGCTTATCTGTAAAGCTTTTAATTTCTCCTTAATATCTGAATGAGATCTTTGCTGAATATAGTAATCTGGATTGTAGGTTTTTCTCTCTCATCACTTTAAGTATGTCTTGCCATTCCCTTTTGGTTTGAAGAGTTTATACTGAATGATCAGCAGTTATCTTTAGGGGAATCCCCTTGTGTGTTATTTGTGCTTTTCCCTTGATGCTTTTAATATTTGCTCTTTGTGTTTGATCTTCATTAATTTGATTAATATGTGTCTTGGGGTGTTTCACCTTGGGTTTATCCTGTTTCAAACACTCTGGGTTTTTTGCACTTGGGTGGCTATTTCCGTCCCCATTTTAGGGAAGTTTTCAACTATTATCTCCTCAAGTGTTTTTCCATGGCCTTTATTTTTATCTTCTTCTGGGACTTCTATGATTCAAATGCTAGGGAGTTTAACAGTGTCCCTATTTCTGCTTTATTGACTATGCCAAAGACTTTGACTGTGTGGATCACAATAAACTGTGGAAAATTCTGAAACAGATGGGAATATCAGACCACCTAACCTGCCTCTTAAGAAATCTGTATGTAGGTCAGGAAGCAACAGTTAGAACTGGAAATGGAACAACAGACTGGTTCCAAATAGGAAAAGGAGTACATCAAGATGGTATATTGTCACCCTGCTTATTTAACTTATATGCAGAGTACATCATGAGAAACGCTGGGCTGGAAGAAGCACAAGCTGGAATCAAGATTGCCGGAGAAATATCAATAACCTCAGATATGCAGATGACACCACCCTTATGGCAGAAAGTGAAGAGGAACTGAAAAGCCTCTTGATGAAAATGAAAGAGGAGAGTGAAAAAGTTGGCTTAAAGCTCAACATTCAGAAAACTAAGATCATGGCATCTGGTCCCATCACTTCATGGGAAATAGATGGGGAAACAGTGGAAACACTGTCAGACTTAATTTTTTTGGGCTCCAAAGTCACTGCAGATGGTGACTGCAGCCATAAAATTAAAAGCCGCTTACTCCTTGGAAGGAAAGTTATGACCAACCTAGATAGCATATTGAAAAGCAGAGACATAACTTTGCCAACAAAGGTCCATCTAGTTAAGGCTATAGTTTTTCCAGTGGTCATGTATGGATGTGAGAGTTGGACTGTGAAGAAAGCTGAGTGCCAAAGAATTGATGCTTTTGAACTGTGGTATTGGAGAAGACCCTTGAGAGTCCCTTGGACTGTAAGGAGGTCCAACCAGTCCATTCTAAAGGAGACCCGTGCTGGGTGTTCTTTGGAACGAATGATGCTAAAGCTGAAACTCCAATACTTTGGGCACTTCATAGGAAGAATTAACTCATTGGAAAAGACTCTGATGCTGGGAGGGATTGGGGGCAGGAGGAGAAGAGGACGACAGAGGATGAGATGGCTGGATGGCATCACTGACTCTATAGACGTGAGTCTGAGTGAACTCCGGGAGTTGGTGATGGACAGGGAGGCCTGGCGTACTGCGATTCATGGGGTTGCAAAGAGTCGGACATGACTGAGCGACTGATCTGATCTGATCTGATCTGATTGCATTATTCATTAATGATTGATTCTTTGTTATTTCTCTTTGATCCTTGTTAAACATTTCTTGCATCTTCTCAATCCTTGTTTCCAACCTATATATCTGTAAGTCCATTTTGTTATCAAGACTTTGGATCATCTTTACTATTATTATTCTGAATTATTTTTCAGGTAGACTCTCTATCTCCTCCTCTTTTGTTTGGTTTGGTGGGAATTTATCACGTTCTTTACCTGCTGAATATTTCTCTGTCTTTTCATTTTGTTTAGATTGCTGTGTTTGGGGTGGCCTTTCTGTAGGCTGGAACTTTGTGGTTCCTGTTTATTGTGGAGGTTGCTCCCTGTGGGTGGGGTTGGACTAGTGGCTTATCAAGGTTTCCTGGTTAGAGAAGCTTGTGTCTGTGTTTTGGCGGTTGGAGC
Organism: Bos mutus; assembly: GCF_027580195.1. Classification (NCBI taxonomy): domain Eukaryota; kingdom Metazoa; phylum Chordata; class Mammalia; order Artiodactyla; family Bovidae; genus Bos; species Bos mutus. The sequence continues at coordinate 98,445,127 of NC_091624.1, read as the reverse complement.
TGGATCTCTTCTCTCTGGAGTGCAATGAAGTGTCCAGTACTGAGTTTTGAGGTGTCTGTGGCTTTGGTGTGACTTTGGGCCTTTATTTTAATGCTCAGGGCTGTGTTCCTGCATTACTGGTGAATTAGTATGGTATGTCTTACTCTGGAACTTGTTGGCTCTTGAATGGAGCTTGGTTTCAGTGTAGGTATGGAGGCTTTTGGGTGAGCTCTTGTCAATTAATATCCCCTGGAGTCAGGCATTTTCTGGTGTTCTCAAGTTTTGGATTTAAGTCTCCTGCCTCTGGCCCTCAGTCTTATTCTTACAGTAGCCTCAAGACTTTTCTATCTATAGAGAACAGATGATAAAACATCTTGGTTAACAGTGAAAAGATTCTCCACAGTGAGGGACACCCAGAGAGGTTCTGACAGTTACATGGAGAAGAGAAGAGGGAGGAGGGAGATAGAGGTGGCCAGGAGGAGAAAGGGAATCAAAAGGGGAGAGCAATCTAGCCAATAATCAATTCCCTATGTGCTCTCCATAGTCTGGAACACCCAGAAAAGCTCACAGAGTTACATAGAGAAGAGGGGGGAGGAAGATAGAGGTGACCAGGAGGAGAAGAGGGGGAGTCAAAAGGGGAGAGACCAATCTAGCCAGTAATCAGTTCCCTAAGTGTTCTCCACAGCCTGGAACACCCAGAGAGATTCACAGAGTTAAGTAGAGAAGAGAAGGAGGAGGGAGGAGATAGAGGTGACCTGGGGGAGAAAAGGGAGAGTCAAAAGGGGAGAGAGCAATCAAGCCAGTAATCATACCCATAAGTAAAAATGGATACTGAAGATTAGATTCTTAGAGGTACAAAATTGATAACAAATACCAAAATGCAGATTAAAAATCTAAAGTAGAGGTTAGACTATGAAAAATACAATATTAAAAATACAAAATAAAGTCAATCAAAAAATTGTAATATATATATATATATATATATATGAAATCTGCTTATGAAAAAAAAATAGGGCCTTTTTTTGCAAGGTAATAATAGTAGGTTATCAAAGAAGGCAATGGCAACCCACTCCAGTACTCTTGCCTGGAAAATCCCATGGATAGAGGGGCCTGGTGGGTTGCAGTCCATGGGGTTGCTAGGAGTCGGACAAGACTGAGCAACTTCACTTTCACTTTTCACTTTCATGCATTGGAGAAGGAAATGGCAACCCACTCCAGTGTTCTTGCCTGGAGAATCCTAGGGACAGGGGAGCCTGGTGGGCTGCCGTCTATGGGGTCGCACAGAGTCAGACATGACTGAAGTGACTTAGCAGCAGTAGCAGCAGCAGCAGGTTATAAAAATGAAAAGTAATGGAGTAATAAAGAACTTAAAAATAAAGAAAATTAAAATGTTAATAGTAAAAATATATCTAGGAATTTCTCTGGAGCTGTTGAGGGCAGTGTGGGGTCAGTTCAGTTTCATATATTTCTTTGTTCCAGCTTATACTTCTTCTCAAAGTCTATAGGCCCATTCCAATGCTTAGTCAATGCTAACGACAGGGTTTTAATACATTGCACCTGTCATTTCCAGAGCGGGTCCCTCTTTGTTTATTTTGGCTTCCTCTGTTTCCAAGTCTTTTCAGTATCTAATTTCTGCCCTGACAAAAGCGGATGAAGGTGGTCATGTATTTAGGCTCACTTGTTCAGTTCTGCTGTAGGGAGGGAGGAACACTGCAAACAAATACCACTGGTGTGTGTGGGTAGTGTTCACAGTGTATGGACCACACTGGATCTGCCCCGGCTCCCGGTGCTGTGTGCTTTCCCAGCACTCAGGCTCCAGGTTGCTTCGCAAGGGACCTGTCCAAATCAGGCCCTGGGTTTTACACACTTCCCAGGTCTAAGCTGCTCAGGTTCAGGTTTTGGGTACTCCACAAAGGAAGAGACTCAGTTGGGCATGCCTTTTGTGCCCTCCCAGGTCCAAGCAACTCAGGCAACCAGGTGCTTGGCGAGTGCACTGTCCCATCTTAATCATCTCCCCAGTCCCAGCTGCTTGGTTTCCTGGATGTGCTGCAAGAGCACCATCTCAGGTGTGCCCTGTGTCTCCTCTGGGGAGCTTTTCTCTGGCTATGACCCTCCTGGGAGATGTCATCCGTCCATGGTCCCAGGAAGACTTGGTTAGCAGCTGCGAGCCTGCTCACAGTTTGGTGGAGGATGATGTCTCTGGGGCCGAGATTGCCCCTCCCCCCTCCCCTTCCAGCTCTGGCTGCACCCACCTGCCTCTCTGCCTCTGGCAGGGGGAGGGTCCTGTCTGCAGGCAGCTAGCTCTCCATTGGTATTCTCTCAATCCTTTGTTCTGTGAGCAGGAGAGACTGTGCCTTAGGTTAGAGTTTTTTTGTGGGAAAGTTCTCTCTTTTTCATTTTGTACCCTCTCTCTCTCTGGCTATCCCACAGTTGGGGTTGCTATCTCATGTTAGCTCCTTCAGATTGTCCTCAGGGCATTCAGATCCAGTCCTTATCTCCCTGTCCAGGCCCTGCTCGCTGGTGGTGGACACCAGCGTCTGGGCTACTTCTCTGCTGGGAGTTGTGGTTAGACACGTATTCTGTGTGTGTGTGTGTGTGTGTGTGTTTCCTCCCAATTACATTGTGCTCTGAGATTCCAAAACTCCCCATAGACCCGTGGGTGAGAGGGTTTCCTGCTGTTTGGATACTTCTCCTCCTTCATGACTCTCTCCCCTGGATGGGTCTCCATCCCTAACTCATTTGTCTCTCTTTTTGTCTTTTATATTTTGTCCTACCTGCTTTTGAAGACAATGGGCTGCCTTTCTGGGTCCCGGGTGTCCTCTGCCAGCGTTCAGAAGTTGTTTTATGGAAGTTGCTCAGCATTCAAATGATCTTTTGATGAATTTGTGGGGAGAAAGTGGTCTCCCCATCCTACTCCTCCACTGTCTTCTATTGATTCATTTTTCTAATTCTCTGTTGCTTTATGCATTTACATCCTTGGAGTATATTATGTTAGTTCTAATCCCTTTGCCAATCTGATTGTTGTTCAATTGGTCAGTCATGTCTGACTATTTGCGACCCCCATGAAATATAGCACATCAGATTTCCCTGTCTTTTACCATCTCCCAGAGTTTGCTCAACTCATATTCATTGAGTTGGTGATGCCTTCCAACCATCTCATCCTCTGTTGTCCCCTTCTCCTCCTGCCTTCAATCTTTCCTCACATCAGAGTCTTTTCCAATGAGTTGGCTCTTCACATCAGGTGGCCTAAGTATTAGAGTTTCAGCTTCAGCATCAGTCCTTTCAATGAATATTCAGAGTTGATTTCCTTTAGGACTGACAGGTTTGGTCTCCTCAGAGTGTAAGGGACTCTCAAGAGTCTTTCCAGCATCACAGTTTGAAAGCATAAATTGTTTGGTGCTCAGCTTTCAGTATAGTTAATTCTTACATCCATACATGACTACTGGAAAAAACATAGATTTGACAATAGGAATCTGTGTTGACAAAGTGATGTCTCTGCTTTTTTAAAACATTGTCTAGCTTTGTCATGGTTTTTCTTAAAGGAGAAAAGCATTTTTTAACTTCACGACTGCAGTCACCATCCTCAGTGATTTTGGAGCCCAAGAAAATAAAATCTGTGACTGTTTCCATTGTTTCCCCATCTATTTGCCAAGAAGTGATGCCATGATCTTCTCTTATTGAGCATTGACTTTTAAACCAGCTCTTTTACAGTCCTTTTCACCTTCACAAGAAGCTCTTTAGTTCCTCTTTGCTTTCTGCCACTAGGGTGGTGTCATCTGCATATCTGAAGTTATTGATATTTCTCCCTGCAATCTTGATTCCAGCTTGTGCTTCATTCAGCATGGAATTTCACATGGTGTACTCTCCATATAAGTTAAATAAGCAGGGTAACAATATACAGCTTTGACATACTTCTTTCCCAATTTTGAATCAGTCCTTTGTTCCATGTCCGGTTCTAATTGTTGTTTCTTGACCTGCTACAGGTTTCACAGGGGGCAGGTAAGGTGGCCTGGTATTCCCATCTGTTTAAGAATTTTCCACAGTTTGTTGTGATCCACACAATCAAAGTCTTTAGCATAGTCATTGAAGCAAAAGTAGATGTTTTTCTGGAATTCTCTTGCCTTTTCTATGATCCAGCAGATGTTGGCAATTTGATCTGGTTCTTCTGCCTTTTCTAAATCCAGCTTGTAGTTCTCAGTTCACATACTATTGAACCCTAACTTGAAGGATTTTGAGCATAATCTTGCTATCATATGAAAGGAGTGCAATTGTGCAGTAGTTTGAACATTTTTAGTATTGCCCTTCTTAGGGACTGGAATTAAAAACTGACATTTTACATTCCTGTGACTCCTGCTGAGTTTTCCAAATTTGCTGCCATATTGAGTGAAGCACTTTAATAGCATCATCTTTTAGGCTTTGAAACATCTCAGCCTGAATTCCATCACCACTTTCATAATGGTGTTTCCTAAGGCCCACTTGACGTCACACTCCAAGGTGTCTGGCTCTAAGTGATCACAGCATTGTGATTATCCAAGTCATTAGGATCTTTTTTGTATAGTTCTGTGTATTCTTGCCACCTCTTATTAATATCTTCTGCTTCTGTTAAGTTCATATAGTTTCTGTCCTTTATTGTGCCCATCTTTGCATGAAATTTTCCCTTGGTATCTCTGATTTTCTTGAAGTGATCTCAGTCTTTCTCATTCTATTGTTTCCTCTATGTTTGAATTGTTAAATTAAAAAGGCTTTCTTATCTCCTTTCTATTCTTTTCATTCAGATGAGTATATTTTTCCTCTTTTCCTTTGCCTTTTCCTTCTCTTCTTTTCTCAGCCCTTTTTAATGCCTGCTCAGACAATCATTTTGCCATTTTGCATTTCTTTTTCTTGGGGATGGTTTTGATCACCGCCTTCTGTACAGTGTTACCAAGCTCCATCCATAGTTCTTCAGACACTCTTTCTATCAGAACTAATCTCTTGTATCTATTTTTAACTTCCACTGTATAATCATATGGAGAAGGCAATGGCACCCCACTCCAGTACTCTTGCCTGGAAAATCCCACGGACAGAGGAGCCTGGTAGGCTGCAGTCCATGGGGTCGCTGGGAGTTGGACACGACTGAGCGACTTCACTTTCACTTTTCACTTTCATGAATTGGAGAAGGAAATGGCAACCCATTCCAGTGTTCTTGCCTGGAGAATCCCAGGGACGGGGGAGCCTGGTGGGCTGCAGTCTATGGGCTTGCACAGAGTCGGACACGACTGAAGTGACTTAGCAGCAGCAGCAGCAGTATAATCATAAGAGATTTAATGTAGGTCATACCTGGATTGCCTAGTCATTTTCTCTACTCTTTTCAATTTAAATCTGAATTTTGCAATAAGGATTTCATGATCTGAGACATAGTAGGCTCCTAGTCTTGTTTTTGCTGACTATAGAGTTTCTCTAACTTTGGCTTCAAAGAATATAATTGATCTGATTTTGGTATTGAGCATCTGGTGATGTCCATGTGTAAAGTCATCTCTTGTGTTGTTGGTAGAGGGCATTTGCTATGACCAGTGCATTCTCTTGGCAAAACTCCATTAGCCTTTGTCCTGCTTCATTTTGTACTCCAAGGCCAAACTTGCCTGTTACTCCAGGTATCTCTTGACTTCCTACTTTTGTATTCCAGTCCCCTATGATGATTAGGGCTTCCCTGGTAACCCAGCTGGTAAAGAACCTACCTGCAATGCAGGAGACCCAGACTCTGGTTCAGTTCCTGGGTTACAATGATCCCCTGGAGAAGGGATAGGCTACTCACTCTAGTATTTTGGGGTTTCCCTGGTGGCTTAGATGGTAAAGAGTCTGCCTGCAATGTGGGACACCTGGTATTTATCCCTATGTTGGGAAGATCCCCTAGAGGAGGGCATGGCAACCCACTGGAGAATCCCATGGATAGAGGAGCCCAGCATGCTACAGTCCATAGGGTCACAAAGAGTAGGACATGACTCAGTGACTAAGCACACATAATGAATAGAACATCTTTTTGTTGTTGTTGTTAGTTCTTGAAGGTTTTTTAGGTATTCGTAGAACCATTCAACTTAAGCTTCTTTGGCATTCGTGGTTGGGGCATTGACTTGGATTGCAGTAATATTGAATGGTTTGCCTTGGAAATGAACCAAGATCATTCTGTGATTTTTGAGACTGTACCCAAGTACTGTATTTCAGACTCTTTTGTTGACTGTGAGGGCTGCTCCATTTCTTGCCCACAGTAGTAGACATAATGGTCATCTGAATTAAATTCTCCCATTCCCATCCATTTTACTTCATTGATTTCTAAAATGTTGATGTTCACTCTTGCCATCTCCTGTTTGACCACTTCCAGTTTACCTTGATTCATGAACATCAAAATGTCAATGTTCACTCTTGCCATTTCCTGTTTGATCACTTCAAATTTACCATGCTTCATGAACAGTCCAGATTCCTATGCAATATTATTCTTTACAGCATTGGACTTACTTTCACCACCGGACACATCCACAACTGGGTGTTTTTTTTTTTTTTTTTTTCCATTTTGGGTCAGCATCTTCATTCCTTCAAACTGTTTGTGGGGTTCTCAAGACAAGAATGCTGAAGTGGCTTGCCATTCCCATCTCCAGTGGTCCACGTTTTGTCAGAACTTTCCACCATGACCCATCTGTCTTAGGTGGCCCTATGGAGCATGGCTCATAGTTTTATTGAGTTAGACAAGGCTGTGATCCATGTGATCAGTTGGCTAGTTGTAGTGGTTTCACACTGAATAATTCTCACAAACACACAGGATTATAAGAGACACAGTACAGGGAGAGCTTGCAGAAGAGCAACTCCCCAAGAAAACATTGAGCAGATATTTATTGGTAACTTATCTTGTAATCTTTAACTAAGAGCAGTAAAGCAAAACAAAGGCCAGAACTCTTGGGATTAAGGGAGCTTCCTCCTGGAGGTCTGGAGGTAATCGCATGAGAGTTGTAAAGAAAGGTCTTTGTAGATAAGGGGGTTGTTCTGCATGCAGAACAGCATCTGGCTAATGCTGACTTGTCAGCCAGAATGTTTAACTTAAGGGTGAGGAAAGAGCAAGCAAGGGAGAGAGAATGAGTAAGATTAAATTCCAGGAGACATTTCTGAGAAAGCAGTATAACATGGTTCCGACAGTTTTCTGTGACTGTGGTTTTCATTCTGCCTGCCCTTTGATGGATGAGGAAAAGAGGCATGTGAAAGCTTTCTGATGGGAGGGACTGGCTGTGGGGAAAACTGGGTCTTGCTCTGCTGGGCAAGGCCATGCTCAGTAAATTTTTAATCCAATTTTCTGCAGAGTGGAGCTGTGTTCCTTCCCTATAGTTTGGTCTGAGGCCAAACCATTCAAGGAGATCAAACTAGTCAATTCTAAAGGAAATCAATCCTGAATATTCATTGTAAGGACGGATGCTGAAGCTGAAGCTCCAATACTTGGCCACCTGATATGAATAGCCGACTCATTAGAAAAGACCCTGATACTAGGAAAAATTGAAGGCAGGAGGAGAAGGGAACAACAGAGGATGAGATGATTGGATGGCATCACTGACTCAAAGGACATGAGTTTGAGCAAGCTCCAGGAGATGGTGAAGAACAGAGAAGCCTGGTGTGCTACAGTCCATGGAGTTGCAAAGTGTTGGATACAACTGAGCAACTAAAGACCAACAACTTCATTCCTTTTGGAGCTATTTTTCCAGTCTTCAGTAGCATATTGGGCACCTACAGACCTGGGGAGTTCACTTTTCAGTGTCATATCTTTTTGCCTCTTCATACCATTAATGAGATTCTCAGGGCAAGAGTGCTGAAATGGTTTGCCATTCTTTTCTCCAATGGACCACTTTTTGTCAATCTGGGGCTGCAGGAAAAAAATAATAATAATAATAATGGTGTTGAGTTTTCCATCTTTGTCTCTGATGCCATCACTGTATCATTCTTTGTTCTGCTGAATGGAATTGGGGTGCCTGAAATGATTCTAGTAAAAGACTCCATCTTCCATGTATCCACATGGGATTGAGGTGTAGGTGTACTGTGGTTGCCATTTCTGTCACTAGTCCCAGGGAAGCTAATTCACTGGGGAAGAGAAACTTCATGCCCGTCTTCTAAAATTCAGATGTTGTGAAGTCTGTCATTTCTCTACTTTTGATTTTTCTTTCCCCAGTAACCCAGAGAAATATGTTCTTCCTTAGTTGAAAGGAAGGAAATCAAGACAAATTGCTTCACAGTTCTTTTAGTTAATATATTTACTCTATAGTTGGGAAATTATTTCTTAAACTATAACCTAATATTTGATACTTTTTTTTTTCTTTTCTGATTCTTGACTTCTGGATGAGCCTTCATGCCAAGTGACCCAGAAAGGAGAAATATTCACCAGATTAAAGAAATGTAGTTAGAGAAACTGTGTATATTGTTTATTACTTCATATTATTATCACATCACACCCTGTGTGCACATAAAATAACATTCTGTGTTAATTGTTTCTAAAACAAATTTAGAATTGTTTTTGTCTTATTATATTTTCAAATTTTTAATTGGAAGATAATTGCTTCATAAAGTAGAGTTGGTTTCTCACATATAATAATTTTATTCAGCCCTAAGAATATATATATATATATATATATATATATATATATATCCTCTCTAACTAGAACCTCTATATCCTCTCCTTCTAGAACCTCCCTCTCCTCCCATCTCACCCCTATTATTCATCACAGAGTGCCAAAGTGGGCTCCCTGTGTCCTATAGCAACTTCCCACTAGCTATCTATTAATACTTTACACGTTCATTATAGGGGACTGGAATACAAAATAGGAAGTCAAGAAACACCTGGAGTAACAGGCAAATTTGGCCTTGGAATATGGAATGAAGCAGGGCAAAAACTCAAAAGAGTTTTGCCAAGAAAATGCACTGGTCATAGCAAACACCCTCTTCCAACAACACAAGAGAAGACTCTACACATGGACATCACCAGATGGTCAACACCGAAATCAGATTGATTATATTCTTTGCAGCCAAAGATGGAGAAGCTCTATACAGTCAACAAAAACAAGACCAGAAGCTGACTGTGGCTCAGATCATGAACTCCTTATTGCCAAATTCAGACTTAAATTGAAGAAAGTAGGGAAAACCACTAGACCATTCAGGTATGACCTAAATCAAATCCCCTATGATTATACAGTGGAAGTGAGAAATAGATTTAAGGGCCTAGATCTGATAGAGTGTCTGATGAACTATGGAATGTGGTTTGTGACATTGTACAGGAGACAGGGATCAAGACCATCCCCATGGAAAAGAAATGCAAGAAAGCAAAATGGCTGTCTGGGGAGGACTTACAAATAGCTGTGAAAAGAAGAGAAGTGAAAAGCAAAGGAGGAAAGGAAAGATATAAGCATCTGAATGCAGAGTTCCAAAGAATAGCAAGAAGAGATAAGAAAGCCTTCCTCTATGATCAATGCAAAGAAATAGAGATCAATGCAAAAAACAGAATGGGAAAGACTAGAGGTCTCTTCAAGAAAATTAGAGATACCAAAGGAATATTTCATGCAAAGATGGGCTCGATAAAGGACAGAAATGGTATGGACTTAACAGAAGCAGAAGATATTAAGAAGAGGTGGCAAGAATACACAGAAGAACTGTACAGAAAAGATGTTCATGACCCAGATAATCACGATGGTGTGAACACTGACCTAGAGCCAGACATCCTGGAATGTGAAGTCAAGTGGGCCTTAGAAAGCATCACTCCGAACAAAGCAAGTGGAGGTGATGGAATTCCAGTTGAGCTATTTCAAATCCTGAAAGATGATGCTGTGAAAGTGCTGCACTCAATATGCCAGCAAATTTGGAAAACTCACCAGTGGCCATAGGACTAAAAAAAGTCAGTTTTCATTCCAATCCCAAAGAAAGGCAATGCCAAAGAGTGTTCAAACTACTGCACAATTGCACTCATCTCCCATGCTAGTAAAGTAATGCTCAACATTCTCCAAGCCAGGCTTCAGCAATATGTGAACCATGAACTTCCTGATGTTCAAGCTGGTTTTAGAAAAGGCAGAGGAACCAGAGATCAAATTGCCAACATCCGCTGGATCATCAAAAAGCAAGAGAGTTCCAAAAAAACATCTATTTCTGCTTTATTGACTATGCCAAAGCCTTTGACTGTGTGGATCACAATGAACTGTGGAAAATTCTGAAAGAGATGGGAATACCAGACTACCTGACCTGCCTCTTGAGAAATTTGTATGCAGGTCAGAAAGCAACCCTTAGAAATGGAAATGGAACAGACTGGTTCCAAATAGGAAAAGGAGTACGTCAAAGCTGTATATTGTCACCCTGCTTGTTTAACTTATATGCAGAGTACATCACAAGAAACACTGGACTGGAAGAACACAAGCTGGAATCAAGATTGCCGAGAGAAATATCAATAACCTCAGATATGCAGATGACACCACCTTTATGGCAGAAAGTGAAGAGGAACTAAAAAGTCTCTTGATGAAAGTGAAAGAGGAGAGTGAAAAAGTTGGCTTAAAGCTCAACATTCAGAAAATGAAGATCATGGCATCAGGTCTCATCACTTCATGGGAAATAGATGAGGAAACAGTGTAAACAGTGTCAGACTTTATTTTTGAGGGCTCCAAAACCACTGCAGATGATGACTACAGCCATAAAATTAAAAGACGCTTACTCCTTGGAAGGAAAGTTATGACCAACCTAGATAGCATATTCAAAAGCAGAGACATTACTTTGTCAACAAAGGTCCATCTAGTCAAGGCTATGGTTTTTCTAGTCATCATGTATGGATGTGAGAGTTGGACTGTGAAGAAGGCTGAGTGCCGATGAATTGATGCTTTTGAACTGTGGTGTTGGAGAAGACTCTTGAGAGTCCCTTGGACTGCAAGGAGATCCAACCAGTCCATTCTGAAGGAGATCAGCCCTGGGATTTCTTTGGAAGGAATGATGCTAAAGCTGAAACTCCAGTACTTTGGCCACCTCATGCGAAGAGTTGACTCATTGGAAAAGACTCTGATGCTGGGAGGGATTGGGGGCAGGAGGAGAAGGGGACGATAGAGGATGAGATGGCTGGATGGCATCACTGACTCGATGGACATGAGTCTGAGTGAACTCCGGGAGTTGGTGATGGACAGGGAGGCCTGGTGTGCTGTGATTCATGGCGTCACAAAGAGTCAGACACAACTGAGCGACTGAACTGAACTGAACTGAACTGAGTGCATATATATTGATGCATTTTAAAGGTTATCATCCTATTACTAACTTTCTCTAAATAAAATCCTAGTAAGCACTTTAGACAGCCAGTATTTTAGGTATTCATTCAATTCTTTTTAGACTGAAGTATCATTGACATATTATATTTTAACAATTTTAGGTGTACAGTACAGTGATTCTTTATTTCTATAGATGGCTATATCAGAGTAAATATCTCATACTGAACCTGAAATGCAACTGTTGTTCAGTTGTGTCTGACTCTTTGTGACCCCATGGACTGTAGCCTACCAGGCTTCTCTGTCGAAGGAATTCTCTAGGCAAGAATACTGAATTGGGTTGCCATTTACTTCAGCTAAAATCCATTTCCTTAAAAGATGGGAGTAAATATGGATATAGTTGGTTAAATTTTAAATTTCATCTTCTTCAAATTTTCTTTTTTAATGTATTCTTTTCACTAGTATTGCTTATTTATTAAATGGGTCTTTGAAATTGTATTAACAGGAGTATAGAAATTAGAGGGAATTTTATTAGAATATTTGGAAACATTAAATTTGCACAGCCCTACCTCAGTAAAAAGTATACATTTCTTTCTTTTTAGCTAGGGCTTGAGTCTTTCTTTTTTCAGTTGTTTTCATGCAACAGTGATATATTTCCTTCCTTTTATTTTGTGCTACTAAATACATATAAAGTTAAGGGATCTATGCTGAGAATTGCATTTTCATTTTGCATTTGGGAAACCATGGAAGAAAAAAGTATTCTTAACTTTGTTACTCTCCAAAGCATTCAGATTTGAGTCATATTTGCTCTAAATCATAGTGTTTAGGGAATTCTCCACAAACTGCTTGTCTTTCCTAAGTGCCTCAGTGAAAATTTACTTCAGACTTAATATATGAATTTCATGTACATATATAAGCTCATGCCTTCTATATGATTAGTGAAATGCTACTGTGGAGAAACTCCTGGGATTTTTAAGGGGAAAAAAAGCCTTTGTATAATGTGAAAATATTAACAAGGGTCTTTGTAAGTTTGAGAAAGACTTTCATGGTCCATTACATTTTCCAGAATGGTCAAAGCCTTGGGGCTCCTCCCATTTTTCTGTCCTCAGAGACCATCTCGCAAGGTGAGAGTAGCCTACTTTCTTATTTTCAATTGAATTTTCTCTGAAATAAGTTGTGAGTATTAAGTACAGAGGTCAGTAGGTTCTTGAAGAAATGTAATTGCCATACATGCATTTTAAGAGTCAGCAAAGCCTAATATTAGAAGAGCTGCCAACAATAGTACTTGTTCAGAGTTTTACAAGAGCTCTCTCAGGGACACTAGACTGATGATGTAGTGATAAGTCTCACCAATATTGGAGCAGCTAGGGCTTCTCTCTGAAGGGCAACTAAGCTTTTACTTGAACAGTTCCACTTTGCCTCTTGTGCTCTCCCTAGTCCCAAGACTCTTGCTGAACTACTTTTAAAGTCAAAAGGTTTTATTTCTGAATTGCTAACCCCCAGAGAGCATTGTCACATCAAGAAAAAAACATTTACATTCATTAAAGAGAAAGGAGTCTGTCAGCTCAAACAATATGGCTTAGGACAGAGAAACCTTAGCTTCCTATAAGGAATATGTGCATACTCCTAGTTGGTTCTTTGGGACTGAACCCATAAAAGGCCAACTGTTCAGAGATTAAAAGATGTCATGTTGTCAAATAGGTCCTCCCAAGCCTGGTGTTAATAATGAATCCCAGCTCTTAGTTGGCAAATCCATTGTATGCGCATTCAAGTTACATTTCAGTTTCATCCAAACATAATTAAACGTTTTCCCTCTCTCATGTACACGAGGTTCAGAAAGAGACTAGTGTAGGGGAGGAAAACGTGTAACTCCAAAATGTCTTTTTGGCATGTGGATTGTTTTGAGCTGAAAGCAGTAAAGGTCCTAAAGATTCAGGAAAAAAATGTTCACCTTCTCCTTAACTGCCTAAGAAAAGTTCAAATAGAGGGCCTTTTCCTAGAATAGAGCTATTGCCACGGATATTTGCAAAGAATATGAGCTGTCTGTGGTGAGGGAAGTGCCCTAGAGATCATAGTCCAGTCTGTGTCTCATTGTCTCTCAGGGCCCAGCAAACATTTATTCAACAAAGGTTTGCTTTTCCATCTCTATGTAAATTGTCTTCCTTCCCTTTGAAGTCCCCAAGCACCACCCGCAACCTCCTCTTTTGCAGTTAGCTGACAATGGTATTGAAGCTGAGAGCTTCAGCCATTTTGGTGAGTGACTCAGTTTTCTTGGGTCTCTCCCATGTATACATGCTATTTGGTTTGAATTTCTCCTCTTACTCTGTCTCAGGTCAACTTAATTATTTGACCAGCCAGAATTATTTAAAAGGGTAGAAAAAAAGTTTATTATTCTTTTCTGATACTAACTTCACTCATTTCCCCTAAACTACAGTATTAAACGTGAAATGAAAGTGCTTTTTCCAAAGTAGCTATTCTATTTATAGAATCTCTTCTATTTATAGTATCTGTATTTATACATAAAAATGAACATAAAATTCAAGCTTAATATGCATAATTGCAATTTATTTGCAAATTTTATATTAAATATTACTTTTATGGAGACAGAACTGTGTATATATGTATATACACTCTGTTTTCTGATTAGCTGATAACATTTTTAATTTTTGTCCATATTTAACACCATTTCCTCCCCTAATCTCTTAATTTATTGAAAGCTTGTTTAGTCCCAGGAAGAAGGAGGTCATGCCATATTTTTTCAGAATTTTATCAGAATATAGAAAGCTATGCTCCGTGGTAACTGCTTTTGACCACAGCCATAGGTCAGTCAGAGCAGACTTTCCCTGGCTTCCCTCCCTCTACCAATTGTGTTTTCACATTTTAAATGTAATGGAAGTTCCTAAGCAATTGGCTCAGTGCAGATATTGACAAGGATGGAGAGGAACATGAAAGAGATGACCCCAGAAGAAAATATGAGATATATTCCAAACATCTTAAAACTATGTAGATGTTTAGAAAACTGAAATTAGGTTCAAAGCATAATGATATAATTTTAGCAACTCCCACTGACGCAGGGGACTTCCCTGGTGGCTCAGTGGTAAAGAATCTGCATGCCAATGCAGGGGCAGCAGATTGGATCCCTGGTCCAGGAAATCCTCTGGAGAAGGAAATGGCAATCTACTCCAGTATTCTTGCCTCAGAAATCCGACGGACAGAGGAGCCTGGCAAGTTTCAGTTCATGGAGTTGCAAAGAGTCGGACACTATTGACTGAACAGTAGCAAAAGCAACTGACACAGAAGTTGGGCAATCTGAGTAAACTAAGGTTCATTGAGGAAATGTTATTGTCAGCTGCTATAAAATAGGCTTGCTGACAACTTGCGTGTGTGTGTTCAGTTGCTTTGGTCATGTCCAACTCTATGCGCCCCCATGGACTCTAGCCCGCCAGGCTCCTCTGTCCATAAGATTCTCTAGGCAATAATACTGGAGTGAGTTGCCTGTGCCCTTTTCCAGGGGGTTCTTCCCCACCTAGGGATCCAACCTGCGTCTCCTTTCTCTCTTGCATTGCAAGCAGATTCTTTAGCTCTGAGCCACTGCGGAAGCCCTTGGTGACAACATGGAGTATCAATTATCTGTGGTTTAAACCCAGTGATACAAATTGAACTGCAATGTGTATGGTTGTAAAGTTTTCTTTGAAAAGTTGATAATGTTTTTTAGCAGTTAACTGTACTGACTACAACTTGATAGTATTAATTGCTTTCTGAAGAGTAAATTAGGAAATATATGATTAATTAAATAGCTTCTTTTAATGAACAAAAAGTTTATTTCTTTTTGGCAGTTAGACTTTAAAATAGGTTGGCAATATTTTAAAGGCTGCTTTTATAGAAGTAATATATTTTGTTTAAAAAATGGAATTGAAAACAATTTAATTCTCTATCACAGCTAATTTTAAAGGTATAGAAACACTATCTCAATAGTTAGAGGAAATAGCAAAAATACTCATTATTTCTTTAGCAAAATAGTTTCTATTAGTGCACTTACATGGTTTTAAATAGCATTTTAAACATTTAATTTCCAAACAGAGCTTAAAAAAAAAAAAAAAAGGATATTTCACAATAGTTAAAGGCAATAAAAAAAAAAAGTGCTATTGTTTCTTTTACCAAAAGGCTTCTACATTATTTATTAATCAGTCTTCTAATTTCACAATGCCTCCCTCATTCACAAAGTCATAATTGACTTAAGATGGCCAGTTAGTGCAGGATCAGGATTAGGTATAGCTACATGCAAATATGACAATTATTCTATATAATTACTATTACTGCTGCTGCTGCTAAGTCGCTTCAGTCGTGTCCGACTCTGCGACCCCATTGACTGCAGCCCACCAGGCTCCCCCGTCCCTGGGATTCTCCAGGCAAGAACACTGGAGTGGGTTGCCATTTCCTTCTCCAATGCATGAAAGGGAAAAGTAAAAGTGAAAGTGAAGTCGTTCAGTCCTGTCCGACTCTTTTCGACCCCATGGACTGCAGCCTACCAGGCTCTTCCATCAATGGGATTCTCCAGGCAAGAGCACTGGAGTGGGGTGCCATTGCCTTCTCTGAATTACTATTACTACAATTTATTATTACTTGGTTCAGAAAGCAGATATTAAAAGTTCCTGTTTTTGACATACCCTTTTCTTATTCCCTTTCTGTTCTCTTCCTCCTGCTCAATCCCACCCCATCCTCTGGCAACTACTGATCCATCTTTAGTCACTATATATGAGCTTACATTTTCATATAAATGGAATCATACAGTATGTATGCTTTTTTTTTTTACTTTGTTGATCAATCAGCATAATTGTTTTGAGATTCAGCTATGTTGCTGCATGTATCAATACTTCTAGTCTTAATGACAGTTACTCTTCTATTACATGGATTTTCTGGATGGTTCAGCAGGTAGAGAATGTGCCTCCAATGCAGAAGACACAGGAAATATGGATTTGATCCCTATGTTGGAAAGATCCCTTGGAGGAGGACATGGCAACCTGGTCCAATATTCTTGCCTGGAGAATCCCATGGTCCCAGGAGCCTGAAGGGCTACCATTCATAAGGTTGTGGAGTCAGACGCAACTGAAGCAACTGAACACATTCCATTATATACATATACCACACTGTGTTTATCAATAGCATATTCATCTGTCAATGGACTTACGGTTCTTGGTTGTTAACAAATAAAACTTCCCTGCACATTTATGTATAATCTCTGAATGGCCATATGCTTACATGCTTTAATTTCCACTAAAAGTGGAATCAGTAATATGTAGCAAGCATGTAGTTAATCAAAAAGTACATAAACTAACAAAGTGTTTTCCAAAGCATTTGCACAGTTTTACACTCACACTATTACTGTGTAAGAGTCCCTCTCCTTCATCCTTACTGATCTGTTCAGTTATTTATTTGTTTAATTTGGGCTTTTGAAATAGGTATACTGATATTTCATTGTGGTTTTAATTTTAATTTCTCTAAATAACAAATGATATTAAGCATCTTGTCATGTACTTACTTGCCATCCATGTATTTTACAAGTTTTATTAAATTGTTTATTTTCTTATTATATTTTGAGAGTTCTTTATATATCCTTGATATGCAAGTGCTTTATCATATACATGATTTGTAAATGTTTACCCAGTCTGTGGCTTCAGTTTTTATTCCCTTAAATTTTCATTCAAAGAGCAGAAGCTACTAACTTTGATGAACTTCAAATTAGCAATTGTGTTTTATGGATTGTGCTTTTGATATCAAATCTAAGAATTCTTTGTCTAACTGCAAGATCACCAAATTTTATCCTATGTTTTCATAACAGACATTTTAAACTTTTAAATTTTATGTCTAGGTGTATTATCACCCTTTAAACTTTTAAATTTTATGTCTAGGTGTATTATTACCTTTGAGTGCATCACCCTTGAGTGATGTCTGGATTTAAGTTTATTTTCTTGCAGTATTTTTCTTGCTGTTATTTTCTTCTATTGTTCCAGAAGTATTTGTTGAAAAGTCTATCCATTTTCCTACATACATTTTGAAGTCTTATTATTGAATACATGAATGCTTAGGGTCATTTTGTCTGTTTGTTGAACTGACTCCTTAAATGTTATGAAATGATTTTTATTCCTGGTAATATTCTTTGATCTGAAATTTACTTTGATATTAATAGAGCTACTCAGTTATCATGTGAATACAGTTAACATGACATATTTTCTGTATTTTTACATGTGATCTAATTGTTTCTTGACTTGAAGTGACTTCTTATAGGCAGTGTATAGTCATTTCTTACTTTTTTATCCAATCTGACAATCTCTGCCTTTTAGTTGTAACACTTAGGTCATTTACCTTTAATGATATAATTAATTAGATATTGATATTATTGGGTTTAATTCCACTAGCTTTCAATCTATCCTGTAAGTTCTCTGTTCCCTTATTCCTTTCTTTCTGATTAATTTTTCATTGAATATTTTTAGGATTCGATTTTGCCACCTTTGTTGGCTTATTAGCTAGTACCTTTGTAAAAGTTTATTGGTTGTTTTAGGGTGTAGAGTTGTTGTTGTTCAATTACTCAGATCGTATTGGACTCTTTGTGACCCCATGGACTCTTTGTAACCCCATGGACTTAGCATACCAGGCTTCCCTGTCCTTCACTATCTCCCAAAGTGTGCTCAAACCCATGCCCGTTTAGTAGATGGCCATCCAGCCATCTCATCCTCTGTAGCCCCGTTCTGCCCTCAGTCTCTCCCAGCATCAGGATCTTTTTCAATGAGTTGGCTTTTCATATCAGGTGGCCAAAGTATTGGATCTTCAGCTTCAGCATCATTCCTTCCAATGTTTATTCAGGACTGATTTCTTTAGAACTGACTGATTTGATCTCCTTGCTGACCAAGGGACTCCCAAGAGTCTTCTCCAGCACCAAAATTTGAAAGCATCAATTCTTTGTTGCTCAGTCTTCTTTATGGTCCAATTCTCACGTCTGTAGATAACTACAGGAAAAACCATAGTTTGACTAGATGGACTTTTGTCAGAAAAGTAATATCTTTGCTTTTTAATATGTTGTCTAGGTTTGTCATAGCTTTTCTTCCAAGGAGCAAGTGTCTTTTAATTTCATGGCTGCAGTCTCCATCTGCAGTGATTTTGGAGCCCAAGAAAATAAAGTCTCTCACTGTTTCCATTTTTTCCCCATCTATTTGCCTTGAAGTGATGGGCCCAGATGCCATGATCTACTCAGCATATAAGTTGAATAAGCAGGATGACAATATCCAGCCTTGACATACTCCTTGCCCAGTTTGGAACCAGTCCATTGTTCCATGTCTGATTCTGCTACTTCTTGACCTGAATACAGGTTTCTCAGGAGGCAGGTAACGTGGTCTGATATTATCTCTTTAAGAATTTTCCATAGTATGTTGTGATCCACAGAGTCAAAGGCTTTAGTACAGTCAATGAAGCAGAAGTAGACACTATTACTTAAGGTTAAACTGAGATAAGTTAAAGTTGTATACTTTTGTATACATTTTGTATACTATTACAACTTTAACTTACCTCAGTTTAACCTTGCATGTGTTCTATGTCTTCAGTCATGTCCAACTATTTGGGACCTATGGAGCTTACCAGGCTTCTCTGTCCATGGGATTCTCCAGGCAGTAATACTGGAGTGGGTTGCCATGCCCTTCTCTAGGCAAAACATTCTACATATAAAAATATTTGTGTCTGACTCTTTGCAACCCCAAGGACTTCAGCACACCAGGCTTCCCTGTCCATCGCCAACTCCCGGAACTTGCTCAGACTCATATCCATGGTCTTTTCTAACTAGTCAGTTCTTTGCATCAGGTGGCCAAAATATTTATGACAGTGTATTTCCTTTTCTCTCCTCATAACCTTTGTGTTGTGGTAACCACACACCTTGCTTCTACATATGTAGTCTTTATTTTTCTTGAAAGAATTATATTTTAAAGACATTTAAAGAAAAACAACACACACACACACACACATGCATGCACACACACACACATATAGAGTCTTGTGCTATTTATTTTCATGTTCATGTCCATACATACATCTGGTGTCATTTTTCAGCCACATAAGGACTTTTTCAATATTTCATGCAATGGTAATAATGATTTTCTTTTCCAGTTTTTGTATACCTGAAATAGTCTTCACTTTGCCTTCTTTAAAAAAGTAAATTTTTATTGTGTATAGAATACTAAATCAGCATGTATTGTTCCTTTAACTATTTTAAAGATGTTCCATTTTCATAACATTTCTGCTGTTTCTAACCAGAAACTTACTCTCATCTTTATATCTGATCTTCTGTATATAATGTGCCATTTTCCTCTGGCTACCTTTATGATTGTCTATCACTATTTTTGAGAAATTTGATTTTGATGTCTCTTGATATAGTACCATTCCTATGTCTTATGATTAAAGGTTTTCCCCCTCATCTCTATATTTTCTCAAAGGATTCAGTTACTTGTATATTTTTCAACTTAAAGATTTGCTACAGTTAGCTGAAACTGTCTTCTTTTTACTTTCCTGATGAGAGGATCTTGTTTCTGTCTTTGTTTCATTTTTGGTCATTTTTCTTACTAGGTATTCAAGATCCCTAATATTTTCTTCTGCAATGTCTAATCTGCTATTTCCCATCATTTTATTTCCCATCCCAGACATTGTAGTTTTCATCTGTAAAACCTTATGTCTTTTTAAACACATGATTCCTTTATCTACTTAATATATTTGATAATTCTACATTCTAGCATTTTGAACAATTGGAATACAGTTTTAATATCTGTTCTAATGACATCACACACCTAGTCTAATGTTTAAGAAAAGCCTGAGCTTCTACTGAGTTGGCTTTGATGGATTAATTTTTCTCCTCATTATGAGCCATCCTCGTCTTGCTCATTGCAAATCTAGTAATGCTTTACTGGATTTCAAATACCCTGAAATTCACCTTCACCTTGTTGAGTGTTATATATTTTTATACCTATAAATATTCTTAAACTCTTTTCTATGAGACAGTTAACTTACTTTGAAAAGGTTTGATACTTACAAGTTTGTTTGTTTGTTTGTTTAAGTTGTTACTTGTGAACAAAGTAGTACTTTTGAGGAGTGGTAACAATTTGCCACGTTTAACACAAGTCCATTGTCAATCTTGTAAATTATGAACCCTGTGGAATATGAACCTCTAACCATTTGTAGATATTTCCTTTCCCAGCTACTACTAGTTAATATACATGGATGTGTCAATCACTGATTTTTCAAGTTTTTACCCTGTGTACCTCTCTAATCCCCATTTTTCTACTCTCTGATCTCTGTCCACATATCTCACCAGATTATCCTTTTTGCCTCCTTAACTCAGGGGGAATACTAGGCTCCAACAACCCCTGCACTCCCAAAATGATTCACCACAGCCTGGAAACTCTCCAGGCAGTAATCCAGGGTAATTGCAGAGCTCACCTTGTGTATTGTTCATATCTCTGGAATTACTGTGCTTTTTTGCCTGATGTTCATTGATTTATAAATCATTGTGTCATATATTCTGCCTGTTGTTTCATGTGTAATGATAAATCTGACCTCTTTCATTCCATCCTAATTTGAATCAAGTCTAACATCAGTTCTTTCCAATAATCTTTAAATGTGACACCTATAATAAAAAAAATAATTCATAGAGTGAACTAATACTCTAGCCAGACTTTTTATATTCATGTAAGCATCTTTGATGATCAGTTTTATATATCACCTTGACAGGGCTAAGAAATGCTCAAGTAATTGGTAAACATCATTTCTTGGTATGTCTGTATGAGTTTTTCTAGAAGAGTTGAGTCTATTTGTACCAGTAGACTGAGTAAAGATTACCCATATTAATGAGGGTGGACATTATCAAGTCCCTTGAGAGTCTGAATAGAACAAAAAGGTAGAAGAAATGAGAAGCTGTTTTCTGCTTGAGTTTTTCTCTTGCCTCAGATGTCTGC
This sequence comes from Bos mutus, assembly GCF_027580195.1. Classification (NCBI taxonomy): domain Eukaryota; kingdom Metazoa; phylum Chordata; class Mammalia; order Artiodactyla; family Bovidae; genus Bos; species Bos mutus. Next base: position 98,423,928 of record NC_091624.1, on the reverse strand, counting down.
ACTCTGGGTTCTTAGAGGTTTTGGACTGGGACTTTGACAGTCAACTCCCCTGATTCTTATACCTTCAACTCAGAGGGAGTTATGCCACCAACTGTCCTTGGTCCTCTAACTTACAAATAGCAGATCATGGGGCTTCCTAGCCTCCATAATTATGTGAGCCAATTTCTATAATAAATCTCCTCAGATATATATGTGTATGTGTATAATTATATATATGTAATTTTATTTATGTATGTATATCCTATTGATTCTGTTCCTCTGGATAACATAGACTAATACAACATCTAGATCATGTCATGCTTTTTGAAAGATTGAGAATTCTGGAAGGATGCTTATGGGATGTAAGAACTGTTCATGCTGAGAGATTCAGTATGATAAAAAATTTGGGGGAAATTATTGACCAGGAAGCTAAAAAGTAAAGGAATTGGGCTTGATATGAACTAAAGATAAAATATACTAGCAAAAAGAAAAATATATCAGGACAACACAGAAACTCAGAAAAATATTTTAGATTTTGACTCTACTAAATCATCTGCCTGTGTTTCAGATATTCATGAAAGCTGTGAAGGAAAAAGAGATCAAAATATAAGGTCTTTTCCAAATCCTACAGAATTCATCTGTAGGGGAAAAAAATGATTTGTTACTTTTTGAAAATTGTAGCAAGACTTAACTAAAGAGATATATTCTCAGGCTAAGAGAGAAGAAATAGAAATTATATTTGAAAGGCTTTACACTATGTCTGAGTTGCATATAAATATAAATGTATTTATAGATGTAAATATATATATAGTTATATAAATTATAAACAATATAATATATAACATATATATTTTGTTATATAATTTATATTTTATATGATTATATATAATATAAATATATATTTATATTTATGTTATATGATTTATAACATATTTAAATCTGTGTTTACTATTTTAATTTGTCATAATAATTATAAGAAATAGTAAATATAATTATAAATATATAATTATATATTTATATAAAATATATAAATATGTGTATAAATGCAGTCATAAATATAAATATATTTATATAAATATATTTAGAAATACTTACTTATTTGTTTGTTTATGTGTTTGGCTGCACTGAGCCTTAGTTGCTGTGCCAGGGGTCTTCACTGTGACCCTCAGGTGTCTCTAGCTGTGGCCTGCGGGCTTCTCTCTAGTTGTGGTGCACAGGCTTTTGAGTGCATGGGCCCTGTAGCTGCAGTGCACAGGCTTAGCTGCCCAATGTCATGTGGGATCTTAGTTCTCCTACCAGCGATTGAATCTATGTCCCCTGCATTGGAAGGCAGATTCTTAAACATTAGACCACCAGGGAAGTCCCTCAGGGACTCTTTAGTTTGAGAACTTTTTCGAGCATGCCCATATTGGCCATTCCTTTATGTGACTTTTATGTGACCCCCAGATCTACATTGTGTGCAAGAATGAAGTTAACTGAAATGACCTGAAGAAATAACAGAAAACTTTAACACAATCCATATTAATTTTAAATGATTACTTTTAACTTGCTGTTGTTAGAATGGGATTTTCAAATAATTGTTTTAATAATTATTACTACATTAGATTGAAATACATCAATTTATAATTGTCATGAATTCTCATTTTATTGATTTTAAGAAATCATCTTACTACATATATAGAACAAACAATTCTCCAGGTGGTGCTAGTGGTAAAGAACCTGCCTGCCAATGCAAGATACTTAAGAGAAATGGATTTGATTCCTGGGACAGGAAGATCTCTAGGAGGAAGGCAAGACAACTCACCCCAGTTTCTTGCCTGGAGAATCTCCATGGACACAGGAGCCTGGTGGGCTATAGTCAATAAGGTCACAAAGAGTCTGACAACACAAGATATTTGGCATGCATGTACTTTAAGAAAGAAAAACTAGAAATTCTATAAAAATAATATTATATGTACTAGTTTTTAAATTTTTTGTGGTTTCTCTAGGGATTTCAATATATATTTTAACTTGTTGCAGTGACCTAAAATCCATATTATTCCAACTCCTATATAGTGTAAAAACCTTTCAAATATAATTTCTATTTCTTCTCTCTCAGTCTCTACTATTCTTATCATGCATGATACTCTCAAATATTATAAACTCCATAGTATAGTGTTACTGTTCTCACTTAGGTAACAAATTTTTGTTATAATAATGGAAATAACTGGGCTTTTTATTCATATTTGTATCCTTTTTTTGTGCTTTTTATTTCTTTATTTAATTTCAATTTCCATTTGTTTCTATACTCCTTTAGCATTTATCTTATTGCAAACCTGTTGTCAATGAACTCTTACAGCATTTATTTTTCTCAAATATCATCATTTCATTATTATTTTTAAGCTATATGTATAATGGGTATAAAATCTTGGGTTGACCTTTGTTCTGTCAATTTTTTCAAAATGTTATATCATTGATTCTGACTTATATATGTTCTGATAAACAAGCTGTTGCGATATTTGATTTTTTTTTACCTCTAGATAATGTTCCCTTTTTGCTGTGGCTGAGTTTAAGATTTTGTGTGTGTGTGTTTGGTTTTCAGTACTTTAGCTATCATTATTCATTATGTGTTTAATTTTTATCTTAATTCTTCTCTGGGGCTCTCTGAATTTACTAGATCTATAATTCGTTTTCTTCCAGTTATATTCAAAATTCCCAGTCATCTCCTCAAATTTTTTTCTGCTTCATTTGGTATTTATTCCTTCTGGATTTCAACAAAATGTACTTTAGTCTCTCTTGTATTATCACTGAATTCTTAGAATCTCTAAGATTCTTCTTTGCTTGCTTTGTTTCATTTTGCTTTTTTCCTTTGAGTCTTTATAAGCTTGTTTAACCTATTATAAGATTTACTAATTTTTCTTCTGCTCTGACTAGTTTGCTGATGAATTTGCAGATGTGCTCCATCTGTGCTATCATATCTTTACCTTCATGTTTCTAGCATATGCTTTGGACCTCTTTATTTGTTCTGTTCCTGTGGGAAGTCCCTGTTTTTTACATGCATTATGTCTATTTTTTTTATTAAGTCCTTTAACATTTTAACAATTATTATTTTAAAGTATTGGCATGTGTGTTCCTGTATATTGGTTATCTGAGACTAATTCTGTTCATTTCTATATCTGTTGATGATATATTTTTATTATTATTTTGTTATTGACTGTCATTAATCAATTCATTTATTCCTTTTTATCACTTTTTGCCACTTTATGTTTTTTAATTAAAAGATAATTGCTTTACAGAATTTTGTGGCTTTCTGTCATACAACAACAAGAATCAGCCATTGGTACACTCATGTCCCTTCCCTACTGAACCTCCCTCCCATCTCCTGCCCCATCCCACCCTTCTAGATTTTCACAGAGCCCGTGTTTTAGTTCCCTGAGTCATAGAGCAAATTCTTATTGGCTGTTTATTTTACATATAGTAGTGTAAATTTCCATTTTGCTCTCTCCATACATCTCATCGTCACCCATCTCCCCATCTCCCTGTGTCCCTAAGTCTATTCTCTATGTCTGTTTCTCCACTGCTGCCCTGGAAATAAATCCATCAGTACCATCTTTCTAGATTCCATATATATGTGTCAGTATATGATATTTATATTTCTCTCTCTGACTTCCCTCACTCTGTATTATAGGCTGTAGTTTCATCCACCTCATTAGGACTGTCTCAAATGCATCACTTTTTATGGCTGAGTAGTGGAAAGATATAAGCATCTGAATGCACAGTTCCAAAGTATAGCAAGGAGAGATAAGAAAGCCTTCCTCAGTGATCAATACAAAGAAATAGAAGAAAACAACAAAATGGGAAAGACTAGAGATCTCTTCAAGAAAATTAGAGATACCAAGGGAACATTTCATACAAAGATGGACTTGAGAAAGGACAGAAATGGTATGGACCTAACAGAAGCAGAAGATATTAAGAAGAGGTGGCAAGAATACACAGAAGAACTGTACAAAAAAGATCTTCATGACCCAGATAATCAGGATGGTGTGATCACTCACCTAGAGCCAGACATCCTGGAATATGAAGTTAAGGGAGCCTTAGAAACCATCACTATGAACAAAGCTAGTGGAGGTGATGGAATTCCAGTTGAGCTATTTCAAATCCTGAAAGATGATGCTGTGAAAGTGCTGCGTTCAATATGCCAGCAAATTTGGAAAACTCAGCAGTGGCTACAGGACTGGAAAAGGTCAGTTTTCATTCCAATCCCAAAGAAAGGCAATGCCAAAGAATGCTCACACTACCACACATTTGCACTCATCTCACACGCTAGTAAAGTAATGCTCAAAATTCTCCAAGCCAGGCTTCAGCAATACGTGAACTATGAACTTCCAGTTGTTCAAGCTGGTTTTAGAAAAGGCAGAGGAACGAGAGATCAAATTTCCAACATCCACTGGATCATGGAAAAAGCAAGAGAGTTCCAGAAAAACATCTATTTCTGGTTTATTGACTATGCCAAATTCTTTGACTGTGTGGATCACAATAAACTGTGGAAAATTCTGAAAGAGATGGGAATACCAGACCACCTGACCTGACTCTTGAGAAATTTGTGTGCAGTTCAGGAAGCAACAGTTAGTACTGGACATGGAACAACAGACTGGTTCCAAATAGGAAAAGGATTACATCAAGGCTGTATAGTCACTCTGTTTATCTAGCTTATATGCAGACTACTTCATGAGAAACATTGGGCTGGAAGAAGCACAAGCGGGAATCAAGATTGCCAGAGGAAATATCAATCACCTCAGATATGCAGATGACACCACCCTTATGGCAGAAAGTAAAGAGGAACTAAAAAGCCTCTTGATGAAGGTGAAAGAGGAGAGTGAAAAAGTTGGCTTAAAGCTCAACATTCAGAAAACTAAGATCATGGCATCCAGTCCCATCACTTCACGGGAAATAGATGGGGAAACAGTGGAAACACTGTCAGACTTTATTTGTTTGGGCTCCAAAATCACTGCAGATGGTGATTGCAGCCATGAAATTAAAAGATGCTTATTCCTTGTAAGGAAAGTTATGACCAACCTAGATAGCATATTCAAAAGTAAAGACATTACTTTGCCAACAAAGGCCCGTCTAGTCAAGGCTATGGTTTTTCCAGTGGTCGTGTATGGATGTGAGAGTTGAACTGTGAAGAAAGCTGAGCGCCGAAGAATTGATGCTTTTGAACTGTGGTGTTGGAGAAGACTCTTGAGAGTCCCTTGGACTGCAAGGAGATCCAACCAGTCCATTCTAAAGGAAACCAGTCCTGGGTGTTAATTGGAAGGACTGATGCTGAGGCTGAAACTCCAGTACTTTGGCTACCTCGTGCGAAGAGTTGACTCATTGGAAAAGACTGATGCTGTGAGGGATTGAGGGCAGGAGGAGAAAGGGCGATAGAGGATGAGATGGCTGGATGGCATCACCAACTCAATATATGTGAGTTTGACTGAACTCCGGGAGTTGGTGATAGACAGGGAGGCCTGGCATGATGTGTTCAAGGGGTCTCCAAGAGTCAGACACGACTGAGCGACTTCCCTTTCACTTTTCACTTTCATGCATTGGAGAAGGAAATGGCAACCCATTCCAGTGTTCTTTCCTGGAGAATCCCGTGGATGGGGGAGCCTGGTGGGCTGCTGTCCATGGGGTCGCACAGAGTCAAACACGGCTGAAGCGACTTAGCAGCAGCAGCAGGTTGCTTTCATATTCTAGCTATTGTAAACAGTGCTGCAATCAGCACTGGGGATACATATTTTTTTAAAGTTTGGTTTCCTCAGGGTATATGCTTAGTAGTTGGATTGCTGGGTCATATGGTGGCTTCATTCCTAGTTTTTTAAGGAATCTCCATACCGTCACCCACAGTGGATATATCAATTTACATTCCTACCAGCAACGTGAGAGGGTTCCCTTTGCTCTACACCCTCTCCAGCATTTATTTTTTGTAGACTTTTTGATGATGGCCTTTCTGACTGGTGTGAGGTGCTATCTCATTTTAGTTTTGATTTGCATTTATCTAATAATGAGTGATGTTGAGCATTTTTTCATGTGTTTGTTACCCATCTGGATGTCTTCTTTGGAGAAATGTCTATTTAGGTCTTTTTCCCACCTTTTGATTGGGTTTTTGTTTCTAGTTTAGTTGCGTGAGTTGCTTGTATATTTTGAAATTAATTATTTGTTGATGATACTTGTTTTTGACTTGCTTTTATGAGTCTTTTAATTCTAAAGTAATGTAAATCATGAGATATACAAAATTGTATGAGCCACAAGATTATCATTTATGCCCAGAGTTTTCATTTTCATTATTATTGTTGTTTCATTGTTGTTTGTTGTCTTGCTGTCAGTGTGGGCAAGGGCAAGGGTTGAGTGACTCTATTTAATCATTGAACTGGGTTGGGTGTTGCTTTGGTTGCTATAATATTTGGTGAGCCGTTATTAAAATTCCTCCAGCAGTAGGTTGCTGTTATCTTGCGCACATGATAGGGCCTGAAGCTCTGAAAGGTATATGTCATTATGCTTGTTGCACCATTCACATTTAGCAATCTCAGTACACCTGTGTCAAAGACAAGCTGTCTTTACATTCTTGCTACTCTTCCAGCCACAGAACACCACGGCTTATAAGTAGCACAAAATTCATGTCGGAGGCAGGAAGATAACTCACGGCACCCATTAGCCAGTCTCTGAGTCAAACTCAGAGGTAGGGAGTCCTCAGCACTCCCTTTCACTCACTTGGAAGCCAGACTATGCCTTTTATCTATATTAGGTTTTCCCAAGAAAAGATTTATTGCCTCTCCTCAATGCTAGCAAGTCTCTGCTTTGTAGCATTGAAAGTACCTTACCCTACACGGGGGGCTTCCCTGGTAACTCAAACAGTAAAGAATTTACCTGCAATGTGAGAGACTCAGTTCAATCCCTGATCAAGAAGATCCTCTGGAGAACAGAAGCCTACCAATTCCAGTATTCTTGCCTGGGAAATCCCATGGACAGCAGAACCTGGCAGGTTACAGTCCATGGGGTCACAAAGAGTCAGACATGACTGAGTGACTAACACTTTTTACCCTCCACATGTGTGAACAATTTTGCTTTTCTTTATTTAGGAGCCCTGTATCTTTCCCTGAGACAACTGAGTGGAGGTTTTCTCACTCTCCACAGCAGTAGTCATCTCTGCATCCATTACTCTAGGACCCTTGGCCCCCAAATATTTCCATTCCTCTGATGAGATGGAAGTATTTTGCTTCTCCACTTCCTCCCATAATCAGCATTCCTTTTGCTGGACAAGGTCAAGATCAAGGGAGGGTACCATGGAATTTCTTGAGTTTCTCTAAAGGCTGATGTGTTTTCTTCTACCTGTCCCTCTGAAACAGTGGACTTTTGCCTGCTTTTATGGTACCAGACACTTGCCTAGCCCTCCCTCAGCCACTTATGATTTTCCATTCCTGGTAGAGAAGTAAATGTTCATGTAATTGTCTATTGTTCATATTGATTTTCTTTATTTCAATAATGAGTTGAATTGTATTATTATTTTCTTTTTTTTTCACTTTAATTATTTATTTTTATTGTTTCCTGTGCTTTGCCCAAATATTTTGTTTCATTTCTTTATGCATACACGCAGGCTACTCCTTCTTCTGTAGTATAAAACAAAGTAGAAAAAAATTTTATTTAATAACACCAGGCAATTCTCTCCTTTGTCTCTGATTTCCTTCCTCTCCTCTCATATTTCTTTTTTTAAATTTTATATATTTTTAAACTTTACAATATTGTATTGGTTTTGCCAAATATTGAAATGAATCCACCACAGGTATACATGTGTTCCCCATCCTGAACCCTCCTCCCCCCTCCCTCCCCATACCATCCCTCTGGGTCGTCCCAGTGCACCAGCCCCAAGCATCCAGTATCGTGCATCGAACCTGGACTGGCGACTCATTTCATACATGATATTATACATGTTTCGATATTCTCCCAAATCTTCCCACCCTCTCCCTCTCCCACAGAGTCCATAAGACTGTTCTATATATCAGTGTCTCTTTTGCTGTCTCATATACAGGGTTATTGTTACTATCTTTCTAAATTCCATATATATGCGTTAGTATACTGTCTTGGTGTTTTTCTTTCTGGCTTACTTCACTCTGTATAATAGGCTCCAGTTTCATCCACCTCATTAGAACTGATTCAAATGTATTCTTTTTAATGGCTGAGTAATACTCCATTGTGTATATGTACCATAGCTCACTTATCCATTCATCTGCTGATGGACATCTAGGTTGCTTCCATGCCCTGGCTATTATAAACAGTGCTGCGATGAACATTGGGGTACACGTGTCTCTTTCCCTTCTGGTTTCCTCAGTGTGTATGCCCAGCAGTGGGATTGCTGGATCATAAGGCAGTTCAATTTAAGTGTCTTGCAATTCTGATGTTTTTATATTTCTTAAGTCCCAGTTTGGCATTTCAGCACTAAATTGAGTGCAGATAGTCATCAGTTATGTGAATAAAGTATTTTGATTGAGAATAAAGTTGCTGGTGTATTTGGGATATTGGTGTATTTTGGAGCAGGAAATGGCAACCCATTCCAGTATTCTTGCCTAGAGAATCTCAGGGATGGGGGAGCCTGGTGGGCTGCCATCTATGGGGTCACAGAGTCGGACACGACTGAAGCGACTTAGCAATAGTAGTAGCAGCAGTACCATAATGTAAAACCCCGTCTAGACTTAACAAGAAATGGCTCCTCAAGTATTCCCATTCAACAAAATACCATTCTTATGCTTATTATCACATTCCTTTGTTACTGTAATAATTACCTCCCTCATCTTCCTCATTTCACGTTCTCTGCCTTCTTTAAAACATACTTTGACTGATTAGTCTATTTTGAACACTGGTGGACCATATTTTCCTCACAGACTCATCAGAGTCAATCCTGCCTAAATTCTAAGTAATTTCTTAGAATTTCCTTTCAAATCCAAGTAAAGGTTAAATATTTCCAATAAATCTCTCTTATGCAGCAGTAAGAACTTACATCATTTTCTGTCCTTTTTGCTCAAGCTCAATAATGTAGTCTGATTTGAAAACACTCAAGTACATTTGTTTTTTCAATCTGAGTATAAAATATTTTAATCTGAAAATAGTACCCTAAATTAGAAACACCTTCTTCTCGAGACACTTAAATATTTTACATAACTCTTGTGTTTATTCACAATCTAGCATGAGAAGAACACCATCATTATCATCATAACCTGATACTTCTGCTTGTGTTAAAAACAATGGTAAATAGTCATTGAGAAACTACTATATACCAGACACCATGATTCATTTGATATACATCACATTGTAAGAACTGAATAACTAGGTACTATTATTATCCCTATTTTATAGCTAAGCATATTACGTCTTAGAGATATAAAGTAATTGGCCCATATAGCACAGGGAACATTGGAATTCTGAAATTCTCACCATGCTGGGCATATGATAGGAAAATCAATTCGTGTGAAATGGCTTAACAAGTCATCTTAGGTGTCAGACAGACTTTCAGGTACTGGGCTGAACTTCAATATAACTCTGAGATTGTGCTCAATGTGGGATACAGTTTTCTGTATCATTTGCTTCACCTTATAATGCTTTGTTGAAAATGATATATTGATATTTCAAGTCAGACACTTCAGCAAATTAAATTTCTTTTTCATGATTAAAAATTTGTGTTGAATATAAAATGTTAAATAATATCTATAGATTAACAAAAAATAATTCTGATCTTTAGTTATAATAACTAAAGAGGCCATGCATTTTCCTTTCTTTTTCTCACTTCTACTCTCTTGTCCTCTCTTTTTTTTATATTTCTAGGTTCTTTTAAAAGACTTCTATGTGAAAGTGAAAGAGTTAGTTGTTCAGTTGGTTCTGAGGTTTGGGGATCAATGGACTGTACCCCACCAGGATTCTCTGTCCATGGGATTCTCCAGGCAAGAGTACTGGAGTGGGTTGCCACTCCCTTCTCCAGGGGAACTTCCAAACCCAGGGATCAAACACAGGTCACCTGAATTGCAGGCAGATTCTTTACCATATGAGCCACTAGGGAAACCCTTTTTAGAATTCTTAGAATTCTGTTAAGTATGGACTATTTTTAGAATTTTTAGAATTCTATAAGTATGGAAAATTTTTGGATCTCAATAAATACATGAATCTGAGAATTAACCAAATATCCAAAGAAAGTGCTTCACTTAGGATGACATTTTTTTTTTTTTATTACAATTAGGGATGAAGATAGCAAACTGCAGCTTGTACTTGTGTAAGGATCCAGAAACAGGAAGGGTTCCACCTAGAATTTCTGCTCTGCAGTCAGGAATCTCAACCACCTGTATCCATGGGAATCCTTTGGAGCCTGACCAAACACAGATCCATCTGAAGAGAAGCTGTGAAGGTTATAGCTTTGCTAAAGATGCTTAAAGCCCTTCAGTGTTTCTCCATTTTCCCCAGATGTTTTCTTTCAAATAGAATTATTTTTTAGAATGTATTGCTTGAGGAAAACAAATACCAAGATCTTCTGGTAAATATTTTTTAAAAGAGAAGCTTTATTTCATATTTAATTTATTTACCTAATACTGTAGCTAACACTTCATGTCCAACACATGCTTTTTAATCTTCTAAAAGTAGGAGAACCAGTTGTCTCTTGGGTAGCTTAGCTTAGAAAAAAAATAAAAAGAAATAATCTCCAGAAGAAGTTTCTTGATCTTGGCATTAATGTCATTCTGTCATTAAATCAGGTTTCTATAGCACCTCATGAAATGCAAATGTAAACTGAGCTTAGATGCTTTATATGAAGTACTTAATTACTATTAGAAAAAAATAATAATAGCTATCAGATAAGGAAGTCTAGTCAGCATTATTTAAATTATATTCTTTCTGTCTCATTTCCTTCACTATTTTACATATATGAGCTATAAAGCAATGTGATGGTGGTTGGCTAAATGGTGCTTTTGCACACTTTGTTAGTAAAATAAGATATAATAATAATGATAAAATTGGCTAGTTTTGTAATTTTTTTCCAGACAAATCTCATTGAAAATGAGAATTGTTTGTAGCTTTTTTTTAACTTTACATTGGGAAATCTTGAATGACCTTATCTGAAAGTAGGGCTCTTTTAAGTATATGCAAGCATGTGAAATAACATCAACACTCTATAAAATATATTCTATTTTTTGTTATCTGTGCACTTTTAATCTGGTAAAATAAACCTAAAATAAAATGTATTTATTTAAACATTTTTAAAATGCATAGTTCTGTGGCATTCTTAATATTCTTAATATTCACATTGTTCTGCAACTATCAGCACCATCCAACTCCAAAACCTTTTTAATTTTCCAGCTAGAACTCTGTCCATTAAGCATTGACTCCTCATTCACTCCTTCCCCCAGCTCTTGGTTACCACCACTCTGCTTTCTGTCTGTATACATTTGATTACATTAAGTGACTCATGTGACATGATACAATACTTTAGGACTGGCTTATTTCACTTAGCATGCTGCTGCTAGCTGCTAAATTGCTTCAGTCGTGTCTGACTCTGTGCGATCCCAGAGATGGCAGCCCACCTGGCTCTGCCGTCCCTGGGATTCTCCAGGCAAGAACACTGGAGTGGGTTGCCATTTCCTTCTCCAATGCATGAAAGTGAAAAGTGAAAGGGAAGTCGCTGAGTCGTGTCCGACTCCCAGCAACCCCATGGACTGCAGCCCACCAGACTTCTCCATCCATGGGATTTTCCAGGCAAGAGTACTGGAGTGGGCTGCCATTTCACTTAGCATACTACCTTCAAATTCCATTATTGTAGCATGTGTCACTTCTTTTAAGGTGGCATAATATTCCATTGCATATATATACCACATTTTATATATTATTTATCTGTTCATAAACACTTGAGTTGCTTCAGATCTTTGACAGTGAACATGAATGCACAAACATATGTGCATCTCCCCATTTTTAATACAAAGTGAATTTTACATTTTAAAACTGTATCAAAATAAAAAAGCACAACATTAGTAAAATATTAGAAAGTAGTTTATAGGGAAAAAGAAGAGTAATTGAAAAAAGTCAATAATCAGTGTAAGAGAATTTCAAGAGGTGGAAGGAAAGAATATCAACATACAATTTAAAAGTGGTTAAAGCAGTAGGTAGATAATTTTCAGATGTAGTAATATACCTGCCTATGAGCTGGTATTTCTGTTCCTTTATTATTCTAGTTTTCTAAAGGTATATGCAATTTGACAGTTTTGCAATGTTGCTTATAAGCTGAAATGTGACTTTTGTTTGAATATATTATCCTTGAAAGCCAGAAGAGTGTTACTGAGGGCAATTATAACTTAATATATGATAGAGTCTCCTAAACTTAGAAGAAAAAAAAATAGTTATTTTTGAGGCTCAATTATATCATCCAATTAAATTGTCATTTAAAAATACTTGTAATCAACAATAAGATAGCTAATTTAAAAAATAAATAACATTTGCAATTGTGTGAAAATATGCAGTATAAAGGATAAATCTGAAAAATATGGGAAACATCTGTACACTAAAGTCTACAAAATATTGCTGAAAGAAACTAAAATCATTTAAGCATAGGTATGAGACCTATGTCTCATAGGTATGAGACCCAATATTAAGATGTCTAATATTCTAAAATCAATCTATAATGATAGCCATCAAAATTCTAGATAAATTTAAAAAAAAATAAACATCATGATTCTAAAATTCACATAGAAATGCAAAGGACCTAGCGTCTAGAAAGCCAAATCACTTTCAAAGAGATCAAATCATCACTAATACCACCTGATTTTAAGACATATTATAATGTTATAGCAATGTTAGTGTAGTACCAGAGTAAAGATAGAAAGCAGATTAAAGGAGCAGCATAAATAATTCAGAAATATACATACAGGCACTGATTTTCAACAAAGGTTCAAAGGCAGTCCATGGCATAAGAATCATATTTTGAACCAATGATGCTGAAACATCTAGATACCCATATACAAGTGAATAAGAGAGTATTTTAAACGGGAACTGGGAAGCTTTTGTTTATATTTTGTATTTCTTCTTGATTCTGTCTTGGGAGGTTGTACTAGGTAATTCTTTCTAGATGTTTATGGAACTGGGAAGCTTTTGAAGTAATGGACATATTCACTACCTTATTCATAGAATGATTATTTAATGAGTTTATACATACTGCAATTTTCATCTTGTACACTTCACATATGGGCAATGTGTTAGTGTGATATGTCAATTACACATAAAAAAGCTATAAAATGTCCCCATGAGATGCATTTAGTATACATTTTACTATATTTAAATAAAAACACATATAAAATACAACAAAAGGTTTCATTTATAAAGTAAAAAAACAAGTAAAAATATATAGGCCAGAGATATAAGTAGTATTTTTTTTCAGTGCATTCTAGGCTTGTTTTACTATTGAGGGGCATTTGTATGTGTAGCAGTTAAACAATGAGAATTTTTGGCTGGTATAGAAGAAAATGATTTCTAGTCAATGGGACTTATAACCTCCAAGGATTATGGCTTCTGGTCTTATTGGTCACAGATCGTACTAAGTTAACCTGAAAATCTTATTTTAGAATTGACTGTAAACAACTAATTCTTAAGTGTTCCTTGGAATGATTTTAACATGTTCCTGGAACTCTCATCACTTAGTACATTTAATATTATTTTTAATATCGTCTTACTTTATATTTTGACCAGAGTCATAATTTTACCTCTTTGTAAATGATACTTTAGCAAATAAAATAAATAATGTAAGAAATTAGATAATAAAATAAATATTTTATTTTGTAATGTTTCAAGTGTAGAGTGATTCCTGGGTTCTCCAGGTGGCGCTAGTGGTAAAGAACCTGGCTGCCAATGCAGGAAACATAAGAGACTTGGGTTCCATCCCTGGGTCAAGAAGATCCCCTGGAGGAGGACATGGCAACCCATTTCAGTATTCTTGCCTGGAGCATCCCATGGAGAGAGGGGCCTGGCAGGCTACAGTCCATAGGGTTACACTGAGTCGAACATGACTGAAGCAGCTTATTGTGCACACATGTGACCTCTAGTATACAGTTAAATTCAAATTTCATTCAAGATAGTAAGTGCATAATGAATTACGTTAATAACAAAAAAATGACTCTTGAAAAGTGTTAAAAACTGTTGTAGAGTTAGGGTCCCATGCAGTGCTCTTTTTGCATAAAATATCCAAGGAAGTTTTCTTTGCTCATTTTTCATATCTATGGTACCGTAGATAGTACCCAATACTTTAGAAATAAATACATTATTAGACAGCAGTACAATAAAAAAGGCTAGATGCATGGATCTATTATTTTGTCAGAATTTTAATCAGTATGAGGAATAGTACTACTTTTATATTCTATTATACTGCCAAATTGTAATGCAATTACCGTCCACTTTAAACTTTGGAATGCTAATTTCAAATTTCCAGCTTCCACCAAATTTTCAGGTATGAATTCAACTATAGTATCTTACCATCAGCCACATTCCTATCAACTTAGAAACCATTTTTTTTCTTTAAACACATTGTTTTCAGTAAAAGAAAACATCACTTTCTCATGTTTTAACAAGAATCTTTAGCTTCACGCATTTACTACTAGAAGGGAGATGTTAACTTGAATTAAATTACTCTCACATAACTTATGATGGAAAAAAAAAGTTTTCTTTTATCTTAATATTTATAATTTTTATTGAAGGAGTTTATTTATTCATGCCAGTGTAGTATGGTATAAGCTCTTAAATAAGATGTGTCAAATCTATTACAATTCCAAAAAAATCTAAAATTTATTCTATTATGTATTTAAATTTGTGTAGTTTACAATAATGGTAGCTAGCTCATCTGTCCATGAATTTCCCAGACAAGAATACTGGAGTGGGTTGCCTTTTCCTCCTCCAGGGGATCTTCCCAGTCCATGGATCAAACCCTCATCTCCTACAGGGGCAGGCATATTCTTAACCACTGAGCCAGTAAGGAAGCCCACGTTATAATTTTATACTAGATTACAATTTGTGTACGTTTATCAATAAGCACAAACCATTGGTTCACCTAATAAACACACCCAAATCAAGATGGTGCTTTTCAACCTATCAATATAAAGGGACCCATGGAAAGCCCATTCAGAAAGGAAAAAAAAAAAAATTACACAGCTGTATATGATGATGATTGGCTAAAACTTTTGCATTTTTCCACATATTTTATAGAAATAAACATGATTTTCTTCTCAACTTGCCTGTATAAATGTTCATTCCATTACTGAGTAACAAAAACTTGCTTATGTTTTACATGGTAGGCATGTTTGCTTTTTTACTTAACAAGTAAGTTACTGTTGATACTGTTTCCTCAGTTAAGATATCAGCCAATTTTTTTTCCATTTGTTATTCATTAGGAAAGCACATACGATAAAGTTAATTTCAAAAATTATAAAATAATGTGTAGATTTTTTTCAACAAATAATTACAAATACTATAGTCTGGTCTATATTGATAAGTGAAATTTTCATTTTTTTTACAGCTAAATTAATTCAAATATAAAAAAAATCTTAACATTTATAAGTAGGAAAAAAGTCAAATTAAAATTTGATTGCTGGGTTGTGCTATGCTTAGTTGCTCAGTCCTGTCCAACTCTGCGACCTCATGGACTGTAGCCCTCCAGTCTGTGTCCATGGGGATTCTCTATGCAAGAACACTGGAGTGAGTTGTGATAACTTCTCCAGGGGATCTTCCCAACCCAGGGACTGAACCCAGATTTCCCACATTGCAGGCAAATTCTTTGCAGTCTGAGCCACCAACAAAGCTCTAAAATTTGATTAGCTGCATTTAAACGAATTATATAATCAAATTTGAGAACTTCCATACATATTGCTGCTAAAGTGACTTTAAGGAACATGTGCAAACCAGTAAACTAGGTAAAAGCATTGAAGACAGTTGACATAACATATCTCTGACACGTGTGGGTGGCTCTGTGTCATTTAGGCACACATGTTCCCTTTCCCTGATGACACTTTCTCCAGTTTAATGCTCAAATATCTCTCAAGATTTTCTTTTCTCTTCGCTTTTTATTTTTCCTTTTTAAAAGTTATTGTTTAAGATTGCTATATTGTTCACCTGGCTTTTTGCAATAAGCACCAACATCATCGTTTTTACCTTTGATATATGATTTAATAGTTTAATATCTGTACAACTACCATTGTTGACTTTTTAAAATGTATTATGTTGCAACTGTATACATCTTTCAAAAGTCTTCTATTTCTAAAGAAAGGAAATCCAGACTTCTGAGTCATGCAAAGCAGGTACATCAGATGTTATTTCTGCCTACTGTCCTATTCTTCATTTATTATACCTACTCTACCCTTTCTGTACAGTTTTTCTAGATTTCTTAGGATAGATTATTTTATCTCTCAAAGCATGATTTCTTGGCTAAGCATAAACACTAGTGACCTGAGGTGCTTGTTTGTATTTCTCTTTTCTCCAGTACACTGAGAATCACTGAAGATTAACAAGATATGTTGTTTATTTATGCCTCAAAATGCATTTAATGAACAGACTTATAGTAAATACTCCATGAAAGTCTTTTTGATTAATTAATGTAGGAACATATGTGTAAAAAAGTTTGAGCATATGTGCATGGCATACAAGATCTAAACTCATTTTCACATACTTTTGAAAATAAAAGTGTAAAAAGCAAGCATTAAGTTAAATATAATCACCCAAGTAAATCCATTTGTTTCATCAGTGTTTTTGTGGCATTTTTTTATAAGACATTAAACTGAAACAATAGTAAATTTTCAAATCATCTCACCAATTTATAAGATCATTAAGTATAGAAAAGCCATGTAAATAATATTCTTAGATGATATTGATTTTTCAAAGTTTTCATCAAATAGTATTAAGTATTCTTGAATTCTTCACTCTACCAGCATTCTCAACATAGGACATTCTCCTTATAGCATCATATCTTTAGAAATTGCAAACAGGCCACCAATTATGCACATAATATGTACTGAAGAAAGCTCATTTTCTTGTATCTTAACAAGTGATTCAGCAAAAGATTGATTATTCTGAGCAATTTCAAGGCTATAACCAGCCCTAATGTCCTTAAAATGAAGTGATTGGAAATTCAGCAACATTTAATTTTGTGATAAGACAATTTAATTTAGAACTTCCTGACTTCTGTGTCTTTACAATTTCAATAGTTTCAGTGGTGAACTAACCAACATGGTTTTCTAATAGAGGATAATATTCAAAAAAAAAAAAAAAAAGAAAAGAAATATCAAGTTCAAGTTAACAGAAGGGAATTCTGTGCATGTGTTTCTCATTTTGCACAAGTTCCCCAAGCTGGAAATTCCCTATCTTCCTATTTACAAAAGGCATATAAATACTTAATTAAGATAAAATAACCCAAATACATAGTTGCCCTTTAAAAAGGTTTCTTCTCATGTAAAATATTCTCAGAGATTATATAAATATATACACTTTAGATATAAATATGTATGTGAATCTGATCTATAACAGTCTTATAGATTTTTAATATTTAATAAGCCTCTTATTTTAGAAAAGTTTTTTATTTGCAGAAAATTTTCAAGGATGGTTCAGACAGTTCCCATAACCTGATCCAGTCTGAGAATACACTGAGGGATGCCTGCTTCACTGAATCTGGTGTTAGTTCTTTTTAAAGTAGGACTGCCAGAGGTAGTCACAAAACTTGGCTTGTTAATAGCGATGGGGATGATAGGTCCCCAGAGGAATAGAGGTCAAATGGAAGCCCTTAACTGCCTGAAGCCACAGTGCCATATTTATCATAGTAATGACAAGCTTACAGGTGCTGCCATGAGGCTACACCTGCAGAGAGTTCTAGAGACGGTTAATATGAACACAAGGATGTTATTAGGATAAAATACATGTAGCGAGTGAAGATTCTGCTTAACATTTGCAACTAGAAGAAACCATGAATTTAAGAGCAAAATGTTTACAGCAATTTCTATATTAATAAGTCACAGTACTTCCTTAGTCTGAGCCAGTATTCAGATACAAAAATTATTGATTGAAAAGGTAGTCAGCTCCCAAGAGAAATGACCCCACAACACTTCAGCAAGTATATATTATGATAATTATTCCAGCTTTGCACTCAAATAAATCTATAGCCATTTATTTCATCAAATTTATTATTTGGACAGGGAAACACTAGGACATTTCAAGAATGTTGCATGATGCATCTGAGTTGATACTGACAACCAGAAATCTGAAGCATCAGTCCCACATCCTCTTAGAGTAAGATCATACAGAGGCCTAATTAATAAATGGAGTCCCAGATAAAGTTCACTGGTTCAGTGATTCACCCACTTGTAGTTTTCCTAGCCCCTGAATGTGTAGTCTTCACACTAGGTCCTTGACGAGTTGTGTAAGAGCTGTCAGAGAGAGAAGGCCAAGTTGAAGCCTCTGGATCTATTCTTCTCACCAGCCAAGAGAGTAAATGTCATATCGCATCTCAAAGTGGAAGAAAATGAAGATGGTGGTCATAAGTTCCACCTTTAAAGATCTGAATGATGTAAGAATGGCTGTCCTTATGTTTACATTTAATGGACATGTCTGATTTCTGTAGACATGAGAGGGATCCAGGAGGATGATTATGCAACCAGTGGCAATCCACATCAGAGCAGTCTTACAGAACACAGTGTGTTGTTGCTCAAACAGATTAATAAGACCTCAGGTATATGATATGTGGCCATTGATACAACAAATGTATTGCTTTCTATTTAGAAGAGAGAATCAGAAACAGTATCATTTGTGTTGAATGGACATCAGTATTTACTCACAGTTTTGAACTAGATTTATGCTAAATCTCTTACCCTCTGTCATAATATAGCCACAAAAGATCTAGACCACTTAAATATCCTGAGGAATACCGTAATACCACATGAATGCAATATGCCAAGAAAATCATGTTTATTGACTGGGATTAAGAGATGCCACGATGACAGACATTGCTCTTCAGTTGCCAAGTCGTGTCTGACTCTTTATAACCCCATGGACTGCATCATGCCAGGCTTCCCTGGCCCTCACCATCTCCTGGAGTTTGCCTAAGTTTATGTCCATTGAATCAGCGATGGCATCCAACCATCTGATCCTGTGTCATCCCCTTCTCCTCCTGCCATCAGTGTTTCCCAGCATCAGGATTTGTCCAGTGATTTGGCTGTTTGCATCAAGTGGCCAAATTATTAGAGCTTCAGCTTCAGGATCAGTCCTATCAATGAGTATTCAGAGTTCATTTCCTTTAAAACTGACTGGTTTGTTCTTGCAGTGCAAGGGACTCTCAAGAGTCTTCTCCAGCACCACAGTTCAAAAGCATCACTTCTTCAGTGCTTAACTTTCTTTATGGTCCAGTTCTCACATATGTACATCACTACTGGAAAGACCATAGCCTTGACTATACAGACCTTTGTCAGCCATAAATTGGATAATAAACCCTTCAGTTTCAAGCACTTGCCACATTAACCAAAATTTTAGGGATTCAGTGGTTTGGAGTGTAATAGAACAACTCCTCCAAAGTTTAAAAAAAAAAAAAAAAGACTGCATCCCTAAGTTTCTACATGTTGGATTGCACATGGCATAGTTTTTCAGTAAAGACTTAGAGTAAAAATTTCCATGTCCTTACACTTACAACAAAGAGTGAATCTTAATATTACCTAACAAATAATATATTTGTCATTCAGCTTTCCAACTTTAAATATCCATGTAAATAGATACAACACTAAAAGCATATCAAATGTCCTTGATTTGATTACAGATGTTATTTTTCTGATTTTAGGTTGTTTTATTCAAAAAGTAAAATTTGTTTACTCTGATATTTGTTGGCCTGATTGTCATAGAAAGTTTTGCAATTTGTTAGTATCTCATTGTGTTTGGATTAACAAGCACATCAATTCAGTTCAGTTCAGTCACTCAGTCGTGTCTGACTCTTTGCGACCCCATGAATCACAGCACGCCAGGCCTCCCTGTCCAACTCTCACATCCATACATGACCACTGGAGAAACCATAGCCTTAACTAGACGGACCTTTGTTGGCAAAGCAATGTCTCTGCTTTTCAATATGCTATCCAGGTTGGTCATAACTTTTCTGCCAAGGAGTAAGTGTCTTTTAATTTCATGGCTAAAGTCACCATCTGCAGTGATTTTGGAGCCCAAACAAATAAAGTCTGACACTGTTTCCACTGTTTCCCCATCTATTTCCCATGAAGTGATGGGACCAGATACCACGATCTTAGTTTTATGGATGTTGAGCTTTAAGCCAACGTTTTCACTCTACTCTTTCACTTTCATTTTTTAGTTCCTCTTCACTTTCTGCCATAAGGGTGGTGTTATCTGCGTATCTGAGGTTATCGATATTTCTCTCGGCAATCTTGATTCCAGCTTGTGCTTCCTCTAGCCCAGCATTTCTCATGATGTATTCTGCATATAAGTTAAGTAAGCAGGGTGACAATATACAGCCTTGACGTATTCCTTTCCCTATTTGGAACCAGTCTGTTGTTCCATGTCAAGGTCTAACTGTTGCTTCCTGACCTGCATATAGGTTTCTCAAGAGGCAGGTCAGGTGGTCTGGTATTCCCATCTCTTTCAGAATTTTCTACAGTTTATTGTGATCCACATAGTCAAAGGCTTTGGCATAGTCAATAGATATCATCATTTACTGCTTTTCCAATTAATTTAACCAATGGAACTGTTATTTCGAAGGGAAATATTTTCCAGTCATTACAGTCATCTCTAGTCATACAAAGGAGATTTGCTCTTAGTAAAGAAAGGGTAATAATTAGTTTTCTCTGGGGACTTGGATATCTCTGGGCCATCTGAGAGCTCCTCAGACCTTGATGAAGTACAGTGATGGGTTTTTTAATGAAGAAATCTTCTTCATAAGAACAACATAATAGATACCAGCAGAGCTAGATATGGAGGCTGCCTTCTTGCTTTTTTTTTTTTTCATTATTTTGGGAGGGAGGAGGGTTCAGGACTTCTTGCTTCTTAATTCTAGTGTTTACATTATATCAGACTTGACAGGCATTCATGATTTCACAATGATAAAAGTTTGAGGGAAAAGTATTTCCAATACGTATTTCAAAATAATTAATTTTACAATGATTCGTGGCTATAAATGGACTTACCAGGTGGCACTAGTGGTAAAGATCCTGTCTGCCAATGCAGGAAACTTAAGAGATGCAGCTTTAATCTCTGGGTCGGGAAGATCACCTGGAGGAGGGCATGGAAGTACATTCCAGTATTCTTGCCTGGGGAATACCATGGACAGATACGCCTGGTGGGCTACAGTCCATAGGGTCACAGAGTCAGACACGACTGCAGCTACCGAAACATATACAGACATATACACCACATGGCTATAAATATCCTTTCACACTTGTGGCTCTCATTCCTATAAACGTTTCCTCATACAGCAATCAGCTCCATAAAAATCACTTCCACTGGTATTTATCCTACTGAAATATAATTATCTTTTACCTTCCTGTCATTATCTACAGTATAACATTAAAAACATGACAATTACTGCTTTGTGTTTTACCTAACATAGAAATTGGAACTGAATTAGAGCACAAATATTTGTTTAGTCAATTAATTAATATTGTCATTTCTGCCATTTCTTTTTGCTTGATATAAATAAAAGATATACTGACAAGGAAAGCAATAACTATTTCTTAGTTTTTTGTTTAACTCAATATTTGAACATTTTAAAAGATATAATAATTTTATAGAGACTCAATTTTCTATGGCAGGTAATCTATCCTTCTACCCCATTCATCCCATGACCCAAACTCCATTTTCAGGCATAGTTTTCAAAGGGTACAATGACTTGTGTGTCCATTCTCAGAACAATTCTGAGCAATGATGAGGCAAAGCTATTTTGCATTCATTATGGCAATTGGAAGCACAACACAAAAGCTGTATATAAAAATTAGTTAATAAGCAGCTTTAACTTAAATTTGATAACCAGCAAAGAAAAGATGAAATCTTGTTACTGCTTGCATATTAAGATTTAGGCATGTATATTTAGGCTTGTATATTAAGATTTAGGCATGTGTTTTGTATTTGTGTATGTATAAATAATGGCTTATAATGTACATGTATAAGTAGATTAAAATAATGTGTTGTAGAATATTCAAACATAATTAAGAGGTATAAAGATGTGAATTATCACTGGTCTAAAATTTGATTTCATTAAATCGTGAATAATTTCAGATATGGCCATCACAGAAAGACATGGCTGGTATCGTCCTAATCATACCAGGAATCAGAGTATCATCCCTATAAGATAGTTACTTTTCTTGTTCTCTCACGGATTTCTTTGTTCATGGTCAGAGAATATATGAATTACTTTGTGGTTATATAAAATACATTTAAAATTAACAGTCCTTTACTCAGTACTTCTTGCCAATAAATCAGTTCTATTTTTTTCTCATAGCTATATGTTTGGGGTTGTTTGGAAATAAATACTTTTGCTGAAAATTCAAATGCATGTAAATTATAGCATGTATTGGGAATAGTTTTGTATAGAATTATGACCTAATCTGTTTATTGCTCTTGGAACAATGGAGTCCCATGGTCCTTAAAAAGAATATTATTTTGAGCTAAGCAAAAATTTTTTTGAAATAACTACCATTCTAGCACTAAATTTCAATATGGATAGCAGAACTATCCTTTTCATACCTTACCCCTAACATCAGTAGCAAAGATTAGCTATGAAAACTTAAACATGCTTTTAGTTATTAGTATTTAAAGCTTGAACAACCATTGCTGGGATACATATGACCATAACCATCTTACCCTGTTGCCTTCTGTCTTGCCCTTTCAACTCTAAATTAGCTATCAGGAAGTGGTCCTTTGGCATCACTTTGGAAAACCCAAGTATGCCATGACTGACACCATTCGATTCCATAACCTGTATATGTGTGACGCTCTCTTTGCATTTTGGGGATTTCTGGTGTTTCTGTGAGGATGGTGTCTGAATCCTTATGTCCTGAGGTTGTCTTTATTTTCAGAATTCAACACAGTGTGCACTCACTTTAGAGATATTTCTGTAAAAGCCACTGTATGAGCTTTAGTCTGATTTATTGATCACTTGGTGGATTAAGTAGAGGCACTGCTAACTGTTCTGCTTTCTTTGAATTTCACTTTGCTCCTTATGCCTCTTTTTCATTTATCTCCTTTCACTTTTCAGGTACTTTTATTTTTTCCCCCGTTTTATGGAAGAAGATTTCCATTTTCTTAAAGCTTTGATATCAAGGGATACCAAGTTTGTCATTAGGAAATTTACCACTTTCAAATTTGTCTATATAAACCCAGAGAAGTGCTCAGCCAAACAGAGTCCCTCAGGGAATTGATGTCTTCCCTCCTATGAACTGAAAGGGAGATGGAAAAGCAAACCAAGAAAACAATGACAAAACATTTCCTACCACAGGGTACAGATCATTATCTTGAGGTCCTTGTCTAAAACTTTACACAGTGCTCTGAGAGCTACAGTTCTACTTCAGCAGCTTAGAAATTCTTGAGGATTTGCTTCTGTGTTTAGAATCTAATTCTGTATCTTCTTATACCTTGTTGCATTTCATTAAGCTTTTTCCTTTGTGCAACTACTGCAGTGTCCTCATGTCACCCAATTCTATTTGTAAACCATGAGGATTTGGTTTTTTAAACACCCTTCCTCTGACAACCTGTTCTTAGAACTTTAACAAACCCCTTTCTATAAATGTGGGCTTCCCTGGTGGCTCAGATGGTAAGGAATCTGCCTGCAGT
The DNA here is from genome assembly GCF_027580195.1 of Bos mutus. Lineage (NCBI taxonomy): Eukaryota > Metazoa > Chordata > Mammalia > Artiodactyla > Bovidae > Bos > Bos mutus. The sequence goes on along the minus strand of NC_091624.1, from coordinate 98,400,120 downwards.
GCGGGAGACCCAGGTTTGATCCCTGGGTCAGAAAAATCTCCTGGAGAAGAGAATGGCTACCCACTCCAGTAGTTTTGCCTGGAGAATCCTGTGGACAGAGGATCCCAGTGGGGTCCATGGGGTCCATGGGGTCCCACAGAGTTGGATATAACTGAACAACTAACACTTTCACTTTTCTGTAAATATTAGGTTTCCAACTTTTATAAGTTGCTCACACCTCTGTATAGAATTCTGGGCAACTACATTGGATAGCTTAAAAATATTCATTTAGTTATTTACATATCATATTTGAACTATGTAGACATGACTGAAAAATTCTCTTACAATCCTGATTTTGTTTTATAGTTCTAAATATTCTTACCCTTGAAACTTCAGAATACCCATCAACACCCATTTTTCTCTCTGGATATGATACTCTAAATTTCCTTCTTCTCCTTTGGGGTCTAAATCACCGTATCAGATATATACAATATCTTTATTCATTTCCACACATGCAAGTTATGTTTCCCTTGACTGTATTGTCAGCAAGACACATGGTACTCATCTTCAGGATTTTCTCCTTGAGCGTAGAATGCTGTTTAAATTCTTAGAGAAGAATTCTGAGATTTCACTGAGCATTCCCATTTCTATTAGAGATATAGATGCTTGAACTGTATTGCATTATTTAAATTTCCCAGAAATTGTAAAAATGATATATAGTATTCTTTCTTTATCTATAGTGCCAGAATTTAGGTATAAGGAAGGTGTATTCATTTACTGTGAGGTGAAGTGAAGTGTTAGTCACTCAATCATTTCTGACTCTCTGTGACCCCATGGACTGTAGCCCACCAGGCTCCTCTGTCCATAGAATTCTCCAGACAAAAATTCTGGAATGGGTTGCCATTCTCTTCTCCAGGGGATCTTCCTGACCCAGGGATTGAACCCAGGTCTCCTGTCTTGCAAGCAGATTCTTTACCATCTGAGCCACCAAGGAAAGGCATTCGTTTACTAGGTGTGCCGTAGCAAAAAAAAACCACACACACACACACAAAATGGGGGCTTAAAGAAGAGGATGTATTTTGCTTAAAGTTGAAGAGGCTAGAAGTCTGAGATCAAAGTGTAGGCAGGGTTACTTCCTTGCATACTCCAACTTTCGTTTATGAGTGGCTGGCCATCTTTTCCTTTGTGCCTTCACATGGTCTTTCCCCTTGTATCCATGCCCTAATCTCTTCTTATAAGGACTCCACTCACATTGGATGACAGTCCACCCTAAGGACTTTATTTTACTTTTTTAAAGGCTTTATTTCTACTAAAAACAGTCATATTCCAAAGTTGGGAAGGTTAGAACTTCAGTATATGAATTGCCCTGGGAGGGGAGAGGCAATTCAGTCTGCAACAGGAGATTAAATTTCTTCAGCAAACTGTCAGAGATGGGCAATGGTAGAGCCATGCTGAGTATCAATTCCTTGCAATAGTGTCTCTTGCTGATCATGAACATACAAGTTAAGGGGTTTTCACTTCATTAAAAGAAAAGAAAACCATCAATTATTTCCTAGCACATATGCCAAGTAATCAGTAACAGTTTCTTCCTTAGCATATGCAGTTTATACTTTTCCCCACACACAAAAAAATGGCTAAAACAAAATCACTATCTGTTTGTTTGCTTGTTTTGAATATGCCTTCCAAAATAGGACAATTCTTGAGATGGTTTGCTTTGTTGAATTCTGACTCTGAAGTAGAATTTATGTAATTGTGCAGATCTCCATCAGTTTAAAATTCAGCTAAAACAATTTTTATTTTCACTATGACATGACCATTTGCTTATTTGTTGTTTAGTTGCTAAGTTGTGTCCAAGTCTTTGCCACCCTATGGACTATAGCCCTCCAGGCTCCTTCTATCAGTGGAATTTCCCAGGAGAGAACACTGAAGTGATTACCATTTCCTTCTCCAGGGAATCTGCCAGACCCATGGATCAAACCCGCAATTCCTGCATTGGCAAGCAGATTGTTTACCGCTGTGCTGTCAGGGAAGACCCTCATTTGTTTATTGTGTGTGCTTGTGCTTGTGTGCTCAGCCTCTCAGTCATGTCCAACTCTCTCTACCTCATGGACTACAGCCCACCACTTCCTGCTGGATTGCCATTTCCTTCCCCAGGGGAATCTTCCTGACCCAGCGTTTGAACCTACATGTCCTGCATGGACAGGCAAATTCTTTACCTCTGAGCCACCAAGGAAGCCAATCAAAAGTTCATGTTTAGATTGTAAACTATAGCAGGCCTTGGGCACAATATAACTGCTTATTTGCATTAAAAAAAATAAATTTGTTGTCACATTGGGTAGATTTGGGCCCATGTGGTTTAGTCACTAAATCATGTTTAACTCTTATGACTCCATGGACTGTAGTCTGCCAGGCTCCTCTGTTCATGGGATTCTACAGGCAAGAATACTGAGCGGGTTGCCATTTCCTTCTCCAGGGGATCTTTCCCACCCAGGAATTGAACCTGGGTCTCCTGCATTGCACGCAGAGTCTTTACTAACCGGGGAATCCCTAGGATTTGGGCCCAATTGTCTAAGTTACCATCATCTGACAACAACTAGGAATTTATCAATGGGTGCTTTCAAGAACTGTAGAGGGCCTAAGATTTTACTTTACCTACAAGAAAATATATTAACTTGAAAGTTTCATAATATACTGACAAGATACATGAGATTCCCAGGTCTAAGACAAAGATTTTTATTACTCACTGCAGAGCAAAAAGCATAAGCCTTGTGCTTATGGTGGCTTGCCACGTCTCCTTAGTGCTATAGCAGAGACTTGAATGAAAATATGTGGATACCCCATACACAGTGCTTTTGTGTGAGAGCTAAAGAGTCTAAGGCAGCCTATGGACATTTGATACTATGCTTTAATAAACCTGCTTGATCTTTACCCTGGAGGGAGCCCTTTGCTCTGGAAAGTGTTAATAACACTATTTCTGCCATCCAGGATTTCACTATTCAATTGGTCTTGAAGAGACAATGTGAAAGGGAAGTTTTTAGTGCCTCTGCTTGATAAGATGTGAAGATATGTATGAAAAACATAGAGAATAGTGTCCCGAAATAGAAAAGCTTAAATTAATAAAAGATATCATGTAACTATCATAACATATAACTTGTCATAGCAAACACCCTCTTCCAATAACACAAGAGAAGACTCTACACATGGACATCAACTGACGGTCAACACCAAAATCAGATTGATTATGTTCTTTTCAGCCAAAGATGGATAAGCTCTATACAGTCAGCAAAAACAAGACCGGGAGCTGACTGTGGCTCAGATCATGAACTTCTTATTGCCAAATTCAGACTTAAATTGAAGAAAGTAGGGAAAACCACTACACCATTCAGGTATGACTTAAATCAAATCCCTTATGATTATACAGTGGAAGTGAGGAATAGATTTAAGGGACTAGATTTGATAGAAAGAGTGCCTGATGAACTATGAACAGAGGTTTGTGACATTGTACAGGAGACAGGGATCAAGACCATCCCCATGGAAAAGAAATGCAAAAGAGCAAAATGGCTGTCTGAGGAGACCTTACAATAGCTGTGAAAAGAAGTGAAAAGCAAAGGAGAAAAGGAAAGATATAAGCATCTGCATGCAGAGTGCCAAAGAATAGCAAGAAGAGATAAGAAAGCCTTCCTCAGTGATCAATGCAAAGAAATAGAGAGGGAAATAACAGATGGGAAAGATTAGATATCTCTTCAAGAAAATTAGAGATACCAAGGGAACATTTCATGCAAAGATGGGCTCGATAAAGGACAGAAATGGTATGGACCTAACAGAAGCAGAACATATTAAGAAGAGGTGGCAAGAATACACAGAACAAGGGTATAAAAAAGAGCTTCAGGACTCAGATAATCATGATGGTGTGATTACTCACCTGGAGCCAGACATCCTGGAATGTGAATTCAAGGGGGGCCTTAGGAAGCATCAATACGAACAAAGCTAGTGGAGGTGATGGAATTCCAGTTGAGCTATTTCAAATCCTGAAAGATCATACTGTGAAAGTGCTGCACTCAGTATGCCAGAAAATTTGGAAAACTCAGCAGTGGCCTCAGGGCTGGAAAAGGTCAGTTTTCATTACAGTCCCAAAGAAAGGCAAAGCCAAAGAATGCTCAAACTATCACACAATTGCACTCATCTCACACGCTAATAGAATAATGCTCAAAATTCTCCAAGCCAGGCTTCAGTAATACGTGAACCGTGAACTTCCAGATGTTCAAGCTGGTTTTAGGAAAGGCAGATGAACCAGAGATCAAATTGCCAACATCTGCTGGATCATGGAAAAAGCAAGAGAGTTCCAGGAAAACATCTATTTCTGCTTTATTGACTATGCCAAAGCCTTTGACTGTGTGGATCACAAGAAACTGTGGAAAATTCTGAAAGAGACAGGAATACCAGACCATCTGACATGCCTCTTGAGAAACCTATATGTAGGTCAGGAAACAACAGTTAGAAATGGAAATGGAACAACAGACTAGTTCCAAATAGGAAAAGGAGTACATCAAGGCTGTATATTGTCACCCTGCTTATTTAAGGTATATGCAGAGTACATCATGAGAAACTCTGGGCTGGAAGAAGCACAAGCTGGAATCAAGATTGCCAGGAGAAATATCAATAACCTCAGATATGCAGATGACACCACCCTTATGGCAGAAAGTGAAGAGGACCTAAAAAGCCTCTTGATGAAAGTGAAAGAGGAGAGTGAAAAAGTTGGCTTAAAGCTCAACATTCAGAAAACGAAGATCATGGCATCTGGTCCCATCACTTCATGGGAAATAGATGGGGAAACAGTGGAAACAGTGTCAGACTTTGTTTGGGCTCCAAAATCAGTGCAGATGGTGATTGCAGCCATGAAATTAAAAGACGCTTACTCCTTGGAAGGAAAGTTATGACCAACCTAGATAGCATATTCAAAAGCAGAGACATTATTTTGCCAACAAAGGTCCGTCTAGTCAAGGCTATGTTTTTTCCAGTGGTCATGTATGGATGTGAGAGTTGGACTGTGAAGAAAGCTGAGTGCCAAAGAATTGATGCTTTTGAACTGTGGTGTTGGAGAAGACTATTGAGAGTGCCTTGGACTGCAAAGTGATCCAACCAGTCCATCCTAAAGGAGATCACTAATGGGTATTCATTGGAAGGACTGATGCTGAAGCTCAAATCCAGTACTTTGGCCACCTCATGTGAAGAGTTGACTCATTGGTAAAGACCCTGATGCTGGGAGGGATTAGGGGCAGGGGGAGAAGGGGACAACAGAGGATGAGATGGCTGGATGGTATCACCGACTTGATGGACATGAGTTTGAGTGAACTCTGGGAGTTGGTGATGGACAGGGAGGCCTGGCGAGCTTTGACTCATGGGGTCGCAAAAAGTCGGACACAACTGAGCAACTGAACTGAACAGAACTGATCTTGTAACTGCTTATCAACAGTCTTGCATCATCTAGTATTTATTCACTCTGAGAAAATTTGGTCCAAAAAAGTAAATAGCTTATCCTTCCTTTAGTGCTGCTTTTCAACCAGGTTTTTATGATTTGAAAACTAAGCTATTTCTGAAGTATTCAACCAAAAATGTAGTATGTTACAGCATTAGTAATTGCTATAAAAGTATATTTGATTCATGCACATCCCTGTGTAAAAAGCAAATAGGAATTTCTCCATTTTCAAAATTCATGTAGTAGAATGCATCATTTAGTTCAGCTGTTCTTATGTAAAGTAAAATTTGGATAAGGTCATCTGTGAATCATTTTTGTTCTAATATTGTTCTTAAGTTTTAGTTAGAGCATGGTATCTCTTTAGGAAGTACATTCCTTATTGTGTCTATTTAACAATAAGCTATAATTTGTAACTAATTAGATATTTGGGCAAGAAAGCTATTATTTTCCCTATTTCTGTGTGCACATACCTAATTTCATGTTGATTTCATAATGGGGTGTTTGTATGCCACACAATTAGATGCTTTCAACACAACTGTCTTTTACTTAAAGCTTCTGAGGTCAGCAGTGTTATTGATGTAATTTTGTTGACCAAAAGCGCCAACTAATGGGACAGAGATGAAGGATGCAATATCTCACTATTGGATGAAATTACTTGAAGCTGGAAAAGTTATAGCTTTTTGTTTTTGTTTTTCATTTGTTTGTTTTGGGAGGATTTTAATATTCATGGGAGAAATTTGTTAGTTTTCACTGCTGGTCTGTAATAACATTTGTGATTTTTTTCAAGTTGTAATTAATAGGTCTCACTTAGTTATCTGCTTTCAATTCAACTATACATTAACTTGTGTTGACTGAGCCATATGTCAACATATTGTGTCAACAACTACATGTTTGTTTTTATTTATTTATTGTGAAAGTGGTTTATTCTGGATACCACATTTTTCTGAAGGTAACTCAGCAATGCTCCAAACATTTCCTCTGTTCCTTGTTATTTTATATAGCAAATTAAAGATTGTAAAAAAAATTATCATAAACATGTCCTCATAAATGTATTACACATTAATATAGGTTACTTGTTTTCATAACATGCACAGGAAAATAAATATTTTAAAATTCCCCAATTTGGTTGAGGGTTTGTTATTTTATTTTTTATTTTTAATTATTGAGAGTCAATCTGACACTATAGTTTTGATCTAAAATCTGCTGGGTTACCAAGAATCAAAAGTGTTACAGTCTTTATGTGTTTTATCACATAGATTTTTATCACTTTAATATGATAATGGGTCATTTTCCACTCAAACAGTGCCAAAGCATGACATTTTTACAATCCCCATCACCTCTGCAGTACACTTAAATTTGATTTATACTTACTGTTTTATGGCATGTTTGTCCTTATGAGGCACTGAACAATGAGATAAAGAATATTAATGTAATTGGCTTTCAGAATAAGTAAATATCTTGGTTGTCATAGTCTAGATACGCGATGCTGACAGCAGCAGCAAAAATACCAGGTTGCACAGGAAGAGAAAAGCATCATTTGCTTCTTCAAAATGTAAAATATAGAGCCTAACATACAGAAACAACTGGGAAAAGATGAGGGCAAACAGTACTTTTACAAGAAAAAAGGAGAATATAAAATGGAATTATATAAATTATAGGGTCATGTGTATATAATATATATATATATATATGATATATATGCATATGAGAGAAATCAAAAAATTACAACCATAAATTATTTGAAAATATTTTGTTTACAGGTGGTAAGTCATGTCTGACTCTTTGTGACCCCATGAACTGCAGCACAGCAGGCTTCCCAGTCCTTTATCATGTCCTCAGAGTTTGCTCAAACTCATGTCCATTGAGTCGGTGATACCATCCACCATCTCATCCTCTGTCATCCCCTTCTCCTCCTTCCCTCAATCTTTCCTAGCATCAGGTTCTTTTCCAATGAGTCAGCTCTTTGCATCAGGTGGACAAAGAATTGGAGCTTCCACCTTCAGCATCAGTCCTTCCAGTGAATATTCAGCGTCAATTTCCTTTGGGATTTACTGGTTTGATCTCCTTGCTGTCCAAGGGACTCTCAAGAGTCTTCAATACCACAGTTTGAAAGCATCAGCACTCAGTCTTCTTTAGGGTCCATCTCTCATATCTGTACATGACTACTGGAAAAATCATACCTTTGACTATACAGATCTTGGTCAACGAAGTGATATCTCTGCTTTTTAATATGCTGTCTATGTTTGTCATAGTTTTATTTCCAAGGAACAAGTGTCTTTTAAAATATGTAGGAATCAGAATAATTTTATTTTAAAATATGTAGGAATTAGAATAATCCAAGTGGCAGTTGCCAGTGAAATGGAAGATGAGGATAGTTTTATCCAAAAGAAAAAAAAAAATAAGCCAAGTCTTTATATCATTTTTTGAACTATAGCACCCTTCTTTCATTGTTTCCATGCTTGGTATGAATTTCCCTATCTCCTGGATTTTTTATCCTTACATTGCAAATTGGAAAACTTCAAAGTGATCTATGTATTATTGTCTTATACTTGACTGAAATAGTCATAGTTGGAACTTCTGTTTTTCCAGGTGGATTGCATGTAAGCTTCATGATTCTTGTAATTAATTGTTAACGTTTATTTTTCATTCATTCAGCTTAACTAATAATCATTGAATTAAATATAATCGATTCATATGCTTTAGGTATCTAATAGTTATTTGTGAACAATATTTAGAACTATTAAGAGAACAGAATCTTTGCATTTGGAGTGCGCGTTATGTTACAAGGCATAACTCATCTGGTCAAGAATGGATGACAGAAAAAAGTGAAAACATAAAATGAGTTAGAGTAAACTAAGGAAAAATTCATCATTGGTTTCCATTTTAACATTGATTTCAACATAACAGTTGAAATATTTTTTATTTTTATATTATAGTTTATGATAAAAAGACATACCATATATGTGAATATCTTTTTGTTAATTTAACGTATAATATATTGTGAAGAGTCCCATTTCCTTGAAGAATGTAATATGGATTTAATAATATCATAGATATAGTTGTAGATATGCATAAATATATATCTGTATGTCTATATATAAACACACTACCCCAAGTCTGTGTCAACACAGACCTAGTATTTAGATAGATAGGTAAATGGATAAATTTAAATCTATAACTTTATCTATAACTATCAGTATATGTCTATAAATATACAGAAAGAAAGAGCCAGATGGATAGAAAAAGAGAGATGGAGAGACAGACCTACATATATAGAGTTGTGTAGATATAGATCTGTGTGGATATAAATGTATGCTTTATTTTAGGTATATGATTATATAATTAGTTTTCCAAGTAAGACCAACCCCATACATATAAAAACATATATAATTTGCTCATTACTGCATGTAGATACTTAGCATGTTACCTCTGATATGCTAATAGCCAATGGACACCTGATAGCTGAGTGAATGAATGAATGATTGAATTTTCACATGTATGATCGACAGTATATGAAACAGCATTAGGAAAAAAAACAAAAATAGAAATCACTATTTGTTACACCTTTCAGATCCTCTAAATGGAAATTCTCATTTAAACAACTTATTTTAGGAATTAGAACTCAATCACATGTGCATGTGTGTAAATATGTGTATGCTAGTGTATGTGTATGTATGTATGTCTGTGTTTGTGTGGGTGTACCCGTTGTGTAGCTGTGCGAAAAATATACCTATGCTCACCATATATACATACATGTATGTGTATATATACATATAAACATTTTTCTTCAGTGAGACAATTTTTGTTGTTGTTGTTGTTCAAGCTGGTTTTTTTTTTTAGTATTAATTGTTTTATTATTATTAAAATAAAAAATGAGAGAATGCATACAATGTCTAATGATATTATTATATAAAAGGTTTTAACATTTAGTAACAAAATACATGAACACACTAATGAAAACAGCCAAAATATATTGCTATGGGCTGAATATTTGTATCTTCACCAAATTCATATTCTTTTTTTTTTTTTTTTTTTAAAATATTTTTTATTTTTTTATTTTATTTTATTTTTAAACTTTATATAATTGTATTAGTTTTGCCAAATATCAAAATGAATCCACCACAGGTATACATGTGTTCCCCATCCTGAACCCTCCTCCCTCCTCCCTCCCCATACCATCCCTCTGGGTCGTCCCAGTGCACTAGCCCCAAGCATCCAGTATCGTGCATCCAACCTGGACTGGCAACTCGTTTCTTACATGATATTTTACGTGTTTCAATGTCATTCTCCCAAATCTTCCCACCCTCTCCCTCTCCCACAGATTCCATAAGACTGTTCTATACATCAGTGTCTCTTTTGCTGTCTCGTACACAGGGTTATTGTTACCATCTTTCTAAATTCCGTATATATGCGTTAGTATACTGTATTGATGTTTTTCCTTCTGGCTTACTTCACTCTGTATAATAGGCTCCAGTTTCATCCACCTCATTAGAACTGATTCAAATGTATTCTTTTTAATGGCTGAGTAATACTCCATTGTGTATATGTACCACTGCTTTCTTATCCATTCATCTGCTGATGGACATCTAGGTTGCTTCCATGTCCTGGCTATTATAAACAGTGCTGCGATGAACATTGGGGTACACGTGTCTCTTTCCCTTCTGGTTTCCTCAGTGTGTATGCCCAGCAGTGGGATTGCTGGATCATAAGGCAGTTCTATTTCCAGTTTTTTAAGGAATCTCCACACTGTTCTCCATAGTGGCTGTACTAGTTTGCATTCCCACCAACAGTGTAAGAGGGTTCCCTTTTCTCCACACCCTCTCCAGCATTTATTATTTGTAGACTTTTGGATCGCAGCCATTCTGACTGGTGTGAAATGGTACCTCATAGTGGTTTTGATTTTATTTGTTTGTTTTTTTTTTTTAAACTTTACAATATCGTATTAGTTTTGCCAAATATCAAAATGAATCCGCCACAGGTATACATGTGTTCCCCATCCTGAACCCTGCTCCCTCCTCCCTCCCCTACCCTCCCTCTGGGTCGTCCCAGTGCACCAGCCCCAAGCATCCAGTATTGTGCATCGAACCTGGACTGGCGACTCATTTCATACATGATATTATACATGTTTCAATGCCATTCTCCCAAATCTCCCCACCCTCTCCCTCTCCCACAGAGTCCATAAGACTGATCTATACATCAGTGTCTCTTTTGCTGTCTCATACACAGGGTTATTGTTACCATCTTTCTAAATTCCATATATATGCATTAGTATACTGTATTGGTGTTTTTCTTTTTCTGGCTTACTTCAGTGAGACAATTTTAAATTTGAGATTCAAATATAAAAATACCACTCACCCTTATATTCTAAATCTGTATGACCACCCCTCCTCCTGCCTCAATTCTGGCATCTATTCTAGCTTTACATTTCCTAGATATTTAAATTTATATTTTTCTATTTGTATATATATATACACACACATACAAACACACACACAATAACCTTATACATATAAGGTTATTTCAAGTGGCTTCAAATATTTTTTGGGATTGAGTCTACAGATAGTGAAGGACAGAAGTCTTCCTGTCTTCTGGGAAGAGAGGCAGCCTGGCATACTGCAGTCCATGGGGTCCTATGGAGTTGTACAAGACTCAGTGACTGAACAACAACTGGCATATATAAAAGGATTAAATAATCAAACACTCAAATAAATTCTGTCTTATTCCAGTTACATTTTGCCTACTGTATAATTAGAAATTACCAAGTTAAACATTATGGAATATAGGTTATTTAATTGTTAGATTATCCCTTCTACTGTGAATCTATTTAACTCCTATGGCCAGTGATGCCTAAAATAAAATAACTGGGAGAACTTGCACAACAGCAGTCTGTATTAATTCCCCAGTGGCTCGGTGATAAAGAACCCACCTGCAATGCAAGAGACTTGGGTTCAGTCCCTGGGTGGGGAAGATCACCTGGAGGAGGAAATGCCAACTCAGGATTCTTGCCTGGAAAATCCCATGGGCAGAGGAGCCTGGCTAGCCACAGTCTATGGAGTTGTGAAGAGTCAGTCATGATGTATCAATTAAACAACAAAAGCTGTTAAAATTTCCTGGAGTTCCTCTCTTTGACCAAAATATAACTTCCCATCTCCTCTTTTAAGTTTATTGAAGTGGCAGTATCTAGAATATTTGAGAAGTTAGAAAACCCTTTATACTTGGGGTTTGCAGAGACTCTTGGTTTATCCTGTTTTCTTCTTCTCTTGTTTGTAAGTACTTTCTTTTATTATCACAAAGAGTTGGACATGAATGAGCGAATGAACGGAACTGAACTTCTTTTATTGTCAAATGTAGTTGACATTGTGTGATGAATTATATGCTCACATTATTGATACTGAGCACTAATTATTTTCAATCCCAATCTATCCCTCTTCCATTTTCCTTCCTGTTCCACTGAGCGTTTGTTTAATTCTCTATTTTGAGGGGAAAGGCATTTACAGCACTGATAAACTGATACACTTTTAATATTCAAGATGTACTACCTTAGAAGTACATCCTCCTAAAATAAAAATTCCCACCTCATTAAAATTCCCAGCATAGTGACACCTATGCTCAATACTAATTAGAGAAACAAGGGGGAAATATGTCAAAGTTTTTTTTTTTTTTCCTTAAGCACAAAGTAAAAACATCCTTACAAGGAATGTAGGTCTATGTCTACACTTCAGAGAGTCTAAGGTTAGAATGTAGCCATTGAGCACTCTGACTTTTGCCAGGACCAGGAAAATGTCTTCTTATTGGTATCAGAAAATAGTGTTATACTTTGAATTAAAGTTATTTAAATCAAATTTTCATAGGGTTCAACTTTAGACCTAACCATATGACTCTTTGATCATATGTAAACTTAATAACATTATTTGGTCAAAAAAAAAGTACCACAGTCTTAAGACCATTAAAATTTTTAAATTTATAAAAATATAGATAATACTTTAATGAATTACAGAATATTGATTGTCACAAATTAATGAGCATTGATATTTATTTTTTAAAGTGTTATTTAAATAAATATTTTAAATATTACATGTGTGCTTGTGTGCTCAGTCATGTCTAACTCTTTGCAACCCCATGGACAGTAACCCTCCAGGCTCCTCTGTCCATGTGATTTCCCAGGCAAGAATACTGGAGTGAGTTCTCATTTCCTTCTCCAGGGCATCTTCTTGACTCAAGGATTGAACCCATTTCTCTTGAGTCTCCTACATTTGCCGGTGGATTCTTTACCACTGAGCCACCTGAGAAGCCCATAGAGTCTAAATAACTGTTTCACTCTCCAAGCTTACTCCACTTCTATCAACCCTAACAACAACTCTCAAACATTGTAAGAGTCTTGCAAGCCCAACTTTACATATTTAATATGTGAAAATAATTCACATAAATAATAACAGTCACCATCTACTTTTCTTGCTCTATTTATTTTAACATTTGGTATTAAATAAATATCTGTGCTATGCTTAGTTGCTGAGTCATGTCTGACTCTTTGTGACCCCACGGGCTGTAGCCCACCCGGCTCCTCTGTCCATGGGGATTCTCCAGGCAAGAATACTGGGTTGGGTTGCTGTGAGGTCCTCCAAGGGATCTTCCCAATCTGGGGATGAAAGCCAGGTCTCCCGCATTGTGGATGGATCCTTTACCACCTGAGCTATGAGGGAAGCCCAAATAAACATTTAATATTTATCTATTTTAATGTTTCCAGCGTTCTGACAATGTTCCCTTTTCCTCTTTCATTTCTTTTGCTCATTTGGAAGCCATTTGACTTATTTCTCATCTATAACATCTATAGTTATGTTTATACTTTTTATCCTGGATATTTTAATCAAATTGCTTTCATGTTACTCAGTTTATACAAGGACCTTAGAATACTTTAAATCTGATCATTTTCCTACATGTCATTTTATTAGCAGCATATCCCAGACACTAGTCAAACATTGTTACAGACAATATTAATTTAGACTCCCCAATCTTTGCCAGTTTTATTATCCACCATTGATTCTTGTAATTATTTCTTCTTCCTCTCTTGTTTCTCCTTCTCTATGAATATTTGTTATTAGTTCCTTTAGCAAGGATCTGAGTGGAAGACTGTTTTTGTTAGTCTAAAAATGTTTTTTTTTTTTTCTTCAATATTGAATGACAATTGGTACAGAACTCTAGGTCTATAATCATTTATCCCTTTAATCTTTGTAAGGTATTCCAGTTTCTAGGTACATGAAGTTCCTGTGCAGAGAACTGCTGTATTTGAAATGAAAGAAATTGTTTTTGTCAGTTTATTCTGGCATATGAGTGAAATTGCTTATCAGTTCTTCAGTTTTCTAGGTGCCTGATATAGTTAGTACCTTTTTTTTTTTTTTTTTTTTAACCAAATGATTGGCTCAGTCACTTGAGCAAGTTGGATGATTAGATTGAACATTGGTAGATGACAGTCATGGGACAGACACATCTAATGTGAGAAGTGAAAAAAATAATAATAATGAATACATACAAACTAGTCAACCTGAAAGTTGAATGCCTAAATAGTGTGGCATCTAATAGAATAGCATCTTATTTACCATTTAAATAGCAATAGTATAATAATGCATGAAATAAAAACTAGAACATGATAACTTTTATCCCTCAAATTCACCTGCATGCATGCATAGACTTGTAAGAGGCAAGAAGGCAGTAGTTATACGAGCTAGCCTTTAAAGAATCAAGCTCTTTGATGCCCCCCAAATAATGAAAGCTACCCAATTATAACACCCACAGTTACTGAAAGAAGATAAAATTACAGTTCCAATAAACTTTGGGTATAGGGAGCTCCCAAGATACTAAAAGATGTTTTATCTATAAAGTCACATATTCTTAGTACGTCAACCAAATATCCTAGGTCCAGTGGTCAACTTAATTCAATGAACCATGATGTTAATTGGTGGAAGATATCCAAATATTATCTAAGGCAACATCATTGGAACATAATAAAATTAAGAGTAGTTGTAATCTGAAGTAATGTTTTCTATTCAATTCCCTAACTTATTTATCATTACACTGTAAAATCTTGTGTCAATATATAAGCTCTCTGAGAGGAAAATGCTATATCCAGTAGTCTTAGTATATTCAGTGGCTAGTACAAAGCACACATTGATCTCTGTATAGATTAATTGAATCCAGATTTCTTATCTTCCATCTCCAGAGCTTCAAGTCTCCTGCAAGGAGGGAAAACTGAACACCCCAGCAGTATTAAGAATTTCGAGGAGAAGTAGGATAATGTATTAATAATTGTTAAGAACAACTGGAAGCTGTACATTGTAAGTGCTGTATTATTTTAGCACATAAAATAAACATGAGATTTAGAGTCTGAAGACATGGCAATAACTCTAGGCAAATTATTTTAAATTTATCTGTTTTCTCATTTTAAATATAGAGATAGCAATAGTGTTACCCCTGTGTAAATCTTAAAGTTATTATGAGAACTTACTTTATAAATGATAATATTCTTGTTAAGTTGAATTTATCTTACAATTTATCTGGCAATGTTATTTGCTTCAAGACCATTTGCATTTTAAATAATAGGATATTTGTACCAGGTGCTACTTAACTCAAAGCCACAAATCACGAGACACTTAGTAAAAGACATAAATCTTTGTACATATTTCTATATGGCCAATATTTCAGCCATAATATGACATAATTTATCTTGCCACAATTTTTGTTTAAAATCTGCTTTAAAATGATTCTACTTTCTTGTAGGTGTAAGTCCTCTTGGAACTTTAAGGTACTCTAAGGCAGTAAGTGTCAAGCACTTGGTTTCATGAATCACCAAGAGCGCACATAAAACTTCAGATTGCTATCCTGTCCATCCTGCAGTTTTTGATTACATGACTGTGAATAGGATCCAAATATTTCCAACAGTTCCCGGGAGGTGTTGATGCTCCGTCTCTGGGAATTGTTGTTGTTCAGTCACTAAGTTGTGTCCAACTCTTTGCAACACCATGAACTGCAGCACACAAGACTTCCCTGTCCTTCACTCTCTCCTGAGGTTTGCTCAAACTCAGGTCCATTGAGTTGATGATGCCATCCAATCATCTCATCCTCTGTCGCCCCCTTCTCCTCCTGTCCTCAATATTTCCCAGCATCAGGGTCTTTTACCAATGAGTCGGCTCTTCGCAACATGTGGCCAAAGTATTGGAGCTTCAGCATCAGTCTTTCCAATAAATATTCAGGGTTACTTTCCCTTAGGATTGACTGGTTTGATCTTTTTGCAGTCCAAGGAACTCTCAAGAGTCTTTCCCCAGTACCACAATTCAAAAGCATCAATTCCTTGGTTCTCAGTCTTCTTTATAGTCCAACTCTCACATCCATACATGCCTACTGGAAAAAACATAGCTTTAACTATATGGACTTTCTTGGCAAAGCAATGTCTCTGCTTTTTAATATACTATCTAGGTTTGTCATAGCTTTTCTTCCAAGGAGCAGGTGTCTTTTAATTTCCTGACTGTACTCACCATCTGCAGTGATTTTGAAGCCCAAGAAAATAAAATCTGTCACTGTTTCCACTTTTACCCCATCTATTTGCCATGAAGTGATGGGACTAGATGCCATGATCTTACTTATCTGAATGTTGAGTTTTAAGCAACTTTTTCACTCTCCTCTTTCACCCTCATCAAGAGGCTCTTTAGTTCCTCTTTGCTTTCTGCCATAAGGGTGGTATAATCTGCGTATTTTAGGTTGTTGATATTTCTCCCAGCAGTCTTGATTCCAGCTTGTGACCCATTCAGCCTAGCATTTTGCATGATGTATGCTGCACAGAAGTTAAATAAGCAGAGTGACAATATAAAACCTTGATGTACTCCTTTCCAATTTTGAACCAGTCCATTGTTTCATGTCTATTCCTAACTGTTGCTTATTGTCCTAATCTGGAGATTACACTTTGGGAATTACTGCTCTCAGGTCAATATAATCTTTTTTTTTTTTTTTTTTCAAATTTTATATCTACGGTAACTCTACTTGATTTCAATTAATTTGCATTCCTAGATCCCCACCTTTTTTATTATTGGAGTATAATGCTTTACAGTCTTGTGTTAGTTTTTGCTGTACAATAATTTGAATCAGCTGTAGGTATACATATATTGGCCTTCTCTGGTGGCTCAGCTGGTAAAGAATCCACCTGCAATGTGGGAGACCTGGGCTTAATCCCTGGGTTGGGAAGATCCCTTGGCTACCCACTCCAGTATTCTGGCCTGGAGAATTCCATGGACTGTATAGTCCACGGGGTCGCAAAGAGTCGGACACAACTGAGCAACTTTCACTTCACTTATACATATATCACCTTCCTCTTGAGCCCCCTTTCCACCTCTAATGTGATCCCTTTGATAAACTAATAAGAGACAGTATAAATTGCCTGACAGTATTTTAAGAATTTAAGTATATTAGATTATATGAACCTTCATAACAACTTTATAAAATAGGTTTGTGATTTTCCAGGATTTTAATAATTTACCTACTTTTAGCCTTCTAGTAAATGCCAATGCTATGATTTGAAACCATCCAATCTGTCTCCAGAATCCATTCAGAGCACAAGACTCCACGTGCTTTATCATGACTTTGAGCCGCTTTTCATGCATCAAAATAATTTATCTGAGTAAACCTCTCCTCACTTAAAGATTTCTCCCACGTGCTATTTCTCTTCCCTCTGATATCTAGTTCAACTTTGTTCCTGTTTTCAAATTACCCTTGGAATGAATCTCTTCAAAGTTTTTATTGACCCTTCCTGCCTGCCTGAGTCAATGGATTTTAAGTCACATACTAAATCTGACTGTGATTAGAAAATTATTAATTCCCAACATGCCTCTACTCTTCGTTTCTGACACATTCTATTTCAGTGGTTCCAAATAATATTTCTGACCTCATTTTCTGTCATTCAACTTGATGTCCTTATGCTTATAATTCCAGACTTCTACAAGAAACCATGCTGACTGAGGTTCCTCTGCTTCCACTTCATCTAAGTGATGAACTGCTGCTTATCTCTTTAAAGCTTTAAATTCTGTCATCTCCTTTTTAAAGCCTGAACCTTCTCTCTCAGGCAGCTATTTTTGCTGCCTTTTCAATTCACACTGCATATTCTAGAAGCCAAGGGTTAATATTAGAGCAGTGTGGAAGAGAAGCATCAGAGAAAAGATATTTGATGTCAAACTGCAAGAGTATAAAACAGATGTGATAGAGAGTCTCCAGGTCCCTTTGTCTTCAATCCTTGCTACATTTTCCTTTTTCAAAAAATGTCTCCTCCCCCTACCCCTTGAGGAGGCGGAGGAGATAGTTACCATTTGTTGAAACTCTCCCTTTGTTGATTCTGAACTTTGAAAACCATCAGGCTTGTCAGAAATAGATAGGGCCTTCCATGGTGGTCCAGTGGCTAAGATTCCAAGCTCCCAGTGCGGGGGACCCTGGTTTGATTCCTGGTCAGGGGACTAGATCCCACATGCAGCACCTAAAACCTGGTGCAGCCAAGTATATATATTTGTAAATATGTATTTAAAAAGGTAGAATAGATAAGCATTTTTAAAAAGCTCTTGAAAGGACTATTTTTGTCAGTTATGAGGATGGGATTGTGTGTCAGAGATACCAAGCAAGAGGCAGGAAAACTGGAAAAATACTCATATCTGCAAACATTTCAACCACAAGTTTCCAGGGAAAGATGAAAACTGCTACCTGCACTATGTCACCAGAAATAGTATCCCTCATTTCTCCTCATTCTGTAAAACCCCAAGCCTGCTTCTACTTAGTGAACATTCTTTTCTAAATACATGCATGATTTATGGATTGTTCGTCTCTGCCGCTGACATAAATACTCACAGCAGATACACATGTACTCATTTAACAGGAGAGAATGTTGAAGCTACTAATTAGAAGTATGTTCCTGAAATAAACTTATGTAACTTTTTTCTTGGTAAGAATTGAAGATGTCGTATTTAGCTTTCATCTTTTCCTTTCTATCTCTTTTAGTAGCAAAGGAAGTTTTAAAATAAGCAGTACCAGTCTTTTCTGTCTTGCCCAAACATGCACAGAGTCTTCCCCATTGTCATAAATTAGAAATAAATCAAATGATGGTTCCTAAACCCAAAACTGCACAGGACTATGAAGGGGAGATGAGGATTGTGCAAACACAACTGATAAGGAGGTTTTGCAAAGCAGGAGGAGGGATCAAACTTGAGGCCACAGCGCTCATCCATACTTCCTACTTCCCCACTCAACAATCTCATCTCTCCCTGTGCCTTCAGTGACTGTATATGTACCATTTGGATGACTTCAGAACTCACTTGTCTTACAATCACAACCCTCCTGAATTACAGATTCCAACTTCTGATTTGAACATCTTTTTTTTTTTTTCCCCTGAAAACTAATGCTATTTTACTTATTTTCTTTTTTAAAATTTATTTAGTAATATTTGGCCACACTGGGTCTTAGTTGCAGCATGCAGGCTCTCAGTTGCAGTGCGCAAGATCAGGTTCCCTGATGAGGGGTGGAACCCAGGCCCTCTGCATCGGGAGTGAGGAGTCTTAACCATTAGACAACAGGGAAACCCCCCTTTTACTATCCTTTTATTAGTGTGATTTTCAGATGCACAGCATAATGATTCGGCATTGTGAAATAATGACAGTAAATCTAGTTACCACTGAACACATCCTTAATTGACAGTGCGACAGAAGGCATTGAACTGGCAAATGCCAAACTTAGCATGTCCAAAAGATAACTTATTTTTCTCTTTCAAACGTGTTCTTTCTTAGAATTTATTCTTTATTAAGGGAGTTTGTCTACAGATCCAGCTAAACCTTGGGAGTCATCCTAATTCCCTTTTCATTGTCCCTAAGCTATCAATCAGTCATAGCATCTACATGTGCTAACTGCTAAGTGGCTTCAGTTGTGTCCAATTCTGTGAGACCCCATGGACTATAGCCCACCAGGCTCCTCTGTCCATGGGGATTCTCCAGGCACGAATACTGGAATGGGTTGCCATGCCTCTTCCAGGGGATCTTCCTGACACAGGGAACGAATCTGCATCTTTTCTCTCTCCTACATTGGCAAATGGATATCATTGGCGCCATCTGGGAAGCCCCATAATCTATTCGCACAGAGTCTACCTGATCTATATATCTAAGTTCTGTGTCCTTCACAGATCTCCACTATCTTATTTCAGCTCTTCATCATCTCTGACCTGGTATTTTACAGTAACCCTTCAATCAGTTCCTCTGTTTACATTTAAATACAATTTAAATCTACCCTCCTCTTCACTTACAATAGCGTCGTATCTACTCCCCTGCCCTCGGTCCCTTTTGGATATAGCCTGTCTTCTGGTCTTATTTATCTGTTTAGAATTCCCTGAATGTTGTGTGCCCTTTGACAAATTGTGCCTGTTATGCAATGTTCCCACTGCTTGGCCTACTTTACATTCACAATCTGCTGGCAGGATTTCTAATTACCCTTCAGGACTCAGCATTAATGTCACCTTTCTCTGAAATCTTTCCTTGTACCCTTGGCAAAAATACTGTTTCCTTCCTCTGTATTCTTACGGTAATCTGTACATATATCTACTATGGAACCTATCAAAACACACCATAGTGGCTTGCTTATGCACCCTTTCCCACTTTGACAGCCCTGCTGTTCTCTGAGATTCTGCCACGCATGGACTATATATTGTTCAACTTTTTATCCCTAGGGATAAGCAGAGAGCTTCAGATAGAGTCAGTTCTAAATTAATGCTTGAAATATTTTTTGAATGCATGAGCACATGCCTGATTTCCTGTCCCAAATATATTCCAGTGTAACCAAACAATAGAGCTCTTGAAAATCTTCACAAATTTTAAAATAAGAAAGCTTTCATATGTGACATTATGGTCAAATATTCCTTCTCTGAAGCAATAGCCTTCTTTATATGCATAATAAATAATCAGACAGAATTCTGCCAATATCAACTTTATCTAGCTTAATTTTTTTTTAGTTTTTCCAAGCTTCTATATTAATCTATTTTCTAGAATAATATCCCAGATATAGTTTACAACCCTTTTGTTATGCTATTTCCATATCAAGTCATGGTATTATAATTACATTGTAAGAAATATGATTTCACTGGATAAAACAAAATTCATTTGAGTTTGATGGATAAAACTACAGAGCTACTTGCAGAATCGATTCCATCCCACTGGTATCCAAAAGTAGTTCAGAGGGCACACCAGAGGCAACTGATACCTTATCACAAATGAAACCCTGTTTCTCTTAATGCTTACGACAAAACTCACTCTCCTGGGCACTCATGCCTGACTGTGCTTGAAATTTCTGCTGTGGGAATTCTCTGGTGATCCAGTGGTTGAAACTGAGTGCTTTCACTGCCATGGCCCATGTTCAATCTCTGGTTAGGTAACTAAGATCCCACAAATCACACAGCTTTGTCCAAGAGAGAAAAAAGGAGGGAGTGAGAGAAAGAAACATCTGTGAAGTGTTGCTGCTGCTCCCGAATGGGCTTTTTTTGACAGGCAGCACCTGTTTTTGACAGTCTGCCTGAAATGTGGGAGACATGGGTTCGATCCCTGGGTTGGGAAGATCCCCTGGAGAAGAAATTGGCAACCCACTCCAGTATTCTTGCCTGGAAAATCCCATGGACAGAGAAGCCTGGCAGGTTACAGTCCATGGGCTCGCAAAGCATCAATCATGACTGAGCAACTAACACACCACCTCCTATAGTCACTGTCCATGCAGCTAGATGGTATGACATCCCCAGGTATCACTAACCTCAGCCAGGAAGGTTCATGATTTCAGGGGTTAAAGAGATGACTTCTAACTGCTTGTCAGAGTACTGATCCTTCATAACAGGCACCGTGTATTCCTAGGCACCATCACCATGACTAGCTACCATTGTTTTTTTCTTTCTTTAATGCACCAAGTCTCCTACTGAAGACCAAGATGTCCATCAAGAATCACTGCACCTGGTTCCAGCTATATGGTCCTGAGAATCGGAGTTCTTGGTGAGAAGAGACATCACCAGCTTCCACTAGGCATCCCACTGTGGTGCGTGAGCTTCCTAGGTGCTAAGGAGATAATGTTTTCTGGAGTCTTCTTTGTCCTGAAGTGGACCTGTGTTCCATAGGCAAGCACTAAAAACCTAGAGACGTAGGTCCAAGCACTTTTAGAGTATCTCTTAATGTGGTCTATGAACAATTCAAGATCTTCTCCCGCTTTTCCTTCATTACTTCTTCCTCTGGTAACCAGTCCTCAGACAGTAGTTTTTACATGCCTGAGTCAAGAGACATGTTTAATTCTTAAACTTCCTGACATAAATCACACTTCATTCTCTGAAGTGACAGAGATCAGGATGGCATTTCCTTAATGTTGCCCCATGACATTCTAGCCATCAGATAAATGGTATACTATATCCTCATCATGGACATTCTTTATATAAACACACATCCTTGTAAAAACCTTTGTGAAATGCTGTAGGAAGAAATCGGAATGACCTTTTTTTTTTTTTTTTAAATCCACTGTATTGCATGGTTATTTTATTGCAGGATGCTCTATTGCAGGATGTGTGTGTGTACCTAAGCATATTGATAGAGTCAGTGTCTGTGGAAATACTGTAATAGTTTTTTCTATGGGACCTCATTGTTTTCTGGACAATATTCTCTACTAAGATTAATCTTTCATAAGAATATAATCAATAATCAATCTCTCCTGGAGAAAGACTTCTGAGAATTCCATTGAACAAAGCCATTTACCTGTTATTGCCCAGACATGGTTAAAACTTAAAAACTTAAAACAATTGAGATTTTCAGTGTGAAATTTTACAACTATCTACTCTCTTAATGAACACACATGTACATATGCATGTATAAGTATATATGTAGTTGTGTACACGTGCATACGTATATATATTCATATTTGCATAACCCTATGCATATTAAAAAGCAGAGACATTACTTTGCCAACAAAGGTTCATCTAGTCAAGGCTATGGTTTTTCCAGTGGTCATGTATGGATGTGAAAGTTGGACTGGGAAGAAAGCTGAGTGCCGAAGAATTGATGCTTTTGAACTGTGGTGTTGGAGAAGACTCTTGAGAGTCCCTTGGACTGCAAGGAGATCCAACCAGTCCATTCTGAAGGAGATCAGCCCTGGGATTTCTTTGGAAGGAATGATGCTAAAGCTGAAACTCCAGTACTTTGGCCACCTCATGTGAAGAGTTGACTCACTGGAAAAGACCCTGATGCTGGGAGGGATCGGGGGCAGGAGGAAGAGGGGACGACAGAGGATGAGATGGCTGGATGGCATCACTGACTCGATGGACGTGAGTCTGAGTGAACTCTGGGAGATGGTGATGGACAGGGAGGCCCGGCGTGCTGCGATTCATGGGGTCGCAAAGAGTCGGACACGACTGAGTGACTGAACTGGAGTGAACTGAATGCATATATTTATTTATATTCACATATACATATATATACATATAAACAATATATATAAAAACACACACATAGTATTTATTCTTTGGTGGACTACACAAAAAAACAAAATTGATTTTTGTCCACAGTTCACTATTGCTTTGGTCCTAGAAGGAAAGAAAAAAAAAAAAAAAACATGAATCTAATTGGATTTTTCTAGTTAAACTCATGGGGTTGAGAGATTGCAGCTTCAGGCCTTTTAATATCTCAGCTTTGGGTGTGTTCTTTCTTTCCTCTGCCAAGTGGGCATCACATCTTTAGTTAGGTGGTGCCTCCTATCATTGAGGAAGAATGGGCCCTTTAATTCCACGCCAGCCTGGAAGGCCTGGAGTGCAGCCTTGCCACAGATGTCCATTTATAAGATGCAGCTGTCCCCATGTCTCACTCGGCCAGCTGGCATTGAGTAAGCTGGCTGGCAGTGTACAGCATCTCAGGCTGCTGGCCAGCAGACTTCAGCCTTAGTGCACTGGTTTTTAAGCCTTATGGCTCATCTCCCTGAAGGGACTAGAGGAGCTTTGAAATATTGGCTCCAGGGAAGTCACTTCACATTTCAGAAATATCAGGAAATATTGCTAGTTTGACATGAATGTTGGCATAAGCATGGGGGACTATTTTTAAAGAGTAACCCACACCAATTGTTCTAAGGTAGCTGTGCATGTATCCCAGCTTAGCACAAACAGCATCCTGCCATGACTTTGAGGAAAACGTCAAATGCATATGGTAAACAAGGGAGACAGAGACATAAGAAGCTTCCAGGGGCTGTCTGACATGGACAGGTGGTGTCTCTCCAGAGAAATTTCAGGATAAGCATCACAGAATGGTTGGCTCAGCATTCGTAAGTGTGAGCCCTGCCACGTCTTCTATTTTGCTGAAATGCCAGAAAGTACTGAACTGGAATAAAGTCCAAGGTTACCTTGACCATCCCATGGGCAGAGGTATTCTGTGCACTATCTAAGGCAGATGGGTATTTATATTCAATACCTAGGTTTCCAAATGAAATATTATCCTCTTCCTTTACCCTGTTATTTGCCAAGTTTACCAAAAAGATGGTGTTCAAGAGCCCTCACTTATCCCTGTATTTCATTGTCATCTGCATGTGATGATTCAATGAAGTTTAGTTGAAAGTGCTTCTCTCACTTGGTTGGGATATATAAAGGACTACCTATTCCATGCCAGCTGGTGGCAGGAGAAACTGAATGCAGATGTTGAATATCAAATTTCACTTTCTAAGCCCTGTTCACACTAAATTTCCTGCCCATTAACAAACATCACTGTAGTGTAATCTTAGTTTAGGATTAGCAATTGTGCTTTTTTTATTTGAAGCACCAATAAGCATGATATGCAAATAACAAACATTTTAGGCCAAGCCATAGCTTTTAGGCATAGTGATATCTCTTTTTGACCCAGACACAGATGTCCTCTAATCCTTCTTTTTTTACTTGGCACACGGACTTCCCTTGGGCCACAAGAGGGTTTTCTGTGTTTTTTTTTTTTTCCTTTTCCCTGCCAGTTAGCAGGAATGCTTAATTTATATTGCTGTTTCAGTTTAGCTTTCCCTTGTCACTGAGATGAGGAAAGACAGAGAGATGGACTTACTATTATGATAAATCAGTTCAGTGCAGTTCAGTTGCTCAGTCATGTCCGACTCTTTGTGACCCCATGGACTGCAGCACACCAGGCTTCCCTGTCCATCCTTGTCCATCACGAACTCCCAGAGGTTACTCATGTCCATAGAGTTTGTGATGCCATCCAACCATCTCATCCTCTATCATCCCCTTCCCTTCCTGCCTTCAATCTTTCCCAGCCAGGGTCTTTTCAAATGAGTCAGTTCTTTGCATCAGGTGGCCAAAGTATTGGAGTTTCAGCTTCAGCATCAGTACTTCCAATGAATATTCAGGACTGATTTCTTTTAGAATGGACTGGCTGGATCTCCTTGCAGGCCAAGGGACTCTCAAGAGTCTTCTCTAACACCACAATTCAAAAGCATCAATTCTTTGATGCTCAGCTTTATAGTCCAACTCTCACACCCATACATTAATGGAAAAACCATAACTTTGACTAGATGGGCCTTGTTGACAAAGTAATGCCTCTGCTTTTTAATATGCTGTCTAGGTTGGTCATAACTTTTCTTCCAAGAAGCAAGCGTCTTTTAATTTCATGGCTTCAGTCACCATCTGCAGTGATTTTGGAGCCCAAGAAAGTAAAGTCTGTCACTGTTTCCATTGTTTCCCCATCTATTTGCCATGAAGTGATGGGACAAGATGCCACGATCTTAGTTTTCTGAATGTTAAGTTTTAAGCCAGATTTTTCACTCCTCTTTCACTTTCATCAAGAGGCTCTTTAGTTCTTCTTTGCTTTCTGCCATAAGGGTGGTGTTATCTGCATATCTGAGGTTATTGATATTTCTTCCAGTAATCTTGATTCCAGCTTGGGATTCATCCAGTCCAGCATTTCTCCTGATGTACTCTGGATATAAGTTAAATAAGCAGGGTGACAGTATACAGCCTTGATGTATTCTTTTCCAGATTTGGAACCAATCTATTATTCCGTGTCCAGTTCTAACTGTTGCTTCTTGACCTGCATACATAATTCTCATGAGGCAAGTCAGGTGGTCTGGTATTCCCATCTCTTTAAGAATTTTCTACAGTTTGTTGTGATCAAACTGTCAAAGTCAAAGGCTTTGGCATAGTCAATAAGGCATAAGTAGATGTTTTTCTGGAACTCATTTGTTTTTTCGATGATCCAATGAATGTTGGCAATTTGATCTCTGGTTACTCTGCCTTTTCTAAATCCAGCTTGAACATCTGGAAATTCACGGTTCATGTACTGTTGAAGCTTGCCTTGGAGAATTTTGAGCATTACCTTGCTAGTGTGTGAGATAAGTGCAACTGTGCAGTAGTTTGAGCATTCTTTGAGCATTATTAGGCATTGACAATAACTCATTACATCTTTGGATAAGCTCCAGAGATAGACCTGGGAATGTCAGAAGGCTTAAATATTGCATCTGAAAGCATTTTACATAGTGCTTTAAACTTTGAAGCAAAAGTTTTCTGCATTTTAGTGGCAGGCACCTGGACTATTCTTCTGAGCTTCTTCTGACTATTCTACCTTTCTGAGCTTCTTTGAGGTTGACATGTGGAAATTCTTTATGGAGAAATTTTGTACAGTAAAATCTACCACGTAAAACTGAGAGATGTATTTTATTTTACATAAGAGGTCCCCATGAGGAAACTGCCTTACGTGTTTAGGGTTTCCAACATAATGGAAAAGACTATTTTCTAGTTAAGCAAACCTTTCTTTGTTCTTATATGTATTTATATTCTTTTTCATTGAACTTTACTGGAGACTGAAATGCCAGAAAGTACTGAACTGGAATAAAGTCCAAGGTTAACTCAACCATCCCACTGGCAGAGGCATTCTATGCACTATCTCAGGCAGATGGATATTTATATTACTACCTAGGTTTCCAAATGGAATATTATCTCAGTTGATACAAGATTATGTAGAGCTGCTTCTCCCTGTTCCTCCCCACTCCTAATTGATAAGCACAGTTATAAATCCTGGAAATAACACAAGAGTGAACCAAAGAAGAAAGGTGCTCCTGCTGCTGCTGCTGCTGCTAAGTCACTTCAGTCGTGTCCGACTCTGTGTGACCCCATAGATGGCAGCCCACCAGGCTCCCCCGTCCCTGGGATTCTCCAGGCAAGAACACTGGAGTGGGTTGCCATTTCCTTCTCCAATGCATGAAATTGAAAAGTGAAAGTGAAGTTGCTCAGTCGTGTCTGACTCTTTACAACCCCATGGACTACAGCCTACCATGATCCTCCATTCTTGGGATTTTCCAGGCAAAAGTATTGGAGTGAGTTGCCATTGCCTTCTCCAAAGAAAGGTGGTAAAAATAGGGAAAACTTACTTTGCATCCAGGACTGGAGGATTAATAGAGCAGCAGGTTGTATCATATATTCCTGTCCAACAGGATGGTTACCTGCTTCTTGATCTCCAATATAAGAACAAACACCAACTCAGATAGTCCTACTCCCTCCCTGTATGTATTAAGAGTCTTCCAGAAATACTTTTTCCAGCTGAGTCACCTGAAAGAAAATCAGTAGGGAGACCTGACACAAAGAAATGACCAAGGAAGCCCTCCCAAGGAAACCCAGAGAGTCCCAAACAGGATAAACCCAAGGAGAAACACCCCAAGACACATATTAATCAAATTAACAAAGATCAAACACAAAGAACAAATATTAAAAGCAGCAAGGGAAAAACAACAAATAACACACAAGGGAATTCCCATAAGGATAACAGCTGATCTTTCAATAGAAACTCTTCAAGCCAGGAGGGAATGGCAAGACATACTTAAAATGATGAAAGAAAATAACCTACAGCCCAGATTATTGTACCCAGCAAGGATCTCATTCAAGATGAAGGAGAAATCAAAAACTTTTCAGACAAGCAAAAGCTGAGAGAATTCTGCACCACAAACCAGCTCTCAACAAATACTAAAGGATATTCTCTAGACAGGAAACACAAAAATGGTGTATAAACTCCCAAAACAATAAAGTAAATGGCAACGGGATCATACTTATTAGTAATTACCTTAAACGTAAATGGGTTGAATGCCCCAACCAAAAGACAAAGACTGGCTGAATGGATACAAAAACAAGACCCTACATATGTTGTCTACAAGAGACCCACCTCAAAACAGGGGACACATACAGACTGAAAGTGAAGGGCTGGAAAAAGATTTTCCATGAAATTGGGACCAAAAGAAAGCAGGAGTCAAATACTGGTGTGAAAAGAGACAAAGAAGGTCACTACAGAATGATCAAAGGATCAATCCAAGAAGAAGATATAACAATTGTAAATATATATCCACCCAACATGGGAGCACTGTAGTATGTAAGACAAATCCTAACAAGTATGAAAGGAGAAATTAACAATAACACAATAATAGTGGGAGACTTTAATACCCCACTCACACTTATGGATAGATCATCTAAACAGAAAATTAACAAGGAAAAAAAAACAAAAAAACAAAAACATGTATCTATAAAGCTCACTAAGGCAAAGCACAGTAAAATGAGGTATGGCAATAAAAGGCGTTAAATTTATCAAATAAAAAAAAATAATAAAGTGAAAAAAAAAAAAAGAAATGACCAAGGAAGCCCTCCTTTTCTCACCAGGCCCAGGGACTCCTTTCTTTGATGGGAGACAAGGAGATAGGAAGATAAAATGGACAAGGGGTACCTAGCTACAGCAACTGACTTGGACCAGAAAAACTCTTTATCCCCACAGGCCTGAAACTACCCTGTCACATGTGGAGACCTTAGGATAGGGAAGAAGGATCAGTAAGATGGACTCACCAAGACAAGCATCCCACCTGGGAAGTCTCTGAGGCCCTGTTGTTGTTGTTGCTGTTGTTGTTTAGTTGCTAACTCATGTCCAATCCTTTTTGACCCCATGGACTCTAGTCCACCAGGCTCCTCAGTCCATGGGATTTCCTTGGCAAGAATACTGGAGTTGCCATTTCCTTCTCCAGGGGATTTTCCTGACCCAGGGATCAAACCCATGACTCGTGAATTACAGATTCTTTGCCACTGAACCATCAGGAAAGCCCCCTTAGGTCATGAGAATTTACTAATTTCACCACCAAGAGATGCTTCCCGGGTGGTGCTAGTGGTAAAAACTTGCCTGCCAATGAAGGAGATGTAAGATATGTGAGTTTGATCCCTGGGTTAGGAAAATCCTCTGAAGAAGGAAATGACAACCCACTCCAATATTCTTGCCTGGAGAATCCCGTGGACTGAGGATCCTGATGGGCTATAGTCCATGGAGTCACAAAGAGTTGGACATGACTAAAGCAACTTAGCACACACACACCAAGAGATGTCTGGTGACCCAGTCTGTGGAAACCCCTTCTAGCCCTGTAGGCAGCATCAGCAGCGATCAGTGGGAGCCCCAGCAGCATCAGATACCAAAAAGACCAGAAGAACATTACATTAATTAATCCAGAAAATTAAATGGGTCATTGGGACCTCAACACACAGAAGACCTGTCTGTTAAACATAAGCAATGTGACCTCCTCTTAAAATATTTAAACAGGAACCAGAGTCTCCTCTAATATAACATGAAAAAAAAAAAAAAAAAGTTCAGTATGTGTAGAAAATAATCCATTATGCCAAAAATGACAAGAAAATAATAACTTGCATATAAGATAATCATGCAAACACTGAGATGAATCATATGATGGAATTATCTGACAAGAGATTTAAAGAAGACCTTATGGAAATTTGTCTAGCAATTGATTACAAATTGCTTTGGAAATAGAACACCTGAACAAAGAAATACGTTACATAAAACAGCAGATGGCAGGTAAGTTAGGAGCATGTGATTAATACATATACAGTACTATATGTAAAATAATAAACAACAAAGGCCTGTTATATGGCAAAGGGGACTATACTCAATATCTTGTAATACCCTATAAAAATAATCTGAAAAAGAATACATATATATATATATATATATATATATATGAATCAATTTATTGTATACCCGAAACTCACATAAAATTGTTATTAAGTATACTCAAATTTTAAAATGTTTTTTGAAAGAAATATAAAATAAAAATCTCAAAATAATAAAATACACGTTCTCAACTTTTGATTAAAAAAGAAGCAAATGGAAATTATGGAACTGAAAAATACACTAACAGAAAAATATATATAAAATAACAGCAGAGCTTCATGGATCTGTGGAGAAACAAAGGTCAAACATTTATATCATCAGAGTCTCAGAGGAGAGGAGAAAAAGAGCAAGGGTAAAAGAATATTGAAAAAAATAATGGCTGAAAACTTTGCAAATTTGTCAAAAGACAAAAATATACAGATTTAAGAGGCTGAATGAACCCTAAATAGGATGAACCCAAAGAAATCCATGACAAGACACATCATAATCACAATTCTGTAAACTAAAGACCAGGAAAATGTCTTGAATGCAGTTTTGGAGAAACATGTATTGCTTATAGGGTTCACATAACTGGATTTCTCATCTGGAACCATGGAGGCCAGAAGGAAGCTCTACAGGAAAAGAATTGTCAGTTGTGAATTCTATATCTACTAAAGTCATCTTTGAAAAACAAAGACGAGATAGAGACATTCTTAGGCAAAGAAAAATAAAAAATAATTTACTGCTAGCAGAACTGTTCCTAAAAAATGGCTGAAGAGAGTTCTAATAAATAGGAAATGATGAGAGAAAGAATCTTATCATATCAGGAAAGAAGGATAAACACTGGAAATAACAAGGGATATTTTCACAATAGACTGTTCTTTTCCCTTATATATTTTATGATTAAAAAAAAAAAAAATTGTTTGATACTCAAAACAGTGGTATTTAAAACTGAGGAAGGAGTTCCCTGGTGGTATGGTGGATAGGAAACTGCCCACCAGCCAGGGACAAGAGTTCAACCCCTGGTCTGGGAAGATTCCACATGCCACAGAGCCCCTGTACACCAAAAATATTGAGCTTGTGCTCTAGAGCCCACAAGGCACAACTCCTGAACCCCTCAAGCCACAAGTACTGAAGCCTATGTACTGGATCCTGTGATCAATAACAAGAGAACTTCCTGCAATGAGAATCTTGTTCACCGCAGCAAAGAGTAGCCCTTGCTTGCTGTAACTAGAGAAAGCCAGTGCACAGCAACAAAGACTCAACACAACCAAAATTAATTAAATCAACCAGTTTTTAAAAAGGTGAGGGGGATAAAGGAATGTAAATGAAAGTGCCATTTCCACACTTCACTTAAAGCAGTACACTGTTGACACTGGAAGATTGTGTATCATGTATATATTTATGGATATACATATATATGATGTGTGAGAAGGTATACAAAACCATACACAGAGATATGTTTTTTTTTTTTTATTCTTCCAATTTTATTTTATTTTTAAACTTTACATAATTGAGATAATGGTTTTGATATTGATTTAATTACATACTATAAATAAACAAATATCAAATACATGGCAAAGGGAAGAGTTAAAGTAACAAGAACTTGAAAAAAAGAGAAAAAGGGAAAAAATAACTAAAGGAAACAAATGGAAAATAACAAAAGGATAGATTTAAGCAGTAGCATATCCAAAGTTATCTTAAATGTAAATGGTACAAATGCATCAATAAGAAAACAGATTGACAGAGTGAATGAATTCACATGAACTCTAACTTAATAGTAGTAGGCGTAGCATGATTTGGGAATGAATACTTTATTCACACCCTTTATTCCAATCTTGAGCTTTTCCTGTCCTTCATCTGAATAGAAATTTTTCTCTTTGTATCTTGCCAAAGAAGTCTACTGAAAATATTTCAAAGACTAATTCCACTTTCCTAGACCCTCTAGTTATTGTGAATAAAATAAATGATGGAGTATCATGTCATCTGTAAGCAGTGACAGTTTTACCTCTTCCTTTTCAATTTGGATATTTTTCTTTTTCTTTTTTTTATTTTATTAATTTTTGATAGTGATTGATATTTTTATTTATTTATTTTAATTAGAGGCTAATTACTTTACAATATTCTGTTGGTTTTGCCATTATCTGATTGCTGTGGTGAGGATGTCTGTGCTTAGTCACTCAGTTGTGTCCAACTCTTTGTGACCACATGGGCTGTAATCTACCAGACTCCTCTGTCCACGGGATTCTCCAGGAAAAACACTTGAGTGAGTTTCATTTCTTTCTCCAGGTGATCTTCCTAATCCAGGGATTGAACCTGGGTCTCCTACATTGCATGTAGATTCTTCACCGTCATGTCATCTGCAAAGAGTGACAGTTTTACCTTTTCCCTTTCAATTTGGATACTTTTTATTTTTTTTTTTTATCTTATTGCTATGGCTAGGGCATTCAGTACTATACTGAATAAAAGTGGTGAGACTGGAATTCTTATTTCCTGAATTTAGCAGGAAGACTGTCAACTTTTCACCATTGTGTATTTTGTTGGCTGTGGGTTTGCCATGAATGGCTTTTTATATGTTGAGATATGTCTCTATACCACTTTGATAAGAATGTTTGTCATGAGAGGACATTGCTGCTGCTACTGCTAAGTCACTTCAGTCGTGTCCGACTCTGTGTGACCCCACAGAGGGCAGCCCATCAGGCTCCCCCGTCCCTGGAATTCTCCAGGCAAGGACACTGGAGTGGGTTGCCATTTCCTTCTCCAGTGCATGAAAGTGAAAAGTGAAAGTGAAGTTGCTCAGTCGTGTCCAACTCTTAGTGACCCCATGGACTGCAGCCTACCAGGCTCCTCCGTCCATGGGATTTTTCCAGGCAGGAGTACTGGAGTGGGGTGCCATTGTTTTATCAAATGCTTTTTCTGTGTCTGTTATGATTATGTGCTTTTTGTATTTTCTTTTTTCAATGTGGTATATCACATTGATTTGTCTATGTTGAACCAGCCTTTGTGACCCTTGAATGAATCTTACTTGATCATGACGTATGATCCTAATACTTTGTAGAGAATTTTTTCATCTACATTCATAAGAGATACTGTCTTGTAATTTGCTTTTTATGTGATATCTTCATCTGGTTTTGATGTCTGGGTGATAGTGGCCTCATAGAATGAATTTGCAAGGGTTCTCTCCTACATCTTTTAGAATAGTTTGAGAAGAATAGATATAAGCACAAGAAACTATATTCAATATTTTGTATCAACCTGTATTGAAAAAATAATCTAAAAATATGTGTGATTTTTTTTTATAGAGAGGGAATAGGAAGCCTAGAAACAGCAACAACAGCAACAACAAAGGGTTCTAGTATGTAATCTACTAAATAAATGTCTTTTTAACAGCTTTGGTATCTAGATATAGTCATTTTGCATAGCTAGGTTGTTTGCTCCTGAAAAATAAGTTTCCCTGATGTCTGTAAGGGATGGATATCAAGTGTCATTTCCATTTTAGAGTGTGGCACAGAAATGATATAAACAAACCTCTGGAGAACATTTCTTATTTTTACAAACCTAAAATAGAATCCAGGCTTATCATATATTGAAAGGAAGCATAGCTTTCTGGCTGGTCCCTAGAGAAATATACAGAGTGGCAGAAATGAAAATGTGTATATCCTGCTGTTTTACAGACTGCATCAGTGGCAAAGGTTTGCATAAGTGATACATTAGTCCTCACTTTTCTCGTGCAGATTTAGTAAACAGTAGTGTCCGTTGCATTTAAAATACAAAGAGATATGGTCTGG
Source organism: Bos mutus (assembly GCF_027580195.1). Taxonomy (NCBI): domain Eukaryota; kingdom Metazoa; phylum Chordata; class Mammalia; order Artiodactyla; family Bovidae; genus Bos; species Bos mutus. Next base: position 98,366,926 of record NC_091624.1, on the reverse strand, counting down.
AAGGCAAAGATAAGGTGAGAAGAGAGACTAAAGAAGGCTAATGAGGAGGCACTTTTTAGACAGGATTTATTTCAGCAAATTTATCCAGAAAGGAAATAATTTAGAGGAGAGCTCCAGAAAGCACAATTCACATAAGCACCTAGAGTGTCAGACTTTGCTCCCTGGAGGTACAAAGATGAAGTCACAGTGGAGAAGGGGTGAGATGTCCCAGTCTCCTCCTGGGTTCTGACAAGGAGAATTCTCCATCAGAGAAAAATCCTGGACTGTGATGTAGCTGGAAACTATAACTAGTACAATGAGACACAGTCACATTCCTTTTGAGGTCTCCCTGGGATTTAGAGCTATGATGGTACAGGAATATGTCCTAGGATTTCTAAAGCAATGAAAAACAGAAAAAGCTGCACTAGACCTGACACAATAAAATATTACTTAAAGCCAAAAGAAAAAAAAAAAAAAAACAGAAAATGAAAAAGAAACAATGGATTATATACTGTTAATTTTTATGTTTTTTTTTTTAATTTTAGAAGATAGCTATTTAGTTATAACCAGCTACAATGCAATAAAAATGCATAACTATATAAGTAAGATAATCTTAATTGTTTCTCTTGGCCTTCTCACACCACAAAAGTCAAGGGCTTCCACAATTTTTCAGATTGTGGATTGAAACAGATGGAGATCAGAAAATTTATCACTAAATAGTAGGTGATATGGAAAGTTCTCTTAATTGGTCACCATAAGTATGGCTATTTTTTACAGCTCTTATTTTATCATTTGTACTCAAAAGAGACTACTATGCAGAAGTTCTGCTAGATACTTTGAGAAAAGGCTGGAAAAATGTTGCTAAAAATGTTGTAAAAATATTTTACAAATATTAAGAGATAATTATGATTGTTTTATGGAAGTTTATAAACTTCCTAGCCCTCTTTTATTACTTTGTGTGTGTGCTCAGTTACTCAGTTGTGTCTGACTCTTTTGCAACCCCATGAACTGTAGCCCACAAGGCCCCTCTGCCCATGGAATTTTTCAGTCAAGAATACTGGAGTGGTTTGCCATGCGCTTCTCCAGGGGATCTTCCTGACACAGGGATAGAACACACATCTCCTGCATTGAAGGCAAGATTCTTTACTAACTGAGCCACCACGGAAGCCCATAGTGGGTAACATACATTGCTAGAATTTTACTTTCAAGTCCTGAGATGCTTAGCTGTTAGAAATGTTGCTTCTAACAGTTATAACCAAATTATTTTGAAACTGTCCATTTGAAAGACCTTCAGTTTAGTTCAGTTCAGTCGCTCAGTCATGTCCGACTCTGTGACTGCATGGACTGCAGCATGCCAGCCCTCCCTGTCCATCACCAACTCCTGGAGTTTACTCCAACTCATGTCGATTGAGTTGGTGATGCCATCCAACCATCTCATCCTCTGTCGTCCCCTTCTCCTCCCACCTTCAATCTTTCCCAGCATCAGGGTCTTTTCAAATGAGTCAGTTCTTCGCATCAGGTGGCCGATGTATTGGGGTTTCAGCTTCAGCATCAGTTCTTCCAATGAATATTCAGGACTGATCTCCTTTAGGATGGACTGGTTGGATCTCCTTGCAGTCCCAGGGACTCTCAAGAGTCTTCCCCACCACCACAGTTCAAAAGCATCAATTCTTCGGTGCTCAGCTTTCTTATAGTCCAACTCTCACATCCATACATGACTACTGGAAAAACCATAGCTTTGACTAGACAGACTTTTGTTGGCAAAGTAATGTCTCTGCTTTTTAATATGCTGTCTATGTTGGTCATAGCTTTCCTTCCTAGGAGCAAGTGTCTTTTAATTTCATGGCTGCAATCACCATCTGCAGTGATTTTGGAGCCCCCCAATGTCTGTCACTGTTTCCACTGTTCCCCATCTATTTTCCATGGAGTGATGGGACCAGATGCCATGATCTTAGTTTTCTGAATGCTAAGTTAAGCAAGCTTTTTCACTCACCTCTTTCACTTTCATCGAGGCTTCCCAGTATATATATGTGTGTGTGTGTGTGTATATATATATATAAAGAAACCCTAGAGAAAAAAAAAAAAACAAAAAAAAAAAACCCTAGAGACCAGCCCATATCAACCAAGTGGCCACAGTGTGGAGTAAATTAGCTAAGCCCCTTGCCCAGAAGAGGGACAGTCATGAACAGGATCAGGTGAAGTCTTTGCTAATCTGCATCATATTTCAGTACCTACTTTTGCCCTAGATCCCTTCCTCACAGATCTGGAGCCTGAGAAACTCCTCAGTATATCCCTTGCCTGTGAATCTGCAACTCTTCCCTTGGAACTGAGATCTACAACAAAAAGTGAAGTGGTGTCAGGCAAAGCCTGATTAAGCAAACTCTAAAATGAACTTTTGTTGATTTGTGTTGTATCGCATTCTAAATGGCAGCTTCCCAGGTGACTTAGTGGTAAAGAATCCACCTGCAGTGCAGACATGGGTTCTATCCCTGGGTGGGGAGGATCCCCTAGAGGAAGAAATGACAGCCCACTCCAGTATTGCTGCCTGGAGAATCCCAGGGACAGAGAAGCCTGGTGGGCTTCAGTCCATGGGTCACAAAGTGTTGGACATGTCTAGTGAGTAAACACACACATAATAAATGAATATGCAGAAGGCAATGGAACCCCACTCCAGTACTCTTGCCTGGAAAATCCCATGGATGGAGGAGCCTGGTTGGCTGCAGTCCATGGGGTCATTAAGAGTCAGACACGACTGAGCGACTTCACTTTCAATTTTCACTTTCATGCATTGGAGGAGGAAATGGCAACCCACTCCAGTGTTCTTGCCTGGAGAATCCCAAGGACGGGGGAGCCTGGTGGGCTGTCTATGGGGTCGCACAGAGTCGGACATGACTGAAGTGACTTAGCCAATAAATGAATAATAATGGGGACCATATTATAAGGTGAAATGTGCAGTCCTGAAAGCCTCTGGTGTCCTGAAACAATGCATTTAAAATAAATAAATAAATCAGGTTTTAGACTATGAAAGGATTCCAGTTTTTCTACTGACAAACTTTTTTGTTTTATTATTGTGCAGTTTATTCCTATTATGATATCAGCTTTTTATTTTTATTTATTTTAATTGGAGGTTAATTACTTTACAATATTGATGAATGGATAAGAAAGCTGTGGTACATACACACAATGGAGTATTACTCAGCCATTAAAAAGAATACATTTGAATCAGTTCTAATGAGGTGGATGAAACTGGAGCCTATTATACAGAGTGAAGTAATCCAGAAGGAAAAACCAATACAGTATACTAATGCATATATATGGAATTTAGAAAGATGGTAACGATAACCCTGTAAGCGAGACAGCAAAAAAGACACAGATGTATAGAACGGTCTTTTGGACTCTGTGGGAGAGGTAGAGGGTGGGATGATTTGGGAGAATGGCATTGGAACATGTATAATATCATATATGAAAGGAATCACCAGTCCAGGTTCGATGCACGATACTGGTTGCTTGGGGCTGGTGTACTGGGACGACCCAGAGGGATGGTACGGGGAGGGAGGAGGGAGGGGGTTCAGGATGGGGAACACATGTATAGCTGTGTTGATGTATGGCAAAAACCAATACTGATAAACTTTTAACTAAAGTAGTAATTCTAAATATAGTGAAATTCATTGTCACTTACTGGGTGGAATTAATACATCAAAGATAGGTAACAAAAACTGAATGTGATGGATTACCAAACAAAAATGAAGTGTTTTACCCAGGGTCACTAGAAATACCACAAGACAGCATGAAAAAGAAACTTTCAGCATATTCCATCTTAGATCCTGAAATTTGGTATTAAATTTGTTATTTATTTCTTTTCTAATTAGACCTATTCTGAAGATTTCACCAGGTTCACAATTTTAAACGTCCCATTCAAAATGTGTTTTAAAATAGCATAAACCTATTTGGAATTCCATATCCAAAAGTAAAATGGATATTTAACACTGTGTTATTCATAAAATTCAATTTAATTGACATCCAAAATAGCACATCTTTACTGTTATGTGTTTATTAAATTCCTTATTTATTCCTGCTAATCATTAAGTTAAAAGAACACTTTTGGAAATAGAAAATATTCTATTGCTTAGACAAGTTGCTCATAGTTTTTTTTTTCCATTAAGTTTCATTGTTTTATTACCCTCCTATCACTTTTACCACTGGATGAAATAATACATTGGCTCTTTTTGGGAAAAGGAAGCGAAACTACTCAGCTGGATTTTAAAATGAGATAGTTTCAATTTCCTCCAGATTTCTATTGAAAAGTGGATTGTGTTTTGTAAATGTGAACCTTTTAATAAATGTTTCAATGTGGACAATTATTGCTTTTTCTGCCAGAGGCAATACAAATTAACAAATTGTGGCCTTGTTTAGTACCACATTCAGCCAGGGACTCCTCAGCATCTTAAAGGATGCCCCTAACAAATCCTCATATAGATTCTATGGAAAAGATACGGTTGTAATTCTAATTCTTAAGTTTGAACATGAGGCCTGTTCTTCTTTTCACAGCATGTAAGGAGGTTGCTCATAGTTGAATAAAATAAAAATGAAATAAAATTATGTGTCATCTTAGTTTGCAACGCCAGATTCATCTCATGGGCTTTCAACCTAGGTTTATATGTAGGTTACTTAAGCCTAAGAAAAACAACCATTTTCTTGAAAGAGGCTGAACCCTTTTTTGTTGTTTGGTTTAGAAAAATAATTTAAAAGAGAAACAAATAATGAAGAGTAAAATATTATTAGTAACCTTGGGCAGTAGGATCTTTATTACTATTTTCACAAGGAAAGCCCAAGGATACTAGATAATACCAGTTTGTTCTCCAACAGATGTTGCAAGGAAAAAACAAGTTAGGCTCCATGCTGGAGCTGTTTCTTTGACTTCCTTTTCATTGCTTTTGTTATTATAATCATACATAATTACCTGCCTCAGAGAATCCTGCCCCTCTGCCTGACTGTTAAACCAAAGAACCTTTGTTCAGGACCCTGTCCACCTGTGCATGGCAAGAAGGAAGAACTTAGCACATCCCTGGCCTGAGACTTGATATTCTAGGAGACATTTGCAAGATTGTGTGTGTATTGTCTGACACTTTGCAGCCCAATAGCCTATAGCTCCCCAGGTTCCTCTTCCTGTGGATTTTTCCAGTGTGAATACTGGAGTGGATTACCACCTCTTACTCCAGGGGATCTTCCTGACACAGAGACTAAACCTGTGTCCCTTATGTCTCCGGCATTGGCAAGTAGTTTATTTATTTTTACCACTAATGCCACCTGGGAAGCAAAATGAATGGCTTTTTGACTGTTTCCTCACTGTCCCCCATCTCTGTTCTATAAAAGGACCTGACTTTCAGACCCTGGTAAGATGGTTATTTTGAGACATTAATCTGCTGTCTTCTTGGTCAGCTGGCTTTCTGAATAAAATTTTATTTCTTGCCTTAACACCTCATCTCTCAGATTTATTGGCCTGCAGTGCTGCGAGAAAGGCAAGCTTGGACTAGGTAACACAGGGACATGTCACACTATTGCATTTCCTTAAATGTGTAAAGGAATATAATAAATGTCCAGTTTAGATTGGTTGAGATCTGCATGGACTTTTGCTTCTTTACTGCAAAATTTCTAAAGAAAATTTTACTATTTACTCTGGAGACCAGAAATAAACATGTTTGGCTACCTAATTTAGTCTTTCCCCTGTTAGTACTCTGCACAGTGACTGAGGAATGCTGTTGATATATTTAAATATACAACCAATTTAAGAGTTATTGAGAAACAGCTATTATTTGAAAGGGAAATGAATATTTCATCTTCTTTTAAGAAATCAATGGCAGATTCCTCTCTAAATAGTGTATTTTGAACCCAGCACGCTTTCTGAAGCAACAGGTAAAAGGAAAAGAATGTCATGTTTCTGTTATTAAAAGAAAAAGCTCAAAGGCTTAGTAACATTCAAGAATGAATGGACGTGTTGGAATCCTTAATACTTTCAGTGTAGGATGAAGATCAGTTCAGTTCAGTTCAGTCACTCAGTCGTGTCTGACTCCTTGCGACCCCATGAATTGCAGCACACCAGGCCTCCCTGTCCATCACCAACTCCAGGAGTTCACTCAGACTCACGTCCATCGAGTCAGTGATGCCATCCATCCATCATATCCTCTGTTGTCCCCTTCTCCTCCTGCCCCCAATCCCTCCCAGCATCAGAGTCTTTTCCAATGAGTCAACTCTTTGCATGAGGTGGCCAAAGTACTGGAGTTTCAGCTTTAGCATCATTCCTTCTAAAGAACACCCAGGACTGATCTCCTTTAGAATGGACTGGTTGGATCTCCTTGGAGTTCAAGAGACTCTCAAGAGTCTTCTCCAACACCACAGTTCAAAAGCATCAATTCTTCGGCACTCAGCTTTCTTCACAATCCAACTCTCACATCCATACATGACCACTGGAAAAACCATAGCCTTGACTAGATGGACGTTTTTTGGCAAAGTAATGTCTCTGCTTTTCAATATGCTATCTATGTTGGTCATAACTTTCCTTCCAAGGAGTAAGCGTCTTTTAATTTCATGGCTGCAGTCACCATCTGCAGTGATTTTGGAGCCCCCCAAAATAAAGTCTGACACTGTTTCCACTGTTTCTCCATCTATTTCCCAGGAAGTGATGGGACCAGATGCTATGATCTTAGTTTTCTGAATGTTGAGCTTTAAGCCAAATTTTTCACTCTCCTCTTTCACTTTCATCAAGAGGCTTTTGAGTTCTTCTTCACTTTCTGCCATAAGGGTGGTGTCATCTAAATATCTGAGGTTATTGATATTTCTCCCGGCAATCTTGATTCCAGCTTGTGCTTCTTCCAGCCCAGCGTTTCTCATGATGTACTCTGCATATAGGATGAAGATACTTGTGCACAATGAAGGGCTTAATCTTTGGAATAAGTTCCATACTTGTGTGCGCGTGCGCATGCATGCTAAGTCGCTTCTGCTGCTGCTGCTGCTACTGCTAAGTCGCTCTGTTGTGTCCAACTCTTTGTTACTTTATGGACTGTAGCCCGCCAGGCTTCTCTGTCCCTGGGATTCTCCAGGCAAGAATACTGGAATGGATTGCCATGCCCTACTCCAGGGAATCTTCCTGACCCAAGGATCAAACACTCATTTCTTATCATCTCTTGCATTGGCAGGTAGGTTCTTTACCCCTTAGTGCCACCTAGGAGGTTCAAATTTCTTTCAAGTACTTATTAATGAATCACCATTCATAATATGAATTTTGTAACTAGTTTTTAAGTAGCATAAATCAGAGCTAGAGCTCAGATAAGACAAAGATAGAACATGTTTATTCTATGCATTACTGGATTTAAATAGACATGAAAATTGCTTACATTAACAGACCTGTTGATTTGACTTCTATAGGAGAAATCTTGTGCTTTTATTTATTAAGTTTTATATATTGATCTGGATGTTGGGTAATAGTGTTCTTGTTCATTAAAGAAGGTTTCATTTAATTACTCCAGGAAAGCCTAAATTCTGTTCTGCAAGTTTATTACCATTTTCAATTATACACTCCGCACAGCTGCCAGAGTGAACTTTATACAACACAGAACTAATCATGTCACTCGCTAGCTAAAAATTCTTCAAGAGCTCCCCACAGCCTTCCAAATAAAGTACAAATCTCATTGCTTGGCCACAGATAATTCATGATCTGACTCTGAGGCTTGCTCTTTACGAGCGTCACAACCACTAGGCCCATGTTATAAACTCTACCACCCTGGTTCTATTATTTGTATTCCCCAGGCTTGCCTGGACTATTCTCATTCCTACACCATCTTTGTTTGTACTCTGATGTCTTACTTTGACACCCAGTCTCATTCTCATTCTGCCTTTGACTGTTTGGAATTTTCAGTGTCCTCTCCTGCATTTTTGCCCTGTTGTCTACTTGCTCTTATTTTGTTTTATATCTCCCTCTTGACTTTTTTCTTTGCTGACTACACCAGTATAATTCTTCATCCTGATTCTTAGCTTAGACCCTACCCCTGACATTCACATGAAAGGAAGATATCAATTCCTTCTCTTTAACTTCATCTTTTTGACTCCAATCCAGGTTTCAATCCACAGCCAAACTTGGTACTCCTTGAATTTAAAAAACATGTTTTCATTTTTATTTTTTGACATGTGTTAATTCCAATGTTTTGAAAACTTTTTCTCCCTTCTTTATACTAGGAAGCCTCTTTAATATCTACAATAATAACTTCCTCAGGAGATACTCATTTTTGTTTTTGTTTCAATATTTATTAAGCATTCTTATGCCATATATTCTTTGTTGGGGATTCTCCAGAGTACAAATTAATAAAATTCCAACACAATGGAGCTTATAGTATAACAGTGTGTCAGACTCATCATACCTCTAAATTGAATGTCTGTATTCTTAGATGGTTTTAGGAAGGCACACTCAGAAAGCAGAATGCAAGTATGATTATCCTTTTCTTATCCTATATTAATCTTTCTATAAGTGAAAATAAATCTCTAATGTAGCAAAGGCTATATTCATTTCTCTATATCGATGTGTAGTATACATTTGTGATAGAGATTTGAAATGAAGCTAAGTATGATTAGATTTCATGGAAAGCCTTTCCTGGTGATGTAAACTTAAGTATTAAAAAAAAAAAAAACAATTGCACTGAAATTCTAGGTCATAATTTTCAAACACTAATAAAAAAAAATCAGTTCTGTTCAGTTCAGTTGCTCAGTCATGTCTGACTCTTTGAGAGCACATGGACTGCAGCACACCAGGCTCCACTGTCCATCACTAGCTCCCGGAGCTTGCTCAAACATATGTCCATCAAGTCAGTGATGCCATCCAGCCATCTCATCCTCTTTTGTCCCCTTCACCTCCTGCCTTCAATCTTGCCTACAATCAGGGTCTTTTCTAATGAGTCAGGTCTTCACATCAGGTGGCCAAAGTACTGGAGCTTCAACTTAAGCATCACTCTTTCCAATGAGTATTCAGGATTGATTTCCTTTAGGATTGACTGGTTTGATCTCCTTACAGTCCAAGAGACTCTCAAGAGTCTTTTCCAACACGACAGTTCAAAAGCATCAATTCTTCACTGCTCAGCTTTCATTATAGTCCAACTCTCACACCCATACATGACTACTGGAAAAACCATAGCTTTGACTAGATGGACCTTTGTTGGCAAAGTAATATCTCTGCTTTTCAATATGCTGTCTAGGTTTATCATAGCTTTTCTTCCAAGGAGCAAGCATCTTTTAATTTCTTGGCTGTAGTCATCATCTGCAGTGATTTCTGAGCCCAAGAAAATAAAGTCTGCCACTGTTTCCATTGTTTCCCCATCTAATTTGCTATGAAGTGATGGGATCAGATGCCGTGATCTTAGTTTTTTGAATGTTGAGTTTTAAGCCAGCTGTTTCACTCTCCTCTTTCACTTTTATCAAGAGGCTCTTTAGTTCCTCTTTGCTTTCTGCTATAAAGGTGGTGTTATCTGCATATCTGAGGTTATTGATATTTCTCCCAGCAATCTTGATTCTGCTTGTGCTCCATCCTGCCTGGCATTTTGCATGATGTACTCTGCATATAAGTTAAATAATCAGGGTGACAATATACAGTCTTGACATGCTCCTTTCCCAATTTGGAACCAGTCTGTTGTTCCATGTCTGGTTCTAACTGTTGCTTCTTAACCTACTAAGTGCTATTTATTTATTCATGTAGAACCTGTGAATTTTGATTATAAAAAGCAGGCTTAACAACAGGTTTAAAAATCAGAGGTTTTAAACAAAAAGTGACATCCTAAAATCTGTCCTTTAAGTTGTAGTCTTCCCTCATGTTAAGCATGATAATGGAAGGGATACTACATGAACAAGACAGAAAAAAAGCAAAATATATACTTTTCCTTTTAATATCTTTCAGCATAATTTAGAAACTATTTTCATAAGCCGAGTATTTCATGTACATCTGAAATTTTCCTTCAAAATCAGTGTGTTTAGGTTGAGGAGAACTACACTGTTATTGACAATAATTATTTTGGCTTAATTTGGCTTGCTAAGTCACTTCAGTCATGTCCGATTCTGTGTGACCCCACCAGGCTCCCCCGTCACTGGGACTCTCCAGGCAAGAACACTGGAGTGGGTTGCCATTTCCTTCTCCAATGCGTGAAAGTGAAAAGTGAAAGGGAAGTCGCTCAGTTGTGTCCGACTCTTAGCGACCCCATGGACTGCAGCCTACCAGCCTCCTCCATCCATGGAATTTTCCAGGCAAGAGTACTGGAGTGGGATGCCATTGCCTTCTCCGTTGGCTTAATTTACTGACACATTAATGGGAGTATATTTTTAAAATGTTTTTCAACATTAAAACCATAAGAGAACAAGTCCATTTAAAATAATGTGTGTGACAAGATCATTAGAGAAATAACTGCTCTGAATCATTCAGTAGGTGCAGACTTCAGATTTCAGCTTCAATGGACATTATACAGCAAAAGCATCAAAGCAGTTATAACATGTCATTATATAATCCTCAAGAAAAGCTGGCGTTATACAAAGAGGATTGATTCAGACAGACCCAGGTTCAAACCTATTGTATCCTACTTTAAATTAGTCACTTCAGTCACTCAGTTGTGTCCGACCCTTTGCTGCATGAACCGCAGCACACCAGGCCTTCCTGTCCATCACCAACTCCCAGAGTCCACCCAAATCCTTGTCCATTGAGTTGGTGATGCCATCCAACCATCTCACCCTCTGTCATTCCCTTCTCCTCCTGCTCTCAATCTTTCCCAGCATCAGGATCTTTTCAAATGAGTCAGCTTTTCGCATGAGGTGGCCAAAGTATTGGAGTTTCAGCTTCAATGTCAGTCCTACCAATGAACACCCAGGACTCATCTCCTTTAGGATGGACTGGTTGGATCTCTTTGCAGTCCAAGGGACTCTCAAGAGTCTTCTCCAACACCACAGTTCATTATCTTTAAATATCTGAGCATTTTGGTTAATTAATTGCATCCCCAATCCATTGATTCATGCTGCAAATAATAACAGCACTTAGCATTGTCAGGATCTAATTACAGCTCATAGTCTGGCAGGAAAAAACCCATAAGATTTAAATGACTTAGTGTAGTTGTGATGGATATGTAAAGAAGAATGTAAAACAATCTGATTGAGGCCAAGGGAGACACTAGCAGAGTCATGCCTTGACTGTAAAATGTGTTTAATAAAAGCATGCATCTACTTCATAGGGTTGTGTGAAGATTAAATGAAGTGATATATGTAATAGACAGTATTTTAGTATCACTTAACACATTTCCACAGAGAAGGCAATGGAAACCCACTCCAGTACTCTAGCCTGGAGAATCCCAGGGTTGGGGGAGCCTGGTGGGCTGCAGTCTATGGGGTCGCACAGAGTCAGACATGACTGAAGTGACTTAGCAGCAGCAACAATACGTTTCCAAGTATAGAACAGATATATTATCAAGAATGTGAGAATCAGAATATAAAATTTTCAGTTAATGACTAATATGATATCAGGATAGGAAATTATTTGTGGAGTTCTATTGTTCAGTAGAGACTTGTTGTACTTCCACAGTTAGCAGAGTTCCATCAACCTTAACAAAGTAAACTGCTTTTATGCCCTTTATCCAAGTTAGTATTCATGGATAAATCACTTGGGAATATGAAAATTGTGGACCCAAGAGTGAAAAGTTGAGTGGTAGACTATATAAACATGACTATAATTTATAGTAGTTTAGGTTTTCATGCAGATGGTGACTGCAGCCATGAAATTAAAAGACACTTACTCCTTGGAAGGAAAGTTATGACCAACCTAGATAGCATATTCAAAAGCAGAGACATTACTTTGCCAACAAAGGTCCATCTAGTCAAGGCTATGGTTTTTCCTGTGGTCATGTATGGATGTGGGAGTTGAACTATGAAGAAGGCTGAGCGCTGAAGAATTGATGCTTTTGAACTGTGGTGTTGGAGAAGACTCTTGAGAGTCCCTTGAACTGCAGGGAGATCCAACCAGTCCATTCTGAAGGAGATCATCCCTGGGATTTCTTTGGAAGGAATGATGCTAAAGCTGAAACTCCAGTACTTTGGCCACCTCATGCGAAGAGTTGACTCATTGGAAAAGACTCTGATGCTGGGAGGGATTGGGGGCAGGAGGAGAAGGGGACGACAGACAATGAGATGGCTGGATGGCATCACTGACTCGATGGACATGAGTCTCGGTGAACTCCGGGAGTTGGTGATGGACAGGGAGGCCTGGCGTGCTGTGATTCATGGGGTCGCAAAGAGTCGGACATGACTGAGGGACTGAACTGAACTGAACTGAACTGAGGTTTTCATGTAATAAACAAGCCTCAATGATTTAAAATAATAAAGATTTCATCAAGCTACATATCTATTAAGATTTGGCCATGGCTCTGTTTCACATCTTCAATCTGGAAGCTGAACTGAAGGGAGAAAATATCAGCTTTGACTTGTACCTGGGAGTGAGACATGTCATTTCTCTTCTTATTCCACATCTAAGATATTTAAAAAGGTCAAATCTTTTGTCCTTTTAGATAAAATCTAAAATTCTCTCCAAGGGAAGGAAGTGGATAATTATAAAGGATAATAGTATCTAACATGAAATTAAAAAATAGAATTTTCAGGAAATAATCTAGCCACATATAATTATTTTTATGAAGTTCTGAATGTGGTTTAATATCATTTCTTCAGAATTTTGTTGATTAAATATTTCTTTATGATTTTAAAGGAGTTCAGGGAAAAATATAAAGCAAATCTCCTCATGCTCTTCTGGACCCACAGGGTGCAAACATTCCGTATGGCACCAAGACTGTTGCTTAATATTTGCTGTGTTTGGGAATAATTGGTGCTAGGTGTAATGTATGCACATGACCTTGGGAAAGTGCTGTGAGTTTATTTGCATAAAGTGTAAGAAAAATATTTCCCATTGGTTTCTTATTATTATTTATCCAAATCAATATGGGTGAATTTTAATCTTATTTTGTAAATAAACTAAGATTTAAGTACTGGTTATATAATACTTTCATAATGAATTAATTTGAAGCTATCTACTATGGAAATATGAGATTAATGTATTTTCAGTTCAGTTCAGTCGCTCAGTTGTGTTCAACTGTTTGCAACCCCATGAGTTGCAGCACACCAGGCCTTCCCGTCCATCACCAACTCCCTGAGTCTACTCAAACTCACGTCCATCGAGTCGGTGATGCCATCCAGCCATCTCATCCTCTGTCATCCCCTTCTCATCCTGCCCCCAATCCCTCCCAGCATTAGGGTCTTTTCCAATGAGTCAACACTTCGCATGAGGTGACCAAAGTATTGGGGTTCCAGCTTTAGCATCAGTCCTTCCAATGAACACCCAGGGCTGATCTCCTTTAGAATGCACTGGTTGGACCTCCTTGCAGTCCAAGGGACTCTCAAGAGTCTTCTCCAACACCACAGTTCAAAAGCATCAATTCTTTGGCACTCAGCTTTCTTCACAGTCCAACTCTCACATCCATACATGACCACAGGAAAAACCATAGCCTTGACTAGACAGACCTTTGTTGGCAAAGTAATGTCTCTGCTTTTGAATATGCTATCTATGTTGGTCATAACTTTCCTTCCAAGGAGTAAGTGTCTTTTAATTTCATGGCTGAAGTCACCATCTGCAGTGATTTTGGAGCCCCCCAAAATAAAGTCTGACACTGTTTCCACTGTTTCCCCATCTATTTCCCATGAAGTGATGGGACAAGATGCCATGATCTCTGTTTTCTGAATGTTGAGCTTTAAGCCAACTTTTTCACTCCCCTCTTTCACTTTCATCAAAAGGCTTTTTAGTTCTTTTTCACTTTCTGCCATAAGGGTGGTGTCATCTGCATATCTGACGTTATTGATATTTTTCCCGGCAATCTTGTTTCCAGCTTGTGCTTCTTCCAGCCCAGCGTTTCTCATGATATACTCTGCATAAAAGTTAAATAAGTAGGGTGACAATATACAGCCTTGACGTACTCCTTTTCCTATTTGGAACCAGTCTGTTGTTCCATGTCCAGTTCTAACTGTTGCTTCCTGACCTGCATACAGGTTTCTCAAGAGGCAGGTCAGGTGGTCTGGTATTCCCATCTTTCAGAATTTTCCACAGTTTATGGTGATCCACACAGTCAAAGACTTTGGCATAGTAAATAAAGCAAAAATAGATGTATTTTGGAATTCTCTTGCTTTTCGATGATCCAGCGAATGTTGGCATTTTGATCTCTGGTTCCTCTGCCTTTTTCTAAAACCAGCTTGAACATCTTGAAGTTCACAGTTCACATATTGCTGAAGCCTGGCTTGGAGAAAATGTATTTTACTGAAATTTAAAATTACCACAGAAAAATAATAAATAAAAATAATAAAGATAAAATAAAACTATTAACTAGAAAAGATGTAATTAAAAAGAGTTCAAAAATATCATTCAATGTTAAAATAAAATATATCTTTCAATACATTTAGTAATATCTTTTCATGTTTCAGGGAGCCAAAGCTAATTAGTGAAATCTATATACAATTTCCAATTCTGTTGTTCAGTCACTAGGTCATGTCTGACTCTTTGCAATCCATGGACTGCAGCATGTCAAGTTCCCCTCTCCTCCACCATTGCTTGGAGTTTGCTGAGATTCATGTTCATTTAGTTGGTGATGCTATCTAATCATCTCATCCTCTACACCCCACCCCTTCTCCTCTTGCCCTCAGTCTTTCCCAGCATTAGGATCTTTTCCAGTGAGTTGACTCTCCACATCAGGTAGCCAAAGCATTGGAGTTTCAGTTTTAGCATCAGTCCATTCAATGAATATTCAGGGTAGATTTCCTTAAGATTACTGGTTTGATCTCCTTGCAATCCAAGGGACTCTCAAGAATCTTCTCCAGGACTATAATTTGAAAGTATCATTTCTTAGGCACTCAGCCTTCTTCATGGTCAAATTCTCATATTCGTGCATGGCTACTGGAAAATCCATGGCTTTGATTAGACAGACCTCATTGGCAAAGTGATGTCTTTTCTTTTTGATACATTATCTAGGTTTGTCATATCTTTCCTTCCAAGGAGTGTCTTTTAATTTAATGGCTGCAATTGCCATCTTCAGTGATTTTGGAACCCAAGAATATAAAATCTGTCACTGCTTCCACTTTTCCCCCTTCTATTTCTCATGAAGTGATGGGACTGGATACCATGATCTTAGACTTTGAATGTGAAGTTTCAAGCCAGCTTTTTTATTCTCCTCAAGAAGTTCTTTAGTTCCTCCTCACTTTCTGCCTTTAGAATGGCATCATATGCATTTCTGAGGTTGTTGATATTTCTAACAGAAATCTTGATTTCAGCTTGTGATTCACATGATGCACTCCAAATATAAGTTAAATAAACAGGGTGACAGTACCCAGCCTTGAGATAATCATTCTCCAATTTGGAACCAGTCTGTTGTTCCATGTCTCATTCTGACTGTTGCTTCTTGACCCACAAACAGGTTTCTCAGGAGACAGGTAAGGTGTTCTGGCACTCTTATCCCTTTAAGAATTTTCCAGTTTGTTGTGATCCACACAGTCAAGTCTTTAGTGTAGTCAAAGAAGCAGAATAGATGTTTCCTGGAACTGCTTTGCTTTCTCCATGATCCAACAAATGTTAGCAATTTGATCTCTGGCTCCTTTGCCTTTTCTCAACTCAGTTTATACATCATAAAGGTTTTGATTCATGTCCTGCTGAAGCCTACCTTGAAGAATTTTGAGCATAACCTTGGTATCATGTAATGTTAGTGCAATCATATGGTAGTTTGAACTTTCTTTGCCATTGCCCTTCTTTGGGATGGGAATGAAAACTGACCTTTTCCAGTCCTGTGACCAATGCCAAGTTTTCCAAATTTGCTGACATATTGAGTATAGCACTTTAACAGCATCGTATTTTAGTATTTGAAATAGCTCAGCTAGAATTTCATCATCTCCAACTAGCCTTTGTTAGTACTGATGCTTCTTAAGACCCACTTAACTTCATACTCAAGAATGTCCATCTCTAGGTAAGTGAAAAGACCATCTTGGTTACATAGGTCATTAAGGCTTGTTTGTATATTTTTTCTGTATATTCTTGACATCTCTTCTTGATCTCTTCTGCTTCTGTTAGGTTCTTATCATTCCTTTCCTTATGGTGCACATCCCTACATGAAATGTTCCCTTATCTCTCCAATTTTCCTCAAGAGTTCTCTAGTTTTTACTATTCTATTGTTTTCCTCTCTTTCTTTGCATTGTTCATGTAAGAAGGCCTTCTCTCTCCTTGCTATTCTCTGGAACTCTGCATTTAGTTGGGTATATCTTTCCCTTTCTACCTTGTCTTTCACTTCTTTCCTCAACTATTTGTAAAGCCTCCTCAGACAACCACTTTGCCTTCTTGTATTTATTTTTCTTTGGGATGGTTTTGGTCACTGCCTCCTGTATAATCTGTCCATAGTTCTTCAAACACTCTGTCTACCAAATTTAATCCCTTGAATCTATTTGTCACCACCAATGTATAATCACAAGCGATTTAAGTCATACATGAATGGCCTAATGATTTTCCCTACTCCCTTCAATTTAAGCTTTAATTTTTCAAAAAGGAGCTCATGATCCAAGCCACAGTCAGCTCCCAGTCTTGTTTTTGCTGACTGTTTGCAGCTTTTCCATCTTCAGCTTTAAAGAACATAATCAATCTGATTTCAGTATTGACCATGTGGTGATGCCCACGTGTAGAGTCATCTCTTGTGCTGTGTAGAAAAAGCTGCTTCTCTGTCTAGAATGTTCTCAACAAAACTGTTAGTTTTTGCTTCATTTTGTACTCCAAGATCAAACTTGCCTGTTATTCTGGATATCTCTTGGTTTCCTACTTTTGCATTCCAATGCTCTATGATGAAAATGACATTTTTTTTTGCTGCTAGTTCTAGACAGTGTAGTAGGTCTTTGTAGAACTGGTCAATTTCAGCTTCTCTGGCATCAGTGGTTGGGACATAGGCTTAGATTACTATGGTGTTGAATGTTTGCTTTGGAAATGAAGTGAGATCATTCTGTTGTTCTTTAGGTTGCACCCAACTATTGCATTTTGGACTCTTTTGTTGACAGTGAGGGCTACTCCATTTCTTCTAAGGGATCTTTGTCCTTGTAGTAGATATTATAGTCATCTGAATTAAATTTGCTCATTCCCATCCATTTTAGTTCATTGGTTCATGTGATGTTGATGTTCATTCTTGTCATCTCCTGCTTGACCATGTGCAACTTCCCACCATTCATGGACCCTACATTCCAGGTCCCTATGCAATATTGTTCTAATTCTACAGTGTATGTGATTACTAAATTGTTAAAATAGGAATTTCTGCACATTTCTTGGTTTCTCCATTTTCCTCATTTCCCATGTCTATTTTTTTTCCTCTTCTTGTTGGACCCACCTAGAGAAGATATGTCAGATGTTCAGAAAGCCAACACCTAAACATTATTCTGTCTTCTAGAATACACATTTTTCCTGAGCTTAATTTTGTCTAAGATGTTTTTAAATGTTTAAAAATTTTGAAAAATCATGTGTATCTGAGTTTGGTATCTCAATCCCGATTCTGTCCTGGAATGAATCTCTAAATATCCCTGAGCCTCAGTTTGCTAATTTAAAAAAAGTAATTAAGATAATTAAAGCAATGACAGATTTTATCAGGATATTTTGAGAATTAATTTAGAAATATAGAAAACCTCAGATATGCAGATGACACCACCTTTATGGCAGAAAGTGAAGAGGAACTAAAAAGCCTCTTGATGAAAGTGAAAGTGGAGAGTGAAAAAGTTGCCTTAAAGCTCAACATTCAGAAAACGAAGATCATGGCATGGTCCCATCACTTCATGGGAAATAGATGGGGAAACAGTGGAAACAGTGTCAGACTTTATTTTTCTGGGCTCCAAAATCACTGCAGATGGTGACTGCAGACATGAAATTAAAAGACGCTTACTCCTTGGAAGGAAAGTTATGACCAACATAGATAGCATATTGAAAAGCAGAGCCATTACTTTGCCAACAAAGGTCCGTCTAGTCAAGGCTATGGTTTTTCCAGTGGTCATGTATGGATGTGAGAGTTGGACTGTGAAGAAGGCTGAGCACTGAAGAATTGATGCTTTTGAACTGTGGTGTGGGAGAACAGAGTCCCTTGGACTGCAAGGAGATCCAACCAGTCCATCCTAAAGGAGATCAGCCCTGGGATTTCTTTGGGAGGAATGATGCTAAAGCTGAAACTCAAGTACTTTGGCCACCTAATGCAAAGAGTTGACTCATTGGAAAACACTCTGATGCTAGGAGGGATTGGGGGCAGGAGGAGAAGGGGACGACAGAGGATGAGATGGCTGGATGGCATCACTGACTCAATGGATGTGAGTCTGAGTGAACTCCGGGAGTTGGTGATGGACAGGGAGGCCCGGGGTGCTGCGATTCATGGGGTCACAGAGTCGGACACAACTAAGCGACTGAACTGAACTGAACTGAAGTGCTGGACAAGTTAATAGGTCTTTGTAAAGGAAAAGGTTAGCAGAAAACCCTTCCTCTATGCTCTTCTTTGGGAGAAACTTTCTAGGAAATAAAGGAAAAAAGATACTGTTAAATGGCCTATAGATATGCTAATGACAGATCCCTAGCAAACTCTCCTTTATGGAATGCCACTGCAGTATGTACCTAGTTTGTCTGGATTGTTTAGTAGGATTTGTACATGTGAATCTATAGTTTTGTGGCTTATGTTCTGCTGCAAAATGTCAAGTAAGTTCTATAGCTTCATATGAAAATGGAGAATTCCATTATTAAAATAATATTCCTCATAAGCAATAACAGCTTATGTCTGAGTGACATATCTCATATTTTAATCTGAGCCAGAGCTCATCTTAAGATGCAAAGGAAGCTATAGGGAGATGTATTGGTGGGCCGAAACTACTTTCTGTTTTGTATGTGATTGTAAAATACTTGTTTTTAGCTGTATTTGTAGAACATGATCCTAATTTTCTATCTGATTATTATGAGTCTTATTGCACAACTTAATTCTCTGTGTTTATCAATATTTATAAAATGCTAATTATTTTACTCCAAACTGCAATTACTGTAGATATTAAGTGAAAAAAAAAAGGTTGATTTTTGTGCTCTGAAATATAGAAATTATGTGATCATCCTAATTTCATTTTCAATTCAATTTTATACATGATTTTAAAACCAAAAGGATAAATGTTGGAAAACTCATTCAGGGGATAGTGAGTCAACTAAATATAGCAGGACATTATAACATATTTTATCATTTCATGTGTTTCTATAAACATGTGTTACATGTTTATAAAGTGAAAAAAAGAAAAAAATGTTCTAATTTAGAAGGAATTACTTTATAAATGCTGGATTTTTTCAATATACATATATAATATTAATCATATTTACTGATAGAAATTTTATGAAATGATTGTAGAGCATATGTTGTTGATGTAGAAAAAGTGATCTGAAAGGAAAAATATTTAAATTTCTATTTTGCCAATAGAATAAATTACTAACAATTCACAGTGTTAATTTCAGTGGACTTGCTGCTGTTATTAAAAAGTATGTTCCTCTTGATGTTAATTTTTTCAGTTTATCCAAAACATACCTGGATGAACTATGAATGAAAGGAAATTAAACAATTGCACACTCAATAAAGGAAGTAGTACAATTAGCTCTTCTTTTTTTTTTTTTTTTAAACTTTACAATATTGTATTGGTTTTGCCAAATATCGAAATGAATCCGCCACAGGTATTCATGTGTTTCCCCATCCTGAACCCTCCTCCCTCCTCCCTCCCCATACCATCCCTCTGGGTCGTCCCAGTGCACCAGCCCCAAGCATCCAGTATCGTGCATCGAACCTGGACTGGCGATTCATTTCATACATGATATTATACATGTTTCAATGCCATTCTCCCAAATCTTCCCACCCTCTCCCTCTCCCACAGAGTCCATAAGACTGTTCTATATATCTGTCTCTTTTGCTGTCTCATATACAGGGTTATTGTTACCATCTTTCTAAATTCCATATATATGTGTTAGTATACTGTATTGGTGTTTTTCATTCTGGCTTACTTCACTCTGTATAATAGGCTCCAGTTTCATCCACCTCATTAGAACTGATTCAAATGTATTCTTTTTAATGGCTGAGTAATACTCCATTGTGTATATGTACCACAGCTTTCTTATCCATTCATCTGCTGATGGACATCTAGGTTGCTTCCATGTCCTGGCTATTATAAACAGTGCTGCGATGAACATTGGGGTACAAGTGTCTGCTGCGATGAACATTGGGGTACAAGTGTCTCCTTCCTTTCTGGTTTCCTCAGTGTATGCCCAGCATTGGGACTGCTGGATCATAAGGCAGCACTTCTGACACCTAGATGGAGAAATATACCATGTTCATGGATTGGAAGAATCAATATAGTGAAAATGAGTATACTACCCAAAGCAATTTATAGATTCAATGCAATCCCTATCAAGCTACCAATGGTATTCTTCACAGAGCTAGAACAAATAATTTTACAATTTGTATGGAAATACAAAAAACTTCGAATAGCCAAAGCTATCTTGAGAAAGAAGAATGGAACTGGAGCAATCAACCTACCTGACTTCAGGCTCTACTACAAAGCCACAGTCATCAAGACAGTATGGTACTGGCACAAAGACAGAAATATAGATCAATGGAACAAAATAGAAAGCCCAGAGATAAATCCACGCACTTATGGACACCTTATCTTTGACAAAGGAGGCAAGAATATACAATGGATTAAAGACAATTAGCTCTTCTTATATCAAGCTAAGATATAATAAACCAGAGAAACAGCTTAGGCTGGCATTAGACTATGGAACAACAATACACAATATGTCTTATTATACTGATTGTTTTATAATTACTTGAGAACTTGCGTGTGTAACATCTTAAGGGTAAAAACATGCAGTTAGACCTGTTACAAACTAGATATGTAGAGAAGAATTCTGAAAGTTAATACAAGAAACTGTATAAAATATTATTTTGGTTATTAATTATTTTGTTTAATAAAGAAATGGCTTAAAAATTAAAACCATCTACTTTGAACACATGGTAGCACATACACAGAGTTAAGTGAACCTCTGAACATATACGTATATATACATTACACAAGCCAGAATTACACAAGCACAAGCTGGAATCAAGATTACTGGGAGAAATATCAGGAAACTCAGATATGCAGATGACACCACACTTATGCCAGAAAGCAAAGAAGAACTAAAGGGCCTCTTGATGAAAGTGAAAGAGGAGAAGGAAAACACAGGCTTAAAACTCAACATTCAGAAAACTAAGATCATGGCATCTGCTCCCATCACTTCACAGCAAATAGATGGGGAAACAGTGGAAACAGTGTCAGACTTTATTTTGGGGGCTCCAAAATCATTGCAGATGGTGACTGCAGCCATGAAATTAAAAGATGCTTGCTCCTTGGAAGAAAAGTTATGACCAACCTAGACAACATATTAAAAAGCAGAGACTTTACTTTGCCAGGAAAGGTCCATCTAGTCAAACCTATGGTTTTTCCAGTAGTCATTTAAGGATGTGAGAGTTGGACTATAAAGAAAGCTGAGTGCCAAAGTATTGATACTTTTGAACTGTTGTGTTGGAGAAGACTCTTGAGAGTCCCTGGACAGCAAGGATATCCAACCAGTCCATCCTAAAGGAAAACAGTGCTTAATGTTCATTGGAAGGACTGATGTTGAAGCTGAAACTCCAATACTTTGGCCACCTGATGCAAAGAACTGACTCATTTGAAAAGACCCTGATGCTGGGAAAAATTGAAGGAGGGATGAGAAGGGGACAAGAGAGGATGAGATGGTTGGATGGCATCACCGACTCAATGGACATGAGTTTGAGTAAACTCCAGGAGTTCTTGATGGACAGGGAGGCCTGGAGTGCTGCAGCCCATGGGGGTCACAAAAAGTTGGACATGACTGAGTGACTGAACTGAACTGAATACATTACAGGTGTGAAATAAACAAGGTCTCTGGCATTTCCAGAGTTTATCATCTGACATATCATTTGCTGGCCTCTGACATCTTCTTCCAGAGAAGGCAATGGCACCCCACTCCAGTACTTTTGCCTAGAAAATCCCATGGACGGAGGAGCCTGGTGGGCTGCAGTCCATGGGGTCGCTAAGAGTCGGACACGACTGAGTGACTTCACTTTCACTTTTCACTTTCATGCATTGGAGAAGGAAATGGCAACCCACTCCAGTGTTCTTGCCTGGAGAATCCCAGGGATGGGGAAGCCTGGTGGGCTGCTGTCTCTGGGGTAGCACGGAGTTGGACACGACTGAAGTGATTTAGCAGTAGCAGCAGAAGACACCTTCTTCTGCCCATTCATTACCCATTTTCTTAAAATTTCCCAAGGGGATTATATTTAAATAGAGAAACATGGATTTTTCCCTTCAATGTAGGATCAAGGAGTAAGTGGGGGAAAAAAAAAAAAAAAACTGGACAGGCTAACATAACGTTTTAGATTATTACCGGTTTTCATTTAACCCAAGTATTCTCTACCTGTAAATTCAGATTTTTGTTTAAGGCAAATTGATATAGCCAATCACTTGTTAAAGAACTGAGCCATCTTAATTTTAAAACTTTGAGGAAAAAATCTACTGGAAGAGGCTAATACCAAACCAGATGTAGTTAGGAGGGTTCCATGTATAGGAATTTTAGAAGACACTTCTACAGAGAAATACTGAAGCAAAGGAAATTATTGATTCACTATAGCTTAAAACCTACTCTCTGTCTGCTATTTCTTGACCTTAGGTTTTGATCCTTTAAGACATTTACATGCTTAGATTTTTATTTTTTAATTTTTATTAAGTTTTTTTTTATTGAAGGATAATTGCTTTACAGAAGATTTTTATCTTCTTATATAGGCTGCCATGGTGTTAGAGTCATCTCCATCTAATGTTCTCCTAGGTTAATAAATTCAACACCCTTCACCCCAAAGTACAGCTCCAAAAGCCCAAAGGCTAGCTCAGGAAGCTAGTTTTGTTCCAAAAGTGGCAAATGCATTGCAAAGTACAGAGGAAAAAATCTTAAAGGTATCTTTCTCATTGTTCTGTAATTTTCTCATTGTAACTGTAGTTGTTCTCCTTATACATCTCTTGCCTCAAACTCCTCTCAGGTGCTGTTAGTAGCATTCCTTTCCCTACTTTTGCAGGCTGTCAAACTTCCCTGTGCAGAGCTGTCTCTTCTGTTTGTTTTGCTCTTCTTAACCTGAATCCTTTCTTACAATGTAAATTGAAATGGAGCAAGTTACATAGAACAAGGAAAAGCTGGAGATGAGAATCCTTGTAATTTAACTATTTTATGCTCAGGGGAAAAAAATCATAGAAAATAATTCCCTAAACTAAGTTAGTATTATTTTATCTTGACTTCTATAATTCATCATACTTTTTTACTTTAGCTTAGTAGGAACTTGAGAGCTGAACTTAAAACCATTTTAATAATGTAATAAGGCATTTGTTATTTCTCTTCTTTAAACCCTAAAAATTTGTCATTGCTGGGGAGTTCATCGTATTCAGTTTTGTCTTTTAAAAACTGCTTCAAAATAAGCTTACATAAAATTAGGATAAAGATTAAATCAAATTAATAAAAGCACAAAAGTAAAAAGGAAATATTTTTCAAATATAATAAAATTATATATGACATTTAAGTATGTATAATGCATTCCAATTAATTCAAGATGTAATGTCCGTTATAAAATATTTAGAAACATGGTCCTTTATGTTAGAGTCACAAAATTCCAAAGAATCTCATGGAGCTCTAATATTCTTCTTCAAAAACATATAATTAAAATCCACACATAATTTGGAAAAAAAAACAAAAACAAATGGTGGTGGTGGGCTACAGTCCATAGAGTCACAGAGTCGGACAGAACTAAGTTGGACATGCTAAATTGGACACAACTGAGGAGTGAGCAAGCACATACCACCACATATACACAATGAGGTAAAAAGTGACAAAAATCAGTCTACAGAAATGAATAAATAAATAAATCATGGGCAATTTGTCCCACTCCAATATAAATATTTTTAATTTCCCAGTTTAGGTCTTTTTCTTTTTTCTTTTGCTCTTTCAGAAATTTCAGCTATTTCACTACTTGTATTAAAAAGCCTCTAAGGGACACTTAAAAAGAAGAGACATTACTTTGCCAACAAAGGTCTGTCTAGTCAAGGCTATGGTTTTTTTCAGTGGTCATGTATGGATGTGAGAGTTGGACTATAAAGAAAGCTGACCACAGAATAATTGATGCTTTTGAACTGTGGTGTTGGGGAAGACTCTTGAGAGTCCCTTGGACTGCAAGGATATCCAACCAGTCCATCCTAAGGGAAATCAGTCCTGAATACTCATTGGAAGGACTGATACTGAAGCTGAAACCCCAATACATTGGCCACCTGATGCGAAGAACTGACTTATTTGAAAAGACCCTGATGCTGGGAAAGATTGAAGGCAGAAAAAGGGGCTGACAGAGGATTAGATGGTTGGATGGCATAACCAACTCCATGGATGTGAGTTTGAGTAAACTCTGCGAGTTGGTGATGGACAGTGCTGCAGTCCATGGGGTCACAAAGAGTCAGACACAACTGAGTGACTGAACTGAAAAGGGCATTTGTCATTAAATAATATCTAATATTAAGAAAAGCGAAGATATTTGATCTTTAGTACATTATATAGACTAATATAGTCTGTATAATATGTTATTTGAAATGTATGCTCTGTTTTCCAAGAAATAAATCATTGATACAAAATGTATTCTCTGTGTGACAAAATAATTATGGACTGTTTAATTTCCCATTTATCAAATAAGGAGAATGAAGACTGTCACTAAGTTGACTCTTAGTTCTTTTCCCCATTTGTTGTTGTTGTTTAGTTGCTAGTTTATGTCCAGCTCTTTTGCAACCCCATGAACTGTAACCCGCCAGGCTCCTCTGTTCATGGGATTCCCAAGCAAAATCTTTCTCCAGGGGATCTTCCAGACCCAGGGATCAAACCCTCATCTTCTTCTTTGGCAGGTGGATTCTTTACCACTGAACCACCAGGGAAGCCCTTCTCTTTTTATATTAGACAGGAGAGCCTATTTTTCTACCCTCATATAAAATTAATACATTGAAAATAAAGTGTGACTTTTTATCCAGGGCTATCACTTTATAATCCACTTATTTAATAGATTCTAATGTATCTACAAAAGAGAACAATATATAAACTTAAACAAACTAGAAGAACACCTTTTTTTTTTCTTTTCTATTTACTTTACTGCTTGAATTCAATGACATAATATGGCTTCATGTACCTTTGAGAATACAGTTACCAAGTACAGAGGCGATTTAGCATTTTCCCAATTCACATCTAGTGCAATATTTAAGAAGATTTCATTTAATTGAACACATTAGAACAAATTTAATAAAAAGTGTTCTTGTAAATGCTTCAACGGCCTGATGGGAGACAAGCTAGGCAGGAAAGTAAAGTGAGCAACATTCCGGTTGGCCTCTTCAGGCTAAGAAGTCATTTGCAAGATGTTTTGACTGCTGAGATGTCAGCCATAATCAATCTTAGAGATAGAATGGAGCTGCAAGTGGGTGAGATAATGTTCAGATGCATTGAAAAATGACTAGTCATAATAAAAAGTAATGGATCTCAGAGCATTGCCTTGAAAGGATTTAGAGAACATTTGGGTTCACAAATGATACATTTCTACCCAATTTGAGAAATATAGTCAATGTAGTTATGAAATACAGTCATCACCCTCCAGAACTGAGTGCTTCTACCCTAGATACCTTAGTTTCAGGAAAGAACACGCATTGTATTGAAGTCCACTAAAGATGAAATGTCTTGATTCTTAACAAAAATATGTATGCAGGTTTCCCTATATATAAGTATGTATGCAGGTTTCCCTATATCTCTTTGAACAATAATGTTGTGTTACTCCTTTAATGCTTACTTAAACTTGCTTGATTAAGCAGATTATACCCTGGAATATAAGTATGTATGCAGGTTTCCCTATATCTCTTTGAACAATAATGTTGTGTTATTTTCCTTAAACTTGCTTGATTAGAGATTATACAAGGCATTTTCCTATTGACATATATCAGGGCAACAACAATACAACTTGCCTGCTTTTCTGATATGGAAAGGACAGAGACCATTCAAAATATAAGTAAGTATATGAAACTTTATGACATTCAAGTGTTTAAACCCCTATATCTAGATTTGAATAAAGATGTTTCACAGCACAGACAATAGTTATTTTATAACAAGTTTTATGTGCTTTTTTTTTTTTGATTAAAGAAGTGCTAGTTTTATATTTAAAAATGCATTTAATCAACCACTTTAAAGATTTATCTGCAGAAATATTAACCTAATTTACAGAGAAAGACAGCATTCAACATTAATTCAATAAATGTACATTTTTAATGACTTGGTATAAGATAGTGTACTGAGAATTGAAGATACTCAATGACTTCTAATCCTGGTTGATATGTAGATGAAAGCATCAATTCAGTTCAGTTCAGTTGCTCAGTTGTGTCCCACTCTTTGCTACCCCATGAACTGCAGCATGCCAGGCTGCCTTGTCCATCACCAACTCCCGGAGCTTGTGTCCATGGAGTCAGTGATGCCATCCAACCATCTCATCCTCTGTTGTCCCATTCTCCTCCTGCCTTCAATCTCCCCAGCATCAGAGTCTTTTCTAATGAGTCAAGTCTCATTAGCTGGCAAAAGTATTGGAGCTTCAGCTTCAGTATCAGTCCTTCCAATAAATATTCAGGACTGATTTCCTTTAGGATTGACTGGTTTGATCTCCCTGCAGTCCAAGGGACTCTCAAGAGTCTTCTCCACCACCACAGTTCCAAAGAATCAAATCTTAAGCACTTAGCCTTCTTTATGGCCCAATTCTCACACCCATACATGACGACTGGAAAAAGCACAGCTTTGACTAGATAGACCTTTGCCAGCAAAGTAATGCCTCTGCTTTTTAATACACTATGTTTGTCATTGCTTTTGTCCAAGGAGCAAGCATCTTTTAATTTCATGGCTGCAGTCACCATCTGTAGTGATTTTGGAGCCCAAGAAAATAGTCTGTCACTGTTTCCATTGTTTCCCCATCTATTTGCCATGAAGTGATGGGACCAGATAGATGCCATGATTTAGTTTTTAGAATGTTGGCTTTTAAGTTAGCTTTTTCACTCTCCACTTTCACTTTCATAGTTGAGGAGGCTTAATTACATATTGAAGATGGTCTACTATAGAATAGTGATCATCGTTAGTCACTGGAACTTTCCAGGTAGATTCCATTCAGTTATGCACTAAGGACAAATACTTGAGGCTAGACAGGTTGGGATACGGTCGGGGTAGGGACAGAGGAGAAAGAAGGTAAGTAGTTCATTATCTTTCCTTTCCTTCCATTTCCTCTGAAATGTCTCAACTGTCATAGACTCAAGTCACTCTGTTTACCCTATCCCTGTTTATAAAAGGACGGAGGGATATATTGTAAGTGAAAGATAACACTAAAGCACACATTAATAAAAGTTTTTCTGAGAATTAATGGAGGTCTTCATTATTGAATCTTGTCCTAGAATAGCACATGCTAAATAAAATCCCTAGTAAACATTTAAGGTTGAAAATATAAATGTTAATGCTCCCATTTGTAGTGGCAAAGCTAATTCAATGATAGTCTTTATATGTCTTACAAATGAAACTTACCTATGGTCCTACTGCCTACAAATTAGAAGGTAATTAGTGCATTTTCTTTGCTGCTGAACCCCTCATGGCAAGTCACTAGACTAATTTCTGAGACAAATATATAAGAATTGTCTTACATTGGTATCCTTTCTTTTCATCCCATTAAATGTAGATGTTCCTAAAATTTATTACACTCTTAGTTTCTTAGATAAATGCAGTGTTTTTTTGTTTGTTTGTTTTTGTTTTTTTACCTTTAGTTAATTTCTATATACATTTATATTCCTTTGGTCATTTCAGAATTTTTTTGGGGAGAGGGTTTCAGAGATAGAGTTAAGGAAAGAGGCTTTCCTTTTTTTCTTGTCTTGTTATACTTATTTTTTTGGTGGGGGGGGAGGGGGCGGGCAGGGAGACACTGTGTCTCCAAGTCTACATTACATAGAAATTAAGAGATAAGAAACTTGAAGTAATTAATTTGAAATCTCAATCCAAGCAATTTCATTTGTAAAATGGGCTAGAAACCAAAACTTGCAGAGTTAATGGATAACGATGATTGTGAAAGAACTTTGCAAACTAGACTGTTACTCAAATTGAGACTTATCTTCCTTGCCTACTGATTTCATTGATAAAACATTAGTTAAGAACTGTGAGCTTACTGTTTTATCAAGAACACACATTTGTACAACAAATATGAAAGTTGATCGTGGTTCAGCAAGATACACTGAAATGAAATGAATTCTGAGGTCAAGACCTGATTTCAGATTGTGTTTTGACTACTTAATTAGATGCCTATTTGACAATCTCATACACTCTAACACTCAGTTTATTCATTTATAGAACTATGATAGCAATAAACTCCATGTCTTGAGATTAAGTTGGATAATGTACAGAATACCCCATCCATGGAATTCTCCAGGCAAGAATACTGGAGTGGGTAACCATCCTTCTCCAGGGGATCTTCCCAACCAAGGGATCAAACCTGAGTCCCCTGCATTGCAGGCAGGTTTTTTTTTTTTTTTTTTACCATCTGAGCCACCAGGGAAGCCCTTTATAGATTAGAATAACAGTAAACTCCATGAAGTCTTGAGATTAATTTAGAGAATGTGCAGAGTACCCCTGTCATATATTACTGTTTCGTGAGCATAACATACTCAGATGCTTAGATTAGCAGTGTGAGCATAATATATTTTTAACAATAAGTACAAAGGCATTAGTGTGGTCATGTGGAGAATTTAGCAACACTAATTAGCAAGCAAATCACTGGAAACTTTCAATAATGGAATTTCAGATTCTTAGAAAAAGAGATTAATGTGTGTCTTTATAAGAAATTATACTCCTTTAAGTTTATACTGTAATTTTTTTCCCTTTTAAGGTTTAGCAATATATTGATTCAAGTTGAATATGAATATTGTGGACAATTGCGGTTTTACAAATAGAATATTTATACCCAAGGAGAAAATAGAGAAAAAATTAGTTTTAGAATTTCATTATTGCTGTGCGACATAGAAATACATTTCTCTGGTTATGGGATTCCATGATGAATCATTGCAAGAGTTGATTGAAAATAATATGTGACTATAATAAGCGGGATGAGTGGTTTTAGGAAAGAAAGTATTGAAGTATGACCTAAATATTTCACTTCAGGGTTACTTTTTCATCCATTCTAAGAGGCTAGAATACAAAAAGTAATGACATACATTATTAAAGGTCAAGGCAAATAATTATTTTTAACCTTTATGTAGTGTTCATTATAAAAAATGAACATTAATGTACAAATTAGTACTTAAGATCAATTATTTTGGACTGAGCTTTCTGTTATTCAATAAAAAACAAAATATATATTTCTCCCCTTTTTTCAGACAATAATATAAATACACATTTGAGGTAATATTGATATTGCTTATGGAAAACTACACATGAATAGCTAGTAGAATGGATTTTAAGAGCACCATATGGAAAATCAAATAATTCACATTTTCCCTAAGAAATGCTTATTAATTTTTAACTTAAAAACATTTTTGAAACTGTATCTTCATTCTTTCTTGCTCATGCTACACTCTTTGCCCATGTTGAAAATTCAGTGCTTGAAATTTCGGTCAGCTTTTCTTTTGTAATGCTGTACCTTTCTTATTCTTCCTCTAATTCTGTGATTATGTATCAAAATCTCTTTCACTAGTAGATTGTCCCATACTGTGTTTCCAAAGTATAAATGTACCCAGTCACTTATCATCATTCTCTTCTCATCAATCTCTTGTAATTCTTTACCTACATATAGTTAAGTGTAGAAATGCATTTCTTGATTATATAATTATTTTAATTATATACTTCTAGATTCAGCTCAGAAAATATTCAAGAGTTTTACAGGAATATATCCATTATTTTGCTTTATATTTAGTAAACCCCTTTTCCTATAAAATCAATGCTTTGGTAATCTTGGTAATTTGGTAAGTGATTTTCCAGAAAAAGAGCATTTAAAAAAAAAATCTTAATTCTGCTGCTCCTTGGGCATCCAGTTAACTATCTTGTTCTCTTATCGTAATTTCCTTCTTACTATTCTCTTTTGAACTGTCGTGTTGGAGAAGACTCTTGAGAGTCCCTTGGACTGCAAGGAGATCCAACCAGTCCATTCCAAAGGAGATCAGCCCTGGGTGTTCTTTGGAAGGAATGATGCTAAAGCTGAAACTCCAATACTTTGGCCACCTCATGCGAAGACTTGACTCATTGGAAAAGACTCTGATGCTGGGAGGGATTGGGGGCAGGAGGAGAAGGGGACGACAGAAGATGAGATGGCTGGATGGCATCACTGACTCGATGAACATGAGTCTCAGTGAACTCCGGGAGTTGGTGATGGACAGGGAGGCCTGGCGTGCTGCGATTCATGGGGTCGCAAAGAGTCAGACACGACTGAGTGACTGAACTGAACTGAACTGATTCTCTTCTACTTTCTCTGTTTCCTAATATTGTAAATTGCACATTTAGATGATTAATTTTCAGGCTTTTTTTTTTCATTTAAATATAATTCTATAGGTATTCTAAACACTACGTCTCTCAAGCTGTGTTCAGTTCAGTTCAGTCGCTCAGTCGTGTCCGACTCTGTGTGACCCCATAGACGGCAGCCCACCAGGCTCCCCTGTCCCTGGGATTCTCCAGGCAAGAACACTGGAGTGGGTTGCCATTTCCTTCTCCAATGCATGAAAGTGAAAAGTGAAAGTGAAGTCGCTCAGTTGTGTCTGACTCTTCGCGACCCCATGGACTGCAGCCTACCAGGCTCCTCCATCCATGGGATTTTCCAGGCAAGAGTACTGGAGTCGGGTGCCATCGCCTTCTCCGTTTCCTGTGTTATGAAGTATCAAATACCTTGATATTCCAATTTGATCTGATTGCTTTGCAGGCAGTTCTATAGGGTAGACATGGAGATTCCCTGTGCTTAAACACTCAGTAAGCTATTATGGGACTTCTCAGGTGACCCTAGTAAAGAACCCTGCTGCTAATGCAGGGGACTCATGAGACCCAGGTTCTATCCATTAGTCAAGAAGATCCCCAGGAGGAGGAAATGGCTACCCATTCTGGTATTCTTGCCTGGAGAATCCCATGGACAGAGGAGCTGAGCGAGGGGTTGCAAAATGCACAGGATCACAAAGAGTTGGACACAACTGAAGCAATTTAGCATGTACACACAGCCTATTATAACATACAATTAAACTTAAAAAAAACAACTAAAAATATAAAAAATAGATAAAATTTTGAAATTCATTAATAATTAACAGTCAGACATGACTGAGCAACTGAACTGCACTGAATAGTTAAGATCATGACATTCCTTAAGTTATCTAACATTGCTCAGTTCAGTCACTCAGTTGTGTCTGACTCCTTGTGTTGCCATGGACTGCAGCACGTCAGGCTTCCCTGTTCATCACCAGCTCCCAGTGTTTACTCAAACTCATGTCCATTGAGTTGGTGATGCCATCCAGACATCTTATCCTCCATCATCCCCTTCTTCTCCTGCCTTCAATCTTTCCCAGCATCAGAGTCTTTTCCAGTGAGTCAGTTCTTCACATCAGGTGGCCAAAGTATTGGAGTTTCAGCTTCAGCATCCGGCCTTCCAATGAATATTCAGGACTGATTTCCTTTAGGATAGACTGGTTGGATCTCCTTGCAGTCCAAGGGACTCTCAAGAGTCTTCTCCAGCACCACAGTTCAAAAGCATCAATTCTTTGTTGCTCATTTTTCTTTATAGTCCAACTCTCACATCCATACATAACTATTGGAAAAACCATAGCTTTGACTAGATGAAGCTTTGTTGATGAAGTAATATCTCTGTTCTTTAATATGCTGTCTAGGTTAGTCATAGTTTTCTTCCAAGGAGCAAGCATCTTTTAATTTCATGGCTGCAGTCACCATCTTCAGTGATTTTGGAGCCCCCCAAAATAAAAGTCTCTCACTGTTTCCATTGTTCCACTGTTTCTAACATTGCTGATATTTAGTAATTTACCTGGAAAATAAGGTCTTTGGTGAGTAGTCTCAGACCTGTTACAACAGGTCTATAATTTAAGCTACTATCCCAATAGAAAACATTTAGAAAACTCATTACAGGATAACTCAAGGAGGTGTTTTTTTTTTTAAGCTATTTATTAAAGTGTAAGTGTATGAGAATGACAAGTTGTAGCGGTTAATCTGTGTGTGATACTTCACAGATCACAGCATGTGACACTTCATCTGGGCTTCAAAGGGGTCAAATGATTAGCCACCCTGAACTGAGAAATGGTCATTGGTCACTTTCAGGTTATTTTGCTGCCAAAAGGATAAAATAATAAAGAAGCCAGAGGTCATCTCCTTCAATATAATGCAAATAAAAAAATTTCTGGGGCAAAAAGAAGCTGAAGAATGGAGACTGCATCTGAAGAATGCATTGTGGTTCTGTTTGTGGGTAGTAATACGATGATGTAGTAATACTCTATTTGCATGGTTTTGATTAATTCTATCTTTAACTTGGTATTAACTTCACAATAGGACTTCCCAGGTGGTGCTAGTGGTGAAGAACCTGGCTGCCAGTGCAGGAGACTTGAGACGTGGGCTTGATCCCTGGGTTGAGATGGAGGAGGGCATGGCAATGCACTCCAGTATTCTGCCTAGAGAATCCTATGGACAAAAGACCCTGGTGGGCTACAGTCCATGAGGTTGCAAAGATTCAGACAGGACTGAAGTGACTTATCACTCAGGCAAACAGCTTCACAGTATCTTACAGAGATATCTGAAGGTTTCTGTCATATGGATGGTAAATTTTCAAAAGTGACATTGATTTTGTGTCCATTGTAGTTGTTCTATATAATTGCTCTCCCTTTCTGAAACATTTTCTTTGTGAAAAGAGTAAATTAATCAATAAAATTATTGCTATTAATAAACAGAAAGGGTTACATTCAGGTTAAAAATAAGTCAAAAATGTGAACCTACTTTTCCAATAGAAACAATTCTGTATTCTAGAGAAAAAGTTAAAATTATTTTAGGTAAAGGTTAGTCATTACATTCACTGTTATTTTTAAACCACTGGAGGTTCCAGGAGCTTAAACAAGCATTATGCTTTGTAGTTTGCTCCATTTAGTTCTGCCAAGGTACTAAAAAGAAAACTTTTATTAATAGTTAAAATTCTCTAAAGTTACATTTTTTGTTTCTGAGAATTAGGAAATGGTAATCCAGAAAGAAAACTAATTGAGTTGAGAGAGTATAGTCAGGGTAACAATCTATAGGAGAAAATTCTCAAGAATTACCTAGCCAGTTCTTGGCCTGAAAAGATGACTCCTAATAAAAATAGGTTCTATTTTTTGAAAACACACCTGGAGTACTCTTTCTCTAATAGGGAAAGCTTAGGGAGCTGAAGGCAGGGATGGAGTGGACTTTGTACAGACAGTTCTAAGTTATCAAAAGCCTGGGTCCTATTCATGGAAAAAAAAAAATAGAGAAAATATAGGGTCTTTTTTGGTTGGTAAAGTATCTCTTTTTATAAAATGTATTAAATGTGGATCTTTTCTTCAGAAATATTTTCTCCTTTAAAACACATTTAAATCATGTACCATTTTTTGCATTTTAGTCCTTACACCATATATGAGAGTGGTAGTATAACTGAACATACTATTACTTTTCTGTAAATGAGAAAATCTTATTCTGTATTCAAATAGATAACTTTTGTGTTCAGCTGGTTTTGGAAAAGGCAGAGGAACCAGAGATCAAATTGCCAACATCTGCTGGGTCATCGAAAAAGCAAGTAAGCCAGTCAGTTCGGTCACTCAGTCATGTCCGACTCTTTGCAACCCCATGAACCGTAGCACACCAGGCACATCGTCCATAACCAACTCCCAGAGTTTACCCAGACTCATGTCCATTGAGTCGGTGATGCCATCCATCCATTTCATCCTCTGTCATCCCCTTTTCCTGCTGCCCTCAATCTTTCCCAACATCAGGATCTTTTCAAATGAGTAAGCTCTTCGCATCAGGTGGCCATAGTATTGGAGTTTCAGCTTCAACATCAGTCCCTCCAATGAACACCCAGGACTGATCTCCTTTAGGATGGACTGGTTGGACCTCCTTGCAATCCAAGGGACTCTCAAGAGTCTTCTCCAGCACCACAGTTCAAAAGCATTGATTCTTCAGTGCTCAGCTTTCTTCACAGTCCAACTCTCACATCCATACATGACCACTGGAAATACCATAGCCTTGACTAGACAGACCTTTGTTGACAAAGTAATGTCTCTGCTTTTGAATATGCTGTCTAGGTTGGTCATAACTTTCCTTCCAAGGAGAAAGCATCTTTAAATTTCATGGCTACATTCACCATCTGCAGTGATTCTGGAGCCCAGAAGTGTTCCAGAAAAAACATCTATTTCTGCTTTATTGACTATGCCAATGCCTTTGACTGTATGGATCACAATAAACTGGGAAATTCTGAAAGAGATGGGAATACCAGACCACCTGATCTGCCTTTTGAGAAAGCTGTATGCTGGTCAGGAAGCAACAGTTAGAACTGGACATGGAACAGTGAACTGGTTCCAAATAGGAAAAGGACTACGTCAAGGCTGCATATTGTCACCCTGCTTGTTTAAATTCTATGCAGAGTACACCATGACAAATGCTGGGCTGGAGGAAGCACAGGCTGGAATCAAGATTGCTGGGAGAGATATCAATCACCTCAGATATGCAGATGACACCACCCTTATGGCAGAAAGTGAAGAACTAAAGAGCCTGCTAATGAAAGTGAAATAGGAGAGTGAAAAAGTTGGCTTAAAGCTAAACATTCAGAAAACTAAGATCATGGCATCCATTCCCATCACCTCCTGGCAAATAGATGGGAAAACAGTGGAAACAGTGTCTGACTTTATTTTTGTGGGCTCCAAAATCACTGCAGATGGTGATTGCAGCCATGAAATTAAAAGACACTTACTCCTTGGAAGGAAAGTTATGACCAACCTAGATAGCATATTCAAAAGCAGAGACATTACTTTGTCAACAAAGGTCTGTCTAGTTAAGGCTATGGTTTTTCCAGTGGTCATGTATGGATGTGAGAGTTGGTCTATAAAAGAGCTGAGCGCTGAAGAATTGATGCTTTTGAACTGTGGTGTTGGAGAAGACCTTTGAGAGTCCCTTGGATTGCAAGGAGATCCAACCAGTCCACCCTAAAGGAGATCAGTCCTGGGTGTTTATTGGAAGGACTCATGAAGCTGAAACTCCAATACTTTGGCCATCTAATGCAAAGAACTGACTCATTTGAAAAGTCCCTGATGCTGGGAAAGATTGAGGGCAGGAGGAGAAGGAGATGACAGAGGATGAGATGGTTGAATAGCATCACCGACTCAATGGACATGGGTTTGGGTGAACTCCGGGAGTTGGTGATGGACAGGGATGCCTGGCTTACTGCGATTCATGGGATTGCAAAGAGTTAGACATGACTAAGTGATTGAACTGAACTGAACTGTGTACATATATTTTACTTATACTATCTGATAATGTTACTATAATTTAAAAATCACATGTAATCTTGTGATCCTGTAACCAATCTTAATTTGATGAAATATTATATATGTATACGCATTGCAGGCAGATTTTTACCATCTGAGCCACCAAGGAAGCCCCATACACACACACACACACGCACGTACACACACATATATGTAGTGATAAATGTGTATTTGGGGAAGGAAAACACTGTGGCAAATAATTTTATGATATTATTTGATATATGATATAATTTTATGATATATTATATAAAGTATATATATTATCATTTTATATTTTATATCTATATGTATCTATCTATTTATATCTATCTATGTAGAGAGAGGTAGTCATAGTTAAAAGATCATGCAAAGACAGATATCTTGACCACACTTACAATTTAAGGAAAGAACTCAAGAAACAAGTGCAGTGTTCCTCCTTCATACATATCATTTACTGATAGTTTTAAAAGTCCTTTCTATATTATATTGAGGATAATTAGTTAACATTTCTTCTCTTGTAACTTGTACATAACATTATTGCATACTCAAGAGTTTAAAATTTTATTTTTGGATTTGTGTTAAAATGTTTACTAATTAAATATTAGTACATGATACATGCATAACTTTGGAAAGCTCACTTTTACATTTCTTCATTTTTTAAGTGTCCAAACCTCATTTTATTTAACTCTGTTTACTCATTTAAATATTTAACATTTTTTAGTATTTTGGCAAGATTTTCAACTATGCACTCTCAATTCTTCAAATTTCTGTATGCAAAACAAATAACTGGAGTCAAATATTGGAGCTATTCTCTAATACTTCTTATTAAGGGATTAATTGGTGATTAATTCATTAGCTAAACTGAATTAGTTTAAAATATTCATATACGTCATTTATTAGCATGTAAAGTTTAATTATTATTAAACTCTTTTCCCTATTACTCTATTTCACACATACTCAACAGTTATGTTTTGATTACACAATACTGACAGGCAATTCTTGATGGAGTGCTACGGTCCCTGTACGAACTTTAGTTCAGGACAATTATTTCAAAGATGTGTGTTTTTCTGTCTGTGTGTATCTGTGTGTGTGTCTGTGTTATGCATACCTGCAGTAGTTATCTCCTGCTATTACATTGTTTTAAAAGATAAAGGGGATTTCTATTATAGATAAACATGTAACTATTAATCTTGTAATTATCTTATCTCTGCATATAATTTTTATTGAATAATGAACCCTTAAGAAGAAAAAGCTGACGAAAGACTAAGCCCTTATTCAAAGTGAGATGGTTAGGTCTATCTTCTACCTGATCTGACTAAATAGATGTCATCTGCCTATCTCCTTTATACCTGGCTTTTTAATATCTCCCCTGGTAGGCATGAATAGAGAGATAGGTTATATTTCTAATAACTAGAATATAAACAAAGAAGAACATCTTCCATTGTATCCTCTGTCTGCTAGATCAAAAGGACAAGGATTCTTTGGAACCTAGAATGTGAGAAATGTGTTCCCTTGGAATCAATGAGTAAGGAATGAAATGGCAGATGTAATTAATATTCCTAATCAGGTTTTATCATCATAACTCCAAACACACAAGAGTGGACAGAGGGGAGCAGTGATTTAGGGTCTCAAGAGGCACTTACATTTGCATATCAGTCCATATCAGAATTAAAACAGAAAAAAGGAAAAATTTTAACTCTGCGTAAATTTTTTGTCTACAATTTTCTTCTGGTGTCCCTATGATCTTCTACTGCTATTCTGCTTGACGTCACAAGGGGAAGGAGACTATGTCACTCTTAGCCTATTATTTGACCAAAAGTCTTTTATTAAAAGAACATGCCAATCAAGAAGGAGGAATAAATCTGGAGATGAATATACACACACTACTGTATGTTAATATAAGATACATAACCAACAAGGACCTACTTATAGCACAGGGAATTCTACCCAATATACTGTGGTAACCTATATGAGAAAAGAATCCAAAAAATAATGAATATGTGTTTATGTATAACTGAATCACTTTTCTGTACACCTGAAACTAACACCATTGTAAACCAACTATACTCCAATAAAATTAAAATATTAAAATAAATAAATAAATAAATAAAACTCTTATTTTTAGAAAAAAATAATATATTTTTAAATTATGATTTCTGTGTCCGTCTCTTCCCCCATCATAGCACAACAATATAGAAATGTTAATGGATATGTTTTAAAACTTGCAACTGATACATAAGTCAGCTTGCTGTATCTCACACTTGCCAGGCATACCTCCTGTCCTCAGCTTGTGCACTTGCTGTTCACTCTCCCTGAAGTGCTCTTTCACAAGATACCTGCTTTGTTCCTTCCCTCATACAAAATTATTCGGATATTTTACTCAAAATTCTCTTCAGTGAAGTCTGTCTAACCACCCCATTTAAGATTACTAACCTTTGCTGATACTCTTTATATTCATCACTGCATTTTTTTCTCCAATCAGTTCAGTTCAGTTCAGTCGCTCAGTTGTGTCCAACTATTTGCGACCCCATGAATCGCAGCATGCCAGGCCTTGCTGTCCATCACCAGCTCCCAGAGTTCACTCAAACTCACGTCCATCGAGTCAGTGATGCCATCCAGCCATCTCATCCTCTGTCTTCCCCTTGTCCTCCTGCCCCCAGTCTCTCCCAGCATGAGTCTTTTCCAATGAGTCAACTCTTCCCATGAGGTGGCCAAAGTACTGGAGTTTCAGCTTTAGCATCAGTCCTTCCAATGAACACCCAGGACTGATCTCCTTTAGAATGGACTGGTTGGATCTCCCTGCAGTCCAAGGGACTCTCAAGAGTCTTCTCCAACACCACAGTTCAAAAGCATCAATTCTTCGGCGCTCAGCTTTTTTCACAGTCCAACTCTCACATCCATACGTGACCACTGGAAAAACCATAGCCTTGGCTAGACAGACCTTTGTTGGCAAAGTAATGTCTCTGCTTTTCAATATGCTGTCTAGGTTGGTCATAACTTTCCTTCCAAGGAGTTTCTTTTAATTTCATGGCTGCAGTCACCATCTGTAGTGATTTTGGAGCCCCCAAAAATAAATTCTGACACTGTTTCCACTGTTTCCCCATCTATTTGCCATGAAGTGATGGGACCAGATACCATGATCTTAGTTTTCTGAATGTTGAGCTTTAAGTCAACTTTTTCACTCTCCTCTTTCACTTTCATCAAGAGTCTTTTTAGTTCCTCTTCACTTTTCTGCCATAAGGGTGGTATCATCTGCATATCTGAGGTTATTGATATTTCTCCCAGCAATCTTGATTCCAGCTTGTGCTTCACTCAGCCCAGCGTTTCTCATGATGTACTCTGCATATAAGTTAAATCAGCAGGGTGACAATATACAGCCTTGATGTACTCTTTTTCCTATTTGGAACCAGTCTGTTGTTTCATGTCCAGTTCTAACTGTTGCTTCCTGACCTGCA
Organism: Bos mutus; assembly: GCF_027580195.1. NCBI lineage: Eukaryota > Metazoa > Chordata > Mammalia > Artiodactyla > Bovidae > Bos > Bos mutus. The sequence goes on along the minus strand of NC_091624.1, from coordinate 98,327,741 downwards.
TATAGGTTTCTCAAGAGGCAGGTAAGGTGGTCTGGTATTTCCATCTCTTTCAGAATTTTCCACAGTTTATTGTGATCCACACAGTGAAAGGCTTTGGCATGGTCAATAAAGCAGAAGTAGATGTTTTTCTGGAACTCTCTTCCTTTTTCCATGATCCAGTGGATGTTAGCAATTTGATCTCTGGTTTCCCTGCCTTTTCTAAAACCAGCTTGAACATCTGGAAGTTCACGGTTCACGTATTGCTTAAGCCTGGCTTAGAGAATTTTGAGCATTACTTTACTAGCATGTGTATTATTTTCTCCAATAATATAGTCTAAATATGTTATTTTATTTCTGTTTCACTCTAACAGATTTTAAACTTCAGAAATTAAAGATGTTTGTATTCTATGTTTAATACTTTGTACAGAACAAGTCTTAACACTTATTAGTATATTACAGTTAAATAATAGTTGAATAAATAAAGAATATTTTATATTAAAACTCAATATCCCAATCTTTGATTATAGCAATCTTGTCACCCCTTACCTCTTTCCAATCGCATTGCTCTCTTATTTCTTAGAATCTTCATACCCCTAAAGGCTTCAGCTTTTCAACAGGGCTCTATTATGCCTTGCTTTCCTTAAAATTATCTATTCGATCATGTAGACAATTTTCTCATCAATATCGTCAATGCCTTCCCATCAGTGCCTATTTGCTATTTCAGGCCTGCAAATTCCAAGCCTATAAATGAGTTTAGAATTAGATTGCTAAGTGCTAATGAATCAAAAAATGAAATGTACATGTAGGCAAATCTTGACCCAGGAAGAGCTATAAACAAAGGGGAAATTTATCTAAAAGATAAGAACCCAATCCCCCACCCTCCACATACCCTTATGGAGTTCAGCTATAGAAAAGTGAGAGTGAGATCTGGAAATGGTGTCTGTTAAGAACGTGACAGAATGTCTAAGGTGCATAAAAGGAGCCTTATCCTCTACCCATACATTATAATGTTCTTTTGGTGATAGATAGAGCATGATGCATTTAATCCTCACCTGTCACTTGTCCAGGGCTCCATTGCTGGTCTTCTGTTGAATAACTAATTAAACACATATTAGGATTTGAACAGTCAGAGAATGGTAGTGGTTGAATTTTCCTCATGCAGAAGAGATTTCAGAACACTATCTAAGGAAAGGTCAACAGAAAAATGAGGCATTTTCTCTGCTGTGACCAGCTTACACCTTTCTAGTTAAAATAAATTGTGGGAAACAAGTGACCGTTTTACAGACCACTCCCTTAGAAACAATTCTAAATTGTATGTTTCTACCTGAAAGTACATAGAATGTATGAATGTAAAAAACCTTTCCTGCTATTTTCCCTCACCACATTCCTTCTCATCCTGTGGAACTCAGTCACAAATAATTGAATTAATTATAATTCTTGGTAAGTAACATTTTCATTGCATTTATCTTATTTTATTTAAATAATGATGTGTTTTATTTAATGAGTAGTCCTACAGTGTTTGAAATGTATGAGGCACAATTCCAAGTATTTCACAAATACTAATTTATTAAATCCTTGAAATATTGCAGAAGGAAGATATTACTATATTTAGATTTTTTAAAGCAGTCCAATTTAGAAAGATTACTAAACTTTTTCAGAATGTATAACTACAACACATAAATACTAGAATTTAAAAGCAGGGATTGAGGATCCTGAGTATAATTTTAAAAATACTATTCTGCATCAGAAGGATGATATTTGGATTGGCTGTATTACCTAATAACCAAGCTATTACTAGAAATTTGTTATATTATACATGCCTTTATTTTTAATTTCATCTCATCTCTGCCCAGAAGTATCTGTTATGAAGAAATTTGTTTTTATTAAACTTTTTCAAACATAAGCACATTAACACTTTGATCTCAGACTTCCAGCTTCTGAACATTATATTAGATGTACTCTTTCTATTATTTAAGCCACTTAGTCTGCAGTTCTTTGCTAAGGAAGCCTAATGAACAGATACTGAGATATAGTAATAACAAATTGCTGCTTTTGTTGATATGTCTTTATCTTTATTGAAACATTTATCTATCTATATGTGTATTCACCCATCCATCAATCTATCCTATTTATCTATCAAATTATACTGTCTTGATTACTCTATTATTAATTGTATACTGCTAAGTGAATCTAATGAACCATTATATTCTACTGTCAACTTCACAGATTTTAAAATTATAGCCTATTGTTTCTCTTAAATACATAATTTATTGTATAAATTAAACTGAACATAAGCTTTGGGAACTTACATTATTCTGTTATTTTTAATATTCATTCTCTATTTTTAGACAAGCTCAGTTTTTTTTTCTATTCTCACAAATCAAAACTCCTAATGTTTAGACATATTTTCTATTAAACAGCTATTTAAAAAATCGACTTAATTTGAGCTGGTGGTTATGTAGTAAACTGTGATTTGATGATTGTAGCATTTACAAATTAAGCAGGAGATTTTGTCTTTTGGGAAAGCTGAAGATGATTATGTAATTGGCTTGATTACATTTAACTATTAGAAATACTTCAGAGAGGGAAAGGCAGATATAAAAAAGGTCCATCTGAGACAATTGATGGTAAATCTTTTTATTTTTGGAACACTTTCATTGCTGAATTTTTTTTAATTAATTTTTATTGGAGTATAGTTGCTTTGCAATGTTGTATTCGTTTCTACTGTCCAGCAAAGTGAATCAGTTATACGTGTGTATATATACACATGTGCATATATATATGTGTGTGTGTGTTTATTTATATATATATATATATATATATATATATAAAGTTGCTTCAGTTTTATCAGACTCTTTGTGACCCTATATACTATAGAACACCAGGCTCCTCTCTCCATGGAATTTTCTAGGCAAGAATACTGGAGTGGGTTGCCATTTCCTACTCCAAGGGATCTTCCTGATCCCAGAATTAAACCCACATCTCTTGCGTATCCTGCATTGTCAATCAGATTCTTTACCACTGTGCCACATGGGAAGCCCAATATACACCCTCTCATTTTTGGAAATACTTTGTTTGATGTTAACTTCTAAAGTAAGCCATAGTTCTTCTTTTCTAAACCCCATTAACCATGTTCTCATTCCTTTCATCGACTAGTAAGTATTGTTTGTTATTAAAAAGGGGCTGTGAAAATATGGATGAAAGTGAAAGTGATAGCTGCTCAGTCATGTCTGACCAACTCTTTGTGACCCCATGGACTGTAGCCTGGGACACTCTTCTGTCTATGGGATTTACCAGGCAAGAATATTGGAGTGGGTAGCCATTTCGTTCTCCAGGGGATCTTCCTGACCCACGGACTGAACCTGGGTTTTCTTCAATGTAGGCATATCCTTTACCATCTGAACAACCAGGGACTTCAAAAATATGGATAGGGTCCTAATTTCTGGATCAAATAGGGTAGGACCAAGTCACGGTTTAGTGTTCATTTCTTTTGAGGTCTAGCACAAGTAATTAACATTTCTACACCTCAGTTTCTTCAAATATAAGATGTGGGATAATGGTAAAACTACCATTTGCTTCGTTATAGTAATATTCACAAGTATACATCTTAAAGTTTAGTATGTAGGAGAGTGCCTGAAGCCAAGTGACTACTGTACTATATACATACCATCTAGTGTCAGAATGACATTCTGAAATTTGTAGCATAGAATTAGTTCTTGGTTCTTTATGATTCTATTGTCTTTACTCCCAAATCATCTCCAGGACATGACAAGTTTATAGGAATCCCAGCTTCATTGCTGAGGTCTTCAGAGAAGTCTTCATTTCTGGAACTACAGAGCAGAGCTAAATCTCAGTCAATTTACTGATGCTTAGAATTATCTATACTTCAGTTCAGTCACTCAGTTGTGGCCGACTCATTGCGACCTCAAGGACTGCAGCACACCAGGCTTCCCTGTCCATCACCAACTGCCAGAGCTTAATCAAACTCATGTCCATCGAGTTGGTAATGCCATCCAACTATCTCGTCTTCTGTTGTCCCCTTGTCCTCCAGCATCAGGCTCTTTCCTAATGAGTCAGTTCTTCAAATAAGGTGGCCAAAGCATTGGAGTTTCAGATTCAACCTCAGTCCTTCCAAAAAATATTCAGGACTGATTTCCTTTAGGATTAACTGGTTTGATTTCCTTGCAGTACAAGCTACTCTCAAGAGACTTCGCCAACACCACAGTTAAAAGCATCAATTCTTCACTGTTCAGCTTTCTTAATAGTCCAACTCTCACATCCATACATGGCTACTGGAAAAACCATAACTTTAACTAGACAGAACTTTGTTGGCAAAGTAATGTCTCTGCTTCTTAATACGCTGTCTAGGTTCAGTTCAGTTCAGTCAGATCAGTAGCTCAGTTGTGTCCAACTCTTTGAAAACGCAGTGGACCACAGGACACCAGGCCTCCCTGTCCATCACTAACCCGGAATTTACACAAACTCATGTCCATTGAGTCGTTGATGCCATCGAACCATTTCATCCTCTGTCACCCCCTTCTCCTCCTGCCTTCAATCTTTCCCAGTATCTGAGTCTTTTCAAATGAGTCAGTTCTGCGCATCAGGTGGCCAAAGTATTGGGGTTTCAGCTTCAATATCAGTCCTTCCAATGCACACTCAGGACTGATCTCCTTTACAATGGACTGGTTGGATCTCCTTGCAGTCCAAGGGACTCTCAAGAGTCTTCCCCAACACCACAGTTCAAAAGCATCAATTCTTCGGAGCTCAGCTTTCTTTATAGTCCAACTCTCACATCCATACATGACTACTGGAAAAACCATAGCCTTGACAAGATGGATCTTTGTTGGCAAAGTAATGTCTCTGCTTTTTAATATGCTATCTAGGTTGGTCATAACTTTCCTTCCAAGGAATAAGTGTCTTTTAATTTCATGGCTCTGGTCACCATCTGCAGCGATTTTGGAGCCCAAGAAAATAAAGCCTCTCACTGTTTCCATTTTCTCCCCATCTGTTTGCCATGAAGTGATGGGACTGGATGCCATGTTCTTAGTTTTCTGAATATTGAGTTTTAAGCCAACTTTTTCACTCTCCTCTTTCACTTTCATCAAGAGGCTCTTTAGTTCTTCTTCACTTTCTGCCACAATGTAGGTGTCATCTATATTTCTGAGATTATTGATATTTCTCTCAACAATGTTGATTCCAGTTTGTGCTTCATCCAGTTAAATAAGCAGGGTGACAATATACAGTCTTGATATACTTCTTTCCTGGTTTGGAACCAGTCTGTTGTTTCATGTCTAACAGTTCTAGAAACATTTTTAGAAATGTTTCTAACATTTCTCAGGAGGCAGGTCAAGTGGTCTGGCATTCCCATCTCTTAAAGAATTTTCAACAGTTTGTTGTGATCTACACTGTCAAAGGCTTTGGCATAGTCAATAAAGCAGAACTAGATATTTTTCTGGAACTCTCTTGCTTTTTCCATGATCCAGTGGATGTTGGCAATTTGATCTCTGGTTTCTCTACCTTTTCTAAATCCAGCTTGAACATCTGGAAGTTCACATTTCATGTACTGTTGAAGCCTGGCTTGGAGAATTTTGAGCATTACTTTGCTAGCATGTGAGATGATTGCAATGGTGCGGTAGTTTGAACATTCTTTGGCATTGTCTTTCTTTGGGATTGGAATGAAAATGGATCTTTTCCAGTCCTGTGGCCACTGCTGAGTTTTCCAAATATGCTGGCATATTGAGTGCAGCACTTTCACAGCTTCATCTTTTAGGATTTGAAATAGCTCAGCTGGAATTTCAGCACCTCCGCTAGCTTTGTTCATGGTGATGCTTCCTAAGGCCCACTTGACTTCGCATCCCAGGATGTTTGGCTCTAGGTGAGTGATCACACCATCATGATTATCTGGGTCATCAAGACATTTTTTTATACAGTTCTTCTGTGTATTCTTGCCACCTCTTCTCAGTATCTTCTGGTTCCATGCCATTTCTGTCCTTTTTGTGCCCATTTTTGCATGAAATTTTCCCTTGGTATCTCTAATTTTCTTGAAGAGATCTCTAGTCTTTCCCATTCTATTATTTTCTTTCTTTTTTCTTTTTTTTTTGCATTGATCACTGAGGAAGTTTTCTTATCTCTCCTTGCTATTCTTTGGAACTCTGCATTCAAATGGGTTTATCTTTCCTTTTCTCCTTTGCCTTTCACTTCTCTTCTTTTCTCAGCTATTTGTAAGGCCTCCTCAAACAACTGTTTTGCCTTTTTGTGTTTCTTTTTCTTAGGGCTTGTCTTAATCACTGCCTCCTGTACAATGTCATAGACGTCCATCCATAGTTTTTCAGGCACTCCGTCTATCAGTTCTAATCTCTTGAATCTATTTGTCACTTTGTTGTATAATTTGTCAACCTGGATAAAATCTAATTTTCCATCCCTATTATTCTTCTATATTAGTGTCACCAAGGCTATCAAAGTTTTCTCTTAAGTGCTTGATATTTTTGGTTATTCTCCCTCAAAACACATTCTTTCACTGGCTTCTATAATATTTTTTATATTGAGTTGTGTTTTACTTATCTGGATGCTAATGTGTGCATGTTCATGTGTGTGTGTGTGTGTGTGTGTGTGTGTGTGTGTGTGTGTGTGTGTTTAGCTCAGCTGGTAAAGAATTTGCCTGTAATGTAGGAGACCCCTGTTGATTCCTGTGTCAGGAAGATGCCCTGGAGAAGAGAGAGGCTACCCTTCAAGTATTTGGGGCTTCCCTGGTGGCTCAGAGGTAAAGAATCTGCCTGAAATGCGGGAGATCTGGGTTCTGTCCTTGGATTGGGAAGCTTCCCTGGATGAGGGCATGGCAACCCACTCCAGTGTCCTTGCCTGGAGAATCCCAATGGACAGAGGAACCTGGTGGGCTGAAGTCCATGGGGTCCCAAAGAGTCTTACACAACTGAGTGGCAGAGCACAGCTTAAATATCAATATGTCTTGGGATTCTATCTTAGTCCAGACCAGGATTAATCTATATACTCCCTTGGATTATTTAATGGACTTACCTTTATGACTTATCTACTTCCTAATTCATATCTCTTTCTTGAGCACCAACCTAGAATCCAGTTGCATAATGGATATATTTACAATCCACAGTCTCCAATTGAGCCATTCAAAGCTGAACTCACAGACTTAATTTTTTGTCATGCAATCATATTTCAGCAAATGTAAAACAATATCCTAGCTGAAAATGGCCGATTCCAAGCAATAAAACTAGATTCTTCACATAATATTCATTTCTATTACATACCTAGTTTTTTATATTGGAAAAAAAAGCAATTTGGAGGTCTATTTATTAAAAAAAAAAAAAAAAAGCTCTATAAGCATCCTTTATTTTTCCATGAACTAATGACAATGAAGCAGTTAGGATCCTGTGTATTTCCCTAACTGCTTAGATTTATAGCTAAATTTAAAACAATACATATATTATCCACAAAATAACAAAACAGGGGGGAAAAAAGCTAGTTGGATCTAACTTTTGTAATAAGTCATTTTAATGGAATTGATCAGCTTTACTTCTGGATACAAGCCTGGCATGCTGCAGCAATGGGGCTGCAAAGAGTCAGACACAATTGAGAACCTTAGCAAATATAATAATTCAGATTTTTTCCCATCATGTCTGAAATAAATTATTCAGTTAACCTATATTTGAGGACTGAAAGATAGAAAGTATGTACTTCAAATAAATAATTTATTGCTAAAATATTTAATATATAATTTCTTGTTAATTTAAATAGAGCATTTAAAAAACTATTAATACATATTTAAGATCTACATATGATAACCCACTATTATACACATTGTGGTTGCCAGTGTTTAAAACACAGTGTCTTCATGGTATTATTGATTATCCTGAATTTCCTTAAATATTTTATTATATTATTATGCATTAAGGAATTTTCAGTGACCAAGCCTCACTAGTTTATGCTTGAAATATTCCAACAAAATGCACTTCTAGGTATATTTTTTTTTTTTTTATTTTATTTTAATTCTCTTTATTACTTTTAAAAAAAATCACATGCTCCCCATCCTGAACCCTCCTCCTCCCAACCTCCCCATACCATCCCCTGGGCCTTCCCAGCACACCAGCCCCAAGCATCCAGCATCGTGCACTGAACCTGGACTGGCATCTCGTAATGACATTTCACATGTTTCAATGACATTCTCCCAAATCTTTCTCCCACAGAGTCCATAAGACTGTTCTATACATCAGTGTCTCTTTTGCTGTCTCGCATTATCGTTACCATCTTTCTAAATTCCATATACATGCGTTAGTATACTGTATTTATGTTTTTCCTTCTGGCTTACTTCACTCTGTATAATAGTCTCCAGTTTCATCCACCTCATTAGAACTGATTCAAATGTATTCTTTTTAATGGCTGAGTAATACTCCATTGTGTATATGTACCACTGCTTTCTTATCCATTCATCTGCTGATGGACATCTAGGTTGCTTCCATGTCCTGGCTATTATAAACAGTGCTTTCACGATGAACATTGGGGTACACGTGTCTCTTTCCTTCTGGTTTCCTCAAACACTGGATCATAAAATTCTATTTCCAGTTTTTTAAGGAATCTCCACACTGTTCTCCATAGTGGCTGTACTAATTTGCATTCCCACCAACAGTGTAAGAGGGTTCCCTTTTCTCCACACCCTCTCCAGCATTTATTATTTGTAGACTTTTGGATCGCAGCCATTCTGACTGGTGTGAAATGGTACCTCATAGTGGTTTTGATTTGCATTTCTCTGATAAAGAGTGATGTTGAACATCTTTTTCAAGTGTTTGTTAGCCATCTGTATGTCTTCTTTGGAGAAATGTCTATTTAAATCTTTGGCCCATTTTTTGATTGGGTCATTTATTTTTCTGGAGTTGAGCTGTAGGAGTTGCTTGTATATTTTTGAGATTAGTTGTTTGTCGGTTGCTTCATTTGCTGTTATTTTCTCCCATTCTGAAGGCTGTCTTTTCACCTTGCTAATAGTTTCCTTAGATGTGCAGAAGCTTTTAAGGTTAATTAGGTCCCATTTGTTTATTTTTGCTTTTATTTCCAATATTCTGGGAGGTGGGTCATAGAGGATCCTGCTGTGATGTATGTCAGAGAGTGTTTAGGTATATTTTTATTATTCATGAAAATATTAGATGAATCCCAAATATCTCAATAAAGATGTAAAAGGGTTTTTAGTCTGTTAGAAATAAAAATCCCATTGTTACTATTCTCTGGACATTGCAACTATAGTGTTTATACTATTATTGACATAATTTTTAAGGAGAAACACATAAAATTTACATATAGAAAAACAGTGATTTGGTTTAAATTCTAATGATTATTTAAAAAAAAAATTTTTTTCCAGACTTATCCACATTTATTGCTGGTCATGGGGGAAAAAATGTCTAGAATGATAAATAACAGAATAATATGAAGAACACTGAAGTTAATTCTTTAGTTCCAACAAGTCAGAAGTGTGTATAATGACAGCATATGTGTATGTTTGTTTCCCAGCTTTTGCATTTTGACCTGCTTCAAATTGGCATTCTTAATCTGTAGATCTAACAAGATATGCATTTACCATTATCTTGAGGATATTATTTTACTTCTTTCCTGTGCTGAACCTGGGTTTCTATATCCCATATTTATCAATTTCATTTTGCTTTGTTATTTTGATAGATGCTAATTTCCATCCACTTCTATATGTGGCAGTCAGAGGCTTTATGTGGGCAGTCAGTCTTTCAGAACTTAAATATTTGATGTCTGTCATTAAACTTGAGACTTCCCTGGTGGCTCAGATGGTAAAGCATCTGTCTACAACGTGGGAGACCTGGGTTTGATCCCTGGGTGGGGAAGATCTCCTGGAGAAGGAAATGGCAACCCACTCCAGTATTCTTGCCTGGAAAACCCCATGGATGGAAAAGCCTAATAGGCCACAGTCCACGGGGTCACAAAGAGTCGGACACGACTGAGCGACTTCACTTACTTACTTTACTTAATTTCCATCCACTTCTTAAGAGAGGCTATATGTGGGCAGTCAGTCTTTCCGAACTTAAATATTTGATGTCTGTCATTAAACCTGAGACTTGATTGGATAGATGTTTGAGTACAGAACTCTAGGTTCTGGTTAGAAAACATGCTTCTGTAGAACTTAAAGGCATTGTTGCAATGACTCCTAACTTCCAATGTTATCAATGAGAATTCCAAAGTTCAAATCATTCAATACTCCTTATGTATATATACATATGTATATACATATACATGTACACTCTTTACCTCTATTTTCCCTGAGAAAGTCCTGCATACTTCTCTCTGAGTTTCTATTTAATCAATGTTTCGGACACATGTAAGTCCTTTATCTCTAGTAACTTTTTGCTTTTAAAGTTGCAAAGTTGTCTCCACTTATTTCATTGCTATTTTTTTAAAATTTTTCCCTCTGCCTTTATTTCTGGAACTACTGAGATTTGGAGGAAGTAATTTATATAAATAGGATTTACTCTCTATTCTTTCTGTCCTGCTTAGTTTTTGTTTTATTTTTTTTGCTTAACTGCGTGTTTTAAATCAGTTATAGATCAATTCCATCTTGCAGTTTCCAAAAGAATACTTTTGTATCATCCTTTTCTTCAGTTGCTTCCAGTTCAGAAAGGTTTATGCCTTTTTTATTTGTAGACATATCATCATTCTACTTTGAGTCAATTTTATATGTATATGTTCACCTCGAAACTATCAGGAATGAGAATTATATTTTAAAACTCAAAAAAATTGAGTATTATTCTTAGTGTAAATCAAGTACCCATTTTTCTAGTATTTTATTACTTCATTTTTGGCAAATAATTAAAGTGATAAAGTAATACAAATTATTTTTCCTTTAATACTTCTTAATAATATATTTCCATTTAGATTTTCTTCTCTAAAACTTGTCAGAAGTGTAGCAATATATGATAGTTATTTTTGGAAACAAAATATTTTATCTGGATGTGTGCCCCATGCCCAGTCACTTCAGTCAGTCGTGTCCAACTCTTTGCGACCCCATGAACTGTAACCCGCCAGGCTCCTTTGTCCATGGGATTCTCCAGAACAGAATACTGGAGTGGGTTGCCATTTCCTTCTCCATTTATCTGGATAGAAAAGCTATAAGAAAATAAAATAAGGTGAACAAAAATATCTTCAGAGAAAAAGTTTCTTTCAAGACAGAAAGACACAGATTTGATTACATGGAAAAAACAAAAAAAATCCAGAGAAATAATGTGACTTGTTAAAGCTCACTTAACTAGGTGGTTGCAAATTTCCTATAATAGAAACCTAGTGCAATATCATCATAGTTACTTTTTTTATTATCAGAACTTTACACCCCTTATATTCAGAAAGAAATAGATGGGTGGTACACTGTATGGTCTTATTATGAATACATTTCTTTTGGCTTGATAATTCTTAGCCCATTGAAACTACTAATCAAAAATGGGGGGAAAAGCTAATATAGGATTAAAGGCAGTGTTATTGACATTTAGAAATTCTGAATCATGGCTTAATATAAATGCAGCTAATATAACTTCAGGGAGGGACAAAGCAAATGTTTTCATGAAAGTAAAATATCATAATAGGTATTTTAAAAATTGAAATCAAGGGTTAAGTGATAGATATAAGTAAACATATTCAAATGCTTAAAAAATTTTTTTTCAATGAAGAGATCCAATATTCCTAAGGAATTACATTAATTGTGGATCAAAGGATAATACCTAGTTAAGGAACCACATTAGGGCTCTTCATATTAAAAATGGAAAATATGTCATATTTTCACATTGTGAATCATTTTGAAAACATTTACAATTTTTTCTCATATAGGCAAAATACATCTGTATGTAGAGTATTTTACTATAATTAGCCACCTCAGGGGCTGGAGGAAGAGGAGGGATATAAGTTTAGGAAGGCTAAGTAATTTAACCACTAACATAAGTCCAATCATCAGGGCCTGAACTAAATAATAAATAATATGATTTATGTTTCCTACTGTTTATTATAGTCAATTTTGGAGTAATATTTTAGGAATTATATAAAAATAAAAATGGCATATTCATATGATAGACGAAATATGTTATTTTCAACTATAAGTAAGTGCAGATACCCCTCCCCCTTTATCCTAATTTTATGTGGGATTAACGTGACTAGACATTGTTCTCACTTTAAACAGTAATACCTTGTTAAAGAGGTTGCAGTCTGTGTGTTTCAGTAGGCCTTACCCACACATGAACACTGAATTAATCCCCCCTAATGATTCTCCTGTCTTTTTTTCATGCATATTGGTAAAAATATTCTCTAAACCTTGATTGCTGAACCTAAATCTGAGGCCTTGGTGTCTTTTGTCTCTATGGATCTCAAATGAAAATTTTCAAGGCTTGCACTACATTGTTTCTAAAAATTAGACTATACAATTTTTAATTAAAAACAATATGCAAGTATGTTAAAAATACGTGCTGAAACATTTGCTTCATTGAGTCTTAACAGGCAAGACTTTCCTATTTCCAAGGTCTTTCTGAGGAAGGCAAACTTTAATGGTGACTTGTGTGTGTGTGTGTGTGTGTGTACCCATGTATGCATGCACACGCTTTGTCATGTCCAACTCTTTGAGACCCCATGGGCTGTAGCCCACCAGGCTCCTCTGTCCATGGAATATTCCAGGCAAGGATACTGGAGTCTGTTGCTGTTTCTGAGAGTTATAATTATAGAATAAAACTATCTCTTCCTGTGGATCTAAATGATTGTTAACTGGTAAGAGTCCAAACTTGCCATGTGCATTGACTTCCCATTTTATCTCTGAGGAAGAGGTGAATAAGAGACTACCTATGTTTCAAAGTTGTTCATAGATGGCCTGGATGGTAACTAGTATTGATTTTTCCTCACAGAGAACTGCTACTCTTTCCAGCATTCTTTCATTTTTTGTGTATCTATGAAAACTTAAAAAATGAAAAACTTTCAAAACATGAAAACTTAGAAATTCAAAACATGAAAACATAGAAATTCAAAACCTGGCTTTTCTCCTAACCTATCTGAAACATTAGTTATTTTGTCTCTAAATGAAGTCATTTTCTTTACTTATACACTTTGAAATCATTGTGAGGTCCAAATATTTATGACAATTATGTTTTATAAGACTTAAATTACTCTAAAATACACAAAAATAATAGCAATAACAATGTAGTTTGTAAAATGTGCTGATGATTTTCTTTAGGACATGGAAACATCCTCTATGCACTTAAGAAAACCAGATTTTAAAATAAGTATAATAGGATCTGATAACATTATACCTTGAATACTAAAGAAAATATTATGAAAAACAGTAGTAGAAAAGTCACAAAAATATATCAAATATGCTGCTTGACAGAGGTTATACACTATAGCATCTCACTGTCTCTTCAGTAGTCACCAACTTTTTGTCTATTGCCACCATCCTGGTTTCAGAATTTTTTCTTCAAGACTCTATAGTTAGTGTTTTTCCCTTTTTCTATGAAACAGTGAGTAATAGTGCCATGGGATTAAAATGTCAGCTTTCATTTTATTCCTTTAAGAACAGTCTTTATGAATATTTCAATAACTTTCTGTTATAGTTAAAGATTTAAATATGTGATATTTTAATTAAGAAGTGAAAAAATTCTGTACAATATGTAATGTCAGCATCAGTTAGAGCATCTTCCATATATACAGAAGACATTATACCATCTTAGATGCTTAAATGGCTGCATATTATTTTGGAAATCTTTTTGTATTGCAAATATTGGCCTAGGTCTACTTAGCATCCTAAATAATTTAGGAATTTAATACTTAAATATTTCCTTAGCTATGCTGCCTCCCCTACCATCACTTTCAAGATAGTTAGTCAAGAAGTGATCCTAGGAAGCAGAAGGAAGTCACCATCTCTTGGCTAAAGTAAAGAGTATACCCATGGCAGATTCATGTTCATGGATGGCAAAACCAATACAATATTGTAAAGTAATTAGCCTCCAATTAAAATAAATAAATTTATATTTAAAAATTAAAAAAAAAAAGAGTACATGACCAGTATAGTAATTGATTATTGGAGAATGTTAGGGATACTGATATACAATGTAAAGAAGGAATAACATTTCTGGAACCAAAATGATCCATGAGGGTGGGTTTTATTATTTAACTATCCAATTGGACATTAGATGGACAAGTATAGGAGTTATAAACATAGAAGGGCAAGGTGACAGTTCTGAGGATCTATATCTGCATCTGAATCACATCAAAAGTAAACCCACTCAGTCTTATGTAGTCTAGCCTAGGTACTGGCAAAGGGTGAAAGGAATTTACAATGAAGACGATCTAGATAAATGGAGGGAGCCAACTGGTATCAATTGAGATGTCAAGACCAGATACAGGGATAGGAAGCTAAATTATCCTCATGGTCTTCCTTTTTTAAATTTACCCAGAAAAAGAGAGCCATATGGATCCTGGAAAAGTTGTTCCCAGATGGATGACTGTATTGTATGTAGCCAGTGGATCCTACGTGGGCAATGGGTAAAGTCTTGCAGACGCTGTAGTTTCTCGTACAAATCCCACCTAAGGACAGAGGCACTTCTTCCAGCTAAAAAGGTATGTGTATATGCTTCACAACTGACTCCTTATCCTAGAGCTGACCTTCACAGCCTCACCCAAAGTAAATCCCCTCCCCAAGAACAGCTGTGCTCAACAACTGATCACCTCTCTCACTCTCTCATAAGTCTTATGGCCAGAGCATTCTAAGTAAACTTCCTCCAGGCACACTATTGTCTGAGTGTTTCCTAGGAATACAAACTATGGCAATCTGCTTTCTAAAAAAGAAAAATGCTTGCAGTACATATTCATATTTAGTATATATTCACTTTGAAGTTCAAAATAATTCTCTTCTGCACACCTAACTAAAAATGAAGTATACTATCTTCATAATTAGACTGTAATAATATCAATAAAACTATCTTTAAATAGTTATAATCTCATTCTATAACTAAGGAAGTGAATATGCCATATGCTCAGTTGTGTTCAACTCTTTTATGACCCCATGGACCGTAGCCAGCCAGGCTCCTCTGTCCATTGGATTTCCTGGCTAGAATCCTGGAGTGGGTTGTAATTTCTCCTTAAGGGGACCTTCCTGACCCAGACATGAAACTTGTATCTCCTTTGTCTCCTGCATTGGCAGGTGGATTCTTTACCGTTGAGCCATCTTGGAATCCCTGAATATGCCAGACTGTTTCCTATGCCTGCACCCTTATATGTAGTTTTATCTGTCTTCTTCTACCTACCCTTTACTTGTTTAGCTAACTTACACTTGTCTATTAAATATCAGTTTCAGTGTCTCCTCTTTAAAGTCTTTCCCTAACTTTTATTCTGATTTATATATGTTGTATGAATTGGAAATTACTGTAAATGCTTTTGTAACAGTATTTTAAACATTACAGTAAAACAGATACAGTGGTTATCCTAGTGTGTTGTACATTCCTTGAGGCAAAGACCAAATTAGAGAGGGCAAAAAAGTAATTATATGCTTGTGGGCTCTGGAATCAAAATGTCTTTAATCCTTTTTGAGGAATAAGAGATTTAACAGTGTAACTCTATACTCACATGAAATAAATCTGTACTTCTAGGACCTAGCTCAGTGCCTCCCAAACAAATGATTATCGTTGAATAAATAAATAGATGAATAACTAAATGAATGATTGGCTGATTAAAGAAAGACTAAAAACAAAAGGGTGAATAAATGATATTTCCAATTATGGGCATATTCCATAAGACTAATATGTTTATAAAATCATTTTACTTTAAGCTTTATATTAGATACTTTGGTTAAGTATTATTATTGTCATTTACTAGTTGAGAAAAATAAATTTCATGGATTAACTAGTTTTCCAAAAGTTACAGCTATTAAATGATAACTAAGTCGGACACAACTGAGTGACTGAACTGAACTGAACTGAACTGAAGTCCTAAATAATATTTCAAATCTAGTTATTTTATAGATAGATAAATATGTGTGTGTATTTTTTAAAATGGCGTTGAGTGTATTGTGGTATGCATGATAAGAGATGCACGTGACATGGATCTTGGTTGTGGCAGAGGAAATAGAAAGAATGAGATGACTCTAGATTTTGAAGGAAGACTCAGTCAGCAAGATCTCTTGGCTAGTTAGCTAAGCAGAGAGAAAGCTATGGGACTAATCAATGACTTTTTAGCCTGGGTGAATTGGAGAATGGTGGTTCAATTCTCAGAACTAGAAGAACCAAGGTTTGGAGTTAGAGGGGAAATAAAAAATTACTTGTAGAGTGCTGATGTGAGGCCTTTTCAATGGAAGTTCACTGCAGAAGTTCTGGGGAGATGACAAGAAAAATAACATTGATATTATTAATATATTAATGTTAGAAGTTTAGAAATGTATATTTGGGGAGTTTTATTGACCAAAGGCCTCAAATTTATAAGGAAGGCTTTGTGTTGGTTTCAAATCAAATACAGTCAATGCAATGAAAAAAAATCAGGTTGGAGCCATAATTATGACTGTGTGTTCTTTAATAATAGGAAACACACGTGCCGTGCATCTGTACTTCAAAAACCCATAATGTGTGAGTGAATTTTAGTGTAAATATTTTTGTAATCTAACAAAAGAATAAGTTGTTTTTATCATCTATTACCTTTCGGTATTCTCCAGAATCATTCTTCATTTGACCTGGATCAAAACCCTTATTATAATGGAATTGCAACATATAAAGCAAAAACAACTTTTCAAAGAAGAAAAACATACTATTCACAAAATAAATAGGAATAATTTGCATTTTTCTTTTCCCTCTTGGCTTCCTCATAAATCTATATTCTAATACTAATAAAGCATAGAATCAGGATATTCTGCTTTCCTTTTTGAAAAGATTACCTTGTTAAAGTTCACTTCAGCCTTGGGGTTCACTGTTACAGTAAATGTAACAATGCTATACTCACAGTACATGTAACTAACAATGTATAGTTCATTTCATTCACATGCATTCTTTATACACAAACTATACATGGGAACAGAGTTCGTCAGCTCTTCAATGTGTATAGCCACTGACAGGCTCTGCAAGGAAAAAGTTAATAAAACTTATTTCCCACAAAAATAACATAACTGTCCAAATGTAAACATTTTGAAATAAAAGCTGCAGTTGTTTTTCAGCAAGTAACAGCAGTTCGTTTCTACCACATAATGACCTGAAATTATATTTACTAGTAAGGTTGATTACTGATGGCTTCAAGAATTCCAAGAATGATCAACAGCGGAATCCAGTGACGACAATGAACTGATGGTAGTCATACCCATGACATTCATATGCACCCTTCCACTCCTACTGAGCTCTGCCAGTGGGGCCAGGGTGCTTTATAGGAATCATACATGACTCTTCTGATTATATTTTAGTTGGTTAAATTTTTCTCTACATTCTTATACATAGGCAGATTTATATTTTGAGATAGTATTGCTTATAGATGAAGAAAACATGTTGGTTTCCAACAGACCCGGGTTTTCCATTCATCAGCTTCAGAACTTTGGACTCCTTTACCTTTATCAGTGCAAATTTCCTAATAATAAAATAGTAGTTGTAAATTATCTGCCTTACAGGGTTGTGATGATTAAATGTAATTTCCCGTAGAAAGCATTTAACTCATGTCTTGGCTCATAGCAGGGGACAAACAAATGTTAATTATTTTTTATTAATGCAATTATAATTACTATTAGAAAGTGTGTTTTATTCAAGTAAAAATTATACTTTTTAAAACTCAAATGAAAATTTATGAAAAAATACAAATGAAAATCCCAAGTTTTTGTTTTTTTTTTAAATAAGCTTTCTTGATGTTTGAAAAATTAAAATATCTAATGATCCAAAAATTACTTTGTTATATTGCCAGTTTGAAATAAGTTCTGTGGCTAACAGAGTATATTAAAATAGTTAAAACATAATTCCATGAAATATAAATCATATTTAAACACTCAAAAATAATTTATTTCTTTAAGCTTTTAAGAAATCTACCTTCATTTACAATGCTTCATTGCTGTGCATTGTTCATTATAATAATTTTACTGCACAAATGAATATTAATTGAGGAGGCCTATTAAAAATATTCAACATTTCTCTAAAGTAATGACTTACTAGGGTAAATGTTACATCTATTGTTTTGTTATTTTTATATTTACTTCGTTGACAATATAATTATCTTTCTTTGATAGCACTGCAGATACAAGGCCTTTTTTTTTTTTTTATCTGAACATTAGGCTGTCTTTGAAAAAATATCTCTACTAAATAAAATAAATTTTGCTTCTAAAACTTGTGTATTTGTGGCATAGGATTCTAAAAGGCAAAAATAACTTTGAGGGTTTTTCATGCCTGGAGAATCCCAGGGATGGGGAAGCCTGATGGGCTGCCGTCTATGGGGTCGCATAGAGTCGGACACTACTGAAGCGACTTAGCAGCAGCAGCAGCATAGCATACCAACATACAAATATCTTTTCATTTTTACTTCTTAACCATCTTAGAAAAAACACAGAGTAATTATAAAAATATTAAAGGCATTGACCATAACAGAAATAGTAGATTGTACATTTAAGGAAGAACAAGGCATATTAAGTTTTTGGCTAAGACGTATTCTAGGGCTTACCTGGTGGCTCAGCTGTTAAAGAATCTGCCTGCCAATGGAGACCAGGGTTCATCCCTAGGTCAGGAAGATCTTCTGGAGAAGGAAATGGCAACACAGTCCAGTATTCTTGCCTGGAGAATCCCATGGACAGAGGAGCCTCCTGGGCTACAATCCATGGGCCACAGAGTCAGATACAACCTAGCAACTAAACATGAACATCAAAGGGGAATTCCAGCACATTTGCCCATTTATTAGCTGCAAACACTTGGTCCTGAGCTTTGTGGGGCAGAGAATAGTTAAGAAAGCAGAGAGTAAGTTTAAAAAAAGAGACTGAATTTAAGATCAGCTAGCAATCTAAGGGCCATAACAGAGTGATTGAGTAAGCATTAGCTGTTGGTACAGTACGAGCTATTAAAATTAATGTTTCAGCATACGTGCCTACTGCTACTCTTAAAACAAAGTGAACTTTTTATTGATCATCTTTGGTTACCTGACAGATACAAGTTTGGGATTATTTTTAGAGTAGTCACATATTGCTGGGATAATCCTATTTCTTTTCTCCTTAGATATTTTTAATTTTATTATCCAGAAAGTTCTGAGTTAACTGATTTTGGATATCTTTGAGATAATTTTAAGATACTGTGCTGCTGAAGTTATCAGATTTCCATGATGGTCCTTTATAGGCATTACCTTTCCTGCTTCACCATGTCCTTTTGGAATCACTACCATGATAGTGATTTGGTTTACCTTATGGTATCATCATGTCCCTCTGAAGGTATACATACATTAATTTAGCAAGCCAAGTGAGTGCTGTTAGACAAAATAGTAAACTTGATTTTACTAAAGAGATGCATATTATATCAGTCCTAGGTGGCACCCCACTCCAGTGCTCTTGCCTTGCAAATCCCATGGATGGAGGAGCCTGATAGGCTGTAGTCCATGGGATCCCTAGGAGTCGGACATCTTGAAGGGACTGACTCAGCAGGATTTATTCCATCTTGATTGTATTTAATTACATGCAAAATATACCCATGGGTTCACAAAGAGTAGGACAGCACTGAGCGACTGAATAAAAACAACAAAAATGTTCCCAATTTTAAGGTCCTTATTGTTGTCTTTGGCCTTCTTGCTTTTGTTGCCCTTATTATACTCTCATTCACTCTCACTTTATGAACCAGTTGTCTTCTGGAACTTGGCCATCTCATTGACCCAAACAATCTTGACTCAGATTTTTTTTTTTTTTTGCTTTTTCTGGTGTTTTGTCCAATCTTTCTATTTAATCTTCAAAAACTTCATGACGATCTTTGCAGATACCACACTTCCATAGTTTTTTGTTTTTGTTTTTTTATCTTATAGGATTTTTTTTTTTTTTTTCCATCTTATAAGGAGTAAAGAGGAGGATTTATTTGCACTGTGGTGGTTTTCACTTTTTGTTTCCACAGAGGTCTGATAACTTTGTCAGACATAAGAAATTATCCACTGATTTCTGGTGATGATATTTCTCCCTGATCCTTCTCCCTTGACCAAAAGTTTCAAATTTCCTCTAGCTAGTTCTAGAGATTACCAGTGTGGGTTTTTAGGCATCAGTTGTTTCAGACAGACATAGATTCTTCCCTTCTGTCGCCTTGATAACAGCAAAGTGATTTTTTCACTCTATTTCCCTTGCTATAACATCTAATTGCATAACACTTGCACACTTTTTATTGTACCTCACAAGCTCCCCCTGCTAGGCCAATAGTCAAATTGCAGTAACTGGTCCTGATTAATTGTGTATATCTGCAAGGAAAATATTATTAAACTCTGTAGCAAGCCGGAGGTCTTGCTGGAGTCCTAGAGGTCATACAACAGGTTTGTCCTTCATTTCAAACAACTCCACCGAGTTCTCTGCTATCTCTTAGTAGGTTTGTCCTGGTACTACTATCTCTGCAGCTACCTCCAATAAGCTCGCCTTTTTTGATGAGCTACACCTGAGCAAGACTTGGTGCTGCAGAATTGCCAGGTGAACTTCCCAGCTTGCCCTGCGGCTCCCCAAGGCTGTTAGTTCCGCCCAGCCCGCGCCTCACAGCACTGAAAGGCCGAGCGTGCAGGTCTGGCTGGTTTGTGGTTCAAAAAGACCACTCTGAGAAACCAATGAAAACAAGCGGTTTGTTTGATTTTGTTTTGTTTTTCTTGCTATGTTTTGGGAAGACACATCAACCTAAATTGCAACAGTGGAAAGGGGAAGTGAACTGAGAGTCCTGAGATTGGAGTCCTGCTCTCTAATTTAGGTAAGGTCGCATGTAATAAAACAGAAGTTTCACATGTTATGACAGTGAGGATCGCTAACCTTTTAATTGGGCGGGGGGCAGGTATTGATTTATATGACTGGATGTTTTTCAGTATCAAATGTTTAACTATATATATATACACACACACATATATATATATATATTTATGTGTGTGTGTGTTTTAGAAATTCCTTGTATACCTTGTGCAAAATCTTAGGTTTCTGAAAACATTGATATTTTGTCAAGTATAACAGTGCAGTTCTTGTGTTAAATTAAAATTGGTCATTTTTCATGGTTTGTGATAGTGACCTGTTTTCCAGTGTTAAAACAGACTCTGAAGACATTGCCTATCCAAAACTAAAGTAATGCTGAGTGACAGTTTGATTAGTCTTATGTTGGAAAAGAAGAAAGGAATATTATTTGGGGCAGGAGTAATTAAGCTTCACTTAGTGTTCCTGTTCAATGTCTGTGAACAAGTTTTAGTGTTATTAGAAGAACAAAAGAAGGGTACTAGGTAGAGAGTAATGCCACGTCTCATTTTGTGACTGTTGTAGATGGAAAAACATAGCTTGAGCCTCAAATTCTGGAGACTGTTTATATGTGTTTAGCTTTCTATTGGAATGAAACACATCTCAGTGACCCAAATCTGGGAAGAATTTCATAACCTACACTTTGATGCTGGGGTAGGTTTAAGTCTGGTCCACAGTCAAACAGTAATGTTCTTATTCTGTGCCTTTTCCAAATCAGCTCACTTTCTTTACTTATATTTTCCTGACTTTATCCATTTTGCTTTTTTAATATATGTCTGTTTTTCATGATAAATGACAGATGTTGTCAGATGATAAATGTTTTTGAAAGATCTATATAATGTATCCTTTCTCCAGTCAGTACATAGAGTGAAAGTTTATTAAGATCCTTCATGTTTTTCAAAAGAAATAAACAATCAAGCATTAAATAACATAAATATTATTGCTATCCAAGTGGCAATTTAATACATATATTTTATTCATTAACACAAAAGCTAACAGTTGTCACTTCTGTACCTCCTAAATGATTAGGTAGCTTGCCTTTTTTTTTGCAAAGGGTTAGTTTCCCATTACATATAAATAGAATAACATTTTATTGTTGAACATTTTATTGTTCAACCTGGAATCAAATTTTTAGACTAAAAAAGGATGAGGAATTCCTACTGTTTCATATATCTGGAAAACTAGCATAACCCTACATATTAAAAAGGTCTATATAGATATTTGTGATCAAGTACAGTATATCCTCATTGTACTAAGGATTTTCCATGACTGTCTTATATAAAATAACCTTTCCCAAAGCTTCACACTATTCTCCCTTATGCTTTTTATTCCATTTCTTTGTCACTTTAGGTAACACATGTTGCAGTTCAGCTGACCCACAAAGCTCTAAGTGTTTTACATGTATCGATTGATTTAATATGCTCTACAACATTGGGCTATTATTATCTGTGATTTGTATCTATGTTATTTCCACACATTGTATCTTGACAATACCATGTCCTTGACTTCAGCGTGTGGAGCCTTCTAGTGAGTCCCTGTGGAGCAAAATATGAATCGAAATAATCCCATAAATAGCATAAAATTGAAGGTAAAATCACATGGACAATCCAGAGTCACTCTAAAGAGAATCCATTCATGATAAAGCAGAAAGGAAATAAGTGCAAGAAAGTTTAAAAATGTGTTTATAAGAAACAGGCAGAGAAACCCCTGAGATTTCTGTCGTGAAGTCTTCTATGTGTATTGTATGCATTTTTTAGCATAGACAAAGGGATGAGTAGGGGTTCTGGAATAAATCATAATTTTTATTTTATCTGTCATAAGTTCTGCTTTTGTAAGATTTTAATGTATATAATAGAATCCTGCATGTGCAATTCATAAATTAATATGGCCTATCAAGGCAGGGTGTGTTTAAAACCTAGCCATTAGGTGACAAGACAAAGTAGTTTTGAGGCCTTCAGCAAGGAAGTCATTGTAAAACATGGCCATATCTGGGTATTCTCTCATAATTCAGTCAGAGACCTTTCTCTCTATGGCTTTCACAGATCTGCTCCAGTGAGGCCATAGCTTTGTGCAACAATATTTTCTATCCTGGATCTTAGAAGGCTTGAAGCAGCTGAAATTCTGGGGCCTATGTCCACGAACCCTTACAGCACCACAGCCTAACCATCATCTGTGGTATCTGGGCATTTGAGGTTAGAGGAGGGAGAGAGATGTCTATAGAGCAAGAGGAAGAGGTCATGGGCAGCGATACTATCAACACGGCCATCAGGGGCAGCTTTCCAAATAGACTAGCTCTCAGATCCTCTTTCCTAATAACTTGCCCATATATTGTTGGTGGTCAGAAATGACTTTAAAAACAGGCCACTCTCAGAATCATAGAAAAAAGGCTAAAACTCCATCTTCTCTGAGAAATACACTGCCAAGAGTGAATTTTAATAGAAGAATGTCTCTCAAATCCCTTTCTGTTTTAATGTTACATGGTTGGCTTGTGGTTATTCATGGATCCTGACATAGTATATGATGGTTCCTAGTAAGGGAGCAAGAAGGAAAGGAAGCATCCGAGAAGAAAAGTTTCCTTATTTTGCAATTCTGTACTTGGTCTTAGCAGATCTTTGTGATAATGGATAGAAGGAACAAGTGAAGACTTCTGTAGCTGGTCGTGAATCTTAGATGAATTAATCTTAAACTCTCTGAGCCTTAGTTACCCCATTTGTAAACTAGGACTAATAATAATGACACTTACTGTCTAAGGTTGCTTGAAGATTAAAAAGTAAAGAATATTTAAAGTGCCTATAATATTACCTTTTGTTTACCAATGTTTATTATTCAATTAAACATTGAAACAATATTATTATTAATAGTAGCATATTATCTCAAAAGTAGAGTCAGTTTTGATACTATATTGTTATACTAGTATTCTACACATAAATTAACACTTGATACCATGATGAATTAGAAAATTCTCAAAATGAGTTTTTATATAATGAATCTTACTTTTTTCATCAATGACAGATGCTACCTCATTAAAAGCCTAAAGTTACTTTATTTCTGATAATTTGAAACAGAACACTGTTATGAGCAGCTGTCCTTTTAAGTTTTTCTTATGACATTTCTAAAAAAGTGTTATTTTATATAAAGAATTTCAAATTATGAATCAGTTATAAGATTTTAGCTATTCTTTTTGTGTTCTTTGTGGCCCAGTTTCTAGATATTTAGTATGAAGTTCATGCACATTTACAATTTATTGGACATATTTGTTGTTAAAAATTTGAAAATACATATTTCCTTTTAAAAAATGTATGCTGGGTATGTTTTAACTGTGTATGTGGTTATGTAAGTTTGTAACCCTTTTTAATATCAGCTTTAAGTTTTAGCCTTGTGACATAAAATAACAATTCTCTTATTCTCAATCTGCAAATTTAATCCACAAAGCTGGAATAGAGTATTGGGTATTTGTTGCCTTAACAAAATAACATGACTTAGACATTGAACAACAACAACTACTCTATCCTTAAATTTCTTGGAGCAAACACAGAAGATTGTGATGAAGCATTCACATGGTCAGTTTACTCTTTCTTTGGATGCAACTGAGAAGAGTCATTGTTGTTGTTATAATTTGAGTGTATTGTGCTTCCTCTGAGATACTCTACTAGTGTGAAGCACTTGGCTATGTCCCAGTATCTGACTGGCTACTGCCCTAAATATCTTCAGTATCTCCTGCAAAGGACCATGGGAAAACAGGACTGTATCTTAGTCCAACAGGTTACAGAGTATCTGTAAAAACAGCTTTTGATTCAAAGTATGACCCAGCATGGTAGATTATTACACATATTGTTTTCTAAAATCATAATTCAAAAAAAAATCTCTTTGGATTCCTCTGGATAAGATTAAATAGACAGACTTCCATAAATCATCACAGGGATGATATAACCAACTACTGTACAACTGCTAAAAATAAATATCTGCTTATTAGCAGGTCAAAACTAAATCTCCAAAATTTGGCTGTAATATCTCACAAATATTACTGTACTGAATGTCAGAACCAGTGTTATACTAAGTCCTCACATCTTAGGATGAACATATCCTTTCTACCAAGTTCTGTCCCTATTGTCCAATCTACCAGAAATGGTTCTAGTAATGAAAATGAAGTAGAAATCATGTCTGCTAATATTTACTTTAGTTGAAAATTGTTGGTCAATCAACAGAACAGTTTTCTTCTCCTTTGTAGGTAGAATTCATTACAGGAAAATCTCCATATCCAAATAATGAGTGCAATACCAATGCTGTATAGGTATTATCATATTTTCTCATATGTGTACATGGGAAATGTTTTGATCATGAAATAACACCATTATCTAGGCATCTCCTGGAAGAGTTTATTTTAAATGTTATAATTCAACTTTTGAGATTTTTTAATGTAATATTTTATTTAAATGAGTATCAGCTATTATAATAACTGTAGTACATTTAAATATTTTTTGTAGTTTATCAAATAAAATGTGGAAGAAAACAATTGCATGGAATATATTAAAAACTTAAGGAAGTTTTTTATTTTTGTTGTCTTATTTATTTACTCTTTTCTTTATAACTGCTATAAGATACATATAAAATTTACCACTATAACCATTTTAAACAATTCTGTGGCATTAAGTAAATTCACACTGCTGTATAAGCATCGCCAACATCCATCTCCACGAGCTTCCCTCAGCAGCAGCTCTGTAACTTGATGAATAATAATGTCCCAGCCCTTGACAACCACCATTCTATATTGTCTATAAGTCTGACTGTTCCCAGAATCTCCTATTAAAGGAATCACACATTATTTGTACTTTAGTGATTGTCTTATTTCACTTAGAATAATGTATTCACAGGTCATCAGTATTGTAGCATGTGTCAAAATCCTCTTCCTTTTTAAGACTAAATACTTATATGTGCATCAGATCAGATCCGTCGCTCAGTCGTGTCCGACTCTCTGCGACCCCATGAATCGCAGCACGCCAGGCCTCCCTGTCCATCACCAACTCCCGGAGTTCACCCAGACTCACGTCCATCGAGTCAGTGATGCCATCCCGCCATCTCATCCTCTGTCGTCCCCTTCTCCTCTTGCCCCCAATCCCTCCTAGCATCAGAGTCTTTTCCAATGAGTCAACTCTTTGCATGAGGTGCCCAAAGTACTGGAGTTTCAGCTTCAGCATCATTCCTTCCAAAGAAATCCCAGGGCTGATCTCCTTCAGAATGGACTGGTTGGATCTCCTTGCAGTCCAAAGGACTCTCAAGAGTCTTCTCCAACACTACAGTTCAAAAGCATCAATTCTTCAGTGCTCAGCCTTCTTCACAGTCCATACATGACCACAGAAAAAACCATAGCCTTGACTAGACGAAACTTTGTTGGCCAAGTAATGTCTCTGCTTTTGAATATGCTATCTAGGTTGGTCCTAACTTTCCTTCCAAGGAATAAGCGCCTTTAATTTCATGGCTGCAGTCACCATCTGTAGTGATTTTGGAGCCCAGAAAAATAAAGTCTGACACTATTTCCACTGTTTTCCCATCTATTTCCCATGAAGTGTCTGACACTATTTCCACTGTTTTCCCATCTATTTCCCATGAAGTGATGGGACCGGATGTCATGATCTTCGTTTTCTGAATGTTGAGCTTTAAGCCAACTTTTTCACTCTCCTCTTTCACTTTCATCAAGAGGCTTTTAAGTTCCTCTTCACTTTCTGCCATAAGGGTGGTGTCATCTGCATATCTGAGGTTAGTGATATTTCTCCCAGCAATCTTGATTCCAGCTTGTGTTTCTTCCAGTCCAGCGTTTCTCATGATGTACTCTGCATATAAATTAAATAAACAGGGTGACAATATACAGCCTTGACGAACTCCTTTCCCTATTTGGAACCAGTCTTTTGTTCCATGTCCAGTTCTAACTGTTGCTTCCTGACCTGCATACAAATTTCTCAAGAGGCAGATCAGGTGGTCTGGTATTCCCATCTCTTTCAAAATTTTCCACAGTTTATTGTGATCCACACAGTCAAAGGCTTTAGCATAGTCAATAAAGCAGAAATAGATGTTTTTCTGGAACTCTCTTGCTTTTTCCATGATCCAGTGGATGTTGGCAATTTGATCTCTGGTTTCTCTGCCTTTTCTAAAACCAGCTTGAACATTTGTTTATCTAGTCCATTAGATGTTAGAGTCATTGTGTTTCTGGTAGGAATGTAAAATGGAAGCTTTTCTATTTAAAAAAAGCAAAATAACAACCTTAAGTTGTGATCTAGAGTGGGACTTAAGTTCACATTGTGCATTTCAATACCTATTGATTTTCTATTGCTGAGTGACAAATTTTTATAAGTTTAGTAGCTTATTGCAGTATAAGTTTATTATTTCATGTTTCTCTGTCTCAGGAGTCTAAGCATAACTTAGCTTAGTGTCTTAAAAAGGCTGAAATCAACATCTGAGTGAAGGTCCTCTTCCAAGTTCACTGGTTTCATTTAAAATAAAACCATATAAAAGACTTATATAAAGAAACTGTACTCACAGAAGATATTGCTCATCTCAGGATGTACAAGATGTACAAGTGTCTCAAAAATCAAACAGGAAAAGGCTTTATTTTATACAGAAGGAAAAAAATTAGGACTAGCCAGAACTTTTTGGGAGAGGGAGACAAAGTTATGGCAAAAACGGGATGATTTAACAGAAAATGCTTCTCCCAGAAGTTGGTTCAATTAAGGACAGAAGAATTTAGAAAAAGGTTAAGGTGATTTGTAATGAAAGTGGTATGTGGAAGCGAGTAATACTCTGTGAAGTTTATAATGTTTCCTGCAGAACAGTGTTTGTGAACTAAGGAAAATATTCAAGAATCTGGGACCTTAACATATGAGTGTGAAACGTTTAAGTATACTAATAAAGTGCTATAACTAGTGTAATTTCACTAGAGGATGGAAACTATAAACATAAAGAAAATACATGAAATCTTTTAGGTACTGGACAGTAACTAACTTTGAATATAGACTGGCATTTGGGCTTTACAACACACCAATCATAATGATTTGGACTCTAATCTTCTGTAAGAACACAATGATCTATTTTAGATCATTCTCTTTAAAAATTGTACAGGGATAAATGAGTCACTTAATGGTACTCAGATATCATTTGTGTTTTTCCAGTAGTCATGTATGGATATGACTTTTCCAGTAGTCATGTATGGATGTGAGAGTTGGACCATAAAGAAAGCTGAGCACCAAAGCATTGATGCTTTTGAACTGTGGTGTTCGAGAAGACCCTTGAGAGTCCCTTGGACTCAAGGAGATCAAACCAGTCAATCCTAAAGGAGATCAGTCCTGAATATTCATTGAAAGGACTGATGCTGAAGTTGAAGCTCCAATACTTTGGCCATGTGATATGAAGAGATGACTTACTGGAAAAAAGACCCTGATGCTGGGAAAGATTGAAGGCAGGAGGAGAAGGGGAGGAAAGAGGATGAGGTGGCTGGATGACATCACCAAGTCGATGGATATGAGTTTGAGTAAGCTCCAGGAGTTGGTGATGGGCAAGGAGGCCTGGTGTGCTGCAGTCCACGTGGTCGCAAAGAGTAGGACATGACTGAGCGACTGGAATGGACTGAAATGAGTCAGTGACTTTGCAAGTTTCCCATGATATAATCTAAGTTTCTTCATCTCTTCCCCACACATAATTAGATATGGGTTAATTTTAGAAATAACTATGAAGTAGTAAATACTTTCATTGGAACACTATCTGATTAACTTGCTTTTTCAGCAACACTAATAATAAAGTACATTAATTAAGGTTATGTTATCTGTATTCTCAATACACATGTAAATGGTAACATTTTGTTATATTATTTTTACAATACGGCATTTATCAAACATGTACACTCTAATTTCTTCACAAATTAAAATTGACACATCCTGCATGTGTTTATTAGATAATTTTAGTACACTGTTTTTTCATGATAGTGAAACAAAAATAATTCTTATTTTGATGTTTGAAGCCAAAATGGGAAATTATTGTTTCTAGAATTTAAGAGGCTTCTCTTAGTGCTAAAACAATGAGGAGTTCTTTAATGTCATCAATGAAAATGTTTCAGATAACAGAAGTCATGAAATTATAGGCAACCATCTGAATCATGTATTTTCACATGCTCTTGAATGTTAAAGTTTTAATGTACCTCTGGAAAGCAGAGGTATTGTCTTGATAAGGGCTATGATATGGTAGGATTTACTTCTGAACCAAATTGTGGCAGTTTGGAAAGGAGATAATCTTATTCTAATTTGCTTCATATAGTTATTTTCCTTAGGCTAGCATGTTGAATTCTGAAAAGATAAACATTTCTCAGCAGATGTAAATGGGAAGGATATTGTACAGGTTCGCTTGGAATATGATTTCAAATTGTAAACTTTTAGAATGAAGAAAATGGATATAACTTTGTGTTGGGAAACCAAGAGGCATAATCTTTAGAGTTCATCACAAGCAAAAGGAAAACACTTCCTTGATGCCCAAACCTTTTGAATTCTGATTTTGTTCAATACCAATGTAGCCTTCAGGGAAGATGGTTTATTACCTGATATTTTATTCTTTAGGGATAGGGTCATTATTCGACCTACTTAAGGCAGAAAGCAGAGAGGAACTAAAGAGCCTTTTGAATGTAAACAAGGAGAGTGAAAAAGCTGGCTTAAAACTCAACATTCAAAAAACTAAGATCATGGCATCCAGTCCCATCATTTTCTGGCAAATTGTTAGGGACACAGTGGAAACAGTGACAGACTTTATTTTCTTGGGCTCCAAAATCACTGCAGATGGTGACTGCAGCCGTGAAATTAAAAGATGTGTGGTCCTTGGAAGAAAAGCTATGACAAACCTAGACAGCATATTAAAAAGCAAATATGTTACTTTACCAACAAAGGTCCGTCTAGTCAAAGCTATGGTTTTTCCAGTAGTCATGTATAGATGTGAGATTTGGACCATAAAGAAAAAGTGATGCTTTGAAAAACTGATGCTTTTGAACTGTGGAGATGAAGACTCTTGAGAGTCCCTTGGACTGCAAGGAGATCAAAGCAGTCAATGCTGAAGGAATCAGTCTTGAATATTCA
Organism: Bos mutus; assembly: GCF_027580195.1. Classification (NCBI taxonomy): domain Eukaryota; kingdom Metazoa; phylum Chordata; class Mammalia; order Artiodactyla; family Bovidae; genus Bos; species Bos mutus. The sequence continues at coordinate 98,297,711 of NC_091624.1, read as the reverse complement.
TTGGAAGGACTGACGCTGAAGCTGAAGTTCCAATACTTTGGTCTCTTGATGCGAAGAGCCACCTCATTAGAAAAGACCCTGATGCTGGAAAAGATAGAAGGCAGGAGGAGAAGGACAAAGGATGAGATGGTTGGATGGCATCACCGACTCAATGGACATGAGTTTGAGCATGCTCCAGGAATTAGTGAAAGACAGGCAAGCCTGGTGTGCTGCAGTCCATGGAGTCACAAAGAGTCAGACATGATTGAGCAACTGAACAACAACAATAACTCATGGCCAATGAAACACAAAGGGAAATCTAATAGGACACTTTGAGGGTATCCTTTGCCAAACTCTGACACAGACAGATGTTGGTACCATTCCTTTTCCTTTATTCCTGCCTTGTAGCTGACAAGTTGTCTGGAATCAAAACAAATATCTTGTGATCATGAGTTGAAAATCTTAATGATGAAATTAAGCTATTATGGTTGAGTTGGAATCTGAAGAGAGCCTAGTTTCTTCACAGGCCTATTGTGATTAACTCGGAGACAATCAACCTTTAGACCTCTTCCTAAATAATATTTATGTTGGTTATGCTTCTATTGACTAGGCTTCTATTGCTTGCAGTTGAAAGTGTCTTACTGGTACAAAAGTTCAAGGAAAACTAGGAAGAAATCATAACAACAGGTTGACAAATAGATACCAGGGCTTTTACCAATGGACATGTCAATATTGAAGAGTACTTAGATTTTGGGAAAGAAGGTGGAAGGCTGGGTCACAGAAGAGGTGAGTTAAAATGAGAAGTGTGTTTGGGAGATTGAGTGTATCAGATACAAGAGATCCGGCCCTGAGTCAGACTTAAATTTTTATAAAATCTATCCAATCATTGCTGTCTTTTTAGTAGCTGAGAAATTATAAAAAATATACATTTCACCTGTGAACATTTTCAGTCCTGATTTCCTGTGACTGAAATTAACTTGGCTCATGGAATAATTTTGCTAGTTCATGGTAAACTCAGGCATGTCCAGTTTATACTCACTCTCTCTTTTGTCCCTATTAAATGATTCAGCATTCACATGTTTCTACAATTCATTTTCCTTCTATAAGGTGATATATGGATTGCCAGAAGACGGACAATGTGCCATGGTGTGAGGGGTGATCTAAATGCCATTCCATGGTTCTGCTCTTCCCTGGCTCTTCCCCGCTCAGATCTAAGTCATCTTGAAATGCATGGGTGGGTCTTTCTCTGTCCTTGTGGCATTAGCTACCTGTAGTATCTATTCCTAGATAACATCTAATGGTTCAGAAAACTCTATCCTCTTGTGATTTTTGAAAGCCCTTTCTTTTTCCACTTCTTTCAGCTATTCACACACTCCCTTTTGAAGGCTGAGAGTTTCAGTTTTCCTTACACTTTGTATGCAAATGGTTCTAACAATTGAAATATTTTGTAATTTTTAAGATTTCATTCTAACAGTTTTCAGAATGTTAATTGTGGGATCTGAAAGTAAATGCATTTAACTTTTAAAATCCTTTTATGGAGAAGGCAACGGCACCCCACTGCAGTACTCTTGCCTGGAAAATCCCATGGACGGAGGAGCCTGGTGGGCTGCAGTCCATGGGGTCGCTAAGAGTCGAACACAACTGAGTGACTTCACTTTCACTTTTCACTTTCATGCATTGGAGAAGGAAATGGCAACCCACTCCAGTGTTCTTGCCTGGAGAATCCCAGGGACGGGGGAGCCTGGTGGGTTGCTGTCTATGGGGTCGCACAGAGTTGGACATGACTGAAGCGACTTAGCAGCAGCAGCAGCATTAAAGCTAATGGTTATGTATTTGCTACTGGTTTAATTCTGTTGACAAGGGAGGGATAACATAAACTGCAAAAACAAATGAGTTAAAATCAACTAGCTTGGCCCATGTACCATGTACCAGGTACTTTGTTACAGGGTGATAAGATGCAGTATCTGACACTAAGTTCCTTACAATCTATTGAGACACTCAAAATACTATAAATAATATAAAGTGAAGAGTGGTTAGAAACAGATTTTATTTGTGATGTTCTTAGCATCGAATATTCTTAAAATGTACTAAAGTGTTGTAGTAAAGTATGTTTATTGTTAATTTAAGGAACTTTTGTCTTGGCACGTAGTATCCAAACTGATGATTATCAGCAGTTAGAGATCATCATAGGAATTGGAGAAAACCCAGTCCATTGCCTCGCTTCCTTTTTTTCATATTTCTTTTGTTCTCTATTTAAAATTGTTGACGATTGACACTTATTGCCACATATTAATGAAAGTTAATGGAGATCTTTGAAAGGAAAACTGACTCTATGGAAAAGCTCACAGGTAAGGGAAACAGAATGTGAATCAAAGGAGATGTAGACGTTAGGAAAAGTAGAATCACATTAAAATTAAACTTAAATAGAAAGTAAAGTAAAATTGAGAGAAAAAATACAACTGTAGAAATAAGAATGACTGAAAAAGAAACTTTGAACACCTGGCTATTCAGGTATTTAAAAACAATATTCTTGAAGAGAAGGTAAGTTATGGCTGGAAGACTAATTGCCACTGAGACTGGAATATGGATCCTGAGCAGTTATGGCTTTTCAGAAAGAGGTGTATTCCCCACAGTTTATTCATCTGTGAAAACCAAGCCCATGTCCCTGCTTCTCTGCAGTGTCTGTCCACCCCTTTTCTATCTGGTTAAGAATATCTTCTGAAAGTACCAGTGTAATGTAGTCTGAAAGTGTAGTCTGAAAGTATCAGCACTGACCCTAGACAAATGGGAAGGGAAGCTCCATGTATTGAGCAGGTCCCTCTCTGGTTTTCCTTTGAGGCAAGGGAGTCCGGAGTTAAAGAGACTTGCCCTGACTTTTAGACCAGTCTCTGAGCAAGCCATTAGAAAGTGAAAGTATCTCAGTCATATCCAACTCTTTGTGACCCCATGGACTGTATCCTGCTGGGCTCCTCTGTCCATGGAATTCTCCAAGCCAGAATACTGGAATGGGTAGCCATTCCCAGATGCCCTAACCTAACAGCCCCCAGCCTATTTTTAAGAGTTGTGGAGCCCACTTTCTACTGTGCCATTTTTATCAGAGAGTAGATCATTTCAGAGCTAAATGAGCACAACATCTCTACCTGAGGCATAAAGAATAGTTACTTGCACAGGTATGAAGAGAGGCATTGAATTTTGTGTAATGGGTCTGACATGGGAAAAGAGGAGAACCTGGAAAGTGCTCTTTAGATATTACCATATTCCTCTGCAGAATTGCAGAGGAGTTCAGTAATTCTGATTTTTAAAAATAATTTTATGTATTTGTTTTTGGCTCCTGGGTCTTCATTGTTTGCATGGGCTTTTCTCTAGTTGCTGAGAGCAAGGGCTACTGTCCAGTTACTGTACTTGGGCTTCTTGTTGCAGTGGCTCCTCTTGTTGCAGAGCTTCTTTAGAGCATGTGGGCTTTGGTAGTTGTTGCTCCCAGGCTCTAGAGTGCTGGCTTAATGGTTGTGGCACGCGGACTTAATTATTTTGTGGCATCTGGGATCTTCCCAGATTGAACTCATGTCTTTGATTTGCGGGATCAAACTAATGTTTCCTGCATTGGCAGGCAGATTCTTTACCACTGAACCAGTAGCAAAGCCCAGTAATTCTCAATTTGAATTTGATCTTGAAGTTCAGATTCTTTGCATCAGTTCCCAACCTTTCTGGCTCCAGGGGCAGGTTTGGTGGAAAACAGTTTTTCCATGGGCTGAGTGGGAGGGAATGGTTTGGGGATAACTCAGTTGCATTACTTTATTTGTTGTGCACTTTATTTCTAATCTGATGTTGCCAGTTATCTGACATGAGGCACCAGTCCATGGCCCGGAGGTTGGGGACCCCTGCTTAAAGAATGATGCTAGTAAGGATCAGAGATTGTGACATCATTCAGGCAGAAATTGTCCAGCCTGGATTGGGTGGGGCAATTTAGAAAATACATATGAGTCTCTCCAGAGATTGGGGGAGGAGTTGGAAGCAAGGACAGACGAGTCAGCAAGCAGAGAAATACTTTCCCCTCTTTTCTTACAACTTCAGCCTAACAACTGCAGCTTCTCTGACGAATGGGTCATAGTTTTTGGAAAAGAGGAAAAAAAAAATAATTAATTTTGAAATTGTGCTGGACTATATCCCATTATTTTGGTATGAACTGCTGCTTTTTAACATAATTTTTAAATGAATCGCTCTCCTTGTACATTTTTTCCCATTTCTTCTTCCATTTGACTGAACATTGCAATAAAAGGAACAGTGTTTTGGACTCGGATAGAAGGACATGTTGAGGATGACAAAATTATGCCGTGAGCCTTGGAACCCCTCCTACCTTTGGATTACTGTTTATGGAAAAAATAAGTATTTCCTTAATTTTGGGCCAGTGTTCTCTATGATTTCTTTGTTGTAGCATCTTATTCTGTTCCCAGTTACCTTCTGACAACATGGCTATATCAAGGACATGACCAAACATATTGATGTCTGAGGAAATTCCAGGCTGCATACTATATTATGCAAAGTAGAGTTTTGTGATATGGAATGATGTTTGCACAAGTTTGAAAACTAAATAACCCTTAATTGGCCCACTAAAATTACATATCCCTTAGTAGTTCAGTAAACTTTGCATTATTACCTAGCAAACCCATGGAAAAAATAATTATTCTCATCTATTAAACATAGGTATAATAGTTTGCTACTGCTAAGTCACTTCAGTTGTGTCCGACTCCGTGTGACCCCATGGACTGCAGCCTACCAGGCTTCTCCGTCCATGGGATTCTCCAGGCAAGAACACTGGAGTGGGTTGCCATTTCCTTCTCCAATAATAGTTTAGACATGAAAAAAAGGAAACCTCTTCTGAGATTTTATTGTAAGAAAATAAGCTGCAGAGCACATTCTGCATTATTTTTGGGTGGTTTGGCTCTTTTTTGATCATTGGTGTGTTCAGTGGGGAGCAATGATTGATTCAATAAAAGAAAAAAAAACAGTATTTTTGTGTTACCTCTCAGAAATTCTTATAATATTTTTATATTTTTTCATCTAGTGAAAAACTTTTAACAATTTCCTGCAGTAAAAGTTTACAAACTACTGTAAATTTTAGAATGAAGAGAGTTTCTTGGAAAAATCAAACTATCATAGTACTAATGTATTCTCTGATTCACCTAAAAACAATGTATGGGGCGTTCAGCTGATCTGTTTTAGATGTATGTTGTTTGGGGGAGGAAATCATTGTGATTAATTCCTTTAAGGTGAGAGTGATGCTGTTATTATTGTTGTTGTACACAAATATTACACCATATGGGAACAAGAATTAGTGAGTTCCTTTTTAACAACAATCTTTATGTTTTTTCTTCCAGTCCTTCAAATATCAATACACAAAAAGAAATAACACTTTATGCAGTAGGTATTTCATCCAAAGTTAAGCAATGTATCATTAACAGATTTATAATAACCCAAATTTCACTGTAATTCAAATTGATTACATTTATTTGTCATATGCCTAAACAGATTAAAGAAAACTCTATTCCATAATTTAGACTGCTTTAATTAATTCCTATAAAACAGTTGCTTTCCTTGCAAAAGGTTATTTTGTCATACTAACATGTACATATTTATGTTGGATTAAAGTTTTCATTTGTCACATAAAAATTTTAAGGTAAGTACCTTATCTTAATCTAAAAACCATACTTTTTGTGGCTTTTGTGTTCATATTTATCAAAAACTCAGAGAAAGAACATAAAGAACTATTAATAATAAAACAGAAGAGAAACAAAGTTCCTCAAAGCTCCCCAGATATTTCTTTTTGGTCTTTAAGATCATATCAGATTTAATGAACTGTAAGTACTGTGTCTTCTCAGTTAAGGTTGGTTTAGCAGTTCTTAGTCAATTTTTATTAGAATCTCATTTTCTCATTCACATATTTTTCATACAAAAATGGAACTCAAATTGAGGCTTGCCTCATTTATTTAGGATTCATATCTGTGATGAAAGGAGATATAAACAGTCAAACAGTTTAAGAGATCAGAAATAGTTAAAATTAGATTGTCACTTGTAACTGACTTATCTAATTCTTCATATTCAGTAACATCTGACATGTGATATATTTTCCTATTTGTGGGCTTCTTATTTCACTTTTTACAATGCTGTTTTTTTTTGTTCCCCCTCCATTGATAGCAACACAATAACAGCAACCGAGATAACAAAAGTGGCTCTTAGAGAGCAAACATATCACAGCTGGCTATGGAATCTCCTGATTATCTGCTATGTGGCTGCTCCTTGATTGTCCACTGCTGATTATTAGCTGTAGGCAGTTGATTATGAAATTAACCCACTTGTACTAGTAGCTTATTCTCAATATTCCCCTTTCTTCAGTCTATTATAAAATTACTGCCATATAGGTTCTTCTCCCATCATTCTACTTAATGCTCCATACTAAGTCAGGCAGTAGACTTTTTTAATATCATGTGGAAAGAATTTCATTTGTTCTTTACCATCATGTTAAATTATTTTACTGTTCCCACCTTCTTAAAATGCTAAATCTGTTTCCCCTTATATGTATGTCATCATTTCTTCTTCTTATGTTTTTCCTTCTTCTTCCTCAGCTTCTTCCCTTCGCTCTACCCTCCTTCCTTCTACTCCTCCTCCTTTTGCCTTGGCTCCTTTTTTCCACTTTTGCTTATATCATTACTCTTTAATATTTTATATTCCAGTCTGGGCTTTTCACACCTGATTTCATCTCTGCATGTTAGTTACCATGTTTTGCTGTTTACCTGTTTAGAATATTATTTCCAACATCGTTCTTCATAGATTTATGAATGTGGTTTTACATGTTTCCAATGCAAAGTTCAGGTCCCAAAATCTTCCCACCTCTAAGAAAGAAACTAAAGCAAGAGACTACAAGGATGGGGTCGAGAGGTTCAGAGTCACCATAAGGGACTCTGACACCAACTTTATTCAATATCTCATATTTATACAGAAAAGCGTGAGAGAGACAAAACAGTTGACATTTTTTCTTGGTTAGCCTGTCACAAGAAATCTTGAGAGCATGGGAATGGCTCCCTGTTATTATTTCTTACACCAGATAACATTTCTCTGCATGAGTTTGCACAGAACTCCAGGTGCCTGCAGTAAATAAGCGCCTAATCTCTGGGGTGGCGGGACAGAGCGCTATGTTTGCAAGCAAACCCTCAAGGACTGAGGCAGCTCCCAGAGCTGTGTCCTTCAGACAAAGGACCCCGTTCTCACGGGCAGCTCCCCGCACAATAGTAAAGGAGGGGGTGAGGGAAGGGACAAATTAAGAGGCTGAGATTAGCATGCTGCCAATGGCACCCCACTCCAGTACTTTTGCCTGGAAAATCCCATGGATGGAGGAGCCTGGTAGGCCAGGCAAGTCTGAACACTGAGTGGGTTTCACTTTCACTTTTCACTTCCATGCATTGGAGAAGGAAATGGCAACCCACTCCAGTGTTCTTGCCTGGAGAATCACAGGGACGGGGGAGCCTGGGGTCATACAGACTCGGACACGACTGAAGTGACTTAGCATAGCATAGCATAGCTGCTGAGACACTTCCGTCATGTCTGACTCTGTGCTACCCCATAGACGGCAGCCCACCAGGCTCTCCCGTCCTTGGTATTCTCCAGGCAAGAACACTGGAGTGGGATGTCATTTCCTTCTCCAATGCATGAAAGTGAAAAGTGAAAGCAAACTTGCTCAGTAGTGTCCGACTCTTCATGACCCCATGGATTGCAGCCCATGGAGCTCCTCCGTCCATGGGATTTTCCAGGCAAGAGTACTGGAGTGGGTCGCCATTTCCTTCACCGATGTAAATGCTGCTGCTGCTGCTGCTGCTGCTGCTGAGTCGCTTCAGTTGCTGAGTCGCTTCAGTCGTGTCCTACTCTGTGCGACCCCATAGACGGCAGCCCACCAGGCACCCCCTTCCCTGGGATTCTCCAGGCAAGAACACTGGAGTGGGTTGCCATTTCTTTCTTCAATGCATGAAAGTGAAAAGTGAAAGTGAAGATGCTCAGTTGTGTCCGACTCTTCACGACCCCATGGACTGCAGCCTACCAGACTCCTCCATTCCATGGGATTTTCCAGGCAAGAGTACTGGAGTGGGTCGCCATTTCCTTCACCGATGTAAATTCTACTATGTATAAAATAGATAACCTACAAGGACCTACTGTATAACACAGGGAACTATACTCAATATTATGTAAAAACCTATAAGGGAAAAGAATCTAAAAAAAGAATTATATATATATATGTGCATCTCTTCATGGGAAATAGATGGGGAAACAGTGGAAACAGTGTCAGACTTTATTTTTCTGGGCTCCAAGATCACTGCAGATGGTGACTGCAGCCATGAAATTAAAAGACGCTTACTCCTTGGAAGGAAAGTTATGACCAACCTAGATAGCATATTAAAAAGCAAAGACATTACTTTGCAAACAAAGGTCCATCTAGTCAAGGCTATGGTTTTTCCTGTGGTCATGTATGGATGTGAGAGTTGGACTGTGAAGAAAGCTGAGTGCCAAAGAATTGATGCTTTTGAACTATGGTGTTGGAGAAGACTCTCTGAGAGTCCCTTGGACTTCAAGGAGGTCAAACCAGTCCATACTAAAGAAGATCAGTCCTGGGTGTTCATTGGAGGAACTGATGCTGAAGCTGAAACTCAAACCTTTAGCCACCTCATGTGAAGAGTTGACTCATTGGAAAAGACCCTGATGCTGGGAGGGATTGGGGGCAGGAGGAGAAGGGGATGACAGAGAATGAGATGGCTGGATGGCATCACAGTCTCGATGGACATGAGTTTGAGTGAACTCCAGGAGCTGGTGATGGACAGGGAGGCCTGGCGTGCTGGGATTCATGGGGTTGCAAAGAGTCAGACACAACTGAGCAACTGAACTGAACTGATGTGCTGTATACCAGAAACTTCCATTATATTGTAAATCAAGTATACTTGAGTAATGCATTTTTAAAAATTGTATTTCCAAATCTCTGTTATACATTTTACTTTGATGGACATTTAAAAAAGTATGTATTTGTTTATTTGGCTGTGGGTCTTAGTTGTGGCATGGGGGCAGGACCTTCAATCTTCATTTTGACATACGTGATATGTTTAGTTCTGGGCATGTAGGATCTACTTCCCTGACCAGGGATTGAACCAGGGCCCTTGCATCAGGAGCATGGAGTCTTGGCCACTGGGTGACCAAAGAAATCCAAACAAGCATTTTAAACTCAACATATCTGAAATGTAATGTATCATCTTGCTCTATCCTTTTCTAAACCAGTGTGTTTTCCTTGTCCCCCAAGCTTGAAACATCACTCTTTTTTTTTTTTTTTTCTCATCCATTCATACCGATTAATCATAAAGCTCAAATGTCTTTATACTCTCCATGTAAGAAGAAATATCTCTTCCTCTCCATGTTTTTTATATACTTGGGTCATGGTTCAAGTCCCCACCATTACTTAAGTGGAGTTCTGTGTCACTCACCCATCATCTTTCTGATTTCGGTTATGTCACTCTCAAATCTATCCTCCGAAATCTTACTGAATGTTTTTCTAATGCAAATGACACCAAATGCATGTGATTTCCATCAGCTGAAGTTTAGATGTAAAAATCTGTTATATTTTTGCTTCTAATTTGATGTTTTTAGAAACTATTCTTACCTTACACTGTTTACTTTGAAGAGCTTGAGGTTTCTCATATATACCATGTTCTCAGTTCCCTCTTTTTTGGATGATTTTTTTTCTAAAGCCTCTTGACATAGATAATTACTCACAGTTTAATATAAAGCTCAGGAATTATTTCCTCTAGAAAAATGTTTCTGACCAGAAGCCTCTACCTCATCAACTTAGAACAGATTAATTAACTCTCCTTTATATTCTTCAATAATGATCTGGGAATAAAGGCAGTCTTTATTCTCTTCCATGTTCCATTTTATTAATATTTATTTTCCTTAACTTACTGCACTTCCTAGGTCCTCCAGTACAATATTAAAAAAAAAAAAATGGTGAAAATGAACACTTGCCTTATTCCCTGATCTTAAGGATAAGGTATTTAGTGTCTTATCATTAAGTGTGATATGAGCTTTAGTTTTGCTATATACCTTGTGTTTTCATATTTCTATTCCTGGGTTATTGAGGATTTTATCACAAATCAGTGTTAGATTTTGTCAAATGTTGTATTTTCTGATGAGATCTTTATTATTCTTCTTTCCATGGCATTCTTTGGCATTGATTTTCCATGATCATCTCCACATAATGTCAGCTCCTTAGGTAGGACCATGGAGCTGGGGTGAGGTAAATTGAGATGGGAGTTGAATTTGAGTGAAAATGGCTTTTCACTAGGATTGAGTAGATTTACTTGAATAAATTCTTCTAAATGTGTTCCTTGTCTTTAGCAAAGGTGATTTAAAAGGCTATTCAAGACAGTTTTGTCAACACTCTTGTTTTGGGGAAACGAGAACTTGTCAAGTTCTTCATACAGCCATTCTGAGAGTCTTTCAGATAGCTAGTTCTTGTGAAATAAAAGGATAGTGTCACCATGTATATCTTTTGATGAAAATTTTATTTTGAATTTTTAAATATTCATAAGAAATTTCCCAAATCATATATAATAGTTCCAGTTACTATAGTTATATTGTAGACAATAAAGTATGTAACATGAAATTGCACCCCCTACATACTTGCATTATAATTAAATGGTCTTATGTTGTATACTGCCTTGATAGTTAGTAGCTGTGTAGTATAGTCCATATCTTTTAAACTTCTTCAACTAAAGTATCATCTATAAATACAAAATAATAGTATCCAATTTATAGAAAATTTTGAGGCTTCAATGAGATGATATGTATATAATGTCTGGTTTAATGGTTTATATTAAACACTCAGTTACTGCTGCTGCTAAGTCACTTCAGTCATGTCCGACTCTGTGCGACCCCACCAGGCTCCCCCCGTCCCTGGGACTTTCCAGGCAAGAACACTGGAGTGGGTTGTCATTTCCTTCTCCAATGCATGAAAGTGAAAAGTGAAAGTGAAGTCGCTCAGTCGTGTCTGACTCTTAGCGACCCCATGGACTGCAGCCTACCAGGCTCCTCCATCCATGAGATTTTCCAGGCAAGAGTACTGGAGTGGGATGCCATTGCCTTCTCCAAACACTCAGTTAATGTTCACTAACTTATTTTTGTTTATATTTATTCTGGTTTATTTTGGGGATATCGTTGTCAGATAACATTGTGAAAATTCACAGTGTACAACCTGATTTTACACATTCATATATTGCAATATGATGGTCACCAGAGCATTGGTTAACATCTCCATCATGTCACATACTTATTATATGTTTTCTTGTGGTGAGAAAATTTAAGATGTAGTCTCTTACCAACTTTAAATGATACAATGCTGTAATGTTAAGTATAACCACAATGCTGATCATTAGACCTCTAGGATTTATTCATCATATAATTGCAAGTGTGTACCCTTTGACTAACATTTTCCCAATTCTCCCGTTCCTCAACCACCGTAACTACCATTCCACTTTCCATTTGCAAATTCAGCTTTTATAGATTCCACAAATAAGTGATGCCATGCAATATTTATCTTTTTCTGTGTAACATTTCACTTAGCATAATACTCTCAGGATCCATCAATATCCTTGCCACTGGCAGGATTTCCTTCTTTCTCATGATGGCCTAATCAATTGTGTTGAATATACCACATCATTTTTATTCATTCATCCTTTGATGGACACTTAGGTTGTTTCCATATCTTGGCTATTTTGAATAATGCTCCAGTAAACATAAAGTGCAGATACATATTTTTTTAATATTCCGTTTTCATTTCCATCAGATATATATTCAAAATAGGATTTCTGGGTAATATGATAGTTCCATTTTTAATTTTTTAAGGCGTCTTCATTCCATCCTCTATAATGGCTGAACCACCATACATTCCCTCCAGCAATACAGAAGGATTCTCTTTTCTCCACATCTTTGCCACAGATTATCCCTAGTGTTCTGATGATAACCATTCTAACAGATGGAGGTGACATCCCATTGTGGTTTTGATTAGTGTTTTCCTGATAATTAGTGGTGAGAAACTTTTCTTGTATATGATGGCAATGTTTGTATCTTCTTTGGAAAAATGTCTCTTCAGTTCCTCTGCCCATTTTTAAAATTGATTAGCTTGTTTGATCTTTTATTATTATTGAGTTTTTAAAAATTCTTTACGTATCTTGGATATTAACCTTTTATCTCTTATGTGGTTTGCAATTTTTTTTTCCCATTCTGTATTTTGCCACTTAATTTTGTTGATTGTTTCTTTGATTATGCAGAACTTTTGAGTTTGATACAGTTCCATTTATTTTTTTTATGTGTTGGTTTTGGTGTCATAACCAGAAAATCTTTGCCAGAGCAATATTAAGAAGATTTCTCCCAATGTTTTATATAGGAGTTTCACATTTTCATGTCTTATGTTTAAGTCTTCAATCTATTTCAATTTGAAATTTGTCAGTACTGTGAGATAGGAGTTTAATTTCATTTTCCTGTTGTGGTTGTCAGTTTTTTCTTAGCCCATTTTTTGAAGAGATTCTCCATTCATCATGGAATATTTTGGCTCTCTTATCAAATACTGATTGATGGCATATACAGGGGTTTAATCCTGGAATTTCTGTTTTGTTCCACTGGTCTAGGTATGCATTTTTATGCCAATACCATAGTTTTTTTATTACTATAGATTTATAGCATGTTTACAAATCAGAAAGTATGATGCCCCCAGCTTTGTTCTTCTTTGTAAGGATTGCTTTGGCTATGTAGGATCTGTTGTGGTTCTATACAAATTTAGGATTCTTTTTTTTTTCGTTTATCTGAAAATACCATTAGAATTTTGATAGAGATTACATTGAATCTGTAGATGACTGTGTGTGGTATGGGCTTTTCACCATATTGATTCCTTTGATCCATGAACACAGGATGTCTTTCCATTGTTTATGTTTTCTTCAGTTTGTTTCATCAAAGTCTTCTCACTCTACAGATTATTCATTTCCTTGGTTCAATTATTCCTTCATTGTTTCTAATGCTATTTTGTTGCTATTTTAATACTTGTCTTTTATAATGCTATTGTGAATGGAATCATTTTATTTTTTTTTAAAATATTTCATCGATAGGATATAGAAGTAGCAACTGATTTATCTATGTTTATTTTACATCCTGCAACTTTACTGGATTTACTGATTAATTCTAAAAGTTTTTTGGTAAAATTTTCAGGATTTTTCTATATATAAGATCATATCATCTTCAAATAAAGACAGTTTTACTTCTTCCTTTAGCATGCCTTTTATTTTATTTTTTAATCATGCCTGATAACTCTTAACTAGAATTTCCAGTACTATGTTAAATATGCGCACTCTGATTTAGTTCCATTTAGAGTAAGAGATTTTAAACTTTCATCACTGAGAATAATGTTCCCTGTAGGTTTGTTGTAAATGACCTTCACTGTGTTGAAGTTTGTTGCTTTGTTTCCCAATTTGTTGGCGATTCTTGTCATGAAAAGATATTGTATTTTTCAAATACTTTTTTTTCTCTACTGAGATGACTGAATGATTTTTATCTTCCATTCTATTCAGGTAGTATAACATTTAAATTAACATGGCTGTGTTGAAGTTTGTTACTACTTTCCCCAGTTTGTTGAAGTTTCTTGCCATGAAAAGATACTGTATTTTTCAAAATACCTTTTTTTCCCTCTACTGAGATGACAGAATGATTTTTATCTTTTATTTTATTCATGTATTAAGAGTACAACACTTACTAGCATTATTATACTGAATTATCCTTGTATCCATGAAATAAACCACATTTGATCATGGTGTATGATCCTTCCAACATTCTTTTGAATTTGGTATACTGATATTTTGTTGAATATTTTTGCATCTGTTATTAATCAAGGATATCAGTCTATAGTTTTCTTGTCATGTCCTCATCTGTCTTTAGATATTAGAGTAATGCTGGCCTGGTAAATTGTGTTTAGAAGTGTTTCCTCTGCTTCCTTTTTCTGGAAGAATTTGAAAAGAATTGATGTTGATCTTCTTTAAATATTTGGTAGAATTCACCAATGGAACCATCTAGTCCTGGAATTTTCTGTGTTGAAAATTTTTCATTCCTGATTCATTCACCTTATTCTTTGTTGTTTCTTCATGATTCAGTCTTAATAAATTGTATGTTTCCAGAAATTTATCCATTTTTTTCCTAGGTTATCCAAATCTTGGCATATTATTGTTCATAGTATACGCTTATGATCTATGTTTTTCTATGATATCAGTTGTAATATCTCTCTTTCATTTCTGATTTTTTGCTTTTATTTTTCTTAGTTTAGATAAAGATTTGTCATTTTGTTAATTTTTTCCAAAAAAAAGCAGTTCGTTCTTTTGCTATATTTTTTCTGTTGTTTGGTGTCTGTTTCATGGTTTCCTTTATGATTTTTATTATTTTCTTCTTTCCTTCCTAACCTTGGGCATAGTTTGCTCCTCTTTGTAGTACTTTAAGATGGAAAATTCACTTATTTATTTGATATTTTCTTTTTTCTTAATACATGCATTTATCAGTATAAACTTCCCTTCTAAGAACTGCTTTGAAACATCTCATAGGTTTTGTTCTGTTGCGCTTCCATTTTTATTTGTTTGGAGATTGTGAATATTGCTGCAGTGAACATGGAAGTGCAGATATCACTTTGAGGTGCTGATTTCATTTCCTTTGGTTTGAAATTTCTGTATCATTAGTAGTTTTGTTTTTAACTTTTTGAGGACTCACTATATTCTTTCCCACAATGACTGTACCAGTTAGTATTCCAGTGAAATTGTTTCATTTGGGTTCTTTTAATTAGTTGGAATCTTGTTAATGATTATAAGTCATGTGCTCATATAGGACAACAAATAATCATTCCTTCAGAATTTTCAAAATTCTGGAACATAAAAGACTACTGTTCTGACTCTCTTTATAGTGGTTTTATTTTATATAATGCTTTTCTTGTGTTCTTTTTTGAATCCTCTAAACATCTTAATTTATCGGCATGTGATTATTTTTTTCCTCTGCTTTCTATCATTTATTATTTCAACCATAGATTTAAAAATACATAGAAGATCAAATACTTATTAGATAATATTTAATATACCTTACATTTTTCTGTGGCTTTTTTCATATTTGAAAAATCTTTTAAAATAAAGTTCAGTGCATATGACTGAGGGCCATCCTTTGTCCTCTCTGACTACTTCCCTCCACTCTTTTTGTAACACTGTCCTGAAGTTTATATACTCCATACATTTGTATAATATGTATGTGTTTATATGGGCTTTCCTGGTGGCTCAGCTGGTAAAGAATCTGCATGCAGTGCAGGAGACCTGGGTTCGATCCCTGGGTTGGGAAGATCCTCTGGAGAAAGGAAAGGCTACCCACTCCAGTATTCTGGCCTGGAGAATCCCATGGACTGTGAGTTCATGGGATCACAACAAGTTGGACACAACTGAGCAACTTCACTATGTTTATATATATATATGTATATATATATATATGTGTATTTATATATATATATATGTATATATATATATGACTGTTCTCACTCATATATGTTATCATACAAGTTTGTTTTAGGGAGTTTTAAATGCTGTATATTTTAGTGTGTCTCATGCTATGAGGGTCTTGCCCCATAAGTAAACCTGTTAAGTGAAGTCGCTCAGTCGTGTCTGACTCTTTGCGACCCCATGGACACCAGGCTCCTCTGTCCATGGGATTTTCTAGGCAAAAGTACTGGAGTGGGCTGCCATTTCCTTTTCCAGGGAATCTTCCCGACCCAGGATCGAACCCAGGTCTCCCGCACTGTAGACAGACAAACCTATTAAAGCATTGCTCAAATCGGTCTCATTGTGTGCAACTGGCCCTTCAAGGTCATATCTTTTTAAAAATTTAGATTAGCCTCAAATCCTCTTATATCACCATAGCAAATAATTTAATTGTGACCAATAAGGCAGGAGAATTTGGGGGTGATCTCCTAGAAAATATTTTTATCTACTAAGAAAAACATGAAAACAGTCTCTTGTAGATTTTGCCAAATCTGTCATCTTTCATGGAATTTACATAATCAAACTGCTTAGCTTCCTTTAAATTTAAATAAAGGATTTTTAAATTATTGTTATGATTTGGGGAGTCTTTATGGACAGAATAACTACTAAGAGATTATACAATTTTATTCATTCAATATCTCTGTAGTATTTATATGATAAATGTTCTCATACCCATCTATCTGTTTATCTATCCATCCATCCATGGCATTGATTTAAGTGATTGTAAAGAAGGCAGGTTCAAAATTGGTGGAGTGATCACGCAGGCTAAAAACTCAGGATTTGAAATAAAGACAGTCTGTAGACCTGAGGCTGAATTTTTTCTTTGGGAAATCTCAGTTTTTGTTCTAAAGGCCTTTCAAGTGATTGTATGAAGCCCACCTGCTTTATCAAGGAGACCCTACTTAAATTCAACTGACTGTGGATATTAACCACAGCTACAAAATTTATTTACAGAAGCACTGAGATTAGTGTTCACATGTAAAACTAACAGTCACATTTTGCATAAAAGCTATGGCATGGGAACAGTTTAGGATTTAAAGAGTGTTGTATTAACAATTTCAGAATGTACTCACTCACCTTTGAAATCAGTGTACTGTAATTACTGTGAAATACAGTCTTAAAAACACAGTGAAGGATATAGGGCCCCACATTACCTTAGAAATACCTAAATTATCTACCTTCCTGAGCCCAATCTAGAGAATGAAAAAACATAAAAAGGTTATATATGTATAACCTTAATTCTCTTTAAGAAATAATAAAATTTTAAAACAGAGTTTCAAGGGTCACATAAAAATATTGTTTGCATAGTAAATGCAAGATATCTTCTAGAGTTAAAAATTACAGTACTAGTTTCTCACAGCTGACTATCACGTTATTATAGTAAGATATGAGTAAATAATTACACAATTATGAGGATAGTAATAAAACAAAAAGAAAAAAAAAAGTGTATAACAGCCTTGTGCATCAATGGAAACTGCCAAGATAAGGCAAATCTGGAAAAATGCTTTCCTTGGTAGACAATGTTGATGCAAAAAATAAACAGTCAATAATGGGAATAGAAAAGTGCTTTGTTTGAGCTACACTGAGGCCTATAGCCTGGGGGAGACAGATTCAAGAAGCACTTGAATTGTATCCCACTGGGCTACAGAATGGGAGAGACTTATATAGGCAGAAACCACCTAGTTACATAAATTGTTTGTCAAGAATTAGGATTGGAGCTGGTAAGAAGTAGGGATGGTCATTAAGAAAGGTTTGGTTGATGATCGAAATGGTTGTATAGTTACAGTGGGAGACTCTGAGACCATAAAGTTGCAGTTGGCAGCTGGTAGCAGATCTTGTTTTTAAAATGGCTGGTGTCGTCCTTAAGTTTGTTAAAGTTCAGAAAGGTCAGGTTCTTACTGATGCAGGAATGTATCTGAAACTACATATGCAGTGGCCACTGAACTCTATTTTGGGTCCTTGAAACAGTTACTCCATTTTAATTTTTTAAGTGCATTATTTTCTTTAATGGTCAAAGCAGTTGTACAATGCATGTTTAGCAGGCCACAAGAAAGGCTGTTCTAGTTAGCATAAATTCAAGTCAAACTAATACAGAACGACTTGCTCATATCTCATTATGTGAAAAATTTTTTGATCAGCAGCATGTGTAAGGGTGGTAGCATTGTAATTACAGAGAAATACTTATGGATTATTTGGATGTATTGAGAAAACAAAGGAAACAATACTTTGATGGAAGGCAATCATGTTAATAATATTTGCTAGAATTGGTGATGCTCTCAGAAATTAATGAGAGGTGATCTCCCTGAGGTCAATAGAGTCTGAAAATCACTAACTCCAAGATTCTGCTTTAAGTCATGTATACAACTGGTATAAATCTCCACTTGTGTAACAGAACATTTGTAAGAAATTGTATTTTTGTACTCTGCTGCTCCTGTCTTGTTCTTATAGGTACAGTGGATTCTTTCTTCACTAGGACAGACATGCTGTTAAAGATTTTATTTGCATTTAATGCTTGGCCAGAAATAGTCTAAGCTCTGCATTTCGTGTAGGAGGCAGGATTATCAAGTCTTGGTCAGTGTTGTGCTGGTATGAAAAAGAGAAAATAAAGAAGAAAAAAGCAACAAAGGAGAAAAAAAAGAGATGGTAAAAAATGGGTTTAGAGTAAGGAGGGAATGAGAGAAACAGAGCTGAGGTGGGGGAGGGATACACATTAATATAAAGAAGTAATAATTTATGAAAGAGCTTTTCATCTTTAATTCTGATCATTTGTCTCTATTTTATGAATAGAGATTCAGTCTTAAATATTTAGCAGTTAAATGCATTGGCTGATAATAATGTAACAAATAAATCTAAGAGCTGGATAAATTTCAAAAGCTATACTTATCACCATTTATAGACTCAACTCTGCAAAAAGTTTAAAAACACTTCCAACTCTTTACTGATGTTATGTTTGGTGGTGTCGTGGTAGGTTTGTCTTATTATTGTTACATTGAGTTAAGGTTATACTTTCCAGGATTTTATAAAGTTCCTAATTTGAGCATCAGTTTTTAGTTCAGTTCTGTTGCTCAGTTGTTATTTTAAAATTAGGGCATGTTGAAGTAGCAAAAGGATTTCTGTCAGAATTAACATTAATGCTGTTTAAATATCAATTCCTAAACAAATTATGATTTAAGTTAAATATACTTGTATTTTATTTATTTTTGATTTATAAGAGTCTAAAAGATTATCATTTCTCTTTAGATCCATGTTTCATTCCTTCTATAATATATACAAAGAAATTACCGTACTGACCGTATTGGAGTCAGAATGTCTTTGCTTTCTTTCCTTATTCCAGCATTGTCACAATGGAAACATAGGAACAAAGTGGAGACAGGAATTAACAGATGTATGTAAACTAACTTACTGATATTTTGCATTTGAATAATATAAATATGTATTTTTTACAACTGGCTGGACAAAAAGAATTTGCTAGGTAACCAGAAAGAGTCAAGCATTCAATAACTTGTTAGGGTGATACAATATAGAAAATATAAGACCTGATTTGTTAGAGTAGAGCAATGTAAATCTGCTGTACCCTAACTTGCTTTTATATCTTTAGGTGGTCAATTCACTGTAATACATGATCCACCCAGACCACCCTACTGTCATTCTATAGAGAACAATGAGTTGAACATGGAATTCAAGTGAAACATTGTCTCTCCTATCCCTGCAGTTCAATTTGATGAAGACATACATTTTCTTAATGGCTCACCAAACAAAACTCTACAATGTTAAAATGACATATTATAGAAAATTTTGTGAAATATTAATGTGGGAAAGAGTGAAATTCATTCTGACCGCTAGCCCTAGAAAGATGCAACAGAGAAGTTAGCATTTGAGTAATTCTTAAAAACAACTAAAATTTGTATGTTTATCTTACTCTTTAAGATCAGAATAGTAATACAATCTTTCACCAAATGATGTGTTGTTTATATTTCAGATAAAACAAACACAATAGCACAAAATGTTTCTATTAGACCATATACAGAAGAATGAAGGGGAGGTAGAGGTGGGTAATGGAAGTACAACCCACAGCAAATTCACATCAACCACCACACATGACATTAGAATCAGAGAAATCTTCAGACTTTGACAAGGCTTCAGTGGTCCACTCATAATTTAAAAATTATTTTGATGGCTTTTGGAAAACTATTAAATATATAAATTTGAATTTCACCGGTAAACTAACAAAAGCAATTGTGCAGATTTACTAACCCTGGGCGTATTAAGTCCAACCCAGTTGAGTTGTATCTGTACAGTTCCAAGATATATACATGTACATCTTACAAGCTGCTGTACAAGCAACAACTGAATACTTTATTACACCTCCCTAATGAGTTGTTCCCTTTACTGCTTCATTAATATAATTGGAACCAGGACTTGTTTAGCCCTAGCCATGAGATTTCAAAGGGACTGATTATCCTGTGACCCCCTTGGAACAGCACTTAAAAGCAGAAAAGGGATGTGCTTGAAAAACACAACTACTGACGCAGTTGAAATTCCTCACAAATGAGAAAATTAAAATTTGACACTAATAAGGTGATTGCTGAAGCCCTACTTTTTAAAATTAGTATCCCATTCTTTTCCTGCTTTGTTTCTTTTAATTCAATCTAAAAAGTTATGGGAAGTAGACCTAATGGATAAAGCATGGCATAATATGTAAAGTGGGAGAAGGACATTTTATTAAAAGTTTGTACTTCAAATCAAATTTCTATACATAAATATATAGACTATAAATATATCAACCTTGATTTGGAGTCTGACTTGTTTTAAATAAGTGTATAATAGACAATGCTTAACAGTCAGTAGGTGATTCTGGAAAGTGATACAAAATAGTATGTTAATTCAAATCCTTTACTGTTAGTCATCATTATTTTAAATTTTTAAAAATATTTGTTGATGGCATTGGGCAAGGAGCCACAGCAGCAGCTTCAATCTCTGTTTCTTTCGTTCATATTTCTCTATTTTGTGTTCCTCTAAAATATCTTTAAAGATATGTGTACATATTATGTATATATATATGTACATAAAAGAATATAAATTGCAAATTTCACAAAGTTATGAGTACTATAGTAAGCAAGTAAACTCAATGGGTATGATCTCTATTAATGGCTTTTTCCCCCTATTATTTTAGCAGTTTGGCAGTATTCTATGCCAACAATAGTATCATTATTTTTAATATATATAAAGTTCTCTGAACTTTGAGTTTTTCAATGTGTTAATATTGGAAATTACAGATATAAGAGTCTCATTGTGTCTTACTTTCTTTATAGTATTCCTTTACACACACACACACACGTGCTCTTGTTTATTTCATCAGTTTTCCATCAATGGACATTTCAGATGTTTCCAATCTTTGGCTCTTAGTATTAGAATCAGTATTACTTAAATGTGTCATATCAAGCTAGTGTATAAGGAAGATAATTTCACATTTTTCACTTTGTTAAACGTCCAACATGCTGTCCTGGGTCTTTACTCTCCACGGATTATCTCATTGCAGGGAATAAGTAAAGAAGTTCTTCAGACTGGCAAAGGAAAGGAAATAAAAATGGCTTTAAGTACAACAAAATAAAAATATGTAATTATATTCATATGAGAAAAAAATAATTACTAAATTTGTCAATTTAAGGGTGTATGTCCCCAAATATTCTGCCTTTGCTTCTGTCAATCTTGCTGTGGGGCTGAATTCTGCCCCGGCCCCAAGTTCATATGTGGAAATCCTAACCCCCAGTATTACAGTATTTAGAGATGGAACTTTTGGGAGGCAATTGGGTTTTGATGAAATTATGAGGGTGGAGTCCTCATGATGGGATTGGTGCTTTTATATGGAGAGATACAAGTGACCAACCACCCTTTCTCTTTCCCTCCCTTTCTCTCTCCATCTGTCCTCTCTGTTCCTTCTTCCTCCTCTAAACCTCTCTTTTTCTTGGCCTCTCTCTATCGTGTAAAGCACAGTGAGGAGGTAGCTATCTGCTAGCTAGGAAGAGAACTCTCACCAGAAACTAACCATGCATGTGGCATCCTGATCTCAGGCTTCCAGCCACCAGAACTGTTAGAATATGAGCTTCTGCTCGCAGCCAAAGCTGACTAGGACAGAAGACTGCCTCCCCTACTTTCCCTGTAAATCCCATCTTCTTTTCTCAGTCAGGCACTCAGTTATGGTCATAGACCTGGCTCTTTTTGTAACATTAATTTTCCTTCTCTGCTGGATCATTCTAATCAGAACACAAATTTAGAAAAGCACTCATTGACCTCAAATCACTTTTGGCCTCTGCCCCATTCTCTGCTATTATATCCATGTATTGAAAGCAAAACTCACTGAAAGACTAATCTGTATTTGCCAGTTCCACCTCCATTTTCAGCTCAGCCCACTCTAATCAGGAATTTATCTCTGTCTCTAGATGGAAATAGATCATGACAAGTCAGCAGTAACCCCCACAATTGAAATGGACTGATCTTTTTCAACTCCTCCTATAATGTTGAGAGACAGTTGATCACTCCCTGTGTTAAAACAAAGAGACAAAAATCTTTTCTTACCTCAGCTATTAGGATATCATATTCTCATGTTTGTTCCTTAACTTTTGGCACTCCTCAATCTCTTTTTCTGGATTCTATTATTTCCTTTCCTTCAAAATGTTGGAGAGTTCCAAACATCTTCCCATGAGATTTTTATCGTCTTAGGTATGTGTCTTCACTGGATGTTCCCATCTAGCTCTACTACTTTAAATATTTCTCCCTTAAATGAATGAAATATTCATATATCAAGCCATTTATTATACATCATCATGTGGATCTATAATAAGCATTTAAAGTTACCGTGCATAAAATTGAACTCTTGTTTCTCCCTATGAAGCCCATTCAGTAAGTGGAGCCATAAATTTTTCTAGAAAGATTATTGGTACTATTTTAATTCCTCTCCTGCTCTCATAAACTGTATCAGCTATTATCATATTAGTTCTGCAGAGCATTAATAATATATTCCAAAACCTACCACACCTCACCTGTTACTACTATCCCATCCTAAAGCAAAATGTCTGTTATTCTAGAATAAATCAAAAACCTTCTAATCCATCCTCTTGCTTTCCCTCACAGCTTCCTTTGATCTGTTCTCTACAGGTTGGAGAGGATCCACTTAAAATCACTATCAAAGTCATCCAAAATGTTTTTGTTGTGTTAAAAATGCAATACTTATCATGGCCTCTTACATTACTAGTCCCAATATGGCCTAATCCATGGGTAATATGTCTAATTTCATCTCCTATTATTGAATGCCTTTCTTTATGATGTCCAGCACACTGAACTGCTTGTCATTTTTGAAGTCTAGTTTATTCCATCCCCATGACATTCTGTTCCCTTCAAACTAGAAATTAACTCCTTCCTGACTTCAGTATTCTGGCCTGGAGAATTCCATGGACTGTATATAGTGTGTGGGGTCACAAACAATCTGACAAGACTGAGCTACTTTTACTTTCACCTTCAACTTTTGATTTCATTTGTATAACTGCTTGGAAATCTTCTCTTCAAAAAGTATTTTTTTCTCTCATCATTTTATCTCAAGCAGTACTTTCAGGCTTTTTAATTATCTTATCTTGCTTTTCAATTCTTCATATAACTATACATATTATAGTTTTGTATATATAAAATACTTCCTTCCACCTCTTTCTCATGCATCTCCAACATTTAACTAAGATTCATAAGACCATGACTTTTATCAGTTATTTTACTCATAAACGAAGGTTTACATATTGTATTCTTTGATAAATATTGCAGAATTTCTTTATTTACAGGTTGAAGCCATTTTATTTCCTATGTATGTAAGACTAAGCCTCATGTTATGGATTATTTGTTCTTTGTAGATTTATGTGTCTCAATCTACTTGGTCTCTGTCTCCTGCTGTGTGTGGCCACTGATGTCACTGTTCAGTTTGTTGTTGCTTTTGGTATTAAACTTGTTTTTTAAAATTTGGAATCCTAGGAGTGGCCTCTTGGCCTAAACTGCTTAGTGGTCCATCAGCAAGTGATCAGAGTTTATGGCCCAGCAGTTTGAGCAAATTAGTGTTTATGCTTTTCTGTGGCATCTATGTATGAATGGGGAGATCACTGATTTAGGGCAGTTTTCATGTCCTTAGTTAGCTAGGGTTGTACAGACATTTTGAACTGTCTCTGAGTATATGTAGACAGTACCATAGACATACAGAGGGCTTATCAGCCTGGGACAGGACGTTTTATTAATAAGTGTGTCTCTATTTTCTCATTCTTTGCTGAAGACTTGACTAGATATAGATGGGCAATGGGCATGTGGTCCTCAATATAAAGAAGCACAATTCCATGAATCACAACGTGGAGAAGAGTCAGTCAGTAAAAGGAATTGGTATATGACTGAGAGAAAGCTTTATATTTGTTCACTCTCTTGTGTTTTTTGCTTCACTTGTACCATGCCCTAGCCTTTTCTAATACATTTGCAGCATGATTTTGGCAAGTTTTTAATATTTCCAACCTGAAAGGAAAACAAAGACAATATTTTCCACTGTATTAAAATTGATATATCATGCTTTCTATTATGTATTTATGTTGTATGTGGAGATATTTTTACATATATATATATTAATTTTGGGAAACAGTGTAGCTAGAAAAGTTAAACTAGCGATGTTCTCATGTAAGATAGTTGCAATTGTAATTAAATATAATCCCCGTGTTCTGTATAAGGATATTAAACTTGGCTACAGAACTATGTCTTACTTTATTTGGAAATATCTGGGACTGATTGATTTATTTTTTTAAATTTTTGTAGAAGTATAGTTGATTTGGGGCTTCCCAGGTGGCACTAGTGGTAAAGAACCCACCTGCCAATGCAGGAGACATAGGAGACAGAAGAGACTTGAGTTTGATACCTGGGTCAGGAAAAGCCTCTGGAGGAGGGCATGACAACCCAATCCAGTACGCTTGCCTGGAGAGAATCTCATGGACAGAGGAGCCTATTGGGCTACAGTCCATGGGGTCACAAAGAATCAGATGCAATGGAACCAACTTAGTATGCACACACAATAGTTGACTTAGGATATTTTGTGTTTCATTTGTACCACATAGTGAATCAGTACTTTTATAGATTATATTCCATTTCAGTTTGTTACAAGGTAATGACTCTACTTCCTTGTGTTCTAAAAACATACTGTGACTTATCTGTTTTATACATAGTAATATGCATTACTTAATCCTATACCCCTGTCTTGCCCTGTCTCCTTCCTTGACCCACTGGTGACTACTAGTTTGTTACCAATATCTGAGTCTGTTTCGGTTTTGGTATATGTATGTAATATATGTATATATGTATGTATGTATGTATATATAATCAGTTCAGTTCAGTTGCTCAGTCATGTTCTACTCATTGCGACCCCATGAATTGCAGAACACCAGGCCTCCCTGTCCATCACCAACTCCCAGAGTTCACTCAGACTCATGTCCATCGAGTCAGTGATGCCATCCAGCCATCTCATCCTCTGTCGCCCCCTTCTCTTCCTGCCCACAATCCCTCCCAGCATCAGGGTCTTTTCCAACGAGTCAACTCTTCGCATGAGGTGGCCAAAGGTTCGGAGTTTCAGCCTTAGCATCATTCCTTCCAAAGAAATTCCAGGGCTGATCTCCTTCAGAATGGACTGGTTAGATCTCCTTGCAGTCCAAGGGATTCTCAAGAGTCTTTTCCAACATCACAGTTCAAAAGCATCAATTCTTCGGTACTCAGCTTTCTTCACAGTTCAACTCTCACATCCATACATGACCACTGGAAAAACCATAGCCTTGACTAGATGGACCTTTGTTGGCAAAGTAATATCTCTGCTATTCAATATGCTATCTAGGTTGGTCATAACTTTCCTTCCAAGGAGTAAGCGTGTTTTAATTTCATGCCTGCAGTCACCATCTGCAGTGGTTTTGGAGCCCCACAAAATAAAGTCTGACACTGTTTCCACTGTTTCCCCATCTATTTCCCATAAAGTGATGGGACCAGATGCTATGATCTTTGTTTTCTGAATCTGCTGGATCATCAAAAAAGCAAGAGAGTTCCAGAAAAACATCTATTTCTGTTTTATTGACTATGCTAAAGCCTTTCACTGTGTGGATCACAATAAACTGTGGAAAATTCTGAAAGAAATGGGAATACCAGACCACCTGACCTGCCTCTTGAGAAACCTATATGCAGGTCAGGAAGCAACAGTTAGAACTGGACATGGAACAACAGACTGCTTCCAAATAGGAAAAGGAGTATGTCAAGGCTGTATATTGTCACTCTGCTTATTTAACTTCTATGCAGAGTACATCATGAGAAACGCTGGGCTGGAAGAAGTACAAGCTGGAATCAAGATTGCCAGGAGAAATATCAATCACCTCAGATATATATATATATATACATACACACACACATATATATATACATATACATATATATATATATATATACACATATATATATACATACACAGATACACATACACATATATACGTATATATGTATACACACACACACATATATATATATACACATATATACACTGATACACACATACACACACACATATATATATGTGGAGAGTTCTGACAAAATGTGGTCCACTGAAAAAGGAAATGGCAAACCACTTCAGTATTCGTGTCTTGAGAACCCCATGAACAGTATGGAAAGGCAAAAAGTAGGACACTGAAAGATAAACTTCTCAGGTTGGTAGGTGCCCAATATGTTACTGGAGATCAGAGAAGAAATAACTCCAGAAAGAATGAAGAGATGGAGCCAAAGCAACAGCAACACCCAGTTGTGGATATGACTGGTGATAGAAGCAAAGTCTGATGAGGTAAAGAGCAATATTGCATAGGAATCTGAAACGTTAGGTCCATGAATCAAGGCAAATTGGAAGTGGTCAAACAAGAGATGGCAAGAGTGAACATTGACATTTTAGGGATCAGCAAATAAAATGGACTGGAATGGGTGAATTTAACTCAGATGATCATTATATCTACTACTGTGGGCAGGAATCACTTAGAAGAAATGGAGTAGCCCTCATAGTCAACAAGAGTCTGAAATGCAGTACTTGGATGCAATCTCAAAAATGACAAAATGGTCTCTGTTTGTTTCCAAGGCAAACCATTCAACATCACAGTAATCCAAGTCTATGCCCTGGCCACTAATGCTGAAGAAGCTGAAGTTGAACGGTTCTATGAAGACCTACAAGATCTTCTAGAACTAACACCCATAAAAGATGTCCTTTTCATTATAGGGGACTGGAATGCAAAAGTAGGAAGTCAAGAAACACCTAGAGTAACAGGCAAATTTGGCCTTGAAGTACAGAATGAAGCAGGGCAAAGGCTAATAGAGTTTCACCAAGAGCAAACATCCTCTTCCAACAACACAAGAGAAGACTACACATGGACATCACCAGATGGTCAATACCAAAATCAGATTGATTATATTCTTTGCAGCCACAGATGGAGAAGCTTTATACAGTCAGCAAAAACAAGACCAGGAGCTGACGATGGCTTAGATCATGAACTCCTTATTGCCAAATTCAGACTTAAATTGAAGAAAAGAGAAAACCACTACCATTCAGATATGACCTAAATCAAACCTGTTATGATTATACAGTGGAAGTGACAAATAGATTCAAGGGATTAGATCTGATAGAGTGTCTGATGAACTATGGATGGAGGTTTGTGACATTGTACAGGAGACAGGGATCAAGACCATCCCCATGGAAAAGAAATGCAAAAAAGCAAAATGGCTATATGCGGAGGCCTTACAAATAGTTGTGAAAAGAAGAAACCTGAAAGACAGAGGAGAAAAGCAAAGATATACTCATTTGAATGCAGAGTTCCAAAGAATAGCAAGGAGAGATAAGAAAGCGTTCCTCAGTGATCAGTGCAAAGAAATTGCACAATTGCACTCATCTCACATGCTAGTAAGGTAATGTTCAAATTTCTCCAAGCCAGGCTTCAACAGTATATGAACCATGAACTTCCAGATGTTCAAACTTGTTTTAGAAAAGGCAGAGGAACCATATATCGAATCACCAACATGTGTTGCTGTTGCTGCTGCTGCTGCTGCTAAGTCGCTTCAGTCGTGTCCGACTCTGTGCAACCCCATAGACAGCAGCCCGCCAGGCTCCTTGCCATGTCCTTATCCAATGCATGAAAGTGAAAAGTGAAAGTGAAGTTGCTCAGTTGTGTCCGACTCTTTGCAACCCCATGGACTGCAGCCTACCAGGCTCCTCCATCTGTGGGATTTTCCAGGCAAGAGTACTGGAGTAGGGTGCCATCACCTTCTCCAGCCAACATCTGTTGGATCATTGAAAATGCAACAGAGACAGAAAAACATCTACTTCTGCTTTATTGACTATATGCCAAAGCCTTTGACTGTGTGGATCACCACAAACTGTGGAAAATTTCTTAAAGAGATGGTAATACCAGACCACCTGACCTGCCTCTTGAGAAATCTCTATGCAGGTCAAGAGACAAAGTTAGAACTGGACATGAAACAACAGACTGGTTCCAAATTGGGAAAGGAGTATGTCAAGGCTGTATATTGTCACCCGGCTTATTTAACTTATATGCAGAGTATATCATGAGAAACACTGGGCTGGATGAAGCATAAGCTAGAATCAAGATTGCCAGGAGAAATATCAATAACCTCAGATAGGCAGATGACACCACCCTTATGGGAGAAAGTGAAGAGGAACTAAAAAGCCTCTTGATGAAAGTGAGAGGAGAGTGGAAAAGTTGGCTTAAAGCTCAACATTGAGAAAACTAAGATCATGGCACCTGATCCTATCACTTCATGGCAAATAGATGGGGAAACAGTAGAAGCAGTGAAAGACTTTATCTTTTGGGGGCTCCAAAATCACTGCAGATATGTGAATGCAGCCATGAAATTAAAAGATGCTTACTCCTTGGAAGAAAAGTTATGACCACCCTAAACAGCATATTATGAAGCAGAGACATTAGTCTGCCAACAAAGGTCTGTCTAGTCAAGGCTATGGTTTTTCCAGTGGTCATACATGGATGTGAGAGTTGAACTATAAAGAAAGCTGAGTGCTGAAGAATTGATGTTTTTGACCTGTGGTGTTGGAGAAGACTCTTGAGAGTCCCTTGGACTGCATGGAGATCCAACTGGTCCATCCTAAAGGAAATCAGTCTTGAATATTCATTGGAAGGACTGATGCTAAAGCTGAAACTCTAATACTTTGGCCACCTGGTGTGAAGAACTGACTCATTTGAAAAGACCCTGATTCTGGGAAAGATTGTAGGTGGGAGGAGAAAGGGACGACAGAGGATGAGATGGTTGAATGGCATCACTGGCTCAATGGACATGAGTTTGAGTAAACTCTGGGAGTTGGTGATGGACAGGGAGGCCTGGCGTGCTGCAACTGGGGTCTGAGCCCATGTTTTTGGACCAGAAACACAGGGTCAGCTCTGACCTGCCTCAGTTTTCTTTAAGTGTGTACCTTCTCCTTCTCTCAGCACCAGGACCTTTGCCCCAGAGGGGAGAAGTGCTGACGCTAGAAGGTCCTGTTAAGGCTATTGGATCATGGTGGGACATGACCTACACTGGATTGGCTGCAGATAGAAATCTGAGCTCCTTCTGATGCACTACCTTTATAGGTGTCAGCAGTTGCTGTTCTCATCTTGCTCAGAATTAACCTTGGGTTCAAATCCCCTCACAACTGATTACTGCCATCAGCCTCTGTTGCCCCAGCCCTGTTGTAGAGCCACACTGCAAGGCAGGCAAGGCCCGTATTGACTCTTTACATGTATCTGAGTATGCACTGTGGTGGTTAGACACCATCATTATCCTGGGCTCCTTCTGTTGTGCTGCCTCAGTATGTACTAGCAGTGGCCAACGATGACCCACCCAGGCCGGCCTCTCTGGCCCAGAATCCTACTCTCTCACTAGTTGTGGCAGCCCTAGATCCAGTGTGACATGGAGTAAATACGGTTGGAGTGTTTGCTTGTCTAGGCTGGGTCATGGGATTGATGGTCATGGAAAACCAGACAGCCCCTGGAGCAGTCCTCAGTCTCCCACCTCCACACTGCCTTGGGCGCAAGTCAGCATGTATGTGCTCCTCAGGAGCAGAGTCTAGGATTTCCATAGCCCTCCTGTCACTCCTACCAGCCCCCCAACCACTCAAGCAGGTTCATCTTCCCTTTGTAAGCCCTAGAACAGGGGCATTCAGTGTGTCAATTGAACCACTGTCTCCACAGTGTGAATTACTGCTTCTGTAATCTCTCTTCCCTTCTGAGTCCCCTCCCTCGGGACACAGATCCCAACCTGGATGGCTTATTTTCTCTTTCTACCCAATTCTGTGTCTGTCTTTGCTTAAAGCCTTGAGTGTACAAGTCTTTCTGCCAGTTTCCAGGTAGTTTTCAGTGAGGATTTTTCCACACATGGATGTATTTTTGACGTGTTCATGAAGTGAGGTGAGTTTCATGTTCTTTTTCTCTGCCATATTGATTGATCTCTCCAGTTTATAACTATTTGCAAGCAATTTGTATTATAAATAGACATCCTACAATGTTAGTGCTTCCATTTGATAAAATAGAGTAACAAAAGTATAGGAAATATAACACAACTTTAAATTAGCATTTTTATATCCCTGTTAAAATATAAAATAAATATAGGCTCAATGAATTATACATTTACAATATTGAATTTTTACTGTGAAATCTTTTAAATGTGCTTCAAACTATGTCTTGTGCCTACGTACATGCTCAGTTGTGACTGACTGTGACCCGGCAGACTGTAGCCCGCCTCTCTCTGTTGTGCTGAAACCAAATATAAACACATAAAATGTGCTAAGTCCGTTGCTAATAACACTGCACTATTATAATGAATATTGCAATAGCCGTTCTTTTACAAAAAGTTTTCCGACCTAAGTTTTGTTAAAAATAATATAATCACACATTTTATACTTGTAAATAACAAAATATATCCTGAAATACGATTGCTATTTGGTATTTTAATGTGTCCACTTGCTCTCATAAATAACATTCATGTTATCAATTCTAATAAAAAGTCACTAGAGACACTTCAGCTTTTTATTTACTGTATTCAGTTTCAGCATAATAAAAACTGCCCAAGATGTCTTTGAATAGAAAATAAATCACCTTATGCATAACAGATCAATAAAATATCAGACTTTTTCCCTTGGATTTTGTAGCCAATAGCATGTGGCTCTATTTCTGGGCTTAGTTTTCTAAATAAAAATAGATATGGAGGATTACATTTTCATTTTATTTTATACTTCCTCTGTAACTGGCAGTTGACTGATGATGAGTTTATAATTGCCTTGAGATCATAGATAATATTGTCAGTGTTATATAGCCTACATCCAATAAAATTAAGTAAATAGGTAGCTTTTATTTTTACTTAACTTTTAAAATTAATAGCTCATATTTAATTATTCATTTTTTCTCTCCTTATACTCAAAGATTAATTGAGGATGCAGACTATTTAAGCTTATGGTGCAAGTCTTACCTGACAAGTTATATGTGCCTTTGCTTCCAAGGTTCTGTAGGTGCTTCACAATGTTGCCACTAACTCTGTAGTAAGGCATGCTGTTATTTTCCCTTTACCTTTAAATAACAACTACCCTAAAAGAAAAAGATAGGGAATACTGAAGTTTTAACATTTCTAGGGGTCTTCTATACATACTTTCCAAATTTTAGTCAGTAACCAAGACCATATTTCAATGAAGAATTTTGTTTTAAGGACTAATTTTAATAGCAAAAAATTGATGGTATTAATCCACTAGAGACACATGTTTAATTTGTAAGATAAATCTCATAGTTGATTGGGGACACTGCTCTACAGGACATGTTCATTAATTGTCTTTACATCTATGCACATAGGAACATCTCACTATCTCTTCTGAGAACATGGTTTCACACTAAAGAATATCCAGCTATTTAGGTGATAGCTGTCTCCTAGATAACTGTATCCTAAAAAATGAGCCACTCTTAGACATAAATCTTGACAGCAATTATTCTTTGACTTTATATAATTTGCATGATCAAAATCTCTACCAGTTTTACATCTTTTGGTGCATTTGGTAGGAAAACCTCTAGTTATCTATTTAAAACAAAAGCAAAATAACTTTTCCTAAATATATATTTTATACAATTTTATTGACCCTATATAGCTATAATTTTGGAATAAATGTAAACTATTAGATTACAAGCATTTTCAAGGATTAAAGTTCAATCTTGGATTATCTCAGTAATCAAGATTGTGGTGAAAGAAAATGTAAGAAAAAATATATGTTGATAGCAGAAAGATACATCAAAATGTGTGAAATACAAAACAAAATAAAAACAAAACAAACAAAAAAAAGAAACCCAAAACATGGATAGCCACATGCAAACAAACAAACAAAAAAAATGTGACAGAGACCTTACCCCCTTAAAAAAAAAAAAAATTAAAAATTTTATTACACACCTAAATGTAAAGCACAAAACTAAAAGACAACATAGGAGTTAACCTAGATGACCTTAGATATAGTGATGGCTTTACATATTTAACAACAAAAGTATGATCATGAAAGAAATAGCAGATATGCTAGTTCAGTTCAGTCGTTCAGTCGTGTCTGAATCTTTGCAACCCCATGAATCACAGCACGCCAGGCCTCCCTGGCCATCACCAACTCCTGGAGTTCACTCAAACTCATGTCCATTGAGTCGGTGACACCATGCAGGCATCTCATCCTCTGTCATCTCCTTCTCATCCTGCCTCCAATCCCTCCCAGTGTCATGGTCTTTTCCAATGAGTCAACCCTTAGCATGAGGTGGCCAAAGTATTGGAGTTTCAGCTTTAGCATCAGTCCTCCCAAAGAACACCCAGGACTAATCTCCTTTAGAATGGACTGGTTGGATCTCCTTGCAGTCCAAGGGACTCTCAAGAGTCTTCTCCAACACCACAGTTCAAAAGCATCAATTCTTTGGTGCTCAGCTTTCTTCACAGTCCAACTCTCACATCCATACATGACCACTGGAAAAACCATAGCCTTGACTAGATGGACCTTTGTTGGCAAAGTAATGTCTCTGCTTTTCAATATGCTATCTAGGTTGGTCATAACTTTCCTTCCAAGGAGTAAGTGTCTTAATTTCATGGCTGCAATCACCATCTGCAGTGATTTTTGAGCCCCCCAAAAATGAAGTCTGACACTGTTTCTACTGTTTCCCCATCTATTTCCCATGAAGTGATGGGACCAGATGCCATGATCTTCATTTTCTGAATGTTGAGCTTTAAGCCAACTTTTTCACTCTCCTCTTTCACTTTCATCAAGAGGCTTTTGAGTTCCTCTTCACTTTCTGCCATAAGGGTGGTGTCATCTGCATATCTAGACGTCATTAAAATTAAAAAAAGAAAAAAGCCGCCAAGTAAAAGACAATGTGATGAGAATTAGAAGCCATGCCATATACAGGGAGCAAATATTTCTGAAAGACATATACATCTAAAAGATGCATTCAGCTGGGTAGATGATCCCACAGCATTCTCCAGGTCAGCTGCCCTCTGCCATCAGCTCTCCAGGCGATTTTCTCTGTGCCTGCATTCTCCCCTCCTGCCTTCATCTCCTTAAGAAAGTGTCCAGAAAATTAAACCCATACACAGGAACACATACACAATCCATCAAAAAAAAAAAAAAAATCAGGGAGCTGGAGCAGGCAGAAGAGTAAGAGAGCACAGGCACAGGAGAGAGGACTCAGCCATTCTTGGAGGAAGAATGGTGCAGGCAGAGGGAGGCTGGGGTTGGTGGGAACCCGGACTCAGGTCTCATAGCCCCCAGGAGCCTCCTTCATAGACCCAGGGATCCTGAAAGGGGCTACCTCAGCTTAGGATGGGCAACTGTGTCAAGTCTCCACTGGTCTGTCTCTCAAGGAAGATGTGCCAAGAGGAGACCAGCTACACAGTGGTGCAGATGAGTGAGGACGGGCTGGCAGCCAGCGTGAGCTTCGCAGGCCCCTCTTGATGCTGGCTCAGAACTGCGCAGTCATGCACAACCTGCTGGGCCCAGCCTTCATCTTCCTGCATAAGGGCTTTGCAGAGAACAGGCAGCCTGACAGATCTCTGTGGCCAGAGGAGATTGAAGAGCTCAGGGAGACCATCAGAAAATTTGACAAGGACGAAGATGGCTACGTCAACTGCCGGGACCCGGGTAACTGCATGCGCACCATGGGTTACATGCCCACAGAGATGGAGCTCATCGAGCTGTCCCAGCAGATCAATATGAACCGGGGTGACCACGTGGATTTTGATGACTTTGTGGAACTAATGGGACCTAAACTCCTGGCGGAGACAGTAGATATAATTGGAGTAAAGGAACTGTGAGATGCCTTCGGAGAGTTTGACACCAGTGGTGATGGGGAGATAAGCACCAGTGAGTTACCAGAGGCCATGAGGAAACTCCTGGGCCATCAGGTGGGACACCGAGACATAGAGCAAATTATCCAAGTTTTGGACCTCAATGAGGATGTGGAGCAACTGGAGTTCTCATTGATTCCTAGAGGGGATGCAAAAAGGTACCTTTGGAAGACAGTTTGCAGTTTCTAATAAGACTAAACGAGCTATTTTCATATAATCCAGCAATTGTTTGATATTTACCCAAAGGGCTTGAAAATGTTATATCCATGCAAAAGTTTGCACGTGGGTGTTTTATCACTATTTTCAAGCCCTCCCCACAATAAAAAAGATAATAAAGAAATTTATGTCAAAATGTGTGAAAATCCAGAAAAAAATAGATTTATTTCTTTGAGTAATAAAACTTTGGTAAGTTTTAGCTTACCAAAACTGAGAAGAAGAAATAAAAAGTATGGGTAATTTCTTACCTGTTGAATTTTTAGTTTAAAAGTCTCCCATTCATAAAAACTACAAACATTAAATGAAGATATAATACAAATATTAGTTAAGATTTAAAAACAGTATAACTCTGATACTAACCTGAGGATATTATACTTATAGGAACATTAAAGGAAAATAAACCCCATGAACTTAGATACAAAGTCTCATGAACAAAACTTTAGCAAATTGAATTGTTATAATAAATATATCTGATTTATTCCAAGAATAC
This sequence comes from Bos mutus, assembly GCF_027580195.1. Lineage (NCBI taxonomy): Eukaryota > Metazoa > Chordata > Mammalia > Artiodactyla > Bovidae > Bos > Bos mutus. The sequence continues at coordinate 98,262,965 of NC_091624.1, read as the reverse complement.
AAGCTTTATTATTCAAAACAATGTGATTACCTATTACAAAGAGAAAACAGAATAGAAAATGTATGGTTATCTCAAAAAAGAATAAAATTCATTTGATTAAATTATCATTTTTTTAAAAGACACTCAGCACACTAGTCTGGCAAATTTGGCCTTGGAATACGGAATGAAGCAGGGCAAAGACTAATAGAGTTTTGCCAAGAAAATGCACTGGTCATAGCAAACACCCTCTTTCAACAACACAAGAGAAGACTCTACACATGGACATCACCAGATGGTCAACACCGAAATCAGATTATGTTCTTTGCAGCCAAAGATGGAGAAGCTCTATACAGTCAACAAAAACAAGACGAGAAGCTGACTGGGGCTCAGATCATGAACTCCTTATTACCAAATTCAGACTTAAATTGAAGAAAGTAGGGAAAATCACTAGACCATTCAAGTATGAACTAAATCAAATCCCTTATGATTATACAGTGGAAGTGAGAAATAGATTTAAGGGCCTAGATCTGATAGATAGAGTGCCTGATGAACTATGGAATGAGGTTCGTGACATTGTACAGGAGACAGGGATCAAGAACATCCCCATGGAAAAGAAATGCAGAAAAGCAAAATGGCTATCTGGGGAGGCCTTACAAATAGCTGTGAAAAGAAGAGAAGTGAAAAGCAAAGGAGAAAAGGAAAAATATAAGCATCTGAATGCAGAGTTCCAAAGAATAGCAAGAAGAGATAAGAAAGCCTTCCTCAGCAATCCATGCAAAGAAATAGAGGAAAACAACAGAATGGGAAAGACTAGAGATCTCTTCAAGAAAATTAGAGATACCAAGGGAACATTTCATGCAAATATGGGCTCGATAAAGGACAGACATGGTATAGGCCTAACAGAAGCAGAAGATATTACAAAGAGGTGGCAAGAATACACAGAAGAACTGTACAAAAAAGATCTTCACAACCCAGATAATCATGATGGTGTGATCGCTGACCTAGAACCAGATATCCTGGAATGTGAAGTTAAGTGGGCCTTAGAAAGCATCACTATGAACAAAGGTAGTGGAGGTGATGGAATTCCAGTTGAGCTATTTCAAATCCTGAAACATGATGCTGTGAAAGTGCTGCACTCAATATGCCAGCAATTTTGGAAAACTCAGCAGTGGCCACAGGACTGGAAAAGGTCAGTTTTCATTCCAATCCCAAAGAAAGGCAATGCCAAAGAATGCTCAAACTGCCGCACAATTCCACTCATCTCACATGCTGGTAAAGTAATGCTCAAAATTCTCCAAGCCAGGCTTCAGCGATACATGAACTGTGAACTTCCTGATGTTCAAGCTGGTTTTAGAAAAGGCAGAGGAACCAGAGATCAAATTGCCAACATCTGCTGGATCATGGAAAAAGCAAGAGAGTTCCAGAAAAACATCTATTTCTGCTTTATTGACTATGCTAAAGCCTTTGACTGTGTGGATCACAATAAACTGTGGAAAATTCTGAAAGAGATGGAAATACCAGACCACCTGATCTGCCTCTTGAGAAATCTGTATGCAGGTCAGGAAGCAACAGTTAGAACTGGACATGAAACAACAGACTGGTTCCAAACAGGAAAAGGAGTATGTCAAGGCTGTATATTGTCACCCCACTGATTTAACTTATATGCAGAGTACATCATGAGAAACGCTGGACTAGAAGAAGGACAAGCTGGAATCAAGATTGCCAGGAGAAATATCAATAACCTCAGATATGCAGATGACACCACCCTTATGGCAGAAAGTGAAGAGGAACTAAAAAGCCTCTTGATGAAAGTGAAAGAGGAGAGTGAAAAAGTTGGCTTAAAGCTCAACATTCAGAAAACAAAGATCATGGCATCTGGTCCCATCACTTCATGGGAAATAGATGGGGCAACAGTGGAAACAGTGTCAGACTTCATTTTTTGGGGCTCCAAAATCACTGCAGATGGTGACTGCAGCCATGAAATTAAAAGACGCTTACTCCTTGGAAGAAAAGTTATGACCAACCTAGATAGCATATTCAAAAGCAGAGACATTACTTTGCCAACAAAGGTCCGTCTAGTCAAGGCTATGGTTTTTCCTGTGGTCATGCATGGATGTGAGAGTTGGACTGTGAAGAAGGCTGAATGCCAAAGAATTGATGCTTTTGAACTGTGGTGTTGGAGAAGACTCTTGAGAGTCCCTTGGACTGCAAGGAGATCCAACCAGTCCATTCTGAAGGAGATCAGCCCTGGGATTTCTTTGGAAGGAATGATGCTAAAGCTGAAACTCCAGTACTTTGGCCACCTCATGCGAAGAGTGGACTCATTGGAAAAGACTCTGATGCTGGGAAGGATTGGGGGCAAGAGGAGAAGGGGACGACAGAGGATGAGATGGCTGGATGGCATCACTGACTCGATGGACGTGAGTCTGGGTGGACTCCGGGAGTTGGTGATGGACAGGGAGGCCTGGTGTGCTACGATTCATGGTGTCACAAAGAGTCGGACGCGACTGAGCCACTGAACTGAACTGAACAGCACACTAGATATGGAAGCGTTCTTAGTCTTTTAAGTTATATCTACAAAACACCTACATCACACTCAATGTTGAAATAGTATTTACTTGCCTTGTGAGGTATACCTAGTATATAAATATTTTATCATGGTAGCAAACTCTATTGTGACTTATGAAATAAATTATTTATTATGGGAATTAGAGCTTCAAAGCTGTAGGAAGATCTGTACATGTAGAATTTGAAGTTGAAATGTGTCAACAACCTATGATTCTGAGAGAATCAGCAAATGCAATCACAGAAGTAGAGCCACACGGGGAACTGAAAGAATTGCATGGAGGAAGCTGTTGTCTCTGAGATCCACAGCTAAATGATTTGTGATAAACAAGAGAACACTTCATCAGTGGGCTTAGTCATCGAGAAGATCTATACACTTGGTGGGGATCAAAGATAAGCTTTAATCTGTTAGTCATTTCTGCATCTCTTCTTCAATGAATATAAGAATGTCAGCCATCAGTACCCTATTCATGCCCTTGAGCTTTCTGTTTATCTTTCTCTGTCTCTTTGCCTGTGCCCTCTTTTTATCAGGAGGATTCACTTAAATCAAAATACCTTCCTTCACATACTCAATTACCCAACTTTACTATCTTACTTATGACTTCCTTGTTGCCACTTACATAGAAATATTTTAATCTTTTATCTATCTTTAATATTTTAAGCTCTGGATCACTTATTTCCTCAAATGATTATTTTGGTTTTCAAAACAGCAACAACAGAAGTCCTGATTTTTCTGGATTTCCGATGATCAGGTAAACTGTATAGTATTTGAGAGAGGAGGCCCTGGGGCCAGATGAACAAAGTTGGATCCTATCTCCATCATTTACAAGCTGGGGTTATATGATTTTAGGAAATTTACTCTGTTGTTGTTCTTCAGTTGCCTCAGCTACATAATAGAGATAATATTTGTTTCAACCTGATAGATTAAAGTTCAATTAGTTAATAGATGCAAAGCGATTTGATCATTTACACTATAAATGTTCAGGCTTTATTGCTCTATATTTGTGGCTTCTAGAATATGTGGGCAGTGTGGGGTAACAGAGATACTATTTAGCTTGCTGAATGTGTATAGGAAAGACAGGATAAGATATTTTACAGTTATTAAATTTGGTGTTCTTTCTTTGTCCTTTTATATTCCAAATAGGCCAAAATATGACTGCAGTTCACCATATTCCAAACATTAAATGTCCTTAATTTCATATAAGTAGGAAGGTATGTAAGTACATAGATAGATAGATAGATAGATAGATAGATAGAGATAGGTTAAATTATTTTTCCTTGCTTGTAATGCTAAGCACTTCTTTGGAGTAAGGCTGTAAATACCTACACATTTATGATCATATTTGCTTAATAACTAAAAATGTTTTCTGAGACAGAAGGGATCAAAGCAGTCATCATCCAGTCAGGTGATTGAAATTTATCTATCTTTAATTTCAGAATTTCTGAATTATGTCTAATTCTATTTTAACATTAGAATTTTGATTGATTATTGGTGTTCAAACTCAATAGTCTAATTAGTCTGACTATAGCTTCCTGATAATGTCTCTGAGCTTTTCTTTCTTTCAAATCTTCTTATATCTTTAGTATCAGTTTTACTTTTCTCTGTGTTATGTGTTTTCTCTTGACAGTCTATTCACTCTTTGTGAGTTGTTATGTTCTTAACTAAAGGAACACCAGTTATTATCTGGGGCCTAGGGTGTTGATAGCCTCCCAAATTTGCTGCCCAATAAAAGACTCAATTCTTCAGACTCATTACAGTATTTCAGGTCCGGCAATTAGCTTGGTAAAATAGATAGGCAGAAGGCTAGCATACAGATTTCAGGATATATCCTTAAAAAATGTCCATAGTTCTACCTCCACCTCTTGAAGCCCTGGCGTGCTGCAGTCCATGGGGTCATAAAGAATCAGAAAGAACTTGGTGGCTGAACAACAACAACCTGTTTCATTCAAGTTATTTAATTTTTTGGCATACAATTACTCAAAATAGTTTCATATAATCATTTTTATTTCTGAAAGGTCAATAATAATTTCTATTGTTTCAGTCACTTGAGTATTTTTTTCCTCTCTCTTTTCCATGATCAGTCTAGCTAAAATTATGTCACTCTTGTTGATATTACAAATGATCAATTTTTATTTCCTTGATTTTCCCTAGTGTTTTTCTATCCTCAGTTTGCTTCATTTTCACTTTAGTATTTATAATTACTTCCCTTTTATTGCTTTAAATTTAGTTTAGTTTAGTTTTTTTTTTTCTATTTTTTTTAACTTACAAAGTTAGGTTATTGACTTGGTTTGTTTTTTTGTTTGTTTGCTTGTTTTTGTTTTTTTTTTTTAATATAAGCAATCAGGGCCACAAAGCAGTGTCTTAGGTGAATCTGATAAATTTGTGCATATTATATATTAAGGTTTTCATCTGAATGTATTTTTAATTTGTTATGAATTAATCTTTAACCTATTCGTTATTTAGAATAAGTTTTTTAAAAAAAATTTCCACATATTTGAAAATTCCAATTTTTCTACTGTTACTTATTTCTAATTTCACTTAATAATGTTCAGAAAACAAACTTGCATCATTTCAATTGAAATTTAATTGAAATAATATATCACTTGTTATATACAATATTCTCTGTAATCTTAAGAAGAATGTGTAGTCTGCTGTTGTCACGTATAATATTCTGTGGTTATTTGTTTGATCTAGTTGTTTTTATGATGTTCTTAAAGTCTTCTGTTTTCTATTTTAATGTCTAATTGTTTTTATATCCATTATTTAAAGAGAAGTATTGAAGTCTCTGACAATATGACTGAGTTGAATTATTTCTCCCTTAGTGATACCAGTTTTTGCTTTTTACATTCTGAGTTGTTGTTAGGAAAATGTATATTTATAATCTTTTAGATATATTATCATATCGTTTAGAAATGAATCCCTAATCTCTAATAGCATTTTTGGTTTTAAAGTCTGTTTTGTCATATATTAGCATAATGACTTTAGCGTCCATATGTTTGCTGTTTGCATGTTATCTCTTTTCCCATTCTTTTAATTTCAGCCAATTTGTAGCATTGCATTTGAAGTCTGTCTCCAATAGACAACATAGAGATATGTCTTGTTTTTAATCCTCTCTGACAAATTCTACATTTTGCCTGCACTATTTAAACCATTCACATTCAATAATCTTATTGATGTTAGAGTTATGTCTGCCATTTTACAAATGCCTAATGTTTATCCCTTTCTGTTCTTCCTTAAATGTTAGTTCTTAGTCATGCCCAACTCTTTGTGAGCTCATGGACTGTAGATTGCCAGACTCCTCTGTCCATGAAGCCCTCCACGAATACGGGAGTGAGTAGCTATTCCCTTCTTCAAGGAATCGTCCCGACCCAGGGATAGGGATGATAAATAGTTTATTTACTGTCTGAGTCACCAGAGAAGGCCCAGTTCTTCCTTAACTCCTTCCCTTTCCATTAAGTGAAGATTTTCTGGTATAGTATTTAACTTTGTTAAGGTTTTTTCCACTATATTTTTATTGGTAATTTCATTATCTTTGGCTTATTTTTTAATTGAAGGAAAATTGCTTCACAGTGTTGTGATAGTTACTGCCATAAAACAACACAAATCAGTCATAACTGTACACATATGTACATATATGTGCAAGAGGGAGGCTCTCCTCCCTCTTGAGCCTCTCTCCTGAGCTTCCCCCATCCAACCTCACTAGATAATCTCAGAGTGCCTGGCTGGGCTCCCTGTGTACTATAGCAACTTCTCACTAGCTATTTATTTTACACATGGTAGTTTATAATATGCATGTCTATGCTACTCTATCCATTCATTCCATCTCTCCTTCCCCCACTGTGTCCACAAGTCAGTTCTCTATGTCTGGGTCTCTATACCTTCCCTGCAAATATGTTCATCAATACCATTTTTTCTAGATTCCATATATATGCATTGATATACAATATTTGTTTTTCTCTTTCTGATCTACTTCACCCAGTATAACTCACTCTAGGTTCATCTACCACACTAGAACAGACTCATATTCATTATTTTTTATGGCTGAATAGTGTTCCATTAGTGAAGAGGAACTAAAGAGCTTCTTAATGAGGGTGAAGGAGAAGAGTGAAAGAGCCAGCTAAGACTAACTAAAAAAAAAAAAACCAAAAACTAAGATCATGGCATCCAGCCCCATTATTCCATGGCAAATAGAAGGGGAAAAGGGGAAAGTAGTGACAGATTTCCTCTTCTTGGGCTCTGACATCACTACAGTTGGTGACTGCAGCCATGAAATCAGATGATCGCTTCTTGGTAGGAAAGCTATGACAAACCTAGACAGTGTGTTGAAAAGCACAGGCATTATTCTGCCAACAAAGGTCTGTATAGTCAAGGGTATTGTCTTCCCAGTGGTCCCATGGGGTTGTGAGAGCTGGACTTTAAAGAAGGCAGAGTGCCAAAGAATTGATGCCTTCCAGCTGTGGTGCTAGAGAAGACTCCTGAATGTCCCTTGGACATCAAGGAAATGAAACCAGTCCATCTTAAGGGAAATCACCTCTGAATATTGACTGGAAGGACTGATGCTGAAGCTGAAGCTCCAGTATTTTAGTCATCTGATGCAAAATAGACAACTCATTGGAAAAGTCCCTGATGCTGGGGAAAATCTTTGTAATGAGTTTTTTATATTTACAACCCATTTACTTTGAATACTAGACATTCAGTTGGGCTTCTCAGGTGGCACTAATGGTAAAGAATCCACCTGCAATGCAGGGGACAAAGAGATGCATGTTCTGTCCCTGGGTTGGGAAGATCCTCTGGAAAAGGAAATGGCAACCTGCTCCAGTATTCTTGCCTGGAAAATTCCATGGACAGAGGAGCCTGATAGGCCACAGTCAATGGGACTGCAAAGAGTCAGACATGCCTGAGCACAACATAGACATTCAATAGAAATATTGGTTCTGTATTTAGATGTCATAATATTTACATTTGAAAAAATTGATTCACATACTCAAGTTGTTTCAGACATGAATTTTTCAGTGACTGAATTAAGTATGCAGCATCATTCTTCTTTGAAATTTTCGTTCACTTTCATAAAAAGTAAATTTTCATTTTTTGAACAGTAGATTAAACTTTGAAGCAAAATCAGACCTATTTCAAAATTATATCTAAGTTAATTCCCCAACTCTTGTTTCAACTCAATATTAACAACATTAAAAATAATAATATATGAATTAAAAACAAATCTAAATGTATGAATATCAACAAAGCATTCTCCATTTTTTTTGTTGTTAGACATATAGCCAATTTTCATTATTTTCTTTATTACAATGAATATTTCTGCAGTTTAATAATGTATAAGGGCTTTATTCTTGATTTTTATTATAAAAAGTTTTACTGTTATACTTTTCTAGCTTGTTCACAAATTAGATTTTCTTTTCCTTGTAGATTCAAATTTAACTTCTCATAAACAGTGTGATAGTAGTCAGAAATATGAACTTAATTACCATCAACTTATTTTCTTTGATTATTAAATATTTCCAAACATTCTTTTGATTTCAATAAAATCTTAAGTTGCAGTTAACAGTTCAATAAAACTTATAATACTCTTCCACAGCTCATTTTAAAATTAAATATTTTAAATTGTTTCAAAATTAAATATTTAAAAGTATTTTAAATTTTTATTGATTTCTTTCTACAGTTTGATTTACTGGGGATTATTTCTTGTAATTATTCCAATAATTATATTCTTATAATTATTTCTTGTATTATTCCCATACACATATCCAACAATTAAAACAACAAGGACTTTCCTGGTAGCTCAGGGATGCAGAATCTGCCTGCCAATGCAGGAGCCACAGGTTGCATCCCTGGGTCAGTAAGGAAATGGTAACCCAGCTCAGCATTCTTACCTGGGTAATCCCGGGGATGTAAGAATCTGGCAGGCTATAGTCCATGGGTTCACAGAGAGTCAGACATGACTTAGCCACTAAACAACAACATCCATGCCTATGCTACTGCTGCTAAGTTGCTTCAGTCGTGTCCAACTCTGTGTGACCCCATAGACAGCAGCCCACCAGGCTCCCTCACTCCTGGGATTCTCCAGGCAAGAACACTGGAGTGGGTTGCCAATGCATGAAAGTGAAAAGTGAAAGTGAAGTAGTTCAGTTGTGTCTGACCCTCAGTGACCCCATGGACTGCAGCCCACTAGGCTCCTCTGTCCATGGGATAGAATGATTCAAAAAAGAAAAAGTGAATACAAACATATTTTAGTTTTTAGTATCTAGTAGATAGCTCAGTTGGTAAAGAATCTGTCTGCGATGCAGGAAACCCCAGTTTGATTCCTGTGTTGGGAAGATCCCCTGGCAAAGGGAATGGCAAGCCACTCCAGTATACTTGGGCTTCCCTTATGGCTCAGCTGGTAAAGAATTTGCCTGCAATGGAGACCTGGGTTTGATTCCTAAAAAGGGAAGATACCCTGGAGAAGGGAAAGGCTACCCACTCCAGTGTTCTGGCCTGGAGAATTCCATGGATGATATAGTCCATGAGGTCACAAAGAGTCGGATATGACTGAGCAAGTTTCACTTTCACTTTTTCACGCAATAGAACATCAGTTCAGTTCAGTTCAGTCACTCAGTTGTGTCTGACTCTTTGTGACCCCATGAATTACAGCACGCCAGGCCTCCCTGTCCATCACCAATTCCTGGAGTTCACTCAAACTCAAGTCCATCGAGTTGGTGATGCCATCCAGTCATCTCATCCTCTGTCGTCCCTTTCTCCTCCTGCCCCCAATCCCTCCCAGCATCAGAGTCTTTTCCAATGAGTCAACTCTTCGCATGAGAACATAGCAGTATAGAAAACATTAGTCTCTTGTTTATAAATCCCAGTATATATAAATTTTCTATCTAATATAGCTGAAACACTGTCTATTGTAATAGATTTTTTTCACATGAGTTTAAAATTATTTATAACAGATTAAAGAAAAAAAACCTCTGAGACCATTTCAATTTCAAAATTAATGACATATCAAACTAAATTTGAAATTTCTTTAAGACAAAATATATCCAAAAGATTGAGAAGGCAATGAAGGAGGCATATCACAAAACTTATTTAAATATAAAGCAAAACCTGGGTTTTTCATAGTATAAATTTGTTAGATTTTGAAGCTATTAGAAAACTCTTCTATGATAAATAGTTTAGTGGCTTATTGAAAACATTTACTTTTACTTTTTAAAAAGATTCTCATAGTTTTTTTAACAGAATTTTTCATAACTTAAATTATATATATATATATATATATATATATTTTTTTACCACCTCTGTGATGATGTTTCTTATGCCAGGTTGGCTAGGCTGTTTCTAATTATTCAATCAAACATTAATATACTTGTTGTCGTGAAGGTATTTTGCAGGTATAATTGACGTCAGTTTAACTAAGGGAGATTATTCTGGTTAATCTTGCTGGACCTGAATAAGTCAAAAGGCCTTACAATATCGCTGAGATTTCCCCATGAGAGATAGGAAGAGGAAAAGAAACAGAATTTTTACCTATGGACAGCAGCTTTCACTTGTGCTTATAATTGTCTGTAAATTCCATGCTGCTTATGATTACCCTCCTTTTTTGATTGCCCTTGACCTTTGAATTGGACTTGTTTAGCCAACTTGCTTTATAACATAATGAAATGCCTCCTCTCCCCACTCTCTCTCTGCTTCTCTTTCTCTCTCTCTATCCATCTATATAGATCTGCACACACACACACACACACACACATGCTTGCAAACACACACTATATATCTATATATAGTTTATGTTTACAAAATTCCTATCCTATTGCTTTTCTTTCTAGTTGATCAGTGATTGATATACCGTCTAGGAATACTTTATGCAAGAATTCATATAATTTTTTCTGTCTCTACCTCTGGTTTTTTCCATTGTATTTTTGTTTCTACAGTCTCATGCTGCTGCTGCTGCTAAGTCGCTTCAGTCATGTCCGACTCTGTGCAACCTCAGAGACGGCAGCCCACCAGGCTCCCCAGTCCCTGGGACTCTCCAGGCAAGAACACTGGAGTGGGTTGCCATTTCCTTCTCCAATGCATGAAAGTGAAAAGTGAAAGTGAAGTCACTCAGTCGTGTCCAACTCCTAGCGAGCCCATGGGCTGCAGCCTACCAGGCTCCTCCGTCCATGTGATTTTCCAGGCAAGAGTACTGTAGTGGGGTGCCATTGCCTTCTCCGTTACAGTTTCATAGCTTTGGCTAAAAGTTTCATTCAGGTTTCTCGAACTTTCTGGCCAACTCTATGGCTTAAACACCCTGCCATTGGCCTAAGTTGTTAAACTAGAAAATAGCAAACACAGTTTAGCTAAATTAATTATTTCAATTTAATTACCAACTGTAATTTGCATAGGTAATACTGTACTGAGGTACCTGTAGAGAAGTAAGTATTCAGGGTATTAGAGATAGAGAACTCAGAAGAAGTTTGAAATGGGGATATATATTATGACTTGTGTCATTCTATAAAAGGCTTGTTTACAAAAAATAGATGTGGTTTCAATTGGCTAAGGAAAGTATTATACTTAGAATAAGAGAAAAAGAAGAACTAGACATGAATCATTAAAATAACCAAAAGTAAACGAAACATGATAAGATTAAAATAAATAAAGAAATAACTGAAAAGAAGACATATTGAAATAGAATCTTTTAATCTCTTGAAGTCAAATAAAGAGAACATTTCAAGGGAAAGACAAAACAAGCTTTGTTAGCATCAGGTGAAATAATGAATATATATGCTATAAATATGTAGAAAGCAATCAGATTTAGGTACATGTATTTCAGTATGATGGTGTTGAGTTTGATGTGTGTTAAGAAGTGAGAGTATGGGAAATAATGAAACTAGAAGTAAAGTCTCAATAGTTAGATTTTAACTCTTGAGAGAGACTTCTTAAAAGATAAGTTCTTAAAAGGGAAACTTTTTAAAAAGATAAGTTCATGTTAGTATAATTTCTCTGAGCCTCATCTTTGAAGGTTTTTTTTTTTTTTTTTTTTTTAGCAGAGGAGGAATTAAGGAAGGGGAAGAATGGGAGGGATGAAGGAAGGAAAGGAATAATTTTAGTATTTTAACAGAAAAGTAGCTGTCATCCAAAATTAGTGTTATTCATCTGTGCCATATACTGGAGTAGAAGGAGCAAAATAAAATAGAAACTGAGATAGGACAAATACTGCTTCAGATCTTAAACAGTAAAGCCAATTATTATACAATTAAATGTTAACCATCAAAATATAATATTTCAAAATCAAAGGAGATTTTTAGCCAACCAAATATATATCTGAAGATTAGTGATTAAAATAGATCAAAGAGCTTGGACAAGACTCAGTGCAGGGAGTGGAGTTCTACATGAATACATTACTGGGAAGCTAGGTAGTACCATGTTTCATAGTCTCTTCCTCAGGTTTTCAGGCTTTCTCAAAATGAATAAAGGAGAGAGAAGGCAGCAATGGCCATATGATGATATCAAGTTGACATGTATCATTCTATGCACATTAAATAACTGAATAGTAAAAATGGTGTGAAGATGTGCTCCTAAGGCAAAGGAAATAAGATTTGGCAAGAAGCTGTTGGATATAACAATGTGAATTGAAGTTGTGATTTATCCTCCCACACTTCATCATGATAGTTTTGAGGAAAATTGCCCTCATTCAAAAAATGAGTAGTATTGACAAAAGAACTTTCAAGACTTATGTAATGATATCAAAGAAAAAAAGGCAGGTATAAACACTCGCAAATGGAAGATGAAAAGATATTTTTCTCATTATGATTTTCAGTGAAATAGGAGCAGAGTTCAGGGAAAACATCTCTAGAATTTGAGAGAAATTCTAGGCTTAATTTTTCTTTTCAAATAAGAGTTACATGGCCTCAGAAATGAGATTCTTAGGAAAATAGAGATTCAAAGAAGTAGAGGTGAAAATAGAAATATTTATATAAAAATTAAAATGTTAAGTAGGGCTGAATGATAAACTGGGAACAGTAAAGCACATATGATGTTAAATACAGTCAAGAATATTGTGGAAAGGACAGAGGAAGTTACAAGACTTTAAATGGTAGAGGAGCAACCTATACAATAATCAAGGGTAGATAATAAGTGTAGAAAAATACAAATGTAAAAAAAGTGTGAAACTGATGTTCCAAAGAAAATGAAACTAAAAATACAGATATTCAAAGATGTAAAAGAGAGATGGGAATGTTCCACTGGGAATGGTGGAAGGACTTCCAGAAAACTTATCTTTTTTTTTACAAAAAAAAAAAAAAAAACTGTGAAAGTATTGGCAAAAATTGCCATCATCAACTTTTTCAGTACTTGGGAAATTAACCACAATGTGTAACAATCTTGGGAGCATTTCTTCAAAAAATGGTTAAGTCTAGGTAAGAATAGTGAGCTTTGTAATTTTGTAATAGTGTTATTGCAAATATTTTTGTTCCAATTTCTGTCCCCTCAGCTCTGGGATAGCCTTGAACACCCACAGCCTGAAATGGCTATGAAAACCCAGAGCTTAGAAGCCAGTGGATGGAACACAACAGAATTGGAGCTCCCCCAAAATCCTATATCCACAAAGAGGTCATTACTGGACCTGTGTAATGATTTTCTGTAAAACACCACTCACCAGACTCTTTTTTATTTGACCTTACTGAGAGACGTTGCAAAGATAACAATAGCCTTCCTCCATTTTTTTTTTTGTTTGTTTGTTTTGTTTTTTTTAAAAAAACAATTTGTAGCAACTGGTTACCAGTGCAGCTGCCTGAGATGGTGCTGACTTTTGAGGATGATGTAAGGCTGATGATTATTTAAAATGAAAATAAATAAATAAATAAATAAATAAAACCTATGGAAGGAGATACCCAAAGGGGATTTGGAAAAGTTTCAACATATTCCTAGGAATTAAGAAGGTCACATGCATGTGTAAGACTGTGTATCTCCAGAGGTATGTGTTTGCTGAGGAAAAAGCTAAGGGCATCCTTAGCTCTCCTTTCTGGCTGATCTTAAGTATCTATGTAGACAAAAAGTTAAATCTAGCCAGAGCCATAAACTTCCTGTCTGAGCATTGAGGATATGCCCTAAACTGCATACAGAGTCCCTCAGCAAATGCTAGAATTATTTGTTTGAGGCATTTAAGATAATCTTGCTCCAGTTATTATCTGATCATTAAACTAAGCTGAAACTTCAGTTGCTATGGCTGGCAAATATAGACTTTAAGCTATTAATTCAGGAAAGCACCTAAATAAGTAAACAGCCGTAACAACAAATCCCAGGAGGGGGGGATGGAGAATCTTTGTTCCAGAGTTGTTATATGTTATTTAAAATTTCACTTTATTTCAATAAATGAAAATTATATTAAATAAAAGAAACAAGGGATCATGACCCATACATAGGTAATAAAAAATCATTAGAAACTGTCCTGGAGGAAGCACAAATATTAGATTTTACTAAACAAAAAAACAGAAATTGGCTGTTTTAAATATGTTAAGAGAATTAAAGTAAAAAAGTCTGAAGAATTGACAAGTATAAGGTTATCTCATTAATTAGAGAATATTGGTAAAGGTATAGAAATCATAAAGTAGAGCCAACTGGAAATTATCATGTTGGAAAGTACAAAAACTAATACTAAAAATGTACTAGGGTGTCAATAGCAGATTTATGATCACAACGAGTGACCTTGAAGATAGGTCAATTTCTAATATCCAGTCTTAGAAACTGAGAGAGCACTAATGTAGAAGAACAGAGCTTCAGAGACCCATGGGCAACAGTGAGCATGTAAACTTAGGCACAGTGAAGTCTCAGAGGAAGACAGAGGGAAAAACAGCAGAAAGAAAGAAAGTGAAAATTGCTACATTTATTTGAAAGTAAAAGAGTGGAAGATCCTATAGGATGCAAATTGTTGTTGTTCAGTCACCAAATCATGCCTGTCTCTTTATGAGCCTATGGACTGTAGTGCTCTATAGGCTTTGCTGTCCTTCACTATCTCCCGGAGTTTGCTCAGACTCATGTCCATTGAGTTAGTGATGGACCATCTAACCATCTCATCCTTTGTCATTGCCTACTCTTCCTCCCCTCAATCTTTCCCAGCAGTAGGATCTTTGCCAATGAGTCGACTCTTCATATCAGGTGGCCAAAGTATTGGAGCTTCAGCTTCATTATCAGTGCTTCCAGTGAATATTCTGGTTTGATTTCCTTTAGGATGCAAACAGTAATTGGAAAAAAAAAAAAACAAAAAACCTGTAGTGACAATAGTTAAATAGAAGAAATTTTAAGACAAAGTTGTTACTGCATACTTAGAAGACATTTTGAAATGATGAAAGTGTCATTCAAGAAAATATAACATTAATAAACTTTGTAAATGCATACAATAACAAAGTACCAAAACGTATAAATCAAAATTTGAGAATTGAGACAAATATAAAATTGAGGAGAATGATAAACCACCTTTGATAGCAAATAGCATAAAAAGCAGATCAACAGCAAACTAGAAGAACTGAGCACACAACACTATAACACAGTTAGACCTAATAGACATATATAGAATGTTCCACACAAGGTACAAGGTATGCATTTTTTTCAAATATATATGGAACTTTCTTCAAGAAAGACTGTATGTTAGGTCATAAAACATTTTATAAATATAAGATCAAAATCATACAATAGATATTCTCAGACCATAGTGTAAGTTCAGTTCAGTTCAGTTGCTCAGTCATATCTTTGTGACCCCATGAATCGCAGAACGCCAGGTCTCCCTGTCCAACAACAACTCCCAGAGTTCACTCAAACTCACGTCCATCGAGTCAGTGATCCCATCCAGCCATCTCATCCTCTTTCATCCCCTTTCTTCCTGCTCCCAATCCCTCCCAGCATCAGAGTCTTTTCCAATGAGTCAATCCTTCGCATGAGGTGGCCAAAGTACTTAAGTTTCAGCTTCAGCATCATTCCTTCCAAAAAACAACCAGGACTGATCTCCTTTAGAATGGACTGGTTGGACATCCTTGCAGTCCAAGGGACTCTCAAGAGTCTTCTCCAACACCACAGCTCAAAAGCATCAATTCTTCGGCTCTCAGCTTTCTTCACAGTCCAACTGTCACATCCATACATGACTACTGGAAAAACCATAGCCTTGACTAGATGGACCTTTGTTGACAAAGTCATGTCTCTGCTTTTTAATATGCTATCTAGGTTGGTCATAACTTTCCTTCCAAGGAGTAAGCGTCTTTTAATTTCATGGCTGCAGTCACCATCTGCAGTGATTTTGAAGCCCTAAAGAATAAAGTCTAACACTGTTTCCACTGTTTCCCCATCTATTTCCCATGAAGTGATGGGACCAGATGCCATGATCTTAGTTTTCTGAATGTTGAGCTTTAAGCCAACTTTTTCACTCTCCTCTTTCACTTTCATCAAGAGGCTCTTTAGTTCTTCTTCACTTTCTGCCATAAGGGTGGTGTCATCTGCATATCTGAGGTTATTGATATTTCTCCCAGCAATCTTGATTCCAGCTTGTGCTTCATCCAGCCCAGCGTTTCTCATGATGTACTCTGCATAGAAGTTAAATAAGCAGGGTGACAATATACAGCCTTGACGTACTCCTTTTCCTATTTGGAACCAGTCTGTTGTTCCATGTCCAGTTCTAACTGTTGCTTCCTGACCTGCATATCTAGTGTAAGGAAATTAGAAAATAGCAGATGGAAATTAGGGAAATTTATAGCCATGTGGACATTACATATAACAGGACATTAAATATGTTATATAAAAAACAGTGAATCAAAGAGGAAGTCACAACAGAAATGAGAAAATACCTTATGATTGGAAACACATACACACACAACATACCAAAATGTTATTGAATGCACGTTAAATTAGTACTAATAAGGACATTTTTCTATAACTGACTGTGTTAAAGAAAATATATAAATCTTGATCAATAAGGCCATGTTAAATAAGTGGATTAGAAAAATAAAACTACATGCAAAATAAGTAGAAGAAGGGAAATACTAAATATCAAAACAAAAAAAAAATAAATCAGGAATAGAAACACAATAAAGAGAGGAAGAAAGAAAAAGTTACATAGAAAAGTTAATGAAGGTTACACACCTTTAGTTAATAACACTTTTGTGTTTAAATAAGTGGGATATTTTGCAAAGTAGGCCCACCTGCATGTTTGGGGATTGAGGGGTTTCTGTCTCACAACTCCAGGAATCTGTATGAAACACAATGTGAAGTAATGCAGTGCCAGTAAGCGAGACATACGATGTGGGGATCAGGATGATACAAGGAAATTTGAAGAGAGTGGCTAATTGTAGTGGCCACTGCATTTTATAATTCAGGGATCACAAAGGTGCAATAGAATTTATAGGCAGGTAGGTTGATGATCATGAATATGTAGCTTCTACTCATCTATTGTGTTGTGGGGTTTTACCAATCAGTAAATAAAACACCCTAGTTTTAGCACAGAAAAATAAGGTATTTGGTGTTTGTTGTTGTTGGTTTTTTTTAATCGAAATTTCTCTTTCATTAAAAATGTACTTAATTATTTTTGGTCAGACATGATGATCTGAAAGGAGTGGTAGAGTACTGCTATTGAGAAACTGAGACTCAAGGGTATTAATTTGTAGAAGAATATAGCTAATAAGTGATAGAGCTGAAATGTGAATATGGAAAAAAAGAAAAGCATAGGGACATCTTTCCACTTTTCCTCCCATAGGAAACCTGACATGGATTAACGTGGCAGCTGCTGCTCAGATTCCATCATCATGTTCCTTTCTCTGTTTAAGAACACAGTGCGATGATTGTTTTGCTAGGATCTCTCACCCTGAATATAGAAGACACTTATCTTTATGATGATGCCAATACAGCGATTCACCCATGCTTATCCAAGGCCACTTGTGATGTGTCATGATGCAGAACCATAATGCATAAAAGTAATTTTTTGAGCAGCAAAGCAGAAACATATGAATAAATATACAGTATAAGATGCCAGAAGATCAGGGACTGCACATATGCTCAATAGACTGTTGAAACTACCTTTGGAGTCCTATAGTGGAATGTAGCAGATGCAGTGTGTGTGTGTGTGTGTGTGTGTGTGTGTGTGTGTGTGTTTTAATTGAATAACGTGAAGAAAATAAACCCTACCCCAGTCTTCCAATAGAGCAGTTATAAATACATTTGTATCTCCCATTATTTTATGCAGTAGTATCACAACATAAAAATCATAAGCAATGTCATAGGCTTTAGTTCTTGAATAGTCATTTTAAAATGCCTAAATTAAATCCTTAGTTTATTCAGTTTTGTCTTAACAATAATCAGTTAATAATAGGCCCAGTAAGCTGTTTTGACATAGTATTAATAGTAGGTACAATGTAAGGATAAATCAATTCTGCAAATTTTACTAAAATAAGACTGAGGGGTAAAGGTTTACACCTTGCCAGTGTAGTTATTGATGGGTGGTTTGTTTATGTCCTAGAAGAAAAGAAAAATCTCTTAGCGGACATCTGGACCAATTACTATTTTTATCTTCCTGTTTGAAACATGGCCTTGGGCATCTTTTGGTCCTGGTATTTTTATTAAAAAAATACTGACATGAATATTCTCTTAAAGAGACAAAAGTGAAAGTGAAGTCGCTCAGTCGAGTCCGACTCTGCGACCCCATGGACTTAGCCCACCAGGCTCCTCCCTCCATGGGATTCTCCAGGCAAGAGCACTGGAGTGGGTTGCCATTTCCCTTCTCCAGGGGATCTTCCCCACCCAGGGATCGAACCTGGGTCTCCCGAATTCCAGGAGGATGCTTTAACCTCTAAAGCCACCAGGGAAGCCCAAAGAGATAATTAGATGTACAAATAGTCAATTTGGTACAAAATTCCCCATGCTTTTATATATATGCCCACTTTATGTGGTATATTTCATTATTCTTAGGATGCACAGTCATTATAGGATACAGAACTATGGTCTATTGGAGTGAGTTAATAGGATATCAACAACAAAAAAAGTGAAGGCAGTAAAGCAATGGGTACTGGGTGTGTACTCCAAATATTCTGATCCCATCAGTAAGGTAATGTGCGAATTGTATTACAAATATCAAATCTCAATATATCATATTTGAGGGAGATTGCTATGGTGTAATTGTTGTTTCTACTGTTTTTATATTATTAGCATAGCAAAGTAACACTCATATTTGTCCAAGTTTATTGAGATAAAATTCACATGTTTTATTAAAGTTTTATGATGTACAGCATACTGGTCTGATATTGTGAAATGATTACCAGAGTACCATTAGCTAATACTGCCATCATATTTTACTGTTGTGCGTGTGTATGGTAATAACATTTAAAATCTCCTCTTAGAAACTTCCAAGTATGTAGGGTAGTATTATAATCTCCATGATGTATATTAGATCGCCAAAACTTGCGTGTTTTATAACTTGAAAATTATACCCTTTGACAAAGATCTCATTTCCCTTGCCTTTAAACTCATGGGAACAACCCTCCATACTACTTTCTGATTCTATTGTTTGTCCCTTTTTTTTTTTCCCAAATATACCTACTTACAGTATGTGCCCTCTGTCTGGCTTATTTCACTTAGCATCGTGTCCCCTAGGTCTATCCGAGTTGTCCCAACTGGCAAGATTTTCCCCTTGTCATAGTGAATAATGTTCCTTTGTGTATATATTTTGTATATTCTTTTTTATTCATCTGTAGATGGACACTTAGGTGGTTTCCATATCTTGTCTATTGTAAATTGTTGCATTGAACATGGGAGTGCATTATTTCTGATATAATGATTTTATTTCCTTTAAATAAATACACAGAAGTAGGACTACTGTATTATATGGTAGGATTTTTGTGTTTATTTTTAGTAACTGCTATACTATTTTTCTATAGTGTTTGAACCAATTTCACATTCCCACCGCCAGTGCACAAGGGTTTCCTTTTCACCACATCCTTGCTAACACTTGTCCCTTGGCTTTTTTTTATGGTAGTCATTCTAACTGATGTAAAGTGGTTTCTCATTGTGTTTTTTTTTTAATGTCATCTCCCCATTGATTAGTGATCTTGAATATCTGTTCATGTAATTATCAGCCATTTATATGCCATCTTTGGAAAAATATGTTTGATTTCCCTGTCCATTAAAAAAAAAAATTTGCTTCTTCTCTATTGAATTGAATGAGTTCCTTTAATATCTTGGATAGTAACACATTTTTATACATGTGATTTGGAAATGTCATCTTCCATTCTGTAGGTCACCTTTACATTTTGTTAATAGCTTTCAATGCTTGCACTTTTGGTATTACATCCAAATAATTTCTTGCTAAGACCAGTGTCAAGGAGCTTTTGCCTTGGTTTCCAATAGGAGTTTTACAGTTTCAGTTCTTATGTTTAAGTCTTTAATTTATTTCAAGTTAATTTGTTTTGTGAGAGGTGTGAGATAGGGTTCTAACCTAATTTTACTGCTATTATTATCTAGTTTTTTCCAGCACAATTTACTGCTGCTGCTAAGTTGCTTCAGTCGTGTCCGACTCTGTGCAACCCCATAGACGGCAGCCCACTAGGCTCCCCCGTCCCTGGGATTCTCCAGGCAAGAACACGAGAGTGGATTGCTTTACTGAAGAGACTGTAATTTCTGCATTGAGTATTATTGGCTTTGGTCAAATTTTTATTGACTGTAAAAGTGCAAGTTTAGTTTTGAAATTTTTTTCATCTATTGATCTGTGTGTCTTTTTTTTTTGCCAATTCCATACAGTTTTAATTTATGTAGATTTGTGATACAGTTTTAAATCAGGGAGTGTGATACCTCCAGCTTTATTTCCTTTCTCAGTATTTCTTTGGTTGTCCAGGGTCTTTTGTCATCCCATATAAATTTTATACTTTGTTTTCAATTCCTGTGGAAAATACCATAGCATAGGAGTTTTAATAGGAATTGCATTGAATCTATAGATGACTTTGGGTAGTTTGAATATTTTAATTATGTTAATTCTTCTAATCCGTGTTCATAAAGTGTATTTTCATTTGTTGTCTTTATTTTCTTTTTTAAATTTATTTATTTATTATTGTAGGATAATTGCTTTACAGACTTTTTGTTGTTTTCTGTCAAACCTCAATATGAGTCAGCCATTGATAAAAGTGTTCAGTGTACAGAACTTTACCTTCTTGGTTAAATATATCCCTAAGTATTTTGCTTGTTTATGCTACTGTGAATGAGTTGTTTTCTATATTTCTTTTTCACAAATGTCCTTTTTCTATATTGAAACTCAACTGATTTCTGTATGTTGATTTTATATCCTATAACTATTACTGAGTTTAGAGATTAATTTCAACAGCTTTTTGATGTGTCTTTAGGGTTTTATCAGAGAAGGCAATGGCACCCCACTCCAGTATTCTTGCCTGGGAAGTCCCATGGATGGAGGAGCCTGGTAGGCTTCAGTCCATGGGGTCGCTAAGAGTCGGACACGACTGAGTGACTTCATTTTCACTTTTCACTTTCACACTTTGGGAAGGAAATGGCAACCTACTCCAGTGTTCTTGCCTGGAGAATCCCAGGGACGGGGGAGCCTGGTGAGCTTCCGTCTATGGGGTCGCACAGAGTCGGACACGACTGAAGTGCCTTAGCAGCAGCAGCAGTAGCAGTAGGGTTTTATATATGTAAGATGATATTTGCAAACAGAATTTAGCTTATATTCTTCTGATTTGGATGCCTTTTATTTATTTATTTTTCTGGTCTCAATTGCTCTAGCTGGAACTTCCAGTACTGTATTGAATACTAGTGGTAGGATTGGAAACCCTTATCTAGTTCCTGATCTTGGAGGAAAACCTTTCAGCTTTCCATTATTGAATATGGTGTTCAGTTCAGTTCAATTCAGTTCAGTCGCTCAGTTGTGTCTGACTCTTTGTGACCCCATGAATCACAGCACAACAGGCCTCCCTGTCCATCACCAATTCCCAGAGTTCACTCAAACTCATGTCCATTGAGTCCATGATGCCATCCAGCGATCTCATCCTCTGTCGTCCCCTTCTCCTCCTGCCCTCAATCAGTCCCAGCATCAGGGTCTTTTCCAATGAGTCAACTCTTTGCATGAGGCCAAAGTATTAGAGTTTCAGCTTCAGCATCAGTCCTTCCAATGAACACCCAAGACTGATCTCCTTTAGGATGGACTGGTTGGATCTCCTTGCAGTCCAAGGGACTCTCAAGAGTCTTCTCCAACACCACAGTTCAAAAGCATCAATTCTTTGGTGCTCAGCTTTCTTCACATCCAACTCTCACATCTATACATGACCACTGGAAAAACCGTAGCCTTGCCTAGAAGGACCATTGTTGGCAAAGTAATATCTCTGCTTTTCAATATACTATCTAGGTTGGTCATAACTTTCCTTCCAAGAAGTAAGCATCTTTTAATTTCATGGCTGCAGTCACCATCTGCAGTGATTTTGGAGCTCCCAAAAGTAAAGTCTGACACTGTTTCCACTGTTTCCCCATCTATTTCCTGCAAAGTGATGGGACAAGATGCCATGATCTTTGTTTTCTGAATGTTCAGCTTTAAGCCAACTTTTTCACTCTCCTCTTTGACTTTCATCAAGAGGCTTTTTAGTTCCTCTTCACTTTCTGCCATAAGGATGGTGTCATCTGCATATCTGAGGTTATTGATATTTCTCCTGGCAATCTTGATTCCAGCTTGTGCTTCATCCAGCCCAGCGTTTCTCATGATGTACTCTGCATATAAGTTAAGTAAGCAGGATGACAATATACAGCCTTGACGTACTCCTTTCCTATTTGGAATATGATGTTAGCTATGGGCTTATCACTTATAGCCTTTTTTATCTTGGGGTGCATTTCTTCTATACTCAATTTGTTGACAGTTTTCATCATGAAAAGATATTGGATTTTCTCAAATACATTTTCTACATTAATTGAAAAGTGCTTATAAATTTTATTTTTCATTTTCTTATTGTGCTATATCACATATATCAATTTGCTTGTGTTGAACCATTGTTGCCTCCCAGAGAAAAATCCCACTTTATTATGGTATATGCTCTTTTTAATGTCCTGTTATTTTTGGTTTGCTAATATTTTTGAGGAATTTTGCATAGACATTCATCTGTAATATTGACTTATAGTTCATTTTCCCATAGAGTTCTTACCTGTTTTTAGTATCAGGACAATACTGGTCTTGTAAAGTTGGATTAATGATTTCCAAAGAAAGAGTTCGAGAAATCTTGATGTTAATTCTTAAAATGTTTGGGTGAATTCACCAGGGAATTGTCTGATCCTTGGGTTTTCTTTGATGAGAGAGTTTGGATCACTGATTCAGTTGCCTTACTCATTATTCGTTCATTTAGATTTTTCATTTCTTCATCATTCAGTTTTTGTAGATTGTATATTTCCAGCAATGTAACCATTTATTCTAGGTTATCTAATTTGTTGGAGTATAATTTTTCATAATATTTTCCATTGTATTTTTGTGGTATCAGTTATAATGCTTCCTCTTTCATTTCTAATTTTGTTTGATTTTTTTTTTTTTTTTTTAGTGCAGCTAAAGGTTTCTCAGTTTTGTTTATATTCTCAAAAAAGCAACTTTCAGTTTTGTTGATCTTTTATATTGTTTTTGATCTCTACTACCTTTATTTCTGCTGTTATCTTTTTTTTTTTTTGGCTAAATTTGGAATTGCCTTATTGTTTGCCTAGTTTATTGAGGTATAATGTTAAGTTTTTGTAATCATTCTTTTTCCTTAATTAAGACACTTGTTGCTGTAAATTTCCTACTTAGAACTGCTTTTGCTACATCTCATAGGATTTTTTGTTTCCATTTTCATTTGTCCCGATATGTTTTTGATATATCTTTTAATATCTTCTTTGACATATCCATTGTCATGAGTGCTTTGTTTAATTGTCACATATTTAAGACTTTTTAGCTTTCCCCCTGTAATTAATAAAAAAAAGGTATTTGGTATGATTTCAGTCTTCTTGAATATACTGATTTTTTTTTTTTAATCTACCATATGATGTGTCCATGTGTTCCTGAGTAGTTCTGCTGCTGTTGGATGAAATGATCTATAGATCTGTATAGTCTAAAATGCAGTTCAAGTCCAGCATTTCCTTATTGACTTTCTGTTTAGATGATCTGTCATTTTTGAAAGTACACTATTTGAAGTCCCCTACTATATTGTATCATGGTCTATTTATCTATTTAGATCTGTTAGTATTTTCCTCATACTGCTTGTGAGTGTAACACTGAGTGTATCAGTTACATGGGTATATATTCCTGATTGTCATATCTTCTTGATGAATTGAATACTTTGTGTAATAAACTTCTTAATCTCCTGCTAAAATTTTTGGCTTAAAGACTCTTGTCTGATGTGAGTTTAACTACTATTGCTTTCTTTTGGTTCCTACTTGCATAGAGTATCTGTTTCCATGTCTTAACTTTGAAACTATGTGTTCTTAAAGCTGATATGAGTTTCTTTAGGCAGCATGTAGTTGGATCTTGTTTGTTCGTTTCTTTGTTTGCTTGTTTTAATCCATCTAGCCACTCTTTGCCATTTGATTGGATAACCCAATTCACTAACATTAAATAAATAGTATAGATATAAACTTACTGCTGCTGCTGCTAAGTTGCTTCAGTCATGTCCAACTCTATGCGACCGCATAGACGGCAGCCCACCAGGCTGCCCCGTCCCTGGGATTCTCCGGGCAAGAACATTGGAGTGGGTTGTCATTTCCTTCTCCAATGCATGAGAGTGAAAAGTGAAAGTGAAGTCGCTCAGTGGTGTCTGACTCTTAGCGACCCCGTGGACTGCAACCCACCAGGTTCCTCTGTCCGTGGGATTTTCCAGGCAAGAGTACTGGAGTGGGGTGCCATTAACTTACTAATGCTTATATTATGTCCATTGTTTTTTGGTTGTTTTTAATTTCCCTTATTTTGTTTATTCCACTTTTCTGCTTTCTTTGTGAATTGGTGATTTTCCATCAAGTATACACTGCCAGCATTTAATAGCTCCTTTGGAGTACAGTCCCTTTTCTCTCTTAGCAGATCTAGCATATCCACAGCTAGGTTTATGCTACAGCTTGACCAAGTTATAGTTAAGGTGATAGTAATAGCCTAGAGAACACCATGGGAAGTGGGAACAAATCCTTTCTAGAAAAAGTACTGTTCACATCACGTCTGATTTTGGAGCCCATAAAAATAAAGTCTGACACTGTTTCCACTGTTTCTCCATCTATTTCCCATGAAGTGGTGGGACCGGATGCCATGATCTTTGTTTTCTGAATGTTGAGCTTTAAGCCAACTTTTTCACTCTCCTCTTTCACTTTCATCAAGAGGCTTTTTAGTTCCTCTTCACTTTCTGCCATAAGGGTGGTGTCATCTGCATATCTGATGACATACTGTTCAC
The DNA here is from genome assembly GCF_027580195.1 of Bos mutus. Lineage (NCBI taxonomy): Eukaryota > Metazoa > Chordata > Mammalia > Artiodactyla > Bovidae > Bos > Bos mutus. Next base: position 98,238,035 of record NC_091624.1, on the reverse strand, counting down.
ATATTGTGTTTGATTTTAGGAAAGATCCTTTAAGAACTCTACTTCTAAGCTTTCAAGAGCAGTAGCAACTAGCCACATGCAGATATTTAAATATAGCTGTTAAATTAAACAAGTTTTTTTTTTTAATTAAGTATTTCAATCATAGTTGTCATATCTGAAACTGACACAATGGAAAGAGCATATGTAGAACATGTCCATAACCACAGACATGGAATGTACTTGACTGGACAGTCCTGGTATATTTGTTATAAAACTCTGACCCAGACTTTGATAGGTCTCAACTCATATTAGACGGCTAAGAGAACAGACTGTATTTGACCAGAAGAAGAAAGGCTTTGGGAGAGATGGTAGTAAGACATTGTAGGAGGTGAGTTTTCAAAGCCTTAATTACTATCATAGATTTTCTTAATGATTTCCTGTGTCCATTATGTGTTCATTATAAAAATGATGAATATATTTATTCTTTTGAATGTATATACAAGCTAAAGGAACCATGACTCCTATGAATTGTAACTTATAATAGTTGGATGGGCTCCCCTGGTGGCTTAGTCAGCAAAAAATCTGCCTGCAATGCAGGAGACTATCTGCAGTGCACAAGACCCAAGTTTGATCCCTGGTTTGGGAAGATCTTCTGAGAAGGAAATGGCAACCAACTCCAGTATTCCTGTCTTGGAAATCCTATGGACAGAGGTGCCTGATGGGGTAGAATATATGGGGTCTCAAGAGTAGAATATAACTTATAGACTAAACCACAACTGTAGCTTTGGATATCTCTAGCATGAAACTATTCTATATAGTTAATAATTTGGATAAGTCCATACTGCACCCAAATAAATAGCACTTTTAATTATCTTCTTTATTTAATTAAGAAATCTGATTTTTGAGGAATTTAATGGACTACTAATTTACCTATGATAATCATCAGATCAGATCAGTCGCTCAGTCGTGTCCGACTCTTTGCGACCCCATGAATTGTAGCACACCAGGCCTCCCTGTCTATCATCATCTCCCGGAGTTCACTCAGACTCACGTCCATCGAGTCAGTGATGCCATCCAGCCATCTCATTCTCTGTCGTCCCCTTTTCCTCCTGCCCCCAATCCCTCCCAGCATCAGAGTCTTTTCCAATGAGCCAACTCTTCGCATGAGGTGGCCAAAGTACTGGAGTTTCAGCTTTAGCATCATTCCTTCCAAAGAAATCCCTGGGCTGATCTCCTTCACAATGGACTGGTTGGATCTCCTTGCAGTCCAAGGGACTCTCAAGAGTCTTATCCAACACCACAGTCCAAAAGCATCAATTCTTCGGTGCTCAGCCTTCTTCACAGTCCAACTCTCACATCCATACATGACCACAGGAAAAACCATAGCCTTGACTAGACGATGTCTCTGCTTTTGAATATGCTATCTAGGTTGGTCATAACTTTCCTTCCAAGATGTAAGTGTCTTTTAATTTCATGGCTGCAGTCACCATCTGCAGTGATTTTGGAGCCCATAAAAATAAAGTCTGACACTGTTTCCACTGTTTCTCCATCTATTTCCCATGAAGTGGTGGGACCGGATGCCATGATCTTTGTTTTCTGAATGTTGAGCTTTAAGCCAACTTTTTCACTCTCCTCTTTCACTTTCATCAAGAGGCTTTTTAGTTCCTCTTCACTTTCTGCCATAAGGGTGGTGTCATCTGCATATCTGAGGTTATTGATATTTCTCCTGGCAATCTTGATTCCAGTTTGTGTTTCTTCCAGTCCAGCATTTCTCATGATGTACTCACTGCATGTAAGTTAAATAAACAGGTTGACAATATACAGCCTTGATGTACTCCTTTTCCTATTTGGAACCAGTCTGTTGTTCCATGTCCAGTTCTAACTGTTGCTTCCTGACCTGCATACAGATTTCCAAGAGGCAGATCAGGTGGTCTGGTATTCCCATCTCTTTCAGAATTTTCCACAGTTTCTTGTGATCCACACAGTCAAAGGCTTTGGCATAGTCAATAAAGCAGAAATAGATGATAATCATGCAGGCAAAAAATACAGAAGAGAAAACCAAGGAATTATGTGAAAAGTTACTTATATAGTTGTAGTTTTTATAAAATGTGAATCCTTATAATTTACTGAGGTACATATCAAAATTAATTTCCATTTAATGTACCTAACTGTAAAATTAGATCAAATTGCCAACATCCGCTGGATCATGGAAAAAGCAAGAGAGTTCCAGAAAAACATCTATTTCTGCTTTATTGACTATGCCAAAACCTTTAACTGTGTGGATCACAATAAACTGTGTAAAATTCTGAAAGAGATGGGAATACCAAACCACCTGACCTGCCTCTTGAGAAATTTGTATTCTGGTCAGGAAGCAACAGTAAGAACTGGACATGGAACAACAGACTGGTTCCAAATAGGAAAAGGAGTACGTCAAGGCTGTATATTGTCACCATGCTGATTTAACTTATATGCAGAGTACATCATGAGAAATGCTGGGCTGGAAGAAGCACAATCTGGAATCAAGATTGCCAGGAGAAATATCAATAACCTCAGAAATGCAGATGACACCACCCTTATGGCAGAAAGTGAAGAGGAACTAAAAAGCCTCTTGATGAAAGTGAAAGAGGAGAATGAAAAAGTTGGCTTAAAGCTCAACATTCAGAAAACAAAGATCATGGCATCTGGTCCCATCACTTCATGGGAAATAGATGAGGAAACTGTGGAAACAGTGGCAGACTTCATTTTTTGGGCTCCAAAATCACTGCAGATGGTGACAGCAGCCATGAAATTAAAAGACGCTTACTCCTTGGAAGAAAAGTTATGACCAACCTAGATAGCATATTCAAAAGCAGAGACATTACTTTACCAACAAAGGTCTGTCTAGTCAAGGCTATGGTTTTTCCAGTGGTCATGTATGGATGTGAGAGTTGGACGGTGAAGAAAGCTGAGCACTGAAGAATTGATGCTTTTGAACTGTGGTGTTGGAGAATACTCTTGAGAGTCCCTTGGACTGCAAGGAGATCCAACCAGTCCATTCTGAAGGAGATCAGCCCTGGGATTTCTTTGGAAGGAATGATGCTAAAGCTGAAACTCCAGTACTTTGGCCACCTCATGCGAAGAGTTGACACATTGGAAAAGACTCTGATGCTGGGAGGGATTGGGGGCAGGAGGAGAAGGGGAGGACAGAGAATGAGATGGCTGGATGACATCACTGACTTGATGGACGTGAGTCTGAGCTAACTCCTGGATTTGGTGATGGACAGGGAGGCCTGGCGTGCTGCGATTCATGGGGTCGCAAAGAGTCGGACACGACTGAGCAACTGAACTGACCTGAACTGAACTGAACCGTAAATAGGCTATAAATACGGTAAGAAGTAACTTTGAAGTTTTATTGTAGAAGAGTCTCTTTTCTGATTCTTTATAAGGAAAAGTTTACCTTTCATAGATGTGAAAATTAAATGGGGAAAACTTGGTGAGACATACATAAATAGGCATATTATATATCTATTTTTTCTAAGAATTATTAATGAAAGGGATATTGGGTTTTTGAGTACCACATTTCTCACCTACAAAAGGTAAAATTTACTTGAAAAAAAGGAATCAATGAAAAATGTAATTTATAGACATGGCATTGTTCAATATTGTTTTGTGGTTTCAAAATGTATTGAAATTTATTGATTATATATCAGAGTATTTACAGCAGAATACATTTATTAAAGCTTTCAGTAATAGTACATCAAAACAGGCTGTATACCAATATCAGTGTTTATAAACTCTTTATCTTCCATTGAATAATTAGGGCTTCAAACTGTCTTAATAAATAATCCAGGTATTTCAAGATAGCAATAATATCCATAAATACTGTGAGAATCTCTAAGTATATTTTTGTCTCCTATTGAAGCCTGGTAAATAATGACATACAATTAACATCATGAAGCTTCTGGAAGCAATTATACTTTATAGACAGCAAAATGATAGGATTTGATGTTTAAAGATGACTGTAACAGGTGCTTTGCAAATTAGTTTATTCTTTGCTATTTGACATAATTATGGGTCAGAAAGAAACAAAAAAGCATAGTCTGTATAAACTGATTGGAGATGAGTAACAGTGCTCATGAAATTTGCAAGCTACTTCTGAGTTCTACATGAAAATGTAAATAAATAGTAAAGATTTAATTCCTTTAGCTATGCCAGAATTTAAATTCATGTCAACTTAAATTATAGAACTTGATACAGTGATAGATAATCTGCATTTAGTCTTTTGGGGAATAAAATGATTAAAAAGAGGCCTATCAGAAATTATAATCTAATGGAAAAAAGATGCTGGGAAAGATTGAGGGAAAGAGGAAAAAGGGGTGACAGGATGAGATGGGTGGATGTTATCACTGACTCAATGGATATGAATTTGAGCAAACTCAGGGAGATACTGAAGGACAGGGAAACCAGGCACGTGCTGCAGTTTGTGGGGTTGCAAAGTGTCAGACACAACTTAGCAATTTCACAACAACATATTAATGTTAAAACTCTGTTCAACAGTGATTGCTCTTCTATCTGAGAAGTCAAATCAATGCATTTCTCTCTATACGCTTTGTCATAAGTTATGGAGACATATATAAGGACCAAAATCCTTTTGACTGTGCACAGTGACATTTGGGAGAATCTTTGAAAAATAATTTAAATAAACATAAATATAACTTACACATAAATATGTATGATCTTTTGGGAGAGAAACAACAAAAATATATGAAAGATAAGTTTGAGAGAGGGTTATAAGATTATAAAAGTATGTATATATAATTTAATAAGAAATCACTATATGTCTGACTTAAGGAAATGCCTTATTTACTTGAAACAGTACTGTACTGATGGTATGTTATTTGCATTTTTAAAGATGATAACCTGTTGACCAACACGTGTTAGAGCTAGAACTAAACTCTTAACTCCATTGCTTATTCCATTGCATCATTTGTAATTTAGATTAAGGAACATGGCTTTATGTTAGATTGATGCTGCTGCTGAGTCACTTCAGTCGTTTCTGACTCTGTGTGACCCCATATACGGCGGCCCACCAGGCTTCCCCGTCCCTGGGATTCTCCAGGCAAGAACACTGGAGTGGGTTGCCATTTCCTTCTCCAATGCATGAAAGGGAAAAGTGAAAGTGAAGTTGCTCAGTCGTGTCCAACTCTTCGCAACCCCATGGTCTGCAGCCTACCAGGCTCCTCCATCCATGGGATTTTCCAGGCAAGAGTACTGAAATGGGGTGCCATTGCCTTTACACATTAGTTTAATCTGCTTAGTAGATTATGGGGTTTAGCTCCTTGAAAAATAACTTAGTACAGTAATGATGGTAATTACACTGGAAAGTTAGTAAGAAAACTACATTTGTCATGATGATGGACAGTTAAGATACAGACCTAATCTCTGTGAGGAATCCACTCTTTCCTCTAAGGTAGAAATACATTTTTGCAATAGTGCATGTTAAAAGATTAAGTATGGGAATGCCAAAAGTATTTAAAAACGACTTGCATTGATTTGGCTTCTCAGATAGAAGAGTAATCCTCTTTTAACAGAGTTTTAACATTAATATACACTAACTCCTACCAAGAATTATAGTGCCTAAAAGCATTAAATCTACTTTAAATACCAGAGATTGGATTTCATTCTGGCAGTGAATAGCTCAGTGGTTACAAGGGATTCAAGGTTTGCTCTTCCCTTATCATGAGCAGAGGTAGTAGAGAGATTACCTGTGAATGAAATAGAAAGGAAAGGGGGGAAAGGCAATTGCTGTTCTCCAGTATTTGAACAGACAGTTGCAATTACCTTTCTAATGAATTTGGACAGAGTCTGAGAGGAGATAGGAGCTGTGAACTATATATGTGGGGACAAGATTCTCATAGACAGCCACGCTCAGCCACGCTCAGCTCAGGTTCATTGCTTCTTTCATTACTGCAAGAAGTCTTTCTCTTTCCATTTGCATCAAAATGCTCTCTCCACTCCAGTCACCTGTCCTGTTCAGCTTGAGTTTAATTTTAATGCTTATTTTCCATGACGTCGAAGAGCTGTACAAATGCACCAATATTATTTGCCTTGCTTCCCAGTAATTTAACATCAGAGGTAATTTTACAGCTAGAAGAAAAATACATTTTTAATATGATTGTATTTTCATATGATGTGATTAGTTACTCAGGACTCTATTATTCACATTTTCTGAATGTTTAAAGGAATAGATGGACTCAACCCACAGTAGAGAAAGACAGGCCTCTGAGATAAATTGTGTTACATAATGTCTTCTGAAAAATATTTGCTGGAGAACAGTAGTAGGTAATCTGTATTATAAATTGTATTGCAGTTAGCGCAGACACAGTTGAATTGTGTAACCATCACTCTATTATTCAAGCAGTGAAGGTTACAGTAGTCACTCAAAAATTTTTGCTCACTAGTTTTATCATCTGCCAGGTTTGGACTTTAAATCTTGAACGCACTTAATTTCTCTAACAAGAAATTATAAAACTAGGGTACTTTCATGTCATTTTATCCTGGGGAGATCTCATCTAAAGATTCTGTTATTACAATTTCCTGCCATTGGAAATAACTTCTAAAATCTAATAAAAGTCAATAAAACAAATAAATAATAAAAAATTAACATTATATGTATCACATAGCACTATAATGTGACCTATTTTCATATATTTAATGTTGATTTTGTTACTTACTTTTTGTCTTATACTGTTAGAGTAACTCATAATATTTACATAAAGCTTTAAGGAAATAAAAATGAATACATTTTCTTCTAATGAACTGTATCTTATTTGAAGTGGTAAAGAAATCTAATATTGATTCTCATATCTAGTTTTGGTAATGAATATCAAAGTGTAACTCTGCAAAGCATTCTGTATACTACATTTGCTATGCTAAGTCACTTCAGTCATGTCCAACTCTGTGCGACCCCATAGACAGCAGCCCACCAGGCTCCCCCATCCCTGGGATTCTCCAGGCAAGAACACTGGAGTGGGGTGCCATTGCCTTCTCCTATGCTACATTTAGTCTCTAACAAACAATATATGAAACATCAATAAAATATGTTCTTAAATATTTAGACTCGGATTTCATTATAGAAGTTCTGACATATCATAAAAACATGCTCAGTCAAGTAGTTGATTTGATCTATAGAATGAAAACATTGAAGTTGATCATCACAAAAGTAGCTATTGGCCTTAAATCTGAGGCACATGAAAGATTATCTCAGAAATATCAGCATAGATTGATGCAAAGATCATTGGTAGAATAATTTATAGACACAAATATTTTTAAATTGTATATCTGATTAAAGAAGACAGGTAATTAAACTGTGACACCTACTCAATAGATTGTAATGCAAGTATTAAAATATATTGATGACAGAATTTTTATATATTTTAATTTAATATTTAATAGTATTTTTCTTTTTTCTAATTGTAGGATAATTGCTTTACAATATTGTGTTTGTTTCTGCCATACATCAACATGAATCAGCTATAGAAATATATATGTCCCCTCCCCCTTGAACCTTCTTGCCACCCCCCTTCCTATCCCACACCTCTAGGTTGTCACAGAGTACTTTGTTTAGCTCCCTGCATCATACAGCAAATTCCCACTACCTGTTTTACATATGGTAATGTATATGGTGCCATGCTACTCTCTCATTTCGTCTTGATAGTGATAAATAATGTTGAGCAGACTACAAAAACCTTAGATTCCACATCTGTCACATCATATCAACACTTTTTTGTGAATAAACAGAAATATGCAAGGACACACACATATGCAAGGAAATATACACACATACATGTCTATGCACAGATACTATTTAATATGAAATGTGCCATTTTTATATTAGAATGGGTGTCTTTATGTTATAGGGGTACAGTTTATTGTTTAAATTGATTCTTTACTCTTTTTTATGTCATTTTTTAACCAATGAACATATATTATTTTCATTTTAAAAAAGAATAGAAAAATATGATTTAGTGAATCTGTGAGTTACTTATTTATATTTAAAGACAAGGACAACCTTCTTCTTCCATAATAAGCACTTAGACTCTTACTTGGCAAATTAATTTTAGATGGGTAAGTTCTTCTTTTGTATTATTTTAACTATTCCCAGTGTTGATATGATAATTGAAAATAGAGCAGTGGCCCCCATTTCCATATTTGATTAAACCATATGCCACATTTAGGCATGTAATATATACACTTATATTCTTGGGATATTTCTGATTGCCTAAAGTTTCTACTAATTTAATGCATATGTATTTATGTTGTTGTTTAGACACTAAGCTGTGTCTGACTCCTTATGACCCCGTGGGCTGTAGCCCACCAGGCTCCTTCTGTCCCTGGGATTTCCCAGCAAGGGTACTGGAGTCAGTTGCCATTTCCTTCTTCAGGAGATCTTCCTGATCCAGGGATCGAACCCAGGTCTCCGGCATTGCAGACGGATTCCTTACCATCTGAGTCACCAGGGACACCCATATGTAATTATATGGGTCATAATGTTGGGCTGCAGTCCATGGGGTCACTAAGAGTCGGACATGACTGAGCGACTTCACTCTCACTTTTCACTTTCATGAATTGGAGAAGGAAATGGCAACCCACTCCAGTGTTCTTGCCTGGAGAATCCCAGGGACTGGGGAGCCTGGTGGGCTTCCGTCTATGGGGTCGCACAGAGTCAGACACAACTGAAGCGACTTAGCAGCAGCAGCAGCAATGTTGAAAAATAATAATTGAAGAGGTACAGTATAACTTTTAATAGAATCAGCTTGGGAAAGTTACTATTTTATAAACATTACACCCTATATTTTTTAGAGTGAACCTGTATCAAGTAAATGAATATTTGTTGAACAACAATTGTATGCCAAGTTTTGTCCCTAGAACTAGGTATTTAAATATGAGTAAGGCTTATAATCTCTTAGCAGAGTTAGTTGTGTCAAGAAGAATCTGTTACATAAGCCCAACAATTCTATTTGATATGACATTGCTGCATTTGTGCACAATTGTAGAGGTTGAATGAAATGCAGTAGCAAAACAGAAAAGCAGATGATTTATTCTGAAGAAGGGGATGGTAGGAACTGAATCTGTAAAGAAAATTCATAGTCATCAAAGTTCATTTGGATAGCTAGGGTAAACTAATATATAATACAATAAATCATTTAAAAATATGTAAATAAATGACTATTAAAAGTATTCTTTGTCAGTTTATGCTTATCTGTGCATGTATATGTGTTCATAAACGTGTGCACATATGTGTTTGAAGTTATGTTTGTGGACAATCCCTGCACCCAGAACTGTCAAAAGAAGTATTTTATTCACATATAACAAAACTTTCCATGCATAAATTCATCCATATAATTTGGACTAAATTGTTATAAATGATTATAACTTCCAAAGTGAACTCATTTCTGCATTTTTACAATTTCCTTTTCATTGGAGAGAAATGATGTAATTATCCTGTAAATGTGTAAAACTATGACAAGTTGTAGAAAGCAATTTTCATAGGTAAAATTATACTCTCAATTATGTGTTAGTGGTTATGCAAAGAATCCTTTGTTAATAACATTCATTTCACAAGAGATAGTCTCTAGGTCTGTGTTATCCTTGTTTGGTGCCAAAATGAGCATGTTAAAATTAGTAAAGTTGATGCATTTATTATTGAAATAACAGAAGCATAGGACAAGAACTAGAATTTTTTTTTTTTTTTGCATTTACAGATATGATGATGAAAACACCATGAAAACTGAAATTAGATTGTTTCTTAAAAGAAAGCAACTGGGAGCGCATTGACTCATTCTAGTACTAATTTTAAAAAGATTAAAAAATAAAATATACAATATTAAAAAATGCTATGATTTTTTTAGGAGCTCCAATTTCCTGTTTCTCCCAGGCTCTGGCAAACACCATTCTACTCCGATTCTATGATTTTGACTATTTTAGGTAAAATTTGAATTATACAAAACTCATCTTTCTATGACTGGCATATTTCACTTAGAATAATGTTCTCAAATTTCATTTTTGTTGGTCATAGTGTAGAATTTCCTTCTTTTGTAAGGCTGAGAGTATCGCATTGTATACGTATAGCACATTTTCTGTATCCATTTCAGCAAGTGGACATTTAGATTGCTTTTCCGTCTTAGCTATTGTGAATAGTGATGGGGTGAACTTGGCAGTACTTATGTCTTTTGAAACTGCTATTTCAGCTCCTTTGGATGAACAACTGTAAGTGGAATTGCTAGATCATATGATAGTCCTATTTTTGATTTTTTGAGGAACTTTAACACTGCGTTCCATAGCAGCTGCAAAAATTTGCTTAAAATGAGTAAACTCTAGAGATCTGATCTACATTATAACCGTAGCCAACAATAATGCATTATACCCTTGAAAATTTGTTAAGAGGGTGGGTCTTTAGGAAAATTGTAAGTGTTCTTATAAAAAATAAAATGTAAAAACAAAAAATGGATTTGGTGAACTAAAATTACTTGACAATATTGACTGTGGATTGAAAAGCAGAAAGTATAAATGAAGAATTTGAGAAAAGAAAGGCCATTAGCCATAATCTTAGTAGCGCTCAGTTTTGAAGAAGTGAATTAATATGGTAGAAATTGGAGTCGTTATTGCTCTTAATCAGTTGATTTACTATACTCATTCCCCACGTAAGAAAATTTGTTCTAATAACATTATCAGTTCAGTTCAGTCGCTCAGTCGTGTCCGACTCTTTGAGACCCCATGAATTGCAGCACGCCAGGCCTCCCTGTCCATTACCATCTCCCGGAGTTCACTCAAACTCACGTCCATCGAGTCAATGATGCCATCCAGCCATCTCATTCTCTGTCGTCCCCTTCTCCTCCTGCCCCCAATCCCTCCCAGCATCAGAGTCTTTTCCAAAGTGTCAACTCTTCGCATGAGGTGGCCAAAGTATTGAAGTTTCAGCTTTAGCATCATTCCTTCCAAAGAAATCCCAGGGCTGATCTCCTTTAGAATGGACTGGTTGGATCTCCTTGCAGTCCAAGGGACTCTCAAGAGTCTTCTCCAACACCACAGTTCAAAATCATCAATTCTTTGGTGCTCAGCCTTCTTCACAGTCCAACTCTCACATCCATACATGACCACAGGAAAAACCATAGTCTTGACTAGATGGACCTTTGTTGGCAAAGTAATGTCTCTGCTTTTGAATATGCTGTCTAGGTTGGTCATAACTTTCCTTCCAAGAAGTAAGCATCTATTAATTTCATGGCTGCAATCACTATCTGCAGTGATTTTGGAGCCCAAGAAAATAAAGTCTGACACTATTTCCACTGTTTCCCTGTCTATTTCCCATGAAGTGATGGGACCAGATGCCAAGATCTTCATTTTTCTGAATGTTGAATTTTAAGCCAACTTTTTCACTCTCCTCTTTCACTTTCATCAAGAAGCTTTTTAGTTCCTCTTCACTTTCTGCCATAAGGGTGGTGTCATCTGCATATCTGAGGTGACTGATATTTCTCCCAGCAATCTTGATTCCAGATTGTGTTTCTTCTAGCCTAGCGTTTCTCATGATGTACTCTGCATAGAAGTTTAAGCGGGATGACAACATACAGCCTTGACGTACTCCTTTTCCTATTTGGAACCAGTCTGTTGTTCCATGTCCAGTTCTAACTGTTGCTTCCTGACCTGCATATAGGTTTCTCAAGAGGCCAGTCAGGTGGTCTGGTATTCCCATCTCTTTCAGAATTTTCTACAGTTTATTGTGATCCACACAGTCAAAGGCTTTGGCATAGTCAATAAAGCAGAAATAGATGTTTTTCTGGAACTCTCTCTTTTTCCATGATCCAGCAGATGTTGGCAATTTGATCTCTGGTTCCTCTGCCTTTTCTAAAACCAGCTTGAACATCTGGAAGTTACAGTTCACATATTGCTGAAGCCTGGCTTGGAGAATTTTGAACATTACTAGCGTGTGAGATGAGTGCAATTGTGCTGTAGTTTGAGCATTCTTTGGCATTGCCTTTCTTTGGGATTGGAATGAAAACTGACCTTTTCCAGTCCTGTGGCCACTGCTGAGTTTTCCAATTTTGCTGGCATATTGAGTGCAGCACTTTTGCAGCACCATCTTTCAGGATTTGAAATAGATCAACTGGAATTCCATCACCTCCACTAGCTTTGTTCGTAGTGATGCTTTCAAAGGCCTACTTGACTTCACGTTCCAGGATATCTGGCTCTAGGTGAGTGATCACACCTTCATGATTATTTTGGTGGTAAAGATCTTTTTTGTACAGTTCTTCTGTGTATTCTTGCTACCTCTTCTTAATATCTTCTGTTTCTGTTAGGTCCATACCATTTCTGTCCTTTTTCGAGCCCATCTTTGCATGAAATGTTCCCTTGGTATCTCTAATTTTCTTGAAGAGATCTCTAGTCTTTCCTATTCTGTTGTTTTCCTCTATATCTTTGCATTGATAGCTGAAGAGGACTTTCTTATCTCTTCTTGATATTCTTTGGAACTCTGCATTCAGATGCTTATATCTTTCCTTTTCTATTTTGCTTTAACATTTCTCCTTTGCTTATAGCAGTATAAGAAGAGTTAAAAATTAATAATAATTTTGTATTTTTAAATGGAATAAATAAATATTTTGTAATAATTTTAATTAAAATATATCTATCAGAAAATCTCCAAGAAAGAATATACAAGACAATGATTGTTTTTACAAAGTAAATATATATATGCATATAACTTGCACCGAGAATGTTAGTAGCATCTGAGAACATGCCTTATATATGCCAACCCATCACTGCTACTTTCCCCCACCATCCTGCATAACCATGTCTTAAGTGCTAACAGCCTGACTTAGTTATGTCTGTTTGAAAAAAAAATACAATTTTAAATAGAAAAGTTGAGTAAGAATACACTTGGTAGAATTAATGGGCATGTAATCAATTTAGTATTCATGGAGGGTCCTAATATTTTGTAAATGTTAAATATCTAGTACACTTTTGTGTAGGCTCTGCTCCAAAAAGATAATTCCTTAATTCGCCTATAACAATTCTAGTTCAATTTAAAATACATAAAAAATGTAATGCAGACCCCTGGGCAGATGTCAGAAATTGGTTCCCATTCATGTATTCATTCATTCATTAATCAAAATTTAGCAGGAGACTTATTATATGCAAGCCTGTGTGAATTATAAAAACACAACTAACATTCCTTTCTTACCCTCAAGAGACTCAGAGAAGAGAGGTGTAGAATCACAGGTAAATAAATGTTTGTAATTTAAGGAATGGAATGCCAAAACAATCTAGAAATATGTGACAGAAGAAGCATATCCCTAGACTGTTTGGCCAGAGCGAAAGAGAAGAGATAGATTAGCAGCAAAATGAAACAATGAAAACTTTCATTATTTTTAAGATGCAATCACTAAACTAACTTTTAAGATGAAATTATGTTATAATAATATTAAATATTAAAGTATATTGTAGATTAACTTAAATGACTTTTGAGTCTTAATTTTAAATACATGTCATATATATATATATGTGTTAAGATAAAAATGTCATAATATTTGCAAGGATTTTTGTATTTATGAAGTAAGAGGATGTTAAAGCTCCTTATTTTTCTCAGCTATTACAAAACAACTATAAAATTTAGTCAGGAGAATGAGAATCCACAGAGGGAATAGAATAAAAGGAATGTTTGTTCACAGAGGGAAGGAAATAAAAGGAATATTTTCCCCTAAACATTATTTTAATACTGTTAAGGAAGAATTAAAGCATTTTATAGTGGGTGGTTTTTCCACTTGAGTAACCATGGTAGATTTTTAAATGAAGCATAACATGTAAGATGCTTCTTATGAACTAGAAAAACATTATATGTTTTTATTCATTTAAAATATTTAATATTAATATTATGTAAATATAATATTATCTAAAAAGCAAAAGAAATAGGATGGTAGGTCTAAGCTAAGGACAAACCTAGAAATGTGTCCTATAAGTAAAAGATAGCTACAGCCTCATGGTCACTAAGGCATTATTTCCAATAGACAACACACAGAAGCAACCCGAGTATTCATCCATGAAGATATGGATGTAGACAATGTTATGTATCTGTATCTATATCTATTCCATCATGTATGTATACATGCATATGTGCTCAGTTGCTAAATAGTGTCCAACTGCAGCCTGCTGGGCACCTCTGTCTGTGGGATTTCTCAGGCAAGAATACTGGTGTGGGTTTGCCATTTCCTCCTCCAGGAGATCTTCCTGACCCCAGAGATCAAACCCATGTCTCTTGCATCTCCTGCCTTGGCAGGCAGATGCTTTACCACTGAGCCACCATGGAAGCCTACACACGCTGTGTAGTCTACACACACACACACACACACAAACACTGACACACACATGCTGTGTGGGGATGTGTGTAGATACACAATGAAATAGATGTAGATGTATTATTCAGCCATAAAAAAAGGAAATCTTGCCATTTGTGACAACATGAATGGACAACGGCAGTATGCTTACTGAAACAAATCAGAGAAAGACAACCGTATAAGTTCCCTTACATGTAGAATAAAAAAACACACACACACAGAAATTCATAGATATACTGAAGAGATTGGTGGTCCCCAGAAGCAGTCATTGGGGTAGGCAAAATGGGTGAAAACAGTTAAAACCTACAAACTTCCAGCTGTACAGTGACTGTCAGGGACGCAATTTACAGTTGTCAATTATTGCTCATAATACTATATTGTGTATTTGAAAGTTGCCGAGAGAATAGATCTTAAAAGTTGTTATCACATGAAAAAATATTTGAAATTAAATGATAACTGGTTATTGTGATAATTTTAAAGTATTACAAGTAACTGAATATTACATTTTGCACCTAAAACTTATATAAGTGACATATGTCAGTCGTGTCCAAATTGAGAATAAATCAAATCCTGAAGACCTGTTGAAAAGTATGTGAAAGGGAAATTTGAAGAAAAGGATAATGAATTTTGCTGAGTCTAAAATCACATTTCTAGCTGAAAGAAGACAAAAAAGTCACCATGGAGTTATATTTGAAAAGATTATTCTTCACTAAAATAAAAGTGAAACATAAATATGATATTCAAAATGGATGAAATCAATGAAATCAGCCGAAAAGCTCAACATGAAATAGAACGAACCACAATTGATGAACAGTACTTTGTATAACTTGTGAACTAGTTAAGTTTCAGTTTAAAGTTTAGCGATCCAAAAGTCTACAAGCAATAAATGCTGGAGAGGGTGTGGAGAAAAGGGAACTCTCTTATACTGTTGGTGGGAATGCAAACTAGTACAGCCACTATGGAGAACAGTGTGGAGATTCCTTAAAAAACTGGAAATAGAACTGCCTTATGATCCAGCAATCCCACTGCTGGGCATACACACTGAGGAAACCAGAAGGGAAAGAGACACATGTACCCCAATGTTCATCGCAGCACTGTTTATAATAGCCAGGACATGGAAGCAACCTAGATGTCCATAAGCAGATGAATGGATAAGAAAGCAGTGGTACATATACACAATGGAGTATTACTCAGCCATTAAAAAGAATACATTTGAATCAGTTCTAATGAGATGGATAAAACTGGAACCTATTATACAGAGTGAAGTAAGCCAGAAAGAAAAACACCAATACAGTATACTAACACATATATATGGAATTTAGAAAGATGGTAACAATAACCCTGTGTACGAGACAGCAAAAGAGACACCGATGTATAGATCAGTCTTATGGACTCTGTGGGAGAGGGAGAGGGTGGGGAGATTTGGGAGAATAGCATTGAAACATGTATAATATCATGTATGAAACGAGTCGCCAGTCCAGGTTCGATGCATGATACTGGATGCTTGGGCCTGGTGCACTGGGATGACCCAGAGGGAGGGTAGGGGAGGGAGGAGAGAGGAGGGTTCAGGATGGGGAACGCGGGTATACCTGTGGTGGATTCATTTCGATATTTGGCAAAACTAATACAATATTGTAAAATTTAAAAATAAAATTAAATTAAAAAAAAAGTTTAGTTTCAGTTAAGTGTACATTACAATAGCACCTAGTGCAAGGCTTTTCACACAATCATTTCTAAATAAAATGGTTGTTTGGACCTTGGGATAAGATGAAAATAATCTTAAGAGCATAAACACAAAAGTGTAATAAGGTTTTCAGTTGGCAGTTGTGTGGGCTGGCATCTGCTAAGTACCAATAGAGTGAGAAAGAAAGAATCAAATCATCAGGTACTAAAATCCTAAAGAAGCAGAGAGCAAAAGATAGTAGAAAATGGAGAGTACCAGGAAATGTACACAGGTATTGATTTGCTTGTGGTATTTAATCCCTTTTGTCCACTATATGCATTTTCTCATTAAATCTTATGTTTTAATAAACATGGAGATGGCTGGGAAGAATATTTCAAAACAGTTCACATATTGACGATTTTTAAATTTTAGGTTAAGAAAAACGTCATGCATGTGTATTTATTAATAAATATTCAATATTTTCTAATCAGAAATCAAGTATGACAATGTGATAGCACAAGACAAGTGAGGGTAGGAAATCAGATAATAGTACTACTTGTGTGACTAACATGATGCAAACTTTTGATTCTTAGAAGATGTACTTCAGTGCACTTGAGTAAGAATAAGTAATAGCCTTAAAGCTACTAGTGATTTTGTTGTTGTTGTTCAGTCGCTCAGTTGTGTCCAACTCTTTGTGACCCATGAACTGCAGCACACCAGGCTTCCCTGTCCTTCACTATCTCCTGGAGTTTGCTCAAACTCATGTCCGTTAAGTCAGTGATGCCATCCAACCATCTTGTCCTCTGTCTCTCTCTTTGCCTTTTGCCTTGATCTTTTCCAATGTGTGGGCTCTTCATATCAGGTGGCCAAAGTTTTGGAGCTTCAGCTTCAGTACCAGTCCTTCCAATGAGTATTTAGGGTTAATTCCTTTTAGGATTGACTAGTTTGATATCCTTGCTGTCCAAGGGACTCTCAAGAGTCTTCTCCAGCACCACAGTTTGAAATGATTTTATTTACTAATAATTATCTTTATTAATGGTTGGAAAATAAAAAGAGAAAGTGAAGTTGCTCAGTTGTGTCCGACTCTATGACCCCATAAACTGTAGCCTAACAGGCTCCTCCATCCATGGAAAATTCCAGGCAATAGTACTGGAGTGGGTTGCCATTTCCTTCTCCAGGGGATCTTCCCAATCCAGGGATTGAACCCAGGTCTCCTGTGTTGCAGGCAGACGCTTTACCATCTGAGACACCATGGAATGGTTAATTATTGATAAAATACTTATTTGTCTACTTTTCCTGTATTCATCTAGCTACTGGTGTCTTCTACTATATGAATATCTACTCTGTTCTTCTACTCTGTTCTTCTTAATAGGCAGACTCAACCCTACCTCCTTTACTAGTTAGAGCAGGTAATTGGGAGGTAGATTGAGGTAATCATCATCATGAATTAAATAGAAATTATGTCATATTCTTTCATCACTTAGAGTTGTTTATATTTTAGGATAGGTCTTCTGTTGGATATTCTATTGAAAATATATTTATCATATTGAGGCTTATTTTCACTCTCTTCATTGTATCTTTTGATGAAAAATTCTGAATTTTAATAGGGCCCTGTTTTTCCCCTGTGGTGCTAAAACAATAATCAATAGCAAGCCTGCAGAGAACAAAGAGCTTATTTGGGGTCTTAAGAATTACACTGTTGAGACACAGTTTCTGGTAAAACTGAAAGAGTGTTTCAGAGAAGGGAACAATTCAGGAGCTTATAAAGGCAAAAGTCACAATGTCATACTCTGACACAAAATAAATATATATCCTTACAGAATAGGCTGTCACAAGTTGTTTTATGGTGCTAAATCACCTCAGATGTGTCTGACTCTTTGTGACCCCATGGACTGTAGCCCACCTGGCTCCTCTGTCCACGGGATTTCCAAAGGTTCCAATAAGCACATAGGCTGTCAGGAGTTATTTTAGGGTAAGGGTCTGATAAATATCTTGAGTTTCTTGAGTTTCTGAGTTTCTTGATTCTGAGAAATATCTTGAATATCATTTGTAGAAACCCAAGCAGTCAAAAGTTGAATTTCCATCCAGGCTGAGCGGTACATTTGTTGCACTACCTCACTGTCCTCTCAGGTCCATTTAGAGAGCTCTCCTAGCAATATCAGCTCCGTTTTAATGTTCTGTTCACAGTAGTTATTTATTGCCTCATTTCACTTGTATACGAAAATTAAGAGCCTGATGGTAGTCTTCTAATTATTTTTTAAGAAACTTTATTGATTATTTTTTAAATTTGAAACTGTGGTGCCTGGAATATAACAGAAGCATCAACTAAAAATTATCAGTGACCATTGGTTTCTACAAGAGTGAAACCACTAGCCATTGTAGTCGTTGACCTTCAACACAGCCTGAAAGGAGTTCAGGGTGGAGATCAGAAATGAAGCACTCTGAATCCTGGGAAAAACTAAGAGAACAGGTTTCAGATGGTTAGACATTTTCAGGAGAAGATTTTATGAGCCCAGTTTATTGCATCTTGTCATATCAGAAAAACACCAAAATTGTTGACAAAGGCATCTGCTCCTTGTGGCTAGCAGCAGTCTTTTTCCAAAATGTGTGCTTGACTTTATATCCCCCTTCACCAAAATCACATATGTGCTGACCTCCTCCCTTACCTCTTCGGAGCAGTTCCTCAGAGCTGTTAGACAGGCTGTCCTCTGCTATAATATTCATTTTTCCCCAAATGAAACTTAACTCATAAATCACATGTTGTATTATATTCATTTTGGCCCAAGTGAAACTTAACTGACAACGCACTTTTTAAAAAATTATTGACAAATTATTTATAAAATACATTTTCTATTTTCTTCATTGTGGCTGTTTAGTCAAAAATAATCACACCGCCTTAATCATGGTGACTTAAAAAAAAATCTTGATATTTGATAATCTAAATTTTCTGAATTTATTCACCATTGTGATTATTGCTTTAACTGTTTTGGATCACTTTCTTTGCATATGAATGCTATTTAATTTTTTAAAGTATTTATTGATTGATCTGGCTGTGCTGGGTCTTAGTTGTGGCATGTGGGATGTGGGATCTTCACTCTAGGTTGGGGCATGAACATCTTTAAATTGTGGCCTGTGGGATCTAGTTCTCTGTTTGGGAGTGTGGTGTCTTAGCCACGTGACCACTAGGGAAGTTCTGATATGAATTTAAGAATCAGGTTGACAGTGTCCACAAAATAGCCACTGATAATTTGACCAAGATTGCATTAAATATATAGATTAATTTAGGGGTGATTATTTAATTAAAACTTTTAATATTTCGTTACTTGTGGCAATATGCACAAGACTCTTTCACATGAAGTAAATAGACAAATATTGGTAATGACAATGATTTTGGAAGAGTAAAATAAACATTCAAACCTGAATGCTTGAAAAGAAATAAGGAAAATTACAGATAACAAAAAGAAAGTAGAAATCTAGATTGTTTTCTGATGTGCCATATTCATGAGATCTAACACTTTCTGTTTACAAACATGCCATAAGTCAAATATACTGCCTGCCCCCCTGAGCCAGATCCTTTTGTTTTTCTTGTCCAATTCTTTTTAATCTAACATACCTATTCTAATTTTTTGCTTAATGAAGATTATTATAGTAGAAGAAGAAATACTTTATATAATTAAGAATAATTTGGTACTACCAAGCATCAATTCAAATATGCATATTTTGATTTGGATATGATATAAATTATAAATATGCATATTTATAACAAGCTATACTTTTTGAAGAGTTATAAATCTGAATGACCCAAGAGGCTCATTTTCTTTTAATAGCATAGAAAAAACTAGTTTAGATTGGTTAAACCAATCTGCTGAGAGACAGCAAAGCTTTAGAGTGATGTCAGCATTCTTGAGTTGCAAAGTAGATTCCTGTATCCTCCATATGTAAATCTTCACTCTTAGAATGCAAGTTCCTAGTTATTTCTTGGTACTGAAAATTCTTGATGAATTTAATACCTATGGAAACGTGGTGTTGCTCAACTCCCTCTTCAGCTGACATCTACATAATATAATACAGTATTTGAGTGAAGCTTCTTCTCTTCTTGGTTGCTTTTCAGTCTCATGTTGACATGCCTCCCAGGTAGGACCCTACCTCCTAGAACTGAGGACATACATATGGAACAACTATATTATAATATATATATATATTACAATATACAAAATACTTTATGTTATAATAAAATTTATATATTATAATAGCATGTTATTACATTATTATTATTATACATTATATGTCATAATAGCAATGCATTATTATTATATGCATTCGGAAAAGGCAGATCAAATTGCCAACATCTGGTAGATCATCAAAAAAGCAAGAGAGTTCCAGAAAAACATCTATTTCTGCTTTATTGACTATGCCAAAGCCTTTGACTGTGTGGATCACAAGAAACTGTGGAAAATTCTTCAAGAGATGGGAATACCAGACCACCTGACCTGCCTCTTGAGAAATCTGTATGCAGGTCAGGAAACAACAGTTAGAACTGGACATGGAACAACAGACTGCTTCCAAATAGGAAAAAGAGTACGTCAAGGATGTATATCATCACCCTACTTATTTAACTTATATGCAGAGTACATCATGAGAAATGCTGGGCTGTAGGAAGCACAAGCTGGAATCAAGATTGCCGGGAGAAATATCAATAACCTCAGATATGCAGATGACACCACCCTTATGGCAGAAAGTGAAGAACTAAAGAGCCTCTTAATGAAAGTGAAAGAGGAGAGTGAAAAAGTTGGCTTAAAGCTTAACATTCAGAAAACTAAGATCATGGCATCCAGTCCCATCTCTTCATGGCAAATAGATGGGGAAACAATGGAAATAGTGGCTGACTTTATTTTTCTGGGCTCCAAAATCACTGCAGATGGTGACTGAAGACATGAAATTAAAAGACGCTTACTCCTTGGAAGGAAAGTTATGTCCAACCTAGACAGCATATTAAAAAACAGAGACATTACTTTGCCAACAAAGGTCCATCATGAAGTAGAATGAGCACAAACTTTGTAATCAGGAATGGAGTCTTAATCTGATTGAATTTGTTTAGAATCTAAATGTCCTAGATCAAGTCATTAGCCATAGTGTTTCAGTTTCTTCATCGTAAATAGAGAAAATAATGCACATCACATGTTATATAAAAACATGAAAAATATCTAAATCAGGTATATTTCTGTGGCATACATAAAGCAGTACTCAGTAAATTATGTTCCTTACTTTTTCTGATTAAGTATGTGTCCAACCTGCTGTTGCTGCTGCCAAGTCTCTTCAGTCGTGTCCAACTCTGTGCGACCCCATAGATGGCAGCCCACCAGGTTCCCCTGTCCCTGGAATTCTCCAGGCAAGAACACTGGAATGGGTTGCCATTTCCTTCTCCAATGCGTGAAAGTGAAAAGTGAAAGTGAAGTCCTTCAGTCGTATCCGACTCTTAGCGACTCCATGGACTGCAGCCTACCAGGCTCCTCCATCCATGGGATTTTCCAGGCAAGAGTACTGGAGTGGGGTGCCATTGCTTTCTCCGTGTGTCCAACCAGTGGGATATGAATGTAAAAATTGTCTACCTAGAGTATCTTTAATATTGTGTGCATTAATTCTAACCATTTTCAGCTTAATTTACTTAGGTAATATCATTCAATACTCACATTCTAAGAAAGTAACAAGACTATGCAAAGTCATATACAGGTCCTTTGTTGTTTAATCCTCTTGGAAATCCATCTTTTTATTGCTTTTTGATTGTTGTTGTTCAGTCACTAAGTCATATCCAACTCTTTGTGACTCCATGGACTGCAGCATGCCAGGCTTCCCTATCCTTCACTATCTCTCAGAGTTTGCTCAAACTCAAGTCCATTGAGTCGATGATGTCATCCAACCATCTCATCCTCTGCTGCCTCCTTCTCCTCCTGCCATGAGTCTTTCCCAGCATCAGGGTCTTTTCCTTGAGTCTACTCTTTGTATCACAGGTGGCCAAAGTATCAGAGCTTCAGCTTCAGCATTAGTCCTTCCAGTGAATATTCAGGGTTAATTTCCTTTAGGATTGACTGGTTATATCTTCTTGCTGTCCAAATGACTCTCAGGAGTCTTCTCCAGCATCATGATTCAAAAGCATCAATTCTTCAGCACTCAGCCTTCCTTGTGGTCCAACTCTCCCATCCGTTCATGACTACTGGAAAAACCATAGCTTTGACTAGACAGACCTTTGTTGGCAAAGTGATGTCTCTGCTTTTTAATACACTATCTAGGTCTCATAGCTGTTCTTCAAAGGAACGAATGTCTTTTAATTTCCTGGTGACAGTCATCATCAATAGTGATTTTGGAGTATTGATACACCATAATAAAGCATATAATTTTGAATGAAATCCTAACATAAGCAGAAAAGAGAGCACCTGGTGTAAATGGAAACATGATTCTTTTTACTTATGTATTTATTTGGAAGCTAGGTTCATTCTGTTCTTACTCACACAGGAGGCACCATATTAGACACAGAATAGGTTGGGCTCTTGAGTCAAATATGTACCCTCTGATCAGTTTACTAATGGAGTGGTTAACTGCTTCTTTAGAACACAGAGATCATCTCTTACAGTCTTTCCTCCAGAATCTTAAATTATCAAGTCTTAACTATACCTGTGATAGCTATTTTGGTAAGGAGGTTAGTGCCCCTCACCAAAGATGTGCATTCCCTATTCTGTGGAAATTAGTACAAATTACATTTAAAAAGTGAATTAAAGTGGCAAATGAAATTCAAATTGGTAATGAACCTAACATGGAAATGGAAAGATTATCCTGGATTATCCTGATTAGCCCAATCTAATTATGAGTCTTTTAAGTGGAAGAAAATGTGGAAGAGAAAAATGACAGAGAAAATTTAGTCTAACTACAAGGGAAATAAGTAAAATGCTTCAATTTTAAATGGACAGACTCATTTTTTCACCTATTTCCTATACTCAGCACAAATGAAATTTTCATGTAAGTATAAAAAGTAGACAAATGTGATGTTTCAAAATTCAGCATAAGTTCATGAATCTTAAATTAGTGCACAACTTTCAAAAAGTTTTCTTAGTAAAATAGGCACTTACATTTTAAAGTGCTGTTACAATCAAGAAATTGATTCTAAAAACTTGCTCACAGAATCTTCACTGCTAGAGTTGTTCAGAAAGCAAGAAAGGATAAAATTTTTAACTATTTACTCATGTCCTACTAAAATGAATTATTTTAAATATCCAGATGACATACTCAGAATCAACATTTGTTTTTGCTTCTGGAAAACTGAAATCATTTGGAAATTCAAACTAATATGAAGCAGGAATATATAATTAATATTGTATTTAAATGTTGTCTCTAGTCAGTAGTCTAAACTGGAAGAAAAATCACCAGTAGGAAGTAAATCACCCTTTGGGAATGCAGGAGATCCATGTCAGAAACACAACAGGAGGCAAACTCAGCTCTAACTCTGAAGGTTGCTTTTGTTGAAGATGCAATAAAGCAACCCACCTCAAGAAACATGAATGGGTCTAGAAACTGGGGATGACCCTCAGGCTATACAGCCAACAAGAAAAAGGTCACTTTAGTCCTAAAATTTCAAGAAACTGAATTCTGTTAACAACTCTATTATGTAAGGAAACGAATCATGTGACAGGAAACGTGTGTAAGAAAACAGTCCTCCAAACTCTCACCCATATTAATTGCAACAAGTTAGCAATCTTAACCTGAGAAGGCAGTGGCACCCTACTCCAGTAGTCTTGCCTGGAAAATCCCATGGACAGAGGAGCCTGGTGGGCTGCAGTCCATGGGGTCGAGCGACTTCCCTTTCACTTTTCACTTTCATGCATTGGAGAAGGAAATGGCAACCCACTCCAGTGTTCTTGCCTGGAGAATCCCAGGGACAGGGGAGCCTGGTGGGCTGCCACCTATGGGGTCGCACAGAGTCGGACACGACTGAAGTGACTTAGCAGCAGCAGCAGCAGCAGCAATCTTAACATCCAGAAGAGTCTGCTCACAGAAGTTTGGACCTACTTGGAGATTGGGCATCAACAAACTAATATATTTCATGTAGAAAACTCTCAAATAAGGAATATGACACTTGGATGTTTGATTCAGAGAATGTTAGCTGGGATTAATCAGTCTGTACTGACATTTCTCTGTAAAGTTTCCCAACTCTTTGTATAGTATCTTGGTTCTTTGATTACCTAGCAGTTGCCCTAGCTACTTTACTTTTTCTTTATATATATATGTGTGTGTGTATATTTTTATATATATATATATACACACATGTACATACATATATATGTAATTGAAGTATAGTTGATTTACAGTGTTGCGGTGCACAGCAGTGCAATTCAGTTGTATATATACAATTTATTTTTATTTATTTATTTTTTTTTAGCAGCCAAATAGCAACCTTTTATTAATCTTATTTGCAACATTCTAAAATGAAGCCTAACTCAGTATAACTTACTGAACTTAAAGGAAATATGGACTTTAGTGTGATTTCTCTTTATTTGACTCACTATTCTTTCTTTTTTCTTTTTTTTAAATTTATTTATTATTATTGTTATTATTTTTACTTTACAATATTGTATTGGTTTTGCCATACATCAACATGCATCTGCCATGGATGTACACCTGTTCCCCATCCTGCACCCCCCTCCCACCTCCCTCCATGTACCATCCCTCTGGGTCATTTCAGTGCACTATCCCCAAGCTTCCTATATCCTGCATCGAACCTGGACTGGTGATCATGAGAAACAATGGACTGGAAGAAACGCAAGCTGGAATCAAGATTGCCGGGAGAAATATCAATAACCTCAGATATGCAGATGACACCACCCTCATGGCAGAAAGTGAAGAGGAACTAAAACGCCTCTTGATGAAAGTGAAAGTGGAGAGTGAAAAAGTTGGCTTAAAGCTCAACATTCAGAAAACGAAGATCATGGCATCTGGTCCCATCACTTCATGGGAAATAGATGGGGAAACAGTGGAAACAGTGTCAGACTTTATTTTTCTGGGCTCCAAAATCACTGCAGATGGTGACTGCAGCCATGAAATTAAAAGGCATTTACTCCTTGGAAAGAAAGTTATGACCAACCTAGAGAACATTTTCAAAAGCAGAGACATTACTTTGCCAACAAAGGTTCATCTAGTCAAGGCTATGGTTTTTCCAGTGGTTATGTATGGATGTGAGAGTTGGACTGTGAAGAAAGCTGAGCGCCGAAGAATTGATGCTTTTGAACTGTGGTGTTGGAGAAGACTCTTGAGAGTCCCTTGGACTGCAAGGAAATCCAATCAGTCCATTCTGAAGGAGATCAGCCCTGGGATTTCTTTGGAAGGAATGATGCTAAAGCTGAAACTCCAGTACTTTGGCCACCTCATGGGAAGAGCTGACTCGTTGGAAAAGACTCTGATGCTGGGAGGGATTGGGGGCAAGAGGAGAAGGGGACGACAGAGGATGAGATGGCTGGATGGCATCACTGACTCGATGGACGTGAGTCTGAGTGAACTCTGGGAGTGAGTGATGGACAGGGAGGCCTGGCGTGCTGCGATTCATGGGGTCTCGGAGAGTCGGACACAATTGAGCGACTGATCTGATCTGATCTCATACATGTTTTAATGCCATTCTCCCAAATCATCCCCCTCTCCCTCTCCCACAGAGTCCAAAAGACTGTTCTATACATCAGTGTCTCTTTTGCTGTCTCACATACAGGGTTGTCGTTACCATCTTTCTAAATTCCATATATATGCGTTAGTATACTGTATTGGTGTTTTTCTTTCTGGCTTACTTCACTCTCTAGAATAGGCTCCAGTTTCATCCACCTCATTAGAACTGATTCAAATGTATTTTTTTAGTGGCTGAGTAATATTCCATAGTGTATATGTACCACAGCTTTCTTATCCATTTGTCTGTTGATGGACATCTAGGTTGCTTCTATGTCCTGGCTATTATAAACAGTGCTGCGATGAACATTGGGGTACACGTGTCTCTTTCAATTCTGGTTTCCTCGGTGTGTATGCCCAGCAGTGGGATTGCTGGGTAATAAGGCAGTTCTATTTCCAGTTTTTTAAGGAATCTCCACACTGTTCTCCCTAGTGGCTGTACTAGTTTGCATTCCCACCAACAGTGTAGAGGGTTCCCTTTTCTCCACATCCTCTCCAGCATTTATTGCTTGTAGACTTTTGGATCGCAGCCATTCTAACTGGTGTGAAATGGTACCTCATAGTGGTTTTGATTTGCATTTCTCTGATAATGAGTGATGTTGAGCATCTTTTCATGTGTTTGTTAACCATCTGTATATCTTCTTTGGAGAAATGTCTATTTAGTTCTTTGGCCAATTTTTTGATTGGGTCGTTTATCCTTCTGGAATTGAGCTGCAGGAGTTGCTTGTATATTTTTGAGATTACTTGTTTGTCAGTTGCTTCATTTGCTATTATTTTCTCCTATTCTGAAGGCTGTCTTTTCACCTTGCTTATAGTTTCTTTTTTTGTGCAGAAGCTTTTAATTTTAATTAGATCACATTTGTTTATTTTTGCTTTTATTTCTGATATTCTGGGAGGTGGGTCATAGAGGATCCTGCTGTGATTTATGTCGGAGAGTGTTTTGCCTATGTTCTCCTCTAAGAGTTTTATAGTTTCTGGTCTTACGTTTAGTTCTTTAATCCATTTTGAGTTTATTTTTGTGTATGGTGTTAGAAAGTGTTCTAGTTTCATTCTTTTACAAGTGGTTGACCAGTTTTCCCAGCACCACTTGTTAAAGAGATTGTCTTTTCTGCATTGTATATTCTTGCTTCCTTTGTCAAAGATAAGGTGTCCGTAGGTGCGTGGATTTATCTCTGGGCTTTCTATTTTGTTCCATTGATCTATATTTCTGTCTTTGTGCCAGTACCATACTGTCTTGATGACTGTGGCTTTGTAGTAGAGCCTGAAGTCAGGCAGGTTGATTCCTCCAGTTCTGTTCTTCTTTCTCAAGATTGCTTTGGCTATTCGAGGTTTTTTGTATTTCCATACAAATTGTAAAATTATTTGTTCTAGCTCTGTGAAAAATACTGTTGGTAGCTTGATAGGGATTGCAATTTATTATTTTTAAATAATTTTCTATTATACATTATTATAAGATATTAACTATAATTACCTGTGCTATAGAGTAAACCTTTGTTGCTTATTGCATATCTATTTTTAATCAGAAATCTAGCATTCTATTCATATTAAATCAAACAAGTGAAATCAAAATGTCATAATTTTTTTTGGTTAGGCAAAAATGCATAAATGTTATAAAATAAATATATTATACATATTATATATATACACACACACACACACAAAAGGTTTTCTATGCTTGATAGAGGCTTGAGAAAGCATCAAAAAAATGTTGGAGCAATTGGGAATCATACACTAAATGAAATGGGAACACTGAATATAAAATAGAAAAGGTGAAACAAACTAGATAAAAGTAAAAGATCATCATATAGTCCAGATATTTTTAAACATGGCTGCACATGTTTAAAAATGTGCATCTGGAGCTCTAAATAAAAAACAGCTGTACCTGGGCATTTTTATTTTTCAAAAAAAATCCCAAGATAATTCTGATATGCATCTGAATTTTAGAAAGTGATCACAGGTTTTTCTATTAAGAGGTAATTTTGGTGATATAGAATTCCATTATTTTTCTGTTGACCAATGATGATACAGTGGCATTAAGTGAGTAATAGTTACATAATCACAATAGTAAAGATGCTTATCAGTTTTCACAGTCAACTGACATAGCAACTTTAATAGTCATAAATAGACTGCAGAAATCATGGTCATAATAGGATTACTTAGCTCATAAATATAGTCTTCTAAGTGAACAAGGGAACACATTAAGTGTTTATAGTAATCAGAAAAAGACAGTTTCTTTTTCAAAATCTTTCAAAGTCTACATTTTCTCCTTTAGATGATGTTAATAGAGCTGCTAATAATGACCAAGAAATGGTATGTGTGCTGACTTTCTGTTTGCTTTGTAATTTCTGTCTTTCCATTTAGTTAGTTCTCTAAGGACTACACTGGTTTCCTCAAATCACATGGGAAAAATATCATGATAACAGCTTATCCTCTTTATCTTCATCCTCCCTGTGCTTGCTGAAGAATGCATTATATGTTAGACTCACAGGCCTTAAAGAAAATAAGCCAGTGTTTACATCAAAGTGTTGGATTGTCAACATAGCATCGCAGCTTCTTATACCCAGCCCCCAAACACACTTTACTAATAATTCAAAGGATACAAACAAGAAACAGACAGACACGAAGCATTCCTTTCCAGAGGTGCCAAATCTGAAGATGCAGTTTCCTAACTGTCCCTTTATCCCCCTTTGGGACACTTTTGGTTTAGGTGTAACCAAGGAAAGAT
This sequence comes from Bos mutus, assembly GCF_027580195.1. NCBI lineage: Eukaryota > Metazoa > Chordata > Mammalia > Artiodactyla > Bovidae > Bos > Bos mutus. The sequence continues at coordinate 98,209,609 of NC_091624.1, read as the reverse complement.
CATTTTACTGTGCTTGTTGAACAGTTTTCTTAAAGTGAGTTTTGTATTATAAGTTTTCAAAGCTTCTCAGCGATGTATTCTAGTTGTCATATGGATAGTAAAGATCTTCATGAATAATTTTCATTCTCCATGCAGTCATGTCCCATCAATCCATAAATTCCAAGCTTATTGTCAAAAGATACTCAAGATAGACCAAGTATAGTCTATTATAATTTTTTCCCAAAGACTCGTCATATCTTCCCAATAGTAAATGTCATTGGCTTGTTTGAAGGGAAATAGGTTTCCAAGACAATTCAATGGAGCTCAAATATTCCCTCCTACAGCTCCACAAGGATAGAGGGAATCATAGGTTGGCCATCAGCATGTCTCTTCCTACTGTAGATCAGAGGTTAAGTGATTTAATCAGTGTCCTACAAGTAGTGAATGCAAGATGACCTGGGTAATCATAATTTAGTCCCTATTCTCTTCACTATTCTATGTAGCCTCTGCTCATATCATGTAACCAGTTTCATAAAGGAAAATCAAGAATGTCAGAATATTAAGGGCAGAGGGTAGGGGATGGGGGAAAGGCAAATCAAAAAGGACACATAAGAAACTATGGCTAATCCAACTTGTTATTGCTGGAACTTGGGGGATTTGAGGAAAGAGGCAAACTCTAATACGAGCTTGAACATAGAAGGAAGGCCAGGCTAGTGAGAAACCTTGTATGGTGTGCAGACTTCATTCTGCAGGCAACATAGAGCCACTGGAGCTAAGGAGTTAATTCTTTGAATTTGCATTTTAAAACAGTAACACTGATGGCATTATGGAATATTAAAAGACAGAAAGAAAAATAACCAGGGAATCCAGTAGGAGGGGTATTAAAAGAAATGTAAGAAAAAGTATCCAATAAAAGTATCCAATATCCAATAACAGAGACAGGGCTTCCCAGCTGGCATTAGTGGTAAAGAACCCTCCAGCCAAAGCAGGAGACATATGAGACACAGGTCTGATCCCTCAGTTGGGAAGATCCTCTGCGGGAGGGCATGACAGCCCACTCTAGTAGTCTTGCCTAGAGAATTTCATGGACAGTGGAGCCTGGTGGGCTACAGTCCAAAGGGTCGCAAAGAGTCAAACATGACTAAAATGATTTAGCATGCACACAACTGTCTTTATGGTCCAACTCTCACAACAGTACATGACAACTGGAAAAAACATAGCTTTGACTGTACAGCCCTTTGTCAGCAAAGTGATGTCTCTGCTTTTTAATACACTGTCTAGGTTTGTCATAGCTTCCCTTCTAAGGATCAGGCAAATTTTAAATTCATGGATCTAGTCACCATCCACAGTGATTTTGGAGCCCAAGAAAATAAAATCTCTCAATGCTTCCACTTTTTCCCCTTCTATTTGTCATGAAGTGATGGGACCAGATGCCATGATCTTAGTTTTTTAAATGTTGAGTTTTAAAGCAGCTTTTTTACTCTCCTCTTTCGATCTTCATCAAGAGGCCCTTTGGGGCCTCTTCATTTTCTGCCATTGGAGTGGTATCATCTGCATCTCTGAGGTGGTTGATATTTCTCCTGACAATCTTATTTCCAGCTTGTGATTCGTCCAGCCCAACATTTTGTTTGATGTTCTCTGCATAGAAGTTAAATAAATAGGGTGATGATATGCCATAGCAATTTAAAATGGTAATATAAAAGCATTTCACTTATTATGGGTAATAACCAAATTACAAAATTTGTATTCCGTCACTCATACATGCACATGTATTGTTTTCTTCTCAGAACCTTAAAAATGCTCCACACATTAACTCACCTGTTTATATTTCTTGATTCATGTGCATAATGCCAATGCATCCAACCTTCAGTATATTGATGAGTAAGAAAGAATAGAGAAGGCAATGGCACCCCACTCCAGTACTCTTGCCTGGAAAATCCCATGGACAGAGGAGCCTGGTAGGCTGTAGTTCATGGGGTCGCTAAGATTCGGACAGGACTGAGCGACTTCACTTTCACTTTTCACTTTCATGCATTGGAGAGGGAAATGGCAACCCACTCCAGTGTTCTTGCCTGGAGAATCCCAGGGACGGGGGAGCCTGGTGGGCTGCCGTCTATGGGATTGCACAGAGTCATACACGACTGAAGTGACTTAGCAGTAGCAGTAAGAAAGAATGGAGAGGAAAAGGAACTACAGTTACCATTCTGTAGCTGACACACGTATTATACATACAGTGCTCTGCATATGTTCTTGCTTCACTGTCTGAACAGACTTCATTTACAAAACACAATTCAAAGGCTAGATGGTTAAGAGTTTAATTTATTGAGGAAAGCAGAGTATTAAACCAAGTGCAGGACCTTTGAATGCAGGGCTTGGGCCACAGCATAAGTCACATATCCATGAAGCTGACCCTGATAAGTTTAAGGAGCCATGTAAAGCTGTGTGATAGGAGTTTCTGAAATTTATCTGGGTGGGTTACTTTTCTCTTTTTTTTTTTTTTCTTTAAAAAAAAAAAAAAAAATACTTATTCATTTGTCCCGAGCCTTAGTTGTGGCATGCAGGATCTTAAATGCAGCACATGAACTCTTAATTACAGCTTGTGTATCTAGTTTCCTGAGCAGTGATTGAACCAATGGGAGGTGGAGTCATAGCCCCTGGACCACCAGGGGAGTTCCAGGTTACTTTTCATTTGCTAAGTGATTGCTTACATATGGCCTCAGTAGATTCTTCAGCTTCTGTATATTTCTTCAGTTATTTTCAGTCTTTTTTTTTTTTTTTTTTGCTTTGCTTTTGGATTCCTAAAGGGCAGATTCATTCCCATTTGTGAATTTTTTTTCTCCCAGTTTGAGCAACTGATTAGAGACAATATTTAAATATAGTATGAATAGTATAGTTGTACTTCATATTATTTCGAATTTCCAACTTCAATTAGACAGAGGTAAAAAGAACAAATGTTGATACAGAGTATGCAACCTGGATATTTAAAATAATTAATTTTACTAGTACATGAGTAAATAGTTATATAATTATGATTCTCTCATGCTTCTGAATAACTCTAGCAATGAAGGTTCTATGGAGTAAGTTGTTATACTCAGTTTCTTGAGTGTAACAGCACTTTCAAACTTAGGTGCCTGTTTTATGAAATGGAGAAAACTTTTTGAAAGCTGTACGTGAATTTAAGATTCATGAGCTTATGCTGAATTTTGCAACATGATATCTGTATTGTTTATATTTACAGGAAAACTTTATTTGTGCTGAGTATAGAAAATAGGTAAAAAATGAGACTGTCCATTTAAAATTGATGCATTTTACTTATTTCCCTTGTAGTTAGACTAAATTATGATCTAGCAACATATGTTAAACTAACTCTTATGTTAATATTTACAACAAAAAGTAACTTTAGCAGAAATTCTTTGTGGTGATATACAATGCAAAAGACATTTTTCTTTATTTTTCCTTTTATCTTGCATTAACGTGTTTAGAAACTGAGATGTGTATGTTAGAGTGAGAATGATTTTGTCCTGTAATTTTCTCCTAAAATGTTTTGGTATTCAAAATAGAACATCTCTAAGAACTGGGCCTTTTTGAGAACACAAACTATAACCATGGGAAAGGAGATCCTAGGTTTTTCCGTGTTATGTTTGGTCTTAATCCTATGTCAGTGAAGAAAGAGATCCTTTTATGACAGAAAACACTACCATAGATCTGCCCTTACCATACTTCACCAAAACATCTGTCCATACCATAACATACTGTTACATTCAAGTTTAATTAACAGTGCTTAGTAATGCTATTCTCCTTTAAACTGCATACTTTCTAAAATTACAAATGGTAGATTGTGAATTAGTATTGTCAAGAAAGTATATCTCAGTTTGAGTTTTTAATTTACATTTTCATTTTTTATTTTTCTCCTCATTTCCATTTTTATTCAGTGTTAGTACACACCAACTTTAGAATTTATACACATGTTTAATAAAGAAAAAAAAAGTGCCATGATGAATGAACAAAGGAATTTCAGCTGGTAAATGTAAATCATAAACAGTCAAAAAAGTTCTAAAAGTGAAATTATTAATATATAAATTAGAAGAATATTGATGGAACTAAAAGGAAATTGTAGATGAAGGAGAAAGGGTCAGCAAACTTGATGATAGATAAATAAAAAATACTTATTCTGAGGAACAGAGACTAAAAACTAACAAAAATCAATATATAGTCAATGATCATGCTTTATAACACAGGAGTTCTAGAGTGAAGACAGAAATAATGTAGCAAGTGTTTTTTTAAGTAGTGTGCAATTATTTCCCACATCTGATAAAAAACACAAAAATCTCCACACTAACCAAAAATCACCAAATTCCGTAGAAGTTAAATGGAAAGAATTAAAAATCTAGGCATGTGCTAATCAATAGGCTGACAAATAAAGAAAATCTTGAAGAATTCAGAGTTAAAAAGGCAAATTAGAATAGTGATTGCCTTAAGTGGAGGTTTGATTGCTGGGATAGAAGCAAAAGGAATTTCCAGAAATGATAGAAAATTTGATGTCCAAGTTCAGCTGGTGATTCCATGGCTATACACTATTTTCAAAAGTCATCACGTTGAATACAAGACCTATATATTTTATTGTATGTAGATTTTACCTTGCTAACAAAAATATTCAGTTACCCTATAATGATGCAATCAGAGGAACAATTGTTTATTGAATGTTTTGCTGACTAGTCATTATGATAAGCACTTTCCATATATTACCCTGAAAAATAACCTTCATAATCACAAAATAAGGAGTAATCTATTCCAAGTTATGCAATTGATTTAAATTATATATGCCGATTTGTTTTTCCCTGTAAATTAGTGAGGCAATCATGAAATCATAGAATCCCAAATAACTTTAAAATGAACTTGTTGCTTTTTGTTGCTAAGTCGCTTTAGTTGTGTCCAAGTCTTTGAGATCCCAGGACTGTAGCCCACCAGGTTCCTCTGCCCATCGGATTCTTAAGGCAAGAATTCTTGAGTGGGTTGCCATACCATTCTCCAGGAGATCTTCCTGACCTGGGGGTGGAACCCACATCTCTTAACATCTCCTGATTTGTTAGGCAGGTTCTTTACCACTAACGCCACCTGGGAATTCCAGAATAAGCTTAGGCATCTAGTTTTACAGGAAACCAAGGTAATGGAATCTTTTTTTTTTTAAGTAAAATTTATGTGTGTGTGTATATATGTGTGTGTGTGTGTACACTAAGCAAGTATATTTCTAAAGCTGAATTTGTAAACATTTTTAGCCACAATGAATATTTGAAATTTCAGAAAAATAGAATTATTGTTTTCAGCAACATAAGAAGAAATAGTACTGACACACTATTCTGTACAATTTTCTGTAAATTTATAACATGACATAATCATGTATGTATGTAGATGAAGACAGTATTGATACATAAAATTATCCAGTATAATTTAGAAGAGTCACTGTGTAAAGACACGAAAATCCATATCATCTGAAAAACCTAGCATTTCATTTTAATGCTGAATAACAAAGTTTCATAAAAGTCATCTCTGTACAGATCTTACTATACAGTCCACAGTGAGATTTTTTAGTTGGCAATATATAGTGTTTTATTTTATTTCTAATTTTGATCAGACCATAGAATTGCCAGATTCTAATCAAATGGTAACCTCTGTAACTATGAAATGCTCATTAATTTTGCATGGACATAAAAATGGTTCAGAGTTTTAATGTTGTCTTTGATTTAAGCAGTTTTTTAATGTTGTAATAAAAACATAAAAAAGAGTGAGCTTGGAAATGGTGTGATAAATGGAATATACATCATTTATATTATTGCATTTATAACATATCAAGCTATATGAAAGTTACGTGTGTGTTCATTTTGTATAATATAAGGCAAAATAAACAAAAATTGTCTAACTTTTAAAAATATTTTAGACAGAGAATATATCAGTATTCTAGATTACAAAATAACATTTACATAAAGGAAAGATAAACTATATTAGAAAATTAGTTTAACTAAAATCAATACAATGTATGTTGGTTCAGTTCAGTTCGATTGCTCAGTCATGTGAGACTTTGCGACCCCATGGACTGCAGCACGCCAGACTTCCCTGTCCATCACTAACTCCCGGAGCTTACTCAAACTCATGTCCATAGCGTTGGTGATGCCATCTAACCATCTCATCCTCTGTCATCCTCTCCTCCTGCCTTCAGTCTTTCCCAGCATCAGGGTCTTTTCCAGTGAGTGTGTTGTTCGCATCAGGTGACAAATGCATTGGAGTTTCAGATTCAGCATCAGTCCTTCCAATGAATATTCAGGACTGATTTCTTTTAAGATTGACTAACTAGTTTGATCTCCTTGCAGTTCAAGGGACTATCAAGAGTTCCCAACACCACAGTTCAAAAGCATCAATTCTTCAGCGCTCAGCTTTCTTTATAGCCCAGCTCAAACATCCATACATGACTACTGGAAAAACCATAGCTTTAACTAGATGGACTTTTATAGGCAAAGTAATGTCCCTGTTTTTTTAATATGCTCTCTGGGTTGGTCAAAGATTTTCTTCCAAGGAGCAAGCATCTTTTAATTTCATGGCTGCATCCATCATCTGCAGTTTTGGAGCCCCCCAAAATAAAGTTACTGTTTCCATTGTTTCCCCATCTATTTTCCATGAAGTGATAGTATCAGATGCCATGATCCTAGTTTTTTGAATGTTGAGTTTTAAGCCAACTTTTTCACTCTCTTCTTTCACTTTCATCAAGCAGCTTTTTAGTTCTTCCCTTTCTGCTATAAGGGTGGTGTCATCTGGATATCTGAGGTTAATGATATTTCTCCTGGCAATCTTGATTCCAGCTTGTGCTTCATCCAGCCTGGCATTTTGCATGATGTACTCTGCATATAAGTTAAATAAGAAGGGTGACAATATACAGCCTTGACATGCTCCTTTCCCAATTTATAGATATACAAATATATTATGAATCTGGTGCTAAAAATTATTAAATGAACAATGATTAAATTATCTCTTCACTAACTTTGGAAAAATTACTATTACTGATTTTAAAAGCCACTTCTAAATAAGCTACAGTAAATATAAATTAAATAAATGACTGCTTAAAGATAAGCTGAGATTCTATAAAGTGTTTTACAGTTAAAATGATTGGCTAAGAATTTTGTATTTTGTGTACTAATAAATCATTGAATTAGAAGTGAAGTAAAATAGTTCTATCACTATCAAGTTCATATTTCATATATATATGTATAAATTTAATGTGAATTGGCTTTGCAATTTAAAAATATTAAATATAGATGTCTAATGCATTTAGTGTGAGTTAAAAGATATAATTGAGGGTAGGAGAGTTTGAATTTCTATCAAATGTATTCTTTTTTTTTTTTGGCATCAATATATGCTTCTTTATTAAAATACACTTCAATCTTTAAACAAAACTAGGCAGTTTAGTCAGGAATTGGCCTATTTGTCTGTGGTGAATGCCTGAATCCATCATCTTTCCCCCAAGATCCGTTTCTAGATTTGTCATCAGCATTGTCTTGGATCCCCATGGTCCAGTGAGGAGATACCAGCACTTCTCTGCTCTGAAGGTGAGATAATTGGATTTCATCCATTTCCTCAGCAGGGAGTTTATACATACCTCCAGGGAAGCCCACATACGTACAGAATGAGAGATTTTAATAGCAATATCAAGCTTTCAAAATTAGATGGATTTTTTAAAATTTTATTATTGCATAATTGATGTATAATTAATGAATAATATCATATATTTCAGATGTGCAGCAGGGTGGTTCACAATTTTTAAAGGTTATATTCTGATAACAGATTTTAAATTGAAACAGTGACATAAACAAAAGGGTATGAAATACAGTAACGTATATGCTTAAGAGAATGGATTTATCGTCTTTATTACTATGTCTCATTAGCTTGGAAAATAGAATGCGTAGCATTATATCTGAAGCAGAATGACCCTAACTGAAAACTGCATGACAGGCACTCTCATGTGAGGTCTAACCTTGTAGAATGAAAAGATGATAGAAAACAGGAATGACAGTGTTGGTTTTCATGGTGTAGTAGACGAGGAATAATACATAAGGCATCACTGAGTGGAGGAGCAAGAGAAAGGAGTAGAAAAAGTGCATTTTGTGTGAAAATAATGCTGCACAACTGAATGGAATGGGAGGGATGTGTTTGGATGCAATACTGTTGTCAAGGGGAGAAGGGCACATTGTACACACAGTTCGGGGAATGACAGGACAGTAGGAGGCTTTTAAGATTAGTTTATTGGTTGTATGAATATTTTAGGCATAGGACAAGATAAAAATTGGAGAAAATCATTGCTGTTCAGTTGCATACTCATGTCCAACTCAGTGTGACCCCATGGACTACAGCACAGCAGGCTTCCCTGTCCTTCACCATCTCCCAGAGTTTGCTCAAACTCATGTCCATTCAGTCATTGATACCATCCAACCACCTCATCCTCTGTCACCTCTTGCCCTCAATCTTTCCTACCTTCAGAATCTTTTTTTCCAGTGAGTGAGCCCTTCACGTCACTTGGCCAAAGTATTGGAGCTTCAACTTTGGCTTCAGTCCTTCCAGTAAATATTCAAGGTTGATTTCCTTTAGGGCTGACTGGTTTGATTTCCATGCTATCCAAGAGACTCTCAAGAGTCTTCTCCAGCAGCACAGTCCAAAAGCATCAATTCTTTGGTGCTCAGTCTTCTTTATGGTCCAATTCTCACATCCATACATGACTACTGAAAAAAACATAGCTTTGACTATATGGACCTTTGTTGGCAAAGTGATATATCTGCTTTTTAATATTCTGTCTATGTTTGTCATAGGTATTCTTCTAAGGAGCAAGCATCTTTTAATTTTGTGGCAGTAGTCACCATCTGCATTGATTTTAGAGCCCAAGAAAATGAAATCTGATGTTGTTTCCACTTTTTCCTCATCTATTTGCCTTGAAGTGATAGGACTAGATGCCATGGTCTTTGTTTTTTGAATGTTGAGTTTTAAGCCAGCTTTTTCACTCTCCTCTTTTACCTTCATCTTGAAGCTCTTTAGTTCTTCTTCATTTTCTGCCATTAAAGTTGTATCATCTTCATATTTGAGGTTTTTGATATTTCTCCTGGCAGTCTTGATTCCAGCTTGTGAATCATCCAGCCTGGCATTTTGTGTGATGTACCCTGCATATAAGTTAAATAAACAGAATGACAATGCACAGCTTTGACGTACTCTTGCCCCAGTTTTTAACCAGTCTGTTGTTCCATGTCTAGTTCTACCTGTTGCTTCTTTTCCTGCATACAGGTTTCTCATGAGGCAGGTAAGGTGGTTTGGTATTCCCGTCTCTTTAGAAATATTCCATAGTTCATTGTGCTCCATATAGTCAAAGGCTTTAGCATAATCAATGAAGATGCTATAGTAGATTGTGTCCTTTTTTTTTTAATTTATTTTTTTTTCTATGATCCAGAGTATGGTGACAATTTGGTCTCTGTTTCCTCTGCCTTTTCTGAATTCAGCTTGTATATCTGAAAGGTCTCAGTTTATGTACTGCTGAAGCCTAGCTTGAAGGATTTTGAGCATAATCTTGCTAGCATGTGAAATGAGTTCAATTGTATGGTCATTTGAACATTCTTTGGCATTGCCTTTCTTTGAGATTGGAATGAAAACTGACCTTTTCCAGTCCTGTGGCCACAGCTGAGTTTTCCATATTTGTTGGCATACTGAGTGCAACACTTTAACTGCATCATCTTTAAGGATTTGAATTAGCTCAGCTGGAATTCCATCACCTCCACTAGCTTTGTTCCTGGTGATCTTTCCTGAGGCCCACTTGACTTCACACTCCACATTATCTGGCTCTAGGTGAGTGATCACACTATTGTGGTTATCTGGGTCATTAAAATCTTTTTTGGTATTCTTCTATATATTCTTGCTACCTCTTCTTTATATCTTCTGGTTCTGTTAGGTCCATACCATTTTTGTCCTTTATTGTGCCCATCTTTGCATGAAATATTCCTTTGGTATCTTTAGTTTTCTTGAAGGGATCTCTAGTCTTTCCCACAAGATAATAACAGCCTGCTGCTGGAGGAATTTTAATATTGGCTCACCAAATATTATGCTACCACAACAAAACCCACCCAGTTCAATGATTAAAAATAGTCACTCAACCTTTGCCCTTGCCCACATTGGCAGCATGACAACTGTAACAACATCAAAACAACAATAATAATAATTAAAAATGAAGACTCTGGGCATAAACAATAATCTTATGACTTACTATTTTGTATACCTGATGTTTCGCATTTCTTTAGAAATTAGAAGACTCATAAAAGCAAGTCAAAAATCCAATATTGTCAACAGATATAGAAGTAAACAGAAAGTGGTTTCCCCTACTTTCTTCAATTTGAGCCTGAATTTTGCAGTAGGGAGCTGATGATCTGAGCCACAGATCATAAAGAAATAGAGCTTTCTGAAGACTCATCTTGATGAAGGGATGGCCTAGGGGAAGGGGGAGCTTTCATGAATAAACCTAGTTGAGAAAACTTTCAAGGGAAGAAATAAATAACGTAGTAACAAATTAGGTGAAGAAAAGGGAAATTTAAATCATCTTATATCCCTAGTTCAGGAGATGGGGCATCTGACTAAAATGGCACAAACTGATTTTCTGTTCAAAGCTCACTTTTATTATCTTTCCAGCTGATCTTTCCAGCTGTAGCTGCAGTATATACATAGAAACATTTTCCTAAACTATGTAATGAAGCATTTTCAGAAAGACTTATTTTTCCTTTCAAATTATTTAGTAAGGAGAATTGTAAAGGCATTATTCTCAAGGAGTTACATCTATTCTACCGTTTCAAAACATAATTTCAGTTATACAGAGTGAAGTAAGACAGAAAGAAAAACACCAATACAGTATACTAATGCATGTATATGGAATTTAGAAAGATGGTAACGATGACCCTATATGCGAGACACCAAAAGACACTGATGTATAGAACAGTCTTTTGGACTCTGAGGGAAAAGGCGAGGGTGGGATGATTTGAAACAATAGCATTGAAACATGTATATTACCATATGTGAAACAGATCGCCAGTCCAGGTTCGATGCATGAAGCAGGGTGCTTAGGGCTGGTACACTGGGATGACCCTGAGGGATGGAATGGGAGTTCAGAATGGGAGCATATATACACGCATGGCTGATTCATGTCAATGTATGGCAAAATCACTACAATATTGTAAAGTTATTAGCCTCCAATTAAAATAAATAAAAAAATAAAGTCAATCCATAGCAATCCTTTTAAAACATGTGAAAGAGCGCATCATAATAGAATCAAGTAAAATAAATAAACTGTGTAGCAAACCACTCTAAGCCACACATTTGGTTATCTCTCTGGGAATCCCAGTTGAGCTATTTCAAATCCTGAAAGATGATGCTGTGTAAGTGCTGCACTCAATATGCCAGCAAATTTGGAAAACTCAGCAGTGGCCACAGGACTGGAAAAGGTCGGTTTTCATTCCAATCCCAAAGAAAGGCAATGCCAAAGAATGCTCAAACTACCACACAATTGCACTCATCTCACACTCTAGTAAAGTAATGCTCAAAATTCTCCAAGCCAGGCTTCAGTAATACATGAACCGTGAACTTCCAGATGTTCAAGCTGGTTTTAGAAAAGGCAGAGAAACCAGAGATCAAATTGCCAACATCCACTGGATCATGGAAAAAGCAAGAGAGTTCCAGAAAAACATTTATTTCTGTCTTATTGACTATGCCAAAGCCTTTGACTGTGTGGATCACAATAAACTGTGGAAAATTCTGAAAGAGATGGGAATACCAGACCACCTGACCTGCCTCTTGAGAAACCTATATGCAGGTCAGGAAGCAACAGTTAGAACTGCACATGGAACAACAGACTGGTTCCAAATAGGAAAAGGAGTATGTCAAGGCTATATGTTGTCACCCTGGTTATTTAACTTCTATGCAGAGTACATCATGAGAAATGCTGGGCTGGAAGAAGCACAAGCTGGAATCAAGATTGCCAGGAGATTGACATCACCCTTATGGCAGAAAGTGAAGAGGAACTAAAAAGCCTCTTGATGAAAGTGAAAGAAGAAAGTGGAAAGTTGGCTTAAAGCTCAACATTCAGAAAACGAAGATCATGGCATCTGGTCCCATCACTTCATGGGAAATAGATGGGGAAACAGTGGGAACAGTGTCAGACTTTATTTTTTGGGCTCCAAAATCACTGTAGATGGTGATTGCAGCCATGAAATTAAAAGACGTTTACTCCTTGGAAAGAAAGTTATGACCTACCCAGATAGCATATTCAAAAGCAGAGACATTACTTTGCCAACAAAAGTCCGTCTAGTCAAGGCTGTGGTTTTTCCAGTGGTCATGTATGGATGTGAGAGTTGGACTGTGAAGAAAGCTGAGCACTGAAGAATTGATGCTTTTAAACTGTGGTGTTGGAGAAGACTCTTGAGAGTCCCTTGGACTGCAAGGATGTCCAACCAGTCCATTCTAAAGGAGATCAGTCCTGGGTGTTCATTGGAAGGACTGATGCTAAAGCCGAAACTCCAATACTTTGGCCACCTCATGCGAGGAGTTGACTCATTGGAAAAAACCTGATGCTGGGAGGGATTGGGGGCAAGAGGAGAAGGGGATGACAGAGGATGAGATGGCTGGATGGCATCACTGACTCGATGGACGTGAGTCTGAGTGAACTCCAGGAGTTGGTGATGGACAGGGAGGCTTGGCGTGCTGTGATTCATGGAATCGCAGAGTCAGACACAACTGAGTGACTGAACTGAACTGAACTGGGAAAATATAAAAACATTTTGGTATTTTTATGATTTTTAGCACTGCATAAACATGTTGATATATGAAATATTGAATATCATGGAGAAAAATTATATGTATTATCACTTTCTTTTATATTTTCTTCTTTCTGATTCCTTTGATTTTATTCTGTTTTTTCTAAAGGTTGAAATGTACGTTACTGATTTGAAATATTTCCTCTTTTACTATCTAAGCATTTTGTGTTATAAATTTTTGTTTTAACTACTTAAGCTGCATGACACAAATGTAATATGTTGTGTTTTTGTTTACATTCAGTTCTGTGGATTTTTAAAATTACATTTGGAAAAAAAAAATTTGACCCATCGGTTGTTTAGAGGTGCATGTTTAATGTCTGCCTTTTTGAAAATTTTTCTGTTGTTTCTGTACTTGATTTCACTTTGGATGAAAACATGACTTACATGATTTCTAAAAATTTTTCAAGATTTATATATGAACCAAAATATGGTCTTTTTAATGAATGTCCATGGATGATTGAAATATATATATGTTATATATATAACTGTTTACTGGAATATTCCATAAATGTCATTTAGATTTCATTGGTTGATGGTGTGGTTCAGTTTTTCTATATAATTACTAATTTTGTTATGTGCCTAGTAGTTGTGTTGGTTATTATGAGTGGAAGATTAAATATACTCTTCCAGTCTCTGGCTCATATTTGGTGTATTTAGAATATTTATATTAAAAGTAATTGTTGATAGGTTTGTCACATTTTATTAACTATTTTGCTTGTTTCTTTATTTCTTGTTTTTTTTTATCATTTTCTTTCTTCTACAGTGGTGGCTCTAGGCATACAAAACATATCAGTTCAGTTCAGTTGCTCAGTCTGTCCAACTCTTTGCAACCCCATGAATCACAGCACGCCAGGCCTCCCTGTCCATCACCAACTCCCGGAGTTCACTCAGACTCACATCCATTGAGTCGGTGATGATATCCAGCCATCTCATCCTCTGTCATCCCCTTCTCCCTCTGCCCCCAATCCCTCCCAGCATCAGGGTCTTTTCCAATGAGTCAACTCTTCCCATGAGGTGGCCAAAGTATTGGAGTTTCAGCTTTGGCATCATTCCTTCCAAAGAAATCCCAGGGCTGATCTCCTTTAGAATGGACTGGTTGGATCTCCTTGCAGTCCAAGGGACTCTCAAGAGTCTTCTCCAACACCACAGTTCAAAAGCATCAATTCTTGGACACTCAGCTTTCTTCACAGTCCAACTCTCACATCCATACATGACCACTGGAAAAACCATAGCCTTGAGTAGACGGACCTTTGTTGGCAAAGTAATGGCTCTGTTTTTCAATATGCTATCTAGGTTGGTCATAACTTTCCTTCCAAGGAGTAAACGTCTTTTAATTTCATGGCTGCAATCACTATCTGCACTGATTTTGGAGCCCCCAAAAATAAAGTCTGACACTGTTCCCACCGTTTCCCCATCTATTCCCCATGAAGTGATGGGACCAGATGCCATGATCTTTGTTTTCTGAATGTTGAGCTTTAATCCAACTTTTTCACTCTCCTCTTTCCCTTTCATCAAGAGGCTTTTTAGTTCCTCTTCACTTTCTGCCATAAGGGTGATGTCAATCTCCTGGCAATCTTGATTCCAGCTTGTGCTTCTTCCAGCCCAGCGTTTCTCATGATGTACTCTTCAGAGAAGTTAAATGAACAGGGTGGCAATATACAGCTTTGACATACTCCTTTTCCTATTTGGAACCAGTCTGTTGTTCCATGTCCAGTTTTAACTGTTGCTTCCTGACCTGCATATAGGTTTCTCAAGAGGCAGGTCAGGTGGTCTGGTATTCCCATCTCTTTCAGAATTTTCCACAGTTTCTTGTGATCCACACAGTCAAAGGCTTTGGCATTGTCAATAAATCAGAAATAGATACCTAATATTATAGCCTGCTTTTCTTTATATTTTTCAACTTTTAGTAAATGTTGAAATTGTACTTCTACTTAGTTTATTTATCCTTTCATTTCTTAATTACATTTCTCTCAATATTCCTCTAAATACACTATCATATGTGTATATATATATGTACATATATAGTGATATATACATACCTATATCTTCATTTGCTTCAATCATTGAGTATAATTTAAAAAACACATGAAAAGAGTCATCTATTACATTCATGGTTACAGTCACCTATTCTTTTGCCTTTCCTTCCTTTCTGTCATTCCCAAACCTCATTCTCTTATTGTTTTTCTGATAGACAGTTTGCGTTAGCCACTCTTTAAAGATAGGTTGACTGGTGTCAAATTATCTTAGCTTTTGTACTTCTGAAACTGTATTTACTTTTCTTTTATTCCTGATGGATATCTGTGCTAAACACATAATTTTGTGCTGAATGTTCTTTTTGTTCAACTATTGAAAATGTTATTCTCTCTCATACTGGGCTTCATGATTTCAGATGAGATGTCTTTGTTATACAAATTGGTGTGTGTTCATATAGGTAATGTGTTATTTCTTTCTGTTGACTTTAGCAGGTTTTTTTTTTTTTTTTTTTTTTTGTCTTTAGCCAAAAGTTTAATTACTATGAGGATTAGCATGAATTTCTTTGGATTTATCAGCTTGTGAACCTGTGTCTCTATGTCTTCATCAAATTTAGAAAGTTTTCAGATGTTATTTCTTAATATAGTTTTTTTCAATTTCACATTCTCTATCCTCTCCTTCTGGGACCCCAAGTATAAATGTCAGTTCTTATGTTTTGCAGGACCCTTGAGGCTCTTCATTTTCCTTTTATGCTATTTATTTTTCTTTTGTTCAAATTAAGTAACTACTGTTGATCTGTCATGAAGTTCACTGATTTTTATGGCCTGCTTATTTTACAGCTGAACCCATTTAACAATATTTTTATTTTGGTGATTGTATTATTCAGTTTTCTTTGATTCTACGATATGCATTTGATTCCACCTTTATTTTTTTATTTTATATTTTTTAAATTTTATTTTATTTTTAAACTTTACAATATTATATTAGTTTTGCCAAATATCAAAATGAATCCGCCACAGGTATACCTGTGTTCCCCATCCTGAACCCTCCTCCCTCCTCCCTCCCCATACCCTCCCTCTGGGTCGTCCCATTGCACCAGACCCAAGCATCCAGTATCGTGCATTGAACCTGGACTGGCGACTCGTTTCATACATGATATTATACATGTTTCATTCCACCTTTATTTTTTTTTCTTTTTAATTAATTTTATTTTATTTTTAAATGTTAATTGTATTTTTTGCCAAATATCAAAAAGACATTTTCTTTGTTAAGAGTTTCTACTTTTTTTCTTTCAGAAATATGCATAATTGATTACTGAAGCTTTTTTGTGGTATATTTAAAAAAATTTCTTTGTTAAATCAAATATTTGATTAAAACTTTTTGTGGTAATCAAATATTTCCAAATATTTCCAATTTCAAGTTCATCTTAATGCTTTCATTGATTGAATTTTTTATTCATGTTGTGATTCTCCAGGTTCTTGGTGTGTTTTATGCATTTTGTCTATCATGTTAAGAGATTCTTGGTTCCATTTAAATATTGTATTTCATTAAACAATTGCCATGGTTAAGTTTAACAAGTCAGATTTGACCTGATGTGTAGTTTCAATGACAATATAGTTTACTGAGCTCTTATGGTGCCTTTATCACCTGGATTTACTTGAGCTCAGATTATATTAATATTTCTACTGTTACAATCCGTGAAAAAGAAGGCACTTTTCTGATCCACACTGTCCTTGGATGGGGTAGGGGATGGGGACAGTGCTAGATCCCAGAACTACATGACAGGGTGACCTTGACCTTTTCCCTGACTACCCAATAACAAAGGTCTTCCTGTTCTATCTTTACTGATAGCAATGGTGGAAGGAGCACTTAGCTGGATGACCTTCTGTCACTGGGTAGAGGGCCAGAAGACGGTGGGCCAGCTGTCATCTTTAGTTATATAAGAGCTCGTCTTTTGCCTTTGGATGTGAGGCATGGGTTAGTTAGCTTGCCACTGCTACATTTGCTGCTGGCGCAAGTTCATCCTGGGGAAAAGGCCACACCTTGATATTTAAGCAAATTCAAGCCTTTGACTGTGTGGATCACAATAAACTGTGGAAAATTCTGAAAGAAATGGGAGTACCAGACCACCTGACCTGCCTCTTGAGAAACCTATATGCAGGTCAGGAAGCAACAGTTAAAACTGGACATGGAACAACAGACTGATTCCAAATAGGAAAAGGAGTACATCAAGCCTGTATCATGTCACCCTGCTTATTTAACTAATATGCAGAGTACATCATGAGAAATGCTGGGCTGGAAGAAGCACAAGCTGGAAATGCCGGGAGAAATATCAATAACCTCAGATATGCAGATGACATCATCCTTATGGCAGAAAGTGAAGAGGAACTAAAAAGCCTCTTGATGAAAGTGAAAGTGGAGAGTGAAAAAGTTGGCTTAAAGCTCAACATTCAGAAAACGAAGATCATGGCATCTGGTCCCATCACTTCATAGGAAATAGATGGGGAAACAGTGGGAACAGTGTCAGACTTTATTTTTTTGGGCTCCAAAATCACTGCAGATGGTGATTGCAGCCATGAAATCAAAAGACGCTTACTCCTTGGAAGGAAAGTTATGACCAACCTAGATAGAATATTCAAAAGCAGAGACATTACTTTGCCAACAAAGGTCCGTCTAGTCAAAGCTATGGTTTTTCCAGTGGTCATGTATGAATGTGAGAGTTAGACTGTGAAGAAAGCTGAGTGTTCAAGAATTGATGCTTTTGAACTGTGGTGTTGGAGAAGACTCTTGAGAGTCCCTTGGACTGCAAGGAGATCCAACCAGTCCATTCTAAAGGAGATCAGTCCTGGGTGTTCTTTGGAAGGACTGATGCTAAAGCTGAAACTCCAGTACTTTGGCTACCTCATGTGACATGTTGACTCATTGGAAAAGACCCTGATGCTGGTAGGAATTGGGGGCAGAAGGAGAAGGGGACGACAGAGGATGAAATGACTGGATGGCATCACCAACTCGATGTGCGTGAGTCTGAGTGAACTCCAGGTGTTGGTGATGGACAGGGAGGCCTGGCGTACTGTGATTCATTGGGTCGCAAAGAGTCGGACACGACTGAGCGACGAACTGAACTGAAGACACTGCTGACACGAGGTGTACGTAGTCCTCTGTTCCTCTTTCCTATTCTTTTGGACAGAAAAAAAGTCTTTTTTCTATTGTTTTTCCTTTTCCTTCCTTTGTGTCTGTCTTCCCGTTTTTTCTCTCTTCCTTTCTTCCTTCATTCATCTCATCCTTTGTTTCTCCCTTCTTCCTTCTGTTTCTTCCTTCCTTCCCTTCTTTATGATTCCTTTCTTTTCTCTCTCTTTTCCTCCCCCTTTTTCTCCTTGTTTTTTTCTTGCCTGTATTCTATTGTACCTTTATAGTTTCGGGGTTCTTCTCCAGTGGCTCAGAGGCAAGATATGCAGATCTGTTTCCTGTGTCAGGAAGATTCCTTGGAGGAAGAAATGCCAGCCCACTCCGGTACTCTTGCCAGGACAATCCCAAGGAGAGGGGAGCCTGTTAGACGGGCTACAGTCCATGGGGTTGCAAAGGGTTAGACACAACTGAGCACATCAGTACTTGCAGGTGTCTCTGGCACTCAGTTTGAGTTATGTAGGAGATTAAAAAAAAAAAAGCGAAGTAGCAAACAGAAAACCACAGAACTTGTCACAGTTTTGTTCTTTAAGTCCTTTCCAGTCAAACGTCTTCTTTCCACCTTCTAGATCCTTTCTATTTTTCCACTTTCTACAAGTCCTGAATACTCCCAGAGTGCTTACTCATATTTAGAGTAAGTAGAAGGACAGGGAAAAGTGAGTGTATGGCATCTTGTCCCCTAACTGACAGTGCGCCTTATCTTTTTATTTGAAGAAATCACTATGAATCATGAGTATAGTTGCAAACACTCATTCTGAATCCACCCAGAATAAATGTTATTACTGTATTAACAGTTGATTCACTTATTAATTATTAAGAAGTAAAATGTTGAGAATAAATGTTAAGTCCTTTATGTTACCCTTATCTTCACAGTCCTCTCTTTTTCTCCCTGGAGGCAATCACTGTGATGAATTACACACAAAGCTACTTATTTCATACTTCTATTGTAAACATCTGCATTCACATGCATTGCTATTTTTTGAAGATTTAAGAATCAATGGTATTGTACTATGTGATATGTAATATCAGTCTTCCATCTGCTCTCTCACTCTTCTAAGATACTACACATGGAATTACAAAAACTACTGAGGCAATCTGTATCTTCTCAAATAATATTAGAGCCTAACCACTCACACTATTCCTTCTTACTCTGATCTTTTCCTTGAGTACAGAATGTTAGGCTTGGAGATTAGACCAAGAAAATGCGTTCAACATGCATCTCCCTACCTTGGTGCTCTTTGACTCTTGCACCTTTGCAGTTTTCTGTTATAATCTGTAATGGAATGAGTTCTTAATGAACTCAGATGGTCAGTCATGTCCAGCTCTTTGCAACCCTGAACTTTATAGACCTTCAGCCTCCTCTGTCCATGGAATTTCCAAGGCAAGAGTATTGGAGTGGGTTGCCAGTTCTTTCTCCAGGGGATCTCCCCAACACATGGGTCAGAACTGCATCTCTTCTGTCTCCTGCATCAGCAGGTTGCTTCTTTACCACTAATGCTGCCTGGGAAGCCCCATAGATGGTGATATTAGTACTAAGGATTCTCTCAGTCGTGTCCAACTCTTTGCGACCCCATGGACTGTAACCCACCAGACTCCTCCATCCATGGGATTCTCTAGGCAAGAGTACTGGAGTGGGTTGCCATTTTCCTTCTCCAGGGATCTTCCCAACCCAGGGATTGAACCCAGGTCTCCCACATTGCAGGCAGATGCTTTAACCTCTAAGCCATCAGGGAAGCCCAGATGGTGGTATTAGATTGCTGCAAAAGTAATTACAGTTTTTGCATAGTTGAAACATTACATTTGATATGAGAACACATTCTTAAATAAATGTGGCTATGTTATACTTCATTTTAATGCACATATCTTGCTTTAATTTTTTTCTTTTGCTAATGATATTACTTGTTTATTTTATAATTTAATTTAGACTAAGGAAATAATGTTAGACAATAAAGCGAATTTGAGCAATTTCTTTTTCGAGTTCAAAATGGGTCAGAAAGCAGCAGAGACAACCTAATGATAAATTCGTTCCATTGTAGTGAAACAAAAGAGAGGGAGAAAAATCCTGCCGTTAATATTTGGAGTCTATCTGTATAGTGTAAATAGCTCATATTTAAGGGAGTGATAACTTTTGGAGTTCCAGTTTATAGCTTTAAAGATTTAATTAATAAAAAAAAAAATCTGTCTTCAGGCACTTGTCTGATGAATGTGGTGGTAAGAAGTGCAAAGTTCAGTTTTGAAACTCCAGGGTTCTAATGAAGACTTTAAAATGACTTGCATTAAAATTAGAACCATCACGTCTTTGAATTCCACTGAGAGATCCTGTCTCGTTTTAAATGTCTTGACGACAAAAATTCCTCACCCCTGCATCACCATCCCCATCCTCCACAAAGACTTTGTAAAGAAATTTCCTGTGAATTCTTCAGCTATTCTGACTTGTAGCAGGGGAGATATATTTAGTCATTATCTAAGCATTCGAGTTAAATAGCAAACTCATTGCAGCTGAAGAATACATCTTTTGTTCTTTCAGCAAAATGTCCCTTGGCAGCTGTCTGTTGGCACTAAAAAGGGCAGCAGGCATAGAGCCATGACTGCCAAGTAAAGGAGTTTTCTAACAAGACATCGTCTCTGTCTCTATACAGAAATCAGTGCCTTTTTCCTAGGGTTAGTCTTTTTATTAAATTCTATGTATGTAGAAAGAAACTGTTTTCTTAGGCAGAGTACTCTTATTATCTGAGGTTATTTCTGGTGTAAACACTGAAGTTCATTTGGGAGGGGAAATCTTTTAAAATGTGTTGTTCTGCTTTCTTTTCAGTGGGCTTTGTCTTAAACCTTTGTGTTAATGCTTTTATTAGTTAACTTTAAAATGTGTCAAAAAACCGTCCCTGCTCAGCCCCTGGAAAGGGGTGTGTATGAAGCGCATTTGTACAGTTTACAGCATTGAGCACGTCTAAGTCTGGCAAGCACATCACAGGAAATACCAGTGTTAATGTGACATTTTGACTTTGTGAGCTCGAAGGTCACTTGAGTAATTAGTGCTAGATAAACCCAGAGGACACGCTGAGCTAGTGTGATCTTTTCAGTAATACCCACTGTGACTAACAAGCACCAAAGTTGAAGGCACTTATTTATGAATTATGAAAATCTCCTTGTACCTCCATATTATTTACATTTCAGCACTCTTTGGGAGAAGGGGCTTTGCCTACTGTGATAAATAATACTAAAATTTTACAAAAAGAATTATGTGTGTTGGGATATCATTTAAAGGTAGCTACAAATATTATTAATGGTGTGGTTAGCACCTGTGCCCTCCAAAATTAACTTTGATAATGATTTTTAGTTTAAATTATTTTTATCAGAAATTCTGTTTTTGATTTTTAATTCTTTTGACTTAATGAAGAGTCTGAATAGAATTGGGGTACTACATTATTCCAGGTCATCAGCAAACATTTACCCTTCTCTTAAACTAATTGAGCTTAATTACACACCTTACTCTTCTTTTGTATCAATTTATGCTTTAGATATGTTTATAAGAATTTCTAGATTACTTTAGGTACATGAACAATGAGAAAACATAAAATGATTAGACTAGAAAAACAGTAATATTGAAAAGAGCCATACAGAATATTTACTTTGAAGAGACTGTCAACTCTTGAAATGAAAGGGATACATATATGTTCACCACTTTTGGATCATAGTAATAGCCAGTGTATAAAAATAGGAAATTAAGATAACTTTTGCAACATTATAAAAGGTATTTATGAGAAACTCATAGATAATATAGTATGTAATGGTAAAAGACTGAAAGCTTTTTCCCAAAGATCGGGAAAAAGATGATGCCTGCTTTTTACCCATTCTGTTCAACACTGTATTAGAAGTTCTAACAGAACAATGAGATATGAAAAATAATTAAAAGACCTTCATACTGGAAAGAGGTGAAATTTTTCGCAGAACACGCACACACAGAAACACTTACACACAGAAGCACATATGCACTATAGGACCATGACATGAATGCTGCAGAGTTCAGGTTACAAGATCAGCATTGGTGAAGGAAATGGCTACCCACTCCAGTATTCTTGCCTGGAGAATTCCATGGACAAAGGAGCCTGATGGGCTACAGTGCACAGGGTTGCCAAGTCAGACACGGCTGAGCAACTGAACACATACACACAAGATCAGTATACAGAAAGAAGCTGCATTCTATACACTAGCAATGAACAAACTGAAAAAGAAATTAAAAAAAAAAATTCGCTTACCATAACATCATTAACATTTTAAATAGTGCATTTAGTCATAAATGAACTTCATTACTGTAATGAAATAACACTTCATACACACTAGAATGGCTATAATACAAGGGAAAATAACAGATGTGGATGACTATATGAAAAAGTTAGACCTCTTATATATAGTCAGGGGTGGATGTAAAATGATAGAGCCACTGTATAAAACTGGCAACACTTCAAAAGCTAAACACAGAATTATCATATGATCGAATTATCTAATGTATCTATGTAATATTATCTAATGTTGATTATCATCAACATTTTAAATAATAAAATAAAAATTCAAATAAATAGATTTAGAAATTGTACATTGCAAACTACAAAACATTTTAGAAAGAAATTTTAAAAGATATAAATAAAATATATTCTATGTTTGTGGTTTGGAAATAATACTGTTAAGGTGGCATTACTCCCCAAGGTGTTCATAGATTTGTTGCAATCCTGATCTAAATCCTAATTATGTGTTTTACAGAAATGGCCAAATTGATACTAAAATTCATATGAAAATTCAAGGGATCCCAAATAGCTAAAACAATCTTGAATAACAAGTGAAATTGGAGGCCTCATAATTCTTGGTTTCAAAAATTACTGCAAACATACAGGTATCAGAATAGAACGTAAATAGTATTCTTGCCTGGAGAATCCCAGGGATGGGGGAGCCTGGTAGACTCTGTCTATGGGGTCACACAGAGTTGGACATGACTGAAGCAACTTAGCAGCAGCAGCAGTAGCAGTATAAGAATAAACATACATATAAAAGGAATGTAATTGACAATCCTGAAATAAACCTATACATCTATGGCCAACAGATTTTTGACAAAATGCTCAAACCATTCAACTGGGAAAAAAATATTCTTTTCAACAAATGGTGCTGGGGCAACTGGTTATCCACATGTAAAAGGATGAAGCTGACAGTCTATCTCAGATCAAATATAAAAATTAATTAAAATTGATTAAGACACAAGCTTAAATCCTAAAATTCTCAAATAGGGAAAAAACCAGTAAATCATGATCTTGAATTTGGATATGGCTTATTTGATTTGACACCAAAAATGAAGGCCACAAAAGAAATTTTTACCTTCATCAAATTTAAAAAGTTTTATATATCAAAGGGCATTATCAAAAATCCAAAAAATGCAACCTACAAAATGAGAGAAAATATTTATAAAATATATATGAGTCTGAAATATGTAAAGAATGATTACAACTCAAAAACAAGAAGAAAACTAAGCAATTTTTAAAAATAGGTCAAGGGGATTAAATAGATGTTTTTCCAAACAATATACATACACACACACACACACACAAATGACCAATAAACCCATTAAAACATGATCAGTGCAATTAGTCGTAAATGAACTTCTACAGTCATAAGGAAATAACACTTCATAACGCAATAGAATGGCTGTAATGCAAAATAGGGAAAACAACAGGTATGGATGAGTATATGAAAAAGTTAGACCTCTTATATGTAGTTAGGGGTGGATGTAAAATGGTACAGCCACTGTATAAAACTGGCAATACTTCAAAAAGTCAAACACAGAATTATCATATTATCCTGCCAACTGCACTGCTAGGTATATACCCCAAAGAATTTAAAAGACGACAAACACAAGTATGTATAGAAGCACTATTCACAGTAACCAAAATAACACCAGGCTTACTATTCATCAGCTGATGAAAAGGTGAACAAATGTAGTATATCCATTTGATAGAATATTATTCAGCAGTAAAAAGGAATGGAATGTTAGTACACATTAGAGGTAAGTACCTTGAAAACATGATGCTAAATGAAAGAAGTCAGACCCCCAAATCCGTTTATATGATTCAAATTCATTGTGTAAATTCAAAATAGGCAAATATTTAGAGGCAGAAATCAGATTTCTATTTGTCAAGGGATACAGGGGAGAGGAGACCATGGAGTGAGTGCTTAATGGATATGGAATTTCTTTTAGGGTGATGAAATACTCTAGAACTAGATAGTGATTATAGCTGCATAACATTGTGATGTTCTAAAAACTACTGAATCATACACCTTTCAAATGGTTAAAATGCTGAATTTTGTGTTATTTCTTCCCTAGTGGCTCAGACGCTTAAGTGTCTCCCTACAATGCGGGAGACCCAGGTTCGATCCCTGGGTGGGAAAGATCCTCTGGAGAAGGAAATGGCAAGCCACTCCAGTACTCTTGCCTGGAAAATCCCATGGGAGGAGCCTGGTAGGCTACAGTCCATGGAGTCACAAAGAGTTGGACACGACTGAGCGATTTTACTTACTTTATCTCAAAAGGGTGTGTATGAGAATAATGATTTTTGCTAAATGTCTTGTGATATTTATATCTTCCACTATATTTACTTTTGATGACTTAGGGAAACCTATGCACAAGCTGTGTTAATCCAGTATTCCACCATAATGGAGCTGGTGAAGAAATAGAAATAGCTCTGTTCCATCAGAGTTGCTGCTGCTGCTGCTGCTAAGTCGCTTCAGTCGTGTCCGACTCTGTGCGACCCCATAGACGGCAGCCCACCAGGCTGCCCCGTCCCTGGGATTCTCCAGGCAAGAACACTGGAGTGGGTTGCCATTTCCTTCTCCAATGCATGAAAGGAAAAGTCAGCATAGCAATTCACAGCATGGAATTTGAGTCCACATCTCTTCAACCTTCAGCACACTGCGTTGGAGTGCTGCACCTGCCGTGTTGAAGCTGTTCAACTTCAGGCTAGATAGGAATCTCTTACTGCCTAGACACTCAAACTATTCAGTGAGTCTGTGTTTTATAAAATTGTGGTAAAGTATTCATCAATATAAATAAAATCTTAGAATCGTTTTTGGCCTATGGTAAGTCTATAGAATTAAGTCTCGGTTTTAATGTCCTGAGACAGCTCATCATGATTTATCTATTATTACACTAGAAAAGATGAAATTTGCATCAATACCAAGTGATTCATTCTAAACTCCACCTGGTTTGCATACTGAACTTTCTGCAGTTCTGCTTTTATTAATGTTCCTTTACTTCTGTTAGTAACTACTTCACTTTTTATTTTTTGCTTTCACACTAAAATTATCAAGCGATACAAATATATCTATGTTTAAACTATCATGGCCCAAGATTCTAAAATATACTTGTCTCTCCTTATCCTTTTTCCTCTTAAATCACCCTGTGAACACGTCTCCCCTATATATGTATGCAAAATTTCAGGAACAAACTCAAACAATCAGAGCCTTTCCTCCTTGAGTGTACTTTCTGGAGCAGGGCATTGAAGCATTTTTTGTACTTCTTCTCAGCCCAGACCATGAGATTCTCTGTTTGGTTATCTTAACTTACTCTATAAAGCTATCTGTAAAATTTGGGAGGTGTACAATTTTCTCTATATTCATAGCTTTAAAATAAAAGTAAAAAACACATGATGCTGAAAAAGGAAACCATTGGAAAGGCAGATTCACTGGCAGTCATGAGTCCAGGTGTCATGTTCTCTGCTGAATGTGACAGGACTAATATTAGTAGCCACTCATCAGTTAGTATCCCTGATACTAGAATTAGTATTCTGCTTTAGTTTGGATTCTCTGTTTTATCCATTTTGCTGGACTTTCTAAGTAAGCCAAACTGTTACTGTTATTCATTGGTTCTCCCAGTTATCTAATCCTATTGCCCTCTCTGCGAATTTTATCTTTATAAAAAAACTTAGAGTATACAGGCTTAAAGAATTTTAGACTTTCTAAGATTACACATGTATATTTACCAATGTTATACTTTTATCTATATTCTCTTATCTACTGAAATGAAATCCATACTGCCATTATTATTTCCAAGTTTGTCAGTAAATCAAGAAATGAACTTTGAGGACAACGAATAACGGCTTTATTCTCAGCAGACAGAGAAGATGCTGGACTAGTGTCCCAAACAAAACCATCTTCTATAAGTTAGAATTCAGGCTGCTTTTATACTAAAAGAGGAGAGGGTAAAGTCCTGTTCCAG
Organism: Bos mutus; assembly: GCF_027580195.1. Taxonomy (NCBI): domain Eukaryota; kingdom Metazoa; phylum Chordata; class Mammalia; order Artiodactyla; family Bovidae; genus Bos; species Bos mutus. The sequence goes on along the minus strand of NC_091624.1, from coordinate 98,183,341 downwards.
CCAATTTCTGTTGGAGATGTCTTAATTTCTTTCTGCCTGCAGCAATTCAACAGGTGGGGCTGGTTAGGATGTTTCCTGTGAGCCAAATAAAAGTATCTTCATATAATGCTGATTATCTGAGAGACAGGGTTCCCAGAGATGGGTCATTATGTGTAATTTACTTGTATAAGCAACATCATTAGTGATTAACTTGTAATAGATTTTGTGAAGTTTCCTCTATATTACAGTTCTAGCTTTAACTACCAATAATTTACCTGAATTAAGAACACATCAGAAATGATATTAATTTTCCTAGAAATTATTTCCAGAATCATCCCTATCAAAATATTCTTATATTTTGATATATATATATCTGTAACTTTTGTATTATGAAAATGTATGAGCTTGTGGAAGACTTCACCAGCTACCTTCTATCATAGGTATTTGTATCTCATTATGCTTATGGTAGTTTGGTAATATTTTCCAGGTAGTCTGTCTAGAAATATGAACATTTCTGATGGTTATTTAAGTATGTTAATGACCCAAGTGAACTGATGTGTATTTAAATTCCAGACAATAAGGAAAATAATTTTAATAGTACAGAATAAAAAGTCACATATATGTAGGATTATTCCTGGTATTTTTTACTTTAGTAGAGAATGAGTGATTTATTTACTAGATAGTATAAATATTTAGTAGTGAAATAAGAAAAATAAGTACACTGAATGGGTCAACAACATTTTCTTTTATAAACAAAGCAGCTAAAGATTGACCATGTGCTTTTGTGCTTCATGTACTATTTCAGTTCAGTTCAATTCCGTTCAGTTCAGTCGCTCAGTCGTGTCTGACTTTTTTCGACCCCATGAATCACAGCACGCCAGGCCTCCCTGTCCTTGGACTCTAATTATTCTCTTAGGCAGCTCTCTTGCCAATTCACAGTGACTCTGAGCCAGTTCTGAAAATTAGAAGATCTTATTCTTCATACTGAGAAACAGAAAAAATGTTGAGCTCTTACTGTTGTGGTTACATTTCTTTATTCCTCTATTTTTATTTTCCTGTTTCTAAATTTTATGAAATCTCATTTAATTAGATAAGTAATATTTGAATGTGGGAGAAGGCAATGGCACCCCACTCCAGTACTCTTGCCCGGAAAATCCCATGGATGGAGGAGCCTGGTAGGCTGCAGTCCATAGGGTCACTAAGAGTCAGACACAACTGAGCAACTTCACTTTCACTTTCCACTTTCATGCATTGGAGAAGGAAATGGCAACCCACTCCAGTGTTCTTGCCTGGAGAATCCCATGGACGGAGAAGCCTCACAGGCTGCAGTCCATGGGGTTGCACAGAGTCGGACACAACTGAAGCGACTTAGCAGCAGCAGCAGCAGCAATATTTGAATATACTTTTATATAAAATATATAGTATAGGTATATCTGTGTTTTTGCATTGTATGCATAAATAAATATATGTATGGATGGACGTAATATGTGTATTATATGCCATGGATAAAATACATCAACAAGAACGTTTAGTTAGAGCTAAACCAAAAGTTCTTGTCACTGTATTTTATCCATGGCATAGAAAGTAGACAGATGATTTTCAATAAAGAAACTACCACAGAAATGATCATAGTACTAATGAATATGAAAACATTTAGGACAAAGAGTGTATTCTCAAATTAGCATGTATATGTTGCACTCTACAATTTGTGTTCTCTATATCAATTGCACATTCCTTTTTGAGAAACTGTGTTTAGAGATGATGAAATTGATTTCCAGGTGCTATCAACATGAGTTTGTATCTGTTGACAGTAAATCAATAACTCCTTCTAACATAACTCTTACAGTAGTAAGAATCCTCACATTTAATCCACTTTCTCAGTGACAGATAGCACTGTCCTGAATTCTTTGAAAGTGGTACTCAGACTAAATATTATTCTGGTGAGCAATATTTCCTTGGCTCAAAGGTGAATGACCACTTATGTGAAGAAGAAAGCAGTTCCCATTTTGGAAGAAACACAAGGGCACCAGACACACACACCAAAGTAGAGGAGGAAAGGGAACTGATGTGTTCGTGTATTTGATTGTAATCCAGGGAGAAAATTCAGATGATAGCTCAGAATATGAATAATTTTATTAGCAGATGAGAATCGATGACTAAGAGCCAGCACGTGCATACTCTCTCAAGGTCTCTTAAACCTTTTGAGTTGGTTTATATTTTGAAAACCTGGCTCTCAAGGTAGAGATTATTACCTCAAACTATAGATGAAAAATTGAGATGTTCATTAAGATCTCACACCCTAAAAAATAACAGAATGATAAATTTGAGGTCTGTCTAACAATAAAACCTTTGACTTTCTAATATAATGTCAACTTCCATAGTCGAGATAAATTAATATAGTATAACTAATTAATTATTTGTTGTTCACAATTAATTATGTACAATTCATATGAAAATGGAGAAGGCAATGGCACCCCACTCCAGTACTCTTGCCTGGAAAATCCCATGGTTGGAGGAGCCTGAAAGGCTGAAGTCCATGGGGTCGAGAAGAGTCGGACACAACTGAGCGACTTCACTTTCACTTTTCACTTTCATGCATTGAAGAAGGAAATGGCAACCCACTCCAGTGTTCTTGCCTGGAGAATCCCAGGGATGGGGGAGCCTGGTGGGCTGCCGTCTATGGGGTCGCATAGAGTCAGACACGACTGAAGTGACTTAGCAGCAGCAGTAGCATATGAAAACATTCTGTAAGGTATACCACTTATTTTTATGTATGTTGTTATTACCGTTTTAGCAGAAATAATTTGATATATATACTTGTAGGGGAATAAGGGTTTATTTAATTGTTTTTGACTCTCAAATTTCACAGAATAAAAGATTCTTATTAACTCTACTATGTGTCAGAGTCTACTCTTCGCAACGTGAATATTCTCTAACAAATTCTTTCTTGACTGTTTCATTCTTTTTTTCGCTTAGCTTCTGACACTTCAACTCTAATATCTCTACAGTGTATTACTGGAAATTTTGTATAGTTAATAGAGTTTCTTATGAAAATACATGAGAGGTCAGGGAAGTTTATCTTGGGACTAGGAGTCTGAGAATCGATTTTAGCATATTTTTATCTTTAGAGCTTAGTTTTCCAGTAATATATCCTTAATATCTTGTTCTTTTTGCCTTTCAAGTTTTGTTATAATTTAAACGTAGTAGAAGAATTCATTGTGGCAAGGCCATGCTGATTTGGAAATTCTGTTTTATTGACATTGACCACACAGATAGTATGTGAGTTTCTAAGAAGTCAACCCAAGGACGGCTCATAGTATTAGTAATAAACTTTTGTAGAAATCTGGGGATTTTAAGCACTGCCCACATTAAAATACCCTCTACCTTAGCATCTTTTATCAAACAGCAACCTATGTTCTACAATGATGAGATCTAGTCTTTAAAATGGCCGTTGTATGATGTCACACACTTTCAATCGTTCCACAATGTTTTGTAGTAAGGATGATGGAGTCTAAGGTGATGGAGTCTGTATATTAATTCTGTATCTCTCATCACTTCGCTAGCTAATCATTGTGTATAATTTTCTGAACCCTGTTATTAATAATGTTCTTCTACTGAATTTCTGAACAACCCAAATGCCTTCTCATTTACAAATGAGGATCTCTCCCATACAGTCTCTTTTTTTTGTCATCTTGCTAAGTCATGTCAGTTGTGTCCGACTCTGTGCGACCCCACAGACAGCAGCCCACCAGGCTCCCCCGTCCCTGGGATTCTCCAGGCAAGAACACTGGAGTGGGTTGCCATTTCCTTCTCCAATGCATGACAGTGAAAAGTGAAAGTGAAGTCGCTCAGTCATGTCTGACTCAGCGACCCCATGGACTGTAGCCTACCAGGCTCCTTCATCCATGGGATTTTCCAGGCAAGAGTACTGGAGTGGGGTGCCATTGCTTTCTCCATTTTTATCATCTTATATAATAGTAAATTCTGAACTCAATGCCAAATGTAAAAAGACCAAATGCTTGTCAGAAATCATTCTTGTACTACATTCTACAGTTAAGCAATATCAACTAGTCCAAGTTTGAGTGGGACTAATTGTGGGCCCCCAAAGACATAGTAGTGACAGGAATGAATCCTAGAGGGAGCTTTAACAAGCTACATATTCACTGGATGAAGCATAAGCTGGAATCAAGATTTTTGGGAGAAGTATCAAAAACCTCAGATATGCAGATGATACTACCTAATGGCAGAAAGCAAGGAGGAACTAAACAACCTCTTGATGAAGGTGAAAGAGGAGAGCAAAAATGCTAGCTTAAAACTCAACTTTCAAAAAACTAAGGTCATGGCATCCAGTCCCATCATTTCACAGCAAATACATGGGAAAGGATGGAAACAGTGGCAGATTTTGTTTTCTTGGGCTCCAAAACCATTGTGGACGGTGATTCCAGCCATCAAATTAAAATATGGGTGCTCCCTGGAAGTAAAGCTATGACAAAACTAGACAGCATATTAAAAAGCAGAGACATCATTTTGCCGACAAAGGTCTACATAGTCAATGCTATACGTTTTCTAGTAGTCGTGTACAGATATCAGAGTTGGACCTTAAAGAAGGCTAAGCACTTAGAGTTAATGGTTTCAAACTGTGATGCTGGAGAAGACGCTTGAGAGTTCCGTGGACAGCAAGAAGATCAAACCAGTCAAACCTAAAGGAAATCAACCCTGAATATTCATTGGAAGGACTGATGCTGAAGCTCCAATTTTTGGACACCTGATGGGAAGAGCCAACTCATTGGAAAAGACCCTGATGCTGGGAAAGACTGAGGGCAGGAGGGAAAGGGGATGACAGAGGATGAGATGATTGAATGGAATCACTGACTCAGTGAACATGAGTTTGAGCAAACTCAGTGGAGATAGTGAAGGACAGGGAATCCTGACATTCTGCAGTCCATGGGGTCACAAAAAGTTGGACATGACTTTGTGACTGAACATCAAATGTGCACAAGGAGTCTATGGAAACATAAACATTCAAGGTGTATGTCTTGATAATACTGCTTCTCTAACTTCAATATACATAAATTAAATAAATCACTTATTAAAGAAATTTAATAAATTACTTATTTTATAAATAAAATAAATAAATTACCATGGGCTCATGGTAAAATACAGGCTCTCATTTGGTAGATCTGAGATGAGGCTCAAAATTGTACATTCTGAACAACAACGACAAATTTCTATTTGTATTTAATAATACAAATTATGATTTAATAACTGTACTTAAAATTAGTACTTTTTTTTCATTTCCTTTGTGAAGAATAGTGTAAGGAAGTGGGTACTTTCATTATAGAACAAGAGGACAGTATCATGTAACAGGAAGGAAGTGTAGCAGTTAATTGAGAACACAGATTCTGGAGTCTGATTATCTTGGTTTCAATCCTGGGTCCTTAATTACTGGCAATGCAACCTTTTAGAAGTAATACAGTCTGTTAAAATCCCAAATTCTTCATGTATAATGTGAAGATTTTAAAAAATCCTCTAGTAGGTTAGATTTAAATTAAATGAAAAAAGTAAAAGTGTTAGTCGCTCAGTTGTGTCCAATTCTTTGCAGTTCTGTGGAGTGTAGCTCGCCAGGCTCCTCTGTCCATGGGATTCTCCAGATAAGAATACTGGGGTGGGTGGCCACATCGTTCTTCAGGGGATATTCCCAACCCAGGGATTGGACCCAGGTCTTTTGCATTATAGGCAGATTCTTTACCAACTGAGCCACCAGCACTACATGTAAAATATTTGAGAGTGCCTGGCCAATAGTACATAATACATAACAGCTATCTTTTTTGTACAACTGGAATGTTAGTGCTTTTCTCTTTTCAAAAGTTTTAATTATATTCAAAGACAACAAAGTTCAGGTTATTAAGTAAATTAAATACTAATAATTCTTCACCAATCCTATAGAATCACTATTTCTGTTTATTAAACTAAGGATTGTTTCTAGCATCTTTTCCAAAGGCAAAACTATGCTAGCACCTCATTTAAAACACTGCAATATAAGGCTCAGTCCTCAAAAATAGGTGTCAAAATTTAGTAGAAGTTAAAGACAGATACTTTTTAAAAGTGTTGCAAGTTGGAGTTTTATGTCTTATACTTTTACATATGCCTGCACATTTAATTTATTCAATTAAGACACCTAGGTACATTTGAATTTACATTGGGGTATGATTATACTCTTCCCTTTAAAAACTAATTGGATAGGATCACTATGATATAATTTTAAGACAGTCACCTGATACTGTAGTATAAAATTAATGTTTCTAGCTGAGCTATCATTACCGTTCTACAGTTAAAATTTTAACTGGCTGAGCCTTTGTCTTATTTTCAGTTCAATTTTAGCAAATATGTTCATGTGTGAGTTTTGAAATAATTACATGACAGTTGGCAAACTTTTAAAGAAATTAAAGTCTGGCTTGCATCCCTTTTTAAAAAGTTGGGAAAGGAGATGCCACATATAGATAAATTTGAAGTAGAAATATATTATTTTTGCATAAATAAAAACATTCAGAAAACGAAGAGTGAACAAAACTGTGATGATGACTAAAAGGCCTGTTATGAGAGTCATCTAATTCCAGGCCTTGATCATGCTAGCTTTGTATCATTAGGCAATTTTTGTACTCGTTCTGGGCTGTTTGATTAATGTGGGGATGGATTAATTAATCTATGAGTCACCTAGGTCATTTTCCTATAATAATGTTCACAATTTGGCTTCAGCTTGTTCCTATGCTTCCCAACAAATTATGTCAGAAAGTCATCTGCTTCTATCTCTTAAAAAATTCCCAATTTAGCTACTTCTTTTCCTTTTCAATCCTACAACTCTAGTTCAACTCTCTTCTTAATGAAGCTATTCCAGTAGACTCCCAAAGGGTCTTCTTTCACCAGCTCTTACCCCAGAACAATTGTTACTCCTACAAAATAGAGCTTTTTTTTTTTTTTTTTTTTTGTAAAGTGAATTGGACTATGTCATCCTTCTGCATAAAACTTCCAGTAACTTTTCAATATATTTAGAAGACTATCGTATTTGTTATCATGACCCAGAGTAAAATCTCTTCTTGCCTGCTTCTGCATTTCTACTTACTTCTCTAGCATACTTTCACTGATTTTTCATGTTCCAGCCACACTAGACTTGAATCTACTAGGCCATTCTATCTCAGAGGCCTTGAATATGATGTTTGCTTTGCATAAAATACTTCCCCCTTTATTATCACAAGGTTAGAACTGCTTTGTCATAAAGATCTCAAATAAAATAGCATCTGCTTAATGAGGCTTTTCTTCATTATAATAAGTAAATTAGTGAAACTTTAGGCTTCCCAGTGTAGAGTTTGAAAGTTGTCCTTCCCATCCTTAAAAAAAGAAAAAAGGGGAAGAAACCAAAAGTCAGGGAATTTTTTTTTTTTTTTTTGATCTATCAAAGAACTGAGTTTGCACAGCAAAGTATTTTCTGAGACAGATAAATACAGAGAGTGAGAGCTAAGATCTGTTTACCTAGAGCAGAAACTGCTGGAGAAATAAAATGTTTGGACAACTTAAATAGTAATTTTGTCAAAATCGGGAAGCAGAGTGTGGAACTTTGAGTGAGAGAAGATATTCCTGGGGTTTCTGGTCATGTGTGAGAGAACTCACACTTTATCCCCAGGAAACCTACTGTATTCTCATAGTAAAATTTTAAGAAAGAGTCCTCGTGGCTTTGACAGTGAGAGGGGAAAGGTAGTCCTCATGGAGATCATTCTACCTGAGAAAGGCCTACTGTTCTAAAGAAAAGATTGACCAGAGTCTTACCTTTACTTGTAAGGGAAGAGCATTCCCTTCTCTTCAACTCCCTCTAGTCTTCCTGTGTCAACTAAATGAGGAAGAAAGAAACACTTATAAAATTCACAGACCAGAGACAGAGGCCCTTTACCCTCACCATACCACCACATCAAGGTTCCAGTGCAATAATAGTGATTTGCATCTGGAGGAGCTACAAGATACAGACCCTCTGGAGAAAAAAAAAAAGAGCATTAGGGTAGCTGACTTATGAAAAAGGAGACCAAAATAAAGAACAGAACAGGACACTAAGGAGATTTTTAGCCTCTGATATAGAGAACTATAGCAGTATCAAACACAGCCACACTTCTAGTGAAATCAACATAAGGCCACAAGATTGAGACTTTCCAAATTAATGATAAACATCAAAAGATGTTCCAGGAAGTTCAGAGAATGCAAGATAAGCACTAAAATAACAAGACAAAAACTAAAACACTAATCATGTTATAGTCAGACTGCAGGACGTCAAAAAGAAAAAGAAAATCTTGAAGAAAGCTAGGAGTTGTTGGGAGGTGGGCGAATTTATCCATAGAGGAACAATGATAGTAACTATATCGGGCTTTTCATCAAAATTACATTTAAAATCTTGCAAAGAAGAAGAGAGTGATATGGTATATTTAAAGTGAGGGAAGAAAAATAAATACTAGTTTAATATTGTGCATACTTTGAAATTATCTTTCAAAATTTAAGGACAAATAAAAACATTATCAGACAATAACTAAAGCATTTCATTTGTAGGATACCTGCCCTTCATGGAATGTTATGAGGTTTTTCCAATAGAAACAATGGTATAGTTCAGAAATAAGGATCTGCATAAAGAGCATTGCCAAAGGGATAAATGAAAGTGAAATAAAATAGTTGAGCTTTCTTATTTGTAGCTAATTTTATACAAAATTGATTTAATGAAAGTGACAATTAGTTGGATGATTATGTGTGTGTGTGTGTAAGTGAAATGAATGTGTACTAATAGCACAAAAGAAAGGGGAGAGGAATTGGGAATATTTTATTACATAGTACCTGCACTATATATGAAGCAGAAAGTATTACTTGAAGGTGGACTTAGATTAGTTAAAAGTGTATACAGTAAACTCTATGCTGACCACTAATTTTTAAAAATGGAGTATAATTGAACCACTTAGAGAAGAGATCAAATGGAATCAGAATGCTTAGTTAAAACTGAAAACCTCCAGAAATAAGTAGATCATAGTTATTAAGATGGAAGTTATTAATCAAAGTGCATTATTGCTCTAAATATGATTGTCTAAAAACACCAACTGAAAAACAGAGATTATTAGAATGGGTTATTTTTTTTAAAACAACAAAATCCATTTATATGTTGTCCAGCATAGGATACCCTAAATATAAAAATTCTGAGAATATAAATTCAAATTGGTGAAGAAAGTTACACCATGCTAAAACTTTCTAAATAAATCTAAATAGTTATAATAATTTCAGAAAGGTCAATTTTCATAACAGGGAAAATTATCAGAGATAAAGAAGAGGGCTATGTAATGACAAAGGTATCAATCCTTCAGAAATATATTACAATCTTAAATGAATATTAACATAACATTATATCTAAATAGTTGAGGCAAAAAATTAATAAAGAGTGATTGGTAAACTCAGAATAGTTGAAGACTACAAATCCACCCACCGTCAGTAATTGATAGATCAAGCATGTAGAAAAAATGATTTGAAAAGCAATATCAATCAATGCAATCTAATTGACATTTGTGAAATGCTTCAGTAAACACCATAAGAGTACACATTCTTTTCATGCTCTTAGGGAGCATTTATTTATAACAACAGATCATCTATTGTGCAGTAAAACACACCTTGATAAAATTAGAAGAATGGAAATCACGTAGCATATGTTCTGAGACAACAATGAGATTGAACTAAGAATCAATAACTGAAATATAGCTGGAAAATGCTAAACTATTTGGAAATTATGCAGTAGACTTAAAATTGACACAGGGTCAATGGAGTCTTACATGGAGTTTAAAGACAGACTAAATGAAAATAGATTAAATGAAAATAGACTAAATGAAAATAGAACTTAAAACTTTTGAGATGCAGTGGAAACAGTTCTTAGGTAAATATGTATAATGTGAAACACATAAATTGGAAAATTAGGAAAATTTGAAATCACTAAACTAAGCTAATTGTCTACTTCTGCCTATATTCCTAGAGCCTAGAAGACAGTCTATCATACAAATGACTAAAGTAATCACAGTGGCAGTGAGATACTGTTTTTTTGTTTTTAAATTTTTTTTTTTAATTTGTGTAAGAAAATTTTATTTATGTTATTGAAGTGTAGTTGATTTACAGTGTTGTTTTAATTTCTACATGGAAAAATGATTCAGTTATAATATGTATGTATTCTTTTTCTTATTCCTTTCCATTATTATTTATCACAGCGTATTGTATTTATGATTTCATTTACATTTGGAATCTAAAATATGACACAATTTAACTTGAAACAGAACCGCAGACGTGGAGAACAGACTTGTGGTTTCCAAAGGTAGAGGGGAAGGATGGACAGGGAGCTCGAGGCTAGCAAATGCCAACTATTATACGTAGAATAGATAAACAATAAAGTCCAATTGTATAGGACAAGATACTATTTTAATCACCTGTAATAACCTTATGGCAGATAACATTGAGTCTTAAAGGAAATATACTTACTTGGAAGTGCTTTGGTTTGCCTCAAAGTTTAAATGAAGTGCATGACACTTACATAATCTAAGAGTGAACCTCTCTATTGAAGGATATAATTTTATTCAACCCTTTTCAGTATTCACTGTTTTAATAATACTGAGTTAATATTGTAAATGACACAGTTTGGTCTATTTAGCATTATTTTATTTTATATTTTATTTATAGATAAATTTCTTCCTTACTTTCATAAGAGCTTTGTTACTGTTTTACTTTTTCCCTTTCCCAGCTTCAGTTTGCATTTAGAATGCTTGTTGCAAAAATACACGGGTTGAAATTTTGCAAGATACATCAAGTGCTTCAATAGATTGAAAATATGAGGCCTATAGGGAAGCAGCAGAAGCTCCTCCTAATATAAAGCTCTAGTTATGATCCTGTTGTGAAATCCAATCTATTATATATGAGGGGGTGCAAAAAGATATTAACTGATCAACAAAGTCCTGTTGAATATTGTCCTTGATTTTTAACTTTGGTGCATGATCTAGTGATCTATAAGATTGGTGCAGTTCAAGATCCTAGGTCCCCACCCTTGGCCGACCAGGCTTTAATTATAAAGAGATAAAATAATGATGTATACTGCTGCTGCTGCTAAGTCGCTTCAGTCGTGTCCGACTCTGTGCGACCCCATAGATGGCAGCCCACCAGGCTCCCCCGTCCCTGGAATTCTCCAGGCAAGAACACTGGAGTGGGTTGCCATTTCCTTCTCCAATGCACGAAAGTGAAAACTGAAAGTGAAGTCGCTCAGTTGTGTCCGACTCTTCGCGACCCCATGGACTGCAGCCTACCAGGCTCCTCCGCCCATGGGATTTTCTAGGCAAGAGTACTGGAGTAGGGTGCTATTGCCTTCTCCGAATGATGTATACTACCCTAGGCTTTATTTTTCTATCTTCCATAACCTTCCTCAAATAAGTTCCTTGGATCAAAGAAGTATATCTAATTCTATTTGTTGTCATAAAAATACTATCCTAAGTGGTTAATCCGTCATGGCTTCTTATCCACAGTACTAGTTTGGAAGAATCCAAACTAAAAAGGAAAAACTCAGATAGCTGCACTAGAAGAGTTATAATATCTGTCTCCTTTCAGAATTTTTGTTTTTAAAATCAAGGATGATACATTCTTGTTTAAAAGATTTAAGCTATGTCAATTAAAAAGTTAAATTTCTCCTCTCTCAGCCTATGCAATTTTACCCTTCATTCAGAGACAATGTAACACTTAGCAGTCTGGTTTGTATTATTGATGATTTTTTGCTGTGCATTCTTCTTTATATTTATGCATGCTTGTTAGAAAGAAAGTAAAGTCGCTCAGCTGTGTCCAACTCTGTAGCCTGGCTGGCTCCTCTGTCCATGGGATCTTCCAGGCAAGAATACTGGAGAGCATTACCATTTCCTTCTCCAGGCAATCTTCCTGACCCAGGGATCGAACCTGGGTCTCACACTGCAGGCAGGCTCTTTACTGTCTGAGCCACAAGGAAGCCCAGATATTGTATCTATTTCATGTCTATTCAGTTATTTAAATAGATATAAGTTATTCAATGCAAAGGAAGTGATAGAATATGTTTCACCATTTCTATAACCCACTTAATAGATGTGTAAGCTTCTATCATAGCTTACACAGACACACACATACACATACGCAAATGCTTCCAAATTTTGTGTAAGGTTTCCATTTGCTGGAATTGCTAAACCATATTGTGATTTATATTAATGATTACAAGTGTAATCTTAGTTGCTCAGTTGTGTCCAACTCTTTGCGACCCTGTGGACTGTAGCCAGCCAGGCTCCTCTGTCCATAGAATTCTCCAGGCAAGAAAACTGGAGTGGGTGACCATTTCCTTCTCCAAATAATGACAAAGATTGCATTAAATTTATGCTTTAATTTGGATAAAATCTGTCTTTACAATTATATTATCTCATCCAGACAAAGTTTTGTTTCTTCATGCATTCTCTTTCATGTCTTACAGAACATTTTTATTAATTTTCTTATAAATATCTTACACATTTATTTGTAGCTTAATACAAAATATTTTAAAAATATGTTGGCAAGAGAGGTTTCTCATATGCTGATTTTATGGATGTTTTAGTATTATCATAAGTGAAGTTGATCATTGATATACTTTAAAAATTATTGCCAATATTATTTTAGCCAGAAAAATATTTTTCTTTCAGTTTTTTTTTATCTTTTGATAATATAAAATTGGTGAATATACATAGTTTAGGAATTTTCAGGAGAGGAAGAAAGGGAATATAGTTACTTGAAATCTCCATTTCTTTTAAAAAAGGATTTTGAGGAAGACACCTCAAGTGTTATTTATTCAAATAATAAACTCTCTGAGGTGCCTGAAGCACAGTGGGTGGAAGATAATGTTTCATAATAAATTAAAAGAATGATTAAATGATGATTAAATTAATTACTAATAACTGGATATTTCTACCAAACTATATTAATTGGTTTTTGTAGCTAAGATTATCTGTTTTCCCACAAACAATCTGCTCTGTCTTACTTCTAGGTACCATGGTTAAACTTTATTTCTGAGTTTTTCTGCTCGTTATATAGAGCTATGTAACTAATTTAGCCTAAGATGAAGTAGAGCATAGGCCCCTAGCCTATTGGTCTGACATCTTCATTCCTTCTCCCATTTTCATTTCCTAAACAAAGTAGAAATCCCGCCTGAAACATGCAGTACCTTTAGGTGCTGACATGGCTACAAGATGTTAGTTTATCCAAGACTACCATTATCTTCCCACTGGATTACTGCCTCCATAGCAACCTTTTGTGACTATGTATACTTCATACAGTCTACCATTCATACAATAATGGCTAGCACCATCTATTTATAGTTTTGTATTTGATTTGGTTTTAATCAGGTTTATTGAGGTTTAATTTCCATATGATAGAATTCACTATTTTGGATGTAAATTTATATAGATTGTGATATATTATTTAATCATATAACTACCATTACAGTCAAGATAGAAGGTATTTCTGTCATTCCCCAAATTCTCCCTTTTGCCCTCTTATTATCAATTTCCACATTCACAATTTCCCTCCGTGCTGGGCAAATATTGATCTATATTTTATCCCCATAGTTTTATCCTTTTCAAAACTATTACCTAAAAGGAATTATATACTATACATTCTTTTCGAGTTTGGCATTTTCACTTACCACAGTGTTTTTCAGATTCATTTATAATAGCTCCTTTCTTAATCACTGAATGAAATTCAAACTTTTTGATACATCACAGCTTGATATTTTATGTATATATATTTACAGTTAGTATATAGGCATACCTTAGAGATATTGTGGATTCAGTTTCAGACTACCGCAGATTCAGACTCACCACAATAAGGTGAGTATTGCAGTAAAGCAGGTCACTTGAGTTGTTTATTTCCCAGTGCATATAAAATTTATGCTTACAGTATACTGTAGTCTCTTAAATGTGCAATAGCGTATGTCTAAGAAATAATGTAAATGCCTTAAAGTACTTTATTGCTAAAAAAATGCTAACAAAACTTTAAAAAAGAAATATACAATACTTGCCAAGCACAATTAACTGAAGTGCAATCAAATGACTTATGCCTATGTAATTTTGGTGGCTTGATCATTGACATGAAATGTGTGTGTATACACACACACACATATATATACACATACATACATAGGGATATATATATATATGTAGGGATATATATGTACATATATATGTGTGTGTTTGTGAATATATATGTAGGGCTTCCCATGGCTCAGATGGTAAAGAATTTGCCTGCAATGCAGGAGACCGGGGTTCAATCCCTAGGTCAGCAAGATCCCCTGGAAAAGGGAATCGCTGCCCATTCCAGGATTCTTACCTGGAGAGTCCCATGGACAGAGGAACCTGGTGGGCTACAGTCTGTGTGATCTCATAAGAGTCCCTTATGACTGTGCAACTAACACTTTCACTTTACCTTCATATACATGTACACACATATACAATTTATTTATATTTTAGGAGCTTTAAAAATAGCAAAAATACAATTTTTATAGTTTGTTTTAATCAGAGACTCAAAAGTAGCTTAATTGAATGACTTTGCCTCAGAATATATCCTGAGATTGCAGGCAAGGTGTCATCTGAAGACTCAGCTTGAGGGGGAATCTGCTTACAAACAAATTCATGTGCTGTTTGGCAATGTTCAGTTCCTTGCGGGTTGAAAGACTCAATATTCAGGTTTTCACTGACTCTTGGCCAGAATCCTCCTTCAGTTCCTTGCCAAGGACAACTCTTTAGAGGGCAGATCAGAACACGGCAGCTGACTTCCTGAAGATGTGCAAGAGAGCAAAATAGAGAAAACATGCAAGATTGAAGCCACATTCCTCTTATAACTTTATTTCAGTGTGACATCCAATTACTCCTGCTAGCTACGATACATTAGAAATGAATCAATGAGTTCATCCCAAATTCAAGAGGAAGAGATTATACAAGAGCATGAATACAAATTGGGAAACATCAGGGAGCATTTTAAAGGCTGCCTATGTATTTTAATTATACCTTGGTATTTTAATTATTGTTTACATAGTATATCATTTTCTATCCTTCTACCATTAACTATACAGATCTTCATAATAAAAGTTAGCATCTTGAAGAACAGCATAGAGTTGGGTCTTACTTTTGCCCAGTTTGAGTAATGGAAATACAAATCTTTTTGAGTTATTTAAATTCATCCATTAAAAGGGTTCAGAAAAGTATACCTAATAAGATAGCTTAACAATAACACATACACAATTAATATGAATATGCAAACTCTGGCACTGCCTGAGATTGATCCCTCTCTCCAAAATAACATGGAATGATTGAGCACATGTGAAATCATACAGTGAAATACTTTGTTAGAGCTGATCATGATGGAATGCAGGTTGTTATGTGATGAGCAGTATTGAGATGGATGGAATTTTAATACTGGCAGTACATGGAATACACATATTTTTCCATGAGCATGGGCCCGTTGTCACCTTTTGTTTGCTGTGAAGTGAGTTTGTTGATCAGAAGCAATGCTGTGTGGAATAATGTAATGGTGGTTAAGTCGTTGTGTAATTCCATGGATGGTATAGCTTTGGCAGAGGCAGTCTATGCAGGGAAGCCAAATCTTTGTCCAGAGTAAGTGTCTATTTCAGTAAGAACAAAACAGAACATTGCTTTCCAGGATAGAAATGATTCAGTGTTATCAACCTGCCACCACCCTGGAAAATGGTACTGTATTGGGGACTCAGTATAGGACACGCCTGTTGGCAGATTGGGCAAAAGCAGTGATTATAGCCAGGTAGACCTTGGTATGTGGAATTCCTTGTTGCTGAGCCCATACATAGCCTCCACACCCGCCATCGTGGTCTCTTTATTCATGAACCCGTTAGGCACGGACAGAGGTGACTGGGAAAAGAGGCTGACTCATATCCACAAAATGGGGTATCTTGCCTGTTGATAATTAAAATCCACCACTGCTGAGGTCACCCTTTGATGAACATTCACATGGAATACTGCTATGACTTTGTTAAATTAGCATTGTTAAGTGGAGCACAGGCTGCCTAATGGTGAGCCATGGTTCAACAACAGAATACAAGAGAAACTGAAATAGAGAAGCTTATTACTCTCAGGTCCTGGAAGAAGTACACAGCACACCTCAGGGAGCCACAAGGGGAGGTCAAGGCAGTTTGCAGAGGCAGGATCTGGGGCACATGCGTTTATCAAGGCCCATGGGTGAAGTGCTTTGCGATTCCCAGGCTAGGGACAGATTTAAAACCAAAGAGTGGGTTTTATTTATTAATAAAATAATAAATAAAGTGGGATTATGTGTTAATACCCATAATAGCCTTATCTAATGGTTATATAAGGCATACAGATGCTGGGAAGCAGAGAAAACTGTTGGTCACAAGGCTATTAGGGAGGTCATATCAGAAACTTATATAATTCTGTAGACCAGTATCTAGGGTGTGCACTTGCATAAGGGAGCTAGTGTCAGGTTAAAGTCCCTGTAAGTCATTTGGCCAAACAAAATGTTTGTTGAGGCAGCAGTAAAGTCGAGTAACATAGCTAAACTCTCGAAAGACACAGTACCTTCACAAGAAACTCTCTTCACAGTACCTACGGGTACTTCACAGTACCTTCACACATTAGCCTATTCAGAAAAGTCTCTCCACATACTTCTTCCCTCATTCCGTCTTCTTCCCTTCTTCATACCTCTTCCCTCATATCATCAGTGTTCCAACTTTGTTCCTTCCAAGTCTCTAACCCTCCAGCCAAATCATTGGCCATGGCCCATTCATTTTTTTTTTTTTTTTTTTAAACTTTACATAATTGTATTAGTTTTGCCAAATATCAAAATGAATCTGCCACAGGTATACATGTGCTCCCCATCCTGAACCCTCATCCCTCCTCCCTCCCCATACCATCCCTCTGGGTCGTCCCAGTGCACTAGCCCCAAGCATCCAGTATCGTGCATCGAACCTGGACTGGCATCTCGTTTCATACATGATATTTTACCTGTTTCAATGTCATTCTCCCAAATCTTCCCACCCTCTCCCTCTCCCACAGAGTCCATAAGACTGTTCTATACATCAGTGTCTCTTTTGCTGTCTCGTACACCGGGTTATTGTTACCATCTTTCTAAATTCCATATATATGCGTTAGTATACTGTATTTCTGTTTTTCCTTCTGGCTTACTTCACTCTGTATAATAGGCTCCAGTTTCATCCACCTCATTAGAACTGATTCAAATGTATTCTTTTTAATGGCTGAGTAATACTCCATTGTGTATATGTACCACTGCTTTCTTATCCATTCATCTGCTGATGGACATCTAGGTTGCTTCCATGTCCTGGCTATTATAAACAGTGCTGCGATGAACATTGGGGTACACGTGTCTCTTTCCCTTCTGGTTTCCTCAGTGTGTATGCCCAGCAGTGGGATTGCTGGATCATAAGGCAGTTCTATTTCCAGTTTTTTAAGGAATCTCCACACTGTTCTCCATAGTGGCTGTACTCGTTTGCATTCCCACCAACAGTGTAAGAGAGTTCCCTTTTCTCCACACCCTCTCCAGCATTTATTATTTGTAGACTTTTGGATCGCAGCCATTCTGACTGGTGTGAAATGGTACCTCATAGTGGTTTTGATTTGCATTTCTCTGATAATGAGTGATGTTGAGCATCTTTTCATGTGTTTGTTAGCCATCTGTATGTCTTCTTTGGAGAAATGTCTATTTAGTTCTTTGGCCCACTTTTTGATTGGGTCATTTATTTTTCTGGAGTTGAGCTGTAGGAGTTGCTTGTATATTTTTGAGATTAGTTGTTTGTCAGTTGCTTCATTTGCTATTATTTTCTCCCATTCTGAAGGCTGTCTTTTCACCTTGCTAATAGTTTCCTTTGATGTGCAGAAGCTTTTAAGGTTAATTAGGTCCCATTTGTTTATTTTTGCTTTTATTTCCAATATTCTGGGAGGTGGGTCATAGAGGATCCTGCTGTGATGTATGTCGGAGAGTGTTTTGCCTATGTTCTCCTCTAGGAGTTTTATAGTTTCTGGTCTTAAGTTTAGATCTTTAATCCATTTTGAGTTTATTTTTGTGTATGGTGTTAGAAAGTGTTCTAGTTTCATTCTTTTACAAGTGGTTGACCAGATTTCCCAGCACCACTTGTTAAAGAGATTGTCTTTAATCCATTGCATATTCTTGCCTCCTTTGTCAAAGATAAGGTGTCCATATGTGCGTGGATTTATCTCTGGGCTTTCTATTTTGTTCCATTGATCTATATTTCTGTCTTTGTGCCAGTACCATACTGTCTTGATAACTGTGGCTTTGTAGTAGAGCCTGAAGTCAGGTAGGTTGATTCCTCCAGTTCCATTCTTCTTTCTCAAGATCGCTTTGGCTATTTGAGGTTTTTTGTGTTTCCATATAAATTGTGAAATTATTTGTTCTAGCTCTGTGAAGAATACTGTTGGTAGCTTGATAGGGATTGCATTGAATCTATAAATTGCTTTGGCTAGTATACTCATTTTCACTATATTGATTCTTCCAATCCATGAACATGGTATATTTCTCCGTCTATTAGTGTCCTCTTTGATTTCTTTCACCAGTGTTTTATAGTTTTCTATATATAGGTCTTTAGTTTCTTTAGGTAGATATATTCCTAAGTATTTTATTCTTTCCGTTGCAATGGTGAATGGAATTGTTTCCTTAATTTCTCTTTCTGTTTTCTCATTATTAGTGTATAGGAATGCAAGGGATTTCTGTGTGTTGATTTTATATCCTGCAACTTTACTATAGTCATTGATTAGCTCTAGTAATTTTCCACCATTCATTGTTATCTAATTGCACATCTGACCATTTTTTCTTCCAAGCAAAATCAACAACCAAGTGCACTGCTGGAAGTTCTCACTGGAAGAATTTCCTCTACCAGTGTCCCTCAGGGATGCCCTGGAAAGGGACTGGAGTGATGCAGTTATTCTCTTTCAAGAGTTGCCTGAATATCATGCAGAACCATCTTTAAACCAGACCGCAGTCTTTTATTCTCTGTTAACTGATAGTGAGTGAATTCACATGAGACAGTAGGTACAGAATGGGAGGGAAGTTGCAGTTTAGCAAGATTGGAGACCCACAGGCATTCAATATACTTTTCATGTAACTGACTTATGCCTTCAGGGCTGTCTTGGGCTCGATTATTTGAGGATGATGAAATGTTGTACACACCCAGCTTTAAGGTTTGCTGGGTCAAGTGACACCCAGTGTATGATGGGATTCTCAGGTTGCATGGTACCTAGGTGGCACATGGTGAAGTGTTAGTTTCCACTGAGGCCCAGGAGTAAGCCAAGAATTGTTTCTCAAAATGAAAATAGTTATCTGCAGAGGGCAACAGGGCCTTGCTCCAAAATTCTAAGGGCCTTAGCTGTGATTCACCAATAGGGTTTTTCAGAAGACTCCAGATAGCATCTCTCTGCCCCTGACACTTGAGCATTGTTTAATCTGCTGGGTCATGTAGCCTAAGCATCAGAGTAGCTTGCACAGCTACCAAGACCTGTTGCAGAGGCCTCTTGTCTTGGGCCTCATTTAAAACTAACAACTTTTCAGTTCACTCAAAATATATTACCTCCAATCCAGAGTCACTAGGTCTCTGTTTCGGTGGTGGAAGTGGCCGGATGCAAAAATTGACCCTTTTCCTTAGAAAGCATGTCTCAACATGCCTCAAACTCCTGAAGTAAAAACTCCCAACCCCCAGCTTTTTGTGAAATCTATTTCCCACCAACTGACATGAAAATGTCTTGCCAATGAGTCTAGAATATTGCTGCTGCTTGCTCACTAGGTCCAGTCTGCATAATGCCATCAATGTAATAGACTAGTGTGATTTCTTGTGAAAGGAAAAGATGATGATCATGATTCCTGCAAACGAAATGATGACTAGAGAGTTGATATAACTCTGAGGTAGGACAAAGAAGGTATATACCTGCTCTTGCCAGCTGAAAGCAAACTGTTTCCGGTGGTCTTTATTGACAGATATGGAGTGAACTGCACATGTAATCAGTATTTGCATCAGCTGGTGGTGGTGTTCAGATGCTAAGTGATGTCCGACCCTTTGTGACCACATGGACTGCAGCATACTAGGGTCCCTTGTCCTTCACTGTCTCCTAGAGTTTCCTCAAATTCATGTCCATTGAGTCAGTGATGCTGTCTAACCGTCTCTTCCTGTGCTGCCTCCTCCTTTGTTTGCCTTTGATCTTTCCCAGCATCAAGGTCTTTTTCTTTTCACATCAGGTGGCCAAAGTATCAGAGTTTCAGCTTTAGCATAAGTCCTTACAATGAATATTCAGGGTTGATTTCCTTTAGGATTGACTGGTTTGATTTCCTTGAAGCCCAGGGAACTCTCAAGAGTCTTCTCCAGCCATGCAATTTGAAAGCATCAATTCTTCGGTCCTCAGCTTTCTTTATGATCCAACTCTCATTGGTAAATGACTACTAGAAAAGCTGTAGCTTTGACTATATGGGCCTTTGTTGGTAAAGTGATGTCTCTGCTTTTTAATGTACTGTCTAGTTTTGCCATAGCTTTCCTTCCAAGGAGCAGGCATCTTTTAATTTCATTGTTCCACCTCTCAGCTTGGTTGTAGCAGGTACCAGGTGTTAATCTGCTTGAAAGGGAAACATCTGATAATGCAGCTGCAGTTGTAGTTACCACCTGCCTAAGCTTCTGATAATCCACTATCATTCTTCAAGAGCCATCTATCTTCTGCAGAGGCCACATAAGTATGTGGGATGGAGATGTGATGGGAATCACAACCCCTGTATCTTTCACATCACTGATTGTGGCATTAATCTCTGTAATCTCTCCAGGGGGAAAAAAGTATCCCTTTTGGTTTTCTATACTCCTAGATAGATGCAGTTTTTGTGGCTTCCACTTGGCCTTTCTTACAGTGGTAGTTCTCACTCCACAGATCAGGGAACCTATATGGGAATTTTGCCAACCATAATGTATGTATATTCCAATTATGCATTCACAACTGGGTAAATAATGAAAGGGTCAGTTTGATGATCTACTGGCTCCACTATGAGATAGACCTAAGCTAAAATTCCATTGATCACTGACCTCCATGAGCACCCACTCTGACTGGTGAACCAGAGTAATATGTTGGATCTCCTGGAATCAGTGTCAGGTCAGAGTCAGTGTCCGGTAGTCCCTGAAGGTTTGATTATTTCCTTTCTCCAGTGCATGGTGAAAGGCTATAGGTATCTTTGGGAAAAGCTGAAATATTAACAGTGTGCATTTCTGTCAGTATACTGGGATTCTTTCTCAAAGGGATTCAGCCTCCCTTTCATTCAGGGTGTTCTGGGTCTGCACACTGGTTCAATACTGGGAATTCGATTAAGGTATTCTGCCTCTCTTTTTTTTTTATAATTCAAGTCAGCCTTAATATAGGACTTTTATGCTTATACGTATCAAGTGAGAATGGAATAGGCTTCCTCTCTGTTTCAGTTCTAGGAACACCTTGATCTACTAACCAACACCATGGTTCTGTATAAATCAGACAATTCAAATTGCTCCTTTGGCTCTGCTGTCCATTATGGAAGACATACCCACCTTTCCTTTGGTGATTGAATCCTGAGACTTGACCCCTGCCACCCCAGAACACATTACTCCCACTGCCTTTCAGTTTCTTAGTTGAGTGGCTGCAAATACTGCTGTAAGGTCTGGCCTACAGAGAAGAGAAATCATAGAACTCCTGCAGGATGATGTAGCTTCCCTAACAAATATGTTTTTCATGGTGTTGATGAAATATATCTTCTGACCCTTTCAGTCTAGGTGAGCAAGTCTTTTTTTTTTTCTGTCAATTATATCTCAGTTTTTTTATTTTATTTTATTTTTAAACTTTACATAATTGTATTAGTTTTGCCAAATATCAAAATGAATCTGCCACAGGTATACATGTGTTCCCCATCCTGAACCCTCCTCCCTCTTCCCTCCCCATACCATCCCTCTGGGTTGTCCCAGTGCACTAGCCCCAAGCATCCAGTATCGTGCATCGAACCTGGACTGGCAACTCGTTTCTTACATTGATATTTTACATGTTTCAATGTCATTCTCCCAAATCTTCCCACCCTCTCCCTCTCCCACAGAGTCCATAAGACTGATCTATACATCAGTGTCTCTTTTGCTGTCTCGTACACCGGGTTATTGGTACCATCTTTCTAAATTCCATATATATGCGTTAGTATACTGTATTGATGTTTTTCCTTCTGGCTTACTTCACTCTGTATAATAGGCTCCAGTTTCATCCACCTCATTAGAACTGATTCAAATGTATTCTTTTTAATGGCTGAGTAATACTCCATTGTGTATATGTACCACAGCTTTCTTATCCATTCATCTGCTGATGGATATCTAGGTTGCTTCCATGTCCTGGCTATTATAAACAGTGCTGCGATGAACATTGGGGTACACGTGTCTCTTTCCCTTCTGGTTTCCTCAGTGTGTATGCCCAGCAGTGGGATTGCTGGATCATAAGGCAAGTCTTAAATGACAAGTGCACTCTAAAACATTCCATCTTCCTAAGTCTTGAATCCTCTCATATACAATAAAACAAGGTAGCTCCAGTATTTACAACTCACTCACTGTGAACCAGCTTTTAGTCCATGTTTCAATCAAATAAACATACTGTCAGAGCCCCTTTTAACCCCCAAAGCTACAATTTTAAATGCAGAACCTATGGTTAAGTGATTCCCTATCTGTCTGATTATGTACCTAACTGTCCTTTACTGCAGATGGTGACTGCAGCCATGAAAGAAGCTTGCTCCTTGGAAGAAAAGTTATGACCACCCTAGATAGCATTTTAAAAAGCAGAGACATTACTTTGCCAACAAAGGTCCATCTAGTCAAGGCTATGGTTTTTCCAGTGGTCATGTATTGATGTGAGAGTTGGACTATAAAGAAAGCTGAGTACAGAAGAATTGATGCTTTTAAACTGTGGTGTTGGAGAAGACTCTTGAGAGTCCTTTGGACTGCAAGGAGATCCAACCAGCCCATCCTAAAGGACATCAGTCCTGAATATTCATTGGAAGGACTGACGTTGAAGCTGAAACTCTAATACTTTTGCCACCTGATACGAAGAACTGACTCATTTGCCAAGACTGTGATGCTGGGCAAGGTTGACGGCGGGAAGAGAAGGGGACAAAAGAGGATGAGATGGTTGGATGGCATCACGGACTCAATGGACATGAGTTTGAGTAAACTCCAGGAGTTGGTGATGGACAGGGAAGGCTGGCGTACTGCAGTCCATGGGGTTGCAAAATGTTAGACACGATTAAGCAACTGAAATGAACTGAGCCATTTACCCATCCCTCTGTCTATATTATATAAGCAATTTATGTATATGCAATATATATAAAATGAATATTTAAATGTGTGTGGGGGTGTATGTGTGTATAAAATCAGATAATGGATTATAGGGTCTGAGAAGTCCCATGATCTGACATCTGAAAGTTGGAGGCCCAAGGAAGTTACTGTACTTCCAGCTCAAGACCGAAGTCCAAAGAGCTAAGGAAACTGCCGTAATTAATATAAATCTCAGTCCAAATGCAGGAGAAGGCCAGTGTCCTAGTTCATCCAATCAGATACAGTGTGGATTATTCTTTCCTCTGCTTTTTTATTCTGTTTAGTCCTCGGCAGATTGTATGGTGCCCACCCACATCCAGGAAAGTAATCTGCTTTATTCAGTCTACAGACTCAAATGTTAATCTCAATCAGAAACAAGCACACCCAGAAGAATTGGTTAGCCAGATATCTGGGTACTCAGTGACCTGATCAAGTGGACAAATACTGCTTACTCTCATATTCTTCTAAGAATTCAAACTAATTTAGTAATCTGGTATAGTCAGCTCTCTGATGGTCTCAAGAAAACTATAATTGTGTTGTTCACACTTTTTTATTGTTATTTCAGGGCCATTGAACTTTCTAGCAGTCTACATAATAGGTGGAAGAGGAAATACTAAATTTGTTTTTTAAAAGTTTATATGATATTATGGTATCCTCTTGTTTACAATTATCTAGTAAACTGTAATTGGATTTAGTTTCAATACAAAATTCAAACTTGTTACCATGATCCTAAATTATTTTTATCCTGCCTTCTTCTCCTAGCTCTTTTTTTTTTTTTTTTACCATTCTTTTTTCCCCTTACTCATCTCTGCTGCTGCTAAGTTGCTTCAGTCATGTCCGACTCTGTGCGACCCCATAGACAGCATCCCACCAGGCTCCCCTGTCCCTGAGATTCTCAAGGCAGGAACACAGGAGTGGGTTGCCATTTCCTTCTCCAATGCATGAAAGTGAAAAGTGAAAGTGAAGTCGCTCAGTCATGTCTGACTCTTAGCAACCCCATGGACTGTAGCCCACCAGGCTCCTCCATCCATGGGATTTTCCAAGCAAGAGTACTGGAGTGGGGTGCCATTGCCTTCTCTGAGTATAGTGTAATCACTACAACCCACTATCAGTTCTTCAAATACTCTGATATGTTTATCACCTGATGGCCTTTGTATATAATGTTGTCTCTCAAATTCTTCCTCTGAATTTTAAACCGAATCAACTAGATAAAATCAATCAACTTGATTCTGAATACTTACAATTAGTTCCTGGTTAAAATAGCATCCTAAAAGATGTAAGAGACTTTATGCCCATGACATTCTATTTCCTTTAGAGGATAATTTTTTTTTTAATAATTGCATTTCTATGTCAGCACTTAATTCCTTTATTTTCCCAAAGTAAGCATCTTGGGCATGGATACAGTTTTCATTTTGTATGACGTTAAGACTTCAAGCACTTAAAGAGTTTTCCAAGTGTAATAGGACACCTACAAATATTTATTGTTTTCTTTGGTAAGCATGAACTCATCATTTTCATTCTAATTGTATACTCACTGGTTTCATGGGAGTCAAGGCTGATGTTGAAGGAAATCTTTCCTAGAGGATAATTCAGCATAAAGATTAATTTAAAAGGCCAAACAACATGTGGTATACCTTTTGGTTTCTTTTGCCCTTGACATATTTTTTTGTAATCCCATATGCTCAGTTCAGTTCAGTCGCTCAGTCATGTCCGAGTCTTTGCAACACCATGGACTGCAGCATGCCAGCCTTCCCTGTCCATCACCAACTCCTGGAACTTACTCAAACTCATGTCCATACAGTCAGTGATGCCATCCAGCCATCTCATCCTCTGTTGTCCCTTTCTCCTCCTGTCTTCAATCTTTCCCAGCATCAGAGTCTTTTCAGATGAGTCAGTTCTTCATATCAGGTGCCCAGAGTATTGGAGTTTCAGCTTCAGCATCAGTTCTTCCAATGAATATTCAGGACTGATTCCTTTAGGATGGACTAGTTGGATCTCCTTGCAGTCCAAGAGACTTACAAGAGTCTTCACCTCCACAGTTCAAAAGCATCGATTCTTCAGTCCTCAGCTTTCTTTATAGTTCAACTCTCACATCACATCCTACATGCTGCTGCTGCTGCTAAGTTGCTTCAGTGGTGTCCGACTCTGTGCGACCACATAGACAGCAGCCCACCAGGCTCCCCTGTCCCTGGGATTCTCCAGGCAAGAACATTGGAGTGGGTTGCCATTTCCTTCTCCAATGCAGGAAAGTGAAAGTGAAGTCACTCAGTCATGTCTGACATTTCACGACCCCATGGACTGCAGCCTACCAGGCTCCTCTGTCCATGGGATTTTCCAGGCAAGAGTACTGGAGTGGGGTGCTATTGCCTTCTCCAGTGCATGAAGGTTAAAATTGAAAGTGAGGTCGCTCAGTCGTGTCTGAAAGAGTTGTTAATTATTCCTTGTATTATTTTACTGTGTCTGTTGTGTCTCATTATATCATATGGATTCCCAGAGGAAAGCACAAAAAGGCCAGGCTGATAAAATCAACGCCATATGAAAGTGTGTTAGGTATGGTACAGATTACATTGAAGTTTATCCCAATGATAATATCATATACTCATCAAACTCATCTTTGAAAACAAGCCCACTAAATTACTTTTACATTTACTTAAGCCATATTTCCCAGTTGCATGTTGATTTTTAGTAACATTTAAGTGAGGTACAATTTCTGTAACTGTTATCTGTTGTATAATTTGATTTTGCTAACTTTACACTAATAGATTCCTAACGATTTCGAAGCAATGTTCATATAGGCAGTGTTTCTGAAACCCTGTACTTTAACTTAAATTTCTTTATCATAGATTAGAACTTGTCCAATTAGTGGTTAAAGGAGTGTATATCTTTTGTTCAGGCAAACATTCAAAATTATGTTTAAATTCCTGAGATTTATCATTAAGTTCCAGGTTCTGCAACTTGACCCAAAGTTGAATATTGGAAGACATGAAGACCTAGACTAAAATTTTATTTTCCTTCCATCGTTCTTGTAATTCATTTCCTATAAGACTACTTTATTATCCCATACTTTTCCACCCTCCACAACACAAGAATTTGGGGATATATTCAGAATTCACTCACCCTTGTGAGTTAACCTTCATTTAGTCACTCAATCCCATCCAAATCTTTGTGACTCCATGGACTTGTAGCCTGCCAGGCTTCTCTGTTCATGGGATTGTTCAGGCAAGAATATTGAAGTGGGCAGCCATTCCCTTCTCCAGGGAGTCTTCCCCACCCAGGGATTGAACCTGAGGCTTGGGCACTGCAGGCAGACTCTTTACTGACTCAGCCACCAGGGAAGTCTCCATCCTCATGATGAGAATGTTGTGAATAAATCATATGGCAGGAAGGTGTTGGTTTCTTTTTCTCTTAATTATCGTGCCTGACATTTAGATTATAAACCTTGATTTTTCCTGAATTTCAAAATTTTACTGTCATAATTCACTTGAGATCTTTTCATGTTCACAGTGATATTTATATTTCATTAAGACAGTGAAAATTCCACAACAGAAAAATATTTTAAAAACACTCAAAGAGAAGCCTTATCTATTGGGTTTTATGGAGAATGGTACTTTATATTCAGGTTCTTACATCAAATCTCATAAAATAAATAAAGTGGATTTCTCAGCCCACATATGTATGTATGTGTTTACTCAAGTTTTTGGTTCTCAATCTGGCATCCTTTTGGCACAATATAGAGGGTTGTAAGATGAGTAAGATAGTTTAGAGAGGAGTTAAAACTAAAGCGTGTAGAAAAATGGAGTTTAAATGGTTAATTTTTGGAAACATAGCCTACATTTTTTAAAATATATGAGACAGGTATAATTGCAGAAAACAAGAAGATAGAATTAGGTAAAATAGGAGACTAAAGAGGAAAAAAGGAATTAATAAATGATAGGAAAAATTATATAAATTGTCTTATTGGACAGCAATGATGTGACATTATGAAATGGACTGAAGAGACAAATCTGCAAGAGGTTCACAAAAGTAGGATCACATTTTTGATCCTCATACATAGGATCACATTTATGAGAAATATAAAACTTTCTCATACATGGCATTTTAAAAAGACATGTATATTTAGCTCTTTTGGTGTGAAAACTCTGCTAATGAAATTAAGATCTTGATGTACAGACTTTACATATAGCACTATCCATTCAGGTGTGTGGCAGTGGTCACAAATACTTTTAAATGAGAGTATGGGTTGAGTAAACCAAAGATGCCATCACTCCTCAAAAAATAATGGGAGCTACATGAATTACCATTTCAAAAATACCTACTTCATTTTACAAATGACCATTTTGATAGTTTAATTTTTATTTCATTTCATACTGCTTATTTTAATAATCCATATGAAACATATGAAACAATGCAATATCATTTGTAATCAAGAAAAAGTTGATTATTATAAAAATATATGAGCTAATACTGGTACAGTTAGGACAAAATTAGCATATTCCTTTATGCATAGCTTGTCTATCAAGAATCATTAAGCTTATTCTTTTACATTCCCTACATTTGTGAATTTATCTTAGTAAAAGAATTCAAAGGAAAGAAATTGTACAAGCATGAATAATCATACTATAATTTCTAACTGGAAATCTGTGGGTCATTAGATGGAATAGTATTTTAAGCTGGACCAGGACAAACTAAATGTCATGTTTCAATTTTTGGCCAGGACAGGGGAACTATGATTTATAATGATTTTTAATCACTATTTACAATCTTGCATGCTTCTGGTGGGTGGTACCCAAGGACAATTTATTAATTACTTTCCCTTGGCATAACCAATTTGCCAGTTTGGCTTTGCTAGCTGACCAGAGAATTGTAAAGGACCTCATAATTATAAACTATAAACTCTCTGAAATCAATATTGGGGAGATGAAGTTGGTTCTTATGTGAGTAAGAATGAACTTCAGGAGCTAGTACCTGTATATCTCTTAGATTTCCAGTGGTGTACTGTATCCTTTCAAAGGCCAGATATGAGTATACACCAGGAAATTCTGCAATTCCATTCAGTTATACAACCCTGTGAATTCTTAGCAATATATATGGAATACAGAGAAAGTAAGTTAAAAACTGGTTATAAGTGCCCCAGTAAAAAACTGATAAATCCTTTATAAACAATTATGTAAAGTTTTTAATTATAAATTTCATTTTAAAACCTAGGAAAAGTTTTTAATATACTGCTAAAAAAAACTGTGAAACTATCACTAAATTATGATCTTAAATACATTTAAACTACATGTAGCCACGATGTAACACATACAGGTTCTCTAATAAATATTGCTCATAAATGTCCTAAAATATATTTAATTTCTATTTCTGGTCCTGATCGTTACACTGCGTGAAAAAATTTAAATTTTGATGTACCATGAAGATTCGTTAATATATTTTGAAAGTGAAAGTTGTTCAGTTGTGTCTAACTCTTTGCAACCCTATAGACTACACAGCCCATGGAATTGTCCAGGCCAGAATACTGGGGTGGATAGCTGTTCCCTTCTCCAGGGGATCTTCCCAACCCAGGGATCGAACCCAGGCCTCCCTCACTGCAGGCGGATTCTTTACTACCTTAGCCACAAGGGAAGCCCAAGAATACTGGAGTGGGTAGTCTATCCCTTCTCCAGCAGATCTTCCCAACGCAGGAATTGAACTGGGATCTCCTGCATTGCAGGTGGATTCTTTACCAGCTGAGCTATGAGGAAAATATACTTGAAAGGGAACATATTTAACTTGTTAATAGCTAATATAGTGCTAGCAAGGAAATGCATTTGATACCTAAAAATTTTGTAGAACGAAGTAATGAAAGGTGTTTTGAGAAAACTAATTCTGCTCAGGTTTTTAAAATGATGAATTATTCTCAACTTTTTAAGTGATCAGTTTCTAAGTTATCCCACTAAAGAAATCCATGTCACACTAGCAGAATAAAATAGCATTCCTTCTAATTTTTCTTATTCATTAACTACAGAATACTCTCAACTCTCTTGTCCAAAAGGAAAGCCTTTCTTAACTGTATGTATGTACTATGAGCTCTGAGACATGCCATCCATATAGGGCCACCCAAGATGGACGGGTCATGGTGGAGAATTCTGACAAAATATGGTCCACTGGAGAATGGAATGACAAACCACTTCAGTATTCCTGCCTTGAAAACCCTATGAACAGTATGAAAGGCAAAAGATAGGACACTGAAAGATGAACTCCCCAGGTCAGTAGGTGCCCAATATGCTACTGGAGATCAGTGGAGAAACAAATCCAGAAAGAATGAAGAGATGGAGCCAAAGCAAAAACAACACCCAGTTGTGGATGTGACTGGTGATAGAGGCAAAGTCTGATTCTGTAAAGAGCAATATTGCATAGGGCCTGGAATAGTAGGTCCATGAATCAAGGCAAATTGGAAGTGGTCCTACAGGAAATGGCAAGAGTGAAAGTCGACATTTTAGGAATCAGCCAACTAAAATGGAATGGAATGGGTGAATTTAACTCAGACCATTATATCTACTACTGTGGGCAAGAATTCCATAGAAGAAATGGAGTAGCCATCATAGGCAACAAAAAAGTCCAAAATGCAGTACTTGGATGCAATCTCAAATGACAGGAATGATCTCTGTTCGGATTCAAGGCAAACCATTTAATATCATGGTAATCCAAGTCTATGCCCCAACCAGTAATGATGAAGAAGCTGAAGTTGAATGGTTCTATGAAGACCTACAAGACCTTCTAGAATCAACACCCACCCCCCCAAAAAAAATGCCCTTTTCATTTTAGGGAACTGGAATGCAAAAGTAGGAAGTTAAGAAAAACCTGGAGTAACAGGTAAATTAGGCCTTGGAGTACAGAATGAAGCAGGAAAAGGCTAATAGAGTTCTGCCAAGAGAATGCACTGGTCATAGCAAATAACTTCTTCCAACAAACAAGAGAAGACTCTACACAGGACATCACCAGATGGTCAAAACCAAAATCAAATTGATTACATTATTTGCAGCCAGAGGTGGAAAAGCTCTATACAGTCAGCAAAAACAAGACGGGGAGCTGACTGTGGCTCATATCATGAACTCCTTATTGCCAAATTCAGACTTAAATTGAAGAAAGTAGGGAAAACCACTGGAGAAGGCAATGGCATCCCACTCCAGTACTCTTGCCTGGAAAATCCCAGGGACGGGGGAGCCTGGTGGGCTGCCATCTATGGGGTCGCACAGAGTCGAACACGGCTGAAGTGACTTAACAGCAGCAGCAGCAGGGAAAACCACTAGACAATTCAGGTATGACCTAAATCAAATCCCTAACGATTATATAGTGGAAGTGAGAAATAGATTTAAGGCACTAGATCTGATAGACAGAGTGCCTGATGAACTATGGACAGAGGTTCATGACATTGTACTGGAGACAGGGAGCAAGATCATCCCCAAGAAAACGAAATGCAAAAAAGCAAATGGCTGTCTGAGGAGGCCTTACAAATAGCTGTGAAAAGAAGAGAAGCAAAAAACAAAGGAGAAAATGAAAGGTATACTCTTTGAATGCAGAGTTCCCAAGAATAGCAAGAAGAGGTTAGAAAGCCTTCCTCAGTGATCAGTGCAAAGAAATAAAGGAAAACAATAGAATGGGAAAGACTAGAGATCTCTTCAAGAAAATTAGAGATAACAAGGGAACATTTCATGCAAAAATGAGCTCGATAAAGGATGGAAATGGTATGGACCTAACAGAAGCAGAAGATATTAAGAAAAGGTGGTGAGAATACACAGAAGACTGTACAAAAAGATCTTCACAACAAAGATAATCACCATGGTGTGATCACTCACCTAGAGCCAGACGTCCTGAAATGTGAAGTCAAGTGGGCCTTAGAAAGCATCACTACAAACAAAGCTAGTGGAGGTGATGGAATTCCAGTTGAGCTATTTCAAATCCTGAAAGATGATGCTGTGAAAGTGCTGCACTCAATATGCCAGCAAAGTTGGAAAACTCAGCAGTGGCTACAGGACTGGAAAAGGTCAGTTTTCATTCCAATCCCAAAGAAAGGCAATGCCAAAGAATGCTCAAACTACTGCACAATTGCACTCATCTCACTTGCTAGCAAAGTAATGCTCAAAATTCCCCAAGCCAGGCTTCAAAAATATGTGAACCATGAACTTCTAGATGTTCAAACTGGATTTAGAAAAGGCAGAGGAACCAGAGATCTAATTGCCAACATCAGTTGGATCATCGAAAAAGCAAGAGAGTTCCAAAAAAACATCTATTTGTGCTTCATTGACTATGCCAAAGCCTTTGACTGTGTGGATCACAATAAACTGTGGAAAATTCTGAAAGAGATGGGAATACCAGACCACCTGAACTGCCTCTTGAGAAACCTATATACAGGTCAGGAACCAACAGTTAGAACTGGACGTGGAGCAACAGGCTGGTTCCAAATAGGGAAAGGAGTATGTCAAGGCTGTATATTGTCATCCTGCTTATTTAACTTCTATGCAGAGTACATCATGAGAAACGCTGGGCTGGAAGAAGCACAAGCTGGAATCAAGATTGCTGGGAGAAATATCAATAACCTCAGATATGCAGATGACACCACCCTTATGGCCGAAAGTGAGGAAGAACTAAAAAGCCTCTTGATGAAAGTGAAAGAAGAGAGTGAAAAGTTGGCTTAAAACTCAACTTTCAGAAAACGAAGATCATGGCATCTGGTCCCATCACTTCATGGCAAATAGATGGGGAAACAGTGGAAACAGTTGCTGACTTTATTTTTTTTGGCTCCAACATCACTGCAGATGGTGACGGCAGCCATGAAATTAAAAGACACTTACTCCATCCACGGAAGAAAAGTTATGACCAGCCTAGACAGCATATTAAAAAGCAGAGACATTACTTTGCCAACAAAAGTCTGTCTAGTCAAGGCTATGGTTTTTCCAGTAGTCATGTATGGATATGAAAGTTTTACTATAAAGAAAGCTAAGCACCAAAGAATTGATGCTTTTGAACTGTGGTTTTGGAGAAGACTCTTGAGAGTCCTTTTGATTGCAAGGAGATCCAACCAGTCCATCCGAAAGGAAATCAGTCCTTGATGTTCATTGGAAGAACTGATGTTGAAGCTGAAACTTCAGTACTTTGGCCACCTGATGCGAAGAGCTGACTCTTTTGAAAAGACCCTGATGCTGGGAAAGATTGAATGAAGGAGAAGAAGGGGACGACAGAGGATGAAATGGTTGGATGGTATCAACCACTCAATGGACATGAGTTTGGGTAAACTCTGGAAGTTGATCATGGACAGGGAGGCCTGGTGTGCTGCAGTCCATGGGGTCACAAAGGGTCAGACATGACTGAGCAACTGAACTGAACGGATGTACCCCTAATTCTTCTTATCTGTGTTACAGATGGCTTCAGAATATCCCGCACTATTGCATGATTGTTTGAACATTATTGTAAAAAAAAAAGTGTTATAAAATAATCTGTAAATAACATTGATTACTTTTTTTAAGAGTTTTATAAACTACTTTAATTAGGGATTCAGTAATAACTATTGTATAATGTTAGCATGCATGTATATTTCTGATCAATTTAAACTCATTTATTGTTTTTAAATTTTAATATGGAATCTGTCTCCCTAGCTCTTCTATAATCCCCCTCAAAAACTGAGTAAATGAGCATACATTTAGGAAAGTCATAGCAAGTGGTAATAAAAGCTTCAATTTTCTACCTGGTTTGAAGTTTAATCTTTTCATAACAATTTTTATGAACATTACATATGTAAATAGATAAGAATTAGAAAGGAACATAGAAAAATAGTCTCAGTTGCTATTTTACCACAGTAGAATTGTGAAAAAATGTTTTTGTTAAAATAATGTATGATAATACTGTTAATTATAATAACCAGTATTTTGAGTGCTTATTTTGTCCTAGTCACCATTTTAAGTACTTTCCATGAGCTGAATCCATGTGTATTCTCAAGTAACAAATGAGGAAGCTGAGACATAGAAGACAAACACATATGCAAAAGGGCAAAGGCAATATGGAGGAATGGAGAAGGAAATGGCAACCCACTCCAGTATTCTCGCCTAGAGAATCCTGTGGGCAGAGGAGCCTGGTGGGCTGCTGTCCATAGGGTCGCACAGATTCGGACATGACTGAAGCAGCTTTGCATGCATGCACGCAATATGGAGGAAGTACAGAAAAGAAAGAAAAATATAAATGTGAATGCAAAGAGGTTCTTGGTAATTTAAAAATGTTTCAGCTTTATCAAAGGTACAATTGACAAATAATATTGGAAGACATTTACAATGTGCATCATGATGAATTAATATATGTACACATTGTGAATAGCTTTCCCTTAAATAGTTAATTAACACATTCATCACCTCACATATTTAGCTTTTTGTGTGTTTGAAAACACTGAAGTACTATTCTCTTCGCAATTTTAGTTACACAATGCAGTGTGTCAACTGTCATAGAGATATTACACAGTAGATCCTCAGAAGTTAGCATTCTTATTACTGAAAGTTTATACTTTGTTACCAACCTCTCCCTAACCACACTACAGCCCCTAGCATTATTCTACTCTGTTTATATGACTTGGCTTTTTTCCCCCAAAGATTCCACATATACGTGTTACCATGCCATATTTCTCATTCTCTGTCTGACTTGCTTCATTTAGCATAGTGACTCCAAATTCCATCCATGTTCGTGTTACTGTAAATGTCAAGATATCCTTTTTTTTCAAGGCTGAATAATATCTATCTATCTATCTATCTATCTATCTATATATGTGTGTGTGTGTCTGTGAGTGTGTGTGTTTATATAGAGAGTGTATTTATAAATATGTAAAATCAGCCCTGGGTTTTCTTTGGAAGGAATGATGCTAAAGCTGAAACTCCAGTACTTTGGGCACCTCATGTGAAGAGTTGACTTTTTGGAAAAGACTCTGATGCTGGGAGGGATTGGGGGCAGGAGGAGAAGGGGACGACAGAGGATGAGATGGCTGGATGGCATCACTGACTTGATGGACGTGAGTCTCAGTGAACTCCAGGAGTTGGTAATGGACAGGGAGGCCTGGCGTGCTGCGATTCATGGGGTCGCAAAGAGTCGGACACGACTGAGTGACTGAACTGAACTGAACTGAACTGATAGAGTAAAAAAAAATCCTTTACATTTACTCTCATATTTACAGTTTATTTTGCTTTCCAGGTTTCTTTGCATAGATATATTTTCCCCACTGACATAATTTTCCTTTTGCCTAAAGGACTGACTTTAACATTTCTTACAGTAATAATTCATCAACTTTTATATGTCAGAGGAAGTCTTTATTTCTCCTATTTCTGAAATAGCTATTGACTGGGTTTAGAATTGTAAGTCACAGTATTTTCTTTATATTTATTGTTTAGGTTGGTTGACATTGCTTTTCCTGTGGTTTATACTTTCATGAAGTTTGAAAAGTTTTCAGTGATTATTTTTCCAAAGACCTCTTTTCCCCATGCTTCCAGCCCTACTCCTTTAGTGTCTCCTTCAGTGTCTTCAGGCCTGTGGGTGCATTAGGCCAACTGTAGTAATTTACTTCTTTTTTCTCCGTTTCATTTTTTAAAATTTTATTTTGAAATAATTGTAGGGTGATAGGAAATGACAAACATTCAGGGAAATTTAATGATCCCTCCATTCTGCTTCCTCAAGTGCTGCTATCTTTCATAACTCTGTATTGATAATCCAGTATCATAACCAAGACACTGACATAGTATAACTAAGAGAACTTACTCAGATTGTAAATTATGTATTTATTCTTTTGTGTATTGTGTGTGTCTGTATGTATTTATACTGAATATTAGTGCATAGCTTCATGTAACTACCAGTACAGTGAAGATACAGAACTGACCACTCCTTTACAACCTCATTCCTCACTCTGGT
Organism: Bos mutus; assembly: GCF_027580195.1. Classification (NCBI taxonomy): domain Eukaryota; kingdom Metazoa; phylum Chordata; class Mammalia; order Artiodactyla; family Bovidae; genus Bos; species Bos mutus. Next base: position 98,148,006 of record NC_091624.1, on the reverse strand, counting down.
CTAAATCTCTAACCCCTGACAACCACTACTGTGTTATTCTCTATCTTTGTAATTACTTTTCATTTCATAAATATTCTATAAATGATAGCATACAGAATGTATTTTTTGAGATTTCTCATTTTCACTGAGAATAATTCCATTAATGTCCATCTAAGTTGTTACATGCTGGAGAAGGAAATGGCAACCCACTCCAGTGTTCTTGCCTTGAGAATCCCAGGGATGGGGGAGCCTGGTGGGCTGCCATCTATGGGGTCGCACAGAGTCAGACACGACTGAAGTGACTTAGCAGCAGCAAGTTGTTACATGCAGCAGTAGATTCTTTATTTTTAGTGCTGAGTGTAGTCCATGGTGAAGGAAATCACAACCCACTCCAGTACTCTTGCCTGGCAAATCCATGGATGAAAGAGCCTGGTGGGCTACAGTCTATGGGGTTGCAAAGAGTCGGACATGACTAAGCAACTAACACACACACACACACAGAGTAGTCCATGGTACGGGTATAACAGTTTGCAAGCCATTCAGCCATTGAAAGTATTTGGACTATTCCCAGTTTGGGGCAATTACAAATGAAGTTCTATCAACATTTGTGTACAGCCTTTCTCTTTCACACACATTTTCATTTCTGTATCATGAACCTTTGAGTCAGTGTTTCATTGCATATAGTTTCTACTGATTTATTTCAAGCTCACTAATCTTTTCTCCTGCAGTATGCAATCTTCTATTAGTCCCATCCAGTGTATTTCTCATTTTAGACATATTTTCCACCCCCAGAAGGTTGATTAGGTCTTTTAAAATATCTTTCTTATTCCTGCTTAATATTCCCAATATCTTTCCTATCTTCTTGTCTATATGGTATTTAGTAATAGTAACTATTTCAATGTCTTTAACAATGAATTCTGTCATCTGTTATTCTTGCTCTGTTCCTATTGATTGTTTTTTCCTTCATCTTGTGTCTGGTAGTTTTTTTATTGAATGACAAAAATTATGCAATTGATCTTTTTGGGTGATAGATACTTCCGTATTCCTGTAAATACACTTGAGGCTTGTTCTCTGGTGCAGTCAAATTTCTTGGTAACAGCTTGTTTGTTTGTTTGTTTTTCATTTTTAAGTTTATTTATTTATTTAAATTGAGTGATAATTGCTTTCCAGTATTGTATGGCTTCCTGCCAAACGTCGACATTAATCAGCCACAGATATACATATATCCCCTTCCTCTTAAACCTTCCTTCCATCTCCCTCTTCATCCCACCCCTCTAGGTTGTTGCAGAGTGCTGGTTTGAGTTCCCTGGGTCATATAGCAAAATCCCATTGGCTGTCTATTTTACATATGGTAATGTAAGTTTCCATGTTACTCTCTCCATACATTCCACCCTCTCCTTCCTGCCTCCCACCCTGTTTCCACAAGTCTGTTCAGGTATGTGTCATTTAGGGTCCAGCCAGATAAATAGCAAAACCATTAGAATGAAGGATGAATACATAAGTAGGAAATGAATGAATTGGCTTACTCATTTACAGGGGTTGGGTAAGTAGTTTCTACAAGGCTATTTCTGTATCTAATGCTGGAGCTCATATGTCTACAAGGTAGACAGTCTGACAGAAGCTTGGGAGCAGCCTGCAACCCCATGAACTGGAAACTCAATGATTAGCTAAAACTCATGTCCTTTTCCTTTTCTCTGACCTAATTGAGAAAGGTATCCTGCTAAGTCAGTGCCCTTCATGTAACTAAGGCCTGGGAGTCAGAGAAACTGAATGAAGATCCAGAAAGAAGAGTTAGCAACCACAGGCCTACTTGCTACCCTGGGTCAAGGAAGTGAGTCAGCAGATTAACAACAGTGCATGTGTCTGCATCAGAATGGCTACTCCCTTGCCTGAGTCCTCCAACTCCCACAAAAGAATTATTCTTAGAACCTCCCCAAATAAGAAATGTGTTGTTCTCGTTTAGTTGCTCAGTAATGTCCAACTCTAGCAAGGCAATTCTGGGAAATGTTAGAATTTTCAGAACAACCTCGAGTCAAGTATTTTACTATTGAAGTAGTTTCTTTCTGAGTATTCTTCCCAGTGTGCCATAAATTCTAAGTTTTTCTGCTCTGCTGATATGAATTCACATTATTCTTAAACCTGTAGAGCCTCAGGGATAGGTCCCTCTCTTCCTTTGTTTAAGACCATGTTGGGTAGTTTCCTCACACACATGTATGCTTACTACTCAGCATCTTCTGCTGATATCCGGAACTCCATTCCCCACCCTCTGTTTTTCTCTGCAGTTCTGTCTTCTCCAGTAGTCTACTCTGAGAATTTTAGCTCCTTGGACTCCCTGAAATCCTCACTCAGTCTTTGCTGCTGCACTAGATTCTCCCTGGCTTTCCCCTTCCTGTTCTCTGTCCTGGTATCACTCTCTTCAGTAAGTGGTGTTGATTGTAGGACTTAACCTCATCTGCTACATCTCTGCTAGGACCATTGACTTGGTTGGCTGATGTCCAATGTCTGAGAATGTTTGTTTCCTCTACTTTGTCACTTTTTTAAAGTTGTTTTTGAGGAGAAAAGGAAATCCAGTCCTTATTTATTTCCAGCTTGGCTGAAAGTATTCCCTATTAGATTTTAACATTATTCTGAGTCACCCTTCCTGGAAGGCGTGATCTTCCAGAGCTTTTTTTTAAGTCAAGAGATTATTTTATTTCATTCTGTCCCTTCCTATTGATGGATCCCAAGCTCTAAACCTTTTTTCCACAGCCCAGTAAAGCATGAGAAAACACCACTCTGCTTTTCAGGGTTTTGTATTTTTGCTTCTATCCTGCAGTGCTGTAGAATTTATGTTTCTTGAGAGAAATTTTGGTGAAATTTGATGTTGTAGAAATCTCCAATGTATGTCTTCTCCATGAAATTATCATTCACAACTGGTTTCCTATCCAATGATAGTCATCCTCTTTCTTTGTAGAGCATGTCAGTATCTTGTATTTTCCCTTAATCTACAGATTGCCCTGGTGAAAAAATACCTGATAATCATAAATCACATCATGAAAACTTTGTCCTCTAAATAATTACAGCTCCTTTTCTCTTCGTCGCCCCATCAGCTTTCAAAAACATTGATATTTGTAATATTTTAGAATACAAACTTGTTTTCTGCCACAACTGCTGCATCTATCCCAAAGTAAAAGGGCGATTGTTACTTTTTAAATTGTTTTTCTGATATTCAAATATATACACACATGTTTATATATAAATATACATATGTATATAAATATATGTACATATATTCAAATATATACATTCATACGTATACATATGCATAAACGTGCATATACAGATATATACTCAAATATATATATATATATCCATAGTGCCATTTTCATTATATTTATATTTTTATACTGTATAAAATATACAGTTATTTCCCCCACACTGACTGTTTTACATATGGTAATGCATATGTTTCAATGTTACTTTTTCAGTCCATCTCTCCCTTTCCTTCCCTCATTGTGTCCACAAGTCTGTTCTTTGTGTCTCCATATAGTGTTTTATAACTGTAGTTTAAGCAACATCCAAAAGTGCATATCTTGTGATGCCTTTATATTGAAATTCTTATATAAACTTTTAAACTTTATATTTATTCAGTTCAGAGCATATTTAAAAATATTGAGGTTCTCCTTTCTTAGTATATGGAAAATAAGACAAGGATTTATTAAGTACTAAGTTCTAAAAGCTAAGTAAAGTGTATACATTTATACACTTATACATTTTTATATCTCTGAGGTTTCAAAATAGTTGTTTATGCCCACTGGGTACAGCATAAATAGATTAAGTTTTTAATATATAAAGCCTGATTTGTGCCCATATCATAGAACAGATCAGCCAATTACACCTCTCACTCTGATAGTTAATGCACATTCTTTTTCAAGTTTGAAAGGAGCTAAAAAATATTGCTTTGACTCTTAACTATGCAAAAAATTATGAGATGGCTAGACTTAAGACATACATTTTGATATCCCAAAGTAATAAGTGTTGCATATTCATTATACAAGGAACTTGTTCTTTAGGCTGGTATTGGAAAATAGATGAATAAATGCATTGAAGTAATGAAGAGGTGAGAAAATTGGAGTCTGGATCCTAGTATTTGTTTTCATGCATGGCAGGGAGGTCCCTTCACTCCTCTGAGCATTCGTAATTGCTGTAAAATGATTTTGACTTATGCCTTGTCTGGCTGACAAGCTGTTGTGAAAAGTAAATAAGGTAAAAGATATGAAATCAATTTATAAACATGAAACTATGAAAATGCATATAATGATATTTATTTAGGAAGCTAAGTTTCCCAGATTTACATTTCATTTATGTGTAGTGCTTTTTAAGTTCTCATTAAGAAAAAAAAACATTGGGAACAGCATGTTGTTGTGTAATATTTTACACAACATTTGGGGATAAGGCTGATTTCCTGGTGGCTCAGGTGGTAAAGAATCTGCCTGTAATGCAGAAGACCTGGGTTAGATCCCTGGGTTGGGAGGACCCCCTGCAGGAGGGCATGGCTGCCAGTATTCTTGCCTGGAGAATTTGCATGGACAGACGAGTCTGGTGAGTTACAGTCCATAGGGTCACAAAGACTCAGACACGACTGAGCAACTAAGAACAGCAACAGAACAAGGATGATAGAAATCAATTTTTTCCTGAATGAACAATTGAGAAAAATTAGACATTCATATTTATACATAAAAATTAGCAATGCTCTTTGCTTATTTTAAACCTCCAAAAATAATACCACAGTTCTTGAAGCGTGCTGTGTTGTCAAATTTTCCTTCAAACCATTTAGAGCCAGAGGTTGACTATGAGAAAAACCTAGGCATACACCTATAACCTTGAGTGATAATCAGTAGGGAAAACTGTATTTTGATGCTTTTCTTCAAAGACAGAGTTTTCTGTCTGTTAATGATGCATAGGAAAAAAAAAAGAAAACAAACTCAAAACTCTACCTTCTTATTTGTTTTGGATTTGTGTGGCATATAGCCCCAAAGATGTTGATACAGAATGAATATACTTTTATCATGCTGGATACTACGAGTTAAATCTCATAAGGCAAGTCATAAAAACACGACATGTTTCTCAATAACTTTTGATCCCATTTGATAAAGAACAAATCTTCAATTTCCCGTATTTCTAATAAAAATACAGCTGACTCTTCACCAGAGATTCAGAAATCCCAAAGATCAAGGAACCAGGGAAAAGTTCTCCGGCAGACTCAACTGGTATATGAGTCCTCTAAGAAAAAGTATGTATGAAAATAGCAGAGATTACCATGGTTACTTCTGTTGAATAATTTAGATAAATATCATAATATGAAATAAATAAAACTGTAGCTGAGACTGCAGTTTTAAAAGACATTATTTTTCTTATTTGACATCCTAGACCTACATTCCCAACTAGCTGTATTTATAAACAGTATCTAGAACTGGTTAAGGGTTGCAGTGCCAGTGTCAACAATTATGGCTCACAGCTAGGCTCTGCCAAGTATTAGATTATATATCCTAACCTAAGGCTAAGTTTCTTTATGTGCCAAAGGGTAGAAAACTGTGATAACTACCTTACAGAGTTAATAAAATTGAGATTGTGTGTATAAATTGCTTAATACAGTTTAACGTGTGGCATGGCCTGAAGTACATTATTGGTAACTGTTATTAATGGTAACTATATACACTATTGGAGAAGGCAATGGCACCCCACTCCAGTACTCTTGCCTGGAAAATCCCATGGACGGAGGAGCCTGGTAGGCTGCAGTCCATGGGGTCTTGAAGAGTCAAACACGACTGAGCGACTTCACTTTCACTTTTCACTTTCATGCATTGGAGAAGGAAATGGCAGCCCACTCCAGTATTCTTGCTTGGAGAATCCCAGGGACAGTGGAGCCTGGTGGGCTGCCGTCTATGGGGTCGCACAGAGTCGGACACGACTGAAGTTACTTAGCAGCATATATACTATGCATGTGATGGTGGTAATTATGAGAAAGACACAAAGTCTATTATGGTCTCACTGTTGGATGAAACTAATAAATTCACTCTACTCATTTTCAGATTTATGATGGATTATAATGAATCGTTTGGGAGAAGGCAATGGCACCCCACTCCAGTACTCTTGCCTGGAGAATCCCATGGATGGAGGAGCCTGGTAGGCTGCAGTCCATGGGGTCTCTAGCGTCGGACACGACTGAGCGACTTCACTTTCACTTTTCACTTTCCTGCGTTGGAGAAGGAAATGGCAACCCACTCCAGTGTTCTTGCCTGGAGAATCCCAGGGACGGGGGAGCCTGGTGGGCTGCCGTCTATGGGGTCGCACAGAGTCAGACACAACTGAAGTGACGCAGCAGCAGCATAATGAATCGTTTAGATAGTACTGATTGTCTAGGCTGTGCCAGTCGGTAGTGCTGAGGACTTTTAACATTTTGAGGCTCATTCAGAGAGACTGCAAATGGTGCATTATTGAAAAGAAGGCCCCATTGGACAGGAATCTCCCTGGCTGACCCACACATTCTCTAAAATGTGTGGAAAATTAACTGATAATCTCAGCATTTAAAAGTCTTAAGTACTAGCTTCAAATACAAGCTTTTGAGTTAAAATGCTGTAAGTGGACAATACTCATTGTTTAAGTCAATCCTGCCTTTTACCTCCCTGTTAAATTTCTTCAAATAACACCTATTGTTTTCAGAGCAAACTAAATGACCCTCTGTATGATTGAACCGTATAGTTGGGTTAAAGTCTAAGGGGAAAAAATAAAGCAGCCACACTCTTAGTACTCATATTTTCATTCTTTGCCTCTTGGTTGAAGAACGAAATGACAGACCAAGAAATTTTAAGTTCACTTTGTATTAGCATAAGATGGTCCTTATCCAACCACATTCCTACTTTTTAATAATGCAGTGAGAGAAAAATCATTTGTCAAGGTTATTTACTGGAAAATTACAGATCCTAGAATGAAGATGATGAGTTTAAATTCTAGATTTATTACATACTACTTCAATGACATAAAGTTAAATAATTTTATATAATTATACCTATGCCCATTCTCCTTATCTCAAAAGATAGAAATGCCTTCCTACCTTATAGGAATATTGAATGGAATAACTAAACTAGCACTGATGATAGTTAAAATTTAAGTTTTGTGAACAGACCTTCTTGGATTATTTATTATATTTCTGGCACTATGTTTATTAATTTAATGTGTTATTTATCTAAAAATGACTTAGTGCCTGAAAATAAGGACTCTAATAATTGTTTGTTACTCCCTGTATAGAGTGATTAATTACCTCATATATGCATTGCTCTGTGAAAAGGAAGTATAATGCAGTGTGATTATCTGTTTTTTCTTATCTCTACTCTTAGACTGTGAGCTCTCAGAAAGTAGGAAAGAGATTGTTTTATCTTTGAATTTTCAAGAGACATTTTGGAAAAGTTATATTGCATTCCTGATGATGTTTGTTTTAATAAATGAATACAAATAAACTCTGGATTGATAAACTCCTAGAAGTAGATTTATTTAAAGATAAGTGCTTTAAAATGCAAGAAACGCTATAAAAAAATAGTCACATAGATAGAGCAAGCAACGCCTATTTAAAGGCCAACTACTTGGCATAGAAAAATGTACTATAAATTCAGAGAAAGAAGATGTGAGTCAGAGTTATGAGTCAGAGTTAGATTTGAATAAAGCTGTGCATGGAGGATATGGATATGTGAAGTAGGAGACTACTGCAAGGCAGGAGAAGGCAAATATTAAGACCTAAAAAACTGAATAGCTATGATGTCTTCAGAGCATAATGAACGGCCTGCCATCTATTCATAGGTTTCTGTGTAGGCATGAATGGGGAGACGAGCTTGAATGGAAACTTTGGTCTGTTTTGACTTTGTTGAGAGTTGTCTATTGAGGAATGAGCACTGTTTTCTATAAAAATTGCATTTACACACTGTTCAGTCATGTGTTATGCAAATGGAGAGAGAAACAATTTGGGAAACTAGGATCCTTTAGGCTCATGTTAAAATTCTACATTTACGATAAAAGAAATCTGGGCTTATATGAAAATGTTGAGAACACATAGCAAAGCAGAGATGCAGGAGGTAATACAGTGAAGACATAGGAAAAGTTAATGAAATAAGTCAAGAAGATTACAAATAAACTTCTAATTGGAATCCACTAATAGATTTTCTAACAATTTTGATGATTTTTTTAAAAATTTGATTGCTTAACTTTTGTCAAATATTTCTGTCAAATGCAATTATAGAGGGGTAAGAAGAGTCAGACACAACTGAGCGACTTCACTTTCCCTTTTCACTTTCATGCACTGGAGAAGGAAATGGCAACCCACTCCAGTGTTCTTGCCTGGAGAACCCCAGGGATGGCGGGGCCTGGTGGGCTGCCGTCTATGGGGTTGCACAGAGTCGGACACGACTGAGGCGACTTAGCAGCAGCAGCAATAGGAGTTGTTACATCAACAAAAGACAGATATATGGTCAACAAGTTTTAAAACTTGGCTTAAAAAATAAAACAAATTTATCAATTCAATGATTACTGTAATGTCTAAGATATTAATATAGTAATTAGCATTATTTTAAGTATAGTTGTTGTATAATGTTAGTTTCAGTTTTAGAACATAGTAATTCAATATTTTATAGATTATACTCCATTTATAACTATTACAAAATAAAGGCTATATTTCCCAGTGCTGTATGATGTGTATATGTTCCTTAGTGCCTCATCTATCTTATACATAGTATTTACACCTCTTAATCCCTTACCCTTGTTTTGCCCCTTCCCTCTACTGTCTCCCTGCTGGCAACCACTAGTTTTTATCTGTGAGTCTGTTTCTGTTTTGTTATATACATTCTTTGTTTTATTTTTTATTTGCTTCAGAGTTCATCTCTAGGTGAGGTTTTACTTCATCTCACCAAAGTCTGAGCCCTGACTCCTAGGGAGCACTTTACAAACACTAACTAATGGAAACTTTTGTCAGTCCTTGGAAGTGTTCAGCTACTCTCAAGACATAGAAACAATTATTCACAAGTTGGGCTACTTACATATCAGTTTTAGATTGTGATTAGCTAAATATTAATTAGTTACTGCCAATAACCACTCTGGTAATTCAGCCCAGTCTCCAGATAATAGAAATTTCTACTTTTATTTCAAATTTTTTAAAATTCATTTTTGGTGGATAATTGCTTTACAATGTTGTATTGGTTTGATAATAATTGATTTGAAATGAAAATAGTCTTATCATTCTTATTAAGAGAATTGTTCTAATTTTTGTTTTTAGACTTGAATATAGAGACTTCAAAGTCATCTTTATAACACGATTCCTTAGGATCATACTTTTCTTTTCTTTTACTATTTCTTACTTTTGGCTAAATTCCTCCATAAGCTGTAAGCATTACATTTTAACACAGAGAAATAGAAGAATATATTTCCTCTCAAATGGTCTTTATTTTGAATACTTGTTTAAGCCTTTAAGAGCTAGAGCTTCCTGTACATTTTATTGTGTCAGTACTTGTTAACATCACTTTTAAATTGATTCTTTGCCTAAAAAAGATCAAACAGCATTTTTTCCATAACTGTATATTCCCTGTCATTCTCATCCCTAATTGCCCAGTAACAGCATAAAATTTATTTGTAGTATTTCACAACTTGTGATGAAAGGTGTGAGGAAGTGAGAAAGTGGCAGAGACTGTGTGCTGTCATTTTCAAAAGACCAAATAAGTAGTTCATACTTTGTTATAAATGAGCAGTAAGAATTTTGTATCATATATATTAAACTGGAAATATATTATTTGACTCACACTTTGTAAGAATTATCTAGTTGTGTGGAAAAGGACTGAATGGGTTTTTGGAGAACATATAGGGAGATGGTTAATAAATATGTGATATAAATAAGTTAACATGATTCTGTAAAAGTTGTATAATCATTTGCTAAATCAACTCAGCAAATATTTAGATAGAATTTACTGTATAATATGAGATGAAAAGGAATCCTGCTCTCAGGATTACTAGAGACTGCAATAGAGATCTGCATAGATCTCAGTATGAATGAGACAGGCAATAAAAAAAACACTCTTTTGAGAAGGTGTTTAAATTCAATTGTGAATGTTTGGTGTAAATAGAACTACAGTAATGTCTTATCAGGAGGAACACATGAACAATCATATGATTGTTAAAAAAAAAGATATTCAAAGAACCACAAATCAGTGTACATACAGTGATGTACAACTAAGAACTCTAAATTACCTACATTCAATTCTGAGTTCTCCAATTGCTTGCTGTGTAGTCCCTCACTAAATTGATGCACTTCGGTTTCAGCTATGAAATTAGGGTAACTCTATGCACTAGATTATAAACTCCTTTTGAGTAGGAAATGTTGGTAAAATACTTATTAGAGTGCCTGACAGAAGGCAATCAATAAATAGTAGGTATTTCAGATTATTATTATTGCTGTTGCATTAGGGAGTGTTTGTAGCAGAAGATGATTTAAAGAAGTGGAGGGGGCCAAAGTGACCCAAAGAAATTTTGGAAGGCCATGGATATTTGTCTATAGTGATGGTATTACAAGCATATGTCCAAATTAATCAAATTATATATAATGATTAGGTGCAGTTTTGTGTATATTAATTATACCTAGATAAAGCTACAAAAAGCTTAATATATAATAAGTAAGATTGCTCATAAACCACAGTAACAAAAACTGAATCTTTAAGAGAAGCAACAAAAACAGCTAGGAAGAATCAAAATAGAATCTTTATTTTGCTAAGTTAATAAGTGTTGACTACATCATGAAAACAACTGGCAGTTAGTCAGTTTCCAGGCAAAAATTATAGAATCAGACAGAAATCATGTGAATCACATGTTGGGGAATGAGCTATGTGGCAGGACAACTTTTATCGAACTGCCCAGTTGGAAATTTGTGCTCACTTAAGTGTGAAATGCTGAAAGTCTGCACCAAGCCACAAGGGATGGAGCAAAAAGAGGGTATGCAGAGAAATATTTAGAACATACTTAGTAGTGCATGGAGTTTCATTAAATTTCTAGAATATGTGAATGGAACCAGTAAATGGAGATACATTTCATCAGGTTTGGGTTACATCAAGAGGTACATACTTTCACAGAAAATGTAATAGGTTTTAGAAATATTCATTTTGAACAAATTTTGGACACATGCATTTGAGTTGCTTCTAGGACATAAAAATGAAGAAGGCGGGTATTTGTTAGAAGTGTAAGATGACTGAGATGTCATGTAGGTCAAAAGTCACTGGTAAAAATAGAAGAGTAAGGGTTTTATTTTTGTAGCAAATTTAAGCCTCCTTGTTTTAACCAATTTTGAAATAAAACATTCCAGAAGTGCAGGAAGAGCAAGAGCAGAAGATTTTAAAAGTTAGTTTATAACCAGGATATCTCAAGGAGCATTTAGAAGTGTTTTACTAGTATAGAGTATCTAAAAATGGTCACTTTTCCCCTGTCTTCCAGAAGCATTTACTGCAGTGCTTTTCCAGTTTTCCTCAAGTCTGCCTGCCCACTGCCTTCTAGCCTCTGCTTGTTGCCAAAGTGCAAAGGTCAAGTCAGTGTTCCAGAATGCAAGGGCTTTATTTGGATCTGGGTTCCGTTCCATATTCATTGTCTTCTTCTTTTCCCCCAACTATCACCTTGGTGTTTATTCTCCCCAGGAGGAGTGCTCGCCTTCACCCCTTGATCTAGTCAGATAGGTATGTTTTCATTTATCTCAGTAATTTACACAAGCTACATTTAAAGCTAAATATTTGTGTCTAGAATTTGTGGGGAAATAATATCTTAATATATACATGGCAGCCTCCTAGTATCTATTTATAGAATGAATTGATTGATGAAAGAGTTAAAAATATAGTGGTCAGAAACCAGGAAAGTGGGCTATATTATAGAATCCTTTAAAAAATTGTACCCTTATGTCTTCCTGTTCAAAGGACAGGTTGAGCTGTCTGAATTCACAGTTCTGCCCACATTATGTTTGCCCTGTAGAAAGAAAATAGGCCTTTAGAAGGCTGTGTTGAAGTTCAGCCTATGCCATTCCACATCACAGCAGGGATATCACAGCCCATCACTTCTAAAAGTTAATGTACCATCCTTCACAAGATCCTCTCTAGACTAATATTGCCAGAGGTTAAATGACATTAATACAGAAGTTCATGACTGCATAATGTAGTTTATAATCCTGAGGACACACTTTAACAGCAACAGCCATTCTTCTCATATTTCCGTTGTCTTTTTGACATAAAAATTGCTCTTGTGGAAAATTGTCATTTCCCAGAGGTCCAACTCTTTATGCTGGGGCTACATGGGATACAGAACAGCTGAAATCTGAGTATAGAACAAAACAGTAGATAAAGAAAGCAACTGCAATCTAAGGAGAGTTCAACTCTAACAGTTGGCTTTCTCATGTCCTGTTTTCTCTACAAAACAAATATGAAGCTCTGTGTTTTATTTTCTCTGTGTTCCCATAAGTGCATCCTGTGTGTGAGCATACTTATGTTTCTGTATCTTATCTCTTGCTGTTTTTCTGGTTATTATCTTGCAATTTACTGATGATGGCAGATATTAAGTATATCTTAAAAGATCCTGGACCTCAAGTAACTCTGACTTTGTTGATATTTAAACCTTAGAGAGACATATATGAGGTACTCAAGCTGCCTGAAGCCCATTATTCATGACTAGGGCATTTGTTTAAGTTCCTATGTACTTGCCTACTCAAAGGAACTAGGCTGGATATGTTAAATCTTTGAGAAACCTTTATAGCTTTGCTTATAAATCCTTTATTACAGTCAGGGTTGAGGAACTCTTTGGGGTTCCATTCCTCTGAGTGTGATTCAGGCTTTTAGTAAGGAGTGTATTTATTAAAAAATATCCCATTTTGCCAATATAATAGCTAATGAGGAAACAGACAAATTTTACTTAAAAACAAATTACTTCACTCCTCCTTAGAACAGTACCACATTCCAGAATAAAGGTCTTAACCATTTAAAACCTAAAAAAATTAACAGTATATGCCAATTTGCATTTAGAAAATGTCTCCAAAATCTATAGTTATGTCCATTTGTATCATTCAAAAATCTTGGTTGCCAATTCAGATCACAATCAGTGGTTAGAAATTATTAGAAGCAAGTGAATACTACAAATATCATTCAAGAAAGTCTTTAAAAACAAGCTGTCAAGCTGGTTAAATATTTAAGAAATACTAAAACTCTTTACTTTTGCATGACAAAATTTTCACATTTATTTATTCAAATTAAGCCACATAGAATTCTATTGTGTCAAGAGTACTCACAGAGAATTCTTATAACCATTCTTACTTTAGAATTCTAAGTCAAGTGACTTGTAGAAAATCTAGATTAAATAAAGCCATACAGATCCTTTAGTGGTTTAACAGTATGTTTGTGATCTTTTGCTATTTTTCCTTTTGAGAGATAGGACTTAGATACCCCTTATCAGAGGTTTAAGGTGGACTAGGGGGATGAGAATCCCAGGGACGGGGAAGCCTGGTGGGCTGCCGTCTATGGGGTCGCACGGAGTTGGATATGACTGAAGCAACTTAGCAGCAGCAGCAGGGGGATGGCTTGTAGTGAATAGCCTAAGACAGAAATGTGTAAATTCCTCGATTAGGTTGTAAAAGGCACTGCATCTTCATGCTTGCTTCACTCTTTTAGATTTCTTGCCTTGTTGTTGTTGTTCAATCGCTAAGTTTTGTCTGACTCTTTGTGACCCCATGGACTGCAGCACAACAGTCTTCCCTATCCTTCACCATCTCCCAGAGTTTGCTCAAACTCATGTCTGTTGAGTTGATGATGCCATCTAACCATCTCATCCTCTGCCTTCTCCTTCTGCCTTCATCTTTCTCGGCATCAGGGTCTTTTCCAATGAGTCTGCTCTTCACATGAGATGGGCAAAAGTATTAGAGCTTCAGCTTTGGCATCAGTCTTTCCAATGAATATTCAGGGTTTCTTCAGTGCTCAGCGATCAGGTTTCCTTTAGAATTGACCTCCTTGAAGTCCAAGGGACTCTCTAGAGTCTTCTCAAATACCACAGTTCAAAGGCATCAATTCTTCAATGCTCAGCCTTCTTTATGGTCCAACTCCTGCTTTGGGGGAATCCAAGTACTATGTCATGAGACATGTAAGCATCTCTGTAGAGAGGTCCAGTGACTAGTCTCTGTGCCCCTCATGACCCTGATCTGCACTGATTGCCAGTGAGTGAGCCTCCTTGAATCAGATCCTCCAGGTTTAGTCAAGTCTCCAGATGACTGCAAGCCCTAGTCCACACACACCCCATCTACAGTATGAGTAGCTGAGCCAGACCCTGAGCCAGAACCAGCCAGTTAACCTGCTCCCAGATTCCTGGTCCAGAGAACCTGGGGAGGATATTACTTGTTTACTGTTTTCTGATGCTGCATATTGTCTGATTGTACTATATGAACTAAAAATCAGAAAAAAAAAAAAAAAACTATTTTCAGTAACCATTTCATTTCAATAGACTTAAATGTTAAATTTGTAAGTTTGTAAATATTTCAGATTTTGCAATGGCAAGAAGCCAGTAATTTGAATCACAGGTCATGGTTTTAAATTACTTTACTAACATTTACCAGCTAGATTACATATTTCCTTTGGCAAGTAAAAGGAATCCAGGTAATGTTAAGGATATTTATTATCTCAAATAACCGCAAGTCCAGAGGTAAGCTGTTATAAAACAAGTTAATACAGTGACTCAATAATGCAAAAGTCTGATAAACTTCTGTGTGTCTTGAAATGTATCTTATTTGCTACTTGAGTACAGTAATTCCCAGCATCGTGTCCTACAAAAATGTATGGAAAGCCTACAAGATGATATTTATTGTGTGTCATTTGTTAAAAGCAGGAAAAACAGTCATAAGAGTCTTCATTCTGTCTTATTAATTTAGATTATGTCACTAGAATTGTCAAGATTGATTTATAGTATTAGCATTTAAATCTTTAGTCTTGGGATAAACCCATGAAATATATATCTTCCAATAATGGGACAAACTTAAAATTGTATTTTTTAGGCAATACATTTGGTAACAAGGATAGGCAACCAATATATACCAAAATATTGATGTGATGTTGAACATTGCAAAATTCAAATATTATTTTCCCTTCAGTTCTTTTCATGTTAAATTAGAATAATGCCTTCATTAAAGGGCTATTATTATTATTACAAAGCTCCTTGGGAGAACAGCCATGATGAACCTAGATAGAGTATTAAAAAGCAGAGACATACTTTGTGAACAAAGGTCCATATAGTCAAAGCTATAGTTTTTCCAGGAGTCATATATGGATGTGAGAGTTGAACCATAAAGAAGGTTGAGAGTGGAAAAGTTTATGCTTTTGAACTGTGATACTGGAGAAGACTCTTGAGAGTCCCTTGGACAGCAAGGAAATCAAACCAACCATTCCTAAAGGACAACAACACTGAATATTCATTGGAAGGACTGATGCTGAAGCTGAAGCTCCAATACTTTGGCCAACTGATCTGAAGAGCCAACTCCTTGGAAAAGACTCTGTTACTGGGAAAGACTGAGGGCAGGAGGAGAAAGGGGTGACAGAGGATGAGATGGTTGGATGGCATCATCGACTCAATGGATGTCAGTTTGAGCAAACTCCAGGAGATAGTGAAGGACAGGGAAGCCTGGCATGCTGCAGTCCATGGGGTCGCAAAGATTAAGACAGGACTGAGCGACTGAACAACAACAACAAATTATTATATGGTGTAATATGTATTCCATATGCTTCAGAAGGATCTATATTCATAGAATAAACTCACATATTTGTATACATGAATAAATGGATTGTACTTTTTCCTAACGAATAACAGCTTTCCCTTCAATTTCCTAAACAGGTAAAAATTGACTCTATTGGAGATATTAGGGCATTACAAACTATATGCTGTTAGAAACACAATTATGCACTCCTGCCTTGAATAACAGAACTGCAATTTTAAAACTAGTACATCTCATGAGAAGTCATACGTTGTGCTAAGTCGTTTTAGTCACGTCTGATTCTTTGCAACCCCATGGACTGTAGCCCACTAGGCTCCTCTGTCCATGGAATTCTCCAGGCAAGAATACTGGAGTAGGTTGCCATTTCCTTTTCCAAAGTCATACATTGTATGTATTTAATTTAGGGAAGAAGGAAAATCCATGACCTTGATAGTAGTAAATCGTAAGGGATTCAGTGAAGGATTGCTGCAGTTATAGTGTGAAATTATTAAATGTCATTTCATCAGACATTTTATTAGCTGTCTTCCTAGTTGAGGAACTAAGAGACTACTTTCAATCTGGTTGTTTCTGTTTTGCTTAGATACCATTATTTAGGAAGACCTAAAAGTATTATTTAAATTCAGGAATTTAGGGGCATAAATATAATTGATTTAGAGTAATTAAATAAGGACATTAGACATGAGTCATTAGACATAAGTCATTAGATATGACTTGGCATGCCAATTTAAGAACATCTAAGTAAATAGCCACTAAGTCATGTTCAGCTATTTGGACTGTAGCCCACTAGGCTCCTCTCTCCATGGGGCTTCCCAATAAGAATACTGGATTGGGTTGCCGTTTCCTTCTCCAGGGAATCTTCCCAACCCAGGGATCAAACCCATATCTCTTGCATTGGCAGGTGGATTCTTTACCACTGAGTCACTTTGGAAGTCCATAAGTACAAAGTCAGTTAAGCAAAATTATAAAACCCTGAGTACTTAAATTAGTTTTACACTATCAATCCTTTTTAGTGTAATTTTCTTAAAATCCAGAGGCATGAGTAACTATATTATAGTTTCAAAATATATAGGACACTAAGTCTACAAATATTTTATAAAATAAAAGGCTTCTATCATTCTTTGGCCAGAACTGCTTACTCTAAGCCCTTGAGAAATCCATAACATTTGTATATTAGAATGTCATTTTCAGTTCAGTTCAGTCGCTCAGTCATGTCCAGCTCTTTCAGACCTTGTGAATTGTAGCATCCCAGGCCTCCCTGTCCATCACCAACTCCCAGAGTCCACTCAGACTCACGTCCATCGAGTCAGTGATGCCATCCAGCCATCTCATCCTCTGTTGTCCCCTTCTCCTCCTGCCCCCAATCCCTCCCAGCATCAGAGTCTTTTCCAACGAGTCAACTCTTTGCATGAGGTGGCCAAAGTACTGGAGTTTCTGCTTTAGCATCATTCCTTCCAAAGAAAACCCAGGGCTGATCTCCTTCAGAATGGACTGGTTGGATCTCCTTGCAGTCCAAGGGACTCTCAAGAGTCTTCTCCAACACCACAGTTCAAAAGCATCAATTCTTGGACACTCAGCTTTCTTCACAGTCCAACTCTCACATCCATACATGACCACTGGAAAAACCATAACCTTGACTAGACGGACCTTTGTTGGCAAAGTAATGGCTCTGCTTTTCAATATGCTATCTAGGTTGGACATAACTTTTCTTCCAAGGAGTAAGCGTCTTTTAATTTCATGGCTGCAGTCACCATCTGCAGTGATTTTGGAGCCCCCCCCCCAAAAAAATAAAGTCTGACATTGTTTTCACTGTTCCCCATCTATTTCCCATGAAGTGATGGGACCAGATGCCATGATCTTCATTTCCTGAATGTTGAGCTTTAAGCCAGCTTTTTCACTGTCCTCTTTCACCTTCAACAAGAGGCTTTTTAGTTCCTCTTCACTTTCTGCCTTAGGGTGATGTCATCTGCATATCTGAGGTTATTGATATTTATCCCGGCAATCTTGATTCCAGCTTGTGCTTCTTCCAGTCCAGCGTTTCTCATGATGTACTCTGCATATAAGTTAAATAAGCAGGGTGACAATATACAGCCTTGACGTACTCCTTTTCCTATTTGGAACCAGTCTGTTGTTCCATGTCCTGTTCTAACTGTTGCTTCCTGACCTGCATACAGATTTCTCAAGAGGCAGGTCAGGTGGTCTGGTATTCCCATCTCTTTCAGAATTTTCCACAGTTTATTGTGATCCACACAGTCAAAGGCTTTGGCATAGTCAATAAAGCAGAAATACATGTTTTTCTGGAACTCTTTTGCTTTTTCCATGATCCAGCAGATGTTGGCAATTTGATCTCTGGTTCCTCTGCCTTTTCTAAAAGCAGCTTGAACATCTGAAAGTTCAGGGTTCACCTATAGCTACCCCATGCCTGAGGCTAGGGGCATCAGCCGGGAGGACCTACCCCACCTCCAAGAATGTCAGTTTAGGTTTATTAAAAAAGACATGTTCAATATTAAGATGACATTGATCAAATTCACTTGAGAAATGTATACTTTTCACTGATATCGCTTTTAACTCCCCGAAAGAGCCTTTAATACTCCTGCTCATACTCTGAGACCATCAGATCTGTTTTTATCAAAATTTTCAATGACCTTCAAGTTATTAGATTTAATGGATATTTCAGGAGTACCATCTTCTGTGATATCTAAGCCATATCTGGTACACTCCCTCTCTTCTTCATACATGGGTGGGAAAGTCCTTCTCTTGGCTTCTGGGACCCACTCTCCTGGTTTTCTTCTTGCCAGATCAGTAGCTTCTTCTCAGTCTCTTTAGAAGGCTCCAGATTTTAGGAATCTCTTGAAGTTGGAGTGCCTCAGATCTTAGTAGTTGGTCTTTATCTCTTTTTTATGATCACTAAAAGTTCCATTTATATATTGATTCTTTATAGATTTTCTATTTTCTCCAGACTAAAATCAAGACATGTTTGTTGAGCCATAATCTACTCTTGTTTAACTAATTATGTTAACTCAGCATGTCTAGTTGAGCTCCACATCTTATCCCCATAAACTTGCTCCACCTGTGAATTCTTTCATCTCAGTTGTTAGTAAATCCATCAAGGTTATCTTTGTTTTCTCTGTCTCTCTCTCTCTCTTCAGAATCTGACATTAACAGTAAAGAGTATTTAGTTACATTTTCATTGAAGAATAAAGAAGTAGAGAGACCTTCATTCACTGCCTGAAAGAAAGATTGCATTCTTTTGTTTTAGCAATCAGTCTTTTCCTAGAAAGAGAGAAAGAATAGTGATCTGATCTTGTAAAGAGTTAAAGAAAGTAGAATTCTCATGGATTGAAGGACTTTGAAAAGTGGTCCTGTTTAGGGATTGGCTGAACTTCTTCTGTGAGAGCATGTTATTAAATGTAGCTCTTTCTGATTGGTTGATGCTTAGAAGTCTGGGCAGCAGAATAAGGTTGTTGCTGCTTGACTAATTCAAAGAAGTATGCTGTTGGAGGAACAAACATGGGTCAAATCTGATGCCTTAAACCTGACTCAGATTGTTTCTGGCCATAGCAATAAGTAACTATCAATATTTTCCTAGGAAGACAGGAACTTATTATTCTCAAGAGAGATAGAAAATATATTTCCTTCCACTCAACTATGTGTTCAAGTCATGTTTCCTTGCACTTTCTCTTTTTATTAAAACCCTGAACTAAAAAACTTGTAGAATTATGGCCAAAAGTAAGAGTACATTTAATGTATGAATTGGGAAGAGGAGTTAGTATGCTAATGGGCAGCAGATTATTTTTTTCTTCAAATATGGAGATATAAATGTAGTAAGTATTTAAGTGAAAGTTACTCAGTTGTGTCTGACTCATTGCGACCCCATGAACTATACAGTCCATGGAATTCTCCAGGCCACAACACTGCAGTGGGTATCCTTTCCCTTCTCCAGGGGATCTTCCCAACCCAGGGATTGAACCCACGTCTCCCGCATTGCAGGTGGATTCTTTACCAGCTGAGCCACCAGGGAAGCCCATAAATGTAGTAGTCCAAAGAGAAAACTATGTCATACCAATAGCAATGATCATATTTTCAAAAAATTACCAATCTGCAAACATAATATACCTTTGGTGCTTATCATAGTATAAAGCTTTGGGTGTGAATGTCAGAAATGTTCAAAGAAAGGAAAATGATGTGAAAAGGATAACAAAATTGAGATATTATTCTGGATATTACTCTCAGAATTTTAACAATGGACAAACATTATAAGAATTATATTGCATCAGGATAACCCCAAGATGATTTTAGGACACAGATAAAAAATGTAAACACATATAGCATCCATTAGCAATTCATTAAGGAGTGGAAATACCTTTGGAGAACATATTCATATTTTATTCCATCATGTAGGGCCAGTTAATCAAATGTGACTAGTATCACTTTTGATTCCAATGTAGAGGATTACATGGTCTTGATTTAGAGACCAACAAATTCCTGTTACAGGTGGTTTCTGTAGCAAAGTAGATAATTTGTTTAAGACCAGCCCATAAGAAATATTTTCAGGCTGTGTCTTTTGTTTGGCTTGTTTCACTTTAGTGTTTTTAAAAACATTCTTCACTATTTGTGTTATTATATAACTTTTTAAAAATTATTTTTAATTAATAAAAATTAATATGCTTCAGCACTTCCACTTAATATTGATATAAAATATTTTTATTTGTTCATTTGACTTAAAATTGTCATATTTTTCCAATAAGAAAACAAAAAGGTGAATCTTATTTTATAATCATAATGAAGACAATAAAAATGAATTATTACTATAGAACCTATATAACTATAGAACTTATATAGAGTTATAGAATTTATATAACTGTAAGTGTTACTGTTGGTAAGTGTTAAATGAGAAAAAAAGTGAAAGTGAAGTCGCTCAGTCATGTCTGACTCTTTGCCACCCCATGGAGTGTAGCCTACCAGGCTCCTCTGTCCATGGGATTCTCCAGACAGGAATACTGGAGTGGGTTGCCATTCCCTTCTCCAGAGGATCTTCCCAACCCAGGGATCGAGTCTGGGTGTCCCGCATTGTAGGCAGAAGCTTTACTATCTGAGCCACCAGGGAAGTCCAAGTGTTAAATTGGAAGATTAATATAAAAGACTTCACAAACTAGTGGCACATACCAAGCAATCGATACATTATGGTTGTTTTTTAAAAATACAAAATTATGATTGTGTTTACTCATATTTCAATTAAATAAAATGTAAAATAATAATGAAATATACTTTTCACTTATTCAGTGGACAGCAACCTGAAAGTATGATGAGTGCTGGGATACACTTGTAAACATCACTGGTGACAGTATAAATTGGTTGAATGCAATATCATTCATTCTGCACAAACAGCAGACAATAATTTAAGACTTTACTAGATATCTCACTAAATTGCTGAAAATATTGAGAAGTTTAAAGGCTACTCATCATCAGGACCATGCGAAAAACATTTCATAGGATCAGCCTTGCAAAAACAGAACTGCTCAGGTCTCTGAGCACTTGATTCAGCTGCCTCAGTACTAGGGACGCTAGACACATCATCTGTGTGGGAATCACGGCAGTGCTGCCAAAGATGATGGACATAATGGGACCCTGTAGCCTGGCTGTTGCTGTGACTTCCACTCCTTCTGTATCCTCTACCTTTTTGCATTGCTTATTTCTGCTTCAAAGCCCAGGATAGCTCACAAACCCTTTTACTAGTCTCATGGAAAATTCAAATTTATTTATTGATTGATTTTCTTCAATGGGAGATTTAATAAGTTGCAACAAGCCTTGACTGTCACACCCCCCCCTCCTTTGTTTATCTATAGGCAACAGAGAGCAGTCCAAGAAGAGAGTAGCAGCCCAGTGCTTTTACTGGTGTCCTAGGGTTAGAACACAAGAATCTCTGAACTTCAGAGATTCAAAGGTAGAGCAAAAGCTGAGGGATGCCTGTTCTGAAGAAGAAAAAACAAACAAACAAAAAAAGCAAAGAGATTAGCTTAATAGTCTATGCCATGTATCCTCTGAAAGCATTTTCATATTTATTGCATGGATTAAGAGGCCAGGAAGGCAAACAGAAACCTGAAGCCAAGAGTCCTGAAAGCTAATCAGAATTTGTGATTGTCTTGTAGTATTTGGGTTTTAGAATGTGGAGTGTAGGCCATACCCAATATGAGTAGCTCTAGTGAATATTTCGGAGAAGGCAATTGCACCCCACTCCAGTGCTCTTGCCTGGAGGGTCCCATGGACAGAGAAGCCTGGTTGGCTGCAGTCCATGTAGTCCCTGAGAGTCAGACACGACTGAGCGACTTCACTTTCACTTTTCACTTTTCACTTTTCTGTGTTGGAGAAGGAAATGGCAACCCACTCCAGCATTCTTGCCTGGAGAATCCCAGGGACGGGGTAGCCTGGTGGGCTGCCGTCTATGGGATCGCACAGAGTAGGACATGACTGAAGCAACTTAGCAGCAGCAGCAGCAGCAGTGAATATATTAGATTTGTAGCTGAGTCCCCTAAAAAACTGCTACTGCTGCTGCTAAGTCCCTTCAGTTGTGTCCAACTCTGTGCGATCCCATAGACGGCAGCCCACCAGGCTCCCCATCCCTGGGATTCTGCAGGCAAGAACGCTGGAGTGGGTTGCTATTTCCTTCTCCAATGCATGAAAGTGAAAAGTGAAAGTGAAGTCGCTCAGTCGTGTCCAACTCTCAGCGATCCCATGGACTGCAGCCTACCAGGCTCCTCCATCCACGGGATTTTCCAGGCAAGAGTACTGGAGTGGGGTGCCATTGCCTTCTCCTAAAAATCTATGTTCTACTAATAAAAGTAAACCATAAATAGGCCAGTCCCTATGAAGTCTGAATCCTAGTACACATAATTATCAGCAGAACATTAAATCCTTTTGGGGGAAGATAAAAGCAACACTTCTAAAACTTTTTTTTTTTTTTTTTTAACACACAGTGACTACTATTACATCTAAAATTACGAGACACATCTAAATACAGTACTAAATTATTTAAAACCAACACAAAAAAGTCAACAAAAATAGACACACATACAATCAAGATATGTTATTAAAAACATTAAAACAACCATAACTAACTGTACCTAACAAGATGAAATTTTCATAGGAGAGTTCATACATAGGAGATAACAGTTGGATTAGACAAAAGAAAATACAATATAGTGATTGCTATCTCCGTAAATGGTTTTAACAGCAGATTGGATGAACAAAAAGAGAATCAGTAAGGTATAATATAGGTCAGTACAATCTGAAGAGAAAAATGCATGAAAAAGGGAGAAAAGAGCGTAAGAAACATTTGAGACAAAAATGAAAGTCAATTATCCTAATTAAAGTACTGGGAGATTGGCCTGAGTGGAGTGAGGCAGGGCAAAGGGAAGAAAAACACCCAGGATTTAAGAATAGTTCCACGCCCCCAAATGCAATGAACACAGAGAAAACCAAGTCTAGAAAAGTCATTGAAAATTGCTAAAAAAACAAAAGTCTGAAAAGCAGCCAAGGGGGGGTGGGGGAAATAGGACCTCATATGCACAAAAATAAGATTGACAGATGCATTTTCAAAATAAAAATTGTATGTGAAGTTATTGTGTTTTTATGCTTTATTTCAGTCTGCTTATAATTAGTTTATTAAGTATTAATTTAGATACCATACTATTTAAGATAATATTTTTTTTCATAGGGTGATGGTCTTGAGATATGATCCATTTATCCCAGCTGATGTGACTGGTGCTGGCATCCAGCACTCAGCTGTCAGCTCTTATAAGAGATTACTACCATCATGCTTCATGATTACCTCAACTAAACATGATTATCACAAAGGTCATGACCCCACCTCTGATTGGTCCATATTCAGTGATTGCTTACAGGAGTAAAACTGCCCTGCTTTCTCATCCATAGTCCGGGAACCACTTGGATAGGTCATCCCATGCTCAGTACTCGGTGCAGAGATGACTGGAACCTTCCATTGAAACTGCCTTGCAGCTTGATGTCTTCCTCTTGTTCAACTTCCTTTGTTCTCATCCACGGCTGATGACCCCAAGAGAACACAGCCTCCCGCTTTCTGCTTCAGAGGCTGCTTCTGAAAGAAGTCAACCTGTGACAAGTAAGTTCCGTATTTTCTCCCTCTTCTTGGGGCAGACCTTTATTCTAGGTTCTATTGAAATAACCTTTTATTTTGCTTACTCTCTCAAGATATTTATGATGTTTCATTATATTATATACACATACACACTAGAATAAAGTGATGTATTTTAGCTTAAATAGGAATAAAAGAAAGAATATTAGAGGCACAAAGATAAAACAGCTACAAATTGGAATGTCTCTCTTCACCTAAGTATATTAGCTTGGTATAAGTGTGTATCATTTAGTAAAAGAGGAATGGAAATTGATTTCCAAGCAAGCACCTACATGAGAGCTTTAAGGAGCTTTTGACTATCAGTAAGGGACACTATAGTTGTGCTGTCAAAAGTTCAGAAATAACAGGGGTAAAACCAATGAATCACCAAAGCAGTTCTTAGTAAAGTTTATTGCGCACACAGCAAAAAGATTGTTTGTGAACCAGAAGCACTCAATCCAAATATGAATGAGGCTCAGGGGTGTATCGTTATTAAGCTTTTCTTTCTTTTTGTTTTTTTATAGTGAGGAGACAGTGAGTGTCCTTCTCAGAGATTGGTTGTAATACTAGAATTTTATTAAATGATACGAAATGGTGGTTGTCTCTTATAGATTTTGAGAAACAGTTTTGTTTATGATTTCAAGATGTGTAAATAAAAAGTGACCCAGGTCATGTTAATCTAGCAAAATGAGCTAAATTAAGCTTTGCTTATAGCACTAAACTGGTTTCATCTGCTCAGGGAATTTTCCAAACTGGTCTCCATTTTTGTCTGTTTGAAGATACTGGTGATGTCACAGGCACTGAGCAAATTAAGCAACACTTAAGTGCTTTAGAAAAATATATTTACCTTAAATAGTGGGATTGTCATGTATTTTTCTCCTTTATTCTTTAGAATTTGAGAGAAAAAATGTTAAAGACCTTTTTACATTTATTATACAATGAAATTTGTATTAGTTGACTATTTTTCAACAATTTTATTGAGATATGACTCACATGCCATGCAATTCACCGATTCAAAGCTTGCAATTCATTTTGTGTGTGTGTGTTTTAGTATATTCACAGATACGTGCAGTAATCTGCAGTCAATTATAAAACATTTTATCACCTCAAAAGGAAACCCCATATCTTGTGACTATCATCTTTTTAATTCTATGTCTCTATACCTATCCCTAAGCAATTGTTTTTTAGTCTCTATATTTTTATTTTCTAATCATTTTATGTGAGTGCAGTCATAAAAGTTGTGATATTTTTGACTACTTTATTTACCATATAGTCTCAAGATTCATTTGTCTTGTATGTATCAGTACTTCATTGCTTTTATAGTTGGATATTCTCCTGTATGGGCATACCATATGTTGTTTATTCATCCTGCAGTTGATGGATGTTGTTTCCACCTTTTGTTTATATATGAATAATGCTGTTTAAATATTCATATACAGTTTTTGGTGTGGACATAGATATTTATTCCTCTTGGGTGTATACTTAGGAGTAGAATTGCTGGGCCATAGGAAAAGTCTACCTTTAATCATGAGAGGACTATCAGTCTGTTTTCCAAAGTGGCTTTAATATTTTATATTCCCACCAGCAGTGTATCAGTGTTCCAATTTCTCTATTTTATCACCATCATACATTGTTATTTTCCTGTAATACTTTATCCTAGCAGATATGAAGTAATATCACACTGTGTTCTGGATTTGCATTTTTATGATGACTAATGATGTCAAGCATCTTTTCATGTGCTTAGTGGCCAAATATTTGTATATCTGCCTGGAAGAAATATTAATAATATTCAAAACATTTATTCATCTTTTAATTTTTTGTGTTTTTATTATAGTTGTAAAAATTTTTTAATATATTTTTGATACAAGTCCTTTATCAGACACATGACTTGCAAATATTTCCCCTATTCTGTATGTTTTCACTTCCTTGATGGTGCCTTTGAAGCAATAAGTTGTTAACATTGATTAATCCAGTTTTTCTGTTTTGTTTATTGCCCATGTTTTTGTGTCATTTATAAGAATCCTTTGCCAAATCTGAGGTAAAAGAGATTTACTCTTGTGTTTTCTTCAAAGAGTTTTGTAGCTTTAGCTCATATATTTAGGTCCTGGATCAATTTTTATTTAATTTTTAAGTAAGCTGTAGGGCAAGGGCCTATCTTGATGTTTTTGCATGTGGCTATTTAGTATCAGTCGTTGTAAAGACTCTTGTTTTCTCTTTGGATGATCATGGCACCTTTGTAGAAAATCATTTGGCTATATGTGTGTGGATTTTTTGTTTTTGTCCATTTAACTGGCATCCCAGATAGCATTAGTGGTAAAGAATCTGCCAGCCAATGCAGGAGGCCCAGGAGATGAAAGTTCTATCCTAGGTCAGGTAGATCCCCTAGAGTAGAAAATGGCCACCCACTACAGTGTTCTTGCTTGGGAAATTTCATGGAAAGAGGAGCCTGGCAGGGTCAGGGGACTGCAAAGAGCTGGACATGACTGAGTACACACTCTCACACTCTCTTTCTCTCTCTCTCTCTGATGGCCTGTGGGAGATCTCGTTCTCTCCATTGAACTTTATCTCTGTTCCAGTTTGAGTTTCATACTGTCTTGATTACCATCTTTGAAGTAGGAAAATGTGAGGTCATATATTGTGTTTATTTTTCAGTTGTTTTGGCTCTTCTGGTTACTTATAATTTTATGTGAATTTTACAATCAGCTTGTCCATTTCAGTAATGAAGTCATCTGGCATTGTTATGGGGAATGTGTTGAACTTATAGATAAAATTGGGGAGTGTTGCTATTTTAACAGGATAAATCTTTCAGTCATGAGCATGGATTGTACTTCCAGTATTTAGGTATCATTTAATTTCTCGAGATATTTTGTGGTTTTCATATTATGCAAGATTTTTACTTCGTTTGTTAAGTGTATGCCTAGTTTTTATTCCTTTCCTTTTTCATCTTACTATGAAACATGTGTTCTTATTTTCAAGGTTGTTCATTGCAAGTATACAGAAAGACTATGAGTGTATGAAAGATTGTATAGGAAGATTGTTTTCCTAATTAAATGTTTGTTTTTTAATGAGGCAGATGTACAAAATCATCAGTGTTTTGGGTAACGCATACCTTTTCTAGAGAAAGAGAATGAAAACAGTGTAGACAAGACTTGAAGGCTGGATGAGATTTTGTTTAAAAAAAATCTTTACAAATACACATAAAATTAATGATCAGAAGATGTTTTGTGAGGTGTATTAAATATATTTAAGTAGAAAATATATTTTCTACTTACTTATTCACTCATTCATTCAAAATATTTAAATATCTAAGATACTTAAACATACCAGATGGAATAAATTTTGATGGTCACTGGGAATACAGTAGTGACCCAAATTCCTGACATTGTGTGCATACTTATTTAATCTTCCTTATAATTCAGTAGATTATAAATTACATAGGGTCAGTGATTGTCTTGTTTACTTTTGCCTGGTAAAAACACTAAGAAGTTATGCTAACATATAGGAATGGCATGTAACTCTAACATGGAGCTTTGGGGGAGAATTTACCTTTAATCTGGAAACTCAAGAATCAATACTGAAGGCAAAATAATGACCCCTAAGGATGTTCCATCCTAATCTTGTGAATCTATGAACATGTTACCTTACTTGGAAAGAAGGGAATTTGCAAATATGATTAAGCAGTTTGAGATTGGAAGATTACCCTGGATTATCTGGGTGGACCTATGTAATTACAAAAGCTCTAGTAAATAAAAGATGGAGGCAGGATCCTCAGTGTCAGAAGGAAATGATGTGAACAACACTGTATCAGCCATATTGGCTTGGGGATAGAAAGAGTAACAAGCTAAGGACCTGCAGGCAGGCCCTGGAAGTTTCAAGGAGGCAAGGACATTCTGTACTATAACTTTCTAAAGCAGTGCAGCCCTGCCAACAGCATGACTGTAGCCCATTCGGACCCATTTCAGAGTTCTGTCATGCAGTGTCACCAAAAAAAAAGTGTAAACCATCAATTAAAAAAAAACAAAAATAAAAATTTGGTAGTAGCTGTGAGAAAGCAGCACAATAAATAAGAGGCAAGAAGGTCTCACACTGGTAGAAAAACTGTCATATGTCAAAGAATGCAGGGAAGACAGAACATGGGATTTCCAATTTTAAAAGTAGTAAAATATAGTTTGTGGAGAAGGGCATTCTTGCCTGGAAAATCCCCATGGAGAGAGAAGTCTGACGGGCTACAGTCCATGGGGTCACAAAGAGTCGGACACAACTGAGCGACTATCACAAAATACAGTTTCAGCATGTAATTTAGGTCAGAATAAAAAGTAAGTTGAAAGTTGAAAAAAAAAGAAAGTTGAGCCAGATGATGAATCTTGCAAATCTTGTAAGGAACAGAGCTTTTATTAAGGTAATGGAGAGATTCTGAAAACATTTAAAGCTGGAGGTAACTTGATCTAATTTTTGTTGTAGAAAGGTCATTCTGAGTTCATTGTGGATTCCCAGTAAGCAGAATTACATTCAACTGTTTTAATTCAGACTTTAGGTATTAATGACCTACAGGGTAGTGCTATTGTCATAAAAAGGATGAAAAGGATTAATAAGATACATAGGAGTTAGAATTAACAGTGAAAACAGTGGACAATTAAGACAATGTTGATATCATGGCTTCCTCTGGATAATGTATGAGGTGTAGAATTACTGAATGATATATCAATACCAAAGGAGCAAGTTTGGGGAAATAGAAGTTCAAAGATTCAGTGATAGATATATCAAGTAATAGATTTCTCCAAGTTGAGATCAGTTTGCTTTATGGATTTGAAGTAAAAAAAAAATTCAGAGTTGAATGTATAAAATTAATTGAAGCCATGAGGAAATTGTTTGTATACTTTGCCAAAAAGACAGCAAAGAAGAAATGGCTCTAGAACATAATCTGGTAACATTTAAGATTTTTTATTTTTTAAACACTAAACTTTAATCTGAACACGTTACTTTAGCTCTGCTGTATGACAGGCTTTAGAGTCCAAGAAAACAGTATAAATCATGCTTTCATATTAATAGGTCAAGTTTTTAAAATACTTGAAACTGTTTCCCAATTTTTCCTTTGTATATAATAATTTCAAATTTGATACTTGTATGAGGAAAAATAGGATATAGTATGTGTGATGCCTAGAAAAATAGCTGGTTTATAAAACTGATTTATAAAAGTGATTTAGTGATCATTTTGTAATGGTCACTAAACAATGTCTATTATTTGATCACTTATTAACTATAATTTCTAATGTGATTTAATATATTTCATTTGATACATTAAATATTATTTTCTTACTCTTAGATAATGAAATGGCAAAATACTACATATAAAATTGGACTTAACAATTCTATAAAAACTAATCTATGGAATTATGGAAAAACCCAGGGATCGAACCCAGGTCTCCTGCCTTGCAGGTGGATTCTTTACCAGCTGAACCACAAGGGAAGCCCTTAAAAAATAGAACTATGAGGCATAACTCAAAATATTTCCATTAGAATAAATTAATACTGTATATTGGTTTTAGCTCAAGATATGCATATTCAAATTAATGCAATGCTTGAGATTTACCAAAGTATTGCTAAGTTTGTTATTACAAATTCTGTTAATTGATGCAGGAACTAAAGAAACAGAGCCTATCACAGCAAGATTCCTCCTCTGCTCTTTGTTTGTGTATGATTGTTAAATATCTAATTATCGCACTTTGCCTGAAGATTATCAGGGCTTCTTAGGTGGTGCTAGTGGTAAAGAACTCGACAGCCCTTGCAGGAGACAAAAGGGACACAGGTTAGACCCCTGGGTTGGGAAGATCCCCTGGAGAAGGTAGTAGCAACCCACTCCAATATTCTTGCCTGGAGAATCCCACGGACAGAGGAGCCTGGCGGGCTGCAGTCTGAGGGGTCGCAAGGAGTGAGACAGGACTGAAGAGACGTAGCACTGAAGATTACCAAAGGTTACAAAACATAAATATTAGCATTTCTTCCCTCTAAATAACAAAATTTCAAACCTTTCAAATAACTATTTACCAATGATTTTAATTCAGAAATGTAATAACTCTCCATTCCCTGTGTTGCTATTATACTTTGTCATAGTTTAGAATTATTATATATAGAGTTCAGAGCTTAGAATTGAATTATTATGTATCCTTGTTTTTTGAGTTAAATTGTAAGACCTTTCATGGTAGCAGTTATGCTTTAAAATTGTGTAATAGCTTTTAGAGTAGTGAGTATAATGGTTGTTACATAATAGATACATTTTGATTTATTAAGGAGTAAGTGTAATCCTCATTATTTAATTTCATCCATCATATAGAAATTTTAACCTACTTTTTTCTCATTTGATTTATTTTTGTAATAGTTGTATAAATCAGAGATCATAACAGCAGTTAAAACAATCAGGAACGCTTGAAAAGAAAAGTAGCACTCCTAAAAAATAACTTAAAAATAGCTGTGGAATAATTGCATCAGCGACCCAAACAAATTAGTCGGTAACAACTGAAGAGTTGTGTGGAACTAAAATTATAGTGAGTATATTCCTGCATACCCCACACATATAAACATATGCATTTACACACTCAAAACATTTTTACACACACAATCACAAAATATGATTTTTTTTAATCCTACTGAGCATACAAACGTAGATAAAGAATTGAAACTGATCAACATTTATATATATATAAATTTTAATACATGTAGTCCATCAGCATGTGTTGATGTCTACACATGGACATCACCAGATGGTCAACCCTGAAAACAGGTTGATTATATTATTTGCAGCCAAAGGTGGAGAGGCTCTATAAAGTCAGCAAAAACAAGACCAGGAGCTGACTGCGGGTCAGATCACGAACTCCTTATTGCCAAATTCAGACTTAAATTGAAGAAACTGGGGGAAACCACTAGACCATTCAGGTATGACCTAAATCAAATCCCTTATTATTATACAGTGGAAGTGATAAATAGATTTAAGGGACTAAATCTGATAGACAGAGTGCCTGGTGAACTATGGACGGAGATTCATGACATTGTAGACGAGATGGGGGTCAAGACCATGCCCAAGAAAAAGAAATGCAAAAAAGCAAAATGGCTGTCTGAAGAGGCCTTACAAATAGCTGTGAAAAGAGAGGAGCGAAAAGCAAAGGAGAAAGGGAAAGATGTCCCTATTTTAATGCAGAGTTCTAAAGAATAGCAAGGAGAGATAAGAAAGCCTTCCTCAGAGATCAATGCAAAGAAATAGAGGAAAACAATAGAATGGGAAAGACTAGAGATCTCTTCAAGAAAATTAGAGATACCAAGGGAACATTTCATGCAAAGATGGGCTCGAAAAAGGACAGAAATGGTATGGACCTAACAGAAGCAGAAGATATTAAGACGAGGAGGCAAGAATACACAGAAGAACTATATAAAAAAGAACTTCATGACCCAGATAATCACAATGGTGTGATCACTCACCTAGAGCTAGACATCCTGGAATGTGAAGTCAAGTGGGCCTTAGGAAGCATCACGGTGAACGAAGCTAGTGGAGGTGATGGAATTCCAGTTGAGCTATTCCAAATCCTGAAAGATGATGCTGTGAAAGTGCTGCACTCAAAATGCCAGCAAATTTGGAAAACTCAGCAGTGGCCACAGGACTGGAAAAGGTCAGTTTTCATTCCAATCCCAAAGAAAGGCAATGCCAAAGAATGCTCAAACTACCGCACAACTGCACTCATCTCACATGCTAGTAAAGTAATGCTCAAAATTCTCTAAGCCAGGCTTCAGCAATACATGAACTGTGAACTTCCAGATGTTCAAGCTGGTTTTAGAAAAGGCAGAGGAACCAGAGATCAAATTGGGAACATCTGCTGGATCATCAAAAAAGCAAGAGAGTTCCAGAAAAACATGTATTTCTGCTTCATTGACTATGCCAAAGCCTTTGTCTGTGTGGATCACAATAAACTGTGGAAAATTCTGAAAGAGATGGGAATACCAGACCGCCTGACTTGCTGCTTGAGAAATGTGTATGCAGGTCAGTAAGCAACAGTTAGAACTGGACATGAAACAACAGACTGGTTCCAAATTTGGAAAGGAGTACGTCAAAGCTGTATATTGTCACCCTGCTTATTTAACGTATATGCAGAGTACATCAGGAGAAACACTGGGCTGGATGAAGCACAAGCTGGAATCAAAATTGCCGGGGAAAATATCAATAACCTCAGATATGGCAGATGACACCACTCTTATGGCAGAAAGTGAAGGAAAACCAAACAGCTTCTTGATGAAAGTCAGAGAGGAGAGTGAAAAAGTTGGCTTAAAGCTGAACATTCAGAAAATTAAGATCATGGCATCTGGTCCCATCACTTCATGGTAAATAGATGGGGAAACTGTTGGGAAACTGTGGAAACAGTGGCAGACTTCATTTTGGGGGTTCCAAAATCACTGCAGATGATGACTGCAGCCATGAAATTAAAAGACGCTTACTCCTTGGAAGAAAAGTTATGACCAACCTAGATAGCATATTCAAAAGCAGAGACATTACTTTGCCGACAAAGGTCCATCTAGTCAAGGGTATGGTTTTTCCAGTGGTCATTATGGATGTGAGAGTTGGACTATATAGAAAGCTGAGTGCCGAAGAATTGATGCTTTTGAACTGTGGTGTTGGAGAATATTCTTGAGAGTCCCTTGGACTGCAACGAGGTCCAACTAGTCTGTCCTAAAATCCAACCAGTCCTTCCGAAAGGAGATCTGTCCTGAATGTTCTTTGGAAAGACTGATGCTCAAGCTGAAGCTCCAATCTGATGAGCTGACTCATTTGAAAAGACCCTGATGTTGGGAAAGTTTGAAGGCAGGAGGAGAAGGAGATGCCAGAGAATGAGATTGTTGGATGGCATCATCAACTCAATGGACATTAATTTGAGTGGACTCTGGGAGCTGGTGATGGACAGGGATGCCTGGCGTGCTTCAGTCCTTTGGATCACAAAGAGTCAGACTAATGAGCACCTGAACTGAATTGAAACTATGGTGGAGTTAATGAAGATAATGGTGACCTCCTTCAAAAGGTCCCATGCGTGTACTGTTATACTCAGTGTCCCCAACCCTGCAGCAGGCCATCCCCAGCCCACACCTCTGCTGGAGACTCCTGGACACTCACTGGCAAGTCTGGGCCAGTCTCTTGTGGGTTCACTGTTCCTTTCTCCTGGGTCCTGGTGCACTCAAGGTTCTGTTTGTGCCCTCCAAGAGTCTATTTTCCGGTCCTGTGCAAGTTCTGGTAGCTCTGTGGTGGGGTTACTGGTGACCTTCTCGAAGAGGTCTAATGCCATACCCAAGTCTGCTGTGCCCAGAGCCCCTGTCCCTGTGGCAGTCCACTGCTGACCCGTATCTCCCCAGGAGATGCTCAAGCACAGTTCTGTCTCAGTCTCTGTGGGGTCTCTGGGTCCTGGTGCGTACAAGGTTTGTTTGAGCCCTCTGAGAATCTGGCGGGAATGGGGTTTGATTCTGAATGCAAATTGCCCCTCCTACCATCTTGCTAGGGCTTCTCCTTTGCCCCTGGATGTGGGGTATCTCCTCATAGCTGCTCCAGCGCCTACCATCTTACCGGGGTTTCTCTGAACTTGGACTTCGGGTATCTCCTCAGTGCCGCTTGCTCCAGTGCTGAGCACTGCTGCTCCTCACCTTGGACACTGGGTATCTTACCGCTGCTGCTCCAGCGCCACGCAATTCAATCCATAGCACATATGTGTTTCAAAAGCTGTTTAACACCTTCAGATCTTGAGTGTCTTCCAAGTTAGAATAATAAACTGGTGGTTAAGTGAGTTTCCTGATCACAAAATCTACATTGTGATAATTTTGGGATGTTGATTAGGGAAGTGGCAGTTTATTATCACCAGAATCAATTTCACAAAATATTAGGCAGTTTCCATGCCTCTTTCTGTTTCTGTTTATTCAGTGGTCTAGCCAAAACTCTGACCCAATTTAGTTATTTTCCAAAATGATTATTTTTTAGTGCAAAAATTTTCTATATACTTGTCTAGATTTGATGATTATGCATACATTTTTAGATACAAATTTCATATAAAATTAAATTCATAAGACAGAACATTGAACAAGTCTTGACTAATTCAAGTTGGAATGTATATTTTTTAAGATTTCTTTTAATTTTATTTATTTATTCTCGGCTGTGCTGGGTCTTCATTGGTGCACAGACTTTTCTCTGGTTGTGGAGAGTGGGAGGCTACTCTCTGGTTGCAGTGCTGGCTTCTCCTTGTGGTGGGGCGGCTTCTCTTGTTGCAGAGCCCCTGCCCTAGGGTGTACGTGCTTCAGTAGTTACAGGACAAGAGCTCAGTAGTAGTGGTGTGCAGACTTAGGTACTCTACAGCATGTGGGATTTTCCTGGATCAGGGTTCACACCCTTGTCTCCTGCATTGGCAAGCAGATACTTTACCACTGAGCCACCAGGGAAGCCCCATTAGAATGTATTTTATATATCCTAAAAAAAATAGTGACAAAAAAGGGGTTTTCAGTGGAGAAGGCAATGGCACCCCACTCCAGTACTCTTGCCTGGAAAATCCCATGGATGGAGGAGCCTGGAAGGCTGAAGTCCACGGGGTCACTAAGAGTCGGACACGACTGAGTGACTTCACTTTCACTTTTCACTTTCATGAATTGGAGAAGGAAATGGCAACCCACTCCAGTGTTCTTGCCTGCAGAATCCCAGGGACAGGGAGCCTAGTGGGCTGCTGTCTATGAGGTCGCACAGAGTTGGACACGACTGAAGCGACTTAACAGCAGCAGCAGCAGCAAGGGGTTTTCAGAGATATTAGATTTTCCTCCACAACAATTGTAAAATGTGTACAGAACTAAAGTAAATTGTAGACATTAGATGTAAAAGTAGTCTACAAATACACAAAGTAAATGAACAATACATAAAATAACAGATAAAATACTATGTTGGATAATAAAATACCAATACTTGTTTGGAAATATTTGTCAGAAAATTAAAAAAAGAATAAATCCTTGATGTTTTCCTCTGAAGTGTAGAAACTAACGGTTTAGCATACTTTTATCCCAGCATGACTCTATTAGTAGTAATTTTTCCCCCTGAACATTAAAGAAAAATAACAAAAAAACAGGAATTTACTACAGCTATCTTGAGTTCCATTTAGTGATTAAATGTGCTCTTTTCTGTAAGGCTGGGTCTTATTTTTAACTTTGTCATTTCATTTTAAAAGAAAGACATTTTAATATTTGTTTCCATGTTTGCAATTTGATGTCTCATGTATTAGAACGTACTTTTAAATTGCAGTTTTCCCATCCACATCATTCTTGTTTCTTCTCTTTACTGCCATTTATTAATTTCTACTGCTTTTTTAACATGCTAATTTTGGTTTATATGTATTCCTTCTTCCTCTAGATGGAAAAAAAGTTGTCATTAGCAAGTACTAAGTGTTACTTTTGTCATTTTTGTTGCGTCACCATGTACTATGGAAATCACTCATTCAGTGAGGGCTAGCTAGGACATACCGAGAGTGCATTCTACGAAATTCATAAAGGATTACTTCTATTTATTTCCTGATTGTAAAACAATATAATTATACATCATATTTTGTTACATTGTAGTCACTAAATTCTTCCGCGCTCAGCTTTCTTCACAGTCCAACTCTCACATCCATACATGACCACTGCAAAAACCATAGCCTTGAATAAACAGACCTTTGTTGGCAAAGTAATGTCTCTGCTTTTGAATATGCTGTCTAGGTTGGTCATAAATTTTCTTCAAAGGATTAAGCGTCTTTTAATTTCACAGCTGCAGTCACCATCTGCAGTGATTTTGGAGCCCAAAATAAAGTCTGATACTGTTTCCACTGTTTCCCCATCTATTTCCCATGAAGTAATGGGACCAGATGCCATGATCTTCGTTTTCTGAATGTTGAGCTTTAAGCCAACTTTTTCACTCTCCACTTTCACTTTCATCAAGAAGCTTTTTAGTTCCTCTTCACTTTCTCTCATAAGGGTGGTGTCATCTGCATATCTGAGGTTATTGATATTTCCCCTGGCAATCTTGATTCCAGCTTGTGCTTCATCCAGCCCAGCGTTTCTCATGATGTACTCTGCATATAAGTTAAATAAGCAGGGTGACAATATACAGCCTTGACATACTACTTTTGCTCTTTGGAACCAGTCTGTTGTTCCATGTCCTGTTCTAACTGTTGCTTCCTGACCTGCATACAGATTTCTCAAGAGGCAGGTCAGGTGGTCTTGTATTCCCATCTTTTTCAGAATTTTCCAGTTTATTGTGATCCACACAGTCAAAGGCTCTGGCATAGTCAATGAAGCAGAAATAGATGTTTTACGGAACTCTCTTGCTTTTTCGATGATCCAGTGGATGTTGGCAATTTGATCTCTGGTTCCTCTGCCTTTTCTAAAACCATCTTGTGCCTTTGAACTGTGGTGTTGGAGAAGACTCTTGAGAGTCCCTTGGACTGCAAGGAGATCCAACCAGTCCATTCTGAAGGAGGTCAGCCCTGGGATTTCTTTGGAAGGAATGATGCTA
The DNA here is from genome assembly GCF_027580195.1 of Bos mutus. NCBI lineage: Eukaryota > Metazoa > Chordata > Mammalia > Artiodactyla > Bovidae > Bos > Bos mutus. The sequence goes on along the minus strand of NC_091624.1, from coordinate 98,111,547 downwards.
AAGCTGAAACTCCAGTACTTTGGCCACCTCATGTGAAGAGTTGACTCATTGGAAAAGACTCTGATGCTGGGAGGGATTGGGGGCAGGAGGAGAAGGGGACGACAGTGGATGAGATGGGTGGATGGCATCACTGACTCAAATGACGTGAGTCTGAGTGAACTCTGGGAGTTGGTGATGGACACAGAGGCCTGGCATGCTGTGATTCATAGGGTCACAAAGAGTTGGACATGACTGAGCGACTGAACTGAACTGAGTCACTAAATTGTGTCCAACTCTTTTGTGGCCCCTTGGACTATAGCCCATCAGGCTCCTCTGTCCATGGGATTTCCAGGCAAGTATACTGAAATTGTTTGCCATTTCCTCCTCTAGGGGATCTTGGTGACCCAGGGATCAAACCATATCTCCTGCCTTGGCAGGGGAATTCTTTACTACTGAGCCACCAGTGAAGCCCATACATCATGTTAGAATTATAGTAATACTTCAAACAGCTCAATACAAGTTTGAAGCATTTTCATTACTCCTTAGTCTTATGTTAAAAAGTAATTGCCCACCACTATGAAGATAGTCGGAAAAGGCAATGGCACCCCGCTCCAGTACTTTTGCCTGGAAAATCCCATGGGTGGAGGAGCCTGGTGGGCTACAGTGCATGGTGTCGCTAAGAGTCGGACACGACTGAACGACTTCACTTTCATTTTTCACTCTCATGCATTGGAGAAGGAAATGGCAACCTACTCCAGTGTTCTTGCCTTGAGAATCCCAGGGACGGGGAGCCTGGTGGGCTTCCGTCTCTGGCGTCGCACAGAGTCGGACACGACTGAAGTGACTTAGCAGCAGCAGCAGCAGCAGCATGAAAATAGTGTCTAGTGTTCAAGCTTAAGATGTAAATTAGTATATTAGCACGTGTGTGATCTTTCTTATGCCAGAAGTATCTGGAAGTGTATATGTCTCCAAAACCATCATCTTTTAAAATCCCATACTTACATAAATTTGAATTAATTGCCTTCTTGAATTAGGAGTTTGGGTGGAGGATAAAGAAAGTGTGTCTCTGAATGAAAATAATTATATTTAAAACTAATCTTAATCTGACCTAATGATAGGCTATCGTTGGACTGCCTTCTCTCAGACTTGAGAGAAATACAAGGATAATCAAATGCCATGGTGATAAACCTTTCTCAAATTAATTTTTACATTTTGTGAGGCATAGTTGTCTATACACCTATTATCCTTCAGTCTGTTTACCCTAATAGCATTTTAAAATTACAGACAATATAGTTTTAAAGATCCATCACATTCATGGTTTTTAAAGTCCATGCTATTTGCAAGAAAGTGTCAGATGAAATAGTGATGTTTTGTTGAAAAAGCTTGCAAAAGTATCGTTGTCATCATCATCAAACAATTTGAATCAAACTATCATAACCAAAATCTAAATATTATACCAATAGATGGAGTTTGGGGTTTTATGTTGGAAAGAAAGAGAAGTCACTCAGTCATGCCCAATTTTTTGCAACCTCAGGGACTGTAGCCTACCAAGCTCCTCCATCCATGGGATCTTCCAGGCAAAAGTACTGGAGTGGATTGCCATTTCCTTTGATATATTCTATAGAATTCCAGAGAAAAGTATTTTATATACAAATTGGCTCCCCTGGTGGATCAGATGATAAAGAATCTGCCCGCAGTGCAGGAGACTTGGGTTTGATCCCCAGGTCGGGAAGATCCCCTGGAAAATGAAATGGCAACCCACTCCAGTATTCTTTCCTGGAAAATCACATGGATCAAGGAGCCTGGTGTGCTTACAGTCCATGGAGTCGCAGAGTCAGACACAACTGAGTGACTGAGCAGCAGCATACTTACTGTAAATATCAGGAAGCATTCACCAACATACTTAAGTAGATTTCTTGAAATATTATTTGGATATGTAATAAAACTTCACTTCAAGTTGTACTTCTAATGAGTGTCATATACTAGTGATAAGTATGTGAAGTCACTCAGTCGTGTCCGACTCTTTGAGACCCCATGGACTAGCCTACCAGGCTCCTCTGTCCATGGGATTTTCCAGGCAATAGTACTGGAGTGGATTGCCATTTCCTTCTCCAGGGGATCTTCCCGACCCAGGGATCGAACCTGGGTCTCCCGCATTGTAGACAGACGCTTTACCGTCTGAGCCACCATAGCACTCATAAAATAGAGCATAGCATTAGTCTCAGAAAAATGATGTTAGATAAAATGTACAACAGTGTGGAAACCTGGTGAAGTTACTGGAAAGCTAAAGCTAACACTCTGGGATAACAGTTGCCTTTACTTTACAGTTTTAGTGACTGCCACACTCAAGATTTAAAAAAAAGAGTTTCATGTGATTAGTCACTATTTTATCAGCAGCCAACGCACGAGCCCCGTGTGTGCTGGTGACAAGTGCCAATAACTCATACTATTTCCCTTTTAGCTAGAAATTGATTTAACCACACTCTAATATCATAAAACTTCAGGAAAGTAGTAGTCAGTCATACTCTGTATATGTCAAGGATTCTTACTGGATGAACATACATACATATATATATATATATATATATATATATATATAAATAAACAAAAAAGTCAATACTGGCTAAAGTAACAGGCAGGAAAACCTCTATCAGGAGCACAGCATTAACAAGAAAATGTGGCTAAGACTTGAGTTTTAAAAAACTGTACCTGTAATTCAACCTCATCTTGAGAAAATTAAAGACTCATAAACTTCTAAAATTATTCTTGTTGGTTTTATTCATTCGCTGAGTTGTGTCCAATTCTTTGTGACCCATGGACTGAAACATATCAGGCTTCCCTGTCCTTCATCATCTCTCAGAGCTTGCTCAAATTCATGTCCATTAAGTCAGTGATGACATCCAGTCATCTCATCCTCTGTAGACCCCTTACCCTCTGCCTTCAATCTTTCCCAGCAACAGAGTTGAGCTGGGCTGTTTGCATCAGGTGGCCAAAGTATTGGAATTTCAGCTTGAGCATCAGTCCTTCCAGTTAATATTCAGGGTTGATTTCCTTTAGGATTAATTGGTTTGATCTTCTTGCAGTCCAAGGGACTCTCAAGAGTCTTTTCCAACACCACTACTCAAAAATATCAAGTCTTCAGTGTTCAGCCTTCTTTATAGTCCAACTCTCACATCCATACATGACTACTGGAAAAAAAAAAAAAAAAACATAGCTTTGACTATACAGAAATTTGTTGGTGAAATAATGCCTCTGCTTTTTAATATGCTGTCTAGGTTGGTCATAGCTTTTCTTCCAAGGAGCAAGCATCTTTTTAATTTCATGGCTGAATTAACCGTCCACAGTGATTTTGGAGCCCAAGGAAATAAAGTCTGTCACCGTTTCCATTGTTTCCCCATCTATTTGCCATGAAATGATGGGACTGGATGCCATGATCTTCATTTTTTGAATGTTGAGTTTTAAGCCAGCTTTTTCACTCTCCTCTTTCACCTTCAAGAGGCTCTTTAATTCCTCTTTGCTTTCTGCCATGATGGTGGTGTCATTTGGATACCTGAGGTTGTTGATATTTCTCCCAGAAATCTTGATTCTGGCTTGTGTTTCATCCAGCCTGGCACTTTGCATGATGTACTCTGCATATAAGTTGAAGAAACAGGATGACAATATGTGGCCTTGACGTACTCTCTTCTCAATTTTGAACCAGTCTGTTGTTCCAGGTCCATTTCTAACTGTTGCTTTTTGACCTGTATACAGATTTTTCAGGAGTCAGGTTAGGCAGTCTGATATTCCTATCTCTTTAAGAATTTTCCACAGTTTGTTGTGATTCATGCAGTCAAAGGCTTTAGCGTAGTCAATGAATAAGAGGTAGATTTTTTTTTTTTTCTGAAATTCTCTTCCTTTTTCTATGATCCAGTGGATGTTGGCAATTTAATCTTTGGTTCCTCTGCCTTTTCTAAATCCACCTTGAACATCTGAAAGTTTTTGGTTCATGTATGGTTGAAGCCTATTTGGAGGATTTTGAGCATTACCTTGGTAGCATGTGAAATGATTGCAATTGTGTGGTAGTTTAAATAATCTTTGAAATTGCCCTTCTTTGGGACTGGAATGAAAACTGACCTTTTCCAGTCCTGTAGTTGAACATAATGACTAATTTTAAGAAGGCTTCTCGAATAATTCCCTAAGTTAGCAGAACCAGCCTACTTGTCAGAGGGTAGCTCAGTGAGGCACCTGGAGTCTATAGACATGAATATTTACTTGTAAGTCAACATCTTAGTGAAATAAGAAACATAAATCCATACATGTTAGCCATATTAATAAATCTTTAATTTTACACTTACACAGTAAATGCTTATATAGGCTTTCTAGGATTGTTGTAGGGCAATTTAGGGACTGAATATTTAAATCTTTACAATTAGAATACAGATTCTGAGAAGAAAATGTTAAAAGCTAATCTGTTTCCTGTCAGGACAGGGCAGAGCAGATTATAACCACCTGTGGTAAATGCCTTGGAGTTCAGCTACGCTTGAAATGAACTACCTTACAAGAGTGTTGCTTTCCTCTCACAGAGAAAGTTAATGACAGCCTGAAGTCTGAGATTCTGCCATACAGAGAGTATCATCCTAGACTCGACAAAACAACCTATCACTTTGTATGTTAAAGCTGAAACTCCAGTACTTTGGCCACCTCATGCGAAGAGTTGACTCATAGGAAAAGACTCTGATGCTGGCAGGGATTGGGGACAGGAGGAGAAGGGGACGACAGAGGATGAGATGGCTGGATGGCATCACCGACTCAATGGACGTGAGTCTGAGTGGACTCCGGAAGTTGGTGATGGACAGGGAGGCCTGGCGTGCTGTGATTCATGGGGTCGCAAAGAGTTGGACACGACTGAGCGACTGAACTGAACTGAATACAAATGAAAGGCACATCAATTCTGGGCTTCCATTTATCTGTGCATTCCTCTCTGTTAATTCTTACGTGTCCTACATATCTCATGAGTCAAGCTATGGACTCAATTCAATCTACTACATTTAACCAATAATTAAAAAAAAAGTCAAAATATCACATTAAATATCACTCAATTTCTAAAGGAAAAAAATAAAAAGATGTAAATATAAAGTATAAAATAATGGAAACCTTCCTAAATATTTATTATAGTGCCACTATTTTTACATTTTGCTTTGGCATAGAGATTCTAAATGAAACAGCAAAATAGAAAAGAAATATATATATATATATATATATATATATATATATAATATTGATTTGTCTATGCAGAATATACTGGATCATGTAACTCTGTACTATTATATTCAAACCATGAATTTCTGGGCATTTCTCATATATAGTTTCAAGAAAAGTATCAGTCCCTGAAATTTATTTCCTTCATACAATTTGACTTCTTAAGATACAAGGAAATGAATAATGCCACTTTCGTTTGAAGAGAATGACTTTAAAATGCTCTAGGTAGAATGCAAATAAGGATTTGCTTAGAAAAAATATGAAGAGAATATGCATATTAAAAGTCCATAAAGTTCTGTCACTTTGATTTCAAAATCAACATGAAATAGGTATCAGAGTTAATACTGAGACTTTAGATGGAAATAATTATTATGGAAGCATCTCAACTTAATGTACATAGAAACAGCATACTTTCATGTTAACTAGATGGATACTTAGATACATAACTTTCCAAAACTAAAAATATAACAAAAGCAACCAAGCCAATCATATAAATCAATAATATTTTTAAAAGCATTAATAAATCTCCATTACAAACTTTGTTTCAAAATGCACTGGTAACAGCTCAACATTCACCAGATACATGTATTTTCAAGCAGGAAAAATTCTCCTCTTTCTGTAGGATTCTCCAGGCAAGAATACTGGAGTGGTTGCCATTTCCCTCTCCAGGGCATCTTCCCAACCCAGGGATAGAACCTGAGTCTTTTGTATTGCAGGCAGATTCTTTACCACCTGAGCTACCAGGGAAATTATCTATATTATCTTTTGAAATCAGAAAGCATTAATAATACATTTATAAGCTTCTTGCAATGAGAAGATATCAAAACCAGACGTACTATTAATATTGGTATAAAATTATTGCTAAAAATTCAGCATACAAATTTAATTCAAGAATGTAACATGATTCACTATTATGAAATATATTAATACAGTTCATCATATTAATAGGCCAGCATAAAATTTATAGAATAATTTCCTTGAAAACTTATGAAATTCAAAACATTATTTAAAAACTGCTTCAGGTGGTACAGTTGTAAAGAATCTGCAGGAGACGCAAGAGATGCAGATTCAATCTTTGAGTCTGGAAGATAAAGTGGAATAGGACATGGCAACTCACTCCAGTACTGTTGCCTGGAAAATTCCATGAATAGAGGAACCTGGCAGGCTGCAGTGTGTGGAGTCACAGAGAGTCAGACACAATTGAGCACACATACACACAAATAAAAATGATGAATATGTAAACATAAAATTAATTCATAAATGAAAATCATGTATAGCACTGTAATAGGCATTCCTTCTAAACTCAGGAAGATTATGTAGAGTGAGTATTATTAGCAGTCTTTGAGTTTTCTACTTGAAAGTATAGTAAATGAAATTAAAATAAGCAATATAAGGATTTTAAATTTATGTACAAAAGACTTTCAAATGTACAAAATGGTTTAAAAAGAAAGAAATGACAGATCCTGTTTATAACATCATGTAAATGAAAGCACTTCTTGAAATGTTTACAGTGGGCACATATAACCCATTTAAAAATTAAACACTTTTTTCAAGTCAGTAGGTGACAGGGATTTAGCGGCACAAACTTCTAGTGATAAAATAAGTCATGGAAACATAATACACAGAATAGGGAATACAGTCAATCATACTGCAATAACTTTAAATAATGACAGATGATAATTAAACTTATTGTGATGAGGTCAACATACATAGAAGTCTAATCACTGTGTTGTAGACTGAAAACTAATAAAATGTATGTCAATTATTGCATCAATAGTAAAAAGAAAAAAAAAAGACAAGAGCTTTGGAGGCTAATAAAAAGACATGACTGATGGCAATAGAATATAAATACTCACTGAATTTTTTAACAAATAAACTGAAGGATCGCTGTAATTAAAAATCTGTAAACCTATAAAAACTTTCAAAACATATGTAAGTCTAGACATGCCTCAGTAAATGGAATGGCATGTCAGGTGTCTGGAAAAGAATACTCATCTTGGTAAAGATAGTCACAGTGTCTTAATCAATCTGTAAATAATAATCAGAACTCTAAGAACTTAAAAAAAGTGAAACCTAGAAGCTTGATTCTAAAATTTATTATGCCCTTTCAAATACATACATGTATTAGAAAAGAATGCACAATCATGCACAAGAAGACGATTGCTTCTTGGAAGGAAAGCTATAAAAAAAAAAAAAAAACATAGACAGCATATTAAAGACATCGCTTTGCCGACAAGGGCCTATACAGTCAAGGCTATGGTATTTTCATTAATCATATATGGATATGAGAGTTGGACCACAAAGAAGGCATAGGACCAGAGAATTGATGTTTTTGAAATGTGGGGCTGGAGAAGACTCCTGAGACTCACTTGGACAGCAAGGAAATCACACTAGTCAGTCCTAAAGGAAATCAGTCCTGAATATTCATTGGAAGAACTGATGCTGAACCTGAAACTCCAATACTTTGGCCACCTGATGAGAAAAGCCAACTCATGGAAAGGACCCTGATGCTGGGAAAGATTGAATGCAGAAGGAGAAGAGGGCAACAGAGGATAAAATGGTTGGATGACATCACCAATTCAATGGACATGAACTTGGGCAAACTCCAAGAAATGGTGAGGGACAGGGAGGCCTGGTGCACTGCAGTCTGTGGGGTCGCAAAAAGTCAAACAGGACTTAATGACTGAACAACAACAACAATAGGAAAGAAAGTCACTAAATAAAAAATTACTCATCTCGTACTTGACAAAAAAAGAATGGCGGTGGTCAGGGGGAGCTTCCTGTAAACAGGAATGGTGAAGAGGGTTTCTCAGTTAATTTTATTTCCAAACCAGTAAAAACAAATTTGGAGTACACATTCAAGGATAAGTGTACATGTAAGAAGATGGGTCACATTTCTCGTCTTTTATTTCACATTGGGATGCCTCTGAATACAGCTTAGATATGGCCAGGATCTTCTAGTTTCTCATATCACCCATCCAAGGTTGTGAAGGGAAATAAAATTCAGAGCTGAGAAGCATGTGGCAGGAGAATGGGTGGATAAGTAGACAGTCCTTCCCTGACTGTAGAATCTCTGGGTCTTTTCCCAGTAATAGTAAAGCCCTAGCCTCATAAGCCTGGAGTCAGGTAAGTGCTGCCAGAGCACCCTAAACTCTTATTGGGGAAGGCAATTTTGCTCCTTTCAGAGCCAGTTTGCAAACCTGGAAATGTGGACAGATCTCTCTTAGTTATGGATGTTCTTGGAGAATCATTTAGATCCAACAGATATTAAGAGCTGTCCCCAACAGAAGGTTGTCAAATTCTATCCACCTGTTCACCTAACAGGAGGCTTCCATTCTTGCCTGCATGCAGGTTCCTGCAGACCCTGGATATCAGGCTTAGACACCCTGGGCAGGTCTGGCTTAGAAACACCAGTGTGGGAATTCCCCTGAATCCAGATGACCTGGTAGGTGAACCCAATGGAGCCTGAGAACATACAAATTTCAGTCCCACCAATCGCACCTCCAGCTGATTGACTGCCACCTCTGTAGTTCTTTGCTTGTGTTCCTTCTGGGGTGTCAGGCTTGTTCTAGTTTGAAATGGGTTACTCCTGGATAAATTCCTAGACCCAAGAGGCACTGAAGAAGACGCCACAGACCCTATGTACAGATTAGTACTCCAAATTCCAAGACCCTCACAGGCACTCTGTTTATTTCTAAGGCCTGGATGTAGTCAATCTTTGAAAATGACACTGGTGTTGTTCTTAGTCTCTGGCTTGGGGACCTTCTCTTTGCCGATACTGACCAAAATCAACAGCGGGCAACTCCTGTTGGAGATGAAGCAGGTGGTTAGGCAGTGGAAGTAGCATTGGTGTTAGAGATACATTCTGCATCTGGGAATCTATTCTCAATATAATTAATACATATTTTAAAGCTATTATTGGTGAATGACAATGATCTATCAAAGTTTAAAATATCCTAAGTTGTAGCATTTAGATAGTGGAGAGAGAATCATCATAGCACATTATTGAACCTAACTCATTTAAGACATCTATCCAGATAAATAATATAAAATAAAATTTGCTATTAAGATGAAACTTTTTTTGATGTAAAGGTGATATATTCTTACTATGGAGAAGTTATCAGACAAGAAAACAGTAGTGAAAGCAATTACCACTCCTAGTTCTTCTAGAGAATTTTCATTTTACGTGAAAAGGTTTCATATTTTAGATGAGATAGTTTCTTATCTTAGTATCCTTTTTTATTTTAGAGTATTTGGTATATATAAAATTGTTTTCTCTAACCTGTGGCTTAAAAAAAAATCTGCCTGCCAATGCAAGAGATGCAAGAGATGTGGGTTTAATCCCTGGATTGGGAAATTCTCCCAAAAACGGGGATAGCAACCCATTCCAGTATCCTTGCCTGAAAGAATCTCATGGACAGAAGTACCTGGTGGGCCAAAGTACATGGAGTTGCAAAAAGTCGATATAACTGAGCACAGTGCAGAACAGATTTTTTAAAAATCTAATATTTATTTTTAAAAAAACATAGGACAGTATTAATAAAAATAAAAATCATGCACAATACCAATTACTTAAGGATTTTTTCCCTCCACATATATTTTTAGATATGATGATCCTATATGTTGTGACTTTCAATCACATAAAACACGAATATATTTACAGGAACAAGTAAGAAGAAAATGTGGAGATATTTTTAATAATGATAAATATGTGTCTGGTGATTTACTAGTCTGTTAATTCAATAAAAAAGCCAAAACATACAAAATTTAAAGTCAGGTCATCAAAAACCCATAACAATGAGAAACACTGTATTGAAATTTTATGTGTTCTTACAGCAGTGATTTTTTGTAAAGGGGTGCAAGTAACAATAAGTTAGCCATTTCATAGAGGGTTTTAGAAGGAAAGACACCAGTTTCATGTTAAGCAGGATGTACTTACTAAGTCACACTTCTTGGGAACAGCAAAGAAACTGAAGCAGGTGAAGAACTGCAGACAGGGTCAAGCTTTCTTCTTGAAAATCCTCTTAGGTTACAAAAAAACATCATAGCACATGCTAGACCTAGCATATTTAGTCACAGGAATTTGACAGTTTTTCCTGCCTTCAGTAACATTTCTTGTGTGATCAGCATCCCTTCATGTGTATTTTAATAATTAAACAGAACACATTTGAATCTAGAAATTTTATGTCTTCCTTTCTGGTGGCATAAGACACCTGGTTCCTGTTTTGCAGGAAATATGAAATTGGAGCTGTTTTTCCAACATTAAATGTTTATTTGACCAATAAATAATAGCTGACTGTTCTGTTCCCAGATGTTACATATAATGCTGTGCTGTGCTTAATCGCTCAGTCATTTTTGACTCTCTGTCACCCCATGGACTATAGTCCACCAGGCTCATCTGTCCATGTAGATTCTCCAGGCAAGAATACTGGAGTGGATTACCACGCCCTGCTCCAGGGGATCTTTCCAAACTAGGGATTGAACCCAGGTCTCCTGCAGTGCAGGCAGATTCTTTACCAACTGATCCACCAGGGAAGCTAAATACATGCAAACTATATTTTATATATATATATATACATACACACATACACACACACACATATATATATATACACATATACATATAAAATCTCCAAACTGTATGTGTAAATACTGCTTGATTAAACAACTGGGGAAAGGCATGTGTACACACACACAGTATATACACATATCCCCTGACCCACTTTCACATCATTTCTCTCTTACTTCTTAATATTTATAATTATCTAACACATTTCATTTTCTCATTCATTGTCTCACTAGAATTTAAGGCCCATATGGGTATAAATTTGGTTTGTTGTCTAATCTTTTATCCTTTGCTGGTTATGACTAGCTCATTATGTATATACAGTAAATATGTATTGCTTGAATTAATAAATGAGGGTAATATAATTCCCTCTCAGTTTATGAATGAGGAAATTGAAGATTATTTAGTAACTTTCCCAGTGTCACATAAATAATAAAGAGTAACAGCTAGAAATTGAATCCAAGTCAGTTTTATCTAAAGTTTATATTTTGTCTCTAAACCAAATTAGTGCCAGCACACCTCAAATTTCCCTGTACTTCAATTCCATAAGAATATATATTGAATCTACAAATCCAAGTGCACATATGTGTAAGTTACCTACTAGTTCTACAATATCAATTGGTAACTCAGTTGACTATTGAGTACATCAGAGGACCACTGCTCCTGGATTCCACCAGAATCTTATTCATATTCGTCCATGAGAGAACATTAACCAGACCTATTGCTTATGTCTACATCCATTGCCAGGAAATGAAATACGTAACGACATTAACTACGCCACCCAGTCAACCCGTCTTCCATTGCTGTGCTTTTTACTCCATGCTTACAGTGTGCTTAAGATGCTGAAAGAACGCGGGGGCAGAAGTTTAATATGACTGAAGGCTCCCACCACAGACTCTTAAATAGTGTGCTGACTTTCCTTTGGAAAAGTGGATGCAAGATTGCAGCCATTAAGAGGGCATGAAAAGGAGGACAGGAACTTAACAAACATTAAGATTCCTCCACAAAGCATTTCATCTTTGTTGGAATTTAATTCAAAACATTTCTGACATTCAATTATTCACTGTAGATGGACTCTGAATCAGATCATCTGCAGCCAAAGCTAAAGTATCAAATTGAGAGACATAAACCTGAGTGTTTTCTGCATAATGATAGCCGGTAATGATAAAAAAAAATTCTTCCTAAAGACATTATGTATTGTAGATATGAAGGTAGACTCTAAGGAGGAAATGGAGAGCTAAACAAATGGGCTTGCATCCTCCTGAACACAGAAATACCTTGAGAAATAACATCGAAAATCTTAGAAAGATTTTAATTGGATCTAAGCTTGATTTAATAAATTTTATGTTGTTATTTTATCAGTGTCACACATTTATCCACACCCTTGCAAACTGTCTTCTTATTTATTTGCATTTTATCTTGCTGACATGTTTAATGAATATTCAAATTGATGGACTGAAATAGATTAAAACTAAATATAGCAGTACTGCCACTTTCTCAGGGCAGTGTTATCAGGCACCAAAATGGTTCTCCGTAACCACATGTGGCTAATTCATATCAGAGTGGACTCTAATATCACACAGGACATTGTGTTTCCCAAATCACAGTCAGATATTTTACTAATCCAGAGTAAAAAGAAGTAAACTTCCCTTTATTCATGTTTAATTTCCACGGTCTAGCTGCCTTTAATATTGAGGTTTATCGCTTCGCAGACAAAGGGATATATAGTCAAAGCTATGACTTTTCCAGTAGTCATGTACAGATGTGAGAGTTGATCCATAAAGAAGGCTGAGTGCTGAAGAACTGATGCTTTTGAATTGTGTTGAAGAAGACTATTGAGAGTCTCTTGGACTGCATGGAGATCAAATGGAAATCAACCCTGAATATTCATTAGAAGTACTGGTGCTAAAGCTCAAGCTCCAACACTTTGGCCACCTGATGTGAAGAGCTGACTCACTGGGAAGAAACCCTGATGCTGGGGAAGATTGAAGGCAAAAGAAGGGGAGGCAGCAGAGGATACGATGGTTAGATAGCATCTCTGATGCAATGGACATGAGTTTGAGCAAACTTTAGGAGATAGTGAAGGACAGAGGAGCCTTGCATACTGCAGTCCATGGGGTCACAAAGAGTTGGACACAGCTTAGTGACTGAACAATAACATAAAATGGTACAGTCCCAATCTTTGAACACTTGAATTATGTTAGATGCTTGACTTCATTTTAAATATCTTGGTTAGAGTTATATGTTTGTTGATCAAATAATTGGGGTCTGTTATGCAACTTGTTATACCTGAGGGGAACCCTTATGGAACTATCAGAAAAAAATTTGGTGGAAACTTACTGGCCAAATTACCACATATTTGCGTCTTAAACCATACCAATTTCTTATCTTATGCCTCCATTTTTCAGTGGTCCTCACTGTCTAAAATCACCATGTTAGCAGGCTGTGTTTCATTATGACTGCTCTAAGACAGTTTCCATTTCTTTGATCATTCAGGGTGTTGGCTGAATTTTGTTCCTTTTGGTCCTAGAACTGAAAACATATGAGAAACCATTGAGTCTTATACTTTAAAAAGTTAGTAGCATTGCATGTGATTTACTCTTCAATAGATATGTTAAAAGAAAGTTGCTGAGCTACTTATTTATGTATATATAGTAATTGATATTGGCAAATACTTACAGTGCTTCAAGGAATCTTTGATAACTGAGTTATTACTCGTGGTCTTTGCCCTCTACATTAGTATCATCACTTCATCATTCATGTAATCATGTAAAGAGCAATGTCATACCTTTAGCCACAACTAAAACATTGCCCGTTATATAGCAAAGTTCACATGAGACTGACTAACCATAGGAGCTCAAAGATAGTATTTTTTCCTGATCAGATGTTCAGTGAAGGCCCTCTTAATGGATGTGATGGCTTCCAGCCAGAAGGAAAAATAAAATCAGAGGAAAACAGAGGCAGAATGCTCCCTGACATAAATTATAGGAATATTTTTTTACATCTATCTCCTAAAGCAAATAGAATCCAAAATAAATAAATAGTACCTAATATAGTAAAACTTAAAAGCTTTTGCACAGCAAAGGAAACTATTGACAAAATGAAAATAAAACCTACTGAATGGGAGAAAATACTTGGAAATGATATGACCGAGAAGGGGTTACTATCTGAAATATGCAAATAGCTCATGTAACTCAACATCAGAAAAATGAACAACCCAACTTAAAAATGAGCTAAAGAATAGATTTGAATAGATGCAGATGACACCACCCTTATGGCAGAAAGTGAAGAGGAGCTAAAAAGCCTCTTGATGAAGGTGAAAGAGGAGACTGAAAAAGTTGGCTTAAAACTCAACATTCAGAAAACAAAGATCATGGCATCTGGCCCCATCACTTCATGGGAAATAGATGGGGAAACAGTGGAAACAGTGTCAGACTTTATTTTTCTGGACTCCAAAATCACTGCAGATGGTGACTGCAGCCATGAAATTAAAAGTTGCTTACTCCTTGGAATCAAAGTTATGACCAACCTGGATAGCATACTGAAAAGCAGAGACATTACTTTGCCAATAAAGGTCCATCTAGTCAAGGCTATGGTTTTTCCAGTGGTCATGTATGGATGTGAGAGTTGGACTGTGAAGAAAGCTGAGCACCGAAGAATTGATGCTTTTGAACTGTGGTGTTGGAGAATATTCTTGAGAGTCCCTTGGACTGCAAGGAGATCCAACCAGTCCATTCTGAAGGAGATCAGCCCTGGAATTTCTTTGGAAGGAATGATGCTAAAGCTGAAACTCCAGTACTTTGGCCACCTCATGCAAAGAGTTGACTCATTGAAAAAGACTCTGATGCTGGGAGGGATTGGGGACAGGAGGAGAAGGGGACAACAGAGGATGAGATGGCTGGATGGCATCACTGACTCGATGGACGTGAGTCTGAGTGAACTCCGGGAGTTGGTGATGGACAAGGAGGCCTGGCGTGCTGTGATTCATGGGGTTGCAAAGGGTCGGACATCACTGAGCAACTGAACTAAACTGAACTGAAGGAAGACATGCAGGTGGCCAACAGACATATGAAAAGATGCTCAACCTTATTAATCATGAGAGAAATGCAAGTTAAAACCACAGTGAGCTATGGCCTCACACCTGTCAGAAGGGCTAGCTTTTAAAATGTTAGTAAAGACATGGAGGAAAAGAGTACTCTCTTACCCTGTTGGTAGAATGCAGATGGATGCAGCCATTATGGAAAACAGTATGAGGATTTCTCTAAAAACAGAGCTACCATTGACCCAGCAATTCCACTCCTGGGTATATATCAAAAGAAGCAAAAACATGAATTTGAAAAGATACATGCATCCCAGGGTTCATTGAAGCATTATTTCAATTGTTAAGATATGGAAGCAACTTAAGTGTCCATCAACACAAGAATGGATGACAAAGATGGGGTATATATTTATAGTGAAATAGTACTCAGCCATAAAAATAACATTTTGCTATTTGCAGTAACATGGACTTGGAGGATGTTATGCTATGTGGAATGTATCAGAGAAGAACAATTATTGTATGATGTCACTTGTATGGAGAATGTAAAAAATAAACTAGTGAATATAACAAAAAGGAAACAGACTCACAGAACAAGCTAGTGGTAACCAGTAGGAAGGGGGAAGGAGTAGGGGCAAGATACAGTTAGATTAAGAGGTACAAATTTTTATTTATAAAATAAGCTATAAGGGTATGTCAGACTTTATTTTTCTGGGCTCCAAAATCACTGCAGATGGTGACTGCAGCCATGAAATTAAAAGACGCTTATTCCTTGGAAGGAAAGTTATGACCAACCTAGATAGCATATTCAAAAGCAGAGACATTACTTTGCCAACAAAGGTTTGTCTAGTCAAGGCTATGGTTTTTCCTGTGGTCATGTATGGATGTGAGAGTTGCACTGTGAAGAAGGCTGAGCACCGAAGAATTGATGCTTTTGAACTGTGGTGTTGGAGAAGACTCTTGAGAGTCCCTTGGACTGCAAGGAGATCCAACCACTCCATTCTGAAGGAGATCAGCCCTGGGATTTCTTTGGAAGGAATGATGCTAAAGCTCAAACTCCAGTACTTTGGCCACCTCATGAGAAGAGTTGACTCATTGGAAAAGACTCTGATGCTGGGAGGGATTGGGGGCAGGAGGAGAAGGGGACGACAGAGGATGAGATGGCTGGATGGCATCACTGACTTGATGGACGTGAGTCTGGGTGAACTCCGGGAGTTGGTGATGGACAGGGAGGCCTGGCGTGCAGGGTTCATGGGGTCGCAAAGAGTCGGACACGACTGAGCGACTGATCTGATCTGATCTGATAAGGGTATATTGTACAATGCAGGAATATTGCCAGTATGTTGTAATAATTATATGGAACATGGACTTCCCTGGTAGCTTTGCTGGTAGAGAATCCACCTGCAATGCAGGAGACCCAAGTTCAATTCCTGGGTCAGGAAGATCCCCTCGAGGAGGGCATGGCAACCTTCTCCAGTATTCTTGCCTGGAGAATCCCCATGGACAGAGAAGCCTGGCGGGCTGCCATCCATGGGGTCACAAAGAGTTGGACACAACTGAGTGACTAAGCATAGCACAGCATGTCTATGAAATATAACCTTTAAAAATTGATTCACTATGTTGTATGCTTGCATCTTATACAATATTGCACACCAGCTGGGCCTCATAAAAAAATGTAGAGAGAAACTGACATGATATTTTTCAACCTGTGAAGCACTATAATTTATATAGGTATTATGCTAGTGAGAATGACAACAGTGGTAATAATGAAAATAGTATATTGAGAGCAGAATAAACTGCAAAAGTTACCCTTGGGTTTCTATGCTAATCTCTACATGGGGATAAAAAAATGTAGTTAGGTTGGCAGCTTAAAAATGGAAATGAGTGATGGATGCCTTATAGAGATGTCATGAAGAAATTATTGGCAACTTGTTCTAATCTCAACAATCAATTTCTCTTCTTCCATTAAAGATTTAAGGAATAAATTGTACAACTGGCATAAAATCTTGCATCATACCTGATAAATTACACATTATGAAAGCATGCACTATTATAAATCACACAGAAAAAAAATCAAACCTTGAACATTTGAATGTTATGGCCTAGTTATGTGACTTAAATTTTTCCCTCAAGCAAAATAAGAATTTTGAAATATGACATAATGACTTTCAGAAGGTTAAAAGGAAAAAGGCCAAGGTTTGAGAAAAAACAGTTATACCTGTTTTTCTTTAATTGTGCATAAATGGCCCTTCCTGAACCCCTCATATAATAATATACATCATTCTACCCTATAACTCATAAATCATTTGCAAAATTTAACATGCATTTCTAACCTTACAATTTAGACACAAAGCTTTGAAATGTCATCTGTATAGGTGATTGTAACAAGTACTAGATTTAAAAGGAATGGAATAAAGAGTATAAAGAAATCTGAGCATGTATTAAAATTATGTAGTGAAATTGCATGTGGTTATGTTATAGGGAAATCACTATTGACTTGAAGATGAGGGGCAGGAATATATATATTTTTAAGACAAATGTGTCTTTTAGGTTAAAACTCATATTTGAAATGGTATTTAAAATGGAGGAGAAGTTTCATACTTTTGACTAGCCAGTTCCCACTGGCCATGAACAGTCACAACAGGTCAGTTTGACAGCTCGACTTTCCAGGGATCAGTGAAAGAAATAGATGAAAATGTAACTGGTGATAATTGACCCAGAGTAGCAATTGACTATAACCATGAGTTTTGAAATGTATAAAAGGAATGCCTGTGGAATGCTGTAAAAATGTCAGAATTGATAAAAAAATAATTCTATCCTTGAGAACCTCTCCAGTTCCCTACTATGTTCTTGCTTTTCCTAAATCTTTACTCTCCCACCAAAAGCATCACAATTACCTTTCTTTAATCTTCCTTTTAAAGCAATATTTTGAGTAAAGTGACGTGCTTAGCATGTTAGCTTATAACCTCTGACCAGTTAGTGGTTCTGTATTTTTAATTTATAATTTGTTTTTTAAACTAATTGACGATATGTGGTGCTAGTGGTAAAGAATTCACCTGCCAATGAATAGACTAGGGACAGAATGTGTCAAAATTAAAGAAGAATGTAAGCAACCTGACTATATAACAAAATCAAAGTAACCTCTGTAATGTGTGAGACTTTCAAATGAATAAATTGTTTATCCTATTAAATAATGAGATCAGAACATGATTTAATGAAGTACATGCTGGAACTATGTGAGAGGTATCTAAGACCAAGAAAATTAGTGTGTCAAAGGATGAAAGTGAGAATAAAGTAGGCCTGAATTTCACTTCAAATGCCGATTTGACTGACTGGTATTGTTTACCTGGGGAAATACTCTACTGAAGCACATCAGTGATATACTCCTATTATTGATTATTTCACTAAGATCAAGGAATGAGTTATGGCAATTTTCTTCCTATACCATTAACAGAGAATATATAGAATCCAGCAGGTGTCCCATTTAACTAGTTTAGAACAAAAGAGGTAAGACTAGTGGTAGTGAAGCTGGAAAAGTTGGGTATTGTTTAAAAGAAAACAGAATTACTAATGATTCCAAAGGTAGTTAGCTCTTCCAACTCTGCAGCTCTGCTCCCAAAGACATGTCCCATGTTTTATCAGTTCTGTTCAGTTGCTCAGTCATGTCTGACTCTTTGTGACCCCATAGACTGCAGCATGCCAGGCTTCCCTGTCCATCACCAACTCCCGGGGAGCTTGCTTAAACTCATGTCCATCAAGCCAGTGATGCCATCCAACCATCTCATTCTCTGTTGTCCCCTTCTCCTCCTCCCACCTTCAGTCTTTCTCAGCATCAGGGTCTTTTCCAATGAGTCAGTTCTTCGCATCAGGTAGCCAAAGTATTGGAGCTTCAGCTTCATCATAAGTCCTTCCAATGAATATTTTGGACTGATTTGCTTTAGGATTGACTGGTTTGATCTCCTCATAGTCCAAAGGACTCTCAAGTCTTTTCCAACACCACAGTTCCAAAGCATCAATTCTTTGTTCAGCCTTGTTTATGGTCCAACTCTCACATCCATACTGGAAAAACCATAGCTTTGACTATACGGACCTTTGTCAGCAAAGTAATGTCTCTGCTTTTTAACATGCTGTCTAGTTTGTTATAGCTTTCTTCCAAGCAGCAAGTGTCTTTTAATTTCATGACTGCGGTCACCATCTACAGTGATTTTGGAGCACAAGAAAATAAAGTCTGTCACTGTTTCCATTGTTCACCCATCTATTTACCATGAAGTGATGGGACCGTATGCCATGATCTTAGTTTTTTTTTTTTTTTTTTAACTTTACAGTATTGTATTGGTTTTGCCATAAATCAACATGAATCTGCCACAGGTATACACGTGTTCCCCATCCTGAATCCTCCTCCCTCCCCGTACCATCACTCTGAGTCGTCCCAGTGCACCAGCCCCAAGCATCCAGTATCGTTCATCGAACATGGACTGGCGACTCGTTTCATATATGATATGACATGTTTCAGTGCCATTCTCCCAAATCATCCCACCCTCTCCCTCTCCCACAGAGCCCACAAGACTGTTCTATACATCAGTGTCTCTTTTGCTGTCTCGTGTACAGGGTTATTGTTACCATCTTTCTAAATTCCATATATATGCATTAGTATACTATATTGGTGTTTTTCTTTCTGGCTTACTTCACTCTGTATAATAGGCTCCAGTTTCATCCACCTCATTTGAATGTTGAGTTTTGGCCAACTTTTTGACTGTCCTCTTTCACTTTCATCAAGAGGATCTTTAGTTTTTCTTCACTCTCTGTCATAAGGATGGTGTCATCTGCATATCTGAGGTTATTGATATTTCTCCCAGCAATCTTGATTCCAGCTTGTGCTTCATCCAGCCTGGAATTTTGCATGATATACAAGTTAAATAAGTTAAATAAGCATACAAGTTAAATAAGCAGGGTGACAATATACAGCCTTGACATACTCCTTTCCAAATTTTCAAACAGTCTCTTGTTCCCTGTCAGGTTCTAACTGTTGCTTCTTGACCTGCATACAGATTTCTCTGGAGGCAGGTAAGGTGATCTGTTATTTCTGTCTCTAAGAATTTTCCAGTTTGATGTGATCCACACAGTCAAAGGGTTTAACGTAGTCAATGAACCAGAAATAGATGTCTGGAATTTTTCTGGACTTGCCTTTTTTATGATTCAGTGGATGTTGGCAATTTGCTCTCTGGTTCCTCTGCCTTTTCTGAAACCAGCTTGAACATCTGAAAGTTCCTGGTTCACATACTGTTGAAGCCTGGCTTGTAGAATTTTGAGCATTACTTTACTAGCGTGTGAGATGAATGCAATTGTGCAGTAGTTTGAACATTCTTTGGCATTGCCTTTCTTTGGGATTGGAATCAAAACTGACCTTTTCCCGCCCTGTGGCCACCACTGAATTTTCCAAACTTGCTGGCATATTGAGTATAGCACTTTCAGCATCATCTTTTAGGATGTTGTAACCTCTGAATTCACAGTAACTGATGAGGTCTAGTTTGCTGAACTGCTTCTGTCTGGAATGCACCCCGTCTTTCCAAATCTTCCCTATGGCCTTATGCTAAGTATATATCCCTTGAAATTTCATATGAGGAAGCAATTGAAAAATGATAAAACATTGTGAAGGGGCTGTTTTGATTCAGAATTACCTCACTAGTTAGCGGTTTACTTTATGACTATTCTGAGACTATTAATGTCCCGAGAATAGCAGTCATTGTTTTGTGGACCCATTGGCTCTACAGAATGACTCATATTTAGTCCTAGTCACACTACAGATTTCCATAAACACTGCAAGAACCTAAAACGTATTATGAGTATTCAGTGGGAATACAATATCTCTGCTAAAACTGAGTCAAACTCTCTAACAATGAGGTCACTATCGGAGCTATTGCACAAAAGTATCTCTTTGGGAAACCAGCCCCTTTGCCTCCACTTCCTTCATGCTTAGGTGTCTCTTCAAAGCAAAAACTCAGCACACTGTATTGAGAAGTGAAGAACTGAGGCCTATTAGAAACAATAGCAAAATAACATGATACTTCCTTTTTTTTAAACTAATTTATTTTAATTGGAGGATAACTACTTCACAATATCGTAACGGTTTTTGCCATACACTGACATGAATCGGCCATGGGTGTACATGTCTCCCTGATCCTGAACCCACCTCCCACCTCCCTCCCCGTCGCATCCCTCAGGGGTGTCCCAGTGCACTGGCTTTGAGTGCCCTGTTTCATGCATCGAACTTGGACTGGTGATCTATTTCACATATGGTAATATACATGTTTCAGTGGTTTTCTCTCAAATCATCCCACCCTCACCTTCTCCCACAGAGCCCAAAAGTCTGTTCTTTATATCTGTGTCTCTTTTGCTATCTGCCGATGGACATCTAGGTTGCGTCCATGTCCTGGCTATTGTAAACAGTGCTGCGATGAACATTGGGGTGCACGTGTCTCTTTCACTTCTGGTTCCTCAGTGTGTATGCCCAGTAGTGGGATTGCTGGGTCGTATGACAGTTCTATTTCCAGTTTTTTAAGGAATCTCCACACTGTTCTCCATAGTGGCTGTACTAGTTTGCCTTCCCACCAACAGTGTAGGAGGGTTCCCTTTTCTCCACACCCTCTCCAGCGTTTATTGCTTGTAGACTTTTGGATAGCAGCCATTCTGACTGGCATGAGATGGTACCTCATAGTGGTTTTGATTTGCATTTCTCTGATAATGAGTGATGTTGAGCATCTTTTCATGTGTTTATTACCCATCTGTATGTCATCTTTGGAAAAATGTCTGTTTAGTTCTTTCCCATTTTTTGATTAGGCCATTTATTTTTTTTGGAATTGAGCTCCAGGAGCTACTTATATATTTTTGAGATTCTTTGTCAGTTGCTTCATTTGCTATTCTTTTCTCCCATTCTGAAGGCTGTCTTTTCACCTTGCTTATAGTTTCCTTCGTTGTGCAAAAGCTTTTAAGATTAATTAGGTCCCTTTCTTTTAAATGAGATATCTCCAACATTTACTTCACTTAAAGTGCATACGATACATTTTGGTCTAATTACAGGTTTTTGTAAGTAAGCACATTATTATGCCAAAAGAGGTGAAGAAAATTAAAGGTAAATATATTTTACAAACAATAAGAAACTTTTAAGGAATGTTATAGATATCTAAGCTAAAGATTCACAATTAAGAAAAATGCAAGTCCCTCCATAGACCATCTGCTATATATGGATATCTTCAATACAATCAGTCTCTGATGGAGATGCTCCTGATAATACAGTGGGGTAGATTATGTGGAGGTGCCATATGAATTGATAAGCATTGATTCTTCACATTGTGACAAAATAACCTCAGAGACCTTGTGCCTGCTTTCTTGCCTTTCACTTTACAAAGGGATTTTTAAAGTCCATCATATTTATAAAAGAAATACAAGTGCTAGCTGAACAGTTCTTGTTCAGAACAAATTTATTTTAAAATAGCGGGGATAGAATATTCCTTTTTTGTTTTGTTTTTTAAATATCAGCTCAGTATTCTTAAGAAAGCTTAAATTATTTGAATTTTATAAAACTTTTTAAGATACCTGAGTGTCAGTAAGCTGATTTGGCTTTAATTAAAGCACTTATTAACTCCATTGTAATTACCATCTCTCTATCATAACATATTAATTATTGCTGTAGCCAAATAGCCAGTTATGTAAGGGAGAGACAGATGTCAAGCTAGAATCTATAAAATTCCCATTGAACGCTATTGTTCCTTTAATATTTCATAGGTCTATATGTAGCTGTTAAATTATTCAAGCCACCTCCTCTACTTGAGCATCATATCTTTTTTTTATATGGCTTTTGTCAAAGGGCCTGAAATGTGGTCGTCTACAAGAAACCTGATGCTGCATTAAGATGCAGGAGCTGAGCTCAGGAGGAACTGACAGCCTTTTCCAGAGCACTAAACTGGTATTCTATTTGTGTACCTTGGCTAAGCAAGAGGAAATCTGCACAGGGAAAAAGATCATGTCCAATAAAGTGCAGCTGTTCCCAGAGCAAATTAGTGATGCCTTCTCCAACAAAAACCATACAGATATTTGTGTCTTAAATAATTCCTCTAAAATCTTTTCATTTATTTTAGTCTAAATTTTAAATAAAAAAGAGATGTCTCCTGTGGCTTTCTCTGTGTGTCTCCTGCAGTTGGCTTAAGGCTCATAAACAAGAAACATAGAACTATGTTGCCCTTTGTAAGAATACATTTTTTAAACTAAAGCTAAACTAAAATCAATTGGAAATTTGAATCCTGAGGGTGATCAATGTGAAGGTAGAATCAGAACCCAAATTGAATGAGTGCCTAGTAAGAGACCCAAGGGTATGCTTCTCATGCCGTTGAATTTTATGGCAATTTATTTCTCAAAAATTCTTTAAAAAGAGGATTGTCCAAAATAATAATCTTTCTAGATGAAGAAACTGAGGCTCAAAGTGACAAATTTCTATTTTTATATTTTGTTAGTTTCAGGTATATGGCAAAGTGCTTCAGTTACATGTATTTTTTATTTCAGATTCTTTCCTATTTTCAGTTATTAAAATATATTGAATATACTTCCCTGTGTCATACAGTTAATCCTTGTTGTTTTATCTATTTTATATGTAGTAGTTTGTATCTGGATTTGAAAAATTAATATTTTTAAAATGTCTCTCACCCCAGCTTTCCCCTTTCATAACCAAAAGTTTGTTTTCCATGTCTGTTAGCCTGTTTATATTTTGTAAATAAGTTCATTTGCATTACTTTTTAGATTCCACGTATAAATGATATCTTGCTCTGAATTTCTTCAGATAGTATGATATTCTCTAGATCCATCCATGTTGCTGCAAATGGCAGTATCTCATTATCTTTAATGGTAAAGTAATATTTGATTGTATACATAAACCGTATCTTATTTCTCCATTATCTGTTGATGGACACTTAGGTTGCTTTTATGTATCGGCTATTATAAAGAGTGCTGCTGTGAACATTGGGGTGCGTGAAGTGAAGTGAAAGTCACTTCGCGTGTCCAACTCTGGACTCTGTACAGTCCATGGAATTTTCCAGGCCAAAACACTGGAGTGGGTTGCTGTGCCCTCCTCCAGGGGATCTTCCCAACCCAGGGGTCGAACCCAGGTTTCCCTCATGGCAGGCGGATTCTTTACCAGCTGAGCCACAAGGGAAGCCCATTGGGTTGCATGTATCCTTTCAAATTAGAGCGTTCATCTTTTCAGAATATATTCCCAAGGGTGAATTGCTGGCTCATATGGTAAATCTATTTTTAGATTTTTAAGGAACTTCCATAATGTTTTCTACAGTGTCTGTATCAATTTATATTCCCACCAACAGTGTAGGAGGGTTCCCTTTTCTCTACACCCTCGCTAGCATTTATAATTTATAGCCTTCTTGATGATAGCCACTCTGACCAGTGTGAAGTGGTGTATCTCTTTGTAGTTTAGACTTGCCTTTCTCTAATAATTAGGGATGTTGAGCATCTTTTCATGTGCCTCTTGGCCACTTGCATGTCATCTTGGGAGAAATACCTTTTTAGGTCTCCTGCCTAATTTTTTATTGGACTGTTTATTTTTTATTCATTTTTTGGTACTGAGTTCTATGAACTATTTGTGTGTTTTAGAAATTAAGCCCTTGTTGGTCATATTATTTACTAATATCTTCTCCCAGTCCATCATGTATTTTTTAAAGTCTTTATTTATTGAATTTGTTCCAAAGTTGTTTCTGTTTTATTATTATTATTTTTTTTTTTTTTTCTGGCCATGAGGCATGTGGGTTCTTAGCTGCTTAACCAGCTATCAAGCCCACCCTCCCTGCATGAGAAGGAAAAGTCTTAACCACTAGACTGTCAGGGAAGTCCATTAGATTTGTTTGTTTGTTTAGTTTGTGGTTTTGTTTACTATGCAAAAGCTTTTAAGTTTGATTAGGCCCCACTTGTTTATTTGTACTTTTATTTCTTGTGCCTTATCTAAGAAAGCATTGCTACAATTTATGTCAGAGAATGTTTTGCCTGTGCTCTAGGAATTTTATAATTTCATTTCTTGTATTTCCAGGTGATTCCAGTGGTAAAGAAGCTGCCTGCCAATGCAGGAGACATAAAGAGTTGTCGGTTTGATCCCTGGGTCAGGAAGATCCCCTTGGAGGAGGGCGTGGTAACCCACTCCAGTATTCTTCCCTGGGGAATCTCCTGGACAGAGGAGCCTAGCGAGCTACAGTCCATAGGGTTCAAAGAGTCAGACATGATGGAAGCGACTTAGCATGCATGCCTGAAGTTAAGTTTTTAAATCATTTTGAGTTTATTTTTGTATACAGTATGAGGGATTTATGTGAGGCTGACCAGCTTTCCCAACACTGCTTGCCGAAGAGACTGTCTTTTCTCCATTGTTATTCCTGTCTGCTTTGTTGATGACTAATGACAGTAGGCGTGTGGGTATATTTCTGGGCTCTGTGTTCTGTTCACTGACCTCTATTTTTGTGCCAGTACCACGTTGTTTCATTATTGTAGCTTTGTGTTGTTGTCTGAAATCTGGGCTGGAGATGCCTCCAGCTTTGCTCTTTTTCCTCAGCATTGCTTGGGAAATTCTGGGTCTTTTGGAGTTTCATACACACTTTAAGGATTGTTGTTTGAGTTCTGTGAAAATGTCATGGTTAATTTGATTGGGATCACATTAAATCATTAGATAGCTTTTGGTAGTATGGGCATTTTAACAATATTACTTTTTCAAGTCTAAGAGCATTCAGATATTTTTTCCATTTCTTTGCATCATCTTCAGTTTCCTTTTTCAGTGTGTTATAGTTCTCAGTGTTTAGGTCCTTCACCTCCTTGTTTAGCTTTATTCCTATATATTATATTTTTTGATGTGATATGATTTTATTTTTTTATAAAAAAAGTTGTACTTAGTTTCACATGTAGAAGAATATCCAGTATTACACTGTGATTGGCTATTTGGAATATACAATTTCCTGTTAAAATACACAAGTTATATAAACATTAGGAATTCAGTCCCCAAAATATTCAAAAATGATGTTTGGGTAACATTTATAGAACTGACCTAGAAATTTTTTTTATTCTCTTTGGCAGAGAATTTGGAATCATCGTAAGTACTTTTTAAGGTAAATTTAATAGGTTGTCCTTGGTTATCTTCCTTGTATGATCAGAATAATCTGTCCCAGTGATTGCTATAAGATGGAAGCAGAGCATGGTGGGATGTATAGGCAGAACAGATGATTTTTAGGGCAGTGAAAATGCTGTGTGTGTGCTCAGTTGTCAAGTTGTGTCTGACTCTTATGACCCCATGGACTGTAGCCTGCTAGGTATCTCTGTCCCTGGAATTCTCCAGGCAAGAATATTAAAGTGGGTTGCCATTTCCTTCTCCAGGGATTCTTCCCAACCCAGGGATCACACCCACATTTTCTGCTTGGCAGGCAGGTTCTTTACCACTGAGCCACCAGGCAAGCCCCACATGTCATTATAAATTTGTCCAAAGCCAAAAAAATGCACATTACCATGAGTGAATAGTAATGTGAACTATGGACTGTGGTGCTTGTGATGTGTAGCTGCAGATTTGTCAATTGTAACGCTATATTGTTCTAGTGGGGAACTTTCATAAATAGAGGGGTATGCACGCCCAGGGTCAAGAGGTTTATGGAAAATCTGTGCCTTTGCTGCGGTTTTGCAGTGAATCTAAACCTGCTTTAAAAACAGTGGAGTATTACTCAGCCATTAAAAAGAATACATTTGAATCAGCTCTAATGAGGTGGATGAAACTGGAGCCTATTATACAGAGTGAAGTAAGCCAGAAAGAAAAACACCAATACAGTATACTAACACATATATATGGAATTTAGAAAGATGGTAATAATAACCCTGTATACAAGACAGCAAAAGAGACACTGATGTACAGAACAGTCTTTTGGACTCTGTGGGAGAGGGTGAGGGTGGGATGATTTGGGAGAATGGCGTTGAAATATGTATAATATCATATATGAAACGAGCTGCCAGTCCAGGTTTGATGCACGATACTGGATGCTTGGGGCTGGTGCACTGGGACGACCCAAAGGGATGGTATGGGGAGGGAGGAGGGTTCAGGATGGGGAACACAAGTATACCTGTGGCAGATTCATTTTGATATATGGCAAAACCAATACAATATTGTAAAGTTAAATAAAATAAAATTTAAAAAAAATAAAAATTGTCTTTATATTTTTTCAATTAAAAAAGAAAAAACAGGTTGTTTCCTATATATCTTTGAATAAAGAGTCCTTCATTTGTTTTCCAACATTGTAACTTTAAAAAGTTACTTTCTTAGAAATTCTAATACAAGTATCCTGAAAATTTGTTCATTAATTCATTTATTCATTCAATCATTTATTCATAGTAACTCTCACTTATTGTCTAACAGTTATGATGTTATTATCTGGGAAGATGAAAGTCAATTAGACATCTTGTCCCCAGGGAAAACAGATTCATTTGTCAAAAGGTGTTTGATATTATCACCTATAAGTTTGGGACACTAAACCCCATTGTAGGGGTCATTATAAAATGATAAATTTACGCAATTTCAGTTCTGTGACCTCAGTATTATAAAAAATGTAAATAAAAATATAAAGTTCCTAGTACAAGGAAACTATGTTTAAGGTATTTAATCAATGAGAATTTGTTGAAAGAATTAATGAACATATAATAACATGCTGCTAAGTCACTTCAGTCGTGTCCGACTCTGTGCGACCCCGTAGATGGCAGCTCACCAGGCTCCCCCGTCCCTGGGATTCTCCAGGCAAGAACACTGGAGTGGGTTGCCATTTCCTTCTCTAATGCATGAAAGTAAAAAGTGAAAGTGAAGTCGCTCAGTCGTGTCCGACCCTCAGCGACCCCATGGACTGCAGCCCACCAGGCTCCTCCATCCATGGGATTTTCCCGGTAAGAGTGCTGGAGTTGGGGTGCCATTGCCTTCTCCATATAATAACATACTATATTATAAATTATTACATAATTTTACCAATTAGTGAAAATTTAAACGTTTTCTCGATTAAAAAAGCATGTATTGAAAGTGTTAGCAATGCTTTTACACATAAAAACACATAGAAATGTATTTTTTACATAAAAGTTTGGTATACATATAACCTAAATTTGTTTATGAGCAAAACAACTCTTCAATGTGACGTTTATAATAGCTAGTCTATTTATGTAATACTTATATCTAGTAATGTGGATAAAAAGTCATAATAAAGGAATATCTAAAGAAAACATATAGATGATATTGTGAAATAAATAAAAAACAAATTATATGTGTTATTAAAGTACCAATTTTTAGTAATATACATACTTCTGAACTATTTTTATAAACGTAATTTGTATTTTTAAAATACTACTCACAGTTTTATTCTCATTATTGTAATTCATTCAACATATATCTTGAGTGTCACTTATGTGACTCATTTTTTATACCTCAGAGATAGAAATTTAAGAAAAATTGCTGGTAAGTCTGTTGGAGATTGCATTGTTTTAGTGATAGTTCAGTTCAGTCGCTCAGTCATATCTGACTCTTTGGGACCCCATGGACTGCAACATGCGAGCCTTCCCTGTCCATCACGAATTCACGGAGCTTGCTCTAACTCATGTCCATTGAGTCAGTGATGCCATCCAACCATCTCATCCTCTGTCATCCCCTTCTCCTTCTGCCTTCAATCTTTCCCAGCATCAGAGTCTTTTCCAATGAGTCAGTTCTTCTCATAGGTGGTCAAAGTATTGGAGTTTCAGCTTCAACATTAGTCCTTCCAGTGAATATTCAGGACTGATTTCCTTTAGGATTGACTGGTTTGATCTTGCAGTCCAAGGGACTCCCAAGAGTCTTCTCCAACACCACAGTTCAAAAGCATCAATTCTTCTGCACTCAGCTTTCTTTATAGTCCAACTCTCACATCCATACATGACTACTGGAAAAACCATAGCTTTGACTAGATGGACCTTTGTTGGCAAAGTAATCTCTCTGCTTTTTAATATGCTGTCTAGGTTGATGATAAATAAGTAGTAATGAATGGCAAGTCAATAAGGAGTACGTCATATTGTGTTACCTGCTGTTGATTAAAATAAAGCTTATATTGTTTGGAGAGGGGATTACTGAAGGCTTGTACACCGGAAAATTATTTCACATAGGGTACAGGAGAAGCTTCACTGATGCCTTTTTAGCAGAACTGAAGGTAGTAAGGAACACATTAACAGTTATCTGGACAAATTCTATTCCATGCAGAGGAAACAGCAAGTGTAGAAGTCTTGCTTTTGGAGCCTACTTTCCTAAGAAATGGCTTCCCTTGTGGCTCAGCTGGTAAAGAATTGGCCTGCAATGCAGGAGACCTGGGTTTGATCCCTGGGTCGGGAACATCCCCTGGAAATGGGAAAGGCTACCCATTCCAGTATTCTGGCATGGAGAATTCCAGGGACTGTATAGTCCATCGGGTCACAAAGAGTTGGACATGACTGAGCAACTTTCACTTTCTAAGAAAAGCAGCAAAAACTGTAATTGAAGCTGAAATGAAGAGGCGACCTCTATATTTCCATTTAAAGTTTATGAATATGGAATGTTCCATATTCCTACAAGATTTTAGAACAATAAGGTGCTAGTAATTATATAGCAAAGGGCTCCCTTGGCTTCCCTGGTCGTTCAGATAATAAACAGTCTGCTGTAATTCAGGAGATCCGTGTTCAATTCCTGGGTCACGAAAATCCCCTGGAGAAGGAAATGACCTCCCACAAGTATTCTTGCCTGGAGAATTCCATGGATGGAGGAGGCTGCTGGGCTATAGTCCATGGGGTTACAAAGAGTCCAACATAACTGAGCAACCAACACTTTAACTTTCACTTTCCCTGGGCAGGGGGTTCAGGGGTAGGGGCTGGTCGATACCATTTACTGCCTCCTACATTGTCAATATGCTCACCGTGGTGATTTTAGCTGTCAGTATGAGATATCTGCTATGGTTGGGAAGAGTTATACCCAGTCAGGTCTTGAGAGCCACTATAAGCCAGCTCCAACACACCCTTAAATTCACTTGCCTGTATCTGTAATAAGCATCTATAAATGCAGTGGTAAGTATTACACAATTTTGTGTACAAAACTGAGTAGCTATTGACATTTTGAAGAAATGAAACTGTTGGACAAGCCCTGTAATTGTTAGTTACAAACAACTGACATTGTAAATATTTATTAAGTGTAGAGCAGTGTATCAGGAAGAAAAATGCAGTATTAAAGATGCATATTTAGTCATGTCACTTTGGTCATAACTGACAAGAAAAGCTATTAGGACTCTAAAGTCATTATCTTCACTGAATGATATCAAGTATACTTAACTTTAATGGTCACAATATGACATGGATCAACCTTAATGAATAAATTTTATAGCAAAAAGTGGCTAGAGACATAAATAGTAATTCAGTTGATAAATAGATGAAAATTATTGTGACAGAAGTGGTGGTTTTTTAGCCTCAATCACTCATTTTACTTGAACTCATCAAATATGTTCTGTTGTAAAGAAAAATAACAAAAATCTGAGAAACTACAGGAAATGCTTCATCACAGAACAGACTAAAAGAGGCAAAATATTTTGAAGGAAAGAAAAGGGGGGTTTATGTTTCACTTTTGCTTAGGAATCTGCATAGAAAGGGAAAAAGAATTTGGAGAATATTTTAAAATAATATGAGTTGAGTAGGATATTGAAAAGCTTTTCATTTAATATATTTTCAAGCTTAGAAAAATTAAAAAATATAATTTTCAGACACTCTTTAACCATTCTTTATTCATATATCCATTTATTGATGTTTAGTCACTAAGTTGTGTTTGACCCCCTTTTTGTGATCCCATGGACTTCAGCCCACCAGGCTTCTCTGTCCAGGCAAGAATACTAGAGTGAGTTGCTATTTCCTTCTACAGGGCACCTTCTCATCCCAGGGAGCAAACCTGCATCTTCTGCATTGGCAGGTAGATTCTATACTACTGAGCCCCCAGGGACAAGGGGTATCCATGTATAGTCATAATCAAATATATGTGTGTCTGTGTGTGTGTGTGTGTGTGTGTATACACACATACACATGTGTACATTTAATACATTGAAACATATAAATAGGTATATGTGATTTATGCATATAAACAGTTCTATATAGATTTGTCTACATACATTTATATTAAACTAATAAATTCATAATTATATTTCCTCTGTTGCCCCCTTCTCTTCCTGCCCTCAATCTCTCCCAGCTTCAGGATCTTTTCCAATGAGTTGGCTCTTCATGGCAGGTGGCCAAATTATAGGAGCTTCAGCTTCAGCATCAGTCCTTCTGATAGCTTATGGTGAATGGTATCCAATTCATGATCTCTGAAGAAGATTTAGCTTCAGGACCAGGGACCAGGCTTGATCACTCAAGAGCTTTTGTGTAGCAGAATTTTATTAAAGTATAAAAGGGACAAAGAAAGCTTCTGACATAGACATCAGAAGGGGGATGGAGAGTGCTAGTCTTATGAAGGCCTTCTATACTTTCACCAGGCCCACTCCCACAACATACATCTTAAATTAACAAGATTAGAATTAACAATAGAAAGGTCTTACCAGACCCACTCCCACAACATATGTTTTAATATAACAAGGTGAGTCAGAAGATTCTTGTTAATAAGGAGAAACATATCCTTGAGCAAGATAAATTGTTGTTGTATAATCATTAGTACAGAGCTTAAGGAAAAATATACCCTTGAGCAAGATGAGTTTTGTTGTGTAATCATTAGCTCTGGGCTTAAAGAAAATATGTGACTAAATCTTATGTGACAAAGTCTAAGGAATGTAGGAAAAAAAAAAGTTTGTCCCTTTCTCCTTTTGAGGGTCCCAGACCCCTTTCACCTCCTTGAGAACCCTGGACTCCTTATCAACCTACCTAACAATTAGCTCTCTAATTTCCAATGAATATTCAGGGTTGATTTCCTTTAGGACTGACTGGTTTAATCTCCTTGCAGTCCAAAGAACTCTGAACAGCCTTCTCCAGCACCACAATTCGAAACATCTTCAACCCTCAGCCTTCTTTATGGTCCAATTCTCACATCTGTACATGACTACTGGAAAAACCATAGCTTTGACTGTATGAACCTTTGTCAGAAAAGTAATGTCTCATGTCTCTTGGTTTTTAATATGCTGTCTAGGTTTGTCATAGTTTTCATTCTGAGGAGCAAGCAGCTTTTACTTTTGTAGCTACAGTCACTGTTCGCAGTAATTTTGGAGCCCAAGTTAAAAACTGTCCCTGTTTCCACTTTTTCCCTTTCTATTTGCCATAAAGTAATGGGACCAGATGCTCTGCTCTTAGTTTACACACGCATGCACACACACACAAAATATATATAATATACACTTATATATTCCCTCCCAGTTGAGCCATGGGAGCCCCACTCCCATGCTACCCCTCTAGGTCATCACAGAGCACCAGTCTGAGCTCCCTGTGTTATATAGCAGTTTCTCTCTAGTTATCTATTTTACATGTGATAGTGTATATATGACATTGTTACATTCTCAATTCCTCCTAGACTCTCCTTCGCCCATTGTGTTCACTGAGTCTATTCTTTATCTCTGTATCTCCATTTCTTCTCTCTAAATAGGTTCATCAATACCATTTTTCTAGATCCCATATGTATGCATTAATTTACAACGTTACTTTTCTCTTTTTTGCTTCACAATGTATAACAGGCTGTAGATTCCTCCACCTCAATGCAACTGATTCAAATTCATTCCTTTGAATTTGAATTTACTCAGGCTGAGTAAAATTCCATTATTAAAGTGCTGCACTCAATATGCCAACAAATTTGGAAAACTCAGCAGTGGTCACAGGACTGGAAAAAGTCAGTTTTCATTACAATCCCAAAGAAAGGCAATGCCAAAGAATGCTCAAAGTACCACACAATTGCATTTATCTCACACGCTAGGAAAGTAATGCTCAAAATCCTCCACGCCAGGCTTCAACACTACATTAACCAGGAACTTCCAGAAGTTCAACCTGGTTTTAGAAAAAGCAGAAGAACCACAGAACAAATTGCCAACATCCACTGGATCATAGAAAAAAACAAAACAAAACAATAGAATTCCAGAAAAACATCTACTTCTGCTTTATTGATTACACCAAAGCCTTTGACTGTATAGATCACAACAAACTGTGGAAAATTCTTCAAGAAATGGGAATACCAGACCAGCGTACCTGCCTCATGAGAAAGCTGTATGCAGGTCAAGAAGCAAAAGTTAGAACCAGACATGGAACAGACTAGTTCCACATTGGGAAAGGAGTATGTCAAGGCAGTATATTATCACCCTGCTTATTTAACTTTTATGAAGAGTATATTATGCAAAATTCAGGGCTGGATGAAGCACAAGCTGAAATCAAGATTGCTGGGAGAAATGTCAATAACCTTAGATACACAGATGATACTACCCTTATGGCAGAAAGTGAAGAGGAACTAAAAAGCCTCAATGAAAGTGAAAGAAGAGACTGAAAAAGTTGGCTTAAAACTCAACACTCAGAAAATTAAGATCATGGCATCCAGTCCTATCACTTCATAGGAAATAGATGGGGAAACAGTGGAAACAGTGACAGACTTTATTTTCTTGAGCTCCAAAACCACTGCAGATGGTGACTGCAGGCATGAAATTAAAAGACACTTGCTCCTTGGAAGAAAAGCCATGACCAACCTAGACAGCATATTCAAAAGCAGAGGCATTACTTTGCTGACAAAAGCCCATTTACTCAAAGCTATGGTTTTTCCAGTAGTCATGTATGGATATGAGAGTTGGACCATAAAAAAGGCTGAGCACCAAAGAATTGATGCTTTTGAACTGTGGTTTTGGAAAAGACTCTTGAGAGTCCCTTGGACTGCAAGGAGATCCAACCAGTCCATCCTAAAGGAAATCAGTCCTGAATATTCATTGGAAGGACTGATGCTGAAGCTGAAACTCCAGTGCTTTGACAACCTGTGTGAATAACCAATTCATTGAAAAATACCCTGATCCTGGAAAGACTGAAGGCAGAAGGAGAAGGGGACAACAGAGGCTGAGATGGTTGGATGGCATCACTGACTTAACGGACATGTGTTTGAGCAAGCATTGGGAGTTGGTGATGGACAAGGAAGCCAGGCGTGCTGAAGTCCATGGGGTTGCAAAGAGTCGGACACGACTGAGCGACTGAACTGAACTGAATATTCCATTGTATATATGCACGACAATTTGTTTTTTCATTCATCTATCAATGGACATCAAAGTTGCTTTCATTTCCTGGCTATTGTAAATAGTGCTACACTAAATACTGGAATGCTTATGTCCTTTTGAATTGTGGTTTTCTCAGGGTGTATGCCCAGTCGCGGGATTGCTGGGTAACATGGTAGAATTATTGGTAGTTCATTAAGGAATCTTCATACTGTTCTCCATAGTGGCTGTACCAATTTACATTTCCATCAAGAGTGAAGTAGGGTTTGCTTTTCTCCACATCCTCTCCATATTGTCCTCTCCATGTTGTCCATACTGATTTTCATTCTATATTCATTATATGGAAGATTATCATGATTCTAAAAGTCAGAACTAGAGAAAGCTATATTGCAAATATTATTCTTGCATTTTTTTTCCTGATATACTTTTAATGCTGCATCTTTTCACTTCTTTCTTGTAGCCTACTTCATTATGTTTTTATTGTCTTCCTGTATTTGTACAAATGAGCAAATACTGTTTTTCTTTTGCTTTTATACTTAGAAGAAAAACCCAGCAAACTATGAATATACTTTGACTTTTATTTACCAAGGCCATTACAGTGACAGTTATTAATGTCTAAATATAAATCCATATGTCAGAGAAGGCAATGGCACCCCACTCCAGTACTCTTGCCTGGAAAATCCCATGAGTGGAGGAGCCTGGTAGGCTGCAGTCCATGGGGTCGCCAAGAGTCGGACACGACTGAGTGACTTCACTTTCACTTTTCACTTTCATGCGTTGGAGAAGGAAATGGCAGCCCACTCCAGTGTTCTTGCCTGGAGAATCCCAGGGATGGGGGAGCCTGGTTGGCTGCCATCTATGGGGTCGCACAGAGTCGGACACGACTGAAGCAACTTAGCAACAGCAGCAGCATAAATCATATGTTAGTAACAGTATTTTTTCAATGTTAGTTTTTTCGATTGTGGAGCTTTAACTAACATTATAAAAAAGAAAATATTAATTTTTAACTGGAAATATATACTAGATGATCAGTGGTAAATGAACTTATACCTGTAATTCAGAAAAATTATACTTACTTATAAGTTGTATATTTGGATGAATACATATACATACACAAAGTACAAAACTAAAATATATCTTTCATGAAAAAATATATGCCAAAAGAAAGGAAAATAAAGTATATTGAGAAAGACTATATATAGTAAAAATAAAATATAAAAATGTAGAATTGTGATCAAACAAGTCAGCATGTGTCCTTAACCAAGAAACAAATGAGTTCTAAGTAGCTAAATATTATAATTCATATTTTGAGTATGGCTGTTGTTGTTCAGTTACTCAGTTGTATCCAACTTTTTCAACCCCATGCACTGCAGCACACCAGGCTTCCATGTCCTTCACCATCTCCTGGAGTTTGCTCAGACTCATGTCCATTGAGTCGGTGATGCCATCCAACCATCTCATCCTCTGTCGTTCCCTTCTCCTCCTCTCCTCTATCTTTCCCAAATTCAGAGTCTTTCTAATCATCTTATCCTCTATAATTCCCTTCTCCTCCAACCTTCTACTTTTT
Organism: Bos mutus; assembly: GCF_027580195.1. Taxonomy (NCBI): domain Eukaryota; kingdom Metazoa; phylum Chordata; class Mammalia; order Artiodactyla; family Bovidae; genus Bos; species Bos mutus. Next base: position 98,075,914 of record NC_091624.1, on the reverse strand, counting down.
CTGGTGTCAGAGTCTTTTCTAATGAATCTGCTTTTCCCATCAGGTGGCCTAAGTATGTGAACTTCAGCTTCAGCATCAGTCCTTCCAGTGAATCTTCAGAGTTGATTTCGTTTAGGATTGACTGGTTTAATCTCCCTGCAGTTGAATGGACTCTCAAGAGTCTTCTCGAACACCACAGTTCAAAAGCATCAATTCTTTGGCACCCAGCCTTCTTTATGGTCCAGCTCTCACATCCATACAGGAGTGCTGGCTAAATCATAGCTTTGACTATATAGTCCTTTGTTGGCAAAGTAATGTCTGTGCTTTTTAATACACTGTTTAGGTTTATCATAGCTTTTCCTCCAAGGAGCAAGAGTCTTTTAATTTCATGGTTGTAGTCACTGCCTGCAGTGATTTTGGAGCCCAAGAAAATAAAGCCTGTCACTGCTTCTATTGTTGCCCCATCTATATGCCATGAAATGATGGGACCAGATGCCATGACCTCAGTTTTTTGAATGTTGAGTTTTGAGCCAACTTTTTCACTCTCTTTCACCTTTATCAAGACACTCTTTAGTTCCTCTTCACTTTCTGCCATAGGGTGGTATCATCTGCATATCTGAAGTGGTAAGTGAAAGTCCCTCAGTCATGTCTGATTCTTTGCGACCCCATGAAATATAGTATCTATGGAATTCTCCAGGCCAGAATACTGGAGTAGGTAGCCTTTCCCTTCTCCAGGGGATCTTCCCAACCCAAGGATCAAACCCAGATCTCCTGCATTGCAGGCAGATTCTTCACCAGCTGAGCCACAAGGGAAGAAGACCTGTATATCTGAGGTTATTGATATTTCTCCTGGCAATCTTGATTCCAGGTTGTAATTCATTCAGCCCAGCATTTCTCATGATGCACTCTGCATAGAAGTTAAATAAGCAGGGTGACAATATACAGCCTTGATGTGGTCCTTTCCCAATTTTGAACCAGTCTGTTGATCTGTTTGGTTCTAACTGTTGTTTATTTTGAGTATGCTGCTTCTTCTGCTAACTCACTTCAGTCGTGTCCAACTCTATGTGACCCCATAGACAGCAGCCCACCAGGCTCCTCTGTCCCTGGGTTTCTCCAGGCAAGAAGAGTGGAGTTGTTGCCATTTCCTTCTCCCATATTTTGAGTATAGGAAGGTATATATCATAATTAATTTATTTATTGAAAGATTTTTAGTATAGTATTTAAAATAATTACATTTAAAACAGAGTTTTACCCTCAAAAAAAGTAAGTTGAGTAAAGATGGCAGATAAAAAAGTGTGCATATTACATAATATAATTTTTAGAAATTTCTAGAGAGGACATAACTACAATTTATCATAGTATAAAGCAGATCATTGATAGACTAGAGTTGATTGATTACGAAGGGACTAAGGGGATAGTCAACAGAGAAGTTGCAGCAGTAGTAAACAGCTAAAGCTAAATGTGTTTTTTTTAATGTATTGCTCTGTGTATTTAAAATGGGCATACTATAATAAGTTATGCTTGAAGAAATTTTATTTAAAAATATATCCAAGCAATTTACCTTGAAGATGAGTGGCTATAATAAAATAAATATTTAGTAATTAATAGTTACCTTTAAAGCAGATCTTTAAGAGGAAGATATCCAATGTATCTCACCTCAAATTACATGAAATATGTATAAAACTTACAGTTTATGTCTTAAGGCAGAAAAAGTTTAGGTTGATATCTAAGATATCTAAATTTATTAAAGATGAAAAATGTTTTTAAATGGTATAAAATATTGCAAAAATAACTTTCTTTTAAAGAAAGTTATAAAATTAACATTGTTGAGTCACTCTTAAACATTTAATTTATATAATACTATATCTTTTGTGGGATAATTTTAATAGTTTTAGAATATCATACTGACATACATGTTACTTTGTTGAAAGGCAGTAGAAGCTAGTTGTCCTTAGAACAGTAGTTATCAATTCTAATTTTGTTATGTTCATATTCTTCAGATTATTTAAGAATTGGATCGATTTTTTTCGATAATAAAACCCAGTAGGTATAAAGTTTCAGGTGATTGCATCATGCACTGCCTGGAATCTTAAAGTGGAATAATTTTTCCTCTCAGGAAACAAAACTGCTGCTGCTGCTAAGTCGCTTCAGTTGTGTCCGACTCTGTGCGACCCCATAGACGGCAGCCCACCAGGCTCCCCCGTCCCTGGGATTCTCCAGGCAAGAACACTGGAGTGGGTTGCCATTTCCTTCTCCAATGCATGAAAGTGAAAAGTGAAAGTGAAGTCGCTCAGTCGTGTCCGACTCTTCTGGACCCCATGGACTGCAGCCCACCAGGCTCCTCCGTCCATGGGATTTTCCAGGCAAGAGTACTGGAGTGGGTTGCCATTGCCTCCTAGGAAGTGCAATTTAAGGGCTACTGTTTTGTTTCCTCGGAGAAGGCAATGGGTTGCCATTGCCTCCTAGGAAGTGCAATTTAAGGGCTACTGTTTTGTTTCCTCAGAGAAGGCAATGGCAACCCACTCCAGTACTCTTGCCTGGAGAATCCCAGGGACGGGGGAGCCTGGTGGGCTTCAGTCTATGGGGTCGTACAGAGTCGGACACGACTGAAGCGACTTAGCAGCAGCAGCAGCAGCAGGGTGGATTAGGCTATTATTAATGGAATATTTCATATAAGAAAAACAATTTGCAAGTGAGTCAAATGTGGTAGATATCATTGTAGGCTGTTATTAGCAAATGCTGAAGCCATCTAAAAATATTTTATAATTTGATAAATAACATGTGATTCTATGACTGCAAATCAGGAAGTGAAAAGTGATGAGTAAAATGAAAATAAATCCTTTTTATTACCAAGAAAAATCTAGCTAAATTGGAACAGATCCAATTTTAGCATTAGCTTAATAGGATCAAGGGAACGAAGACCAATATACAAAAGCAACAAAAATATAGTTTTTATCAATATACTAATAGTATTGAGAGTTTATCATACAGGATTATTTATTAAGATGTGAAGGAAAAACTACCAGTCTCTAAATATCTTCAATAAAAGCAAGGGCATATATAAATATATTACATGTTCATGGGATTCTGAAGGCAAGAATACCTTGAGCAGATATTTCTGCACTCTTATACAGATAGGGCTTCCCTGGTGGGTCAGCGGTTAAAGTGTCTGCCTGGATTGCGGGAGACCCAGGTTCGATCCCTGGGTCGGGAAGATCCCCTGGAGAAGGAAATGGCAACCCACTCCAGTAGTCTTGCCTGGAGAATTCCATGGATGGAGGAGCCTGGTAGGCTACAGTCCATGGGGTCGCAAAGAGTCAGACAGGACTGAGCGACTTCACTTTCACTTTCATACAGATAGGTAACAAATAAAGAAGTGCAGGATCTGTGAAGAAGCTGGCAAATCATGTTATGTTTCTAGCAAGTATCTAGAAGAGGAATGTTCTACTTGTATCTGTAAAATAGACCATTTCTCACAAGAATTGAAATCAGGCTCACCATCATTTCAGTTTTTGATTGGCTTAATATGCTTGTCACCTAGTCTAACATTCTTAACAAAATATAAAAGGATATTCTTGTCTGAACTAAAATGATGTATGAAAGTATTCATATACCTTTTGAAACCATTAATCCAAAACCCATGAAATATGCAAGAGAACTTTAACAATTCAAGAAAACCACAGTAATTTGACACACAAACGGAATAAAACTAATGAGAATTTGGGATACAGATTTTGAAATAGTGTAATCAAGGAAATAAAACATAGGTGGAGAACTTCAGGAGTAAAATAAGGACTACAAAGATAAATCAAATGGAAATTTAAGAACTAGAAAACAACTTTATGTAAGATGTGTTTGAGTGACTGAACTGAAGATGTGTTTAGTAGTTTTTCGGTACAGCTAAAGAGAAAATTAGTTTTTTGAACAATATTTTGTAGTTAAATACTCATGTTCAAGTAAATAGAGACAAAAATGTGGGAAGCACAGAAAAGAATATGAGAAAAAAGTTAACACATGGCATTCTCTTCCTTCACAGCTTCTGGAGAAGTTAACAAAAGCCAGCCAGCCCGTTTACTCTCTGCCTTAAATCTGTTATTGCCAGAACTTTTGCATAACAAATACTCACTTGTGCACTTACTATTCATCCCTGTCCACCAAAACTGAAGGTCTTAATGACAGTATTGTGACAGAATGCCAGATATTGCTGTCAACCTAACTTCTACCAGCAGTGTGTTTTTTGCTCCCACTTGATCATTAACATTCCAGAATCAAATATTAATGTCCTTTTTCTAAGGAAAGTTCCATAACTAGCTGCTCTAGTCTTAGATTCCCCCCACCCCTAGCCCTACCCCTCCAGCACCAAACCAGACACACTGTGAAGCACATGGATGAGGCAGATTACTTATGAAACACAAACAAGAATGTGCTTGGTGAAAGTGAGCGAAGGAAGAAAGGGAAGCTAATAGAATTTAGAATAGTAAACACTAGAGACCAGCCGTCCGGGGACCCTCTGTGACATGTGGGTGATAGCTCAGAATTATTCCTCAGAAAGATAAGAAAACTGGAGCATTTTCTACTAGTTTCCACTGCCCATGGTTTAAGAGTTGCTCCAGTGGCATATATTTCTACTAGTTTCCACTCCCCATGGTTTGAGAGTTGCTCCAGTGGCATATATTTCCCTCCATTCCTAGATGGGGCCTGCGCATAGCTGTGCAAGTTCCCTCAGTGTCACAGAGGCCCTCCAGTAGAGAAGAAATACAAATTTGAGGAGCTCAAGCTGAGAAATCTTTAGCAAGCCAGAGAGAGTTTACAGGCACAGGAAAACTTAGATGATCTGAGGGGAAATAGAGTAGGTATATGCTGTTCAATAACTTAAATATCCACCAGTGGTACAATGAAAAACAAATTGCAAGGCATTCATAGAGTGGAAAACTATACAGGTATGAAAAATAAACAGTCTTCCCCACCCAGGGATCAAACCTGGGTCTCCAGCATTGCAAGCAGATTCTTTATCATCTCAGCTACTAGGAATGCCCCAAATAATCTATGTTACCTGCAAAAATACTGATGAATCTCATAATACTGGGCAACAGAAGCCAAACATCAAATAATATACGTAGTCCTTTTCATTTTATATGAAATTCCAAAATGGACAAAACAAATCCTAGTATTAAAAGTCAAAGTAGTAAGAAGTTAAATTTTGATTAAAAAGAATGGTAATGATTTGAAGAGGATACAAGGGGAGTTTTCTGATTGTATACTTATAATTTCTGCAGTTTTCTGTATGTAAGTTATGCTTCTGTAAAAAAGTTTTCATATATATGTATAAACTTATATATGTCTTAACTTTTAAATTTGCTTTTAATCTCTTTAGGTCTAGTATCTAGCTTGCCAGAAAAGAGATATTACCCCTTACCTTAATGAACAGCCTAAAAATTGCTGAATTCAGTACAATTTTCTCAATCTATGTCTTGTCCACTTGTCTCTTCCACTGCATTGTCAAATGCACTTTACTGCTTTTAATTTTCTCCTCTCTCGGCTTCTATCATATTATGTTTTACTGATTTATTTCTTATCACATCTTTATTTCTGATAATATATCTATTTTAAAGCCTTTAACAAAGACAAACATACAGTTTCTACAAAAGCCTTCCTTAAGCCTTCCTTGATTTATTTTTCCTTAATTCTTTAAATTTTATTCATTTATTAACCTCTTATTTTATATTGGAATAGAGTTGATTAACAATGTTGTGATAGTTTTAGGTGTCCTGCAGTGACTCAGCCATACATATACATAAGTTGGGAAGGGTACTTATGTACCCTTCATATAGTGGAAGGGTACTTAGTGTGGGAAGGGTACCCCCTCATGTACTATTAATAGGAATGTAAATGGTTTAAGCCATTTTGTGGAATTTTTTCCAATCTATCTGAATTTAAGTACATTTACTTTTCTAACTAAACTTCATATCTTCTAGGTGTCTATTACTAATTTCTATGAGCCCATTCTTTCCAAATGTCACACATGTGGAAAAGAGGAAAAAGACCTTAATCCTCTTCTGGCTTACCAAATAAACATGCAATTAATGATACTTTTCAGTAAACATAGATGCTGTTTTAAATATTATTACTATGGTAACAAATTAGTGGTAATTATAGACTTAGGGTGCTTAAAGGTTATTTTTACCAATGGTGATAATTTCTCCAAGCTGATGTATTATACTAATCAGTTTTTTTCCTAAAATCAATTCTATCCTGAAAAATCTGTTTCACAGCAGTGTCAGGAAATAGTGGAAAAGTGAAATGGGAGCAAGTGGAACATAGATCATGGATACTGTCCTATTGTATGTAAGTACAGACATGGATCATTGTAAATATAGTCTTAGTCGTAGACATTGACGTATGTACATATGTCGGTGTCATATATGTACAGTAGTTATTGTAACATGAATTTAGATGAACCCCATCTAGATGTCCAGCAATAGAGGATCGCTTATATAAATTATAGGTTTCCAGTACTCAGTCAAAGCAACAAAAAGGTTTTTTATATGTGCACGATAAATTTTTGAAAAAAGTAAAGTACATTGCAGAGCACTATGAGAATTTTTTATTCAACCCATTATGCTTCTAACTGCCATCCTATTTCTCTATTGTAATCCCCAAATTTGGTTCTATCACAACATACTTCTTTTTTCCTGCGTAAGAATTCTCACATCTGCTAGAATACTGGCTTAAAGCTATGCTTCAACAATCCTTAACTGATTGATCTTCTTGCTTTCAAATTTCCCAGTTGACATCTCTATCATGATTTATTATATATGATTTAAGACATGGTAAGAGAAAGATTATAAAACTATACACATTTATCTCATAATCTTGCTTTGAACAGGGAATAAGATCTTATGACATATAAACCATATCTATCTATTGAAAAAGAAACCTGAAAGGAAATTTTAAAAATTGAGAAACTAGTGTCCCTAAAATAAGGAGCACAGTTCCAGATGAATTGACAACATCTTTGTGGGACAGACCAAACTGATATGTTAGTTACAGGTCATTAATGGAAAAGGCTTGAAAATGTAAGTACATAGAGTTATAATAGATATATCTCTGTGCAGATATTCTTTTCAAACTATTCATGATCCATCTATGTATCCATCCATTTATATACACACACACACACACACACATGCACACACACACACACACATACATATGTGTGTATGTGCCAGCTTATATGTAATGTATACCAGCTTATATGTAATAGTTTTGTGTCTCAACTATCACATATGTATTTTATAAATGTGTTCTATAAGAAGAATATTTAATATTAACTTTAAAAGAAATCAAAAAGTATTTGAACTCTACTTAATGGATTAAAGATTCTAACACTTTCTAGTTTTAATTTTTTATGAGGCAAATAGTTTTAAATTATGCATTATTTTAGATAAATGATAATAACATTATTCAGTTTTCTACTTAGGCATTTTAATTACAAGAAATTGCAAACACTCCTGCCTGGCTCATTAAGGATCCTGACTCTTCCACTTCAGCTCTTTACTAACCAGCACAAATTGATTCCCTTGAAATTTGGTTGGACTGCCCTTGGGAAATATGCCCATTCCTAGATGACTTAGCTGTCATGGAAGATTCATATCAAACAAAAAATGGCTATTAGCTATAAAATACTGAAGGCTGGGTGATTCACTTTGAGATGAACTTAGGACAAATCATTTACATATCCCTTCTGCTTTTGATTTATCTATATTCTTAGCAGTTATATTGTCAATTGGAATAAGATTTTAAATCAAGAAGAATGAATGAAATATTCTTGAGACTATCTTTTTCATTATTGTTCATGAAAGAGAAGAAACAGTGAAAGTTGAAGAAAAATGGTTTGTACTTCAAGTGTTAAATCATAATGTAATTTATAAAACAATGTAGTGTATGTATTTGAAGTTTCATATTTTTATCTGTAAGGATATAATTTTGCATTTTCCAAAGAGGTGTTACAGAACTTAAGGAAATAAAGCAAGACAATGCAGTCCTTTTAGAAATGAAGAACATATACAAACAGATTAGCATTAAGTAATATTAACTTCAGAATGGACCAGAATAGGTATTCAGTTAATGTCCGTGATTAAAAGATTATGTTGTACTGCTATAATTATCAACTGGTATAATAGAAAATATGTTACCAAGAAAATTGATCAAATAGAAAATGGGCTGGAAAGCTTCTTAAATAGCTAAGAGCTTTAGCTATCTTGAAAGCTGATGGTTTAAAAAGTGTGCTTAGTTACTTTATTTTTTTTTTAAGCATTGTTGTTAGTGAGATGGAGTTTCTATTTCTAATAAAATGTGAAAATTATAAACCAAATTCTGTGAAATGTTAGTGTATTGATTTTAATAGGAATGCCTTGAGTCCAGTATGCACACATTATAAGAAAAGTAAGAGGTTATAAGAGAATTATTTTCTAAAACCAGAAGGTCAAAAACGTGACTGCCTATGGGGTGGGTTGGGGGAAGTGGGGATGAATATAAGAAGAAACAGTATTTGAAAATATTGAAAATAAAGGTTTTAGGTGAGAAAAAATCCTGAAAGATGGCATAGCATTTATTCTGTTTCACTGGGTATTTTATCCCACTTCTGAGCGTTAAGAATCACTTCAAAGTCTTGTAAGTATCTTCACACTTGACTGGGTCCTGTCCTTTCCCATTTAGTTCTTGCAGGGAGAAGAGAATGGTATATGGCAGAAGTTGGGGAGGAAAACTTCATTCTAAAATATCCATTCTCTCTTGATCCAACATTGAATTGCATGAGAGTGTAAGAGTGTAAAATTTTGGTATTGGTGAGGTGTGCACTGGATTGAAAAACTAGTCACCAGAAACATGTGTCATATATTCAGTCATGTCCAAATCTTTGCCACCCTGTGAACTATAGCCTACCTCTGTCCATGGAGTTCTCAGGCAAGAATAGTGGAGTAGGTTACCATTTCATCCTCTAGGGAATCTTCCCAACACAAGGATCAAACCCGCGTCTCCTTTGCCTCCTGCATTACAGGTGGATTCCGTATCCACTGAGCCATCTGCAAAGCCCATTGAGAACCACAGCCATATTGAAAAAGATTAAAAATAAGAAAACTAACAAATATTTGAGGAGTAAAGAAATTTTCATTTTTTTCTGATTTCAGTCTATGCCAGCAAGGCTAAATAAAACATGAACCTTACACTTTAAGAATGAAATGACCCTCGCTGAACTTGAGAATAAAATGGCTTTCTGAAGTTAACAGTGGCCACAGACTGGAAAAGGTCAGTTTACCATCCAATCCCAAACCAAGGCAACACTAAAGAATGCTCAAACTACCGCACAATTGCACTTCTCTCACACGCGAGTAAAGTAATGCTCAAAACTCTCCAACCCAGGCTTCAACAATACATGAGCCATGAATTTCCAGACATTCAAGCTGGATTTAGAAAAGGCAGAGGAACCAGAGATCAAATTGACAACATCTTCTCAGTTCACTTCATTTCAGTTGCTCAGTCATGTCTGACTCTTTGTGACCCCATGAATTGCAGCACGCAGGCCTCCCTATCTATCACCAACTCCCGGAGTTCACCCAAACTCATGTCCATTGAGTCAGTGATGTCATCCAGCCATCTCATTCTCTATCATCCCCTTCTCCTCCTGCCCCCAATCCCTCCCAGCATCAAGGTCTTTTCCAATGAGTGGGCTCTTTGCATCAGATGACCAAAGTATTGATGCTTAAACTTAGACATCAGTCCTTTAATGAATATTCAGGAATGATTTCCTTTAGGATTGACTTGTTTGATCTCCATGCAGTCCAAGGCACTCTCAAGAGTCTTCTCCATCACCACAGTTCAAAACCATCAATTCTTCGGCACCCAGCTTTCTTCACAGTCCAACTCTCACATCCATACATGATGACTGGAAAAACCATAGTCTTGACTAGAAGGACCTTTGTTGGCAAAGTAATGTCTCTGCTTTTGAATATGCTATCTAGGTTGATCATAACTTTTCTTCCAAGGAGTAAGTGTCTTTTAATTTCATGACTGCAATCACCATCTGCAGTTATTTTGGAGCCCAAAAAAATAGTCTGTCACGGTTTCCCTTGTTTCCCCATCTATTTCCCATGAAGTGATGGGCCCAGAAGCCACGATCTTAGTTTTCTGAATGTTGAGCTTTAAGCCAGCGTTTTCACTCTCCTCTTTCACTTTCATCAGGAGACTTTTGAGTGCCTCTTCACTTTCTGCCATAAGGGTGGTGTCATCTGCATATCTGAGGTTATTGATATTTCTCCAGGCAATCTTGATTCCAGCTTGTGCTTCTTCCAGCCCAGCGTTTCTCATGATGTACCCTGCATAGAAGTTAAATAAGCAGGGTGACAATACACAGCCTTGATGTACTCCTTTTCCTATTTGGAACCTGTCTGTTGTTCCATGTCCAGTTCTAACTGTTGCTTCCTGACCTGCATACAGATTTTTCAAGAGGCAGGTCAGGTGGTCTGGTTTTCCCATCTCTTTCAGAATATTCCAGAGTTTGTTGTGGTCCACACAGTCAAAGGCTTTGGCATAGTCAATAAAGGAGAAGTAGATATTTTTCTGGAACTCTCTTGCTTTTTCCATGATCCAGCACATGTTGGCAATTTGATCTCTGGTTTCTCTGCCTTTTCTAAAACCAGCTTTGAACATCTGTATTACTGAAGCCTGGCTTAGAGAATTTTGAGGATTACTTTACTAGCGTGTGAGATGAGCGCAATTGTGCGGTAGTTTGAGCATTCTTTGGCATTGCCTTTCTTTGGGATTGGAATGAAAATTGACCTTTTCCAGTCCTGTGGCCACTGCTGAGTTTTCCAACTTTGCTGGCGTTTTGAGTGCAGCACTTTCACAGCATCATCTTTCAGGATTTGAAATAGCTCCACTGGAATTCCGTCACCTCCACTTGCTTTGTCCATACAGATGCTTTCTAAGGCCCACTTGACTTCACATTCCAGGATGTCTGGCTCTAGGTGAGTGATCACACCATTGTGATTATCTGGGTGGTGAGGATCTTTTTTGTACAGTTCTTCTGTGTATTCTTGCCACCTCTTCTTAATATCTTCTGCTTCTGATAGGTCCATACCATTTCTGTCCTTTATCAAGCCCATCTTTGCATGAAATGTTCCCTTGGTATCTCTAATTTTCTTGAAGAGATCTCTAGTCTTTCCCATGCTGTTGTTTTCCTCTATTTCTTTGCATTGGTTGCTGAGGAAGGCTTTCTTATCTCTTCTTGCTATTCTTTGGAAATCTGCATTCAAATGCTTATATCTTTTGTTTTTTCCTTTGCTTTTCACTTCTTTTCTTTTCACAGCTATTTGTAAGGCCTCCCCAGACAGCCATTTTGCTTTTTTGCATTTCTTTTCCATGGGGATGGTCTTGATCCCTGTCTCCTGTACAATGTCACGAAGCTCTGTCCATAGTTCATCAGGCAGTCTATCAGATCCCATCGAGAAAGCAAAAGAGTTCCAGAAAAACATCTACTTCTGCTTTATTGACTATACCAAAGCCTTTGACTGTGTGGACCACAACAAACTCTGGAAAATTCTGAAAGAGATGGGAATATCAGACCACCTGACTTGCCTCTTGAGAAATCTGTATGCAGGTTAGAAAGCAGCAGTTAGAACTGGACATGGAACAACAGACTGGTTCCAAATAGGGAAAGGAGTACATCAAGGCTGTATATTGTCACCCTGCTTATTTAACTTCTATGCAGAGTACATCATGAGAAACGCTGGGCTGGAAGAAGCACAAGCTGTAATCAAGATTGCCTGGAGAAATATCAATCACCTCAGATATACAGATAACACCACCCTTACGGCCGAAAGTGAAGAAGGACTAAAGAGCCTCTTGATTGAAAGAGGAGAGTGAAAAAGTTGACTTAAAGCTCAACATTCAGAAAACTAAGATCTTGGCATCTGGGCCCATCACTTCATGGGTAATAGATGGGGAAACAGTGGAAACAGCGAGGGACTTTATTTTTGGGGGCTCCAAAATCACTGCAGATTTTGACTGCAGCCATGAAATTAAAAAACACTTTCTCCTTGGAAGAAGACTTATGACCAAACTAGACAGCATATTAAAAAGAAGAGACATTACTTTGCCAACAAAGGTCCATCTAGTCAAAGTACTGATTTTCCCAGTACTATGTATGGATGTGAGAGTTGGACTATAAAAAAGCTAAGCACCATAGAATTGATGCTTTTGAACTGTGGTGTTGGAGAAGACTCTTGAGTATCCCTTGGATTGCAAGGAGATCCTATCAGTCCAATCTAAAGGAAATCAGTCCTGAATGTTCATTGGAAGGACTGATGCTGAAGCTCCAATACTTTGACCATCTGATGTGAAGAACTGACTCATTGGAAAAGACCCTGATGCCAAGAAAGACTGAAGGCAGGAGTAGAAGGGAATGACAGAGGATGAGATGGTTGGATGACATCACTGACTCGATGGACAAATTTTAAGTAAATCTGGGATTCGTGATGGACAGGGAGGCCTGGTGTGCTGCAGTCCATGGGGTTGCAAAGAGTCAGACACGACTGAGTGACTGAACTAAAGTCTAAAAAGTGTGACATATTAAAGTGTAGATTTCATAGTTTGTGAATTAAATCACATACCAATGAGGGCTTGAGGCAAGCCTATCATATTCCTTGGAATACTCTGTTTTTCCCTAATTCCTTTGCCAGTAGGTAGAAATGAATTTCATACCAACCAGTAATCTATTACTAAATTTAGTATCTAGAACTAATTTAGAATCTAGTGCTGAAAAACAAAATCTGGTTGATCTTGAAACAGATTCTTCTCAGTGATACTGTACAGATTTTGTTTTTTAATGTTATAGCTTTGATTTCTTTTGTCAGTACTTGGTTAAAGTCAGTTCTACTAACAGAGTTCCTAATTAGTCAAATTAATAATGAACAAATTTCTAGTTTCAAAAATGTAATAATCATAATCATCATTGTCTTCTCCCTCTCTTCTTACTTTTCAACCAGTTATCTGATATCTCAAAGATAAGTTCTGTTTGCATGTTGGCATGTATCATCCTTTATCCCATTTTGTTTATAATCTAAAATATCATAATAAGTGAAGTAAGTCAGAGAAAGACAAATATCATATGATATCACTTCTATGTGGAATCTAAAAAAAAATGATACAAATGAACTTATTTTACAAAATAGACTCACAGACTTAAAGAAGGTTGTGGGGGAGGGCTATTTTGGAAGTTTGGGACTGACATGTGCAAACTACTATATTTAAAATAAAATACCTTTCCATGAAAAATAGATAAAATATATATCTGATATAATCATGAAATATATTGTATGAAGCAAGCATCAACTTTTTACCCAAATACCCAGTACCCCCTTTCCCATACTAAATCTATTCTGTACGTAAATAAGCTCCTGCACTCTGAACATGAATCTGTAGGCTTATCATGTGCTGAAAACAGGACTTTTCCTGGTAAGAAAGTGAAGTCACTCAGTCGTCTCCAAGTCTTTGACCCCATGGACTATAGCTCACCAGACTTCTCCATCCATGGAATTTTCTAGGCAAGAGTACTGGAGTGGGTTGCCATTCCCTTCTCCAGGGGATCTTCCTGACACAGGGATCAAACCCAGGTCTCCTGCATTGTGGGCAGATGCTTTACCATCTGGTAAAGTATATATATCTTGGTAAAGTATATTCATTTTGATGTAAAATATGTTTTCAAAAATGTATGACCTTTCATATGGTATGTACTTGTTGAACATATGCTTTCTCTTTATTAGTTTACTTTTTGCTTTGTTTTAACAAGTTCCCACAGTTTAGCAGCTGAAAACAACACAGATGTATTATCTCACATTTTCCATGTATCAGGAGCTTAGGTGCAGGTTAGCTGGGTGTTCTGCACATTATCCAGCCAGGCTGAAATCAAGGTGTGTGTTGAGGCTCATATCTCAAAGTTTCAGGATTTTCTCACTATATTCTTTGTTGGAAGAATTCAGTTTCTTGCAGGTAAAACACTAAGGTCTTGAGTGCTCGAGTCTGCTCACCATTCACTGTTATTTGACCCTCTCCCACAACATGGCAATTTGCTTTTCCAAGGTAAACTAAAGTATTCTTTAAAGAGCATCTCTGCCTCTGATCTTTAGATGCTCTTTTAAAATACTAAGCTAATTAGGTCAGACTCTCATGGAATTATTTCTGTTTTGATTAAGATAAATTCAGTCAACTAGAAACCTCAAGGAGATCTGAAAAGTTCCTTTTTTTTTTTTTTCTGCCGTATAATATTACCTAACAAAGGGAGTGGCTATCCCATGCTACTCATGTTACAGTCAGAGCATGGGTTAGTGCAGAACACATGTACTGGGGACTGGGATCTTGTATGTTATCAGTTGAATTGTGTCATATCAAAATTCCAATGTTTTGAACTCTTTACTCCAGTACTTCAGGATGTGACCTTATTTGGAGATATTAATAGAATCTTTGTAATGAAGATAAAATGAGTTCATTAGGGTGGGTTCTAATCCAGTATGTTAGGTGTCCTTACAAGTAGGGGATATTTGGACACAGACCCAAGGAGAATGCTTTATTTATATGAAGACAGTCATCTGTACGCTGACAAGAAAGGCTTGGAACAGATTTTTCTTTTGCAGTCTTCAGCTGGAACCTACCCTACCAACACCTTGATTTTAGACTAATAGCCTCCAGAACTGAGAAAATAAATGTCTCTTAAGCCGTCCCGTTTGTGGTAGCTTCTTAGAGTAGCCCTAGAAAGTAATACAGGGACAATCTTAGAAATCTGCCTATCGTACTCCTTTATCCTCACTTTTCCCCCATTATTACCAATATTTACTTCCTCATAAAATTCTGCACTCTGGATGAGATGCTATCAATTCTGCTTATTATGGGAACTATATTTAAATGCTTGGACTTTTTATTTAAAATACTTATTTTTTTAACTGAAGTATGCATGTAGTTTGCAGTGTTGTGTTAGTTTCAAGTGTATAGCAAAGTAATTCAGTAAAAATATTTAAATCCTTTAAAATAATTACATTTCAGTAAAAATATTTTAATTCTTTAGAATACCTTACCTCAGGGTAGAATATTTGAAGAGCCACATTTTTCTTCACTTCTTGGAATCAATATAATTTAGAATTGTGTGAACTGTGGTGGAACATCAGTTGCTTGCTCAGAATGGTCAAGAATTCACTTGAGTCAGCATCATTTGGCTTTTCTCCCAAGTCTTAAAATAGCAACATCTAACATGTATCAATGGAGAAGGAAATGGAACTCACTCCAGTATTCTTGCCTAGAAAATCCTGTGGAAGGAGGAGCCTGGTGGGCTGTGTCCATAGGGTGCACAGAGTCAGACATGACTGAAGCGACTTAGCATGCATGCATGCATTGGAGAAGGAAATGGCAACCCACTCCAGTGTTCTTGCCTGGAGAATCCCAGGGACAGAGGAGCCTGGTGGGCTGCCGTCTGTGGGGTTGCACAGAGTCGGACACAACTGAAGTGACTTAGTGGCAGCAGCAATATATATCAAAGGATTTCTGTTTGTACACAGGAGTTGCTTGCATGCATTGTTGGCGATACAATGAGGAAACAAATCCCAATGAAGTTCAGTATCCTCCCAAGGTCACACAGCTGAAATATGGAGATTAGTTTCGGAGCATGGATACTAATAGAGTTCCGTGGTTGGACAGATTCACATAATCAAATGTACAGGACACTCATGAATAAATAGTAATAGAAGTATATATAGAACATTTTAATCCTATTTTTTAAAATAACCACAAATAATAATCAATTTTTGTTGTTGTTCAGTGTAAGCTATGAACAGTTTTGACTTTCCATACATAAACTCAAAAATAAAAAGTAGAAATTTATTTCCCTCTCGTGTGAAAAATCATCAGCATCTAATCAGTTATGAATATCTGGTGACAACACAACTGCTTCGTCCTTTCCCATATGTCTTCATAAAGTAAAACACGTGTCCTCAAGGCTGTAGCTTTATATCTACATATCAGAAAAAGCAGAAGGGAGAAAGGATAAGAATTCCTTTCTTTACCATGTTCTTACCTTCTGCTCCAATAATGTATTTCTGCTGGTATCACATTGGCCAGGACCTAGATATATGTCCATGCTTAACTGCAAGATAGAGAAGAAAATGCAACTTTAGTCAACATTTTGATACAGGAAAGAGGAAGGAGACAATTGTATACTGTTGTGGACAGTCAAAATTTCTGCCCAAGTGAATGTACTCATTGAGAAGTAATTACCTCACTCTCAGCTTTAGTTCATACTGGATTACATAAATGGGGAATTTGATAGCTCTTTGTATTTGGAGTTCAAAGGAAAAATGGTTAGAATAATAGGAGAGTCTGAGAGTTATATATGCCAATGAGAATGCATATTCTCTCAGATTTTCAGTGTCTTGTTTTCAATCATTTCTTCATCCCTAGGAAGTGTCCCTTTATGTACATGGAAGTTGCCATTGGATTTGCATATATCCTCTTCATATTCAACAGCAAGAGAAAGGATCTCCCCCTGAAAAGTGGAACCATGATAATTCCAATAGGATTATTAAACACTTTTAGTTTAATACAAAGTTCAAAAAATTATTTGAATTTTATAAACTGATTAGCTTAAATTAAAAGCATAAGTGAGTATTAGGCAAAGTTGTTACTCGCTTCAGTAAGCAAGACATCAAAACAATCAGAGAACCAAATCATCTTGACTAATGTTTCATTCAAGTGACGACAAGGCATGCTGAACTTTTTCTGACTTACGGAAAACTGCAATACTTACCCATATTAGTGTCTCATTTTTTTCTTTTGTGTGAGTTGTATTATTTAGAAATACACTTTAAAATAGCACTTTAGTGTTTAGGGATAAGACTGACATCCTCAGGGTTGAGATTTAGGGATAAGAATACAGGAAATGCAGATCTCATTTTGGATTCTGTTCTAATACTGATGCCTTTGAAACATTTTAATTGCAAAATACAACCTCACAAAGTAGAAAAAAGTAGATAGTCATCAGTTTAAAACCATTATTTTTGCTATCACAGTCTTACGTGGTTTCCCTGGTGGCTCAGTGATAAAGAATACACCTGCCAACGCAGGAGACACAGGAAACATGGGTTTGATTCCTGGATCAGGAAAACCCCTTAAGTAGGAAATGGCAACCTGTTCCCATGTTCTTGCCAAATTCTGGAAAATCCCGTGGGCAGAGGAGCCTGGCAGGCTACAGTCCTTGGAGTCCCAAAGAGTTGGGCACAACTGAGCACATGCACAAGCACACAATCTTATCAATAAAGTGCAAAAATAGTAAGTTATTAGATAAGTAAACAAGTAAATAGTAGAGATAACACAAAACTTTCCAAACTTCTTTGACAATATAGGCTGGTTACTGCTGCTTCATAGCTGAGGTAGTGTCACAAATAATGCTAGCCATATTTTTATAAATACAGAGCTGTATTTCTTGCTTATCTTCTGAGACATTTTCTTTTGTATTTATCTGGAAGTTGCATATCAGTTATCTATTTACACTTTTACCTTAAAGTAGTTTATTTGTATATTTTAAAATGCAAGTGGCCAATAGGTAGAGTTCTGCAATGACAGGAATATTAGAAAGCACTTTATAGTTAAGCCATCAAAGAGTGAATTCTCATTTTCTTATTGCCTGGTTGGTACAAAAATAAGACTGGAAAAAAAAAAAATAATTTATCCCACGATGTCATTGACAACAAGGACATCTACTATGGTTTACCAGATATAAATCAAAAGTGCTTTTTCTCTACTTATATGCATGCACACACACACACACACACACACACACACACACACACAAAGACGTTTAGAATAAGCATGTTCTTGTATCGACTTTATTATCCCTACTGCAGTTTTTGTCAGCGTAAGAATTTACTTTTTCAAAAAGTATGTTTAAATTCCAGTGAACATTGTGTCTTGTTTTTTGTTTGCTTTTTAAAAAATAAAACACTGCGCTAAATGATAGAAACCAGACACAGAATGTATGTTTCCATTTATATGGAATTACCAGAATATGCAAATCCTTAGAGATGGGGAGCTGATTAGTGGTTTCTGAGTGCTGAGGGGAGGAGGAAATAGGGGTGTGTGTTTAATAGGTATGGTTTTTTAGGGAGAAAATGCAGATGTTCTAGAACTAGGTAATGGTGATGGCTGCAAAAAATTGTGAATGTACTAAATGCTGCTCATTATGTACTTTAAAATGATTTAAATGGTAAATCTTACATTTGTGTGTTTTACATAGATATATATAGATTCTGTCAGTTGGTAGAAGTATAACATACTCTTTATAAGTATGCTGAAATGTTCAGGAGAATGAAAAATAACAGCATTTAATAATGTCTTAATTAACAATAAGGAAAGGGCTTTTAAAATATGAGGTACCATTTCACACCAGTCAGAATGGCTGCGATCCAAAAGTCTACAAATAATAAATGCTGGTGAGGGTGTGGAGAAAAGGGAACCCTCTTACACTGTTGGTGGGAATGCAAACTAGTACAGCCACTATGGAGAACAGTGTGGAGATTCCTTAAAAAACTGGAAATAGAACTGCCTTATGATCCAGCAACCCCACTGCTGGGCATACACACTGAGGAAACCAGAAGGGAAAGAGACACGTGTACCCCAATGTTCATCGCAGCACTGTTTATAATAGCCAAGACATGGAAGCAACCTAGATGTCCATCAGCAGATGAATGGATAAGAAAGCAGTGGTACATATACACAATGGAGTATTACTCAGCCATTAAAAAGAATACATTTGAATCAGTTCTAATGAGGTGGATGAAACTGGAGCCTAGTATACAGAGTGAAGTAAGCCAGAAGGAAAAACATCAATACAGTATACTAACGCATATATATGGAATTTAGAAAGATGGTAACAATAACCCGGTGTACGAGACAGCAAAAGAGACACTGATGTATAGGACAGTCTTATAGACTCTGTGGGAGAGGGAGAGGGTGGGAAGATTTGAAAGAATGACACTGAAACATGTAAAATATGATGTAAGAAACGAGTTGCCAGTCCAGGTTCGATACACGATACTGGATGCTTGGGGCTGGTGCACTGGGACGACCCAGAGGGATGGTATGGGGAGGGAGGAGGGAGGAGGGTTCAGGATGGGGAACACATGTATACCTGTGGCAGATTCATTTTGATATTTGGCAAAACTAATACAATTATGTAAAGTTTAAAAATAAAATAAAATTTAAAAAAATATATAAAAGATTTATGTAATAGCTTCTATTTAAAAGGACTGATAAATATGACTATTCAATAATTAAAATATTTTACATAACAATTTTAATTGCATTTTAAAAAGAAAAAACATATGCCAAAGTTGAGACAACAAACTCAAATGGCAACAATTTGCAAAATTTGTAAACGAAGAATTAGTAAATATTTTTAAATGAACTTGCAGTCTTGTAATCATTGTAATACAGCAGAATTATATAATTCATAGCTCTAATCACAGTCATTTCAACAAACTTATCCCTGGCATAAAGTATCAATTTGAATAGTAAACATGTACATATATTATAAATGAGAATAATGCTTTGATCTTTAAAAATCATTCAAATAGGTCATATTTTTATCCCAATCATTTTTTATATACCATGTATTGGAATATAAAATTTATGAAAGGACATACTAGCATATTAACCAAGTCATTCAGGGAACACAATTATACAACCTATCCAAGTGTTCTACATAATTGTACTAATGTTTTAACATTGAAAAATGCTTGCCATCATACATAGAATTCTTAATG
Source organism: Bos mutus (assembly GCF_027580195.1). Classification (NCBI taxonomy): domain Eukaryota; kingdom Metazoa; phylum Chordata; class Mammalia; order Artiodactyla; family Bovidae; genus Bos; species Bos mutus. Next base: position 98,056,076 of record NC_091624.1, on the reverse strand, counting down.
TGCAGTACTAGATTAAAATGCTTCATGCAGAGTAGTCTAATGAATGGGTCAGTACTGCATAATATGCTTTTTTCCCTACATACTTAGAAAATTGGAAGAGCTAAGGAAGTTTCTCTCTTATATGTGTGCAATCCCTAGACCTAGAGAATTAAGTGAAGTTTTTTTCTGCTCTTCTCCTACCCCTTTTGTCTTGGGATTCTATAATAGCCAGATACCAAAATTTAGGTTTTGTTTTGCTAATTTTGGATTTCCCTCTCTCACCATTGAAGTGGTTTCCAGAATCAGTCGTTTTATTATTTGTTCTGGGAGTAAACACCTGAATCCATGCTGGACCAATAATACTTTCTGGAATGTATAAATTTAGACTAACCCAGACATTTTGAAGTATTCAGGAATACCTGCTGCTGAAGCCTCCAACAGTAAACCAGTTCTTCAGTTCAGTTCAGTCGCTCAGTCGTGTCCGACTCTTTGAGACCCCAAGGACTACAGCACACCAGTCGTCCCTGTCATCACCAACTCCCGGAGTTTGCTCAAACTCATATCCATTGAATCAGTGATGCCATCCAACCATCTCATCCTCTGTCATCCCCTTCTTCTCCAGCCCTCAATCTTTCCCAGCATCAATGAGTCAGTTCTTCACATCAAATGGCCAGAGTGTTGGAGTTTCAGCTTCAGCATCAGTCCTTCCAGTGAATATTCAGGACTGATTTCCTTTCGGATTGACTGGTTGGATCTCCTTGCAGTCCAAGGGACTCTCAAGAGCCTTCTCCAACACCACAGTTCAAAAGCATCAATTCTTTGGCACTCAGCTTTCTTTATGGTCCAACTCTCACACCCACACTTGACTACTGGTAACACTGTAGCCTTGACTAGACAGACCTTTGCTGGCAAAGTAATGTCTCTGCTTTTTAATATGCTGTCTAGGTTGGTCATAACTTTTCTTCCAAGGAACAAGCATCTTTTAATTTCCTGGCTGCAGTCACCATCTACAATGATTTTGTTCTAATTGTATCTAAAATACAGCTGTTCACTTATTTGTGTTTTATGAAATAATCTAATATTCTTAAAATAGATTTTGATTTTCATTTATAATTTCTTATTCCCATTTTCCTATACTTTCTTTGTTCTTCCTTTGAGTGGACACTGTATGTAGAGATGGCTTATTTTTATAAATGAGTAATAAGCAAAGTAATTACATTCCAGTGCACTGAAATTGACAATCCTATTTACTTTGAGCTTTGAACAAGGAGATAACTATATAAAATCAAATTATTTAAATAACATTTAGAAAATTTGCATCAATTCTCTAATATTGAATTAATAAAATTCCAAATGTTTTTATGTTTACCACTTTGTATGTATCTGCTGCTGCTGCTGCTAAGTCACTTCAGTCGTGTCCGACTCTGTGCAACCCCATAGACGGCAGCCCACTAGGCTCCTCTGTCCCTGGGATTCTCCAGGCAAAAATACTAAAATGGGTTGCCATTTCCTTCTCCAATGCATGAAAGTGAAAAGTGCAAGTGAAGTTGATCAGTCATGTCTGACTCCTAGCAACCCCATGGACTGCAGCCCACCAGGCCCCTCCATCCATGGGATTTTCCAGGCAAGAGTACTGGAGTGGGTTGCCATTGCCTTCTCCTTGTACGTATCTAGTAGTCATAAAATTAAATATACTTTGGTGGGTGCACACACACAACTTGAAACTATCCAAAAGTATTCCAAATTACAATTTTTAATATAATAATGTGTTTCCTATTAAAATTATTATAGGGTCAAAGAACAGACTCTTCAATAACACAGACACATTTGAACAAACATGTAAAAAATCTCTCTATTAGCTTGTAACAAGCTAATAATAAAAACTGAAATAGTAAGTTAGAGGTTTGTATGAATTCTGAATGTTTGTTTTATGTAATTATATATTATTATATATTATATTTTGGGTAGTCTCCTGGCAAGAATACTGGAGTGGGTTGCCAATTCCTTTTCCAGGGGATCTTCCCAACCCTGGGATCAAACCCAGGTCTCTTGAATTGCATGTGGATTCTCTACCATCTGAGCCACAAGGAAAACCCATATATTAATTTTGGGAAGTCAGTTTTTTAGAAGATGACCTCCCCGAAATATACCTTCACATTTACTCTCATTGGCTTATCTTGGGTGTGACATTGTTGTTTGAAGTTCATTAGTTACCCATTGATATATTTAAGCAGGATTGGTACAGCAGTATCCTTAAAACAGTTCTTCTGTGTATTCCTGCCATCTCTTCTTAATATCTTCTGCTTCTGTTAGGTCCCTACCATTTCTGTCCTTATCGAGCCCATCTTTGCAAGAAATGTTCCTTTGGTATCTCTGATTTTCTTGAAGAGATCTCTAGTCTTTCCCATTCAGTTGTTTTCCTCTATTTCTTTGCATTGATCGCTGAAGAAGGCTTTCTTATCTCTTCTTGCTATTCTTTGGAACTCTGCATTCAGATGTTTATATCTTTCCTTTTCTCCTTTGCTTTTTGCTTCTCTTCTTTTCACAGCTATTTGTAAGGCCTCCCCAGACAGCCCTTTTGCTTTTTTGCATTTCTTTTCCATGGGGATGGTCTTGATCCCTGTCTCCTGTACAATGTCACGAACGTCATTCCATAGTTCATCAGTTACTCTATCTATCAGATCTAGGCCCTTAAATCTATTTCTCACTTCCACTGTATAATCATAAGTGATTTGATTTAGGTCATACCTGAATGGTCTAGTTGTTTTCCCTACTTTCTTCAATTTAAGTCTGAATTTGGCCATAAGGAATGGTCTGAGCCACAGTCAGCTCCTGGTCTTGTTTTTGCTGACTGTATAGACATTCTCCATCTTTGGCTGCAAAGAATATAATCAATCTGATTTTGGTGTTGACCATCTGGTGATGTCCATGTATAGAGTCTTCTCTTGTGTTGTTGGAAGAGATGGCAAGAATACACAGTAGAACTGTACAAAAAAGATCTTCAGAACCCAGATGATCATGATGGTGTGATCACTGACCTAAAGCCAGACATCCTGGAATGTGAAGTCAAGTGGACCTTAGAAAGCATCACTACAAACAAAGCTAGTGGAGGTGATGGAGTTCCAGTTAAGCTATTCCAAATTCCGAAAGATGATGCTGTGAAAATGCTACACTCAATATGCCAGCAAATTTGGAAAACTCAGCAGTGGCCACAGGACTGGAAAAGGTCAGTTTTCAGTCCAATCCCAAAGAAAGGCAATGCCAAAGAGTGCTCAAACTACCTCACAATTGCACTCATCTCACATGCTAGTAAAGTAATGCTCAAAATTCTCCAAGCCAGGCTTCAACAGTATGTGAACTGTGAACTTCCTGATGTTCAAGCTGGTTTTAGAAAAGGCAGAGGAACCAGAGATCAAATTGCCAACATCTGTGGATCATGGAAAAAGCAAGAGAGTTCCAGAAAAACATCTATTTCTGCTTTATTGACTATGCCAAAGCCTTTGACTGTGTGGATCACAATAAACTGTGGAAAATTCTGAAAGAGATGGGAATACCAGTCCACCTGATCTGCCTCTTGAGAAATTTGTATGCAGGTCAGGAAGCAACAGTTAGAACTGGACATGGAACAACAGACTGGTTCCAAATAGGAAAAGGAGTATGTCAAGGCTATATATTGTCACCCTGCTTATTTAACTTATATGCAGAGTACATCATGAGAAACGCTGGACTGGAAGAAACACAAGCTGGAATCATGATTGCCGGAGAAATATCAATCACCTCAGATATGCAGATGACACCATCCTTATGGCAGAAAGTGAAGAGGAACTCAAAAGCCTCTTGATGAAAGTGAAAGTGGAGAGTGAAAACGTTGGCTTAAAGCTCAACATTCAGAAAATGAAGATCATGGCATCCGGTCCCATGACTTCATGGGAAATAGGTGGGGAAACAGTGGAAACAGTGTCAGACTTTATTTTTCGGCTCCAAAATCACTGCAGATGGTGACTGCAGCCATGAAATTAAAAGATGCTTACTCTTTGGAAGGAAAGTTATGACCAACATAGATAGCATATTAAAAAGCAGAGACATTACTTTGCCAACAAAGGTTCATCTAGTCAAGGCTATGGTTTTTCCAGTGGTCATGTATGGATGTGAGAGTTGGACTGTGAAGAAGGCTGGGCACTGAAGAATTGATGCTTTTGAACTGTGGTGTTGGAGAAGACTCTTGAGAGTCCCTTGGACTGCAAGGAGATCCAACCAGTCCATTCTAAAGGAGATCAGCCCTGGGATTTCTTTGGAAGGACTGATGCTAAAGCTGAAACTCCAGTACTTTGGCCACCTCATGCGAAGAGTTGACTCATTGGAAAAGACTCTGATGCTGGGAGGGATTGGGGGCAGAAAGAGAAGGGGATGACAGAGGATGAGATGGCTGGATGACATCACTGACTCGATGGACGTGAGTCTGAGTGAACTCTGGGAGTTAGTGATGGACAGGGAGGCCTGGCGTGCTGCAATTCATGGGGTCGCAAAGATTCGGACACAACTGAGTGACTGATCTTATCTGATCCTTAAAACTACCAAAAAATTTTTAGAAAACATTGTTTTCTCTGAATTTTAATTCGTTTCTGTAGATGGAGAATAAGTGGGAAATAAAAATGTTATTTTTTTGTTTATGTGCCTTAATAGTTAATTGTGTCTAATGTCTCAGATTTAAAGAACAAAGCAACTCTGAATATTAATGCTAAAGAGGAGGAACAAGGGTGGAGGATAAGGCTGGTACCATTTTCAGCAGAAGCTGAAAAATAATAACCCAGGTTGTGATCACATTAGGAAAGGGACTGATGTTTCTGCTATCACTTATCTTGTTAACCCCACAGACCAGAGTTAAGGGATCATGGCACAGAATCTGACATTTAGTTCTGCTCATTATTAATATCATGCTACTGCCCCATGCAGAGTACAATGGTGATAATTCACCTACTACTGTTTACACCTCTGAAAATTTCTCTCTATAAACAATATTTTCAAGCTTTTATGTCTTCTTTTCAGAGTTTTCTAACCATGACGAATTCAAATTCCTAGACTCTACAAGTGTATTCTTATATTGGCTTAAATTCTAGTAATTCTCCTGAGCGCCTCTATTTATTTTACCACCGTGTCAAGTGGCTAAAAATAACCTGTGAACATTAAAACTTTTTAAATGTTAATTAATTTCATTTATTATTTATATCTGTGCTGGGTCTTCATTGCTGTGCATGCTTTTTTCTAGTTGTGGCAAGCCCAGGCTACTCTCGTGGTGCACAGAGCTTCTCATTGCAGTGGCTTTTCTTATTGCAGAGCACAGGCAGGTGAGCTCTGGAAGGCAGGCTCAATAGTTGTCGTGCCTAAGCTTAGTTGCTCTGCGACAAGTGGGATCTTCCTGCACCAGTGATCAAACCTTTGTCTCCTGCATTAGCAAGCAAATTCTTTACCACTGGGCCAACAAAGAAGCCTCTAAAACTTCATTCTAGCTATTTTGCCAGACAATATCGGATTTACCATCTCGAGGCTTGTTTCCTAAGTTCTTCACAGACAACAATTTTTCTAAATATTCTTCTAAACATCTGAAAGACATGTATCATCAACTTTATAATGTCTAATCTATTTCTTGCTGCCCAGTAGTGTAAAGCCAAATATTTAATTTTTGTCAAACCAGAATTCCAATTACTTGCAGTAATTGCTGTATTAAGGTCCATAATGTTAGTTGCCAGAACAGATAAACTCTAAAATTTCAGCTGTAAAACCAAAGCACATGCTCAGTCACTGCATCATGTCCAACTCTTTGCAACCCCATGGACTGAGCATGCTAGTTTCCCTGTCCTTCACTGTCTCCCGGAGTTTGCTCCGTTTTCTTTCCATTAAGTCAGTGAGATGCTATCATGATGATATCATGCTGTCAATGATGCTAATCATCTCGTCTTCTATGGCCCTCTTCCTCTTTTGCCTTCAGTCTTTCCCAGCATCAGGGTCTTTTCCAATGAGTGGGCTCTTTGCATCAGATGACCAAAGTATTGGTGCTTAAACTTCAACATCAGTCCTTTAATGAATATTCAGGAATGATTTCCTTTTGGATTGACTTGTTTGATCTCCGTGCAGTCCAAGGGACTTTCAAAAGTCTTCTCCAGCACCACAATTTGAAAGCATCAATTCGTCAATGCTCAGCCTCTTTATAGTCCAGCTCTCACATCCATACACGATTACTGGAAAAAACATGGCTTTAACTATACTGACTTTTGTTGGTAAAGTGATGTCTCTGCTTTTTAATACACTGTCTAGGTTTGTCATAGCTTTCCTTTCAAAGAGTAAGCATCTTTTAATTTCATGGTTGCAGTCAGCATCTGCAGTGCACAGCTTTCCTTTCAAAGAGCAAGTGTCTTTTATTTCATTTCTGCAGTCACTGTCTACAGTGATTTTGGAATATAAAAAAAAGTAAAATAAAATCTCTGTTACTGCTTCTACTTTTTACCTTTTTATTTGCCATGAAGTGATGGGACTGGATGCCATGATCTTAGTTTTTTGAATGTTGAAATTTAAGCCAGCTTTTTTGGTCTCCCCTTTCACCCTCATCAAAAGACTCTTTTGTTCCTCATCACTTTCTGCCATTATTCAGCATAGGACGGTGTATCTGTGTTGTAGGTATGAAGGAAGTCTTCCACAAACATTGATTCAGGGCCCTAAGCTCTCAAACTTCAATGTGTAATTTCAAGATTGACCTAGAATAATACAATCAGGGAATGAGGAATAAGACAATGGAAAAGATATGTTCACTTTTGTTCAATTTATCCTGGAAGTTACAGATCATTTACATTCTTATTCCATGGCAACATTTTGTCATGCAGATGAACATAGAAGCAAAGAAGCTGGAGGAAATGATCCGGCTGTTGACCAAGAAGAAAGGAATCAGCTTTGTCAGTACCTAGCATTGTCTTTCCTTTCCAAGTTTACTAAAGTAGTTGAGTTGCTAGTAATTAGATGCCTTGCAGCATTGATCTGTTCCAGAATAGAAACAATATCAGCTCCAGATTAATTTCTCTGCTTCATGTGATATGTAGATATGATTCTAAGTGACAGGAGCAGGGAGTAATAATGGGAGGTCACACTCTCTGCCTCCAACACAGACACTCCAACACGGTCAAAGTCTTGTAGCCATGCTCTTCTTGAAGATACTTCAGTGACCCTGAATCTATAAATTATATCCATCACAAAGGAAAGTGTTGCCCCTAATGAGTTAGTTTCTTATCTTGTGTCTAAGAGAATAAATGAGGAGAAGGTTCAAAATAGTTTGGATTTTGTACACAGGCATTTTTCTCAACTGCCAAGTGTGTCTTGGTCATATTAACAATAAAGCTACAAAATATAACAGGCTTTCATCCAGAATTGATGTTACTTACTGTGAGAATGAATACAGAACACAGCAATATGACAAGAAAGTAATAGGAAAGTTAAAATCTCATAACTTGTAGTCAGTATCCCAATATGCAGCTCCTCCTTACTTGGGACACATATGGTAACGAGAAATGAAACTGGGTGAGCAAAGATTAATCAGTTCGGGGAAGTCATCAACTCCAGAGTATTGTCAGCTCTCATAACTTTTTGTCTACGAAGCCCCCTCCATAGTGCATGGCCAGCTTCTATTCCTGAATAGAATGGAATCTTGTTAATTCAGGATAGTTGTTACTAAATAAATAAATTTGACATTGAAGTATAGATGCTTGTTTCCATATGTAGTTCTCTATACTAAATTCTCATGAATCTTGGATCTGCTCAGTTCAGTTCAGTCGCTCAGTCGTGTCCAACTCTTTGCGACCCCATGATTCGCAGCACGCCAGGCCTCCCTGTCCATCACCAGTTCCTGGAGTTCACTCAGACTCACGTCCATCGAGTCAGTGATGCCATCCAGCCATCTCATCCTCTGTCGTCCCCTTCTCCTCCTGCCCTCAATCCCTCCCAGCATCAGAGTCTTTTCCAATGAGTCAACTCTTCACATGAGTTGGCCAAAGTATTGGAGTTTCTGCTATGGTCCTATAAATATCTTGAGTTAATGTTTCAAGAATTATTTTGTTTTCTTTCTTAAAGTTTTATTGGAGTACAGTTGATTTGCAGTGCTGTGTTAGCTTCAGGTGTACAGCAAAGTGAATCATTTACAAATATGCATATACATCCACTCTTTTTTAGATACTTTTCACATACAAATCATTACAGAGTATTGAGTAAATTTCCCTGTGTTATACAGTAGGTCCTTATTAATTACCTATTTTACATGTAGTGCATTGCTGAGTAGCTTCAGTTATGTCTGACTCTTTTGCAACACCATGGACTGTAGCCCACCAGGCTTCTCTGTCCATGGGATTCTCCAAGCAACAATACTGGAGTGGGTCGCCATGGCCTCCTCCAGGGTACATTCCTGACCCAGGGATGGAACCCGCATCTCTTATGTCTCCTTATTAGCAGGAGGGCTCTTTATCACTAGCACCACCTGGAAGCCCCTTACATATAGTAGTGTATATGTCAATCCCAATCTCCAAATTTACCCCACCTCATTCCCCCACTGGTAACCATGTTTGTTTTCTACATTTGTGACTTTATTCTGTTTTGTAAGTAAGTCCATTTGTATTTTTTCCTTTTTCTTTTTTTATATTCCACATATAAACTTAAGTTAAAAAAAAAGGAAAAAATAACTCCTCAGGTGTTGCAGAGACGAGAGGAAATGTCAGAAACCATCCATTAAGCTTTTCCTTTCATATTCATTTCCATCTCTATCATGCAATAGGCAAGTGCCTGAGCGCCCCCACAGATTATTATTATTTGGATAAAGAATGCCTTAAGTTCTCATTTTAAATCTAAAGTGGGTATAGTAGTTAATCTTTAAATATGACCTTATGACGTCTCATATCTTCATTAGTCAGGTTCCTGTATTGTCTTTCACATACTGAATCTAGGTTTGTTGCTAAAAACTTGGCCTCTGTGTGCCGGTGCCAAATCAAATCTTAGAGACAGTTTTGTGTCAAGTAGAAAAGAATAGCTTCGTTGCCTTGCCAGAAAAACGGGGACACAGTGAACTTGTGCCCTTCAAAAACTTCATGTTACAGTCCAATATGTTAAGTTTTATTGCAGTGGTTCAAGGACAAGGTTGCTAAAATGGATTAAGGTGTATATAGGGCCTGCACTCCTTTCATCTAGCCTCAGGAAATGTCTTGATAGGGCTTCCCAGGTGACTCAATGGTAAAGAACCCACTTGCCAATGCAGGAGACTCAGGTTTGATTCCTGAGTAAGTCTCCTGGAAGAAGATATAGCAACCCACTCTCGTATTCTTGTCTGGGAAATCCCATGGACAGAAGAGGCTGGTGGGCTACAGTCCATGGAACCCCAATGAGTTGGACACACAATCTCTTGATGAACTTCTCTGGTTCCTTTAAACTGACCTCAGATGGTTTCTCTGGAGTGAAGAATGCTAACATCTTCCCTTTATTGGGAGTTTTAGTTCTATAAAGAGCTCAAAAATATCTGTATCCTTTGAGACAGAACCAGGACCTCGAATTGTTGTTCCTGACTGCTCCTCCCTTGTCTCTGTGTCCCCTCCCATCCCTGATTAGCAACTGTTAGAATCTGCCCTTTGGAACTCAGGGAAGGTCATAGATACCTGGAAGAGACCATAGAGACATGGAAGTATTTCGCCTATAAATAAGGAACAGGGAACACAGAAAAACTTCTGTGCCCAGGAGCCCCCTAGGGTCCTACTGGTTTCAGACTGACCTTGTTGAAATGAGAAAAGCTTTATCAAATGTCCAAGCTCTTGTTTGATTCATCCAAAAGAATTTGGATGAGGAACACAAAGCATAAAGGAAAAATAAACACACAGACACACACACACTGAGGCTGAGGAGCAAAGAGAACAAAGAAGCAGTTTATTTTAGAGTAGAGGTGAAATTTACTTAGAGACGAGCACCAGACTCCTCATGAATGAGGGGCTCCATTCAGGATGGTTGATCCCACTTTTCATCTTATTTTTAGCCTTTTGAATGAGTGGTGTCTTTTTTATTAGATGTGGAATATTCCTTAACGGGAGGCTTGATGTGGGTCTGGATTGTACCGGGTTGCATCAGCTCCCAGTCCTATGTATCTGTCTCCTGAAGACACTAAACATGCACTCTAAGAGCTGTTTTCTCTTAAAATTCTCCTTACTAATTGAACCCCATACATGGAAGGTCATAAGCAATCTGTGCATATCTATCATGTGTTCCATGGTTTTCATGGTCAGAGTTTCTTGCTCAGATGCTACAGAGTTTCTATTTTAGATACCGTTCTTCCATGCATCATGGTTTCATTAAGTGCAAGACAAGGAGGTGGCTTTGCTTCTACCAAATGCCCAGTCCTTGGGTCTGGCTCTGTCTTTCCTGATTCATTGTGATTGTAGAATGTATCTGAAGGGATGTTGAATCCATTCCAAACTAGCTGTTGTGAAAGTTGTCAGCTTCTGCCTACTGAGATCACACTGGAGGTACCTGTTTGCTAGTATGAGAAATCTCTGTATTACTGAGATGGTGATAGGCAGACACTGCACATAAGGTCCTTCAGAGAGGGAGAGAGGTCTTTTATTTGCATGAAGAGAGAACAAGAGAGATTGAGGCACAAACATTGGACCCCCTGTACTAGCTTCCAGGTGAGTCATGCCCCAGAAGCCATCTGACTGCAACCAATAAAGAGACCCCCAGCAAAATAGCAGGCTTACCCTAGCCCAGTCAGTACGCAGAGCCTTGTAGTTGTTGTTGTTGAGTCACTCAGTCATGTCCGACTCTTTGCAACCCCATGGACTGCAGCACACAAGGCTTCCCTGTCCTTCACTATCTCCTGGAGCATGTTCAAACTCATGTCCATTGAGTCAGTGATGCCATCCAACCATCTCATCCTCTGCCACCCCCTTCTCCTCCTGCCTTCAATCTTTCACAGCATCAGGATCTTTTCTAATGAGTTGGCTTTTTGCATCAGATGGTCAAAGTATTGAAGTTTCAGCTTCAGCATTAGTCCTTCCAGTGAATATTCAGAACTGATTGCTTTTAGCATGGACTGGTTTGGTCTCCTTGTAGTCCAAGGGACTCTCAAGAGCCTTCTCCAACACCACAGTTCAAAAGCATCAATTCTTTGGCACTCAGCTTTCTTTGTAGTCCAACTCTCACATCCATACATGACTACTGGAAAAACCATAGCTTTGACTAGACAGACCTTTGTTGGCAAAGTAATGTCTCTGCTTTTTAATACTCTGTCTAGGTTTGTCATAACTTTTCTTCCAAGGGGCAAGAGTCTTTTAATTTTGTGGCTGCAGTCACCAATAAGAGATAAAAATATTTGCTGTTGCAATCCACAGCTTTGGTTGTGGTTTGTTATGCACCAGTAGATAACCAAAGCAACAGGATGTAAAAATAAAATATTACTATGTGAATTGAGAAGACATGCTATTTTGAGCTAAAGAAATAGCCAATGTTATTCTAGCTGCAGAGCTAGCTGGCCAGAAATTCAGAGATCTGAATGCCAATCATTAATCATATATATGAATATTAACTGTTATAAAATTTTACTCTTCTTAATATTGAAACAAATTAAAGTACTAGGGAATGTTGAAATAGGAGTTATTCAGTCTCTCAGAGTAGCATAGAAGCTATTTTGCTATAGTTATGCATCTTGAGCCTAGAATAGTAACTTCTAACTCAATATCTTCCAACTCAGGGTCCACCGCTTCTCCATTATGTCTTGCCAATGTTTAAACTCCCAACATCTCATAGCACATTGTTTTATTTAGTTGAAAAGAAGAGTTATACACTTTGACCCTTAATGAGTAATGATTTAATTAAAATCACCCACAATGTTTGAATATTTTCAAGGGAATAAGATTTGGGAATGAGGATTATATAGGGGTTTAGTTTCATAGTTCATATGAATACAGCAAGAACCCATCATTCTCACACTGTCATCTCTCATCACCATTGTCAGATACATGTTTATTTACATCACTAATGATTGATAGATCTGTGACAAAACCCAACTTGATCCTCATCTTATATCCTTGTTATCATTATATAAGAAACAGCCAGCTTAGGCTTGATCACTGCATCCTCTCGTCCTATTCTAGAATTCTTTGATTCTATGATTTATAAAATATTTGCTAGATCTTTGGAGTTCATCCAGCTAAGTATGTGACATTTGTTTTGAACTGAAGAAACCTTGATTCTTCAGATCCTAATCTTTCTTTGGTAAATATCAGAGCAGAAGCTAGTCTCTAATAATTATTAGGTGCAATTATCACCTTCCCAGCATAACAACTTGCTGTTCTGAGACAAACATCAAAGCGTAAGGACAAAGCGTCCATCTCTTCAACTTCATGCTTTATTACTTGATATAATCAGTTTTATATTACTGATCTCTGAAGATCTTCCATTTTGTTTAAAGTTTAGATTAAATTAACCTGCACTTGATTTCTTATTTTCTCTTCTTACAAATTGTGTCAGTAAAGGTTCTCTTGTCATTAAACCTGAGAACTAACACAGAATTGATGCTTCACCTAGACATCAACACTTGCACAGGATTTTATCCATGTATGCCACAGCAACTCCTATATTGCTGTCGCTTAACCATTCCCATGACAGTTGTATTGATGGGTAGAGATCAGAAAAAGAGACTTTACCTTTTGTGCACATGTCTAACAAATCTTCACAGCAAAGATGTAGATCTGAATTTTGAAACTTTATGATTTCCATTCTGAAAAGTTGTGATGGAAAATAGAATTGATCAGTTTGAAACATGTCTCTTCTATGTTATGTATACCATCTGTTTGAGAACTATTTAATAGCTGGATTTAAATTAATATTTATCTTTTCTGATCAAATTTTTCAGGGTAAATATGTGAATATAAACCTGTGCAGATTATTTAAATACTAATCTTATATACTAGAAATTTTGTGAAATGACAAAGCAATCTTTAGTGGTTTTAAAATTTTTATTTCATGTTCTTGTATGTTAAAATGGACCTGTCCCCTATTTAAAAACTCTATAGATTATCTATTCAATCACTGGTATTTCTTCATGAAGAGTAGATATATTTCCAAATAATGGCATATAATATTCTTTCATGTGTTGACAGTATTGTATCTACTGGCACACACACAGTTCTCTTTTTAAATTACTATTTTGTGTTTCTTTATGAAATGTGGTGGAATTAACCAAATAATTTAGGCATTTGCAATGACTTTTCTTTTTCAATTTTCCAGTGGTTTTTAAAAAAATAATTTCCACTTTTAAAGACATTTAACTTCCATTTTTATATCTTTTAAATATATATATATATATATATTTTAGTACAACAGTATTTCTCGTCCTTTCTTTGTGGAAGACCATAAATGTAAGCATATTTTCTTTTCAATAATGCTTTAGTCATTAGGATGTAAGGTTTTGTATTGTATTCCCTACTTACTGATGAGCTAGTGCTTATATACAAGACCATTTTTAAATTTTCTTACTGCACTAACCGTTGTTGCACTGAAATTAGAAATAAAATGTTTTGTCTCTACAGAGTAAGACAGTGACGATGAATATAGCTTGGAGTTGCTTAAACTAGGTGCTCCTCTGTTGCTGCCTCTGGCTAGCTCCAAGGCTTGCTCATATTACTATAAAATACGGAAAATGGTATTCTCTCATTTGCTGTAATGATTAAAAGACATGTATAAAGTATACCTCTGTGCCTGGCAAAGACTCAGTATTAAATAATGGGAGTTCTTATTATTATTTTGAAGTTACTATAAAGGTTACAAAGATGAAGTACATTGAAAGCAGTGTTTTTAAGAACATTCTTAGTTGTCTTAATTTATCCTACTTCAAAAACTGTTAATATTATCTCATGAATAGCATAATTTAAACATTATATTTTTTCATTGATTGATAGAAATGAGACTTTAATTGTGTTTATATCAAATACTGTATATCTCTTGGGTTTTGTGGTGCTTTTTTTAAACTTTCATTAAAGTATAGTTGATTTACAATGTTGTGTTAGTTCAAGTGTACAGAAAAGTGATTCAGTTATGCATATATATATACATATATTATCTATTCAGATTATTTTTACTTGTAGGTTATTATAAAATATTGAGTATAGTCTCAGTGCTATACAGCAGAGCCTTGTTGTTCACCTATTTTATATATAGTAGTGTGTTTATGTGGGGTTTTTTATTGACTTTTTTGAAGTTTATTATTAATATTTGTAATTTTATTTATTCATTTTAGCTGTGTTGGTCTTCACTGTGGTGTGCTGGTTTTTCCTTGCAATGCACAGGTCTCTTGTTGCAGAGCACAGTCTCTGGAGCTTGTGGGCTTCAGAAGTTGTGGCCAGTGGGCTCTAGAGCGCGGGCTTTGTAGTTGAGGTGCACAGTTTTGGTTGCCCTGTGGCATGTAGGATGTTAGTTCCCTGACCAGGGATCGAACCTGTGTCCCCTGCGTCAGAACACAGTTCCTTAACCACTGGGAAGTCCTTAATTGACCTGATTTTTTTGAAGCAGTTTTAGCTTTACAGGAAAATAGAGCTGAAGGTACAGAAATTTCCTGTATACCCCTGCATCTACTAGCTTCCCCATTATTAATGTCTTCCACCAGAGTGGTACATTATTTTTTTTTTTTTTAACCGTTGATGAACTTACACTGTCAGAGCGTAATCACCCACTCTTTGTGTACATTGTATGAACTTGGTAAAATGTATAACAACATATGTCCATCATTATGTTATTATACAGGAGTTCTTTCCATAGGATTATTTTCACTGCCCCCCAAACCCCACCAATCCTGTGCACTCTGCCTGTTCATCCTGCTCTTTTCCCTCTAACCACCGGCAACCACTGATCTTTTTACTGTCTCCATAGTTTTGCAGGATGCCTATCTTTCATGCAGTAGGTGACCTTTTCAGGTTGACTTCTTTCACATAGTAATATGCATTTACGATCTCCCTAGGGACTTCACTGGTGGTTCAGTGGTAGGGAGTCCACCTTGCCTTGCAGAAGGGCGTGAGTTTGGTCCCTGGTTGGGGAACTACCGTGGGGCAACTCAGCCCACACACCACAAATGCTGAGTCTGTGCACCACAGCTAGAGAGTCCATGCGCTGCATCCAAAGATCCTGTATCATGCAGTGAGTATCCCACCTGCCACAACTGGGACCCGATGCAGCCAAATGAATGAGTACTTTTTAAAAAGATCTCCCTATATCTTTTCATGAGTTGATAGTTTTACATTTTCATAGATGCATAAAATTTATTTTCCTGGAGATATCACAGTTTACATATCCATTAACCTACTGAAGGACATCTTTGTTGCTTCCAAGTTTGGACAGTTACAAGTGAAGCTACTATTAACACCCATGTATAGGTTTTGTGAGGCCCACTCACAGTGTGTAGGGTATATGCTTTACTCAGATTCTACAAATTTACATGTGAATTTTATCTAAAAAATACCTTAACAACACCTAGGCTGGCATTAGACTAAATGATTGAGTACTGTAGCCTAGACAAGTTGACACATTAACCATTACATATTACTCCCTTGTTTACCTGTCTTATGAAACCCCAGGTTCCTTCCATTCTTTGAGATTTTTAAATTGATGAGCATCTTCTTTTTGCAATAGTCAATAAAATCATCTCCTTAATTTGCCTGTGCATTTTATCTTTTAAACCTTATTATATGTTTTTTGAATTAGCATTTTTATGAATTGAATTTTCAGAAAAGAAACAAAGGGAAATGGCTTCTTTAACTACCTGAGAAATGTCTTTTAATTATAATCTCTTTTACCCTTATATTTTTCAAAAAATTGAAAGAAAACACATTCTAGTCTTGTAGCATGATAAATTATGTATTATTTGTAGCATATTTAAATCCTGAGCATGCTTAGATTTATTATTTTGATATCTGCATTTTATTCTTGTGTAAAAAAGTGATTTCTCTGTTTATTATCTATTCCCAATTTCTTGATTCATGTTCTATTCATTAACTTTCTATTATTTATAGTTTTTTTTATAAATCATACTATATTATAATTGTTTTTCTTTTCCCTTTCCATTGTTACCTTTGGTAAAACTGTAAGTCTAATATTTATTTCAATGATATTATCAACATTTATGCATTATTAATTATTACTATTTTTATGGTTAGTTGTATTAATCCTTTTATTCTGATACTGAACTTATTTCATTGAATGCATTTTTTGTATAGTTTCATTTAAGATGGATTTCTAATGTTCTATTAATTATGAATAAAACCTCTGTTCTCTCTCTCTGCTCCCCAAAAGACGTGTTGTGATGCTTGTTTCTCCATCTGTTGGAGAGGAACTAGTTGAGAGTAAATATTTTGCAAGTATGTTTTCTGAATTCTTTAAGCACTTTATTTGTATCCCAAGCCTACATATTAGTTCTAATTCCTCTCCTTACAGCATTAATTCATTTTAGAACTTAAGCTTATTATTTTATACTTTTCTGAATATCATATAGGTTTTCAGTGTTTTACATAAGAGGCTTACGTATATTTTCAGAAATCCTTGCAGCTGTCTTACTCGTCTCAGTGAAATTGTGAGAGTGTCCACTTAACTTTTAACAAAAGCAATGAAAAAGAGCTGAAAGTCTCTTGACCATTCACCAAACTGATTTATCTAAAAGCCACACAAATGAACACATTTCCTGGAGAAATCAAGTTTCTTATAAGAGATACCTGGCAATGATATATTATTCAATAAAGCTAAACACCTCCCAAGGCAACCTAACAGGAGCAATTCCTCAAAAGGAGTACATTACCAACTGGTGAGAGAGGCTTTCTCAAAGTAAAGAAATTCAACAAATTCAAGAATAGCAGTGGGACCATATCTACTGATACTTTTTTTTAATGTTAGGATTAAATTTTAAACCTTATTTTAAAAAATTACACATATGTAACTATGCATTTACCGCATATTATATTACACATTAGTTCCAGTTCTGGTGACTAATTTACGAATGTAAAAGTAGTCCTTGTATCTATTTTTTAACATTTGTGCCCACCTGAAATGTATTTGTTTAGATGACCATCCATTTTAGTGTCAAATAATAAAGATATAATTAATGATAGGTAGAGAATATCATGGACAGAGGCGCCTGCTGGGTGACAGTCCATGGGGTTGCAGACAGTGGGACATGGCTGAACCACTAACAAAACACACACACACACAGAGCACCTAATAAATGCTTACAAATATTATCCACTAGAAGAATGAAAATTGGTTTTTATTTTACCTTTTTTAGAAAACATAGTGTGCAGTACTTGAGTCTGGAAGTACTGAAAATGGAACAGTAGTCAAGTTGTATTTGCAGTCAAGAAAATACAGTAAATACAAAACAATGTTCCAAGTTTAATCGAGAACATGAGTGTGCTCATAGGTAATATAAGCAAAAAATGGAGACAGAAAGGAAGAAAAAAAATTGCTTGCAGAAATTAACAAAAATCTGGTGGTGTACAGTTCAGTTCAGTTGTTCAATCATGTCTGACTTTTTGCGACACCATGGACTGCAGCACACCAGGCCTGCCTGTCCATCACCAACTCCTGGAGTTTACTCAAACTCATGTCCATTGAGTTGGTCATGCCATCCAACCATCTCATCCTCTGATGTCCCCTTCTTCTCCCATCTTCAATCATTCTGAGCATCATGGTCTTTTCAAATGAGACATTTCTTTGCAGCAGGTGGCAAAGTATTGGAGTTTCAGCTTCAGCATCAGTCCTTCCAATGAATATTCAGGACTGATTTCCTTTAGGATGGACTGGTTGGATCTCCTTGCAGTCCAAGGGACTTTCAAGCATCTTTTCTAACACCACAGTTCAAAAGCATCAATTCTTTGGCACTCAGCTTTCTTTATAGTCCAACTCTCACATCCATATGTGACTACTGGAAAAACCATACTTTTGATACCTTTGGGTAGATGGAGCATTGTCAGAAAACTAATGTCTCTGCTTTTTAATAAACTTTCTAAGTCACTTATTTCAATTATATCCAGAGTACATCATGAAAAATTCTGGACTGGATGAAGCACAAACTGGAATCAAGATTGTTGGGAGAAATATCAATAACCTCAGATAAGCAGATGACACCACCCTTGTGGGAGAAAACCAAGAAGAACTAAAGAAGCTCTTGATGAAAATGAAAGAGGAGAGAGAAGAAGTTGGCTTAAAACTCAACATTCAGAAAGCTAAGATCATGGATCTGGTCCCATCTCTTCATGGCAAATAGATTACAAAAAAGTGGAAACAGTGACAGACTTTATTTTCTTGGGCTCAAAAACCACTGCAGATGATGACTGCAGCCATGAAATTGAAAGATGTTTGCTCCTTGGAAGAAAAGTTATGACCAACCTAGACAGCTTAATAAAAAGCAAAGACATTACTTCGCCAACAAATGTCTGTCTAGTCAAGGCTATGGTTTTTCCAGTAGTCATGTATGGATGTGAGAGTTGAACTGTAAAGAAAGGTGAGTGCCAAAGACTTTATGCTTTTAAACTGTCAGAGAAGACACTTGTGAGTCCCTTGGACAGCAAGAAGATCCAACAAGTCCATCCTAAAGAAAATTCCAAAGAAAATCCGTTCCTTGGAAGAACGGATGCTGAAGCTGAAATTCTAATACTTTGGCCACCTGATGCAAAGAACTGACTCACTTGAAAAGATCCTGATGCTAGGGAAGTTTGAAGGCAGGAGGAGAAGAGGATGACAAAGGATGAGATGTTTGGATGGCATCACTGACTCAATGGACAAGAGTTTGATTAAACTCCAGGAGTTGGTGTAGACAGGGAGGCCTGGTGTGCTGCAGTCCATGGGGTCACAAAAAGTTGGACACGACTGAGTAGAACTTAACTAGATTGGTCATAACTTTCCTTCCAAGGAGCAAGCGTCTTTTAATTTCATTGCTGCAGTCACCATCTGCACTGATTTTGGAGCCCCCCCAAAATAAGGTCTGTCACTGTTTCCACAGTTTCCCCATCTATTTGCCATGAAGTGATGGGACCAGATGCCATGATCTTCGTTTTCTGAATGTTGGTTTCAAGGGTTTCAAGCCAACCTTTTCACTCTCCTTTTTCACTTTCAGCAAGAGGCTCTTTAGCTCTTTTTCGCTTTCTGCCATAAGGACGGTGTCATCTGCATATCTGAGGTTATTGATTTTTTTTCTCCTTGCAATCTTGATTCTAGCTTGTGGTTCATCCAACCTGGCATTTTGGGTGATGTACTCTGCATATAAGTCAAATAAGCAAGGTGACAAAATACAGCCTTGACGTACTCCTTTCACGATTTGGAACCAGTCTTATTCCATGTCCAGTTCTAACTGTTGCTTCTTGATCTGCATACAGATTTCTCAGAAGACAGGTCAGGTGGTCTGGTATTCCCATCTCTTGAAGAATTCTCCACAGAATTCTTTTTTTGACAGTGATCCACACAGTCAAAGGCTTTGGCATAGTCAATAAAGCAAAAAAAATATCCAAAATATTTTTGGAACTCTCTTGTTTTTTTGATGATCCAGCGGATGTTGGCAAGTTGATCTCTGGTTCCTCTACCTTTTCTAAATCCAGCTTGAACGTCTGGAAGTTCACAGTTCATGTACTGTTGAAGCCTGGCTTGGAGAATTTTGAGCATTACTTTGCTAGAGTGTGAGATGAGTGCAATTGTGTGGTAGTTTGAGCATTCTTTGGCATTGCCTTTCTTTGGGATTGGACTGGAAACTGACCTTTTCCAGTCCTGTGGCCACTGCTGAGTTTTCCAAATTTGCTGGCATATTGAGTGCAGCACTTTCACAGCATCGTGTTTCAGAATTTGAAATAAATTAACTGGATTGCTATCACCTCTATTGGCTTTGTTCATAGTGATGCTTCCTAAGGCACACTGGACTTCACATTCCAGGATGTCTGGCTCTAAGTGAGTGATCAAACCATCGTGATTATCTGCGTCATGAAGATCTTTTTTGTATAGTTCTCCTATGTGTTCTTGCCACCTCTTCTTAGTATCTTCTTGCTTCTGTTAGGTCCCTACCATTTCTGTCCTTTATTGTACCCATCTTTGCATGTAAAATTCCCTTGGTATCTCTGATTTTCTGGAAGAGATCTCTATCTTTCCCATTCTATTGTTTTTCTCTATTTATTTGCATTTATCACTGAGGAAGGCATTCTTATCTCTCCTTGCTCTTCTCTGAAACTCTATATTCAAATGAGTATATCTTTCCTTTTCTTCTTTGCCTTTCCCTTCTCTTCTTTTCAAAGCCATTTGTAAGTCCTCCCCAGACAACCATTTTGCCTTTTTGCGTTTCTTTTTCTTGGGAATGGTCTTGATCCCTGTCTCTCGTACAGTACCACAAACTTCTGTCCATAGTTAATCTGGCACTCTGTCTATCAGATCTAGTCCCTTAAATCTATTTCTCACTTCCACTGTATAATCAATCATAAGGGATTTGATTTAGGTCATACCTGAATGGTCGAGTGGTTTTCCCTATTTTCTTCAATTTAAGTCTGAATTTGGCAATAAGGAGTTCTTGATCTGAGCCACAGTCAGGTCCTGGTCTTGTTTTTGCTTACTATATAGAGCTTCTCCATCTTTGGCTGCAAAGAATATAATCAGTCTGGTTTTGGTACTGACCATCTGGTGATGTCCTTGTGTAGAGTCTTCTCTTGTGTTGTTGGTTGTGTTAACTGATTGCTGTTTTTTGGAATTGCCTTATAGATGTTCTAAACTATGAAATGACTTCTAAATACTCTAATTGATGAAATATTTTTAAGTATTTATGAAATACTCTATGTTTTCCCAAGAATCTATAATTTTATATAATAGGAATGTGAATATTTATTTCTAATCTTTAATTTGAAATTAATAGGATTTACTTGTTTTTTCCATGCTTGCTTTTTATATAAAAATGATATAACAAGGACTCTTCTCCAGTTATTTCCTTGTGTATTATAGAACTGAGAAAATGAAGCTGTAAAGAATCAGCTTCTTCAGGGATTGTTGAGGAAGCATGTGCTGTGACTATGCAATCTAAGCTATCATGCCAAGAGTGCCCCCTTTCTACTAGTCAAATACAGACCTTGTCTATAAAAGCAGAGGAATGAGGTCACAAATAATCAGTATGATGGGGAGAAAAGGGACTGAATTTCCCTAGTCTCTCCATTTTTCATAAGTTAGCTTAGGGGAATGGCTTACATTCTCCCAAACCAACTGAACTGGAGCCATTCCAAGGAAATTTTGTGGAGTAACTGTGGGAGGGGTTGCTTCAGGAGGGACAAGGCTGACCTGCTGAGCCAATGAATATGCTGCTAACTGCTAAGCAGATGTGAGCAGGCAGGACCCAGGATGGGCAAAGTAGGGGTCTTGGTGTTTCTTTCATTTATTTATTTTTAATTTTTATTTTATATTAGACTATAGTTGATTTATAGTATTGTGCTAATTTCAAGAGTAGAGCAAAGTGATTCAGTTATACATACATATACATTTTTAAAATCATTTTCCCATTTGTGTTATTACAGAATACTGAGCAGAGTTCCCTGTGCTGTACAGTAGGTCCTTCTTGGTTATCTACTTTATATATAGCAGAATGTATTGTCAGTCCCAAACTTCCAGTTTATCAGTTTATACCTCCCACTCACTTTTACCCTTTGGTAACCATAAATTTATTTTTTACCTCTGTTAATATGTTTCTGTTTTGTAAATAAGCTCATTTGCATCATCTTTTTTTTTTTTTAAAGATTCTGTACATAAGTGACATCATATGATGTTTGTCTTTTTCTGTCTGACTTCACTAAGTATGATAATCTCCAGGTACATTCATGTTGCTACAAATGATATTGTTTTGTTCTTTTTGTGACTAATATTCCATTGTATATATGGACTTTATGTTCTTTATCCATTCCTCTGATGGACATTTACCTTGCTTCCATGCCCTGGCTATCATAAATTGTGCTACAATGAACATTACAACACATGTATCTTTTTGAATTAAGTTTTTCTCTGGGTATATGCTCAGAAGTGCAATTGCTGAATCATATGGTAGTTCTATTTTTAGTTTTAGAAGAAACCTCCTACTATTCTCCATAGTGATTGTACCAATTTATACTCCCACCAGCAGTGTAGGAGGGTTCCCTTTTTTCCACAGCTTCTCCAGCATTTATTGTTTGTAGAACTTTTGATGGTCATTCTAACTGGTATAAGATGAAATCTCAATATAGTTTTGTTTTGTTCTCTAATAATTAGTAATGTTGAGCATCTTTTCATGTGCCTGTTGGCCATCTATGTGTATTTTTTGGAGAAATGTTTATTTAGGTCTTCAGCCTATTTTTTGATTGGGTTGTTTATATCCCTGTCTTATTTCCAATTAACCTGTTCTTTCTTCCTACATATGTATGAGCCTCATTAAAGCCCTGGAGTAAATTCACTTGTTTAGTAATACTGAAGTAGACTGGACCATCTCAAATTATATAGAACAGATACAAATTAGTAAAGCTACTAGACTTTCTTTTCTCTGCTCATTTATTTGGTTCATACATACATACATACATACATATATATATTACATACATACATACATATATATATATAGTCTTCAAAAATGTATTATCTGGAACAAATATACTTAGGTCAATCCTCAGTATTATTTGAATAGCAATATCATGTTAGAATTTCACTATTAAGTGGATTTGTCATCCAATTGTTTTGGAATGCTTACTATTATAGGACTGTAACTGTTTGACAAGGTATGTTATTTCCTAAAGTGCGTATTTTTGAAACAATAGCTTCTTAGCTTTCTGACCCTTTTGACATAAAAGGAACAAAATGGTATCTCTTTACATCCTATTTTTCATTCGTGATTTTTTTCCTGTATGCAGTCAGCAGTTTTTCTCATCTTTTAAGGCATTAAATGCATGAAAATATTTTTCCTCTAGTGATGAGTTGAAATAAATTAATTTTGCACTGTAATATGTGAGTCTTGATCTTTTCCTTTTGAGAGTTCTTTCCTCTTTCTCTCAGTTGCAAGAACCTGTATTTTGATATCTGCATTCATTATTTAATATCCAACAACAGGATTAGTTTTCTAGGAATTTTGTCTCATATGCTTTGGCTGCAGTGAGTAAGCTTAGCTCATGACTATTTGGTCATCTCACAATTAATATAAAAGAGATGACATGATTCTTGCAGTGTGTACTTTTATTTTTGTGGTGTTTTTCAGTGACATCTTGAATCATTCAGTTCAGTTCAATTCAGTTCAGTTGCTCAGTCGTGTCCAACTCTTTGTGACCCGGTGAATCGCAGCAAGCCAGGCCTCCCTGTCCCTCACCAACTCCCGGAGTTCACCCAGACTCACGTCCATCAAGTCAGTGATGCCATCCAGGCATCTTATCCTATGTCGTCCCCTTCTCCTCCTGCCCTCAATCCTTCCCAGCATCAGAGTCTTTTCCAATGAGTCAGCTCTTTGCATGAGGTGGCCAATGTACTGGAGTTTCAGCTTCAGCATCATTCTCTTCAAAGAACACCCAGGGCTGATCTCCTCCAGAATGGACTGGTTTGATCTCCTTGCAGTCCAAGGGACTCTCAAGAGTCTTCTCCAACACCACAGTTCAAAAGCATCAATTCTTCAGCACTCAGCCTTCTTCACAGTCCAGCTCTCACATCCATACATGACCACAGGAAAAACCATAGCCTTGACTAGATGAACCTTTGTTGGCAAAGTAATGTCTCTGCTTTTGAATATGCTATCTAGGTTGGTCATAACTTTTCTTCCAAGGAGTAAGCGTCTTTTAATTAAACCTTTCTAAATTTTTTTTAATATTGAATATTCTTTGAAAACCTAACAGATGATAAGTATTAGCTTCTGTAAGCTGGAATCCCTTACATGGAATAAGTGGGTATCAGGACTGTATGTTGTGTATTACTGCCAAAGTTGGTGAAGTGGTATGTGGTTTAGTTAATAGATATGATCAATCAGATTTCTAAATTTAAAAATGAACTAGAGTTAAAAAATGTTGTGCTGTAAAAGATCATATATAGAATATTTCCTCCAGCCACCCATTTTACAAATGAGTAAAAGTAAGCCCAAAACTCTGAAGCTTTTGCTTATAATGTTGCAGTCAGTGTGTTAGAAAGCCTTGGGCTAAACTTCACTCACCTATATGTTGGCCTATTGGATTTTTTAATGTTTTTGTTGTCCCTAGTATATAGTGATATAAGCTAAAAGGAGAAACAAAAATAACTATAACCTAGAGTGTCTGATAAGTTGTGTTTGTATTTCAATAATAACATTCAGGTTATCATCTAAATACAAAGACTTCTTTCCTCTAGTTTTACAGAATAACAAAAACAGTGCATGGAAACTTCCTCAAATTTTTCTTCAATTTGCAAATGTATCTGCACTTCTATTCATTATTTTATGTTTCCTTTTGTTTATGGTAGATGTCCTTGAATCTGTTTATTCAAAGCAGCTTCCTTGACTTGTGTTCTGTATCTAAACCACTGGATAAGACCACCCTCTGGACCTCACTCTTCCTCCTGTATAGTATGCCCTCTCTGGGAGATGCCTTTGTGATCATCTAAACATACTCAACTCTCTCTACAGTGACAGACTTTATTTTGGGGGGCTCCAAAATCACTGAAGATGGTGACTGCAGCCATGAAATTAAAAGACGCTTACTTCTTGGAAGAAAAGTTACGACCAACATAGACAGCATATTAAAAAGTGGAGACATTACTTTGCCAACAAAGGTCCATCTAGTCAAAGCTATGGTTTTTCCAATAGTCATGTATGGATGTGAGAGTTGGACTATAAAGAAAGCTGAGTGCCAAATAATTGATGCTTTTGAACTGTGGTGTTGGAGAAGACTCTTAAGAGCCCTTTGGACTTCAAGATCAAACCAATCAATCCTCAAGGAAATCAGTCTTGAAAAATCATTGGAAGGACTGATGCTGAAGCTGAAACTCCAGTTCTTTGGCCACGTGATGTGAAGAGCTGACTCATTTGAAAAGACCCTGATGCTGGGAAAGATTGAGGGCAGGAGGAGAAGGGATGACAGAGGATAAGATGGTTGGATGGCACCACCGACTTGATGGATATGAGTTTGAGTAAACTCCGGGAGTTGGTGATGGACAGGGGGGCCTGGCGGATGGTCACAAAAAGTCTGACACAACACTGAATTGAACTGACCTAACTCTACCTTAAGTGAATTCTTCTTTAAACACCCTGCTGTTCACAATGTCAATTAAAAAAGATGTACAACTTGAGGTTTGTGAGTTAAGTTTTATTTGGGGCAAAATGAGGACTGCAGACCGGGAGGCAGCATCTCAGCTCTGAGAGACTGCTCCAAAGTGGCAGTGGGGGAAGGTGAATATATAAAGTTTTGGTGAAGGGGGAGTTCAATACCATGAAGCACTCAATTTACAAAAGGTTTTTTGTTATGAGGATCTGACTTCACCATGAAGGGATTTAGTGCTTCTCTAGATAGAGGAGATGCAAGGATTGAGATCATAACATCTATTCCTAGAAACATCCAACTATCTAAAGACCTGTCCCACCAGATTCCCTGGAGCACAGAGTGCCTCACTCCACCCTGAAGTCCCTCAGGGGTTGTTGAAGGTCAACAGCTGTGGCAGCATGGGGTTCAGTCTCCATAGAGGCAGATGGCAAATGCCTTTGTTGTTCAGTCATTGGCAATGCTCTTGGTAAGTGTCAATTTGTAGTTGACAACAACTACTGTACTAACTCCTTTTCTTCACAACCATCATTTAAAAAACTGTTTAAATTTGCTGTAAATACTCACTTACCTCCACTGAAACGGATAGAGTCTGATTTATTGTACTTAACTCACATTGCTGTAAGACATCAGTGTCCTGTTGATTGGTACATTGAATTAACTTCTCTCTGTACTACTCCTACCTGATCTGTCTAGCAATTTTAACTCTTTACCACTTCTTCAGAATTAGTTATCTGGCATAACTAATTATGTAATTCTGGCTATCAGTCCATGTTTTTTATTTCTCCTTTCCCAGTTCCCTTTTCTGGGCTTCATTTCCTAAACACCTGTTTTAAATATTGATCTTCACAGTTCTTTTCAAGCTTTATTTCCATCTTACATTTCCTGGATAGAATCACTCAGCAATTATCCATACCCTGATGACCTCTAATCAAGCTGTAAACATCAACTATAATATTTGTACTGATGTTCAAACCCACAAATCTAGCAACTTTCACCAGGTGCAATTGTATGTTTTACAATCTTTATGAATCACAATTACAAAAGTGAGTGGAATTTCCCTTTTCAGAAGTTCTTCTGTGATTACCATCTTTATGTTACTTTCATTCATATAGGTTTTTCTATCATAAATCATATCAATAAATTACAAAGGCCCACTTATTCATTGCCCACATATGTATCTTAAAACAGAAAACCATTTATGTCCCTGGACTACCAACAGCTTTCTAAACAATCCCACTATCTCTAGTTTTACTTCCCTCTAACACACACTTGACACTGAGATCAGAATGACCTTTGTAATTGCAAATATAACCATGTCACTCTCTTCTATATAACCTTTGAAATGATCCCCTAATGTGCTAAGGTAAAAGCCCCAGATTCTAATGATATCCTATAAGATGTTCTCTACTCAATTTATCTTTTCTGTTTACCTCTAAGTACCATCTCATTTACAAAATGGAATCATACTAAATGTTCTTTACATCTCTAACTGCATCACACTTTCTTTAAAGTCTGTCCCATTACGTATAGATTGCTACTGTCTGAAATAGTAGTGTCCTTTACTTTTATAGCCTGTACTTTCTATATGCTACTTTAATACTCTGTGGTCTTTCTACCCTAGCATGTAGTGATTTGTCTGTTAACTCTAAAATATACCATTAGCTTCATGACATTATAACGATAATTTTCTTGTTGTTTATTTCTTACCCAGTAAATATATATATATATATTAATATGAGAGAGAATATTTAATCTTTGCAGCACAGGTCAGGTAATTTAAATTTATATTGATTTTTCTAATTTAGATTGTCCAGTTGCTATGCAATATTTTTGGGAAATAAATCTGTGTTGTATCGGATACTCTGGGTACCGCCTTGTTCTCTCCTGGGAAGGAAAACAGACTGCCTGATTTTTGCTTTTGTTTTTAGATCATGTGTGCTAAAGTCTCTGAGCTCCAGTAGAATGAAAATTTGCCTCTTTCCTGTGGATAATTTGAATTCTCAATATCTAAATATCTGAAATTAAGATATATAAATATTGACATGTCATATCAAAATTTCCAAATTTCTCATTGAAAACTTTTTCTTTTTTATAGTAGATTAAGGAAAATGCAAATAAGCATCTGGAAAAATGTAAATAAAGATGTGTGTGTGTGTGTGTGTGTATTTAGATGTCATCATATGCCTGCAATTTCCAACCTAAATAAACAGTAAAACATTTGAGAAACACTCCTGAGCTAGTCTGCAATCCCTGGCCCCTAAAGTATAATATCAGAGGTCAATTTGTAGCAAATAACAAATCTGAGGTCACTCTGTAGCAAATTGACAAAGACAAGACAAAGACAAAAAGACAAGACATTGTCTTTGTCCTCATCTCTGAGTAAACTGGCCAAACACAAAATTCTGGACTGCTTAGAGATGAAAGATTCCCACCTCAAACAAAAGATTAGAGACCAGATGGAATATGAAAGAGTGAAAACTTGACTAATGTCATTTCCTTGCTATTTGTTTCATTCAGTAAAATATTTTTGAAAATCAAAATTTATTTTGACCCAGAAAGGAAAAAGAGACCCAGTTTTATCATAGACTGAAGTGATAGTATGGATCTTCTCTTTGAACAGAAGGTCTTTGAGATGCATCATTTTTATACTCTGATAATTTTTCACAGTTGTTTTTTCTATTTTTTAAGATTGAAGGTGGAGAGCTTTTTTCCCCTCACACAAGAAACATGCTCTCTCTCCCTGACACAGTTGTAACCGAGGAAAGCCCAGAATATGGCAAACGTGATAGTTTAATAATAGGCAAGTTTATTTCTTTGTTAATACAAAATTTCAGGTGCAGTGCTGTGTCACTGTGTTGCCAAAATAAAGAGACGGTTTATCATGTGGTATTTCTAGTACAGAGGAAGCATTTAGTTGGAGAACAAGTTGCAGAACTGCAACTTAGGAAAAAAAAAATGTCAAGAAATACCATAGCAATAATTAAGAGTGGCGTTTGCCTGTCATTTGGTTGGAAAGATATAAAGTTGGAAAGATATAAAGATACCATCAGTTTTCAGTTTCAAATTGTGGCAAGAAGAAGTTGATATTTATAAAAGTACAAAAAAAAAATGGTTCCATAATCACTTTGAATTCACAGCCAGAGAAATATGCTTAAAGAGAGTAAGTAATATATTCATTATCTTACAGCTTGTGAATGGCCAATCAGAATTCTAGTTTGGGAAGACGTGCTTTCAGCCTCCATTAATCATCTCCTGCCTAACTACTTAATCATTTTAAACTACTAAAAATGTTATCAGATCTTTTTTTGGTAATTAGTTTTATCTCAAGTTCTGAGCTGGCTTTACTCTTGTCTCATTAAATGTCTTCATTGTTAATAGAGCAGTGGCATTGTTGTATTTGCTAGCAGAGTAGATTCCTATCTAAATTACAGTTATCAGACAAAAGAAGTATATCTCATTTATTTTGACAAAACAGTCTAACATGGTGTCTGGCATAAAAAGAGTTCTCAAAAAATGCCTTGTGGGAAGAGTGGACTTGAAGACTTTTTCTCTCACTCCTTTACTTGGTGACCTGTGATTAAAAAAAGAAAAAGTTTTAGTAGAAATACATACTTTAATTTTGTTACACTCTTTTCCACTAGACTTTTTTTTTTTGTATAATGCCAGATGAAGGAAAAAATAAAGACAGTCATTTAAGCATGATAATTTTTGATAGTGTCTAAGGGGGACCTTACTAAAAAGGACAAAGCAGAGAGAAACATTAAGGGGAGCAATGGACCCATGTTGAGATAGAATGATAGAACTTTTTTAAATTGTAGAAATTAGAAATAAACAATT
Organism: Bos mutus; assembly: GCF_027580195.1. Classification (NCBI taxonomy): domain Eukaryota; kingdom Metazoa; phylum Chordata; class Mammalia; order Artiodactyla; family Bovidae; genus Bos; species Bos mutus. The sequence continues at coordinate 98,026,965 of NC_091624.1, read as the reverse complement.
TAGTATTTTGAGTTTTGCAAGGCTTCTTATTGCACAGAAACAAATGGATTGATAACCAGGAACAATATAGGCTAATAAAGTCACTACAGGGTATTTTCAGTAAATGAGTTGCTGAGGAATGATTTCATCACTTCTAAAAACTATATTAACTCTTTCTGTGTGTGAGTGTGTTTAAAGGATTTTTTTTTCATTTTAATAAATGGTAAAATCTAGAGGGAAAAGAAGGAATGCTATTAGAAAACATGGTGTTACACCTGTATTTTCAGGCTTGTGCATTCCGATGGTTGCTGACTTTATACACTCCTTTAAGAGGAACATGGATGATAGAAACCACCTTTCCTTCCAAAGATAACAGTTACAACCATGAATGCTGAACTTCCTTGGACTTCAGTGGTTAAGATGCTGTGCTTTCATTGCAGCAGGTGCAAGTTCTATCACTGGTTGGGGAACCAAGATCCTGCATGTCACAGATCTTGCTTACTGTGAGGTCTGGCCAGAAAAATGAAAAGAAAACAGGTTTTTTAAAAAGTGAATGCTCAGTTCTTTTCTATTTCCACATATCTGTTAAAAACCTTGCCTCCTTCTCATATCTAACAATTGCTCAGTATGCAATCTCTGCTTCTTATTTGACTTTAGACATGTAAGAGTTACGTCCTCTTTGTGAGGATGAGTAGTTTCAAAGGGGAATGGACAAATGAGAGGAAGATCACATCATGAAGCAGTTTCATCGCTTGCTCCCTTTGAGTCCACAATGCGTTTCTAAGACTCATATTCAGTTGACATGTCACATCCTCTTTCTTCTGTTGTCTCTCCTCATAAATAGAATTTCTGCAAATTAGAATCCTAATATACCAAGGGACCACATTGGTTTTCCAGGTAGACCGTGAAATATTCTTTTTTAGTAGTGTATAAAATTAAGGGTACTATATTTAATGACTTACCTCACAGGATGTCAGTTGACTAAGCAGAAATGTTTTTTTAGTCTCAGCCACAGTAACCAAACTGAAGTATAAGAATGTGCTTTGAAACTGAACAAATAGCTCATCAACTCAATTATATGCAATCTTCTAAAAATAAAATATTATTTTTGCCACACTATTAATCTTTGCATTTCTGGAGAAACAACAGTATTAGTGTGGTCTCATTAAATATCTGGAGCTATTTGTCATATTATCTTTTGGGAAATTTGAAGATTTACTCTATCCATGGCATTTTGGTAACATTACAAATATGTTCTCTTTTATACGTCTCCAGTCATATTTCACTTTTATTGATCAACTGGAATATGATTTTAGGTTAATACAAACATAAAAATAATAATAGTTGAATACAAATTTTAAATATTAAAAATGTATCACACTTCTTATTTTTCCCTTAATAATATAAATTAAATCACTATAATGAGAATATTGAGTGGTCAGTATTAATTCTGTTATATAGTTTACCCCACTTGGAGAAGGAAATGGCAAACCACTCCAGTATCCAGGCTTGGAAAATCCAGTGGACAGAGGAGCCTGGTGGGCTGCTGTCCATGAGGTTGCAAAGAGTGGGGCACAACTGAACACTAACACACAGCCCCACTTAGCATTCTTTTCTCTTTACAGTTATTTTAAAGATTTTATTTTCTTGAATGTGTATAGTTTGGCAACAGACTTAACATCTGGGATAAAGTCTACTTGAGTATTTTTGTAGGTAAGAAAAGCCTAAAGTGTTTGTTACTAAATTATGTTTTAGTATGATTGTGATTCCCAGTATAGCATTCATAGTTGTTCATTGTTTGAAAGAGAGCAGTATATGTTGTTAATAAATCAATTAATTTAAGAAGATTATTTACAAATTCCCTTATGTTCTTGCTGTAGAGAATCAAAAATACATCAGGGACTGGAGATGCCTTTTGTATCTATGCAGAGCTTGCATTTTCCATCTAATGTGCACTTGTGAGAATTTTCAACAGGTACAAATACTGGGGTTTAGCAATTAGTGCAGTTGGTTCAATTATTCAATTAACTATGCTTCTGAAGCTTTCTAATGCACTGTTCTGGAGATTTGAGACCTTCGGTCTGAAAAAGTAACCACCTATTTTAACTAGAATTCAGCAGAGGAAACAGAAAAGAATGCATACTAAGACAGATTTTAAAAAAAAGTTATAGAGAGAATGGAATATAGTTTCAGTTGTAAAGGACACAAAACTTAAGAGCTATAGAAAATGAAACACAAATATGTGTAGTCCTAATTTGACCTGCTGCCACAGAAAAGACACTGAGCATGTTAAAAGTATTCCCCATTTATAAAAATGACTTTAGCGAAGCATTCTTACCTTACAAAGATAAAATATCTGTTAACATAGTAAGTAAAAAGAAAGACAAGGCAAAAAATCATTTGGAATGAAAGACTCATGAAAATTGACATATATACTGTGTATCAAATAAGCCAACAGTTGAAAGACTTATATTCCAAACTTAATACTAGAGCCTTAATTGGAAATGTTGGTGAATGAACATATAAATCATTAAATATGATAGAAAGCTTTAATTTCAGTTTTAATTGCAAAAGCAATTGAAAATCCTAAGTAGTATGCAGAAATTCAAGGTGATATAGTGAAGTCCAATAGTAGCATCTTGTTTTACAGTAACTAAACACAAACAAATTAATAAAAGCCAGCAAATCTTAAACAACAGAAAGCAAGAAAAAGGCATAATCTTATACAACAGTTTCCTAAAATTAGCAGAGAAGGAAAGCAGTTCACTATGAAAACAATAAAAATACAAAGAGTAGATTTCTCTAACAATTATCATAGAATTGATTCTTTAAGTTAATGCTATTTAGAACAATAATAAGTACAAGGGAAACTTGCAGACTATCCCCAGCAATAAAGAAACCTAAGCAACATGAACCATTGGAAGAACAAAAAGAAAATTGGAGACTGTCTTAAAAGGAAGTAGAAATTTAGGGACATTCAAACTCCCCTTTCCCAGGCTCCTCTCCTCCAAGGTAAACAAAGTCAAAGACCCACTTATTAATTTCATGTTCTTGTTTGGAGTTTGAGTGAAGAATGAATGCTGATGTACAAAAGACATTTAAAATTCAGGGAAAAGTAGCCAAAGATGACTTGTTCTCAAGCTTTAAAGTCTAATGGGCTTCCCTAAAATTAGAATAAAAAATACTTTTATTAGATGGAATACATCCTATATGGCCCATTTAATAATATCAGAGCTTAAAGAATACATAGTAGGGCTACCAACCAAAACTGATCATTGCTTTAGCTGATCTTTCCTTCCCCTCAGACTACATTACAATAAACAAAGTATGCACTCTTTAACATTTAACTATAATTCTATGGAGACGCTAACACAGTTCTCACAATAGTGGGACAGTCAACCAAAATGAGGTAATTTTTGACAAAATTACCTTCTTTAGCAAAACGGAGGGAAAAAGGAAAAAGGGAATACAACAACACTGAAAGATAAATTCTTCTTGAAAAGGAAATGAGGCAAGAAAAGAGAGGAAGTCATCAGTACAAATAGTGAGAACCAAATGTTGAATTAAATCATCACAGAAAATAGAAAATTTATATTTGGCTGTCCCTGTGCTATAGTTGAAAATAACAAGAACATGAATTAATTCAGTTTGTATATATGATCAGTGTATCAATCAGTGTTTCCTACCAATCATACACACAGACATAAGCAGTGGCAAAAAATAGTAATCATGTATATATCAGTTTTCTTCAGATCCCTAAGAGTGGTTTTGCTGATATAAATTGGCATTGGCTAGGTAATTCAGGGTTCAATACTGGTTGGCTCCCGATGTCTCCTCTACTCTCTCTGGACTAGCAGGCTAGCCAAAGTGTGCTTATTTCATAGCAAAGGCAGAAACAAAAGAGAACAAACACAAATGTGCAAGCAAATCTCCAACCCATTCATGACATCATGCTTACTAATATACTATTTGAAGAATCAAGTCACATGACCAAATATATCACGTGGTTCAGAGTACACTGTATGTCTATGAAACATACTGCAAGTCATAAAAGGCAAAGGGCTTGGAAAGGAGTAAAGAAACAGGGATAATGGTTTAATCTATGTATAATATCAAAGATAAAATATTCAGTCTAGATTATGAGAGTTTAAGTACTTGGCATAAGAAAAAGAAGATCATTATACAACTAAGAAGTCCTTCTGGAATAACAAGAAATCAAATGGAGGACTTTAAATTGTACATACAAGAGTAACTTAGTTCAGTTCAGTTGCTCAGTTGTGTCTGACTCTTTGTGACTCCATGAACCACAGCACGCCAGCCCTCCCTTTCCATCACCAACTCCCGGAGTTCACTCAAACTCATGCCCATCAAGTTGGTGATGCCATCCAGCCATCTCATCCTCTGTCATCCCCTTCTCCTCCTGCCCCCAATCCTTCCCAGCATCAGAGTCTTTTCCAGTGAGTCAACTCTTCACATGAGGTGGCCAAAGTATTTGAGTTTCAGCTTCAGCATTATTCCTTCCAATGAACACCCAGGACTGATCTTCTTTAGGATGGACTGGTTGGATCTCCTTGCAGTCCAAGGGACTCTCAAGAGTCTTCTCCAACACCACAGTTCAAAAGCATCAATTCTTCGGCGCTCAGCTTTCTTCACAGTCCAACTCTCACATCCATACATGACCACTGGAAAAACCATAGCCTTGAATAGACGGACCTTGGTTGGCAAAGTAATGTCTCTGCTCTTGAATATGCTACATAGGTTGGTCATAACTTTCCTTCCAAGAAGTAAGCATCTTCTAATTTCATGGCTGCAGTCACCATCTGCAGTGATTTTGGAGCCCCAAAACATAAAATCTGACACTGCTTCCACTGTTTCCCCATCTATTTCCCATGAAGTGATGGGACCAGATGCCATGATCTTCATTTTCTGAACGTTGAGCTTTAAGCCAACCTTTTCGCTCTCCTCTTTCACTTTCATCAAGAGGCTCTTTAGCTCTTCTTCACTTTCTGCCATAAGGGTGGTGTCATCTGCATATCTGAGGTTATTGATATTTCTCCCGGCAATCTTGATTCTAGCTTGTGCTTCTTCCAGCCCAGAGTTTCTCATGATGTACTCTGCATATAAGTTAAATAAGCAGTGTGACAATATACAGCCTTGATGTACTCCTTTTCCTATTTGGAACAAGTCTGTTGTTCCATGTCCAGTTCTAACTGTTGCTTCCTGACCTGCATACAAATTTCTCAAGAGGCAGTTCAGTGGTCTGGTATTCCCATCTCTTTCAGAATTTTCCACAGCATCCAAGGTAAGAGAAACCCAGGTAAGATGGTAGGTGTTGCAAGAGGGCATCAGAGGGCAGACACACTGAAATCATAATCACAGAAAAGTAGTCAATCTGAACACATGGACCACAGCCTTGTCTAACTCAATGAAACTAAGCCATGCCCTGTGGGGCCACCCAAGACAGATAGGTCATGGTGGAGAGGTCTGACAGAATGTGGTCCACTGGAGAAGGGAATGGCAAATCACTTCAATATTCTTGCCTTGAGAACCTCTGAACAGTATGAAAAGGCAAAATTATAGGATACTGAAAGAGTAACTTAAGATGCAGTGAAATCTAAGTAAAAGGACAATAAAATCGCTAGACTGTATGGAAGACAAAGGTTATCCATTATAGCAATAAGTACAAATAATAAATGCTGGAGAGGGTGTGGAGAAAAGGGAACCCTCTTACACTGTTGGTGGGAATGCAAACTAGTACAGCCACTATGGAGAACACTGTGGAGGTTCCTTAAAAAACTGGAAATAGAACTGCCTTATGATCCAGCAATCCCACTGCTGGGCATACACACTGAGGAAACCAGAAGGGAAAGAGACACGTGTACCCCAATGTTCATCGCAGCACTGTTTATAATAGCCAGGACATGGAAGCAACCTAGATGCCCATCAGCAGATGAATGGATAAGAAAGCAGTGGTACATATACACAATGGAGTATTACTCAGCCATTAAAAAGAATACATTTGAATCAGTTCTAATGAGGTGGATGAAACTGGAGCCTATTATACAGAGTGAAGTAAGCCAGAAGGAAAAACATAAATACAGTATACTAACGCATATATATGGAATTTAGAAAGATGGTAACAATAACCCAGTGTACAAGACAGCAAAAGAGACACTGATGTATAGAACAGTCTTATGGACTCTGTGGGAGAGGGAGAGGGTGGGAAGATTTGGGAGAATGGCATTGAAACATGTAAAATATCATGTAAGAAATGAGTTGCCAGTCCAGGTTCGATGCACGATACTGGATGCTTGGGGCTAGTGCACTGGGACGACCCAGAGGGATGGTATGGGGAGGGAGGAGGGAGGAGGGTTCAGGATGGGGAACACATGTATACCTGTGGCGGATTCATTTCGATATTTGGCAAAACTAATACAATTATGTAAAGTTTAAAAATAAAGTAAAATTAGAAAAAAAAAAAAAAAAACTGCCCAGCAGAGAACTGAAAACACAAAGAAACCTAAGTCAATAAATTTCTAGAATAGAGAAGCCAACATGACAGGGAAAACTAGTCACAAAGAAATAGTAATAGACCAGGTCATTGGAGCTCTGTGATATATAATATTTTCATCTGTTAACTGAAAGGTTGGACTGTATTAGTTCTTTAAAATCTCTGAATTATATTATCAAGTCATTATATATGTGCACACTCATGTATTTTTTTATAGCTAAAATACAAAAATACTTATGATAAAAACACACAACCTCAAGTTTTGCCAGATGTTTGTTTTGTTTTGTTGCTGTCATTTTAAAACTATAATTTTTCAGAACAGGAAATGATAGAATGAGGACTTTGCAGAAACAACCAAGCAAGATCAGTACATTAAACAGAAACTTAAGAAAGAAAAGGAAGCTTAATAAAATTTCAATAAAGTCTAATTCTTCTTGAAGCATTGAGACTCTTGTTAAGTGAAATAGTATTAATTAAGTGAATTGTGTCTTTCAGTAACTGATACTAAATTAATATATTAAGGTTGTTTAAGGTAATAATTTGCTGCATGTTTTAGCTCAGAGGAGAAAATAATTTATATTATCCTACTATATTCAATAAAATTAGGAAAACATTAAGTACTTAATGAAATAGCTACTACCTTTGTCAAGTTTGAAGATCATTAACTTTTGGGTGAAGCAACAATTTTAATGACATAGAATTAGCTCATCTATCATACCCTTCACATTTCGACATGTTCATTACACACAAATATCATTATCTGTAAAATAGCAGTTTTTTTGAAGGCTTATTCGCTATGTTCCAGTAAAAATGCTATTTTTAAGTTTTAAAAAGCTTTGATATATATATATATAAATTCTTATTTCTAGTTGGCCTTCCCACCCAAGTGTTGTTTTCCAATTATCTTCACAATAAATATATTTTTCTTTACATTTAGTAATTTAAAGAGATTAATTGATGCATGTTTATCAATTAATTCCTTCATTCATATTGTTGAAAACAAATATAGAATGATGTCAGAAACCTTGTTTATAAAAGAATATGAATTAACAAATGTTAGTTTAATTATTCTACCTCATTTTTAATTACAAGATTATAGAGGCAAGCATGAATAGATTAATTTTCTGACTGATAAATACATTTTACACTTTAGTTTTTACTGTTTGTGACCTTAAGCTATATGAAATAGCCATCTTTATAATTCAAAAGTGCTGAATATCAACATTTTCTTATGGTTCAGTTTGATGCCTTTTACTATGCCAATTATAATATTGTAAAACATAAACAGTATATACAATGTGAATAAAAATGCATAATAGAAAATAATATTAGCAATGGTATATCATACTGTGAAATGGAGGATTTTTAAAATTACCTTGTGTAATACCCATGCTTCTAAAATGAATGTCAATACTTTTATAATCAGAATATCATCACTTTTTATTTATAAAACATACCTTTGAATATGAAATAAATAATACAAATGTCATGTATGGATTCTCTTTTCAGCCACTGTGACTCAACTCATAATTATTCTAGAATTTAATATAAGTTTGGATATGTATAGTTTAGAATTTTGTGTGGCTGGGAAGTCCCACATTGTGTTTTCAAGCTTTGCTTAGCAGTCTGTGAGCTGTTCATCTTCACTATTGTGGCAGAGACTACTTTTCATCAAGAAACCGTATCTCTTCTCCTTCCTGAGCCTGGACATAGGCTATAGTTTCCACACTTGAAAAAAACCATAATAGATACTAAAAAATGTAAATTATCAGGCTAAATAGATGTAGCACATACTTTTAAAGTCGAATCATCTACAAAAAGAAAGAATGAGGGAAAAACTATTTAAATGAAATATAAACTTGTAGGATAAAGCTGAATATGAAAGGAATCCTATTAGTGTAAATGAAATAAAAATTCAAAGACTCAGATTTTCAGACATCTTTAAAACTTACCTATAAATTCATTACTAGATGCACATGTTAAATATAAGAACACAAAAAAGCCAAAGGAAATGAGTAGTTGTGTTAAAATCAGACACCTAGACATTTCCTAGTGAAAATTACCTATGCATACTCACTTAGTAAGCTTCCCTAGTGGCTCAGCAGTAAAGAATTTGCCTGCAATGCAAGAGCCACAGGAGACACAGGTTCTATCCCTGGGTCAGGAAGATCCCCTGGAGGAGGGCATGGTAACCCATGCCAGGATTCTTGCCTGGAGAAGAATCTCCTGGACAGAGGAGTGTGACAGGCTAAGTCCATGGGGTCCAAAGAGTTGGACACAACTGAAGCAACTTAGCGCAGCACGTTCACTAATAATGTTCATATAGCACTATGCACTATGGCCAAGAATTGGAAACCCAGAAACAATCGTATGAATAGCGTTGTATTTAAATGATAGAATGTTATAAATTATTAATAACGAACAAACTATTTCCAAATCAGCAATCAAGATGAATCCCACAAATGTACAGCTGGACCAAGGGAGCTAGACACCATAGGCTACATCCTGTATGATTCCATTTATATGGGATTATATTCATCTTTGAAAACTGGCGGAAGGCAAGAGAGTAATTACCTTCCACAGAGGTGTAATGAAAGAAAAAAGTTATGGGGATTTTACGGTGCTGGTAAAATCTATGTCATTACCTTATTGCTGGTTCCATAAGTATGTTTACTTTGTGAAAATTATTTGAGTTTTATACTTATGAATTGTGCTCTCATCTATGTGTAAAGGATACACAACATTCTTTACTATTATTATTGTTATATTAATAAAGATCCATTTTAGAGAAGTTTATTAATAATTGATAACACATGTTTATACTTATGTTGCATGAATATTATAAAAGCAGTGTTCAGAGTATGCACACACCTTTTCCATGTAGGTTAAATTTATTTTAATTGTTATCAAATTCTTTCCATTTCTTCTCTTCTCACCTTTATAATGAACTAATTGTAAAACATTTATAATAAAGTACTTTTGTTGCTTCAATCTACTCTATTTATCTGGCCTCTAATGGGTTAATGTGGGGAAAGCATGAGTAGGATTTTCTCAAATACTGTGTCCATTCACACAGGTGCACACACACACACAAGGTTAGTCTGGGCTACTTATATTAGTTACATTTAACAGAACTGCTGTCAGATAATTAAGTCTTCAACAAAGTAAGATTATAAAAATTATTCCCAGATTACAATTAATATACATATATAACTTTCTTCTTAGGCCTTTTTTGAATTCTCATTTTGAGACTTTTCACAGTGTTGCCATGATAATTGGAAAGTTCATGTTGTATATTTTAAATCTATAGGTGACAATCACTGCCACATCTAATTTATATTTCTTTTTAGAACTTAGAGGCATATTGATTCGTATACAAATACTACAGGATGGCCAAATGAGAATGAGTTACTAAAATAATTAAAGGGTCCCATTTTCTTCAATAATGAAAGATAAGAATCAGAGTCCTCAAATGAACCTCAAATTGAGCTGTCACAGGGCATAGAGAATAAGAAAATAATCCTGGAATGATTTTGGCTGTCAATTTTATCCTGGAAATCAATGTGGAAATGTTCATTGTTGCCATATATCCCTGTTTATTCTAAAAGAGAAGGTAACCTATTAAAATCAAAGCCACTTTAAGAGATAAGAGCTACTTATATGCCATATATTATCTGTTATAAAGAAGAATATTTCAAGCTTATAAAGTACAATTTATTGACCCCTCCTTTAAAAAAAAAAATGGAGGCATCATGTTGTCAAAGGTCAAAAAATGACACAGTGCTCAAGTTGTCATTGATCTCAGATTTACCAAATTTAAGTCTGTCAAACTCCAGGCTCATATCCTTTCTAAGATGCTAAATATCTAAGAAGATGATGTATTTTCTCCCTCACATCAAAAGACCAGTGAAGTTCTGACCTAATGTGATTCTTTGGTGAAAACAAAAAGAAATACAAAGATGTTTGTCGCAAGTACGTATTAGTTTCCTCGGATTGCCATAACAAATTCTCACAACTTAGTTTTTAAAAATACAGAAATGTATTCTCCCACAGTTCTGAGGGCCAGAAGTTCAAAACAAAGGTGTCAGCACGGCCATGCTTCTGCTAAATTCTCTTGGAAAGATACCACTTTCCTCCTTCCTGGCTTGTGGTAGTTGGCAATCTTTGCCTTGTAACTGCATCTCTCCAGTTTCTGTCTGCCTTCAAATAGCTATCATCCTTCTGCATGTGTGTCTCTGTATCTCCTATAAGGACACCTGTCCTTGCATTTGGAGCCCACTGTAATCCAGTATGACATCTTAACTTGATTGCATGAGTGAAGAGCCCTTTTCTAAATATGATCTGATCTTTTTCACAGGCCTTAGAAGTTATGACTTCAGCATATCTCTTGGCGAGACACAATTAACCCACTATAGTAAGTCATCTTTGATCTTTGGTATTTCTAAGCAAAAAAGATACAGCCAATAGACATATTTTGTGGAGGTCCCTTAATATTAGCCTCACATTGAATTGTGGAATCTATGACCCAGAAAAGATGATTTCCAGGACACTCCTAGCTTTGGAATGGATTTCCAAACCTCCTATTAATGTTATTAGTGTCACAACCTCAGTATTTTTGTAGAGCCAAGCTGATATGTTTATGTGAATAAAATGGTACAATAGATGACTAAATGTTAATACCAAAATATAAATTTATTTACTGGAAGGAAAAAAAAATGGACTGAGTCACTAGCAAGTACTGTATTACCTAGTACGATGGGTCAATTACATTAAAAAATACTTTTTAACTAAAGTTGAACATCAGAGTTTGGCCATCAGAACAATATTTTGGCCACCTGATGTGACGAACTGACTCACTGGAAAAGACCCTGATGCTGGGAAAGATTGAGGGCAGGAGGAGAAGGGAACGACAGAGGATGAGATGGTTGGATGGCATCACCACTCAATGGACATGAGTTTGAGTAAGCTCCGGGAGTTGGTGATGGACAGGGAGGCCTGACATGCTGCAGTCCATGGGGTCACAGAGTCGGACATGACTGAGTGACTGAACTGAACGTCAGAGTTACATGTTCTATAGTTCTAATTGTTTTAAAGGATTGTATTGTGAACCCTAAGAACCCTGAGAATCCATTTGGTACTTTATCCTTTGATATCTTTAGTTATTTAGACAAGTATCCTTTATTTGAATTATTGTTAGTTAATTATTGTTTTCTTTCCCATCCCATACATTATCACTAAAAAGATCTATAATGGATACAATTGATCTATGTAGTCTGCAAACATTTCTTTAAAACAAAATACTTGTAAACAATAACTTTTTCTTTAGATTTGTGTTTCCTCTATTTTTAGGAATCCTGAATTCTATGTTTCCATATACCTTTTCCTGTTACAACTTCCATTAATCATACTTTTTTTTCAAAATTGTGATTAACAATTTGATATATCCAGAAGGACTCATGCTTATACATTTCAAAATTATCCATAATGCATGTAGTTTCCAAGTATTACATTATTCATTCATATTGGTGCTTATACATAATTAAAACTGAATTTAAAAATGTTTAGAATCAGTGCTTAATATATTTTTCTATTATTTTGTTATATATATATAAAATTAAACCTTACATGAAACTTTAAACTGTTTAGTATTAGTGCTTAATATTTTTCTCTTTTGGAACTTTCAAAAACAGGTGTGTGTGTGTTTGTGCAAGCGTGTTTACTTCCCACTTTAGCAGTTTAAAATCCTTACCATTAATCTCACTTTGGTGTACTCTTTCCCTGTAGCTGAATGTTACTTGTAATTATGTGTTACATTGACTCTCCTAATCAATTTTATTCCTAGAAGTTGAAAAAGTATTATAAATTAGTGTTTTTCCATTTCATATCCCTTTTCACATTATGGATGTCAATAAATTATTTTTCTCTAAATTTATAGTTTTCTTAGTAGTCACATGCTCATGTTTATGCACTAAAAATAGTATTAATAATTTAAATATATAGTATATGTTATTCTATGTAACTGCTATGTGAGATATTCCAAGAATGAAATTGGCACATATCCATTTTGAGTGCCCTGTCAGTTTATACATGGTAAGAGGCATTGATGGTGAGCAGACAAATATTTAGGAAAGGCCATTTTCCTAGCGTGGCTGTTCCATAGCAATAGGAAAGGGGAAGGCAAGGATTAAATACAAATAAGCAATTAAGCTTGCATTAGGAAATCCAAACTAATTGGATAGAAAGAGACTGCAGTTAGCCTTAGGACATATTAGGTGAAAACACGTATAAACAAATTATAGTCACAATGCAAAGAATCAACACAGCAAAGGGGGTTTAGAATAAGACACAAAGAGTGAGAATGATAGAATTAAGTGTGCTGTACAGAGCAGTCCCTACCACTCAAAAAAAAAAAAAAAAATTATGCTTATGATCATAATATTCAAGGGACCTGCTTCTGTATTACTCTTACACTCCTCCTGTTGCTGCTGCTGCTGAGTAGCTTCAGTCTTGTCGGACAATCTTAAACAAATTGTGCTTGGAGGAGAGACTGACCACGCGGTTTAGTAGGTGATGAGAAACACTACTGTGCAGAGCGGTAGAGCTGTTTTAAGGGCTTACGGAAGCCTCACCGTCACTTACGTGGAACCTGAGGACTCTTCCAGGCCTTTTCCACTTGGTTCATATATTTTAGATTTTGTCATTTAAGCAGTATTGATCATTGTTTACTAAGATTATTTTAATCTATACCAAGGTACCCTTCTCCTGCAAACCATGTGTCCTTCAAATTTAAAATGAGGTTAGCATTCTTTTGCTACTGAGTTTCTCAGGCTTCAAGCTCATGAAGCATGCTTCAATGTAAAAATCCCCATTTTTCAGACTTTATCTCCATTCTCACATTCATTTTATTTTTCCTATTTATTATTTCCAAGTAACTGCCCCACTGTGAGAAATTTAGGTCGGCCTTCTGCTCCTCTGATGTCCTTACTTGCTAGGACTTTGACCCTCTCATCACTACAGCAATTTACTCTGATGGCTCACCAAGGCTTCCTCCTTAGGAATTAGATCCCATTTGAAGTAATAAGACAAAATAATTCACGAAGGGATGTAGGCTAAGCCTTTGACTCTACAACCAGAGTGCTTGAGTTTAGCTCTTTGTATTCTGTTTATTTTAAAATTTTAATCTGGAAAACGGGAATGTTATTATTACGTACCTTGAAAGATTAAGGAGTGACAATGTTAATACGTCTAAAGTTCCTGGTATGATGTGTGCTTCATTGTGCATGTGTACTAAGTTGCTTCAGTTGTATCCAACTCTTTGTGACCCCCCTGAACTGTAGCCTGCCTGGCTCCTCTGACCATGGGATTCTTTAGGCAAGAATACTGGATAGGGTTGCCATGCCCTCCACCAGCGCTTCATTGTAAATACCCAATAATTCACTAGTTTTTCTTTCTACTTCATTCTCAAATTTTTCCTTCCACAGTCTCAGTCCATCATAACATTTTTCTGTGTGCTTTAGATTTTAATGTTTTTGTGAGTCACAATTGTTCTCCTATTATCTGCAAGCTCTCATTATAAACATTCTACACATTTGCCCTTAATCTGTAACAAATATGCTCATGTTTTCCCAACTTAATCTGTTCTTTGTGGATCTTGAATCCTCTTCTGTTGGTCATCATAAGCACCTTTCTTTCTTTCCCAGAGGCTATCTGGGTTCTGCCTCATCCCATTTCTAAAACTGCCAGTGTCTTCTCCTTTCGCTGTATATATTATTTTCTCACCCCGAAGTCTTTTGCTGGGCTTTCACTTCCAATTGAGGGCACCAGCATACCTTTAATAAGGGTTTGTCCTCCTGGGCTACTGGAACTCTCTTTGCCTTCAAGCACAAAAGGCAGGAATTGTTGAAGAATTTGCATATCTGGGTAGCTCTTGACCAAAGGCTGATGGATATAATTACTCCAGCTCCATTACCCCTTGGTTATTATGTAAATGTCAGCCTCGTCCATTTATTTGACTTATGGAAATTTTGTATATTCTTACTAACTTTTTGGTTGATCTTTCAATCAATTTTGAGAGTTTAAAAATCTCCTGTAATTGTGGATATGCTTACATATACTTCCTGTTTTGAGTTTTCATTTATTTTTGAAGCTCTCTTATTGAATATATGCATTTTTAGCATTGTTATATCTTGTTGGTGACTTGCAAACTCTTTCATTAAAGAATTTATCAATTTCTCTTTGATCATTCTGATAGTAATATAGCCATTGCAGCTGTCTTATGTGTAGTTTGCATGGTATATAATTTTCATATTTTGCTTTTTGCCCTTATTTTTATAATTTAATTGATTATTATAAGCAAATTGCTATTAAAGAGTTTACTACTTTAATGAATAAAATAAAAATAGTTTACTGTTTTAATGAATATCACATTTTTAAAATAATTTTTAAGCATATTTTGTAGCAGACATTTAAAATTGAAAATTTCAGACACGGAGAATGAAATCAATATGTTGATGTGTTTCTGGAGTTTTTTCTCTTCCTTTTAGAGTACGTGACTTTATTCTGGAGGACAATTTAGTCATTGCATCATTTACAAGATTTTTTTTTTTAATAGGTGGATTTATAGTAGTCTTAACTGTAGAGCTAGTTTATCCCTACTACCACGGCGTGACTTTCCTTGGGTCTCTGCTTTATGCTCCAAATATGCAACAAGGTCTCTGTACTGTGGTGGTTTGTACTCAACATTTGTGGCTTGCATGAGCTTAATAAATTGTTTAGATTTACAGGCATCCAGAAACTTCTTTCTTTTTTTTTTTGCATGGCTTAGTGGAATTAAATCCTACATGTGTGCTGCCTAAGAGTCCTCCAAAAATTCAAGGGATCCTATGCATATTTCTGAAGTATTATTTATGTAACTTTTTCTTTTAGTACTTTATTCCTAAATTCCACCTACTTTGACCTCAGCATCTGTCTCCTCAATTCAACAAGACTGCAGTGCTTTGGTTTCTCCTGCCTGTGACATATCTGAAAAGGCAGATATTGTCTGTCTAGGCAGAAAGCTAGGGCAATTATATTCCCATTTTTATTATTTCTTCTCTCAAGGATTATAGTACTATGATGTCTGCTGTGAAATATCTGAAAAACAGTTATTTTACATAAAATTTTGTCAAAATTTTAGTTGTAAAAGGGCAAGTTAAGTATGAGATACTCTGTCCTGTGTGAAGTTTTCTACAATCATTTTTTTTTTTTTTTAACTGGAAGTCCATTAGCCTTAGGATGAATTTCTGAATTAGCATGAAATAAAGTATACATAGATCATTGCATTTTTCTGGGGGATAGTCTGCAGTTTTCATCATTCTCAGGGGTCCCAGTGTGGAGGAGTATGCCTATATGTTTTGTGATCTCTAATCTATTCTATTATGGTGAATATACAAAATGTGCAAAAGTGAGTTAATTGACTGAGATTGCCAACAAAGGTCCATCTAGTCAAGGCTATGGTTGTTCCAGTAGTCATGTATGGATGTGAGAGTTGGACTGTGAAGAAAGCTGAGCACCGAAGAATTGATGCTTTTGAACTGTGGTGTTGGAGAAGACTCTTGACAGTCCCATGGGCTGCAAGGAGATCCAACCAGTCCATCCTAATGGAAATCAGTCCTGAATATTCACTGGAAGGACTGATGTGGAAGCTGAAACTCCAATAGTTTGACTGCCTGAAGTGAAGAACTGACTCATTTGAAAAGACCCTGATGCTGGGAAAGATTGAAGGCAGGAGGAGAAGGGGATGACAGAGGATGAGATGGTTGGATGGCATCACCGATTGTATGGACATGAGTTTGAGTAAACTCCAGGAGCTGGTGTTGGACAGGAAGGCCTGGAGTGCCACAGTCCATGGCGTCACAAAGAGTCGGACACAACTGAGCAACTGAACTGAACTTAACCATTCAAATGATGGTGAATACATGCTCCAGTGGCACTTAAAAAATTAATTTTAAAACTTTATATCATTAGAATGTAAATTAATAGAGTGTAGTGCTGCATATACGAAATAATAGATTAACTTTTTCATAGTTCTAGAAAGATAAAAAATGTTCAGTAAATACTTGATAAATGTATATTGAACTTACACTATATGGAAGATACTGGGAGAGGTAGTAGGGAAAAATACAGATGAAGATAATTGGTGCCACATCCTCTCCAATGATCACTATACTTGATTGACTGATGTTGTTTACTCTGTTTTAATCATATGTGGATATATGCATAAATATCATTTTGACATATTGTTCTACATGTTCTACTTTAATTTCTATATATTGCCCCTCTATATGTTCTAGAAATATTTATCTTAAATATAATTGTTAGTGTTATAATGAAAATAATATTGGTTGAGTCATAATAGGGACACTTGTCTCATTCAGTTCAGTTCAGTGGCTCAGTCGTGTCCAACTCTTTGCAACCCCATGAATTGCAGCACGCCAGGCCTCCCTGTCCATCACCAACTCCCGGAGTTCACCCAGACTCACGTCCATCGAGTCAGTGATGCCATCCAGCCATCTCATCTTCTGTCATCCCCTTCTCCTCCTGCCCCCAATCCCTCCCAGCATCAGAGTCTTTTCCAATGAGTCAACTCTTCACATGAGGTGGCCAAAGTACTGGAGTTTCAGCTTTAGCATCATTCCTTCCAAAGAAATCCCAGGGCTGATCTCCTTCAGAATGGACTGGTTGGATCTCATTAGACAAGGTTAAAATTATGACTTAAAATTTTACTATTTATATATTTACTGATAAATGAATAAAGAATGGAGAATTTTAGTATTAGGAAATTAAAACCAAATTTTATAAGTATTTAGTAATAAAAATGCTTGTTTTTAAGTTCTTAGGTTTATAAAGTAGATATGTGTGTCAACTTTATTACAAATAACAGAAATATTTACAGACTAAATATAGTTTATGCTTGTGTGATTTAAATATTTATTAGTTTGAGCATTGATAAACCTATGAATATTATCCACTGTGACACTGTTACTTTTCAACATCACAAATCTTTAAGCCATGTTCATTAGGAATGTAATTTAACAATATTTGCAAGCCAGTAGTCAAAGTGAAATCCTACCACTCAAACCTATCAGTTACTGAGAATTTGATATGTTGTTTGTCCACATTCCTTGTAGGTTACTCAAGAGCAAAATGTAAAGGAGTCTATATATTTTATTTCTTATTTTATACAAATATGAAGATAATTTTTTTTCCTTGGAAATGCAAGGAAACAAACCTACTTACTGCAAAATTTTGCTATGTTCAGAATGAAGAAATTTAAAAGAAAGTTTCAGGCTCCCCAATTTTTAAATGTAAAAGGCTATATTTTCAATTTCCAGGCTTCTTAAATAAAATGTTAGTATACTTCAGCTCCTATCTACCTGGTCCACCCTATTTGCATGCTGTCTGTATGAATACCTACTTTCTCAATATTTTAATTGAGACATTCAATTAAATGCCTCTCTGGCAAGAGGCATTAGCCTTTGTAGGTATGTATGTCACTTCTAGTATCTTACTACTTTTAGGGGCCCAGCACCATAGAAATCCCATTTATTTTAAGATATATAACATTATCGATAAAAGTTGCCCATGAAGGATATTGAAACCACAGATTTCCCAACTGCTTTACAATAAGGGCTGACTTCACTCATTCACAAGATATTCTCTGTTAGCTCTGCTGAAACAGCAGGATTTGAAACTGGCTGTGAAATTAGATTTTTCTAACATGAGCAATGAGAGCTGTCATAATTCTGATCTCTAAAGGGGAAAAAAAAAAACAACTCTGTTATCATGCTATATTTCTCTCTCCTATGAATATTTTCTCTGATGATAATATGCTAATGGTGGTGAACATATTGAAGTTGACTTTTGGGTGTTTAGGGATTTTTAGTAAGATTTGAGTTCTAAATGTTTCTCCCCTGACAACATCTTATGATATATACTCCTAATAAAAAATAAGCAGATGATTCTTAGATAAAAATACTGAAAAATAACCTGTGTTATCAAAACAGTTTACATTTTCCCCCAAGAATTTTTCATCTGTTATTGGTAGAATTGACTATTTGGGGACTTTATAGACTATTTGCATTTTCTGATTAGCCAAAGCAGTACACAAGCACTCTCTATACTGTGTGTCTTTTCTTATGTTAGTGTTCAGTATGGATACAAACTCATCACTTACACATGTAAATTAGAGTCCAGCTCTTGAATTTAGGCAAAAATTGAGGTTTAAATTTGACTCTGTGTCTCCTACTTTCTTACTAGGTAGATTACATAAAGTCCCAAAGCCACAGCTTTCTCATCATTAAACCAGAAATAATTATAATTTTTTACTGTTAGGATTGTTGTGAAGATTAAATCAAATAATTTAGCATGCTCTTTAGATGAGTACCAGGCATTGGCTCTATAATCTTTAATCATTTCTACATTTATTTTTATCCCACTTGACAGACCAAAACAGAGTGCCCTATGATACAGATGTTCTAAGATGGCAGGGGCAGCATTCTGAAGCACATCTGGCCCTGGTTCACACTAAATAAATAATCTTGGAGGGTCTCAAGAGGGACAACAACCTCAGAGTAGAACTAATATCTTAGAAATAACCCCCCTATTTTTCTTTCGGCAGAAAGAAAAATAGTGACTGAAAACACTAAAAATACCCAGGTTTGAGCCTAAATTTTATCTCAGTAGATATTCTGGAAATAGCAAATGGATGAATAAATGCCTAAATGGATAGATGGATAAATGCTGGGATGAATGAATAAATGTCTAAACAGATGGCTAAAAAAAAAAAAAAAAAAAAAGAAATAACCCCCCAAACCAAATGGTTTAAGAACTCCTTGCCTGGAAAATCCCACGGACGGAGGAGCCTGGTAGGCTGCAGTCCATGGGGTCGCTAAGAGTTGGACACGACTGAGCGACTTCACTTTCACTTTTCACTTTCATGCATTGGAGAAGGAAATGGCAACCCTCTTCAGTGTTCTTGCCTGGAGAATTCCAGGGACGGGGGAGCCTGGTGGGCTGCTGTCTATGGGGTCACATAGTCAGACACAACTGACGTGACCTAGCAGCAGTAGCAGCAGCAGCAGGATAGATTTATCTTGAAACAATTGCTAGACTTTCTCAGCTTCTCAATAAAATAAAAACATACATAAAAGAGAGTAAAGTCAGAGACAACTATAGGAATACTAATAGAAAGTCCAGAAGCTAGACAAAATGTTCTCTATCTATAAAATGGTAGAATGGCTTCAGAATAGCAAACATTGTACAGATATTTCCAGGACAGAGTGGAACAGTCTACAGAGAAGCACAAGAAAGTCACTTAGTTGCCCACCCCAATATCCTCTCTCTCTCTAGAAAATGTAAGCCCCGAATCAATCCTTCCGGAGTGGGACCTATGGGTGCTCTTACTATGTGGTTTTTTGTCTGGTGGAGGAGCTGACCATCACTTCCTATCCTGTTAGTACCTTCCCTTCTAGCTCCTCTCTGACAGTAAGACTACCAGAATACAATTAAGGGAAACAATTTAGTATGCAGATTTAATATGTACAATATATTCATGAAAAATTATTCAAAAGTAGCCCACACTTCATGAGAATCCAGACTCTAGAGACATATTTTAATTTAAAGTATAAGAAGTTTCCCTGCCTCCAGACTGGGATGGAATGGGGAAGGGAGAGAAAGAAATAATGAGAGGGGCTAACAACTAAAGAGAGCAAAATAAGGTTTATCCTAAACATCCATGCAATACTAAATACTGGAAGAAATAGAGAAAGGTGCATTTAGTTTTGAAGACAATAACTCAGTATTTTGGCAATGAGTCTAATAATTGTTTTTACATGCTTGAAAACAATGGATATATTTTCTACTTTAAATTGGATATAATTAACTTTATTGTAATAAAACTTTCAGGGGGCTACAGTCTCTATATTTTGTGAATTTATACACAATATCAAATCATAGTTTCCATATAAATTTAGTCTCTTTGTTTTATCATAACTAATATGTTTCTTCTAGATCTTCTTGGGACAAAGTCTATAATATGATTTTGTTGTTCAGTTGTTAAGTTATATCTGACTCTTTACAAGCCCATGGACTGCAGCATGCCTTATTTTGCAGTGATATCTGCCGAATTAATTATAAACTCTCAAGAGAGCAAGAATTCATAAGTCATATAAGCACGAATCCACCTTTAACCACTAGGCCTTTATATTTATTCCTTGTGATATCATTTCTCAACTGTACTAATAGGGCAGAGGTTTTGTTTAGAGTTGTTAGTTCTGAAGTCACATTACCTAGGTTCAGACTCAATATTTATGTGTACAAATTGTAGAACATTAAAAATATAGTATATATATATTTCTTTCTGGGCTTTGTTTTCATTTTCTGTATGAGGGGAAAATAGTACTGACACCATTGAAATAATATTTAAGGTGCTAAGATTAATATCAGCACATAGTGAAGAGTCAATTATATACTGTGTGTGTATAAATGTAGTATGTTTGTATAGAATTAACTATGAACATAATGCTCAGAAGAGAGTAAATGTTCAGTGAATGATAGCGCTTATCTTTACTGTTACCATTATTGCTGTATGTATGCATGAGCAGTCACTTCAGTTGTGTCCAACTCTTTGCAACCCATGGACTGTAGCTTGCCGCTTTATATTCATACAACAAAACTACTTTTACTAGAAAATACCTAAAGATTTCTTTAAAACTTTCAGAAGTATTCAGCAAATATTACTTAAGCCCCTACTATGAGCCAAGGATAGGAGACATACAAGGGTCACTCTTCTCTTTCCCTTCCCAGTGTTGTGGGATTTTGCTTTACTATGTGTAAGAAACAGACAGATTCAGTGTGTAAGAAACGGGGGAATGGCATGATAAAGACTCCTCTGTCCATGGGATTTTCCCAGCAAGAATACTGGAGTGGGTGGCCATGCCCTCCTCCAGGGGATCCTCCTTACCTAGGCATCAAACCTGCATCTCCTGTCTCACATTTATTAAACTCCCATAAATTAATACTGTGTTGAAATCACCAACTCTTATTGTGAGGTTAATAGCATGTTTTTAATCATCTTGGGGCTGCAAACGGAAATGCGTACAGTACCATTTCCCCAGCTACTTTGTGTACAAAGAATCACATAAGATGCTTATTAAAATTTAGAGTCTACCGTTATTCTCAGTATATTGAACCAGAATCTCCAGAGGATGAGCTGGGGATTTGTATTTTTAGTCCAGAGTCTTGATGATTTTCTGATCTGGCAGTTTGGGGAAAACCGTAACCAAGGTGACGTAAGTGGGTGGAGCATGATGAATAAGGTATGTGAGGAAATGAGGGAATACCTTGGTTGTAGGATCTAGGACCAGCTGCCTTCAAGATTTCCAGATAAGCTACAAATATGGATTGTTATATAAAATATTCTTATTTTTACATATTGACAAATTACTCGTTGTCTTTCTGTTATTACCATTCAGGACAAACCAAACTTTTTAACATATTTCTAAGCTAAAAAAAAAAATATATATATATATATATATATATATATATATATATATATATATATATTTACTATCTCTCAAAATACTGTGAAAGATAGAAATGGGTGAGAGAAGCTCTGGTCCCATCTGCTATCTTTATTAATTTCATGTAATTCCCCTCCACACTGCTGTCTGTCTGTTTCCTATGCACAGTCAAGCAAGATCCCACAACACCAGGAAGGGAAAGAGAAGAGTGACCCTTGTATGTCTCCTATCCTTGGCTCATAGTAGGGGCTTAAGTAATATTTGCTGAATACTTCTGAAAGTTGTGAAAAAATCTTTAGGTATTTTCTAGTAAAAGTAGTTTTGTTGTATGAATATAGAATGATTATATTGTTTGAGTGTAAAAAGTGACTTGGGTGTTGTTTAGTTGCTAAGTCATGTCCTACTTTTTTGTGACCCCATGGTCTGTGCCTGCCAGGTTCCTCTGTCCATGGGATTTCCCAGACAAGAATACTAGAGTGAGTTGCCATTTCCTTCTCCAGAAGGTCTTCCCAACCCAGGGATTAACCTGTGTCTCTTGTTTTGGAACCAGAGAAGCCTTGTAAATTGAATTTTCTGGGTGTAAAAGGGAGGGCTACATGTGTGGGGGCCTGCAGATAAGATAATGACTTCTTGCTAGTAGAAGAAAGTTTAAATATATGTATGTATGTAACTTCTTTGTTTTTTTCCTCACTTTCCTCCCCTAAAATACATTATAATAACCAGATGCAAAAATTACATATACCTGCATAAGCAGAAGGTAGTTTATAAGCTTCAAGAGGCAGAAATCATGTCAATCTTTGTTTTCATCATATCCCTAGTGTCTAACAAAGCATGATTACCTTCTTGAATATTTAAATAGGATAAGGAATAAATGAATAAATGCGTTAACTGGGTAAAGCACTTCTCATATGTGTTCACATGGTACAATCATGTCAATTTGATTAAACATATATAGAATCCTTTCTCTGACAGTTACCTGTATGTTCTATAGTGATAGTTTGACCATATGCTGGACTTATTACAGACCATATGCAAATTCATATAATAGCTCTTCTTATAAAAACACATTCACAAACATATTTCTATTGAAGTGGAACTCATCCTTTACATCTTGGTTAGCACGGCTTCTATGAGGTTCAAACATTTGGCTCATAAGATGCAACTGCTCTGTTGAGAAAAGAAAAAAATACTGATTCTGTATAATCTAAGGAAAGAGATAGAACAAGTACTGTTCTAGTAAATTCAGAGGAGTTTAAGGAATATATATGAGAACAGAGTAGAGGGGGCCTTGTTTAAATAGATTCAACGATGCCTTCTGGGTGAAAACACCAGTCCTGCTTCTTGGTAAGACACTGAGAGTGAAAAGTTAAAATGAAAACCTTATATTTTCAGTGCTTTTACTCAGCAACCCGATTTTACTATTAATACTGTTTTTCCTCCTTTTTAAATCTAAAATTATATATATATATATATATATATATATATATATATATATTTGAAACTCAGTCTAGTTCCCCAAATGGTCTTTCGTTATTATAATAGACTATTATTTTCAGGTACAGATTTGTTTCCATTTTCCCTTTATAGATATAAATTCACTATTACAGAGTTTTTCATGGTTCTGAAATATTTCGAGAGCCATCGTATATGATAAATGACTTGTTTCATCCTACAAGACATGGGACAGAAAATATTAACCTTGCCAAACTGGAGACTGATTTAATATTTTAGGCTATTTCCACATGATCTCCTTTCAGTGCTATTATGTATATAAAATTGCTTTGTAAGTATTCTGATATTTTCATTGGTTCCTACTATGTCACTGTAATAATGATAATACTGTCTAAATCACAGATATTAAATATCTTGAGAGTTTTTATTCTTAAGGAAGTAACAGAAGGCCATGCATTTGAACTACAAAATTGAGCACAATATAAAGTGAATATATTAGATTTGCTAAGGGAAACATTAAAAGGCAATGGCTATAAAGTGAGAAACATGACCATTTCATTCTACTGAAACCAACGAATAAACAGATGATTTTCAAATAAAACTATATAGTAGTATAATAGAACTTCCCATAGAACCCTCAAACATGTACATATATCAAAATAAGTTTAAGGAGCAGCATTAATGTGGGAAAGAAAGGAAAGCAGAGACAGAGGAAATACAGTTTGTGAAACACAACCAGTTAGGGATTGCAGAAATACATTCAGGCCATCATTTGGGGTTTTATCTGTCTCCTTACTCACTGTTCTCACAGTCTTTTACATCTTGAACCCATATGATTCACAGCAACGACTAAGCACCTTGGAAATTTCCCAGGCTTAGTAGAATACTATCTTCAGTTCAGTTCAGTCGCTCAGTCGTGTCCGACTCTCTGCGACGCCATGAATTGCAGCACACCAGGCCTCCCTGTCCATCACCAACTCCCGGAGTTCACTCAGACTCACGTCCATCGAGTCAGTGATGCCATCCAACCATCTCATCCTCTGTCATCCCCTTCTCCTCCTGCCCCCAATCTCTCCCAGCATCAGGGTCTTTTCCAATGAGTCAACTCTTCCCATGAGGTGGCCAAAGTACTGGAGTTTCACTCCATTTAGCATTTAGCATCACTCCTTGCAAAGAAATCCCAGGGCTGATCTCCTTCAGAATGGACTGGTTGGATCTCTTTGAGTGCCTTTAAAAGTACTCATTAAATATCAGATTAGCTTAAACTGAAACTGTAGAATTTTCTATATTTCAACAAATACTTAAAATAGCAAAACAGCTTTTTTTTTAAATTTTGGAAATATGATTTCACTTTGTTTTTGTAAATGTGTAGAAACTAAAATTAGAAGACATATTCTGATCAGGTTTGTTTGTTTGTTTGTTTTTTTCATCTTTGTACTTCGTGGTTTGGCTTTTCTACAGCTAAGATGATGGGACTGAATGCTATCTGGACTTCACATCCTGCCACTTACATTGACTTAGTCACTTAAATTTTCTGAGGCTCCATTTTCTCAGATATAAAAGGAGATTAATAATGTATTTCTGATAAGACTGGTATAAAAATCAAATTATTTTTTCCAGTGGATCAAAGACATACAAGACTTGAAACCATAAAACCCCTAGAAGAAAGCATAGGGAAAAACTTGAAATTAGTTCTTAACACTGATTTTTCTGGGTATGATACCACAAGCACAACAGCAAGAGCAAAAATTAATAAATGAGACTACATGAAATTAAAAATCTGTACAACCACAGAAACAATCAACAAAATGAAAAGGTAACCTAAGGAAGGGATAAGATATTTTCAAATCATACATCTAATGCATTAATATCCATATATATGTGTGTGTGTGTGTGTGTATATATATATATATATATAATCCAACACAATGGAAGAAAAAAATCTATTTAAAAAATGGACAGAGGAACTGAATATTTTTTTTTTCCAAAAAAGACAAGCAAATGACCAATAGCACTTGAAAGGCTGTCACCTTTATGGAACATAGTATGGAGTTTCCTCAAAAAAAATTAAAAATAGATTTAGCATGTGATCCAAAAATCCCACTTCAGGCCATATATCTAAAGGAAATTAAATCACTATCTTAGAAAGATATTTGCACTCCCATGCTCATTGCATTATTATTCACAACAGTCAAGATATAGAAACAACCTAAGTATTTACCAAGGATAAGTAGATTAACAAGATGTAGAATTGGTGTACAAATGGATTATTCAGGCATGATAAAGAAGGAAATCTTGTCATTTGGACAAGATAGATGGACCTTGAGGGCATTATGACAAGTGAAATAAGTTACAGAAAGATAAATACTATTTGATCTCACTCCTATGTGGAATATAAAAAATCAAAGATTGCTATATGTGGTAATTATGTTTTAATTAAATCAGATATTTCATTATGGCATAATTTTTTTTTCCTTTTGTATTAGCATGATCCCAGATCATAAAGGAAATACATTCACCAGTATTACCTTGTTTTCTTTTATAAGAATTTTGTGCCATGCATTTGAATGTATGGCCATCTTATTTAAAAGTAGTTAATAATTATGATAGTTAAAAAAAAATGTTCCCCCTTTTAATACCAAAATATATTGTTAAATATGCAGATCTTCTCTACCTTTTAGTTACTGTAATCTTTTAAGTGAGACAAAACATATTGTTAAAGATATGTTATGTACTAGTGGCTCAGACAGTAAAGCGTCTGCCTGCAATGCGGGAGACCCGGGTTCGATTCCTGGGAAGATCCCCTGGAGAAGGAAATTGCAATCCACTCCAGCACTCTTGCATGGAAAATCCCATGGACAGAGGAGCCTGATAGACTACAGTCCATGGGGTCGCAAAGAGTCGGACATGACTGAGAGACTTCACTTTCATTTTCACTTTCCATCCAGTTAGTTATTTTATCCTGTCAGATATATGAAATCATTGGTTGTGATATTAATGAGTTTCAGAGTGGAAGGAATTCTTTTTTCTTTTTTAATGAAGCATAGAATTTATTAATGTATTTACATAATTTATAATCTGTAAGCAGTGGTCTCATAAATATATGACTACAACTTTACATGTGCTAAGCAACAGATACCTGTCTCCCCCACCAAGGCAGCTCCGTCAAATTAAAAATGGACAGCATTTACCCCACTTTCTAGGCTTCTTCTTTTCTCTTTGGAAAACAGGGCTAGTCAGTTTAAACTGAATCTGCAATTCAACATGTTCCAGGCAGCCTCTCTACCACTACCATCTTGATTGTCAGAGCTTACTTAAAAAAGGTGCCAGTGACGTGCCTGGGGATACCTGTGCGACAGGGTCCTGGGCTGCTGTGCCCAACGGAGATTGTGTCAGAGACGGCGTGGGTGGGTGCCTCTCCATCAGCCTCAGAAACAACCCACCTCAGCGTCAGACAATCCTAACTGCCATCCCTCCAGGGTGGTAACTGCACACATTCTAAATGTTATCACTCCCTCTAGCAGTGGCAATGGTCAATGGGAAGACAAGGGAAGGAATGTATCCACAAGGACTTTTTTTTTCCCTCAAGAACCATGAAAGTGCTAACTTTTCCTTTACAAATGTGACATAGAATCTTGACTACAAAGCTACTCAATGATCTCATCCTACTATTCACACAACTGTACATTCCTTCTCAGCAACATCAGGAGCCAACGATGCAGTCCCTGGGTACACAGAGATCCTTTACAGGACGGAGTCCACAGACTGACCTATTACTGCTTCAGTCTCTGAAGAGGAGACGGAACCAGTTAATTCCTGTGAATCCCAGTTGCCCAGAAACGATCCAAGACTGGCAGGCGACCCCTTGAGGGGGGGCCCAGCCCTCCTGCGGCCTGTCAGGACCAGCTACTTCGTCTGGGAGTCCCAGGGCCAAGGCCCAGTCAGCAGCAGCTCCGCCTAGGCTCCAAAGGCTCTGTAGAGTTTGAAGCCGTTTCCGCCAGAAGGCGGCTGGCGTCAGTGAATGGAATTCTTTGACTAATTTATATAAAGAGTCCGTTTATGTTTATCTTGTTCTTCGCTCTGGTCCATAAAAGGACTGCATGGATGTAGTCGGCGTAGTCTTGGCATCTCTCTCCATGACCTCTCTTACCTCGATAAGATCACTTATTTCCTGCAATGACAACTACAATGTTGGGTGGGCCATGCTGCTGAAGCTCTTTTACCTAATTCTTTAATGTTGAAAATATTTCGTGATGTCATAAATAATTATAGCTGCAGCTGAGCCTTGGTAGTACATTGGCGCTAAGGCAGGAAATCGTTCTCGTCCAACTGTATCGCAGATGAAGGATGTATGTAGCTCATTTTGGTACTGGACAGTCTTGGTCATAATAGATGGTCCTATTGTTGGGTTGATGTTTGGATCAAACCTGTCTTCCACGAACCACTACACAATATTTGATTTACCTACCTCTGTATCCTCCAGCAGACACACTTTGAGCTACTTCAGCACCATGGCCTGGGAACCAGGGGTGCAGGCCCGCTGCCATTCTCAATAGAGAGAGGCTGGGCCCAGCACAAGCATTCCCGGGTGCCACCACCGCAAGGCGTAACCCCGGCTGCGGGGTACGCAGAGGCCACTGCCTCCCGTTTGCCAGACCTTGGCCCGGCCCGGCTGTTCTCAGCAGCCTGAACAGGTTCCCGGGCACCACCGCTGCCGCCATCTGGGGACAGCGGACGGTCAGCTGCAGAGTGAAAGGAATTCTTAAGAGACATTTAGTCCATTTTGACACCTATGTAGATAAAAGAACACTTCCTCAAACAAGACACTGATTTCCTCCTATGAGAAAGAGAAATGGTGGTAAGGCATGTAACCAACTTTGTTCTCATTACTGTTTGGGATTTGTGTATGAAGCTACAAGTTCCTTAGAGTTTCTGAGGAGAAGGCAATGACACCCCACTCCAGTACTCTTGCCTGGAAAATCCCATGGACAGAGCAGCCTGGTAGGCTGCAGTCTATGGGGTCGCTAGGAGTCGGACACGACTGAGTGACTTCACTTTCACTTTCCATTTTTCATGCATTGGAGAAGGAAATGGCAACCCACTCCAGTGTTCTTGCCTGGAGAATCCCATGGACAGAGAAGCCTAGTAGGCTGCAGTCCATGGGATCTCACAGAGTCGGACATGACTGAAGCAACTTAGTAGTAGTAGTAGTAATAGTAGAGTTTCTGAAGCAATAGGATTGTGGGTAAGATCCAGGAATCCACAGTTTTAAAAGAAACTCAGGTGAATAAATGAATCAATCCAGCTACTATATCTTAAAAGATAACAAAGCAGACCATAGAGAAGGCAGAAGTCTAAAAATATTTTTGAGTATGGCCATCTTTTATTCTCAGTTCAGGTCAGTTGCTCAGTCATGTCCTACTCTATATGATCCCATGGGCTGTAGCATGGCAGGTCTCCTTGTCCCTCACCAACTCCCAGACTTCACTCAAACTCATGTCCATACAGTCCATGATGCCAGCCAACCATTTCATCCTCTGCTGTCCCCTTCTCCTCCTGCCTTCCATGTTTTACAGCATCAGGGTCTCTTCAAATGGGTCAGTTCTTCGTATCCAGTGGACAGTGTATTGGAGTTTCAGCTTCAACATCAGTCCTTCCAATGAATATTCAGGACTGATCTCCTTTAGGATGGACTGGTTGGATATCCTTGTAGTCCAAGGGACTTTCAAGAGTCTTTTCCAAAACCACAGTTCAAAAACATTAATTTTTTGGTGCTCAGTTTTCTTAATAGTCCAACTCTCACATCCATACATGACTACTGGAAAAACCATAGCCTTAACTAGATGGACATTTGTTGGCAAAGTAATGTGTCTCTGTTTTTTAATATGCTTTTTAGGTTGGTCGTATTTTTCCTTCCAAGGAGTAAGCGTCTTTTAATTTCAAGGCTGCAATCATCATCTGCAGTGATTTTCGAGCCCCCCAAAATAAAGTCTGACACTGTTTCTACTGTTTCCCCATCTATTCACCATGAAATGATGAGACCAGATGCCATGATCTTAGTTTTCTAAATGTTGAGCTTTAAGCCAACTTTTTTCACTCTCCTGTTTCACTTTTATCAAGAGACTCTTTAGTTCTTCTTCACTTTCTGCCGTAAGGGTGGTGTCATCTGCATATCTGAGGTGATTGATATTTCTCCCAGCAATCTTGATTCCAGCTTGTGCTTCTTCCAGCTCAGCATTTCTCCTGATGTATTGTGCATATAAATTAAATAAGCAGGGTGACAATATACAGCCTTGACATACTCCTTTCCCTAATTGGAACCAGTCTGTTTTCCCATGTCTATTTCTAACTGTTGATTCCTGAACTGCATACAGATTTCTTTTAAGAATTTTCCATGGTTTGTCGTGGTCCACACAGTCAAAGCCTTTGGCATAGTCAATATAGCATAAGTAGATATTTTTCTGGAACTCTTTTGCCTTTTAGACAATGAAACAGATGTTGGCAATCTGATTTCTGGTTCCTCTGCCTTTGCTAAAACCAGCTTGAACATCTGGAAGTTTATGGTTCACGTATTGTTGAAGCCTGACTTGGAGAATTTTGAGCATTACTTGACTAGCATGTGAGATGAGTGTAATTGTGCAGCAGTTTAAGCATTGTTTATCATTGCCTTTCTTTGGGATTGGAATGAAAATGGACCTTTCCTGGTCCTGTGGCCATGATTGAGTTTCCCAAATTTACTGACATATTGAGTGAAGCACTGTCACAGAATCATCTTTTAGGATTTGAAATAGCTCAACTGGAATTCCATTACCTCCACTAGCTTTGTTCTTATTGATGCTTCCTAAGGCCCAGTTGACTTCACATTCCAGGATGTCTGGTTCTAGGTCAGTGATCACACCATCGTGATTATCTGGGTCATGAAGATCTTTTTTGTACAGTTCTTCTGTGTATTCTTGCCATCTCTTCTTAGTATCTTCTGCTTCTGTTAGTTCCATACCATTTCTGTCCTTTATTGACCCCATCATTGCATGAAATGTTCCCTTGGTATCTCTAATTTTCTTGAAGAGATCTCTAGTCTTTCCCATTCTATTGTTTTCATCTATTTCTTTGCATTGATCACTGAAGAAGGCTTTCTTATCTCTCCTAACTATTCTTTGGAACTCTACATTCAGATGCTTTTATCTTTCCTTTTCTCCTTTGCTTTTGGCTTTTCTTCTTTTCATAGCTATTTGTAAGGCCTCCTCAGACAGCCATTTTGCTTTTTTGCATTTCTTTTTCTTGGGATGGTCTTGATCCCTTTCTACTGTACAAAGTCACAAACCTCCTTCCATAGTTCATCAGGCACTCTGTCTATCAGATCTAATCTCTTGATTCTATTTGTCACTTCTACTGTGTAATCGTAAGGGATTTGATTTAGGTCATACATGAATGGTCTAGTGGTTTTCCCCACTTTCTTGAATTTAAGTCTGAATTTGACAGTAAGGATTTCATGATCTGAGCCACATTCATCTCCTGGTCTTGTTTTTGTTGACTGTATAGAGCTTCTCCATCTTTGGCTGCAAAGAATATAATCAATCTGATTTTGATATTGACCATCTGATGATATCCATGTGTAGTCTTCTCTTGAGTTGTTGGAAGAGGGTGTTTGCTATAATCAGTGTGTTCTCTTGGCAAAACTATTAGCCTTTGCCCTGTTTCATTCCGTACTCCAAGGCCAAATTTGCCTGTTACTCCAGGTGTTTCTTGACTTCCTACTTTTGCATTCCAGACCCCTATAATGAAAAGGACATCTTTTTTGGGTGTTAGTTCTAAAAGGTCTTGCATGTCTTCATAGAACCGTTCAACTTCAGCTTCTTCATCATTACTGGTCGGGGCATAGACTTGGATTACCATGATATTGAATGTTTTGCCTTGGAAGTGAACAGAGATTATTCTGTCGTTTATGAGATTGCATCCAAGTACTGCATTTCGGACTCTTTCGTTGATATGATGGCTACTCCATTTCTTCTAAGGTTTCTTGCCCACAGTAGTAGATATAATGATCATCTGAGTTAAATTCACCCATTCCAATCCATTTTAGTTCACTGATTCCCTAAATGTCAACGTTAATTCTTGTCATCTCCTGTTTGACCACTTCCAATTTGCCTTGATTCATGGACCTAACATTCCAGGTTCCTATGCAATATTGTTCTTTACTGTATTGGATTTTGGTTCCATCACCAGTCACATCCACAACTGTGTGTTGTTTTTGCTTTGGTTCTGTCTCTTCATTCTTTCTGGAGTTCTTTCTCCACTGATTTCCAGTAGCATATTGGGCACCTGCGGACCTGGGGAGTTCATCTTTCAGTGTCCTATCTTTTTGCATTTTCATACTGTTCATGGGGTTCTCAAGGCAAGAATACGGAAGTGATTTGCCATTCCCTTCTCCAGTGGACCACATTTTGTCAGAATTCTCCACCATGACCCGTCCATCTTGGATAGCCCTATGTGGTGGGGGCAGGGGTGGCTATCCCTTGGGCAGAGGAATCTTTTATTCTAGTGAAATATAATCCAGAATGTCAGAACTTAAAACAGGTAAACCAGAACAACTCTAGGAAATTGAGGATACAGGGCAAGGCCATGCTCACAGATGCCTCTTTCTCCCCCTCACTGAGATGTCTTTTGGAAACCTGGTTTGAGAATGGAGAAGACTCTTGAGAGATCCTTGGACTGCAAGGCGATCCAACCAGTCAGTCCTAAAGGAAATCAGTCCTGAATATTCATTGGAAGGACTGTTGCTGAAACAGAAACTGCAATACTTTGGCCACATGATGTGAAGAACTGACTCATTGAAAAAGACTGATGCTAGGAAAGATTGAAGGCAGGAAGAGAAGGGGACAACAGAGGATGAGATGGTTGGATGGCATCACTGACTCAATGGACATGAGTTTGAGTAAGCTCCAGGAGTAGGTGATGGACAGGGAAGCCTGGTGTGCTGCAGTCCATGGGACTGCAAAGAGTTGGACACAACTGATCGACTGAACTGAACTGAACCTGTCATTATAAAAACAGTTTTTCTGTTGTCCAGTAGTCTATATTCTTTTGTATTATTTTAAAAGCACTGGACAATAACCCGGTGTACGAGACAGCAAAAGAGACACTGATGTATAGAACAGTCTTATGGACTCTGTGGGAGAGGGAGAGGGTGGGAAGATTTGGGGGAATGGCATTGAAACATGTAAAATATCATGTAAGAAATGAGTTGCCAGTCCAGGTTCGATGCACAATACTGGATGCTTGGGGCTGGTGCACTGGGACGACCCAGAGGGATGGTATGGGGAGGGAGGAGGGAGGAGGGTTCAGGATGAGGAACACATGTATACCTGTGGCGGATTCATTTTGATATTTGGCAAAACTAATACAATTATGTAAAGTTTAAAAATAAAATCAATCAATGCAAAAAAAAAAAAAAAAAAAGAAAAGCACTGGACATAGATGGGTGAAGAGAGGTAATTGGCTAGTCCATCATAAGTCCAGCTCTCACCATCAAGGATGTTGCTTATTACCTCCTAATTCTGTAACATTGAAAACAACTGCATTTACAATTAAAATGAATTATGAATATTTTTGCATCTAAGAGAAAAGTATGGCTAATCAGTCCATTGGCTGTAATGTTGTTATGCCAATAACAGAAGTATCATAAATACTAATTTACTATTTACGAGATATTTACTCATTAATTTTGTTTGTTCTAGATGTTTGCTGACTGACTTTCTCCTCTCATAGTCTATTCTTCACATAATGCCCATGTGAACATCTGATATACTCAACCACTATTCTATTCCATTCTATTCTATCTTGTCACATCATATCATATAATATTGTCACTGCATTTAAAATTTGTTTTCTGAAACATTCTTAGGAAATCCTGTAACCATCAGTTCCTATAAAAAGGAAGAAAATTAGAATATACTTAACCACTGTCAGACTGTAATCTACTGTTTTCTTCATCTGCAATAAATTAGATTTTCTTGGGAAGTAAAAGTCTAGTGGCTAGCAGTGACAAAAGTCATGCTCAACATGGGAGCACAGGAGAGGAATTCAGTGGCCACTTTTCTGTATTTCCTATACTAATATCCACTTCCCATGTTCGTATGCAATATGCAAGTTCCCAGACCTGAACACCCCTACTGGTATGTCTTCCTTCTCAGAGCACCTCAGTTGCCCAAGTCCTTATTATTTTTTTTAAACATTCTAGAGATAAAACACAATAGGAAAATATATTTAGAATAATTTAAATTAAATATTTAACATTTATTCATTATATGACTGTAGTTAAAAGAAACCCCAAAAAGAAAAATCTGTGCTATTATAGGAAATATATATAGGTTTTTTTTTTTTAATTGGAAGCTGAACTAAATCTATTCAAGGCCCATAATATGAGAGATATTTTTTAAACTGATTTTTTCAGTGGACTCTAAAGGAATTCTATGCCATTTCTTCAGTGGTAGTCTCAATTTGAAATAGCATGGGTATTTAAAACAGTTATGTCTCCAAATCTCTAATGGCCACAGAACAAAGCTTAGTGTCAGTCTTTCAAATAATAGTTTACTAGCATTGCAAGTGTTCCTGCCAAAAGAAAGCAAACCAAATTAACAAAACAATTGGCCAAAATTACTATTACCAAATTAACAAGGTCCCAAATGAACAAACACAATCATAGATTTCATTGCATTTCCATAAAATTTGCTAATACTACATTTAATAAAATACTTCAGTTTTCTGGAGAGAAAACTTGAAATCTTTGAGTTCATTAGAGCTATAAGAAATCCAAAAGAATGAACCCATAAACATAAGCAGTCTCCTTATAGCTATTTCTAATATCCTTTCCATCTTAGTTACCTGTTACTTTGGACCCTTTTTGTAGTAAGATAAGAAAAATCCTCAGAGCAGAAAAGGAGGAGACTGTGTTCAGAATGTTTAAGAAATTAGCACTCTTTATCTAACTGAATCATTGCATTGTTTAATATGATTGCACATTCTTTTACTCCAAGTTATGGATTTAGTGGGGTTTGATTCAGAAAATCCATACTCTGAGTAAGGTGGCTCCTCCTCTAGAACACTTCCTAATACCATACACAAAAATAAACTCAAAATGAGCTAAAGAATGGCCTAAATGTAAGGCCAGAAACTATCAAGCTCTTTGAGGAAAACATAGGCAGTATATTCTTTACATAAATCACAGCAGGATCCTCTTTGACCCACCTCCTAGAGCAATGGAAATAAAAAATAAACAAATGGAACTTAAACAAATGTTCTTCTGCACATCAAAGGAAACAATAAGCAAAATACAACCAACAGAATGGGAGAAAATAATTGCAAATGAAACAACTGACAGGATTAATCTCCAGAATATAAAAGCAGCTCATGCAGCTCAACATCAAAAAAAAATAAACAGCCCAATTAAAAAATGGGTAGAAGACCTAAACAGAAATTTTTCCATAAAGAAACCATGGAGATGGCTAATAAACACATGAAAAGATGCTCAGCATTGCTCATTATTCAGTTCAGTTCAATCACTTAGTCGTGTCCAACTCTTTGAGACCCCATGTACTGCAGCACACCAGGCCTCCCTGTCCATCACCAACTCCCAGAGTTTACTCAAACTCATACCCATTGAGTCAGTTATGCCATCCAACCATCTCATCCTCTGTTTTCCCCTTCTCTTTCTGCCTTCAATCCTTCCCAGCATCAGGGTCTTTCCAATAAGTTAGTTCTTTAAATCAGGTGGCCAAAGTATTGGAGCTTCAACATCAGTCCTTCCAATGAATATTCAGGACTGATTTACTTTAGGATGGACTGGTTGGATCTCCTTGCAGTCCAAAGGACTCTCAAGAGTCTTCTTCAACACCACAATTCAAAAGCATCAATTCTTTGGCACTCAGTTTTCTTTGTAGTACAGCTCTCATATTCATACATGACTATTGAAAAAACCATAGCTTTGACTAGACAGACCTTTGTTGGCAAAGTAATGTCTCTGCTTTTTAATATGCTATCTAGGTTAATTATAGCTTTTCTTCCAAGAAGCAAGAGTATTTTGATTTCATGGCTGCAGTCACCATCTGCAGTGATTTTGGAGCCCCGCAGTCTGTCACTGTTTCCACTGTTTCCATCTATTTGCCATGAAGTGATAGGATTGGTTGCCACAATCTTAGTTTTCTGAATGTTGAATTTTAAGCCAACATTTTCAGTCTCCTCTTTTACTTTCATCAAGAGGCCTTTTGGTTGGTTGGTGCTTTTTGCCATAAGGGTAGTGTCAGCTGCATATCTAAGGTCATTGATATTTCTCTCAGAAATTTTTATTCTGGCTTGTGTTTCATCCAGCCTAGCATTTCTCATGATGTACTCTTCATATAAGTTAAATAAACAGGGTGACATTATACAGC
This sequence comes from Bos mutus, assembly GCF_027580195.1. Lineage (NCBI taxonomy): Eukaryota > Metazoa > Chordata > Mammalia > Artiodactyla > Bovidae > Bos > Bos mutus. The sequence continues at coordinate 97,991,038 of NC_091624.1, read as the reverse complement.
CTTGATATACTCCTTTCCTAATTGGAACCAGTCTGTTGTTCCATGTCTGGTTCTAACTGTTGCCTCTTGACCTGCATACAGATTTCTCAGGAAGCAGGTCAGGTGGTCTGGTATCCCTATCTCTTGAAGAATTTTCCACGGTTTGTGGTAATCCACGCAGTCAAAGACTTTGACGTAGTCAGTAAAGCAGAAATAGATGTTTTTCTGGAACTCACTTGCTTTTTTGATAATCCAATGGATGTTGGCAATTTGATCTCTGATTCCTGTGCCTTTTCTAAGTCCAGTTTGAACATCTGGAAGTCCATGGTTCATGTACTACTGAAGCCTGTTTTTGAGAATCTTGAGCCTTACTTTACTAGAGTGTGAGATGAGTGAAATCGTGCAGTGGTTTGAGCATTCTTTGGCATTGCCTTTCTTTGGGATTGAAATGAAAACTGACCTGCTCATTATTAGAGAAATGCAAGTCAAAACTACAATAAGGGCACTACCTCACACAAGTCAGAATGACCATCATTAAAAAACTACAAACAATAAGTACTGGGGGGGATGTGGAGGAAAGGTAACACCTTTGCACTGTTGGTGAGAATGTAAGTTGATAGAACCCCTGTGGAAGACAGTGTGCAGATTCCTTTACAAATTAGGAATGGTCTTTAAAGCTAGGTGGTTTTAAAACCACTATGTATGTGTCCCACCTTCAGAAAACTGCCCTTTCCACTTTATCTGCCCCATATCTTTATAGCCTTCAGCTTTCCTATCTGCTTAAATCAATAGGGACTGATTCTATCAGGCCCTCAGTGATTCCCATCAAAAACTCCCCTGAATACATTTGTCTCTGTTTGTAGTGCGCATATTTATAGTACCATCTTATCCCCTTGTTCTTTTATATATTCACACCATTCAAGCTATTATTATTGAGGTCACAATACTAATTACAGTGGTTAATTATCAGTATCCATCTTATATGACATGCCAACAGAAGTGACCCTTGCTTCTTGCACACAATATTTAAAGTGACTTGCAGGTCACTGGGTACTTTTCATTACTTGGCATATCTCATGCCCTATCCATCCCCTCCTTTTGCTCACCTCTCACTATTCGTTGGGCTTCCCAGGTGGCACAGTGGTAAAGAATCCACCTGCCAATGCAGGAGACACAAGACCCACAATGCCTGGGTGGGGAAGATCCCCGAGAAAGAAATGGTGACCCACTCCGGTATTCTTGCCTGGAAAATCCCATGGACAGAGGAGCCTGGTGGGCTACAGTCCATGGGGTTGCAAAGAGTCAGACACGACTGAGTGACTAACACTTTCATTTTCACTGTTGGTTATTTGGGGTTTACTCCTTGGTCCTCTTTATCAAAATTTACTCACTTGATCTCCTCCTGTTTTATGGCTGTATCCTAATGATAAATCCTGTCTCCAGCCCAAGCCACCCTCCTCAATTCAGATAGTATGTGCCTTTGGACAGATTTATATCTGGTTGGTGAATAAAAATTTAAAACATGGCAGCATAACAGCGAACTTTAATTCCCTCACTCCACCTGACTGACTCTACCTAAAGCCTCCTGGAAGATGATGTCCAAAAATCGTGAAATAATCCTTAATCCCTGCCCTTTCCCGGTATCTAAATTTTACTTCATCACAAAATGCTGTCCGTTTTCTCTTCAAGATTTTTAGAAAATATGACCACTTCTTAACACCTCAATTATTATCATTGTTTGTTTGTTTTTATTTAAAAACTTCCATAATTAAAATTGACAGAATATCTTTAATGACCATCTATGAGCCAAGAAAAATTTAAAAATCAAGCAGTATTATCTGTGGCACTTACAATGTGGTCAGTTTGACAAAGTTATTGGTAATTTGTGGAACATAACTAACTAATATTATTTTTGAATAATAGTTAAGTTATTCATTATTTTGTATTAACTTTATAATACAAGTGGAAATAGCTATTCATTATTTTTGTAAACCAGTATAATACGTATGTATAAGTTAGTCTAACTTTTTTTTCAAAAAATTGACCAGTATAATTATAGTTATTTAGTCACTCAGTCCTGTCTGAGTCTTTGCAACCCCATGGACTGTAGCCCACAAAGCTCCTCTGGCCATGGGATTTTTGAGGCAAGAATGCTGAAGTAGGTTGTCATTTGCTTTTCCAGGGGATCTTCCTGACCCAGGGATCAAATCCATGTCTATTACTAGTATATTACTTTTTTCCATTTGGTACTGTAAAATGTATTATTTTATTCAAAATATTTAATGGCATCATTATACATAATGTGGGATTCCCAAGAGGCTCAGAGGTAAAAAATTTGCCTGCCAGTGCAGGAGACACGAGTTGAAAAAAGAAATAAGCAGCCCTAGGTTTTATGCTGTGTGATACTATGCAACCTTGTAAACAAGCAGAGACTATCTTTATGAAGTTTAAACACCACAGAAAAAACAGCCATTAAACAGATATTTAAAATAAACATATAAATTGAATGTTTTCAGAAATACTATATTAGAATGATTCATAGTTCTAGGGTTAAATTGAGCTCCTGACCTATCTTTGATGAGAGTAGATGTAGGGATTGGATACCTTCATGTTGAAAATATGATCTAAAAAATATGAATGGATTTATGTGTGGGTGTGAATAGGGGCCAGTGAAGAGAGTATTCCCAACAGAGATAAGAACAAAGTTCATATGGAAGAAAAGATTAATAAGGAGGATTAGCTAAGGCATCAAATAAAGGCTGGAGTGTCTGAGAGGGCAAGTCATATAAAATGAGACTAGAAAGTCTGTAGGTACGCTATGAAGAACTAACTAGGACAGAATAATTACTTTCGTTTGTTTGCTTGCTTTGTTTCTTTTACCTAACAGCAATGGTAGCTTCCCTGGTGGCTCAGAGGTTAAAGCGTCTGTCTACAATGCAGAGACCTGGTTCAATCCCTGGGTTGGGAAGATCCCCTGGAGAAGGAAATGGTAACCCACTCCAGTATTCTTCCCTGGAGAATCCCATGGATGGAGGAGCCTGGTAGGCTACAGCCCACAGGGTCTCAAAGAGTCGGACACAACTAAGCGACTTCATTTTCACTTTCACCTTAATGGTAGCTGTTGAAGAGTTCCTGTACTATAGAAGTTGAGGATAGCAGAAACAATTTGTATCTTGAAAAGAACAATATGTTTTTTAACTTATATTTTTATTTTATATGTTTACTACAATAATAGCATATTGAAAAGCAGAGACATTACATTGCCTACAAAGATCCGTCTAGTCAAGGCTATGGTTTTTCCAGTGGTCATGTATGGATATGAGAGTTGGACTGTGAAGAAGGCTGAGCACCGAAGAATTGATGCTTTTGAACTGTGGTGTTGGAGAAGACTCTTGTGAGTCCCTTGGACTGCAAGGAGATCCAACCAGTCCATTCTAAAGATCAGTCCTGGGTGTTCTTTGGAAGGAATGATGCTAAAGCTGAATCTCTAGTACTTTGGCCACCTCATGTGAAGAGTTGACTCATTGGAAAAGACTCTGATGCTGGGAGGGATTGGGGGCAGGAGGAGAAGGGGATGACAGAGGATGAGATGGCTGGATGGCATCACTGACTCGATGGACGTTAGTCTGAGTGAACTCTGGTAGTTAGTGATGGACAGGGAGCCTGGTGTGCTGCAATTCATGGAATCGCAAAGAGTTGGACATGACTAAGCAACTGAACTGAACTGAACTGAATGCCTTCAAAATTAAAATCTGTTGTGAGGACTGGCTCTACAATTTGTGGGGCAAGTACTAAATGGGAAAAGCAGAGCTCCTTGTTGAGATATTGTTAAGAACGTAAGACGGTGACTGCAGAGAGTGGTGGGCGTCCTTTCTCCAATGATCTTCTGTGAAACTATTTAGAATGTTTGTCTGCAAGTACAGCCTTCATTTCTCCCCTAGCCCCAGATAAACTTAAAATAGAAACTATGTAATTGACATATATAGCTAGATGTTTTCCAGGCATGGGACAATAAATGTATCTATAGATAGACCTTAAATTTCCCCTTTAATATAGAGTTCTGTTGTGTTTTGTTGTTGGTTGGTTGGTTGGTTGGTTGTTTCTGTGTCTTTTGGTTGACAGTATTATCATTTTCTCCTTTACAGAGCTAAGATCCTGAATAGCATCTCCAATTTTACCCTCATGCCCTTAATCCAAATAATCTAGAAGTCCTGCCAATTAAGATTTGACATAGATCTGCAACCTTCTTAACTTACATACAGATCTTTATCTCATCACAGTTACCTTCCTACTCTTTATTTTCTTACTCTAGTCTCAATTATCCCTTGTCTTCCTTCAAAAGAATATCAATATTTCCCCTCTAAGTCATTTGACATTATTTAGTTCTTGCCCAACTTAAAGATCTTTGATGCATCTCTACTATGTCTATAGAAAGAACAAATTATTTAGCAGAATATTCAGTTATCTTCATGCTGCTGCTGCTGCTAAGTCGCTTCAGTCATGTCCGACTCTGTGTGACCCCATAGACGGCAGCCCACCAGGCTCCCCCGTCCCTGGGATTCTCCAGACAAGAACACTGGAGTGGGTTGCCATTTCCTCCTCCAATGCATGAAAGTGAAAAGTGAAAGTGAAGTCGCTCAGTCGTGTCTGACTCTTGGTGACCCCATAGACTGCAGCTTACTGGCCCTAATTCATATTTTGTTCATATTAATACCCCTTGAATTTCCCTCTGCATCCACTCCTCCCTCCATAATACCATCCTTCACCAAAGATACTGTTGATATTTCTATCACCCTGTTTTTGGCTTTAATCTTTTCACCCATAGTATCCTTATCTCTTATTCTCTAGCTACTTAAATATCAAGAGCCAGCTCAACAGTTAACATATCTATGATACATTAATCCCTTCTGTTGTCTAGTCAGAAAGAGTAATTTCCTTTCCTTTATTCTAATTCTGTTGGAAGACAGTTCTCCATTGGTTCCTCACTTTCCTGCATATCTTGTAAGCAGACACACAGACTGTCTGTTTTGGATGTTTGTATAACACCAGCCCTGATAGACCAAGATAGTATTTTGTCTTTGAAACAAAGGGTAGGTATGCAAAGTACACGTTATAAAAGATTCATGTTCCCTAAGCTCACGTTTCCTCTCCTCTAACACAACCTACCATGTGTACCACTGTCAGGTCACTTGACTGGTGTCACTCAGGGACAATGATGGCTAAGGGAATCAGTGCAAGATGGGTATTCTCACTCGTGATATTACTATGAGTGATGAACTGTATATTTGACCCAGAATTTTTGTTTCTTTTTCCAGCACTTAAAAAATTGTAGCAGGCTGTATCATATTATCTCAGAATTGGCTGTACAATATCAAATATTCACTTTTCTAAAAAACTAGCAGTAAGTACATTTATCCATTATCAGCTGTATACGTTATTGCCTTCTCATGTTTTCCTTATAGGGAACCCATCAAATTCAATTTTATTCAGCTTTTTAGTATTTTTTTTACTATATTTGGGAGACTACAGAGCAGGCCCCAAAACTCAATACATTTGTTGTGTAAATGAGTAAATAGCTTAACGGCAGTGTGATTATAATCCTCAAAGCAAACTCATTCAGTTTTTACATATGTATGGCTTTAAGTGTCTTTAGTGCACTGTTTAGTGGAAAGAAATGTACTAGTAGTAACCTATAGCTATAATGAACTTTCTTAGATTTCTTTAATAAAATATTACTTGTCTTCATAGTTTGCTCATAGTGTTCCTTCTGTCTCATTTGCCTTCCCTACCTTTAAAATTTCCATACATCTTTCATAACCTATCCTTAGTAAATTATTCCCAAATTATTCAATCACATGCAATCTCTGACCTTCCTTTGTTCACCTTACTCTTTGTCTGTGGTTCAGTTACATCGTGTTTTAGAGTTGACCTTGTTGTATACACTTTTCTTATCTCTCTCAGTAAATTGAGTTCTGACAACAAAAGTTATATCCAGTTGATCTTTGGATTGTCTATGTTGCCAAGCACAGTAAGTAATAGGAAATCAATAAATAACAATTTAATTAAATGGAGTATAGTATTACATACTGTCTCACTAACTGGCTTTCATTTCTTTTGCCACTTTATTCCTAATCTCTTCCCATTTACTTGTTTTCAATTCATTTGTTCCTGAGGTGAGTTAAAGCCAACTGAATTCTTTTCAGAAAATGATTTCTTACAGGCATATAGACATCTGGTATGCCACATTTATTGTATTTACAAACAACAAAAAAGGAAGTATAACAGTAGCATTTTAATATCTGTGAGAACAATGACATCCAACAGCTTTCAACCAGTTTGTATATAATATGCATGTGGTTGAAAGGATGAAATTCAGAACTCAGTTTCCACAGATGGAAACACTGCCCTTGGAAAACAGCTAGAAGTAGACAGTTAAATATCTTTAGGGAAGTGGGAAAAAAATGAAAATAGCAACATTTATCAATTGAAATTCCTTCAGACAATCGTGCAGCATGTGAACACTTATGATAAAATATGATTATTTAAATGACAAGAATAATTGGTAACATTTTTAGTACTACCAAAGGCATGCCAGATAAATCCTTACTAAAAATGAAATATTTCGATGTGGAAATTCCACTTATGTGTCCTTTTTTGTTCAATAAATATGTTGATGAACCTGAATTTTCCTGTTTTCTTATAACTGAGAGGCTGGTGTTTCAATATTTTGACTGATTAGAATGGCAGCTGTCAAATCAAGTGCAATTTTAGATTACATTTTTAGAAAGCAGTTACTGAAGACTTGTTTAGCATAAAGTACACATGATTTACAAATTAGTTTAGTATTCATCACTTCTTTTTATTTCTATTTATAAAAGCAACCAAACATTCCTAAACAACTCTAGGGAAACTTTTTCCCTACTTGGCATCCAATAGTTAAGGAAGTCTGGCAAACACAAAACAAAGCAAAAACTGGGAATGATTAAAAATATATATATATATATCCATACCTAACCCTCTGGGTCTGCCATCGAGGAAAGCTCTTAATTTATAGTCTCAGCAAATCTACTGTGTTTTAGCTGAGCATCATTGCAGGTAATTCTGTCATATTATGCACTTTTAGATATGCTGAGTGCCACTGTCTTTTATAAGGAAAGTTAGGAAAGAGCTTTCTCCACATTTGTGAACTCATAAATGAGAAAAAAAAACATCAAAAATTGGGGTAATTTTAAATAAACTATAAAGTGTCATAAAATAGCCCATTAAATCGAAAATGAATAACAATAATTAAATGGCTACCCACTCCAGTATTCTTGCCTAGGAAATCCCATGGATAGAGCAGCCTGGAGGGCTAAAGTCTATGGCGTTGCAAACATTCAGACATGACTTAGCAACTAAAGCAACCAGTCAAAATACCATTAGTTGTAAAGTAATTATTAATATTATTAATAGAACTGTCTCATTCCTGAAAATCTTAAATGTTCTTAAAAAAAAATGTGTAGGTCATTTGTACAGGTGATACTTTGCATTATTTTTCATCCTTTAATGAACTCAATATTTACAGAACTGTAAGGTTTATAGACGGAGAAGGCAATGGCAACCCACTCCAGTGTTCTTGCCTGGAGAATCCCAGGGACGGGGGAGCCTGGTGGGCTGCTGTCTGTGGGGTTGCACAGAGTTGGACACGACTGAAGCGACTTAGCAGCAGCAGCAGCAAGGTTTATAGAAAAGTAGGTGGAAATAATGGAGACTTCCTGCATACCTCCCCACCCCTATCTCAGCCAGTTTCCACTGTTATTAGCATCTTGGTTCACTGTTAGTACATTTGTTAAAAGATATGACATGCTTTGATTTTTAAATAGAAGAATTTGGAAAGGTATTAGTATTTTATCCAATAGTGGGAATATACTCAAATAATGTTATTACAAAATACTGTAACCAAATAGGATCATTATTAACATTGTCTGGAAAACAATTCCCATGTTTCTTTTGTTTCTTTAATTTTTTGTTTGGTTTTTAATAATAAAGGAGGACCTATTACTATTTTGAATTCCATTTTAGGTTCTCTTTTAGACTTCAGCTGATATTATGAACCCAGATCTCCATTCTTTCTGTCCTCATACCTTGCTGATATATTGGTAGCAAAATACAGGAAAAAATCAGAAATCAACAATTTCAAAGAAAAACATATAAAGTTGAATACTGACAAGACAAAACTTCTGTGAACAATAATTGACAGGAATTGTAAAAAAAAAAAAAAAGGCCTAGGAATATCACTGCCATTTTATGTTATGTATAGTTTGAGTAAACACATATTATAAAAAGTGTCTGCAATTAGTTTTATAAAGATTTTCAGAAGAAAGACAACCTGTTGCATCATACAAGTAAGGAAAGGAATGTGCAAGACAAATTCTAACTCACTCCTAGCTGAAGGCTATATACTGTGTCTAAAATAGGAAACTGTGGAGGCTTATATACTGTGATAAGCTTATACCCTCCTATGACTAATAGATTTATTTGTAAATTTGTGCATGCCAATTATATAGCAAGCACATATAGCTATTTTTCTATGATGTTTATTCTATGTTTATTCTATCATATATTTCTATGATCATTCTCAATGAATCCTTCAAATCATCTTCATAAATTTCTAAAATAATCATTGTGCTGTGCTTAGTTGCTCGGTTGTGTCTGACTCTTTGTGACTGTAGCCCACCAGGCTCCTGTGTCCATGGGGATTCTCCAGGCAAGAATACTGGAGTGGGTGGCCATTCCCTCCTCCAGGCGATCTTCCCAACCCAGGGATGAAACCCAGGTCTCCTGCATTGCAGGCAGATTCTTTACCATCTGAGCCACTATAGGTAGTTATAGCTGCAAGCGTGTATCTAAGTCAGGTAAGAGTCCTATTGAATCTGTGGATCTGTTTCTGTTTCCTTGGGTGGCAGGCTGTGTGAAATTTTGCTTTCAAAATCTTATGCTAATTTGGATATAGTACAAATTACCATGTGTACCATGAGCTCACATTTTGCTTCTTTGAATTTTCTAGTCTGATAATTGAAGAGCACTATAATGGTCTAAACAAATAATTTCTCAACAAACAGTTACTTCCCATGGCTCCAAATATCCTAATATTGCTATAAGCTAAAGTCTTACTTGATTTGTAAATGCTATGGTTAGGAATATTGAATTCAGATTGTCTTAAAGATTGTAATGACTTTCTTCACTGAACTGAATTTATAGCAAATTTACCCTTCTAAAAATACCATTTTCAAAGTTTATACAATATTATCAGGTACAAATAATTAACTAAAGGCATTATTCAGTATGTAAATATGATTTGTAATTGGATGTTTTTATTGTAATGTGTATTCCAACAATTATAATTACCCTATACTCATATAATTTTCGTCCTTATCTTAACAATATCTATTAGACCTAAAATTGAACTTAAAAGTTCAATTAATTTAGAGACTGTTGTGGCAGGAGATTTTGATGACAGAATTTACTTTTTAAGTATTCACTATTCAATTTACTTTACTTCTTCTTATATTGATGTACCTAAATATGGGCAAATGACTTTCACCTCTGTCATCTCCCTAGCTTGTCTGTGGTAAACTACTAGGAAACCTTTTTTAATTCTTTGCAAGTTCAGATTCCTGAGATATTTTGCTTAAAGTTATTTTAAAAAACTTTAATGAACATTTTCCAACAGACTGTGAACTATCAGTATCAGTGGGGAGGACTCAAGACTCAGGACCTCCTTCTCTAATCTATTAGCAAGTGACTCATTTCTCATAAGGAAGAAAAGAACATTGTCAACTCAGATCCCAATCCAATAAATTAATCCGTAAACTTCTGACTCTGGTTACTAGTACATTAGTAATATATATTGCTAATACATCAGAAATACACGTCATTAGAAATGAAACAGGTTGAAACTAGATAATACATTGCTATCTGCATTAGGATTCTTCTACTGCTGCTTGTCATATGTGTGATCATAAACATCTGTCTATGTTTGTATGCCCTCATCTGTTAAAAAAAAAAGAGAGAGAAAAGAACAAAAATAATACAGATGTGCGCCTCCTTGACCTGGGTTACAGTGAGAAAAATATGATTCACTTGAAAAATCTAAAACACTATGGAGCATAAAATGATCATTAACTTGTCTTTCAATTGATTAAATTGTTTGCAAATTAGTGCAATTGGCAGAAATGACTGATTATGCCAGATATACTGATTATATAGATTATACTGATTAACTGTCAGATAACTATTTGTAAATAGGGAATAATTTATGAGAGCTGATGTTAATCATTCTCAGCTAAGTTCAGTTCAGTTCATTTCAGTTGCTCAGTCGTGTCCAACTCTTTGCAGCCCCATGAATTGCTGCATGCCAGGCCTCCCTGTCCATCACTAGCTCCTGGAGTTTACCCAAACTCATGTCCATCAAGTCGGTGATGCCATCCAGCCATCTCATCCTCTGTCGTCCCCTTCTCCTCCTGCCCCCAATCCCTCCCAGCAACAGAGTCTTTTCCAATGAGTCAACTCTTCCCATGTAGTGGCCAAAGTATTAGAGTTTCAGCCTTAGAATCAGTCCTTCCGAAAAACACCAAGGACTGATCTCCTTTAGAATGGACTGGATGTATCTTCTTACAGCCCATGGGACTGTCAAGAGTCTTCTCCAACACCACAGTTCAAAGGCATCAATTCTTCAGCGCTCAGCTTTCTTCACAGTCCAACTCTCACATCCATATATGACTACTTGGAAAACCATAGCCTTGACTAGATGGACCTTTGTTGGCAAAGTGATATCTCTGCTTTTGAATATGCTGTCTAGGTCGGTCATAACTTTCCTTCCAAGGAGTAAACATCTTTTACTTTCATGGCTGCAGTCACCATCTGCAGTGATTTTGGAGCCCCCAAAAATGAAGTCTGATACTATTTCCACTGTTTCCCCATCTATTTCCCATGAAGTGATGGGATCAGATGCCATGATCTTCATTTTCTGAATGTTGAGCTTTAAGCCAACTTTTTCACTCTCCACTTTCACTTTCATCAAGAGGCTTTTGAGTTCCTCTTCACCTTCTGTCATAAGGGTGGTGTCATCTGCATATCTAAGGTTATTGATATTTCTCCCGGCAATCATGATTCCAGCTTGTGTTTCTTCCAGCCCAGCGTTTCTCATGATGTACTCTGCATAGAAGTTAAATAAGCAGGGTTACAATATACAGCCTTGACATACTCCTTTTCCTATTTGGAACCAGTCTGTTGTTCCATGTCCAGTTCTAACTGTTGCTTCCTGACCTGCATACAAGTTTCTCAAGAGGCAGGTCAGGTGATCTGGTATTCCCATCTCTTTCAGAATTTTCCACAGTTTTTTGTGATCCACGCATTCAAAGGCTTTGGCATAATCAATAAAGCAGAAATAGATGTTTTTCTGGATCTCTCTTGCTTTTTCCATGGTCCAGCGGATGTTGGCAATTTGATCTCTGGTTCCTTTGCCTTTTCTAAAACCAGCTTGAACATCTGGAAGTTCACAGTTCACATATTGCTGAAGCCTGGCTTGGAGAATTTTGAGCATTACTTCACTAGCGTGTGAGATGAGTGCAATTGTGCAGTAGTTTGAGCATTGTTTGACATTCCCTTTCTTTGGGATTGGAATGAAAACTGACCTTTTCCAGTCCTATGGCCACTGCTGAGTTTTCCAAATTTGCTGGCATATTGAGAACAGCACTTTCACAGCATCATCTTCCAGAATTTGATATAGCTTAGATGGAATTCCTTCACCTCCACTAGCTTTGTTCATAGTGGTGCTTTCTAAGGCCCACTTGACTTCACATTCCAGGATGTCTGGCTCTAGGTGAGTGATCACACCATTGTGATTATCTTGGTCATGAAGATCTATTTTGTACAGTTCTTCTGTGTATTCTAGCCATCTCTTCTTAATATCTTCTGCTTCTGTTAGGTCCATACCATTTCTGTCCTTTATCGAGCTCATCTTTGCATGAAATGTTCCCTTGGTATCTCTAATTTTCTTGAAGAGATCTCTCGTCTTTCCCATTCTGTTGTTTTCCTCTATTTGTTTGCATTGATTGCTGAGGAAGGCTTTCCTATCTCTTTTTGCTATTCTTTGGAAATCTGCATCAGATGCTTATATCTTTCCTTTTCTCCTTTGGTTTTCGCTTCTCTTCTTTTCACAGCTTTTCGTAAGGCCTTCCCAGACAGCCATTTTGCTTTTTTGCATTTCTTTTCCATGGGGATGGTCTTGATCCCTGTCTCCTGTACAATGTCATGAACCTCAGTCCATAGTTCATCAGGCACTCTGTCTATCAGATCTAGTCCCTTAAATCTATTTCTCATTTCCACTGTATAATCATAAGGGATTTGATTTAAGTAATACCTGAATGGTCTAGTGGTTTTTCTACTTTCTTCAATTTAAGTCTGAATTTGGCAATAAGGAATTCATGATCTGAGCCACAGTCAGCTCCTGGTCTTGTTTTTGCTGACTGTATGGAGCTTCTCCATCTTTGGCTGCAAAGAGTATAATCAATCTGATTTCGACTTAGCAGCAGCTAAGTCGCTTTAGTCGTGTCCGACTCTGTGCGACCCTATGGATGGCAGCCCACCGGGCTCTGCTGTCCCTGGGATTCTCCAGGCAAGAACACTGGAGTGGGTTGCCATTTCCTTCTCCAATGCATGAAAGTGAAAAGTGAAAGTGAAGTCGCTCAGTTGTGTCCGACTCTTAGCGATCCCATGGACTGCAGCCCACCAGGCTCCTCCATCCATGGGATTTTCCAGGCAAGAGTACTGGAGTGGGGTGCCATTGCCTTCTCTGACTTTTGCATTCCAGTCCCCTAAAATGAAAACGACATGTTTTTTGGGTGTTAGTTCTAAAAGGTCTTGTAGGTCTTCATTGAACCATTTAACTTCAGCTTCTTCAGCATTACTGGTTGGGACATAGACTTGGGTTACTGTGATATTGTATGGTTTTCCTTGGAAACGAACAGAGATCATTCTGTCATTTTTGAGATTGCATCCAAGTACTGCATTTCGGACTCTTTTGTTGACCATGATGGCTACTCCATTTCTTCTAAGGGATTCCTGCCCACAGTAGTAGATATAATGGTCATCTGAGTTAAATTCTACATGCACCTATTTTTCAAACTTCTCATCATTGAGAGACCCTAGTAGAGAACTACTAAGTCTAACAACCTAACAATATGGAATCAGAGAAAGCACATTTTTCTTATTGGCTGGTGGTGATTTCCTTCCACTCTTCTGTTTGGATGTAGTCTACTGTAGGTAAACAAGGTGGACATCTGTGGATCTAGGGAGGAATTCTTTTTACTAATGAACACTGATGTCTTCATGACAAACAGATGATGGTTTTGTCCTCTCCAACCTCCTTGGCTGCCCAGTTCTCACAGATTTCTATACAAAAATACTCCACTTTAACACAAATTTCTCATATTTACAGAAAAAGCTCACTTAAAACTGTTTTTCTCCATTTTTTTCAAAAAGTATTTGGCATTTAAATGCTTAACAGAGTTTGTGTATGTGTGTGTACAATATTCGCTAAATATGCTAACATGGTTAATGCATTTCAACCCTGTTTTCCTTCAAAGGTTACATTATATATTGCTACCCTTTTTGTGTTCTCAGTATAAATATGATCAAAAAATTCATATGACAACATTTTGTATCTTTCACAAAAATCTTTGGGGTACTCAAGAATAGTTCACAAATATGTGCAGAAAAAAAAGTGAATAAGGGCTCTAATAAATTGCTGCAATTAAAAAGGGGGAAAATCCTTTTTTGAATTTCAGTTTTTATTTTCACTTGAAACCTGTTGTGTAATGCCTGTTCATTTCATACTAGCAAATATTTATTTCTAATGTTTTAGAAATCACATTCTTTTTGTTTGTTTCTTATATTAAAAATAAATAATAGCCAGTAAACTGATATTTTCAATGTTAACTGAAAAACAAGGCGTTCACCTTTTTTTTTTTTTTTTAACTTTTAAGCTGCTTTAAAGTACAATACAGTGGAAACAGTATCAGACTTTATTTTTGGGGGCTCCAAAATCACTGCAGATGGTAACTGCAGCCATGAAATTAAAAGACGCTTATTCCTTGAAAGAAAAGTTATGACTAACCTAGATAGCATATTGAAAAGCAGAAACATTACTTTGCCAACAAAGGTTCGTCTAGCCAAGGCTATGTTCTTTCCAGTGGTCAGGTATGGATGTGAGAGTTGGACTGTGAAGAAAGCTGAGCACCGAAGTATTGATGCTTTTGAACTGTGGTGTTGGAGAAGACTCTTTGAGAGTCCCTTGGACTGCAAGGAGATCCAACCAGTCCATTCTAAAGGAGATCAGCCCTGGGATTTCTTTGGAAGGAATGATGCTAAAGCTGAAACTCCAGTACTTTGGCCACCTCATGTGAAGAGTTGACTCACTGGAAAAGACTCTGATGCTGACAGGGATTGGGGTCAGGAGGAGAAGGGGACGACAGAGGATGAGATGGCTGGATGGCATCACTGACTTGATGGACGTGAGTCTGAGTGAACTCCGGGAGTTGGTGATGGACAAGGAGGCCTGGTATTCTGCGATTCATGGGGTCGCAAAGAGTTGGACACAACTAAGCAACTGAACTGAACTGAACTGAAAGTACAATATCCACTTCCTGTTAAGCTGAGTATGGCTAATACATGTGCTATATCACTGCTATTGAAACATAGTACCTTGGACCTCTCTGAAACAAAAGGTTATGTTGTCAGTTGTTCATTTCTCCAGTCTGACATAAGGCAAAATCAGATTTGCTAATAACAGATGCACAATTCCTTGGATGGCACAAGGGGATCAGTAAAGATGAAAGACAAAAGTAGCTCAGTGAAGTAAACTGCAAGTTAAATGAATTGCCCTGGCAGTATCTGGTACCCTAATTACTGACATGAACCACATAATGACTCTTGCCATTAAAAGAGATGTAATGGTTGGCCAACATTCTGCAGTGGTCACCTATGTTGATGAAAAGAATCATTCATTGTTGAAGTTCTATAGACACATTGGAAATTAACCTTAGAATTTTAAGGAAAAAGCAAAGAAAAAACACTATGAATTCTACTTTCTTCTTAGACAATTTTACTTCTCAGTGAAAAAATGCTCACTTTCATCTTAGTTAAGCTTCATTATACTTTCAGCACACAGGCTTGCTTACTGTTGAAGAAAACTAATAGTCTACTGTTTGTCATTGGATATATACACTTTAACTTTTTTTTTTTGTCATATTTCTTTTTGCTTCTTATAGATTAGGATGAATCTAGTCTTTGAAATGTCTAGTTTCTGCAGTGCTCCCAACTGAAGAAGCAGAAGTTTCAATATAAAAAAGATAGCTGGCTAGATAGGTAGATAAGCTAGTGTCATTCCCTCTCTATTTCTATATTTCTCCCTATTTCAGCCTTTTTGCAGAATTGTTCTTCAGTCATGATAATTTATTCAAGAGTTTATTTTCTGTCTCACTCAACTGCAGTAGTCTCATTCTAAAATCTAAATTGAGCTGAAAATTCTGCTGCAGATCTAAGCAAATGATTCTTCTTTACTTTAGAGCATAAGATTTATTGTCAAGCCTAAGCAACTAAATTTTTCTTTGTCTTGAACTTCTCCAGCTTATGGTAAACTGTATTCATGAGGCAATAAACAGAAAATCTTGCTTACTATATTCCAACTAAAAATAATTTTGGAAAAAGAAAAGTGAACAAAAACACTGATGGGCTCCAGTGGGTACTCCAACTTAATTTTATTAGAGTACAGTTGGATTCATTTCAATTATGGTAGATCCAGATATCAGAAAAAATGAGCTGTCTTTTTAACGCTCATGTAAAGTGTTACATGGGTATTTGTGTGTGTGTGTGTGTATTTATGACATTTAGGTTAGAAGATTGAGCTAAAAATATAAATTGAGTAGTTTCCATTTTATATGAGGTAATTTAAAGCCAGGCAATTAGAGGATGTAACCAAAGTTTGAATAAACTCCAGGATTTGGTGATGGACAGGGAGGCCTGGCGTGCTGCAGTCCATGGGGCTGCAAAACATCAGACACGACTGAGCAACTTAACTGAATTGAACCAAAGAGTGAATGTAGACTGAAAGGGTGCCTGAGACACAGTCTTCAGAATTCCTGATGAATCAACGCTTATTATGGCCTTATCAGGAAATGAATAATTGGCCAATGGCCCGATCATTTTGTATCAAGTAGTAAATACTAAAAAATAAGTTTGCTGAGGAAATTAGTCTATAATATAATTTTTAGTGTTTATTATTTGATACAAGGAGAGAATAAAAAGGTGATTGCAGCTGTGAGAATAAAACTCTTGTGGAATAGATAAATGGACTTCATTTATATGACTCCTTTTGTTAGTACCACCAGTCATTTCTAACTTTGCATTTAACACTTCAAATGACTGTTAGTCCCTCTAAGTCAATGCACTTTCTTTATTTGATGTCCAAGATACCAATATCTTATGGTTATACTACTACTAAATTAGCCCTTTTCCTTTCCTTTCTTACTCTTTTCTTCAAACTCTTAACCTTGTGGAATTAAAACAATCCTTTGGATCTCTATGAATACTTATTTTTCTGCAAGAAAATTCCCTGGGTTCTACCCCCTCTGAATAAAGCCTGAATCTGGATACTTCTTATCGCCTTCACTGCTATAAGCTTAGTCCGGTTGCAAATATTTCCAGCATGGTTTTCGAACTCCTTTCCCAACTAGACTCAGATTCCAAACTCTTTCTGTCACCCTACTCCATCCAAGAAAATGTAGTGTACCCTCAACCCATCAGCTAGAGCAGTCCTTTCAAAATGTAACTTACTTCTCTGTATGTTACCTCATTGATGAAGTTGTTTATCAAGAAAATTCAAAGAGTGCCCCCTCCAAGACTTTTATTGTTTTTATCCCATCTAGTCTTTCTGTTGCACTTGTGTTCCAATATATGATTGACCTATATATTGTACATACTATTTAATTATATATGTATAATTTACCCCTGAGCTACCTGGGAAGCCCTCAGTATCTCTTAGGAAGTCATTTATCTGCTTACTGCTAGTCTAACATTTTACCAAACTGATCTAGTCTGGCCATCATAATGAAAGCATGCTCTCTATGAATTGGACAGTAAAGTTGGGTGTTAATATAAAAGTGGTGGTCAAACTAGTTCTTAGGAAATTGTAACAGGGGTTCAAGAAGGGCTTACTTGGATCATAGCAGGTTGCAGAAAATGATAGGAGAAGTGATTGAAATTAGATCAATATATAAACTTTCAAAGTTATAATGAGGCAGACATTTTTCCAAATGTATGAATGGCTGCCTTGAATGAACTAGGTGTTACAGTAAGTACACTGCATGCTGTCCAGTAGCAACATAATAGGGCAATCTTAACAAGTCTCAGGTAGGTCTATGCAGTAATATAATCGATCAATAGTAGTTGTTCTTAAATTATTTTTAATGTATCCATAACTTATGTAACTAAAATAATTAGGAAAAATGAACTTGTGTAGTAGTATTAATTCATTCAGTTAAGAAACTTGCAGGACTTTATACATGCAAAATGGTTATTGAGTGCATTTTGCAAAAGTGTTAAATAAAGTTTTATGAAATATCAATTATTTGAAGTTTTATATTATAGCATAGAGCTTTATCATAAAACCCAAATCATGTATGAAATATTTTCATTAATCCTAAGGTATTCATTGGACTTCCTAGTAGCTCAGCTAGTAAAGAATCTGCCTGCAATGCTGGAGACCCTATTTGGTTCCTGGGTTGGGAAGAAGCCCTGGAGAAGGGATAGGCTACCCATTCCTGTATTCTTGGGCTTCCCTAGTGACTCAGAAGGTAAAGAATCCTCCTGCAATGCGGGAAACCTGGGTTTGATCCCTGGGTCAGAAAGATCCCCTGGAGGAGGGCATGGCAACCCACTCCAGTATTCTTGCCTGGAGGATCCCCATGGACAGAGGAGCCTGGCAGGCTCAGTCTATGGGATTGCAAAGAGTTGGATATGACTGAGCAACCAAGCACAGCACAAGGTATTCATTATGGAAATATTCTTAAGAAATGGGCTAATTAATATTACTACTTCATGTTTATACCATCATTTTCTGATAATGGTGAATCAATATTCCCAAAAAGTTTGAAAAAGTATTCATGGATACATTTTTATTCAACTTTACTTATTATAGGAGAAGGCAATGGCACCTCACTCCAGTACTCTTGCCTGGAAAATCCCATGGACAGAGGAGCCTGGTAGGCTGCAGTCCATGGGGTCGCTAAGAGTCAGACACGACTGAGTGACTTCACTTTCACTTTTCATTTTCATGCATTGGAGAAGGAAATGGCAACCCACTCCAATGTTCTTGCCTGGAGAATCCCAGGGACGGGGAGCCTGGTGTGTTGCCGTCTATGGGGTCTGACAGAGTCGGACACGACTGAAGTGACTTAGCTTTAGCTTTACTTATTGTGGCTATTAAAATGAAATTTTATTTTAATACTTAAAACTCATATATGTCTTCTTTAAGTTTTGTGATTATATTTGGACCCCACCCAGATGATCCAAGATAATCTTTCCATATCATGATCCTTAACTTAGTCACATCTGCAAACTCCCTTTTGCCATATAAGGTAACATTAACAAGCTCCAGAATATGGATTTCTTTGAAGGCAATTATTGAGCATATCCAAAAAGGAAAATTCAATAACTTCAAAATAACATATCTGTAATTGTGTTCTTACTGAGTCTTGGATGATGATTATTTCACTTGATTTGTTATTTTTATTTGGTGTATATTTTCATTATCTTGTATTGTTTGTGAAATTACCTTGACTAAAATCTATAATTTTATGCTAACTTTGCCTCAAATGGAACATAAAACTCTGTAAGATTTATTTCAAAATATTTTTTCATTTCAAAAAATGTGATTTATTATGTTGTATGAAATACTAAAAAAAAACCAGGCTGAGCATAAATCAATGCTTGGTGGCTCATACTAATGTAATTTACTATGAAACTTAGTTTGGTCAAACTCTCCAGAATTTAAATAATAAATATTTCTCTCTCTCTCTCTTTTTTTTTTTTTTACTTTCAAGTGCAAAGATTGAATATTTCATGCACACATATTTTTAGCCCATATCATCATCTTTTTGAAAGTCTGGTGTGCTGTGGGAGAAAAAAAAAATTATCCAATTATGAAACCATCTGGTATTTGATTTTTTGTAGTAAATTTAAGATTTTAATTCCTTACCTCTGCATGCAGTTAAACAAATGAAAGAAAGCACAGGTTTTTGATTGAGCTACAGCCTTTTTATTGTTCTTTTCAAT
Source organism: Bos mutus (assembly GCF_027580195.1). Taxonomy (NCBI): domain Eukaryota; kingdom Metazoa; phylum Chordata; class Mammalia; order Artiodactyla; family Bovidae; genus Bos; species Bos mutus. The sequence goes on along the minus strand of NC_091624.1, from coordinate 97,971,685 downwards.
TAAAAAAAAGAAAGAAAGAAGAAAAAGCAACCATCTGTTAGTGCCAGCTGCTAGAATGAAGAGAAGATAATGGAATTCCTGTATATGATAGCATTTTGTTTTTCTAGTAGAAGTTGTGACATTTTCAACAGTTCTCTTCAGAATACAGCTGCTTCTCTAAGAGAATTGAAGCCAGTAAACGATAAAAAGGGTTGTCATCCTTGTATTAGCACAGGTCTTTGAAAGCCTCCCATGGAGATATGTAGAGTTTCAATTTAAAGTCTTTACAATGTTTTATAATTTACACTTTAAATACTATAGAAAAATAGAAAATGAAAGACTCATATTTTGATGCTGTTGTTATTATGTCATGCTTGTTTAGCAAGCAGACATTTGTAAATACATTTATAGAACAGTTTCTTCTTTCCATAATTTTAGAGGGATGATCTGAGAACCTTGAGGAATTGTATCCAAAGTGTGTTGAAGTTTTGCAAGTTTTTTAACTTCTCTTTCAATATTTATGGATGGAAATAATCATTCTGAAATTAGTAAAAACCGTAAGATGAAGTGTCATTTTAATGCATGGCAAACTATGATTAAATACTTTTGAACAGTGACTGGTAAAAGAATGACAGCCATAAATCAAACGTGTGTGCATTTTTTCTTCTCTTAGCACAGAGGTTGCCCATTATTTCACATTGTAGTCATGAAAAGAAAATTACCTTGAGGCAAAACTTCCTTCTTTAAAAATTGCTTTCAAAGAGTTTTCTTCATTGTTTTGTAAATTTTTAACATGTTTAAAGATCTTACTTTTTCTGGGATGGAACTTTTTATTATAAGGAAGAAAGGAAAACAGAAGTTCTTGGTTCTTGTGGTTTTGGGTCCTTTTTGAGGTAGTTTATTTTTAGAAGTGTCTCCAAACATGAGAAATGACAACTAGTTCTGGGGAATCAAGAATATTAGGACATAAAACCCTCTGAACTGAACTAGACATGAAGAGAAGGCTTTCACTTAAGTAATGTTGCTAAATGTCTCTTCCTCATTCCATGATTAGAATCTGAATAAAAAAGGCAGTCATCACCATTGAATATCAGAACTTAATTTAGGGAATTATTTACTTTTTGTAAGTGACTTCCCATGTTTCCTTTTATTTCAGAAAATTATAGAACATACAAGAAAAGCACAGCAATGCTTTGCCCCAGATAGGTAGAATATACAGAAAACCAGCATGAAGGAAATCTCTGTAAAAAAGAAAGAGAAAAAATCAGCAAAACTATCAAACATAGGTAAATAGAAAGCAACACACCAAAGAATAAGGGGGAATTATTACCTTTTCTGAAACACATGTTTTGAAGAAAAAGAAAAAAAAAAAGATTCTACTTAAAATTCCAGATTCATATTTCCAACTTAAGAGTACATTAGGTTTATGGGGGACTTGAGACTCAATGGCAAATGTCAAAATAATTAATATGTAAGTACCAACGAGCATCTTTTCTCCCAGCACAGGAGAGAGATTAAAATAAAGCAATTATTAGCAGGAATCTAGTTAAACTGACTCAGATGAACAAATGAAAGTCTGGAGAAATGACTTGTGCTTCTTGCTACTGGAGAAACTGGCTCATGTGCTTAGTCACCCAGACTTTCTTTCCTCCTCTATGAACTGGGGTTGATATTAATATAATACACTTATGGAAGCTGTGAGGGTTACTTTGGTGGCATAATTAAAGTCTCAAGAGCACTGTGTGATACAAGTTAGTGCCCAACAATCTATGTGTACTGTTTTCTCCTCTTCCAGTCTCACAGCTGTCAGTGTGAGACGTTGGATGGGAAGGTACTAGCTTCTCCAGTGATCAAGATACTATATCTTCATGGGGAGATTACTGTCACTGAATCACAAATGAAAAATTTAAGAAAGGAAATAACAAGAAAGATTATATTTCATTGCCCTTGCCATAGTTTTTTGCAAAAATAATATGGCAGTTATATAACATTTGGTTAATCAAGGCAAAGCCCTTTATCCGAAGCAGGTGTGAAGATGGTTACTTTTGTTCAAAACATGAGAACTCAGTTGTGTCTGGACTAGAGTTCACCCTGTCATGTTTTATCTTAGCAATTGATCCTTATATGTTTTTAGAGTATTTTGAGAAATGCCAGAAGATAATATGAAATGGAATAAACATTGGAAGATACGCTGTAGTATAAATCAATGTCAGTTCAGTGGATAAAATGGAAAATAGTCTCCCAAACTTGGGAGAAATAATCTAGAATTAGGTGGAATCCTGAGAGGTTTAACTAGATTGTTACAGACTTCAGATACCCCAAGAGCAGAAGACTGCCATTTAATTTTTGAGTTTCATGCTGTCATGACTTTCTTTGCTGACATAAGCTTTTATTGGAACTTATAAGAGGGTGGGCATTAGCTGCTGACTTAACTGGCTGCTTTCTATTGATTGTTTCAATCTGTGATTCTTTCCTGTGTTGAACCAACAAGGAATGTAGCGTTAAGGTCCTATGTTTACCAAAACTGCTTCTCTGCAGTTTAAGACACTAGTTTGAAAAAATCTGATTAGAAAACTGGCCTTCTTCAGTTTAGCACTATCTAAAGACAACTCTTTAACAGGAAGGAAGAATATGACTGATTTTTATGTTAAAGAAAAGAATCTGTGTTTTCTCAAATCCAAAATATTGCACATTGATGATACAGCAAGTTTCGGTTCTGCTAGTTTTAACTTCATAGAAAGAAATAAAGGTGAATTCCTTCTAAAACAAATTATACTAAGTGTTCTTTGAACGTATCATGAAAAAGTTTATATTGTTTCAATTTAGTACAGTGGAGCTCCAGATTCAATAGCACTCCCATAGGGGAAAAGTAGGAAAGAACCACTTGTTGAATTAAAACACTTTAGTCCACAGCCTCACAGAACTCAGGAAGTAGCATGGACCTATTTGACATTGTTTGGCATACAGAGGAATAATCGTAATATGAGCATTTGATTTTCATATTTGCAGTACAGACAATATGGGGCTTTTTATTTTTCTCAGGTTTAGTTTCTTCATCTGTAAAACTGAGGTAGCATCATCTACTTCATAGTTTTGGCTTAAGGATAGAATATGACTGAATATTTGAATAAGCATTCAATATGTATTTGTGGAATCTGAATCATAACCCAGTGATGAGCTTTTTGTGGCTATTTGTTAGTATTTGCTATTAAGAAGATTCACAAATCTATATGCTATGATCCTTTTATTGTATGTTCCGTAAAACTGTAATAGTTGGACATTGATAATCACGTGTATTTAAGTGTGGTATGCTGATAACTTGAGCTCCAAGCATATTCTCTCACATTCCATATAGTATTTCTGAACTTAGGAGACTGCTTATTAGATAAAACTTTGTAACTATATAAAATATTAATTAAATGAAAGCTCTGAGATTTAGGAGAATGTGTATGATTCTAGAATCCAGGCTCCCATATTTATATAATATGTAATACCTTAGATGAATCATAAGTACCTCTGAGGCTCAGTATCCTTTCAATAAATTGGAACTAAAACTTAACATAGTATCTTTACAAGTCTGTTGATAGGATAAAGCATTATGTTGTATGAAAAAATTGTGAATTATAAAAGAATACACAAATATGTGGGCTATTATCCTAATGTGGAAGTTAAAAAGTCTGTCTCAACAGTTTTTTTTTTAGATTTTGTTAGATAATTTGTGACATTGGTTTGTATTATGCAAAATTCTTAGTGAAGTCTTCCAACAGTTTGTCTTGACAAAATAAAAATTGACATTTAAAATGGTCCAAGGAAAGTGCTAGTCATTAAGTTTGCACCAGAACATGTGAGGGACATAAAAAATTCCGCTTCTATGAGAATGGTATTAGTAAGACAGAAACAGATCACACTTGCCAACAGGGTCAATGGTTTTGAGGAATTACATGTGTTTCTTTGCAGAAGCATATCACAGATATATACTAACATGAAAAATAATTATGCAGTTCAGGGAAATAAATGATTAAAATTTGCACTGGATTATAAAACAACAAAGGAGTAACCCCCAAATTAGCCTGGGGCCAGAAAATGACAAATAGGGTTACTGATGGGAAAGAGAAAAGAAGATGGTAGTTAAAATGTATTGTCAAATCAAATAATAATCATGAATTGAATTGACCCTTGAAACATGCAAGTTTGAACTGTGTGGGTTCACTCATATATGGATATTTTTCAGTAGTGTACTACAGTCCTACAAGGTCCATGGTCAGTTTGAATCCTTGGTTATTTCCAACCCTATAGCAATGAGTAGAAGGCTTAGACTGAAGAAAGAACTGTGAATTTCATGGGGAAATTTACTTTCCCCAATTAAACTCAAATATATGCATTTACACTGTGGATCCATAGCAAAATCAAGTATTTATTTTTTTTTATGTTTAGAAAAACATAATTCAATAATAGAGTAATTCTGAACACATACCTCCACTTTTTTTTATCGGCGCATAATTGCTTTAAAAGGTTGTTTTAGTTTCTGCTGTACAACAGTGAATCAGATGTAAGTTTACATATATCCCCTCCCTCCTGAGCCTTCCTTTAGCTCCCCGCCACCCTCCACCACCGCATCTCACCTGTCTAGGACATCAAAGAGCACTGAGCTGAGCTCCATATATTATACAGCAGCTTCCCACTGGCTGTTTAAGGATGGCCCTAGAGTCTGTCATACAGAATAAAGTGAGTCAGAAATAAGAAAGCAAATGTCACATATATAGGATATTCCACATGTCTGTTCTCTATCCCTGCCCTGCAAATATTTTTGGCAAACACTTATATCTCTATATATGAAATCTAGAAAAATGGTGAACCTAGTTGCAGGGAAGAAATAGAGAAGGGACATGTGGACATGGGGTAGCGGGGGAAGCGATGTGTAGGACAAATTGGGAGAATAGCATTGATATATCTACACATCTTTTTTTTTTTTTTTTTTTTGGCCTTCTGAAACACCAGTGTAGTAGTGGGAAGGAATTTTTAAGGCATTATAAATTATAATTATTATTATTTGCATTGACAATATCTTTATCTAGCTGAAGGGAAAAGAAAACAAAAAAAGGAGCTTAATTTGTAACTCAGAATTCTCATAAATAATAAGGACCTGGCATCCAGAATCAAGGGTAGGCATTAAAGAGCTAGGGGGAAAAAAAAAAGTCATTTAATTCTTGTTTACAATAAATTAAACCTATAATGGGTCAGGCTCCCTAGTGAAAGAACCTGAGGGAAAAAATCAGGTGCTTTTAGTCTGTTTGAAGAATTACAGCAGAATACTGAAAGGAAGAGGAACTAAAATTGTATTCTCATGTAAAATTTAGCATAAATGGCTTCACAGAGTTATCTTCAACTGAGGCAAGGGTGCCCATGTTTTTAGCTCTGTAAACAGTACATTTAGTGGCTCAGACAGTAAAGAATCCACCTGCAATGCAGGAGACCTGGGTTCAATCCCTGGGTAGGGAAGATCCCCCTGGAGAAGGGAATGGCAACCCACTCCTGTATTCTTGCCTGGAGAATTCCATGAACAGAGGAGCCTAGCAGACTGCAGTCCATGGGATTGCAAAGGGTTGGACAAGACTAAGAGACTAACACTTTCACTGTCTCTTAAAGAGTACCTTAGACATATCCACAATTAATCAAAAGGAAACTTCACTCAATAAAATTCAAGTAGTTATCGGGCAGACAAGAGCAGAGAAATGTTCTAGAAAGAAATAAAAATGTGCAAAATAACAAAGGTAAAAATGCCCATAGTGAATTTGGGACTGTAGAAATTACCTCAGAAATGTAATAATGCAATATTTACATATAAATTGTAGTTCTAGTTGGATAATGTTTGCTTTTAATTGCTTTGATAATTGTTGTATACTTAATGTTTAAATGTAAAAATACAGAAACTTATTTAACACTTCTACTTTGCAAATGTTTTTCATTTAAGTCTTATTTTCAAACAGTTATAGAACTCTCATGAATGAAAAAGATACCTTTTGTCTACTGTGCAATATTAAATAGTAATGCTTAACTTGAAAAGAGCAGAAAAATATATTTAAAAGTTAGATATGTAAAGGTTATCTGAAGGCCACTCTGACATATAGAATGTTCATATTCTGCCATTTCTGACTCTGTATGTTGGATTATAATATCCTGGGGAGATATTTTCCTATTTTATTACTGATTTTGGTAGAAATCCTGTGAACCTTAGCAACATCACTATATACCAGTTCCTGTTTTTAACTCACCTGACCACCACATTATTGGTCTTATTTGTCAAATAAAAATTTTTCAGTATAAACACATCTGTATGTCTTTGTGCTGTCTTTGAATAAAATATAAAAGGGATTTCCATGCTTGATGTACTCAAACTTTTATTGTGTGTAATTAAAAAATGAACTGTAGAACAGTAAGATAAAAGCATATTTAAGAAGTTTTTCCCCCTTTTTGTCTTCTGTATTTGTTTCTTTTGTGTGTACATTTGATAATTTATTAGCCTATTCTCTGGAAGTCCAAGTATTTTTAATAATGGAGAACTGAGGTCAGTTTAAAACTAGAATGATTTAAAATATAAACACTACTTAGCATCTTATGCATAATTATATACACAGTAGGGTCCATATTGAGTTTGCCTGGTGACTCAGCTGTAAAGAATGTGCCTGCCAATGCAGGAGACATGGCTTCAATCCCTGGGATGGGAAGATCCCTGAAGAAGGAAATAGCAATCCATTCCAGTATTCTTGCCTGGGAAAGCTCATGGACAGAGGAGTCTGGCGGGCTACAGTGCATGGAGTCACAAAGAGTAAGACATGACTGAATAACTAAGCAACAACAAAACAGGGACCATATTGGTATTTATGCAGCATTTGATCTATTGGTAAACTGACTGTAGTTTATCAATAGTTTGTATACCCTGATGTAATAATTCCTATTAAAATGAAAATGGGCTTCCTTTGTGGCTCAGCTGGTAAAGAATCCACCTGCAGTGTGAGAGACCTGGGTTTGATCCCTGAGTTGGGAAGATCCCCTGGAGAATGGAAAGGCTACTCACTCTAGTATTCTGGCCTGGAGAATTCCATGACTGTATAGTCCATGGGATTGCAAAGAGCTGGACACAACTGAGTAACTTTCACTTTCACTTTCTTTCTTGATCTATTGATAAATTGACTATAGTTTATCGATAGTTTGTATACCCTGGTATATTAATTCCTATGAAAATGAAAACATGAATTAAAAATTATTGATAATTTATGTAGTGGGTATCAAATTGTGTTCTTTAGAACCCTGGAGTACTTTAGAATTATGGCAAATAAAATTGAAAGCTGAAATGAAAAAGCACTTAAAGTATTTTTCAAAGAAATTGACGCTATGAGGCATAAGGAAAGAGCTGGAAAATTCTATCAAGCCATGTGCCACAAATTCTGTAATAACCATTGCTAGACACATAACTGTGCCACCCCTAAATTCCTATCTTGAAGGCCTTACCCTTACTGTGATGGTATTTGGAGGAAGGGATCTTTGAGGGGTAATTAGATTGAGATGAGGTCATAAAGTGGGGTCCTCATGGTGAGGTTAGTATTCTTTTAAGTGAAGACAGCAAAAGACTTGTCTTTCTCTCTTTCACCATAACATGAAGATGTAGTGAAAAGACAGCCATCTATAACCCACAAAGAAAACTTTCATGAGACACCAACCATGCTGGCACCTTGCTCCTGAACTTCTGGCTTAATGAACTGGGAGAAAATACATTTATGTTATCTAAGCCACAGAGTCAATGTTATTTTGCTATGGCAGCCTGAACAAACTAAGACAACCATATTTAACAAATATCTTGCAAGTACATCCCAGGGTTCAATCCCTGGGTTGGGAAGATCCCCTGAGAAGGAAATGGCAACCCACTTCAGTGTTCTTGCCTGGAAAATCCCATGGATGGAGGAGTCTGGCCCACTGCAGTCCCATTGGGTGGCAAAGAGTCAGATACAGCTGAGTGACTAACACACTGACGGTAGAATGTGAGCTGACAACATAGTTCAGGGAATTATCTAAAAATATTCATCAGTGTTGAATTGGTTCAGCTATAACAGTAACATATAATTTTTTGATATATTGCATATCTCTGTTACACTTAACTGCTTCATAATTCTCCATGATATGACTGTGCATACTCCCAATAATGACTGACTCTATTTGACTCCACTTTTCTGTTGTTGTGGATACTGCTGTACCAATAAAAGCCTTGTGTATTTTCATTTATGGAACTGTGAAAATTTCTATGTGCTGTGTACTTGAATATGGAATTGTTGGTTTGTAGTACATTAATTTCGGGGAAGGCAATGGCACCCCACTCCAGTACTCTTGCTTGGAAAATCCCATGGATGGAGGAGCCTGGTAGGCTGCAGTCCATGGGGTCGCAAAGAGTCAGACATGGCTGAGCGACTTCACTTTCACCTTTCACTTTCATGCATTGGAGAAGGAAATGGCAACCCACTCCAGTGTTCTTGCCTGGAGAATCCCAGGAAGGGGGAGCCTAGTGGGCTGCCATCTATGGGGTCGCACAGAGTCGGACACAACTGACGTGACTTAGCAGCAGCAGCAGTACATTAATTAACTTAAGGGCTTCTCTTGGTTCTCTGGAGAAGTTGCCGTTGGTAGGATTGTGGGCATCTATATTGCACATCATCATCAACATTTAGTAGTATGTATTTTCCAAGTTTTATTAATCCAATGTGTGTAACATGAAAGCAGATTTTTCTTTCAGTTTGAATTTCTCTCATTAAGAATCTGATCACCTCTTGATTAGCTTTTGGGATTCCATTTTAATACTACTTATTTATATATTATATCAATTTATCTTTTAAGGTTACTGTCAGATTTTTGTTGATCTGTATAAATTGCTTGCATATTATATATAGTAATGAGTCCCTATTGACTTCATACACTGTGTGTTCTCCCTTTCTGTAATCTGCTTAGTATTAGCCATGCTGTTCTTAATTATAAAAAAAAAAAACAAAGGAAAAGAGTTATTTCTCATTCTTGATCATTGATGTAAGTTTCTGTATTGTTTTCTAATAATCTTTTAATTTGACCTTTCACATACAGTGTGTATTATATAGTATACATTACTATAAGTGATCCTGTTTTATATTATTTTTATGTATGAATCAATATCCCAATACTGTCTACAAAATAACTTATCTCTTTGCAACCCCATGGACTATAGCCCTCCAGGCTCCTCTGTCAATGGAATTTTCCAGGCAAGAATACTGGAATGGGTTGCTATTGCCTTCAGTAGACATGGAAGTTCAATAGAAGATGTGCACTTTGAAGCATTAGTGGAATTTTGGCAAGTGGAGATAGACGGGAGATCATGTAATAGTGGATACTGTTATTGTCTCCCCAATATCCATTCAATAACAGGTGATTCGTCTAAGCCAATCATTATTTTCCATGTCTCAAAGATTAGTCTCAGTCACAGCCAGTTACAAGAGAAGGAAAATCTGGTGGTGGGATGGGATAAAGCTGATTTTGTGTGAGACTATTTCTTCCTGGTAAAAAAAAAAAAAAATCATAGGTAAAGCTGGTTCATGTCTAAGTGTGAGCTTGGAGCTACTGAAATTATTTCACTACCAGTCTAAAGTCCAGGCCAGTGCCATGGTATTTGAGTGGAGAGGCAGGCATCCGTGACTAACCAAATCTTTGTTAGTTTTTATTGGAGTATAGTTGATTTATAATGTTGTGGTAATTTCAGGTATATAGCAAAGTGAATCAGTTATACATATGTAAACTTTTTTTATCCTCTTTCCATATATAGTTCATTACAGAGTATTGAGTAGAGTTGCAATTTAAGCTATTCTGGAGGTCAAGGTATCTCTGGAACTATCATACATGTACTTTATGATTATCATACATGTACTTCATGAATTATCATACATGCACTTCATGAAGAAAATGTGTGAGTCATTAAATTTAGATAATCAATGGAATATCAGTTCCATTATAAGGTAGAGATATCTGTCACTTGAAAATACTGGGACTCAGAACGCAAGTCAGGAATAATACCACAAATTTAATTCTAACAGTTAAATAAAGGGATCAAAATATTTCCAAGTAGTATTTAAGGAGAAAATGCAATACAAAAAAGAGCGAGTAATGCCTGTATTTATTAAATAGAAAACAAACAGAAAAGCATTCCCACAAAAGGAAATTTACAATTGATTAGAGGAGACCTGGAACTTTTCAGTATTGCAGAAACAAGGAAGAAAGTATTAACAGAGCTATAGAACTGCAAAAATTATCCAAAGGAGGAAATGAACAAAATAGCAAAAGATTTTTTCCAGAGGATATTAGGGATTTTTGAATTAACTTAGATTCTGAATCCAATATATCCTTATGGGGCAACACAAGGAGACATATAAAGAACATCTGAATGCTAGACATTTTTTTTTAGCCTTCTAAGGAAAGCATGGCCATTTGAACTGTACGTAAGTAAAGAAGTTCTTCCAGTTATATTTTGAATAGTGCCATAACATGCTACCTGTTTATTATCAAGCCAGGAGGTTAGAGCAGTGGCTCTTGACCTGTTCAGAGGACTTTCCCTGTATCTCACTGAAAATTTCTTTTGGAATTTAGATTCCCCTTCTGTTGTCAGAGGCATTAGGTAAAGACGTGCACTGCTGAGAGCAGCAGTGTGTTTTACCTTAACAGATGGTTGCTGTTGAGGCAGATTGAAATCAGCAATGCACACTTGTTTTAGCAGGTTATTTTCATTTTAATTGTACACCGGAAACCTAATAAACAAAAATTCCCTCAGGCTGAATTGTCTTGTGTATGTGTGTGTGTGTTTAAAATGTTCTGGTGCCAAAAACTCTGGAAACAAATACCAAATACCAAACAATAATAATACACTGATATTAAGGTGGCTCAGGTGGTAAAGAATCTGCCTTCAATGCAGGAGACCCAGGTTTGATCCTTGAGTCGGAAAGATCCACCAGAGAAGGGAATGATTACCCAGTCCAGTATTCTTGCTTGGATATACTATGGACAGAGGAGCCTGGCAGGCTATAGTCCATGGGGTCCGCAAGAGTCAGACGCGACTGAGATACTGACACTTTCAGTTTCCCTCTTCATGAACTGTATATTAGGCCTCTCTGACACCACAAATAACTTTTGGTTAAGAGAAAGTGAAAAACAGGGAAAAAAACTTTCTTAAGAGTTTTCCAGCTTATTTTATAGGTAGGAGATCAACCGAACACCTTCATGGGTGAAATATAAAGAAAAAGTAAATGAAGAAATGATGCAGTTATGTCTCTAGCTGTTGAAGACATCATTTGTTGCCTAGCCTTCCAGGCACTTATATGGAATGTTTAGACTGTAGGTAGCATAGGATCCTTCAGTAAAAGGAGATTGTAGAGGCAAACTTGGTTAAAGCTCTATCTACTGCCCCGTTTCTTTGTTCACTATGATGTAAAAATATGTTCAAGAATCTGAAGGGGAATATAAAAGAAAATATGTCCTTTTTTAGTCCAATTAATGATCTACTTTTCTAGATCTGTACTTAAAGATATGAATAAATCAACCTGCTAATAATAGAAAAAATGTAAAAAATCTTACTGATATTCATCTGATGTATTATTTTAATAGGAATCAGTGTTTCAGAGCTGAAAAAACCTAAGAGATATTTTTCCTAATTTTATAGCTGGGCAAACAAGAAATTGAAATTCATGGACTGGGCTTCCAGTTTGACCTTAATTTTAATCCCAACTCCAAAACATCTTGAGTCTTTGGGAAATTTAGCTAAAATTCACATTTTTATATTTTGATCTAAAATTTGAGATAAGAATAACACTCATAAAATCAGCATTGTTTTAATCAGTAAACAAGGCAAAATATATGTAAAGAACTTAGCTCGGCACTCAACATTAAATAGTTACTCTGTAAACACTGACTCTTTTTTTCTTTCCTAAGTATCACCAAATGTTTACTAGTTAACTTGATTCCATAGTTAACTTGCCCAAAAGTTTTCATAATGATTTTAAATGAAATGCTAATATCTTGATGTCTGAGGCCTTTCTTAAAAACGGAAATAATTATTTTTTTTTTTGGCTGCACTGAGTCTTTTTTGCTGCATGCAGGCTTTCTCTAGTTAAGGCCAGTAGTCTACTCCTCGTTGCTGGGAATGAGCTTCTCAATGTGGTGGCTTCTCTTGTGGAGCACAGGCTCTGCGGCACTTGATCTTCAGTAGTTGCCCCACATGGGCTCAGCAGTTGTGGTTTCCAGGGTCTAGATTGCATGCTCAATAGTTGCGGTGCATGGGCTTAGTTTCCCTGAGACATGTGGAATCTTCTGGCCCAAGGATCAAACCAGTGTCCCCTGCATTGGCGGGTGGACTCTAAACCACTGGACCACCAGATGGAGTTACTACAATTGGCTAGAAATTATTTTAAAATTTAAAAACTAAATCAAGGCACTCAGTTCAGATAGGCTGCACTTTTCCCAGTCTCTTACCTCTGCTACAGTGGTGGATGTTAGCAGAACTAGACTGTGCCATCTCCCAAAATCTCTGAGCTGGTGTAGAAAAGACTTCTTGATCCATGGAGAATGCAAGACGGAGGCTGCTCACAACTTAACACCAATTTTCCCCTAGCACCTACTAGTGACTGGGAGAGGGCATGAAAGCATGTCTGAATAACACCACCCCCGACCCCTCGCTTTTTTTTTTTCTTTCAATGTGTCAGATTATACATGGAAAATCCTTGGATATACACTTTGAATGTATATGGATATATTCAGTGACTTGATAGAGTTTGCCTTAATCAAGTAGTCTCAATATTTCTATTCACCTTCTCTCTCTTGTAACAAAAATTTGATACAATAGGTTGATAGACAGTTACCAAACAACCTAGTTGCCAAACAGAATTTGCTATAGTCTTTTTTGTTGTTGTTTTGTTTTTAGGAGACAGAGATATTTGTGGACTGGTTTAGCCTATCCACTCTATATTAAAGGGAATGATTATAGAATAGCCTTGTCAAGGGACTCTGAGAATCTATGTCTATTTTAGATTGTTTTGTTAATACATAAGATCTCAAAACATACTTCTTTGAGGACCAAGACACATTCATATAGTACTTGGCATTTCCTCTTCCTAATACAGAGACTGACATATAGTTAATATTCAATCAGTAACCACTGAACAGAACTGAAGAACAGAATTGTATACATGGTTATACCTGGCATATATTAGCATTGTGGGAAGTAATTTTTAAGATATGTTTTTAAAAATAAACTTTACTTTTATTATAACCCCAAACAAAGCCATGTCTCTGCTAAGGAAATTTGAGAAAATGAAGCATTTTTTCTGAGTAGCTGTAGCAAACCAGCTGTATTTTGTTGTATTGATAGGATTATAGAAACAACTCTTATAGGTTTAATTTTTAAAGAACAATACATTTCAGTTCTCTTCCTGATACATTTATTAAATAATAAAGGCTTCAGGTATCCATGACACCACTTTTTCATTAATTTTGTAGAGTTCTTTAAACAGGAGTCAGACAGGCAAATACTACCAGATTCCAAGCATATAATAAAAAGGATAGAGTAATTGGATTTAAGACAACTGGGAGAGGGTGGAACTATGAGGAGTCCATATGCTTATTTTAGAAATTTATAACTCTGTACACATAGAAAGGTCAGTAGAACAAAGTCTTCATGCAATCTGCTTGCCAGTTTTCAACCTTTTTTTTTTAGAACAAATATTTCACATGATAAACATTTACCTCAGGTTCAGTAATTCTATCCTTTTTACTTTAGTTTGTGTTTCTTTAGTTACATTAAAATGAACTTAATATTTTATAAAGATACTCTTATAATTTTATTCCATTTTACTAAGTGCTTTCTATATAAATGGATTTTTATCAATGGTTCTTATACATGGATGTCTAAGAATGATGCTTTCTAAAGGTTAATGATGCTTAATTTCCCAGTCAGAAATTTAAGGTAGCTATTTTCTACTTGTTTCTTCATAGTTTTCTATATTGATTAAATTTTATAGCATATACATTTATTTATTTATTTACACAATACATGCTTATTGTTTAAATACTTTTGTTAATGTTGTAGTCACTATTGATATAGCAGTGAGCATAGCATACAAAAATTTCTATGTCCATGAAATTTAGTAGTAGGAGACATTAGAAAAAATATCAAGGAGAAAATACAATTCCTCAACTAGAGATATAAAGAAAAATCTATTAGGGCAGATATAGGGAATATGAGAATTTGTGGAAATAAACTTTTAATTCATGGCATATTAGCCAAGGTTCGGTCAAGAGATATAATCATGTCAGTTATTATACTATAGAGATAAAAGAATATTTTAGAGTTAACCCTAACCCTAACCCTATTTTTTTTTTTTTTTTGGTCAATAAAGAATTGTTCATTAGTTGTTGAAGATCTTAAAATATAGAAATTAAACAATAAGATATTACAGTAATAGCCACTGCAGAAAAGTAGTCATTCCCTTAAGACAATGGGGACAAAGAAAAGAGATGTGAATTACTAAAACCTATATGTTTTGGGGAGCACATCCAGAAAACTGGGACTTAGTCCCATTTGAAGGAGATGCTGCTCCCTTACTACTGATGTCTTTGTGGTTGGAGAAAGTTCCCTGTGGGGCTGAAAATCAGACCCCTGACAATGAGATATTTCTGACAGTATGTACTGGGTCTGGTTCGGAGTGTTGGAAATACTGCAAACTGAAATTAACCCCTGCCTCCTGCTGGTAGAGGCTAAAAAAGTTAGCTGGCAAAAGGTGTTTTTGCAGAGTTCTCTCCTCTACTCACAGAGCGGAATGTTGACAGTATGGACGTGAAACTGATAAACAATACCTTAATACATGCCTAACTTAAAACTTTAGTTTCTGAATTTTTTATGGATTAGTTCATGTAGGTTCTCTTATAAGCTGTTAAAGAGTTTAAGAGGAGAGCAAAAGCAAAAGGGAATTCAACTGAGTCAGTCTACAGATTCTAATGTGGCTTATTGTCTCAAGAAAATCCTGCTTCTATCATTTCACTCTATACTGGGCAGGTGCAGGAAAGATGATCAAAGTGTATAAAATGATATACTAATACACCTTACTTATTTTTCATTCTAAAAGGAACTTCTCTAAATTCTCTTTCAGTTAGAAAGCCTAATGATAGGCAGCCTATAAAGTTATTCCAAACCGGTGAATCTTTCTCTAAAATGCCATGCCCTCTTTCCAGTTGTCTGACCAGTTATCTAGGCATCACTGCAACAATGAGAGTATCACTGAATTTACCTTTTGAAATAAATCAGTTGATGTTACTACATTACTTAAAATCTGAAGTGATATACTCCTTTCTATCTAGGCTTTATATTTGTCTCATATCAGTAAAAATGGTTTTTATTTTTCCTTCTGATTTGTGTGTAAATCAGAGTAAAGGAGTCGAGTAAAATAATTCTTTCAACCTCATTTTTAAAGGTATATTTGGCTGTGCTGGGTCTTCGTTGCTTTGTGCAGGCTTTCTCTCGTTGCAGTGAGTGGGGGTTACTCTTGGTCGCGGTGCACAGGCTGCTCACTGAAGCGACTTCTTGTTGCAGAGCACAGACTCTAGGTGCATGGGTTCAACTGTTGCGCTGTGCGGGCTGTAGGGTGTGAGGGCTTCAGTAGTTGCGACACACAGGCTTTGTAGTTGTGGCATATGGGCTTAGTTGTGCTGCGGCAATGTGGAATCTTCCCAGACTAGGGTTCGAACCTGTGTCTCCTGCATTGCCAGGCAGATTCCTATGCACTGTGAGAAGTACTGTGCAACCGATTTTTAGTGGGTTATTTACTTTCTAAATTACACAAGGTAAAAAAATAATAATAATAATTCCAGCAGATAAAACATTCAAAATTTAAAAGATGTGATTTTTCCAATGGTAAACCAGTGGTTAGAGAAATAATATCCCTTTGTGCATAACAGTTCAGTCACTCAGTCGTGTCGGACTCTTTGTGACCCCCATGAATCGCAGCACACCTGCAAAATAAATCTTAACTACCCAAATCTTGTATATTTGGAAAGTGAAGTGGTCATTGGAAGGAAGGAATGATGGAAGCGAAAGAAAGGAGAAAAGGAAAGAGAGAAAGAAGGAAAGAGTAAGAAAAGCATAGAGGAAGGGAAGGAAAAAGGAGAGGAATTCATTATATTCCTCTTAGAATGATGTAGACATACTTTGATTAATCTTGAAATCACTAGAATATACAAATTTTGATGTTTCAGGTATCTCAATTATAAAAATGAGATAAATATGCTTTTTCTTTATTTTTTTCTTTCCTGAAATAGCTATAAAATATTTGGTTTTACTTCAACTAGTTATATGGGCTTCCCTGTTGGCTCAGATAGTAAAGAATCCACCTGCAATGTGGGAACCTGGGTTCAGTCCCTGGGTGGGGAAGATCCCTTGGAGGAGGGCATGACAATCCACTCCAGTATTCTTGCCGGAGAATTCCCATGGACAGAGGAGCTTGGCAATCTACAGACCATGGGGTCACAAAGAGTTGGACACGACTGAGCAACTAAGCACATCTAGTTATAGTTATATAAGGGATTTGTATATATATATACATATCCTTTATATATATATATATATTTATTTATTTATTTATTTATTTATATATCCCTTTATATATATAAGACATTTATATATATATATATATATATATTTTTATTTATTTATTTATATATCCCTTTGGTGTTGAAGAAGACTCTTGAGAGTCCCTTGGACTGCAAGGAGATCCAACCAGTCCATTCTGAAGGAGATCAGCCCTGGGATTTCTTTGGACGGAATGATGCTAAAGCTGAAACTCCAGTACTTTGGCCACCTCATGCGAAGAGTTGACTCATTGGAAAAGACTCTGATGCTGGGAGGGATTGGGGGCAGGAGGAGAAGGGGACGACAGAGGATGAGATGGCTGGATGGCATCACTGACTCGATGGACGTGAGTCTCAGTGAACTCTGGGAGTTGGTGATAGACAGGGAGGCCTGGCGTGCTGTGATTCATGGGGTCGCAAAGAGTCGGACACGACTGAGCGACTGATCTGATCTGATCTTATATATATATATATAAGGGGATTTATATATAGTGTGTGTGTATATATATATATAAAGGGATATATATATATATGGGATTTATATATAATGTGTGTATATATATATAGTCTAAACATAGCTGTATTAATAAAACTAAATATATTCAACTTATTTTATCTTTCTTGTTTCATTTCACTCTTAGTTTTGTTCAGAAGTAGGTTGTAATCTTCATCTCATGGCTACCTAAGTATGTTCTTAGTTGTAGAATATTAATGTGAAAGATTTCAGTTGACAGAATTTCACAATTAGAAACCCAAGATTTAAAAAAAAAAAAAAAAACTGTTGAGCATCCTAATTCTACTTCAACATGAATAAAGTAAATCTATAGCAAATGTAAAACATATGCAATTTAAGTTTGGCCCTTTTTTTTAATGTCTAAGAGCATTTTTACACAGTAAGGAATAGTTTCAATTACTTTTAAAATTACTATTTCAATTATTATATTTTAAAATATTTTAATTATTTTTCTTAAGCCTCTAAAATTTTTTAAATTTAGCAATTATATAAAATATAGTCATTTTACTTGATTTCAATTTATGTTCAAGTAACTTAGACATTTGAGCAGATTAAAATCTGCTTAAAATTACCTCTATTTACATACTTAACTAAACAAATTCACTTAGACATTAATCTACAATCAAAATTTAATTTATCTGATTATCTTAATCACTTTGATCAACAAACAAGGTAGTATATAAATTATATGAGCAAAATATTCCTGTATACTTAGGCAGTGCTTGTAAGTGTGATAAACTATAATTGCAAACTGTGTAATAGATTAATTTAACCATTCAAGTCAACTTTAAAGAGGTATATACACACAGGCAATGACCAAAAATCAATTACTGTATTTATATTACTAACATAAAATACATAAAGCTTTCAATTATATACTAATTTCTTCATTACAGGGTTACAAGTACATTCTTTTAGTGAAGTGAAGCATACTAGCATTCTCATACCTGCTTTGACAACTTTGATTTTACTGCAGTTAATGGCCTATGCTTATCTTTTGAATATAGTATAACTTCCAGGAAGATTCTACCCAGACTTGATTTTACTATTTTTTATACAGTGCAACATTTCAAGGAATAAATTTTCTTTCAGCCTGAGTTATTTCACATCCCCTTTTATATCATACAATTTTCCTGTATACTCTTGCTGAATGTGTGTATATATGTTTGTATTTTTGTCACCCTGCTTATTTAACTTCTATGCAGAGTACATCATGAGAAACGCTGAGCTGGAAGAAGCACAAGCTGGAATCAAGATTGCCGGGAGAAATATCAATAACCTCAGATATGCAGATGACACCACCCTTATGGCAGAAAGTGAAGAGGAACTAAAGAGCCCCTTGATGAAAGTGAAAGAGGAGAGTGAAAAAGTTGGCTTAAAGCTCAACATTTAGAAAAGTAACATCGTGGCATCTGGTCCCATCACTTCATGGGAAGTAGATGGGAAAACAGTGGAAACGGTGTCAGACTTTATTTTTTGGGGCTCCAAAATCACTGCAGATGGTGACTGCAGCCATGAAATTAAAAGATGCTTACTCCTTGGAAGGAAAGTTGTGGCCAACCTAGATAGCATATTCAAAAGCAGAGACATTACTTTGCCAACAAAGGTCCGTCTAGTCAAGGCTATGGTTTTCCAGTGGTCATGTATGGATGCGAGAGTTGGACTGTGAAGAAAGCTGAGCACCGAAGAATTGATGCTTTTGAACTGTGGTGTTGGAGAAGACTCTTGAGAGTCCCTTGGACTGCAAGGAGATCCAAACAGTCCATCCTAAAGGAGATTAGTCCTGGGTATTCATTGGAAGGACTGATGCTGAAGCTGAAACTCCAATACTTGGCCACCTCATGCGAAGAGTTGACTCTTTGGGAAAGACCCTGATGCTGGGAGGGATTGGGGGCAGGAGGAGAAGGGGATGACAGAGGATGAGATGGCTGGATGGCATCACCAACTCAATGCACGTGAGTTTGGGTAAACTCCGGGAGTTGGTGATGGACAGGGAGGCCTGGTGTACTGCAATTCATGGGGTTGCAAAGAGTCAGACACAACTGAGCGACTGAACTGAACTGAACTGGGAGTGGTAGAGGTTGATTGTGTGTGTAAAGAGTAAGTCAGGGGGGTGCTGAGTAAAATCCATTTATTCACATCAACATTTATCCAGTATAATTTGAAATTGTTGTTGTTCACTTGCTGAGTCCCATGGACTGCAGCACACCAGGTTTCCCTATCCTTCTCTATCTCCCAGAGTTTGCTCAAACTCATGTCCATTAATTCATTGATGCCATCCAACCAGCTTATCTTCTGTCACCCCTTTCTCCTCCTGCCCTCAATCTTTCCCAGTATTAGGGTCCTTTCTGGTGAGTCAGCTCTTCACATTAGGTGGCCAAATTATCAGGTGGAAAAAAAAAAAAAAAAAAAAAAAAAAAATCAGGAAAAATTTTAAATTTTAAAGGTGTAATTTTTCTAATGTGAAAGCCAGTAATTGGAGAAACATATTTGCATGGGTATAAAAATTCAGTATAACTCTTTACACTGTCCTCAACTTTTTTGTTGATTGATTTCACCTACTAAGATTTTTGCTATCCCATTTAGAAGTAGAACTAGTCACTTGCCATCAACTAAGTATAATGAGATTTAAACACTGGCTACAATGAGATAATCCCTTAATTTGAATATACCATATTCAGCAATTTCTAGAAATACCTGAAATACGAGAATATACCTATTATTTAAAATATCTTGAGTATCATCATATATTCATGGTTTTTCAAATAATTATCATTTTCTTACTTAATTTTTAGATGGTCATACCTTGTTTAGGGAGGCTCCTTTCAGCTGACCCCATTGCATCCCTGAAGGTGCATTTTACTGTCTGGCAGCAACTCACTTTTCTTGTCCTATTTCTATTTTCCCTGGCTCAGGACAAACTCAAGTCCTTGGCTGCGTGGGCGCAGGAGGGCCTAGAGGAGCTATTCCACATTCAAGGTCAGAAGGGGCAGTGGTGAGGAGATACCCTTCATCCAAGGTAAGGAGCAGCAGCTGCGCTTTGCTGGAACAGCCGTGAAGAGATACCCCACGTCCAAGGTAAGAGAAATCCAAGTAAGACAGTAGGTGTTGCAAGAGGGCATCAGAGGGCAAACACACTGAAACCATACTCACAGAAAACTAGTCAATCTGATCACATGGACCACAGCCTTGTCTAACTCAATGAAACTAAGCCATGCCCTGTGGGGCCACCCAAGACGGGCGGGTCATGGTGGAGAGTTCTGACAGAATGTGGTCCACTGGAGAAGGGAATGGCAAACCACTTCAGTATTCTTGCCTTGAGAACCCCATGAACAGTATGAAAAGGCAAATTGATAGGATACTGAAAGAGGAACTCCCCGGGTCAGTAGGTGCCCAATATGCTACTGGAGATCAGTGGAGAAATAACTCCAGAAAGAATGAAGGGATGGAGCCAAAGCAAAAACAATACCCAGCTGTGGATGTGACTGGTGATAGAAGCAAGGTCTGATGTTGTAAAGAGCAATATTGCAAAGAACCTGGAATGTCAGGTCCATGAATCAAGGCAAATTGGAAGTGGTCAAACAAGAGATGGCAAGAATGAATGTCAACATTATAGGAATCAGCTAACTGAAATGGACTGGAATAGGTGAATTTAACTCAGATGACCATCATATCTACTACTGCAGTCAGGAATCCCTCAGAAGAAATGGAGTAGCCATCATGGTCAACAAAAGAGTCCGAAATGCAGTACTTGGATGCAATCTCAAAAACGACAGAATGATCTCTGTTCGTGTCCAAGGCAAACCATTCAATATCACAGTAATCCAAGTCTATGCCCCAACCAGTAACGCTGAAGAAGCTGAAGTTGAACGGTTCTATGAAGACCTACAAGACCTTTTAGAACTAACACCCAAAAAAGATGTCCTTTTCATTATAGGGGACTGGAATGCAAAATAACTGGAGTAACAAGCAAATTTGGCCTTGGAATACAGAATGATACAGGGCAAAGACTAATAGAGTTTTGCCAATAAAATGAACTTGTCATAGCAAACACCCTCTTCCAACAACACAAGAGTAGACTCTACACATGGACATCACCAGATGGTCAACACCGAAATCAGATTGATTATATTCTTTGCAGCCAAAGATGGAGAAGCTCTATTCAGTCAACAAAAAGAAGACCAGGAGCTGACTGTGGCTCAGATCACAAACTCCTCCTTGCCAAATTCAGACTTAAATTGAAGAAAGTAGGGAAAACCACTACAGCATTCAGGTATGACCTAAATCAAATCCCTCATGATTATACAGTGGAAGTGAGAAATAGATTTAAGGGACTAGATCTGATAGACAGAGTGCCTGATGAACTATGGACTGAGGTTCATGACATTGTACAGGAGACAGGGATCAAGATCATCCCCATGGAAAAGAAATGCAAAAAAAGCAAATGGCTGTCTGGGGAGGCCTTACAAATAGCTGTGAAAAGAAGTGAAGGGAAAAACAAAGGAGAAAAGGAAAGATATAAACATCTGAATGCAGAGTTCCAAAGAATAGCAAGAAGAGATAAGAAAGCCTTCTTCAGCGATCAATGCAAAGAAATAGAGGAAAACAACAGAATGGGAAAGACTAGAGATCTCTTCAAGAAAATCAGAGATACCAAAGGAACATTTCATGCAAAGATGGGCTCAATAAAGGACAGAAATGGTATGGACCTAACAGAAGCAGAAGATATTAAGAAAAGGTGGCAAGAATACACAGAAGAACTGTACAAAAAAGATCTTCACGACCCAGATAATCACCATGGTGTGATCACTGACCTAGAGCCAGACATCCTGGAATGTGAAATCAAGTGGGCCTTAGGAAGCATCACTACGAACAAAGCTAGTGGGGGTGATGGAATTCCAGTTGAGCTATTTCAAATCCTGAAAGATGATGCTGTGAAAGTGCTGCACTCAATATGCCAGCAAATTTGGAAAACTCAGCAGTGGCCACAGGACTGGAAACGGTCAGTTTTCATTCCAATCCCAGAGAATGGGAATGTCAAAGAATGCTCAAACTACCACACAATTGCACTCATCTCACATGCTAGCAAAGTAATGCTCAAAATTCTCCAAGCCAGGCTTCAGCAATACGTGAATTTGAACTTCCTGATGTTCAAGCTGTTTTTAGAAAAGGCAGAGGAACCAGAGACCAAATTGCCAACATGTGCTGGATCATGGAAAAAGCAAGAGAGTTCCAGGAAAACATCTATTTCTGCTTAATTGACTATGCCAAAGCCTTTGACTGTGTGGATCACAAAAAAACTGTGGAAAATTCTGAAAGAGATGGGAATACCAGACCACGTGACCTGCCTCTTGAGAAATTTGCATGCAGGTCAGGAAGCAATAGTTAGAACTGGACATGGAAAAACAGACTGGTTCCAAATAGGAAAAGGAATACATCAAGGCTGTATATTGTCACCCTGCTATTTTAACTTATATGCAGAATACATCATGAGAAATGCTGGACTGGAAGAAACACAAGCTGGAATCAAGATTGCCGGGAGAAATGTCAATAACCTCAGATATGCAGATGACACCACCCTTATGGCAGAAAATGGAGAGGAACTAAAAAGCCTGTTGATGAAAGTGAAAGAGGAGAGTGAAAAAGTTGGCTTAAAGCTCAACATTCAGAAAACGAAGATCATGGCATGTGGTCCCATCACTTAATGGGAAATAGATGGGGAAACAGTGGAAACAGTGTCAGACTTTATTTTTCTGGGCTCCAAAATCACTGCAGATGGTAACTGCAGCCATGAAATTAAAAGGCGCTTAATCCTTGGAAGGAAATTTATGACCAACCTAGATAGCATATTCAAAAGCTGAGATATTACTTTGCCAACAAAGGTCCGTCTAGTCAAGGCTATGGTTTTTCCAGTGGTCAGGTATGGATGTGAGAGTCGGACTGTGAAGAAAGCTGAGTGCCGAAGAGTTGATGCTTTTGAACTGTGGTATTGGAGAAGACTCTTGCAAGTCCCTTGAACTGCAGGGAGATCCAACCAGTCCATTCTGAAGGAGGTCAGCCCTGGGATTTCTTTGGAAGGAATGATGCTGAAGCTGAAACTCCAGTACTTCGGCCACCTCATGCGAAGAGTTGATTCATTGGAAAAGACTCTGATTTTGGGAGGGATTGGGGGCAGGAGGAGAAGGGGACGACAGAGGATGAGATGGCTGGATGGCATCACTGACTCGATGGACGTGAGTCTCAGTGAACTCTGGGAGTTAGTGATGGACAGGGAGGCCTGGCGTGCTGCGATTCATGGGTTCGCAAAGAGGTGGACACGACTGAGCGACTGAACTGATCTGAAGAATTTGTTTTATATTAGGTAAAATAAGGTTATCATTGGGGCATTGTGGATGAATAAAAGATTGTAGTGTTAAGTAACACTACTTAGTGGGATACCTTAGTATGAGAATTGGAAAATATTATTTATAAAGTATTTTTGTATGCTGTTAAATTAATTTCTTACAGATAGTGTTTATCTGAATGAAATGTTTTCAACTTCTCCTTTTCTTTTCTGACCTTCCTTACTCTCTATTATAGCACCTTATCAACTTTATTATATGAAATATGTGTGTATATTATAATACTATATAGTTACTTCATGTGGGATATATACCTACTTAGGTCATAGAATCGACATCAGAGATTCAATTGCCCTTTTCCACTTTTTTGTGTTGTGAGCATATTTCATTGTTCACCATTGTACCATCCCTTGTTGACATTTCATTAGCTCTGTAGGAAAGTCATATAGTGTATGTTTCAATTTGCCATATTTTAAATGTCCATTGTAAAATAACACATGCATTCTGATTAACTTCTTAGCATGTGATTATAGTTTTAGAGGTTTGAGGGTATGCAGTGCTCAGTTCTCATTAAGCCTTTTAGCTTGTCATTATTATTCATCTGTAGTGGTGTCATTTGCCATGAAATATTTTTCTTAAACTGACTTTCCAATATGATATGTTGATTAACTGCAACATGTTATTTTTTGACTGCTGAAAATTAATTTTCTGAATGAATATTCACTGATACAAAGAAATATATATAAAGAATTTTCACTAAACTATGCTGAAATCACACAGTTCTCTGGATGTATAGCCCAGTATATTTGTCATAGAGGATATACTGAGGTGAATAAAATAACATGCTTATCCAAGAGTCTCCAATTATTTCAATTGCCTTAGTCCACTCCTCTTTTTTTCTCCTCTAATTAACACATCGAAACATAAAATGCTGATAATGAAGAAACACAATACAATTAAAGCACTGATTAGTCCAATTCCCAGAAAGTTAGAACAGCAAGGTGTGCAAAAATATGATTGCTATAATATTGATATTATTCAAACAGAAAAAAATTGAGCATGTCCTTTCATCATTTAAAAATATGAAATATAAGGGAAACATTTTATATTGTAGTCTGAGACCATATATTCAAGGTTATTATAGTCTGTTACCTCTAATTATTTCTGTGTATATTCTGACCATGTTAAACTTTCTTAGCTCTTCATGTTAGCATCCATCGACTGGAAAGCAACTGCCAAACAAAACTGATCACGGTGGTTATGCATATGAAAATAAAATTTACATATGCATATGTAAATGCATATGTATATGAACATAAAATTTCATATGTGTTTGAAAATGAAATTTAAAAGAAAATAAATTATTTTTATAGAACACAAACATAGTTTTTGCTGGTTTGCCTAATTTTTATGTTTTCTAACACAGAAATAATATAATTGTATTTTCAACTAATTTTAAATTATATTTTTCAAGGTTTATGAAGATTAGACATCTGAAGGATGGCATTCAGTCATCTTAATTTAAAGATTAATTTTACATACAGCATGGCCAGTTTTTCCATTTTTTGTATTCATTATAAATATAACTGTAATTTTTGTTAGAAAAAGAGCTTAAGAGCAAATATTTATGATAACTCTACAAATGTCAACTTAAAAAATCTGATGTTAATGAAAGATAGGTAGAGGTAATTTTAAAAGATATGAGATATTATATTAAAATAATAGAAACTATTGGAAAAATTAAGGGGAAAATAAACAATTTCTATAAAAATTTCAAAGAGAATATTCTGAGATAAAACTCAGAAAATGCACATTTGGAAGTAAAGAACATATTAAAATACTAATAATCATCATGATATCTATTTAACAGTTACTAAATGTCAGAAGCTGGAATCGAGATTGCCAGGAGAAATATCAATAACTTCAGATATGCAGATGACACCACCCTTATGGCAGAAAGTGAAGAGAAACTAAAAAGCCTCTTGATGAAAGTGAAAGTGGAGAGTGAAAAAGTTGGCTTAAAGCTCAACATTCAGAAAACAAAGATCATGGCATCTGGTCCCATCACTTCATGGGAAGTAGATGGGGAAGCAGTGCAAGCAATGTCACACTTTACTTTTTGAGCTCCAAAATCACTGCAGATGGTGATTGCAGCCGTGAAATTAAAAGGCGCTTACTCCTTGGAAGGAAAGTTATGACCAACCTAGATAGCATATTCAAAAGCAGAGACATTAGTTTGCCAACAAATGTCCATCTAGTCAAGCTATGGTTTTTCCTGTGGTCATGTATGGATGTGAGAGTTGGACTGTGAAGAAAGCTGAGTGCCGAAGAATTGATGCTTTTGAACTGTGGTGTTGGAGAAGACTCTTGAGAGTCCCTTGGACTGCAAGGAGATCCAACCAGTCCATCCTAGAGGAGACCAGTCCTGGGTGTTCATTGGAAGGAATGATGCTGAGGCTGAAACTCCAATACTTTGGCCACCTGATGTGAAGAGTTGACTCATTGGAAAAGACTCTGATGCTGGGAGGGATTGGGGGAGGAGGAGAAGGGGACAACAGAGGATGAGACGGCTGGATGGCATCATCGACTCAATGCACATGAGTTTGGGTAAACTCTGGAAGTTGGTGATGGACAGGGAGGCCTGGTGTGCTGCGATTCATGGGGTTGCAAAGAGTCAGACATGACTGAGCGACTGAACTGAACTTAAATGTCAGAAACTTCTCTCTCCTTTATATTTTCTCTTTTACTCTTCAAATAACCATATGATATTTTTTTTTGTTGTTGAGTGTACTCTTTTTCCTATGATGGCAGATGAAATGACTGAGTATTAGAAAGGTTGATTAGTATCCTGGAATCTATATGAGTGTTGCATTCAGTTGCTCAGTCATGTCTGACTCTGTAGCCTGATGGATCGTGTAGCCCACCAGGCTCCTCTGTAAAAGGGATTCTCCAGGCAAGAATACTGGAGTGAGTTGCCACTTCCTACTCCAGGGAATCTTCCTTACCCAGGGATGAAACCCACATCTCTTGCCTATCCTGCATCGACAGGCAGATTCTTTACCATTAGCAGCACCTGAGAAGCCTGGGAATCTATGACAAAATCTATAACAGAACTGGAATTTAAAATCATGTTTGTTTAGGTTGAAAAATGAGTAGGGAGACTTCCCTGATGGTTCAGTGGCTACAACTCTATGCTCCCAATGCAGGGGACCCAGATTTGGTCCTTGGTCAGGAAACTGGATCTTGTATGCCACAGCCAAGACCTGGCACAGCCGAAGTAAATAAATGAATGAGTGAGTAGGGATGGAAGAGTCAACCAAAATGGCAACATAGAAGGCTCTAAAACTTTAATGAACTCCCAAGAGTGCACTTGGAAGATACAGCTGTACTTGGAACAATTTCCTCAGGGAAATCCAGAAACTAGATGACCAACTACTACACATGGGACAAATAAAAACATGCACAATAATGAAATGGTATGAAAGGCTGAGATCACTCTCACCTTAAACCCCACCCTAGAACATTCACCTACAGTAGAAAGGAAATCCCCAGTTTCCATCTTCTCCCTGAAGAACAAAGCATTTGGACCACAATATCAAATCCCAACTTGTAGACTCCCACCCAAGTGATATGCCCCCCAAACGTATAGCTCCGAAAGCCACCAGCTACATGAAGATGCAATTCCTAACAGCCTAAAAACACTCACCTTGGCTATCTCCCATAAGCTCAGCATAGAGGGAGCAGGCAAAAATGCCCATCTCCCATTCTTTCCTTGAAAGTGGCCAAACTGCATACATGTCAATTTTCATGACTTACTTTTTATGCAGTATCTTATAACTTTTCTGGCATGCTTTCCTCATACAAATTTTAGTAGGAAAATCCACTAAGATTACAAGGGAGCAAAGTATACTATTCATGAAATGTGGTCCTTCACCTAACATCTTTGTTTGGCCCAAATATCAGTGTTCTTAGTCAAGCCATATCTTTTTTTTAAATTTTATTTATTATTTAATTGGAGGCTAATTACTTTACAATATTGTGGTGGTTTTTGCCATACATTGACTTGAATCATAATGGGTGCACATGTGTCCCCGCATCCTGAACCCCTCACCCACCTCCCTCCCCACCTCATCCCTCTGGGTTGTCCCAGAGCACCGGATCTGAGTGTCCTGCTTCATGCATTGAACTTGCACTGGTCATCTATTTTACATATGGTAATATACATGTTTCAATGCTTATTGTATCATGCATACTCTGAATTCTTCCTGAATCCCAACAACTAGGGCTCTTGCATTTTCCTAGATTGCTTTATTGACTGTGCTTCCCTAGTATCTCAGCTGGTAAGAAATCCACCTGCAATGCAGGGTACTCAGGTTGGATTCCTGGGTTGGGAAGATTCCTAGAGAAGGAATAGTATACCCACTCCAGTATTCTTTGGCTTCTCTGGTGGCTCAGATGGTGAAGAATGTGCCTGCAATGTGGGAGACCTGGGTTTGATCCCTGGGTTGAAAAGATACCCTTGTGGAGGGCATGGCAACCCACTCTAGTATTCTTGCTTGGAGAATCCCCATGGACAGAGGAGCCTGGTGGGCTACATGAGGTTGCAAAGAGCTTGCTTTATTGATTAATAAACATTAACTGTATATATTAATTTATATGTTAAGTTAAATATTAGGGACTCCCCTGGTGGCTCAGATGGTAAAGCATCTGCCTACAATGCGGAAGACCAGGGTTCAATCCCTGGGTTGGGAAGATCTGTTGTAGAAGGAAATGGCAATCCACTCCAGTATTCTTGCCTGGAAAATCCCATGGACAGAGGAGCCTGGTAGACTAGAGTCCATGGGGTCACAAAGAGTCGGACATGACTGAATGACTTCACTTTCACTTTTCTTTCAAGTTAAATATTGTTTATACATGGGTTTTGAGTGAAGTAGCTCAGTCATGTCCGACTCTTTGCGACCCCGTGGACTGTAGCCTAGCAGGCTCCTTCCTCCATGGGATTCTCCAGGCAAGAATACTGGAGTGGGTTGCCATTTCCTTCTCCAGGGGATCTTCCCAACCCAGGGATCAAACCGGGGTCTCCGCATTGCAGGCAGACGCTTTAACCTCTGAGCCACCAGGGAAGCCCAATACATGGGTTTTAATACTAGACAAAATATTAATCTAAAGCTTTGATAATAACAAAAGAATACAATTTTTCTCCAGCCACTTAGAAATATGATTGAGGAAAAATGCAAAAGATAAAGGAAGAATCATGACTTGTAACTTTTGACAAAAGGACCGACTTGTACATTAATCTTGGATGAGGGGGATGGATATCTAGGACTTCGCCATTCAGACCTGTAGTTTTGAACCAGATTCTGTAATTTGGAGGCCACTACTTACTTTCCAGGTGTTTCATTTCCAGCCTTCTCTGCACATGAATTTTGCACGTCACTGTTGATGATATAATTTTGTGTTTGTTTACTTCCTTCTTGGAATGTTTTATATGGTATATTTTCCTGATTATCTTCAACTTTATTCAAGTCAGACATCACCTATGGTCCCAAGATTTAGTAAAATCTCTCTTTGTTTATGCATGTACAGTTTATCAGTACCAATCAGCATCTTATTTTATTGTTAATTTGACTTTAATTTGACTCTCTTGCCAGAACGAAATCCTTGAAAGTATATCGCCTATTAAAATCACATCTGTAATTTTTCTGCCTTGTTCAGAGCCAAATAAACCTCCCATAATGTGAAATTAGTAAATCACAATTTTAGAGATACTTGTCAAGCAAATATATAGTAGTTATTATATTCAAGCCATCCTTGTAGATGTGATATTCTTAGTTTTAATCTATAAGGAATCTTGAAGGAAGTTACAACACAGTCTCTGTCTTAAAGGACTTTATGACATAGGGAGAAAAGATTAGTTAAATAACTGTAAGAAATGTATAGTAGATATTATGTCCAGGATCTACTGGAATAGTTATGAAAATTCAGAAATTAAAGAAAACAAAGAAGTCATTTTCACCTAAAGTGATAATAGGCTTCATAAAGAAGATGCCAGTTTCTAAATATGAGCCAGCCTATAAAACATGTGCAGAATTTGAAGGTGAAACTTGGGATAATGTGTGTATAAAAGCAAAATAGGGATTGACACAGGCAAATGTATTGAGGTGTAAATGTATAAGGGTAGTGCCACAGTGTGACTGACAGTTTTGCTAAAGATTGGTCTACAAAAAGGGGAGGTAGATCAGTTAATGTCACAACAGAGAATTGAAAGTCTTTATTTTAAAGGCAATAGATTTTGGAAGTGGAAGTGATGAGACTAAAGAGGTGTTATAAAACAAGTAATGCTCAGGAGCTGTTGAAGGAAAAGGAGGCAGGCTGCTAGAATAATTTAGTTGCAAAGTGTGAACAAATAAATTCTTTACAAGACAAGCAGCAGTGGAAATGTAACCATAAGGATAAGCACACAGTTATCAGTTCCTTCTTAGAAGTGGTAATTCACAGTAGACCTATAGAAATTCTCAGTTTGAACTGGGTTGAACTAAAATAAGAACAGTTTATCACCCTTCTGAAGGAAGCATATTTCCAAATCAGATGTTATATTTATTTTAAAACATTTTATTGACTTTCTTATTTCCAGAACTATTTAAAGTTCACAGGACAATTGAGGGGAAAGCACGGAAATTTACCAAGTAATCCCAGCCCCTACACATTCACAGTTTCCCCAGTTATCAACCTCCCTCACCAGAGTGGAACATTGGTTACAAAGGGTAACCCTACATGGACTATCATAATCACCCAAAGTCCATAGTTTACATTATGTTTCGCTCTTATTGTTGTACCTTCTCTGAGTTTTAACAAATGTAATATGACATCAATATAGTATCATACTGAGTATTTTTACTGCTCTAAAAATCCTCTTTGCTCTGTCTGTTGATCCCTTACCCCAGGGAACCATAGATCTCTTTCTGGACTATTGTCATAGTTTTGCCTTTCCTAAAATATATAAATAGAGTCAAACAGTATGTAGCCTTTCAGACAGCCTCCTTTCACTTAGTAATATGCATTTAAAATCCCCCCATGTCTTTTCGTGCCTTGATAGCTCATTTTATTTTCAGCACTGAATACTTTTGCAGTATCTGAATAAATAAATAAATACTTTTTGCAGTATTTAGCCATTTATTTACTGGAGGCCATCTTAGTTGCTTCCAAGTTTTTGTGATTATCAATGAATTACTCGAATCACTATAAACATCATTGTACAGGTTTTTATGTAGACAAGTTTTCAACTACTTTGTGTAAATACTGTGTGTGAATACACAAGAGTTTGATTGCTAGATCCTATGTTAAGTGTGTGTAGATTTGCAAGAAATTGCCAAACTGCCTTCCAGAGTGACTGTATTATTTTGAATTTCCACAGCAATGAGTGAGAGATCCTGCTGCTCCACAAGCAGCGCTGGGGTGTTGTCAGTGTTCTGGAGTTTGGCCATCCTAATAGGTAGATAATGGTATTTCACTGATGTTTTATTTTGAAATGCCTTGATGATACACATATCATTTTTTCATATGTTTAACTGCCACCCATAGATCTTCTTTAGTGAGGTGTCTGTTAAGGTCTTTGGCCCCACCTCCTTTTTTTTTTTTTTAATTGGGTTGTTTCCTTGTTGTTTGTTGAACTTTAAGAGTCTTTTATATGTTTCTGATAACTGCCCTTATCAGATGTGTCTTTGTAATTTTACTTTTTTCCACTCTATAGCTTATTTATTCTCTTTCCTTGGTTTTACATAGGGCAGAGTTTTTAATTTTAATGAAGTACAATTTATCAATTATTTCTATTGTGGATTATACTTTTGATGCTGTATCTAAAAAGTCATTGCCATACCCACGTTTATCTAGGTTTATTATCTCATAGAAGTTATATTTTTTGCGATTTTCATCTATGATCCATTTTAATTAATCTTTGTGAAAGGTGTAAGATCTGTGTCCAGATTTATTTTTCTTTGCAGGCTGATGTCCAATGAAGTAGCAAGTATGTTCTTATCTAGGCTGAATATATAGCAGTTTTTGCTGTTACATAATCTCAACTAGTTTGCTCAAGGAGAATGTCTATTATAATGTCAAAATTTCAGTCTTCACCAATAAAGATTCATAGAAGATCAAGCATCCCCCCATCTCCCAATATACAGAGGGCTCTATTTATATCAAAGTCCATATACCTGAACTCAAAATGGATGTTGTTTTTGAAGAGTGAGAAGGCTTTAAAATTTCATTTTTACATGTGGATAATCATATCACAATGGCAATCCTGCAGTCTTTTATAGCTTTAGTTTTTACTGATCATTCAGGGGTGTTTATACTAAATATAAAAACTAAAAGCCCTTTGTTAATAAATAGACATAGGACAACTTTATGTTACAGCTGTGTGCTATAGTTAGCTATAAAATCCTTTTTTAACTGAAGTTTTTATAAGATAATTGCAGTTTTTTTTTAAGGAATTTTAAGAAATAGTGAAGCTATCATGGGTTTCTTAACTTAGTTTCCCCCCATGGTGATATCTTGAAAAACTATAGTACATTATCACAACCTAATTTTTTTTAAATTTTATTTATTTATTATTTTTTGTTTTAATTGGAGGCTAATTACTTTACAATATTGTGGTGGTTTTTTGCCATACATTGACATGAATCTG
This sequence comes from Bos mutus, assembly GCF_027580195.1. Lineage (NCBI taxonomy): Eukaryota > Metazoa > Chordata > Mammalia > Artiodactyla > Bovidae > Bos > Bos mutus. The sequence continues at coordinate 97,939,494 of NC_091624.1, read as the reverse complement.
CCATCCTGAACCCCCCTCCCACCTCCCTCCCATCCCATCCCTCAGGGTCATCCCAGTGCATGAGCCCTGAGCACCCTGTCTCATGCATCGAACTTGGACTGACGATCTATTTCACATATGATAATAACATGTTTCAATGGTATTCTCTCGAATCATCCCACCCTCGCCTTCTCCCACAGAATCCAACAGTCTGTTCTTTACATCTGTGTCTCTTTTGCTGTCTTGCATATAGGGTCATCGTTACCATCTTTCTAAATTCCATGTATATGCTTTAATATACTGTATTGGTGTTTTTCTTTCTGACTTACTTCACTCTGTATAATAGGCACGAGTTCCATCCACCTCATTAAAACCGATTGATGGGGAACACATGTATACCTGTGGCGGATTCATTTTGATATTTGGCAAAACTAATACAATTATGTAAAGTTTAAAAATAAAATAAAATTGGAAGAATAAAAAAAAAAAAAAACAAATGCATCTTTTGAATAGCTGAGTGATATTCCATAGTGTATATGTACCACAGCTTTCCTATCCATTCGTCTGCTAGTGGACATCTAAGTTGCTTCCATGTCCTGGCTATTGTAAACAGTGCTGCAATGAACATTGGGGTACACATGTCTCTTTCAATTCTGGTTTCCTCGGCGTGTATGCCCAGCAGTGGGATTGCTAGGTCATATGGCAGTTCTGTTTCCAGTTTTTAAAGGAATCTCCTCACTGTTCTCCATGGTTGCTGTATGAGTTTGCATTCCCACCAACAGTGTAAGATGGTTTCTTTTTCTCCGCACCCTCTCCAGCGTTTATTGTTTATAGACTTTTTGAAAGCAGCCATTCTGATCCGTGTGAGACAGTACCTCATTGTGGTTTTGATTTGCATTTCTCTGATAATGAGTGATGTCACAACCTAAATATTAACATGAAGCAATTGACCAATATTCAGGTTTCCTGATTTTAATAATACTTACAGTTATGTGTGTTCTATATAATTTTATAAAGTGTATGGGCTTCCCTGGTGGCTCAGACAGTAGAGAATTCACCTGCAATATGCAATTGCAGGTTCAATCCCTGGGTTGGGAAGATCCCCTGGAGAAGGGAATGGCATCCCACTCTAGTATTCTTGCCTGGAGAATCCCATGGACAGAGGAGCCTGGCAGGCTATATATAGGCCATGGGGTTACAAAGAGTTGAACATGACTGAGCTACTAAACACAGCACAGAATAGCACAGCATAGGTTTATTTATCTTCCCCCCTAGTCAATCACTACTAGGATCTTTGATGTTGTCCTTCTATAAAGATACTTACTGCTCTCCCATCAGGCCCTCCTCCTCCCCCACCTAGAGTTTTACCCTCCACCAACCATTAATCTGTTATCCATTTCTAAAATTTTGTCTTTTCAAAAATGAAATTACTGGAAGCATAGATGAACATTTTAAAGATGGCTGTTTTCATCTAGTTTAATTCCCTTGAGATTCATCCAAATTGTTATTTGAACCAGAAGTTCATTTTTGTATGGATATGTCATAGTTTGTTTAAATATTATCCCTTGAAAAACCTGGGTTGTTTCCTGTTTTTCCCCTTTTACAAATAAATCTACTGTAAACAGTCATGTCTGCATCTTTGTATGAACATAAGTCTTTGTTTTTCTGAAATAAATGCCTAAGAATGCAATTGCTAGGTCATATTGTACTTATGTGTTGAAATTTTAAGAAACAGCCAAATTATTTTTCAGATTGGCTGTGCTGTTTTACATTCCCAACATCAATGTATAAGTAATCTAGCTGCTTCACATCTTTACTCACATGTGTAATTTATATGTATAATATCTTAAATATGTAGAGGTTTATTTCAGCTAAATAACCAGAAGATAACCCAATTTATAATTTGCATAAATATTTTTATATATGATTTATGAAAGAAGTTACATGGATGGCAAATAAGCACACAAAATGATCAGCCTTCTTAGCTATTAGGAAAATACACATTTAAACAGCAAAGAGATACTACTACACACCCACTAGGAATAACTTAAAAGAAATTTTCTTGTGTTACTAGAGGTCTGGTTGGAGAAGGCAATGGCACCCCACTCCAGTACTCTTGCCTGGAAAATCCCATGGACAGAGGAGCCTGGTAGGCTGAAGTCCATGGGGTCGCTAAGAGTCGGACACGACTGAACAACTTCACTTTCACTTTCCACTTTCATGCATTGGAGAAGGAAATGGCAACCCACTCCAGTGTTCTTGCCTGGAGAATTCGAGGGACAGGGGAGCCTGGTGGGCTGCTGTCCACTGGGTCTCACAGAGTCGGACACGACTGAAGCAACTTAGCAGCAGTAGCAGCAGGGGTTTGGTATAACTGAAACTCTGATACCTGGCTGATGGAACATAAATTCATACCTATTTTAGCAAATAGGTTGATAGTTTGTTAAAAATACAAATATAAATATACACTACCTAGTTATTCCACTCCTAGACATTAACCCAAGAGAAAAATGATACATCCATACAAAGATATGCATGTAAATCTTCATTGAAGCTTTTGGTAATAGTCACAAAACTTAAAATGATCCAAATATCCAATGATAAGTAAATAGAGAAAGTATGGTGTCTGCATACAAGCTAACTGATACATATCACAACATGGATAGATCTCCATCTTGTGTTGAATGCAAGAAGTTAAAGTATATAATGTATGATTCTATGCATATTAAATTCTATAAAAGTGAGCTTAATCCCTAATTAACAGAAAACAGTTTATGTGTCACATGGGAAACTGGGAGTAGGAAGCGGTGGATGTAAGAAATTAAAAGTGAGTGAAAGTTGCTCAGTCGTGTCAGACTCTTTGCAACCCCATGGACTATACAATCCATGGAATTCTTCAGGTCAGAATACTGGAGTGGGTATCCTTTCCTTTCTCCAGGGGATGTTCCCAACCCAGGGATCAAACCCAGGTCTTCCTCATTGCAGATGGATTCTTTACCAGCTGAGCCACAAGGGAAGGCCAAGAATATTGGAATGAGTAGCCTATCCCTTTACCAGTGGATCTTCCTGACCCAGGAATCGAACTGGGTCTCCTGCATTGCAGGCAGATTCTTTATCACCTGAGCTATCAGGGAAGCCCAAGAATTGTGATAGAACTTTGCCTGTGATGTGTGTGTTAGTTTTCTTGATTGTGCTGATGACAACATTGATATATACATAGGCCATCAAATTGTGACTTAAATTTATCCAGTTTACAGTACTTTAATTAGACCTCTAGTGGTGAGACAATAAAAAACCTAAAATGGAAGATGTAAAATATTTCTCATGGTATTTGGTCTATGGATATGTAACTAAAATCTGTTATTTCTTTCTAATTCTCCTATACCTGTCTCACCAACACTTCTAATACCTACCAGAAATCCTGCTTCTGTCTTGAGGCTCTGAACTCACTGTTGTTTAGAATTTATTTGTTGTTAAAATCGAGTAATATAATTCATGAAAATATTATGTTCAAAGAAGTGAATATTCCTACCCCTAATCAAGGATTTAGCAAGTATTATCTTTGCTCAAGAAAATGTTATTCAAAAAGTTTGAACATTAACTAAATATTTATCCTTTATTTGTATAATGTCATATATCACAGTAATAGATTTGCATATGTTGAACTATCCTTATATCCCAGGGATTAAATCTTACTTGGTAATGGAGTATAAGCATTTAAATATACAGTGTGATTTGGTTTGGTCATTTTGCTGAGAATTTTTATATGTATATTCATCTGAGTTATTGGCCTGTATTTTTTATATATCTTTATATATCTGTATTCTATTATATAACTTTGTCTGACTTTGATACCAGGGTAATATGTTAGTTGCTCAGTTGCATCCAAATCTTTGTGAACCCATGGACTGTAGTCTACCAGGTTCCTCTGTCCATGGAATTTTCCAGACAAGAATACTGGAGTGGGTTGCCTTTCCCTTCTCCAGGGGATCTTCCCAATCCAGGGATCAAACTCATTCTCCTGCATTGCAGGTAGAGTCTTTACCATCTCAGCCAATAAGGAAGCCCCAAATGCTAGCCTATAAAAATGAGTTTGGGGATGTTTTATGTTCTTCAAAAATTTTTGAAAGAGTTGATAAAGATTTATGTTAGTCATTCTTTAAATCCTTGGTGGAATTCACTAAGCTACCTGGTTCTGGATTTTCATTTGTTAGTGGAGGAGTTTTGAGTTCAGTAAATTTGCAAAATACAAATCAATATATAAAAGTCATTGTATACACTAACAACAAATTATCAAAAAGCAATTAATAAAGAATTCCATTTATTATAGCATAAAAAGAATAAAATGCTTTGGTATAAACAAAACCAAGAAAGGCAAAGACCTGTACACTGAAAATGTCAAAATACTGCTGAAAGAAATTAAAGAGGACAAAAATAAATGCAAAAAGAAAACCCTATGTTCAGGAATTAAGAATCTATATTGTTAAAAATCTATTCTACAGAAAATGATATTATGATTCAAGAAAAATTCTATCAAAATCCCAATGAAATCCTTTATAGAAATAGTTAAAAAATACTAAGTTTCATATAAAACCACATGAATTTTGAAAGCAATCTTGAGAAAGAAGAACAAAGAAGGAAGCATCACATCTCTGATTTCATATGTATTACAAAATGATAATAATGAAACCAGCATGGAACTGGCATAAAGACATACATCTAGACCAATGAAACAAAATAGAGAGCCCAGAAATAATCCCACACATGTCAGGTCAACTGTTCTTGAATAAGGAATTCAAGAATGCACAAAGGAGAAAGGAGAGTCTCTTAAATAAATGGTGTTGAAAAAATTGGAAGTCCACATGCAAAAGAATGAAATCAGACCTCTGTTTTAAACCATGAACAGACAGTAACTTAAAATGGATTAAAGATGTAAACATGAGACCTGAAACTGTAGAGTTCTAGAGGAAGAGTTCCTGAAGAGCTATGGATGGAGGTTCATGACATTATACAGGAGGCAGTGATAAAGACCATTTCCAAGGAAAGAAATGCAAAAAGGTTGTCTGAGGAGGCCTTACAAATAGCTGAGGAAAAAAGAGAAGCAAAAGGCAAAGGAGGAAAGGAAAGATGTAACCATAAAAATGCAGAGTTCCAAAGAATAGCAAGGAGAGATAAGAAAGCCTTCCTCAGTGATCAGTGCAAAGAAACAGAGGCAAACAACAGATGGGAAAGACTAGAGATCTCTTCAAGAAAATTAGAGATACCAAGGGAACATTTCATGCAAAGATGGGCTCGATAAAGGACAGAAATGGTATGGTCCTAACAGAAGCAGAAGATATTAAGAAGAGGTGGCAAGAATACACAGAAGAACAGTACAAAAAAAGATCTTCATGACCAAGATAATCATGATGGTGTGATCACTGACCTAGAGCCAGACATCCTGGAATGTGAAGTCAAGTGGGCCTTAGGAAGCATCACTACGAACAAAGCTAGGGGAGGTGATGGAATTCCAGTTGAGCTATTTCAAATCCTGAAAGATGATGCTGTGAAAGTGCTGCACTCAATATGCCAGCAAATTTGGAAGATTCAGCAGTGGCCAGAGGACTGGAAAATGTCAACTTTCATTCCATTCCCAAAGAAAGGCAATGCCAAAGAATGTTCAAACTACCACACAATTGCACTCATCTCACACACTAGTAAAGTAATGCTAAAAATTCTCCAAGCCAGGCTTCAACAATACATGAACCACGAAATTCCATATGTTCAAGCTGGATTTAGAAAAGGCAGAGTAACCAGAGATCAAATTGCCAACATGTGTTGGATCATTGAAAAAGCAAGAAAGTTCCAGAAAAATATCTACTTCTGGTTTATTTACTGTGCCAAAGCCTTTGGCTGTGTGGATCACAACAAACTGTGGAAAATTCTGACAGAGATGGGCATACCAGACCACCTTACCTGCCTCCTGAGAAACCTATATGCAGGTCAGGAAGCAACAGTTAGAACTGGACATGGAACAACAGACTTGTTGCAATAAGGGAAAGGAGTATGTCAAGGCTGTCTGTCGTTACCCTGCTTATTTGATTTATATGCAGATTACATCATGCAAATTGCTGGGCTGGATGAAGCACAAGCTGGAATCAAGATTGTTGAGAGAAATATCAATAACCTAAGATATGCAGATGACAGCACCCTTATGGCAGAAAGTGAAGAAGTCAAGAGCCTCTTGATGAAAATGAAAAAAGAGAGTGAAAAATTTGGCTTAAAGCTCAACATTCAGAAAACTAAAATCATGGCACTGGTCCCATCACTTCATGCCAAATAGATGGGGAAACAATGGAAACAGTGAGACTTTATATTTTGGGGCTGCAAAATCACTGCATATAGTGACTGCAGCCATGAAATTAAAAGATACTTGCTCCTTGAAAGAAAAGCTATGACCAACCTAGACAGCTTATTACAAAGCAGAGACATTACTTTGCCAATAAAGGTCCATCTAGTCAAAGCTATGGTATTTCCAGCAGTTATGTATCAATATGAGAATTGGACCATAAAGAAAGCTGAACACTGAACAATCGATGCTTTTGAACTGTGATGATGGAGAAGACTCTTGAGAGTCCCTTGGACTGCAAGGAGATCCAACTGATCCATCCTCAAGGAAATCAGTCCTGAATATTCACTGATGCTGAAGCTGAAACTCCAATACTTTGGCCACCTGATGTGAAGAACTACTCATTGGAAAAGACCCTGATGTGGTGAAAGATTGAAGGCAGGAGAATGTTATGACAGAGGATGAGATGGTTGGATGGCATCACCTACACTATGACGTAAGTTTGAACAAGCTTTGGGAGTTGATGATGGACAGGGAAGCCTGGCATGCTGCAGTTCATGGGGTCGCAAAGAGTCACACAGGGCTGAGCGACTGAACTGAACTGAGAGGAAGACATAGAAGAAGCTTCATTTTATTTGTTTGCAGCGATTTATTTGACATGCTACCAAAACCACAAGCAACAAAAGCAAAATAAATTGGCACGACACCAAACTAGTCTGTGCATAGCAAGGGAAATTATTGACAAAGTTAAAAGACCACCTATAGAATGGGTGAAATATTTCAGACAAGAGGTATATTTCCCAAATTTGTAAGAGACTGCCACAACTCCAAACAAAAACTCAAATAACCTGATTTTAAAGTGCTAAAATACTTGAACAAGTGTTTCTACAAAGAAGACATACAAGAGGCCAACAGTGTAGGAAAATATTCCCCACATAATCATCAGAAAAATACAGATCAAAACCACAATGAGATACCCCTCATTTCACTTTAGGACGGTTATTAGGAGAAAAAAGATATTAAGAATTGTTGGTGAGTCTGTGAAAAAAATGGAACCTTTTCACAGTGTTGGTAAGAAAGTAAAATGATGCAGCTGTTATGGGAATAGTATGATGTTCTATCAAAAATTAAAAGCAGAACTATCATATGATTCAGCCATTGCACTTTGGGACTTTATATGTCCAAAAGAATTTATGTCAGGATCTGAAAGAGATATCAGCACTCAGAAATTCATTGCAGGAATTTTACACAATAGCTAAGATATGGAAACAACCTGAATGTCCATAAATGGGTGGATGGATAAAGAAAATGCCCATACATAAAGTGGAATATTATTCAGCCTTAGCAAAGACAGTACAACATGGTGAAATATGGCTTAACCTGGACAACTTTATGCTAAGTAAAATAAGTTTATCACAGAAAGGCATATGTGCATGATCCAATTAAAAAGTATCTAAAACAATCAAATTTATAGAAACAAGTGAAGTGAAGTGAGGGCAAAGTCGCTCATCGCATCTGACTCTTTGTGACCCCATGGACTGTCCATAGAATTCTCTAGGCCAGAATACTGGAGTGGGTAGCCTTTCCCTTCTCCAGGGGATCTTCCCAACCCAGGGATCAAACCCAGGTATCCCACATTGCAGGCGGATTTTTTTTTACCAGCTGAGCCACAAGAGAAGCCAAGAAGAATGGTAATTTATAGGGGCTGTGGGGAAAGAGAAATGGGAGTTGCTTTTCAATGAGTATGTAATTTCAGTTATGAGGTTCCCTGGTGTCTCAGTGGTAAAGAATCCTCTTGAGTCAATCCTTGATATGCAGGTTCACTGCCTGTGGGAAATCGTAAACCAATGTAGTATTTTTGCCTGGGAAATCCCATGGACTGAGGAGCCTGTTGTACTATAATCCATGAAGTCACAAAAGAATTGGACACAATTTAGGGACTAAACAACACTAACAATTTCAGTTATACAAAATGAAAAAATTCTAGCCATCTGCTACAGTGTGCCTATAGTAAATACTATAAAATGTATATAAATATTTGTTTATAGATTTCATGTTAAGTATTCTTACCATGTTGTCACTTCAGTCGTGTCTGACCATGACATCCTACAGACTGCAGCCTGCCAGGCTCCTCTGTCCATGGGGATTCTCTGGACAAGAGTCCTGGAGTGGGTTTCCATGCCCTCCTTTAGGAGACCTTCCAACCCAGGGATTGAACCTATGTTTCTTATGTCTCCCATATTGGCAGGCAGATTCTTTACGACTAGTGCCACCTGGGAAGCCCAAGAATTCTTACAACACACACACACACACACACACACACACACATATACACAAAATAATCTAAAGAACATGTAGTCATGATTCTAAAGTTTTTGTTAGGAGTATGAAAAATTTACATCTTCATTTAAAGAATATTACATTTCTACATTTGATTTTGGAAGAAATATGCAATATAAGTATGTTTTCCTTTAGCAAGTTAGTATGCTCTTTAAGGAATTTAACTAAAAGATGAAGGAACTAAATTTGAAATTATGGTTTTCTCTGAAATAATAATCAAAAATTTGGTGACACATACATCAAGATGGTCATTGAATGCTGCTATTCTTCTTAACAGTAAACTTTTGAGTAACAAAATACTAGTTATGGTAATAATTAACTCATACAAATTTTAGTTTGAGAAGTACAGTAAAAATTGGTGATTACTAGAATTTATGAAGTAAGGAATTAGAATCTGACTAATTATCTGCTACACACTAATTGGCAAGAGAGGAACTAGAGATTATTCAAAGAGATCAGTAGTAATTAATGGACTGAAAAATAGCATATATGGGGGAAGTTGAAGAATGTAAAACTGTTTTAAATAAAAATAGCATACATAGGGGAAAGCTGAAGAATGCAAACTGTTTTAAATGAAGTAGAAACTAGAAAATTACTAAATAGCCATCCATAAGACTAAAACTTCAGTGATGGTTAGAAAATTAAGTCTCCATTAAGAAAGTCTTTTTTTTTTTTTTTTCAGGTTTTTAAGAGAAAAAGTTTTCCTTAAATGAACTTTGAAATATTGAGTAAGCTTATTAAAGTGGGAAGTTATAGCAATGCTTTCTTTTGAGAATTATAATAAAGAACTGAATACATTCTAATTTATTCTGAAAGCTGTTTATAGATACCAAGGGAGGGAATGAGTGACATTATCAGTGATCTTTCCATTCTTCAGGTTCTGTGATGTTCAGTTTATTCAATCATGCTGAAGTTGGAAAGTTCATTTCTGTATTATCAACTGGGGAAATAACTGCATTAACTGATAGATTTTTCTCCCTTCAAATTGTTTTTTCCCAAGTGATTCTCCAGTTTTATCTGATATTACTGTCTGAGCCATTACAACAATCTTGCAGATATAAGGTCAATTGACTACATTATGTTTTGACTCTAAAGTGTTTGAGAACATTATTTTTAAGAAAAATATCAGAGTGTACATTTTGATCTGCTTCTCTAAATTATCTTATTAATGTACATTTTAGCATAACAATTTGAAAATAATTTTGATGATGAGATTTTATCATCAAATATCATTTGATGCATAACATTTGACTATTAAATAATATTTATGGATATATCATATTTTAAACCAGTTCTTATATAGGGTATTCAAACTTTTTAACATAAACACTTTTGCAACATATTTTTTTGTACATTAATATTTTTTTCTACCTTGCTCAACTATTTTGAACTATGTTCTTTAGCAGAATTTTTAAGAGACATTGTTCAGTCAGAATCCTTTAACACTTTGCAGATTCTTTGGAAATATTGCAAAATGCTTTCTAGAAATTCGAGTCAATTGCCTAACAATATATTTCTCATTTATATAGGCTCTTTCAAATGTATATCCTCATACAACAATGCACAACTTTGCTAATTTGAAAAGCAAATTATTTTCTTGTTATGTTTTAGAGTGTTAGTGAAAGACAGTCTGTTGGCAATTAACTATTATTTTAATGGGATTACCATTGTGAAACACCACAGTTTCAAAACAAACCAATAAAGTATTTGTACACATATATGTTAGTATAAGATGCCACCTGGAAATCACCAAATGAATTTCTGAGATTTATGAGAAAGACTTCTTCAACACTGTTATCTTAGGTATATATCAAGAGTCATCATATAATGTAATGGCATGAAGAAATGTGACAGCTGTCATAATCATATTAAAAAGATAAGCACTTCAATGTAAAAGGAATTAAAGACCTAACTAACACAGCAAAGCAAAAATCTTTCATTTGGTATGTAAAAGAAAGGAGCATCCATTGAAGACTGCCATCCTTCCACACTCTTTAGACATATGAGAACTTCTCTTGATGTTCACAGGGTTTCTTTTATATTCCATTTAAAACCTTCAATTTGTACTAGAAATCCTTCTTTCTTAGCTTCCTTTACATTTAAAGAAATTTTTGCAAAACAAAACTTTTTCCCCCAATTTCTGATATGAAAATCTAGAAGTGTGTTAGCACTCAATTCAAGGGGCAGAAACACAGTTTGAACTAGATCAAGCAAAAATGAGTGATATGTTGAAATAAATTGCCAAACTACAGAAAAGTTAAGGATGAAGATGGGTTTAGTGATAATTAAACCTTTGACAGTTACACAATCAAAATCATCTTCATCATTTTTCTCTGTCCCACCTTGGTAATTTCCTACCAAAAAGATAAGGGTGAAAAAGGGGTAGAAACCATTCAGTTGATTCTTGTGTTTACACACTTTTTCAATGAGGTAAGTAAAATTTTTTTGTCCAGTCCCTGCTTGGAAAACATGGTTAATATTATTTAATATTATTTTTTGTAAGGGAAATAATAGTTTCAATCTGATTCTAGAAAATTTGAATAGTAGTTGACTGACAGAGGCATAAAGCAATTGATCATGTCAACAAATATCTTAATTTGAATTGAGAACTCTCTACTATGAATCACATCCAAATAAATTCTGCAATTTCTGTAGTATAGGAAGAAAACACAGTTGATTCTCTAGTGCTGTCACTGGTCTTCTGGTGTTCACCAAAGTGTTGCTTATTACCAAATCTAATGTTCACATGCATTTTTCATTAATACTTTGGTCCAGTATTAAAGTTGTACTCTTCCTTGATTTAATAGGTCATATTATGAATATCTGATGTTATTGATATTTCTCCCAGCAATCTTGATTCCAGCTTGTGCTTCTTCCAGCCCAGCGTTTCTCATGATGTACTCTGCATATAAGTTAAATAAGCAGGATGACAATATACAGCCTTGACGTACTCCTTTTCTTATTTGGAACCAGTCTGTTGTTCCATGTCCAGTTCTAACTGTTGCTTCCTGACCTGCATATAGGTTTCTCAAGAGGCAGATCAGGTGGTCTGGTATTCCCATCTCTTTCAGAATTTTCCACAGTTTACTGTGATCCACACAGTCAAAGGCTTTGGCATACTCAATAAAGCAGAAATAGATGTTTTTCTGGAACTCTCTTGCTTTTTCGATGATCCAGTGGATGTTGGCAATTTGATGTCTGGTTTCTCTGCCTTTTCTAAAACCAGCTTGAACATCTGGAAGTTCACGGTTCACGTATTGCTGAAGGCTGGCTTGGAGAATTTTGAGCATTACTTTACTAGCGTATAAGAAGAGTGCAGTTGTGCGGTAGTTTGAGCATTCTTTGGCATTGCCTTTCTTTGGGATGGGAATGAAAACTGACCTTTTCCAGTCCTGTGGCCACTGCTGAGTTTTCCAAATTTGCTGGCATATTGAGTGCAGCACTTTCACAGCATCATCTTTCAGGATTTGAAATAGCTCCACTGGAATTCCATCACCTCCCCTAGCTTTGTTCGTAGTGATGCTTTCTAAGGCCCACTTGACTTCACATTCCAGGATGTCTGGCTCTAGGTGTGTGATCACACCATCATGATTATCTTGGTTGTGAAGAACTTTTTTGTATGCCCTTGTATTTTTTGTATGCTCTTATGACAGAAAGTGAAGAGGAACTAAAAAGTCTCCTGATGAAAGTGAAAGAGGAGAGTGAAAAATCTGGCTTAAAGCTCAGCATTCAGAAAACTAAGATCATGGTCCCATCACTTCATGGGAAATAGACAGGCAAACAGTGTCAGACTTTATTTTTTTGGGCTCCAAAATTACTGCAGATGGTGATTGCAGCCATGAAATTAAAGATGATTACTCCTTGGAAGGAAAGTTATGACCAACCTAGATAGCATATTCAAAAGCTGAGACATTACTTTGCCAACAAAGGTCCGTCTAATCAAGGCTTTGGTTTTTCCGGTGGTTATGTATGGATGTGAGAGTTGGACTGTGCAGAAGGCTGAGTGCCGAAGAATTGATGCTTTTGAACTGTGGTGTTGGAGAAGACTCTTGAGAGTCCCTTGGACTGCAAGGAGATCCAACCAGTCCATTCTAAAGGAGATCGGTCCTGGGTGTTCTTTGGAAGGAATGATGCTAAAGCTGAAACTCCAGTACTTTGGCCACCTCATGCAAAGAGTTGACTCATTGGAAAAGACTCTGATGCTGGGAGGGATTGGAGGCAGGAGGAGAAGGGGACGACAGAGGATGAGATGGCTGGATGGCATTACCGACTCGATGGACATGAGTTTGAGTGAACTCTGGGAGTTGGTGATGGACAGGGAGGCCTGGCGTGCTGCAATTCATCGGGTCGCAAAGAGTCAGACACGACTGAGCGACTGAACTGAACTGAACTGATTATAATATCTCCTATTTCTCTATTCTTTTATTTTCTGTGTAATTATTTCCTGACATAGCACTTGGAATTGTAGGGCTCTCTAAGGCTATAACATCGTATAGTCCTCTGTAGTCAGTCCTGTGGTGGTTCTCCTTGTTTCCAGCATCTTCAGTGCTCAATATATGCAAATGCCACTGAAGCAAAGCCACTACTGTGTCAAACACATTTTTTTTTTTCTCTTAAACTTCATTCCCAGCCTTCTGAAGGAAGCTGAGTCAAATCCACAGGGCTATGTTGGACATAATATTCACCAATTCCTATCTGTCTCCTGAAAACATCCAATATACTTTCCACAGGTTCTTCTCTGGCTGCTAAACTTACGTTGTTTATTAAGTGGATGCTTTCATAGTCCTGGAAGAGGATGAGATAAAAATAGCTTAAGTCCCTGAAGGAGTTCAGAGCAGATTCTACTTAAAACCGACCCACCTCCCATCCTTCCAATATGGTTGTCTGTTGTTGTTTCATTACTAAGTTTGTCTGACTCTTTTGTGACCCCATGGACTGTAGCCCGCCTCTGTCCATGGGATTCTCTACGCAAGAATACTGGAGTGGTTTGCCTTTTCCTTCTCCAGCGGATCTCCCCAAACGAGGGGTCAAACCCGCATCTCCTGCACTGCAGGTGGATTCTTTGCCACTGAGCCTCCTGTGAACCTCTCCAACATTAAAGTCAGCCATGAGAAAGAAACAAATAGTTACCATTTGAAGATGCAACATTTGGGGCTTCTTTGATGTAGCAGTCTCTCTTGTCTTTACAGTATTGCAGACTTTAACTCTGATCTTTTCTCTCCTATCCATATTTCCAGTTTTTTTGTGGATATCTTTAACTCTTATTTTCTTGGTTCTGAATATTAAGTGATATCTTTTTTCTCCTTAATAACTAGCTCTTTTTCTTAACTCCTGTACTTACAGGAGTACAGAAGTACTCCTGTACAGAACATAATAATTTTTATATTTTAATACACTATTTCCATAAATGTTCTCCATTTTTCGTTTCAGGGCTTTTGCATTTTCATCAGTGAATCTTTAATAACTGGAACAATGGATGATACACAGTATGTGCTTGATAGATATTTTCAAATGACTGAACAAATTTTTAAGAATTACTTCTTCTGGAGGAGGAGCTAAGATGGTGGAGGAATAGGACGGGGAGAACACTTTCTCCTCCACAAAATCATCAAAAGAACATTTAAACACCGAGTAAATTCCACAAAACAACTTCTGAACGCCAGCAGAGGACATCAGGCACCCAGAAAAGCAACCCATTGTCTTCAAAAAGAGGTAGGAAAAAATATAAAAGACAAAAAAAGAGACAAAAGAGGGAGGGACGGAGCTCCGTCCTGGGAAGGCAGTCTTAAAAAGAGAGCAGTTTCCAAACACCAGGAAACATTCTCACTGCCGAGTCTGTGCCAAGCCTTGGAAGCACAGAAGGCAATATAACAGGGAGGAAAAATAAATAAACAATTAAAACCAACAGATTACAAGCCCTGTGGTAACTCCCCCAGTGGAGAAGCAGCTCACACGCCTGCACCCGCCACTAGCAAGCGGAGGCTGGGCTGGGCAGGGAGGTGCGGAGTGGGCTGCATCACTTAGAGTAAGGATCTGGCCTGAAAGCCCCAAGCACTATCTGAGCAAACTAATTTGTGCTAGCAAACCAGACTGTGGGATATCTACCATGCAACCTAAGACATCTCCAAGCCCGCGCACGGAACAAAGGACTGAACAGAGATAGCCGGCTGCAGACCATCCCCCTCCGGTGACAGGCTTCTCCAGAGAGACATTATCTACAAAACTGTAAGCAGGCTTATTTGCTAACTAAGACTTCTTGGGGTTCTGAACGGTCAACATCCGCCTAAGAAGGTGCACTGGTTGTACACCCAGATAACCAAGCAGCGGGGAGGCGATAAGTTGCAGCAACCGTGCTCGCCAAACACCTCATCACCTGAGCTGCTCAGAACTGGGAAGGGCACAAAACTGCAGGCCCAACTGAATTTGCGCCTCTGAGGACTATCCAAGTGCCTGAACCTGAGTGGCTTAGACCTGGGAGGTGCAGACAGCCCAGGGCCGGCCTCGGATGGTTCCCGGCAGAGCAACCTAGAGCCTGAGCAGAGTGGGCAGGGAGGCTACATGCGCTGTGAGCAGGGGCAGGCCCAGTGTGGCTGAGGCACTGCGAGCATATGCCAGTGTTATTTGTTTGCAGCATCCCTCCCTCCCCACAGCACGACTGAACAAGTGAGCCTAAAAAAAAAAAAAAAGTGTCCACCACCCCCCGCTTTGTATCAGGGCGGAAATCAGACACTGAAGAGAACAGCAAACAGAAGAAGCTATAACAGAGGGAACCGCCTTGGAAGCGACAGGCAATAGATTAAAACCCTGTCGTTAGTACCGACTACATAGGAAGGGGCCTATAGATCTTGAGAAATATAAGCCGGACCAAGGAACTAGCCGAAAATGAACTGACCCCACAATACCCACAACAACACCAGAGAAAGTCCTAGATATATTTTTAATTCCCATTAATGCATATAAATGATGATTTACCTATAATTATGTAAAATGCTTCACATTTCTCCCTGCATACTATCATGTGTCATATGTTATTGAGAGATCAGACTTTGAAAAGGCAATCTGATCAGATTATTCCCCTTGTTAGGCTTCCCATTGTTTACCAAATTTAAGGTAGATGTCACACCTCTATAAGTTCTTTCATAACTTGTTCTTGATTGACGTTCTTAGGCTAATTTTCCTACAGGGAAACATATTCCAGATGCTCCAATCAAACAAGAATATTTGCTATTTCTCATGGAGAAATCAAGTTTCCCTGCCTCTGTGATTCATATAAGGCTAGTCTCTCAACTTGGAATACTTCTTTCTCTGGATAATATGTCTGAATATAAATGACACTAACTTGAAGTTCTTCTCATAATGCCAATGAAATGTGATTTTTGTCCTTTCCATTATTTTCCTTGAAACTTTCTGTTTCTCCATGAAGGTGCTATTCCTTACTGATTAAAGTAGCTGAATCTGAAACCAGCTGCCTGGGCTTCATTCATATCACCCCTAGTTAGTAGTTATGACATGTTGGGCAAATTATGTAACCAATTTATTTTCAAGTATATTCATTAGTAAATTATGAATATTAATTTACCTCATTAGATTGTTTCAAAAATCAATTGGGCTAATAAAAGTAAAATACTTAGAATGACCCTTTGCATATTAGTAATACATAATATTTTAAATTATTTATATATTAGTTGTATTAAACTCAAATTTTTATTATTTGCATCATCAACCAACAAATTTCTCTGCAATACACATGTACATAGGCCTACAAACACAAAAATGTATTAAAACATGGATATTGCTTTCCTCTTTTTATGCCAATCCATAATAATTAAAATAACTTACTTTTACACATAATTTTTGATCAGTATATATGAAGAATTATCTTGCATACATAATATCTCTTTAGAGTATCTTATAAGCTTAAAAATGTCTTTAAAAATTTGCTCCAATAATTTATTCTTTCATCCAACACACATCTAAGGAGCACCCGCTCCTTGCCAGAATTTCTTTCTAGGCCCTAGAATACATTTCATTATAGGTATGATATGTTGAATCATGAAGCCTAAAGATAGCCATTCCTTAATCTCTGGGACTTGTGAGTATGTTACTGTATATGGCAAAAAGACCTTTGCAGATATGATTAAATGAAGGCTCTTAAGGCAAATGTTCTGGATTATCTGGATAGGCCTTGTGTGATCAAAAGGTTACCCATAAGAGAGAGGAAGACTCATAGACTCATAGCATATGATGATAGAAGTAGAACTTACAATGATGTGTTTTGAAGATGGAGGAAGAAGTCTCAGACTAATGAACAGTAACAGCCTCTAGAAGCTGGAAAAGACAGAGACACAGAGTCTTACCTGGAAACACGTTCTTCCTCCTGAAGGAACACAGAACTCTGATACCTCTAAGGCTCCTTGGATCTGTATGCTATAACTTTTGTGTCTCTTTAAGTAACTAAGTTTGTGATAACATTACAGCAGCAATGGGAACCTAATAGTTACAGTAATGCCAACATTAAATTCTACGCCCACATTTTCATGCTCTTCTATGACCTTCTTCCACATCATTATCAGGCTCAAACTTGGAATTTACTTTGACCAATGATATTAATACATACCAGAAAATTGTGAATATTAAAATTTGTACCCCCTTGCAGCTGGAAAACGTGTATCCACTACCCTGTGAAGAATGCCAAACTAGCATCTTTGAGGATAAAGGAATATAACTGATAGAGGTCTCAGTTATCCTAGATGCCCCCGTCCTTCCAGCCATAAGAGTGATGTCCCAAGTTCATGAAAACACACGGAAGTGCTAAAAGCCTTGAGATGGGATCTTGCACAGTTTGAACTATCTGAGTGAAACCGAGTAAGGAAAGGACAAGTAGCAGGGGATTAGGTCACAAGAATGACAAGGCCAGGGAATCCATGGGGTGTACTTGGATTATACTTTGAAGGATAAGGGAAGCCACTAAGTGGCATCATCTGACATATTTATTTATTTATTTATTTTTATTCTTTTAAAAAATTTTTGTTGTAGTCTAGTTGCTTTACATTGTTGTGTTGGTTTCTACTGTAGCAAAGTGCATCAGCTCTATGTATACCTATATCCCCTGCTTATTGAATTTCCTTCCCATTTGGGTCACCACAGAGCACTGAACAGGGTTCTCTGAGCTATACAGCAGGTTCACATTAGTTAGGTTTTATACATATTAGTTGGAGAAGGCAATGGCACCCCACTCCAATACTCCTGCCTGGAAAATCCCATGGACGGAGGAGGTAGGCTGCATTCCATGGGGTCGTTGAGGGTCCGACTCGACTGAGCGACTTCACTTTCACTTTTCACTTGCATGCATTGGAGAAGGAAATGGCAACCCACTCCAGTGTTCTTGCCTGGAGAATCCCAGGGACGGGGGAGCCTGGTGGGCTGCCGTCTATGGGGTCGCACAGAGTCGGACACGACTGAAGGGACTTAGCAGCAGCAGCAGCATACATATTAGTGTATGTATGTCAATCCCAGTGTTGCAAACCACCCCTCCCTTCTTTCCCCATGGTATCCATACATTTGTTCTCTATGTCTGTGTCTGTATTTCTGCTTTGTAAATATGATAATCTATAGCAGTTTTTCAGATTTCACATCTGTACATGAATATATGATATTTGTTGAAAGATAAAGCCACTCAGTTGCATCACCTGATTTATATTTTAATTAAGAACTCTTGCTGCTAAACAGAGAATAGACTGCAGCTGGGCATGGGTAAATGTAGGAACTCCTAGGAAGACTACTGTAGCAACTAGGTGAAAGATGATGGTTGTTTGGACCATGATTAAAAACAGTGAAGATAATGCAACTTTGTGAGGTTCAGGGATATTTTGAAGGTTGAGCTGACAAGATTTGTTAATGGATTGAACATGAATCGAAAAGAATAGGGTTTGTCTTATTTGCTTATGTAGCATCAACCAGGGCAACCAGTAGGTTTGAGGACTAGATAGTGGTTTGAGGAACAGGTAAATTAGATCTCAGTTGTAAATATGTGAAGTTGATGATGCTCATCAGATATCTCAGAGGAGTTGGTGAGAAGGCCCTTGCCATTGTTCCATAAGCAGAGCCAGAGTTCAAGGAAGAGAGAAGTTTAGGTCGAAAAGAGTTTTTCTAGGGAGAAGGTGAAGTAAGGGGAAGAGCAAAGCCCTGCAATTGAGTCCTGGAGCTTTCTAAAGCCGAGACCATGGGAAGAAAGAAGGAAATGGTGCTTTTGGAGGACTGTGTAACCAAATTCTGTCTTCCTTTATGTTCTATGTAATTTCCACCAAAAACAATCTCATTCAATTTCCTGTTTTACAGATGGTAACAACCAAGGTTTGGGGAAGTTAAACAACTTGCTTAGTATCATAATCAAAGTAACTAGGATAAATTCCCTATGTTATTAAATTCCCAAGACTCAAGTTTTAAACATATATCCAATTATATTTAAAGAAATGAGCCTCATAACCATCATCTCCTGTTCTTCTTGTGTAGAATTATTCACTGCAATGACTAAAGTTTCTGTTGTCATACACAATGCTATTCGAGATCAGAACTCCCTGGTTGCACCCTATTTTACCAGTCAAAATACCACTCACAGCTGGGATGTGATTCATTATTACTTATTCACTACTGTATAAGATAGTTTATCCAGAGCATAAAAAGAAGTGAATACTGCTGTTGAAAGAGAACAGTCACATTACAACAATTCAGCTTGATTATTACTGCATCACTTTTCCCCTGTTGGTTATATCCTTTCAATTGTCGAGCATTATCCTATACTTTAAACATCCTTTATATTTGGAGGGACTGGAGAACATTTCATTAAAATTATCATAAACTAACAGCTAATGTCAGCTCTAAATAAATTCCCTGTGTAAGCCAATAGGGTGTAAATGTTTCCTGCTTTAATATAAAAAGGTGAATAGGATGTGTGGGGGAGTATTATTGAATCTAGAAGCTCAATTTTATTCTGTCTCTTTTCCTATTTTTGCTGTTGAAGCTGGAGGGAACACACAGAGTTGCTTCTAAAGCAGCTTTAAACACCTTTGGCTTACCTTAATTTAATCTCCACAGCAACTGGGATTTAGGGTGTAGAGAATGCTTATATTAACAAAAATTTCTAAAGCATTTAAAAGGAATCAATGTATTAACATTGTTTAAAATCAGAGACAAAGAGTGGCTCACTGTTGGGCTACTCATAAGACATGTCCAGGGCATCTATCAGTTAGAGGCTTGTGATTTAAAATGAACTAATATATACATATGGGTCTTCCCTGGTGGTTAAGTGGTAAAGAATCTGCCTGTCAAAGCAGGAGACACAGGTTTGATCCCTGGTTGGGGAAGAACCCCTGGAGGTGGAAATGGCAACCCACTCCAGTATTCTTGCCTGGGAAATCCCATGGACAGAGAAGCCTGGTGGGCTGCAGTCCATGGGGTCACAAATGCATGGGACATGACTTAGTGACTAAACCACAACAAATACACATATGACTGTATTTGCATATATATTAAATAATGGTGCTATATTAAATGTGAGAGGTGTGCATTTTTTTTTTTTTCTCTAGTGAAACCAAAGCATTGAAAAAAGTCAAGATACTATTTTGAAAAACAAACCACAATTTATGGACAAGGCACAGAATGCTCTTTTCCTCTTGGCGCTAAGCTATCTTCAAGAACACTACAGTCTGCCCTCCATATCTGCAGATTCACATTCAAGCCTTCAACCACCCACCATTGATGGGAGGGCCAAGTGTACTATATACAGTTGTATATAAGGGACTTAAACATCTGTGAATTTTGTTACAGGGGTCCTAGAACCACTCCCCCAGTGCTGCTGAGGGATGACTGTATTTCCTTCCCTCCTCCAGCCATACAGCCCTGAAGCCTAGTGTTACACACCAGCTGAGGGCTGTCAAAATTGAGGGGGTGGAGACAGTGGAATTGAGAATTACTTCAGGGAGATTCCTATACCTTTCGTCTCAGAAATTCTAAATCATTGTTTCCGAGTGAGATTCCTATACCTTTAGGCTCAGAAATTCTAAATCATTGTTTCCGATTTGTGTTCTAAGAATCTGCCTTTTTATCAAGTGCATTTTGAAAGGCCACTGGTCTAACCACACTCATTTTTGGTCATCACCCTGCTCTTCTGAATCCTTACTTATTCCATTCCCATTGCTCACAATATTCTTTTTCCTTTTGGGAAGC
Source organism: Bos mutus (assembly GCF_027580195.1). Taxonomy (NCBI): domain Eukaryota; kingdom Metazoa; phylum Chordata; class Mammalia; order Artiodactyla; family Bovidae; genus Bos; species Bos mutus. The sequence continues at coordinate 97,918,622 of NC_091624.1, read as the reverse complement.
TAATTCCTAGTGATATTTGAAGCCCAAAATCTATATCCTTCTTTTCTGTAATAATATTTTGCCATTTTGTATTCCATTAGCATTTTGTATGTGTCTTTATTTGATTTTTTTATCGATTTTCTACTCAAAGCATAGGTCACAAACAAGCATCATCATCAACTGGGAGCTTGTTAGAAATGAAGAATCACAGGCTCCACCCTAAATTTACTGAATCAGAATCAATTTTTAACAAGATCCCAAGTTGATTCTGATGCACATTGAAGTTTGAAAAATACTTTTTACATTTCACAGTAGCTATTTTTTTCTCTCTTTCAGTAAAACAAGGATTTCTCCTAAACTGAGATTGAGTCTTAGAAGACATTATTTTCTCAGATTTTAGCACAAAAATACACAATAAGTATCACTGTAAATAAATTGGAGATATACTTGTAAAACAATTCTTATTACTCCAACAGAACAGAAGAGAAATGTAAACATATAAAGAAAGAAGATAAAGATGTTTTATCTTTGTTCTTTTTTATATTATATCTTTAATATAAAATAGGAACAAAGATGTGCATTAAAACTATGATATAAATCCATTATGAAACTTCATTTTCAGATGAAGTCACTTTCAAAGGATTTGTTGCCTTTTGTATCATAGCAACCTCATACAAGCAATACTTAATGTTACTTGGCTAACTTAAAATATTGTAGTCTATTTGACTCCAAGTTTCAGTGTCAGAAAGATGTTCTAATAGCACAGACCATCACCATAGAAACATTAGTAATCTGTTTACAATGATGATTTTAAAACAAGTTTGTAATGCTACTTTAAAAAGAAAGTTCAAACCTAGTATAGGTTCAACTGCTTTGAAAATCCTGATTTAGAAGTGGAGTGTGGCTTGGAATATGCATAGTTATCTTGCTCCCCGGAAGATTCTGATTCATGTGGTCATCAGAGACCACTTGGCTCTTATAAATATATAATAATATTTAAAATAATAATAATAAAATAAATAATAAATATTATTATTATAAGTTGAATTATATTGCCGCCCCAAAATATATTGAATCTTTCAGACCTTAGAATGTGACCTGTAATTGGAAATAGGGTTGTTATAGGTGAAATTAGTTAAAATGAGATAAGATTGGAGTCAGGTGAGCCCTTAAGCCAATATAATCGGTCCTTTTAAGAAGAGGAAAGTGAGAGACACGGGAGAATGCCAGGTGAAGGGGGATACGGTGATTGATTGATGCATCAACAACACAAAAGACACGGAGGACTGCTGACGTCTCAGAAGGTGGGCTGCCGTCTCTGAGGTCGCACAGAGTCGGACACGACTGAAGCGACTTAGCAGCAGCAGCAGGTAGGAGAGAGAAGTGGCACAGATTCTTTCTCAGAGCACGCCAGAGGAACCAACTCTGCCAACCCCTTGTTTTTGGATTTCAAGACTCCAGAAAGGGGAGAAAGTAAGTTTTCTGTTATTTTAAGCTCCCCACTTTGTAGTACGTTTCACACCAGCCTTAAGAAACATAACATTATTTGTGTTCCTCTTGAATGAGCTTGAGTCCCACTCTTGTTCTTACTGCCACAGAGAGCACAAGTTCTCAAATATTAGTATGTACTTTAGACGTTTGTTTGAGATGACTGAAATCTGTATCAACAGAATCTGTAAGGTTTGTTACAGGCCATCTGTTCCCTTCTGTTACAGTTCACCTGTTGATTAATATTTAAAGTTTGAGTTTGCAACACTTAATGTATTTCATCAAAGAGTAGTTGGTGATACAAAAAAAACAAAAACAAAAAAAAAACAGCATGACATTAAATTGCATCCCGCTTTTCAAATGTCATTGAAGGAAAAGAAGTAAGGCTTTGTATACAGATCTTCCCAATTTCAAAGTCTAGGTACTTTCTTCACTGTGGTAAAACTTTACCTTGAAGGTTATTTGAGAGGGTGGGAGATAGGGAGATAGTTTCCCAGGTTTATACACAAAGAGTCTGAACTACATAGAAACCTTTCCTGTGGAGAGCATTTATTTTGTTGTTGAAGTTTTGGAAGATGTCTGCAGGAGATGATGAGTAGAAGAGAGTAGCTGAAGTAAAGAGCCTCTTTTGTGAAGCCTTGCTGTTTGGGAGCCAACGTGGCAGGGAGCAGGGGAGAAGCTCTTCTTGTCTCCAACACACAGAATCCAGCACCACTGTGGTAACTGTAGGGTGCAGCATCATTTGAAAGTGTCTGGATGTGGCAACCCCAGGATTATTCAAGGGCTCAAAAGTGTTCATGGAATAATTGAATAAATAATCTGGGGAGCTGGATCAAAAGTGGATAAATGTGGCACTGGTATGAAATAAACCAGTGGATAGGATGGTTTGGGAACTTTTTTGTGTGACACCCATTTTGAAGCTACTGGAAATCATTTGTAATAGTTGGGGTTCAGTTCAGTTTAGTTCAGTCACTCAGTCGTGTCCGACTCTTTGCAACCCCATGAATCACAGCACACCAGGCCTCCCTGTCCATCACCAACTCCCGGAGTTCACTCAGACTCACGTCCATCGAGTCAGTGATGCCATCCAGCCATCTCATCCTCTGTCGTCCCCTTCTCCTCCTGCCCCCAATCCCTCCCAGCATCAGAGTCTTTTCCAATGAGTCAACTCTTTGCATGAGGTGGCCAAAGTACTGGAGTTCCAGCTTTAGCTGGGGTTCACAGAATATTTGGCTTTAGTTGGGGTTCACAGAATATTTAATGTCTGATAATCAAGCTGAAAGTCCTCAATACAAAATTTGATGAGAATATAGTGACAAAATTATGTACTTATATGTGTAAACCCCTATTATTTGAATTTTATATAAACACATATTTTCAATTACTGAAAGCTAAGAAAAAATAAGGCATGTTAGTTGCCAAAATACTCAGTACCATAAGTGGAAAAGCACTTTTTCATATTTTCAACCTACTAGAATCAGCACAAATTTATTTTAAGAGCATTTAGTGTTCAGCTCATTATGCATTGAGGATCCACTAATATGTGAGATAGTTACAGATTTCATAAGCTCCAGAAAAATTGTGTTTGAATATGGAATAGTCCACTGCTATGGGAAAAGACATAGAAAATGTAGGAAGTATATAAGTGTGTAACTAAACCTGATATATGGAAATAATGGCTAAATAAAACCTTCTAAGGGATCACGATATATACACACTGTTATATGATGAATTGGAGAAGGAAATGGCTACACACTCCAGTATTCTTTCCTGGAGAATTCCATGGACAGAAGAACCCTGTGGGCTACAGTCCATGGGGTCACAAAGAGTCAAGCATGACTAACATACATATGATGAATAAAAATCATGAGTGGAGAGTCTGTGTGTGTGTGTGTGTACCTGTGTGTATTTGTATGAATTTTGTGGTTACATTCAGGAGGGGGTGAGGCAAAATTGTAGCTGATAATACGAGATGTTCTACTTCATTATTGATAATAAAACTGAAGATTAAGACCAAAATAATATTTGCCATCCCTTTGGCTGGTAAAGATTAAAAAGTTTGACAATATCAAGTCTGGCAGAAAATGCAAATCACTAGACTTATTTGTATATTGCCAGTAGGGATATGAATTAGAACAGCCATTACAGAAAGCTGGGGTTATTTTAACATACTCTACATATTACTACATATTGCATTACTCTACATATTACTCTAACATATTCATACACTGTATAACCCAGTAATTCTAATTTTAGTTATTTACCATCAACCAACAAATTTTATAGCAGTACTGTTCACATGGAAAAACCATGAGTATGCCTTAAAAAAGAAGATTATTATTCATTGCACTCTGTATAACTGAAGTCCAGTGAAAGGGGAAATATTACACAGGGACTTGTAATCATAAGTACATTGTGTCAATTGTGCTATGATCCTGACTGAAAGGAAACAGTAGAAGTGAAGACAAGAGGACTGGAGGTATTGTTATCAAGTACCATTAACAGTATTTGTTGACTAACTGTGAGGAGAGAGAAGGGAGGAGTCTGGAGAGCTGCCAATGATTAAGATGCTAAATACAGGGGAGGAAGCCAATGCAGGAGAGGAAGACGAGAGAGATTGATTGAAATGTAAATGTTAGCTTTTCTTATGCATCTCTCAGTCCTTTGCAGAGAATTGAGTGTTGAGTAGTTTCTTTGTATGTTTAGTAATTACTTTTATTGAAAAAAAAAACTAGAATATTTGGAGGTTTTGTTTCCACATTCTACTTAAAACTGAGACATAGAGAATTATTATGGTATCCCTTACATCATGACTCAATATTTTTAAACATAAAAATAGATTATCTGTTTATTTCAGAATGAGAGGATGTTTTCTGTTGTTCCGTTGTATTTTCCTAGGTCACTTTCTAAAGTCTTGTAACCATTCCTGACTCTTCAAAGAAGGATATTATCCCAAGTTGGCACTTAATTTAATCTGCAAATGGAGTGGTTTGTTTTTTCCTTGTTGATCCTTGAAGACTTTCATTTGTCTCTCCCATATGGCAAAAATGGGTCCATATTTTGTGAGCATCTGCAAGGCAATATTTAATACTCTCACATTCCTAAGAAATTATGTTCAAGCTGACACATGTTTTCACAACCAGTGTAGTTAAAATGTGTAATGCCACACTGTCTGAACAGAGTAAGAATCTGTTGTCAGTTTTACTAAACATTAGGGATGTTATCTGATGCTCTCTAATTTGCTGTGGGTCAACTTGAATATTTAATTTATTTGACCATTCAAAGAGTTTCTTTTTATTACTATGTGTTTTTTTTTTTTTTCCTATTTGATCCAAATGTTCATAAGAAAATAAAATAGAATCAATATGAAGATTGATATACAAAAGTGAAAGATATTGCAGTTTGCACAATGAACTTCATATTTATATGCCTTGTTCATACTAGATGTGACTCTAAATCCTTGCGTGTTGCAATTTGGGGATTTTTTAACATTGGAGACAAAAATTTATTCCCTGATGCTTCTTTTGATGTTCTCTTCAGAGTCAGATTATAGGCCACATAATGAAATAACTATCATTGCTTCAAATGTTCAAACCAGAATTTTATTGTCAATTGTCAAACTTATTATTCAGTCACTTTACCTCTGAAAAAACTTCAAATGCTTCCACACTTTAAATCCAGCGTTAAAGGGCAAATGTGTTTTCACCATTGAGAGGATATAAATAGACATTCCACAGGAGATAGCACTGTTAGATGTCTAACTTCTTCAGTGCTTTTTATGAAATCGGTTGCATCGCTTTAACTTCATATTTCTATACTAAACTGAGTATGAAACAGATAATATTCCCCCCAGGAAGCTTCCTAAATAGTGTAGAGATCACTAAACAATGTCATTAAAATCTCTATTTTATTCTTTGAAGTTCAAGGTCAGCAAATCTATTCTGTAAAGAGCCAGATAGTAAATATTTTAGGCTTTTTTGGCCATAGCATCTCTAAAGCAACTACTGAACCCTACCATGGTACCCAGAAAGCATGAATGAGTACCTACCACCAGAGCAATACCCAGCTATAAGGATTTGTGGAGAAATTGTGTGACATCTGACATGGCACCTCATACATTTTGCAGGGAAATTTTGACTTCATGGAATTTTCACCTAATTGCAAGCTAATGACTGGAAGAAATAATTCTATTCTGTCCAAAATGCCAGCCTCGCAGGATACTGATTAAAATTCAAAGAAATACACCTTTACTATATTCAGCACAGCATCTAGAATTTAGTGTGTTCAAACTCTCATTTCTATTGCTAAATTAAATGCATGTTGTTGTTATCTGTAAGAAAATTAAGTTTAACATTCAACAGTCTGATAATTCTATTATAGTTATATAAACTGCCATGTTAAATACTTACCAGTTTCAGCTCTAATCCCATACTTAACATAGCATGGATTATTTTGATCAAATTACATGAAATTTTGTATTTGCGTTATCTAAGATAATGTTATTATTTAGGTGGTTATATTATTAAAATGTTACTTACCTTAAGCAAATGCATTTTCATATCATTTTAGTATAGATTACATGTAACATATATAATTGTGGATTGTTATGTAGGGCTCTGAGGTATACAGATGTTCATGTTTTTAAATTATCTTGGTTTGGAGTCAAAAATAGTATTCTAATAAGCTAATGACAACTAATTATATATACTATTTTCATCTATTTTAGTATGTAAACTACTCACAGAAAAAGTATTTTTTGAGTCTTCAAACACAAGTCTGAGCCTCATGTTTGCATGAGAATACTATATAACTGAGCTAGTATTTCGTGTTCCTATTCCAAGAGTAATGAATGTTTTCTCACTCCAAAGTATTTTGCAATATATAGCCCAAAGGAAAGGCTTTATCTCCATTGCTTCTATCAGTTGTAACTGAGTGTGTCTATGAATGACAGTGATATATTTTCAAGATCTGAAGTAACCTTTCAAGCACCACTATCTGCTTCTGTGTAAGAGATTTGTTATTCAGCTATTCCAAGTGACTATTTGATTCCTGGGAAATTGACTCAAAAAATGTTTAACCAACTTAATAAGAAAAAAGTTGGTAATAATCTAACCAAAGATTTAATATCCTTGCATGAAGATTTCCACTGTAGAAATTTCTAATATTCTTCTAGACTAGATGTTCTCTATAAGAATGACTGAAGGAAGCAGGTCTGACTTGTCACTTTTTGATGAATGGTAATTGTAGACAATTTAAGTGAGCTCATCCTATGGTAGTGCCTTTGATAACAGATTTTTTGCTTTTAAAAAGATGGGAAATGATTACCATATCTATCTTTTAGAAAAGTGGATTATAAACCCATTCATTTTATCTCTTGCTCTGTTATTTTTTTATTCCCTACCTTGGGTAGCATAAGAACACCCTCAAACTTTCATTGCAAATGAGATAGGTATAATTTGTTGAGGTAAGTCAGGATCAACCTGCCTTACGTATTTCTGTTTTGTAGCTCACCTTATATACAGTGTAAAAAAACAAAAGCCTTTTAAAAATACCACTGTAACTATGTTACTCCCAATAGCTCTTGTTTTCTTCTTACAAGGCTTTAAGACTATTGCTTTGTAATACCACCTTCTTCTCCCCTAAAATTCCCAGGTATTTTCTAAGCTGCATGTTTTCCTGAAAAAAGTATAGATTACCACCTAATGCATGCTACTCTGTATATTTTTATATTTGTAGGTAATGTACTCCATCCAAGTATGGCACAAAGTGTCCATTTGTAATGCACTCCCCTTTTCGATGCAAGTCTGAGGCATTTCCTTATTGTATAAACTAGTTATCTAGAAAATTGCTATTATTTCAGAAAAGTGCATTTTTTTTTCAAATTATGTAGGGATTATGTGCTCTTAAGGGTACTTTGAAAATGACAGGTTTTCCAAAGAAAGTCTTAAAAGCATTTATGGGAGTACAAAAAAAAAGGCTTTCAGTAAGAGGAAAAAACACTTTGATTCTGTTAAATAGATCACCAAAATTATTCTCTCTATATAATAGCTTCTCTTGGAAAGTCATGTATTTCCGAGTTCTTTTCACTTCCATTCCTATAATTGTCCTTCCTAAAATTATTATATGTAATGCAATTTTGATTACATTAATGAATTAGTTTATGAAAAATATTCAAAAACAGAAAAGTAACATAAAAAGAAGGGAGAAAAACTGGTAAATCAACCTGTTAGCTAGTTTTCAAGTAGGAGTCTAGCTCTGGAATTTGCATTTATGATTAAACTGTCACTGAAGTTTACTCATCATTAGCATCTTGAAGATAAGGCATAGCCTCAAAGTAGACTATTGGTCTTCACATTTTACAAATGTTCTATAATTCATGGAAATACTTATTAGTACATTTTATTTAGCTTTCTGTTATAATCCTGGGGACATAAAAATAGGTCAAATCCACAATTTCAGTTTTTTGAAGGTAATGGATTGGATTTAGAAGTCCTTGTAATCAAAGTATAGTTTTGTCTGTGAGAGAACATATATCTATCAGTCTTTTGGTCTACATTTTAAAAAATAGAGTTTAAAACAACTTTGACACATTATCTCAATGTAGTGTCATTAATATTAATGTTAATAATAATAATAAATGAATTTCAGAAAGGAGACCTTAAAATTAAAACCCAAGTCAGCTCCATGTAATTTTTTTTTAATGCAATGTATAATTCTAAAACTTGATCAATCACCTCCATACCTCAGTTCATTTCTTTTCCAACCATCCATGACTGGGGGATAAAGGTAAAGTGATGAGTAAATGGTTTCTTAATATGTATATTTCTGAACACAGTTAAATATCAAAATTTGCTGCTGAGCATCCTTTCTCTGTGTTGTTTTCACCAATGGAGCATGCTTTAATTGGAGAAGACTACAGCTATGATTGCATAAGGAATTTTTTTTTATATATTTTAATGTAGGGTCTGAGAGCTTAATATAATTTTGTACTGTGTCTTAAAATAGGCATCTGCCCTAAAGTGATGTGTACTGAGTACTTTGATATTACTAATAAAATCTTAAAGGTAGAATACAAACAGTTGGTGGCCCCCCCAAAAATGCCATCCTACTACAGTAATTACCACACTTTTAAAATGTAATGGTTATTATCATACATATTTAATCAATTCTCACATATACATCCTTCTGTATCCATGTGGAATTGGTTTCAAGGCCTTCAACAGATATCACAATTTGCAGATGCACAAGTCTCTTTATATAAAATGCTGTAGTATTTGTGTATAATCTACTCAAATCCCACCCCCAATTTTCCTGCCTTTTGTATCCAAAGGACATAGTCATAGTTCAATTATCATCTTCTCCGTAAAACTCTTCCTCACTGGCAACTTTCTTTGGACCCCATTGATAGTCCATGAAGGGACTAAAATATACACTATTTTGATTATTTACCCTTATTTTAGTATCTACAACCCCTGGAGTATTTTGTGTAATCCTTAGGAGAAGGAACTATGCTTGATTTGTCTTTTCATCTCCAGTAGAGACAATAGATTGTTTTATTTCATTCAGATATAGCTGTTAACTATGTTACAGGTGTATAATATAGTTTTTCACAAGTTTTAAAGGTTTACTTCATTTATAATTATAAAATACTGTCTTTAATCCCTGCATTGTACAATATATCCTTGTAGCTTCTTTTATACATAATGGTTTGTACCTTTTAATCCTCTGCCTCTATCTTGCTCCCCTCTTCCCTCTGATAACCACAAGTGTATTCTCTATTTCTGTGCCTGTTTTTGTTATATTCACAAACATGTTTTACTTTTTAGATTCCACATAAAAGTGATATCATACAATATTTATTTTTCTCCCTGTCTGATTTATTTCACTTAGCATAATGCCCTCCCAGTCCATCCATATTGCAGCAAATGGTAATATTTATTCCTTTTGTATGGCTTAGTAGTATCCCTGTGTGTGTGTACCACTCTTTATTTATCCATTCATCTGTTGATGGACACTCATGTTGCTTCAATATCTTGGCAATTTTAAATAATACTATTTGAACATTGGGGTACATGCCTTCTTTAGAATTAGTAGTTTTGTTTCTTTTAGATATATGTCCAGAAGTGTAATTACTGGGTCATATTGTAGTTTTGTTTAGTTTTTTGACAAACATCCTTACTGATTTCCCAATGGCTTCGCTCATTTACATTTTCAATGTATGAGAGTTCCCTCTTCTTTACATAATCGCCCACATTTGTTATTTATGTTCTTTTGGATGATAGGCATTCTGACAGGTGTGAGGTGATATAACAATGTAGTTTGATTTGCATTTCCATGGTGATTAGTGTTGACCAATGTTTCATGTGCCTGTTGGCCATATACTTATCCTCTTTGGAAAATATCTATTCACCTCTTCTGCCATTTTTAAAAAGCCTTGTTGTTTGTTTTTTGAAGTTGAGTTGTATAAGCTGTTCATATATTTTGAATATTAACCCATTTTGGTCCTATCATTTGCAAATACTTTCTGCCATTTGGTAGGTTGTTTTTGCATTTCGTCATGCAACAGATTTTAGGTTTAATTAGGTCTCATTTGTTTATTTTTGCTTTTATCTCCTTTGCTTTAGTAAACAGGTACTGAAAAATATTGCTACAATTTATGTTAAAAACTATGTTTTCCTCTAAGATTTTTATGTTTTCTGGTCTTACATTTAGGTCTTCAATCCACTTTTGAGTTTATTTTTTTGTAGAGTGTTAGAGAATGTTACAGTTTCATTATTTTGCATGTCGCTGTTTTCCCAGCACCACTTATTGAAAAGATCATCTTTTCTACATTGTATATTCTTCCTCCTTTGTTAAGTATTAATTGACCATAAGTGCACAGGTTTATTTCTTGGTTTTCTGTGTGTCTGTTTTTGTGCCAGTGCCGTTTAGTTTTGATTACTGTAGCTTTGTTTTATAGTCTGAAGTCAGGGGAGGTGATGCCTCCAGCTCTATTCTTCTTTCTCAAGATTGATTTGGCTATCTGGGGACTTTTGTGTTTCCATAAAAATTCTAAAATAATTTGTTCTAATTCTATGAAAAACCCCATTGTTATTTTGATAGAAATTGTATTGTTTCTATAGATTGTCTGGCATAGATGGTCATTTTAACTATTAATTTTTCTAACCTGTAATAATGTCACATCTTTCTATATGTTTATGTTATCTTCATTTTCTTTCATCAATGTATTATAGTTTTCTGAGTACAGATCTTTTACCTCTTTAGTTAGGTGTATGATTTTATTCTTTTTGATGTGATGTTATATTGGGTTGTTTCCTCTTTCTGATGTTTTGTCATTAGTGTATAGAAATGAACATCTTTGTGTATATTAATTTTGCATCCTACAACTTAACTGGATTCATTGAACTTTAGTAGTTTCATGATAGCATCTTTAGAATGTTCCATGTCTAGTATCATGTCATTTGCAGTGACAGTATTATTTCTTTTTTTCCAATTTGGATTTATATTTATTTTTCTACACTAGCTATGATTTTCAATACTGTGTTGAATAAAAGCAGAAAGTCAGTGCATTCTTGTCATGTCCCTCATCTTAGAGGAAATGATTTTTAGCTTTTCACTATTGAATGTGATGTTAGCTGTGGGATTGTCTATATATTCCGTTTATTATGCTGAGGTAGCTTCCCTCTATGCCCACTTTCTGGAGAGTTTTTGATCATAGATGTCAAATTTTGTCAAAACCTTTTTCTAAACCCATTGAAGTGACTTTATGGCCTTTATTTTTCAATTTGTTAATGTAGTATATCACAATGACTCACATATATTGAAAAATCCTTGCCTTTCTGGAATAAATTTCGCATGATCATGGTGTATGATTTTTAATGCATTGTTGAATTTGATTTGCTAATATTTTTTTGAGAATTTTTGCATCTGTATTTATCAATGATAATGGCCTGTATTTTCCATAATATATATGATACTGTTCTGTTTTGGATAACAGGGTGATGCTGACTTCACAGAATGAGGTCAGGAGTGTTCCTTCCTCTGAAACTTTTTGGAATACTTCAAGAAAAATAGGTTTTAAGTCTTTTCTAAGTGTTTCATAGAATTCACCTGTAAAATTATCTGATCTCAGACATTTTTAAATTATAAGGAGTTTTTAAGTTACTGATTCAATTTCAGTACCCATAACTGGTTTGTTCATATTTTCCATTTCTCTCTGGTTCATTCTTGGGAGATGATACACTTCTAAGAATTGTCCATTTCCTCTTGATTCTCTAACTTATTAATGTATAGCTGTTCATAGTCTTTTATGATCCTTTGTATTATCTCTTCGATTTTTCTCATTTTAGTTACAGTGTGTCTTGGTGTGTCTCTCTGAGTTAATCCTATATGGGACTTTCTGTGCTTCCTGAACTTGATGATTTTCTTTCCCAAGTCATGAAAATCTTCAGCTTTATATCTTCAAATATATTTTATGCACCGTTCTGTCTCTTCTTCTGGGAGCCCTATAATGTGAATATTGATGTGCTTGATATTGTCTCAGAGTTCTCTTAAACTGTCCTATTTTTTTTTTTTTTTTTTTCTTTGATGGCAGTGATTTCCACTACTCTGTCTTGCAGTTTACTAATCTGTTCCTTTTTCAGTCTGCTATAGATTCATTCTTGTGTCTTCTTTAGTTGTTATACTCTTCATCTCTGTTTGGTTAGTCTTTATATTTTTTCTCTTTGTTAAAAATTCTAACTTCTTGCTGTGTGCATACATTCTGCTCCTGAGTTCTTTGATCATCTTTATGATCAGTACCCTGAACTCTTTCTCAGGTAGATTGCCTATCTCACTTCACTTAATTCATTGTCTGGAATTTTATCTTGTTCCTTCATTTGGAAATTGTTCTCCTGATCTTATTTTGCCTAAGTTGCTATTTGTAATTTTGTTTATCTAGTAAGTCGATAACATTTCCCAACTTTGAGATGACCTTCTGTAGGAGATACTCTATCCCCTGTTGTCAACTAAGTTACATATTCTAGGGGTTCCCCCTGTGAGCACTGAGTTTTCCTGTTGTGGCAGGCCAACTGTGTAGGTGGTCTGATAGTCTTGGTTGACCCTTAGGCTGATTGGTTGCCATTTCTTATCTTTTGAAGAAGTTGCTGGCTGCTTGTTGGTGGGGCATGGTCAAAAGGTGACTGACTTCAGAGCCCCAGGGAGCTCTGGGGTGAGTGCTTGTTCGCTGGTAGGTGGAGTCATGGTCTGGAAGAGTCTGAGGCTGCTTCCCAGTAACTGGTGAGTGAAGCCAGGTCCTGGGGTTAGTGCCAGACTACTGGCAGGCAGAGTCAGCAGTGGGAGTCTGCTCTAGGGCCAGGGATCCCAGAGCTTGTGTAAGACCACTTGAATGGGAGTTGCTAGCACAGTTGAGTATGGAGTCCAAGGGTGCCCTGAAGCTTGTGGTGGAGTACTAGTGGGCGGGAACAGGGCAAGTTGCTCCCAGAGCAGGGTCTGGCCTGCTGTGGCCAGACTTTGTCCACAGGCTGTGGATTGTGAATTTCTTGTGTCTGGTGTCTGTCCTCTGGTTGGTTAGGCTGATCCAGAGGTTAGGGTGGGCATCTTGGATGACAGGGCTGCTGTCTGCCCACTGGTTGGTAGGGCTGGGTCCTGGCCTATAGTGGGAAAGGCAGTGTATATAGGAAAGTCTAGACGTGGCTTGTGTGCTTAGAAATACTTGAGACAACCTGCCTGCTGACTGGTGGGGCTGAGCTCCCATCCAGTTATTTGCTTGGCCTTAAACATCCTAACAATGGAGCCTATAGGTTATTGGTGGGGTTAGGTCTTGGAGCTAATGAGCAAGATGGAGGTTCCAAATGGGGGCTTGCCAGCACCTCTGTCCATGCCCAATGTCCCAAGAATAGCTGCTGCCAATGTCTGTGTCGCCAGGGTGAGCTTCAGCTGCCCCATACACCTCTCCAGGAGACTCTTCAAGACAGGCAGATAGGTCTACCATGGCTCCTATTGAATTATTACCTTTCCCTTGGATCCAGAGTGTATGAGATCTATGCATGTGCCCTTTAAGTGTGAAGTCTCTGTTGCCCCCAGTTCTGTGAGTCTCTCAAATTAAACCTACTGGCATAAGAAGTCAGATCCTCCAGGGCTTGACAGATTCTCAGAACTTTCGCTCCTGTGGGAGAACCTCTGCAGTATATTATTCTACAGTTTGTGGGTCTCCTAGGCTTCACTTCTGGCTCAGATGGTAAAGAATCTGTCTGCAATGCGGGAGACCTGGGTTCAATCCCTGGGTTGGGAAGATCCCCTCATCCTAAACTTGTGAACTACCTATTTGATAGAACACAGGTGTGAAAGGGAAAGATGGAAGGTACATGTCTGGTCTTCTCTGACGTTTGAATCCCACACAAGGGCCCTTTTTACTTCTAGCCTGGCCTTCAAGACTACTTAATATATTGATACAGCCCAGGTTGAGAGAAACTAGTACCAGGAACTCTGTTTCTCAGTGATGATAAGCAACTGTCAGAATAAACACTGAGAAGGGCACAGGAATGGAGCCCAGCAAAGGGTTAAGAGAAACATGTATTTCACTTGCATGGCTAGTAAGAAACTTTAAACTGTACAAGTCTTTGTATTCCTTAGATCTGTATCTAACAAATGAATATGATATTTTTCTAGAAATTTCATTTTGAATAAATATGTATAACCATATATTCAGTGACCAATTTTAAAATCAATATAATGCAGTTTGAATGTTTTTTGATAAAATACATACACATTCAAACATAAGTCCATCAGTGAATTTTTATTATGTTGGAATAAAACATTAGTAGATTAAATATGTCTTTGAAAACAATTTTCATGGTTAAGATTTTATTTGATGATACTTTAGTTTAATTCAGAGAGACTCTTAAAAAGAGAAAAACCCTCTTAGACTGATTTCCTGATAGTTTAACATTTATATTTGCTTTGTAATGTGTTTAGCTAAAAAAAAGATTTACTTTTCCCCACATTTATACATTGATGAAAGTAAATAACCCAAGGAATATGTCTTCTGTGCCAACTTTAAGTAAAAGTAATTTTATGAGAACAAGATGGCAGAGGAGTAGGTGGATGTGGAGTACATCTCTCTCTATGGGTACATCAGGAATATAACTTCAGACACAGAAGTGCATGCAGAACACCAGCTGAGAGTGGATAGGAGTACCTGACCAGTGGAAAAGAATATATAGAACCACAAAAAAACTAAGTAGGACAAAGGAACTAGGGGGCAAAACAGGAGTCTTAGTATTACTGGACCTGCTCTCAGTGGGTGGGGGAACTGAAGCAGGGTCCTATCCCCACATCAGGGCAATTGTCTGAGTCAGAGGAGAAACATTTAAGGGTGAGACTGAAACAGCTGATCAGTGGCAGCCTAAAAAGAATGAGAATCAGATAGTCCTTGCCACAGCCATATATAACCTCGGTAGGGATGCAGGTCTCCTAGAAGGTGTTGTGGCTGGGAGCTGGAGTTTAGGGATTGTGGAGCAATCCCAGGGCGAGGGCAGCTGTTGACTGTGGAGAGATGGATAGAAGGGATGTGTGGGAGGAGATTGTGGTGGGAAATGCCGGTGGAGGAACGCCAGGCAGCCATGGAATCAAGGCGATACTGCTGAGTCACACATTTGGGGTGGGGCCATCACCATAGTTTTTCTCTCCCCACGCACCAGCATCTGCCCCTGAACAAGAGAGAGGCTGGCCAATCAAACACCTGACACATTGAACTACAGAGTAGGACCCCAACCAGGGTGCCCCTTTAAGTGCCTGATGCACAATTTACAGAGTAGGACCCCAACCAAGGGGGCCGCTCTATGTGCCTGATGTACTGAACAACAAAGAAGGACCCCAGCAAAGGAGCCCACTAAGTGCCTCAACAGGAGGAGCTATGGAGAAAGACTGGTCAAAGAAGCTTTTTGATCACCAGCTACAAGAGGCTTGGAAAAAGACTCTGATAGGGCCATAACTCCTGCAGTGGAGGCAGTCTGTATCCCTGCACAATTGGCACCACTGAGCCAAGCAGCTGCACCACCTTCATGCTCAACCCTCACTGGGGCAGAGGTGCCACAGGCAAAAAAAAAAAAAAAAAAAGTCTTGCATCTATGGATACAGGGTTGCTTTGGTTGTCTCCAACTTTGCACCCCTGTGGACTGTGGCCTGCCAGGCTTCTCTGTCAGGAGGATTCTCCAGGTAAGAATAGTGGAGCATACTGGCCAATACTACTTGCCATACCCTTCTAGAGCACTATATTTACTGCTGTCCTAGCTGCCAACTCCTCTGAGTACCTGGTGCTGCCAGAACCCCTGTGACCCAAGCAGCTGCACCACCTCCACACCTAGTACTCACTTAGGGCAGACCCAAGTCTTCCAGGGCAGCCTCAAGAGCAAACCCCAGTGGATGACCCACATGCAGAGGTGGAAATAAAACCACAATTTAAACCCAGGGGCAGTGTGGCTAAGGAAGAAGACCCAAAATCTTCCCACCAGCTGTACAAGCTGCAGATTAAATCTACATGATCAGCTAGGCAGACTCTGTCTATGGACTATATAAAAGGACAAGAGCTCCCACAAAAGAAAACACACTAGTTCTGATAGCTGTGGACATTTGAGGCTAGAACACTCAGGCGTAGGACCAGATTAGAATCTGAGCTGCCCTCACAGCAGGTCCAGAGACCAGGACAGTGTTGAAGGACATCCTAGGGAGGTGAGGTGAACTGTGACTCCCAGCGAGGGAAAGGACTCTGACAGCAGTGACTCAAGAAAAACATTTATTATTATTCTTATGTTTTGACTTCTTCTATGGACTATTTTTCTTCCTTTTCCTACCCCCCCCCCACATCCCCGTTGTAGTTTTTTATTTTATTGGCACTATGAAATCTAATTAAGCTTTGAGATTTTTTTTTTCCAGTCACACATTTTATTGTTGGTATAAACCTCTGCCTCTGGATTGGACTTTTGCAGTTCTTTGGAATTTTCCTTTTTCTTTCTTCTTCCTGCACCCCCCTCCCTTTTCCTTTTCTTCTTCCTTTTTTTCTTTTTTTTTTTTTTTTAAATTCTAATTTATATTTTTTAAAGGTATTATTATTTTTCTACATTTATTCCTTTGTTTGCTTTCTCTGCTATTCTTTTCCCCTTGCAGTTAAACTTTAATGTATATAAATCTTCTTTATCTACCTCTATTTAACTTTGCATATCTATTTTCTTTCCTTTCCTGTCAACATATTTGTTAGTTTTCTTTTCATTGCTTTATCCCCTCTTGGCACCTTCCTTTAGATTTGTTTTCTAGTTTTTGCTTTAGTTAGTTTTACCCTTAACTGGTAGATATAATTTTGGGTTTCCTTTGTTTGCCAGGTCAATCAAAATACTTTATTTTTGTCAGACTGTTTTGATTTTGCATATGAGTGTGTGTATATATATATATATGTGTGTGTGTGTATTCCACTATTTTAATCATTATTTTCCTGATTATGTAATTGCCATTTGTATGGGGTTCATCTTTGGTTTTTGGGTATTTGTATTAATTTCACTTAATACCATAACAAACCACTTGTGGAATCTTCATTCCTGACCAGAGATCAAGCTATAAGCCATTAGAGTGGGACCACTGACTCCAAGACCCGAGATTACCAGAGAACTAACCTTAGGGAGTATCAAATAGTGAGAACTCACACAAAGGAAACCACCTGAATGCAAGACCTGGCATCTCCCAACCACCAGTAGCACCCTGTGGAGAATGCCTCATCCAAACAACAAACAAAACAAAATTACAAACCCAGTCATCAATAGATAGGATTACCACTTCAGTCAGCCTTGCCCATAAGAGGAAAAACCAACAAAGAAAACTCAGCACAAATCTTACCCTGTATGAAGCTTACACAAATTACTGATCAACCTTAGGAAGGGAGAAACCAAAAGGAAGAAAGGATTCCACCTTGAAACCTGGGAAAAGGAGACCTGAAACGCAATAAGTTAAAAAAAAATAATGAAAAGGAGAGAGATACTACACAAATGAATGAAAAAACTAGAAACACAGAGGTGCAAATAAATGAGGAGGAAATAGGCAAACTACCTGAAAAAATAATTCAGAATAATGATAGTAAAGATGATCAAAAACCTTGAAAACAAAATGGAGAAAATGCAAGACTCAATTAACAAAGACTTAGAAAAATTAAAGAATAAACATACAGAGACAAGCAATACAATTATTGAAGTTAAAAATACTCTAGAAGGAATGAATAGCAGAATATCTGAAGGAGAAGAATGAATCAGTGAGTTGGAAGATAAAATAGTGGAAATAACTTCTGAAGAGCAGAATAAAGTAAAAAGAAAAAAAGATAGTCTCAGAGACCTCTGGGACAATATCAAATGCACAACATTTGAATTATAGGGGTTCCAGAAGAAGAGAAAAAGAAAGGGTATGAGAAAATTTTTGAAGAGATTATAGTTGAAAATTTCCCCAATGTGGAAAAGGAAATAGTCAAGTCCAAGAACCGCAAAGAGTCCCATGAAGGATATACCCAAGGAGAAACAGGCCAAGACACATACTAATCAAACTAACAAAGATTAAACACAAAGAAATAATATAAAAAAGCAGCAAAGGGAAAAGCAACAAGTAACATACAAGAAAACCCCATACATTTCACAGCTGATCTATCAGCAGAAACTGTGCAGGCCAGAAGGGAATGGCAGGCTACATTTAAAGTACTAAAAGGGAAAAACCTACAACCAAGATTGCTGTATCCAGCAAGGATCTCACTCAAAATTGATGGAGAAATCAAAAGCTTTTCAGACAAGCAAAAGTTAAGAGAATTCAGTACCACTAAACCAGCTTTCAGAGAAGGCAATGGCACCCCACTCCAGTACTTTTGCCTAGAAAATCCCATGGACGGAGGAGCCTGGTAGGCTGCTGTTCATGGGGTCGCTAGAGTCAGACACGACTGAGCGACTTCACTTTCACTTTTCACTTTCCTGCATTGGAGAAGGAAATGGCAACCCACTCCAGTGTTCTTGCCTGGAGAATCCCAGGGACAGGAAGCCTGGTTGGCTGCCATCTATGGGGTCGCACAGAGTTGGACACGACTGAAGCGACGCAGCAGCAGCAAACGAGTTTTACAAGAAATGTTAAAGGGATTTATATAGTCAAGAAATACAAGAGAAAAGAAAAAAAAATCTACAAAATCAACCCCAAAGAAAAATTCAATCTTCCAAGACTGAACCAGGATGAAATAGAAATTGTGAACAACACAATTCAGTTCAGTTCAGTCGCTCAGTCATGTCTGACTCTTTGCGACCCCATGAACCACAGTACGCCAGGCCTCCCTGTGGATCAGCAACTCCCAGAGTCCACCCAAACCCATGTCCATTGTGTTGGTGATGCCATCCAACCATCTCATCCTCTGTTGTCCCCTTCTCCTCCTGCCCTCAATCTTTCCCAGCATCAGGGTCTTTTAAATAAGTTAGCTCTTTGCATCAGGTGGCCAAACAACCCAATTACAAGCACTGAAATTGAAGCTGTAATCAAAAATCTCCCAAAAAGCAAAAGCCCAGGACCAGATAGTTTCACAGGAGAATTCTATCAAACATTAAGAGAAGAGCTAATGCCTATCCTTATAAACCTCTTTCGAAAAATTGCAGAGGAAGGAACACTTCCAAGACTCATTCTACAAGGCCACCATCACCCTGATACCAAAACCAGACAAAGACAACACACACACAAAAGAAAACTACAGGCCAATATCACTGATGAACATAGATGCAAAAATCCTTAACACAATTTTAGCAAACAGAATTCAGCAACACATCGAAAAGCTCATACATGATCAAGTTGGCTTTATTCCAGGAATTCAAGGATTCTTTAGTATAAACCAATCAATGTGCTACACCTTATTAACAAATTGAAAGATAAAAACCATATGATAATCTTAATAGATGCAGAAAAAGCCTTTGACAAAATTCAGCACCCGTTTATGATTAAAACTCTCCAAAAAATGCACATAAAATAGATCTACCTCACCATAGTGAAGGCCATGCATGATAAGCCTACAGCAAACATTACTCTCAAAGATGAAAACCTGAAAGAATTCCCCCTAAGATCAGAAACAAGAGAAAGATATCCACTTTCACCACTATTATCCAACATGGTCCTGGAAGTCCTAGCTACAGCAGTCAGAGAAAAGAAATAAGAGGAATCCAAATCAGAAAAGAGGAAGTAAAGCTGTCACTGTTGCAGATGACATGATGCTGTACTTAGAAAACCCTAAAGATAGTATCAGAAAATTACTAGAGTTAATCAGTGAATTTAGCAAAGTTGCAGGATACAAAATCAATACACAGAAATCACCTGCATTTTTATATACTAATGATGAAAAATCAGAAAGAGAAATTAAGGAATCAATCCCATTCACCATTGCAACAGAAAGAATAAAACATATAGGAATAAACTTACCTAAGGAGACAAAAGAACTGTACACAGAGAATTATAAGACATTGGTGAAAGGAATCAAAGACAACATGAGTAGATGGAGAGCTGTTCCATGTTCCTGGGTAGGAAGAATCAATATTGTAAAAATGACTATAATACCAAATGCAATTTGCAGATTCAGTGCAATACCTACAAAATCACCACGGGCATTTTTCACAGAACTAGAACAAAACATTTCACAATTCATATGGAAACCCAAAAAACCCTCAATAGCTAAAGTAGCCTTGAGAAAGAAGAATGGAGCTGGAGGAATCAACCTCCTGACTTCAGATTATACTACAAAGTTACAGTCATCAAGACAGTATGATACTGGCACAAAAACAGAAATATAGATCAATGGAACAAGATAGAAAGCCCAGAAATAAGCCCATGCACCTATGGGTACCTTAATTTTTACAAAGGAGGCAAGAATATACAATGGGACAAAGAGAGCCTCTTTGATAAATGGTGCTGGGAAAACTGGACAGCTACGTGTAAAAGAATGAAATTCGAATACTTCCTAACACAATACAGAATGATAAACACAAAATGGATTAAAGACCTAAATTGAAGTCCAGAAACTATAAAACTCTCAGAGGAAAACATAGGCAGAACACTCAATGACATAAATCAAAGCAAGATCCTCTATGACCCACCTCCTAGAGTAATGGAAATAAAAGCAAAAGTAAGCAAGTGGGACCTGAATAAACTTAAAAGCTTTTTCACAGCATAAGAAACATTAAGCAAGGTGAAAAGACAACCCTCGGAATGGGAGAAAATAATAGCAAACGAAACAACTGACAAAGAATTAATTTCCAAAATATACAAGCAGCTCATACAACTCAGTACCAGAAAAACAAACCCAATCCAAAAGTGGGAAAAAGACCTAAATAGATATTTTTCAAAGAAGACATACAGATGGCTAACAAACACATAAAAAGATACTCAACATCGCTCATTATTAAAGAAATTCAAATCAAAACTACAATGAGTCAGAATGAGTCTCAAACGGGTCAGAATGGCCCTCATCAAAAAGTCTATGAACAATAAATGCCAGAGAGGGGGTCCAGAAAAGGGAACTCTCTTGCACTGTTGATGGGAATGTAAATTGATACAGCCACTATGGAAGATGGTATGGAGATTCCTTAAAACTAAAAATAAAACCACCATATGACCCAGCAATCCCACTCCTAGGCCTGTACCCTGAGGAAACCAAAATTGAAAAAGATGCATGTATCCCATTCTTCATTGCAGCACTATTTACAATAGCTAGAACATGGAAGCAACCTAGGTGTCCATCGACAGATGAATGGAAAAAGAAGTTGTGGTACCTATACACAATGGAATGTTGCTGCTACTGCTAAGTTGCTTCAGTCGTGTCCAACTCTGTGCGACCCCATAGATGGCAGCCCACTAGGCTCCCTCATCCTTGGGATTCTTCAGGCAAGAACACAGGAGTGGGTTGCCATTTCCTTCTCCAATGCATGAAAGTGAAAAGTGAAAGTGAAGTCTCTCAGTGGTGTCCGACTCTTAGCGACCCCATGGACTGCAGTGTACCGGGTTCCTCCATCCATGGGATTCTCCAGGCAAGAGTACTGGAGTGGGTTGCTCAGCCATAAAACTGAATGCATTTGAATCAGTTCTAATGAGGTGGATGATCCTAGAGCCTATTATATAGAATGAAGTAAGTCAGAAAGAGAAAGATAAATATCATATTCTAATGCATATATACAGAATCTAGAAAAATGGTATTGAAGAATTTATTTACAGGACAGCAGTGGAGAAACAGACATAGAGAATAGACTTTCAGACATGGGGAGAGGACAGGAGAGGCTGAGATGTATGGAGAGAGTAACATAGAAACTCACATTACCATATGTAAAATAGATAGCCAATGGGAATTCGCTGCGTGTTTCAGGAAAATCCAACAGGGTCTTTGTAACAACCTAGAGGGATGGCATGGGGAGGAAGATGGGAGGGAAGTTCAAAAGGGAGTGGATATATGTATACCTGTGGCTGATTCATGTTGAAGTTTGGCAGAAAACAACAAAATTCTGTAAGGCAATTATCCTTCAATTAAAAAATAAATCAATTTTTAAAAATAATTTTATTTTTAAAGAAGAAAGTCTACATATAGGCTTAATTTTAATTAAATTATTGGATTATAGCTGATTTACAATATTGTGGAAGTTTTGGGCATCCAGCAAAGTTAATCAGTTATTCATATATCTACTCTTTTTTTAGATTTTTTTTTTCCTGTGTAGATCATTAGAGTGTTGGGTGAAATCCCTGTGTGATTCAGTAGGTCCTTATTAGTTGTCTATTTTATACATAATAGTGTGTATATGTCAATCCCAGTTTCCCAATTTATCCCTCGCCCCTCCTTTTCCCCTGATAACCATTAATTTGTTTTCTATATCTGTGAGTCTGCTTTGTAAATAAGTTGGTCTTCACTGATGGCTCAGATAGTAAAGAATCCACCTGCAATGTGGGAGACCTGGGTTTGATACCTGGGTTGTGAATGTCTCCTGGAAAAGGCAACAGCTACCCACTCCAGTATTCTGGCCTGGAGAATTCTATGGGCACAGGAGCCTGACAGGCTATAGTCCAAGGGGTCGCAAAGAGTCGGACATGACTGAGCAACTTTCACTTTTTCATTTATATCATTTTTTTCTTTAGATTCTGTATAAGCAGTGTCATATATTTGTCTTTTTCTGACTATTTCACTTAGTGAATCTGTAGGTCCATCCATGTTGCTGCAAATGGCATTATTTCAATATTTTTTATGGCTGAGTAATACTCCATTGTATATATGTACCATATATCCTTTATCCATTCTTCTGTTGATGGACATTTAGGTTGCTTCCATGTCTTGGCTATTGTAAATAGTTCTGCAGTGACCATGGGGGTTCATGCATCTGTCTGAATTATGGTCTCCAAATATATACTGAGGAGTGGGATTGCTGGAACATATGGATGTTCCACCTGTCTCTATTTAAGGACCCTCTGTATTGTTCTCTGTAATGGTTTTAAAAATTTACATTCCTGCCACAGTGTAGGAAGGTTCTCTTTTCTCCTCATCCTCACCAACATTTACTGGTTTTTGAATTTTTTTTTTTGGTGATTGCCATTTTTACCAGTGTAAAGTAATCCCTCATAGTAGGTTTGATTTGCATTTCTCTAATAATTTGTTTCTTTTCCATGGGGATGGTCTTGATCACTGTCTCCTGTACAATGTCACGAACCTCAGTCCATAGTTCATCAGGCACTCTATCAGATCTAGTCCCTTAAATCTATTTCTCACTTCCACTGTATAATCATAAGGGATTTGATTTAGGTCATACCTGAATGGTCTAGTGGTTTTCCCTACTTTCTTCAATTTAAGTCTGAATTTGGCAATAAGGAGTTCATGATCTGAGCCACAGTCAGCTCCTGGTCTTGTTTTTGCTGACTATATAGAGCTTCTCCATCTTTGGCTGCAAAGAATATAATCAATCTGTTTTCAGTGTTGACCATCTGGTGATATCCACATAGAGTCTTCTCTTGTGTTGTTGGAAGAGGGTGTTTGCTATGACCAGTGCATTTTCTCGGCAAAACTCTATTAGTCTTTGCCCTGCTTCATTCCATATTCCAAGGCCAAATTTGCCTGTTACTCCAGGTGTTTCTTGACTTCCTACTTTTGCATTCCAGTCTCCTATAATGAAAAGGACATCTTTTTTGGGTGTTAGTTCTAAAAGGTCTTGTAGGTCTTCATAGAACCATTCAACTTTAGCTTCTTTAGCCTAGGTAGCATATTGAAAAGCAGAGACATTACTTTGCCAACAAAGGTCTGTCTGGTCAAGGCTATGGTTTTTCCAGTGGTCATGTATGGATGTGAGAGTTGGACTGTGAAGAAAGCTGAGCGCCAAGGAATTGATGCCTTTGAACTGTGGTGTTGGAGAAGACTCTTGAGAGTCCCTTGGACTGCAAGGAGATCCAACCAGTCCATTCTGAAAGAGATCAGCCCTGGGATTTCTTTGGAAGGAATGATGCTAAAGCTGAAACTCCAGTACTTTGGCCACCTCATGCGAAGAGTTGACTCATTGGAAAAGACTCTGATTTTGGGAGGGATTGGGGGCAGGAGGAGAAGGGGACGACAGAGGATGAGATGGCTAGATGGCATCACTGACTCGATGGACGTGAGTCTGAGTGAACTCCGGGAGTTGGTGATGGACAGGGAGGCCTGGTGTGCTGCAATTCACGGGGTTGCAAAGAGTCGGACACGACTGAGCGACTTAACTGAACTGAATAATTTGTTATGCCAAGCATCTTTTCATGTGCTTTCTGGCTCTCTGTATGTCTTCTTTGGAGAAATATCTTTTTAGATTTTATGCTTATTATTTTATTGGATTTTTTTTTATTGTGTTGCATAAGCTGTTGGTATATTTTTTGAGAAAAGTTCCTTATTGGTCATTTCATTTGCAAGTATTTTCTCCCCTCTTGAGGATTTTTGATTTTTTTTTTTTTAATGGTTTTCTTTGCTGTACAAAAGCTTTAAAATTAATTTGGTCCCATTTGTTTGTTTTTGTTTTTATTTTCATTACTCTGAGTGGTGGATCTGAAAAAAATATATTCCTGTGATTTACATCAGAGTGTGTTCTGTGTATGTTTTGCTTTAAAAGTTTTATAGTATCCAGCCTTACATTTAGATCATTAATCCATTTGAGTTTATTTTTGTATATGATGTTAGAGAGTGTTCTAACTTCAGTCTTTTACATGTAGCTCCCCAGTTTCCCCAGTACTGCTCATTTTCTACATTGTATGTTCTTTTTTTTTTTAATTTTATGTTTAAACTTTACAAAATTGTATTAGTTTTGCCAAATATCAAAATGAATCCGCCACAGGTATACATGTGTTCCCCATCCTGAACCCTTCTCCCTCCTCCCTTCCCATACCATCCCTCTGGGTCGTCCCAGTGCACTAGCCCCAAGCATCCAGTATTGTGCATCGAACCAGGACTTCTTTGTCATAGGTTAGTTGACCATAGCTGTGTGGGTCTATCAGAAGCTTAATATTTAACATAAAGACTATGAAGACTAGCAGGAAGCAAAGACTCATAAAGAACGCTGTTTTCCATTTTGCACATCATAATCAAATTCTGATTTTTTTTAGTATATCGGAATATATATTGAATATGTATTCAGTTTCCCTTTTAACCCTTTATTTTTTTTCCTGCCTTAAACAGATCAATAAATTTCTAGGATAGTGTACTGTATCAATATATAAATAATTTATGTATTGCTGAAGTGAAATTTCTTAAATTTACCAATTCATTTGTACATTCAGTGTACCAGTGAATCTCCTTTTAGTAACTGATGAGGTGCCATGGCATCGAATAGCTTTGTAATGGGCAATAACTGGGTTTGTATCCTGGCTTAACCATTCTAAATGAATATTAAATGAGTTAAAGATGGCCCTATAGTCAAAGCTAATGACATATTTATATAACTTCCCTTCCCTTCCAAAGTCCACACCCAAATCCTTATCCTCTGTATGTTCCACCTCAGATCCAAGGGAAGGCAAAAAACAACAGCAACAAAAATAGTTGAAAAACAGTATTTCTTATAAATATTTAGAGAATGATACAATTATTTAAATAATCATATTTTCATAGGATGGTAAACCTGACCAAGCAGTGCCACGATTGTTCAAAGTATAATACAGCAACAGTGTCTATTATTATATGCTGATAGCAGTGAATGTTGTTTGAAAACTCTGTAATGCTTAACAATTCTATCGTCCTTTAGATTCTTAAATATAGCTATTAAAATCTGTAAGTAAATGACTGTATATTTGAATTTCCACAAATGGTTGTTGATTACACACTTCTTATATTTACATCAAGGAAATGAATGTATAGTAACAAAGTGTCCTTTATTTAAAATAGCAGTAATATTTCTCATTATATAGAGCCTAATGAAAACCTTTGAAAATTCATTTTTCCTCAAATACCACAACAGGCAGATGCCATCCTTAAAGTAAAAACAGATGAATGTGTTACAGTGGTTAAGTGACATGAAAAATAGTGCATAATTTGAAATGGGAGAAGTTTTGAGTCCAATGTAATAACCTTTCTAGTCCAAAAATTCACAAAATTTAAAATTGTGCTTGCAAGATTTGACTCTTATATAAACACACTAAATGAGATTCTCTGAAGTAATTTCAGACTGTGTAAAATTATTCATTTGTATATTTCAGAGATTCTCATTGTCACTGCCTTTCAACTACCTTCTTATTACATGCCGATATGTAACAGAAGTAAATAAAATTTAATTAGATGTGAAACTGATATAATTTATCACATTGGCTAATATTTTGCTATACCTACTACCTTTCATTAATATTCAAGTTCTGAAGTTATTACTAAATAAGTCACTTTAACTATATTTACATCAGTTAAAACCTGAAAGAGGTTTTTCATCCTACTTTCATGGCTAATAATATTCTAGAAACTTTTAGATAGCAAATTGATTTCTACCATTTATAAATTAATGACAAAATATATGTTTTATTTGTCAAAGTACTAGAAAGTTCTGAGGGAGGTCTACTGGTCAGAAGAAGGGAACATAGGCCTCAGAGTTGGCACAGATACTATTAAATAAAAACATGGGTTAAAAAAAAAGCCTCAAAACCTCAGTTTCTTCCTGTAAACTGAAAGCTGTAATGCTTCACACACAATGGAAAATGTGAGGATCAAATGAGATTTACATGATAAAAAGCCTGACATTTGTTAGAGCTGTTAGAGATGTATCCTTGGACTTTCCTCTTTCACCCACTGAAACAGTGGGATTTTCCAGCATACAGAAATCAAAATGTTTTTATTATTTTGCTCTATTTAAACCATAAAAATTCATCATCTGAAAAGCCTAAGATAAAGTTGCATGAACTTAAAATAACAAAGATTGCACAGGCTAAACACTAACCCTTGATCCCTGTTCTTAAAGGTCAATCTCAATAGAGGTTTCTTTGTCCTTTAATGGTAGTAAAAAACTCAGAGTCATTTTCAAAAACAAAAACAAAAAAAAAGTAGAATAGCTGTCTATCTCTATTACCTGTCTACTTCTCTCTTTATATATATCAGATCAGATCAGTTGCTCAGTCGTGTCCGACTCTTTGCGACCCCATGAATCGCAGCACGCCAGGCCTCCCTGTCCATCACCAACTCCTGGAGTTCACTCAGACTCACCTCCATCGAGTCAGTGATGCCATCCAAATCTGCGTGTGTGTATGTTGCATATATACATGCGCATTTCAAAGGCATAGTCATTTGGCTTCCACACAAATCCTGGAATTTTCAAAAGATATCTTTGAAAATTTTGATAATGGTAATTGAATTCTATTTATAGAATCATCACAATGCTATTTGTATCCCCAGTAGTGTAATCACTTGACTACTCTAGAATTTACAATAGTCATACACATTTGGGCACAGCTGCCAACTTCCTGGAACTTAATGAAAATGTGTTACTTAGTAACATTTTTTTTTTTTTTTAATAAAGGTTAACCGTAGTTGAAATAGGAACTACATATACATTTGTGTTTCTGAGTTGCTGAGGAAAGTGAATTCTCTCTATTAGGGGTAAAAATCAACTGTAATAATAATTTAAAAATTTGAAGGAGTGATGTATAGTCTTCCTTTATGAAACTGTGAATTACAGTGAGTTTTTGGAGAAAGGGCCATCTGATATTGAATGAAGGTTTTTACCATCAAATGCACATAGATGTCACTCATAATAGATAAAGTTAATTTTTGAAGTAAATAGCTATCCTAACTGTGAAATTTGCTTATTCCTACACAGCTTGGTTCAGGTAGGTACAGGACACTGTGCCCTCTTGGAGTTTCTCAGGAAAAAAATGGAACTTAAGTAGATGTGAATTTTGAGTTATGTTCAAATGTTCCCTAATATATCAGTTTCATTGCAACAAATTCATGTTTCAAAACAGTATAGCAGAATTGATTGTAGTTGGACTATGCAACAAGGTAAGATTTTTGCTTTTTCCTACTTTATCAGTTGCTCTCTAGCTAGCAAAAATTGATGTCAGTAGTTAGTTGGAAAGATTTGGTGATGTGACTCAAGATAGAAAAACCAAAAAAAACTTTTTTGGAATATAAATGTAGAGGGAATATGCTAAAAAGTAACCGAGATTTTTCTTCTCTTGCAAGCTCTGTCCCAACTAAGACAGAAAATGCATTTATGGTGAAACTTATTAAAACAATGAAACTATTTATCCAGCTAGAGTCTGTAGAGAAGAAATGCTTGCATCTTGAGGTTGTAAATTTTAAAAAGAGTATCCAGAGGATGCTGAACACTTATATTTTGGGGGAAAAAAAAACATGAAACTGGCATTCTTGGTCCATGGGTCACAAAGAGTTGGGCACAACTTAGCAACTGAACAACAGCAACAATTTGATTGTGTAATTCTTCTACTAAATCAATGACTATTACATGTTAATGATTTTCTTGTTCTGATCATAGAAATTACATATAGGGCATTAATGCTTATGGTCCAACAGATTGTGAGAAATGAAGCAAGGGACCATTATGGCACAGAAAAGATTCATGTTCTAAGATATATACCATGATTACAGGCTCATTCTAAAAGTTTTATATTCTGTAATAGACTGAAAAACTGTTGACTATTAAAAAGGAGTTTGGGTATTTTTTAATCAAAGCTGAACCTTATGTCTATGTTAATTTGAGTTATGAACAGTCTGTTTTTTTTTTTTCTGTAATTTAATTTTTATGAACTTTTGACATTTTCCATTATGATTTATTTGTTATTTAAAGGTACCAGGACCCCAAGCCAAAATGTTGGCCCATATCACATCCTACAAAACTACCAGCATTTTAATTTGGTTATAGAAAGAATCTTCAAATTGTCTTGCCTGTTTATGTCTATTACACAAGAGTTGTTGAAGTATGTATGCATTTGCTTTCCACCTAAGACTTAAGATGTAGAATTGAGGCTCCATAATCTCTAAGACTGTATTTTTAACAAGATATCTGTCAGTTCAGTTCAGTCAATCAGTCATGTCCGACTCTTTGTGATCCCATGAATCGCAGCACGCCAGGCCTCCCTGTCCATCACCATCTCCCGGAGTTCACTCAGACTCACGTCCATCGAGTCAGTGATGCCATCCAACCATCTCATCCTCTGTCGTCCCCTTCTCCTCCCACCCTGAATCTTTCCTTTTCCAACAAGTCAGTTCTTCGCATCAGGTGGCCAAAGTATTGGAGTTTCAGCTTCAGCATCAATCCTTCCAATGAATATTCAAAACTGATTTCCTTTAGGATTGACCGGTTTGATCTCCTTGCAGTCCAAGGGACTCTCAAGAGTCTTCTCCAACACCACAGTTCAAAAGCATCAATACTTTGGCACTCAGCTTTCTTCACAGTCCAACTCTCACATCCATACATGACCACAGGAAAAACCATAGCCTTGACTAGATGGACTTTTATTGGCAAAGTAATGTCTCTGCTTTTGAATATGTTATCTAGGTTGGTCATAACTTTCCTTCCAAGGAGTAAGCGTCTTTTAATTTCATGGCTGCAGTCACCATCTGCAGTGATTTTGGAGCCGAAAAATAAAGTCTGACACTGTTTCCACTGTTTCCCCATCTATTTCCCATGAAGTGATGGGACCAGATGCCATGTTCTTCATTTTCTGAATGTTGAGCTTTAAGCCAACGTTTTCACTCTTCTCTTTCACTTTCATCAAGAGGCTTTTTAGTTCCTCTTCACTTTCTGCCATAAGGGTGGTGTCATCTGCATATCTGAGGTTATTGATATTTCTCCCGGCAATCTTGATTCCAGCTTGTGTTTCTTCCAGTCCAGCATTTCTCATGATGTACTCTGCATAGAAGTTAAATAAGCAGGGTGACAATATATAGCCTTGACGTACTCCTTTTCCTGTTTGGAACCAGTCAGTTGTTCCATGTCCAGTTCTAACTGTTGCTTCCTGACCTGCATACAGATTTCTCAAGAGGCAGGTCAGGTGGTCTGGTATTCCCATCTCTTTCAGAATTTCCCACAGTTAATTGTGATCCACACAGTCAAAGGCTTTGGCATAGTCAATAAAGCAGAAATAGATGTTTTTCTGGATCTCTCTTGCTTTTTCGATGATCCAGTGGATGTTGGCAATTTGATCTCTGGTTCCTCTGCCTTTTCTAAAACCAGCTCAAACATTTGGAAGTTCACAGTTTACATATTGCTGAAGCCTGGCTTGGAGAATTTTGAGCATTATTTTACTAGCGTGTGGATATAAGCATCTGAATGCAGAGTTCCAAAGAATATCAAGAAGAGAAGAGAAAGCCTTCTTCAGTGATCAATGCAAAGAAATAGAGGAAAACAATAGAATGGAAAAGACTAGAGATCTCTTCAAGAAAATTAGAGATACCAAGGGAACATTTCATGCAAAGATGAGCTTGATAAAGGACAGAAATGGTATGGACCTAACAGAAGCAGAAGATAGTAAGAAGTGGTGGCAAGAATACACAGAAGAACTGTACAAAAAAGATCTTCACGACCAAGATAATCACGATGGTGTGATCACTCACCTAGAGCCAGACATCCTGGAATGTGAAGTACAGTGGGCCTTAGAAAGCATCACTATGAACAAAGCTAGTGGAGGTAATGGAATTCCAGTTGAGCTATTTCAAATCCTGAAAGATGATGCTGTGAAAATGCTGCACTCAATATGCCAGCAAATTTGGAAAACTCAGCAGTGGCCACAGGACTGGAAAAGCTCAGTTTTCTTTCCAATCCAAAAGAAAGGTAATGCCAAAGAATGCTCAAACTACTGCACAATTGCACACATCTCACACACTGGTAAAGATAATCTTTAGCCCTTCCTAAAGCAAAATAAACACCCAGCCATGATTATCTTTTTAAAACATTTTTATTGGAATATGGCTGATTTACAGTGTTGTTTCTGCTATACAGCAAAGTGAATCAGTTATACATATACATATATCCACTGTTTTTTAGATTATTTTCCCATATAGCTCATTTCAGAGTATTGAGTAGAGTTTCCTGTACTAGAAACTAGCAGTGGATCCTTATTAGTTATTTATTATATATATATCATAATGTGTATATGTCAGTCCCAATCTCCCAATTAATTCCTACCCATCCTTCCCTCCCTGGTAACCATAGTTTGTTTCTTTTACATCTGTGACTATATTTCTGTCTTGTAAGTAAGTTCATTTGTACCTTTTTTTAGATTGTACATGTAAGCGATATCATGTGATATTTCTTTTTTTCTGACTTCATTCAGTATGACAATTTCTGAATCCATCCATGTTACTGCAAATGGCATTATTTCATTATTTTTTATGGCTTAATAGTATTCCATTATATCTATTTACCATACTTCTTTATCCACTCTCTGTTGATGGACATTTAGGTCACTTCCAGTGTCCAAAAGAAACCATAAACAATACAAAAAGGTAACCCACAAACGGGAGAAAATATTTGCAAAGAAAGTGACCAAAAAGGGATTTATCTCCAAAATATAAAAAATGTATGCAGCTCAATATCAAACAAACAACACAGTCAAAAAATAGGCAGAAGATCTAAATAGATATTTATTCAACGACATATATAATGCTAAAAAAAACACATGAAATGATGTTCAACATCACTAATATTAGAGAAATATCTTTTTTTATAATAAACATGGCATATTGAGGACATTCTTGGAGATTGATCTGTGTTTGCTTGTACTCTGGGAATAGCTGAATCACACAGAAATGCTACCATTAAAGAGGGAAAACAGAAGTAGACACTTAAATTGAAATTAGTTTTGCATAATGTAGAGATCAAAAAGTTCTGCTTTCTCAACACTAGCTGCTTCTGTGACATCTGTCGAAATGCACTTGAATGTGAAATAATTGGCTGTAAGTGTTAGAAGGGATATGCTTGTCAGTATCTGACTTGTCTAGCATCTCATAATCTCACACTACTCATATCTGAGGTCATGAGTTTTTATCTTTTTCTCTTGTAAGTAGTGATAAAGTTTCGTACACCAGTGAGCCCAGTCAAGATGTGCAGTAAAGCTTTATGTGCCGGTAACAAGGCATTGAAATTTTGAGTTAAGCCTCTACCTCAACTCACCATCTGATCACATAGTCTTTGTTAGAAGTCTCTAGGTTATAGTTTTGCATCTGCACTAAGGTCTCTAATCTCCTCACCAACGAAATGGCTTGCATCATGAAGAGAAAAGCAACCTTAAACTTCTTTTTCTGGAACTTCTATAAGATTCTTTCATCATGTAGGTGTGAAATATCTTTTAATGAGACATGTTGTCATAAGTATCCCACTTCAATGAATAATTAATAAATCAGATGAAATCTCCTAAGTGTAAGGAAGCTCTCTTTCTGATAGAATAATAAGATAAGTAGACACTTACACTGAGCACTTATTTAAACCTCAGATTAAATCTGAAGTTCTGGAGGATACTAAGAAAAGGAACAGCTTCAAATTGTAGTGCTTACATTTCAAAAACCATGAAGTTAGATAACAGTATTTAAGTGTTAGATGAAAAACAAACTAATGTAAATGACTAGAAATCTAGTAGTCATAAAATGGTCATATAAACTTCTGCAATATTTTAAATAGTTGGCACATCAATAGACAATTTTTAAAAATCTATTGTTTATGTAGTAGTCCTAGTGAAAGCAAGTTATTGGACAAATTAATATTGTTTGATAACGTCTTTAAAATTGCTATATATCTTCTCTCTTTCCTTTTCACAGTATATAATAGAAGTATAACATTCAATTTTATATAAGATCATGAGAATGTGAACATATTTTTAACTAAAATGACTTTTTAAAAGATTTATCACTTATAAATCTGGGGTAGTGCTGCATGTAAACTTAGTTATTCCACATAAACTATCTTAAAATATGTATAGCATCTCTTAGACAAGATTTTAGTGTAATTTTGTTTCTTGATAACTATAAGCCCCAAATGATTTTAGAACTTTAGACTAATAACTGACTAAATAAAAACAAAGAAATTATTATTTTGGTTACCTGAGGTCTTGAATTGCCTATACAATTTCTATGAAGATGATAATGAAGAAAAAATTTTAAAGTAATCAAATCTTGTTTTATATGTACATATTTATATAATAAGCACTGTTGTCTCACAGCTTACTGCCCTTTTTAAATTTAGGCTCCAAGAAAAATAGGCTCCAGAAAAATACTATCAACTTGACTTTTATATGAAAACCAGGTTTAATATTTCCCAGATGGCCACTAAGTAGCTCCAGGGATCATCCTCTTCCTTATAAAAGGAGAATTAATGGAAATAAGTATGCATGGGTGTTCTTATTATACTAAGTAACATAATGCTTTTGTAAAAATTATCCTGTTTAGCAAGCTCACAAGAAGGAAAGAGCTGACGGTTAAAAAAAAAGAAAAAGAAATTAGAAGACAAATCTCTCCAGCCCACATTGTATACAAATTAAACATTATTGATCTGAGTAGGTTTCAGGAGAATGTTTTTACCTATTTCATTATAGATAGAAGCCTACTAATTTTAATGTATACTGTCCTAATTTTCAATAAATTAATATTTAATAAGGTTTTAGTCCTAGATTAAGCAATCCTCATCATTTTGACAGTTAAGATAGAGTTTGCTGAGTGAATGAAGGACCCTGGAGTATTGTCAGTGTCCTACTTACTGTCTATAATATGTTTTTTGCCTAAGGATAATCTCAACTTAATACTTATGAAATAGTTATCTGTCATATATCAAAAAGAGAATTCCATTTGCCTCCATTCTGACGTTGATTGCTATAATAAATTATTTAGAATCACCCAATCTTATCAAACCATAGTTTTTCTTTTCTCTCTCACATTAGCCAGAAGCCCTCTTCTAAAAGCTATAGGTAGAAGAGAGAAGGAGGGGAAAAAAAAAAAAAGAAATATCATTGAAGTATTTTATTTCCCCTTGACTATCAGTACTGCAAGAAATAGAATTCATGAGTAGATCATTCCTAATGAAAGCTGACCTCAATATCATAAACAGACTCCTTCAGAATATTTAACTGAACCGAGTCAGGATTTTCAGGGATTTCTTTTGTTTTTAATTAATTTTTGTTAGAGTATAGTTGCTTTCCAATATTGTTCGTTTCTACTGTATAGCAAAGTGAATCAGCTTTATGTATACATATATACCCTCTTTTTTGGTTTTCTTTTCCATGTAGGTCAGCACAAAGCATTGAGTAGAGTTCTCTGCACTATATAGTGGGTTCTCATGTTATCTTCTCTCTTACACAGAGCATCAATAGTGTATGTACATCAGTCCCAGTCTGCTAACTCTTCCCACACCCTCTTTACCCTCTTTGGTGTCCATAGGTTTGTTCTCTATGTCTGTGTCTCTATTTATTTTGTAGATAAGGTCACCTATACCATTTGTCTATGTTCTACATATATGCAGTAATATACAATATTTGTCTTTCTCTTTCTGATTTACTTTACTCTGTATGACAGTCTCCAGGTCCACTCATGTCTGTAGAAATAATCCAGTTTTATTCCTTTTTTATGGCTGAGCCAGGGCTTTTTTAGTCTACAGATGATGGTAGAGCGAAAAGAACTGCTAGGCAATCAAATATTATTGAGATGAGTATAATTATATAGAACTGAATGGAATTTACAAAAGAAAATATAGTGGTGTCTGTTTAATTACAATATTTTGGGCATTATTTTTGATATTTTAAGTAGAAAAGTGAACAAAAATGTTTTTGAAATATGGACCAAATTAATTAGGTTAAAATCTCCATGTTAGAATTTTAAGTTGACCAAAAGGTACTTCTAATAGATTAAAATAGTTCTGATTTTTAACTTAGCCATGTTGCTCAGTCTGACATGTAACAGGTCACATATCACATATCAAGGCCCAATCTCAGTGATAAATCACTAATGCCAGTTACCATATTTTCAAAAGCTAAGTACTGTGATTTCTAGGAGAAGCAAGGAGTCTCCCCAGATATAAATAACATAATGGAAAACAGAAGACTGTACGTGAGCAGTAAAAGTCAAATTGCCATTTAAAGGTTTACAACTATAGCTCTAGGTAGAGAACGTGTAAGAGGAAAGAAGGACTACCTTTACGTAGAAGTTACTAGAGGAAGGAAACTGTACTGTATGAACAGCAGAAGCCCTGGGCGTTGTTCTAGACACAGCAGACCTAGATCTAGATTGTTGGCTAGAAGGGTGCTGAGTTCATTAGTGCATTAGAACTGTGTGTCCTGAGAAGGGTAACTAACAGCAAATTCAACCTTAGGACTAGTGCAGTTGCACGGCAATGATACAGTGTCAAAGCTTACCAGAATTTTCAGGGAAAAATATCTCAGACGTAGTCATAC
This sequence comes from Bos mutus, assembly GCF_027580195.1. Taxonomy (NCBI): domain Eukaryota; kingdom Metazoa; phylum Chordata; class Mammalia; order Artiodactyla; family Bovidae; genus Bos; species Bos mutus. The sequence continues at coordinate 97,883,252 of NC_091624.1, read as the reverse complement.
ACGCAAGCTTAAATTTAAAGGATCCTTCTTACGGATATATTTTCTAAGTCAAATATTCTACAGTCTGAATTTCTAAAATCTGCTGTCTGTTTTGAAAATGCACATGATGGATGACCCAGAAGGATGGGATGGAGAGGGAGGTGGGAGGGGGATTCAGGATGAGGAACACAGGTACACCCATGGCGGATTCATGTCAATGTATGGCAAGACCAATACAATATTGTAAGTAAAAAAAAATTAAATTAAAAAAAATAAAAAAGGAAAATGCATATGATGAAGTCATCTTATATAAAATATTGCTCATTGTAATGAATATATGCAATCATTGAGTATATTTCATTAACTGCTTACTATGTACCAGGCACTGTGTTAGTTTAATGGATACAGAGACAAAAACAGATAAAAGAACAACTCAAAGTCTAAAGGTAGTAAATGTTAAAATGGAAACAATTTATACTCAAGGTACTACACATAGAAGCACTTCTCTGTGCTTCAGTCAGGGACATGGGCCACAAAAAAGTTTGAACTTTGAGCTAAAAGAGGAAGGATGAGCTTCCCCCCACCTCCCCGGTAAGACAAGGGGGAATATATCATTAAAAAAATGGCACAATGCATGCAAATATGGAAAAAATGAAAGGTCATGATATCATGATAAATTTTGGCACATTCATATTACAGAGTGAATGAATTTACTTTCCCTCTCCCAGATCATTTCTTTTGGTGCAGGGTTACAATACTAGTATCTGTAAAATAGAGGAAACATAGAAGGAAGACAAAATATAAAGAGATGTATTTATTCCTCTTCCAGTTGTAATTTGGGCTGCCCTTGCTTACAAAGGAGAAAGATTTAGTTTAGATGTGGCTGGCACATAATGATATCCTAAACACATAACTCAGTTTCAGGAGCACATTTTACTTTTAAATATATTTTCTCATGAACTGAATGGATAAGAAAAAATAAGAGTTTAAACAGCTATAGAACAATTTAGTAACATATCCACCATCGACTTTTTATTTTTTTTTTTCCTGACTCTTAGTAGAGGCAACACTTTCTTCCTATCTTATATAGTTCAAATAGGGCTCCTCTTGACTTCATAAGGGCAATAAAAATGAGAAGATATAGACTGCTCATTAACAGCCTATATGGCTTTTTGATCAGAATGGATCTTGGTAATTCCATTTTCTGCTGAAGGCATTGCATGGCAGACTAATTGCTGGCTATAAAGGTTTTACTCATTATGCTACACTTATCAACCCCTGGGGAAGAATGTTGTTCTCCCAGCCACCATGTTAATACTGATTTTCTTAAAACAGTACCATTGATTTGTACAGATTTTGTAATTTGTGTCTTTCCTTTTCATACTCGCCACCTCACTAGACTCTTAATGTGTGTTTGATGCCTTTCCGTTTAATCAAATCACAGGCTTGTGGACGACCAGAAAAGTTCAGGATGTTTAATTGTGACCTTGCTGAATCCTACTGCATGAAGGCTAGTTGACTTAGAGAAGGAGGTCACAACAGTGGAAAAGAGAGTACAGATTATATCTAACTGTTTTCAATTGCTTCCAGAGGAAAACTCCTAGGACCCATAACATTGATCTAGAACTTCCTCCTACAAAGGCAATGTTGTACCCATAAAACCAGAGAATGAGTTACATAAGCTATCATCTCTTTAGAGGGAGAAAAAGATGAATAAGTTCATTGTTGAATGAAGAGTGTACATCCAATTTTCATGTTATCTGAGGAAAGCTTCTTATAAGTGATTGTGTGTCAATTACAGAAAATTATTAATTATAGTGCTGCATAGCAGCATTGATTTTTATTACAAAATTACCATTTATTAAAGAATATCACTTGAGCATAATTTCTGTTATTTAGATAGAAATATTGCATGTTTCATCACTGTACTTTTAAACCTGAGGAGAAAGCTGAGAAATCTGGCTTAATATATGAAGATTTTTGGATGAAATTATGATGTGACCTCCTTTCCTCAGAAAAATCATGTAGCACACACTCTCAGAGAGGAGGGAAAATGGTCATTTTGTCTTTTCCTGCTGCTGTTACTGCTGCTAAGTCGCTTCCGTCGTATCTGACTCTGTCCACCCCATAGACGGCAGCCCACCAGGCTCCCCCGTCCCTGGGATTCTCCAGGCAAGAACACTGGAGTGGATTGCCATTTCCTTCTCCAATGCATGAAAGTCAAAAGTGAAAGTGAAGTCACTCAGTCGTGTTCGACTCTTAGCGACCCCATGGACTGCAGCGCACCAGGCTCCTCCATCCATGGGATTTTCCAGGCAAGAGTACTGGAGTGGGGTGCCATTGCCTTCTCTGTGTCTTTTCCTAGACAATGATGAAAGCCTGGTAAGTGGTGAGGCATTGATTGGGAAGTTGGTGCTCCTCATAGCCTCCAGCTAGACAGCTTCCTGCTTTGCTCTGATATGGAGCCAAAAAAGCCAGACTTCTAGAATACTCCATCAGCATGTGACAGAAATAGCAAGCTGGGGAAACTCAATGCTGTCATTCATTCTTCTGTTCATGTAGCAAGTATATATGGTGCTGGGTTCCAAGAGTGAAGATAGGAAAAGAAATTCTCCTGCATTCAAGACGCAGGGTCTATTCTGGAATAAAGCAAATGGAAAATAAGTACCTTAAATTGACACGTGTCATAATGAAGCGTGAAACAAAGGAAGGAGAGATGGCTTATAGGCAGCTCTACTAAACGGGGTCCAGTCAGGAGACAGTTACAGCTTCAGTTATTTAACAAGGTACTTCAAGAAAAGTAATTGTTAGTATTGTTAGAGAACTGTTGCAATAAACATTGAAGTGTTACAGTGCTGCATTCAGTCGTGTCCGACTCTCTGCGACCCTATGGACTGTAGCCCGCCAGGTTCCTCTGCCCATGGGATTCTCCAGGCAAGAATACTGGAGTGGGTTGTTATGTCCTCCTCCAGGGGATCTTCCTGACCCAGGCATCGAACCAGGGATCGAACTAGCATCTCTTACATTGCCTGCTTTGGCAGAATGACAGCCTGTAGTTTTTAACTACTAACACCACCTAGGAAACCCTCTTATAGTGGTAGTACCTGCAATTACCTCTTAGACTGAACTAAAAGAGAGGATGTTGAAATGATAAAAGTTTAAAAGCCCAGAGGAAGGGCTTTGTGGAGCTGAAACTAAGACTTTTAAGGAGGAGGCACTACACGCATGAGATAGATGTCCCGGGAGCACAGAGGAAGGAGTAGGGACTCAGACCTTGGAGGAGAACTACTAGAGGATGTTTGGTATCTCCAAGGGGTTACAATGAGAGTAGTTATGAAAGTGTTGGGGCTTCCCTGATAGATCATTTGGTAAACAATCTGCCTGCAATGCAGGAGACCCTGGTTTGATTCCTGGGTCTAGATCCACTGGAGAAGGAATAGGCTACCCACTCCAGTATCTTGGGCTTCTCTTGTGGCTCAGCTGGTAAAGAATTCGCCTGCAGTGTGGGAGACTTGGCTTCAATCGCTGGGTTGGGAAGATCCCCTGGAGAAGGGAAAGCTCCCCACTCTAGTATTCTGGCCTGGAGAATTCCATGGAGTCTATAGTCCCCAGTGTCACAAAGAGTCGGACTCGACTGAGCGACTTTCACTTTAATGAAAGTGTTGAAAACTGGACTTTGAAACCAAATGTGATCAGTAAGTGAATTGTCACCATCAAAATCAAGATTCACTACTGCGGTGATGCTGGCTAGATCAAAGAGCAAGTCAGAAACTGAAGGCAAAACAAAAAGGACTAAAACCTTTCTTCCTCCTCTGACTGTCTAATATCCCTCTAATTCTCCCAGTGGCAGAAGCTAATAGGGATCCAAGCAGCAGAGCTGAAGTACAGTTTACAGAGTCCTTGCTGAGCCCAGGAGAGTGAGTTTTAATCGGAGAAATAGTTCATCAGCTGGCACAGCAGGTAAATGTAAGGAAGTGAAAGATGGGGAAATGAGCAAAAAATTCACAAAAAAGAGAACCCTGAACTGAAGATGAGAGTATGGGCAGGAGTTTCCCAGGATGAGGTAAGAAATATTATGAGCTAGGACAGCAAATCATGAAGAAGGATGGTTCACTAGAAGGAAAATCTAAGATGAGTGATTTACCAGGAATAATGATGGGAGTGTATATTTGAAAGATGACGTGGATAAAACTGGTTGGATTGAAAAAGAGTGTCAGATGATGAAAACCTAAGAACATCAGATAGTGATTTGGATAAACAATTACTATGCAGCCATTAATGCTTTAAGACAGACTAGTACTGTGAGTGTACACTCTTGCTTAAGGAAGGCCTAGTGATTACAGGTTTTAGGATAATTGGATAGAAGAGGAGAATGGTTTGGAGTTCAGTGTAGGAATTGTTCTTATATAATTATGGCAATGAACATGGCCATAAGGGAGTCAGTGCTAACAAATCTCAATCTTAAATTATACAAAAAATTTAAAAAAAGCTTGACATTCAAATTTGTTTAATATGAGCAAAGAGAAAGAAGAACTTGAAAATAATGAATCATAATGCCATTAACTCAATATTTTAAATATAAGGGGAATGAACAAAATGCTGTTTGGATGCTGAAAATGTAAATTATAATTGTCACTTGGATAATGATGATTAATAAATCCCACAAGTGTATATATTTGAAACAGAGGACACATACTATTAATCAGACCCTTGAGAGTCATCATCTCAAAGTAAGAAAATAAAAAGGTACAGTAAAATGGTAGAGAGAAGAATAAATCAAAGACAAGAGAGTATTTCAAAGAGTCGCATGATACAGAAGCAGATTGAGGACAGCATTTCAAAAGAGGAAAGGTTGTTCAGTCTCTCCAACTGTGGACAGTACATCAAAGATCATGGGGCTTAAGAAGAATAATCAATTTTTCCAGAAGAGAATGACACAACCTTTGAGGGATCAATTTCTGTAGAATGGAAGGGCCAGAATCCGAAGTACTAAGATAGTAGAAAGGGTATTGAAAAAAGTAGAAAATTTTAGCAATCAAAGGAATATGTAGCAATGTCCAAGCAAGTTACTTTTGAAATGAGAAGGCATTATAATCAATTCTGAGGTTTAGAGTGGACTATTCTTCGTTATAGTTGGGTATTTTAAAGAAACATTAGTATCAACTCTTCACAGAAACCTTTTTATGTGTCATATAGAACTGTGCTGAACACCTCATATATATTATCACATTTAAGCTTCATATTTTAAGACAGGAAATGTGCATATTTAACATTCCAGGAGACTGGCTTTAAGAGACAAAGTAACTTCATTAAAGTTACAGTGCAATATGTGTTACAATCTCCAGCTGTACTCATAGATTTGCCTATTTCTCTATTTTTCAGTTTTGTATAACTTTGAAGCTCTCTTTTTAGGCACCCACACACATTTAAGGTTTATATATTTCTGATGAATTCACCTTTTCGTGAGTCGCCCTGTATCTTCTAAGACTTCCTCTCTAGAGATCTACATTGATATGAACCTGTACAAAACAACCTTCTTTACTTTCTGAACAGTTTAATTTTTTTCATTTCTTTATCAAACCTAACATCTTTATATTTCAAATTAATCTCTTTCAGACAGTATGTAGTTGGGATTGACTATTTTATCTAGTTTGTTATCTACTTTTAATGGGACTAGTTAGTCAATTTACATTTAGTGGAATTACAGATCTGATTGGGCTTGAAGCTCCCATTGTTTTTTTCCTTTGAACTGTTACCTCTGGATTAATAAAAAATGTTTAGTATTTTAACTACTCTGTTGGTATCATCAGTTATATCTATATATTTTAGGGAATTGTAACACTCTCTCATCAGAATCTACATACCAGTGATATCATGTAAAATATAGGAACCTTGCACATTTCACTTTCCTTTACAGTATCACTTTCTTGGTAACATTATTTTTATATATTTTACAACTCACAATAGGTGGTTTTCTGCATTTAAACTGTAAACTGACTTTTAGATAGATAAAAAGAAAAAATAACGTTCTTTAAAGTTACTCAAGGAGATCTTCCTTCTGGTGGTGGTTTTTTCTTTCCTATAGATTCATGTTCCCTATCACTTAAAGTAAAAGTGAAGTCGCTCAGTCGTGTCTGACTCTTTGCAACCCCATGGACTGTAGCCTATCAGGCTCCTCCATCCATGGGATTTTCCAGGAACGAGTGCTGGAGTGGATTGCCATTTCCTTCTCCAGGGAATCTTCCTGACCCAGGAATTGAACCCGAGTCTCCCGCATTGCAGGCAGACGTTTTACCGTCTGAGCCACCAGGGAAGCTTCCCTGTCATTTAGGCTGCTATCATTTCCCATCAGCCTGAAGAAGTTCCTCCATATTTCTATTAATTCAGATATGGTGGTTACAAATTCTCTTGGTCTTTGTCCAATCTGGATAAGCATTTTTGCCTTTATATTTGAATAATATTTTCATTGGATATTGAATGAAGGTAATCCTCACTGTATATAATTCTGATATGTATGAGTTTCATTTACAACGGTTAGTTAAATAATACCAATCCCCCACATTTCAGTTACCACTGTGTATTAGGAGTGAGTACAAATTTTGCTGCTCTCTCTCCAATCCACAAATCTTTGTATAAGTAAGAAATGCATATTAGGATTAGCAATCAGTCACGTCTTTTCTTCCAAAGTCATTCAGTGACTGATGAATGCACATCTGTTACTCAAGTAGGGGAGCAAAGTGTGTCCGTGCGTCACATTCCTGTGCCTTGGTGATAAACTGCTGACATTTTACAAATACAGATACTTAGGAAAGGAAGCTGGTCAACACTGATGAAAGTGCAGTCAAGAAACAAAAAGATACAAAACTTAAAGTGAAATTGAAATTGAACATAAATGGAGTTATAGACGAATAGCTATCAGAATGTTGACACTGCTGTCATTCAAGAGACTCAAGTTATATATCCGTTAAACAAGCACTTTCTCAAATTACAGATACTTTACTATCAAAATTGATCTATCACTCTCTGAAAAGGAAAGATGACTCTAAATTTAAGATTGTTTATATTTGGGGATCAAAAACCTATTTAGTAGCCTCATGGTAGCTTTAGAAACCATTTTCAGAAATATGATGTATACATGATCTCCATACAGTTTGAGATGTACATATAGACACTGATGCCTACTTAAAAAAAAAAAAAAAAGTGAAAGTCACTCAGTTGTGTCTAACTCTTTGGCAACCCCAAGGACTATATAGTCCATGCGATTCTCCAGGCCAGAATACGGGAGTGGGTAGTAGTAGCCTTTCCCTTCTCCAGGGAATCTTCCCAACCCAGGGATCAAACCCAGGTCTCCTCCATTACAGGCAGATTCTTTACCAGCTGAGTCACAAGGGAAGCCTACCATAAAACAAAAACGCAGCTCAGAACTGAAATCTTTTCATTTCTCACACAAACTGTGTATGCTCTTCTTTAAAAACTGAGTACACTTCAAAGAACTGCACACACACACACACACACACACACAGAGTAAAAGATAAAAAGGCAATTTTAAAAATTCTGAGGCAATGTGGAAAATTCACACTCAAAAAAATAACTGTGGTTAAATCTGTAATTGGCATGGATGTAGTATTTAAGCTGCTAAACGTAAAGCTTTCAGAAGTTCACATTTTCAGCTGCTTCATGCAGTCCTGGATTTACTTGGGAGGTATTTCTCACTCAGGAATCATGAGTGAATGTTGCTGAAAATGCTGGTCCTCCAAACCTTTTACACAAGAGTATGTCATGTGTTTTTAAATAGCCAGATTCCTAATTCCATTTTCCACTGAATAACAGCTATCATTTATAAAAAAGGAAAGGAAACACTGACCTGCGGGTATTATGCAGATTCTAAACAACCTGTTCCTACTTTTAACATGAGGCACCATCACAACATCATGTGTTTGACTGTGATTATGAAATGACTCCGTTATATTCCACCCCTACACTACCACCCACTGGCATTGTGAAGAGTACACGGACAAGGATAATTTATGCTGCTGCTTAAGTCGATAAACTCGGAGAACTCATTCATTTCCAATTAGCCTCTTTTAAGAAATCTGTGCAGTTCTTCATAAATGACCAGCAAGTAACGGAAATGTTTCCAACAATGAACAGTCTCACAACTGAACTGTTTTGTCAGTTCTTAACCTACCTGATCAAACAAAATATGTTGTCTCTCCAGGACATGCATGTCATTAAGCACTAACGACAACGCCATTGAAAAGGTTCATGAAGCATAGTATCCTACACTAATGTGATTTGAAAGTCTTATTTCATTACATGCCTCTGTCATATTGAATTAGCATCATATCACAATTATCTGTTGTTTACCCTAATAAGAAAGGATTTCTTGTAATTAGATCTCTGCCTCATATTTACAAAAAGACAGATATAATTTGGAATAGAATAACTACTGTTAAATGATAAAAATGACTAAAGCAGAGGGAGATTCATAGGATAATTTCCCCTAATCACATTTTCCTTTCTGTGTGTGTGTGCACATGTGTGTGTAACATATATACAGACAAATACACACATATATATGTATATACATATGTATATATATATCTCCTTATATTTTTTGATCACATGCCTATTAGATGTAAGATAGACATAGATACAGCATTTCTCTGTGTTGATTGTTGTGCATATACATATACAAATGCATATATAATTCCTATTACATGTGAATAGACATTTGTATATAAACACATGTATACATATATGAAGTGAAGTGAAGTGAAGTCGCTCAGTCGTGTCCGACTCTTTGCGACCCCATGGACTGTAGACTACCAGGCTTCTCCATCTCTGGGATTCTCCAGGCAGGAATACTGGAGTGGGTTGCCATTTCCTTCTCCAGGAGATCTTCCCAACCCAAGGATTAAACCTGGGTCTCCCATATTGCAGGCAGACGCTTTACTATCTGAGCCACCAGGAAGTCATATATATATATATATATATATACACACACATATATATGTATACATATATGTTTATATATTAATTAAACCCTTCATTTATGATTCAAGTAAGTAGGAACCATGCCTTGTGTGTTAATAAAATATTCATATAGAAGTTTCAAATTAGATATTTTAGGTTTCCCTTTTTAACTTAGAGAATTTCATATTTTAAAACTAAAGTACCATATACATAAAGTATATTTGGGACATACATTCATCATCTTTAAAACTATTCCAAGTATGACTTTTGCTTATCATTTAGTCTATCACCCAGTATTATTTGAGAAGCACAATTGTTAATATTTTTATGATTTTGTTTTGTTTTAGTTTTTTAAATGTTTTGGACTCACGTATCATTTAATTGTATTTTATTTTGATGATCAGAGAGTTCCTTATTGCATAGAGTTATCTGAGAAACCTACATGCTTTATAGGATATCTTATTTTATAAGGTATTTAATTCACCTATGTTAAGCTGTACCTTTGTAACATCTCTAACCATAAATTAGTGTCTTTTTATTGTTAAAATCATACCACTGAACTGTGTATGAGACAAGCTAAGCACAGAGAAAAAATTGTATTTGGTAATTGGATAGAGAATGAGGAAGAAGTTGAAGGCGGTAATTTTCAATCATTGCATTTGTTTCCCTCAGATGAATATGCTTCAGGAAATGTATGGCCTCAATGGATCAAAAAATACATAGATAACAGTTAACAAATAATAATTTGCTACTCACTGAGTAGAGACTTGTCCACAGTCTCATGATATTCAAGGAACCATTCTGTGACTCATGAAATATTAATCATTATTTTATTTGTCATCTGTTAATATGAGCAGCACTACTGAATTTCTCTAAGGCTGATTGTTGTTTCTAAACCAGTCCATTCTGAAGGAGATCAGCCCTGGGATTTCTTTGGAAGGAATGACGCTGAAGCTGAAACTCTAATATTTTGGCCACCTCATGGGAAGAGTTGACTCATTGGAAAAGACTCTGATGCTGGAAGGGATTGGGGGCAGGAGGAGAAGGGGACGACAGAGGATGAGATGGCTGGATGGCATCACTGACTCGATGGACGTGAGTCTCAGTGAATTCCGGGAGTTGGTGATGGACAGGGAGACCTGGCGTGCTGCGATTCATGGGGTCGCAAAGAGTCGGACACGACTGAGTGACTGAACTGATCTGATCTGAAACTGTCTTGAGTTTCATCTTAATTTCTCCTGCCACAGTTGTGCAGCTAGATTAAATCTCCTCTTTTTTCACTAACTTCTGAAATTGGGAGAGGACATATTTCCCCCAGCCCTTTAATTTTCTTTAAAAAAGATGAAGTTTCTCAACATCACCTATACATAGAAGTTCCATCTTACTTTGGATAAATGAAAAGTGACATAGATAATTCATTATATCAAATATCTCAATATTCATAGCTAATGGTTATACTACAGTGAACAGAATATTAACAGCATGGTACCAAATAGATAAGAAGTTGCAATATAAAGTGCTGACTGCTAAAAAAGAGAAAAAAAAAGGAAAACATAGATTGGCAAGTCTAAGGAACACTAAGAGAAAATGCTATTATGAATAAAAAGAGAATCATGCTGTACATGCTCTGCTTGCTTATTTATTTTGTTCTATACTGACAACTGGAATATTTGTGGAATATGTTCCACAAAAAAGTAAGGCTTGTAGTATTAAAAAAAAACTTTTCCTCCATTATTCCTTCTAGTGATTAATACTTAATATTCTGAGACTCTTTTATATATAAATTATTACACTAAAGTTTTCTGCCTTCTGTGTCTGTCATATAAATACAATAACCTTAAATATCTGTTATATAATTGATGTTAAATATCTTATGTCTGTATAAAACAGATCACTTATTTGTACAGTAGTGTTAAAGGAGTATTATATATTGTTATATATATATATTTTTTTAATTTTATTTTATTTTTAAACTTTACAATATTGTATTAGTTTTGCCAAATATCGAAATGAATCCGCCACAGGTATACCCGCGTTCTCCATCCTGAACCCTCCTCCCTCCTCCCTCCTCCCTCCCCTACCCTACCTCTGGGTCATCCCAGTGCACCAGCCCCAAGCATCCAGTACCATGCATCGAACCTGGACTGGCGACTCGTTTCATACATGATATTATACATGTTTCAATGCTATTCTCCCAAATCTCCCCCCTCTCCCCCTCTCCCACAAAGTCCATAAGACTGATCTATACATCGGTGTCTCTTTTGCTGTCTCATACACAGGGTTATTGTTACCATCTTTCTAAATTCCATATATATGCGTTAGTATACTGTATTGGTGTTTTTCTTTCTGGCTTACTTCACTCTGTATAATAGGCTCCAGTTTCATCCACCTCATTAGAACAATACTGGAGTGGGATGCCAGGCTCTTCTCAAAGTTATTTTTAAGTATAACCATATAAAAATATATATAACAATATATTGTTATATAACTATATATATTATTGTATATATATTTATATATATTATTATATATATATATATATAGTTAAATAACAATATATTGTTATATATATATTTTTATATGGTTATACTTAAAAATAACTTTGGAGAAGAGCCTGGCATCCCACTCCACTATTGTTGCCTGAAGATTCCCATGGAGAGAGGAGCCTGGTTGGCTATAGTTCATAGGGTCACAAAAAGACATGACTGAGGCGAATGAGCATTAATGCACTTAAAAATAAGTATACGTACAAAATAGTAATTCACTAAATCCTTATGGTAAACAATATAGCTTGATCTCATATAAAGATAAGAAAACTGAAGTTCAGAGAAAATGCCTTGCCTAAGATAAGGCAACACCTTACACATGAAGATATGATTTAAACAGATACCTACATGGCCGGATTTTCCATATATTTAACTGTTATTCACGCTGGACTCTCTAAAGTGGCCTTCATTGAATAGTTTTTTTTTTTTTTTTAACTCCAACCTAATTCTGCATGCATGAATAGATGATGATGATGTGATGATGGTTGACACATTACCTTGACTACAGAAAAAGGCAAGGCTGGAAGATACCTTTATCATGATAGCCACTGAAGCTGCTAGATGAACCCCTGCATCAGGTTGACTGAAATGCCTAATCCAGGCAAAGAAGGACTAGGGCAGAACCTCCCTACACAGCACCGGCAAAGCAGAGCTATCCTCTAGAGCAGCAATCACCAGCCTTTTTGGGACCAGGGACTGGTTTTGTGGAATACAGTTTTTCCATGGGCCCAGGTGAGGGGGATGATTTAGATATCATTCAAATGCATTATATTTATTGTGAACTCCATTTATTTTATTATTACATCAGCTTCAACTCAGATCAGCAGGCATTAGATCCTGGAAGTTGGTGACCCCTGCCCTAGCACACACCAGATCGTGCTAAGCTGAAGAGAAGATTTAGCTGAAAATAAGCCCCTCCTCAGGTGCTGAGTATGTTGGAAGAAGCCCGGAGAGTGCATATGAGAAATCTCTGAACTGAAATCAGCAATGAGGAAAAGCAGTCTTAGCTAAGATTCTACAAAGCAAATCTGACATAAAAGAAATCTAGTTCTTCCAAGGAAATATTTCTTTCTAAAAACTGAGAGAGAATATACTCGATGAAAGGAATATTAACACTTAGGAGTTAAGCCTTTTTAAATGATGGTTTGCCATACACATCATTGAATAAAAAAATATCTTTTTTTCATTCTCTGAAAATATATAAAATAAGAGCAATAAAAAGAAAATGAACCAAATTACTTGGTTAGAGAACTGTGACAGTTTTATCAGCCATGTATTACATTTTTATATTTGTTTAGATAATAAGAAATTACTTTCTTTTTAAAAGTCATAAAAACCTGAAATCTAATGAACCTCTACAACTTTCCTCAGAGGAAATATAAATTTCTTATTATAGCCTTAAAAGTTCTATCAACATGAATTTACATAAATACTAAGAAATACAAGTGAATCTATGACTAGGTTTATTGGTTTCAATATTGCTACTAATATCTTCCCTTATTTACTCCACTGGCAACAATTTGGCTATTTCCCAATAACCACTTAGCTTTTTGTCATGCATCACATTTTATTGTGAACTTTTTATTAAACTTTCTCTTTGATCAAATCCTCAGCTTTGGTTCTATGTTCTTAGTTTCAACAATAGCAACAAAAATATTGACTATGAAAGCAATAAGGTTATAAAACCAAGCATCAAAATCTGCACCATTACCCCAAATATTGTACTTAGAACTCATCAAAATTATGCTTTGGAGCCATAAAACCTTAAATACATTTTTTTTTTTGGAAAGCCATTTGCATTTTTCCTTTCGTGTCTATAAATTTTGAAGAATATAGTTTTTTTTAAGGTAACATGTATTATTGAATATATGTCAATAATTTTTGTATTGGTTTTTTGCTAAAAATATTTTCCTTAAATATATACTTCAAATCAATGCAAAATGATAAATCCAATGTTATTTTAAATTTAATAATTGCTTTTAAAAAATAAAAACACTCAAAGTTTATATGTTTCTTCATCTCATTTAGCTTTAATACATTCAGTTCAGTTCAGTTGCTCAGTCGTGTCTGACTCTCTGTGTTCCCATGAACCACAGCATGCCAGGCCTCCCCATCCATCACCAACTCCTGGAGTTTACCCAAACTCATGTCCATTGAGTTGGTGATGCCATCCAACCATCTCATCCTCTGTCGTCCCCTTCTCCTCATGCCCTCAATCTTTCCCAGCATCAGGGTCTTTTCAAATGAGTCAGCTCTTTGCATGAGGTGGCCAAAGTATTGGAGTTTCAGCTGCAACATCAGTCATTCCAATGAACACCCAGGGCTGATTTCCTTTAGGATGGACTAGTTGGATCTCCTTGCAGTCCAAGGGACTCTCAAGAGTCTTCTCCAACCCCACAGTTCAAGAGCATCAATTCTTTGGTGCTCAGCTTTCTTTATAATCCAACTCTCACATCCATACATGACTATTGGAAAAACCATAGCCTTGACTAGACGGACCTTTGTTGGCAAAGTAATATCTCTGCTTTCTCATATGCTGTCTAGGTTGGTCATAACTCTCCTTCCAAGGAGTAAACGTCCTTTAATTTCAAGGCTGCAGTCATCATCTGTAGTAATTTTGGAGCCCAAAAAAATAAAGTCTGACACTGTTTCCACTGTTTCCCCATCTATTTGCCATGAAGTGATGAAACCGGATGCCATGATCTTAGTTTTCTGAATGTTGAGCTTTAAGCCAATTTTTTCACTCTCCTCTTTCACTTTCATCAGGAGGCTCTTTGGTTCTTCTTCACTTTCTGCCATAAGGGTGGCATCATCTGCGTATCTGAGGTTATTGATATTTCTCCCGGCAGTCTTGATTCCAACTTGTGCTTCAGTGAGCCCCGCGTTTCTCATGATGTACTCTGCATAAAAGTTTAATAAACAGGGTGACAATATATGGCCTTGACTTACTCCTTTTCCTATTTGGAACCAGTCTGTTGTTCCATGTCCACTCCTAACTGTTGCTTCCTGACCTGCATATAGGTTTCTCAAGAGGCAGGTCAGGTGGTCTGGTATTCCCATCTCTTTCAGAATTTTCCACAGTTTATTGTGATCCACACAGTCAAAGGCTTTGGCATAGTCAATAAAGCAGAAATAGATGTTTTTCTGGAACTCTCTTGCTTTTTTGATGATTCAGTGGATGTTAGTCATTTGATCTCTGGTTCCTCTGCCTTTTCTAAAACCAGCTTGAATATCTGGAAGTTCATGTATTGCTGAAGCCCGGCTTGGAGAATTTTGAGCATTTAATACATGATATGGTACAACTTATTATTACATCTAATAATGTAAAAATTACTGTACAAAGCAAAAACATTTTTTAAACACTTTTTAAATATCTCAGTAAAAATCTTACCAATATAAAATTATTTATTACTATTGGAATATAGAGACTGTGTTGACTTTTAGCCATTATATAGTAGCAGGGGCTTTCCGGATGGCTCAGTGGTAAGGAATCTTCCTGCAATGCAGGAGACACAGGAGACATGTATTCAATCCCTGTGTAAGGAAGATCCCCTGGAGAAGGAAGTGGCAACCCACTTCAGTATGCTTGCAGGGACAAAGAAGCATGGTGGGCTACAGTTCATGGGGTCACAAAGCGTCCAACACAACTGAGCAACTGAGCGCATGCACACACACACACACACACATATAGTAGTAGTAACTGGATTTACACTCAGATAAAATAGTGAGATAAATGAAAAATGTATGGAATGATCATTCTCACATATTTGACAAGAGGCAGAACTAGACAGCAATCTGTAAGACAAAGACCCAAAGGCACAGATTTGCTGTCTCAAGGAGTATTCCAGCCATAGAACAGGGGCCAGGATTCCAGAGCAGTCTTGTTGAGTTGTGGAAACAAATGCAGAAAAGCTCAGAAAGTCTGAGGGGACTAGGTATTGTGGAGTAAAGTTGCAGGAAGGAAAGAGATCTGAAGAAAAAAATGATGCTGGAAATCTGCATTGAGATCCTTTTGTACCTTTGCTGAAAGCGCAGTTCTAAAGGAACATCTAACCATGCAGGCTCTGGTGGAGGCTGATTCAATCTCAACCTTATTTTCTCCTAATCAGCCTTAGTCACAAAAAGTCCGTCCTAGGGGTTTTGTTCCTGGGGACTGATGTTCCAAAGGCTGGCCTTTTTGGGTTAAGTACCTAGAAGACAGTTTAACCGTTGAGAGCTACTTTAACCCTAGGGAACTTTGATCTTAGTCATGTGAATAGTTAGAATATACACTACCTTTTTGACTTCTTCTATATACTCAGCCATTACTCTCCTGTGTCCTAATAGCAATGAGCAGTTTCATGAGTCAAAATTCAGTAAATCTGAGAAAAGCGATGGTGGCACTTCCTTTCCTTTTTTTTTTGGGGGGTGGGCATAAAATGCACAATCTTAAATGAATTGAGTGAGACCTAACTTGACAAATATAATGGGAGAAAAAAGAATAGTACTAATTCCTTCTCATATTCTTATTCACTAGATAAAATATCTGTGTGTGTGTGTGTGACTGTGTGTGTATATTAGCAGTTCAGTTGTGTCTAACTCTTTGTGACCCCATTGTAGCCTGCTAGGCTCCTCTGTTCATGAAATTCTCCGGGCAAGAATACTGGAGTAGCCGTTCCCTTTTCCAAGGGATCTTCCCAATCCAGAGATTGAACCCAGATCTCCTGCATTGCAGGTGGATTCTTTACCATCTGAGCCACCAGGAAAGTATCAGTAGATTCATCTGGACACAACTGAGTTTCAAGAGAGGTGTAATTGAAGGTCCATTATATAGATCAATGCAATATAAGTTTATGAAAGGATGGGTGGTCAGGATTGAACCCTCAATTCTTACTACCTAAAAACTGCTTAGCTTCCCCACCATTTAAGAATACCTTAAGAAGTGCAAAAGCATCATTACCCCTCCTCTAGCCCCCGCTATTTTCCTACATACTCAGATTTTTATCATGTTAATAGTCATTAGATTGGGCTTCCCTGGTAACTCAGTAATAAAGAATCCACCTGCAATGCAGGAGATGGGTCAGGAAGATCCCCTGGAGAAGGAAATGGCACTAGCATTCTTGCCTGGAAAATTCCATAGACAGAGGAGCCTGGTGGGCTGCAATCTCTGGTGTCACGGAACAGTCAGACTTGACTTAGCAACTAAACAAGTCACTAGATTTGAATTCAAACTTATTTGTATTGCAGATTGATTCAACTCAACCCAAAGTGTCTTTGTATGATTAGCATTGCCCTTCCCATAGAGATAATAAAACACAAAGATGAAGTCAACTGCATCATAAATCCAATTATCGTTCTATTGTGACTAAATCAATGAATATCAATTGACTTTGCTAACCCAGTATGTACATCATACCTTCATAAAAGCAAAATCTCTAATTCACTTATATTTGATAAATACCAGTTTTGACTTTTTTGTAACTACTGTCCTCCATTCCAACAAAGATCCAACAAAATATGGAACAAAATTTGTTCATTGGCTTTGGCAATAGCTCTTGATTTTTGAAAAGCTGATAGTTCTGTGTACAAATAGGAGCTGTGAAATAATTTATTTTTCCCCCTACTGGCAATGCTTCTAGTATATTGGAAGCAAAACAATTATATATTTATCAATTTGAATTGTTTTCCTCATAAATTTCTTCATCAAAATAATGATAGTGGGCTTCCATTTCTAGAACAAAATGGCCAATTGATTTTAATTAAAATGATACAGTATCAAAGCCTGTCAGAAACAGACATGGATTCTTTCTAGATAACTGGAGGAAGAATGATTGCATCAATTATTTTAGAGAAGAATGAAAGTTAATGTTCTCAAAAGTTAATGAATATAAAATACAGCTAAAATTATTAACATGTTTAACTACTTTTTTCACATAAAGTTTCATATCAGCAAATATAAGAATTAGCCTGAATAGATGTCTCAGATGGATATATGATGGAACATTGTGATAATTGTAAATCATAGTGTAAACTCTCCTATAAATTTTGGCATCTTTACCTCTTTATTTATGTCACATGTAGAATATTTCAGATGTACACACAAGAATAGATAATATAACATACATACGCTGCTAAGTCACTTCAGTCATGTCCGACTCTGTGCGACCCCATAGATGGCAGCCCACCAGGCTCTGCCGTCCCTGGGATTCTCCAGGCAAGAACACTGGAGTGGGTTGCCATTTCCTTCTCCAATGCATGAAAGTGAAAAGTAAAAGTGAAGTCGCTTAGTCGTGTCTGACTCTTTACGACCCCATGGACTGAAGCCTACCAGGCTCCTCCGTCCATTGGATTTTCCAGGCAAGAGTACTGGAGTGGGGTGCCATTGCCTATATATATATATAGGAGAATGGGCTGGGCAGCCTAAGCCCCAGTGATCTGAACAAAAGGTTCATCCTCAGTTTTCTCCATGCCCATGGGAAGCTGTTTACCCGGATTGGGATGGAGACGTTCCCTGCAGTGGCTGAGAAGGTCCTCAAGGAGTTCCAGGTGTTGCTGCAGCACAGCCCCTCTCCTATTGGAAGTACCCGCATGCTACAGCTTGCTATGCTATAACATACATGTATACACATGTGTATGTAAAACAAATAAGCGTGTTTTTATGTATTACTGAATTGTTATTTAATATTTTGTGAGATTTTTTCATATGTATATGTGTATCTCAGTGTTATAAGTATCTTAATAGTAAGCCATGACTTTTGACACTTTAAAGCTGAGGGGAAAAGAATGTGTAAACAAAACAAAACAAAAACACATAAGCCTTCCCCAGTCTCATTTTTCTTTTCTCTTAGTAGAATTTGTTTCCATGAATACTTACTATTTGTTTATATTCCTTTAAATATTAAATGAAAATTGTTCTCTGCTATTTAAAATTTTGATACATGTCACAATTGCAATTATGATTGCCATTATATTATGAGATATATCCATGTTGATAGATGGTTGCTATAATTAACTTAAAATTATGTACTTTGTATTATTTTTATTTTTCATTACCATGCATGGAAATTCCTCTCACTATTTATCCTGAAAAGCAATGTTTTAATGCACAGTTTGGAAATTTACAAAGCAACCTTGCATTCCTGATATACTCAACTCATACATGATGTTTTTGTATGTTGCTGCATTAGATTTTCTAATACTTTGTTGTGAATTTTTTCATCTGTGTTATGAGTAATATAGGCCTATACATTCCTTTTTACTGGTTTTAGTATCAAATTAATATTGACTTCAGAAAACAAGTTGGACGTTGTTTCTTTTTTATGTAGTCTCTGGAGGCTTTTGTGGATTATTGATATTAATTCTTCTTAAATGTTACTCGAATACATTCATGAATATATCTAGGTCTATTATTATTTTATCAGAATATTTGTCTATAGATTTACTTTTTAAATAAATATTTAGGATATTTAGAGGTCAGTTTCTTCTTGTGTTTAGATAATTTACATTTTCCCAGTATTTGTTCTTTTTATTTGAGTTTTCTATGTTATAAGTATAAAGTTGCTCATACTATTCTCATATTCTTTTGAATTACATTGAGGTTTATAATGCTGTATTCACTTTTATATTCCTGAAATGTTTTATTTGCATATTTTTTTTCAATTTTCTACTTTAAGGAGTCTGCACATACTATTGTTATTATGTTAATCTTTTCAAAGACCTAATTTTCATTTGTCTTTTTTCTTTATTGTAGATTTATCTTCTTTTTCATTGAGTTTGATTGCTCCATTTGCTATTTTTCTCTGATTTTTGAGGCGCTAATAGGCATATTGGTTCAAAATTTATTTTAAAAAACCTTACCTTCTGGAGTTTTAGCCTTTCTTATCCCCTAGTATGTGCATTATGCCTAAAAATTTCCCTGTAAACAAACTTTAGCTGCAACACATTTAATATTTTACTCTATTATACTATATATCTGTTTCTAAAGCCCATTACTTTGTATTGGACCTGTGTGTTACTTAGATTAATTTCCAAACTAGAATATTTTCTAATTATCTGACTGTTTCTGCTACCTTATATCTGTGAAGGGCTGTAGTTTTGTGTACATATTTTTGACTTTATCTTATATTTGCTGAGATTTGCTTATTGCCCAGCTTGGCCCATTTTTGTAATCTTTTTTACAAAAAATTACACTAGAAAATAATGTTTGTTCTCCAAATGGGGGATATAGTGGTCTATGCATATCAAGTTGTTGAATTTGTTCTTAATGGTGTTCAAATCTTATCTTTAGTATCTTATTTTTCCACTTACTTATCTGTAAAATATAGAGGTTTATTAAAATCTTCAACTATAATTCAGATTTCCCTACTTCTTCTTTGACCTTTCTGGATATTTTATTTATGGTTTTATATGATGTATAACTATTCTATCCAGTAGAATAGCTGCTAGTCTCATATTTCTACTTCTATTTAAATTAATTAAATTAATCTAGTGAAGATACAGAACATTTCTATCATCCCAGAATATAGCACTGCTATATAATAACATTTATACAAATTTAGAGTTATTATACCTCCTGGTAGCTAGAAAGTTTATGACAGTGAAAGATCTTTCCATATCTAGAAATCCTGTGTTGTTTTTTGTTTTTAATTTCTCTTTGCCTTATGTTTGAGTAATTACACAAAATTTCTTTAGGTTAGTTTTGCATGTCTTATTTCCACTTATTGTTTTTCATTATTTTTGTCTACATACACTTTTAGATAAAAACTACTCTAGAGCAATTAATCTTTTTTAAACTTGTTTTAGCACGAATGCATTTGAGTTTAAAGCTAACATCTTATTATATACTTTCTATTTATCCTCTCTGTTCTCTGTTTTTCCTCATTTCTTTTCTTCTTTTAGTTATATATTGTTTTGTTAACCCCTGTTTGCCTTAACCAACTCAGAACATACAGTTTATTATTGTGGTAACTGTGATGGCTTCCCTTCCAAATTAAAACTTGCATCATTAAATTAGATAAAATTAGTAAATATCTGGTCCTCTCAGCAGACAATTGATTTCATTTTCAACTTATCAATTTGTATATGATATTATTTTTAATATTTTATTTATACACATAAAATTCCTTCATTCCATCTGTAATTTCCCATTAGGAAATTTTTCTTTTTGACTAAAGTGCATTCTTCAGATTTCCTTACTGTGCATCAGTCAGTAGCATCTGATTGATTTTTGTTCACCTGAATTTTGCCTTCATTCTTAAAATATATTTTTGGCTGAATTTAGACTTGTATAAAGCAGTCATTTTCTTTTATCAGAGTTAAGATATACCTCCTGTTGTTTTCTGCCTTGCATCTTGTATGGAGACATCTGTGTGATGTGATTGTCATTTCTATAAAGATAATTTGTCCCTCCTCTCCTGTTTTAACATTTCTTTTTATTCTTGGTTTTCTTTAGTTATCTCTGCAAAGTCTTGGTATGAATATTTTTTCAATCTATTCTTTTAAGAATCTGTGATTTGGGATATTTGTTTTACAAAATTGCAACCATTCTCTCCAATATTTTTTTCTGTGCCTTTTCTATCTCCTCTCCTTCTTTCTTTATCTCTTCTCCCGCTGGCAGTCTTGTGTTAGACTTTCAGTAATTTTCAATTCAAAATCTCCTATTTCATATTTGCTTTTGTTTGCTTTCCTTTAAAAAGTACTTCTTTTTTCAAACTAGGATTTATCGCTCATTTTGTTGTTATTGTATAGTCTCTAAGTTGTGTCCATGAGACTCCATGGACTGTAGCCTGCCAGGCTCCTCTGTCCATGGGATCTCCCTGGCAAGAATATTGGAGTGGGTTGCCATGTCCTACTCTGGGGGATCTTCTCGACCCAGGGATCGAACTGTGCCTCCTACTTTGATGGGAGATTACCGTGGAACCACCAGGGAAGATTATTACTCATATTTCTCTTTAAATATTTCCATATTTAAAAGTTTTTAAAAGAATCAGTTACAAAATTCATTTCAAGTGTAAAGTTTTTACATCCTAATGGAAAGGAATTTTTATTTTTTTGTCTATCAATGCATTCGATTATTTTCAGTATTTTATTATCTTGTGTGGGTAGTTAGAATTCTTGAGAATTTTGACTCTCCCTCCTCACCATTCTTGGATCACTTCCTGCTTTCTAGCACTATTTCAGTTGCCTCCATTCAATCTTACAGGCCCACAATAAAGAACCGAATCTTCCACAAATTTATGATTCTCCATCCTATGGTTCTGTTTAGCAGATACAGACTAAACACAGCTAATGATTTGGCTCAATTCTTGGTTCAGAGATTATGTTTGAAATGTCCCAGGATTTACAGGCCAGGAATGATTGATATCATTTTACTTTTTTTTTTTTTGATATCATTTTACTTTATCTTTTTTAAAATTTTACTTTTTTGTCTTCATTTACAAAGTTTTTGGTAGAAGGACCAGACTTCATTGCCTGGTTTTATATAGTCAATATGGTTTCGACTTACCATTTTACAAGAAGCAATTTACCCTGGAGAAACTTAATTCCTGCCCACATTCCATTCTTTTTGTACCTAGAGCTCAACAAGTCTGCAGCTTCAGCCTGGCTTGTTACTGCATGTTTTTATTCTATTTCTGGACACAGAGATTGCATTTGAGTCCAACAGTGCCTTTTAGGTTTTCTTCTTTAATATTTCATCATTCATTACTGTATGTTTAGAACAGAGGGGGTGATCAAAGCATGAACTCTGTGCTCCAACTTGACCTGAATGCTAGTGGCATTGATTTTTTACAAAACTGTGTAGCTGCTGTATAGAATATTAGACCTTCCAGTCCTTTAAGCATATCATATTGACCACAAACATAAAGATGAAATTATAAATTATGCAGCATGCAGAGAAGATAATGGAAGCAATGCCTCTATCATTGAAAATGTTTTATGTAATATTGAGTTTTATTTTTCCAAGATATTCAACTTAATTGCCAGGTACAACTTTGCTGTACTGTTTTATACCTACAGACTTAGAACTGGTTTTATTTTTCATAAGGCATATCTTTGCTAACATTTCAAAGCATAACTCTTTGATTTCTAGCATTACTGTGAAAGATTTTTTTCCACACTACCATTTTTTTAAAAGTAAAACCATCTCATATTATTTTGTTAATCCTGAACATGATACTTCTGTTTAATAATTGAAAGAAATGGCTCAAGGCACAAAACCTTAGGTCTACCAAAAAAGTTAGCTTTTTTTTTTTTTTTTACTTTTTGTTGGACTTTGAAGTTTTTCTTCATGTATTATTTTTTTGCTTTTCAGTATTTGTCAGGTTCATATTGATGAACATTGGTTAAAGCAGAGCCACTTAGATTAAACAGAGCAATATAGTATCAGTATTAGCTTTTTCCTTTAAGACATTTGGTCATTGACTCTCCTATAAAGTTGGGGGAAAATTAATAGCTTAACTCCATAGAATTTATATTGGGCTGTTATTGAATAAAGTTCCCCATACCACTAGCTGCACTTGACCATTGATGTATATTTTGTGTATAAATACATTAACAGAGTACTATCATATTGCACTGTCACTGTGAGGCGGAGTGTTCATTTAATGAGGCTTGAGATTGAATGTGCTGTTGAACACTATTGATCACAGGTTTGCAGTGAGCTCCAAAAGAATGATTTAACTGTATATTTGTGCTGCATTTTAAAGCTGTGAATAAAAAGGTAGTATACTAAGACTCAAAGTATGCAACCTTAAGGGAAAGTTAAATTTCAGGAGGTATTTTGTCAAGCAGATCAAATCTCCTCCAATGTTTAACTTGTTTTTGTAATAGATCACTGAAATAGGACAATAAATTATGTAAATCTCATGATAAAATATATTTTACCAGACACTGTCAGTGGTAATTTTAAAAATGTTATTCACTTAATGTATATACTTTGATACACAAAGTTAAACCTGGAGTTAGAGGGCAGTTTATTTGAGACAACTTTCCAAAATATGAACAGAAAGTAAAATGCTAAATAAAAAAATCAGCACTTGAAAGGAAATGAAAAGATACACAACAAACTAACCAGAAAAATTCAGAATGATATTTTTGAACATAAATGCATGCCTTTTTATCCTATCCAAATGATAGAAACTGTTATACAATATCGTAAGTATGATTAAGGCAATAGCCAAGAGAAAAACACTATGTTGTCTGTTACTTTATTTGCCGAGTTCACAATTTAAAAACCAAAAGTATTCAGATTAATACAAATCTCCATGCCACAGATACCTGAGAAAGATTTACTCCTTAAGTGGTCATAAGTTGGACACTTATTGATGAAGTGTGCTTCAATTTAAATAAAATTACTCCTTGTCAGGCAATGTTTTCTGTAAATGGCCAGAATAATTATATTTGCTGCATTCTAATCAACTTGGTTAATGATAAATAGCCTAACACTATCTGGATAAAAGTTTACTTTTTTTCCCCTCAAATATGCTGAAGAAATGCATTTCCTTTTTTTTTTCCCCCAAAGGATCAGGAATTTTGTATTTTATTTTTTTAATTTAATTTTATTTTTTAACTTTACAATATTGTATTGGTTTTGCCATATATCAAAATGAATCTGCCACAGGTATACATGTGTTCCCCATCCTGAACCCTCCTCCCTCCTCCCTCCCCATACCATGCCTCTGGGTCGTCCCAGTGCACCAGCCCCAAGCATCCAGTATTGTGCATCGAACCTGGACTGGTGACTCGTTTCATATATGATATTACATGTTTCAATGCCATTCTCCCAAATCATCCCACCCTCTCCCTCTCTCACAGAGTCCCTAAGACTGTTCTATACATCAGTGTCTCTTTTGCTGTCTATACAGGGTTATTGTTACCATCTTTCTAAATTCCATATATATGCGTTAGTATACTGTATTGGTGTTTTTTTTTCTGGCTTACTTCATTCTGTATAATAGGCTCCAGTTTCATCCACCTCATTAGAATTGATTCAAATGTATTCTTTTTAATGGCTGAGTAATACTCCATTGTGTATATGTACCACTGCTTTCTTATCCATTCATCTGCTGATGGACATCTAAGTTGCTTCCATGTCCTGGCTATTATAAACAGTGCTGCGATAAACATTGGGGTACACGTGTCTCTTTCCCTTCTGGTTTCCTCGGTGTGTATGCCCAGCAGTGGGATTTCTGGATCATAATGCAGTTCTATTTCCAGTTTTTTAAGGAATCTCCACACTGTTCTCCATAGTAGCTGTACTAGTTTGCATTCCCACCAACAGTGTAAGAGGGTTTCCTTTTCTCCACACCCTCTCCAGCATTTATTGCTTGTAGATTTTTGGATCGCAGCCATTCTGACTGGTGTGAAATGGTACCTCATAGTGGTTTTGATTTGCATTGAAGAATGCATTTTCATGAATAAGATAGCAGAGGAAATAATTGTGGAATATCTGAGATGGTATTGGTTCTAATATTCCTCTTAGTGAGTTATGTTTCCTCAAAGTGAAGAATTGTAGCCATCTTCAGATCCATCTGCTTGGATTGCTCTGCTTGGAATTAGGCTGAAGAATTACCTGTGAATAAGGCAAAGATTCTCCACCTGGATATGTAACCTGGACATATTGTAATAAATAGAAGTAGTTTTACAAGGATATAAATAAGATAATGCAAATAATTTTAACCTAAATAAATTTCAATTTGGATGATATTAATCAACTAATAGTTACAGTTAGTTTTAATGTTGTAACCTAATGGTAAATTTCCTAAGCCCATTAGGTTACAATGTTAACTAAGAAATAAAAATAGCAAATTAAAAAATCAATTTGTGTCCTCATTAAATTAATCACTCCTTCTTAAAACAAGTACTATTTCATTTGAAAATTCCATTGAATACTGATTTGGAAAAAATCTGAAAAATATTTCAATTTACATATTTAGCTCTTCATCTTAAATTTGTTTATATTTTTTATAGTTATAATTGAATTTGGAAAACAAAAATCTTTTTGAGGAAGCAGATGATTCATGAAAAAAGTTAAGAATAAATATTAAACTGAAAATTAAAGTTTTAAAGTAAATTAGAATATCATTATAAATTAATTTTAAACATAACCATAAAGAGATTAAATAATTTGAAATATTACTTTAAAAGACCAAGTCAATCTTTGTTTCTGACCTCTTATTTTTAGTGTGTAGGATTGCAAGAGCTTTCCGTGTATTGATTTTATATCCTTTGACATTACTGCATTCATTGATTGTAGCAGTTTTCTGCTGGCATCTTTAGGATTCTCTATGTGTATCATGTCATTTGCAAACACTGATAGTTTTACTTCTTCATTTCCAATTTGGATTCCTTTTATTTCTCTTTCTTCTCTGATTGCTGTGGCTAGAACTTCCAAGAGTATCTTGAATAATAGTGATGACAGTGGATACCCTTGTTTTATTTCTGACCTTAGAAGAAATGCTTTTAGCTTTTCAACACTGAGAATAATGTTTGCTTGGGTTTTCATATATGGCCTTTATTGCATTGAGGTAGGTTCCTTCTATGCCCAGTTTCTGGAGAATTTTTATTATTAATATAAAGGGGTGTTGAAATTTGCTGAAAGCTTTTTCTGCATCTATTGAGATGATTATGTGGTTTTTACTCTTCAACTTCTTAATATGGTGTATCATGATTGATTTGCATATAATGAAGAATCTTTGCATCCCTGGGATAAATCTCACTTGATCATGGTGAATGATGCTTTTAATATGTTGTTAGATTCAGTTTGATAGTATTTTGTTGTGTTCATCAAACAATGGAAACGGTGAGAGACTTTATTTTGGGGAGCTCCAAAATAACTGCAGATGGTGACTGCAGCCATGACTGCCATGAAATGAAAAGATGCTTGCTTCTTGGAAGAAAAGCTATGACCAACCTAGATAGCATATTAAAAAGCAGAGACATTACTTTGCCAACAAAGGTCCATCTAGTCAAAACTATGGTTTTTCCAGTATTCATGTATGGATGTGAGCCTTGAACTATAAAGAAAGCTGAGCACCGGAGAACTGATGCTTTTGAACTGTGGTGTTGGAGAAAACTCTTGAGAGTCCCTTGGACAGCAAGGAGATCCAACCAGTCCATCCTAAAGCAAATCAGTCCTGAATATTCACTGGAAGGACTGATGCTGAAGCTGAAACCCCAGTACATTGGCCATCTGATACAAACAACTGACTCATTGGAAAAGACCCTGATGCTGGAAAGATTGAAGGCGGGAGGAGAAGGGGACAGCAGAGGATGAGGTGGTTGGATGGCTTCACCGACTCGATGGACATGAGTTTGATCAAGCTCTGAGAAATGGTGATGGACAGGGAAGGCTGGTGTGCTGCTGTCCATGGGGATGCAAAGAGTTGGACATGACTGAGGGACTGAACTGAACTGAACTGTTGTGTTCATCATTGATATCAACCTGTAATTTTCTTTTTTGTGTGTGATATCTTTGGTTTTCCTATCAGGGTGATGGTGGCCTCATAGAATGAGTTTCGTGAAACATAATCTGTTTTTAAGTTATTAATCATTAAGCATCCATTATTAGCAAGACACAGCAGTGGACTCTGTTATACTCTTTGTTCTCTTGACAATTTGTATTTATCCTCTGATATTTTCTATACTCCCTTTTGATTTTATATTTTCATATTGCTATAATAATGTTAAATGATGCTGCTGCTGCTAAGTCACTTCAGTCGTGTTCGACCCTGTGTAACCCCATAGACAGCAGCCTACCAGGCTCTACACCAGATTCTCCAGGCAAGAACACTGGAGTGGGTTGCCATTTCCTTCTCCAATGCATGCAAGTGAAAAGTGAAAGTGAAGTCGCTCAGTCGTGTCTGACTTTTCGCGACCCCTTGGACTTCAGCCTACCAGGTTCCTCCGTCCATGGGATTTTTCAGGCAAGAGTACTGGAGTGGGATGCCATTGCCTTCTCTGAATGTTAAATATATATAGTGTGTGTGTGTGTATATATATATATATATATATATATATATATATATAAAATTTTTAACCTTTCTCAAGAAAAGCTGAGATGGTGTGTATTAAAATAAGAAAACAAATGATTAGAAATACAGAAATATTTTTTCTGAAGACTTCAAAGCAGTGTTTTCCATTGATTATATGCAGTCTAATGCATATCCATTATTTTGCATAATTACTTAATATAGATTATATTAGGATCAATGCCATTAAATTTTTTGAAGCAAAGGGAGTGGTATTGAAAATTAGACAAAATGATAGTGTGAGGGTTAACCAAATTATATTTCAGAAGTAGACTTCAAAATTTCAGTTGTCTCTTGAAGAATCTCTGTAAGTCTTTAATCCTGAACAACAATGTGTCCCTTTTAATTGACCTTTATCTTTGTTAAAATCCCAGGTTTTGTATAATACCTATCTCTTTTCCTATTTATACTCCATGATACCATGAGGTATACGAGGTCAGAACCATGTCCTAATTGCTTTGTTTTTCCAAAATGTACCAGAAGATTTGCACTTAAATTGTTAGATATAAACCTATTATTAGATATAAATCTCTTATAAATAAATCTGAATTGATCATTATAGTAAATAATCAACATTACAATATCTGAAATAAACGAGTGCATTAGTTTCTCTTCCTGCCCAGATACAATCATACTTTTCTAATTGTTCTCTTGCTTTTCTTTTCTCTAAGTGTCTCTCTTGCTGACTTCCAAATTTAATACCCTAAACTTACACCAGTTTTATTAAGATAATCCACTGTCTGTCAATCATGTGTTCAAAAGCTTTTACAGTGAACTGAAATCTTAGAAGAGTGATTTCTACGTTATCTAGAAATTTTTCTTTCTCAACTACTCCAAATCCTCTAGTGCACCAAGCTGCTTGCTGTTTCCAATGACTGTCCATGCTTCTATGCCTTTATTTTCATTCCTTAATGGTGTAATATTGCCATCTTTCTTTCTCCCTAACTTCCTTCAAAGGACCCTGCTTTGAAAGATGATGCCTTATCTGTATGTTTCTGGAAGTTAGCTCTACCTCTTCTTGTTCCATTTACACCTTGTGCAAGCTGCTATTGTTAACACTTACCTCCAATTTTAACCAAAACTACTTTCCAGTAAGGGCTTTGCCTATCTCTCTTGTTAAGCTCAATAATGTAGAACTGCTAGTGACCAAGTATAGAGACAAATGTGCATAGAAGGCAGAATGCCAAGGAGAAAATGGTGAAGCTTAAAGTAAAATAAGAAATGACAGATTTTAAATAAAGGTAAAATAAGAGGAACTACAACTTTATCATAATATGACACACTGAAAACCAGAGGAAAATGTTCATGTGGGTTCTCATCTCTGCTGTTTCCACATTGACTTATAGATGCCATTCTGATATTGTCCCTGTAGCTATTCAAAGGCAGGACTGTAACTTTCATAAGTAGCCTCAGAAAACCCAATTATTGACGCAGTCATTTTTTTCAGTATTTACATCGCAGTGCCATTTAAAGTCTTGGAAATTAAACATCTCATTTAACTTCCATTTGTGCTTGCTCATATAATTTACTGTTTTATCAACCATTGCCTTGTTTCTGTTTATGGGTGCTTGTGATGAAGATTTGACTAATAAAATTCAAGGAAAGAAGCTATAAAGAAGAGGACTTAAACAACCTATTAGTTTGTGTTAATTTCAAAACAGAGCAATTTTTCTATGGCTTGAATATATTGAAATTTGGATTTTCATGGTATGGAATTCAAGAAATTGTCTTTTCAGCAATGATGCTATAGACAGTAAATTTTTGGATTTTAGATTTTTAACTTTTCTGATATGTTATTTTAAAATGTCTTCTAAATGTAGTTATTTTAGACATTTCAGCTTTATAGAGAGAGAGTTTGCCATAATCACTCTGGCCTTGAGTGAGGGGCTTGAGACATATCATCATTTGTGTTACCACCAAGAAAAAATTAAATACTTAGATATAAAGTCAATAAAATATGTATAAAATCTATATGAGGAAAACTATAAAACTCTAATGAAAGAAATCAAAGAAAATATAAATAAATGGAAAAAGGTTCCATGCTCATGGACATAAAGGGTCAATATTGTTATTAACACGATGTCAGTTCTTTGCAACTTGATCTATATCATACCCAATCTCAATCAGAATCCTGACAAGGCACTTTGTGGAGATCAACAAACTGATTCTAAACATAAAGCTGTAGAGTCATTCCTAAAATATCAATGATTGCCAATTGTTTGGTGGGAGAAGGGGAGATAAATAGGTGGCACCCAGGGCATTTTTTGGATTGTGAAGCAGGTCTGTACTATAGTATAATGGTGGATATATGACATTAAGCATTTGTTGAAACCCATATACCTGTGCCATATGAAGAGTGATCCCAAATGGAAACTATGAACTTTACTTAATAATAGTGTATCAGGATAATTTCATCAATTATAATACATGTACCACACTAGTGGAGGATATTAATAATAAGGGACATGTAGATATATGGAAACTTACTATACATTCTGAGTGATTTTCTGCCCTAAAATGCTGTTGTAAAGTAATTAGCCTCCAATTAAAATAAATAAATTTATATTAAAAATATACATTAATTAAATTGAAAACACAAGTAAAGAATAGGATAGTATATTTATAAAATATATGTCTGGTGAAAAGTTTTATTCCTATTATATAAACAACTCAAAAATTAATATAAAGAGGAAAAATTGCACAGTAAAATGGGCAGAATAAATGAGTATGAATTCCCACAGGAAAATACACATATGCTAATAATTTTATGATTATCTATTATTACTCTAAGGAAATTAAAACTGAAATCACAATGAGATATTACTACATCTAATAGGTAGGTAAAAGGAAAAAAAACCTGATAATATCAAATATTGACAGACACAGGACAGTCTGCATATGCTGCTGGCTACATAAAGTGATAAAATAACATCAGAGATTTTACAACTTCTAATAAGAGTTAAGAACATACCTATCTTACAAGGCAGTAATTTTGCTTTTTTGTATTGCCCAAGAGATATGAAAATTAAGTCTATAAAAAGAAGTACTGGAAACAAAATGTCTATCAACAACAACATGGATTAAAACATTGTGATTTATTCATACATTGGAATACTATTCATTAAGGAAAAGAAATACTCCGTAGATACAAACAATAAGGATTAACCTCAAAAACATAGCTTTAAGCAAGAGTAACTAGTTAAAAGATACTACTTACTTTATAATCTCATTTGAATAAAATTCTAAAACAGAAAACAGTTATCTGTAGAGGAAAATAAAACACTGGTTGACTCATGGACTTGGCAGTGGAGAGTAAGAAGGAGTTGTCTGGAGAGTGGGAAGAAAAATATTTCTTGGATTATGGAAATAGTCTATCTTGACAGAAGTGTGGGCACATGTTTTTTGTGTTTTAGATGTATTGGCAATGTCTGTATATTTTACTACATTTAATTTATCCTTTGGTGAATAATAGTTTTTATAAGTGTAAGAGGGATGATATTGATTCCTGTCTCCTGTACAATGTCACAAACCTCCATCCATAGTTCATCAGGCACTCTGTCTATCATATCTAGTCCCTGCATAAGGGATTTGATTTAGGTCATACCTGAATGGTCTAGTGGTTTTCTCCACTTTCTTCAATTTCAGTCTGAATTTTGCAATAAGGAGTTCATGATCTGAGCCACAGTCAGCTCCTGGTCTTGTTTTTGCTGACTGTATAGACCTTCTCCATCTTTGGCTGCAAAGAATATAATCAATCTGATTTTGGTGTCAACCATCTGGTGACATCCATGTGTAGAGTCTTCTCTTGTGTTGTTGGAAGAGGGTGTTTGCTGTGACCAGTGCATTCTCTTGGCAAAACTCTATTAGCCTTTGCCCTGCTTCATTCTGTACTCTAAGGCAGCAGAGACATTACTTTGCCTACAAAGGTCCATCTAGTCAAGGCTATGGTTTTTCCAGTGGTCATGTATGGATGTGAGAGTTGGACTGTGACGAAAGCTGAGTGCCGAAGAATTGATGTTTTTGAACTGTGGTGTTGGAGAAGACTCTTGAGAGTCCCTTGGACTGAAAGGACATCCAACCAGTCCATCCTAAAGATCAGTCCTGGGTGTTCATTGGAAGGACTGATGTTGAAGCTGAAACTCCAATACTTTGGCCACCTGATGTGAAGAGCTGACTCATTTGAAAAGACCCTGATGCTGCGAAAGATTGAGGGCAGGAGGAGAAGGGGACGACCGAGGATGAGATGGTTGGATAGCATCACCCACTCAATGGATGTGGGTTTGGGTAAACTCCTGGAGTTTGTGATGGACAGGGAGGCCTGGTGTGCTGCAGTTCATGGGGTCACAAATAGTCAGACATGACTGAGTGACTGAACTGATGCACTAGTTTGCAATTGTAATTGTCATATATAGCATTAATGTAATAAATATTATAAATTGTTTTATCCTGTAAGCATTACTATTAAATTACAGCATCATTAAAATAGAAAAGAGAGAAAAAAGGTATTTTCCTTTACCACTATTCCAAAAAGAATCTGCTGTCACAACAATGATAAAGTAGAATACATTAAGTACTCCCCATTATTCAAACTAAATGTGAGAAAAGCAAAATAAAGACATTTATTATTTGAGTCATAAAATTTTAAAATGAAAAACATATTTGTAACTTTGGCATATGAGGTGTTTACAAGTTTAAGTCATTAGAGATGACAGTTTAATGAATGGATAAATTTGCTGGCAATTACCACCTTAGCCTTTTGACTAAATGGTTATAGGAGATTTCCTGTAAGATAATTTAAGCATAGCCTCACTGACCCAGTGTTTCTGGTGTTTCCTTAGAATTCATCTTTAAAATTGGCTTAAGGGTAGACTTCAGTTCCTCTTAGACCTTACTCAAATTATATTAATTGACAAAAAAATTTCTCATCTGCTCAGTGTCAGGTGTTAAAATGTTCATAATCAGCATAAAAGAAGTTTAACTCCCACACAGTCCCAAATTTTATCCACAGGAGAAAGCAGTACTGCTGTTTACTGTCCTTAGATATTTTTTATGGATCAGCCATGATTTCTATGCAAGGTACAGGCACCTACATATTTACACATACACACACTGGTAGCCATTCCATTTCCTAGATCTAGCAGATACTTGAAATATTTGGAAATCTCCAGGTACACCCACAATAAACACTGTCTTACTGCTGCTGCTGCTAAGTCACTTCAGTCGCGTCTGACTCTATGCGACCCCATAGACATCACCCTCCAGGCTCTCCTTCCCCTGGGATTCTTCAGGCAAGAACACTGGAGTGGGTTGCCATGTCCTTCTCCAATGCATGAAAGTGAAAAGTGAAAGTAAAGTCGCTCAGTCGTGTCCGACTCTTAGCGACCCCATGGACTGCAGCCTACCAGGCTCCTCCATCCATGGGATTTTCCAGGCAGGAGTACTCTACCAAGAATTTTGTGCCATAGTGATGCTCTTTCTTTTATCTGAATTACTTTTTCTTTCCATGCTATGCAATCCACTCTACAACTCAACTTCTTCCTTGAATTCTTCAATTCTCATGTCCCTCTTATCTCCGTCATCCAGTTTCACTTACTTTGTATGTCTTTCCTGTTTCACTTGCTTTGTTTTTCACTTAACACTTTTCAAATACTACCTTATGCTATAGTTGTTTCCCATGTATTTTTAAGAAGTGTGTTCTCATTAAATCTGTTGATTAAATTGTAGCCTCATGCACATTAAACTACAACTACTGCTATTTCAAAATAAAATACCACTAGGCTTCATCACTTGAACCCTACTTTAATTTATCCTTAATAGGTTTCTTTTATGTTCACTACTTAAACTGTCTTTAGTTAACTATATTAAAAGCAATGCTATGCTATGCTATGCTAAGTCACTTCAGTCGTGTCTGACTGTGTATGACCCCATAGACGGCAGCCCACCAGGCTCCCCCGTCCCTGGGATTCTCCAGGCAAGAACACTGGAGTGGGTTGCCATGTCCTTCTCCAATGCATGAAAGTGAAAAGTGAAAGTGAAGTCGCTCAGTCGTGTCCGACTCTTAGCGGCCCCATGGACTGCAGCCTACCAGGCTCCTCAGTCCATGGGATTTTCCAGGCAGGAGTACTGGTGTGGGGTGCCATTGCTTTCTCCAATATTAAAAGCAAAATACAATATATATTTTACTCACAAAAATCCATTATTTATAAGTTCAAATAATCACAGAAAGAAAAGAAAATTTGAAATGTTAAAAGTTTATTGTTCTTTTATCCTTGACCTAGAGGTCTCAATCCTGTTCTTTAAGTGTAAAAGCATTTTATAAAATTAATTTGCACTAAGAGCTAGAGGTCATTTTCAAGAAACTCTAGAGAATTAGTGCCAAATAAGTTATATATATTTCACTGATAGTCAACAAGAAAAGTCAATTTCCAGTGCTAATATCTAGGAATTTAATTTGATCACTTATTAATATAATTAGAAGCAGTATTGCTTGGAGGCAAGTAGCTTAATCTATGAAGGAAGAAGAGGAATTTAAATTGACATGAATTTACTTACCAATATTCTAGATGAATGTCATACTTTGTATTTTTCCCTGAGGTTACAGATAATCATGAAAATATGAGTCAGATATCTGTGCCTCTAAACTTAAGAAATAGAAGAGAGAAGTAGGTGAGGGGTTGGGACTTGCTGGGTGTTCCAACATTAAAGGAGTGTTTTCATTGGTTCCTATGCTCAGACAAGGCTTCCCAGGTGGCTCAGTGGTTAAAAAAAAAAAAAAAAATCTGTCTTCCAATTCAGGACATGCAGGAGATACGGGTTTGATACCTGGATTGGGAAGATCTCTTGGAGTAGGAAATGGCAACCTGCTCCAGGATTCTTGCCTGGAAAATTCCATTAACAGAGGAGCCTATCAGACTACAGTCCATGGGATCACAGAGTCTGACATGACTGAGTGACTGAGCACACATGCATGCTCGGATGATAGCCATATGATGTAAGAGGAGGAAGACAAAAAACTCTATCTCCCAACAGGTGCACATAACCAATTGTTTATCCCCTTAAAGCCTTGATTTCCTTTGGGGCATCCAGGCTTTTCTCACAAAATTATTGGGGTAGCAATCATACTATAGATGTGGGACATGTTTTGGCCACTACTGCTGTTGCTGCTGAGTCGCTTCAGTCGTGTCCGACTCTGTGCGACCCCATAGACGGCAGCCCACCAGGCTTCCCCATCCCTGGGATTCTCCAGGAAGGAAAACTGGAGTGGATTGCCATTTCCTTCTCCAATGCATGAAAGCAAAAGTGAAGTCACTCAGATATGTCTGACCCTTCACTACTCCATGGACTACAGCCTACCAGGCTCCTCTATCCATGGGATTTTACCTACTGCCTTTAAAAACTGAAAATGAGTCAGAGGAATATCTAACTTTTGGTAAATATTTTTTTGGCTAGCTTTATTCAGATACTCAAAGGTCAAAATGGAATACTTAAACCTATATCAGACTTTATTGCTTTTAACTCTCAATTTAAGAAATCAAGTAGTTAGGGCTTGAGCTTGCAAGCTATTTGATCCTTCATACATAATTTGCAGCTCAGTCCATCATGCAGGGAAGAAGACGTTAGGTATCCACATGAAGAGAATAGATTGCCAGAGTTTGGGTTCCCCCCCTTTTTTAACCACTTACTATCTAGCAATCATGAGACCTTTCTTTGTCTCAGTTTTATGATACATAACATCAATGCCTGCTTCACTGGGTTGGTGTGAAGCTTCAAGAGTTGATGCTACATACTTTAAGCCCATAGGGCTTCCCAGATGGCTCAGTGTTAAAGAATCAGCCTGGCAATCCAGAAGTCAAAGGAGGTGTGGTTTCGATCACTGGGTTGGGAAGATCCCCTGGAGGGGGTAGTGGCAACCCACTCCAGTAATTTTGCCTGGGAAATCTCATGGACAGAGAAACCTGGTGGGCTACAGTCTATGAGGTAGCAAAGGGTTGGACATGAGTTAACAACCGAGCCCAGACACAAACACTTAAAGCACATAGAGTAGGGCCTGACAAACTGCTGTTTATTTAGTTACAATTTTATGAGTTAACTTGGGAGCCCTTCTGTTCTGCCACCACAGTCAATTCAATTGTCTAGGATGTCCAGGGGTCTAGGATGTCCAGGATGTCTAGGGGGTCAATTGTCTAGGATGTCCTAACTTAAATGCTGAGTCTGGTTGGTCTCTGGGGCCACAGGTGGTTAACTTGATTCTGTTCCATATGGTCTCATCCTGCAGTAGGCCAGCTTAGGCTTCTTTATGTGATGGTAGAAAGATTTCCAGCACATTAAGGAATCTTAAAGTGAAACTACTTTTTATAACTTGGCTTGCATCTTGCTTGCTACTACTATCCTTTTGCCCTAAGCAATGGCCCAGATCCAAGTCAGCGGAGAAAGACTTAATTTCTTGGAAAGAAGCAAAATATTGTGCCCGCAATCTAACACATTCTGTATGCATATACACATGTATGAACACGCATATATTTCAAATATATGCAAGTCAATTTAATCCACTACATTTAAGTATATGTGTGTATGTATATATATATACACACACATATGCATGTATTTATTTACAAATATACATGAGTTATGACTGAAATATTAATAAGTGCCCTTTCAGGGCAACAGAAAAGCATCTCTCTATATGTATCAGAAATCAAATAAATATATGTGAAAACAAAGAGAAATAAAGCAAGGCACTGTGTGCTACTGCATAACTTATATTAACAAGTCACATCACTCTTTTCCATGAGTGAGATTTAAGAGCTCCACTATATCGGTAGTGTTTTATGTTTGGTTTCATAATAAATTATCACCAATATAATATGCTGCCAGCCTACTCTGTGCATACAGAGTCCTCTTCTAGGCACTAAAACCTGAGGGAAAACAAGTTTAAGTAATTTAAAATATAGTTGAGGTAAACCTGCAGATACATATTTGAAATTAGCCTAGCAAATTCTAAACAGGTGAGTACACATAGTGACATAGATCTTGACCAGGAATAGAAGAGTAAAATTAGCTGTAGGGATTCAGGGGGAAGATATCTGGGGGAATTGTGTGATGAATATCTTAGGTCAAGAAGAATACATGGTTAAGTGGAAGAACTAAGTGTGGAAGTAGTGTGAAGTTAAGTTTGTTGAAGAAAGTAGAAAGAATATAAAAAGACAGCACCTGTTACACTAAACTAGGGAGTTTAATGTGATAAACAGATTAATGTGATAATGTGATAAATGTAATGTGGTAAACAGGAGGGAATTACTGGATGTTTTTAAAAAGATATAAACCAATGTGATATTTACACTTCAGGTGACTTTTCCAGTTAGTAGTTCTCTTAAACAGTTGAGGATTATAAATCTGGACTTTACCTATTTTGGTGGCTTTAAATGAACCCATTTTAATAGTTTTAAACTTGTACAAAGCATAAGTATAAATGAGTCTAGTTTCCTTTTCAAATGATGAATAATCTTGGTAACTTAAATAATTTAGACATGATCTTTTTAATTATATTATTTGCAGCCAAATTCTATTCTTTGCAGCCAAAGATGGAAAAGCTCTATACAGTCAGCAAAAACAAGACTGGGAGCTAACTGTGGCTCAGATCATGAACTCCTTATGCCAAATTCAGACGTAAAAGGAAGAAAGCAGGGAAAACTACTAGACCATTCAGGTATGACCTAAATCAAATCCCTAACAATTATACAGTGGAAGTGAGAAATAGATTTAAGGGACTAGATCTGATAGACAGAGTGCCTGATGCACTATGGATGGAGGTTCATGACATTGTACAGGAGACAAGGATCAGGACCATCCCCATGGAAAAGAAATGCAAAAAAGCAAAATTGCTGTCTGAGGAGACCTTATAAATAGCTATGAAAAGAAGAGAGGCAAAACACAAATGAGAAAAGAAAGTTGAATGCAGAGTGCCAAAGACTAGCAAGGGAAGATAAGAAAGTTTTTCTTACTGATCAAGGCAAAGAAATAGAGGAAAACAATAGAATGGGAAAGACTTAGATCTCTTCAAGAAAATTAGAGATACGAAGGGAACATTACATGCAGACATGAGCTTAATAAAGGACAGAAATGGTATGGACCTAACAGAAGCAGAAGATATTAAGAAGAGGTGGCAAGAATACACAGAACTGTACAAAAATCTTCATGACCCAGATAACCACAATGGTGTGATCAGTCACCTAGAGCCAGATATCTTGGAATGTGAAGTCAAGTGGGCCTTAGGAAGCATCACTATGCACAAAGCTAGTGGAGGTGACGGAATTCCAGTTGAGCTATTTTAAATCCTAAAAGGTGATGCTATGAAAGTTCAGAACCCAATATGCCAGCAAATTTGGAAAACTCAGCGGTGGCCACAAGACTGGAAAAGGTCAGTTTTCATTCCAATCCCAAAGAAAGGCAATGCCAAAGAATGCTCAAACTACCACACATCTGCACTCATCTCATATGCTAGTCAACTAATGCTCAAAATTTTCCAAGCCAGGCTTCAGCAATACGAGAACCATGAACTTCCAGATGTTCAAGCTGGTTTTAGAAAAGGCAGAGGAACCAGAGATCAAATGGCCAACATCCACTGGATCATTGAAAAAGTAAGAGAGTTCCAGAAAAACATCTATTTCTGCTTTATTGACTATGCCAAAGGCCTTGACTGTGTGGATTACAATAAACTGTGGAAAATTCTGAAAGAGATAGGAATCCCAGATCACCTGATCTGCCTCTAGAGAAATCTGTATGCAGGTCAGGAAGCAACAGCTAGAACTGGACATGGAGCAACAGACTGGTTCTAAATAGGAAAAGGAGTAAGTCAAGGCTGTATATTGTCACACTGTTTATTTAACTTATATGCTGAGTACATCATGAGAAATGCTGGGCTGGATGAAGCACAAGCTGGAATCAAGATAGCCGGGAGAAATATCAATAACCTCAGATATGCAGATGAAACTGCCCTTATGGCAGAAAGTGAAGAGGAACTAAAAAGCCTCTTGATGAAAGTGAAAGAGGAGAGTGAAAAAGTTGGCTTAAAGCTCAACAATCAGAAAACTAAGATCATGGCATCTGGTCCCATCTCTTCATGGCAAATAGATGGGGAAACAGTGGAAACAGTAGCTGACTTTATTTTTGGGGGCTCCAAAATTACTGCAGATGGTGACTGCATCATGAAATTAAAAGATGCTTACTCCTTGGAAGAAAAGTTATGACCAACCTAGACAGCATATTAAAAAGCAGAGACATTACTTTGCCAACAAAGGTCTGTCTAGTCAAGGCTATGGTTTTTCCAGTAGTCGTGTATGGATATGAGAGTTGGATTATAAAGAAAGCTGAGTGGTGAAGAATTGATGCTTTTGAACTGTTGTGTTGGAGAGACTCTGGAGAGTCCCTTGGATTTCAGGGATATCCAATCAGTCCAACCTAAGGGAAATCAGTCCTAAACATTCATTGGAAGGACTGATTTTGAGGCTGAAGCTCCAGTAGTTTGGCCACCTGATGCGAAGAGCTGACTCATTTGAAAAGACCCTGATTCTGGGAAAGATTGAGGACAAGAGGAGAAGGGGACAAAAGAGGATGAAATGTTTGGCTGTCATCACTGCCTCAATGGGCATGAGTTTGAGTAAACTCTGGGAGCTGGTGATGGACAGGGAGGCCTGTCTTGCTACAGTCCATGGGGTCTCAAAGAGTTGGAAATAGCTGAGCAACTGAACTGAACTGATCTTATTAGTGTATTGTTGTATTTGCATAAAAAATACTTCACCAAATATAAAATGTATAAATATTATCATTGATGTAGTTAAAATTGTATGTCAATCTTAGCTAGGTTTTCTTTAGTTTTTCCATAACCTCTTTGGGGGTATCAAATTACAATTAAAAGTCTTAGTGCCTCTTTAAGAGTTATTTCTATGAAACTTAATGTCAAATGTGACTTTTCCTATGGTCTTGGAGTTTCTATTGCTTGGGAAGTGGCTCCAGTGAGTCAGAAGACTCATTAAGTGCTAAGTAGTAAGCAGAATATGATAAGATACTGTAAAACTAGCCATTTATCAACTCTTCCGTAAATAACAGAGAAGGCAATGGCAACCCACTCCAGTACTCTTGCCTGGAAAATCCCATGGACTGAGGAGCCTGGTAGGCTGCAGTCCATGGGGTCGCTAGGAGTCAGATACGACTGAGCACCTTCACTTTCACTTTTCACTTTCATGCATTGGAGAATGAAATGGCAACCCACTCCAGTGTTCTTGCCTGGAGAATCCCAGGGACGGCAGAGCCTGATGGGCTGCCGTCTCTGGGGTCGCACAGAGTTGGACACGACTGAAGTGACTTAGCAGCAGCAGCAGCCTAAATAAAGGGAGAAGATAACAATAGTATCAACAACAACAACAACAAAAAAAACCTACAAATTGGGAACTTATTTGGAGAGAAAGCTGATAATTCCTCTTCCTGCCACCACATCATATGAAGTGAAAGTCAGAAAACCGCTTAGATATGTTAGGTGTGTGTTTTTTGGGAGGGAGATTTTTAAGGTTACAAGAAATATTTTCTTGACAGAGAAATGAATAAAGAAGATGTGGTACATATATACAATTAATATTAGTCATTGAAAAGAGTGAAATCATGCCATTTTCAGCAACGTAGATGAACTTAGAGATTGTCATACTGAGTTAAGTAAGTCAGAGAAGTGAAATGTTGTATGATGTTCCTTATATGTAAAATCTAAAAAGAAATGGACTTATTTACAAAGCAGGCTCACAGACTTGGAGAATGAACTTATGGTTGCCAGGGCAGAACAATGAGTGGAGGAGATAGTTAGGGAGCTTAGGATCAAAATGTACACACTGCTATGTTTAAAATGGGTAACCTACAGTGTCCTGCTGTACATCACAGGGAACTCTGCTCAGTGGTATGTGGCAGCCTGGAGGGGAGGGGAGTTCGGTAGAGAATGAATATACCTATATGTATGGCTGAGTCCTTTTGATGTTTATCTGACACTGTCACAACAATGTTAATTGGCACTAGAAGTGCAAAATAAAATGTTAGAAGTAACTTTTAATCCAAGCCTGAAAAATCTGTAGGTTGGAATGGCCTGTGGCAGTAGAGAGAAGAAAACTTTATGAGAAATGGATAGAACTTAAATTCCACAAAGCAGTGTCCTGTGGGCCAGAGTTGGACTTTGTGGAAGGGAGCATGGAAGGGAGCAAAGTGAGTGTGTGCATCAGGTAGACACCCAGAAACTAGACTATGAGAAAGCCAAGTCTTAAAACTCTAATGGGAAGAAGCCCTATCTTCATCAAGGAAGTACAGGAAAAGTGATCTCTAATCATGAGTATTTTAGAAGAAATCTGAGAATATCCTTTGTCATTACTTCAACATTTGGACACAAAGGTAGTCCTGATGTTAAATTACAATTATCCCAACCACATAACAATATGTTTGTTTCCTAGAAATCGTTACCCTTTCCCTAAGTCTGAGAATAAATACAAACATCAATTAGAATGTAGAAGAGGAGGTAAAGGAAACAGGAGAAAGAAGCTGAATGTGGAGTATATGAAAGCTTACTTGAGAGTTTCAGATTAAAGCTGCCTGAAAATGGAACAGCTTTAATTCAGTTGAGAGGAAAGTTTTGTTATTAGACCATATGGACTTGCAAATACTAGAATGTGGTAATGAAAGCTTTGGAATTTCCATGTTTTATACAAGAGGGACGAACAGTTCAACATAGCAGTTTGAAGGCAGACAGGTAGGAGTGGGTGAAATTGCTTTATGTGTAAACTCACTACATTTAAGTGTATCTTTAATCTTCTCAAGGTTCAGGATACTGAGGTTGGGATGAAATACATTGGTATGATATATACACCTAAACACATTAAAACAAAAAAAAACACTTGACATGCTATAAAATATAATGATTTCAGAACTGAAATAATATGTGAATGAAAAATGTTGCCTGCTATATCAGTAAACAAAGGATGTTGCTGCCAGCAAGCCACTGTAGCCACTCCCAAGGGTGTACTCCAGGAAATTCAGGATAAGGAAGAACAGGTATTGGCCCTTGATATCTAAGGTGCATGTCAAAGTAATACTTCAATGAGCTCAGAATCTCATATCTTCCGATACTAGAAAGTGCTGAGTTAGTCATCTTGAGATACCTGATTTTCTTTGTGTACATGCTAAGTCACTGCAGTTGTGTCTGACTCTTTGTGATGCTGTGGACTGCAGCCCACCAGGCTCCTCTGTCCATGGGATTTTCCAGCCAAGAATACTGGAGTGGGTTGTCATGTCCTTCCCTAGGGGATCTTGCCTTACAGAAGATCTAACTTGTGTCTGCTGCTACTGCTGCTGCTGCTAAGTCGCTTCAGTCGTGTCCGACTCTGTGCGACCCCATAGATGGCAGCCCACCAGGCTCCCCCGTCCCTGGGATTCTCCAGGCAAGAACACTGGAGTGGGTTGCCATTTCCTTCTCCAATGCATGAAAGTGAAAAGTGAAAGTGAAGTCTCTCAGTCGTGTCCGACTCCTAGAGACCCCATGGACTGCAGCCCACCAGAGGCTCCCCCGTCCATGGGATCTTCCAGGCAAGAGTACTGGAGTGGGGTGCCATTGCCTTCTCCTAACTTGTGTCTAACCCCAGTGATCTAACCTGCATCTCATGATTTTCTTTAAATAGCAGTTATCTTTTGAAGTGCTGACTATTTGGTCTTTGTTACAAAAACTCAGCTCTGTCCTGCCTCCTCCCTTACCTCTTTAGACCTATCTCAGAGCTTTCAGAGAGGTTGTCTTCTGGACATAAGTTTTGGTTTTGTCCACCAAATAAAACATAATTCTCAACTTTTAGATTGTGCTTTTTTTTCAGTCAACAGATATTTCAAGAAATAGATTAACAAGATAACTGTTAAATTCATTGTTTTTAATTCAAACTACATTTTTGGGTGAGGAAAATTATAATTAGATATTATCATAACATACATAGAAATGACTCTGTATGTAGATCAGGCAAATCATACTCAAGGGACAACTGTTATTATTAGGAAAACCAATCTTCTGTGCCAAACATAGTTTAAAACTTTGGACAAACAAGTTTTTCTGAAATAAATGACAAATATTCCTATTCTAAACATTTCTATATTAGACATCAACAATTATAAAAATTGCTTTTAAATTTTTAAATTTGTAGAAAGTTTTTTGCCTAATTTGGTATACAAACTTAGGCAGAACCTGAACTTTACTGTGACAAGTTATGGAACATGTGAAGTTTTAACTAAAAAATGTTGACAATAGATATATGAATATTCACTCATATCCTTCCTTATTTTTTTCTTTTAGTCTTTTGTCTGATTATTTTTTTTATTTTTATTGAAGGATAATTGCTTTACAAAATGTTGTTGTTTTCTCTCAAATCTTCACATGAATCAGCCAGAGGTATACATATATCCACTCTCTTTTGAATTTGACTCCTATATACCACCCCATCCCACCCCTCTAGGTTGATACAGAGCCCCTGTTTGAGTTTTTTGAGCCCTACAACAAATTCACAGTTTTTGAAAATAGCTATCTATTTTACAGATGGTAATGTAAGCTTCCATGTTACTCTTTCCATACATCTCACCCTCTCATCCCTTGTCCCCATGTCCACGAGACTATTCTATATGTCTGTTTTCCATTGCTGCCCTGGAAATAAATTCTTCAGTACCATTTTTCTAATTTCTCTATATGTGCAGTAGAATACGATATATATCTTTCTCTTTCTGACTTACTTCACTCTGTATAATAGGCTCTAGGATCATCCACCTCATTAGAACTGACTCAAGTGAGTTCCTTTTTATGGCTGAGTAGTATTCCATTGTGTATATGTACCACAACTTCTTTATCCATTCTTCTGTCAATGGACATCTAGGTTGTTTCCACCTTCTAGCTATTGTAAATACTGCTGCAGTGAACACTGGGATACATGTGGCTTTTTCAATTTTGATTTCCTCAGGGTATATGTCTAGCAGTGGGATTGCTGGGTCATATGATGGTTTTATTCTTAGTGTTAAAGGAATCTCCATACCATCTTCCATAGTGGGTGTATCAGTTTACATTCCCACCAACAGTGTGAGAGTGTTCCCTTTTCTCCACACTCTTTCTAGCATTTATTGTTTGTAGACTTTTTGATGATGGCCATTCTGACTGGTTTGAAGTGAGACATCATTGGAGTTTTAGATTGAACTTGTCTAATTAGGGATATTGAACATCTTTTCATGTCTTTCTGACCATTTGTATGTCTTCTTTGAATATCTATTTAGGTCTCCAACCTATTTTTCGATTGAGTTATTTTTTTGTTTATATTGAGCTATATGAGCTGTCTG
The DNA here is from genome assembly GCF_027580195.1 of Bos mutus. NCBI lineage: Eukaryota > Metazoa > Chordata > Mammalia > Artiodactyla > Bovidae > Bos > Bos mutus. The sequence goes on along the minus strand of NC_091624.1, from coordinate 97,839,361 downwards.
TATCAGTCTGTTCATTTCCTTAGTCGTGTCTAACTCTTTGCAACCCATTGACTGCAATACATCAGGCCTCCCTGTCCATCACCAACGCCCAGAGTTTGCTCAAACTCATGCCCATTGAGTTGGTGATGCCATCCAACCATCTCATCCTCTGTTGTCCCCTTCTCCTCCTGTCCTCAATCTTTCCCAGCATCAGGGTCTTTTCAAATGAGTCATCTCTTCACATCAGGTGGCCAAAGGATTGGAGTTTAGCTTCATCATCAATCCTTCCTATGAATATTCAGGAATGATTTCCTTTAGAATGGACTAGTTGGATCTCCTTGCAGTCCAAGGGACTCTCAAGAGTCTTCTCCAACACCACAGTTAAAAAGCTTCAATTCTTTGGCACTCAACTTTCTTTGTAATCCAACTTTCACATCCATACATGACTACTGGAAAACCATAGCCTTGTAAGACAGACCTTTGTTGGCAAAGTAATGTCTCTGCTTTTTAATATGCTGTCTAGATTGGACATAACTTTTCTTCTAAGGAGTAAGCATCTTTTAATTTCATGGCTGCAGTTACTATCTGAAGTGATTTTGGAGCCCCCAGCCCCCCCCAAAAAAAGTCTGCCACTGTTTCCACTCTTTCCCCATCTATTTGCCATGAAGTGATGGGACCAAATGACACGATCTTAGTTTTCTGAATGTTGAGTTTTAAGCTAAGTTTTTCTCTCTCCTCTTTCACTTTCATCAAGAGGCTCTTTAGTTCTTTGCTTTCTGCATAAGGATGGTGTCATCTGCATATCTGAGGTTATTGATATTTCTCCCAGCAATCTTGATTCCAGCTTGTGCTTCTTCCAGCCCAGCATTTCTCATGATGTACTCTGCATATAAGTTAAATAAAAAGGGTGACAATATACAGCCTTGACGTACTTTGGAACCAGTCTGTTGTTCCATGTCCAGTTCTAACTGTTGTTTCCTGACCTGCATATAGGTTTCTCAAGAGGCAGTTCAGGTGGTCTGGTAGTCCCATCTCTCTCAGAATTTTCCACAGTTTATTGTGATACACATAGTCAAAGGCTTTGGCATAGTCAATAAAGCAGAAATAGATGTTTTTCTGGAACTCTCTTGCTTTTTCAATGATTCAGTGGATGTTGACATTTGATCTTGGGTTCCTCTGCCTATTGTAAAACCAACTTGAACATCTGGAAGTTCATGTTTCTCATATTGCTGAAGCCTAGCTTGGAGAATTTTGAGCATTAGTTGACTAACATGTGAGATGAGTGCAATTGTGCAGTAGTTTGAGCATTCCTTGGCATTGCCTTTGTTTGGGATTGGAATAAAAATGGACCTGTTCCAGTCTTCTGGCCACTGCTGACTTTTTCAAATTTGCTGGCATATTGGGTGCAGTACTTTCACAGCATCATCTTTCAGGATTTGAAATAGCTCAACTGGAATTCCATCACCTCCACTACTTTGTTCATAGTGATGCTTTCTAAGACCCACTTGACTTCACATTTCAGGATGTCTGGCTCTAGGTGAGTGATCACACCATCATAATTATCTGGGTTTTGAAGATCTTTTTTGTACAATTCTTCTGTGTATTCTTGCCACCTCTTCTTAATATCTTCTGCTTCTGTTAGGCCCATACCATTTCTGTTCTTTATTGAGCCCATCTTTGCATGAAATGTTCCCTTGGTATCTCTAATTTTCTTCAAGAGATCTCAAGTCTTTCCCATTCTATTGTTTTCCTCTATTTCTTTGCATTGATCACTGAGGAAGGCTTTCTTATCTTCCCTTGCTAGTCTTTGGAACTCTGCTTTTAACTGGGCATATCTTTCCTTTTATCCTTTGCCTTTTACTTCTCTTCTTTTCACAGCTATTTGTAAGGCCTTACCAGACAGCCATTTTGCTTTTTTGCATTTCTTTTCTTCGGGATGGTCTTGCTCCCTGTCTTCTGTACAATGTCATAAACCTCCATTCATAGTGCCTCAGGCACTCTGTCTATCAGATATAGTCCCTTAAATCTATTTCTCACTTCCACTATATAATTGTTAGGGATTTTATTTAGGTCATACCTGAATGGTCTAGTGGTTTACCCTGATTTCTTCAATTTTTGTCTGAATTTTGCATTAAGGAGTCCATGATCTGATGCAGTCAGCTCCCAGTCTTGTTTTTGCTGACTGTATGAGCTTCTCCATCTTTGGCAGCAAAGAATATAACCAATCTGATTTTTATGTTGATCATTTGGTGATGTCCATGTGTATTTTTCTCTTGTGTTTTTGGAAGAGGGTGTTTTCTATAACCAGTGTGTTCTCTTGGCAAAACTCTTTTTGATCTGCTTCATTCTGTACTCCAAGGCCAAATTTGCCTGTTACTCCAGGTGTTTCTTGACTTTTTGCTTTTGCATTCCAGCCCCCTATAATGAAAAAGACATCTTTTTTTTGGGTGTTAGTTCTAGAAGGTCTTGTAGGTCTTCATAGAACCTTTCAACTTCAGCTTCTTCAGCATTATTGGTCAGGGCATAGATTTGGATTACTGTGATATTGTATGGTTTGCCTTGGAAATGAACAGAGATCATTCTGTCATTTTTGAGATTGTATCCAAGTACTGTATTTCAAACTCTCTTGTTGACTATGATGGCTACTCCATTTCTTCTAAGGGATTCCTGCCCACAGTATTAGATATAATGGTCATCTGAATTAAATTCACCCATTCCCGTCCATTTTAGTTCTCTGATTCCTAGAATGTCGATGTTCACTCTTTGCATCTCCTGTTTGACCACTTCCAATTTGCCTAGGTTCCTAGGCAATATTGCTCTTTACAGCATCGACCTGGCTTCCATCCCCAGTCATATCCACAATTGGCTGTTGTTTTTTTCTTTGGCTCTGTTTTTTCACTCTTTCTGGATTTATTTCTCCACTGATCTCCAGTAACATACTGGGCACCTACCAACCTGGGGAGTTCATCTTTCAGTGTCCTATCTTTTTGCCTTTTCATACTGTTCATGGGGTTCTCAAGCAAGAATACTGAAGTGGCTTGCCATTCCCTTCTCCAGTGGACCACATTTTGTCAGAACTCTCCACCATGACCCATCTGTCTTGGATGACCCTACACAGCATGGCTCATAGTTTTATTGAGTTAGACAAGGCTGTGGTCCATGTGATTAGATTGCTTAGTTTTCTGTGATCTTGGTTTTCAGTTTGTCTGTCCTCTGATGGAGAAAGATCAGAGGCTTATGGAAGCTTTCTGATAGGATAGACTGACTGAGGGGAAACTGGGTGTTGTTTTGATGGGTGGGGCCATGCTCAGTAAATCTTTAATCCAGTTTTCTGTTGATGGGCTGTATATGTTGGAGATTAATCCCTTCTCAATTTCTTCATTTGCAATATTTTCTCCCATTGTGAGGTTTGTCTTTGTTTATTGTTTATGGCTTCCTTTGCTATGCAAAACTTTTAAATTTAATTAGACTCCTTTGTTAATTTTTATTACTCTCAGAATTGAGTCAGGAAAGATCTTGCTGTGATTTATGTTAACGAGTGTTCTGCCTGTGTTTTCCTGTAAGATATTAATAGTGTTTGGAATTCTATTTTGGTCTCTAATTTATTTTGAGTTTATTTTTGTATATGATGTTAGGTAGAGTTCTAATTTCATTTTTTTTTTCCTTTAACAGTTCAGTTTTCCAAGCAGAACTTTTTAAAAAGATTGTCTTTTCTCCACTGTATATTTTTCCCTCCTTTGTCATACATTAGGTGACTTTATATATATGGATTTATTGTTGGGCTTTTCTATTATGTTTCATTGATCTATATTTCTGTTTTTGTGCCAGTGTCATTCTGTCCTGATTACTGTAGCTTTGTAGTATAGTCTGAAGTCAAGGCGCCTGATTCCTCCAGCTCTATTTTTATTTCTCAAGATTGTTTTGGCTATTCAGGGTCTTTTGTATTTCCATACAAATTGTAAATTCAACATTATTTAACATTGCCATGGAAGCAACCTGTCCATCAACAGAGGAATGGATTAATATATACATTGGAATATTACCCAACTGTGAAAAGGAAAGAAATTGTCATTTGCAGAGATGCAGATGGAACTCATACAGAGTGAAGTAAGTTAGAAAGTGAAGAACAGAATAGTATATTAATGGATACATACAGAATCTAGGAAAAATAGTGGAGATGAGCTTATTTGCAAGGCAGAAATAGAGACACAGATGTGGAGAACAAAAGTATGGTTACCGAGAGGGAAGTGGGTGGGATAAGCTGGGAGATTAGGATTGACATGTATGCCAATATATACACTGTGCTGTGCTTAGTCAGTCTGTCGTGTCTGACTCTTTGTGACCCCGTGGACTGTAGCCAGCAGGCTCCTCTGTCCATGGGGATGCTCCAGGCAGGAATACTGGAGTGGGTTGCCATGCCCTCCTCCAGGGAATATATACACTACTATATATAAAATAGATAACTAATGAGAACCTACTGTATACCACAGGGAACTCTACTCAGTGCTCTGTGGTGAACTAAGTGGGAAGGAAATCCAAAAAAGAGAAGATACATGTACACATATGGCTGATTCACTTTGCTGCATAGCAGAAACTAACAAAACAATGTAAGATAGCTATATTCCAATATAAGTAAATAAGTGAACATGAAGAAAAGACTGAAAAATTATTTCCTATTGTACCTATAACAAATATTTGTGTTAATTAATCTTGCTTGTTTTAGTTATTTGTTATAAATTGTATATAGTATTTTATTAAGGAAATGTTTAATAATATTAATAAAGCTGCCTTTGGGAATATTTGTAGAATTTTTGACATGGCATGAAATGTCTCAACCATGAGCATACACAAATGTTGTTTTGAAAAGTAAAAACAATCGTAATAAAAAAAAGCACAGATCTACAGAAAAGATAGAAATCAGCTAAAAACGTGTTGTTCAGTTTAGGGCAAACTTTAGAAAACAGTATTGAGACAAGGCATGGTGAAGTTTTGGGAAAAAAAAATCCTATTCATTCACAGCCTCTGCAGAATGCCAAAGATGTAAAAATTATAAAGGACTTCAGGGAAAGTATCAAATCTACAATATTGTCAGGAAAATATGGCATCAGAGTTAAAATAAAGCCAGGATGTGATTGAAAATCTCTTTGTTTAGGGCTCCAAAAAATTTAAAGTGACACTTTGTAGGTTCTTTCAGAAGGCAGAAAGTTTAAGTTTCTTTTATATGTGCCTCTGACACACTCCTTGTTAAAAATAGTTTTCTGTTAATTCTTAAGGGTGTTGTCCCACAATTGTCTCATAAGAAGGCCAAGACTGAGAAACGTTATTATAATGAGATTTGTGAATCTGGTTTTCTTCTAATGGAGTGGATTAATAAATTGATACATAAGATATCCTGAATTTTTTAAACGAATTTTTATCAGCTTGCACCGAGTGATGAAGGCAGTGGGAATTGTGGAGGTCTTTAGAACTGGAAACATATATGTCCAGTTAGACTGCAGAGCTGCTCTGGAGTCACGCTGCTGTGGACCTTTTCTTTCCCCCTTTCTATGGGAGTGTCTATTGTAATATTTCCAACTTGGGTCGCCTCAAAGTCATCTGCACATATTTTGAGGACAGTCAGAAGAAATCTTTAAGCTTCTGCCTTGCTTTTTTTTCTTTCTTTCTTTTTTTTTTTTTGTATTCTGGGCAGAGGATTTTGGTTCTCTTTTTTGTTTTTGTGTGTGTGTTTTAGAGTTTTCATGGATACATTCTTAAGTTCAACAAATGTACACCACATGTACAGTAAAGATAAAAACGACCATATTACATTGGAGACCTACAATCTGCCCAAGGGTAATGAAAATTTCTTCCAAATTGGGGTGGCATGGAGCACCCTTATTTATCCCTCTCCTTTGCTTATAATTCCCTTTTACCCAGTCCTCCAACCTTATGTTTGGGTAGAGCCCTTTGTTTTTTTAATTTTGTTTATTTTGGCTGTGCCAGGTCTTTGTTGCTACAAGAGCTTTTCTCTAGTTATAGGGAGTGGGGGCTACTCTCTAGTTTCCACATGCATGTTTCTCAGTGCAGTGGCTTCTCTTGTTCTGGAGCCTGGGTTCTAGGGCTCGTGGGCTCAGTGGTTGTGGTTCCTGGATTCTAAAGTGCAGGCTCAATGGTTGTGGCCCACAGGCTTAGTTGCTGCACAGCATGTTGGATCTTCCTAGACCAGGGATGGACCCCATGTCTCCTGCATTGGCAGGCAGGTTCTTCACCATCAGGGAAGCCCTGCCTTGTTTTTTTTTTTTTTTTTCCCCTGAGTGCTTTTTACAAGTTCCCTTAAGAAATCAACTTCTAGGCTCTAAGGAATTCAAGCCACATGGAGAGACCACATGGGAACTGAAGTCTGAGTTATCCCAGCCTGAGCACAGATACGTATTGGTTAAGAAGCCTTCATATTGTCTCAGGCCCCATTCATTTGTGTCACCCGAGTTGTAGTTCTTCCAGCTGAGGCTTTGGCATTATGGAGCAGAGGTAAGCCACTCTATCGTGCCCTGTCTGAATTTCTTGCAAGAATTCAGAAACTTAATAAAATGAGCTTTGTGTTAAGCCACAAAGTTTGGAACTATTTGTAACAGATAGTAAAGCATTAGAAAGTTACAATTGATTAAAAAAATTTTTTTTCAACATTTTTACCATCCGTATTTGATATTATGCTTATTCAGTGGAGGATTATTCCAAGAGTGTCTTGAAACTAATAATTGACAAATGAAGCTAAAGTGCAACAGAAAATAACCACATGGGGTGTCAAGAAGGAAAAACTAGAATTGACAAAAATATAGTTGAACCACAGGAATATATAGATTAAGGATTTAGAGGAGTAGTGCACGCTGTCTTCAGATATGTGAAGGGCTGTCATGTGGAAGATGGATTAGACTTGTACTGTAGAACTCTAGAGAGCAGAACTAATACCTCACATTGGTAGGTACAGGGAAACAGATTTTACACTTATTGAGAGGAAGTAATTTTCAGTTATCAGAGCAGGATATTTGTGAACTGGTTCTGGAGGTAGTAAACTTCTGTAATCTTTGAGGCAAGACTGGACAGATCAGTGATGGTGAATTTCTAGAGAAAATTATTGTTTTGTGGATAACATTAAAGTAGTCATTCTATTTCCAACAATAATGTTGTATAAAAGTCTATGATATAGCCTATATTTTTATAGTAACCTATTTCAAAATTTAGGTTTTTGGGACAGAAGACAAAAGAAGCTTTCATACAGGATTTCTCTGATTTGCACTTTCAAGACCAACAAATACTTAGTAATTATTCAGTACTCAATAACAAATTTAGAAAAAGAAATGTGTTGAATAGATTAGGGAAATATCTATTGTACCTATTCATAAAGGTGTAAGTGACCCTAACACACACAGAAGTCGCTCAGTCGTGTCTGACTCTTTGCGACCCCATGGATTGTAGCCCACCATGCCCCTCGGTCCATGGGATTTTCCAGGCATGCATACTAGAGTGGGTTGCCGTTTCCTTCTCCAAGTGACCCTAAGGTCAGTGTTATTTTACTTTATATATAATTCCATATTATAGTGCAGGAGACCTGGGTTGGGAAGATCCACTGGAGAACGGAGTGGCTACCCACTCCAGTATTCTGGCTTGGAAAATTCCATCGACTATTCCATGGGGTCACAAAGAGTCACACGACTGAGCAACTTTCACTTTCACTTTCCATTTTACAAATATAGTCATATAAGCATTCTCTTGTATGTATTGTCTCATTCTTCCAAAGATTTGATGGAGCCTCCATGAAAATATACAACACAGTGAAACAAGAAGGTAAAAGTAGAATCTGAGTGATTTAGATGAAAAATGGATAAGAAATACAAGAAAGTTAATAATAACATCTTTTTTTTTTTTTTTTTTTACTAATTATAAGTAAATAGAAATGTAGGGTAATAGTGATCAAAAGAAAATTTACATTATAATTATTATCACTTTATTATCTATATTATTATTATCTTTGAAGTGGCTGTCCATTGATCATTTATTCTTATATCATAATTCTAAGCATGTATTATACATTATCTCATTGAATCTTCAATCAATTTTATGAAAAAGGAAACTGAGATCCAGAGAAGAGTATACCATTCTTCAGAGAAGGCAATGGCACCCCACTCCAGTACTCTTGCCTGGAAAATCCCATGGACGGAGGAGCCTGGTAGGCTGAAGTCTATGGGGTTGCTAAGAGTTGGATATGACTGAGGACTTCACTTTCACTTTTCACTTGCATGCATTGGAGAAGGAAATGGCAATCCACTCCAGTGTTCTTGCCTGGAGAATCCCAGGGACGGGGGAGCCTGGTGGGCTGCCATCTATGGGGTCACACAGAGTTGGACACGACTGAAGCGACTTAGCATACCATTCTTAGGGCTACCCAGTTTCAATGAATTAATTGGGAATTGAAATCAGATCTTTTATAATAACTGAGGTCAGTTTATAAGGTTATACAGTCTGTTGTTATAGCTGAGATCTGTACTCTTTACGGTTGAGATTTTTGGTATGAAAAGGAAATGGATGCTATATCTATTATAAGGCTTCCAAAGACCTTCCCTACTTTAGTTCACGTTTTCTGAAATTCCAAGGTTAGATACTTTAGTTCTTGATTCAACATAGAACATGAATATTCTTTGTGTGTCTGCAAGTAACATTGAGAGGGATGAGCTAATACATATAGACTTAACAATTTAAACAACAGCCAAAAGGTGATTACTGAGGAGTTGTCAAAAGAAGTCATGAAATTCGAGAAGAAAGCAAGGCTGCCTAGGACAGATATCACCTATTTAATATTACGTCCTACATAAAAGACACACAGTTCACCTTTCAAGGAGGTGAGGAATACAGGATTGTTCACTTTCATTTGGAAAACATTCATCTTTCGGGCTAACAAATTGGCAAAAATGTTATCTACACAGTAAGTAGGTAAATTTGTGTCTTTATGAAAGGTGGATATTATTGGAAAAAAGAAGAGACAAACATAGCTGATATTGAGATAAATATTTTTAACTTGTAGAAAAAGTCAAGGTAAATAGAACTTTTCTAAATTTAAGGTGGGAATTGATCAAGTCTTCTTTATAGTATTTCAGGAAAGCATGTGCAGACATTTAAACAAGAGGTAAGAACGTCAGATGGGGATGCTGGAGCTAGAGAAAGAAATAAATCATTTGTAATATTTTGCTTTTGCTTTAGAGTTTTATAAACTATTTTATATTGTTCACAGCAAAATTCTTTTACCTGGAAAGAAATGAGAGTAAATCATATGCTTTTGTTAGTTTGGAATGACACTACTGAAACCAGAAATTTTGTATGAGGATTGCTAACAGTTTATATAAGGGTGAGGATTCATGAGGTTCAAGCTATTAGATTGAGTCCGAAATGATACATGGAAGGAAGGTCTTTATGTGATTTGCCTAATACACGGAGTTCAAATTCAACTGCATTTGATGTTCAAATACTGTAACTTAAATGATATTTTGGATATTTTTCATAGTCTAGGCAAATAATCCCCTGCATTACAAATTCATTATGAAATCCATAATAGTTTAAAATTTGAAGAACTAAATGTTCTAAATGTCTCTACCTAATAAAGGAACTAAGATTCAAAAGCATTTATTCAGATATATTTATACTTGTTTCTCTTGTCAGCCCCCTCATTTTTTTTCTTTACTGCATCTTTTATAGAACTGGTCTATATCTACTTTTATAGGTATAATTTTTAGGAGGTCACAACTTAATATTTACTCTGGTACCTCCACCAGTAAGAATAACTCAGATTTACTTAAATTACTACCAGGCACTGATATCTGCTCTTCATTCCTCATAAACATTTCTGTAAGTATTTGCTATTGACCTATACCATACTGGAGATGAGAAAATTAAATGAAATTATAAATAATAAAAATGTTAGCAATTAAATTGGCTTTGGAAAGATTGTTTCTGTTAAATGAATTGACAGGCCTAAATTGCCAGATTCAGCTACACTTTTCTCAATATAGAAAAATGCAAAGCTACACATAATGAGACCCTTAATTTTTAAGTATTGAGAGAGTATTTTGAGATTGATCATCTATTTCTTAGATGGAAAATAGTTTGTAATTATGATTTTTAGAGAATTACGTACAGGCCCTGAGGTCTTTTATCAGCAGATGATTATAAATATTATCATTAGTATTTAGAACATATCACATATATTTCACTAAATTATTGTCATCCTTTATTGTTCAGTCGCTAAGTCATATCTGACTCTTTGCAACCCCATAGACTGCAGCACGTCTGGCTTCCCTGTTCTTCACTATCTGCTGGAGTTTATTCAGACTCATGTCCATTAAGTTGGCGATGCCATCCAACCATCTCATGGATTAACTGGTTTGATCTCCTTGAAGTCCAAGGAACTCTTATGAATCTTCTTCAGCACCACAATTTGAAAGCATTAATTTTCGGCACTCAGCCTTCTTTATGGTCCGACTCTAACATCTGTATATGACTACTGGAAAAACAATAGCTTTGACTAGGTGGACCTTTGTCAGCAAAGTGATGTCTCTGCTTTTTAATATGCTGTCTAAGTTTGTCATAGGTCTTTTTCCAAGGAACAAGTGTTTTAATTTCATGGCTGCAGTCACCATCTACTGTGATTTTGGAGCCCAAGAAAATAAAATCTGTCACTATTTCTACTTTTTCTTCATCTGTTTACCATGAAGTGATGGAATTGGATGCCATGATCTTAGTTTTTTTAATGCTGATTTTCAAACCAGCATTTTCATTCTCCTCTTTCACCCTCATCATGATGCTGTTTAGTTCCTCTTCACTTTCTGCTATTACAGTGGTATCATATGGTGGTATCATTTCATATCTGAGGTTAATGATACTTCTCCTGGCAATCTTGATTCCAACTTGTATTTCATTCAGCCTAGCATTTCACCTGATGTACTCTGCAAATAAGCAGGGTGACAATATACAGCCTTGACATACTCTTTTCCCAATTTTGAACCAGTCCATTGTTCTACCCTCAGTTCTGTTTCTTCTTGACCTGAATGCAGGTTTTTCAGGAGGTAAGTGAGGTGGTCTGGTGTTCCCATCTCTTTAAGAATTTTCCACAAGTGTTTGTGATCCACACAGTCAAATTTCCAAGCTTGTTGTGATCCACATAGCCAATGGCTTTGGTGTAGTCAGTGAAGCAAAGGTAGATTTTTTTTTTTTAACTCTCTTGCTTTTTCTATGATCCAGTGGATGTTGGCAACTTGACCTCTGATTCCTCAGTCTTTCCTAAATCTAGCTTGTACAACTGGTTGAGCATAACCTTGCTAGCATGTAAAATGAGTGCATTGGCAACCTTAAATCTTCACAAAAACTTTTGACTAAAGAACATGTAAGTAAATGAAAAGGAAAAATATACCATTAGTATATCCATCATTCAGTGGATAAGCTAAAAATAATCCTTGGGAATCCTAGGTATAATTTAGTGTAACCATTCATTTACCACAACAGTAACTACTAAGACTTTATCCAAGTTTATCAGTGGGTGTTAAGTGTACTCCCTATTAGGTCTTCCCAAATTTCTAGAGATCTCACAGTTGAGTGTAGAATATTTTAAGTACTTGATAGACCATTTTCCCTTCTTGTCCAGGTCTCAGAATCCATTTATCTTCATTGAAGGTTTACTGTAGATGATAGAAACAGTTAATATTTATTGTTAATAATGGATCTGGTAAAATACAAAATATTTTATTTGTAATTACTATTTAATCTTCACAAAAGTCAGAAAATACTACAAAAGCAGCATTATAATGCCATCTTTGCTTTGTAGAAGTTATATAATTTGCCAGTAGCCAGTGAAAGGAGACAGTGCTTTCTTTGATTCTATGGCCCACGCAGCTTCCTGGTCGTGGTGTTATAACAATTGTTTAGCTTTTTGATTTCCATTTAGTCCCCTTGAGAATAAATTTCTCCCATGTTAGTAATGATTCCTGTGGCCTCTCCTTGCCTCAGTTTTGCAATAGCACTGTCTAGTGTATCCCTGCCTGTGAAAGTCTTGAAGCATTTCGCTTACTAAGCAAAAAAATGAATTAACCACACTCCAAAAATCTTAGAACCAAGGGCAATGGCACCCAACTCCAGTACTCTTGCCTGGAAAATCCCATGGACGGAGGAGCCTGGTAGGCTGCAGTCCATGGGATCGCTAAGAGTCGGACACGACTGAGCACTTCACTTTCACTTTTCACTTTCATGCATTGGAGAAGGACATGGCAACCCACTCCAGTGTTCTTGCCTGGAGAATCCCAGGGATGGGGGAGCCTGGTGGGCTGCCATCTATGGGGTCGCACAGAGTCGGACACGACTGAAGTAACTTAGCAGCAGCAGCGGCAGCAGCAGAGTGCTCAGATAATATGCAACATAGCATTAAGCCTGGGACCATGTGTTTTATTTCCATAAATGATGATTCAAAATCTGCAAGCTGTGTATTTAGACAAAAGTAATGTTTTCCAAACTGACAGCAGCTGTAATGGAAATAATAATAAATGCACCATTTCCGAATGTGCTGGCACTGTACCAGTGAAAGATAGGGTGGAATAAAACTGTTTCTTGTCACATCTTCTATGAATAAAATATCACAACTTCAAAACAGTCTTCTTATTCTATATTTTGTAAATGTGGCAAAAACGTATCTTTTTTCAGAAGTAGAGAAATGTGAAAGGAAAACCTTTTTGAAAAGGGATTATATTTCTTGTTTAGATTGTGATGGAGAAATAGATACTAGTAAATATACACCTAGTAATTATTTTTCATATGTTAAATGCAGTTTTGAAATAAAAATTGTTTGTAGAGCAAGTAGACCATGGGTGTTTAGGTCCATTGTCTTTGCTAGGACTTTCCTGGGGTCTAGTGGCTTGCCGTTGAATGCAGGGAGTTCAGGTTCGATCTCTGTTTGGGGAGCTAAGATCTCACATGCCTCATGGCCAAAAAAAAAAAACAAAAAAAAACGTGAAACAGAAGCAGAATTGTAACCAATTCAATACAATTTTAAAATGGTCCACATCAAAAAGTTTTAAAAAACAAACCACAGAAAATCTACATATCTTACCTAGCTTTCAATAGGCTTCAAAAATTAACTATTGCAATTTACCTTCTATATTTTCATTTTTCACCTCCTTCAAGCAAATAAATGTAATATATAAAAACAATTTTATAAAAAGCTACAGTATACAAAACCCTAACATTGCACTAGTGCATGTGCAATCTACCTGTAAATGTTTATTCCCTTAAGCTTTTTTGTTTGTTTTTTAAACATATTCTGATTAGTATTGCTTTGGTTTTTACCTGGATATGAGGTAATTACATTTACCTTATATTAATTTTGTATACATATGTTATACAAGGTAATGGTCTATATTACTTGAGAGAGAATGTGTGTGTGTAGAATATTTAAATCTAGGATTACATTTTGGAAGTCATCCTAGTGCTATTCAGTTCAGTCGCTCAGTCATGTCCGACTCTTTGTGACCCAATGAATTGCAGCACACCAGGCCTCCCTGTCCATCACCAACTCCTGGAGTTCACTCAAACTCATGTCCATCAAGTCGGTGATGCCATCCAGCCATCTCATCCTCTGTTGTCACCTTCTCCTCCTGCCCCCAATCCCTCCCAGCATCAGAGTCTCTTCCAATGTGTCAACTCTTCACATGAGGTGGCCAAAGTACTGGAGTTTCAGCCTCAGCATCAGTCCTTCCAATGAACATCCAGAACTGATCTCCTTTAGGATGGACTGGTTCAATCTGCTTGCAATCCAAGGGACTCTCAAGAGTCTTCTCCAACACCACCTTTCAAAAGCATCAATTCTTCAGCGCTCAGCTTTCTTCATAGTCCAACTCTCACATCCATACATGACTACCGGAAAAACCATAGACTTGAATAGATAGAACTTTGTGGGCAAAGTAATGTCTCTGCTTTTGAATATGCTATCTACATTGGTCATAACTTTCCTTCCAAGGAGTAAGCATCTTTTAATTTCATGGCTGCAATCACCATCTGCAGTGATTTTGGAGCCCAGAAAAATAAAGTCTGACACTGTTTCCACTGTTTCCCCATCTATTTCCCATGAAGTGATGGGACCAGATGCCATGATCTTAGTTTTCTGAATGTTGAGCTTTAAGCCAACTTTTTCACTCTCCTCTTTCAATTTCATCAAGAGGCTCTTTGGTTTCTCTTCATTTTCTGCCACAAGGGTGGTGTCATCTGCATATCTGAGGTTATTGATATTTCTCCCGGCAATCTTGATTTCAGCTTGTGCTTCTTCCAGCCTAGCGTTTCTCATGATGTACTCTACATATAAGTTAGATAAGCAGAGTGACAATTTACAGCCTTGACGTACTCCTTTTCCAATTTGGAACCAGTCTCTTGTTCCATGTCCCGTTCTAACTGTTGTTTCCTGACCTGCATATAGGTTTCTCAAGAGGCCAGTCAGGTGGTCTGGTATTCTCATCTCCTGAAGAATTTTCCAGTTTATTGTGATCCACACAGTCAAAGGCTTTGGCATAGTCAATAAAGAAGAAATAGATGTTTTTCTGGAACTCTCTTGCTTTTTTGATGATCCAGCGAATGTTGGCAATTTGATCTCTGGTTCCTCTGCCTTTTCTAAAACCAGCTTGAACATCAGGAAGTTCACAGTTCACATATTGCTGAAGCCTGGCTTGGAGAATTTTGAGCATTACTTTACTAGTGTGTGAGATGAGTGCAATTGTGTGGTAGTTTGAGCATTCTTTGGCATTGCCTTTCTTTGGGATTGGAATGAAAACTGACTTTTTCCAGTCCTGTGGCCACTGCTGAGTTTTCCAAATTTGCTGGCATATTGAGTGCAGCACTTTCACAGCATCATCTTTCAGGATTTGAAATAGCTCAACTGGAATTCCATCACCTCCACTAGCTTTGTTCTAGTGATGCTTTCTAAGGCCCACTTGACTTCACATTCCAGGATGTCTGGCTCTAGGTCAGTGATCACACCATGGTGATTATCTGGGTCGTGAAGATCATTTTTGTACAGTTCTTCTGTGTATTCTTGCCACCTCTTCTTAATATCTTCTGCTTCTGTTAGGTCCATACCATTTCTGTCCTTTATTGAGCCCGTCTTTGCATGAAATATTCCTTTGGTATCTCTTATTTTCTTGAAGAGATCTCTAGTCTTTCCCATTCTGTTGTTTTCCTCTATTTCTTGCATTGATCGCTGAGGAAGGCTTTCTTATCTCTTCTTTGTATTCTTTGGAACTCTGCATTCAGAAGCTTGTATCTTTCCCTTTCTCCTTTGCTTTTAGCTTCTCTTCTTTTCACAGCTATTTGTAAGGCCTCCCCAGACAGCCATTTTGTTTTTTTGCATTTCTTTTCCATGTGCTATTACATATCTGCATTTCAATAAAGTATTTATAAAGTTGCCCAGTTTTCTTGTTACAGCTCTTACTGTAACTTCCTTGTCTTATTGTCACTTGATTTCTTCTTGAACTCTGTTGAAATAATTATTTTTAATTAATTTCTTATTGGTCAGATCTAATTGCCTCTCATTTTTTGTTTTTTATTTTGAGATCATTCTATCAAGTCTCCACTTGAAACTGACCTCCAGTAACCTCCACACCACTGCCAATTTCTATTTTATTTCCCCTGAGTACCTGCTCCATACTTCTTCAATGATGCTATTTCCAATTTTAATTTTAGGCACTTTCTTTTAATTTGCAAATATTTGGGGAGTTGTCAGGCTCTTTCTTGAATTCAAGAAACATTTATGTGCTACTGATTCTTCCATAGCCACACCAACCACCCTCCTAAATCCTTACATAATGTCTCTTACCCTCAGTCTACCTGGATATTAGCTGTACCGCAAAACAGTTGTGGCCTTTCCATGCATCCTCCATTATAGAAAGTATAGGAAAATTGAGGTTGCACAAGATAGTGTTCTTAAATGACCGTGACTAAATATTTTAGCATTGTTAATTTTATAGAAGCATATGATCCTCTACATACATGTACAATACACCTGGTATAGGAAAAGATCTGTGGAAATAAAAATCCGGAAACTTAATTTGCTTTATCTTATGCCTCTGCCTCTCCTTTTCTTTTTTTAAAGTTTATTTCATTCCAGTATAGTTGATTTAATAAATTGTATTAATTTATGTTGTATAGCAAAGTGATTCAGTTACATATATATATATTTTTTAATATGTGTACTTTCTTTATATTCTTTTCCACTTTATACTGTAGGATGCTGAATATAGTTCCCTGTGCTATACAATAGGACCTTATTGTTTGTCCATTCTACATATAATATTTTATATCTGCCAATCCCAAATTCCCAATTCATCCCTCCCCCATGCCCTTTCCCCTTAGCAACCACAAGTCCTCTATATCTTTAAGTCTGTTTCTGTTTTGTTAATAAGTTCATTTGTATCATATAATAGATTTCACATATCAGCGACATCATACAATATTTGTTTCTTTATACTTCACATAGCACGATATAATATCTGTATTCACCCAAAACACTGCAAATGGCATTATTTCATTTTTTATGGCTGGGTAATATTCCATTGTGTTATTAGTAATTTTCAATGTATTATAAATTCATACTGTATCTTCTTTATCCATTCATCTGTCAATGCATATTTAAGTTATTTCCATGTGCTGACTGTTTAAAATAGTGCTGCTATGAATGTTGGAGAGCATATATCTTTTTGAATTATGATTTACTCGAGTTACATGCCCAGGAGCGGATTGAAGGATCATATTGTAGCTCTATTTTTAGATTTTAAAGGAACCTCCATATTGTTTTCCACAGAGGCTGTAACTGATTTACATTCCACCAATAGTGTAGGAGAGTTCTTTTTTCTCTATACCCTCTCCAGCATTTACTTGCAGACTTTTTAATGATGGCCATTCTGACTGGTGTAAGGGGGTACCTCACCATAGTTTTGATGTTCATTTCTCAATAATTAGCAATTATGCCCTTTTCATGTGCCTATTGGCCATATGTATGTCTTCTTTACAGAAATATTTATATAGGTATTGTATTCGTATTTTGATTGGGTAATTTAGGGGTTTTTATTTTGTTTGTTATTAAACTGTATATTTGTATATTTTGGAAATTTACCTCTCCTTTTCTAGTCCATGTTCTACATTTCAGCCATATTATACTGCACATATATTATTAATAATAATTTGCTCTTTACTCCCACAATTCAAATAATAACATGCAAACAGTGAAGCACTGGAGGCAAGGCCCTTAAACTTATATTTTAATTACTTTCTCAAATTTTCTCATAATCCAGACAAAAATTCCCTACTCAGTTTTTAAAATTAAGGAGATTGTCCATGACACAGCTACAACTTAGCTTCATTGTTGGACTAAAGTGATTCACACTGCTTTTTTATTTACAGGTAAATAAAAAAGTGGCAGTCTTTCTAATGCCATGTTCAATGATGCTGCACTTTATACTATTTGTATATAGTTAGGAATATAAATCAAAACATTATTTTGTATATCTGACTATTACATATATATCAGCATACCATATATACTCTCATTGGGGAAAATTCATTTTAAATTACTAGTGTGTGAAGGGCAATTCAAGCCACATATTGCTTAGACAAAATGCAGTTTTCCTGCAGCATGTTAAAATTCATTTTTAGAGCCCATTGTCAGATACAGCTTAATGAAACATTCATTTTATATGACCAGGGTGTTCATTTCCCTTTTTGGTTTTTTAGATATTGCCTCTTTTATCAGCAGACTGTCTCCTTTTCATCTGAAGGTGATTATCAACAGTTTATGTTAATTTATTTCAAGAGGAAAGGGAGAATGTCTATGGGAATTATTTCTTGAGCTTCACTCAAATTTGAATATATTTAATTCAAGTATGTATTATTGAATTAATTGCTCTGGCCAGGAGGTTAAGATTTCACTGATTAGATTATGGCTGAGTCCTCTCACCTACCTCCTGGTATAGTCGAGCTGCTGCTGCTGCTAAGTCGCTTCACTTATGTCCGACTCTGTGAGACCCCATAGATGGCAGCCCACCAGGCTCCCCCATCCCTGGGATGAGCTTCCAACAAAAGGTAGACTTTCTAATAGGAGGAGAGTTTGGGGGAGAGTAGATATATATATATATATGGCTGAGTTGCTCTATGTACACCTGAAACTATCATGACATTATTAATCATCTATACTACAATATAAAATAGTTTTTTAAAAAGTCCTTTTAGAAAGAGGTGGTTTTCAAATGAATAAATTTGGCTATATCAAATATAATTACATTCATGTGGTTCCTACTTTATGACACATACATATAAAAATGTAGTGAGAGTTTAGATATAAGTATGTATTCAATGATTCTATTGTTATCTGTGTTTCAATTCTGAAATATTATTAAGACTTTATTGGGTGTAGCTTAAAGATCTTCCTCATATATAGTGTGGAAGAATTTTACTTACCAATATTAGAAGTCATGTAGACACTGTTACTCAAAAGGAAAAATCAATAAAAGAACATAATGTCATTTCCCTTATCTCAAATAGCATAGTACTCTACCTGGATTTGGAGAAGGCAATGGCACCCCACTCCAATACTCTTGCCTGTAGAATCTCATGGACAGGGGAGCCTGGTAGGCTGCAGTCCATGGGGTCGCTAAGAGTCAGACATCACTGAGTGGCTTCACTTTCACTTTTCACTTTCATGCATTGGAGGAGGAAATGGCAACCCATTCCAATGTTCTTGCCTGGAGAATCCCAGGGATGGTGGAGCCTGGTGGGCTGCTGTCTATGGGGTCGCACAGAGTCGGACATGACTGAAGCGACTTAGCAGCAGCAGCTACCTGGATTTGAGGTTAGAGAAATGGCTGAGACACTCAGTTTCATAAATCTGCTTTAGAATGAGATGAAGAATGGAGGAAAAAGTCAGATTCACACAGTGAGAAATCATTCCAAATTGTAATTTCATCATGAGTTACAGATGTGATAAAATTCATTGTGCAATTTTTACTATGTCAAAGAGAGCTTTAAAGTATTTTGGACTATAGGGTCAGTAAAAATGTCTTCTACAAAGTGGCCTCACACT
Organism: Bos mutus; assembly: GCF_027580195.1. Classification (NCBI taxonomy): domain Eukaryota; kingdom Metazoa; phylum Chordata; class Mammalia; order Artiodactyla; family Bovidae; genus Bos; species Bos mutus. The sequence continues at coordinate 97,820,253 of NC_091624.1, read as the reverse complement.
CCCACATTTGTATTGTATGTTGATTAGTATTTGAAGATGAATCTATTTAAATGCAAATATACAATCACAAAGCAGTGAAACCAAATTATATGCAAACAAAGCTACTTGAAGAAATTGAGTAGTTAAGCATTTTCAATCAAATTTAAAGGCAGATTTGTTTCCTTTCAAAAACACTACTTAGCAACGTTTAAACATGCCTTTTCCAGATTTGTTATTGCCTTACACCATCTAATATGCCTATAACATTATAGCCATATTTTGAAGAAGTCCCCATGCATTTGTCAAGTTTGTATTCCAGACTCATTCTCTAGCAGTCGAAAGAATTTATTCACATAATTTTCAAAGATGCTAAATAGTGAAATGGAAATAATTCTGGGAACTAAAAGATATACCAATTGGCATGTGTAGATATATCAATTTATGTAGAAGGTGCATTGTTTTGCCCAATGGTATAGTATGTTAAATGAGATAAAAATCATGTCAGTGAAAAAATAATAAAAGTAAGATCAGTATTTAGAGTTATGAGGTGATAAAAATATGTAAAAAACAGATTTCTAATATCACCAGTTATTGAAATAAAGAGTATCAAAAGTCTATTAAATGAATAAGAATACAAAGATTACCCCTGAGCCAACAAATTAGAGAAGATATTTGATCAAGTCATGATGGCCTTAAAAAGATATTGACTAGTTAGCTAGAGTCAAGCTGTCCCTGAATTGAAGTATGCTATGTAAATATTTATAGAATAATTCAGTGGAAAGTTAGTAATAATAGTGATGGTGATGAACATTTATTTTGAAATACATGCAATTGGGAGCTTTGTAGGAAATTTTTAACTGAATTTCTTGGATGTGGGGTTATTCAGGCTAATTATTTCTCCTTGAATGAGTTTTGCAATTGCTGTCTTTCAAAGAAGCTGTCCGTTTCATCTACGTTTTAGAACATACAGGCAGAATACATTCTAATAATACCTTAGTATGCTTTTAATATTTATGAAAACTGTTGCAATCTCCCTTCATTTATTCTGGATGCTAGTAATTTGTGTCTTCTCTATCTATATTTTTAAATACTATTTTCTTGATCTTTTTCAAAATACTACTTGTTGATTTCCTTTATTTTCCTTACTGTGATTCTGTTTTCAGTTTATTTCTTATCTTGCCTTTATTTCTTCTCTTTCTACCAGTGGTGAGTTTAATTTAATTTTTGTTTGTTTTTGATCGTTTTAGTTTCCTCAAGCAGAAGCCTATATTATTGATTTGAGACTTACTGCCTAATAGAAGTATTTAACAAGATAAATTTCCTTTGGATCACTGTTAAAGCCCCATTCCATAAATATGGATATGTTGTATTTTCATTCTATTAAGTTAAATATAATTTCTCATATATTTAACTTGGAATTCTTTGAATGATTTTTTCTTTGATCATTATTTAATAAAAATTTTGTTGTTCAATTGCCAAATATTCAGGAATTTACAGATATCTTTGTTATTAATAGTGCCAATTTAATTTCACATAGTCAAATGACATGTATAGTTTCAATCTTTTAAGTGTATTGAAATTGATCTTTCTAGAGTTCCATGAGCATTTGAAAGTAATGTATATTCTGTTTTTTCTTGGTAGAGTGTTTTAAAATATCAGACCAAGATTGTTAATAAGGTAGTTCAAGTCTCCTGTACTATATATTTCTACTTGTTCTCTCTTTTACTGGTAGAGTCTTATTAAAATATAACTCTATAATTACTGATTTCCCATTTCTTCCTTAGATTTTCAGTTTTTGCATCCTTTCTTTTGAAGCTCACTTGTTAGCTTCATACTCACATGGAATTTTTAACAAAAATATTGGGGAAAACTGAAGAAATCATTCAGGTCAATATCCCATATGTACTCAGGCAAAATACCCCTAATAAAATTTTAGCAAATTAAATCTAACAATATATAAAAAGCCAAAAACTTTGTGACCAAGTTGGATTCATCCCAAGGATACAAGGTTAACCTATAAAAATTAATTTTGTTAACTATAGTCTTCATTCTACAAAAATAAAATAGCTATAATATTATCTCAACATACAAAGAAAAAGATTATTGACAAAATTCAGTCTCCTTACATCATTGAGAAGATTCCCATGTGGCTCAGTGCTGAAGAATCCACCTGCCCATACAGAAGATGCCAGAGACACAGATTTGATCCCTGGGTCATGAAGATCCTCTGGAGAAGGAAATGGCAACCCAATCCAGTACTCTTGCCTGGAAAATCCCATGGAGAGCCTGGTGGCTAGTGTCCATAAGGCCACAAAAGAGTCAGACATGACTGGGCATACAGGTGGTTTTGGTTACATCATTGAATGCTTTCAGCACACTGGGAATAAGAAAGATGGTGTAAGCAGATAAGAGATAGTTACAAAGTACCTACCATGAATATTATACTTAATGGTGGGATACTGAAAATTTTAATATAGTCTTATAAAAGTAAGGATTTCCACTTTCACTATTTTGCTCAACATTGTACCAGATGTTCTATGCTTTCGTGAGGCAGGCAAATAATTTGAAAGGCCTAGAGATTGGAAATAAGGAAGTCATTTTTGGTAGATGGTGTTTTTGTGTATAAAGACAACCCTGAGGACTTTGAAAAAGCTACTCAAAGTAATAAGGTTTCAGGACATAGACAAATTGAAAAAAAAAAGTCCTTTTGTTTTAAGTAATGATGAAAAAGTGGGAATTTATAATAGCATCAAATACATGAAATATTTAGGAAAATATTTAACAACATATGTGCAAGATTTGTACATTGAAATTTGTACATTGAAATTTGTACATTGAATTTCAGTACATTGTACTGAAAATTATACAATGCTGAGAGACATTTAGAAAGACTTAAATAAGGACATGTTCATGAATCAGAAGATTTAACGTTGTTCAGATGTCAGTTCCATAAGTTAATCTGTTGACTCAGTTTCTATCCTCACCAAATCTTAGCTGGCATCTTTGTTAAAATTGACAAGATAATTCTAAAATTTTTATAGAAATGCAAAAGGCCTAGACAGATTAAAAAAAAAAAAAACAAACTGGAAGATATGCTCTTCAACACCAAGATTTACAATAGATCTATGTTCGTAAAGACTGTGCTATGTGTAAAAGGATAGAAAAGGATAGGAAAGAATAGGATCCAGAAATAGCCCCCCACATATATAGACAGTTGATTTTGAGCAAAAATATGAAGAGATTTCAATAGAAAAAAGGATACTATTTTTAATATGTGATGCTGAAAAAATTGGACATGTGTATATGTGCTAACTTGCTTCAGTCGTGTCCCACTCTTAGCAACCCTATGGACTATAGCCCTCCAGGCTCCTCTGTTCGTGGGATTCTCCAGGCAAGGATACTGGAGTGGCTTGCCATTTCCTCCTCCAGGGGATCTTCCCAACCCAGAGATTGAACCCACATCTCTTACATCTCCTGCATTGGCAGGTCGGTTCTTTATCACTAGCACCACCTGGGAAGACCTGAAAAAATTGGACATCCATACCTAAAAATTACATTTTTACTCTTACAACCAGTGTTAATTTGAAATCTATCATAGTCCTAAATATGAGCTGAAACTGTACAACTCCTAGTATATATCATAAGAGAAAATATTTCTTGACAGTTGATAGGTAGTTATTTTTTTTCAGATGGTGAAAACCATGAATCATAAAAGAAAAAAAAAAGACAACTTTTATACTCTGTAGACCATTAATTTACAAAACACAAAGGCACATGCAGTCTATGAGAAAATGTTCAAAATACATTCATCTAATGAAAGACTTGTTTCCTTTAAATTTAAAAAACAGTTACAACTCAATAATGAGAAAACAGCCTTATAAAATAGACAGATGTTTTAATATTGAATCACATAAATATTGTGGAAAATGAAAGAAGTTGGATGTAAAAGAGATCTGTGTAATTTTAAAGAAGATATCACTAAATCGGCAGAGTTCACCAGTGGTTGTCAAAGATTTGAAGAGGAAGAGGGACTGAATAAAGGGAACATGAAGGAACATTTTAGAGAAATGAAAATGTTTCATATCATGATTACATGATAGTGATTGTTTGGTAGTTACTGAATTTATATTTGTTAAAATGTAATATATTTTGCACTTAACAGTTATTCTAAGAATTTATGAGAAAGAGTTCAGATTGGCTTGGTCAACCAGATACTGATAGTAGACTGGGCCTATATAAAACATATGCAAGTCTAACGGCAGCTCTTTGGTTGTTATTGGGGTAGGAAAAAAAGGAACCCTTGTGTCTGCAAAGATGTAGGAATATTTTTACAAGTAATAGATATGAACTTTATACTATTACATAATTATTGGGTCGCTAATGCTCAGGGTGGGAGAAGGCAATGGCACCCCACTCCAGTACTCTCGCCTGGAAAATCCCATGGACGGAGGAGCCTGGTAGGCTGCAGTCCATGGGGTCGCTAGAGTCGGACACGACTGAGTGACTTCACTTTCACTTTTCACTTTCATGCATTGGAGAAGGAAATGGCAACCCACTCCAGTGTTCTTGCCTGGAGAATCCTAGGGACGGGGAAGCCTAGTGGGGTCACACAGAGTCGGACATGACTGAAGCGACTTTGCAATGCTCAGGGTACTAAAGATAAATTAATGTCTTCCAGTAATAACTACCAAACCCCTGAACATTATTGTTTACCAACAGGCATTATTGATAACCTTTATGAAAATGCCAGAATTTTGTTTAGATAATCCTCTCTCAGAGAAATTTGAGTTTCTCCCAGTTTTGAGAAAATCCTTAGTCTAAGGTCGCATGATGAACCTATTTCTTTCATCAGTTTCTATTTTGGTCTTGCCATGTAAGCCAGGGTATGTCTAGTAACTTGTGCTCTAAGGTAAATAAAAACACAGAGCTTTATACTTTAATAGGGGAAGAGTAATTTTTATCTCTCTGACCATTGTTATGTTTGGATGTCATGCTCGGGAATATTGTAGCCATCTGCAAAGCGTAGTTGGGCCCTCCAAAGAATGGCAAGGTGATAAAAATGAAAGGATGATGGATTTATGGTGACCTCATTGAGTCGCTAATGTCATCATTCTTAGAGTTGAATAGTTGGATTTGATGTTATATGACATGAACATTTATTTACTGTTTAAGGTTCTTTGAAATGGATTACTATAATTGGTTGAATAAACCAATGCTACCTAATATAGAACCAAAAATAAAAATGAGAGGAAAACTACATGCTAATTTTTGTATAGCATTTTTCATTTGAAAAACAGTTTCCCATATACTATTTAACCTCAAAATAAGCCTTAAATTTAACCTCAAATATGTATCACTGTTATAAAAATTAAAGATATTAGTTAGAAGTAGTAAAAATGATATCATCTTGCTTAAGGTTCTGAGCAAGAAAAAGAATCAGGGTTTGATTACCTAGTCTAGAGGATTTATTTTCCCTGTTCCTAATTTTGGTTTCTCAATCAAGAATTTTTTTTTATAGATAATCCTTCTGATTTGTTGCAGATGATTATGTGGATTTTACTATGTCTAATTTGCATTTGTTATCTTTGCTTTCTGTAATACATAATATGACTTGTATAAAAGAAACCTTTGAAACATATGAAAATATAAACATAAAAAAACTGAAAGAGAAATTCTTTTCTTTGAAAATATCTGTTTCAAGAGGATTTTAGACACTGTTCAGTATTCTAACAGTGCTTAAGTTCTTTAGGTCTTATTCCTTTAGAAGTGTCATCAGTGATAGTTTATAAGTCACAGACACACAAATCACTTGTATTATCTTTTAGGCACACTTCAATTTGATCAAAATAGTATTTTCCTCCTGGAATCTTTTTACTTAATTTATCATGCTTGGTGTTAAACTGTGTCTTACTGTTTCCCCAAATGAAACCTATCCTCAAATGAGAAATTTTTTCTCCCAGTTATATTATTTTTAAAGAAATGTTCAATGGACTCTGTAGGAAATTTTCACAAAGGGGTTTAAAAGTTTTGGGTCAAATTCAATATTGTTTTGATATTTACTTACAAGTGAATGAACTGGACAGAATGAAGTGTCTTAATTTTTCACATGCTTAAGAAAAATTTGCATCATATGTCTTATGTTGTAAACAGCTTTTATTCAGATACTCATATTAGTCATGTGAAAAATTTGTATGTATTCTGTGTAGCTGATTTTAACAGTTTATTTCTGCTATTTCCTAGCAATGGTTTATATACTGTCCAATTTAATAAACAAAGAAATCAAAGACATTTTTCACCAGGAATCAGTACATCTGAGGCCAAAGTGACAACAAGTCTAGAAATACTCTAAGAAACGATTTCATATTTCTTTGGTGGCTCCTGTTATGATTTGAGACCCAACTCAGTTTCTGCCAGTATCAGGATACTGTCTTAAATGGAAATTTGACAGTGTAGTCTGTCTTAATGAGACCAGAGAAGAAAAAAGTACATGAAGTCTTGAGATTTCTAGCCCAGAGCCTATCAATGGGAAGTAGTAGCAGCATATTCCAACCAGGAATGATTCTGAACTTCATATGGTGAAACTTGTATTCTCACTTATATTTGTCTTCCTTCTTTAGATTATTTATTTAATTTTTTTTCATTTGCCTAAGTTTTGCTAACTAGTTTCTTCTCCTAGCAGTGAATATCTGTCCATTTGCATTCTTGATATATTCCTCACATAAAATTTGTGTTATTTTTTTTTCAGTAGTCACTAATCTAAGCTTCTTACTGTTTAAATAAGTAATTCTATTTTCTCTTTGCAATCTGTGTACGACCTATGTTAAGATGTGCCTTAGAACAATTTCTTCAATCATTCCAATCATGATTCCAATCATTGTCTGCATCATCCACCTAAAACACATTCAGAAACTTATGATAGCTGAGTTAACAGAAATTTGGGAAATACACCTAGTTCAACTCTCTTAGTTGCATATGAGAAATATATCTGAATGGGCTTCCCAGGTGGCTCAGATGGTGTAGTGTCTGCCTGCAATGCGGGAGACCTGAGTTCAATCCCTGGGTCGGGAATATCCCCTGGAGAAGGAAATGGCAACCTGCTCTAGTACTCTTGCCTGGAAAATTCCACGGACGGAGGAGCCTGGGAGGCTGCAGTCCATAGGGTCGCAAAGAGTAGGACACGACTGAGAAACTTTACTTTCACTTTAATCAGGCCCACTCCCATATATAATATATCAGAAAGAGCAGAAATGACTGGCTTATAGACTCCTCAAGTGTAACTTGACATAGGTTCCTATGTTAATGTAGTGGCATACACATGGATTTTGAAGTCAAGTGGAAATTAGATAAACTCTTATTTCTGTAAGACTCTTTCCTCACTAATGAAGTTGAAATAATAATGACAGCCCTCACATACTGTCTCAGTATTAAATGAGCTATTACTTTGAAGAATCTTAAAGTTCCTAGAAAACAATGAAGTAACAGGTACTCAATAAATGCCACATGACTTGTTTTTAAATTGGTGTGCGAGCATGCACACACGTGCACATGTATCTGTGTGTGTGAGAGAAAGAGACACAGACATAGATAGATATACCCATTTACAGAATTGTGTCTTATAGATATTACTAGTCAACCTTTACCATATATAACATTTAGTAAGCATGTTCTTCTTTTCATTACATATTTGTTTGATGGACTATCTGAGATTCTGATATAATTGGTTTTTCAGCTCTAGTGATATACCTGTCAAGTCGTTAGGAAATCAGATACAGATAACTGTAAACTTTTCTGTATTTAAAAAATCTTTTTTAGTTCACTTTGAGTCAAATAATTTTGCTGATCCTTTATAAGGTACATTCCATTTGAAAGTTGTTTGTCTTTCTTCCACATCATCTAGAAAAGCAAATAATATTGATTATTGGATCTAGCCAGATTATTACTTCATTGGTCCTAGAAAATTAAGAACTAATTTTAATAGTCTAAGTAATAATTATTGGTTTTGCTGATAGATGTTTGTAATAATTAAAGATTAAAAAAAATAATTCTGAGAATGTTGAACAGTGTTAGAGATACACTGTGCCATATAATAGATATATCTCTGTCATTTAAAGGCTTTCCAAGTGACTCAGTGGTAAAAAAAATAAAAATCTTCCTGCAATGCAGGAGCCGCCAAGAGACTCAAGTTCAATTCCTGGATAGGGAAGATCCCCTGGAGAACGACATGGCAACCCACTCCAGTACTCTTGCCTGGAGAATCCCATGGACCGAGGAGCCTGGTGGGCTAGAGTCCATAGGGTCGCAAAGAGTCCAACACGACTGAAGCAACTTAGCACACACGCACTCTCATTTAAGGATTCTGAGTACCAAAGAAACTATCCAAAGGGGCTCTTAAAGAGAAACAAATTTCAAACTCTTTCCATGGTTATATTTTCAGAAACATACTTTTCCCCAGCCATGCTATTATTTGTTGTGTGCTCCAAGATCAGATTTTCAATGCTTATATCACCCGGTCTTCATAATAAAGCTATCAACATGCATTTCAATTAATGCCAACTGGGATGTGAACACCTATTCACTAGGAACTGGCCTGAAACCAACTAATTTCACATAGACTGTTGAATGGTAATGACTTTCCAACAATTACAACCGGAACTACTTTTAACTAGTGACCCAGAAATGAAAGACTTTGTATCCCATTATCATTTCTTTGGAAAATAGCGTTCCCTTGAGGTCACTTACTCCTAAACAGTTCTAAAAAGCTTTATTGGCTTTAACAGGTGGATTAGTGAGGGCGAGAGATCAGAATTCCATTTGAAATTGTTTTTAAAACCTTCAAAATGCAATAGCCTAAATTTCTATGGATGATAATAGAAATGACTAAAAAGTAAAATTTCCTTTGTTGTACAAGTGAAGTGAAGTAAAATTTGCTCAGTCGTGTCCAACTCTTTGCGACCCTATGGACTATACAGTCCATGAATTCTCCAGCCCATAATACTGGAGTGGGTAGCCTTTCCCTTTTCCAGGGGATCTTCCCAACCCACGGATCGAACCCAGGTCTCCAGCATTGCGGGCAGATTCTTTACTAGCTGAGCTATAAGAGAACCTTAAATCTTAAATTCTTCTTTCTAATAAACATCTAACACTTTGAGTGAAATATCCACTTCAAATAATTAGATAATGTGATATTATTAAATGGGAACAATCATATGGAGGCAATTAATAGCCATAATGACTGTGTTTGGGTTTATAGGCATACATATATTCATAAGTGATGGCAGTTTTAAAAATATTTTTTCTTGTGATTAGAACTTTTAGGATCTAAATGTGTGTATTTTATTGTCTCATACTTTCTTGGCTTCTTATAAAAGATATGAATTTATAGTGAATTCTAGTCTACTCAGGAACAGAAAAGCAACCTAAGTTGCATTGTGTATTTGAAATTATTATTATACTATTTCTGATTTAATAAGATTTGCTTATCAATTATATGTAGATTTAACCTCTGGATTTATCCCTTATTTGAATAGTGTATTAATTTTAAACCAACATGACAATTATAAGTATCTCTGTGAATATTCAATCTGAGATTTTCTGCTAATTAATTCTATGGCTAAAATTAATTAATTGAATTGTACAGTTTTCTCTTTTCCTAATAATAATTTAATATTTGAATCAGTTAAATATCAGAATGAGGAGAGATTTACCATTATTTATTGTGAAACTCTTGGGCTTTAAATTCATTGAGACAAGGGTTAGAATTCTGGCTTTATCAGTAACTTTATAAACTGTAAAAATCTTACTTAATTTGACTATATATCAGTTTTCTTATCTGGAAAAAAATGGATAGTATCTATCTCTTCAAATTTTATAAAGATTATAAATGATATATGGAATTCTGACGAAATATAAGTAGTCAATGGCTCAATGGTAAAGAATCTGCCTGAATGCAGGAACCACAGGAGACATGGATTTGATCCCTGGGTCTGGAATATGCCCTGGAGGAGGGCATGGCAACCCATTCCAATATTCTTGCCTGGAGAATTCCATGGACAGAGGAGTCTGGCGGGCTACAGTTCATGGGGTCACAAAGAGTCGGACACGACTGAGGCAACTAAGCATAACACAAGTAGACAATAACTCATAGCTAGTATTGCAAAGTGGAATGATGCTTTGGGGAAATAAAATCTAACTTTGTGATACCTGTCCTGAAGCACTGAGAATCAAATCTGTCTTGAGACATCAGTTGGAGTTATGCTTTGTTTTGTTTTTACTCTAAATGGAATGTGTTTAGCTTTAAATAATGGTTACCCATATAGTTGTATTAATATTATCAGTTTTACACAAAGGTAAATCTAGTGGCTAAGCAGTGTTAAGAAATAAAGCCTCTTAGAACTTCCCTGGCAGTCCAGTGGTTAAGACTGTGCTTCTACTGCAGCAGACATGGGTTTAATCCCTGGTTGGGGAACTAAGATATATCATGCAGTACAGTGCAGCCAAGAAAAAAAATTTTTTATACAAATAGAGCCTCTTACTTGCCATCCTCAGTACCTCAACTTGGTCACCTTGGTAAGGTACACGTTGAAGTGCCAAGCTTCACACTCCTTGTCAAGAACATCCCAGCAGGAAGAAAGTGGGCTGTGGCAAAAAAATTTAAGCATGTTGAACGTGTGGTTCTGTTAAACAGGAAGAAGGGATAGTGGCTCTTGGATAGGCAACAATAGTGTTTTCTTTTTTCCTGTTATGCCATATTTCTCTCCTTCCACTAGGTCTCAGAATTTAGAGTTATAAATGCATTTGTGTGACTGTCCAATTAATTTGAGTTTTCTCTGGTAGACATTTAGCTTTTACAGAAGCAGTTGTTTTCTTTTGAATCCCCATTGCCTGAATGACTGCCATAGTTCAACAAATATTGACTGAATGAATGCATGCATGAGTGAAACTTCTGTAAAAATGCTGAAGCTTAAACTTTATTGACTTCTCACAACCTAAGTAATGCCAATTTATATCATTAATACTTTGTGTGTATGTGTGAATATATGATTTATCTTCCTTTTTTTAGTTTACTTCCTTGACTGTGTTTCTTACTCATTTCTAGTCTAATGCCATACTAAGTGTTTTACAATGTCTACTGGGAACAACTGTATCAACCATTTCCATTACATTATGATTCTTTTTTGAATAGTGTAATGACCTGATCTGGAGTAGGAGAACGAAGAATAGGGAGGTAGGTCAGTATGACTGCAGTTCTAGTCTGATAGCCAGGGTTTGTTAGGTGCTTGTTTTCACACATGCCAGTACATTTAGTACTTACTATTTTTAAATTGTTTGCATGAAGATTTCTAATTCTCTACTAATGCATCCACTGGTCCTTATTTATGACCTGAAAACTTATAAGACAGAAAGGTGATTGTGTTACAAATGCATAGAATTTTTGGTTTTCATTTTTTTTTAACTGCATAATCTTGTAGTGTCATCGACCATGTTGTTCTTTTAATATTTTATTTGTGACAATATGGAAAATATTGCATCCTGAAAGAAGCCATAAAAAAATCTCATGCCTATAATTTAGTTTGCTTGATTGAAGTATTAAAATAATATGTGTGTTTATTTCTTGTTATGAAGAAATAGCTTGATCTTACTGAAGATAACCGGAAAACATAGGTGAAATGTGTATATACACAAAAACAAATCTGAATGCGGGTAGCAGGAATCTTCTGAGTCACAATGTCAGAAAAAAGAAGTATTCATTGAAGAATGGTCAACATTCCATCTGTTCCCTTGCCTGTCAGTGAATTTGCTGCTTTCTTAAGTGTTGCAGGATAAGATACATAAAAGCTACAGAGGGTAACTATGAAGAGATAGAGACACTTATAGTTTAGTTTAGTTTTGTTGTATAATTTCATATGAATTGGAAAGAAAAAAATCGAAATTTTCACCTACTGTGTTCTTAGAGGCTTAAGAAGCCAAGATCCAGACGGAAAGAGAAGCATCAAAAACTGAAAACAGAACCAGTTCATTCTTTATTTTCATTAGTTTGAGTCTTTTCAATTCATAATAGTACACAGGAGTAATTGTTTCATAGTCTAAGAAAAAGTATCTTAGTTTTTCAATAAACTCTTATGGAGGCAATATGGGGAGGGGAAATGGGAGATATGATCTATCGGGTGTAAGATAGGCTCAAGGATGTACAAGACATGGAATATACCCGGCACTTTGTAATAACTGTAAATGGAAAATGACCTTTAAAATTGTGTGAAAAATTCTTCTTAGGAAGAACTCATTATATGTTCATGACCATGGATGACAGGGGCCCAAACACTGAGGAAATGTGATGCGGTCCTTGCCTTTACAGAATCTATAGTTTATAAAACAAGACTGAACCTTATTTATATGTTCAGCAACTATTTATCAAGTATTTATTGTGCTCCAGAAAGTGTTCTAGATAGTGAGTGCTTTCAGTAAACAAAAAAATTCCCTTACCTCATAAAGTATATGTTGTATTGGTTGGTGGGTAGACAACAACATTAAAAAATCAGTATGTTTCAAATATCAAAAGAGAAGTGCTATGAAGCAAACAGAAGATGGTAAACAAAAAGAATTTGATTGATGCAGTTAGGAATAGATCTATTTTAGGTGAAATCCTCATTCAAGGCCTCTCTGATAATACAATTTAAGGAGATAAAGAAAGAAAGAATAAATCATATATCTGGTGGTTTAGTCTCGTAAGTCATGTCTGACTCTTGTGACCCCATGGACTGTACTCTCCCAGGCTTCTCTGTCCATGGAATTCTCCAGGCAAGAATACTGGAGAGGGCTGCCATTTCCTTCTCCCATCATACAGCTAAAGGTTAAAAAAGTATTTAGATAAAATGGTAAGTAACTGAAAGATCCTGGAGTAGCAGAAAAAGGCCAGTTTGCCTGCAAAAGCCCACATGAGGAAAATGGAAAGAAATTAGATCAGGAGGATAGCATGGAGCCAGGTCATGCAGAACCTTTACATCAATGGTAAGGACTTTGAATTTTATCCATAGTAAAGCCGTTACAAACGAGTAAATGGTGGCACTAGTGGTAGAGAACCTGCCTGCCAATGCAGGAGACATAAGAGATGCGGGTTCAATCCCTGGGTCGGGAAGATCGCCTGGAGAGGAAATGGCAACACTCCAGTATTCTTGCCTGGAGAATCCCATGGACAGGGCAGCCTGGTGGGATACAGTCCATAGGGTCGAAAAGAGTTGGGCATGACTGAAGTGACTTAACACACAAAGAGATATTAAAAAAAAATAGCTTCAGTGTGACAATAGAAATATGTTGCTGTTAACCAAAAAAAAAAAAAAAAAATAGTGTAAGAACGACATGGAAAATTTTACCGCAGCCAACCTGAGGATTATAACCTGGGAGATAGTCCTTCAGAAAGCTTTGAGGGCCATTCCACTCATTGGAGACAAAGCATAGTCACCTAAGTTTTTGAGACCAATTGTTACACATCAGAGTAACATATTGACAGTTTACATAATCCAGCAGATGAGTAGTGGGTCATTGTAACCCTTTACAGGATTGACAAAGGACTGTTACATCCCAAGAAGTTATCTTCCTAAAGCCAGTGGAAATTCTCTTTTTTTGGTGAGTTAAGAATTCCTGTCTAAGGGAAGCTATTTAATGTGTAACTCAGATGCACAGTGCACATTAGAGGGGAGGGGTCAGCCAGTCAAATCATGAATTTTCTCATATTGCCTTAAGAATAATTTTGTTTCATCAGTGCATATAGAATATTATAGAGCAGTAAAGGAAATGGTTACTTCTGATGAGACTCCAATAAGAATTAACAGTGGAAATGATCTCGTATTGATCTTAAAGGATGAAATGGAACTATCCAGAAAATGAAAAATAGGAGAGAAGTGATAGAATGTTTCATATGTGAGGAAAATCTCTTACAATTGTTAGAATTCAGGTTTGTTTTGGCTTCCTATTTTCTCCTTGTCATGCCCTGAGGAGGTTCAACATTTTTGGAAGGTTGTAGAGCAAGGAGTTTAAGGTATGCAGTTGGTAGGTGTAGCTAGTCCAGTCTCATCTCAGATGACAAATACATCTTGGGGAATAAACTTCTGCTTAGTATCAGTCCTTGGATTTCCTGAGTTTCCCTCGAGGCAACAGTGCTGATAATTGGAACCGGTGGTTTAACATGAGTTTGCATCTGCACAATATATTCCCTACATGGACTTAACTAAATTCAGCAGGAGAAATATGGGTCTTGGTAGTCTGCAAATATTGTGAGGTGTAAAATTCAAATTAAGCTTTTCATAGAAAATTGAATATTTATTTTTTGCTATCACTTACTTGAGGCATAGTTCTCTTTCAAAATTCTGCACAGACCTTACCCCAAGCAATGCTAAGTGGATCATATTTAGCTTTGATTATTATTGTGATTTGCCTAATTCCTTTGTGATTTTTCTCACTCATCCTAAGCACGGGATACTTTAGAGAAGAATTTCTATAGCTAGCACAACTGAAAGAGAAATACATGCGTGCAGTCTTTATTGACTCCTTTTACCTTCTTAGTTAAAACTTGTCGTCTTTGGTCCTGACATTTATGGTGGCAAGAGTTTATTTTATAGTCTACCCTTTTATTTTGTTTTCTGGCCTATATCTTTTCCCACAATTTCTTTTCAGTTATAGCTATTTCTCCTCACTTTCTAATTGAAATTGATAAAGTAACTACCAGTTAACTCATCTTCCTATAGAGTTAGAGTCTGAGGAGATGCTGTAGAGACTGAATCACATTGAATCTCCCTTTGACCAATCCTGGCTTTCCACTAGTGTTTAATACACTAGGTAAATTATCCTAGTTGAATCTGAATTTATGCACCAGGCAATGAGTCTATATCAAATTTTGAAGTAGGAAAGTGTCAGACATTTTATATATATATATATATATATATATATATATGGGTGTATATATGTGGATTGTGTGTTGAAATTAATAGAAGCAAAGAGAAAAATTAGGGTATTGAAACAATCTCGTCATAGAACAATAAGTACAATTGAGGATTAAGGGAGATAACACATGGAATGTGGAAAATTTTAGATTTTGCCATAAAGAGAAAAGAAAAAAAAAAGTGTAACTTCAGAAAAGTATATCAATTTATTAATTAAATAGCTTCTCTTAACCACAAGCATTTGTTCCTTGAGATTTAACTTTAAATGACCAGTAACTTCGTTAAATGTCTGCAGAGGATACATGGGGATCAGAAATTGATTCAAACATTTATACTCATCATCTCCGGACTTAAACATTTATGCTCCATCATCTTCTCCCCCTTACCCCTGGCAGCCACTAATCTTTCTTGTCTGCTGCTGCTAAGTCACTTCAGTCGTATCTGACTCTGTGTGATCCCATAGACGGCAGCCCACCAGGCTTCCCCGTCCCTGGAATTCTCCAGGCAAGAACACTGGAGTGGGTTGCCATTTCCTTCTCCAATGCATGAAAGTGAAAAGTGAAAGTGAAGTCATTCAGTCGTGTCCGACTCTAGCGACCCCATGGACTGCAGCCTACCAGGCTCCTCCATCCATGGGACTTTCTAGGCAAAAGTACTGGAGTGGGGTGCCATTGCCTTCTCCTTTCTTATGTCTAGGTTTTGCCTATTCTGTTTACTTCATATAAATGGAATCATATAGCACGTGGCCTTTTGTGTCTGTTTTTTTCTCTGCTTCTTAAACAAGAAAGCTCACATTTTATCTTGCAGTAGCCCCCACAAGTTATATAGCAAGTTTTGCCTTAGAGACATAAGAAAGATCAAAACTGACCAAAAATGTATCTGCTTTTAAAAAGGGTTATCATTATTTACATCAGGGAGAGAATAAATCTCTGGATTGCAGACTTTCAATTAATGGAGGAAGAAGAAAAATAGTCTCTGAAATTACTAAGATTTGAAAGCGGTATGGCACACTAAAGGGAAATTCACAGAAGATGGCCTTTTTAAGCCACTGCATGCGTACTCGGTCACTTCAGTCCTGTCCAAATCTTTGTGACCCTATGGACTGTAACCCACTACACTCCTCCATCCATGGGATTCTCCAGGCAACAGTACTGGAATGGGTTGCCATGCCCTTCTCCAGGGGATCTTCCTGAGCTAAGGATCGAACATGTGTCTTTTATGCCTCCCAGATTGGCAGGCAGATCTTCACCACTAGCACCTGCTGAGATTTTACACCAAAGTAAATCTTAAATTCGTAAATCTTCAGTTGGAGAGAATTAAGCATGCAAATTTATGTGAATAAAGATGGGAAAAGAATGTAAGATAAGATGAGCTGAGCTTGGATGGTTCAGTGTGTTAAACAATAACTGGGCAAGTGCTTGCCAGTATTCCAAAATTTGGAACATGCGTGTTGATTTGAGTAAAGGGCTTCTGAAGACAAGAATGTCTAATATGCAGTTTTTTGTTGATGTAATACATTATTTGGGCTTCCCTGGTGGCTCAGTGGTAAAGAATATGCCTGCCAATGCAGGAGATGCAAGTTTGATCCCTGGGTCAGGAAGGTCCCCTGGAGGAGGAAATGGCTGCCCACTCCAGTATTCTCGCCTGGGATATACTATGGACAGAGGAACCTGGCAAGCTATATCCCAGTTCAGTTCAGTCACTCCATTGTATCTGACTCTTTATGACCACATGGACTGCAGCACCCCAGGCTTCCCTATCCACTACCAACTCCCAGAGCTTGCTCAAACTTCATGTCTATTGAGTCAGTGATGCCATCCAACCATTTCATCCTCTGTCATCACCTTCTCCTCCTGCCTTCAATATTTCCCAGCATCAAGGTCTTTTCCAGTGAATTGGTTCTTCACATTTGGTGGCCAAATTATTGGAGCTTCAGCTTCAGTTCTACCAATGAATATTCAGGACTGATTTCCTTTAGGATTGACTGGTTTGATCTCCTTGCTGTTCAAGGGACTCTCAAGGGTCTTCTTCAATACCACAGTTCAAAAGCATAGATTCTTCAACTCTCAGCTTTCTTTATGGTCCAACTCTCACATCCATACATGACTACTGCAGAAATCAGAGCTTTGACTCTACGGACTTTTTCAGTAATGTCTCTGCCTTTTAATATGCTGTCTAGGTTTGTCATAGCTTTTCTTCCAAGAACAAATGTCTTTTAATTTCATGGCTGCAGTCACCATCTGTAGTGATATGGGAGCCCAAGAAAATAAAGTCTCTCACTGTTCTCATTTTCCTCATCTATTTGCCATGAAGTGATGGGACTGGATGCCATGATCTTAGTTTTTTGAAAGTTGTGTTTTAAGCCAACTTTTTCACTCTCCTCTTTCACTTTCACGGAGTCCCTTTAGTTCCTCTTCACTTTCTGCCATAAGGGTGGTGTCATTTGCATATCTGAGGCTATTGGTGTTTCTCCCAGCAATCTTGATTTCAGCTTGTGCTTCATCTAGCCCAACATTTCACATGATGTACTCTGCACACAAATTAAATAAGCAAGGTGACCATATACAGCCTTGACTTACTCCTTTCCCAGTTTGGAGACAGTCCATTGTTCCATGTCTAGTTCCAACTTGACCAGTTGCTTCTTGACCTGAATACAGATTTCTCAGGAGGCAGGCAAGGTGTTCTGGTATTTCTATCTCTTTTAATAATTTTCCACATTTTGTTGTGATCCACACAAAGGCTTTGATGTAGTCAATAAAGCAGAAGTAGATGATTTTTCTGGCATTCTTTTGCCTTTTCTATGATCCAACTGATGCTGGAAAGTTAATCTCTGCCTAATCTCTGGTTCCTCTGCCTTTTCTAAATCCAGCTTGAACATATGGAAGTTCATGGTTCATGTACTACTGAAGCCTGTCTTGGAGGATTTTGAGCATTACTTTGCTAGCATGGGAAATGAGTGCAATTGTGCAGTAGTTTGAACATTCTTTGGCATTGCTTTTCTTCGGGATTGGAGTGAAAACTTACCTTTTCCAGCAGTGGCCACTGCTGAGTTTTCTAAATTTTCTGGCATATTGAGTATAGCACTTTAACAGTGTCATCTTTTAGGATTTGAAATAGCTCAGCTGGAATTCCTTCACCTCCACTAGCTTTATTCATTGTGATGCTTCCTAAGGCCCACTTGACTTTGCACTCCAGGATGTCTGGCTCTAGATGAGTGACCACACCATCGTGGTTACGTGGATCATTAAGAGTTTTTGTATAGTTCTTCTGTATATTCTTGTCACCTCTTATTAATATCTTCTGCTTCTGTTAGCTCCATACCATTTCTGTCCTTTATTGAGCCCATCTTTGCATGAAATGTTCCTTTGGTATTTCTGATATTCTTGAATAGTCTTTCCCATTCTATTGTTTTCCTCTATTTCTTTGCATTAATCCTGGTGGCTCAGAGGTTAAAGAGTCTGCCTGGAATGCGGGAGACCCAGGTTCGATCCCTGGGTCAGGAAGATTCCCCTGGAGAAGGAAATGGCAACCCACTCCAGTACTCTTGCCTGGAGAATCACATGGATGGAGGAGCCTAGTAGGCTACAGTCCATGGGGTCGCAAAGAGTCATACATGACTGAGCGACTTCACTTCACTTCAATCACTTAGGAAGGCTTTCTTACCTCTTTTTGCTATTCTTTGGAACTCTGCATTCAGATAGGTATATATTTCCTTTTCTCCTTTGCCTTTAGCTTCTTTTCTTTTCTCACTATTTGTAAGGCCTCCTCAGACAACCATTTTGCCATAGCCCATGAGGTTGCAAAAGAGTTGGAGATGACATATTGACTAAACAACAACAACAATCCATTATTTAAAATCTTTGTTCACCTTGATATATATATATATATATAAAAATCAATATTTTGAGAAAATCATCTGCTTACCACATAGAAACAGAGAGAAGAAGGAAGTTTTCAGAGAAAGCAGTGAGTCACAAGGAGAAAACAAATAACCTATCAACAATTTAAATCTTGACTAAAGCACTTGCTTTAAATAGAAAGTATTAATATTTTAAATATCTAGGGACAATATAGGTTTATATAGCCTTTTTTATTCAGTGTCTCTTTATGTTTTATTCTACTTAATTTTTATTTTCACATTAATGATTTTTGTGATGCTGATAAATATTTGCTTGTCTGTTCTGCAGAGGGGAAAATTTTTCACCATTTTCCTTCTAGATTTTTTGGCTGACCTAATAATTAAATTAATGGAAAATAAATTAACAAGAAAAGAGCAAAGTTAATTATGTAAAGATGGAATCCCAAAAGACTTGAGAAGCTCAGTGACCAGCAACTAGAGTTTATATGTCATTCTGAGCTAAGGAGACAGGGGTAAACAGCTGGAACTTCAAAGGGTGGAAAGACAGTTCACAGAAAGATGGAGCAAAGAGCAAATACTTGGTAGACAAATCTTTGTAATACCACATGGATAAGCCTTTCTTATGTTAAAACAAATTATCTTTGAGAATAGCTCTCTTTCTGCTTTTGGCTTCCTATCTAAAGTATTTTAGACAATTAAGGTGGAGGTTAAAAAATTTTCTTGTCTGTTGGGCCTTGCAATACATTATGGGGCAAACTGCACCCCATCAGTTTTTATGCTTAGTTACATATAAACCAGAGTTGTATACAATATACCTTAATTTATGTGCTTTCCCTTTAGGATATTAGTTATCATATTGATGATTTATTATTTGCATACTGTTGCATTTCATTATAATAGTAGGCATAAGCATTACAGGTTGATAATATTAATGAAAGTTAATATTAACTGGAGGTTATTCTTTGGCACTGTAAATTCTTTTCATGATCTTTTTTCATTGAAACTTCATACTTTGTGAAATACTTACAGAGTAATTGTTAAGACATGGGATTTATAGTTAGACTGCCTGAATTTGAATCCTGGCTCTGACATGTCCCAACTATAGGACCTTGACCAAGTTACTTAATGCACCCTTATCTTCGTTCCTTCATTTGTAAACTCAGAATTTTTAGAATTGTTGCCTTAAAGTGAATCAGTCTTTTTTGAGCTGAAGATAATACAAGGCACATACATAGTAAATGTTGTGTAATTAGTTCTTAATATTGGCCTCACTTGGCAATTGAAGCAAGGTAGGCCTAAAGAAGCTAATTATACAAGTAATGCCTTCAGTTACATGCTCTTCTGGCTTTAAATGTATAAGTTATTTGCTCTATTCAATTAGTGATTCAGTAAAATTTGTTATTCAGATTGCTAGGCAAAAGAAAAAAAATTTCAGATTAGTAAATCATATTTCCTTTTCTTTTTTTTTTTCCTTCACATGACCTGTACTCATTTAGTGAATACTAACTTGAAGCTTGCAAAGTTTTGAATGGAATGAAATACAAAGGAATTATCATTGCAAGCATTCTCAACATTGAACTCTCACTACCGTAATGGTACTTTTTTGATGTTAATTCAGGAATCTAGTTGGCTCTGAAAACGATACATTCCTTTTGTTGTAGGAACCTTATGTGTTCAGAAATATGGTATCATGTAATAAAAAAAAATTCTGAATTTAAAACTTTTTGGTTAGAACTCTTCCCAAATAACTAGGAGGTTATTTATCTTAAGCAATTATAGTTTCCCAGATTTGGTTTATTTTTACTAGTAAAATGAATGTTTTAATTTATTTAGTTAAAACTTTCATAAGAGTAAGAAGGAACTGATGATAAAATGGCTTATAAACCACAAAAGATGAAATTAAATTTCCTATAGAATTACTAAACTTTGTGGCTGACGGATTCCAGAATCACTTCAGCAAAATCCTGCAATTTACCTATCAGATAAAGTACATGAGGTTTAGTGTAAATAATTTGCTAAATATTTACAATTAATTGATAGTACATATAAGATTCTGGAGGAAGGCATGGCAACCCACTCCATTATTCTTGCCTGGAGAATCCCATGCGCAGAGGAACCTGGCAGGCTACAGTCCATACGGTCACACAGAGTTGGACACGAATGAAGCAATTTAGCACACACTCAAATATAAGACTAATTTGTGGTTCTCTTCATGGACATTTTATGTTATTATGTGTGTATACACACACACACACATATGAGAAGGGCATGGCAACCCACTCCTGTATTCTTGCCTGGAGAATTCCATGGACAGGGAAGCCTGGCAGGCTACAGTCCATGGAATCACAAAGAGTCAGATACAACTGAGCAACTAACACGCTATGTTAGTGTGCAAACAACTAACACACACACACACACCGAGGAAGAAAGAATATACTTGCTTTATTTGAGATAAATATGGTGTTTCTGTTGGTCCTCTTTATCCACGGTTCTTAATCTCCAGATCCAACCAACCACTAATTTAAAATATTCCAAGAAAGTTCCAAAAAATACAACTTGAATTTGCCATGTGCTGGTATTTACATTGGAGAAGGAAATGGCAACCCACTCCAGTGTTCTTGCCTGGAGAATCCCATGGACAGAGAAGTCTAGTAGGCTGCAGTCCGTGGGGTTGCACAGAGTCGGACATGACTGAAGTGACTTGGCGGCGGCGGCAGGGGTATTTACATTGCATTTGTATGGTACACTTCAACTCTTGAACAACAAAGGAATTAGGGGCAGCAACCCAAAAATCCGACTAAAACTTTGTAGTCAACCCTCCATGTCTGTATTTCCATGTCCAAGAATTCAGTGAACTGCAGATTGTATAGTACTATGTATGTATGTATTGAAAACAAATGCTCCTGTAAGTGCACCCACACAATTCAAATCTGTTTTGTTCAAGGGTCACTGTAGCTGTTATTAGTAGTGGTACAGAGATGATTTAAAGTATATGTGAGAAGATCTAGGTTGTATGCAGTTACTGCATTATTTTATATAAGGGACTTGAGCATCCTTAGAATTTGGTGTCTACAAGAAGTCCTAGAATCAATCTCCCTCTAGTACCAAAGGATAACTGTATTCCAGGGCACTGGGAACAGAAGTGTTTATTGAAATTTTACTGCTAATGGAATTATTTTTACATGTTTTAAATCATAATATTTGGAGAAATAATATCCTGCCCATTTCATGGCTGCCTCTATACTCAATGATTTTATCTAAAAAGTGAAGGAAAATAGTGCTTTTACTTTGTAATTAACTATAGATTTACTAAATATTTCTCTGTTTAGGACTCCCTAAGTCAAATTAATAAAGTGAATGATACTTGAATTGGGGCTTTCAAATAATTGACTCCCTAAATTGTATAGCAAAATTAGAAAAATTTATCTGCGCAATATGATATCACTTCATAGAAATCCCCTTATTTATAACAGACAGTTAAAATCTAGGACTTAAAGTATGGCTTTTATATGAAAATACAGAACACACAGTAGAGGAGAGGGATACATCTGTCTCCTCCTTTCCTTTTCTTTTATAAAGTAACTTATGTATCTGAAACAAGGGGATATCCCTGATATCAAAGAATTATCTTCCTGAGCACACAATCTACAACAGTTACATACACACAAATATGCGTAGCTATCTTTGTACACACACACACACACACACACACACACACACATATATATATATATATGTTGCTATATCTCTTAATTATTGAAAAACTCTACCATTTCTGTATTTTTCTTTTTAGGTTGGTGTAAAAGTAATGGCGGTTTTGCATTGTTGAAATTTGCCATTTGATATTGGAACGCATTCATAAATAAATGTGGTTATGTTATCCATATTTTTAATGTGCATTTCTCACTTTATTTTTTTTGCTAATGACTTATTACTTGCAATTTATTTCATACGTATTTAGACAATGGTAATGATGTTAGGCAAAAAGCAAATTCGAGCATTTTCTAATTCGAGTTAAAAATGGATCACAAATTGTCAGAAAGAGACAATTTGCAACATCAATAAAGAATTTGACCAGGAACTACTAATAAATGTACAGTGCAGTGGTGGTTCAAGAAGTTTTGCAAAGGAGACGAGAACCTTGAAGATGAGAACATAAGATGAGGAACATAAGATGAGGAACATAAGCCATCAGAAGGTGACAGTGACCAATTGAGAGCCGTCATGAGAGCTGATTCTCTTATAACTACATGAGAAGTCGCCAAAGAACTCAGTGTCAATCATTCTATGGTCTTTCGGCACATGAAGCAAATTGGAAAGGTGGAAAAGCTAGATAAGTGGGTGCCTCGTGAACTGAACTGACTGAAAATCATAAAAACATCATTTTGAAGTGTCGTCTTATTCTATACAACAACAATGCACCGTTTTTCAATCAGATTGTTATGTGTGATGAAAAGTAGATTGCGTATGATAACTGGCAATGACCAGCTCAGTGGCTGGACTGAAAAGAAGCTCCAAAGCACTTCCCAAAGCCAAACATGAACCAAAGAAAGGTCATGGGCAGTGTTTGGTGGTCTCCTGCCCATCTGATCCACTACAGCTTTCTAAATCCTAGCAAAACCATTATATCTGGGAAGTAAGCTCAGCAAACTGATACACTGAAAACTGCAACACCTACAGCCAGCACTGATCAAGATAAAGGGTCCAGTTCTTATCCACAGTAATGCATGCCTGAATGCATGCCGCACAAATGCTTCAAAAGTTGAATGAATTGGGCTACAAAGTTTTGCCTCATCTGCTATATTCACTTGCTCTTTTGCCAACCAACTACCACTCCTTCAAGTATCTTGACAACTTTTTGCAGGGAAAATGCTTCTGCAGCCGGCAGGAGGCAGAAAACAGAAAATGCATTTCAAGAGTTCCTTGAATACTTAAACATGGATTTTTATGCTACAGGAATAAGCAAATTTACTTCTCATTGGCAAAAATGTGTTGATTGTAATGTTTCCTGTTTTGATTAATAAAGATGTGTTTGAGCATAGTTATAATAATTTAAAATTCATGGTCCGAAACTGCAATTACATTTGCACCAACCTAAGTAACATGGGAGGTTTAAGAGGGAGGGGACATATATATATACTGTATGGCTGATCATACTGGCATTTGGCAGAAACAAACACAATACTGTAAAGCAGTCATTCTTCATTGAAAATAAATAAATAAAAGGAAGAAAGTGAAAATATAGGGAAACATCTAAAGAAGACTATTAGGACAAATGATAAAATCAGAACATGGACTATGGATTATTTGTGTCTAATTTATATGTCCTGGTTTTGATAACAGTGCTATGGTTGTAAAATACAGGTGTTTATTTCCAGGGAGAAAAAGGACAGTATATACTCTGCTTATTTCCAGTTGGTCAAGATAAATATGTAAAAATGGTGTTAGTCACAGGGTAAAGAGAGATTCAGAAAGCAAATTAATTTTATAAATTTCTAGTTTTAGAGGAACATTTTCTTCATTTAACTTGTTCTTTCAAAGTCACTAAGAAAAATTGCCTGACATCTACTGGGAACAGTGTGGTTGCTACGTAGAGTAGTTGTATTTTTCAGTTTCTTAATAGTACTCTGATAGTTCTGCTCTGTGATACTCAGAGATTGGCAACAGCACATAAAGAATGTATAAAAGCTTCCATTCTCTCAGCAACAGGGTTTTGTTGTTGTTGTTGTTATTGAACATAACACCATTACTAGCATGTCCAAATATCCTTAGGCTATTTATGATTCTTGAATTCTAAAGAATTTGTTACAGTGATTAAGCATAAGCTGAGTGTATTGGTTAAGGTAACTGTAAGTGCTATAATGTCTAAATCTCTAAATGTCTCTGATTTATTAGAGAAGATGTTTGTTTCCTGTTCATATAAAGTTGAATACTAGCGATCCTTATGTGTAAGTGGCTTTCTACAGGGACATTTCAGGGATCCAGACGTTTACTCTGAGAAAGGAATGTCCATTTCTAGGGTGTCAGATTTCTCCATGTGTATCAGGTACATGGGAAATGGAAAACCGTGATAAGACTATGTATATTTGTTCCTTAATCACTTTGGAGTGGACACTGATGAACATCTCTCTTCAAAATGCACTGTGCTGTATGCTTATTTACTCAATCGTGTCTGACTCTTTGCGATCCCACGGACTGTAGCCGGCCAGGCTCTTCTGTCCATGGGGATTCTCCAGGCAAGAACACTGGAGTGGTTGTCATGCTCTCCTCCAGGGGATCTTCTCAACCCAGGGATCGAACCCAGGTCACCCACATTGCAAGTGAATTCTTTACCAGCTGAGCTACTGGGGAAGCCCCAAAATACAGTAGTAAGGATTATTTACATGATATTACTTAGATGCAGGAGAAGGTGGAATTGAGACCAGAATGTTACTACTAAGCATGCCTATACTCTGGTAGGAATTTACAAAATTCTGATAGTCATCTGGTCATCTCTTTCATATAAATAGCTGTATACAAGCAATCAGTCTTTTCAACCAATCAGCACACACTTAAGTAGACTTATCTCTAGTCCTTCACTGGCAGGGTAAGCAAAAACCTGTGTCCAGTTTTTTCATCTTATGAGGAACACACACTCACAGATATAGAATTTGGAACTCTCAAAAATCAAGTAACAAGCACCTTTTTTAAGTATAGTTGACTACAATATTGCATTAGTTTCAGATGTACAGTGAAGTGGTTCAGACTTTTTTCAGATTCCTTTCATTATAGGTTATTACAAGATATTGAATATAGTTCTCTATGTATATAGGAAATCCCTATTGTTTATCTGTTTCACACATAATAGGTATATCTGTTTATCCTATACTTAAAATTTATCCCCCCCCCTTTCCCCTTTGGTAACTATAAATTTGTTTTCAAAGTCTGCGAGTCTGTTTCTCTTGTATAAATAAATTCATCTATATTATTTTTAAGTAGTAACACATAATATTTGTCTTTGACCTATTTCACTTAGTCTTATAATCTCTAGGTCTGTGGTTTTTGCTGCAAATGGTAATACTCCATTCTTTTTCATAGTTGAATAATATTCCATTATCTATCTATCTAGATATATATAGATATATATATATGATGTCATATACATACCACATCTTCTTTATCCATTCATCTGTTGATGGATATTCATGTTGGAAAAAGCACCCTTTACCAGCTTGATTACTTTAGATCATAGACCAAGTGATCTGGGGAGAAATGATGCTTAGAATTCAAGTTTTAGAAATAAAGCCCCTCTAATAGTCAGTAGGGCTTCAGCAAAGTCCCTGGGTCACAGATTCTTCATTTGCAAACTTTAAGAAAAAAATACCTATACTCTGAAGAATTTTTTGAGGAATCACCCTTGCCAATAAATTACATGCCTTCATATGCCTTTATTCACGTACTTCTGACTCTAGCATTTGCTCCATTTCCCTGGGTCACACATAACTAAACATTTTTTTTAATACCTCTTCCTTCTTATCTGATATACATACCTAATTTATCTACTTTTGGGCTTTTAATCCTACCACTCCACTTTAAAAGCCTTTATAATCTACTTTTGTGGTAAACACATGGTTCCTTCTCCATCTTCATCTTCCATGACTTCTGAGCACCTTTGACACAGCTCCCTGCTTCCTTCTTTGAAACAGAAGGGGTTTTCCACCTTCCTAATGGGAATTCTATTACTTTTCCTTTTCTGGCTTCTATATTTATATCTTCTCACAGTTCTCACTGATTTGAAAAATGGATACCTGTATCCAATACCACACACATGTATACCTGTGGCAAATTCATTTTGATATTTGGCAAAACTAATACAATTATGTAAAGTTTAAAAATAAAATTAAAAAAAATAAACTATTTTAAAATATATAAAAAAAAGAAAAATGGAATCACTTGTTACATTTTGGCCACATGAAATTGAAGCTATCAATTATACATTCCTTCTTGAAATCTGTTAATGTCAAGACCATTTACCTGGGTTTTATTTTTTGTTGCTGTTTACAAATAAAGGAGTTGTAATTTACTTCTGTCTTTTAAAATCTGCATCTAGGATTTTGGTCTTTGGTATTAGCTGCAGACTGTACCCTGCAGCATTTTATCCCCATTTATCTCCATGCTAATATCCTGTTCAAAAAGGATTATAATCCTGTTCTGAAAGCCATAGAACAGACATCTGTGTATTCATTTCTTTAATTTTAAGCAGAGATGTGATATCCTTCATTAAAATCCATCATGTCTTATTATCGAAAATAAAAGTAAAATCTTTGCCATGGCTACCACCTACATTTTCCAACTCATCTATGTCATGTTTCTCCCACTTTCACCGAACTCTAGGTGCAGTGACTTTCAATCAGAGATATTTAAAGGTCACTCCCTCCAAGGTTACTTATTCTTCTTCCTCATTTGGACCATCTCTCAAGTATTTGCATAGCTATTTCTTTCTCATAATTCAGAGCCAAACTCAAATATCATCTCTTCAGAGAGGCCTTTTTTGATGACCCTAGGTAAAACCGTTCATAAAAAGTACCTAATACATTTTATTAAAGAGATTTTTTTCAATGCTAAAATGGAAGGATTATTAGTGAGCAGCAGTAGAAATAATGAGAGAGATACAAGGGGAAAATATCCCACACTGAATTGGATGCATGGTGCCCCTTGACTACTAATCAGCTGTGTGACTTTATATGAAAAATAATATACTTAAAATCTCCAGGAATCAGTTTTATAAAATGATTAGTGAACTCTATAAATCACTAAGGGTTCTTCTAATTCAGATATTCTATCATGTATTCCATTTCACTTTTCTTGGAATTCTGGAATTTATAAAGTGTTTAGCACTTGAAATATCATGTTGAAGGTAAGCACATTATTTATCGCAGGGGCAGTTTATCGTGAGGTAGCATGAGTTGGGAGGCACCACACCAAGTATAAGTGCTAGAAGCTACTGTGAATCAAACATTTTTGTTGTGATAATTTCAGAATTTTTCCCAGGGGTAGCAACTAGGGATGTTCTCATTATTTTAGAAGACATAAATAACATTTAAGTTACTGAACTGAGATTATAGGGCCATTAATAGGATGGCATCACTGACTCGATGGACATGGGTTTGGGTGGACTCCAGGAGTTGGTGATGGACAGGGAGGCCTGATGTGCTGTAGTTCATGGGGTCACAAAGAGTCGGACACAACTGAGCGACTGAACTGAACTGAATCCTAACAACATAGTTATCCCTCTCTTTATTTCATAAATCATAGATGTTATTTTATTTACTAAAAAAAATGTTCTTTTTGTACAAATGACTTGGAAAAAATTTTAAATAAGACACCACTAACTTTCTCTTAGGAATGCTATGTGGTTACATTGGAATCATTTTTAAAAATTCTGAGTAGCTATTCAGATTTGTCCTATTCTCCATTAGTTCTCAAAATACATCACCATTTGAGTCTTAGAAATTACCTATTTTACTTTTAGATCAGATCAGATCAGATCAGTCACTCAGTCATGCCTGACTCTTTGTGACCCCATGAATCACAGCACGCCAGGCCTCCCTGTCCATCACCAGCTCCCGGAGTTCACTGAGATAGAGATCATCTTTTAAGTTAATGGCAGACATTAATTATACTAGGCTTTCTTATATAATTAGTTTTTTAGATAGAAGTGAGAAAATAGGTTATTTTCTTTTTATATTGTTTTAATTGTGTTAAAATATGTGAGATGAAATTTACTATTTGTGTGTCTTAAGTGTACAGTTCAGTAGCATTAAGTACATTCATAAGATTGAGCAACCATCATCACTGCATAGTTCCAGAACTTTTTCTTCCACTCAAAATGTAATCCAGTGCCCAGTAATCAGTTACTCTCCCCCTAATCCCTAGCAAACACAAATCTCTTTTCTGTTTCTCTTAATTTGTCTGTTCTAGATAGTTAATACAAATGAAATTATATATGCCCTTTTGTGCCTGGTCTCTTTAACTTAGCATAATATTTTCAAAGTTCATATATATCATAGTTCTTCATTTCTCTTAATGACTGTGTAATCTTCTATTATACAGCTATAACATTTTATTTATACATTCTTTTCACCTTTTGGTTATTGTAAAGTGTGCTACTGTAAATATTCAGATATAAATATTCGGATGGATGTCTGTTTTGAATCCTTTGGTATTTACATAGAAATGGTACTACTGGGTCAAATGGTAATTCAGTATTTGACTTACTGACGAACTTCCAAAGAGTTTTTCAAAGTTACTGTTCAGTTGAGTCGCTCAGCCATGTCCGACTCTTTGCAACCCTATGAATCACAGCACGCCAGGCCTCCCTGTCCATCACCAACTCCCAGAGTTCACCCAAACTCATGTGCATCGAGTTGGTGATACCATCCAGCTATCTCATCCTCTGTCATTCCCTTCTCCTCCTGCCCCCAATCCCTCCCAGCATCAGAGTCTTTTCCAATGAGTCAGCTCTTTGCATGAGGTGGCCAAATTATTGGAGTTTCAGCCTCAGCATCAGTCCATCCAATGAACACCCAGGACTGGTCTCCTTTAGGATGGATTGGTTGGATCTCCTTGCTGTCCAAGGGACTCACAAGAGTCTTCTCCAGCATTACAGTTCAAAAGCATCAATTCTTCACCACTCAGCTTTCTTCACAGTCCAACTCTCACGTCCATACATGACTATTGGAAAAACCATAGCCTTGACTAGATGGACCTTTGTTGGCAAAGTAATGTCTCTGCTTTTTAATATGCTGTCTAGGTTGGTCATAACTTTCCTTCCAAGGAGTAAGCGTCTTTTAATTTCATGGCTGCAATCACCATCTGCAGTGATTTTGGACCTGAAACAAAGTCAGTCACTGTTTCCATTGTTTCCCCATCTATTTGCCATGAAGTGATGGGACCAGATGACATGATCTTAGTTTTCTGAATGTTGAGCTTTAAGCCAACTTTTTCTCTTTCCACTTTCACTTTCATCAAGAGGCTTTTTAGTTCCTCTTCACTTTCTGCCATAAGGGTCATGTCATCTGCATATCTGATTGATATTTCTCCAGGCAATCTTGATTCCAGCTTGTCCTTCTTCCAGCCCAGCGTTTCTCATGATGTCCTCTGCATATAAGGTAGATAAGAAGGGTGACCATTTTAATATTATGAGGGTTTCTATTTTTCCACATTCTCATAAACACTTGTTTTTGTCTGGTTTTTATTATGCCATCCTACTGATTGTGAAATAGTATCTCATTGTGGTTTTCACTTGCATTTCTCTAATGACTGATCATCTGTTCACATGCCTATCAGACACTAGTATATCGACTCTGAGATATGTTTATTCAGATCTTTTGCCTCAAGTGGATTCAGTTGTTTTTATTTTGTGGGGTTGTTAGTACTCTTTATATTGTGTGGATGGATATTAGATAACTTACGATAAATGTGGTTTGAAAAAAAAACTCTTCTTTTCCGTGAGTTGTTCTTTCATTCTACTGACAGTGTCCTTCAAGGAACAAAAGTTTCTAAGTTGAATAAAGTCCGTCATTAGTAGTTTTCTTCGGTGCCTCTGGGCATTGTTTCTCATATCATATTTAAGAAACCATTATTGGGTTCAGGATCATTAGCTTTTACCATGTTTTATTTTAATAGTTTATAATTTTTGCTCTTGATTTTATGTATTTGATCTATTTTGGGTTCATTTTTATGTGTTAAGAGTCAAATTGTATGCAAGATGTATGAGTGCACACGTGAATGCCGGTGTTGACAAGTTGACTCAGCAATTTTTGTTGAAAACACTTTTCTTTCCCATTGAATTTTATTTCCTCCTTTGTCAAAAATAAATTGTCCTTAAATATGAGTGTTTCTGGAAAGTCAGTTCTACTCAATTGGTCTGTATGTCTCTCTGATTTTATTTTATTAAAAATTTTTTTATTATTATTAATATTTTTTACTTTACAATATTGTATTGGTTTTGCCATACATCAACATGCATCCATCACAGGTGTACATGTGTTCCCCATCCTGAACCCCGCTCCCACCTCCCTCCCCATACCATCCCTCTGGGTCATCTCAGTGCACCAGCCCCAAGCTTCCTATATCCTGCATCGAACCTGGACTGGCAACTCGTTTCATACATGATATTATACATGTTTTAATGCCTTTCTCCCAAATCATCCCCCCCACCCAGAGTCCAAAAGACTGATCTATACATCTGTGTCTCTTTTGCTGTCTTGCATACAGGATCACCGTTACCATCTTTCTAAATTCCATATATATGTGTTAGTATACTGTATTGGTGTTTTTCTTTCTGGCTTACTTCACTCTGTATAATAGACTTCGTGTTCATCCACCTCATTAGAACTGATTCAAATGTATTCTTTTTAATGGCTGAATAGTACTCCAATGTGCATATGTACCACAGCTTTCTTATCCATTCATCTGCTGATGGACATCTAGGTTGCTTCCATGTCCTGGCTATTATAAACAGTGCTGCAATAAACATTGGGGTACATGTGTCTCTTTCAATTCTGGTTTCCTTGGTGTGTATGCCCAGCAGTGGGATTGCTGGATCATAAGGCAGTTCTATTTCCAGTTTTTTAAGGAATCTCCACACTGTTCTCCATAGTGGCTGTACTAGTTTGCATTCCCACCAACAGTGTAAGAAGGTTCCCTTTTCTTCACATCCTTTCCAGCATTTATTGCTTGTAGACTTTTGGATCGCAATGACTGGCATGAAATGGTACCTCATTGTGGTTTTGATTTTAATATTGCAGTTTGTATTCCTATAGTAGTATGTTCTGAGATCACATTTGAGAAATGCCCATCCTCCTAATTTGTGCTTCATTTTCAGGACTGTTTGTGTATTTAGAGTCCTTGAAATTCACTATGGATTTCTAAATTGGCTTTTCTATTTCTGGAAAGAAAAGACCACTGGGATTTAATAGGAATTGCTTCAAATTTGTAGATCAATTTCGGTAGTATTGCTGTTTAACAATATTAATTCTTCCAATTCATAAACACAAAATGTCTTTACATTTATTTTGGTCTTCTTTAATTTCTCTTGGCAATTTTTCATAGTTTTAAGTGTACAAGCCTTGCACTGTTTTGTTTAAAGTTATTACAAGTACTTTCCAGGTCTTTGCACGTTGAGTGTATGTTGGGAAATTCCTTTGCTGCCTAGCCATGCTGGTTTTTTCCCCAAGCTTTACCTTAGCTTTGACTTCCTGATTATGCTAAGCATAAAAATCAGGCAGAGTGAGGATGCATTCTGTCGAGGGCATGTCCATGACATTGTAGATTTCTCTGTATATGCAGTATCTTTTCAAAGCCTTATTCCCCAAACTTGCTCACACTCTAGTTCCTCCCTGGCTTTAGTTGTATCTGCTGTTTGCCCTGTTAACATTTTGCCTCGGGATAGTGGCCTCTTTTTTTTTAATGGTTTCAAGAGATGTCATCCATGTTGTGGCTTTTCCTCCCTGAGAGACTTCTGAGTTAGGCAATGCAAAGGCAGGTCCCTTGTGTCAGTTCTTCAGTGAACTTGCACACAGATCAAAACAGACAAACCCAATTCTTTGGAAACAAGGTCTGCTGTGGTCTCTAAAGAGCCAGGGACCCACAATGGGAATGCTGTCATCTTTATAGCCATCTCAGGTCTGCAAGAGGGGAGGTAGATGGAGCTAAATTAAAATGCTACAAATCATTTCTGTTGTGTCATCTTTTATTTTTGTTTTTTTTTTTTTATTCCTGTTTAAGCATTTGCTCACGTGCTGTAAACTTTTAACTATTTTCTATAGTTACTATAACATAGGTTCTGATCGATGTCAGGCTTTTGATGTTTCCGGGGTGAGATAAGCCATTAAGGCCTCTTCGCTATCATTTTTGCCAATATCACTGCTATCACTGCTTCTTGAGCTGGAATGTAAAGCTAGTTGAAATTATACATTTTGTATGATATATATATATATATATATATATATACACACACAGACACACACTTTCCTAGAATGTTTGTATTTTGTTATCCAGAACAAAAGTGTTGCACATTAAGTTGTACAGCAAATACATGTTTTAAAATAATATCTTTACATTTTTTCTTTATCAGGTGTTTATGTCTGTACTTTGTACCTGTGCTGTACTCAGCAATGGAGTTGAATATATTAAAGGCAGTTTACCTGTCTTTACTATCCTCAGTGTAGTCAGGAGAGGTAGACCAGTAAACAGATAACTGCTTAGATGATATAAGCTAGGAATTGGTGCTTATATAGTCACTCATTTTATTCAGTAAAAACAAATGCCATTTGTTTAATAGTAATTAGACACAGCACTAATTTTCTATGAAGAATATTACACAAAGCAAACAACAAATTTGGATTAAAAAGACTAAGATGAACAACCATGCAAGCATTTCATACCTCAAAGGCAGAGATCAATAACTTGGAGCTAAAGATCTAGAAGCCACATTTCACTCTTCTATTTATCAACAAGTCAAAATACAAAACATAATATCTTATCCCTTTTTTGATCCATCGAAAAGAAAATTCACAAACTCATCTTTATGTTCAGGTGAGCACATGAAAATAAAATGTGTTTTATTTCTTTATTTATTTCCACATATTATTAGCACAACCTGGGTCAAGTTATTGAGCCAGACACTTAGAATGTAGGGATAAAAGCACAGACGGTTACAGAAGCGTGTAGGAAACTTGGAAATATAGAATATTTCAAGGAAATATTACACTATTTCTAGGAGTCCTTGGAGCCATAAGAGTACACCTTTGAAGTCCACTGAATTGGAGAATAAGTAACTATCTTACTGCACATTTTTGGCGAGTATGTCAAGGCTATATATTGCCACCCTGCTTATTTAACTTATATACAGAGTATATCATGTGAAATGCTGGACTAGATGAAGCACAAGCTGGAATCAAGATTGCCAGGAAAAATATCAATAACCTCAGATATCCAGATGACACCACACTTATGGCAGAAAGTGAAGAGGAACAAAGAGCTTCTTGATGAAAGTGGAAGGGAAGAGTGAAAAATTTGGCTTATAACTCATCATTCAGAAAACTAAAATCATGGCATCTGGTCGCATCACTTCATGGCAAATAGATGGAGAAACAGTGGAAACAGTGACAGACTTTATCTATGGGGGCTCCAAAATCACTGTAGACAGTGACTGCAGCCATGAAATTAAAAGACGCTTGCTCCTTGGAAGAAAAGTTATGAACAACCTAGACAGCACATTAAAAAGCAGAGACACAATGGAGTATTACTCAGCCATTAAAAAGAATACATTTGAATCAGTTCTAATGAGGTGGATGAAACTGGAGCCTATTATACAGAGTGAAGTAAGCCAGAAGGAAAAACATAAATACAGTATACTAACGCATATATATGGAATTTAGAAAGATGGTAACAATAACCCGATGTACGAGACAGCAAAAGAGACACTGATGTATAGAACAGTCTTATGGACTCTGTGGGAGAGGGAGAGGGTGGGAAGATTTGGGAGAATGGCATTGAAACATGTAAAATATCATGTAAGAAACGAGTTGCCAGTCCAGGTTCAATGCACGATACTGGATGCTTGGGGCTAGTGCACTGGGACGACCCAGAGGGATGGTATGGGGAGGGAGGAGGGTTCAGGATGGGGAACACATGTATACCTGTGGCGGATTCATTTTGATATTTGGCAAAACTAATACAATTATGTAAATTTTAAAAATAAAATTAGAAAAAATAAAAACAAACAAACATAAAAAAAAAAAAAAGCAGAGACATCACTTTGCCAACAGAGGTCTGTCTAGTCAAGGCTATGGCTTTTCCAGTATTCATGTATGGATATGAGAGTTGGACCATAAAGAAAGTTGAGCACTAAAGAATTGATGCTTTTCCACTGTGGTGTTGGAGAAGACTCTTGTGAGTCCCTTGGACGGCAAAGAGATCCAACCAGTCCATCCTAAAGGAAATCAGTCCTGAATATTCATTGGAAGGACTGATGCTGAGGCTGAAACTCTAATACTCTGGGCACCTGACACAAAGAACCAACTCATAGGGAAAGACCCTGATGCTGGGAGGGATTGAGGGCAGGAGGAGAAAGGGATGCCGGAGGATGAGATGGCTGGATGGCATCACTGACTCGATGCACATGAGTTTGAGTAAACTCTGGGAGTTGGTGATGGACAGGGAGGCCTGGCGTGCTGGGATTCATGGGGTTGCAAAGAGTCGGACGTGACTGAGTGACTCAGTTGAACTGACTGAATAAAATATTAAGAGAAATATTATTTCAAAAGAGTTTTGTTGAAGCTCAAGACATCACCCTTGTGTTGTTAAAAGAATAGTTTACTTGGCAGTCACCTAGATCCATCACAGATGAAGTTGAATTTTACTATGACTAGAATCATTAAGGATTATTAACTAGAACATGAGGGCAATTAAAACTAAAGTAACTGTGTTAACGTGAGGCAAGTTCTCACTACATCTGCTGCAGTGACATTCGTAATAGCATACTATGATGCACAGAAAGAGTATTGCTATCCTCTAAGATGTACAAGTGTCAAAAAGTATATAAAGCACAAAAAGCATGAAGTGCTATAGTTAAAAATTGATTCCATTTATATTGCACATCCAGAAAAAGTAAGCATGTAAAGACATGAAGTAGATTGATCATTGCCAGGGACTGGTAGAAGACGTAGATGGAAGGAAACTGTCTGACTGGTACCGGAATTTCTTCAGGGGTGATGAAAATGTTCAGAATTAGATGGGGCAGTTCCAGGATATTATGAATTTACTCCATGCCATTGAATTGTTACAACTTAAACTGCTAAATTTTATATTATGTAAATTTTGCATTGATGAAATAATTAAAAAGTAAAACAAACAAACAACAAAAAAACTTGATTGTAGCAGAGGCTGCTTTTAGTTTATAAAAATACTACTTTTGATGTCCCCTTAAATCACAGACACATATATGTGTGTTTCTAAAACCTTGTAGGCAGCCTATTTATTTTGTGATTGCTATACTTTATCCATATTAATTGTATTCAACCAGTAAATTTCGAGCCTCCTTGAGTCTAATGAAATAGTGATGACAGAATGTTTGTTCTTAAATTTAATATCCACCAGGTCTGAATTCATTTACCCCATTATAGGATAATTTGTTCAGTTAAAGAGTGACCTTTAGAACCATCACGCATGGCTGTACTGTCCTCAAGAATCCATAATCCTTATCTTTGCCTACACGTACTCCACACCTATTTGGAAACCCTATAATGACACTGTGAAGTTGTGTTATCTGATTAAAAAAGGGTTCAAACAAAGAAGATACTATTCTCAAATTATCTTTTTCTCATAATTGAACAATGAAAGAAAGAAAAACTTTATAAAGAAAGACACAGCAATTGAGAGGAAAAGGATAACACTTAATGTCCTCTAGCACAGTTTTTGACCTCATCTGTATAAAAAGCATATAGTGGCATCTTCAGAATGCACTGAACATTTATTACCTGAAAAAAGCCACAAAACTTTTTTTTTTTTTTCTTAACAATGCACAAATGGAATTGGAGATAAAGATGGTGTGCAGGAATGTAGAGCTCGATTCCTCCAAGGATACATCAAAAATACATGTATGTATGGAAACTAACTGAAAGCTGACAGAAGAACTCCTGTATAACCAAGGCTATATGAAATATATACATGTAATCAGGTAGGAAGAGTGAAAAAGCAATCAGGTCAGGACCTGTGGCCTTGGGAAAGAACCCAGGGAAAGGAGAGATAACATGGGCAGAAACTTGCTCTGGGGAGTGAGTCATTTGAGCCATAGACTGGGAATGGCAATCGTGGGATCCTACCTATTGGGTGGCTGATGGACAGTTGGGACAGATAAAAAGGCTGGAGAAACCAGCCATTAGAGTGGTATCATCTGCGTATATGAGATTGTTATTTGTCCAGGCAGTCTTGATTTTAGCTTATGATTCATTCAGCCCAGCATTTCACATGAAACTGGAAAATACCTCTAGATAAATGAAATGAAAACACAGCACCGCAATTTATGGAATAAAGGATAAGCAGTTCTAATGGGGAAGTTTTTGTTATATAGGCCTTCCCCAAGAAACAAGAAAAATCTCAAATAACCTAATCTACCAACTGAAAGAATTAGAGAGCAAAGTCTAAAGTCAGTAGAAAGAAAGAAATAATAAAGAGCAGAGAGGAAATAAATGAAATAGAAATTTTAAAAAAGCAATAGAAAAGATCTATGAAACCAAGACCTGCTGTTTCAAAAAAATAAGTGAAATTGATATCCTTTCAGCCATATTCGCCAAGAACAAAAACCCAAATAAAGTAAGAAATGAAAGAGAAATAAAAGATATTACGTAGACACAAAAAATTCTAATGATACTAAAAATCCTAATAGTACTACAAACAGTTGCATGCCAACAAATTGAACAACATAGAAGAAATGGACAAATTTATAGAAATATATGACCTGCTGAGATTGAATCAAGAAGAAATAGACAAACTGAACAGACCAATCATTAATAGTGAAGTTAGATTTGTAATCTAAAAAAATCTCCCAACATTCAAAAGTTCTGGGCCAGATGACTTCACAGGGGAATTCTGCCAAACATATAATGAACTAACAGTTATCCTTCTCAAACTATTTCAAAAAAAGTAAAGACAGAATACTCTCAAGTTAATTCTATGAGGCCACCATCACCGTGATATCAAGTCAGACAGTGTCACTACAAAAAAATTTATAGGCCAGTAACTTTGATGATGAAGGCTTCCCTGGTAGCTCAGATGGTAGAGCGTCTGTCTGAAATGCAGGAGACCTGAATTTGATCCCTGGGTAAGGAAGATCCCTTGGAGAAGGAAATGGCAACCCACTCCAGTACTGTAGCCTGGAAAATCCCATGGACATAGAAGCCTGGTAGGCTACAGTCCATGGGGTCGCATGGAGTTGGACATAACTGAGCGACTAGATGCAGATATAACTCATAAATATTAGCAAGCCAAACCCTAACAATATAGAAAAAGGATCATTCACCATGATCAAATTGGATTTATTGCAGAGGCACAAGAAAGGTTCAACATATGCAAATCTATCAATGAGTTATTGCACCTTAACAAAAGGAAAAATAAAAATATGAACATCTCGATAGACACAGTAAAAGCATTTGACTAATGTCTGTACTACAATAAAAATATACAAATAGATAAAGGTAGAAATTAAATGAGTGAATGAATCAATGCAGTAATGTAATTTTATAGAATGAAAGAGCCAATGGGACCTGAGAAACTATTATAACCAAAAAATCTTTTTATTTTTATTATTATTTTTTTAAACTAAAGATATTTTATTCCTTCTGTTGGAAAGATTATTTTGGAATATTTGGAAAAAAAGACACTACCAAAATCAGATGTAGGCTAATCAAGAACATGAGTAAGGATACACAAAGCCAATCAAAGACATTGGAGAGAGTCATTAAGCTTGTTATGAATCTGTCAGATTTGACTATTTCAGTTTTTGCCTGCTATAGAAATGAAGCTTTTTTAAAATAAATCATTGAAGGCTTAGAGTTCTCCAGTGGTAAAATAGACAAAATAGAAAAAACAACTTGGTTGAACTGATCACTTAATAATTTTTTACAGCTTTGTAGGACTTTATGAACTAGAAAACACATTAATCCATACACCTTTAAAATATGGAGAAGGAAATGGCAACCCACTCCAGTGTGATTGCCTTGAGAATCCCAGGGACGGGGAGCCTAGTGGGCTGCCGTCTATGGGGTCGCACAGAGTCGGACACCACTGAGGCGACTTAGCAGCAGTAAACACATTAACCCATACACCTTTAAAATATACAACTGCTTCTGACTTTGACTTAGTCATTGTTATAGTTTTTGTCCAGTTGCTCATTCATGTCCGACTCTGTGATCCCATGGGCTGTCCCTCACCATCTTCTGGAGTTTGTCTAAGTTCATGTCCATTGCATCGGTGATGCCGTCCAGCCATCTCATCCTCTGACACCCTCTTCTCCTTCTGCCCTCAATCTTTCCCAGCATCAAGGACTTTCCCAAAGAGTTGTCTGTTCACATCATATCCCTAAAATATTGGAGCTTCAGCTTCAGCATCAGTCTTTCCAGTGAATATTCAGGGTTGATCTCCCTTAAGATTGACTGGTTTGAGCTCCTTGCTGTCCAATGGAGTTTCAGGAGTCTTCTCCAGCACCACAGTTCGAAGGCATCAATTTTTTGGCATTCTGCCTTCTTTACAGTCCAGCTCTCACAACCATATGTGACCACAGGGAAGACCATAGCTTTGACTGTCCCAACCTTTGCCAACAGTGATGTCTCTGCTTTTCAACACGCTGTCTTGGTTTGTCATTGCTTTCCTGCCAAGAAGCAATTGTCTTCTTATTTCATGGCTGCAGTCACTGTCCACAGTAATTTTGGAGCCCAAGAAGAAGAAATCTATCACTACTTCCACCTTTCCCCCTTCTATTTGTCATCCAGTATCGGGGCTGGATGCCATGATCTTAGTTTTTATAATAGTCTTAAGTCATCTCTTTCACTCTCCTCCTTCATCTTCACCCTTGACGGATCATTGCCTTGTTGTGGCAAAGGGACTTGCATAATTCAGTGAAGCTATGAGCCCTGTTCTGCAGGGCCACCCAAGATGGATGGGTCATAGCAGAGAGTTCTGACAAAACGTGATCCACTGGAGGAGGGAGTGGCAACACCCCACCACAGTATACTTGCCATGAGAACCTCATGAACTGTATAAAAAGACTTAGCCATTACCTATATTGTAAAGATGAAGAAAGTGGAACCAGTTAGCTTGATGCATGATTTTTGAACATTAGCAAATGAATGAATACAGTTCAGAGAAGTTAGGTTGCTTGCCTGACTATATATAACTTGTCCTTGTGCTTAGTTGCTGTCATGTCCAACTCTTTGTGACCCCATGGACTGTAGCCTGCTAGGCTCCTTTGTCCATGGGAATTCTCCAGGCAAGAATACTGGAATAAGTTGCCATGCCCTCTTCCAGGGGATCTTCCCCACCCAGCGATCGAATCCAGGTCTCCCACACTGCAGGTGGATTCTTTACCATCTGAACCATCAGGGAAGCCTGACAGGATATAACTAGTAAACTTTATAAATCTGAATTCAAGTTTCCTGCCTTCAGCTTGTATTACTTTCACAATGCCACTGACACAGTTGGGTATATTTTTGTCCAGTACTTATGCTGTCAGATTATTTGGTGTGAACATTTTTGACAGTAGTGAGGCTTCTCTTGAATATTTTTGGTATAATCTAGTCACTTTAACATTAGACCTAAGTCTGACTTTACCATCAACAGTACTGAATAACCAATTAAAAGTTAGAATTCAACTACATAATTTTTGCTTAATTGCTTATAATATGTGAATTTATTAGAACATGAATAATGCATCTTTGAACAGAGAAAAGTAGGTAGCAGTAATTTCTTACCAATAAGTTATAATATAAATATATTTTAATGATAACAGACATGAGGGATATTTAATCCTGAACTTATAAAGGACGAAGCTAGGATTCACAGGTGTGTTGTGAGATACAACTAAGACACAGGAAAGCACTGATAGACCTCGGCAAATATTGTAAACATATCTTTTAAGTGGATTTTCTCATTATAAAAGCCTTTCTAGAGCAGAATTTGTATTGATTATGTTCAAAATTCTTAGGCTATGTTTCACCAAAGACAAAGGCCAAAATTCTTAATTTTCATGATTGGAAACTTGAAAATGTAGTTGGTTTATAATATTAATATACATTAATAAATGTATACTTAGACAATTAAATTCACTAGTGAATATTGGATTGACCAAAAGTTCATTTAGATATTTGTAAGATGTTATGGAATCTTAACAAATTTTGGCCGAATCATTGGAAAAGACCCTGATGCTGGGAGGGATTGGGGCAGGAGGAGAAGGGGACGACAGAGGATGAGATGGCTGGATGGCATCACCGACTCGATGGACATGAGTTTGACTGACTCCGGGAGTTGATGATGGACAGGGAGGCCTGGTGTGCTGCAATTCATGGGGTCGCAAAGAGTTGGACACGACTGAGCAACTGAACTGAACTGAATATATGAAAGAGAAGTAAAGTAGGAAAACATAAAATACAGAAAAACTATATTAACCAATATATTTTATTTCAGTTTAACAATACTAAAAAAAAAGTTACTTTTTGAAAATATTGTTATATAAAATTCTTAGAAAAATAAAAATATTTTTATCAGCAATAAATTTGAAATTTTTACAGTTTGGAAATAGTAGTGTGAAACTCACACACACTACCATTTGGATTATGAAAGAATATAACATAATTAACAATTTAAAAAATGTAGTGCCAAAAAAAACATTCTATAATTTTTCTTAAATTTCTACTTGAAAATTCTTAAATTGATGAGTCTTATAAATAGGATTTTTCATAGCGATATACTATAAGCTATGCAACTTTTTAAAAATATTTTTAATATGTCAGAAAACTAAAATCTAACTAAGCTCATGGAGCTATTCTATAACACCTTCTAATTTTCCTTTATTAACCTCTATATACGAGTTGTCCCTACTCTAAATTGGAGCTTCTTTACAATCTGTCACTCATGGAGTTAACCTCTACGAGCGGCTGGGGAAGGATAATTGAACGCCAAGTATATTATCAGAATGAAAGCCAAATAATTAAGTTAAAAGAGGAAAGACTAAACTGTTCTGTTAGATGACAGGTTAATGTCTGCATAGAACGCTAATGCTACTATTATATTTTGGGCTTGTGAAGAAACAAATGAGATTGACATTCAAAAATTATACTTTTATAGCGGCATAAAGATCAAGTGCATTGCTATTTGAGGAACTCAGTCTTGATGTTGTTGTTTAGTCTGCTTTTTAATACCCTTTTTAGGTTTATCGTAGCTTTCCTTCTGAGGAGCAAGCCTCTTTTAATTTCCTGGCTGCAGTCACCATCTGCAGTGATTTTAAAGCCCAAGAAAATAAAATCTGTCACTCTTTCCACTTCCCTGCTTCTATTTGCTATGAAGTGATGGGATTGGATTCCATGATATTACTTTTTTGAATGTTGAATTTTAAGCCACCTTTTTCATTCTCCTCTTTAACCTCATCAAGAGACTCTTAGTTCTCCTTTGCTTTGTGCCATAATGGTGGTATCATCTGCATATCTGAGGTTATTGATATTTCTCCTGGCAATCTTGATTCTAGCTTGTGCTTCATCCAGCCTGGCATTTTGCATGATGTACTCTGCATATAAGATAATGAACAAGGTGACAATATATAGCCTTGATTTCTTCCTTTCCCAATTTTGAACCAATCCATTGTTCCATGTCCAGTTCTATCTCTTTCTTCTTGGCCTGCATATAGGTTTCTCAGGAGATAGATAAGGTGGACTGGTACTCCTATCTCTTTAAGAATGTTCCACAGTTTGTTGTGATCCACACAGTTAAAGGCTTTAGCATAGTCAATGAAGCAGATGTTTTTTTCCTGGAATTCCCTTGCTTTTTCTATAATCCAATGGATGTTGGTGGTTTGATCTCTGGTTCCTCTGTCTTTTGTAAATCCAACTTGTACATCTGGAAGTTCTTGGTTCATGTACCATTGAAGCCTAGTTTGAAGGGTTTTGAATGCCACCTTGACAGCATGTGAAATGAACAAAATTGTATGGTAGTTTGAACATTCTTTGGCATTGCATTTCTTTGGAATTGGAATGAAGTCTGATTTTTTCCAGTCCCCTGGCCACTGCCGAGTTTTCCAAATTTGCTTATATATTGAGTGCAGCACATTAGCAGCAGCATCTTTTAGGATTTTAAATAGATCAGCTAGAATTCCATCAAGGCCCATTTGACTTCACACTCCAAGATGTCTGGCTCTAGGTGAGTAACTATCCCATTGTGGTTATCTAGGTGATTAAGACCTTTCTTATATATAGTTCTTCTGTGAATTCTTGCCACCTCTTAATCTCATCTGCTTCTGTTAGGTCCTTGCTATTTCTGTCCTTTATCATGCCCATCTTTGCAAGACATATTCTCTTGATATTTCCAATTATCTTCAACAGATTTTTAGTCTTTCCCCATTCTATTGTTTTCCCCTATTTCTTTTAGTAAAGGCAATAAAAAAGGGTCAACTCAATAAACACATTTTCCCTTCAATAAAATTTTCTGATTGGTATTCCAAATTACAAGTGCTAATTAGAAATAGGATTTTTTTTTTAACTTATTTGAGGACTATCTTTGATTTCTTTATTTATTAATTTATTTTTATGGACAAAGGAAGACAAACTTAGAGCCATGCTTTTTTTGTCTGTTTGTTACCAACGTGGGTTCTTGAACTCATTAATCAATAGAAATTGATGAGGACAGGTGAGAAATTCAGACCAGGCTTCCCTGGGACTCCTGATATAGCATTAGGGGGTGAGAAGCAACAGGTTGTCTTGCTCACTCAATAGGTGGGAGTAGGGTTAGGGTGGTTAATCTGGTCCCTCAAATGGGATGAGGGTGGAGATAGAGCCATGGGTGGACCACCAGAGCGGTGGCTTAGGTGACCTGCCTTCCTCCTTGGTGGTGCTGTGTGCAGGAATCATGTGCAGCACCTGCTCTTGCTCCTAATACCTTAGAAGTGGCATTTGGGGGTTTTTGCCTTTTGTGTCTTGTTGTTCACAATTTGCCCCAACTGGGCATGTACACAGAGCTTCCCTGGTGGCTCAATGGCAAAGAATCTTCCTGCTAAGACAAAAATGGGGGTTCTATCCTTGGGTCAGAAAGATTGCCTAGAGAAGGAAATGGCAACCCACTCCAGTATTCTTGCCTGGCAAATCTCATGGACAGAGTAGCCTGGCAGGCTACAGTCCTTAGGGTAGCAAAGAGGCAGACACTTAGTGACTGAGCATGTGTGCATAGGCACGCACCTAGTTATTCTGAGTCCCTTATCATCTTTTGTATCCTGTTGCTCAAGGAGACATTTGTCTAGATGAACACATTGTAGTAAAGGATCCCAGATCCCAGCCTATTTCACTTTGATTATTATGACAGACTCTGATAGTCTGTCATCCCTCTGCTGATTAGTCTATTCCTTGATCTATATGTCTATTATCTATTTGTTTTAAGTAATTAAATAAGCATCTATAAACCCATTAACCAATACAAAATCTAGGATACTAACAAAGACCTCCATCATCCAGTTGGGTCCTGTCCCATCCAGATACCTGCCACCTACAAACTGAAAAACCAAACCAACCAAACAAAAAGCCACCTATGGTTCTGTTTTTTATTTCCTTGCAGATATTTTTGTATGTGTTAATTTCATAAAAATTCCTGAAAATAATTTTTTTAAATTGTGCTTAATCAAAGGAGACACTGATGTATAGAACAGTCTTATGGACTCTGTGGGAGATGGAGAGGGTGGGAAGATTTGGGAAAATGGCATTGAAACATGTAAAATATCATGTAAAAAATGAGTTGCCAGTCCAGGTTCGATGCACAATACTGGATGCTTGGGGCTAGTGCACTGGGACGACCCAGAGGGAGGGTAGGGGAG
The DNA here is from genome assembly GCF_027580195.1 of Bos mutus. NCBI lineage: Eukaryota > Metazoa > Chordata > Mammalia > Artiodactyla > Bovidae > Bos > Bos mutus. The sequence goes on along the minus strand of NC_091624.1, from coordinate 97,775,873 downwards.
GGAGGAGGGAGGAGGGTTCAGGATGGGGAACACATGTATACCTGTGGCGGATTCATTTTGATATTTGGCAAAACTAATACAATTATGTAAAGTTTAAAAATAAAAGAAAAAAAATGGTATCATGAAATATAATCTCCTATAACTTGTTAAACTTTCAGTCACATTGTTAATATTCATCCATTTTGTTGTTTATATAGTTTTAGCTTATTTATGTCCTTTTACGTTAAATACTTCCATTTTTAAAAATTATTTTAAAGTATATGATCTATTGTGGAATGGCATTCAGTTTTTTCTGAGTTTTGTTTTTGTATGTGTGCATGCTCAGTTGCTCAGTTGTGTCTTACTCTTTCCTACCCCATGGTCTGTAGCCCACCAGGCCCCTATGTCCATGGAGTTTTCCAGGTAGGAATACTGGAGTGGGTTGCCATTTCCTCCTCCAGGGTATCTTCCTATGTCTCCTGTATTGGGAGACAGATTCTTTACTGCTGAGTCACCTGGGAAGCCTTATTTTTGTAGACTGGACTGCTATTATCTTGTTTTCCAATATACATCATAAGAAATTCTTTTGGTATTACAGAGAGGATAGTGTTTCTCCATTTAATACAATTTTAATTTATAAAATAGTACTACTTTTCCAGGGCAATTTCCCACCTTCTAAAATCTATAAAAATATTAAAATATTTTACTGATCTGAATCATCTCCAACTATTAGTATTTTAATTGATATCAGTCAAATGGACAGAAAAATAGCATGTTATTTATTTTAATGTTGTCATTGTGTTTGTCAACTAAATTGTAAATTTTATAAAGGCAGCAGGATTTTCCTATGCTGCTTCATTTCATGTGGCATCTAATAATCTTGATTATATAATAGGTCTCTAATAGATTGAATGTAGATTAATCTACAAGACATGTTGATAAAAATTATTTTCAGTCATCATAGTAGTTGGTAATAAGTAAATAATACTTTAAAAGAGGAATGGGGAATAGAAAAATAGCTCCAAACTTGTATACAGCATAATGCCCAGAATTAGCATGAGAAATGAGAAAGTGTTGACTGAAGAAAAATGTACAGCCTAAAAGTTGCAAGCTGTTTTATTTGAGGCCTTACTGAGAATTATAATGAAAAGGACATTATAGGGGACTGGAATGCAAAAGTAGGAAGTCAAGAAACACCTGGAGTAACAGGCCTTGGAATATGGAATGAAGCAGGGCAAAGACTAATAGAGTTTTGCCAAGAAAATGCACTGGTCATAGCAAAAACCCACTTCCAACAACACAAGAGAAGACTCTACACATGGACATCACCAGATGGTCAACACCAAAATAAGATTGATTATATTCTTTGCAGCCAAAGATGGAGAAGCTCTATACAGTCAGCAAAAACAAGTCCAGGAGCTGACTGTGGCTCAGATCATGAACTCCTTATTGCAAAATTCATACTGAAATTGAAAAGTAGGGAAAACCAGTAGACCATTCAGGTATGACCTAAATCAAATCCCTTATGATTGTACAGTGGACATGAGAAATAGATTTAAAAGACTATATCTGATAGATAGAGTGCCTGATGAACTATGGACTAAGGTTCATGACATTGTACAGACAGGGATCAAGACCATCCCCATGGAAAAGAAATGCAAAAAAGCAAAATGGCTATCTGGGGAGGTCTTATAAATAGCTGTGAAAAGAAGAGAAGCGAAAAGCAAAGGAGAAAAGGAAAGATATAAGCATCTGAATGCAGAGTTCCAAAGAATAGCAAGAAGAGGTAAGAAAGCCTTCCTCAGTGATCAATGCAAAGACATAGAGGAAAACAACAGAATGGGAAAGATTAGAGATCTCTTTAAGAAAATTAGAGATACCAAGGGAACATTTCATGTAAAGATGGGCTCAATAAAGGACAGAAGTGGTATGGACCTAACAGAAGCAGAAGATATTAAGAAGAGGTGGCAAGAATACACAGAAGAACTGTACAAAAAAGATCTTCATGACCAAGATAATCACGATGGTGTGATCACTGACCTACAGCCAAACATTCTGGAATGTGAAGTTAAGTGGGCCTTAGAAAGCATCACTACGAACAAAGCTAGTGGAGGTGATGGAATTCCACTTGAGCTATTTCAAATCCCGAAAGATGATGGTGTGAAAGTGCTGCATTCAATATGCTAGCAAATTTGGAAAACTCAGCAGTGGCCACAGGACTGGAAAATGTCAGTTTTTATTCCAATCACAAAGAAAGATAATGCTAAAGAATGCTCAAACTACTGCCCAATTGCACTCATCTCACATGCTAGTAAAGTAATGCTCAAAATTCTCCAAACCAGGCTCCAACAATACGTGAACCGTGAACTTCCAGCTGTTCAAGCTGGTTTTAAAAAAGGCAGAGGAACCAGAGACCAAATTGCCAACATCTGCTGGATCATGGAAAAAGCAAGAGACTTCTAGAAAAACATCTATTTCTGCTTTATTGACTATGCCAAAGCCTTTGACTGTGTGGATTACAATAAACTGCAGGAAATTCTGAAAGAGATGGGAATACCAGACCACTTGACCTGCCTCTTGAGAAATTTGTATGCAGGTCAGGAAGCAACAGTTAGAACTGGACATGGAACAATACACTGGTTCCAAATAGGAAAAGGAGTACATCAAGGCTGTATATTGTCACCCTGCTTATTTAACTTATATGCAGAGTACATCATGAGAAATGGTGGACTGGAAGAAGCACAAGCTGGAATCAAGATTGCCAGGAGAAATATCAATAACCTCAGATATGCAGATGACACCACCCTTATGGCAGAAAGTGACGAGGAACTAAAAAGCCTGTTGATGAAAGTAAAAGTGGAGAGTGAAAAAGTAGGCTTAAAACTCAACATTCAGAAAACGAAGATCATGGCATCCGGTCCCATCACTTCATGGGAAATAGATGCGGAAACAGTGGAAATAGTGTCAGACTTTATTTTTTGGGGCTCCAAAATCACTACAGATGGTGACTGCAGCCATGAAATTAAAAGACGCTTACTCCTTGGAAGAAAAGTTATGACCAACCTAGATAGCATATTGAAAAGCAGAGACATAACTTTGCCAACAAAGGTCCATCTAGTCAAGGCTATGGTTTTTCCTATGGTCTTGTATGGATGTGAGAGTTGGACTGTGAAGAAGGCTGAGCACCGAAGAATTGATGCTTTTGAACTTGGTGTTGGAGAAGACTCTTGAGAGTCCCTTGGACTGCAAGGATGTCCAACCAGTCCATTCTAAAGGAGATCAGCCCTGGGATTTCTTTGGAAGGAATGATGCTAAAGCTGAAACTCCAGTACTTTGGCCACCACATGCGAAGAGTTGACTCACTGGAAAAGACCCTGATGCTGGGAGGGATTGGGGGCAGGAGGAGAAGGGGACGACAGAGGATGAGATGGCTGGATGGCATCACCGACTCGATGGACGTGAGTCTGAGTGAACTCCTGGAGTTTGTGATGGACAGGGAGGCCTGGCGTGCTGCGATTCACGGGGTCGCAAAGAGTCGGACAGGACTGAGAGACTGAACTGAATTGAACTGAACTGAAAACTATAGCCTGGGATATACCTGAGTTTTTGCTAAAATACCAAAAAAGAAAAAATATATATATAGTTGAACATCAAAAAAGTACTGCTAACCACAGCAAAGGAAGTGAAGTGAAGTTGCTCAGTCGTGTCTGACTCTTTGCGACCTCATGGACTATAGCCCACCAGGCTTCTCCATCCATGGGATTCTCCAGGCAAGAATACTGGAGTGGGTTACCATTTCCTTCTCTAGGGGATCTTCCGAACCCAGAGACTGAGCCCGGGTCTCCCGCATTGGAGGCAGACGCTTTAACCTCTGAGCCACCAGGGAAGGCCAAGCACAGCAAAAGACATCTCAGTTAACTTTTAGTGCTTTTCCACATGTGGGAAGATCTAAGAGTCTGAAATCATTGAAACTATTCCTTAAATATGCATTTTAACTGTCTCTATCCTCATACTTTTTCACTATCCTCAATTCCCATCACAGCACATAGTTGGTGATGGCTACATTGGTTGATGGCTTGATGGGGGGCAACATTTTCCTTTACTGAAAGGAAAAGCAACATTTTTTTTTTCTGTAGACATAAAGCATATTTCGGATTTGTTTTGTCTTAGTAGCTTGGAAAACATTCTGTTCTTTTGGGTTTTTTTTCCTTCAACAAGATAAATACAGGCTAATTCACGTCATCAGATACACATTTCAGTCCACCCATTACCTCTTCTCAGCCTCTTCTGTGGTTATTAGTAAAGTTCAATTTCCAGTTACTTAATCTCCATCATATCATATTTGCTCCAAACAGCAAATATTTTGCTGCTGTCCTTTTCAAATAGCTGCTTGACAAGATACAATTCTAGTGTACTACTAGATTTTTGTTACATGTATAAAGTAGAGGCTGAGCAAAATAAACACAGAAGAAAGTACATTCTCCAAAAGTTGACCTTGTGAACCTTAGATATAATAAAAAAGAGACACAGCAAATTTTTTTCTCTCACAAATAGAATGTTTGGAAACATCACTGTGTTTCTATATAATGATTGACCAAACTGTATTTTGAATAAAGGCATGAATTTGACCTTGGACTTCTTACTTCATCTAAAAAATTATATTTAAATGCTACTAAATTGTCTAAAATAAGCTCAAAACTCAGCACAACCTGATAGTTCATCACAGCTTTATTTCTGTTCATGTTCTTTTGAGGATTGTGTATGTAAAAAGGAAAGGAAAGGAAAGTGAAGTCGCTCAGTCATGTCCAACTCTTTGGGACCCCGTCGACTGTAGCCCACCAGGCTCCTCCGTCTGTGGGGTTCCCCAGGCAAGAATACTGGAGTGGGTTGCCATTTCCTTCTCCAGAGGATCTTCCCAACACAGGGATTGAACCCAGGTCTCCCGCATTGCAGGCAGACGGTTGAAGACATATGTAGAAATGTAGAAGTTTAACTCAAAATTTTGCTGCCTTAGAAACACAAACACATTACCCTTTCTGAACCAAATTGCTTGAGCTTTCAGAAGTAGGGGACAGTGCATCTCTTTGCCCTGCAGGGAGTAGTTCATCATTCCCACATAAGACATTTCGGAACATGGTTAGTGTGATAGACTCTAAATACTTAGTGCCCATCAGCTGTAGTGCTGTTGGGAGTAAGTTTTATAAATTTTCCTCAAAGACTGAAAGAGTTAACATGCTCTGCAAAGAAGCTGAATTATTATCAAATAGAAAAATGATAGGACCCACACATTAGAAATTCATTTCACTACTAAACTGGTCCTTTTAGAAGATTACAATATAATTTTTCTCATTAAAGGCTCTTTGATATGGTTCAAAGAGGGTTTGTGTGAAGTTTCTTTTTTGCTAAGGATGGACTTGAATTTGAACAAACTGCAGGAGATAGTGAAGGGCAGGGAAGCCTGGCATGCTGCAGTCCATGGGGTCACAAAGGGTGGGACATGACTTAGGGACCGAACAACAAGGATGGAGAACTCTGCTCTTTGCAGTATAGTCTTTGATGCACGGTTTTGAATTTTAAAAGTAATTGCCTAAGGAATGGGGATGTGTGTTATTTGCATATGAATTGCTGCCCTTCAACTATTCTAGTTTCATCAGCCAAGTACCAATTAACCAACAGTACTGATGTCCTTTCAATTAGTAAAGAAAGATTTCAGATGATTACATTTAAAGTAACAAATACAGCCCCAGAGATCAAGTCCAAGTTTAAAGAAAAGAAAAAATAAAAGGATATTCTGAAGCCCTTCTTCTTAAACACTTGACCTGTTATATAGGAATATCAGTGATGAATTATATGAGAAAAGTCAGGTTACATAATCTGTAAGTTTTGTAGTTCTATAGAAATCAATCTTGAAGTAAGAGCGTTGTTAGGAGAATAATATGTTTAATCAAGTTAGAGATGTATATCATTTTATTTAAAATGTTTAGGGATGCATAATGCCTACTGCTAGTTCTTCAGATGTGTATTAAATTGGGAATTTACACCTGCTTTTTTGAACAAAGATTATGGGTTAAAATCTCAGAAGTGATTTCAGCCTGTTGAAGATGATATGCTAACACACCACAATATACTAAATTCTTTACAAAAGACACAAAGATGAATGAGTCCCCAGGAATAAAACTTGTCTAAAGTTCACAAGCTGCTTCAAATTATGAGAACTTCAGTTGTTTACAGGACAAAAATAACACACTAAGAAGTTTATCTTGTTTCTCAGAACTTACCAGTTGGTAGAAATTTTGAACAAATGTTAAAGAGGTAATCTATTATACTAATGGTAAATATGAAAACTCAATTCATAATCCAATTAATAAAACCCTTACAATTTTAAGCTAATAGGTCAGCATTTGGCTAAATCAAAATTCTCAGAACACATTAAAATCCCCTGGAAGATCAAAAATACGAACTTTCCATTTCTAATAATTTATAGTTAGCTCGTTTTGAAATAATCCTCCTAGCAAAAACAATTAGAAAGTCTAAATAGGAAATGATCATTTGGAAATATATTAGTGTGAGCACAATTGTTGCAGGAAAATGGGATGCAAGAGGATGGTCTTGTCCTAGGTCTTCAGAGAGCCCCTGGTATGGGCTATCAAGTGATGTTCCTTGGCTTGATGCAGAAAAGAATTCAAGAGTGAGCCCACATGAAGGGAAAGCTGATTTAATCTGGGACATACACACTCCATAGATAGAGAGTAGGCTGTCTCAAAAGGCAGGGGGCCTGAGTGTGGGGCTGGTCAGTTTTTATGGATTGTGTAATTTCATAAACTGAGTAGGAGGATCACTGTTTGGCAGAGGGGGTGAGGATTTCCAGGAATTGGGTTACTGCCCATTTTGGCCTTTTATCCATTGACTTAGAATTGACATGGTGCATGTAGGTGTGTTGTTTAGCACATGCTAATGTATTGCAATGGGCATATCATGAGGCTCAAGGTCCACCAGAAGTCACATTTTCTGCCATCTCGGGCATAGTTGTCTCTAACTGGTTTGTGTTGTGCCCTCAATGGTTATGTCATTCTGTTAAAAGTGGCACCCTGGCCCCTTCTCTCTTATCTCAGAAGCAAGCCAAAAGTAGAAGGGAGAGATAGGGGAGATTATCATTTAGGTTCATATTTCCCATTCTTTGTGTTTCACTTTGCTCACTACTGCAAAAATCTAGCTATGCAGGGAGATGTTGCTTTCTTAGTCACTGTTGTTACCTGAAGGAACTTGGATCTACTCACTAACTCACAGCAAAGCCAATCTACTGACACCAGGTTGTGGTGAAGGAAAGTACAGCTTTTATTTGCAAGACACCAAGCAAGGAGTATGGGTAGCACATGGTCAAAAGCCCCGACTCTCTGATGGCTTTCAGGGAAGAATTTTTAAAGACAGCACTTGGAGATGGGGCTTCAGAAGGTACGTAACTTTCTTCTGATTGGTTGGTGGTGAGGTAACAGGGTGGTGTTTCACTAATGTCAATACTGGCGTTCGGGTTCCAATCAGGTCCAATGCCGTGGTCAGTATGTAGTAACCATCCTCTTAGAGGGTGGGAGGGTCTTAGATCCTGAAGAACAACTCAATATCTGTCAGATGGTTATGTATATACCAGTGAAGAGGAACTAGGATTCTGTTTTATTAATGAACTATTGTCTTTACTTTACTTGTGTCAGTTACAAATTGGCACTTGCCGTTCACCTCTGTAAGGATTAAATCATGTGCTGCTGAAACTGCTGACCTTCGACATGTCCTAAAGTGAGTTCAAGGTGGAGATCAGATATGAGGCTCTCTGTGCTCTCAAAAAGTGGCAGAATGTGTTTTCAGACAGATATTTTCAGGAACTGATTTTATGAGCCCAGTTCTTTCATCTTCTCATATCTAGAAGAGCACTAAGTTCCTTCATGGTGACATTTGCTTCTAGTGACTAGCAAAAACTGCAAAATGTGTGCTTGATTGCATGAACTCCTTCTTCACTGAAATCACTTATGTACTGACCTTCCTCTGCCTGCCTCTTTGGAGCTGTTTCTCAGAGCTATCTGAGGGCTATCTCCCAGGCTGCAGCCCTCATTTTGCCCCAGATAAAAACGTAGCTTGCAACTCTTACACTGTGCCTTTCTTTAAGTCAGCATGTATTTGATTGCTTTTCCTTTGTTTCTATGTTTCCTCACTTCCCTAATTAGTAACTGCATTGATCTGTTATTTGAAACTCAAAGAAGGGCTAAGAGACTAAAGCATTATTTTACATATAGGAAATTGAGGACACTGAGGGACTTTTGTACTTGAAAGGTCCCCATAGGGTCCTGCTCATTTTCATTATGTCTACTATTTGTTTTAATGGATGCCACTGTGGTATGATGGTATGAGGGTGAAGATTGCATTTTATGGCTTTTATACCCTTATCAAATAGGATCTTGCATGGGATAAATTAAATACAAAGTCAACTATCTGTATCTCTTTGTTTATACACATGCATTGTGTGTGTGTGTGTGTTTTTTAACTAAAGCAGCTAGGAACTCAAAGGATGAGTTAATTTTGTTGTTGTTCTTGTTCAGTCACTCAGTCACGTTCAATTCTTTGTGACTCCATGGACTGCAGCACTCCAGGCTTCCCTGTCTTTCACTATCTGCCAGAGTTTGCTCAATTTCATGTCCATTTAGTCAGTGATGTTATCTTACCATGTCATCCTCTGCTGCCTGCTTCTCCTCCTGCCCTCAATTTTTCCCCGCATCAGAGTCTTTTCCAGTGAGTCGGCTCTTCACATCAGGTGGCCAAAATATTGGAGCTTCAGCTTCATAATCAGTCCTTTCAATGCATATTCAGGACTGATTTCCTTTAGAATGGACTAGTTTTACCTCCTTGCAGTCCAATGGACTCTGAAGAATCTTCTCCAGCACAATTCAAAAGGATCAATTCTTCTGCACTCAACCTTCTTTATGGTCCAACTCTCATAGCTATACATTTTTCAAAAACTCATGGATTTATGTTTTTCTTTCACTCCCATAGAAACAGCATTCTTTGATAAAAGTTCAGTCTTGAAGCATTGCCTAACATTAATTTGCCATATTTTAAAAGACACTATAGTGCAGAACAAGAAATGGAAGTAAATATCACCAGTTTCGCTTTAGTATTTCCTTGTTAACATTAACTGATATCAATCGGGATGGGGTTGGGGGATGTCTTCTATATGGGTCATTTAGGTAGGTAAACATATGTTGTCATCTGCCCTGTACTTAAGTAGGAAACAGACATTTAATTTGGCCAGCACACTCTGCTAGAAGCAAAGGCCCTCAAAAGGAGTCTTTAATCCTATATTCAAATACTCCTCCTGATATCAAGAGCCCTATTGTGTCCAGTACCCTGGCAGGTTGCTTTTGTTCAGTATCTCCTTCTTCTAGAAAACAGACCTTTAATTTCATATTTAGAACCTACTAAGGAGAAGCTATTGAAGAGTATTTTAATGGTAGTTAACTCTCAGCATTCCCTCTGGGGGAGAAAAAAAAGGAAAAACAGAAAAATTGTATCCCAGTGACATGCTGCAGTTCTGCCTTATTTTTCCCACTTGGCAGGAGATTGCACAGCTCCTCTGCCTACTACCTTCACTTTCTTCACTCTCAGATCTGTAGAAATTCTCAGCATAATTGTCTTTTTGGTAACCTCTGAAGATTTCTTGGGTGTAATAGTCAAGGATCATAATTCTTCCCCATAAAACATAGACGATACAACTCCCTGGAAACAGAAAGAAATATGGATTGAAAATATACACAATGCTTTTATTAATGTTTACTTGCTGAAGGAATACAAGTTATCTCTCTTAATTTTTTCCTAGTTTCTATAGCATATTCAAAAGCAGAGACATTACTTAGCCAACAAAAGTTCGTCTAGTCAAGGCCATGGTTTTTCCTGTGGTCATGTATGGATGTGAGAGTTGGATTGTGAAGAAGGCTGAGCGCCGAAGAATTGATGCTTTTGAACTGTGATGTTGGAGAAGACTCTTGAGAGTCCCTTGGACTGCAAGGAGATCCGACCAGTCCATTCTGAAGGAGATCAGCCCTGGGATTTCTTTGGAAGGAATGATGCTAAAGCTGAAACTCCAGTACTTTGGCCACCTCATGTGAAGAGTTGACTCATTGGAAAAGACTCTGATGCTGGGAGGGATTGGGGGCAGGAGGAGAAGGGAACGACAGAGGATGAGATGGCTGGATGGCATCACTGACTTGATGAACGTGAGTCTGAGTGAATTCCAGGAGTTGGTGATGGACAGGGAAGCCTGGTGTGCTGCGATTCATGGGGTCGCAAAGAGTCGGACACGACTGAGCAACTGATCTTATCTGATATATTTCTTTAGCTTCCCTGGGAGCTCAGACAGTAAAGAATCTGCCCGTAATGCCAGAGATCCAGATTTGATCCCTGGGTCAGGAAGATGCCCTGGAGAAGGGAATGGCAACCCACTCCAGTATTCTTGCCTGGAGAATTTCATGGACAGAGGAGCCTGGTAGGCTACAGTCCATGGGGTCACAAAGAGTCAGACACAACCGACTAACAGTTTTCACTTTCATATATTCCTTGGTACATTTAAAAACATAATTTTCTTCCTAGGAGTCTTGTATAATCCTTTAAATTGTGGTCCATCTTAACATGGTATCTTAGTGTAGTGTAATAAAGGTTCATCTATGCATAACAGCTGGCTTTTGCACATATTTTTGTCTTTATGTAGGCATACAGTGATAAATACTAACATTTTTTTGTCTAAATGTAAAATAATTTTAAATTAGTAGAAATATTTTTACATATCAGATAATAAATATTGTGTTATAACTTAATTGCCAGCATTTTTTTGTTTCTTATTAACACTTAAAACGACATCTTCCAACCAACTTAGGCTTCAATTCAGAAAAATGTAGCACCTCTGATCTTGCTGCTCATTGGCAATTAACACACAATTCTCACTGTCCTCCCCACCCCCACGTCTGTGTATCAACACCGTTTGCCCTGCCTGGAAGGCTTCTTTGCCCTCTGCCTTCACGTTGTGTTTGACCAGTACAAGCAATATTCAGAAGGTCTTAGAGTGGGAGGAGAAGAGGAGGGGAGATGGTTATTCCCGTACCTCCTATTTTTTACTTTGCTACAGATCTGGCAAAGGCTTTATCTCTCTGTGGCCCTAAGGTTTGTCTCAGTGGACATGAATCTGAGCAAACTCCAGGAAATAGGGCAGCCTGGAGTGCTGCAGTCCACAGGGTCACAAAGCGTCAGAAAGGATGTAGCGTGGAACAGCAACAGAAGGTTTGTGTAGTAGTCCGTGGGTCAAGTTTTCACTGGACTCCGGGAATTCTGTTTACCTCTTTTTTCCCTTCAGGATTAGATGTAATGTATTTCCTTCTGTCTAAGTGATATCACCTGTGCCTTTGCCCACCATTTCAGAATTCATGCCTTGCAGTTTCAGAATCCATGTTGATCTCTTAAATCTGCTCAAACCTTTGCAAATAGACCCTTCATTGATCTCTTTTCAATTAACCCATCCTAAGTGTATCATCTCTCTCGTGGTAGAACCCCAACTGACACACAACCCAGTTTTTTCTGTGCATTATTTTTTTTTAATATCAGCTGAAATTAGCCTGTTAATGTTAAATTTAGTTTTGGTGTATGCTTTGTGTCAGTAAATACTCAGAAATTAGGTTGACTGGTAGTTTACACTTGGTACTTTGTAATGCTTAGGCATAAGGGTTATGCTGTGGTTACAAAGTTGGACGTGTTTTTCCTTTTTCTGTGCTATAAAACAATTTAGTTATCATGTGATAACATTTTTACTTTACGTTGTTTAATATACGCTTTGCTGTATTTAGTCGCTCAGCAGTGTCCAATTCTACAATCTCATGGACTGTATAGCCTCCCAGGCTCCTCTGTCCATGGGAATTCTTCAGGCAAGAATACTGGAGTGAGTTGTACGCATTCCTCCAGAGGATCTTCCCAACCCCAGGGGTCAAACCCAGGTCTCCTGCATTGCAGACAGATTCTTTACTGTCTGAGCCACCTAGAATACTGGAGTGGATAACCTATGCCTTCTCCAGGGGTAGTATATGTTATGTTATATTAAAATCTGAATGTAATGACTTGTGGGACCATGTCATCTTGGAGTATCGACCAACAGGGCCTTAATATTCCCTTTAGCTTACCTACCCTTGAGATAGGATTCTGACTCAAGCTATCTGCCTCTCTTTTCTTGGAACATTTATTTTAGAAAATTTATAATTGCAAATTCTGACTCTGCTCTGTGAGCTATAAATCATTTAAAAGTCTCTTGGCAGTTTTACAACCCAGGAATGTCTTTCTCAATGACCTAGAGCTATCCCAGTGAAACATAATCATCAGGCTTAAGAGCACCCTAATCTCCCAGTCCCAATGGAGGAGTAAGAGCCTACCTCCAGGTTGTAAAACTTCCTCCAGCCATGAAGACAGGAGAAAATTTAGTTTTTATAGTAAGACCAGTTAGCAAATAAAGGTGGCATAAAATCTCCCTCACTTCATCTCATAAACCCCTTGTTACAGCAGAATTGAGTTGAGAATCCAGTTCTCTTCCTTGTTTGAACAGGCTCTTGAACTCACCCTAGGCTTTTCATGTATGGCCGGTACAATTGTCACTTTAGACAGTATCTTTTTCATATTTCTCATTTTTATATACCACTATTAGTTTGAGGATGACATGGATGGCATCACTGACTTAGTGGACACAAGTTGGAGAAATCTCTAGGAGATAGTGAAGGATAGGGAAGCCTGGCATCCTGCAGCCCCTGGGGTTGCAAAGAGTCAGACATGACCGAGCAACTAAACAATAACAATATTAATTTATATTTTTTCAAGAATCACTTCTTAGTTCTGTTGCACTTCTCTTTCCATTTCAAAATGTCTGCTATCTTTATTTTATCAGAATCACCCGGGGAGTGTTTTTTATTTAATTTATTCATTTTTTGACTGCAGAGTCTTCATTTATGCACTGGCTTTCTGTAATTGCAGAGAGCAGGGGCTACTCTTTAGTTGCTGTGCTCAGGCTTCTCTTGTTGTGGAGCCTTATCTCTAGGTGCTCCTGCAGCCTTTGTATCACAGAGGCTTAGTTGCCCTCCAGCTTGAGAGTTCTTAGTTCCTGACCAGGAACTAAACCTGTGTCCCCTGTACTGGCAGGCAGTTTCTCAACCACTGAGCACGGAAGTCCCTCTGCTTTCTTTCATGAAGTATAATCCTTATATTTTTTTAGTATTTTTCTTATGGTATCGAATATGTCCTTTATTGTTTTCATTTTTCCTTTTGTGAGTAATGATGGGTTTTTATGATGGTTAATTCCCCTCAGTAAAATTGTCATCAATTTCATAGTTTTAAATATAGTAGTCACTATTTGAAAAGTAAATTTTGATTACGTCTTTTATCCAAGAATTTTTTAGGAAATAATTGAATAATTTCCATTTCTCCAGGTATTTTTTTAATTGTTATATTTACAATTTCTTTATAGTTGTAAATGCAGCATTAGCAGACAGTAATTAACTACAATGTCTATTTTTTTTGTTTTATCACTTCTAAGAGCTTTTATGCAATAGATAAGACAGCAGTGTTGGCTTTGATTTTCAGAGGACTCAGTAATAATATTTGTTTTTCATAAAAAAAAAAAGGATAAAAGGACAGCCATCATTTAATAAGCTTGCCACTAAGCCAATTCCCATCTGCCTATTAGTATGGATGCCAATAGCACACAAATTTTAATCTTTGAAAGGATTTCATAAAGAAAAATCTAGAATTACAATGGACACTTGGAGAAATTTTTGACAACAAGATGTTTCATTTTAGACAACTTAGCTCAAAAAAGGAGAAGACAGATTGTATATTTGTTTGTCTAAAAAGAATTTATATGAGCGTTCACTTACTTAAATGAGCTATAATGGCGTGTGTGTGTGTGCGTGTGCATACACGTGTATGTGTACTCAAAAGAGGATTCTTGCATCTAATCTTTCCCTTGAGAATAGTAATTTCATATTTGTCTGAAACTGGCTTCTTCAAAACTCTCTCTTTTTATTCTTTTCATTTTGTTCCTTTTCCTGTCCTCTCTCTTGGGGATTTTTGGATATCAGCTAATCAAAAACTGTTATGTGTTCACTCTAAAAATATCCAGTCTAGATATATATTGTCTTCAAAAAGAAAAAAAAAAGTAAAGAAAAATTACTAAACTGAAATTATTTTGCTTAAAATATGTGTTTTGTTTTTAAGCCCTATAACTTGGAAATGTAGAACAGTGGCCTTGCTCAAAATCTTAGGGAAAATATGGTCTCTAGTTCCACAAATGAAGAAGAAAGCTTAAGTATGATTTAAAATTCTTTAAAATTCAGTTTTCTAAACACATAAGCTTGTAAATTGTCTTACAAATAAGTACATGTAATATTACGGTTAAGTCAATAACAGAAGTCAAGTAATGGGCATGTCTTTTTCCATGTTTTAGTACATAAATTAATAGCAACAGAATTTCTGGTTTATACAAGAGTATGTCTAAACTTCTCATATAAATTTTTGGAAAGTTCCAACATTTGTTTTTGAGTTAAAGAAGCTATCATTGTTCTCATAGTAGTTTAAGCTTTCAAATTACTAAATGGTGTAGAAAGAAATTAGTTTGTAATAATTGGATATCTCTTAAAGTGTTAAATCCCATAAATTTTAGTAATACTGGGAATAACAAGAGAATAATGTATTTAATTACAATTTCAAAATTCTTAATTAAATTTAAAACCTCAGACTAACATTAAGGTTTTTTAATAAATAATCTTTGGTTTCTTGGATAATTTGAGGGCAAGGAAAAATAGAAGTTTTGGTCATTAAGCATAATTTACCTTGTTTACTTTTACCATATAGAATGTGAAAATGCCTTTGCAAAATGTTATCACCTTTATTTATCTTTTTTTTTGCTACAATAGAATTGTTGAAGGTTATAAGAAATATCTGCTCACAAAGATGAAGAGTTTATGGATTTGTAGTTTAGTTGTCACTGTTTGTGTCTGTAGGGAACAAAAATTGGTTACTTTGGTTCAGATGATAATTAATATAAATAATTGAGATTATATCAAGTACGAAACAAGAATGATATTAATATGGACTTTCTTGAAATGGCCCAGTTAATAGATTTTTTTCTGTCTTTTTATAAAGAGATTAAAATGATTAATAAAAGAAAGTAAGCTTTGATATTCTCCAAATTTTAATAAACGCAAAGCTATTTTCAGAATTGTTTCCCAAAACATAGTTCCATTATCATAATTTATATGCATAATTAGCCTTCTCATGTGAAAGGAAAAATGTTCATACTGAAACCCAAAGACTAGGTACTATTTACCTATTAATTCTTGTTTTCAGATTTATTATACTTGTTACTCAGGTATAAAAAGTGACATTTGGTGATATATTGGCTTATGATATATGCTATATGATTTGATTGATTTTAATTTGATTCAAAAGCCTTTTCGGTGTTCTGTATTTAGGTTTTTATTCAAGAATAATTAACGACTATATTCTTAGAAATTAGTTGAATGTCATTCCTAAAATAAGGATTCTACCATCTGTTTTATAAAATGTAAAGACTCTTTTGATGATGAATACCAGATGGGTGAAAGACTTGAGCAAGTGAAGGCTGTCACCAAGGGCCGCACAGAGGGGTGACCTGGGGATGAGGTCGCAGTGAGCAACTTACCTGTTAGGCATTTTCGCTCAGAATTCTTCAGAGTTTCTCTCTGGTACATGTCCCATCTGCCAACCTCAGAATTTTGGGAAAGATATATGAAAGTGGGACATAGCTGTTTGAATGCTAGCAAATGGGGATTTTATACATTGTTATCATTCACCCAAACATGAATGCATCGTAATTGTTTATTTGGTTTCTGGATGGCTAGAAAGTTTGCTCAGTCAAAAGACAGCTATCTCAGTGTAAGCTGAAAACCTCAAAACATTAAGACTGTTTACACCTTGGCTTATCTAACTTAAATACTCAATACCGAAGACACTCATGTTATATTTTTATATTTAAAAACAGCTTTGCAAGACACCAGGAATGTCATTCTTCCTAAATTTCTCAGGTATCCTTCAGGGTTCTGGCCTGAGCAATGAAAATTAGCAGACTAAATATAGAGACTGTCTCATTTTGTTCTCTGGAAGCATTTGTTCTTTTACACTTTAAGTGTATTATAAACAGAGGTATGCTTCAGATTTCATAGTGAGATGAATACCTGAGCCATTTTATTTTTTTTAATGTTCACAATAGAAATGGTTCTAAATGAGGGCCCTTCCTCTTCTTGCCTCTGAGATTTGCTTTCATTAGGGAGGCAAGATTTCTCTCTTTCTCAAGTGGAGAGGAGTGTAAGTGTATACCAGTCCTCATAAAAACTCATAATTTGCGTTTTCTCTCCTGTGTTAAAGAAAAGCACTTTCTGTACATGTGTGGATAACCATTTGCCTCTCATCACATACTTCTGAGAGTCAGATACAGGAAACTGATATGGTTATTTGCTGTCATTAATAATAGTCTGATTTTACTCTGGAACTTTCATGCTTGCTTTCAGAATAATATAAATAGACTAAGTATTAGCATTTTATCCAATTCTCATCATCTACAAACACCTTTGTTTTTATAATCTATAATCAACAATAAAAATTGGGAGAATAAAAGATACTTAAAAGCTTTCACAATTATCTAATGTATTATTATAAAGTTTTAAAGCTCTGTATGGTAAAAAAAATCTGCTTGTGAATGCAGGAAACACCAGAGAAAAGATTCCATCCCTGGGTCAGGAAGATCCCCTGGAGAAGGAAACAGCAACCCACTCCAGTACTTACATGGAAAATCCCATGGATAGAAGAGCCTTGCAGGCTACAGTCCATAGTGTCACAAAGGAGTTGGGCACAACTTAACGACTGAGCATCCACACACCCATACAACCAAATTTATTACTAATAAGTTCAAAAGGATAAATATGGACTCCTTGTGTGACCTTTAGCCAAGAACTGGAAATAACTATTAATTAAGGCTCCTTTTTTATCTTACTAGAAGAATCCTCATAGATTCTGTTAATACAAACATTTGCACTGAAAAATCTATGGAATTAACACTTAGATTCATCATTCTAGTTAAAAAAATTGACCCTTGAGTTCATATCTCTTAGTTAAAAAAATTGTGTTTTGCATTTCCTAGAGTTCAGTGCTGACAAGGCATCCCAGTAATAAAGATTCTTAAGAATATTGACTCAAGTAGCATGATCCTCGGAGAAGGCGATGGTACCCCACTCCAGTACTCTTGCCTGGAAAATCCCATGGATGGAGGAGCCTGGTGGGCTGCAGTCCATGGGGTTGCTAAGAGTCGGACATGACTGAGCGACTTCACTTTCACTTTCCACTTTCATGCATTAGAGAAGGAAATGGCACCCCATTCCTGTGTTCTTGCCTGGAGAATCCCAGGGAGAGGGGAGCCTGGTGGGCTGCCGTCTATGGGGTCGCACAGAGGTGGACATGACTGAAGCAACTTAGCAGCAACATGATTCTAAGACCAGCACCTTCCACATGTCAGGAGCCAATGATTGCTACACCTTAAAAAAACCTCATTTCCCTTTCCCCCCTAATTCCTTTCCCCTTTTCTATTAATTTGCAATTCCACTTATTGTGAGTTGTTTTCATGTTGCAACATTCAAATAGGTTTGAGTTAATGGCCTTTTATTAGTTTCACTTCTTCATCTTTTGCAAATTCATTTTCAAAGTAGAAAGTCTCTTCCATGCTGTTTTGGATTAAACAAGTATGTCAGGAAGTAATACTTAATTTTTGAGACTCCATCTATTTCTAATATATTTATTGCATGAGAATGCCACTTTTTATATTAACACTCTAAGAATTATACTAGATATATTACAAGGGAGATCCTCTCCATTTCTTCATACAGATTATATGCATCTTCAACAAGAGCTAAGAAAATAACCAGAAAAGTTATGATTTTAAAGAATTTTAATTATCTCATTAAATGTTAATGTGTTAATTTGAAACAAGTTGTACAAATCGTTATTGCAGAGTGATTTAACAGGGGCATTATACCGATTAATATCTGCACCATTTACAGCAGAGAGAATTTTTAAAAAGCAGTTTTCCCTGAGGCAAAGAATTCTGTGCAAATGCATGAAACTCCAAAGATCCATGTATAAGCTTCCTTGTGACATTTTTTTTTTTCACTTTCATTATTTGGAAAAGCAGGAAAAATTAACAGATGATCAATTCTTTATGTGTTTGTTTAGAGTTAGAATATACATGTAATGCTGTTATTTTCAATTAATTTCTTAGAAAAGGATCAGAGTTCATTAATAGCATAACTGAATTAAGACATCTAATTATTTTAATCAGTTGGACCATAGCCTGATTTAGCCTATTAATAACACAATTATATTTCCGTGTTGATTTTGGAGTATTAAAGTCACTATCAAGCTTCTCTTGGTCCAAGCTCTGACAATCTTTGTTGAATCTTGCCCTCATTTTAGATGATAATTCCACATGGATGTGTATTTTGGGCTTGTGAATATATATACCATTTCTTTTACTATCTTCAGAAAATGTTACTTTTTAGTACTGTCAAAAATCTAAAATAGTATGAACATGGTTAATCTGACTTTTTGATTCTTTAGTAGACCTCTACAATGTATCACTTTTATTAAGAATGAATGTAAGTAGAATAAATCAGTAATGTTTTTTTTTTATTTTATTTTATTTTTAAACTTGTAATGTTTTTTGTTAATTTATTATTCAAACAGTTTTTATTGGGTGCTTGCTGTATGTTGAGTTTCCCTAATGGCTCAGATGATAAAGAATCTGCCTGCGGTGCAGGAGACCAAAGTTGCAGGCAAATTCTTTACCATTTGAGCCATCCAGGTCAGAAAGATTCCCTGGAGGAGGAAATGGCAACCTACTCCAGTATTCCTGCCTGGAGAATTCTGTGAACAGAGAAGCCTGCTGGACTACAGTCCATGGGATTGCAAAGAGTCAGACATATCCGAGTTAATAACACTTTGTTGTATATTAGACACAAAGAATATTTAAAAATGAACAGCATTTACATCCTGCATGTTATCATGTTCACAGAAATGTCCAATGAAAATATGAAATAGGAAAATGAGTTGAGGATCAAATTTTTAGTTTACAAACTTGTACCTATGGAGAATATTGATATATCTCAACTACTTGTAACAGGCAAGTTATGTTTTGGGTATTTTCCTTGGAATCTCTTGGTAATATCATTAACTTGGTTGAAATCTGACCTGAAAGCTCCTTTGTAGAATTATAAATATTTCATTCTTTTGCAGGATGGACACTCACCCCAACTTAATATGTTGACACTGAAGACACTTCACACACCAAGAGAGGTGACAGAAAATCTTCACACAAAGGACTCTTGAGGAAATCAGTTTGTGGAAACAGGTAGGAAGTGGCTTGGGCAAAGCAAAGGGAGTGGGTTTATAGTTGTTAAGGGGTATAACTAAGGGAAAGTTCTCATACCTTGGCAGGAGACTAGTGAAATTTAAAATTCTCATCTGCTTCAAAGAAGAAAGTATGCACAGTCTCTTTTATCAGCCTATCCAGAGTGGGACCAAAGGGGGGAAATTTTGAGAGTTAAAAATAAGTCAACAAACATCAAAAATGTGGTCATCTGTAAAACATGCATTAGCCTATTTTTGAAAAAAAATACATTTTTCTTTAAAAAAAAATCTATATAATAAGATAGAACTAGGATTTAAACTATTGTCTGCTTTAAGGAATCATGTGATTTTGAATGTCATTTTATATCTGTTAGATTCAGGAGTATTTTTTCTTTATCTTCTATAAAATTGAGCTAATACTTAATCTACATCATGACCTTAATCCTCATAGTAAGGATAAGACAGAGAGATTAGTCAGTCAGTTCAGTCGCTCAGTCTTGTCCGACTCTTTGCGACCCCATGAATCGCAGCACTCCAGGCCTCCCTGTCCATCACCAACTCCCGGAGTTCACTCAGACTCACGTCCATCGAGTCAGTGATGCCATCCAGCCATCTCATCCTCTGGCATCCCCTTCTCCTCCTGCCCCCAATCCCTCCCAGCATCAGAGTCTTTTCCAATGAGTCAACTCTTCGCATGAGGTGGCCAAAGTACTGGAGTTTCAGCTTTAGCATCATTCCTTCCAAAGAAATCCCAGGGCTGATCTCCTTCAGAA
This sequence comes from Bos mutus, assembly GCF_027580195.1. Taxonomy (NCBI): domain Eukaryota; kingdom Metazoa; phylum Chordata; class Mammalia; order Artiodactyla; family Bovidae; genus Bos; species Bos mutus. The sequence continues at coordinate 97,755,624 of NC_091624.1, read as the reverse complement.
TGGAGTGGTTGGATCTCCTTGCAGTCTAAGGGACTCTCAAGAGTCTTCTCCAACACCACAGTTCAAAAGCATCAATTCTTTGGCCCTCAGCTTTCTTCACAGTCCAACTCTCACATCCATAGTAAGACAGAGAGATCAAGTGTTTGACAAAAGTTTCACTTTGTATTTTATTCTTCTGAAATAATACTGGTAAGTATGACTCGATATTTATTTCCAAAGAAGATCCTTTGTAGGAACTCACTGAAGCTGAGTATCCCATGACTTATACTATGTGGGCTTCCAAGTCTATGTCAGTGGAACTTTCTGAATGAAGTAGATCTCAATCTGGGTAGATGGTGCAGAATCTCATCACTGTCTTACTAGATATGGCTAGGTAGGGATACTTTTGAGACACTGGGAAATGCAAAGATTGCAGGAGAAAATGTTGATACTCAGTCCTTAGATGCTAGAACCTCCATGAATAGGTTTTGAGAATAACCAAGAAATACTACATCTTAGATGATGCCAGATCAACTCTTTTTAGTTACTGGTTTAGGAATGTATCTGAAGTAAAGAGTTTAAATATATGATTTCTTAATGAAATTTAAAGATGTATATTACTTTGTCATTATATAGACTTAAAAACTTTATAAATTTTAACTCCTAATTTAGAAAATAGTATATAGCAGACACAAAATGATACTGGAAAAATTATGATTTGTTATTTCAAAGACTTCTTTGTAATATCTGTCACATACTAGGATACAAATAGTATGTAACAAAATAGCCCAAGTAAAAGCACAAATAATATCAGGGAGACTGAAATACAAAATATGTATTTCAGCACCTATTCAGGGCACATCTTGTATACAGACAATCAATTTCACATTTTAAATTATTTATCATGGAAAATTAGTATAGAGTAAACAGCCTTCTTCCTTTCAATTATTTAAAACCAGAATGTTATATAAGCATTTCTTGAAAATGTTAAAAACTTAAAAAAATTTTTAATGTCTTTTTTCCATTTTATTAATATGTTCAAAAATAAACCAGTATATCAATCATGCTAGTCAAATATGCATGTAAATGACATAAATTGGACAGTGTGTTTGAAGAAATTAATCATTGCTAGTGTTTAAACTGTAAAGACTTTTTAAATGATTAGCATAGTTGCAGTCTAATTAACTGTAATTAATAAAATCAGTAATTAGTTTTGAAACAAGAGCAGTATATTTAAAAATATACATGGTATTCAATGTATATACTATTATTATGTTAAAATCAAGACCTTCCTGAAAAGGTCTACATAGGGAAAGAAAATGAAAAATATATATATATGTGACAAATAAAATACCAGTAATAGTCTACATATGAGGACAATTAGATTTTGTTTCAGGATGGGAAACTCTTATTTTTAACTGATAATTGTACATTTACTTTTTAAGAAACTAAAATACCAAAGAGAAATATGAATACTTTTTTTTTGGCATGATTTAGAACATGCCAGTGTCTTATTACCTATATTTATTGAGACTTTGATAATCTAACACTCCTCATATGTGCTCAACATATGCCAGCAAATAAGCCTCTTCCCACCAGTCTTTTGTACCTAAATGTCAGCCAGGTTCAGGATCTGGGAGGTAGTGAGGGCCTAGTAGCCAAAATACAGTTCTTAATGCATGAAGGAGAAGATAGCTAAACAAATCTCCCAAGAATCCTTCACCCCAACCCTTATAGATGCTCACACACTCTATAAGGCAAATTTCTTTTTAACATTATTTTAGGTGGGGAAAAATGGAGGAATTTTAAACTTAATTTTCTGTAGAAGTAGGGAACTTGAAGGGACCATAGATGACTTTTACTTTCTACTATATATATGCATATATATACAGTATATACCTATATATATGCATATATATGGATATATACAGTATATATGTTTTATGCTAAAAATGCAATAGATATTATAAACATGGTATGTATCATTTCCATTATTCAAAAACAAAAATGGAAACATATTTTTAAAAGGTAGGAATAATTCCAATGGAATTTTACATGGAATGCCAATAGAGTCTCAAATAGAATTTGTGTACCATGTACACTGAAGTTATGGGTTTATCTGATATGATGACAGGGCTAAGTACAAAGTCGGTGAAAAACCCTGTTCTTAAAAAACAGTATAAATTATAGAATATGCAAGTATAACATATTTTATGCCTCCAAGTAATGAAAGTTTGAATATTTAAATTAGAGCTCAAAGAAATATGAAGTGTAATTAAGATATAAAAGAACAGAGTAAGAATATGATAATTATGTCCTTGTGGATATAGATCACATGAGATGGCAGAATGATTTGAACTCATAGAGTAGTTATTAAGTCAAAATTAACCAGAGGAGTAAAAAACACCTTGGAAATAGTAGAATAAGAGAAAGCAATAACAACTCAAGTTTATTGTAAAACAAATAGAATTGAAAGTGTTTGTAAACACTGTTGTCTTCTTTGGTCATATGAAAGAAATTACATCTATGGCTTTGTATGTATATATTTGTACATGCTAAATATATATCTATGTATCTTTCACTGGCTCAGTGGTAAAGAATTTGTCTGCAATGCAGGAGATGCAGATTCAATCCCTGGGTCAGGAAGATTCTCTTGGAGAAGGAAATGGCAACCCACTCCAGTATTCTTGCCTAGGGAATCCTATGGACAGAGAAGCCTGGGGCGCTACAATCCATTGAGTTGCAAAGGAGTTGGACAAAACATAGCAACTAAACAACAACTTTCACAGTAAAATGTTTATTTTAATCAAATAGGATAGTAAATGTATAAATATACTACTGTGAAAACATCTACAAATTATTTATGAACACAGCATAAAGATGTCTAATCCTGATTTATAGTGTCTAATACGGTGAAGTTCTGAAGTATAAAAGTATACTACAGTATAAAAACATGAAGGATAAAAAGCCAAGTGTTAAAAGAAGCATGGATAATGAAATTATTCTATCAGGTAACCATTTATAGAAAATAAAAGTAGCATGTGTCTCTATAAGGAACTCACAGTAAAAATTTCTAGTCCAGATATTTTTGAGTTTGAGACATTGTGGAGAAAACTGTGAAGTTTGAGAAAGTTGAAAGAATTTACTCAGTTTGTGGGATAGACAAATGGAATCTGTCACTGGTTAAGCCTCAAGTGTGTATGTATATTAGAAATTATCGAGATGAGAATATTGAAATAATATTGCGTTTGCTGTTAGCTGAAGATATAGTTTACATTCATGTACCCATTGTTAAAAATGTATAGTTTATAGAGTACATAAACCATGCAGATGCTCAGTAAGCAAAAATAAACTACTTGCAAATTAAAATATGCACATTATTTAGCAAACAGATATGTATGTTTAAGTATGAATACTAAGTATGATTTTCCTGCTAAAACTTTAATATGTTTTCTTAATGCATTAACTTTTTAATATCTAAACTCTGATGACAATAGCAGTTAATCGTCCTAGTGCCAGTTCTCTTGCTTTAGTAAAATACATGTTTACTGATTCTTTTAATATTTAATTACTACAAAATTTATAGCTTAATTGCTAATTAGGTCACTCATTCAACAGCATTATTCAGAACTTACTATATGCAGATATCAACTATAAATATAGCAATAAATGAAGTATAGGTGGTCTCAGTTACCACTGTCTTCCTATTTCAACTAAAACAAAACTCAATAGCCTCCAGTTGCATTAAAGTAACATGCAACTTTATAATGCCAGGTTTATTATTTTTAAGTTATAATTTCACCATTTCACAAATTTTTGACATTGCAGAACATATAAAAATTGGAAGTGATTATAAAATGAACATATTAGTGATAACAGAACTAAAATGCCTTTGAGATATTCTGTGCTAAAAAAGATATTGATATCCGGGATTCATAGATATCATTGCTCCATCATTGAATACAACTTCCAGCAAGCTAAACTTAACTGATAAGATATTCTTTGTGTTTTTCCTAAACAGTAGGCAAAAGAGAGCAAGGGTTTATTAACCTCTTTTTCATGGAGAAATGGTGTAAATCAGTACTAAAATTTTGGTAGAAGAGATAGCTGTGAGAAAGAGGAAATATTAAGTCAGCAGAGTTCAGTGCAAATGATAATTAAAACTCACTAGGCATTACTGAGTGCCAGGAAATATCCTTAAAAACTTTACCTCCCTAGAGTTGAGAATTATTAGCATCTCATTTTACAGATATAAACACTGAAGCACAGAGCGATGAGCTTACCCAAAATGACACAGAAGTCCAGCCAGAGACAGGATTTAAACATCAGCAGTTTGACCATCACATTTTTCTTTTCACACAGTCTTACAGTGACACTCAGATTGGAATCTGCTTCTCAGATCCCAGAAGGAAGGCCAGAGAAAATGTTCCCAATATATCGCCTTGCAGGCAAATAGTCAATAGATGGTGAATTGTGCATCATAAAAAGATTAGATTAGCTGACCTCTAAAGTTCCTTCCCATTTCAGCATTAGATGATTCTCTGAAAGTTAATGAATTTTCGTTGACTGCTTGGCCTAGAGCCAAGATACACTGAAAAGTTGCATTGTAGAAAGAGACCAGTAAGTGCCTGCTTTATAGAGAACAGAATATGTTTGAGATTCCGTTTCCAGCAGAAAACTCCAAGGGCTGAGAACTGCCCTGACAATTCACTTAGCTGTCAGTGGAACCCAGGGAACAAAACAGTGCTCTTCTTCTGCTCCATCTCTGCTCTCTGAATTATTTTTCTGGCCTACTGCCCTAGTGAGTGACCATGGCGACTTTCTCTTCTTTTCAGCTAATTTAATATCTGTTAAGCTAGGAGGCAAAATTACTGATATTTTTAAGCTTTGAATTTATGATAGGAGCTGCTTATGCCACAGAAACTATTTGTGTGATATTGTGACCCATGGCTAAATCTAGGAGACTTAGATTAATTTTATAAATTCATACCAGAAACCTGTATGTAGATACTGGGATGCCATATATAAATATTACTATGAGAATAGTTTTTTGTTTGTTTGTGTGTGTATGTATGTTTATATAAGTATCTGAAAAATGTGGATATAGATATTCTGGTCTTTATATTTTGGCTCAAGATAAGCCTTCTCTGATAAAAAAATATGTGGGTGCGAATTTTATTTTTTAAAAAAAGGTGATAAGAGTAATATAGATAGTAAATATATACTTGTTAAAATATGAATAAAAGAACATCCCCTTTGTTATCAAAAATGCTTTCAGCAATAACCTCAGACTTAGATGCTTAGTTTTAAGTTTTATTACTCACCTTCTGAAATTCTCTTTAGTTGATTTTTAATTTAAAATCAACTTAGCTACCCCATTAAAACTCCATACTTTGTTGTTGTGTTTTGATTTCAAAGCTCCAGATTTTGGTATCTCAACTGAATATCTTGAACAACTAGTCGCTACATTTCAGCTAAGTTTTCTCTACTGTTTTACCTAATGTAGAAATAGCTTCCTTATGACTGTGTACTCCAGAATTCAGCATAGGAAAGTCTTTGCTCTTCTTAGAGCAGGTTGTCATCCTTAATGATGTGAAACTGGTCCATGACTCAGTAAATTCCTTTGTATTTATAAATCAATATCTGACCAATCTTTCGGGAATTTGTTGTTGTTCAGTCACTCAGTTGTGTCCAACAGTTTGTGACCATATGGACTGCAGCGCTCCAGGCGTCCCTGCTCTTCACTGTCTCCTGGAGTTTGCTTAAACATGTGTCCATTGAGTTGATGATGCTATCAAGCCAACTCATCCTCTGTTGCCCCCCTTTCCTCCTGCCCTCAATCTTTCCCAGCATCGGGGTCTTTTCCAATGAGTCAGCTCTTCGCATCACATGGCCAAAGTATTGGAGCTTCAGTTTTAGCATCAGTCCTTCCAATGAATATTCAGGGTTATTTTCCTTTAAGACTGACTAGTCTGATCTTCTTGCAGTCCAAGGGACTCTCAAGAGTCTTCTCCAGCACTATGATTTGAAAGCATCAATTTGTTGGTGCTCAGCCTTCTTTATGGTCCAACTTCACATTTGTACATGACTACTGGAAAACTCATAGCTTTGACTAGATGGACTTTTATCCACAAAGGGATGTCTTTCTTTTTAATATGCTGTCTAGGTTTATCATAGCTTTTCTTCCAAAGAGCAAGCCTCTTTTAATTTCATGGCTGCAGTCACCATCCACAGTGATTTTAGAGCCCAAGAAAATAAAGTATCTCACTGTTTCCATCATTCCCCCATCTATTTGCCATGAAGTGATGGGACCAGATGCCATGATCTTAGTTTTTATAATGTTGAGTTTTAAGCCAAGTTTTTCACTCTCTCCTATCCCCTTCATCAAGATCTTTAGTTCCTCTTTGCTTTCTGCCACAAGGGTGGTGTCATCTGCATATCTGAGGTTATTGATATTTCTCCCAGCAATCTTTATTCCAGCTTGTGCTTCATCCAGCCTGGCATTTCCCATGATGTACTGTGCAGAGAAGTTAAATAAGCAGGGTGACAATATACAGCCTTGATATACTCCTTTTCCAATTTGGAAGCAGTCCTTTGTTCCATGTCCTGTTTCACCTGTTTCTTCTTGACCTGCATTCAGATTTCTCAGTGGGAAGGTAAGGTAGTCTGGTATTCCCATCTCTAGGAATACACAGTTTGTTTTGATCCACACAGTCAGAGACTTTAGTTAATGAAGCAGAAGTAGATGTTTTTATGGAACTCTCTTGCTTTTTCTATCATTGAGGATGTTCTATGATCATTGAGATGTTGGCAATTTGATGTCTGGTTCCTCTGCCTTTTCTAAACCCAACTTGAACATCTGGAAGTTCTCAATTCACTTATTGTTGAAGCCTAGCTTGTAAGATTTTGAACATTACCTTGCTAGTATGTGAAATGAGTGCAATTGTGTGGTAGTTTGAACATTCTTTGGCATTGCCTTTCTTTGGGATTGGAATGAAAACTGACTTTTTCCAAACTTGTGGCCACTGCTTAGTTTTTCATATTTGCTGACATATTGAGTGTAGCAGTTTCACAGCATCATCTTTTAGGATTTTAAATATCTCAGCTGGAATTCATCACCTCCACTAACTTTGTTTGTAGTGATGCTTCCTAAGGCCCACTTGACTTTATGCTCCAAGATGTCTGGCTCTAGGTGAGTGATCACACCATTGTGATTATCTGGGTCATAAAGATCTTTTTGTATAGTTCTTCTCTGTATTCTTGTCACCTCTTGTTAATATCTTCTGCTTCTGTTAGGTCCATACCATTTGCGTCCTTTATTGTGTCCATCTTTGCATGAAATATTTTCTTGGTATCTCTAACATTATTGAAGAGATCTCTAGTCTTTCTCATTCTGTGTTTTCCTCTATTTATTTTCATTGTTCACTTAAGAAAGCTTTCTTATCTCTCCTTGCTGTTTTTGGAACTCTGCATTCAGATGGGTATATCTTTTCTTTTGTCCCTTGTCTTTCACTTCTCCTCTATTTTCAGCCATTTGTAAGTTCTTCTCAGACAACCATTTTGCATTTCTTTTTCTTGGGGATGGTTTTGATCACAGCCTCCTGTACAATGTTAGGAACCTCCATCCATAGTTCTTCAGGCACTCTATCAGATCTAATCCTTTATATCTATTTGTCACTTTCACTGTATAATCATAAGGGATTTGATGTAGCTTTTACCTTAATGGCCTAGTGGTTTTCCCTACTTCCTTTAAGTCTGAATTTTCTTTTTTTTTTTTTTTTGTCTGAATTTTTCAACAAGAAATTCATGATCTGAGCCATAGTCAACTCCTGCTCTTGTTTTTGCTGATTGTATAGAACTTCTCCATCTTGGGCTGCAAAGAATATTATCAGCCTTACTTTGATATTGACCGTCTGGTGATGTCTATATTTAGAGTTGTATTTTTGGACGAGGGTGTTTGGTATATCCAGTGCTTTCTCTCAGAAAAAATCTGTTAGCCTTTGCCCTGGTTCATTTTGTACTCCAAAGGCAAATCGTTCAAGAATAACAGATATAATATCCAATAGTATGATAATATGCCTGGTGACATCATCTTAGTGTCATATTGCTTGGATTAGTTTCAAAAACAACTGCAGATTTTAGAAGCTTCAGTACTTACTTTTTAGCAGGCACTAATTGACATTCAGTTGGGATGATAAAAAATATCAGCTTGTGTATTTTTTCCCCTCAAAACTCACTGTGAAACATACCTCTGTTTTCTATATCACATTGTCTCTGCCCATCTTTTAATTCAGCCTCAGTTGTGGTGGAAAATTTCTTGTAATTCAGATTCACCTTTGGTTGCTGTTGTCCATTTTAAGCAAATTGCCTCTTCCAACAACCTATCCTAGCAAAAACTGGCTTGATTTGGTCATAGGAGCAGCCCAGAAATACAAGGATGATGCCCCTGTGAGGCTATTCTCAAACCATGGGTAACTGAAGCTTTTGGTTAAGAGCTCCAGCTTCTCTTTTGTTGAATGGACCATTCTGAGAGGTGGTGTGACTTTTCACTTGCTCAGAGGAAACTTAGAGTCAAAGCCTACAGCTGTGACCATGTTACTACACCATCCTCAGGGTTGTTTTTTTTTTTTCTTTCTTCCTACTTTCACATGTCCTGTTTTCTTACAATTACACCTGAGTCCTTGTTTCAGGGTCCATAAAAGGGAATCCAAGCAAAGATAATCACTCTAGTCATGCAATACAATAAAAACCAATCATTTAGGGGGCAATGCTAAGGATTATTCAGAGGGTGCATCTCTTAAAATCTTTGCAAACAAATTGATCTCAGCACTGCCATGTAATTCACAATTTGGTTAACTCAGCATGTGTACATTTTGGAATAGAACTAAAATTGTTCATTTAGAAAAGTCTTGGCACCCCCTGAAAAATTAGGAGCAAAACATTTAAATTCTTCAAACAAAGTATCAGTGATAACCCCTACACCTAAAACATGTGAATCTGTTTTCAGTCAATTAATAAGGAATCTCTATTTCAGGCCATTAGCAAATGTGTCAATTTCAAAATATTGTCAGTTAATATAAAGAGTATTTGGTCCTGAAAAAGCATACTAATGTTTTACAGTCCTAAATATCTTAAATTTTATACTGTCCAATTCATTAATTACCATGAATTCATTCTCCATTTACCCTGGAAATGGAGAACCAGAAAGTACATGCCTCAAATACGTTTTTGTATGTCTAAGATATAGCTTCCATAAATCATGAATTGACATGACTGGCTTTATCTTTGAGATTCATCAAAAAATTAGAAAATAACACAGTCTTCATCTTCTACAAGATTGCTTTAAAAGATATTATCCTCCATATCATACCTTAATCCTCACATGAATTTCTACAAAATAAATTAGCAAAGAATTTAATGTGAATAAAATTTGACAAACCATATTTATAAACCAATAAGCAGCTTTGCATAAGATTTAGAAAAGGCAGAGGAACCAGAGATCAAATGGCCAGCATCCATTGGATATTCGAAAAAGCAAGAGAGTTCCAGAAAAACATCTACTTCTGCTTTCTTCACTATGTCAAAGCCTTTGACTGCGTGGACGACCACAAACTCTGGAAAATTCTTAAAGAGATGGGAATACCAGACCACCTGACCTGCCTCTTGAGAAATCTGTATGCAGGTCAGGAAGCAACAGTTAGAACTGGACATGTAACAACAGACTGGTTCCAAATAGCAAAAGGAGTATGTCAAGGCTGCATATTGTCACCCTGCTTATTTAACTTATATGCAGAGTACATCATGAGAAATGCTGGGCTATGAAGCACTAGCTGGAATCAAGATTGCTGGGAGAAATATCAATAACCTCAGATATGCAGATGATACCACCCTTATGGCAGAAAGCGAAGAAGAACTAGAGAGCCTCTTGATGAAAGTGAAAGTGGAGAGTGAAAAAGTTGGCTTAAAGCTCAATATTCAGAAAACAAAGATCATGGCATCTGGTCCCATCACTTCATGGCAAATAGATGGGGAAACAGTGGCAGACTTTATTTTTGGGAGCTCCAAATCACTGCAGATGGTGACTGCAACCATGAAATTAAAAGACACTTACTCCTTGGAAGAAAAGTTATGACCAATTTAGACAGCATACTAAAAAGCAGAGACATTACTTTGCCAGCAAAGGTCCGTCTAGTCAAAGCTATGGTTTTTCTAGTGGTCATGTATGGACGTGAGAGTTGGACTATAAAGAAAGCTGAGCACCAAAGAATTGATGCTTTTGAACTGTGTCATTGGAGAAGCCTCTTGAGAGTCCCTTGGGCTGCAAGGATATCCAACCAGTCCATCCTAAAGGAAATCAGTCCTGAATATTCAGAAGGACTGATGCTGAAGCTGAAACTGCAATACTTTGGCCACCTGATGTGAAGAACTGACTCATTTGAAAAGACCCTGATCCTGGGAAAGATTGAAGGTGGAAGGAGAAAGGGATTGCAGAGGATGAGATGGTTGGATGGCATCACCAACCCAATGAATATGAGTTTGAATAAACTCCGGGAGTGGGTGATGGACAGGGAGGCCTGGCGTGCTGCAGTCCACAGGGCTACAAAGAGTCGGGCATGATTGAACGACTGAACTGAACTGAATGATTCATGAATGAATAGTAGATTTTTTCTTTTTCTATTTTCTACCAGATAACCCAGGAGTAAATGTTCTTAGTGGTAAATTTATTTATATTAAATGTTCAATTTAAATGTATTATACTCATAATGCAGAACTATTTCTTTTAATGATTTTTTAAAATGTAACATTGAACAATTATCAGAAAACAGGATAAGAACAAAAATGTGCTCAAATTTATTCCTCCATTGCATTCAGTTCAGTTCAGTCACTCAGTCATGTCCGACTCTTTGTGACCCCATGAATCGCAGCACGCCAGGCCTCCCTGTCCATCACCAACTCCTTGAGTTCACTGAGACTCATGTCCATCGAGTCAGTGATGCCATCCAGCCATCTCATCCTCTGTCGTCCCCTTCTCCTGCCCCCAATCCCTCCCAGCATCAGAGTCTTTTCCATCTCATCCTCTGTTGTCCTCTTCTCCTCCTGCCCCCAGTCCCTCCCAGCATCAGAGTCTTTTCCAATGAGTCAACTCTTCACATGAGGTGGCCAAAGTACTGGAGTTTCAGCTTTAGCATCATTTCTTCCAAAGAAATCCCAGGGCTGATCTCCTTCAGGATGGACTGGTTGGATCTCCTTGCAGTCCAAAGGACACTCAAGAGTCTTCTCCAACACCACAGTTCAAAAGCATCAATTCTTCGGTGCTACCCTTCTTCACAGTCCAACTCTCACATCCATACATGACCACTGGAAAAACCACAGCCTTGACTAGATGGACCTTTGTTGGCAAAGTAATGTCTCTGCTTTTGAATATGCTATCTAGGTTGGTCATAACTTTCCTTCCAAAGAGTAAGCGTCTTTTAATTTCATGGCTGCAGTCACCATCTGCAGTGATTTGGAGCCCAGAAAAATAAAGTCTGACACTGTTTCCACTGTTTCCCCATCTATTTCCCATGAAATGTTGGGACCGGATGCCATGATCTTCATTTTCTGAATGTTGAGCTTTAAGCCAACTTTTTCACTCTCCACTTTCACTTTCATCAAGAGGCTTTTGAGTTCCTCTTCACTTTCTGCCATAAGGGTGGTGTCATCTGCATATCTGAGGTTATTGATATTTCTCCTGGCAATCTTGATTCCAGCTTGTGCTTCTTCCAGCCCTGCGTTTCTCATGATGTACTCTGCATATAAGTTAAATAAGCAGGATGACAATATACAGCCTTGACATACTCCTTAAGATTCAGAGGGTGACTGAGTCTTTGTTTCTCTTACATTTATGTTTAGGAAACATGATTTATCTAAGGATATAATAAATTTAGACCTTTTTCATTGAATTTCTATTTTTTAAAAGTAATCAACAAGCATGTTCCTTACTTTCATCCTGAATGTACATTATTGCAATAAAATGGGATACTGGGAATAATTGCAAATCTAGATTTTTAGATGGTCTCTTACAAGTCCTTTACTGAAATCAATGGATAAAATGATGGAGATAAAGTAGTACAATTTTTTTCTGCTAACAATTTGGTAATTTCTCTTATTCATCTTCTGCTTTATTAAATTCTTAGGGAAAATATAAAATCTAAAGCAACGTGATCTATCAGACTGTCTTTTATCGACTGATCCTGTGTTTAGGTTGCTCTCATGCTAGAGAATACAAAATGACAGCCCACAGTGATAGAATCCATGATAACCATATTGAATATTGCTTTTGATGTGCATGTGGGAGGAAGCTTTGTAAATTTAAATGAAAACATCAATCCTATGTTAGCAAGATTGAAGAACAAAAAACTCAATAAAGTGCAGTATCTTTGTGAGTCTTCTGATTATGATTTCCAGGCAATCAAATGGCATATTTTTACATTTAATCTGCATTATTCTTTGTTGTTATGACAGGTTTAATATATGGGCCAATGGACTTTCAGTTTCTACACATGAGGAAAATTTTATTGCTGATTTAATCATACAACAAATATTAGCTCAATTTTCTTTTTTTTTTTTAGTTGTGAGTTTGGTAAATTGAAAGACGACATACTGGAGGAAGATAAAAGGTATTTTAAACAAATGTTTCTTATGCTGCATGAATCAGAAAGTAAAACAAGACTACAGTAATAGTTTAAAAAGAGTGGCTCAGTTGTTTACCCCAGTTTTTTCTTAGAAATTACATTTCTCCTCCGAATTTTGAAGTCTGTAGACTGCAGATGGCCTGGTGCTTTCTCATCCCCTTCTCTACCCTGCTGGATGTAGATTCCTATCAGCTAGAGGAGTAAAAATGTAGGACTGTGCTAACTATTGCCACAATTTAGACCTGAGTGATGTTGCCGCTGTTACCCATACCACGATGGAATGTACTTAGAGCAATTTCTAAGACTTCTAACACTGCCACCAGGTTGTCCTCAAGTTTTCCAGAGAGAGAGTTAGTATTGTTCTTGCTGACTCTGCTTTCATTCCTCTCGCGGTGTTCCTAAATAAGTCCATAAGGATGACATGAGAGGTCTAAGGGAAATTGATAACCTCATGCTATATTAGAATTACACTTTTCTCCTGGCACATTGTTGCTGAACCAAAATCTGTTCACTGTTACCTCTCCCCACCTAAATCACTTTAGTATGCTTATTTGTTAATTGTGAAAGTAAAATTACTTATTAAATGAAAAATTAAATCCATTGTACTTGATCCTCTAATCATCTAGATAGATCCAAAATTTTGCATTACTCAAGGTGAGAAAACCTTAGTCTCTAAATGAGACCTCTTTTTCTTTAATATCTTGTGTCATGAAAGACTGAAATTTAAGCTCACAGTTCTTAACCTAAGTGATCATAAAATGGAATAGAAGTTCCAGTAAAAAAAAAAAAAAAAAAGTCATTTTAGATCTTTACAATCCTTATTCTGCTCTCTCAGCTTCTTAGATTCCCTACAGGTGTTTTTCTGCAAAGTTTTCTTTATGAAATTGTGAATTTCATGATGAAACTAACAATATCTTATTTATCACTGAATTCCCAAAAGCCTTGGACAGTGCTTGATCCATGATATACACAAGAAATACGAGTTGAATACATTTATGAAATATTGGAATGGAGCCTCTGTTTGAATTAAAATTATCTGTAATAAGATTTCTCAACCATGTCACAATTGACATTGGGACTACAGATATTTCGTTGTGAGGGGATGTTCTGTGCATTGCAGGGTATATGGTAGCATTTCTGATTTCTACCTAAATACTAAATTTTGTCTCCTAGGAGACAAAATTATCCTTAATCGAGAAGCACTGATCCATAGATATATTTGCATCAATATATCTATTTATCTACCATGTGTATAGTCCATTTCTACAGCCAAAGTTCACAAGTGTTATGATTTTTGCTATTGCTGGTATTATCTTTCAGTCTTCATAATAAATTTATCATCTTTCAGTAATTTTTGTCCATTCTGTTTGGAGACATCCTTGGAGATTTTGAAGAAAACAAGTAGGATAGCAATCCTGTGTGATAATCCACTTCATAAATCACTGTATTTTCAGAAAGAACTCATTAGACTTGGTTTGGAGTTACAAGCTTAGAATCATTCTCTTATTAAAAACAATACTGAAAACCAATATCAGCAATTATAAAAGAGTAATGTGAACAAGCCAGAATATTACATAGAGGATTACTGTACTCAGTAATCAAATTATATGCCTGAAAATCTTTAGAATATTTAGTTATATTGGTTATAACTGTTATATCTGTCAATCTCTAAATGAATACTCTTTATTGTAGTTAATAATCGTAAAATCTTCCTTGAAAAGTATAGTTTTTAAATGGAATGATTTTCTGTTTTGTACATTTTCAAGTTTAAAACAGCATATAATGAAGTGAAAACACTAGAGGATTGAAAACTTGGATTAATTTCTTGTTCTTTCACTAGTTTTTAGTTTAGAAAATTATTAATCTTCTTTGGTTATCTATTCTGTTTTAAATGTTACAATGATTAAATAATTTAGAGGAGCAATCCCCAACCTTTTTGACATCAAGGACCAGTTTTGCATGGAAGACAGTTTTTTTTTTTTTTTTTTTTTCCCACAGCCCAGGGGTGGGTGAAGGTTTCAGGGTGATTCAAGTGCATTCCATTTATTGTGCACTTTATTTCTGTCATTATTACATTGGCTCCACCTCTGATCATCAGGTATTAGATTCTGGAGGTCAGAGACCTTTGCTTTAGAGGATACTTTTTTCTTTTGAGGTCAAATTATATGACCTCTAAAGTTCTACTTCTGAAAATCAGCATGAGGCTCTCTGTAGATCACCCTTAAGCAAAACAAGTATAGCTGGTGAAAGTATTGAAAAAAAATATAATTTCTCTGAAAATTTTCTTATGAGTTTATAACAAATAAAGAAGCATTTACTCAAGGAAATCTACTTCTACTTAATAAAAATTGTAAGAGACAGTACCATTGGAACTGTCTCTCTCTGTCTAAAGTGTGGGTGACATTTAGGGAAATAAACCACTTTTATTACCTCTAGCTCCAGAGCCATGTCTCAGAGACTTTTTTCCTTCAGAGTAGAATATAAGCCTTAAGCTCTTGGGTTTACTTTAAAGGAACCGTAGTATTTGAAGCAAAGTCTTAGGGAAGTTCAAACCTATAGCTACTCTCAAAAAACAAAACACAGAGATGGGAAGAGGGCTTATTGGGAAAGAATTAAGGGGAGGTTCATGAGAGTGCAGAAAGTAAACTATCAGCCCATTAGTTTAAAAGAGAGAACCAGGGATATAAATAGCTAAGAAGAACCATACTGGTTTCAGAGAATCCTACAATATTGTGCTCAAAAACTTCCCACGCAAAGGTGACCAAATTTAAGTGAATCAGACTGTGGAGCAATTTATGTCAGGTAATGTCAAAAACATTGGAGCAGTCAGCTGGTGGGTGGTGGACCCTAACACTGATTGTGATCAGGAAGTGAGATGGTCAACGAGAATTTTGCTAAGACCACTGTCGTCCCAGTCCCAGGCGACAGTGAGCATGGCAAAGGCTGTTGTGCCCAGGATGGTGGTAGATATTTTTAGTAAAGATAGCCCAGTCTGTCATAAAGAAAGAACAAGAGTAAGCTCTATCCAAATGGATTAAAATTATGAAACATGCTATAAGAAAGGGAAGGGTGATACATACCCAGGAAAAGTAGCAGGCAGCAGGAACTGCCAGTAAGAGGGTGCTGACATCAGATTTAACAGGCGAAGACTCCAAAGGAGCTACTACAAATACATTTCAAAGTACTAAATGGAACCAAACTCAAGGAAGTAAGGAAGGTGCAATGATAATGTCTCATCTCTAAGACTATCCAGAAAAAGATAGGCATGACAAAACAGAGCCAAATGGAAACTATGGAGTTGAAAAGTACAATAGCTGAAATGGAAAACTCATTAGAGGATCTCAGTAATAGTTTTTGACCTGACAGACGAAAGCTATAACTGTATGAAAACTGATGGATATAAGCTATGCAGCCTGAAGAACAGAGGAAAAAAAAGAATGATGAAAATGATCAGAATCTGAGTACACCAACATAGCTACATAGTTAGTCAATAATGGTGGATGCAGGAAAAATAACAGTGTGTCTATTGGCATACTCTAAACTTTCCATGGGAGGAAACATCACCCTACAGCTAAATGAAAGGAACCTCAATATTCTCTTTTATTTGAGTACATAGGTCTTGTTTTTTACATTATAAAAGTGAGACTGTCCCTCAACAATTAAAAATTATGATAATGCAGCTGAACAGTTACATATTTATTATAAGGTGAAAGTCTATTAAAATATTAGAAAATAGAAGTTAATTTTTTTTACTTTATCTGGGAAAGAAACACTTTCAATGTGAAAATTGTGTAGCATCAAAATTTTGCCAAATATTAGGAAAGCAACATTTAGGGCTAAATAGACCTCCAGTATAACCAATATCTAAGGAAGCTATGAGGGACTTCCCTGGTGGCTCAGACGGTAAAGCGTCTGCCTACAATGTGGGAGACCGGGGTTCAATCCCTGTGGTTGGGAAGATCTCCTGGAGAAGGAAATGGCAACCCACTCTGTACTCTTGCCTGGAAAATCCCATGGATGGAAGAGCCTGGTAGACTACAGTCCATGCGGTCACAAAGAGTTGGACAGGACTGAGCGACTTCATTTTCACTTTCAAGGAAGCTATGAGTATATTTCTACAGGCTTTTCTGTGATTAGGGTCAAAAGTTCATTTTTCTCTTACTGTCTTTACCACTAAGCCTTTTGGAGTATTGTTTTTAGTATAACAATATTCTCTATGATACTGGGTCCATGTAAGGCAAAATTACAGAAATAAATATCCTGAGAAGGAAACTATATGTACTTATTAAAAGAAGACTTAAAGTGAAAAACATTTTCAAAAATACATGTCATGTGTCAACATCCTATTCATTTCCTTTCAGAATGGCTTGCCACCTCTTACTACAAAACAAGACAGAATACAGACAAAATACAAACAGAATTTTGTACAGAATTTTGCTACCCACAAAATACAGGCAGAATCCCTCTCTATATGCTATTCCCTGGGAAGTTATTTTCTTTTATTTTCATGAATGCCTGGGGACATGAACATTGAATGTTTTTATAAAGTTCCCAAGTTTACTTGTGGTTCTTATTGATAAAGATATTAAAATGTTATTTTGAGAAGATACAATTCAGCAAATGGTACAGAAACATGTAAAATAGATTACAAGAGCCGATTAGCCTTTAATGAAGCCCAGCTAAACTAAATAAGTTGTAATAACATTTCCCTATAGCCATATTTTGAAAGGTTGTGGAAAAGAACTACAGTTATAGCAAAGCAAAACAACAGATTCAGAGTCATAGTAAACGCCTTAGGAATATTGCTCCTAGGTAAAATTATGCTGGCTACTAGGCTAATTTCAACATCTCTTCTAGTGTGATTATGATCATGAACTCTGATTTTAAATACAGCATTGCACTTTCATTTCTAATTTATTATTCTCAGTATTTACTATCACTACTTAATTTGATGTCGTCCAAATAAAAATTCTCCTTATTCAGAAAACCCAAAGCAAACTAATTTTCATTTAGATACAGTTGTATTTAAAGACCATTATTTTCGGTTTTGAATTTTCACATGGGATAAAAATAATAGTAACAGCAACAGTGAAAACAGTGTCGATATAAATGTAGTTCTGTGAATAGTGAGAAAAGTATCTGAGTTCATACAGGGTATAACAAGATGCTATCAAGAGTAAGCCACAGGGTCAGACTTACCTGAAGTTTAAATCTCTGTTTTACTATTGATCTACAGTGAGAACTGGGACAAGTTGTTTAACATCTCCCATTCATGAGTTTCTTAATTTAAAATATGCTAATGATACCTACATTACTGGCTTGTTGTGAGGATTTATTCATTCTGTAAATATTTACTAAGATTCTATTATATGCCTAGTATAGTTCTGGCTAAGGGGCATATAAAAACAAGTAAATATAGATCTCAAAGAGCTTATAGATTTGAACAGCAAGAAATAAAATGTAAACACATCTATGAAATAGCAACTATGATTGATATACACATAGGCTCAGTAGATCCACCAAGGAGGGTTCTTTCCTTCTAAAGTAGCTTTTCAGAATAAATGACATATCCTCCACAAGAAATTAAATGGGCTACAAATAGAAACCTGCTGAATCATAGTTGTGCTTGTAAATGACAGTGTTCTTACCGTACAACTTCAAGGTTTTACAAGGGGATGGAGCTGGGATCATGCTGAGATTGTAACCTTAAATTCAGGCCGGAGCATGGGACTAGGTGGAGCATGCAGAAAGAGGACTTGATGCCAAGATTCACATAAGGACTGTCAAGAAGAAAGAGGGATGCAGAAACTTATACCTTATCACAAAGCAAAGGGAGTAAGAAAGAAGGAACATCAAAGGGAAGGTTCAAAAACTAAGGACAGGTAACAAGGTTCAGAGCATGGACATCTCCCCATGTCCCACACACATACCCCTTGAAATATTATTAAAGTAGAAAAGAAGTGCAAATGTGGATGGGCAACAAACATGTAGGTACAGAAAAGTATTGCCACCATAAATCTCCTATGAATAAATGTGTAACAGTCATGCCTCTGAGGAAGAAAAATCCAAGATACTGCTTTTAAGTAAATGTTAACTTTTGGCTGCCTTAACAGGGAAATTAATCTTTATGCTGTGCTCCTTTATTTAGGCCAGCTTTTTGCATCATCACAGATATGTTGGGAAGAATACAGAGAGATTGCAAAGACTTCTTTTATTTAGCATTTTCATGTATTAGGCCAACAAATCTGGATCATTTCCCCTTGTAAAGAGAGGTAAATATCTTGTTTTTCAAATAACCTAGCAAAAGGATTTTGATGTAAATGATAATTATCTTTGCAAAGCCTGAGAGCAAAGTAAGAGAGGTCAGTGAGAAAACCCGTGGTAATTTATATCGCCACCTTAGTTTTCAAAAGCCGTATGTGTAATTGATGATTCATGTAGGAAAGGACAAAAGATTGAGTCAATAACTCACTGTCCAAAGCCAAGACTTTGTAAATGACTGTCTTTTTTTTTTTTCTTTGGCATGCTTAAAAATATTCTTGACAGTTTGGATCAGCAATCACACATAAATTTGTATTAGAATTGTCTTTTACTCTAATGTTAAACAAGTAGATCCAAGTCTGTATTAAGTAATTTAAAGTCACAGAGCAAGTCTAAACAAGTAGGTCGAATAAAAGTAAGATTAAATAGCTACAGATTAAATAAAGGATAGATAATGTACGTATGTATGCATGCATCCATACATGTATGTAAATACATGTTTTCGAAACAAGGCTAGGTTCACCCGTGTTACGTGTAGAGATGCAGTCAGCTCAGTTCTCTTAGTAGTGGTTTAATGGTTTGCTCAGGTAAAACTGCAACATTTCAGTGAAAATTTTGAAACCGCTTTCATCATTAAAGCTCCAAATGTTACTAGTTTTTGTTGTTTTGGTGCTGGTGGCACATTTTTTCTTTTCCACAGAGATACAGGTGAGTTATTGTTCAGGCGCTAAGTCACTCTGACTCTTTGTGACCCCATGGTTGGTAGCCTGCCAGGCTCCTCTGTCCATGCGATTCTCCAGGCAAGAATACTGGAGTAGTTTACCATTTCCTTCTCCATATTGGTGAGTTATTTAGTGGCTAATGTCCTTTAGATAATTTGCTTTTTTGAGTTTATTTTTGTTTTCCTTCTTTGGCTTACATATAGCATTTTGCTTCCCCTGGTGGCTCAGACGGTAAAGAATCTGCCCACAATGCGGGAGACCTGGGTTTGATCCCTGGGTTGGGAAGATCCCCTGGAGAGGGAACAGCTACCCACTCCAGTATTCTGCCCTGGAGAATTCATGGACAGAGGAGTATGGCAGGCTACAGTCCACGGAGTCGCCAAGAGTCAGACAGGACAGAACAACTTTCACTTTCACTTTTCACAGCATTTGGAATGAAGCATTTTAGGATCAAAGCACTGTCTATGGTTAGCATGTTTGTTTGTTTGTTTGTTTTTAAATATTAGGAGATTTTAATTAACCCCTCATGCCTTGACCCTCTTCCAAATTTAGCTATATTTTCCATATTTAGCTATAAATAGTACCATCTTTTGATAGCTCTTTGCAGATCTTAGGAACTTAATTCTTTTGTTATATTGCTTTAGTATAAAACAAAAATAGTTTTGTTATATAAATTTATGCTCTATTTATCATTATTTTTAAGTTCTCAGCTTTACTCTGACTTGCAGTGTTAAATGAGACCTAAAAAGAATCAGTCTTTGACGTCTTCATTGAGTTATAGAACAGATAAGGACTTTAAATGTGGGAAACAGTGGTAAAAGCCACAATTATTCTGATTTTATGAAGAAATTCTTCCTTTAGTCCCTGCTTGTCTAATAGATGGGGTTCCCTTGTGGCTCACTTGGTAAAGAATATACCTGCAATGCAGAAGATATGGGTTCAGTTCCTGGGTCGGGAAGATCTGCTGGAGAAGGGATAGGCTACCTGCTCCAGTATTCCCTGGCTTCCCTTGTGGCTCAGCTGGTAAATAATCCACCTACAATGCAGAAGACCTGGGTTTGATCCCTGGGTTGGGAAGATCCCCTGGAGAAGGCAACAGCTACCCACTCCAGTATTCTGGCATGGAGAATCCCATGGGTTGTCCATGGGCTCACAAAGAGTTAGACACAACTGAGCACCTTTCTGCTCTTAAATTACTTTTAGACCCTCAGATAAAAGATTTCTATCATAAACGTTGACAAAAATGAAGCATTTTGAAGCTGGATCTTTATCCTCCAAAAAAGCTATAGTATCTTTTTCAGTAATGAAACTTAGATTTTATTTATGTGAGTGTAGTCTAATCTTTGAATTTTAATTAATATTCTTTATAATAAATGAGCATTTGATATATGATAAATTAGCTGAACACTTCACACAAGTAAGTAATTTAAACTGCTGCTCTCTTTTCATGTCAACTTTATTCCACATTAATTTGGACATATAGATTTCTTTTCCTTAAGAAATATAGAATGTTAGAATTGATATTTTTGAAAATACCGTGACCTTGGTCCACCAGCTTTGACTACTCAATGCTCTCTTCTTCATATTTGACCTAAAACATCATCTTTAAGAGTGTTAGCATGTTTCTTTTATTTTTGCCTATAGGAAATAGCATTTGCTTGGTGGCTATTTTGGGTATAACTATAACGATGTTTTCTACCAATGTAAATTCTAAATAGCTGGGACTTAAAAGTGGATAGCCAAGGAAAAAGATTCAAGCCAGAAGCTGACAATAAGTCTGGTCATACTAACCAAGGTTGGATGAATGAGCAGAAATTACTGCCTCAGAAGGCCATAGGATCTCATCTATCTTCAGGAATCTCAAGGTCTTAGGCATGGTGTGTTTAGTGGGGCTGTTAGTGCTGGAACCATGAAGAGATATTTTCAAGGTTCCTGGGTTAGAAAAGACTCTTTAGACCTGAATGAAATTATTTTTGCCTTGACATAGTTGTCCCAAAAGAGCATTGTGAAAGTGAAGAGATTGTTTTGAAATCCCCTTGGTTTCAAGGACGCTACACTTCTAAGCAAATCTTACAAAATACCACAATTATCTGGGAACCCCATTGCTTTGACCCATTTAGACCTTGTGTTCTTTCAGAACCAGTGGTTTTGACTTTTCTTTCTCCTTTAAGAAATGAGATCTAGTTGCATGAGATTCTTGATAGGTATTTCATGTTGAGTTTCAATGCAAAGAGATAGGGCTAGTAAAAAAACAATGAAATATTTTTTCAGTGAGAGGTTAGATGTCTTTCTTATTGTGTTATATAAGTAACCGTCTACGGTGCTTCTAATTTATGTCTAGAGAGTAAGTCAAATGCCGTACTTGTACCCAGTAAGAGTCATACACTATGAGAAAATAAATCATTTTATGCCTCTGTTGCTAATTGATTCCTTTTCCACTGTCCTCTTCCATAACAAAACAAAATGCTGCTGCTAACCTACCTTTTAACAGGTAGAGGGCTCCCTCCTGTGGGCAAGTAGCTAAAATGGTATCCATGGCAACAAACAACTCCAAACCCTGACATCAAACATTGGCTTAGTAATCCCAAAGTTATATTAGAAAATGAAAAGAGAAGATGGAAGAGAATCTAGGAGAGAGAAAAATGAGCCTGGAAAAGAATGGTGAGAGTGACTTTAAACAAATCAGTAGAATAATTGCTAGAAGGAAGAATGAAACAGGACCAGAAATATGTATGTCAATTAGATAATAGGAAGGGAATGGAAGGAGAGGAGAAGGCAAGAATGTGGTGACATATTAACATAATCTGTTAAAAAATCTGTAACCATGACACAGTCATCCAAAGACATGATAAGTATTTAGAAATGTGAAAAAATAACCAACATTTGTATAATGCTTTCCAGGGTATGGACCACTGTCTCATGCTACACCATCATATTTCCTCCCATGAACTCAGAAGGAAATATTCTCATTTTTATCACTGGTGATATAATCATTGTACTAATTTTACTAATAAGACTGAGGCGCTAAGAATAATAGCAGTTTCTATTTGAAAATGTCATAACAACTGATAATTATTATGATCCTACTATGTATCAGGGACTGGGCTCAAAAGTGTCTTGATATCTATTTAAATCCTTTTGACAAGCTAATAGTATGTAGCAAGTAGAAAGAGTCATAATAATGGAGCATGTTTGGTATGTTTGATATCTAGTAAGAAGATCTGTGATTAGGAGAAAAGAACGGATGTATACCAGGGAAATAAAGTTACAGAAAAACCAAGTATTTAAAACAAGTAGGGTTTATAGACCATTGTAAGGTGTTTACTTCAATCTGAGTAAATGTAAAATCTGTGAAAGGTTGTATGAAGAGTAGGGACATGATATGATATACATTTATAAAAGAATTTATCCTCTAATATGTGAAGAATAGATTGTAGGGGTCAAATGCAGAAACCTGGGTACCACTTGGAAGAATGCTGAAAAAATCTTAAGGAATGTTGATGGTACCTTGGACGTGAATAATTTTGGTTGGTGTAGGTGGAGAGAAAGGATAATTTCTAGATGTATTTTCAAGGTATATACACCAATACATGCTAATGGATTAGATGGGAAGTATGAGAAAAAGAGAAGAAAGGAATTGCTTCAAAATTGTGGGCTGGAGGCCTTTGAAAATGGAGTTTTCATTTACTAAGATGGGGAAAACAATGTGAATAGCAGGTGTAAGTAAACAGTTGTTCACTTTTTTGACATATTAGTCTTTCTGTAATCCCCTGTAGTGCTCAGTCGCTCAGTCATGTCTGACTCTTTGTGACCCCATGAACTGTAGCCTGCCAGGCTCCTCTGTCCATGGGATTTTTCAGGCAAGGATACTGGATTGGGTTGTCATTTCCTCCTCCAGGGCATATTCCCAACCTAGGGATTGAACCCACGTTTTCTGCATTGGCAGGTGGATTCTTTACCGCTGTGCCACTTGGGAAGCCCGCTTTTGGCATATTAACTAGTTTACTCTTACACATCTGCCTTAGTATGGGGTGTCCACAGATCAGAGCCTGAAGCTGGTATTTGCATGTTAATACGTTGTTAGGGAATACAGTGATTGAGAAGCAAATATGAGGGGGAGAGAGGTAGGAAGGAGCAACATGCATTAGATGCATGACTGAGTTGGCCACCTACTGGATCAAGCATAAGCAATAGCTCAATTGTACAGAATTTCCAACAGGTCAGATATAATAGAACACTAGAGACAGGAAGTCCAGGAGGAGAAGGAAAGGAAAGGAATTTATCCACCAAAAAACTGACTCCCATCACAGATTCACACTGAGGACAGTAACTGTTCTACATGTTCATAGTTCATGTTTACAGGCACTAAAACCACATAGGTTTATACTTCAGTGTCAGTAGGGAACTCAAGGGCAGAAAACAAAGCATATCACAAAAGGCAAATGCAAAAGTGCTATCTAGTTTTTCCAGGTGCAGTCTGTTGCCTCAGCCAGTGGCTGAATTAAGATTAAATTTATTCCATAACCAAGGCAAGGCAGTTGGCCGAGGCTCTTCAGTATTCTTGCCTGGTAATCCCATAGACAGCGGAGCCTGGCAGGCCATGGTCCATGGGGTTGCAGAGAGTCGGACATGACTGAAGCGACTAAGCACGCACTGTATACAGGTAAAAGGGTGACATGATATAAAATGAAACACTAGAAGTATTTATATAATATTCAGTTGTGGATATTAGGCAATTAGAAATATAAGCATGGTGAGATATGGCTATGTATGTGAGTTAAAGATAGAATTGACTACATAAACACTAGTCATTTCTCTGTGGTTAATGTGAAGTCAGAAAACAAAGAAATGAGAATGAGAAAAGTATTTGCAACAGAAAAGGCAAAGTTTTCATATATAAAAAGACCATATGAATTAATCGAAAATGCCCCCAGTAGAAAAAAAAAAAAACTGGAGAAAATAAAAAATAAATACAATTTGAAAATAAACACATGAAAAAGATTCATTTCATACCCTCCTGAGAATGTGTGATGTCACCACTCTGAGTATTTGAACCGGACATCATGAGTTACTTAAATGTTAGATTTTAGATGAAGGGAGCTATGTGCTTTTGTATTTTAAGTAGTGAATAAAATATTGCATGAAAAAAGCAATGAATTATGATAAATTACTAGGCATATGGAAAGTTATTTTCTTAAAAAAACAGATTCATAGCTCATGCTGTAATATATTTTAAAGTAATTGAATGTGTCTCAGTAGCCTTAAGAGTTGTGTGTATGTATGTGTGTGTGTGTGTTTTATTTTTGATTCCTGTATTCTCAGAAAGGCTTTTAATTTTGATCCTCAGAGATTTGAGCTTGAAAGACAGCTAGATAATAGCATTTTTATTGCCAATTCATTTTTCTCTTTGTTTCAAACTAAAATATATGTAACTTGGTCAAAACCACATTTTAAAATTGCAAACATAGTGAAATTCAGCTCAGTTTAGTTCAATATTTATCAAGCATATGATGTTTTTGGTTTAAAATATGTTAGCATTGCTGCCAAAAATTCTCTTTTAACTTTGGCTTTTGCTATACTAGCCAGGACACTAGCTAATAAATTACCTCACTTTCTATTCTTCAGTTTCTTCATCTTTAAACTCAAAATAATAATACTACCTATGCTAATACCTGGCACAAAGTAAATGATATGAAATCTTATATATCTTGAATATTTAATGATAATATGTATACTTTAAGCCTAGCACTAGAAGGTGCTCATAGAATAATAACTTACTATAGTTTTCTGACTTGAGGATGGACCCTATACCACCTGAATTACAGCTGTTTTGTTGGAACACAGAATAGGGCTACCTAGAGTTTCTTTCCTTGGAGTAGTTTTAAAAACTCAGATTTATAAAACTGTATCTCCATCCAAATGTTAGATTGGTAAGAGTGATGTCATGCAGTATCTAAGTTAAAGAATACTCTAATACTGAATAGGTGTTTATAGTGAGGTAAACTAGCTCCTTTCCTTCTCCCCTTGAGATGTATTCTTTCTTTATTCAAAAGAATACGAATACCACTTCCGTTTTCTAAAATTTGGCTACTGGCTTTAAGGAAACCAATCCTTACTCACTCATCTTATTTGTATAGTGGGGAAACTGGAAAATAATTGAGACATTGAATCTGTAAGGCTGTGCACTCATTATAGATAGAAACTTAGCCTACATTGTCCTGCCAGGACAAGTTCACTGTATGGGGTGATTCATATTTGTTCATTTTTATTTGTTTTACTGTTTTGAATGTCTTCAGGAGAAAGAAATCTTCCTTGACTCAGAGACAAAGCATCAGAAAATATGAAAGGATTATTTTGAGTGCATCATGGTATATAATTCAAATATTTTTACTTTTTTCCTAATTTGTAGAGTCCAATTAAATAGAAATAACAATCATTTAGAGAATGGAAGGAGAGTATTCTTCTTGTATACTGAAATGCCAGTTTGAGAACATGGAAACTGAGTATTAAATGAGGATATAAGAATATGTTTGGTTTATATATGCAGTAAAAAACAAGTGTATTAATAAATGGTCAATATAAGGCACGAAGATTATTTGCGGTCTTGAACAATGCAGCCTACTTTGGATTAATGAGAAATATCAAAGTACCAACATGGAAGTGTCACCCATTGTTGGGAATATAAAAAAATACCACAGAACAGCATGCTTTGAGGGAATTGTAAGGATTAATATATACAAATCTAGAAGAGAGAGTGAGATGAGAGGACTCCCCACTTCGTAGTACACTAGAGATCTACATTCTATGACTTTCTGAACCAAGTCAGGAATGATTTCAGAGAAGATGATGTTCTCATAACTACATGAGTAGGACCAGTAAAGGAAAAATTTTATTGTTACTATGTCTGTCAGATCAGATCAGATCAGTCACTCAGTCCTGTCCAACTCTTTGCAACCCCATGAATCACAGCACGCCAGGCCTCCCTGTCCATCACCAACTCCCGGAGTTCACTCAGACTCACTATGTCTCTACTGAAAATTAATTTTGAAGTGTCCTGTTAAGTGTGAATCACTTTTAAAAAATTACAGATTTTCTCATCTTCAGCATTTTACCTTTCTACCTTTATTTTTAAATAGTAAAGTAGTATTCTTTCTGAATTATTAAACTTTAAAATGAAACAATATTTGGGGATGGAAAAATTGAGAAGTTTCCCTCTTATGAGTGGATTAAATCAAGAATTACTATTTTGGTCACAAAATTAAGTCACCAGGTTTTTAAACTTTGCTAAAAAAGAACTCATCCTTTCCTTAGGCAGATGATGGGAGTGGGGAGAAAATGTTGGATTAAAAATTTAAATAGTTTGGGACATAGAGAATCTCGAC
Organism: Bos mutus; assembly: GCF_027580195.1. Lineage (NCBI taxonomy): Eukaryota > Metazoa > Chordata > Mammalia > Artiodactyla > Bovidae > Bos > Bos mutus. Next base: position 97,728,606 of record NC_091624.1, on the reverse strand, counting down.
TGACTATGGTTATTCTTTCTTCTTCAAAACCTTATCTCATGAGTTAGAACAATTAGCCAAGTGAATGGTTACCCAGGTTTGGATTCCTGACCAACTGTGATGAGTCAAATGATATCATAGAAATATTGACCAGATGCTTAGAGAGCACAATACAGCATCCAATAGTTTGAGCTCATTCATCTAAGACATTTATTCAAAGGCTTCAGAGTCACTTTATCTTAAAAAAAAAAAAAACCTCCTTAAAATGTGCTGCTGCTTTCTCTTTCATAGTGCGAGACACATTGTTGCCCAAATCATATGAATTTCTAAACACACTACCCCTCATTTAGTATCAGAATGATACACTTTTATGAGTGATGATGTTATAAAGTTAATATATAATTATTCAACCCTACTTCTACGTTGTTTCCTAAGAAGCATATCATCCTGGGTTTCAGACCTATGCATAAATGGACTTCAGTGGAAGGATGAATAGCATTTCTTTATGAAATATATTGAAAGGAATTTTCATTGCTAAATGAAAATAGACATGTGTGGCTCTAGTAGTCACTATTCTCTAGAGAAACAGGAGGATGTGAGATAAATCTAAAAATAAATATTAAGGAATTTGCTCATGTGATTTTGAAGGCTGGAAAGTCCAAAATCCACAAAGGCTGGCAGGCTGGAGACTCAGGAAAGAGTTGCTATTTCAGCTGGAATTCAGAGGCCATCTGATGGCTGAAATCCCTCCCTCCAGGAGGTCAGTCCTTGTCTAAAGGCCTTGAAGCTAATGAATATGTGATATAACATACATAACTGGTGTTTTACAAATCCCATTCTCAATTTGTTTGTTACCGATATATAGAAATGCTCTTGACTTTAGGTATTGACTTTAAAACTTGCTGCTTAATTTCTTGCTAATTCTACTACTAGAGCACTACTGCTACTAACTAATACTACTAGAATTAAAACACTTTTTGTTAACTCCCTTGATGCTTTTGAACTGTGGTGTTGGAGAAGACTCTTGAGAGTTCCTTGGACTGCAAGGAGATCCAACCAGTCCATTCTGAAGGAGATCAGCCCTGGGATTTCTTTGGAAGGAATGATGCTAAAGCTGAAACTCCAGTTCTTTGGCCACCTCATGCGAAGAGGTGACTCATTGGAAAAGACTCTGATGCTGGGAGGGACTGGGGGCAAGAGGAGAAGGGGACGACAGAGGATGAGATGGCTGGATGGCATCACTGACTTGATGGACGTGAGTCTGAGTGAACTCCGGGAGTTGGTGATGGACAGGGAGGCCTGGCGTGCTGTGATGGAGTCGCAAAGAGTCGGACATGACTGAGTGACTGATCTGATTTTAGGACTTTGTGGTAGATGATTGGATTCTCTGTGATTAGAATCAATTTTGCTTTCTCATTTTCTACACGTATACACACGCAAACACACATACACACAGGTAGGTAGGTAGGTAGATTGATTCATATAAATTATGTACATGATAGGTTTCTCTCCTGGGCATAGGTGAGCTCTCCCTACTGTTTCAGGACTTGGAATGCTCAGATGCGTCTTTGCTGTTCACCTTACTGAACCCCTGTTTTCAGAGTGAGCCCTTGATGAAGGCCTGTGGGAAACTGATGATGGTTCAGTACAAATTCCTCTGAGCTTCAGACTCTTCTAGAATCTAAACACTTAGACCAGTCTACTCTCAACTTTAAACAATTGTAAAACATTCAGCTAGTTTCTCCTACTTCCAAATGATGGCAGCTTCCTTTTTCCCCACTGTTTTGCAGAGGACAAAGCAGCAGTGGGTCTCTTTTCTCTTGAAAGATGATCATTTTTGGATTTTTAATTCGTTACAGTTTGCTTAGATTCTTGGAGCTTTTATAGATTTAAAAAAGTCTGTAATTTTAGATGTTATCTGCTTTGTTCTTCCTACGGTATAAGAGAAATTCCATTTCAACTTACTACTTTTGAAAGCAGAAGCAGAAGCATCCTTATATGTCAGTGTCTATTTGGTCTGTCAAAGACCTTTGTAGGCCCTCAGCTGGTAAAGGATCCGCCTGCAATGCAGGAGACCTTGGTTCAATTCCTGGGTCCAGAAGATCCCCTGGAGAAGGGATAGGCTACCCACTCCAGTATTCTTGGGCTTCCCTGGTGGCTCAGCTGGTAAAGAATCTGCCTGCAATGTGGGAGACCTGGGTTCGATCCTGGGGTTGGAAAGATCTCCTGGAGAAGGGAATGGCTATCCATTCCAGCAGTCTGGCCTGGAGAATATATAGTCCATGGGGTTGCAAAGAGTCAGACACAACTGAGTGACATTCATTTTCACTTTGTAGGCCCATTAGCTTTGCACAATAATTCCTTTCATTCTCTTAATTTTTACCACTGGTTTTCTTTTTTGATGCAACTATATATAATGATAAAAATATACTTGCGTGTGTTTGTGCTAAGTCACTTTAGTTGTGTCTGACTCTTTGTGACCTCTATTACTATAAAACAATAAAATAAACATTTCAATATTAAATGAGATAAAATGTTTGCTATTAAATGGTATTTATTATCCCTCATTAAACTGTGAGGTGTTTCAAAATGGATCATATTATTATTGACATAAGAATAGCATATATCAGCAAAACATAGTAGAGACTTAGAAATAGTATCACTACATATCAGAAACTAGGATATCACAAACTTGTTTATGGAATTTTTTTGGAAAATGTAAAGTGTTTAACTTATAGGCTGATTCAAAAAAACCTCCAAAATTGGAACCCTGAATGTGAGAGCCAAGCATAGAAAGAAAAGGAAAAAAAATAAGGGAGAGAAAAGACTGTAAACATTCACTACATGTGGCAAGATCATAATTTTGTATTTGTTTAAAATCTCATGTGTTTGTGCATATACTGAAAGTATGCTAAACACATTGAGAATAAGAGTTCTAGAACTGAAAAGAAAGGTGCCAGTTCAATAGGAAGTGTGCAGCAGATGTTAGGGAAAGCCAGTTTCATGTGAGTAAAAATGGTATTTACATGTATAAGAAGAAAGCTATGAACACAGAATAAATACTTGGCAAACCAGTATTCAAACCAGGATTCTGTGATTTCAAACCTGATTGTTTCCATTGCCCTGTACTATTTGGTACAAATTGTGAAGCGGCCTGTTCTTCGATTGTACCTGCCTAGCACAGTGACCAGATCCACTCAGAAGGTCTGAGAACTGAAGCCCACCACTAGAAGATCACTGGTTCTTAACAGCTTCTTGGCAGGTGGTTCCACCTCTCACAGAATTTCAGATATCTCACTCAGAATCACATCATCCCTGACTGTAGCCCTTAAGTTCCTCAGTTCAGTTCAGTTGCTCAGTCATGTCCGAATCTTTGCAATACCATGGACTGCAGCACGCCAGGCTCCCCTGTCCATACCAAATCCCAGAGCTGACTCAAACTTATGTCCACCGAGTCAATGATGCCATCCAAACATCTCATCCTCTGTTGCCCCCTTTTCCTCCTGCTTTCAATTTTTCCTATCATCAGGGTCTTTTCTAATGAGTCAGTTCTTCACATCGGGTGGCCAAAGTATTGGAGTTTCAGCTTCAGCATCAGTCCTTCTGAATATTCAAGACTGATTTCCTTTAGGATAGACTGGTTGGATCTCCTTGCAGTCCAAGGGACTCTCAAGAGTCTTCTCTAACACCACAGTTCAAAAACATCATTTCTTTGCTGTTCAGCTTTCTTTATGGTCCAACTCCCACATCCATATGTGACCACTGGAAAAACCATAGCTTTGACTAAGCAGATCTTTGTTGGCAAAGATCTCTGCTTTTTAATATGCTGCCTAGGTTGGTCATAACTTTTCTTCCAAGGAGTAAGCATCTTTTAATTTCATGGCTGCAATCACCAACTGCAATGATTTTGGAGCCCCCCCAAAATAAAGTCTCTCACTGTTTCCATTTTTTCCCCATCTATTTGCCATGAAGTGATGAGACTGGATGCCATGATCTTTGTTTTCTGAATGTTGAGTTTTAAGCCAAAACTCTTTAAGCTCCTACTGCATTGCTAAGTATACTTGGCAGGAGAAAAAAGTAGGAAATTTAATCACACTGAAATTACTGCCAGGTGGTAGCTCAAAAAGTTCAAAGAGATTATGTGTGTGTGTGTGATGGAAAGTGATATTCTTTGCACAGTGAGGATTATCAGAAAAGCTGTTTTTGTTTATTCATGGGTAGAGTAAGGAGACACACAGGAATCTCTTTATGAACTCTCAGGAGAAGCAGTCTAGTTTAAAAGAGAATGAGGCAGAAAGAGGGAGTGAAGGTTTGAATGAAATTACAAATCTCCTCTGTTCAGGTAAAGAGTACAATGAACAGACTATTCTCAGATAGGAAGAAGTGGATCTGTAGCATTATTAATTATAAAGTAAGAAACCATTGATCTAGAAACACTTAACACTATTTATTCTATATAAAACTGTTGCCTATTCATACATGTTCTAAAACTTGTCTCCAGTATATCACATTTTATTGCACAAAAAAGTTCTGTACTGCCATAAATTTACTACTGATGAGGGATGTAGGCAATTAGATGCCTTCATTTCTGAAGATAGAAATTCCCCACCTACTGCCCAAATTCTAGGTCTTCAAGTAGAGGAACAGCTAGCAGAGACTTCGTATTTTCATCTGTCATTTTTGTTTTGTTTTGTATTTGTCATTTTAAGTCACTTAGAAAAGAAGATGGAAGAGATTGCAGAGGGAGGCAAGAAATCATTCATCCTGACCCTAGCTTCTGTATCTCAGGACAGTAGAGGGCAATGCGGTGTGCCTGACATATGTTTATGGTGAGGTGTCCTGGAGATTTAACCTACTCTTTTGCCTTTGCAGTTTTAATGCAATGCCTTGTCCATTTACTCAGTACTGAAAGACACCAGTAGAAAAAAAATAGTTTTAATTAAAGTAACAGAAGAATTATTAAGACAGCATTTATGCATTCATTGTGTTGATTCAAAGCATACTATTTTTTAAATTTTAGTGCAAACAAGAGGCATTTTAATGAATAAATTTACATTTAAAATTCATATAAAACATGTAACTGGCAATACCTGCCTAAAGTAACACTGTCTATAGAGGTAAAGCTTCCAGCAAAACAACTATTTTGCAGGAAAAATAAAACAATAGTCAAGGCAGGAAAGCATTCAAACTGTATTGTATAGAAATGTAGTGACTGTTTAAGGCAGCAGCAATTTAAAAGGTCGAAGATTGGGCTTTGTTCTTAAGCGTGTGGCAAAATCAGGCTGAACAGATGGAACCCCATCTGCAGGGTGTCTATATATCTGTGGAGGGATGTTCTGTAATGTGCTGATACATCAAAACTATAAATAGAAAGTTCTGCAAATTAGTTCCCCTTTTACCCATTTTTAGCAAGTTTAAAATCTTAAAAATCTCAGCTAAATGGGAAAAGGAAAAGGGTGTCTATTCAATACCTTAAGTTCTGGGGTCTTCTCTGAGAGTAGTATCAAAATGTTTACCATGATCCCTATCGTAGCTTTGTCTGTGAAATTAAGATGATAAAAGAAGGAAGGGAAAGGGGAGAGAAAAAGTCAGATACTTCAAAATAGTTAGGGTCAAAAAACTCAAAGTGTCTTCTACCTGGAGAAAAATAGCAATTGCAAAACTCTAGTTTATTTTTACAGTAAAATGATACTATTTGTTTTAAATTTTTTTCTGCCAATTTATGTTATTTTTATTAAGTGGATTGGAAAACCTATTTTCTGTCAATGCATGAGGAATTTATCTTTGCATGTAAATCTTAAAATTAAGTATATTCAAAGATAATATTTTTTGTAAAAGATAGCTCCAGTTTCATACAGAGATAATCTTTGGCAATTTTATTTTTTTTCTAGGGAATCAAACAAAAAATGACTAAGACATTATAGGAAAACTTACAGTGCAAAAAGATTTCTTTCATATCCTGTAATTGCTAATATTACTTATGTGTATCTGCATGCAGGCTCCATGACCTTGAATAATTTACTTAAGCTCTTTGTCTCAGACTCCTCAAATGCAAAAAGAAATTTAAATAAGTCCACATGTGTAAATTACTTAGAACTGCAACTTCCATAGAATAAGTGTTCAATGAATATTAGGTATTACAATATAAACAGTTCTCATTGTAGACCAGACATTAACCTCCCTGCTCCCGGGATGGCACTAGATAGACATTTGTTACTCCTCCAATCTAAAAACTGTTTACTGTATTTAAATATTTTTGTGTAAATATAAGTTCTTATTATAAGACAGATATACTGTGGGCACCTGAAATTAAGAATTTACAGGGCTGTTTTGACAGTAGTTTTAGCATCTACTAGTTAGATTCCTACTATGTTCTTGGCTTTCCTTATTACTTTGGTTAAGGCAATAAGAACCATTACATGGTTTTTCCTGGGTGTTTGGACTTTTTAAAAAATATTGTCTTTTCAAAAAATCAATCTTTCTTCTCTTCCCTTAATGTCCTCCAGTCTCTCCTAAATTTATTAAGTTAACCTTCTCTTTTTCTTCTGTCTACTCTTTATACCGTTTCCCTTGCTCTTTTATAATAGATTCTTCCTGTGGTCAATACTTTCCACACAAAAGGAACAATTATTCCTATTTAAGGATGAGAAAAATGAAGCTCAGAGAGTGCAAGCGTACTTGTAAATTTGAATGTGGGCCTATTTGACTTGAAATTTGTGCTTTGCCAACTCTGTCAATACATGACTACAAAGGACTCTATTATTCTAACCCTACTGAAAACAGAAAGGTTGAGGAATGGGGCTAACTTTATTGTCAGGCAAACCAATGTACTGGGATAGGCATGTTATGTCCCAAATATCTCATTTCTTAAAGCCTTGGGCTTCCTTGATGGCTCAGATGGTAAAGAATCCACCTGCAATGTGGGAGACCTGGATTCAGTCCCTGGATGGGAAAGATCCCCTGGAGGAGGGTATGGCAACCCACTCCAGTATTCTTGCCTGGAGAAGCCCATGGACAGAGGAGCCTGTGGGCTATAGTCCATGGGTTCGCAAAGAGTCAAACACAACTGAGTGACTAAGCACAGCACACAGCACCCTTTCTTAGACAGTGGTATTGAAACTGAGGCTAATGAATGTAAAAATTTATCTTCATTGCTGTGTATAATGTGTGGGGTAACTGATTTACATTGTTCAGAAGGTTGACTTGAAAATCCACTGGGAATGCTTACATTCAAATGGTAGTTAATGTTTTAATAAAAATGTAGAAATCTCTTAGGAAGCCAAGCCATAACTTTCAATTGGTTCCAAAGAAGTAGTGGAAAAGGAGAGATATAATTTGTGTTAATCATTACCCTTGAATAAAAAAGAAAACTGCATATCCTAATTTCTGTATTCTATAAAAGTTACAATGATCCTAAAAATTAGGAAGCAAGAGGAAATTACATATAATACAAATTGAACCATTTCATCTAGGACATAGTCTCAAACACCTATGGATGGAAGGAACTATGATAATAGGAATTTCTGTAAAGTTTACTTATTCCCAAACTGCACTGAATATGAAATTATTTCATAGAGCTTTCCAAAAACAGAGGTACTTGGTTCAGTTCACTTCAGTCGCTCAGTCATGTCCAAATCTTTGTCACTCCATGGACTGCACCATGCCAGGCTTACTCCCAGAGCTGACTCAAACTCATGTCCACCAAGTCATCCAACCATCTCATCCTCTGTCATCCCCTTCTCCTCCTGCCTTCAATCTTTCCCAGCATCAGGGTCTTTTCCAAAATGAGTGACTTTGGAATGGGAGTCAGTTCTTTGCATCAGGTGACCTGTGGTTGATTTCAAGTATTGGAGTTTCAGCTTCAGCATCAGTCCTTCTAGTGAATATTCAGGAATGATTTCCTTGAGGATTAAGTGGTTGGATCTCCTTGCAGTCCAAGGGACTCTCAAGAGTCTTCTCCAACACCGTAGTTCGAAAGCATCAATTCTTTGGTGCTCAACTTTCTTTATAGTCCAACTCTCACATTTGTACATGACTACTGGAAAAACCACAGTTTTGACTAGATGGACCCTTGCTGGCAAAGTAATGTCTCTGCTTTTTAATATGCTGTCTAGGTTGGTCATAGCTTTTCTTCCAAGAAGCGAGCATCGTTTAATTACATGGCTGCAGTCACCACATGCAGTGATTTTGGAGCTCCCCAAAATAAAGTCAGTCACTGTTTCCATTGTTTCCCCACCTATGCACCATGAAGTGATGGGACCAGAAGCCATGATCTTAGTTTTGTGAATGTTGAGTTTTAAGCCAACTTTTTCACTCTGCTCTTTCACTTTCATCAAGAGGCTTTTTAGTTCTTCTTGGACCACTCCACAAATCTACTGAATTAGAAATCTTATTTAGAAATAAAATTTGTGTACAAGCACACTTTAAAAAATATTATTTTTTTAATTGAAGGACAATTGCTTTATAGAATGTTGTTGCTTTCTGCCAAATATCAACAGAAATCAACCACAGGTATACATATGTCCCCTCCCTCTTGATCCTTCTTCCCATCTCCCTCCCCTCTAGCTTGTTACATGACTCGGGGAACTCAAACAGGGGCTCGGTAACAAGCAGACTTTTGAAAAACTGTTCTAGATTATGACTCACTAACATTTTCAAAAACACAAAAATATTTTGATGCATTTATTTCACAACAATTTGAAGAACAGGATTATAAAATAGATGAAAACAATAAACATTTCTGTCATGATATATTGTCATATTATGAAAAATATAGTGCATTTTTGAAGTAAGTTTTGGAGAGGTTGGGATGAATGAAAACAAGTGAACCTCAAAACTTACTGACTAGAATGTTTCAGAGAGTTCATTCAAACATTTTAATAAGTATTAAAGAATGCTGCTACTGCTAAGTCACTTCAGTCGTGTCCGACTCTGTGCGACCCCATAGATGGCAGCCCACCAGGCTGCCCCATCCCTGGGATTCTCCAGGCAAGAGCACTGGAGTGGGTTGCCATTTTCTTCTCCAATGCATGAAAGTGAAAAGTGAAAGTGAATGAGCACTCATATATTTCTGACTCAAAATAATGCTTAGGTTTTTTCTTTATTATATTATTTGATTGTATTTGGCAAAACATTGATTTGCTCTGATTTCAAATGTCATAGATTTTTATAACACTGTGCATTAACTGGGAAGTTTCAAGTTTGATTTCTATGAAATTAATTAATTTACTGGACCCTGGCTTAAGTGACAAGATCACACAACCTTTTGAAAATAGAAAAAAAAAAATCCATTTCTAAAATCTTATTTATTTGGATTCCCTTGATTCTATTGTTTTATTTACATTTTGTCTGGGGCTTGGCCAGAGCTCCATTCAGCTTTGCTAATGAATTACTAATGTCCTTTCAAGTATATCATGAAAATAACATCATGAAACAAAATCTCTCTTAGATAATAACTGGCTTCAGTGGGTTTAGAAGCAAACATTTATGTAATAAACACAATGCATTCATTGTCAATATTAACCAAAGTAAATCAAAGGAAATTGATAAAACTTTGACACAAGTTTTCGTTTCTATGAAATCCTTCTGTTTTTTTGTTTAGCAAAGTGTAGCCTACATATAGAAATGTTCATAAAACAAACAGCAGAATTGTTTCACAAAACACTCATGTAGGTGATGCTAGTGGTAAAGAACCCACCTGCCAATGCAGGAGACATAAGAGATGTGGGTTCCATCCCTTGGCTGGGAGGGAAGATCCCCTGGAGGGAGAATGACAACACACTCTAGTACTCTTGTCTAGAGAATCCCATGGACAGAGGAGCTAGTGGGCTACAGTCCATGGGGTCAAAAAAAGTTGGACATGATTGAAGTGACTTAGCATGCACACATGCATGCAATCACCACTTCACACAATAAAAGGAAAATTTGTAGGCAACTTTATTTCTACAATTGCCCCAACCTGGTAACAGCATTTCTCTCTAAAGGTAATCAGTATTCTCAAATCTATGGTAACCACTACCTTTAATATATATTTTAACAATCTACAGATGTTTTATGAAACAATATGGATTACTTTTGACTTGTTGACATAAGAATAAACAGGCTGCTAGATATTTCTCCAGCAAATATGTACTCTCATGGGTAAGAGAAACTCCTCTGGGTAAATTCTTTTACTGTGTCCTGAATCTTTGCACTAAAAGCAGAAACTCAGAGGGTTTTGATTTTGTTTAGAAGGCTTCAGTTGCTGGAGTTGTGTTAGTCTTCCTTTGAGGTCACTCATCTAAACTGTGAGAGAGCTGACTTGCCAGATTAACTAAATCCGGAATGAACATAATGTCCCATTCCACCCTGCTCCTTTTTACTAGAAAGGAAAAGTCCCAGTTCAGCCCATTAATAAACATAGAGGTAAGAGCTACCTTGGTGGAATCAACCTCTGGAGATAAACCAGAATTTTCTTGAAAACTAATCTGAAATCAATTGTAGTAATTAGGTATAGGTTCATCAGATTTTTGTGTGCAAACCTAAACCTAAACTTTGTTCCAACCAACAGGCTTTGGAAAAGTCCTGGAAATTAACTCAGTGAATTACCTACTGATTGTCCGAGCTTCGTCATGTAGTTAAGATATCAGGTTGGTCTCCTGGTGTAATACTAGAGACCTTTTGGGATTTTCCCAACTTGTGATTTTCATCCAATGCTAAGCCTGGACTTCACCAACCAGCATATGAAATAGCTGATATAAATCAAGAGAAACCAAGTTGATAAATTTGAATGACTTTATTAAATTCCTCTTCAAGTCTTTGAGGATCTTCAACTACTTTTGGAAAATCTTTGACTGTGGTTCACAGTCCAGACAATATAAGAAATTAAGAGTTTAACCTCTGGATCCTCAGAAGACTTAATTTTAAGCAGACAGGCTCTGTTAAGTTCAAATGAAAAGGTAGTGGGGACAGTTTCAGAGAACAGGGAGAATTTGGCTGTAGAATTAGTATGAGGTAATTGAGGGCATAAAGGAGGCATAGGCGGTGTAGAAGGAGAGGAGGAAAATGGTGTTGGAGGAGTCTGGTCATGAGGATCTGAAGAAGAGAGACAGATGGCAACAGAGCCAGAGCCCGAGACAGAACAAATCAAAGGAAGCTGAGGCTTCGGAGACATTTTATCTTTCTTTAATCATTTGTTTGCCTCAGTTAATCTTAAAATATTGTTTTGTGTAGAGGCAATTTTAGACTTCTCATAATATTGGGAAACCTCAAAATACCAATAAAAATAAGCATTCCACTCATTACTGGAAAATTTTGAGCTATTTTAGTCCAGTTCAATTTTCAGGAAATTAAGTTTGGGGATTTTAAAAGCCCCCCATAATAGTCACTGATATTCAAAATTGCCTTTGGTTAGGTCATTTCATTTAAGTTAGAAATGCATATGAGGAAGAATTATTATAGACTAAAGTCCCTGAAGGAAGGGTGCCCTAAAAGTATTTAAATAACTGGGATCCCATTTCTTAGAGGTTTATTACTATAGAGTAAAAGAACAGCTTAAACAGCTTACAACTCAAACAGCTCAGTTTAAACTGCTTGCAAGCTAATACCACCCAGTTCTAAGGATGCAGCTTGGTCTCAGAGGAGCCAAGTCAAAGGCTTTTCAGCCACTTTCTGAAGAATAGCCCCTACTCCAAAGGAATGGGCCAGTGACCAAAAACCTGGCATAGGTTCCATGAATCAGCCCCTGTCCCTAAAGGAATCAGCCAGCAACTTCTCAGCCGGTTTCAGCTGAAATAGTACAATCTTGAAATCAGATCTAAGTCCCTAACAAGTACTCACATACGGAAAGAACAAAACCTTAAAATAGTCCCTGAATAAAACCTAGGGAGATTCAAATGCTAAAAGGACACACGCTCAGATCCAAGAAAGAGACATGCCTTCAAACTTCAGAGTTAGCAAGAAAAATCAGTGAGCTCAATAGATATTCTACCTGTTTGTTCACCACACCAGAGTCTTCTCTGGTCCCCATGTGGGCCACCAAAATGTTGTCCTAAAACAGACTGGCAGATATGTTTCCAGCAAAGATGGATTTCTTTGGAATTGGCAGAGAATTGCAATTTGGGTTCTGCAACCATGGTGAGCCATGTTCAAGTCCCACGTGGAAAGGAAGGGAGAACTCTTATATAGAGGGGAAAAGGAGTTGGAAGGGCTATGGTGAAGAAAGAGTCCATGGATTTTCAGTGACTGAGTCTTTGCCTGAAAAGAAGAGTCTTACTTCCTGTTATCGTGCTCTGCTTTGGCCATAGAGTGTGAGAACTCCCCTTTCTGGCCTCCCAGCTTTAATTAAGGTTTCTCTTTTCTACAGACTGTGTGTGTATTGCACATAAAACGAATTACAATATGACATGTATTCTTTTGTGATAAGCTTCTATCACTCAAAAGTTGTGCTTTTAATACTCAACCATGTTTTCGTATGTAGTTGTAGTTCATTAATTTTCATTGCCTGTATTTCTTTATGAATATAAAGCATCTTATAGTTTGTACTGCCAATAGGCAGTTGGGTTTATGGCTTATGCAGATTTTTACTTTGTGAATAATGCTGCTAACGATACATGTCTTGTGGTGCATGCGTGGATTAATTTCTCTAGGGAATACACTTAGGCATATAATTGCAAGATCATGGTATATGCCTACTGCATGGGAATGAAGTTTTGATTCTAACAATCTGCAAGTTATTGTATACCCTGTTTGTTAATGGCATGGAGCTCAATAAGGGTGAGTTTCCAAAGCCTCCCATATTTCTGACCAACTGGCTAGAAGTCCAGAAATGTTTGCACAATCTCAATCAAGTTTGAAAATACACTGATACAGCTCAAAGAACTCAGGAAAGTTCTATATTACAGTTGTAGTTTTAAAGTAATGGATACAAATCGAGATCAAATGAAGGGATATGCAGGACAAGGAATAGGAGTTTCCGAAAGGTAGAGCTTCTGTGCCTTCTCACCATAGGATCAGATTGCCTCACCCTCTCAGCACACTGATGTGGTTACCAGGCAGGAAATTCCACTAAACCTCAGTGTTCAGAGTTTGTATTTTGTCAGCTTTATTATATAGAAATCATTGATTAAATCATTGGCCACATGACAGAAACTGAGCCCTCCTCTTCTCCTCCCCTTCCTGAAAGTTGAGCTGGCTCAAAGCCCCAACCCTCTAGCCATATGGTTAGTCTTTCTGGTCACAAGCCCCAACTTAAATTGGCTGATTATCATAAACTCAGATCTGGTTAAAGGGGCTCATGAATAATAAAGACATTCGCATCAACTGGGAAAGGTCCAGGATTTTAGAAGCTACACCAAGAACTCAGAACAAACACCAAAGGTTTTTTTTTTTTTTCCCCCATTATTTAACACTTATTTTGTACATAGATTCAAATTATTATTGAAAGTAATTGACCAAGCCACTCTCTCACAAGCTTTTTATGAGTCCTTATCCCTTCATAAACAAAACTTGTTATTGTTTTTCTTTTATTGCTTCTTATTTTTATTTTCTTAAAATTCCACTGATTTATCATAAACTCAAATATGATCCAAGGGGTTCATGAATAATAAAAACATTCCCATCAAAGGTCCAATGTTATCAGTTGTGGTTTTAATTTATTTATGTATTTATTTTTGTTCTTATTGCAAATAGTTTTACTTCTATTCACACAGCTGGAATCTATTTTTTTTTTTTTAACAATTGCATATACCACACTATGGGTCATATTGATCTTGTAGTGAGCTAAAGGGTTTCTCAGGTGGCTCAGTGGGTAAAGAATCTGCCTCCAATGCAGAAGATGTGGGAGACATGGGTTTGATCCCTGGGTTGGGAAGATTCCCTGGAGGAGGGCATGATAACCCACTCTCCTATTCTTGTCTGGAAAATCCCACTGACAGAGAAGCCTGGACCCTTCTCCAGTTGATCTTTCCAAACCAGGAATCGAACCAGGGTCTCCTTCATTGCAGATGGCTTTTTACCAACTGAGCTATCGGGTGGCTTCCCTTGTGGCTCAGCTGGTAAAGAATCCATCTGCAATGTGGGAGAACTGGGTTCAATTCCTGGGTTGGGAAGATCCGCTGGAGAAGGGAAAGGCTATAAACTCCAGTATTCTGGCCTAGAGAAATCCATGGACTAGTCCATGGCATCGCAAAGAGTCAGACAAGACTGAGTGACTTTCACTTCACTTCACTCCACTTCACTCATCCATAAATGAATACTTGGTCTGCCTCTCAATCAGTTCAGACACTCAGTTGTGTCCAACTGTTTGTGACCCCATGGACTGCAGCACACCAGGCCTCTCTGTCCATCACCAACTCCCAGAGCTTACTCAAACTCATGTCCATTGAGTGCGTGACGCCATCCAACCATCTCATCCTCTGTCGTCCCCTTCTCCTCCTGCCCTCAATCTTTCCCAGCATCAGGGTCTTTTCGATTGAGTCAGCTCGCTGTTTGCATCAGATGGCCAAAGTATTGGAGTTTGAGCTTCAACATCAGTCTTGCCAGTGAACACCCAGGACTGAACTCTTTTACGATGGACTGGTTGGATCTCCATAGGGTTTCAAAAAGTCAAATACGGTTGATGCAACTCAGTACCCATACACACAGTCAGCTAAAACCCCTGTTTCTCATCAGAAAATCCCTTCTCTATATTTGTGCAGGTGACATTTTTACACCTAAATTCAGGACTTTACAATAATCACTCCCATTTTGCGGATGGAGATAGACTCGGGGAAGCAGAGTCTTCCCTGTCTTCTCTGTCTTCATCTCCAGTCTTTTCTCTGCCTCCTTTACGTGCTCCTCAGTTTTCTGTTCACTTGTTCTCCTTACTCAGAGTTTTACATTTCTATGCTGGCTGATTCCATTGTGTTCTTTTTTTCTTTTTTTTTTTATTTGAAGGGTAGTTGATTCACAGTGTTGTGTTTATTTTAGGTGTACAGCAGAGTAGATCAGTGTTTTTGCAGATTTTATTCCATTACAGATTAACTCAAGCTAGCGTGTATAGTTTCCTGTGCTATACAGTAAATCCCTGTTGCTTATCTATTTTATATGTAGCAGTTTATATCTGCTAATCCCATATATCTAATTTGCCCCTTCCCCTCCCCTCTTGTCATTGGTAACCACAAGTTTGTTTTCTATGTTTGTGAGTCTGTTTCTGTTTTGATTAAATGTATTTGTATTATTATTGAGATTCTATTAATGATATCATATAGTGTCTTTCTCTAGTTTCTGATTTACTCCAAAAAGCATAATATTCTCTAGGTCCATTTATGTTGCTCCAAACAGCAATATTTCATCCTTTTTTATGCCTGAGTAACATTTCATTGTATGTATGTGTGTGCGTGTGTAAGTACATATATTCTTAAGCTAATTGATGGTCACTTGGGTATTTTCTGTGTCTTAGCTATTGTAAGTACTGCTGCTATCTACATGAGGGTGCATGTTAGGGGTACATGTATCTTTTAAAATTACCGTTTTCATTTTTCCAGATATATATCAAGGAGTGTGATTGCTACATCATATGTTTGTTCTATTTTTAGTTTTTAAGGAACCTCAATAATGTTTTGTATAGTGGTTGAACCAATTTATATTCCACTAACAGTTTACAAATGGTTACCTATTCTCCGCATCTTCTCCAATATTTTTTTATTTGTAGGCTTTTTGATGATAGCGATACAGACAAGTGTGAGGTGACATTTCGCTGTGGTACTGATTTCTTTTTCACTAATAATTAACAACGGTGAACATCCTTTAGTGTGCCTTTTAGCCATCTGTATGTCTTTTTTGGAAAACTGTCTGTTCAAATCTCTTGCCCTGTTTTATTGTATTCTAGTTTTTATGGTATTGAGTTGTGTGAGCTGTTTATCTATTTTGAATATTAATCTCTTATCTGTTGCATTATTTGCAAATATTTTCTTCTACCCTGTAGGTAGTCTTTTCATTTTGTAGATGGTTTCCTTTTCTGTGCCAAAGCTTTTAAGTTTAGTTAGATCCACTTGTTTATTTTTACTTTATATTTTTAGCCTTGGGAGACTGATCCAATAAAATATTGCTGTTATTTATGTGAAAAACAGTTTGCCTATATTTGTTTATAGCTGAGGAAATATTCTAAAATTATTGTTAACTAAATGTATTTATTTGAAATTTTGTACATGTCTTACTAAAGCATTCTAATATTTCGTTAGAGTGTGATAGGTGGTATGGCAGGCACCTCTATGGAAAAGAAAACAACATCTATTCTAAATATACTGTTTCACTGTGCTTTCCTCTGAAAGAGCAGACTCTATACTTCCCAGTGTGGTGGAATTTTTTTCTTTGATCCAGTGGGTATTATTTCCTCTAGAATATGTTCTTTTATTTTATCTGATAGTTGACAAAGTAGATCTTTGGAGGGGGTTCCTTTACAAAAAAGACATTTCACAATGCATCATTTTAAAAAAATTTACATTAATAAACTTGTGTTTATAATATACAGAAGGTTGGAACAGAAATTTAATGGAGCAAAATGTGAATGATAACAACAATCATAAGTTGTATTATGAACCTGTGATCAATTTAGAGCTCTAACAACTTCACACTGTGATATTAATTGTATCACTCTCTAAAAGCGTATTGATATGTGTCTAATCGATGATATGTTAACAAATACAAAATCTTCTTGTATTAACACATTTATCATCATTATAATGCTCATCCCTATCTTTTGTTATTGACTTGTTTAACAATCTATTTGATATGAGTATTCACTTCAGATCAGTTAAGTTGCTCAGTCGTGTCCAACTTCACAACCCCATGAACCACAGCATGCCAAGCCTCCCTGTCCAGCGCCAACGCCCAGAGTCCACCCAAACCCATGTCCATTGAGTCAGTGATACCATCCAACCATCTCATCCTCTGTCTTCCCCTTTTCCTCCTGCCCTCAAACTTTCTCAGGGTTGGGGTCTTTTCAAATGAGTCAGCTCTTCACATCAGGTGGCCAAAGTACTGGAGTTTCAACTTCAACATCAGTCCTTCCCTGAACACTCAGGACTGATCTCCTTTAGGATGGACTGGTTGGATCTCCTTGCAGTCCAAGGGACTCTCAACAGTCTTCTCCAACACCACAGTTCAAAAGCATCAATTCTTCGGTACTCAGCTTTCTGCACAGTCCAACTCTCACATCCATACATGACCACTAGAAAAACCATAGCCTTGACTAGATGGACCTTTGTTGGCAAAGTAATGTCTCTGCTTTTGAATATGCTATCTACGTTGGTCATAACTTTCCTTCCAAGGAGTAAGTGTCTTTTAATTTCATGGCTGCAATCAACGTCTGCAGTGATTTTGGAGCCGCCCAAAATAAAGTCAGCCACTATTTCCACTGTTTCCCCATCTATTTGCCATGAAGGGATGGGACCTGATGCCATGATCTTAGTTTTCTGAATGTTGAGCTTTAAGCCAAGTTTTTCACTCTCCTCTTTCACTTTCATCAAGAGGCTTTTTTAGTTCCTCTTCACTTTCTGCCATAAGGGTGGTGTCATCTGCATATCTGAGGTTATTGATATTTCTCCCAGCAATCTTGATCCCAGCTTGTGTGACATACAACCCCGCGTTTCAACAACAGACTGGTTCCAAATAGCGAAAGGAGTACGTCAAGGCTGTATATTGTCACCCTGCTTATTTAACTTATATACAGAGTACATCATGAGAAATGCTGGGCTGGAGGAAGCTCAAGCTGGAATCAAGATTGCCAGGAGGAATATCAATAACCTCAGATATGCAGATGACACCACCCTTATGGCAGAAAGTGAAGAACTAAAGAGCCTCTCAATGAAAGTGAAAGAGGAGAGTGAAAAAGTTGGCTTAAAGCTCAACATTCAGAAAACGAAGATCATGGCATCTGGTCCCATCGCTTCATGGAAAATAGATGACCAACATGGCAAACAGTGACCAGCTTTATTTTTCTGGGCTCCAAAATCACTGCAGATGGTGACCGCAGCCATGAAACTAAAAGACGCTTACTCCTTGGAAGGAAACTTATGACCGACCTAGATAACATATTCAAAAGCAGAGACATTACTTTGCCAACAAAGGTCCGTCTAGCCAAGGTTATGGTTTTTCCAGTGGTCATGTATGGATGTGAGAGTTGGACTGTGAAGAAAGCTGAGCACTAAAGAATTGATGCTTTTGAACTGTGGTGTTGGAGAAAATTCTTGAGAGTCCCTTGGACTGCAAGGAGATCCAGCCAGTCCATCCTAAAGGAAATCAGTTCAGTCCTGAATATTCATTGGAAGGACTGATATTGAAGTTGAAACTCCAATACTTTGGCCACCTGATGTGAAGAGCTGACTCATTCGAAAAAATCCTGATGCTGGGAAAGACTGAAGGCAGGAGGAGAAGGCAACTACAGAGGATGAGATGGTTGGATGGCATCACCGACTCAATGGACATGAGTTTGAATCAGCTCCGGGAGTTGGTGATGGACAGGGAGGCCTGACGTATTGCCATCCATGGGGTTGCAAAGAGTTGGACATGACTGAGTGGCTGAACTGAACTGACCCATAATTATATGTATAATCATAATTGTGTGTGTGTATATATATATAAATTTAGACAAATATTTCACTTCAAATGCATTCTAAAAATCATTTTTTACTCTTCCCCTCCATATTTTGTGTTTTTGAAGTCATATTTTACACCTTCATGCTTATCTCTTTCTGTTTATTGTAGTTATGTTCGCTTTTACAACTTTTTGTTGTTGTCTAATCTATGTACTGGCTTATTTAAGTAATCTTTGATTCTTACTATATATTTGCATTTGCTATTGATATTTTTCCCTTTCCTATAGATTCTTGCTTATTTTCTGTTTAGCAGCAACCCTTCATCATTTATTTAATGATAAGTTTAATATTTATAATTTCTTTTATTTTTTTATTGTTGAAAGAATCTTTCTCCATCTATTCTAAATAATAGTCTTGCTGTGTAGAGTATTCTGGGTTGCAGCTTTTTCACTTTCAGGACTTTGAATATATTGTAACACTCTTCTGGCCTTCAAAATTTCTGCAGAGAAATCAGCTGATAGTCTTAATGGGGGTTTCCTTGTATATGACTCTGTTTTTCTCTTGCTGGCTTTATAAATCTCTTTAACTTTTGCCATTTTAATTATGATATGTCTTGGTGTGTGTTATTTTGTGTTCATCTTGTTTGGGACCATCTGTGTTTCCTGTATGTGGATATCTATTTCTTTCTTTCCATTTGGGAAATGTTCGGCCATGATGTCTTCAAATATGTTTTCTATCCTCTTCTCTCTCTTCCCGTTCTGGAACCTCCTATTATGTTTATTGGCATGTTTTATAGCAGCCTATACATATCATTTTTTGCTTTCTTTCCTTTTTTTTTTTAAGTTTTTCTGTCTATGGTTCTGTTTGAATGATTTTCATTATTCTCTCTTCTAGATCTCTCTTCTAGATCACTTATGCACCCTTCTGTGTCATTTTATCAACTATTCATTGCATTTAGATTGTTGCTTATCTCAGAAATGGAATTATCAATTTTTGATTCAGTCATCTTTATAGTTTCTAGTTCCTTGTTTAATGATCTCTGTTTATATTGCTAATCTTTCTTTTCATTTAGCGTTTTTATTACCTACTCTTAAAATTTAGAGTCTGGTAGACTATCTCTGTGTCATTAAATAATTTTTTTCACAGGTTCTTTCTTGGTGTTTTGCGAATATTTTCTCTACCTTTTCATTTTACTTTCCATCTCTATGAATTGAGGTGAAACAGTTATCTCTTCTGATCTTGAAGGGCATTTGTATGTGGGACCATCCCTACGCGGACTGTGTGTGCCCAATGTCTTTGGTGTGGATGCCAGCCACATCTTTTCTCAGGGTGTGTTGGCCACTAACACCTTGATAGGAAGTGTGGTTGGTACTGGAGCTGCTAAAGCCTGAGCAAAGTGTGAGACTCAACTTCCCATCTTTCCCATGACTATTCCTGCCTTTTTGGGGGGGCAGGGTCTCTTTACCAGTTATTAGAGAGTAATCCTTGTTTGTTGGGCTTGAGCAGATTCTGTTACCTTTCAGTGTGGAAACTTTTCCTTCCACACTTTGTCCCAAATGAGGGGGGTGCTGAAGTGAGTGAGGATTGTGTGCTCACTGACGTCTGATGTGCTGCCTGTGAACGTGTCTGTGGCTCCACTCAGACACAGCCCCAAACAGCATGAGTTTTCCTTTTCCATGTTATGATCATCCCAGATCCAGTGCAAGGTTGTGGCACAGAGTGGCAGTCGAAGTGTTTGTTCAAGTGGGAGTGTGGCTGCTGGAGCTGGAGGACTGCTCTGCTGACAGCAGAGGTCTGGGCTGCCTCTGTGGTGCTATTTGTGTCATCACCAGTAGTGGCCACCTCTGCCCCACCAAGACCACACCCCACACACCTTGACCATCTCAGCTTTGCCAGATTTAGTCTTTTCCAGGATGTGACTGTCCTAGATCCCACACTGTGCTGTGTTGTGAAATGAGTGGGGCTGGGGTGTTTGCCCAGCTTGGGCTGGGGAATGCAGTTGAAGTACAGCATCTAATGCAAAGCTGTCTGTCCTGTCTGGTGGCAAGCCAGCACTTGTGCACTTCCTGAGTAGAGCCTCAGCTTTTCCAGCACCAGCCCTCCTGTTTGTTCCAGCAGTTCTCCAGCAGCAGGAGTATACAGTCCATGGAATTCTCCAGGCCAGAATACTCAAGTGGGTAGCCTTTCCCTTCTCCAGGAGATCTGGAGATCCTGTCAATGCAGGGATCGAACCCAGGTCTCTTGGATTGCAGGTGGATTCTTTACCAGCTGAGCCACAAGGGAAACCTAAGAATGCTGAAGTGGTTAGCCTATCCCTTCTCCAGGGGATCTTCCCAACCCAGGAATCAAACTGGGGTCTCAAGCATTGCAGGCAGATTCTTCACCAACTAAGCTATCAGAGACTAAGGTTTAGTGAAGACCAAACAGAAGGTTAAAAAAAATAGACATTTGTGAACACCTGGTTGTGTTTGTCTTTCTAATCCTTCTTAATAATTATTCATAACCATTCTTCTCTTATAGCATACTGACTTACTATTATTCATTCACAAGAGTGTTCTCACCAAGGAAGTTAAGGAAATATCCTGTGTGCTGTGGAACACAGGGGCAAGCAAAACCTTCTCTATTGCAAAGGGCTTTTGTATTCCATGGAGAAAATCCATCTGACTTTATCCAGAATGGAAAATGGGGCAGGGAGGCAGAACAGGAAGTGTAAAAATGACCCCAGAGATCAGCCTGAGAACAAAAGCACTGAACAAGGTGTATTACTTACCATTTAGATATAATTATATCTAAACTGCTTCACATTTTCAAAATCACCATTCTATCAGTAGACATGTAAGTTAATGTACGTGTAAATGTACATGTACATGTAAATCACAAAGTGAGTAAAAACAATTGGTCCAGTGCTCTTTAGTAATACAGAATTCCCGGTAAGTGGAGTATCAACAATCAATGGGCTTTACATGTGCGATGAAGTAATTTAAAGAAGATTTTTTCCCTTTGGTAATTCATAAGTGCTCTCTTAAATTTAATTCACTTCATGAGTTATAAATTACTATATATACATATATATGCTGTCTCATCTTCAGTTATATTTCTATGATAAAATAATAGGTTATCTTCAAACAAATATCATTTAAATAGCTACAGCGGCATAGGATTTAGCATTTTTTAATGAATTGGGATTCTAATGATTTATGATGTTAGAAAATAATTCTGTAGCAGTAGTAAATGAATGTTTTTTTCCAACTGATTATCGACCTACTAGGTGTAGAAATTCAGTGAAAGAAAATAACAAGTAGGTACATATTTATGGATTGAGAAACTATATCATTGGTGGTTTTACCAATCAGAGAACACTGGAAAAACATTGTTTTGAAAGACTAATAGATTGTTGCAATAATGGCCTTAGAACTCAAAAGAATATGAAAGTGAAGTCGCTCAGTCGTGTCCGACTCTTTGTGAACCCATGGACTGTAGCCTACCAGGCTCCTCCCTCCATGGGATTCTCCAGGCAAGAGTACTGGAGTGGGTTGCCATTTCTTTCTCCAGGGGATCTTCCCAACGCAGGGATCGAACCTAGGTCTCCTGCATTCCAGGCAGACGCTTTAACCTCTGAGCCACCAGGGGAGCCCCAAAAGAATATAAAGGAAGTTAAATAATGGAAAAGATGAAATTAGCCAAGGAGCATAAGTAGTGAAATGAATAAGAATATAAGAAGAAAAAAAGATTGTAGTTTTAGGAAACACTCAAATGCTAGAAAACTGAGGATCTTGAAAGAAACTGAGCCAAAGTCTAATCAGGAGAAACCCAGGAATGCTCTTTTGATTATAACAGACCCAAAGAAGTTCAGAGTATCACTGATAAAATTTTTAAAAGGATCAAAAGACAAAATAAGGCAATCCTAAAGGAAATCAACCCTAAATAGTCATTGGAAGGACTGATGCTGAAGCCCCAATAGTTTGGCCAGTTGATATATAGAGCCGACTTTTTAGAAAAGAAACCCTGATGCTGGGAAAGATTAAGGACAGAAAGAGAAGGGGGTGACAGAGGATAAAATGGTTGGATGGCATCACCAACCCAATGAACATGAGTTTGAGAAAACTCCAGCAGACAGTAAAGGACAGAAAAGCATGGTTTGCTGCAGTTCATGGGGTTACAAGAGTTGGACACGACTTAGCAACTGAACATCATCATCATAAAGTTTCATAACATCAAGACTCTAAAAATAAGAAGGATTCTGTGACCCAATTTTGGCCAAACTGTTATAAAAGTGTTCTGAAATTTTAAAATATTTTATCCACACTTGTTAGAAACTTGACTGTACATGAAGAGATTAATATAGAAGTGCTTAAAGAAAATAAATCTGAAAACAGACAAGTTAATTTTTATTGAGTGAGTGCATATTGACCTATTTCTGATGTGTTTGAGTATCTGAATCATTTTAAAATATAAAAGTACTTTGATAGTTGAATAGGTTATTTAGTAATGTTTTGTCTCTCTCTCTGAGGTCATATACATTCAAAGATTTCCCTGGATTGCATATATCTGTTTGTGCACCAAATTTTATAAAATGTAGCAATGATAATAATTTTTCCAAGATTTTTCTAAATCGCTTATATTTTCCTTACTGAAATAATAAAAGACCAAAGCTTTCAAATAAAATTGTTTCTCCATTTAAAACAAGATAATAATATTCACACTTGTAATAAGTCATAAGTTGGAGAAAAAATTTTATGCCAGGTCTTCTCTTTTTCAAGCATGGTGGACTGATCTCAATCTGTGTTCTTTTGACTATAATTTATATGTTTCTGATTAGCATTAGGAATGTAGGAAGCAGAGGACTAGACAAAATAATGTGCAGTTTAATAAGGAATTATGCACACTGAGGTTATATATTTTCAGGGCTGTTTTTAAGAGAAACCCATTCTTTTCCTGGAGTTACCTCTAGGTTCACTGCCACAGTGTTGAAAAGGCACCCTACATGTGTAGCACAGTCATTAAATTTTCATCTCTGATTCCCCATGTTTGTAATATAGGTCAAGGAACCATCACGTGTGAGGTCAGAGAATATTGTGATAAAACAGCCCCAAATATATCTTGGTCATAAATCTCATCATCGATTTTGAATGACATTTCTAACCAAACACAGAGCACACATATTGATTCATTTTTGAGATTTCTTTAGATTCATTATCTGGCAGGAAGCTGTGCCATACAGTAGGGGCATGTTTGAAGCCCCTTCATCTCTCTTACAATATATTATTTTAAAATTTCAAACTTGTTTTGCTATTCCTAGAATCTAAATGATTTGGATGAACTGCTTATTTATATACAGAATCGCTCCTTAATAATTTTGTAAAATTATGTGCTGTGCCTCTGCCAATGAGATGAAGGATTGGTTTCCTACAGAATGTTCTTCCTCTCTTGATCATGTTATCGTAGTTACATTGCTGCATATTTTCACTTCCATCTTGCGATCTGAAAGAAAATGAAATGACTTAATAAACAGTGAAAATAAGACTAGCTGATTTTTCATCTTTTCAATCAGTATAGCATTTCAAAACCATAATAGATTGTGTGGTTATTATGAGAGAGAGAACCTCTGCCATTGGTACTTTCATTTTACCTCACAGCTCTCCAGTGTTCCTATTTACTTCTTGTAAGACATTAGACCTTCATAATATTAGAAGCAACTCACTTGCCCTAAGAATACACCACAAGTATCCCAAAGCCCCAAATTGTTTATAAAGAACGTATCAATTATACCCATAACTACTCTATCACTGTCTAATTATTGTAATTGTTTATAAATACTGAATCTCTCAACTCAGATATTTAACAATATCCCTATAATAAACATCCAAGCCAATCTAGAATATATATAAAAGTACTTTAATATTGAGTAGGATATTTAGAAATATTTCATCTGTCTTGCATGAGATTACATATATTCAGTGATCATCCTGGATTGTATATATCTGTTTATGCACTGAATGGTATAAAATGTAGCCATAACAATACTTTTTCTAAGGTTCTTTTAAATCATCTATATTGCTCACTGTAGATTTATTTATTATATATGCATAGGCCCAGGATCTATCATGATGCACTCACTTTATTCTAGTTTGCTTGTATGATTTATCTCAAGAGTGTGTGAATTCTTAACAGGTATTTTACATTTCTGTAAGCATCATCCATGCTTTCACATAGGAAATTTTTTAAAATATGAATAAAGGTGAATTTATTAAAAATAAGCAAATCACAAAAATTGTAAATAAGTCCAACTTCCAAGTAATGATATAAAGGAATATTAATTTATCTCTTTGGAAATACTTTTATAACCGAGGCTATTGTTTATCCATTTTAAAGATACTATAAGGATATGCAATTAATATTTCAATGAAAACATTAGAAACTCTTGCTTTTCTTCTCATTATTTAATTTAATTTTGGTAAAGTCAAACTTCTTTGCTTTTTGTTTTTCTTGAAAACACTGAATTGTGTCCTTTCTCTTTCCTTGTTCTTCTTTAGTTCCTGTTACTCTTTGGTACTTGGAAGTGATCATGTTTATTTCCTGCCATTTGTCTCACCTTCTGTCATTGTTAATTTAAAAACAGTTTATTTGATCTGAGAAAATTAAAATTCTCACCAGTAATTTGTTAATGTCACAGATCCTTTGTTTTCCTCTTATAATTCACGTACGCCAGTGTTCAGTTTTATTTTTCATGGTTAATTGTATCTCAGTAATTCTCAAGATCCAATTGAATCATATACATTATATAATATGAAACTGGAATATTCAATTATTAGAATATTAGTCTGTTATTAATTATTATAGTTAACTGCCTCACATAATCTGTTCTCTAGTCTCAAATGAATCTTCCTGCAAGAGGTCACTATTTAAAAAATGAAGTCAATAGGTAGAGTCACAATAAGATGTGTTACCTTTAGTCTCAGAGAAGGCAATGGCACCCCACTCCAGTACTCTTGCCTGGAAAATCCCATGGATGGAGGAGCCTGGTAGGCTGCAGTCCATGGGGTCGCTAAGAGTCGGACATGACTGAGCAACTTCAGTTTCACTTTTCACTTTCCTGCACTGGAGAAGGAAATGGCAACCCAATTTAGTCTGGAGTTGGCTTGTCTTGTAAAGCAACAAATAGACTGTTTTACTTTGACTCTGTGTCAGGATCAATTTGATAATTTATAAGTGATCTGTTAATGATTCTACATAGAAGTTGATATTCATCTTTATTATCAAATATATATGTATATTTAAGAAAATTCTAGGCAGGTGGCAATATTATTATTTATACTTTTTCTCTAATTTATCTTTTTAGGACAGCAAGATAATTTAGGAAATATTTCTTGAACCATTGCTGTTTATTAGATTCATCTAGTTTTTTTCTTTCATCAAAATATACATATCCAGGCCTTTTCTTGACTTAATATAATAACATCAACAATAAAAAAACTTTTGTTCTTTTCCTTAGTTTCATATATATATGTATATGTGCACATATACACATGTGTGTGCGTGTGTGTGTGTGTATATATAATATTTTATATATTCATGTGAAGAGCGAACCCACTGGAAAAGACCCTGATGCTGGGAAAGATTGAGGTCAGCAGGAGAAGGGGGTGACAGAGGATGAGATGGTTCAATGACATCACCAACTCAATGGACTTGAGTTTGATCAAACTCTGGGAAATAGTGAAGGACAGGGAAGCCTGGCATGCTGCAGTCCATGAGGCAAAGAGTTGGACAGGACTTAGCAACTGAATAGCAATATGTATATATATGTATATATATAAAATATTTCAAATATTTCTGCTCTCAATATAGTAAAATGTTAAGATAATAAAAATAAAATAATAGATTCAGTAACACATTTTTTGAAGTATTATCTGTTTTTTATTAAGAAATAATGATGTGATTAAGAAATATTGATGTGATTAAAGCCTAGCTTATAGTCATAGCTTCCATGTTAAATTCTAGTAATTACTTTACTTTTGTTAGCGACCCTTAACAGTTTCTTAATATTCTGGGCTGAGAACACCTAACTATGTTATCATATACCCTTCTCATCTCTTCAGATCAGATCAGTTGCTCAGTCGTGTCCGACTCTTTGTGACCCCATGACTCGCAGCACGCCAGGCCTCCCTGCCCATCACCAACTCCCAGAGTTCACTCAGACTCACGTCCATCGAGTCAGTGATGCCATCCAGCCATCTCATCCTCTGTCATCCCCTTCTCCTCCTGCCCCCAATCCCTCCCAGCATCAGAATCTTTCCCAATGAGTCAACTCTTCGCATGAGGTGGCCAAAGTACTGGAGTTTCAGCTTTAGCATCATTCCTTCCAAAGAAATCCCAGGGCTATCTCCTTCAGAATGGACTGGTTGGACCTCCTTGCAGTCCAAGGGACTCTCAAGAGTCTTCTCCAACACCACAGTTCAAAAGCATCAATTCTTCCGCGCTCAGCCTTCTTCACAGTCCAACTCTCACGTCCATACATGACCACAAGAAAAACCATAGCCTTGACTAGATGAACATTTGTTGCCAAGTAATGTCTCTGCTTTTGAATATGCTATCTAGGTTGGTCATAACTTTCCTTCCAAGGAGTAAGCGTCTTTTAATTTCATGGCTGCAATCACCATCTGCAGTGATTTTAGAGCCCAGAAAAATAAAGTCTGACACTGTTTCCCCTGTTTCCCCATCTATTTCCCATGAAGTGGTGGGACCGGATGCCATGATCTTCGTTTTCTGAATGTTGAGCTTTAAGCCAACATTTTCACTCTCCTCTTTCACTTTCATCAGGAGGCTTTTGAGTTCCTCTTCACTTTCTGCCATAAGAGTGGTGTCATCTGCATATCTGAGGTTATTGATGTTTCTCCTGGCAATCTTGATTCCAGCTTGTGTTTCTTCCAGTCCAGCGTTTCTCATGATGTACTCTGCATATAAGTTAAATAAGCAGGGTGACAATATACAGCCTTGATGAACTCCTTTTCCTATTTGGAACCAGTCTGTTGTTCCATGTCTAGTTCTAACTGTTGCTTCCTGACCTGCATACAAATTTCTCAAGAGGCAGATCAAGTGGTCTGGTATTCCCATCTCTTTCAGAATTTTCCACAGTTTCTTGTGATCCACACAGTCAAAGGCTTTGGCATAGTCAATAAAGCAGAAATAGATGTTTTTCTGGAACTTTCTTGCTTTTTCTATGATCCAGCAGATGTTGGCAATTTGATCTCTGGTTCCTCTGCCTTTTCTAAAACCAGCTTGATCATCAGGAAGTTCACTGTTCACATATTACTGAAGCCTGGCTTGGAGAATTTTGAGCATTACTTTACTAGAGTGTGAGATGAGTGCAATTGTGCGGTAGTTTGAGCATTCTTTGGCATTGCCTTTCTTTGGGATTGGAATGAAAACTGACCTTTTCCAGTCCTGTGGCCGCTGCTGAGTTTTCCAAATTTGCTTGTATATTGAGTGCACCACTTTCACAGCATCATCTTTCAGGATTTGGAATAGCTCAACTGGAATTCTGTCACCTCCACTAGCTTTGTTTGTAGTGATGCTTTCTAAGGCCCACTTGACTTCACATTCCAGGATGTCTGGCTCTAGGTCAGTGATCATACCATCGTGATTACCTGGGTTGTGAAGATCTTTTTTGTACAGTTCTTCTGTGTATTCTTGCCACCTCTTCTTAATATCTTCTGCTTCTGTTAGGTCCATACCATTTCTGTCCTTTATCGAGCTCATTTTTGCATTAAATGTTCCTTTGGTATCTCTGATTTTCTTGAAGAGATCCCTAGTCTTTCCCATTCTGTTGTTTTCCTCTATTTCTTTGCATTGATCGCTAAAGAAGGCTTTCTTTTCTCTTCTTGCTATTCTTTGGAACTCTGCATTCAGATGTTTATATTCTTCATTTTCTCCTTGCTTTTTGCTTCTCTTCTTTTCACAGCTATTTGTAAGGCCTCCCCAGACAGCCATTTTGCTTTTTTGCATTTCTTTTCTATGCGAATGGTCTTGATCCCTGTCTCCTGTACAATGTCACGAACCTCATTCCATAGTTCATCAGGCACTCTATCAGATCTAGGCCCTTAAATCTATTTCTCACTTCCACTGTATAATCATAAGGGATTTGATTTAGGTCATATCTGAATGCTCTAGTGGTTTTCCCTACTTTCTTCAATTTAAGTCTAAATTTGGCAATAAGGAGTTCATGGTCTGAGCCCCAGTCAGCTCCTGGTCTTGTTTCTGCTGACTGTATAGAGCTTCTCCATCTTTGGCTGCAAAGAATATAATCAATCTGATTTCGGTGTTGACCATCTGGTGATGTCCATGTATAGAGTCTTCTCTTGTGTTGTTGGAAGAGGGTGTTTGTTATGACCAGTGCATTTTCTTGGCAAAACTCTATCATTCTTTGCCCTGCTTCATTCCGTATTCCAATTCTCATCTCTTAAGTCAATTAATTCACTGATTTCTGTCCATTGTTTTTTTTAACATATTTGCTAAATATTATTTCCCAGTTCCATCTTTCATGTATTCATGCTGACTTGGGCTCTGATAATCGCAGATAGAGAGTATCTCTGAACTCCTCATCTCTAATTTCTCCACATGGTAATTTTCACTGTATTCCCACAGTGGCAAATCTTTCTAACATGTTATATTCATGATGTTATTCAATATTTAGATTTAAAGGCTTCAGTGGTCCCAAGCTATCTACTCATGATAGAGCATATTCCTTAATCTTTATAACCTAGGCTTGACTTAATTTTTGAAGTGACTTGCTGCTTTTTTTTGCAGTCTTAACCTCCTAGTCCAGCTATTTTTATCTACTTACTACTTCCTAATTTTCTGTGTCAGGTATTTCTTCCACATCTCTGTCCATTTTTCTTTCTTTCATACTCCCAAATTTCCTAAATTTCCTATCCACTGTTTTCACAATTAACAGTTATTGTGTGGGATTCATAATCGCCCAAATTAAAAGCTGTGATATCTGTCTTGAAACGAATCATTTATGAAGAATTTACATTTCTTTACTTTATTGTTCTTAATTAAATAAAGCTCTTAGCTTCCTTCAAAACAAGCTAAATGGAAGTTTAATATCAAGTCTTATAAAGGTGGTTGAGAGGGTGCTCTAAGGTTCATTCTCCATAGTATCTCACAAAATGCTGAGTCTGTCTTGTGTTCAAACAAACAAACCAAAAAAAAAAAAAAAAGAAGGGTGGGAGCCATTCTGTAGTCATTACTGAATGCACACGACTCTTAAAACCTTAATGTTGCTGTTGAGTGTCATTCATAGGGAATGAAAGTTATAGGCAGGCTGGATGCAACTTACTAGGCTAAGGACCCCACACAGTCCAATATTTTACACCCCAAATTCTACCCATCTTCACCTCCACAAATTCTGACTTTTGGTGTTCAACTCTTTGGCTTATTGTTGGGTATCCCCTTCTGCTGTAATCTGAAAGCTGCCTTCAACCAATAAGCTCTTGTAATTATAAGATTCAACTCACCATAAATATATTTTTGTTTCATTGCAGTTATTATTAAAAAGTCTGTGATCACAGTCATATAAAAATGCAGTTCTGGAAAAAAAAAAAAAAAACTCATTAATCCCAGGGGGATAAAGCTGATTAGAGGGAGTGGAAATGTATAAACCACATACTATATATACTTAACAAATGTACTGCTAAACTGCAAAATGATTTTAATGACCCAGATAACTGATGGGGTGGTCTCATGCCTGGAGTCATACATTCTGCAGTGTGAAGTTAAGTAGGCCTTAGCAAGAATCACAACAGAGTTACTGGAGGTGATGCAATTCCAGCTGAGATCTTTAAAATCCTAAAAGATTATGCTGTTAAAGAGCCACACTCAATATGTCAGCAAATTTGGGAGGGGAAAAAAGCAGTGGCTACAAGACTGGAAAAGGACAGTTCTCTTTCCAATCCCAAAGAAGACAATGCCAAAGAATGTTCCAACTACTGTACAACTGCACTCATTTCACATACTAACAAAGCAATGCTTAAAATCCTTCAAGCTAGACTTCAGCAGTATGTGAACCAAGAACTTCCAGATATACAAGCTGGATTTTAAAAAGGCAGAGGAACTAGTGATGAAATTGCCAACATTCGTTGGATCATGCAGAAAGTAAGGGAATTCCAGAAAATATCTACTTCTGCTTCCTTGACTATGCTAAAGTCTTTGCCTGTGTGGCTCAAAACAAACTGAAAATTCTTAAAAGAGATGGGGATACCAGACCACTTTACTTGTCTCTTGAGGAACCTGTATGCAGGTCAAGAACTAGACATGTAAAAAGGGACTGATTCAGAATTGGGAAAGGAGTATGTCAAGGCTGTATACTGTCACCATGCTTATTTAACTTATATATGAGTACATCATCGGAAGTGCTGGGCTGGATGAAGCACAAGCTGGCATCAAGATTGCCAGGAGAAATTTAAAAGCCCTCACTTATGTAGATGATAGTATTCTAATGGCAGAAAGTGAACAGGAACTAAAGAGCCCCTTGATGAAGGTGAAAGAGGAGAGTGAAAAAACTGGCTTAAAACTCAACATTCAAATAACTAACATCATAGCATTTGGTCCCACCACTTCATAGCAAATAGAAGGGGAAAAACTAGGAAGCAGTGAAAGATTTTATATTATTGGGCTCCAAGATTACTGAAGATGGTGATTCCAGCCCCCAAATTAAAAGATGCTTGCTGCTTGGAAGAAAAGCTATGACAAACCTAGAAAAGCTATGACATACCTAGGCAAAGTATTAAAAAGCAGAGATATCACTTTGCCAACAAAGGTCCATATAGCCAAAGCTATGGTTTTTCTAATAGTCATGTATGGATGTGAGAGTTGGACTATAAAAAAGACTGAGCACTGAAGAATTGAAGCTTTTGAACTGTGGTGTTGGAGAAGACTCTTGAGAGTCCCTTGGACTGCAAGGATCAAACCAGTCAATCCCAAAGGAGATCAACCCCGAATATTCATTGAAAGGACTGAAGCTGAAGCTCCAATACTTTGGCCACCTGATGCAAACAGCCAACTCATTGGAAAAGACCCTGATGCTGGGAAAGATTGAAGGCAAAAGAAGGGGGTGGCAGAGGATGAGATGGTTAGATAGCATCACCAACTCAGTGAACATGAATTTGAGAAAACTCTGAGAGATAGTACAGGCAAGAGGAGCCTGACCTGCTGCAGTCTTTGTATCCAAAGAGTTAGATACAACTTTGTGACTTAACAACAACATACCTTACAAAAAATGTAAAAGGAGTTATCTTTGATTTCTGAGCTATTATAGTATATCTAGCTTGTTGATTGGAGAAGGCAATGGCAACCCACTCCAGTACTCTTGCCTGGAAAATCCCATGGACAGAGGAGCCTGGTGGGCTGCAGTCCATGGGGTCACTAGGAGTCAGACACGACTGAGCAACTTCACTTTCACTCTTCACTTTCATGCATTGGAGAAGGAAATGGCAATCCACTCCAATGTTCTTGCCTGGAGAATCCCAGGTACAGGGGAGCCTGGTGGGCTACCGTCTATGGGGTAGCACAGAGTCAGACACGACTGAAGCGAATTAGCAGCAGTAGCAGCAGCAGCTTGTTGATAACTATTACAAAATTCTCAAGTCCTTACGTAAATTTTTGTATCTTCTATCTAATTATTTTAGATACAGTTCTTCATAAAAGCCTATTATACAGTAAAAAATGATTGGCTAACTATGGGCATCTGGTTTTGAACATCGATTTGATTTGCTAACACAAAATAAAAATATGTGTTACTGCAGTAACATGTGTCTACATGTGTCACATGTGTCTACAACTGTGTGCCTTAAGGTAACTACAAATTCTTTTAAAAACCTAGTAATAATAATAGGAATAAAATGTGCTTGCTTCAAGCAGAATAACCATGGCTCTCTCCTATTTGACTTCGAACTTAGACATATCAAAAAACATAAACACAAATAAAGTATGTAAAACATATTTCTTGTAAATTTAGCATATGATATACATATACTTTAATAAGATTACAGAAATTACAAAATATAAAAAGAATTGTTCATGACTATTTTTGCATTGGTTTTATATGATGTTCATTTACTCAAGATGATGTTTCATTTCACATCCTAAGAATAGTAAATAAGATAATGATATATGCCACAAAATGATTTTTGCCAATGAAACTTGATTTAAATTGGAAAGTACAAGAAATACAAGATTCAACATGAAAGCAAAAACAGAATTTATGATGAGCTCTTCTATATATAAGAATAAATTGGTCTGTTCCAACTGTACAGAATGTTTTTCATATAAATGATAGCAGTGTGAATAAGTAATGGTTTTCTAGATAACTTATGCTTTGTACTGAAAATAGCTGGTATTTATAGTGATTATGTATCAAGAGAAATGAAACAGTACATTCAGTGTTGGTAAATGTGTACAATTTATTAGTTTGGTCATGAATTCAATTTGTTTGTCATATTGACTCAACAGAGTATGCTTGGTTTATGCAAAGACTATTAGTCTGGAAGAGAAGCAGGGTATACATGTTCTTTTGAATTTAAGTTTAGAGTTAAAACCTTCTATTCTGATCTTTTATTACCAACAATGAAATATAAAACTTCTATTCTTATAGAAAGTTGCCCTCACCATAAAAAATCGGAAAACCTAATGTAAAATAATCAAAATGTATTTTGTGAGCCTATATATATTAGAATTATATATGTAACTATATACTAATTGGTACTAATTAATAAAAATCACTTTTAAAATGCTGTGCTCTTTTTTCCTCTTTACTTTCTTCTAGTATATGTAGCTTTATTCACTAATACTTTTAAGTCATTTGAAAAATGTAATTCCTTGTAAGAATGAGCCATATCAAGAGGTACCTCAAAAGAATTCAAATCCCGTCCTTACTCAATTAAATGAATACTTTGAAGGGTTTTAAATCTTTTATACTGAGATCACACATGAAGCAGATCATAAGTCATTTAAATTACAACTGCAAATTTTATCTTTTAATTAATATTCTAGAAATTAGTTTATAAAGAATATTTTGTTTAAAAATAATCACCTAAATTCTATCAATAAAGTGTGAGAGGATTGGAATATGAGGAACAATATATTCAATATAATTAAAAATAAGCTTTTAGTTCAATTATGGATATTAATTGTAGATAACAAACCTCCATCTGCATTTCAAATATTACCTGAAAATTTTGCTTCTGGTTTGGCTGAGTAGCTCCTATCAAAACAACCTTTTTGAATATAGCAACCGAAAATCTGGGGCTGGGGGACCTCAATGAAGGCACCAGAGAGTAATAAAATAAACAAAGTATAAGAGAGTTAGGTTTCCACCCCTAGGTGGCCCTAGTGGTAAAGAACCAGACTGCCAATGCAGGAGACAAGAGATTCAGGTTCAATCCTTGGGTCAGGGAGATCCCCTGGAAAAGGGCCTGGCAACCCATTCCAGTATTCTTGCCTGGAGACCTTCATCAACAAAGAAGCCCTATAGGTGGGCTAAGGTCCATTAAGTCACAAAGAATTGGACATGAAGTGACCCCAACCCCCCGCCCCCCACACACATACACACACACCAAAGAGAGTTAACTTTTGAATGAAGAAAATAGCGCTGTTTCTCTTTTTTATGGTTGTTATTCTGAGAACAGGCACAAGTCTGCATCATTCAAGGCACTCTAATGGGCAGCCCACAGTCTTGCTGGCTTGAAGAACCAGAGGAGAGAGTTTGGAGAAACTACAACTATAGGGAAAAATAAAACTCAGTGAAATCTCAGCTAGGGGAGTTTCCAGAAAAGTGTAAATTCCAGAGGATGAGAGTAACAAGTCCTGTGCACAATCACTACTCAAATGTCTAATTTCACCTTGAACCACACGTAAGTGAGACTAATGTTAAACAGCCCAGCAAAAAGAACTCAATTGCAGTTGGAGCTGCCACCTATCAAAAAAGAGATGTGTTTTGTAGTCTGAATTCAGCCTGCTTAAAAAAATATTATTGGGAAGACAATACTAGAATCTAGATTTTCTACAATAATATTCACAGTGCCCAAGGTAACATACAGAGCTCCTCAACATACAGGGGAATAAAAAAAAAAAAAAAAAAACATGGCCAATTCTCAAAAGAACAATCAGTAAAGACCAACGCTTAGATAACCAAGACGTTAGAATAAGCTGACAAGGATTTTCATGCAGCGACTATAACTGTGCTCAACATCAAAATGAAAATATGCTTTTAACAAGTGACAATAGAGGACATCTCAACAGAGCAAGAAGAAATGATGGAAAGCAGAAATTGTAGAACTGAGAAATACCATATCTGAAATATCAGCTAAGTCAGAAAATGTATGAATCCCAGATCTATTACAGCACCCAAAGCGTATTGTTTCTTCTGATAACTGTAAAAGCACTTCATATGGTCCCAACTGAAGTTTATTAACGTGGTAACAGTGACAGTGTTAGTCGCTCAGTCGTGTCCGACTCTTTGTGACCCCACGGATTATAGCCAGGCTTATCTGTCCATGGAATTCCCCGGGTAAGAGTACTGAGTGGGTTGTCATTCCCTTCTCCAGGGGAGTAATGTGATGAACTTATTCTAAAGTTGCTCTATGGAAAAAATTGCACAAAAAAGGAAAATAAATATGTACTCATGTCTCCTGCACCATTTAGGACAATGAAGAAAGGCAAATTTACCAGTTCTCTGTTTAAGTTAAGTTTATCCGGCAAATAGCTCAGGCAGTCTATTAAGTCATTTTTGCTCCAGTACAAAGAGAAATCTGAGTAGATTTCCTTGCCAAATATTTATCTCTTTTGGCATATGTAGGCAACCAATTAGCTGTGCTTCTGCTCCAGGCCATGGCTCTGCTCCTCGTGTTGTTTCATTTTAGGACTTAGCCTAAATAAATTTTTTTAGAAAAATTAAAAATTTAAAGTAAAATAAAACATGAGGCTGCATGATCGAGGGAGGATATAGCAAATGGTGTTTGAACTGATAGAGAAAAGCAAGCAAAAACTAGTGACAAGAGCAAAATATATCAGAGAAATCCCAGGATTTGGAGTAAAAACCACGCCACCAAATATACGTATCCAAAGATCATAGTATCAGTGCCAACATGAATATCCATGCACTCAGGTAAATAGGAAATGTACAGGTTTTTTTTTTTTTTTTTCTTCTAGGTCAGAATGTCCTATGTAATTGATGGTGAATTGAAATAGGTTGCTGATTTTCGAAACAGCTTAGATACAAGCTTCCCGTTTATTATGGTAATGAGATTGAGACGTTGTGAAACTGAAGGGTGTGCTGTATTGTTATTTTTTGTGCTAGACTAAATGATAGCATGTTTCACAAGACAGACATTCTAAAATTCAGCTAGGCAAACTGGCCCTATCTTCCAAATATCTCCAACAACCACCAGACAAAAGCTAGAGCTGTGATGAATAATATGCTACTTGCAAGGGTCACATAAACCTCTCAGATCAGAAGTTCATAAGTCTTGGCTTTGTCATAGAAGCAGGGTCCCTATTTTAAAACTTGCCCTGGATCACAAGCAAATGAAGGGTTTCTCTCCATGAAAGCAGAGAATCAGTCAGCGTAGTTCTAGGAAATTTTTTCTTCACACTTAATGCGTATTACCCTAGGGATTTAAATAAGCCCTTCTCACATATTTGACCAAAAAAGCTTTTCTCTACACTGATCAACTTGAAAAAATATAGCTTACATCACTTGATTTATATATCCTGTATATTTCTTTAATTATTTTTACAATTCTTTCTATAAAACTAGTATAGAAGCTACTCAAGGGAATATATTCCTTCATGATTTCTACATCCCTCTTAGCTCTAAACAATCATATGCTGTTCAAAACAGGATAATAATTTGATGCATTGGGTTGGCCAAAAAGGTCATTTGAATCTTTCTGTAAGATGTTTTTATATCTATCTATCTATCTATCTATCTATATATATGTATGTATGTATGTAATGTTTATGTATTTATATGTATACGTAAAATTAAATATTGGCCAAAAAAGAATAGCATTTTACCATTTGCAGTAACATGGATGGACCAGAAGGTATTAAGTGAAATAAGTCAGAGAAAAGAAAAAAACTTTTGATTTCACTTCTACATGGATTCTAAAAAACAAACTGAACAAATATAAACACAGAAACAAACTAATATTTACAGAGAACAATCCGGTGGTCACCAGAGGGAAGGGGATTGAACTGATAGATGAAACTGGGAAAGAGAAAAAGTACAAATGAAGGTCATAAACTGGATGAGATATTAGTAAACAATGAAGAGCTCAGAAAAGATATCACTTCTTAGAAAGATGAAAATTGGATGATATACAGTTAAGAGTTTTTATAACAAGTTAAAGTTTGAAAGATGCAGGAAAGGAGATAGGCTGGCTTTATAGAGGATGCTTTAATCTGCTACTTAAATGTCATCAACTTTTGTCCCTGTTTTATCAGTATGTTTTGTTTTATCAAGAATCTTAATTTATAACCCCCAAATTCTTTGATGTTTCTCCCATGAGTTAGCTTTGCTCTATACCCCTCTCCTTGACACTGATTGGGCTTGTGACTGCTTTGAAAAATAGAGCTCTGTTTGGCATATCTCTTTCAGTTCAGTTCAGTTGCTCAGTCATGTCCAACTCATTGTGACCCCATGAATCGCAGCACGCGAGGCCTCCCTGTCCATCACCAACTCCCGGAGTTCACCCAAACTCCTGTCCATCGAGTCAGTGATGCCATCCAGCCATCTCATCCTCTGTCATCCCCTTCTCCTCCTGCCTTTTAATCCCTCCCAGCATCAGGGTCTTTTCCAGTAAGTCAACTCTTCACATGAGGTGGCCAAAGTATTGGAGTTTCAGCTTCAGCATCAGTCCTTCCAATGAATATCCAGGACTGATCTCCTTTAGGATGGACTGGTTGGATCTCCTTGCAGTCCAAGGGACTCTCAAGAGTCTTCTCCAGCACCACAGTTCAAAAGCATCAATTTTTCAGTGCTCAGCTTTCTTCACAGTCCAACTCTCATATCTCTTTAGCTTTGTTTTTAATTTCCAAAATTGTTTTGAGTGGAAATATTTCTGGAATATAAAGAACATTAAGGCATTTCTTGCTCATGGCTGGTGAACCTTCAGAAAATTATAGGAGCTTTGAGAACCTAGGAAGTGTTGGTCTGCCATCGACAATGGGAAAGTAGTGAAGTGATGCAAAGACAATCCATAAGAAACACTTTAGCTTCGCTGCTTTCCAGTGTTCTGATACTTCTCGGAGCCCTCTGAGTATAAATCAAAGTTGCTCGAGCCTGGGAGACCTTGTCAGTGAATTCTACAGATGAAAGTTTTAATAAAACTGTGACTACACAGGTCACAAACCCATAGTCGGCCTTGCTAGAAGAGAGCACAAGAATATGCCATTTAACCCTCTTACTTGACTGAGGTAGGAAGTGAGATCCAAAGATAACTGGTTTACTACCAGTGACTCCAATAGTAAGGCTCACAGAAAGATCTAGAACCTAGAAATAGAGGGATCTTTATAACTTGAAGTTATATAATTCTGAAGCAATGAATCATAAAGAGCTGGCTTGGGAGAAAGGCCAAGAAAACTAAAATATTCTACCAGACATCCCAAATGAAAATAGAAAATCAGGTGGGAAAAAGGAGTGAGCTTGCTCTACAAACAAATCTTCTTGACAAATGACCTGTTC
This sequence comes from Bos mutus, assembly GCF_027580195.1. Classification (NCBI taxonomy): domain Eukaryota; kingdom Metazoa; phylum Chordata; class Mammalia; order Artiodactyla; family Bovidae; genus Bos; species Bos mutus. The sequence continues at coordinate 97,690,332 of NC_091624.1, read as the reverse complement.
CATGAATATCCAAATGTGTTTATGCCTCTATGACATGTTTTTATAGAATAGAGGAGTCAGTAATTTTTTCCCCCTTAGGGGCCAGATAGTAAATTTTTTCAGCTTTGTGGGTTATGTGGTCTCTCTTGCAAATACTCAACTCTGCCTGTGTAGCCTGAAAGCTGCAATAACAATTCATAAGTGAATGAGCATGGCCTTGTTCCAATAAAGCTTTATTGACCAAAATAGGCAGCGGGACAGATTTGGCCCACAGGCAACAGTTTGCCAATATAGATAGGTTTTCTAAGAGTTACATATGGTAAATACCTGATATAACTCAGTAGCTATTCTCATCTTATTATCATGTTGTAGAAGTACAGGTATAATTCGCATTTTATTGCAGCACTTGGCAGATCTTACTTTTTTCTTTTTTTTTTTTTTAACAAATTGAAGGCTGTGGCTATCCTGCATTGAACTGCTCTGTCAGAGCCATTTTTCCCACTGTATGTGCTTACTTTATCACATTTTGGTAATCCTCACAATATTTCAAAGCGTTTCATTTTTTTATAATTTTATAGTGCTCATTGACTTTTGATGTTACTATTGTAGCTTTTTTTTTTTTTTTTTGTGGCGGGGGGGCTGGGTGAACAAACTGCACCCATAAAAGATGAGAAAAATCAAAAAATGTCCATGAGGTTTAAGGAAAGAAAATGTCTTCATAACTTAAAGTTGCAAGTTGAAGCAACAAGTGCTGGTGTAGGAACTGCAGCATGTTTTCAAGAAGATCTTGCTAAGATCATTAATAAAGATGGCCACACTAAACAACAGATTTTCACTGTAGTGGATCAGCCATATATTGGAAGAAGATGCCATCTAGGACTTTCGTAGCTAGAGAGGAGCAGTCAATACTTAACTTCAAAGAGCAGGCTGACTCTTTTGTTAGAGGCTAATGCAGCCAGTGTCTTTAAGTTGAAGTCAGGGCTCATTTACTATGCCCCAAATTTTATATCCCTCAAGAACTATGCTAAATCTACTCTGTGCTCTATAAATGGAACAACAAAGTCTACATGACAGCACTTCTTTTTTTTTTGCACCACAGTTTACTGAATAGTTTTAAGCACATTTTTGAGACCTGATGCTCAGAAAAAAATATTCATTTTACAGTATTAGTGCTCATTGACAATGTACTTGGTCACCCAAGAGTTCTGATGGATACATATAAGAAGATTATTATATTAATGTCTTAACAAAATATCTATTTTTCAGCCCATGGATTAAGGAGTGATTTAGGCTTTCAAGTGTTATTATTTAAGAAACACATTTTATAATGCTGTAGGTGCCATAGATAGTGAGTCCTCTGATGGATCTCAACAGTCAGTTGAAGCACTTCTGAAAAGGATTCACCATTGCAAGATGTCATTAAGAACATTTGTTCAAATTCATGAGAATAGGTCAAAATACCAATACTAACTGTAGTTTAGGAGACATTGGTTCCAACCCCCCCACCCCGGATGTATTTGTAGGGTCAAGACTTCACTGGAGGAAGTAACTGCAGATGCGGTACAAACTGCAAGAGAACTAGAAATAGAAGGGGAGTCTGATAATGTGACTGAATTGCTCCAATCTCATGATAAAACTTTAACAAATTATTAAGGTTGCATCTTTTTCCTTTTACTTCACCTGTATTTGTTACAACTTTTAAAGCAGAGTGTGATATGAGATCTATATTTCAATTCACCAAACTTGTTCTGAGTTAGGATGTTCCTTGAGATGAAACTACTACTGGTGAAGACGCTGTGAAAATTAATGAAACTACAAGAAAGAACTTAGAATATTATAAAAATTTGGTTGGTAAAGCAGTAGCAAAGTTTGAAAAGATTGACTCCAATTTTAAATTATATTGTTGTTGTTGTTGCTCAGTCGCTAAGTTGTGTCCAACTCTCTGCAATCCCATCAGGGTTAGCATGACAGGCTCCTCCTTCCTCTGCTATCTCCAGGAGTTTGTTCAATGTTCTACTGTGAGTAAAGGCTATCAGACATCATTGCATGCTAGAGACAAATTATTCATGAAAGGAAGAGTCAAATAATTGCAGAACACTTCATTGTGTCTATTTTAAGATATTATTGCAGCCATCCCAACCTTCAGCAACCACCACCATGGTCAATCAGCAGCCATCAACATTGAGGCAGTTCCCTCTACCAGCAAAAAGATTGACTTGCTTAAGTCTTAGGTGATACTAGGTATTGGTTAGCAACAAAGTATTTTTAAATTTCTAATTGGAGAATAATTGCCTTACAAAGTTGTATTGGTTTCTACTGTATCATGAATCAGCTATAGAAATACAGGTATCCCAACCCTCTTCGGCCTCCCTTCTGGCTCCCCTGCCCCAGCCCTTTAAGTCAAGAAAGCACAAGGTATGTACATTGTTTCTTTAGACAAAATACTATGGTACCCTTAATATACTACAGTATAGTATAAATATACCTTATATATGCACTGGGAAACCAAAATATTTCTGTTACTTTATTGGGATATTCGCTTTCTTATTGTGGTCTAAAACTAGATCCACCATATCTCTGAGGTATGCCTGTTCAGTTCAGTCACTCAGTCATGTCTGACCCTTTGCGACCCCATGGACTACAGCATGCCAGGCTTCTCTGTCCATCACTAACACCCAGAGCTTGCTCAAACACGTGTCCGTCGAGTTGGTGATGCCATCCAACCATCTCATCCTCTGTCGTTGCCTTCTCATCCTGCCCTCAAGCTTTCCTAGCATCAGGGTCATTTCCAATGAGTCAGTTCTTTGCATCAGGTGGCCAAAGTGGAGTTTCAGCTTCAGCATCAGTCCTTCCAATGAATATTCAGGACTGATTTACTTTTGGATGGACTGGTTGGATATTCTTGCAGTCCAATGGACTGTCAAGAGTCTTCTCCAAAGCCACAGTTCAAAAGCATCAATTTTTCAGTGCTCAGTTTTCTTCACAGTCCAGCACTCACATTCATACCTGACTACTGGAAAAACCATAGCTTTGACTAGATGGACATTTGTCAGCAAAGTAATATCTCTGCTTTTTAATATTCTCTCTAGGTTGGTCATAGCTTTTCTTCCAAGGAGCAATCATCTTTTAATTTCATGGCTTCAGTCACCCTCTGCAGTGATTTTGGAGCTCCTCAAAATAAAGTCTTTCACTGATTCCATTGTTTATCCATCTGTTTGCCATGGAATGATGGGAGTGGATGCCATGATCTTAGTTTTTTGAATGTTGAGTTTTAAGCCAAGTTTTTCACTGACTTCTTTCCCTGTTATCAAGAGGCTCTTTATTTCCTCTTCACTTTCTGCCATAAGGGTGGTATCATCTGCGTATCTGAGATTATTGATATTTTTCCTGGCAATCTTGATTCCAGCTTGTGCTTCATCCAGCCTGGCATTTCACATGATGTACTCTGCATGTAAGTTAAATAAGCAGGGTGACAATATACAGCCCGGCATAATACATCTTTCCCAATTTGGAGCAAGTCTGTTGTTCCATGTCCAGTTCTAACCATTGCTTCTTGACCTACATGCAGATATTAAGGCAGTTAAGATGGCAGTTAAGATGGTCTGGAAAAACAAAAAGCAAGAGAGTTCTAAAAAAACATCTGCTTTATTGATTATGCCAAAGGCATTGACTGTGTTGATCACAACAAACTTGGAAAATGCTTCAAGAGATGGGAAGACCAGACCCACCTTATCTGAGATATGCCTGTAATCTTATATAATTGTCATCTACTTTGAATATTTTAAGGTGCATTCATTTATACACAAACACATCCACACATACAGTTTATTTAACAGGTCTCCTGCATAGAAAATGTAAAGAAAAATTTAAAAATCTATTGTCTCTTTGTATTCAGATAAACAAACAGGAAAAGAATGCAATGTACTGTGTTCTGATGAAAGAGATGCCTACCTGATGTCAAGTGAAAGACTGGATAAGGTTTAATTGAAGAGATGATACTTGAGCTAGAGTTTGATGTTTATGTAGGAACTTCTCTTAATAACTAAGAATAATGGTATTTTTCAGGAATAGATATCACCATTTATAAATGAAAGAACTTTTGTTATTATAAATCCTGTAAATCTCAAGGCTGATTGGTTGAACTGGGTTGTGATATTTTCCTTGGCTCTATTGTTTAAAATTATCTTCCCTGTCAGTTTTTGCCAAAATTTAGTCTCATCTTGGTTCCTCATGAAACTCATTTATTCATCATTTCAAAATTAATTAGATTCTAGTGTGGTAAGAAATTCTTTTTTTTAATAGCAATTTAAGTTTGGAAGCTGGAGAAGGAAATGCAAACCACTCCAGTATCCTTGCCTGGAGAGTCCCACGGACAGAGGAGCCTGGTGGACTGCAGTCCATGGGATCTCAAAGAGTTGGGCACAACTGAGTGACTAACACTTCAGTCTGGAAATACTCTTGACAAAAGCCTTTGAATGAGATAAGAATCATTGATATTGTTATTAGCATCATGAAATACTTTTCTGTGTCTACCTTACTTGCTATTAATGCACATAAACATCAGTATACACTGGGTAGCTGAACCGGCTCTTACCACTTTATTCAAGCAATCTTCATGGTAGTGTACTTATGTGATGTTTTAGCGTCAGTGATTTCTTTTGATAGGGAAGGGAAGATAGGTTTCATAGCAGATGTTATCACTGATTGTTAGCAGCTATGGGGTTTATTGTCTTAAAATTCTTCTAAACTTTCTCAAAGCTCAGTGATGAAGAATGATTTGAGAACAATTTCACAACGAATGCAGGAAGGAGAAGTGGTAGCAAAACTGTCACATACGTGCAAGTTGTGGTTCACATGCATCCTTATTCTGCATGCACGTCCTCTATTTTCTATTTTTACTCTGTCTTTGATCTCACACAAGGAACTGTGGCTTAGAGTTTCTATGTTTCCACGTGGTTGTATACTTTGGGTGCTAATGACAAGAAGATACTTGATAATTGGTAATACTGGGTTTCCCAAGCGGTTCAGTGGTAAAGAATCTGTCTTCCAATGCAGGAGACACAGGTTCAATCCCTGGGTCGGAGAGATCCCCTGGAGAAGGAAATGCAACCCACTGTAGTATTCTTGCCTGGGAAATCCCATGGAGAGAGGAGCCTGGTGGGCTACAGTCTACGGGGTCACAAAGAGTCAGATATGACTCAGCAGCTGAGGACACATGCACGCACTTCGTGATACCACCACGTAGCTTAACAAATTCAAACATCAACTTCTAGCATATTTATGTTTATGTTAGTTATATATTAACTTATATTCTAAGTGAATTTTTAAGTCATACTAAGTAAATACTAAATAATGAATAGTTTTATGTTTGATATTCTTCATAAAACCTCTAGCAGATTTCTTCTTGAATATTGTTTAAAAAGAAAGTTCCAAATCAAGAAGGAAGAAAATAGCCTGATATTTGTAGTCAACATGCCAGCACCTGACATAGGAACTCAGGTAGGCAGCCAATCTCTCACAGGTAGTAGATGAAGATAAGCTGTACCATCTAGAGTGTCCCCAAAGGGAGATTGAATGGAAGCATTGGTGGCCCATCTTCTTTAGGTAGGAATTCTGTCTTAGATTACATCTTTACTTTCTGTCTGTTTTATTGGAACTTTGAATGTCCCCAGTAGTTCATTTTGAATTTATCTGATTGCCTCAAAAATTTCAGTACAGAATGAATCAAAATCAGTGAATTCATCTAAGTAAATCATGTTCAATCATATTTCAGCTGATAAAAGAGAAAAAATGAGGATCAATGAGAACTTATCTCATAGTCTTAAACCATTCAATGAAGAAGATTGTAGCTTTCAATAAAGAGCTCATTTTAAGTACGAGGATTCAAGACAGACTATCTTACAGATGAAAAATGCATAGAGCAAGAAAATATAAGTACCCAATTGGAAAATGTTTCAGGTTTTACTACAGTACTAAAGTGTTTCAAGAAACGTAAGAATGAGTTGTCATCAGTCTTCATTATACTAACAAATAAATTAAACCCTGTGATGTTTATAAGTTTATCATCTTAACTTCTCAAGGTAGTGCATCACATAGCTCTCAATTTTAAGCCAGTCTGATTATACCAGATAATGTTTTTCTTTTCAAGGCATTATTATAAAATTTTAGAACCTTAGGGAAAGAATTTTAGATGTTACATAGGCTCACAAAATATGTACACAAGCTTAAATTTGTTTATTCCATCGCCCAGTCATGTCTGACTCTGCAACACCATGGACTCCAGGACGCCAGGCTTCCCTGTCCTTCACCATCTCCCAGAGCTTGCTCAAACTCATGTCTACTGAGTCCGTGATACCATTCAACTATCTCATCCTCCATCATCCCCTTCTCCCCCTGCTTTCAGTCTTTCCCAGCATCAGGATCTTTTCCAGTGAGTCAGCTCTTTGCCTCAAAATGGCCATATATTTTCATTATCATCATGAATATAATTTGAACCTATTTGGGCAGGTGTAGTTGTATTTCCCTAAAACTGCCATTGGATGACATCATTTTCTGTTATTGGGTAATAATTTTGAGGAACATCTCTAGGAATGAGACATTTTGGTTTTGATATGAACACTGTTGGTATAAAATTTTCTTATTGATCTGTCAAGTAACTTAACCAAAAAATCCATTTAAGGCAGAAACTTATAGGAGAAACTGCAATATCTTTAATTTTTTTGTTGTTGTTGTTTTTCCAAGCACATAACACACTATGTGGTTGCCTGGCAGAAAATACATACCAATGAAGATTTTTGAAAAGTCCAGAATAAACACTTATTATAGAGATAAAGATTTCAGGCCCAGAAAAAATTAAGAAAGTTACCCTAAGTGACACTACATGAAGATTCTAAGTTGATTGGAGGAAAAATAAAGATTATTTGACCAAAGCTTTCCTCTATGGTATATTTGACTTAGAAAAATAAATTATTTGAATTAAGTATTTCTAACTACTATGTGTGGCTTCCAAGGTGTCACAGTGGTAACAAATCCTCCTGCCAATGCAGGAGACACAAGGGACACAGGTTTGATCCCTGGGTCAGGAATATCCCCTGGAGTAGGAAATAGCAACCCACTCCAGTATTCTTACCTGGAAAATTCCACGAACAGAGGAGCCTGTCAGGCTACAGTCCATGGAGTCGCAAAGAGTCAGACATGACTGAGCACACACACACACACACAACTACTATATGATATCTTTAGAGGACATTTTGGCTTTCTTCTTTTTAATAGTCCCAATTGTATAGTGGATTTTATGGCTGCTATCATGAGATAATGTTGTTTTCTAAGTACGGTAATCCATTTTTCAATAATCAAACTGTGACTGGAAAACTGATCAACTTGATATATACATGTGTATATATATATATACACATGTATATACTAAATATACTATATACATACACTAAAGAAAATGAAAATGCAATTTTCCAAGGAGTTTAATCATATAATTTAGTATATGACAAGTTATACATATCCTTTGGATTTCTATCTCTTATCTTACCATTAATGATACTGCCTGAGATGCCCTTTTGTAAAAACACCTATTTTCCTCTTAAGTGAACTAATCTGGAGCAAATCTATTAGATATGTTCAGTCATTTTTCTTTCTTATTGCTGGTTTTGCTGCTAAATTAACCCACTCAATAGATTGCACATATCCCATTCAGATTATTATTCATAGCTTTTTGAATTTATTCCTTGGCCTCTGCAGCTTTTATTTTCCTTTCCTACACAGTGTAGGTACTGGTCCATAATTGCATTAGAAACCTTGATGCACCAGTGGTCATATTAACTGATAATGGTTTAAGAATTTCTGTGATTTTTAAAACATTGCTTTCTGTATATTGAATAGCACTCATATTTAAAAACATTAAGACTTGTTTCGTTTTGCAAGAGCAAGACTAAAAATAAAACTGTGGCTGGTATGAATATTTGGTTGTACTGACTGAAAATTCACATACCAAAAATTTGTTATATGGCAGTTCATTCATTTTAATGGCATTAAAACATAATATGTTATCAGAGAATAGTCAAAATATTATTGCTATAGATTTGATATTGTGACACTACAACTCTGAGAGAGTCTGACCCAGTACTTGGGAGGGAATGTGGATATATGACTTTTCTAGGGTATGTTTTCTCAGTCATATTTGACTCTTTGCGATCCCATGGATGCGAGCCCACCAGGCTGCTCTGTCCATGGAATTTTCCAGGCAGAAATATTGGAGTAGGGTGCCATTTACTATTCCAGGGGATCTTCCTGACCCCGGGATCAAACCTGAGTCTCTTGAGTCTCCTGCATTAGCAGGTGGATTTTTTTTTTTTTTTTTTTTTTTTACCACTGCACCACCTGGGAATCCCTAACTTCTCTAGAGCTAGTGTGAAGAGGAGAGAGTTTAGAGAGAGCATATTATATACCACATGTATTTTCATCATAAATGTCTGCTTTGACCAGAGGAATTATCCATAGCTCAGACAGACAAACAAAGCTTGCCTTTAGAGTAAAGATGACCTGGATTGAAAACCAGGTTCATCAGGTAATTGAGTGAATGGCTGTGGACACGTTTAATTCCATGAGACAATTTTGCCTTTTTATTTTTTTGGCTCTGCTGGGTCTTCCTCACTGTGCAAGCTTTTCTCTAGTTGCAGCAAGCAGGGGCTAATCTAGTTGCAGTGCATGGGCTCAATAGTTGTAGTTGCTGAGCCCTAGAGCACATGTTCAATAGCTGTGGTGCACAGGCTTAGTTGCTCTGTGGCATGTGGAATCTTCCTGGACCAGAGACAGAACCTGTGTCTCCTGCATTGGCAGGCACATTCTTTACCACTGAACCATCAGAGAAACCTAAGACCCAGTTTTATTGTATGTTAGATTGGGATAAATTTTCCAGCTTATGGAATTGTTGCCGGTATTGTTATGTCTCACATATAAAGGACTTAATTTTTGATGAGCACCTTTGATTGTTGTTTTTAAGCCAGAGAAGTTTAACATAAAGAGCAATTAAGCTCTGATAAGGGCATGGCCATAAGATACAAAGAGACTATGTATTGTAACCTAGGACTTGGGGAGGGCACCAAAGGCAGGCAGACTTGAAGGGGTCCCCTCCCAAGGCTGGAGTCCAGACCTCCCTGCAAAGGTGTAGCTCCACTCCCTGCTGGTGTGCCCCAGTTAGAGCTAGCTTGCTGTTGCTGGGCAAGCAGAAAGCAGCTCTTGGAAAGTCCTGTAGGGCATAGGCAATCAGGAACTGGTAGCTCAGGTGTGCAGAGAGTAAATGCTCAGGAGGAACCATCCACACAGGCCTCCAGAGAAAGAAAAGGTGCCAGAGTAGGCAGGAGGGATTTACGATGCTGGTGTCCATGTCCAGAAAGTGGTGGAAAGGTGATCATCAGGCCAGGCAGAGTTCTTACTGAACAAATCAGTATTCCCAAGATTTCTCACACAACAACACGGGCCCACTGCACAAGAGGAATCCTTCCTTCTACCACGTCCTTGTATTTTGCCATCCTAAGAATGCTGAGCATTGCGATCCCCGTGAAAAAGAGGCTTAAAGGGATGCTGTCCATTTGGGAAGGAGAGCCTGCAGCTAAGAGGCTAGGTACTGATAACTGGAACTCTAGGAGGTTAATACTTGCACGGTCCTTTTGTACCAAAGAGTGCCTTTAGAATGGCTCTATTCTACTCTAGAAAGACTGAAATTGTATTTAAAGTTAAATAATAATATGTAACAAATGGTTTAAATTCAAGGAATTTTGAAAGTCCTAATTCTTCCCTTTCCACTAACTTTGCCCACTTAGTTTATCCTCCTTCTTCAGAGTAATCCTATTTTATTATCTTTTGTAGTTGTTCAGTTGTGTCCAATTCTTTGTGATCCCTTGGACTGTAGCACACTAGGCCTCCATGTTCCTCACTATCTCCTGGAGTTCACCCAAGTTCATGTCCATTCAATCAGTGATGCTATCCAACCAACTCACCATCTGCCCCTCTCTGCTCCTTTTGCCTTAAGTCTTTCCCAGAATCAGGGTATTTTCCAATGAGTTGGCTGTTTTACCATCTAGTTACAGCAATTTTTAAACTGTTTAAGAAGCCAAAACCATTTACACTCTTATCTGATTTTCTTAAAAATTCTCCCTGAATAATAAAAGATGAACTTTGCCCCTTGGGGTTTCTAACATGCACAGGCTCAGAGATTATTCTAGAACATGACAAAATGTCAGAAGTATCCTATTTGGTGAAAAGTAAAAAAAGAAAGTTAAAATCACTCACTCATGTCCAACTCTTTGTGACGCCATGGATGGTAGCCCACCAGACCCTTCTCATCCATGGAATTCTTTAGGCAAGAATACTGGAGTGGGTTGCCATTCCCTTAAATTAATATGAATAAATGTTGAAAAATAGCTTTTAAAGGAGAAAATAGTGTGTTTTTTATTTGGTAAATAAGAATATAATTATTTAGAAATGGGTGTGTGGAGTTAGGGTAGTACTAATACTCTTGCTCTGCTCATTGTCTCATTCTAGTTATGCATATGTCATGCTGGGATACAAGGAGAATCAAACATATTCAGAGGATATTGACCAGAATAATGAGTGGGCCATGAAACCGTGTTAATGTAAAAAATTTACACTTTGAAAAAATATGCCCAAACTTTTCAGTTCAGTTCAGTCACTCAATTGTGTCCAACTCTTTGCGACCCCATGAATCGCAGCACGCCAGGCCTCCCTGTCCATCACCAACTCCCGGAGTTCACTCAGACTCACGTCCATCAAGTCAGTGATGCCATCCAGCCATATCATCCTCTGTCGTACCATTCTCCTCCTGCCCCCAATCCCTCTCAGCATCAGAGTCCTTTCCAATGAGTCAACTCTTCGCATGAGGTGGCCAAAGTATTGGAGTTTCAGCTTTAGCATCATTCCTTCCAAATAAATCCCAGGACTGATCTCCTTCAGAATGGACTGGTTGGATCTCCTTCCAGTCCAAGGGACTCTCAAGAGTCTTCTCCAACACCACAATTCAAAAGCATCAATTCTTCAGCACTCAGCTTTCTTCACAGTCCAACTCTCACATCCATACATGACCACTGGAAAACCATAGGCTTGACTAGACAGACTTTTGTTGGCAAAGTAATGTCTCTGCTTTTCAATATGCTATCTAGGTTGGTCATAACTTTCCTTCCAAGGAGTAAGCGTCTTTTAATTTCATGGCTGCAGTCACCATCTGCAGTGATTTTGGAGCCCCAAAAAGTAAAGTCTGACACTGTTTCCACTTTTTCCCCATCATTACTGATAAAACTTATATTGTGTCTGGAATTCATTTCATAAAAGTTAAAGTTGTTTGGAAAGGTGATGATATAGATGAAACAACTTGACGCATGCTTTGTTGCTTCTGTTTTTGAAATAATTTTCATTGGAGTATTTTGGAGCTTTACAATGCTGTGTTAGTTTCTGCTGTACAGCAATGTGAATCAGCCATATGTAAACATATATCCCCTCTTTTCTGGATTTCCTTCCCTTTTACATCACCACAGAACATGAGTCGAGTTTCCTGTACTATACAATAGGTTCTTATTAGTTATCCCTGTTATACATAGTAGTGAATATATGTCAATCCCAATCTCCCAATTCATCCCACTCCCCCTTTCCCCCTTTGGTGTCCAAAAATTTGTTATGTACATCCATGTTCTACTTTGCAAATAGATTCATCTGTACCATTTTTCTTTATGTGTTAATAAATGGTATTTGTTTCTCTCTTTCTGACTTACTTTACTCTGTATGACAGTCTCTAAGTCTGCCCATGTCTCTGCACATGGAACAATTTTATTCCTTTTCATGGCTGAGTAATATTCCATTGTGTGTAAGTGTCACGTCTTCTTTATCCATTACTCTCGTGATGGACATTTAGGTTATTTTCATGTTCTGGATGTTCTAAACAGTGCTTCAGTGAACACTGAAGAGTGGCTATCTTTTTGAATTATGGTTTTCTCTGGGTATATACCCAGAAAAGAGATTTCTGGGTCATGTGGTACTTCTGTTTTTAGTTTTTTAAGGAACTCCCATAATTCTCCTTAGTGGTTGTATCAATTTACATTCCTACCGACAGTGTAAAAGTGTTCCTTTTTCTCCACACCCTCTCCAGAATTTATTGTCTGTCGATTTTTTGATGATGGCCATTCTGACAGATGTGAGCTGATACTTCATTTTAGTTTCAACATGCATGTCTCTAATAATTAGTAATGTTGAGCATCTTTTCATATGTCTCTTGGCCATCTGCCTGTCTTAAATTGAAGAAATGTCTATTTAGGTTGTATGCCCATTTTTAGATTGGGTTATTTGTTTTCTTTATATTGAACTGCATGAGATGTTTGTATATTTTTGAGATTAATCCCCTGTCAGGTACTTCATTTGCAAATATTTTTTCCTATTCTAAGAGTTGTATTTTTGTCTTGTTTATGGTTTCCTTTGCTGGGGCTTCCCTTGTGGCTCAGATGGTAAAGAATCTGTCTGCAATGCAGGAGACCCAGGTTCAATCCTTGGTTTAGGAATTTCCCCTGGAGAATAGAATGGCAATCCACTCCAATGTTCTTGCCTAGAGAATACCATGGCCACGGAGTTGCCAGGAGTTGGACACAACTGAGTGACTATGCCTTCACTTTCACTCCGCTGTGCAGAAGTTTTTAAGTTTAATTAGTCACCCTTTGTCTATTTTTGTTTTTATTTTCATTAGCCTAGAAGGTGGGTCAAAAAAGATCTTGCCACGACTTATGTCAAAAAGCGCTCAGCCTATGTTTTCCTCTAAGAGTTTTATAGTCCGGTCTTACATATAGGTCTTTAATCCATTTTGAATTTATTTTTGTGTATGGTGTTAGGGGGTGGGGTGGTCTAATTTCATTCTTTTACATATAGCTGTCCAGTTTTCTCAGAAACACTTATTGAAAAGACTGTCTTTTATCCATTGTATGTTCTTGACTCCTTTGTCATAGATTAGGAGTCCATCAGTGCATGGGTTTATCTCTGGGCTTTCTCTCCTGTTTCATTGATCTATATTCCTGTTTTTGGGCTGGTACAATAGTGTCTTGATTACTGACTTTGTTCATTCTTAAAGCCAGCTCTTTGGGCCTCAATCTGTTTCCTTTTCTTTTGCATGTATTTTAATTTTATTAATTATAGAAGTATTCAAGAAATAAATATTATAATTCAAGAAAAGAATTAACAGTTAGGAAAATCAGCATAACAAAGAGGTGATTCTTAGCTAGTGTTGACAAATTTATGAAGGAGTACTTTTAAATTATTAGAAAATTGTCATGGACCAAAAATTAAATAAAGCAAAAGGAATATATTAGAGTCTTAAATCCAAGGGTAATATCTACAATAAATGAAAATAAGTTGTCAGGAAATAGATTTCAGTACAATATCATCTATATTTTTTCAGTGATTTAGTTGTCAGTCATTTTTGAGTTCAGTTCAGTCACTCAGTCATGTCTGACTCTTTGTGACCCCATGAATCACAGCACACCAGGCCTCCCTGTCCATCACCAACTTCCAGAGTTTACCCAAACTCATGTCCATCGAGTCAGTGATGCCATCCAGCCATCTCATCCTCTGTCGTCCCCTTCTCCTCCTGCCCCCAATCCCTCCCAGCATCAGGGTCTTTTCCAATGAGTCAACTCTTCACATGGGGTGGCCAAGGTATTGGAGTTTCAGCTTCAGCATCAGTCCTTCCAATGAACACCCAGGACTGATCTCCTTTAGAATGGACTGATTGGATCTCCTTGCAATCCAAGGGACTCTCAAGAGTCTTCTCCAACACCACAGTTCAAAAGCATCAATTCTTCAGTGCTCAGCTTTCTTCACAGCCCAACTCTCACATCCATACATGACCACTGGAAAAACCATAGCCTTGACTAGATGGACCTTTGTTGGCAAATTAATGTCTCTGCTTTTGAATATGCTATCTAGGTTGGTCATAACTTTCCTTCCAAGGAGTAAACGTCTTTTAATTTCATGGCTGCAGTCACCATCTGCAGTGATTTTGGAGCCCCAAAAAATAAAGTCTGACACTGTTTCCACTGTTTCCCCATCTATTTCCCATTTATTGAGTACCTCTTATTTTCTGGAATAATTTAACTCTCAGAACAGTGTTGAATTTATTTGTGAATCAAACATATAGATATCAATAATATGTTCATAATAAAGATAGAATTTGACAACATTTTTGGAAAATAGGTAAATATTTATGACAGCAGCAAGTTTGATTTTATCTTCTTTGTAAGGAGGATAAAGTAAGATTTTAACTAAAGAGAGATGGGGTCTTATTCCCATTTTATTTCATTTTCTTTAAACATTGCAGGGAAAGTGTGGGAGAGCTCTGAGGCTGCAGAGCACCAGATTTTTAGGATACTGTGTCACTTGCCCAAGTAAAATGCAGTATGTCCCTAAACTACAGCACTGACAGATTAGGGTGGGTGAAGCATGTGAATGTATGAAAACATGAAAAGCAAGAATCAAGGTACTTAGACACTAAATAAACCGAAAAAGTAAAGCAATTCAAACTTTTTTGAATGATTGCATAGATTTATCAAGACAGGAACCAGAGGGTGAGAGATAGGTTTTTAAAAATGGAAAAAGAACACAGGTTACTTGGGGATATATACTCATTTTGAGATAACTTTGTGACTACTGGAACAAAACAAACAAATGAGAACGTAAACCTCTGAGGAAAATTCCCTAGAAGCACGGTATGGAACTTAGGATAGGAAGGGTAAAGCAGCTTTCAGTCTTCATTCTTTCATCTTTCCATTCATGAAGCGTGATTCCATGTTTGAGTACCCACAAGGGACCACGTGTGCAGAGAGATGCATAGATACACAGGCTACATTAGTTAAGCCAAGGAAGCACATTGCTGATCCCTATTAGGAGAGAACTCCACAAAATACAGCCTGGTTTGAGGCTGTGATTTGCCCCATCTAGGATTTGCTTCTAGTGTAGAAGTTTAGCAAGGACAGTCACAAGTGGGATTTCTATGACCTCTTGTATGCCATTCTGTGAGGTTTTAAAAACCCTAGCAAGATTGGAGTCTTTACAGTAAGGCTCTTATATACAAACATTTAGGTTGTGAAGTTTCAAATATGTGAACGTACATGCCAACCCCGGTATGCCAGTTATTGTACTGTATTACTGTACTTTTCAAGGTACTGTATTGGAAGATTAAAAATGTTTTTTTTCATATTTTTGCTTATTAGGTCCATTTATTTGTGTGAAAATTATTATAAATTTATTTCAGTACAGAACTATGTGTGTGTATGTAAGTCACTCAGTCATGTCCAACTCTGCGACCCCATCACCTGTAGCCCTGGCCAGGCTCCTCTCCCCATGGAATTCTCCAGGCAAGAATACTAGAGTGGGTACCCATTCCCTTCTCCAGGGGAATCTTCCCCACCCAGAGATCAAATCCAGGTTTCCTGCATTAAAGACGGATTCTTTACAGTCTGAGCTACCAGGGAAGCCCATAGAGACCTATAGAACAGACAATTGTGTTAGTTGGGTACCTAGGCTAACATTGTTGGACTTTATGAATAAATTGGACTTACAGACTTGCTCATGGTACAGCACTACTTTATATGTAGGGGACTTACTGTAATGTTTTCTTAACTTGAAGAAAATGGTTACATCCCATTGTAATCTGCACCTGAGCTGTCTGGGCTGACCCCTGTCAACGCTGTGTTTGCCCACGGATCAGAGCCATGAAGAAAGGCCCTGAAGCTAGGGGCAGAGTTCAGAGTAAATGAGGCACTTGCCCACTCAGACCACTGCAAATCTTGATGCTGATGGCTTTTTTTTGTCACACCCACCTCAGCAGTTACAAACCTAGAGATCTTATGGGAGAATAAGAGAAAATATTGCATTAGCCCTAGGTGCTAAAAGAAAATATAAAATACTTTATATTTTCCTCAACTATCCCTTTGAAAGAGAATTTAATAATACATTTGGGGGCACTTCAAATGTTTTCCCCTCAGGGGAAGATTTAACAAGATGGAGAGAATCACACACCCAAAATCCAAGAGCAAGGCTGCAAAAGATAGCCTTCAGTGGGCCACCCAGTGGCCTCAATCTTTATTAAAAGAAAGATGGATCAGAAGGCAAGTGCCTACATAAATCAGGAAACCATCCTAAGCAACAAAACTTTTGCTCAAGTATGAAATATTTATTTCCTCTTAAATTCAGCTGTGCGGTTAAATGATATCTGAGATACTCAAAATTCTATTAAGAATTTCATGTATTCTAGTTATAAACTTCAAGTATCTGTCAAGTAGCAACATATGTAATAGATGATAGATTGAGAAAATAAGCTTTTAATAGTGTAACTGAAAGAATCTCTATATCATATTACTGTGCTTTCTAGTCTTAAAAATACATGTTAAAATTCAAATGGCAAGAATCTAGGCTTTAATTCAAAAAATATACTACAGAGGTTTCTACTAGAAAAATAAAAGAACATTTCCCTCCATAATGCCATAGCAATCTCTCTTTAAACTTGACCAGTTGTTTGTAACATCTACCCTCTTGATTTATGGGAAAATTAGAAAAGGAAAGGAAGATAAGAGCAGGAAGGTGGGAGGCATATAACAAAGAATCCAGTTCTGGGTGTTTTTTCAGCTCCAGAGCTTTGAGATCACGGGACAATGGAATAGAGAGCATCTGCACCATGATTCACTGTATCTGCATTTGTACCAGTTACATGTCTTATGTTACGTGGTAAAGAATTAGAAAAATGAGATGTGGAACTAGAAGGGAAAAAGTGTTTTCTTTTCATCAGACTTTAGTTTTACAATCAGGAACACAAGCAGAATTTGTTTTTTGTTTTGTTTTGTTTTTTTCCACTGCTTTCTCATGAAGAGACTGATGGTTGGAATATTACTATTGGCTGAAATATGCTGAAATGAAACCTTGGGATAACAGAGGAGATGGATGGGCTGTGTAGTCATGTAATGTTGGCCTCGCAGGTGGAGCTAGTGGTACAGAATCTTCCTGCCAGTGCAGGAGACGCAAGAGGGGCAGGCTCAATCTCTGGGTCAGGAAGATACCCTGGAGAAGGAAATGGCAAACCACTCCAGTAATCTGGCTTGGAGAATCATATGGACAGAGGATTATGTAGTGCTGCAGTCCATGGGGTCACAAAGAGTCAAACATGACTGAAGCGACTTAATACACACAATGTTAGTGAATGAGAGAACATGTGAGCTCCCATTTAAACGATTTTAAATCTCTCTGCTGCCACTGCTAAGTCACTTCAGTCGTGTCCGACTCTGTGTGACTCCATAGATGGCAGCCCACCAGGCTCCCCCATCCCTGGGATTCTCCAGGCAAGAACACTGGAGTGGGTTGCCATTTCCTTCTCCAATGCATGAAAGTGAAAAGTGAAAGTGAAGTCGCTCAGTCGTGTCCGACTCTTCGTGACCCCATGGACTGCAGCCCACCAGGCTCCTCCGTCCGTGGGATTTTCCAGGCAAGAGTACTGGAGTGGGGTGCCATCACCTTCTCCATTTAAATCTTTCTGGCTGTATCCAAATGCATTTTGAGATTTAAATATACCATAGGTAGACAGGGTCATAATGCGCTGAGGAGCAAACCAGTAAATGATGTGGCAAACTAGAAATAATTTAAGATTCTATTTTTCTTGTCAAAGAAGCATGTGATATGTCAATGTATTTCTTATTCAACTAATTGTTCTTACTCCAGTTATTTTGTGCAATCTAAGTGATGCCTCTTAAGACATTCAAAAGGTAAACACTAGCTTTTTCACTCTTTTCTCAACTAAGGGCAGATACATGACCTAGTTATGATCAATGATATTCAAAGAGAAATCACCTAGGGATGGAAGAGAGATCTTCATCTGCTATCCCCAACCTCATCTTCTTCCTACTTTGTCATACTGCCCTGTTGATACAGTACATTTAAAAAGACATCACTATCAAACTGAATGGGGTTTAGCAAAAGGATCAGAAAATCTTGGGTTGGCTGCTGACCTTCCCAGTCATCAGACAAAACTTTGGACTGCCTGCCTTCTAATGTCCTGAGTCATAAAAGCCCTTATTGTTTGATTCAATTTTAGTTGGGTTTTCTATTACTAACTACTTAAAAGCATCCAGTGTGACACAAGTGGTAAGTGGATTACTAAAGGAACCTATCATGCATTATCTGGTTATATCTAATCCTGTATTTGGTAGTTTAGAAACAGGTTGGAATCTAAATTTTATCATTTTAGTCTTCTGAGTGAATCGGACCTCATCTCTTTTCAAATTCTGAGATTTTTATCATTTCATCCTTTTTTCAGAAGGATGGTCTTTTAAAAATTATTTTGCCAGAAAATTCAGGATGGAAGTGGAAACTAATCACCTTGTCACTAGGTACAATGAAAGATAAAGGTAATCTGAATACCTTGTCTCTATGTGCTCTGTCTCTATTGTGCTGATTTTTAAAGAACAAAGTGTATTTCCTCAACTCCTATTGGTCCTCTGATTCTTCACCTTGGGAAAAAAAGACAAGAGAACACAGTTAATCTGCATTACAAAAAAAAAAAAAATGCTGGAGGGTAGATGGTAAATTCTGCTTTTGCTTTAGAGATCAGACTTGATACCCATGTATGCTTCTGTTCGACAGTTTAATAAGAGAGAAACTACTTAAGAAGAAAGGGGAAAAAATTACTCAAAAATCCCCTACACCACTGAGAATTGCTGAGCTTAATAGCTGCTCCTTTTTACCTCTAGTTACTTGTGAAGTTGTAAGAAAGTTAAAAAGGGATTTTGATTGTTCTCATATTATCCAGTCCTGTCATGCTATTTTATGGATTAAACATATCTAGACTATGGGGTGATATGTGTTAGAACAATGCTATAAAACACATATCGTTTTATATATATGTGTGTTTTATGCTGACTCATTCATGTCGGACTCTCTGTGACCCCATGAACTGTAGCCTGCCAGGCTCCTCTGTCCATGAAATTTTCCAGGCCAGAATACTGGAGTGGGTTGCCATTTCCTATTCTATTTACATATGTGTGTGTGTGTGTGTGTGTGTGTGTATCTACAAATATAAATCAATGGATAGAAAAATCTTCATACATTTTGAACCTACTTAATTTGGAGTAGCCCCTTTGTGCTAACTGCATTAGTTTATTTGACCCTGGTAACTACCATGTTCAGTATCATAATTGTCATTTTACAGAGGAAGAAACTGAAATTGACAGAAGTCATACAAGACCAGAGGTCTCCCAACATCATAGAGCCAGCAAATAGTGGGATCATGTTTTGATCCCATTCAGCCTTTCTTAAAAACCCATCATCTTAACCACTACATTTGTAGAGGTGGAAAACTTTTCCCTTCTTTTCTAGGTTCTTTGAACATGCTAATAATTAAACTGACATAAGACAGATTCAAAGAAGAAAAAAAATTTCCTATATATGAGAGTCCCAAAGTCATGAGACCCAAGGAAAATCAGATGATTGGGGCTGATATGCCTTCCTGAGCTAAGCAGAAGTGGGTAGGGGTTTGGGGCTTTAAAAGGAAGAGAGACAAATTACAGGAAAACGAGAAGAGAAGATGTGTGGTAAACAAATGTTTGTCATGCCAAACAGATAAGTCTTTCTGGCAAAAAAAAAAAAAAAAAACGTCTTTGATATTAGGTCTCTTCCTTATACAAGCCCTCTATCTAAATTCTTTTAGACAGGTAAGGGGAATATAAGCAGTCTTCCTGGGTTATGCGACCTTGGTTGTCTTCCGCTTGTAAGAATCCATATGCAAAAGTGGCATGTTTGGAGGTGGCCCATTCTACTCCCCTGCATTTTACACACTAGCATGTGTATGTAATTGTTTTCTGACAGGACAGTATCTGATACCACTGTCCAGTCCATGCTCACTAAGTCACTGACATCAACATTTAACCAGTAGGTAGGAGGCTGCTCTTCATTTTCCCATTTTTTGAAAGAGTTTTTAAATTAGGCATAAAAATATATCTTAAAGGTTTATAAAGTCTGTGAAAAGTGAAGCAGCCAGTTACTGATTCCAGCTCTGCAGTTTCTAGATTCTTTCCTCCTTTCCTTATAGTTTGCTGCATTTATATTACTTTCTAGAATTTCTATACTTTCTGCATTTATATAACCACCTAGAATTGAGGTTTTGTTCACTTTAAATTAGAGCATGTAAATTACATCACTTATTATGCATATGCTATAATTATATTATGAATACAGTCTTGCAAATGATATAATAGTAAATGTGATACTTATGTGGTAAGATATAATTTAAATAATTAATATGTTTATAGATTATAGGCTAGTTATTGGATGGCCTTCTCAATTAGCTTTTATATGATTGTTATATATAAGCTAAAAACCCTGAAAGAAATAATGATTTTCTCATTTATGTATACAAATTGTATATAAAATGAGAGAGACAGATGTATACAAATCTGTTGAATCTGAGAGCTGAGTGCAATAATGTTTCAAAGCTTTATTGGTCATTTGTTGTTTTTGCCTGAGATCACTCCTTTCTCTCTTCACTTTGTTTCTCTCACTCCTTTCTCTCTTCGCTTTGTTTATTCCCTTAGCACACTACTTTTTCCGGTCAGTGTGCTCTTGATGGAATTACAAATCCAGATGATATCCTCCACCACCAACACTAGCAAAGGTGGAGTGAACTAGCAAACAGTGGCACTAGCAAACAGTGACCAAAATTAGGCAAATCATATCTAGATATTTGAATTTTAAGGAGCATTCCCCAAAGGTGGAAAACTACTAGAACTATAACGGACTACTGATTAGTTGCCTCAGTCGTGTCCGACTCTGTGCGACCCCAGAGATGGCAGCCCACCAAGGTTCCCCATCCCTAGGATTCTCCAGGCAAGAACACTGGAGTGGGTTGCCATTTCCTTCTCCAATGCATGCAGTGAAGTCACTCAGTCGTGTCCAACTCCTAGGACCCCATGGACTGCAGCCTACCAGGCTCCTCCGTCCATGGGATTTGCCAGGCAAGAGTACTGGAGTGGGATGCCATTGCCTTCTCTACCCAATCCCAGAAACTCTCCTGGTATTTCTCCTTTCAAATAAACTACACAAAGCTTATTTGTGTAGTTTTATATTCGATTATGAAGTTAGGTTTTATAGGATAAATTTGTCCAGAACACATATACAAGGAAACTGAAATAAAGATTTAGAATGCATTTGACACAATAGACTCTCAGTGAAATATGGGGTATTTATAATGGATTATGACATTGAAATGCAGGAAATGACATTGAGATTCCCATAACATTCCAGAACTGGAAAATAACTGCCTCAGGGTAATCTGTGGTCTAACAGCTAATTAAATATTTCCCTGTGGTCACCTGGAACCATGTGCTCAACAAGAGCAAGGCTTTGGGTGACTAACTTCTGTCACAGAATGGCACAGAAAGGTCAAATAATCCTGAAAGCAAGGGGAACAATAGTTGTTTCTAACAATATTCAATATTTTTAAAACAAAAAATGACAAGTTCAAATCTTTAAATTCTTACCCTGAGGCTTGGACTGAAACTCAGGGCCTTTCTGTAAAAAAAAAAAAAAAAAAAAATCTCTTCCCTTGTATAGCCATAAAGCTGAAATCATCAGAATAATCTTTATAGATTGCTTCTGTAGATTACTGAATTATAAATTAGTTGTATTTACAACCTCTTCAGTTTTCCTTTGTGAAGATCAAGCACAACTCTAGAACTAACACATCCCCAATAGCTGGGACAAGTAGGGCCCAGATTATGGGGAATAAGACCAGCTGGAGAACCCAGTTCTCTCAAATCCTTGTGAAACATCCTTTTCTGGAAAGAATCTATGTTTCTCATGCAAGAGAAATCTGCATTGTTGACAGCCTACTGGCCATAATTGTGAATATGTACAGAGATTGAAATGCAGAATTAGAATAGTTAAGCTAAAAGTTAGTCCCAGAGGATTTACAGGAATTTGCTAATTTGTCTAGTCAAAGCCTGGAAATTATTTGTAAGACTGGATTTTGAGAATGCTTAGCCAAGGACAGAGGAGGGGGACATAGTTTTGGATCAGGCTGGACTTATCAAACTTGTTATTTTCAATAAAATTTTTATATTTATTGAGCCAGCTTAGGTAGACAGCTGCTGCCTCTGTTTTAGGAAGAGCAAACCTGAATGCAATTTGCTAACTGACATTGAAAGACCTAAACTCCCTGTCCATATCTTTCTAGAAGTACTGTCACAGACTTTGATTGTTGGGAAGATGGATTGTATCTTTCATGTGCATCTGTTCACTGATCGTGATTATCATATTGAGCATGATGGATTGAAAGGTAACCAGATCATGTGGTGTATGGTCTGCATATATACACCACAAACAGCCAGGAGGCTACTAGAAATGAAATACAATTGCTGTGGTGTCTTAATGATAGAGGAAACTGTATACGCTGTCACAATCATATGTACTGTAAATCCTTCATTGTGTGTTAGTTGCTCACTCATGTTCAACTTTTTGTAACCCCATGAACTGTAGCCCGCCAGTCTCCTCTGTCCATAGAATTCTCCAGGCAAGAGTACTGGAGTGGGTTGCCATGCCCTCCTCCAAGGATCTTCCTGACCCAGGGATTGAACCCAGGTCTCCTACATTGCAGGCAGATTCTTTGCCATCTGACCAACAGGGAAGCCACACAGAGAGACCTGGATTAATATCCAAAACAATACTGTGTAATGAGAACTAGCTGAAAATTTTGGAAAGAATTGGGTACAAAATGTACTACTATGACCTGCTGAAAAGAACATGGTTTTATGAGGGTTCAGGAAATAGAAGAGGCCCAATTCTGACCTCAAACTCAGCCATTTGATTTTTTTTTCTTCACATACACTGAGACTAATAACCTGAATAGATATTCTCATAAAATGGGAAATTATCCACAGACTCTACTGTAAGAATTATTGTTGAAGGAATGATGAAGAAACTATTGGAGACTGTTCTCCCTACAAAAGTAATAACATCCTTGGGAAATTCAAGATATTATTCACCATCAAAGACCTAAAAATAAAAAATAAAAAAATCAAGGTGGAAACCTCCATAGTATCCCTGTTCAAATCTTTAATTTGATCTGTGAAATTTCCTGATGAGACTTAGAAAATAATAGGACTATGGAAGCTTAGTTTTTAGAAAATTGATTCAGTCCCTGTACACTCTCCTTAGTGTTGTAGCCTTATTGGATAAAGTAATGCTGCTCCTGGCTGTTGGTATCAACTACAAAGTAGTTTGTTTTTTTCCCAGCAAAATCAATAATATCCTTATACTGTTTGTATTAGTTTTCTACTCCTGCTATGGGAGATTGCTGCAAATTTGGTAGCTAAAAACAAAAGACAGGCTAACATCTAGTGCTTTAGTGGACTAAAACAACAAAAAATATGTAATCAGAAGTCTACAATGTGTAACTTGTACAATTAGACTACAATGTTTAACTCTACAATGAGACTCTGTTTCCATGCCTTTTCTACCTTCCAGAGATGGCCTGAATGCCTTAGTTAGTGGCCACAAATCGCTCCAACCCCTGTATCTCTCATCACAACTCTTTGTCTGATTTTGACCTTCCTGGTATACTTTTTGTAAGAATTCTTATGATTACATTGGACACACCTGGATAATCTACCATTGAAAATTTCTTAACCACCCCATGCAAAGATTTTTTGCCATGTAAAGAAATATACTGATGGGTTTTAGGGATTAGAATGAGAACATATTTGGGGACCTTTATTCAATCTGCCAGAGAAGGCAATGGCAACCCACTCCAGTACTCTTGACTGGAAAACCCCATGGACGGAGGAGCCTGGTAGGCTGCAGTCCATGGGGTCACAAAGAGTTGGACACAACTGAGCGACTTCAGACTTCACTTTCACTTTTCACTTTCATGCACTAGAGAAGGAAATGGCAACCCACTCCAGTGTTCTTGCCTGGAGAATCCCAGGGATAGTGAAGCCTGGTGGGCTGCGGTCCGTGGGTTCACACAGAGTCGGACGTGACTGAGTGACTTAGCAGCAGTAGCAGCAGCAGCATTCAATCTGCCACTCTCTTGTATTCTTGTTTTTGTCTCAATTTAATTCATTCTGTTGGCTAACTTAATGTCACAGTCGTTATTGTGTGACAATGAAAGTATTGTGATGTTAATGTCCAGAAAATAAGAGTTTGTGCTATGTGAAGGTGTTTAAATAAGAGTATCACAAAGTAAGAGAGTACAGCAAAATAGATCTTTTTTTTTGCCTTTTCATGCTGTTCAAGAATACTGAAATGGTTTGCCATTCCCTTCTTCAGTGGACCACATTTTGTCATAACTCTCCACCATGACCTGTCCATCTTGGGTGGCCCTACGGGGCATGGCTCATAGTTTCATGGAGCTAGACAAGGCTATGGTCCACGTGATCAGTTTGGTTAGTTTTCTGTGATTGTGGTTTGCATTCTGTCTGCCCTCTGATGGAGAAGGATAAGAGGCTTATGGAAGCTTCCTGATGGGAGAGACTAACTGAGGCAGAAACTGGGTCTTGTTCTTATGGTTGGGGCCATGCTCAGTAAATCTTTAATCCAATTTTCTGTTGATGGGCGGGGCTGTATTCCCTCCCTGTTGCTTGACCTGAGGCCAAACTATGGTGGAGGTAATGAAGATAATGGTGACCTCCTTCAAAAGGTCCCATGCAGGCACTGCTGCACTCAGTGCCTCTGACCCTCAAGCAGGCCACCGCTGACCCACGTCTCCACTGGAGACTCCTGGACACTCATCAGCATGTCTGGGTCAGTTTCTTGTGGGGTCACTACTCCTTTCTTCTGGGTCCTGATGCACACAGGTTTTGTTTGTGCCCTCCAAGAGTCTGTTTCCCCAGTCCTATGTAAGTTCTGGTGGTTCTATGGTGAGGTTAATGGCGACCTCCTCCATAAGGGCTTATGCCATACCCAGGTCTGCTGCACCAAGAGCCCCTGTGGCAGGCCACTGGTGACCCATACCTCCACAGGAGACACCCAAACACAGTTCTGACTCAATCTCTCTGGATTGGGCATGCGTTTTGCACCCTTGCCAGGTCTGAGCAGCTCAGGTGACCAGGTGCCTGGTGAGTGCACTGTCCCAGGTGGGCCATGTGTCTTAATCACCTCCCCATTCCTGGCTGCTCAGTTTCCCGGGTGTGCTGTGACAGCACCGTCTCAGGTGTGGCATGTGTCTCCTTCAGAGAGCCGATCTCAGGCTGCAACCCTCCTGGCAGGTGTCAACCATCCAGGATCTCAGGAAGACGTGGTTAGCAGCTGGGAGCCTGCTCACAGTTTGGTAGAAGATGCCCTCTCTGGGGCCAAGATTGTAGCAGCCCCTTGCCTTCCAGCTCTGGCTGTCACAAGCCTGCCTCTCTGCCTTTGGGAGAGAAGGGGACGACAGAGGATGAGATGGTTGGATGGCATCACCAACGCCAGTTTGAGTAGGCTCCCAGAGTTTGAGTAGGCTATGGGAGTTGATGATAGACAGGGAAGCCTGGCGTGCTGCAGTTCATGGGGTCCCAAAGAGTTGGATATGACTGAGTGGCTGAACTGAATGGAATACTCTGGATTGGGCATGCGTTTTGTACCCTTCCCAGGTCTGAGCAGCTCAGGTGACCAGGTGCTTGGTGAGTGCACTGTCCCAGGTGGGCCATATGTCTTAATCACCTCCCCAGTCCTGGCTGCTCAGCTTCGCGGTGTGCTGTGACAGCACCGTCTCAGGTGTGCAATGTATAATGTATGTGTATGTATGCCATGTGTGATGTATGTTTTACTTCAGGAAAGTTTCTGGAGTTTGTATAGTCTGAAGGTATATCAGGATATTACCTCTAAAGTAAATGAAATGCTTCTCATTTTTGTTCTGCTACTACTGAAAAGGACAAACAATATTTGGATGGCTACTTGGGACTTTGAAAACATTTACGTGTCCTTCTGTGACTTGCAGTGGGTGTTAGTCTCTCAGATGTGTCCAATTCTGTGTGATCCCGTGATCTATAGCCCACCACGCTCCACTTTCCATGGAATTTTCCAGGCAAGAATACTGGAGTTGGGTAGCCAATCCCTTCTCCAGGGAATCTTCCAAACCCAGGGATCAAACCCTGATCCCCTGCATTACAGGCAGATTCTTTACCAGCTGAACCACCAGGGAAGCCCCTCTGTGAGCTACTTACCAGGTGAAATAAGAAGTTGTGAAGTTTGTGCTTAGAATTTGAGAGGAAGATATAGAAATACCAGGTTATGTTGCTAATGGTTCTTTGAACTAATTTGAAGATGCAGCCAAGGCAATGATTCCCAAGATGACTGTGACAAAATAGATGGGACCTTTGGCAAGCATTATTCTCATAATTGGAGAGTAGGATCCCAAAGTGGAGGAGAAAAGCCATGATTTTTTGGTAATTAGACTCAAAGAAATACCTCTCAACATGCTACCAGGCTCTGACAAAAATTTAACAAATGACCATATGACATAAGATGCTACCAATACCATTTAATTTAGGGTACTAGAGGATGTGTGCTATATTCTCTAAGCCACTTATTGATATGGTGCTGTTTCACTTAGAGCCAGAATACCTAAATCTACGAACCAAAAAGCAGATGTGGGAGTGGTGACTCAGTAAATTCTTGGATCTTTTTAAGATTATTCCCATTTTTTGCCATTCTAGGTTCATCTACCAGGGCATACAAGAATGGTCATATTACACTGGAAGTTGATAATGTCTTATCAGCTTTAGAAATCTTTAGACAAGGCTTTGTCTTAAAGCCTTGTTGTTCAGTCACTCAGTTGTGTCCAACTCTTTGTGACCCCATGGACTGCATCACACAAAGCTTCTCCATCCTTCACCATCTCCCAGAGTTTGCTCAAACTCATGTCCATTGAGTCAATGATGCCATCAAACCATCTCACCTTCTGTCACCCTCTTTTCCTCCTGTCCTCAATCTATCCCAGCAACAGGGTCATTTCCAGTGAGTTGGCTATTCAGAACAGATGGCCAAAGTATTGGAGCTTCAGCATCAGCATCAGTCCTTGCAATGTGTATTTAGGGTTGATTTCCTTTAGGTTGACAGGTTTGATCTCCTTGAAGTCCACCAGACTCTCAAGAGTCTTCTACAACACCACAGTTCAAAAGCATCAACTCTTTGGCACTCAGCCTTCTTTATGGTCCAAATCTCACATCTGTACATGACTACTGGAAAAACCATAGCTTTGACTATATGGACCTTTATTGAAAAAATAATGTCTCTGCTTTTTAATATGCTGTCTAGGTTTGTTATAGCTTTCCTTCCAGGGAGCAAGCATCTTTTAATTTCATAGCTAGAGTCACAATCCTCAGTGATTTTGGAGCCCAAGAAGAGAAAATTTGTCACTGTTTCCATTGTTTCCCATCTATTTGCCATGAAGTAATCAGACTGGATGCCGTGATCTTAGTTTTTTTGAATGTTGACTTTTAAGCCAGTTTTTTCACTCTCCTCTTTCAACTTCATCAAGAGGCTCTTTAGTTCTTTTTCACTTTTTGCCAAAAGGGTGGTGTCATCTGCATATCTGAGGTTATTGATATTTCTCCTGGCAATCTTGATTCCAGCTTGTCCTTCATCCAGCTTGGCATTTTGCATGATGTACTCTGCATATAATTAAATAAGCAGAGTGACAACATACAGCCTTAACGTACTCCTTTTCCAATATGAATCAGTCTGTTGTTCCATGTCTGGCTCTAACTCCTGCTTCTTGACCTACTTACAGGTTTCTCAGGAAGAAGGTAAGGTGGCCTGGTATTCCCATCTCTGTAAGAATTTTCCACAGTTTGTTGTGATCCACACAAAGGTTTAGTGTAGTCAATGAAGCAGATGTTTTTCTGGAATTGTCTTGCCTTTTCTATGATCCAGCAGATGTTGACAATTTGACCTTTGGCTCCTCTGCCTTTTCCAAATCCAGCTTGAACATCTGGAAGTTCTCAGTTGACTTACTGTTGAAGCCTAGCTTTTAGGATTTTGAACATTACATTGCTAGCATGTGAAATGAGTATAATTGTGGAGTAATTTGAACATTCTTTGGTGTTGCCCTTCTTTGGGATTGGAATGAAACTAACCTTTCTCCAGTCCTGTGCTTCTGCTGAGTTTTCCAAATTTGCTGGCATATTGAGTGCAGCCCTTTACATTAACATCATCTTTTAGGATTTGAAATAGTTCAGCTGGAATTCAATCATGGTTATCCAGGTCATTAAGATCTTTTTTGTATAATTCTTCTATGTATTCTTGCCACCTATTCTTAATATCTTCTGCTTCTGTTAGCTCTGTAGCGACAAGATAACTTAAATCATTGAGAAATAGATTTTTCTCTTAGAAAAAGGTCTATGAGAAGAATGTAAATCTCTGTGTGCTGCTAATGCTGCTAAGTCACTTCAGTTGTGTCTGCGACCCCATAGATGGCAGCACACCAGGCTCCACCATCCCTGGGGTTCTCCAGGCAAGAACACTGGAGTGGGTTGCCATTTCCTTCTCCAGTACATGAAAGTGAAAAGTGAAAGTGAAGTTGCTCATTCATGTCCGACTCTTCGCAACCCCATGGACTGCAGCCTACCAAGCTCCTCCGTCCATGGGATTTTCCAGGCAAAAGTACTGGAGTGAGTTGCCATTGCCTTCTTCAAGATCTGTGTGTGTGTGTGGCGGGGGGAGGGGAGCATTATTTAAACAAATGTAATTTTTAAAAGAAGACCACTGAAGTGTAATCTAGGCAGATTGTGTGTGTGTGCGCTCAGTTGCTCAGTTGTTCCTGACTCTTTGTGACCCATGAATTTTATTCTGCCTGGCTCTCTGTTGTGGAATATTCCAGGCATGAACGCTGGAGTGGGTTGCCATTTCCTACTCCAGAGTATCTTATCAGATCTTCTTAAAATAAGATTTTGGCCACATACTCCAATTAGCTGGATTTTTAAGCAAAGTATAGATTAAATAGAAGAAGGAGCACCATAAATGTAAAATTATAGATATGGACAATTCTAGAAGCAAAATTATAATGTTTTCTTATTAGGTTACACTAAAAAACAAAAATCATAGTTTTCCTCTTCTTTACTCATACTATTAATAAGAGGCATAGTGATTATGGTCATACATGGCATAGATTAGAAGATATCTAGAAAGAAAATGTCAGGGCAAGAAAAAAAGAATGTGAGTCATTCAGAGATCATGAAATTGCCATGGTTAACTTGCTTAGAGTTGCCCCTCTTTGGGGGAGACAAGGAAGAGATTTTTTCATATGTTATATATTTAGATATATTATAGATTTAATGCATATGCATTTATAATGTATATGTTTGTATGATATGAAAGTGAAAGTGTTAGTTGCTCACTTGTGTTTGACTCTTTGTGACCCCTTGGACTGTAGCCCTCCAGGCTTCTCTGTCCATGGAATTTCCCAGGCTAGAATACTGAAGTTGCCAGAATACTGGGTTGCCATTTCCTTCTCAGGGGATCTTCCCAACCCAGGGATCGAACCCCGGTGTCCTGCATTGCAAACAGATTCTTTACCATCTAAGCCATAGTAAAGGATGTTATGCGTGTGTTGAATTGGCAGTATGAAATAAAATGTGTTTATGCCGAGATACCATGCAGTGAAATTGATTAGTGTTATTTTTGCAAAGACGTCTTTTGTTCCATGCTCCTTTGGTCACAATGCCCCTTATTAGAAAACTACCCTGCCCGATTCTAAGTGGGTTGCTCCTTTGTCTCCCAGGAACCAAGACTCAAGTTAATCGAATTAGACTCTTACTCTTGCAAAAGTTAATCTTTATGAGAAAGATGTGATATAAAATATTTGAAACTGAGCTATTCTATGGAAACAGAATAAAGTATGTGTGAGTTATTTTACACAAATAATTAGCCTACTCTGTTTTATTCCTTTTCTTAGATTTTATTATAATTTCTCAGCTACTTAATTTGCTTTCAGATTAAGTTTGAAGGCAAATAGTAATTCCATAGTTAAATGTACGATGGAATTAGCAAAAAATATTTATTCTTCTGTTTAAAAGAAAAACAGCTCTAACTTATATATGGATTATACCCCAAGCCAAATTATAAAGATAAACAGCTTACTCATGAAATATTGTTAATAAAGCATCTCAGTTTGGATGAATTTGAGATTTTTACCTTTTGGACAAAACAATTTTAACTAAGCTGAGTTTTGTGTGTAGTCATTCTCTCTTTCTTTCTTACTCATTATACATGACCTGGAGCCAAGGATTTTTTTGTTTGTTTGTTTTTATGCTCCAGGCATTTTTTTTTTTTTTTTTAGCTTTCATGCTCCCTATAAAGTTCCAAACAATCATTCATCATTTAAGACCAAAGTCTCTTCTTTTTAAGCAAAATTAATTATTCTTTTGTTTGTAACCACTCCAGTATTATTTCCTGGAAAATCCCATAGATGGAGGAACCTGGTGGGCTACAGTTTATGGGGTCGCAAAGATTCGGACGCAACTGAGTAACTTCACTTACTTGTATACTTACTCGCAGGATATGCATATAAGATTTTATTAGAATTGCATAGTGTGCATGTCTTGTTCACTAGACCCTGAGTCCTTGAAGACTTTATGAGCATATTTTTAATTTCTAGTTCTTAACATATGTGTCACAGAGAGTAGGTGGTCAGTGTTAACTAAATATTGAGAACTGACGCACTTCTCATCAAAATAAGAAAGCCAGGTTTATTTTGGAAATATGTGTAATGGTACTTAGGTTCAAAAAAATTGCAAAGCAATAAAAGAAAGTAGTAAAGGAGAAAAAGGAGTGATTTTTATCTCTGTTCATTGATATTATTCATCTCCCAGTAAGAAAGAAAACTAGGAAAAAAAGAGAAATTTGCCTATACAATTTAGAGTAGATAAGGAAGAGCTAAAGGTGAATTACTTTTCATCAGCAACTGTAAGAATTCAAAGCAAGTTGGCATATTTTGGTATATGTTCATTTTTTTCCTTGCTTTCTACCTGAGGGGGCGTGTTTTCCTTCAGAGACAAGAAAGCTATATGGAGACAGAATTCTTTGATTTCTCTTTGGTCTGCTCTTTGCAGGAAGCTAGATTTTCTTCCCAGCCGGTAAAGCTTGTGTAGACAGAGATCAGCAGAATGAGGAATGGAAGAAAGATGCAAGCAGTGGGGTCATGACCTTGTGACAAAGAGGTCAAGGGGTTTATTTCAGAGCAGTGACCTCCAAGAGAAGTAGTGCATGCTAGGAACTATGTGAGACGACCCATTAAAAGTAGGAAAGGAAGCACAGTAATAACTTCTATTTATCTATGGAAAGTAAAGAAATTAAGTTTCATTTATAATTCATGGAAGACTGGAATCAATTAACTTGTCAAGCGGCCCTTGGTCGAATATATCAACACATGGGAGGTAATCTAAGAAAAGGAAGAGAAATCTACAATTTGGGGCTTCAGAGGCTTTTACTTACTGTGTGGTTCTTTTAGTTTATTAGGACATTGCAATTTATAGTTGCCTAAGTTAAGAGGACTTAAAGTCTATGTTATTTAATTCTAATTACATTTACCATCACAAAAAATGGTTTGAAAATATCCATTTAAAGACATATAGATTAAAAACTAAACTAATATAAATATGCTGCTGCTAAGTCGTGTCCGAATCTGTGTGACCCCATAGACGGCAGCCCACCAGGCTCCCCCGTCCCTGGGATTCTCCAGGCAAGAACACTGGAGTGGGTTGCCATTTCCTCCTCCAATGCATGAAAGTGAAAAGTCAAAGTGAAGTCGTTCAGTCGTGTCCGACTCCTAGCAACCCCATGGACTGCAGGCCACCAGGATCCTCCGTCCATGGGATTTTCCAGGCAAGAGTACTGGAGTGGGGTATAAGCAAATAATAATACAAGAGCAGGATTGACAGTTTTCCTCCTCTTCCCAACTATGCTATCAGTAATATTAAGAAGGGGCTTCTCTGGTAGTTCAAATGGTAAAGGATCTGCCTGTACTGCAAGAGACTCAGTTCAACAATGACTTAATCAGTTATTAGAAGTTAAGCTAAAAAATCAATTATTAAAAATTAGTAAAGTATTAAACAGATATACACGTGAAAGATTATACCTCCACATACAATTATTTTACTGATAGAGTCTAGGAATTGTCTGGAAATCATAGGCTTGGAGAACTAGGTAGACTGAACCAGTTCTCCAGGAAAAAGTATCCAAAGGTGAAATACATAGTGAAGACAGATGTACAGTTTAGGAAAAAAAAAAAGACTGAGAAGGGATGCGACATTGTAAGAGAAACATGGAAAATAGAGTTAAGGTAGTCCTGATATCAGAAGAAACAACTGACTCAAGGGCAGCAGCAAAGCAATGCTTTTATATTTAATGTAGCAAAGACCTTGCAATAAGACGTTATAGTGCGGAGTGCATTTGTTATTCCCTGAAAGGTATACAACAGAACCAAAGATAGGTAAAATTTTAAAACGCTGAGGTCCAAGATCGGGCCTGAGATATTTATTTATTTATTCATAGCTAGTGTATTTTTAACAGCAGCCTAAAGAGAAGAGATTAGAGATAGATAATCAGAATCAAACCAATCCATTACCCTCATTCTTATTTGAAGTACATGCTTCAATTATTTGGTAGATAATGCACGTGTGTGTGCTCGGTTGCTCATTAGTGTCTGACTACGACCCTATGGACTATAGCCCACCAGGATCCTCCATCCTTGGGATTTCCCAGGCAAGAATACTGGAGTGGGTTGCCATTTCCTTCTCCTGGGTATCTTTCTGACCCAGGGACCGAAGCCATGTCTGCTGCATTGCAGACAGATTCTTTATCACTGTGCCACCTGGGAAGCTCCAGATAAGCATGTACCACCATCCAATAACATGATTTGATCATTTTAAAGTACTGTCTTGGATCTGAATTTCCAATTAAAGGAGCTTTATTTTGATGAAGACTAATCATACCCTTTGCATGTGGGAGAATGACTAGAACTCTGTGAGCTACAGTAAATGGTATCTTATGTTCTACCCCATGATAGAGCCCATCTTTCTTCATTTCATTATTTTGAGCAAGAAAAATGGAATAGCTACAGAAACTCTATTTCTTAGTTGTTTCTAGAAAAAGGATATGTTTTAGAATTGTTTACAAGAATGGAATAACCCTGGTGAAACCTATTATGTTCTTCAACTTTGTGACATTGTTTTTCACATTTTAATATCTGAAATTGAGCTACATCTTATCCTTCAGTGGTGTAATATGGTCTCTGTTGGTCTAGTGACATTGGGATGTAGTTATGCTCTGTTCATGCAGAAACTTGGCTACTATTCCTATTATCTGAGTAGACAAAGACAACCCCGCCATGTTCCAGTCCGGATACAAATGTGAAAGATATAGGAGTTTTGGTTGCTATTTGATAACCTGTTGACTGCTTGCCCCTTGCAAAAAAAGCTATGACCAACCTAGACAGCATATTAAAAAACAGAGACATTACTTTGCCAACAAAGTTCCATCTAGTCAAAACTATGGTTTTTCCAGTGGTCATGTATGGATGTGAGAGTTGAACTATAAAGAAAGTTGAGAGCCAAAGAATTGATGCTTTTGAACTGTGGTATTGCAGAAAACTCTTGAGAGTCCCTTGGACTGCAAGGAGATCCAACCAGTCCATCCTAAAGGAGATCAGTCCTGGGTGTTCATTGGAAGGACTGATGCTGAAGCTGAAATTCCAATACTTTGGCCACCTGATGCAAAGCACTGACTCCTTGGAAAAGACCCTGATGCTGGGAAAGATTGAGGTCAGGAGGAGAAGGGGATGACAGAGGATTAGATGGTTGGATGGCATCACCAACCCAGTGGACATGAGTTTGAGTAAGCTCCAGGAGTTGGTGATGGACAGGGAGGCCTGGCGTGCTGCAGTCCATAGGGTCGCAAAGAGTCGAACATGACTGAGCAACGGAACTAACTGAACCTATTGATATCTCTTAGTGAAAAGAACAAAGAGTAGTGTCAACAGATAAAGAATCACCAGAAACTTGGGAGAAAATAACAAAGACAGTGGGACTTCCCACGTGACACAGTAAATTATGTGCCTGCCAGTGCAGGAGACAAAAGAGATGAGGGTTCCATTCCTGATCCTCTGGAGTAAAAAAATGGCAATCCAGTCCAGTATTCTTGCCTGGAAAATTCCATCAACAGAGGAGCCTGGTGGGCTACAGTCCATGGGATGACAAATAAATCAGATGTGACTGAGCACATACATTAAAAACCAAGACAATAGTTAGCACTCTTAAAAATGCTGCATTACCAACTGTCTTGGTGTCCCAGAGAACAATACTGTGAAGACCATATAGACACTTTTTACATCAAGTCAAAGAATATTTCAGAAAACTTGAGTTGGATATAAATTTTAGGAATCATTTGATCAGTTATTTTTTCTTTTATTCTTATAGATATCTAACCAAAAGGTATGTGATAAATATCTTTATTAGAATATGTGTAGAAAGCTCTTCCAATGATTATAAAATTTCTAAATGATAAAGTGTTGAGTCAGTAAAGTTGGTAGTGGTACTCTTACAACTGACACCATCTTAGATTAGATGATGCACAAAATTCAATTTCTTCTCATCAGATATGATGCACAGACACCTCGTATAAGTACTTTGGCACTGTTTTCTCATAGTAGTATCTCAATGACATCTTGAAAATCATTTTTGAATTCTCACCCACACTGCATTGCTAAACAGTATTTTCAATTTCTGTCTTTTCACGTGCTTGACTTCTGGACCAGTTGCTTCACATTCCTCCTTTCACTGTAGATTTCTTTGTATATTTTGATGGCAGGATCTCTCAGTATAATGTGAGGATAATATACAAACATGATCGAGTAGGTACATTAGAAAGGCTGAAATGCATTAAAAGGAAGAATCACACACATTCAGGTAATAAATTTTAAACATAAGCTCTTAAAAAATCACATTCCCCAGAAAATATACTTTCTTTGGCCTGCAATGCAGGAGACCCTGTTTCCTGGGTCCCCAATCCCTGGGTCCAGAAGATCCCCCTGGAGAAATGGCTATCCACTCCAGTATTCTTGCCTGGAGAATTCCATGGACAGAGAATCCTGGAGAGCTACAGCCCATGGGGTTGCAAAGAGTTGGACATGACTTTGTGGCTAACTCTTTATAGAGAGAAAGAATAGAGTGACTGAAAAAATTTTTTTAAAACAATCTAGCAACACCAGCAATAACTTCTACATATTATAGTATCTTCTAACACTCCTTTAATTAGGGAGTTTATTTTAAAACTTTTCTAATCTCTCTCTATTCTACAAGAACCTATACTAACAATGGAATGCCCTAAGCTTTAGTGATTCTTATCAAAATTTCCATGTCAGTATGCCCCATGGTAATATAATATTATTATAAAATTGGGAAGAGTTTTTCCTCAGTGTAGCCAAAGCCATCTCACAACATCGACTGCAGTAGAAATATGAGCAGAATATTTCATGTTTCTGTTCTCTCTTGAGGGTAACACCTTTAGTAATTTCCATATGTCATCTAGTTAATATGACAAACAAAGAAAGTTGAGGATTTCAAGCACAGTAACAGAAATGAAAGAGTTTGATTGACTGGTACATTATAACTCTTATTGCATGCTGTGGACCCAGGATGTTATAATAATTAGCCTGTCAAGTCAATTGTTACTCTTCATTAAAAATGACTATATGACAGCAATTAATCTCACAACTTTAGCTTCATTAGGACATTTTATTTTTGCAACTGAGTGCAGTGCAGTGTCTTAATCTGAAGGATGTATTATTTTCTAATAGAAGGTTTCACCTTCATTATTTTGATTATGAACTTGAATAGCATAATGTAAGCTTATGTAATAACTGGGTAAAAATTCTGAGTTATTTATAATTTGCCTTTTGAAGTTCATTATAGATAAAGAGATTTTAATTTATTCCTTTTCTTCACCTTTGTCTTATTGAGGCTGCAGACTCAGAATTTCATACTCCTTGAAAATAATTCTATCCTCTGTGAATCATGTCTCTGAAAATACTGACGCCCACAAAAATAGGAAAATCTCAAGGACGTTTTTACAATCCCAAAACACATCACACACACAAAAAGTGAGATCAGAGATAAGTTTTTCTTATACAGTAAAGGTTAGATGAGTTATAATAAAAAATTGTCTGTTGGTAATCAGTTTTCAACTTAGACTGTGGACTGACTGTGATGACTGAAAACAGGCAGATGAAATTTACATCACAGATTACAGAAAAGATTTTGGTCTTACCCTCTTCATTCTGATGATTTCAAGACAAGAAATTAAACAGTTGAAAATCAGTGCAGCTCTTTTTTCACTGACAAGTAACCGCATCAGTTGGAAAATTTAAAGAGGAAGTCTGTATGACTAGCAGATATTAGAGGGGAACATTGAACCATAGACTAGGATTATAGGGATGAACTCTGAATGATGGATCGTTTTGTCAGTCCTTTCATCCTTACTCAACTGCCACATGTGCAACTCTGTATGGGAAATGCCATGATCTCCCTTGAGAATATCTTAAAAGTCTCACTGTTAGCCAAGAGTTACCTTTAATAACCTGACAATAGTATTGCTGTTTATGTGAGCCAATGTGGCATAATGTAAAAAAAAAAAAGTTTTCTTAGATTAAATGATCTATGTTTGAATCATATTTCTACTTCTTTTTGAGTTCATTGAACTTGGGAAAGTACATGCACTCTTTATTTACTATATATAAATTTTATCATGTGTATTAGTTTGCTTAGATTTCCAGAAACAGTCTGGCTTAAACAACAGTTTTTTGTTTTTTGTTTTTTTTTTTTTTTTATGTTGAGGCTAGTAGTCCAAGATGCAGGTGTCAGTAGGTTTGGTTTCTCCTGAGGTTCTTTCCATTGGCTTGTGTATGGCCACCTTCTTGTTATGTCCTCTTGTCTCTGTGTGTGCATCCTGATGTCCAAGTTCCCTCTTTTAGTAAGCACCATAGTCAGATCGGAGAAGGCAATGGCACTCCACTCCAGTACTCTTGCCTGGAAAATCCCGTGGACAGCGGAGCCTGGTAGGCTGCAGTCCATGAGGTCGCTAAGAGTCGGACACGACTGAGCGACTTCCCTTTCACTTTTCACTTTCACGCATTGGAGAAGGAAATGGCAACCCACTCCAGTACTTGGTTGGAGAATCCCAGGGATGGGGGAGCCTGATGGGCTTCCATCTATGGGGTCGCACAGCATCGGATACGACTGAAGTGACTTAGCAGCAGCATAGTCAGATTGGATTAGGGATTATCCTAATGGCCTTGTTTTAAGTTGATCACTTCTTTTAATGCTCTGACTCCAAATACACTTACATTCAGAAGTATTGTGGGCTAGGGATTCCACATAAGAATTTCAGAGGGATACATTTCAGCCTATAATAACCTATAATTATCTAAGTCTTGGATCTCTCAAGCCTTGTTCTTTAGTAAGAATGTATTCCAATAATCGGTATCCAGCAATTGAAGGTGGTGGTGGAAAATTGCATTTGAACTAGTTCCCTAGGTGAATCCTGTGTACTCAAAACTTTGTGAGCCTATGGAGTAGATCCAGCAGAAAAAAAAAAAAAAATGGGGCATTTATGGAGGCAGATGATGAAAGGCATCAGAATTTACTATTAGGTCAAAGGAAGACATACCAGTCCTTCAAAGAAGTTCATCAAGGGGTAAAAAGAATATGCAACAGACATGAGTAAATCTAGTTTATAGGGCAACCCAGGAATACCATAATCAGAGTACTAGACCAATAGGTTGTCAGGAATATTTAATCATAACAGTTAGGAGAAATTGCCAAGATACAACATAAGCATATAGAAACAGTGGTTGTAATGGGTAAATTAGTGAGTTAATAAATAAATAAACTAGCCACCACTATGCTAATATTTTTAGATGCATCTGCTTATTCATTCACAGTAAATTTTAAGTGTGGAGTACAATTTCCACCTTATAGATGAAGAAACATTAGCTTAGAAACCCAGACTTCATGAAGCCAGAGTCTGCAACTACCTTGCTCATTAGTTATATTCCCAGCACCTAGAAAAAGACCTGATACATGGTGAGCAGTAAATAATCATTCATTGATTGAATCAATAGACTGTCAACTAATTTGTACTGAATGATGAAACTAGGAATTAAATCAAAGCTATGATTTAAGTCAACACAGCAGAAACAGGAAGTAAAGTGAAGGAGAATAGCAAAATTAGAAGTATATGTGAAAATAAAAATAAAAACAACAGTAACAGGATTAAACATGCTATCTCCAAATTTTCAACTTTGTTATTGTAAAAACACAGCAACATATGCAGAGAACCAAATAGTTTATCTTATTAATTAATATTATCTTATTAATTGATCTAACTTGATAAGTACTCTCTGGGAATTGGTTGTTCATTTATCTGTCAGTTAACTTATTTTAACATCCAGCACATTGTTTTTTTCTTTTTTTGTTCTTTCAGATGCTTTTATACTTGTCCTACAGCCTGCTGAGGTCAAAGCTTAATAATATTAGGGAGCAAAACACAATGGAAAGATAATGAACATTGCAGCTGCTGTATTCTCTTTTGATGCCCAGCTCTAGTACCTACCAGTTTTGTTACCTTGGGCAAAATATTTAATGTCTCTGAAGTTCAGTTTGCTTTATCTATACAAAGGAAATAAATATGGTTTGAAGCGGAGATAAAATTAGATAATTTTTTTTTTTCGTTTTCTGAATGTTTTTTTTTTTAATTTTATTTTATTTTTAAACTTTATATAATTGTATTAGTTTTGCCAAATATCAGAATGAATCCGCCACAGGTATACATGTGTTCCCCATCCTAGACCCTCCTCCCTCCTCCCTCCCCATACCATCCCTCTGGGTCGTCCCAGTGCACCAGCCCCAAGCATCCAGTATCGTGCATCGAACCTGGACTGGCATCCCATTTCTTACATGATATTTTACGTGTTTCAATGTCATTCTCCCAAATCTTCCCACCCTCTCCCTCTCCCACAGAGTCCATAAGACTGTTCTATACATCAGTGTCTCTTTTGCTGTCTCATACACAGGGTTATTGTTACCATCTTTCTAAATTCCATATATATGCGTTAGTATACTGTATTGATGTTTTTCCTTCTGGCTTACTTCAGTCTGTATAATAGGCTCCAGTTTCATCCACCTCATTAGAACTGATTCAAATGTATTCTTTTTAATGGCTGAGTAATACTCCATTGTGTATATGTACCACGGCTTGCTTATCCATTCATCTGCTGATGGACATCTAGGTTGCTTCCATGTCCTGGCTATTATAAACAGTGCTGCGATGAACACTGGGGTACACGTGTCTCTTTCCCTTCTGGTTTCCTTGGTGTGTATGCCCAGCAGTGGGATTGCTGGATCATAAGGCAGTTCTATTTCCAGTTTTTTAAGGAACCTCCACACTGTTCTCCATAGTGGCTGTACTAGTTTGCATTCCCACCAACAGTGTAAGAGGGTTCCCTTTTCTCCACACCCTCTCCAGCATTTATTATTTGTAGACTTTTGGATCGCAGCCATTCTGACTGGTATGAACTGGTACCTCATAGTGGTTTTGATTTGCATTTCTCTGATAATGAGTGATGTTGAGCATCTTTTCATGTGTTTGTTAGCCATCTGTATGTCTTCTTTGGAGAAATGTCTATTTAGTTCTTTGGCCCATTTTTTGATTGGATCATTTATTTTTCTGGAGTTGAGCTGTAGGAGTTGCTTGTATATTTTTGAGATTAGTTGTTTGTCAGTTGCTTCATTTGCTATTATTTTCTCCCATTCTGAAGGCTGTCTTTTCACCTTGCTAATTGTTTCCTTTGATGTGCAGAAGCTTTTAAGGTTAATTAGGTCCCATTTGTTTATTGTTGCTTTTATTTCCAATATTCTGGGAGGTGGGTCATAGAGGATCCTGCTGTGATGTATGTCAGAGAGTGATTTGCCTATGTTCTCCTCTAGGAGTTTTATAGTTTCTGGTCTTACGTTGAGATCTTTAATCCATTTTGAGTTTATTTTTGTGTATGGTGTTAGAAAGTGTTCTAGTTTCATTCTTTTACAAGTGGTTGACCAGATTTCCCAGCACCACTTGTTAAAGAGATTGTCTTTAATTCATTGTATATTCTTGCCTCCTTTATCAAAGATAAGGTGTCCATATGTGCGTGGATTTATCTCTGGGCTTTCTATTTTGTTCCATTGATCTATAGTTACAATTAGATAATTCATGTAATGTGCCAACACCACAAGGTAGATGGCTTGTTAATCCAGTAACCTGACAAACAAGTGAAATGAGCTTTTTACCAGAGTTAATTTTCATATAACATTGTCATTTTCTCACACAAAGCTCATGAGTTAACATCAACTGGTTCATCTTTTACAAAATTAAATTTAAAATAGTTGTTTCTTCAATTGTCTCCCTATTGCATTTGACATAGGTGGTCACCCTTCATTTCTAAAAATCCTTTGTCCCATGACTTTCTTGATTCTGACAATTTTTAGGTAGTTTAGCTGTGTACTCTTCCTTTGCTGAGGATATCCATATTATCATGAACTTCAGTCAAGATTTCTGGCTGTTTTTAAAAATGCATCCCATGTTTTGGTACACTTCATACAGTACGAGTTGTGCATCCTTAAGGTAGATTTTAGGAAAACCCTGTTTTGGTTTTTAAGCTAAGAAGGCATTGTTGTTGTTGTTCATTCACTAAGTCGTGTCTGACTATTTGCGCCTCCATGAGCTGGGGTGGCATGAGTGGCATGCCAGGTCCCTCTATCTTCAACTATCTCCAGGAGCTTGCTCAAATTCATGTCTATTGAGTCAGTGATGCTGTCAAACGATCTCACCTTCTTGCTGCCCCCTCTTTCTTTTGCGTGCAGTCTTTCCCAGCATCAGGCTATTTTCCAATGAGTCAGCTGTTTGCCTCCAGGAGCCAAAGCAGACATGGAAATTAGGCTCTGCCAGGTCAAGTACATCCATAGGGACTTTAATTGGGAAGTGAGGAACAAGGCTGGCTGAGAATGGAGCTGGAAGCATCCACCCTACAAGCACCCACCCTACAAACACAAGACAAAGAGCTCCACCTCCTTGGCTGGTGCCAGTGATGCCAATTGCAGTGACAGAGTTTTTGCTGGTTCATTCCCATGATATAGTCAGGAAATGTTTGACTGCATCATCTCTAAGCCTGAATCTCTAGAAGTCACCTATAATTTTTTGAGTTTAATTTCTTAATATTTTTCTCCTTTAACTAGCTACAGTGCTTTCTATGATATTGTTAGTATCAGAGATTAGTAAGTGACTGACACAGTGTCCCTCAAAGGTCTAGCCACAAACTATGGATAGTGGAGGATAGCAAAGAGCTGGATGTGATTTAGCAACTAAAGATCTCTATTCTGGTCATCAGTAAAATCATTTCACAATTTCAGCAAAAACCTAGAAGTTAATATTTATTTCTGTCTTTGACATCAGACATTTGAGCATTATGCTATTTCTCCACTTATTTGTCATCTCCACATAGGTATTTACCAAAAGTACTCTAAATGCATTCAAAACTGTACTCACTACCTCATAGGCAAAGTCAGATGTATTTTATCAGCTAAGGCAGCAAGTCTGTGTTTAGTTGATTCTTCATCCTGCTTCTAGATAGGATGAAGTTCAGTCTGAATCCTAGTTTATCTTCTATAACTCCCCTGTCTATTACACATTTTTGCAGTGCTGGAAATCTTCTAAGTCTGTGCTATACAAAATGGTAACCACTAACACATGCAGCTATTGAGCTTTTGAAATACGGCTAATAGAAATGAAGGACTGAATTTTTAATTGTGTTAAATTATGTTAACTTTAAATTGAAGTTTAATTAGCCACAGTGTGGTTCTATATTATATTCCTCATCTTTGGTTTAATTTGCAGATGTAGCAAATTGTATTTTTATCCAGATTCTACTGGTAGAAATGTTTAAAATAAGGCTTGAGGCTTTTCCTTTAGAAATCAATGCATATTAAATTCTTCTAGCCAGCATCTTACGCTGAAAATACTTTGGGCATTAACCAGTTATGTGGCCACCTAAGTGTGGTGTCTAGATTATCCTGACCTGTTGAAGTATGCCAAGTTAAAACAGAATCAGTAGGCTCTCTGAAGTCAAGATCAATGACATCTGTGTTAGCAGTTGATCACCTGAACCTGCCAAGTATATAAACTTTGTATCAAGTGAAAGAAGAGGTATTTACTTTGCTTCTGAAGGCATTTGTACCCTGCTTATTTAACTTATATGCAGAGTACATCATGAGAAACACTGGGCTGGAAGAAGCACAAGCTGGAATCAAGATTGCCGGGAGAAATATCAGTCACCTCAGATATGCAGATGACACCACCCTTATGGCAGAAAGTGAAGAGGAACTAAAAAGCCTCTTGATGAAAGTGAAAGTGGGGAGTGAAAAGGTTGGCTTAAAGCTCAACATTCAGAAAACGAAGATCATGGCATCTGGTCCCAACACTTCATGGGAAATAGATGGGGAAACAGTGTTTATTTTTGGGGGGTTCCAAAATCACTGCAGATGGTGATTGCAGCCATGAAATTAAAAGATGCTTACTCTTTGGAAGGAAAGTTATGACCAACCTAGATAGCATATTGAAAAGCAGAGAAAATACTTTGCCAACAAAGGTCTGTCTAGTCAAGGCAATGGTTTTTCCTGTGGTCATGTATGGATGTTGAGAGTTGGACTGTGAAGAAAGCTGAGTGCCAAAGAATTGATGCTTTTGAACTGTGGTGTTGGAGAAGACTCTTAAGAGTCCCTTGGACTAAAAGGAGATCCAACCAGTCCATTCTAAAGGAGATCAGCCCTGGGATTTCTTTGGAGGGAATGATGCTGAAGCTGAAACTCCAGTACTTTGGCCACCTCATGCGAAGAGTTGACTCATTGGAAAAGACTCTGATGCTGGGAGGGATTGGGGGCAGGAGGAGAAGGGGACGACAGAGGATAAGATGGCTGGATGGCATCACTGACTCGATGGACTTGAGTATGAGTGAACTCCGGAAGTTGGTGATGGACAGGGAGTCCTGGCGTGCTGCGATTCATGTGGTCACAAAGAGTCAGACATGACTGAGAGACTGAACTGAACTGAACTGACTGAAAATAAAACGATTGATACCATCCAGATTTGGAGCTGATCCTTTTTTTTTTTTATTAATTTATGTAACAAAGTGCAGACACTAGGGGGTGAATTACAGGTTCTACTTACTTAGAACTCTTGGATTAGTTG
Source organism: Bos mutus (assembly GCF_027580195.1). Classification (NCBI taxonomy): domain Eukaryota; kingdom Metazoa; phylum Chordata; class Mammalia; order Artiodactyla; family Bovidae; genus Bos; species Bos mutus. Next base: position 97,647,003 of record NC_091624.1, on the reverse strand, counting down.
TTTTGTTGGAAATGTTGGAAATTTAACAGGAGATTTGATGACTTCCTCCTCTAAATTGGTCAAAGTTGCATGTCCTTTACTATTTCGTATACCAAGAGTAGGCAAATTTTTTCTCTAAGCATGCCGAGAGGCCAAATCAAGTATATAAGCACCTATATGGTTATTTACAAATATAAAAGCCTGATAATAGCATTAAACAATAAAACAAATTAAACAATAAAACAAATTAACAATAAAACAAATAAAACAATTAAACAATGGTCTCTGTCTAAGTGTTGTAAACCCATGTCTATATAATTCTAATCTATAGATAACTGCTGTTAATATCTTATTTTGTTCCTAGGACTATTATGCTCTCATTTTATAGTTTACAGAGCTAATTGGTTTTAAAGACATTTAGAGATTGTTCTGTGAGTTTATTAAAACACGATTGCTCTATATTGTTGGTGCCTTCTAACCCAGACTCAGGTGTTCTATCAGTGACTAAAATTTGTCTCACAGTAATATTGTTGATATTCCAGCTCTATTTATCCAACCAGAGAGTAACTTGACTCAAGCTCTGCGATGATTTCTCCTACAACCACAAGTACACTGATTGATGTCAGCTCTAGCCATGGGCAGCGTTTTCCACTTATTTTCAGCCTCTGTGGTTCAAGTAGTCAGTCTTGTTTCACGCCTCTGCTGCTCATACAAGTTTTTCAATTTCTGCTACGCAAGTGCCCTGCTACTCCATCTTTAGTTTACTTCTGTGCATTTATAGTCCATGGAAAAGTTAATTTTTTTTTGAGGCTGTGATGTTTTTATAGCATGACAATTTATTTGAAAATTTTAATTTGAATTATCATTATTTAGTCATCTGAAAGGAGAATTTCCTAGTGTTTTCACATCCTAAGTTTGATCACAGCCTTAATGAGTTTTCCAAAACTTATTGGAAATACTCATAGATATAGCAATCCTCATTGAATTGCATTCCTTTTCAAATGAACAGAATTTCTTCTCACTAGCTTTCCAGTAATTTCTCTGTGACAGTTGAAGACTTCTTCTCTACATGGCTGGTGTTGTGGCTTAAACTCTTCTTGTGTAAACATCTATCATAAGCACTCTGAACTTGGCATACATTGTTGGTGAATTCTCCTACTTTCAAGTCCAGCTATGCATTAAAAAGGTAGATCTACTCTGATTTCCTCTGTTTTAAATTGTTATTTTAAAGTAATGATAGATTTACATGTTTTATAGACATGTGCATAGTTCTCTGCCTTCTTTGTAAATGTTGCATAGTACTGGATTTTCTTAAGTATTTTTGTTGTTGTTGTTATTGCTATCTTCCATATTCCTTTCTAAATATTTGACATACATTTGTAAATAAAATTAGCTAGGTTATAAAAAAAAAAATCTGGGTTTTCAACGTATTTTTTTTTTTTAGACCCTATTGGGCACATTCAGGGTGGTATGGCCATAGACAATGTATTTGCTTTAAATTGCAACTTACTCCCTTAAAGTTATCTTTATTTCTTTTTTTTTAGTAATACAAATAAAATTAGCAAAAATTTTGGTACAGTCACTATACATTGATGTTTTTATACTTAGATAAGCAAAATTAAACTCTATGTTCATACACATACATAAGTACATACATATATACACAAACACACACATTTTTCGGGATTTCCACAAACTAATACTTATTATTGCATGCGTGCATGTATGTACTCAGTCGTGTCCAACTCTTTGCAATCTGCTAGCTTACAAGACTCCTCTGTCCATTGTATTTTCCAGGCAAGAATATTGGAGTGGGTTGCCATTTCCTTTTCCAGGGGATCTTTCTGACCCAGGGATGGAACCCACATCTCTTGAATCTCCTGCAATGGCAGGCAGATTCTTTACCAACTGTGCCACCTGGGAAGCCCATATTATAGTATAGTGTCTCTCAAAATAAGAGTTACAGTTGACCTTTGAACAATATGAGTCTGAACTATGAAGCACCGCTTACTTTACTTACACACTTTTTTTTTTTTCAGTTAATTCTACGGCATTACAGGATTTGAGGTTTCCTGAATCTATGATTAGTTGACTCTAAGGATATGAAAGCAAATGACAAAGAAAGCAAGGTTAAATGTGTGGTGGATAGGTGCCCCTAACCTCCCTGTTGTTCAGAGGCCAACTGCACTATCTTACAGAAGACTGGGTGATGAGAACACCACCACATTTCCATAGACTTTTGAACTAAACAGGATCTCTGCCATGTTTACTGACGATGGCACTTCTTTAATATTTTTTGTCCTGTATCTTATCATATTTTTGCTCTTTTTCATCATCACTTCCTCTAACCTCTTTCTCTATCTGTTGTTCAGTTGCTGAACATGTTCAGTCATGTCCAACTCTCTGCGACTCCATGGACTGCAAAACACCAGGTTTCCCTGTCCTTCTACCATCTTCGAGAGTATGCTCAAAACATGCCCATTGAGTCAGGGATGCCATCCAACCATCTCGTCCTCTGTCATCCTCTTCTCCTGCCTTCAGTCTTTCCCAGCATCAGGGTCTTTTCCAATGAGTCAATTCTTGGCATCATGTGGCCAAAGTATTGGAGCTTCATCTTCAGTCCTTCCAATCAATGATCAGGACTGATTTCCTTTAGGATTGACTGGTTGGATCTCCTTGTAGTCCAAGGGACTCTCAAGAGTCTTCTCCAACACCACAGTTCAAAAGCATCAATTCTTCGGCGCTCAGCCTTCTTCACAGTCCAACTCTCACATCCATACATGACCACTGGAAAAACCATAGCCTTGACTAGACAGATCTTTGTTGGAAAAGTAATGTCTCTGCTTTTTAATATGCTGTCTAGGTTTGTCATAGCTTTTCTTCCAAGGAGCAAGTGTCTTTTAGTTTCATGGCTGAAGTCACCATCTGCAGTGGTTTTTACTTTTCTTATATTCATTGTTAAGTGAATTACTCTTCTCTCTTTGCAGTGCAATTTGCCTTTTCTTCCATCTCTCTCCAATTTAGCAGACCAGGTATTTAAAATATCATTTATTTATTCATCCACTAGCAGACATAGCTCTGGTTCTGTCAGTTAGTACATACTGTGGTTAAAAAATGAGTCCCACATTAGGCCAGAAACAAATAATTGAGAATGTATTCTGAATATTAGCAGTAGGACTTATGTAGAAACTTCAAAATAGAATGAAAAGAAAAAGTTTCATTATTTCAGAATTTCAAATCCAAAATACTGAATTCATTCTCCTCTCAGAATGTATATGACTTCAAAACTCCATTTGAATTTTTGAGAGTTTTTGCTTAATTATCAACTTTAGCCAGTTATAAAAAGTGTGTATGTTTTATTAATTATTGCTGAATTGTTTCTAAAGGGTCTCAAGAGCTCTTCTCTTTCTTCATGACATTTTCTGCAAATCTTACAGAAGAAGAAAAAAAATGGAAAAGATGCCAAAAGAGAAAAAGGCAAACTAGAAAGAAATGCAGAGTGACATTTGATTATTTTTTTAAATGAAGAAAAGTTAGAATAATACATTTCTTTCACAGTTTTAGTCCTCAATATAAAAATTTAATTAAATTCTTTGTTTCCAAAATATAGCAAATAATCAACACTCTTATACATTGTCTTAAAACTTAGAAATATTTAAAGATACACAATTACTCAAAAGGCATATTTAAAACATGTGTTTCAAAAGTTACTTTACAAAAATTGTCTTAAAGATATATATATATATAAAGCATCTCCTAAATTTATAATACACATGAAATAGTTCCCTTTTTTTCATCTTTTTGGTTCCTACAGTCTTTATTTTTTATTGTATTAAAAAGAAATCATTTGCAAAAAGGCATTTGCCCCCTAAAGAAAGAAACTCAAAGTATTTATCACAAACAGCTGATAAACATATAAGCTTTTCTTGTATGAAATGTTTAAATTGCCACATGATGTTAATGAATAGAGAAAATTCTATTATGATTGTTTATTTGATTGTTTTACTTCTCTTCTGATCAGCTTCTTCTGAATTCATCTGAAATCTTTTCTCAGAACTGTGCAAGGGAAATATTTCTGCTGTTAATTTATTTATAAGAAGGCTTTTTTTTTTTTTTGAAAATAATACTGCCTTGAAAAAATTATAGTTACAGGTTTTTGCAGTGGCCTTGGAGTTTATATAACACATACACACACAAGATTAAAAAGCTCGTAAGGTCAGCCCAGTTCTCTGGGAACATAAAAAATGTGTAAGAAAGTCTAGATGCATTTATGTAGGACAGAGTTGCTACAACAGTGCTCATCTCAGCAGTATCCTCTCTGCTGAGGTATAAAATAACCAGAGGCCAGCATACCTCGTATCAATATCTACTGATAATATTTTGTACTTTAAAGAAACTAGAAAAGAATACAAGTGGGTGGAAAATAGGGCCTCGGGTCAATGCTCTTGTAACTATGCTTTTACTTACACCCTGAACTAACCACACTCTGCAGTACATAGACAGTCTATCCAATTTTATTGCTTGTTTATTTAGACTTATATCCTAAGCCAAAATGGAGAACTGAATAATAAAGATACAGCTTTTCTGTGTGTTTAGGCCATTTGAATCTTTCCTACCATAAACTATAATCCTCTAAGCTACCTTAACTCTTCACTATAACCCTTTGCTACCTTAACTATAACCCTCTAAATTATCAATTAATCACTATGATAAAAAGGATATATAATGGCCACATGTGATTTTTCCAGTAGTCATGTGTGGATATGAGAGTTGGACTATAGAGAAAGCTGAATGCTGAAGAATTGACGCTTTTGAACTGTGGTATTGGAGAAGACTCTTGAGGGTCCCTTGGACTGTAAGGAGATCAAACCAGTTCATCCTAAAGGAGATCAGTCCTGAATATTCTTTGGAAGGACTGATGCTGAAGCTGAAACTCCAATACTTTGGCTACCTGATGCAAATAACTGACTCATTGGAAAAGAGCCTGATGCTGAAAAGATTGAAGGCAGGAGGAGAAGGGGACAACAGAGGATGAGATGGTTGGAAGGCATCACCAACTCAATGGACATGAGTTTGAGTAAGCTCCGGGAGTTGGTGATGGACAGGGAGGCCTGGCATGCTGCAGTCTGTGGGGTGGCAAAGAGTTGGACACAACTGTGTGACTGAACAGAACTGAATTGATGGCCACATGTAAGAAATGGGAAAGGGCAAGAAATTCAGTTAAGAAAGTATATAAGAAATATCTTCCCTATTCAAGGCCCATATTTCACCCCTGCTATGAGGTAATGACTTGTTTTTCCTCTTTAAGTCTCTTTACCACAGTATTCCTTATACTCTTATTACCCTCTTCAACTGTGGTAACTTTTGAACTGTGGTGTTGGAGAAGACTCTTGAGAGTCCCTTGGACTGCAAAGATATCCAACCTGTCCATCCTAGAGGAAATCAGTCCTGAATATTCATTGGAAGTATATATTGGTATACCCTTATACCCTCCACAACTGTGGTAACTCAAAGCTTCAAGGGTTTTTAAATATTATTTTTCCTCTCCTCTTTTTTAAAAAAATCATGATTCATTGATCTAGGAAGTCATTCTAAATTCCAAGCCTGATAAAATTTAAGAAACATTTTTAAAAATTACTTTATACAATACCGTGTTACCCATTAAAAAAGAAAAGAAGAAAAGAAGAGGCCTTAGCTATCACTGTTTGAAATTTTATGTTCTCAAGAACTTAGTAAAAGTCTTGAGAGTATGCCTCTCACTAAATAGAGCAGAATGACTGATGTGCTCCCAAAAATGTGGTAAAAGGAGAACGAAGACATGTATCTTCGTCTTCATCTACAGAAGAGAGTTCAGTTCGTATAATCATGGGAAGTGTCAGGAAATCCTGCTTTTTGCTTATGGTAAGTTGTGTCCAGAAATAGATAAAGCTTAGAATCTGCTCTTCTGCTACAAATACCTTTGTGCCTGGCTGACCAGAGATTCATCTGGATAAGGATGACCATCCTCTCCCATCATAATAAGTTAGATGAATGGAGATCTCCAGAGATCCAAAATGCAGCAGCTGAACCTTAAAGTGATTTGTGAATCGCTCTAGCCCAGGTGTAACAGAACTTCAGGGGTCATGTTCTGAATCTATAGGAGGTAAAAGGTCAAATAAAAGGAACGATATTCTGGTGGTAGATGGGCCATCCAAACAATACTTAGAGATCACCAAAGAAGTTTCATCCTGATTATAGATTGGGACACAGTGAGGGACTTGGAGCACAAGAGTTAACAGTATATTAGCACTGATCTTTTCAGAGAAGCTGTGTTATTGTGGACCTGTCAGTATACCTGTGGCGGATTCATTTTGATATTTGGCAAAACTAATACAATTATGTAAAGTTTAAAAATAAAATAAAATTTAAAAAAGAAAAATAAAAGAAAAGAAAAAAATCAAATTGTCAGCTATAGCTGAAATCCAATGCTTAGTTCTGATGTGGTGCATAGTTGTGGCCAAGGATTTTTGTAGGAAAAATGGGTCACCAGAGGATAGTCATGTATCAAGTCTCAAGTGAGTCCCTAGAATGGACTGCCAACTGAGGGCCCTTGGCTTTGCACAGGAAAGAATTCAAGAATTATTGAGAAACACATTCGATAGACAGAATGGGATCCATCTCAGAAAGTGAGAGGGAGCCTGAGGTGTGGGGGTATTTGTTTTTATGAGTTGAGTAATTTCAAAGGATAACTATTTTGAAGAGAGGGCTGGGATTTCCAGGAATTGAGGCAACACCCACCTTTTGGTCTTTCCTGGTGGACCTCTGAACTCTCATGGCACCTATGGGTTATTTAGCACATGCTAATATATTACAATGTACTTATACTAAGGCTCAAGGTCTGCTGCTGCTGCTGCTAAGTCTGGGAGCCAAATATTCTACCATCTTGGGCCTAGTAGCTTCTAAGCAGTTTTGTCTTCTTTTTTTTATTATTTTATTTTTAATTAGAGGGTAATTACTTTACAATATTGTGATTTTTTTTTTTTTTTGCCATACATCAACATGAAATGGCCATACGTATACAAATGTCCCCTCCTCTTGAACCCCCTCCTACCTCCCTCCCATCTTGAATATCCCTCCCACCCTCTAGGTTATCACAGAGCCTAGCTTTCTGTTCCCTAAGTCATTCTGCAAACTCCCACTAGCTCTCTCTTTTACATACAGTAAACCACTTCTACCCCATTCCAGAATAATTTAAAATTACTGCCAAATTTCAGAGAAGATGAGAGTGCCTTTCTTTCTGGATTTGTGAGTTCCCTTTGACCTTGGAAACAGTGATACTGAGCCTGTAGGACAGGAGGTCAGCAGGACTGAGTGTGAGGAACTAAGGGGGGCAGAATCAGGAGCTGAGAATCTGGCAAAGTTTTATTCAATCCAAGGATGTCTCCAGGAATCCATGGCCACTCTATTAGTCTTCCTACCCGCATAAATATAGCTTATGTACTTGTTGTGTGTTAAAAATGCAGTTAAATTCTAACTCATTCATATGTAATATTATACAAATATTTTAGTTGTGTATTTTTGAACTTTGCACTTTATTTTCTTTATTTTGTATTTTATGGATGATACTCTTTTTGTTTTCAGTTATTTTATGGACCCTATAAACTACTGACAATATCTAATGACCAGAAGAGCTGAGACTAAATAAGAATCCATAGCACGTTGTCCATGGGAATATTATATTCCCCTTCCTCCTTTTTCTACACCAGTCCTGTGATGTGAAGGTCATGTGTATTCAGCTATTTTCAATGGCTGATAAAATTTCTCAGAGATCAAGGCAATAAATGGCCTGTATATATGATCTATTAAAAATGCTGTGTGTTTTCACGCTTTTCTGTGCCTGCACAAATACGTTAAGGGGAAGATGCTGCTGCTAAGGCGCTTCAGTCGTGTCCGACACTGTGCGAAACCATAGATGGCAGCCCAACAGGCTCCGCCTCCCTGGGATTCTCCAGGCAAGAACACTGGAGTGAGCTGCCATTTCCTTCTCCAATGCCTGAAAAAATGAAAAGTGAAAGTGAAGTCGTTCAGTCGTGTCTGACTCTATGCGACCCCATAGACAGCAGCCTACCAGGCTCCTCTGTCCATGGGATTTTCCAGGGAAGAGTACTGGAGTGGGTTGCCATTGCCTTCTCCAAGGGGAAGATGGTAGGGCCTTATTATGAGTTGCTGTCCCAGTGATTTATTAAAAATAATTCCTTTTTTTTTTAATCTCATTCATCATTGCTACAAGGCAGTCCAATAAGCCTAACTAACAGTGCTTGAGTAGATCCCAGCTTGTAAGTTTTTTCATTCCTTCTTGCCTTCACTGCTGAAGCTGTAGTAATGGATATTAGGTAAGGGTTTGAGGGAACGGGAGAGGTGGCAGATGATAGCACTTATACAGACTTGATGTTGGGGGCAAGCTGCCTGGATTTAAATCCCAGGTTGTGTTGTTTTGTTTTGTCTTTTTACTGGATGTGTTGGAGACCTTGAGTCATTCTCTAGGGCTTACTTTCTTCATTAGTATAATGATACCTTGAGAATGTGCAATAAAACGACAAAGAAGCAATTAGGACAGCTCCTGGCAGAGAGTTTAGGGCTATTATTATCTTTGAAACCAATTGCTTTGAAATCTGCAGTCAGCATTTTTATTACGTCTTGATCATACTTGTAGCAACAGAGGCCAAAGATACATGCCTTCCTTAGTAAGTTTTCAGATGATAGCAATAATTATAGAAATGAATAAATGCTAAAACTCATGGTTTATTAGCATGGTTTTAAATGTTACTAGTGCTGGGTGATAAAATCATTTTGCTACTGCTGCTAAGTCGCTTCAGTCGTGTCTGACTCTGTGCGACCCCATAGACGGCAGCCCACTAGGCTCCCCCGTCCCTGGGATTCTCCAGGCAAGAACACTGGAGTGGGTTGCCATTTCCTTCTCCAATGCATAAAAGCGAAAAGCAAAGTAAAGTCGCTCAGTCATGCCCGACTCTCAGCGACCCCATGGACTGCAGCCTACCAGGCTCCTCTGTCCATGGGATTTTCCAGGCAAGAGTACTGGAGTGGGGTGCCATTTTATCAGTGACTAAATATGGTAGTTTAAATCAAAATCATGTTCACAATCAATTAAGATACGTTGTAACTTATTTTGAAAATATTGAAAGATAGAAGTCACATATATAATTGTCAAACCTTTGTTGTTTACCAAACTAATGTAAATAAATGTTAACTTATTATCATTATATCAAATTATGCTGACTAGTCTGAAAGCAAAACAAGTAGCTTTATTTAATTTTTTCTGTTACATTTATAACTATTTTTTGACACAATTTATCTTTTTTTTTTAGTTAACACTCTCCCTTTAGTACCTAAACTTTACGCATCTTGATGACACTCAGCTTGAAAGATGAAAAATACAGAATGAGAGCTCTAAAACACTGAAACTACAGGCTTGTATAGGGCTTCCCAGGTAGCGCTAATGGTAAATAACCAGCCTGCCAATGCAGGAGATGCGGGTTGGGAAGATCCCCTGGAGGAGGGCATGGCAAGCCTCTCTAGTATTCTTGCCTGGAGGATCCTATGTACAGAGGAGCCTGGCGGGCTACAGTCCATGGGATCGCAATGACTTAGCACACAAGCTTGTATATATTGTTTTTGAGGTCTAAAAAAAAAAAAAAGAAAACAGAGTCCTTGCCTCCTCAACATTGATAGAAAACTGAAACCAGTGGCATGGAGAACAAAATCCCAAAGTTGACTCGCTGATTTATAACAATACATCTATATTAGGCAGAGCCTGCCCAATTGTTTATGACTTAATTGCTTCTCTCTTTGCATTTATAACACCAATCTACTTTCTGTCTTTCAACACACATTCCCAAAGAAAGGAAATAGAAAATAAAGCACATTATTCAGAAGGATTTCACTGTGCACTGAGAGTAAAAAGCAGGCATGTATAAATGGAAATGCATTTGAAAGCCTTCCCCACTGAAATCTGGTAGGAGGTAAAACACTTCATTAGGATTTGTAACATTGATGGCGAACGACTTCACACCAAGTGCTACATTTGCGAATAAGGCACAAAATTGACTGTCAAAGAGATGTAAGACCATAGCAGATTTCCAATCCATTTTGCACAAAGTACTCTATGGGAATACTGTACCTCTGCAAATCCAGGATTTAGATTTCATAAACCATTGGTAGAGACTCACCATTGAATCTTTATTTGGTTGTGAAATAAGGTCTCTCTGTAATGACACTATGTGAAGGGCATGGCTACATCCCAAAAGTCAGTGGGCATTTTACTGATATGCTCAGAGAATTTTACTCAAAAAGCCATCCATATCCTGTAAATTTTAAATAGAGACAATGACACAGCCTAATGTTATAATGATCATAATTATGTGTCACTTGGCAAAATGTACGGTTAAAGCTAATGTCAGAGTCGCTTTTTAGAATTCAGGGTTAGACACTTACAAAGTAAAGCCTCTGATCTTCTGCTCATATCAACTTCTGTTATTGACAAGCTTATTAGCGTGTAATAAGTATGTTTGCTTGGCTGAATTACAGACACATGACTTGCAAGCACCTTTTAAAACAGATCCTACTCTTCAGTATTTAACTCTCTCTTTACCACTGTTCTTCCTCCTGGCTGACATTTTTTTCCTAGATAAGAGTTGAAACCATCAGGAATAACCCTGTCTTTCATTATAAGTACAACATATGTCATTTAATATTCTTTGTATTTAAAAAAAAAGCCAAGAATTTAACTCCTTGCAGTGTCTAGGGTGAGATAAAGATCAGTTCCACAGGACCTTAGTTTCCCCCTCCTTCCATGAAAAGTATATGATTTTATCTATTTATTTTTGCATTAGATTTTAGGAAATCTAGATGTAATTACCATGATTACACATGGTTTGGATCACATACCCTGGCATGAAATTTTTAATACTTCTGATTTTCCTTTATCTGAAGGATTTTATCTCCATTTCCACGTTGATTTCAACTGTCTTGGTTGAGCTCCTCAAGGACAGGGAATATGTCTAACTCTTCTGTATCCCAAAGTGCTATAGTGCCTGTAGAATAAATGCATTGAATTTTAGTCTTGTGACTATTAAAATGTAACCTTCTAGGATTTTTTCAATTGTGTAGAGTTAAAAGAGATTCAAAGTTTAAATGGCTTGAAATAGATTATTTGATAAAACTACATAGCACCCTTGTTATTTCTAGATAGTTTCAGCATGGTCTTAGTTTTAAGCTGTCATCTTGTGATTTTGAAACTTCCCTGCAAGTAAGACTCACCTTGATATTTGTCAAACATACATATCCTACAGAATCAGAATATGTAAGAGAGAAGTCTGATAACAGATTTCAGCTATTGGGACAATTGTTGAATAGTGCTTAAAGAGCAATACTGAAATGTGTGGTGAAAGATGAAACTGATCAGGAATTGAGGAGGAAATGAAACTCATCACAAGAAGCAACAGGGAGCTGCTGCTTTTAGTAGCATCAATGATTATATTCCTGGGAATTTTCATTAGAAAGAGAAGCTGACAGACCTTAAACTACTTTGCTAAACAGGGTTCCAGTAGAAGCAGATGCATTGTCAGTCTGAGAAAACCATATCATTTGAATATCCATTTTCCTTTCTGTATCATTGTGAATCATTCTTAAAATCTAATATGGGAGTGACTAAAAGGACAGGACTGAGAAGAGAATAATTATAACCTTAGCAGGACATCTGGAACATAAGAAACCAGATGCTTAACAAGTACATAACTCAATCTCAGAATGCTGACAAAAGTGGTGGTCTTAAAAAACATTAGAGAACTACCAGTAGTTGAATTGTACCATCTGATTCAGATTTCTTCACTTCGAGATTAAACTCTACACTGCCATTTTTATCTGATGACATTTCTCTGTCTCTCACATTGGAAAACATTCTCTTTATTTCTTTATCCTATGAATCTAAAATAGGTAGCAAGATAGTCTTTCTTTCTCTTTTCACATTGTCCAATTTCTGAGTCATTCAGTTCAATTCAGTTGCTCAGTCATGTCCAACTCTTTGCGACTCCATGGACTGCAGCACACCAGGCTTCCCTGCCCATCACCAACTCCTGGAGTTTGCTCAAATTCATGTTCATCAAGTCAGTGATGCCATCCAACCTTCTCTTCCTCTGTTGTCCCCTTCTCCTCCTGCCTTCAATCTTTCCCAGCATCAGGGTCTTTTCCAGTGAGTCAGTTCCTCATATCAGGTATCTGAGAAGAAAGTACTGTTATTATAGCTGATACATATTAGACAACTTCATCTTTTTTGTAATATTTACTGGATTCCTGTTAACTGACTAAGTCATACTTGGTAGAGTTCTGAGGGGATAGTGACAGAATACAAAGCTGACCACAGAAGTAATCAGGGCAGTTCCTATTCTGCTTAATGTCTTATAGGTTAGTTGGAGAAATAAATATCAATTACTATTGTAACTGACACTACTATTGATGGGATAATATATGGAGTTACAGAGCCATGAAAGAGACAAAAAAAATCAGTTAGGTGCAATGTTTTATTGGTTATCTACTGCTGCATAATTAAATATCTCAAACCATAGTAGATTGAAACAACAGAGCTTCTGTTGGTCAGAAGTCTACACACCATGTAGCTGAATCCCTTACTTAGAATTTCTCCCATGGCTGCACATAAGGTATAAGCTAGGGTTATAATCATCTCGTGAACCATGAACTTCCTGATGTTCAAGCTGGTTTTAGAAAAGGCAGAAGAACCAGAGATCAAATTGCCAACATCCACTGGATCATGGAAAAAGCAAGAGAGTTCCAGAAAAACATCTATTTCTGCTTTATTGACTATGCCAAAGCCTTTGACTGTGTGGATCACAATAAACTGTGGGAAATTCTGAAAGAGATGGGAATACCAGACCACCTGACCTGCCTCTTGAGAAATCTGTATGCAGATCAGGAAGCAACAGTTAGAAGTGGACATGGAACAACAGACTGGTTCCAAATAGGAAAAGGAGTACGTCAAGGCTGTATATTGTCACCCTGCTTATTTAACTTATATGTAGAGTTCATCATGAGAAATGCTGGACTGGAAGAAATACAAGCTGGAATCAAGATTGCTGGGAGAAATATCAATAACCTCAGATATGTATTTCCATACAAATTGTGAAATTATTTGTTCTAGCTCTGTGAAGAATAATGTTGGTAGCTTGATAGGGATTATGTTGAATCTATAAATTGCTTTGGGTAGTATACTCATTTTCACTATATTGATTCTTCCAATCCATGAACATGGTATATTTCTCCATCTATTAGTGTCCTCTTTGATTTCTTTCACCAGTGTTTTATAGTTTTCTATATATAGGTCTTTAGTTTCTTTAGGTAGATATATTCCTAAGTATTTTATTCTTTCCGTTGCAATGGTGAATGGAATTGTTTCCTAATTTCTCTTTCTGTTTTCTCATTATTAGTGTATAGGAATGCAAGGGATTTCTGTGTGTTGATTTTATATCCTGCAACTTTACTGTAGTCATTGATTATTTCTAGTAATTTTCTGGTGGATTCTTTAGGGTTTTCTATGTAGAGGATCATGTCATCTGCAAATAGTGAGAGTTTTACTTCTTCTTTTCCAATTTGATTCCTTTTATTTCTTTTTCTGCTCTGATTGCTGTGGCCAAAACTTCCAAAACTATGTTGAATAGTAATGGTGAAAGTGGGCACCCTTGTCTTGTTCCTGACTTTAGAGGAAATGCTTTCAATTTTTCACCATTGAGGATAATGTTTGCTGTGGGTTTGTCATATATAGCTTTTATTATGTTGAGGTATGTTCCTTCTATTCCTGCTTTCTGGAGACTTCTTATCATAAATGGATGTTGAATTTTGTCAAAGGCTTTCTCTGCATCTATTGAGATAATCATATGGTTTTTAGTTTTCAATTTGTTAATGTCGTGTATTACATTGATTGATTTATGGATATTGAAGAATCCTTGCATCCCTGGGATAAAGCCCACTTGATCATGGTGTATGATCTTTTTAATGTGTTGTTGATTCTGATTGCTAGAATTTTGTTAAGGATTTTGCATCTATGTTCATCAGTGATATTGGCCTGTAGTTTTCTTTTTTTGTGGGATCTTTGTCAGGTTTTGGTATTAGGGTGATGGTGGCCTCATAGAATGAGTTTGGAAGTTTACCTTCCTCTGCAATTTTCTGGAAGAGTTTGAGCAGGATAGGTGTCAGCTCTTCTCTAAATTTTTGGTAGAATTCAGCTGTGAAGCCGTCTGGACCGGGCTTTTGTTTGCTGGAAGATTTTTGATTACAGTTTCAATTTCCATGCTTGTGATAGGTCTGTTAAGATTTTCTATTTCTTCCTGGTCCAGTTTTGGAAAGTTGTACTTTTCTAAGAATTTGTCCATTTCTTCCACGTTGTCCATTTTATTGGCATATAATTGTTGATAGTAGTCTCTTATGATCCTTTGTATTTCTGTGTTGTCTGTTGTGATCTCTCCATTTCGTTTCTAATTTTGTTGATTTGATTTTTCTCCCTTTGTTTCTTGATGAGTCTGGCTAATGGTTTGTCAATTTTATTTATCCTTTCAAAGAACCAGCTTTTGGTTTTGTTGATTTTTGCTATGGTCTCTTTTGTTTCTTTTGCATTTATTTCTGCTCTAATTTTTAAGATTTCTTTCCTTCTACTAACCCTGGGGTTCTTCATTTCTTCCTTTTCTAGTTGCTTTAGGTGTAGAGTTAGGTTAATATTGGAAATAAAAGCAAAATAAACAAATGGGACCTAATTAACCTTAAAAGCTTCTGCACATCAAAGGAAACTATTAGCAAGGTGAAAAGACAGCCTTCAGAATGGGAGAAAATAATAGCAAATGAAGCAACCGACAAACAACTAATCTCAAAAATATACAAGCAACTCCTACAGCTCAACTCCAGAAAAATAAACGACCCAATCAAAAAATGGGCCAAAGAACTAAATAGACATTTCTCCAAAAAAGACATACAGATGGCTAACAAACACATGAAAAAGATGCTCAACATCACTCATTATCAGAGAAATGCAAATCAAAACCACTATGAGGTACCATTTCACACCAGTCAGAATGGCTGCATCCAAAAGTCTACAAATAATAAATGCTGGAGAGGGTGTGGAGAAAAGGGAACCCTTTACACTGTTGGTGGGAATGCAAACTAGTACAGCCACTATGGAGAACAGTGTGGAGATTCCTTAAAAACTGGAAATAGAACTGCCTTATGATCCAGCAACCCCACTGCTGGGCATACACACTGAGGAAACCAGAAGGGAAAGAGACACGTGCACCCCAATGTTCATCGCAGCACTGTTTATAATAGCCAAGACATGGAAGCAACCTAGATGTCCATCAGCAGATGAATGGATAAGCAAGCCGTGGTACATATACACAATGGAGTATTACTCAGCCATTAAAAAGAATACATTTGAATCAGTTCTAATGAGGTGGATGAAACTGGAGCCTATTATACAGAGTGAAGTAAGCCAGAAGGAAAAACATAAATACAGTATACTAACGATATATATGGAATTTAGAAAGATGGTAACAATAACCCGGTGTACGAGACAGCAAAAGAGACACTGATGTATAGAACAGTCTTATGGACTCTGTTGCAGAGGGAGAGGGTGGGAAGATTTGGGAGAATGGCAATGAAACATGTAAAATATCATGTAGGAAACGAGTTGCCAGTCCAGGTTCGATGCATGATGCTGGATGCTTGGGGCTGGTGCACTGGGACGGCCCAGAGGGATGGTATGGGGAGGGAGGAGGGAGGAGGGTTCGGGATGGGGAACACATGTATACCTGTGGCGGATTCATTTTGATATTTGGCAAAACTAATACAATTATGTAAAGTTTAAAAATAAAATAAAATTAGAGGAAAAAAAAAAAAAAAAAAAAATAACCTCAGATATGCAGATGACAACACCCTTATGGCAGAAAGTGAAGAGGAACTAAAAAGCCTCTTGATGAAAGTGAAAGAGGAGAGTGAAAAGGTTGGCTTAAAGTTCAACATTCAGAAAACGAAGATCATGGCATCTGGTCCCATCGCTTCATGGGAAATAGATGGGGAAACAGTGGAAACAGTGTCAGACTTTATTTTTCTGGGCTCCAAAATCACTGCAGGTGGTGACTGCAGCCATGAAATTAAAAGACGCTTACTCCTTGGAAGAAAAGTTATGATCAACCTAGATAGCATATTGAAAAGCAGAGACATTACTTTGCCAACAAAGGTCTGTCTAGTCAAGGCTATGGTTTTTCCTGTGGTCATGTATGGATATGAGAGTTGGACTGTGAAGAAGGCTAGCACCGAAAAATTGATGCTTTTGAACTGTGGTATTGGAGAAGACTCTTGAGAGTCCCTTGGACTGCAAGGAGATCCAACGAGTCCATTCTGAAGGAGATCAGCCCTGGGATTTCTTTGGAAGGAATGATGCTAAAGCTGAAACTCCAGTACTTTGGCCACCTCATGTGAAGAGTTGACTCATTGGAAAAGACTCTGATGCTGGGAGGGATTGGGGGCAGGAGGAGAAGGAGATGACAGAGGATGAGATAGCTGGATGGCATCACTGACTCGATGGATGTGAGTCTGAGTGAACTCCAGGCGTTGGTAATGGACAGGGAGGCCTGGCTTGCTGCCATTCATGGGGTCACAAAGAGTCAGACACGACTGAGTGACTGAACTGAACTGATAATCATCTCGGGGTTCAGCTGAGGGAGAATTCACATCCAAACTCAGTCACAGAGTTGTTACCAGGAACTGGTTTCTTGTAGGCCATTGATCTGAGAACTTCAGCCTGTGGTTGGTAGCTGGAAGCCAGCCTCAGTCATTTCCACTGGGTCTCTCTGTAGCTCAGCTCACAAAATGTCAGCTGGATTCCATCAAAGTCAGAAGTAAGAGAGCAATAGAAGGCCAGCAAAACATAAACCAGTCTTTTGTAACCTGACTTTGGATGTGACATTTGTTTTCTATCGCTGTATTCTCGTGTTTAGAAGTGGGCCATACACTCTCTTTTAAATGCACAGGTTTGGGCGGGAGGGAGCGTGCAGATTATACAAGGTCATAAGTACCAGGAATCAGGAAACATTAAGAGCCATTTTAGAGGCTGCCTAGTATAGTTGCTAATTACAGATTTCTTAAAACAGTGGAGCAATCAGAGACCTAAGTTTTGCTGTGGAATCAGGTGTCATAATGAATGGTAAATATTTGTAAAGATACGAGCTGTGGTGCTGTGCTGTGCTTAGTTGCTCAGTCATGTCTGACTCATTGCAACCCTATGGACTACAGCCCACCAGGCTCCTCTGTCCATGGGATTCTCCAGGAAATAATGCTAGTGTGTGTTGCCATGCCTTATTCCAGAGGATCTTCCCAACCCAGGGACTGAACTCACATCTCCCACCTTGCAAGCAGATTCTTCACCATCTGAGCCACCAAAGAAGCCCTGTGGTAGTAACCATGATAATAGTAGCAGTAGCAGCAATGACAATAACAAATCCAATAATAAAAGTAATCTAAAAGAAAGAAAATATTTTTAATATTCTAATAATATATCTACTAATTCTATATTCTAGATACAGCAGCTGGATTTATTTCAGAGGCAGATGACTTGGATATTTTGGGGAAAAAAATATTTTTTGTCATGATAGGTGAGGGCTTTGTGGCTTGATCTGGAAACTTTTCTACAGACTGCAAGCCAAACTCATTAGTGCATTGTGAAATCAATTAAGTGGATTG
The DNA here is from genome assembly GCF_027580195.1 of Bos mutus. NCBI lineage: Eukaryota > Metazoa > Chordata > Mammalia > Artiodactyla > Bovidae > Bos > Bos mutus. The sequence goes on along the minus strand of NC_091624.1, from coordinate 97,629,231 downwards.
AGATCAGGATGCAGAAGACAGAGAATGAAAACTATAACTATTCAGTATTTTAAAATATCAGGGATATGAAGTCTTACCTAGAAAAGGAAAATAATATGGGAGAAACCTTGCAAGGAAAATTGACCTAAGGCAAGGTTAGGAAGCTTGGAATTTGATTCTAATATTTTTTCACTATTTAAAATTCCTCCTAAGTCCCCATAAATTTAATCAGAATTTTTCGCTTGTGTTAGTGGTACATGGAGACAATGGATGAAAATGTATGTGAGGTGAGTGTTACAGAGAGAAGTCAGCCACATGGAAGTGGAGACCCAGGACTAAGATCTGGGCAACAAAGCAGGTAGCCGCAGAATCAGCTCAGACTCAGACATGAGACCCAGTCAGGCCGTCATCAGTATTCAAGGAGTGAGACTAGAAGCAACTCTTGGTCAGACCAGCACTTCACCATGCTCCTTAGGATAGGGGTAGGAGGCAATTAGATCTAAGATGCTGTGACTGAAAATGGGACTTAGAACCCAAGATCAAAGTAAAACCTAGTGTAATTGGACACAAAATCCTAGTACCTCAAGAAAAGGATAAGACAGCTGTCATGGGACTGGCTTAGGGATAGCAAGGCTGCCATTACTGATGGGGTTCACCAGTATCCTTCCCCTTGACGTGGGAAGAATTATGGGCCTTAATAAATCTTCTTCTGGCTTCACCCTAACAATTTCACACGTGTATATGTCAGAAAATGTTTGGAACTGTGCGTTCTCCTCATGATCCAATCCATGCCACCTTAAGAAAACAAACAGAAAATTCCAGATTTTACTAACAATGATAATTACCATTCCAGACTCTGTACCTTCTTTTACAGAAATATTTTCAATCTTAAAATATGTCATTCATTTTTATAGTAACTATTAATATCCATTATTAATGCTTAAGGAAATTTAAAGTACATATTCTAGTGAAAATCACGTGTAATTCTTTTTAAAAAAATATCCTTCAGATATACTTATTCTAAGGATATTTTAAGAATAGCTTTATTTAAAATCTCAGAAAAGATGGTTTATAACTGTAATATAATTTATTCTACTTTGTGAGTTTATTTTTGTGAATCATTTTGTAATAGGCATTCTTTTATATATTTGAATTTTGAAATGTTTTGGTGCTTGAGGATATTAGCTCCTGCTTTTTGGCTGAAGCAATAATTGGTGAAATGAACTCAGGCACAGTTAGTGGTTTCAAGATACTGAAGAAAACTAATAGAGGACAAGTGTATAATGAAATCAGAATTGACTCTCTTTCTGGATCTTTTTCCTGCTAAGGAAATATAGTTAGTTGTTCTATGCAACAGGGACATAAAATAGTCTCATATACAAATGAAAGTTCTAATATGTTTTTGTTTTTTTTTGGATTAGCAGTTAAACAAACATAAACATTTATCAGATTGTGAAGAAAAAAGACAACAATGAAAAATAATACTAATTTCAGTGCAAAGATAGAAACAATGAATAGACAATGAATATAGAAAGACCTGAGCTTTCCTATAAAGGAATGAGTGAGAGGAACAATGTATTCAATTTACTAGTGAGGGAATTATGCAAATGTGTACTAAATTTTCTTGGTAAAACTTACAATTAGATATAGATTATAAAATACTGTCAACAAGCACATCAGGCTGGCATCTGGGAACTGAGACTAGTAATTGCAACACAGTTGTATTAGCTTTCTGTTGCTATGCAACGAATTATCACAAACTTAAGTGATACCACAAACAACATCTGTTTATTATCTCAGGCTTTCTAGGTGGCTCAGTGGTAAAGAATCTGCCTGCCAGTGCAGGAGAGGCAAGAGATGTGGGTTTGATCCCTGAGTCAGGAAGATCCCCTGGAGAAGGACATGGAAACCAACTCTGGTATTCTTGCCTGGAGAATTCCATGGACAGAAGAGCCTGGCGGGTTCTAGTCTATGGAGTCACAAACAGTCGGACATGATTGAACACACATGTCATACACTATCTCAGTTTCTGCAGGTCAGAAGTTCGAATACTGCTTATCTGAATCCTCTGCAGAGCTCTCACTAGGCTTAAATCAAAATGGTAGCTGGGGTTCCATTCCTTTTTGGTGTTTAGGGTTCTCTTCTAAGCTCTTGTGGTTATTGGCAAAATTCAATTTCTTGTACCTAGACATCTGATATTTCCTTTTTTTCCTGTCAGCTAGGTACCACTCCAGTACTCTTGCCTGGAGAATCCCATGGACGGAGGAGCCTGGTAGGCTGCAGTCCTTGGGGTCGCGAAGAGTCGGACACGACTGACGTGACTTAGCAGGTACCACTCTCAGCTCCAGTCGTCCCTCAGAAACTATCCACGTGGCCCCTCCATAGGCAGTTCATGACATGGTTGTTTCTTTTCTTTTACATCAGTAAGGATGTTATTCTTTTAAAAAAACTTACCTAATTAGGTCAGCCCCACTATGGATGTGCTGTGCTGTGCTGTGCCTAATCACTTTAGTCACGTCCAACTCTTTGCAACCCTATGGATTGTAGGCCACCAAGCTCCTCTGTCCATGGGATTCTCCAGGCAAGAATACTGGAGTGGGTTGCCCTGGCCTCCTCCAGGGAATCTTCCTGACCCAGAGATCAAACCCTCGTCTCTTATGTCTCTTGCATTGGCAGGAGGATTCTTTACCACTAGCACCACCTGGGATAATCTCCTTCAAGGTCAAAGTCAACTAATTAAAGACCTAATTGCATGTGAAAATTCCTTTACCTTTTCCATGTCACCTTATCATTAGAGCAATATTTCATCAGATCCACACATTTTGTCTACACTCAAGGGAAGATGATAATACAAAACACATACATCAGGTGGCGGGAATCTTGGGGGCTCTACAGAATCGTGGTTACTACAATCTCCCTCCATCCCCCCCAAAGATGCACATACTTCACACATGCAAAATATTTCCACCATCTATCAAAATTCCTGACTCTCATTCTATCACATTTTTGGCTCAAAATCCCATATCTTGTCATCTAAGTCTAAATCCCATTATTTCCAACTCAAAGTCTAAAATCAAAGCTAAATATCACTAATTCAGTGACCCAAATCTTATAACCATCTACATAGTGATTAATTATTTATTATAATAAATCAGATGCAGTTGTAGCCCTAGATGTAGTCCTTTAATATACAGCTCCCTGAGACAGTTTCTGTCCGTTGGTTTTGTCTACCTGGTCCCATTCACAAAGCCTATTGAAAATGGAAAATGGCTTCATTTTCCATCCCCCCCCAACTTTACTAAAGTGATATTGGTAAATAAAATTGTAGATATTTAAAGTGTACACTATGTAGATTTGATATGTATGCATGTTGTGAAATGATTAGTATAATCAAGTTAACACATGTATCACCTCACGTAGTTATTTGTGTGTGTGTGTGTGTGTGTGTGTGTGTATGTCTCAAACACTTAAGATCTATTCTCTTAGCAAGTTTCAAGTCTATAATACAGTATTATTGTGATTTCCATACTATACATTAGATCCCCTGAACTTCTTTATTTTGTAATTGATAGGTTGTAACCTTGACCACATCTTCCCATTTCCTCTGCTCACCCCCCAGCATCTGGTAACCACCATTCTACTCTTTATTTCTATTAACTTGGCCTTTTCCCCCATCAGTTTCCACATATACAGTATTTGTCTTTCTGTGCTTGGTTTATTTCATTTAGCATAATGTGCTTCCATTTCATCCATGTTGTCATAAATGACAGGCTTTACCTCTTCTTTATGGCTAAACGATATCCCATTTACTGCGTGTGTGTGTGTGTGTGTGTGTAATGTCAAGATACTGGGGGGAAGAAAACAATAGAGGAGAATTGTATAATAAAATTAGAATTGGTTGTTTCTGGATCATTTTCTTGCCAAAAGAATACAGTTAGTTATTCAGTATACTTGTAATTTATCCATTCATTGTTTCAAGGCCAGCATAAGTGCATTTCTCTGAGATCTCTCTCTTTTAAAGGACACACTCAATTAAGGCAAGCCTGCCCAGGATAATATCACTCTTTTACTAGATCAGAGTCACCTAAATAAGGATCTTAAGTATATCTGCAGAATTTCTTTATTCAGGTAACATATCATAACAATGATAATACCTGATATTCACAGGTAGAGCTCACACTTAAATGGATGTATTAGTTTGGCCAAGAAGTGGGTTTGGGATTTTCCCTAATATGATACCAAAAATCCCTAACAAATGTTTTGGCCAACCCAGCAGTAATGCATGTAATGTGTATAGGAGGAGATTGAAATCTTAGAGGCCATTTTAGAATTATGCCTACTGCAATAGGTTATACAAAAATAAGGTCATTAACTCACATTCATTTTAAACTTGAAGCCTATAGGCAGGGAAAAATGACCTATTTCTTATTTTTTAGGTAGTTCAAATATAATTCCAAATATTGTCAATAATTATTTTTGTTATTATGGAATTCAGATCACCAAAGAATTGATGCTTTTGAACTGTGGTGTTGGAGAAGACTCTTGAGAGTCCCTTGGACTGCAAGTTCAAGTCCCTTGAACTCCAACCAGTTCATCCTAAGGGAAATCAGTCCTGAATATTCATTGGAAGGACTGATGCTAAAGCTGAAACTCCAAAACTTTGGCCACCTGATATGAAGGACTGACTCATTGGAAAAGACCCTGATGCTCAGAAAGATTGAAGGTGGGAGGAGAAGGAGATGACAAAGGATGAGACGGTTGGATGGCATCACCAACTCAATGGACATGAGTTTGAGCAAGCCCGGGAGTTGATGATAGACAGGGAAGCCTGGTGTGCTGCAGTCCATGGGGTCACAAAGAGTTGGACAGGACTGAGCGACCGAACTGATCTCAACTCAGATTAAGATGGGAGGGTGTTAATGGCACAATGTAGAAGTAAGAGCATCTTGTACTTAATCAAAATGCATATGGGTGGGAAAGACCAAAGGGGAAGCAAATAATAAAAGTTTAAACCAATAGTTATACTTCAATACGTCAAAGAAATGTGGGCAGGTGTGATAAATCTATAATAAGCGCTAACTGCTTTAAAAGCACAGAGGATGGGAAACAACTGTGTGGATTAAGGAATTCCAAGCAGGAGTTCTCAGGTAAAAAGGAGAAAATGTGTTTTGGATGGATTTTGCTGCAAGATACAAAGCTGTGTATGGTCTGTTTAGAGAACAGTAGGGCAGGAATGTGGGGGCTTCACAGATGTCTCATTGTTAAAGAATCTGCCTGCAGTGGCGGAGACACAGGTGACATGGATTTGATCCCAGGGTCAGGAAGATGCCCTGGAGAAGGGTTGGCAAGAATAGTTTCCAGTATTCTTGCCTGGAAACTCTCACAGACAGAGGAGCCTGGTGGACTACAATCCATAGGGTTGCAAAAAGTCAGACATGACTGAGCAACTAAGCACAAACAGATACATGGGCAGATACATGGAACATATCTTGGGTGATGGAATACTAGTGCGTGTTGACAGAATACTACTGTATGTTGAGGTCAGATTATGAAAGATGGCATCATCAACTTGATGGCCATGAGTTTGAACAAGTTCCAGGAGTTGATGATGGACAGGGAAGCCTGGCGTGCTGCAGTCCATGGGGTCGCAAAGAGTCGGACATGACTGAGTGACTGAACTAAACTGATAAAGGCTCTCTATGTCATTCTCCACAAGTTCAATGTTTTCATGTAAGAAGAAGCTTTAAACATCTTTAAGCAGTTGAATTTTTTTTTAACTTTTGAAATTTTTAAATTAAGATCTCATGGAGCTTGGAATATCTCAAAGAAAGGCTGTATTTATGTATTGTTTGGACCTCTTATCATCCCATCTGTGAAACTTCTTTATTACTTCAAAGTAAAGAAAACATAAAGAGCCAAAGTGTAAGTGTGGATGCACTGATTAACCAAGTCCCTACCTACTAAATATATACATTTACTTAGTAGTATGAAGACAAATAGGCTTCCCTGGCAGTTCAGCTGGAAAAGAATCTGCCTGCAATGCGGGAGCTGCTACTGCTGCTGCTAAGTCGCTTCAGTCGTGTCCGACTCTGTGTGACCCCATAGACGGCAGCCCACCAGGCTCCCCCGTCCCTGGGATTCTCCAGGCAAAAACACTGGAGTGGGTTGCCATTTCCTTCTCCAATGCATGAAAGTGAAAAGTGAAAGTGAAGTCGCTCAGTCGTGTCAGACCCTCAGTGACCCCACGGACTGCAGCCCACCAGGCTCCTCCGTCCATGGGATTTTCCAGTCAAGAGTACTGGAGTGGGGTGCCATCGCCTTCTCTGTTCAATTCCTGGGTCTGTAAGATCCCCTGGAGAAGGTATAGGTTACCCACTCCAGTTTTTCTTGGGCTTCCTTGGTGGCTCAGATGTTAAAGAATCTGCCTGCAATGCGAGAGACTTGGATTCAATCCCTGGGTTGGGAAGATCCCCTGGAGGAGGATATGGCAACCCACTCCAGTATCCTTGCCTGGAGAATCCCCATGGACAGAAGAGCCTAGTGGGCTACAATCCAAGACACGACTGGGTGACTAAGCGCAGCCCAGCACATGAAGACAAATAAAAAGAAATAGTATTATTGCAGTAGGTTTTTTGTTGAGGGGCTTCTTAGCTACAAATAATCCCTGCCCAATCTTTTAAAAAAACTGTACCTAATACCCCTTGATAGACTTTTAGAGACCATGTCTGCCTTGTGTAGCCCTTCCCATCTGGCAGAGAACATTTGAGCAAGGAGTAGAGACTGACTCAAAAAAAGTTAATAGGATTATCTGTCCCAGAATTTTAAACTTTGAACAGAGAGAGGTTGAAAGTTGTTGAGCATTCATGCAGCCTTCTAGAGAAAAAGTGGACAGAGTAAGATACACAGGCCAGTCCAGCCTGCTGCTTGTTTTTGTCTGATCAGCAGGCAAGGATGGTTTTTGGATTTTTTAATGGAAAAAAAAAATTAAAAACAGAATGGTGTTTCATGGTACATGAAAATTCTGTGGCATTTATATTTCAGTGTATATAAATAGTTTTATTGGTGCACAGATACTCATTTATTTGTGCATTGTGATTGGCTGCTTTCACTGCATTGGTAGCAATGGTTAATATAACAAAGACTGCATCATCCACAAAGCATAATGTTTTCTATTTGTCTCTTTGTGGAGGAAGAAATAAATTGCTTACTAGAGAGGAGAGAACCATGGGTATTTTTAATTAAGAAAAAAATGTTAAGTAGAAAACACTAAAAAAAGAGCTGTCCTGGTTCAATCCCTTTTTAAGTCTTATTTGCACAACTGTTCCTTTGATGACATAAACTATTTCAATGTCTTGCCATTGAGGTTCCTCTTTCGTCTGAGCTGAGAGTCAGCTTTCATTGTTTACAACCCAAAGAATATTAACTAATATAATTATCTAATTACCTAGTCCAAGAAATCCATTAGCTTTGCATAATTATACAGCTGGATTGACCATTTCAAGTAAATTCATCAGTGAATTAGTGCAAACAAACAAGCAAAGTATTCATTTAAAAAATATCCAACACAGTGGGGAAAAAAACTGCTTCAGTTTGTCTTAAATGGACAGCTAAAATTGTTAATGGGGTTTATATTATATGAATGGGTTACTGTGAAGTTGGAAATTATTATGGCCATTTTCAGAAAATCAGTGACTTCTGGGGATCAGGATTTAAATAGAATTCCTATGGTTCCTATAGAAATTCCATCTGGACCATACAAGAGAATAGGTGGATATCATACACAATGCTACTCTTTAAGCTGTGCTAGAGGAAAAAGCTAGGACTTCCCTGGTGGCTCAGACGGTAAAGCATCTGTCTACAATGCGGGAGACCTGGGTTCAATCCCTGGGTCAGAGAGATCTCCTGGAGAAGGAAATGGCAACTCACTCCAGTACTATTGCCTGGAAAATAGTACTCCATCCTCCTCCCGTGGATGGAGGAGCCTGCTAGGCTACAGTCCATGAAGTCGCAAAGAGTCGGACACGACTGAGTAACTTCACTGAAGTGGAAAAAGCTGGTTTTTCAACTTTGCTTAATGAGCATGAACTTCAGTGACTCTTTAGATCACTCTGCTGAAATTCTTTTTTCTTACATATTTTTTTCTCTCTCACGCAACTTACTGATAGACAGTGGACTATGATTCAGCCTGTACATAAGCAACTTGATGGGTATACAACTGCCAAATCCCAGCCAGTTTTCTCTTCCTATCTGTTCTAAGTTCTCTAAAGGAGGTCATTATGCTTCTTGCTTAATTTCTTACAAGTTCAAATTAAGGGGCACAAATTACTGCTTAAGCTTTTCACTCATTACTTTGTCTTACTATACCTACTCCAAGAATTTTATCCATTTGATTACTTCATTTTCTCCTACAAATCCAAGCATGTTCCGATTTTACTTTTCAATCCACACAGCCTAAACCATGTAATAAGATGCATCACTGGTACATTCGTTAGTTCGCACGATGGCCTCACTCATTCTAACCACTGCCTTTCCAATCGCCAACCATGTCAAACATCTCTTCTACTCCACTTCTGCTAAAGCAAGTGACACACAAAATTTGCGGTTCCCAAAGGTACCAGTGGGCAAGGCGTGCAAAAGCATCATTTGACCCTTCGCTGAATCTTAAAGTGTTTTTAGATTAAAAAAAAATGAAAGAATCATTGTAAGTCTCAGAGAAAGTCATATATATATATATATATATATATATATATTTTTGGATGGCACTCTCTCATTATCTCATTATTATAGGCCCAAGACCCCATAATATAAACAGAACTCTTTCCATGAGCAGTTGAGTTGCTTAATGTAGGAAGTTACTTTCCAGTTCTCTCCACTGTAAGCAGGCCCAGTCCTCCTGGGCTATGGCAAAAGGGAGAAAGTGATTAAAAACAGCAGGCAGTGGCTGTTGGTATTAAGGTTTGTGTTGGGTAGAGGCATACTTTAACTGGGCCTCCTTGTTGGCTCAGTGGTAAAGAATCCACTGATCCCTGGTTTGGGAAGATACCCTGAAGGAGGAAATAGAACATTCTCCAGTGTTCTTTACTGGAAAATCCCATGGACAGAAAAGCCTGGAGGGCTACAGTCATGTCCATGAGTTGGACATGACTTAGCAAATAAACAGCAAAAAAGAACAAATACTTTAATTAGATTGAATTTATACACAACCATTCGTCTAAAAAGTACCATAACCGATTTTTGTTCTTTTTCAATAATAGCCTTAGGGCTTCTGTTTTATTGACTGGAATATGACAGGTTGCATCAGAGAGAATTATACAGGCCATGAACGGAGAGCCCCTGGAGGCCTCCTTCTCAGCACTTTCCCCAAAAGGACTGTGGCTGTCCTTTAAGTAATGCTGACCAGGGCCTCACAAAACATTGTTTTAAGATTCTTGGTCTAACAGGAGAATCCAATTATGAACCACATTTTCCGAGCTTTATGCCTAGAGCTGCCCTGGTCCTCAGATTATGACCTTGTTTCTCATAAAATAACTGGTAGTTATGATGTATATTTCCTAATTATCCCTGCTTCCCCATTTATCTTCACTTCTCCAACTTCCATTCCATATGGAGAGAAAGTACATCCCTCCTTTTATCCAAAGGCAAATTTTTATTTTGTCCTTGACTATACTAGTATCGCTTTCTAGAAGGTTATGCCATTTGTTAAAATCACACTATTGGCGTCAAGTCTAGCCTTCTACCAACTCCACTGCAACAATCTGTACATTGCAAGATGTAACTAGCCTGATCCTAGAACATCTTAATTTTCCCACTATATATGTTGCTTTTCAAGTTCAAAAACCTTTTAGTTAATACAGAATACCATAAGTTCGATTGAATTAAAAGCATAATTGTTTGTAAGGACACCAATACGTATGTTCCACTAAAAAGTAAAAAAAAAAAAAATGCTTGTACAAAGTGCTTGTTCACCAAATGAAGAAAATGTTGAAAATTGAGAAGTGGTATTTTCTTGTACAAAGGCAGTTAATTTCTGTTTGTTTTTACAATATATTTATTTTATCAAGTAGTTTTTGATCAGTTGCTCTAAAGTATTCATAACAATTTTATCTGTGTTCATTATTTATGATAATCATTAGCCACATTTGTACAGCAATGTTCTCTTCAGAAGGAGTGATCTGATTTTATATGTAAGCATATTGTGATATTCACTTCACCAAAAATATTCAATAACTAAAAAACTAAGTATGCCTCACAAATTTTTAAATGTATTTCAGTTTCATGCAGAAATATCAGTCAGGACTTTGATTCATTTTTATTTCTCAAGGATAACAGAGGGACAAATATGTGTCGGAGTTGACTGATTATAAGTTTTGTGGCTCTGCAGCTGGCCACTTAGATTTTGGTCTGGAAAAGATGGAATTCATTCCTTGTGCTGGAAGGAATCATCAGCATACATTGTGCCCTATACTGACACTGATTATAGCTTCAGTTGAAGAGACAATGTTGATATAGACACAATAGTTAATCTCACTTCAATTCATGAGTAAAAAAAGAATTAGAAGTTCCTACTCCTACCTTTCTCTCCTCCATCATGAACATATGCACAAAAAATAACTTATGTCTTTATGTTGTTCAATTCAGTTGAAATTGAATTGGTCACAGACTGGTTATGCTTATATTAATCCTTTTTCTGATACTGATAAGTACATGGATCCTTTTTGATTACTGCTATTTGTGACAATCTTAGGCCAAAGTAGAAAATTTACTGAGAAGTGCATAATGGATACCCATGTGTAAAGTCATGAAATCAAAAGAGGAGATTAGCAGTGGTTGACATATTTTATGCTCTTGAGCCCAAAGTGAACGTAAGAAGAGTCTTGAAACTGGTTTACAGCAAGAAATTACTATGCAACAGGAATAACCCAAACACTATGGGGGTTTGTTACATTTGAGCAAATCATAACTAAGAAGAGTATGAATCAATTTAATATTTAAATTTGAATATAGAGTATTTCAAATTAAAGGTAACATTTCTTGTATACCTACTCTTCAAAATATATGTATATTTCTCACTGGTACCTGTGACAGATAAGTATATTCAAAAGGGATATTTTTCTGTATTTATCTATAAGTATATAGTTGAATAAGTTTCAGTTTTAACCCCATTGATAGTAACTCATCAGCTGTTAGCAAAAGTTAATGTCAATCAAAAATTACTGCTATTATTAATTAACTTTAAGGCTGGTTACTAATGAACTTTAAGAACCCTGAAAAACTTACCAAGTTATGACTTGAAGAACTGAAGGTCCTTTTAAAATGTATGTGGACTTTTTTTTTTTTTCCAGCACAGAGTGCTGCATTTACTTTGACTTAGCTTTTAAAATATGGAATGGCTTTATATAATATTATTCTTAAACATCTATTTTAACTTTTTGGCAATAGGCAAAATAATGGATGTTGTTTCTGACCTCTTATGGTAAATTCTGTTTACTGATTTTATTTTTCTTGCTACCAGTAAGTGTAGGTCAGTATCTATGAGTATCTTCCTGAGTCTGCATTAAGTCAGAGAAAATAAACATAATTGGCTATCAGCTAAATTCCTATTCTCAGGGCGAAATTAAATAGCATCAACCAATGATCCTTAAGGAAATGTGGTTTATGAGCTCTTCTTTCTTTTATCACTCAGCTGAGATTTCTTGTAAGGGGATAACAAGTATATATAAATAACTTAAAGGCTCTTATTTTCACTTAGTGTAAATGTTTTCACTTTTATGTAAAAGTAATCACCTTCAAGCTTCCTAAAAGGAGATGCATAAACAGAAAAATTATTAATATGTTTTGCAAAAAATCTACTCAACTTGCTTCTGGGTGAGGATTTTGAAGAGCATTTCTGCCTACATACTGTATCAGTTCAGTTCAGTTCAGTCGCTCAGTCGTGTCTGACTCTTTGTCGACCCCATGAATCACAGCAAGCCAGGCCTCCCTGTCCATCACCAACTCCTGGAGTTCACTCAGACTCACGTCCATCGACTCGGTGATGCCATCCAGCCATCTCATCCTCTGTCATCCCCTTCTCCTCCTGCCCCCAATCTCTCCCAGCATCAGAGTCTTTTCCAATGAGTCAACTCTTCGCATGAAGTGGCCAAAGTACTGGAGTTTCAGCTTTAGCATCATTCCTTCCAAAGAAATCCCAGGGCTGATCTCCTTCAGAATGGACTCGTTGGATCTCCTTGCAGTCCAAGGGACTCTCAAGAGTCTTCTCCAACACCACAGTTCAAAGGCATCAATTTTTCGGCACTCAGTTTTCTTCACAGTCCAACTCTCATATCCATACATGACCACAGGAAAAATCATAGCCTTGACTAGACGGACCTTTGTTGGCAAAGTAATGTCTCTGCTTTTGAATATGCTATCTAGGTTGGTCATAACTTTCCTTCCAAGAAGTAAGCGTCTTTTAATTTCATGGCTGCAGTCACCATCTGCAGTGATTTTGGAGCCCCAAAATATAAAGTCTGACACTGTTTCCACTGTTTCCCCATCTATTTCCCATGAAGTGATGGGACCAGATGCCATGATCTTCTGTATACATACCCTTAAAGACCCAGACTGTGATATAATCTTTAAAAAAAAAAAAAAAATTCTCTGTTTGAGATGATCAGGTCCAAGTCAGAGGGAAAGATATTGTTCTTACCCTGATATTTTTATTGGTTTTAATGAAATCATCTCTTAAAAATTACTAATTCTGTGTTTCATAGTCATACTATACTATACAATATACATATTAAAAACATTTCAATATTTTTAAAATAAAGATCTAATAACAAAATGTAATATAGTCTCTTAACCAAGGACTTTTTAAATGTTGCTTTTAAAGTATCTCTATAAGCAAAGTAAATGCCTTCTCTGACCATTTAAAGGTATAGTCTATGGGACTTACCTGGCGATCCAGTAGTTAAAACTTGCAGTGCAGTGGGTGTGGGTTCAATCCTTGGTCGGGGAGCTAAGATTCCATGTGCTTTGGGGCCAAAATCCCAAACATAAGACAGAACCAATGTAATGAATTAAATAAAGACTTTAAAAATGGTCCACATCAAAAAAAAAACTTAAAAAAAATGAAAAACAATGGTATAGTCTTAGCTTCTGTTGCAAGAATGCCTTTGAACACTGTATTTTATTTCAGAAAATGAAAATTAATTTTGCATTTATTCCATGCCATAGTATATATTGTCTATATTAGTATCTCAGTTGTGTTTTTCTTCTCAAGGAGAATAGGATAGTATGCATAGTCATCCTTTGCATCCTAGGATGTCACCAAGAAACCTTGGTAGGATCACAATCTGAGACCCACTGTCTTAGGCATTCAGTAATATGAACAGAAAGAAAAAAATACCTATTTTGAAAATTGCTAGAGCCAAAATATAATTAATGTCTAATGATTTTGTTAACTATTTGCAAGTGGTACTTTTATAGAAATGAATTGAGTCTTATATAGTGTATTTTTAATAATACTCTAGTGTCAAAAATGGGGGCACATCTGGAGTCACACTGTCTTCTTGCCTCCATGTCATGGATGAAGACAGGAAGGCCATCTGAAACAGTATTTGCAAATTTATAGCAATTTCTTTGGCTTATCACCAAATGTCTTTTGCTTCTTACTGGAAAAAGCAGTTCACATAGATTTCCCCTAACCATGAGTCATAAGTATCATTATTGTACATAAGACATGCACAGTTTGGAACATGACAATTGATGGCCTAATTTTCCACTGGCAAACAATACTGAGATTAGAATATCCGTCACTTGCTGCCCAAAGAGATTTGGTTCATCAAGCACCCACTTTATCCCATATTGGCATGTTATGAAAATGCACCAATTATTTTTTATCTGTATACCATCTATAATATTCTGAAGGGTAGAAATGGGCAGGTATAAAAATATTGCAACAAACTAACATCAATTCAGAAGTTAAAATATTGAACTTCTACTTTTAACAGTATGGAAGACTAGACATTTTTAGTCTTTCTAGTGCAAAATACCTAGATGTTAGATAAATTAAAATAAACTTTCAAATGCATTGCATATCACTTTTCCCTATTCTCTATCATTTCCACCTTGAAATCAAATTACCCATATATTTGACTTGATATGATACCAGGAGTCACTGAGACTCTTAATATTTTTCAATCTCCTTACACTCTATCCTTCTTAATTGATTTATATCCTCCTTATAGTTGACTATATACTCTTTAGTTGATTTACAATGTCATGTTAGTTTCAGGTTTAGAGCAAAATGAATCAGTTACACATGTATCCACTCTTTTTTAGATTCTTTTCTCATATAGGTTACAGAGTACTGAGTAGAGTTCCCTGTGCTGTATTCCCTTCTCCAGGGGGGTCTTCCTAACCCAGGGATAGAACCTGGGTCTCCTGCACTACAGGCAGATTTTTTTACCATTTGAGCCACCAGGGAAGCCTTCTGTGCTATACAGTAGATCCATATTTGATATCTATTTTATGTATATAGTAGTATGTATATGTCAACCCCAGTCTCCCAATTTATACCACACCCTTTACCATCTGGTAACCATAAGTTTGTTTTCTATAGCTGTGAATCTATTTCTGTTTTGTAGATAAGCTCATTGGTACCATTTTTTTTTTTTTAGATTCCACATATAAATGATATATATTTGGCTTTCTCTGTATGACTTTATTCACTATGACAGTCTCTAGGTTCTTCCATGCTGCTACAAATGGCATTATGTCTTTTTTATTGCTGAGTTTTGTTTCATTGTATATATGGATCACATCTTCTTTATCCTCATGTTGTTGGACATTTAGGTTGTTTCCATGTTCTACCTATTGTAAATAGTGCTTCAATGATCATTGAGGTATAAGTATCTTTAGACTGAAGGCTTTATATTGATATGGCTTCAACTTCACTAAAAATTTATTTTACTCTCTTCATTGCTGTTAAGCCCAGTAAATGACATGTTCAACTCAGGTCTAGATTTTGGTTTTGTTTCGTTTTAATTTATGTTTCTCTTTTTGAATTCCTTATTGTTCACTCTTTATGATCAAGTTTTCTGTAATATCCTTGGGGATATTATAGTATATGTCTCAGATTCAGTGCCTCCTAGTGTGGACATCTGGGGAAACTTTTGGTCCTTTCTATGAACTGCTTTGATCCAGTGATATACCTCCCATAAGGCATCTGGATTAAGTCTTCTTGTTGTGAGGAGTGAGGAGATGTGTTTTCACTGGTCATGAAATTACTAGAAGATATTTTGGCTCCTCTCTGATAGATTTATATTCTTTGTTAGAGAAAATGTACAATAATTTGAGGTTGACTCCTAGGGAATGGCCTTTACTATTGGAGTAGTATATCACACATTCTAGGGTGTGCTCCATAGTATTAGGCGTGCCTTTATTTGGGGTTTAATCTGAATATATGGCACTGAGCAAAGACTCTACTTGCACTATCTCAGAACTCCAATATCCATTCCTCAGGGATGCATAACTTCTGATATCATCAGTAAGTTCTCTGCCCAGAAATAAAAGGTACCTGGAGTCTGCCAGCACTTGAGAAACAGCCTTCAAGTCCTATGCAGCATCATGCATGGCTTTATCTTTCCTTGGAACCCTGTCATTTTAGTTGGAACTCTAACATCTCCCTGCTTAGTTCAGTCAAGGTTCTCCTTTACTCATCTCAGAAAAGCATCCCATGCAGGAGGTCAATATGATTTACATGAAGCTTATCTCTTGTGTTTTTCGTTTTGTGAGAATCATAGTCCTGTGTTGCCTGCTGTTCATGACCTGCAAGCAAGTGCCTCAGATATGTTGCCTAGCATTATAGTTGTTTGTTTCCTAAAAAACAAATATAATATCAGTGTCTTATCTGAAAGCAGAAGACTTATGCATATTTTTCTATCTAAAATGTTCAATATATACTGGTTGTATAGAATAACATTTTGCTTCCTGTTCCATAAAACTATCTTGATGTCATCAGAATTCCCCAATAAATAACTTTCATCTATAATAGCTTATTTTTTGGTCTAAAATGGCTAAACAGTATTACTACTGTTTTTCAAATTTTATCTGAAAATTTGAAATTTGTTATTTAACTGCTTATAAAAAATAGAGCTTAAAGGATAGAATCATAGTTTACATGCTTATATTTGGAGTTCTAATGTTCTCTAAATTTGGCTCATTACAAGAAATTAAATTGTTTCTTTAGGAAAAATAAGAAACTTTGCTGCTGCTTTGTCTTAGTCACTGTCCATCAAGAAGCCTATGCTGCCTCAGGCAGTGAAAAATGTTAATAGTTAGAAAAGGTCGTTTAGTTTTCCTCATTAAAATCATGAAATAACATTGGATCTAAATGGTTCTTCACTTGAAAATACTCAATCCAAGATGATCTTTATAGGATCATTTTAAAGGCCTCTAGATCACTTATTTTGAAAAATGGCATTGAGTTTTTGTGACTCATTATACCATTTTGAATAAAATAAGTCTATGTAAGACACAAATATAGACTCTCTGCTAACATTCAAAGACATTTATAGGGGTTTCAATGATTACTTTTCATGATAAAACAGGACCATTCAGAAGCTGGTTATATCACTTTATTAACATTAATTCTGAAGAATAATACTAACTCTGAATTGGCCTTTACATGTAGGTATTTTATGTCTTCAAAACTCAAGTATTCTAAGTCAAATTCAAGTAAGATGCTGATTATTGGAAGCATTTGTCATCTATTCAAACCGATTTTAGTTTAGTTTATGAAAACAAATTTTTGATCTAAATTCAGGTCCATCTGTCAGGGTTCAATCAGAGAAATAGCCAGTAGCAGATATGTATTTTAAAAGTTACTATAAGGAATTGACATGAAATTGTAGGTGCTAGCTCCGTAACCCTGAGATCCATATGGGCAGACTGCCAGGAAGGACAGGTTAGATTTTTCAGATGGGAACTACACCTTCATTTCACAGGCAGAATTTTTCTGGAAACTTCTGCTCTGCTTCGTAAGGCCTTTCAGTTGATTGAATGATCCCCAAGATTATCTTGGATAATCTTCCTTATTGAAATCAGCTCATTATGGACTTTAGTTTCATTTATAAAATAACTTGACAGCAATAGCTAGAAAAAATGTTTGAATAACTGTGGGTGTACACTATGCTCTGAATTTATTCCCCTAAAATTCACATGCTCAAGGAATGCTAATACCCCAAGGATGTGGGCACCTTTAGGAGATGATTATGTTATGAAGGCAGGACCCTCACGAATGGGATTAGTGCCCCTATAAAAGAATAGAGGTGCCTTGTGGGTTACTAGCCAGGGGCTCATAAAGAGTCAGACATGACTGAACATGCAGTAAAAAAAAAAAAGCCTGAGAAAGCGTCCTCACCCACTTTCACCTTGTGAACATAAAAGAAGTTACATCCCAGAAGAGGATCCTTCCTGACCATGCTGATACCTGATCCCAGCCCTCAGACCTGTGAGAAATAAATTTCTGTCATTTATAAACTATCCATCCTGTGGTATTTTGTTATAGCAGCTCAAACAGACTAAGACAGTAGAATAGATTATGCCTGAGAGTTCCATCCTGCCCTTTATGACAGCCTGCTCTGTGAATTTCAGACTTGCCTTGGCAGCCCCAAAATTGTGTATGCCAGTTATGTACAATAAATGTTTTACCATATATCACCATTAGTTCTGTTTCTCTAGTTGAAGTCTGATCAGATTTTTAGTACCTGGAAATGAGTGCTGCTACAACAGAAATCTGAATATGTTCAAGTGATTTTGAAATTGATCAGTTGGCAGAGGCAGAAGGATTTTTGAGGGGCATAATAGAAAAAGTCAGATTTCCTTGAACAAACTGCTAAACACGATGATAAAGACACTGCTGGTAAGAGCTCAGAAGGAAATTAGTAACATGCTATTGAAACTGGAGGAAAGGGTATCCTTGTTACATAGTGATAGAAGCCTTGGTTGAATTGCCTTGTGTGCCTGAGTATGCGTGTGTGCTCAGTCGTGTCCAACTCTTTGCAACCCCATGGCCTGTAGCCCACCAGGCTCCTCTGTCTATGAAATTTTCCAGGCAAGAATTCTGCAGTAGGTTGCCATTTCCTACTCTAGGGGATCTTTCCAACCCAGGGATCAAACCCACGTCTGTCTCCTGCCTCTTCTACAGTGGCAGGTAGATTCTTTACCACTGCACCACCTAGTTAAAGTAGAAATAAAGACTTGTAAGCAGTGAACTTATGGTACCTCACTCCAGTACTCTTGCCTGGAAAATCCCATGGACAGAGGAGCCTGGTCGGCTGCAGTCCATGGGATCGCTAAGAGTCGGACAGATTGAGCGACTTCACTTTCACTTTTCACTTTCATGCATTGGAGAAGGAAATGGCAACCCACTCCAGTGTTCTTGCCTGAAGAATCCCGGGGACGGGGGAGCCTGGTGGGCTGCCATCTCTGGAGTCGCACAGAGTTGGACACGACTGAAGCGACTTAGCATCGAGCAGTGAGCGTAGTTATTCAGCTAAGGAAATTTCCAAATAAATTATTGAAACTGTGACCTGTGGTGGTCTTACTGCTTAGAGTAAAATACAACAGGAAAGATTTAAAAAAAAAAGAGAGAGAGAGAGAAGAAATGTTAAGCAAAAAGAAACTAGAACTTGATAACTAGAGAAATGGGGAAATTTAGACGGTAAAGCGTCTGACTACAATGTGGGAGACCTGGGTTCAATCCCTGGGTCGGGAAGATCTCCTGGAGAAGGAAATGGCAACCCACTCCAGTATTCTTGCCTGGAGAATCTCATGGATGGAGGATCCCAGTAGGCTACAGTACATGGGGTTGCAAACAGTTGGACAGGACTAAGCAACTTCACTTCACTTCAAGCCTATTAAGCTTACAAAAAGTAATATAATGAGGAATGGCATAAAAGTGAGTGTGCTCTTAAGAGAAAGTTGAAGGTGTAGCTGAACAACCTTTTCTTGGTGCTTTGGTAGGATCAAATAGGATATCTACACAGGGAGCTTTTTATAGAGATTATGAGTGTCATTCTTGGCTCCCCTCAGTCACTTAAGCAGAACCCAGGAATAAGGATAGGATTATCCACAAAAGGTCTGTAGAGAAGCCTCTTAGCAAATGAACTGTGTCCTGTGACTTACACAGACAATATTCTCGAGAATGCAGTACCAGAAGAAACAGTAATATTGTACTGAGGGAGGTAGAGAGATAGTAGTGTGGTAATAGAAACAGAGAGAAAGAACATGGTGTGATGGTAGAAACAGAGGTCAAAGTTCTGTGGGATTGCAAGACAAAGAATGTGGGCAGTCTCCAGAATCTGAAAAAAGCAAGGAAGACAAGTCATCCTCTACAGCTTCCTGAAGGATCCAATGGACACCTTGATTTTAGACTTTTAGTCATTTGGGGCTCATGTCCTCCAGAACCCTAAGATAATAAATATGTTGTTGTAGTTTATTATAGCAGCAATAAGATAATAACATATCAGGAGTCTTTTCATTAGTCACTTTAGGTTTGTCCCTCTGTATCTATTGAGAGGATCACACAATTTGTTTTATTCTACTGATATGATATATTATATTAATTTTCAGATGTTAAACCAAACTTGCATTGATAAAATAAATTCTACTTGTAAAATTATTTTTATAGGTTACTGGATTCAGTTTGCTAGTATTTTGTTAAAGATTTTTGCCTTATTCATAAGACATAATGGTTTGTAGTTTTTCTTTCTTGTGATGCCTTTTTCTGGCTTTGGTATCAAGGTAACACCTAGAGATAGAGTTGGAATTGTCTCCTCCTCTGGTTTCTGAAAGAATTTTTCAATAATTGGTGTAAATTGTTCCTTAAATGTTTGCTAGATTATAGCAGTGAAGTCTATGCATTTGAATTTTCTTTGTGGGTAGTTTTATTAGTAGTATAATAATAGTAGTAGTAGCAATAGTAATAATTCACTTGTTACAAGTGAATTACAAGTCTTCACTTGTTACAAGTCTATGACTTTTAGAGCAAGTTCTGGTAGTTGTGTCTTTATTAAAAACATCCATTCAATTTAAATTATCTCATTTATTGGTATATGATTGTTTATACTGTTTCTTATCAATGTTTTCTTTATTGTCAGTAGTCTTATCTTTTTCATAGTTGATAACAGTCATTTTAGGCTTTCCCTTTTTCCTTGTTAATGTAACTAACATTTTGTTAATTTTGTTCTCTTTAAAAAAAATAAACTTTTGGTCCTGATTTCCCTCTACTTTTGTATTCTCTCTTTAATCATTTTACCCATCTTTATTATTTCCTTGCTTATGTTTGTTTTAGTTTTAGGTTTCTCATTCTCCCAGTGTCTCTGGGCAGAAGGTTAATTATTGATTAAATTTTTTTCAACTCAATGGCAAAAATAGAATGTGATTTTAAAAAATGAGCACAGGATCTGAATCTCTGTTTTACCTAAAGAAGATATAAAAATGGCTAACAGGTATCTGAAATAATGCTCAAACCAGTAAACATCAGAGGAAGGAAAATCAACACTAACTCAAAGATATCTGTATGGACATGTTCACTGCCTGAGACACGGAAACAACTTAAGTGCCTATTGGTGGATAAATGGATGAAGAAAATGTGAGAGAGATATAATGAAATATTATTCTGCAGTAAATAGAAAGGAGAGAAGGAAATCCCACCATTTGCAACAACCTGGATGGACCTTGAGGGAATTATGCTAGATTAAAAATATGTTTGTCTTAATATATCTATTTGTAGTTATGAATTTTTTGGTGAAAACCTCTTGAATTATATTTGACTAAATTTTAGTATGCTTTGCCTTCATTTCCATCCATTTCAAGATATTTTCTGATTTACTTTTTTGATATCATATTTGACTCATTAATAATTTAATAACATTCCTAAGCTTGTTTTAATTTCAGATATCTGTGAGTTTCCAAAATCTTTTTATCTTTCTTGCTGATTTCTCTTTTTTTCTTTGTAATTAAAGTATAGTCAATCTACAATATTATAGCTTCTAGTGTATAATATAATGATTCAATATTTTTATGGATTATACTCCATGATAAAGTAGTGGCTCAATTTCCTTGTGCTTATAATATAATCTTATTACAGCTTATTGATTTTATCCATGATAGTTTGTACCTCTTAAGCCACTACCCCTATACTGCCCTTCCCTGTGTTCCTCTCCCCACTGGTAAACACTAGGCTGTTTTCTGTATCTGTTATGCTATTTCTGTTGTGTTCTATTCACTCATTTTATTTTTTGTTTTCCATTTGTAAGTGACAATAGACACAATTTGTCTTCTCTGTCTGACTTACTTCACAAAGCATAATATCTTTGAGGTCTGTCCATGTTAGCTAATGTCAGAATTTCATTCCTATGGCTGAGTAGTATTCCACTCTGTGTCTATATGTATACATAGACACACACGCTACATCTTTTGTATTCATCCATCTATTGATGGATAGTGAGGTTGCTATTGTAAATAATGTTGCTGTGAACTTTGTGGTGAATATAATATTTCAATAGTGTTTTGTTTTCTTCAAATATATATCCAAGAGTGAAACTGCTAGATCATATCGTAGTTTTATTCTTTTTTCTTTTTTGAGAAAACTGTTCTCTTTTTCCATAGTGGCTGTACCAATTGGCATTTCTATCAACCGAGTACGAAGGTTGCCTTTCTCCACATCCTCACCAGTATTTGTTATACGTGGCTCTTTTATGGTAACCATCATGACAAGTGGGACTCCTCTGTAGCTCATATGATAAAGAATCTTCCTGTAATGCAGGAGACCCTGGGTTGGGAAGACCCTCTGGAGAAGGGAGTGGCAACCCACTGCAATATTCTTGTCTGGAGAATCCAACAGACTGGGCTACAGTTTGTGGAGTTGCAAAGAGTCAGACACAGCTGAGTGACTAACACTAATACTACTATTCTGACAAGTGTAGGGTGATACTTCATTGTAGTTTTGATTTGTCCTTCTCTGGTTAGCCATGGTGAGCATCATTTCATGTACCTGATGGTCCTCTTTAGGAAAATGTCTATTTAGGACCTCTGCCCATTTTGTTTGATTTTTTGATGGTGAGTTGTATGAATCATTTATATAATTTGGATACTGACACCTTATAGGTCATATCATTTGGAAATATCCTCTCCCATTCGTTAGGTTGTTTGTCATTTTGTTGATGATTTTCTTTGCTGTGCAGAAGATTTTAGTTTAATTAGGTCCCATTTGTTTGGTTTTTCTTTTATTTCTTTTGGCTTAGAAGACAGGTTTCAAAAATTATTGGTACAATTTATTTTAAAGTATGTTCTAAGTTTTCTTCTAGAAGCTTTAAGATTTCCAGTTTTATATTTAGATCTTTTATCCATTTGAGTTTATTTTTAATTATGGTGTGAGAAAATGGTCTAATTATTTTTTATATTTTATTTGGAAATATAGAAATATTTTATATCTGTTCTCTTTTTCCAGGATTTTGTTGGGTTCCTCTGTCTCTCCTTTACTACTTTGTTTACATTCTGAGTATTTTCCCAGGAAGCATTTTACCTTAATTATTTTTAGTCATTTTGTAGTGGCTAACATAGAGCTTACCATATGTATCTCATTTCATATCTATATCTTTGGCAACAGCTTTATATTGGCTTAATATCAGTGTGATGAAGAAATGTAACTCCAATATATCACTATTACTTTATTATCCTTCTATGATGTTTTGTTATATTTATGTTATATCTGTTAGCGTTGCAAATGCAACAATATATTCTTATAATTATTACCATACCATTTGTAGTCATTTCTTTAGCTTTGCTCCTACCTATGTCTTTCATGTTTTTACTGGCAAATATTTTATACATAAATTACTGTTCTGCATATCATGGATCCAATGACATTATATACATATTATTTTATATAATTGATTTTTACATTAGGTAGAGAGAGTTTGCATTTATGCTGTATTTTATAATATATGATTTATTTCACTGATGCTCTTCATATTTTTGTGTGGATTTTATCTGAGTCAGTTGCTTTTAGCCCACAGAACTTCTTTAAATATTGCTTGTAAGTTAGAGATAAACTAGCAACAAATGCTCCCAGTTTTTGCCTGCAAATGTGTTCATTTTGCTTTCGTTTTTGAAAGATAGCTTTGCCGGCTGTCAGTTTGTTTCTTTAATCTCTTTGAATAGGTTATGATACATCCTCTGATCTACATTGTTTCTAAGAAGAGAGCTGTTATCCTTATTAGCATATTCCCGTGTAAATGATGGGCCCTTCATCTCCAGCTACTTTCCAGAGTTTCTCCTTGTCTTTTACTGTCAGTATATTTATGATGAAGTGTCTGTGGATCTCTGTATTTATCCTTCTTTGAGTTCATTAAGCTTTTCGTATATGCAGATTTTTTGCTCAGTATGTTTTGAAAAGTTTTCAGCCTTATTCCTTCAAATATTTCTTTTTCTGCTCCCTTTGTCTCCTGACCTCTGCTACTCTTATTGTGTATATGTGGTGCATTCAGTTGTTGTTGTTCAATCCTTAAGTCATGCACCACTCTTTGCAACCCCATGGACTGCAGAATGCCAGGTCTCCCTCTCCTTCACTACCTCCCAGAGTTTGCAAAAACTCCTGTCCATCAGCAACAGTGTCCCATATTTCTCTGAATCTCCATTTATCTCTCTCCATTCTTGTTTCTCTCTGTTCTTCAGATTGCATAATATCTTATACTATACAATCTTGTACTTATACAATCTTCAGATTGTATAACATAATATTTAAGTTCATTAAATTATTCTTCCACAAGGTGTCTGATATTTATTCAGACCCCATGAAGGCTCCCCCCAGATGTCTTCAGTGGTCCTCTCTTGCAAATTAGCCAGCCTCCAATTTATCCTGAATCTTTAGTAATCTGGGAATTTTCTCCCAATTGCTTTCCACCTCAACCTTCAGTTATTACAGAGTATCCTTAGTCTTGAAATTCTTTAGGTCCTATTGTAAATTAAACTGGGTCATTTGGAAAGAGATTAGGAGCTGATGTTGTTGTTGTTTATTTGTTTGTTTTTAATGTTTTTTGTTGTTGTATATTTGCAAAGTCAGACACGACCGAGCAACTGAGCATGCAGCAAAGTTGCTTCACAATGTTGTCTTAGTCTCTGCTGTACAGCAAAGTGAATCAGCTGATTTTTTTCTTTGTATTTTGTCATTGCTTGTTTAGTCGCTAAGTCACGTCTTACCCTTTTGTGACCCCATGGGCTGTAGCCCACCAGGCTCCTCTGTCCATGGGATTTCCCAAGAAAGAATACTGGTGTGGATTGCATTTCCTTCTCCAGGGATTCTGCCTGGCTCAAATTGAACCAGTGTCTCCTGCATTGGCAGGCAGATTCTTTACTGCTCGCTAAGCCACCAGGAAGTCAGCTATACCTACACATATACCCGTGGGCTTCCCAGGTGGCTCAGTTGGAAAGAATCTGCCTGCCAGTGCAGGAGACACAAGAGTCTGTGTTTCAACCCCTGGGTGGGGAAGATCCCCTAGAGTAGGAAATGACAACCCACTATAGTATTTGTGCCTGGAAAATTTCATGTACTGAGGGCCTGGGAGGCTATAATCCATAGGGTCGCAAAGAGCTGGACACAACTGTGCACATTCACACACATACATCTACTGTGTTTTAGATTTCTTTCCTGTTTAGGTCCCACAGAACATGGATTGAGTAGAGTTCCCTGTGCCATACAGTAGGCTCTTTTGGTTGTATGTCCTGTTTCTCACCCTAGATGAAATTGCAGACACAAGTCAAAGACTCTGGAATGGGAACATCATACTTTTCTTAGAGTGACACTCTGTCTTTAATTTTTCATCCTTCAGTGGGGGAAGGGATGTGGACAATAGCCTGAGGTCTTCTTGGCTTGTTTTATTTGCCATGGAACCAGTCTTAGAAGCCAGGGAGTAGCTGTTTAAGGGCCCAGTGTTCTCATGGTGCTAAGTGTAGGTAGACGTTCTCTTCTATAAATGGAGGCTGGACAGAAGGAGAGAGTACCATTCTTTCAACTGTACAAACCCTGAACTAGGCCTCACCAGTAGGTAATAGGAGAGGCTGAGACATATTGATGTCTCAGTCTTCCCAGTAATAAAGTCCCTAGTTGGGAGCTAGCAGGAGAGGGAGCCCTCTGTTCTTGGATACACTAGTCTAGAGTTTTCATCTTGCTGACAGGTGGCCCAAAGGAGCAATCTTGGTTTAAATACTACAGACTCTTTCTCTCTCTCTTTTTTTTAAATGAATTTAAACAAACTTTCTTGAATAGGTGTCTCTTCATTTTCTGTATCACTTAAAACGATTTATAGAAAACTTGAGTTATTTTTTCTTTTGTTAAAAATTTTCGCCAATTCAATGTGGAGTTGATCTATAGAGCTCCTCATGCTGTCCTGTTATAAACTGCTCTAGCTATAAATTTTTGAACCTTATTTCTGCAGTCATAGCATTCTAAAAACACAGGTGAAATATGCTTATGTGAGAATCTGAGTCATCTGCTGATGGAAAGACTTGAAACTACACATTCTTATTGGAAAAAGTATTGCATTTTTTTCTGATGCCAGGCTCATTTTCCAGTCTGGAGAGACATTTTTTCCATTATCTCTTTGACTATGGCTTCATTTCCTTATTGACATTTAAATTTCTATTAAACACTTTCATAAGACAAATATTTGTATTATGAGAAAATATGGGTGTGACTGTAATCAAATTTAGTAAAGTTTTTCCAATCATATAAACCACTTGAGCTTTGTATCTTTTTTTTCTTTTTTGAATGAAGTGGGAGATAAGTCATTCAATTTGCCTTCTGTTATTTTTCAAGAAATAATTCCATCATGAGAAAGAAACTAAATGTATCAGACTCATTAAGTTAGTAATGGGTCAAGTCTATTTTTTAAACAGAGGTGAAAGAGGTCTGTGTTACAGATAGGCTAAAAATGTCAGAACTCACATAATCTCTCTCTCTCTCTCTTTTTTTTTTCCCTCAGAGCTCCAGCTCCAGTGCACCCACTCATGGAATAATCTTCAGGATAAAAATGTTTTATGATGACAGCAAGTTTTCAGTTAGAATACTAAATGCAAGACAAGTCAAAAAGTGTCTCATTTACAATGACTTCAAATGCCAAATGTTTTAAAATACCAAACATAAAGTAAGCACCATAAGAGTCCAGGATAATTGTATTGTTGTTGTTATTTTACTGCTTTTTAAAAAAATAATGAGGTATGCAATTCCAAATAGATTTTTCCAAAACAGCAAACATTTGTACCTTCTCGAAACTTTAATCTGAGCTTTTAGTTGACAAGTTTAGATGGTCTGAGAAAAGCAATAGGACTTATCCACCAAGATAGAGAAATTGCAAAAGCTTTGCTTTTTCATAACAATAACTCAGAAGCCTTTGGAGCTTTCATTTCTTTTATTAGCTTTTGTTCTTAAAACTGTCCGTCAGTAAGTTTAAGTGGTCAAAAACATCATGCAAGTTTGGATGAAAAGGAACAGAGTCACAAAAGAGGAAGTCGTGAGAAGCATTTTTCACTTCGTCTGATGGTAGATATTGCCATACCATGATTATGCTTTGATTTTTGAAGTAATTCTATACTGAGAGAAATTTTGACAGAATAATAAAGAGCTCCTAGGTACCCTTTAACCAGACTTATCAACTTTTACTGTTTTGCCACATTCTTTGTCCCTTCCCTTCTCTCTACTTCTCCTCCATCCTTATATATTTTCTTATCTTTTTTTTTTAATGTTTTATAATGGAGTATAGTTGATTTAAAATGTTGTATTAGTTTCGGATGTACAGCAAAGTGACTCACTTATACATACACATGTATCTCTTCTTGTTCATTCTTTTCCCATTCTGGTTGTTACAGAATATTGAGAATTCCCCAGGGCTATTGACTAAGTCCTTGTTGGTTATTTATTTAAGATATAATAGTGTGTACATGTCAATGCCAAGCTTCTAAATTATCCCTCCCCAAACCTTTCCACTTTGGTAACTATAAGCTTGTTTTCTAAGTCTGGGAGTCTAATTCTGTTTTGTAAAGGAAGTTCATTTTTACCATTTTTTTAGATCCCACATAAATGAGATCGTATATTTGTGTCTCTGTCTGATTTGCTTCACTTAGTTTGCTAATCTCCAGGTTGATCCATGTCACTGCAAATGACATTGATTCATTCTTTTCCATGGCTGAGTAATATTCCATTGTGTGTGTGTGTGTATATACACACGTATCTTTACTTGTATAGATATGCACTGCATCTTCTTTACCAGTCATTTGCTTATGGACGTTTTGGTTGGTTGTTTTTTGTGGTACTGTTTACAATAGCCAAGACATGTAAGCAACCCACCCTCCTTGTGTTTGAGTGTACATTGCTCATATCACTTATTTTTACACAGACTGCATGAGGATGGCAATTCCAAGAGTAAGGATATTTCCATGTACAATCTCTCTACAATTACCAAATTCAACAAATTAAATCGATAACATTCTTTCAACTATCCTTCGTAATCCATTTGGTTAATTGTCCCAATGATGACTTTTACTCTTCTTTCAATGAAGAATTACTTAGCCTTCTTCTCTCATGACATTTACTTCTTGCCACATAATTTTTTTTAAGGTTTAGTTACAAGAAAGCCTATTTAAATATTTGTCAGGTTAGTAGTTACCAAGGCTAAATAAATAGTTCCTTATTAGTATCACTTAGCCAAATATATAGTTACCAAACCAGCCTTGGGTATTACCTTGCCTTATCTGAATGTATTTCTTTTATATCAAGTACCTAAGATATACTAAGGAAACCTAGACAACAGAAACAAAAGCTTGTACCAAAATTATGTATATCCCTATTATGTGAATTTTAGTATGAATATAATTCAAAGTCTCTGTTAAATTTATTAAAGCCACAATGAGAAAATATGCATAAAGACAGTAAAGACACAACTTTCCTACAAACATTATTATCATTACTTAGATATGCTGATTTTACTCCCAAACGCTCTTTTAAATAACAAAATCAAGATTAATCTCTCTGTAGGAAGCTTCCAATCTTGGTACAGAAAGCTTGCCTTGTTATTGTTACAGAGCAGGGGCTCACTGCCCACTGCACAAGACCAGACACTGAGATAATAGTCTTTTGCCGAGAGAAGAGGATTTATTAAAGGGCAGACAAGCCAGGGGACAGGGGCGAAGCTAAGATCCTCCATTGAGGGGGATATTTATCTTGGAAGCAAGGAGTAAGTGGACAGAAGGTGGCTCAGAAATGATTGGTAGAAAGGAATTTGTGAGTTTCAAGTGTTTCCTGCACAAGCACCATTGCTTTTTATGCCTCTTCAGGAATCACGTGTGCACGTTGGAAGTGGGGGTTCATATGTAACATGAGGCAATTCAGGCTGAGATGTCAAAACGTCACCCATTGGATAAGCACATTTGTTCTGTGCAGACTCCAATCAGCTATACTGGTTCCTACCAGTTTCAGCCAGATTTGTCATATTACAAGAGGAGGGAGTTTCAAAAGCTGCTTCCTTTTCTGCTGTCTTATAAAACAAGTGCAAGAATTTCTCTCAGTCACAGAAATGGGGCATGGTTTCAGTACAGCGTTGCAAGGCAAATAGATTCTTTATAAGTAGCCTAGGCAGTCTGTTTATTTATTTAACTCGTTGGGTCTTAGTTGCATCAGGCAGGATCTTTGTTGTGGCATGCAGGATCTTTCATTGAGTTGCTCAGGCTTCTCTCTAGCACCTGGGCTTAGTTGCTCTGGGGAATGAGGGATCTTAGTTCCCCAGCTAGGGACTGAACCCATGTTGCCTGCATTGCAAGGCAGATTTTTAACCACTGGGCCACTAGGGAAGCTCCACAAATACATACGTTTACCTGAATTTTATTTTGTATGTGAAAGGCAGACAGCTGCTTTTGTAAACAACTTCTATAAGATTTAAAAAACACTGTTGATAAAAATATTGTTTAATACTTAATACTGAATAGTATTTCATCTCTCCACCAGTTCATGGGAAATAGATGGGGAAACAGTGGAAACAGTGTCAGACTTTATTTTTCTGGGCTTCAAAATCACTACAGATGGTGACTGCAGCCATGAAATTAAAAGACACTTACTCCTTGGAAGGAAAGTTATGACCAACCTAGACAGCATATTCAAAAGCAGAGACATTACTTTGCCAACAAAGGTTTGTCTAGTCAAGGCTATGGTTTTTCCTGTGGTCATGTATGGATATAAGAGTTGGACTGTGAAGAAGGCTGAGCACCGAAGAATTAATGCTTTTGAACTGTGGTGTTGGAGAAGACTCTTGAGAGTCCCTTCGATTGCAAGGAGATCCAACCAGTCCATTCTGAAGGAGATCAGCCCTGGGATTTCTTTGGAAGGAATGATGCTAAAGCTGAAACTCCAGTACTTTGGCCACCTCATGCGAAGAGTTGACTCATTGGAAAAGACTCTGATGCTGGGAGGGATTGGGGGCAGGAGGAGAAGGGGACGACAGAGGATGAGATGGCTGGATGGCATCGCTGACTCGATGGATGTGAGTCTCAGTGAACTCCGGGAGTTGGTGATGGACAGGGAGGCCTGGCGTGCTGTGATTCATGGGGTCGCAAAGAGTTGGACACGACTAAGCGACTGATCTGATCTGATCTGATCTGAGTATCTTACTCACTCCCTTATACTTTGCCTTATTCCTAGTAAGTTTAAGTATTCTGAAGTATTGATAGTTTCATTCTTTTTTTTTTTTCATTATTTCTCCAAATGACTATCCTTACTTTGTTTTCTTGAACATGCCCTCCTTAATTTAATACCTATACTTTATCACAGGCCATTCTTTTTATCTATTCCACAATTCTTAAGAAGTGGAAAATTGTTCATAAGTTTCAGTTTAGACACCCTTTCTACAAAGCATAGCCAGATATATCCATTTGGAAATAATCTTTCCCCCAATCCTTTGACAATAACTACTCTTCTCAGGTAGCTTTGATCTGCCTTGTAGTAAGTTTATTGCCATCAACATTGTTCTAAAATTGTACATATTTAAGAATAAATGAATGATTTGCATGTTTTTCATTCTCATTTGGGCTTGTGTTTCTTGAGAGGAGGGAATTTTTATCCTTTATGGTGTTGTTCTCTTTTAAACACAATATACACTAAATAAATATATATTTATTTAATTTTATCCCATGGAGTTGTATATACACAAGAATAGGAGACTGCAATGCCTGCCTCCCTGAAGAGTTTTGTCTGCACTTATAGACATACCAGGCAGTGACCTTTGTGATGTGTTTTCAGGAATATTGAAATGGGTGGTTTTGCTTCTTTGCTGGGTCTACCATAACAAAGCACCACTGACTAGGCAGCTTAAACAACAAATTTATTGTGTCAGATTGGAAGCTTAAAGTCCAAGATCAAGCTGTCAGTAGGTTTGGTTTTTTCTTATAGCCCCGAGGGAAGGATCTCTGCTAGGCTTTTGTCCATAGCTTATACATGGTTGTCTTCTCCCTGTCTTCACATGGTCATCATTTTACAGGACACCAATTATATTAGATTGTTCCCACACTAATCACTTCATGTGAGGCTTACCAGGTGGTGCAGTGGTAAAGAATCCATCTGCTAATGCAGAAAATGCAAGAGACGTAGGTTCAATCCCTGAGTCAGGAAGATCCCCTGGAGAACGGAATGACAATGCACTTCATATTCTTGTCTGGAGAATCCTATGGACAGAAGAGCCTGGTGGACTGTAGTCCATGGGGTTGCAAAGAGTAGGACATGACTGTGTGACTGACCACACATGCATGCAATCACTTCATTTAAAGCTCCTGTGTCCAAATACAATTATATTCTGAGGTACTGAGGTATTGTGACTTAAACCTACACCTTTAAGGGGTAGAAGGAAACAGTGTATTCCACAGTAGCATCTGTACAAAAATTCTGTTGCATTTTTATGACTGTAAATATTTTTATAAAGATGAATGTTTTATGTTACAGTTAGACATTGGTGAAAACCTCTGGAAATCTGAATATATACTCATAAATATGTGGCTAGTAAGAGATGCTACTGGGGACAACAGGGTTTGAAAATATATACAAGGCAAAGAGAAAAGTGTCACAATTTTTAAAAAGCACAGGGATTGGGAATTCCCTGTGGTCCAGTGGTCTCACTGCCAAGGGCCTGAGTTCGATCCCTGGTCAGGGAACTAAGATCCCACAAGCTGTACAGTACAGCAACAAACAAACAAAAACACAAAGATTCTAAATCTCTGGAAGAAGAGAAGGGCGTTCCATATAATGTGTAAAATGGCACAGAATGTAAATATGAGGGATGTGAGGCCTAGATACAACTTAATGATCGATTTTACCTAGGGATGAACCAGGCTTGACTGTTAATTCCATGTTCATTATATATTCTAGTTGTAATATTGCAAAAATAGGATAGCCCAAACTGTGAGACATTTTTGGATATGTTAATAGCAGGTATCTTGGTCTCCCTCCTTGAGAACTCCCTGAGTGAAACAATAGCCCTGTTTTTTTTACATAATAGAACCTGTTTTCTCTTGAGGGATGATGTCAATGATGGTCAAGTCAGAAAAATTCCCAAAAAAAGTAAAATGTCACTCAGGCCACTTAATTCTCTGTTTATATAATTCCAAATGAAGCACAGAAATTCTTGACTTTACTTTGGAATAAACTGCATATTTTATTTAGGGACTGATTACTCTGTTGATAACTTTTTCAAACCAGTCTTCAGACTCCGGCTTCCTTCCTCCTAAGGATTGTTTTTAGCACCAATTTGTTGCTCATTAGCACCTCTGTCAAAGGGTAAATACAGGAAATAAAAGAAGATGAAACAATCAATTCAGTCCTTTTTATGGACTTATAAAAACATTTAATGAAAGGCAATGCTGAATTTTATAGGATGGATAAAAGTAAATGATGGTTTTCAAAAATTACTTCTTTTAAAATTGTAATGAGCAGCTTAGTTTTTTTTATATTGTAAGAAAAAATTATGAGGAAAAAAGCATGCTAAAACCCACTATGTTCATCCCCAAAGCAATAGTACTAATTAGAGCTTCTGAAGGTATATAAAGTCATTCATTATTATTGAGATTACTGCTGAGCGACTAAGCGCAGCACTTAGAAAATGTGATAGCGTTTACAAACAGATTAATGTGACCTTTTCCTAAAGTGATACAAATAATATAAAGCTATTTACATGTTTACACCTTACCTGTTACATCTTTAGTTCACTTACACTATTTTCAAATTTTAGGAAAATTTGGCCATGTTAAAACTCACAGAAGTATTCCCCTATAAATTATGTCCCCCTCTGCATTATGTTGTGTGCTAAGGTGCTTCAGTTGTGTCTGACTCTTTGTGACCCTATGGACTGTAGCCTGCCACGCTTCTCTGTCCATGGGATTCTCCAGGCAAGAATACTGGAGTGGGTTGCCATTTCCTTCTCCAAGATATCTTCCTGACCCAGGGACTGAACCCATGTCTCTTATGTGCTGCACTGGCAGGAGGTTTCTTTTCTAATAGCACCACCTGGGAAGCTCTTCATCCATTCATGTGCACACTAATTGGATGACCAGGAATTTGGGTACCTTAAAAGAGTCATAGTTACTCCTGCCGTAATGTTCTGCAAGGACTTTTCCTTGGAGAATTGTGTGGTTCTGTGACCAGTTGCCATGTACTGAATTTCTGTGATAGCAAACAGTTACATTCCCAAACTTTGCTTCTCTGAAAATACTATTGACACTATTTTTTTTTTCCCTCACAATGGCAAATTGACCTCCAAAACAGACTCATGGAAACTTCTATCTACAGTGAATTAAATAGAAATCAAATTCGGGTGTAAAGTTCTTTTGACATACAAAGTAAGCTTTAAGAGAAATTTGAAGTTTGGAATGAAGTATTGCCCAACATATTTTGAAGTATCTTAGAAGCTAAGCAGATTACTTTTAAAAAATAAAAAGTTCATCATAAATTGATAAAAGATACTTGAGGAGATAACTTTTTTGACACTACTGAGGTGATGATCCAACTTTTAATGGTTTTCACTCCTCTTGCATCCATAGGCAATTTTCCCCACAGCTGTCCTCTACTGCTGAAAGTAATTTTGCTTGAATAGTAGTGGTAACTGTGAACAGTTTTATAGTGCTATTGTGTTCAGAAATTGTTTTGAATGTTACTTGTATAAACTCATTAATCTTCTCAACAAGGAAGATGCTATTCTTTTAAATATGAGAAAACTAAGGCAGAGAGCTGAATAGCTTGCCTAATAGTGCCTTGAGAGATAACAGAAGGTCCCCACCTACACTTCATTTTTTCTTTCACCCACTCTTTTTTTCTTTAATTGTAGTGAAATACACATGACAAAAACTTTACCATCTCAATCATTTTCAAGTGTACAGTTCAGTAATATTAGGTACCTTTACATTGTTTTGAAGCCAATCTTCAGAAGTCTTTTTATCTTAAAAAACCAACTCTATACCCTTTAAACAACTCTTCTTTCCTTTCTCCCCACAGTCCTTGTAATATTCACTCCATTTTCTGTCATGAATTTGATTGCTCTAGATACAGAATATGGGTGGAAATGTGTTTGTCTTTTTGTGACTGGCTAATTAGCATAACATCCTCAAGTTTTACACATATCATAGTATGTGTCAGAATGTCTTTCCCTTTTAATGCTAAATGATAATCAATGCATAAATATACCACTTTTAATTTATCCTCTCATCCATAATGAAAGTTTCTCAGTCGTGTCTGACTCTTTGCAACCCCATGGACTATATAGTCCATGGAATTCTCCAGGCCAGAATACTGGAGTGAGTAGCCTTTCCCTTCTCCAGGGTATCTTTCCAACTGAGAGACCAAACCCAGGTCTCCCACATTGTAGGTGGATTCTTTACTAGTTGAGCCATAAGGGAAGCCCAAGAATATTGGAGTGGGTAGCCTATCTCTTCTCCAGTGGATCATCCCAACCCAGGAATCGAACCAGGGTCTCCTGCATTGCAGGTGGGTTTTTTACCAACTGAGCTATGAGGTGGCTTCCCTTGTGGCTCAGCTGGTAAAGAATCCACCTGCAATGTGGAGAACTGGGTTCAATCCCTGAGTTGGGAATATCTGCTGGAGAAGGGAAAGGCTATGAACTCCAATATTCTGGCCTAGAGAAATCCATGGACTAGTCCACAGCATCACAAAGAGTCAGACAAGACTGAGTGAGTTTCACTTCACTTCACTTAACTCATCCATCAATGAATACTTGGTCTGCCTCTCAGTCACTTCAGTCACTCAGTCGTGTCCAACTCTTTGTGACCCCATGGACTGCAGCACACCAGGCCTCTCTGTCCATCACCAACTCCCAGAGCTTACTCAAACTCACGTCCATTGAGTTGGTGATGCCATCCAACCATCTCATCCTCTGCCATCCCCTTCTCCTGCCTTCATCTTTCCCAGTATCAGAGTCTTTTCCAATGAGTCAGTTCTTTGCATCACGTGGCCAAAGCATTGGAACTTTAGCTTCAGCATCAGTCCTTCCAATGAATATTCAGGACTGATTTCCTTTAGGATGGACTCATTGAAGCTCCTTGCAGTCCAAGGGACTCTCAAGAGTCTTCAACACCACAGTTCAAAAGCATCAATTTTTCGGCCCTCGGCTTTCTTTATGGTCCAACTCTCACATCCATATCTGTCTACTGGTAAACCATAGCATTTACTATATGGACCATTGTTAGCAAAGTAATGGTTTGCCTCTACCTCTTGGCTATTGTGAATGCTGCTGTGAACATGGCTGTTCAATTCTCTTTGGGACTCAGCTTTCAATTCTTTTAACAATATATGTCCCCAAAAGTGGAATTGCTTGGGGTTGCAAAGATTCAGACATGACTGAATAACTGAACTAAACTGATGGGAATTCTGCTGCTTATTTTTTGAATAACCACCATATTGTTTTACATAGCAGCTGTAGGATTTTGCACCCCCATCAAGCTTTTGACTGCATGGATCACAATAAACTGTGGAAAATTCTGAAAGAGATGGGAATACCAGACCACCTGACCTACCTCTTGAGAAACCTATATGCACGTTAGGAAGCAACAGATAGAAATGGACATGGAACAACAGACTGGTTCCAAATAGGAAAAGGAGTACATCAAGGCTGTATACTGTCACCCTGCTTATTTAACATCTATGCAGAGTACATCATGAGAAACGCTGGGCTGGAAGAAGCACAAGCTAGAATCAAGATTGCCAGGAGAAATATCAATAACCTCAGATATACAGATGATACCACCCTTATGGCAGAAAGTGAAGAGGAACTAAAGAGCTTCTTGATGAAAGTGAGAGAGGAGAGTGAAAAACTTGGCTTAAAGCTCAACATTCAGAAAACTAAGATCATGGCATCTGATCCCATCACCTCATGGGAAATAGATGGGGAAACAGTAGAAATAGTGTCAGACTTTATTTTGGGGGGCTCCAAAATCACTGCAGATGGTGATTGCAGCCATGAAATTAAAAGATGCTTACTCCTTGGAAGGAAAGTTATGACCACCCTAGATAGCATATTGAAAAGCAGAGACATTACTTTGCCAACAAAGGTCCGTCTAGTCAAGGCTATGGTTTTTCCAGTGGTCATGTATGGATGTGAGAATTGGACTGTGAAGAAAGCTGAGCATCAAAGAATTGATGCTTTTGAACTGTGGTGTTGGAGAAGACTCTTGAGAGTCCCTTGGACTGCAAGGAGATCCAACCAGTCCATTCTAAATGAGATCAGTCCTGGGTGTTCTTTGGAAGGAATGATGCTAAAGCTGAAACTCCCGTACTTTGGCCACCTCATGTGAAGAGTTGACTCATTGGAAAAGACTCTGATGCTGGGAGGGATTGGGGGCAGGAGGAGAAGGGGACGACAGAGGATGAGATGGCTGGATGGCATCACCGACTCGATGGATGTGTTTGAGTGAACTCCGGAAGTTGGTGATGGACAGGGAGGTCTGGTGTTCTGCGATTCATGGGGTCGCAAAGAGTCGGACACGACTGAGCGACTGAACTGAAGTGAACAAGGCACAAGAGTTCTAGTTTCTCCATATCCTTACCAATACTTCCTATTTTGTGCTTTTTATTTCAAGTAGCCATCTTTTAAAGATATAGGTAGTGTCTTTTTGTATTTATGGTTTGCATTTTCCTGACAAGCGATGTTGAGCATGTTTTTCTGTGCCAGTTATTCACTTGTATATATTTTTGAAGAAATGTCTATTCAAGTCCTTTGCCTAGTTTTTACTCAGCTTGTTTGCTATTGTTGAGTTGTAGGAGTTCTTTTCATTTTCTGAACACCAGTCCCTTATCAAACATAGGATTTGCAAGTGTTTTCTCTCATTCCATAGTTTGCCTTTTCACTCTGTTGGCTACGTTTTTTGATGCACTGGAGTTTTTATCTTGATGCAATCCATTGTGTCTGTTTTTCTTTTGTGGCCTGTGTCTCTGAATTCACTCATGCATGTCTTAGTCACTAAATCTTCTCTTGCCTGTTGGTAAAATTTAAGTGTTCAAGCAATGGCTGATAAATCGACAAGAAACATTTGTCCCTTTCTTAAGAATTGACCTTGACCAACTAATCCTGAAATAAGGTGAATACTGCTTATTCCCTCCTGCTAAAACCATATAAAGAATTTCACCCTCCCTCGCCAAGTTGGAAGCTCATTCAGATTTGGGAAGTATTATTTGAGCCTGGATTTGATCCTGAACAGTCTTATTCTAAAATTGGTTTTCTTAATCACTGTACCCACTGCAATCCTATCTGTATTCAGCATTGAAAAAAATATTGACTCTATTACCTGCAAAACCTAATATTTAAAAAATTTTCTATGAAGATGAAGCCAGATTCTTGAATTTGTATTTACAGCAAATGTTAAAGAAGTGTTTAATTCAAATATGTATATAACTCTATTAAAATAAGAAAACAGTTCCAATGCTTTGACAATTACTGTGGATCTTCATAGGGCTCCCCTGGTGACTCAGATGGTAAAGAATCCTCGTGCAATGCCAGAGACCCAAAATATACTAATGTATGAGAGGATCTGAAGCTGGTTCAGGTCTCAGAGCTCCAACTCTGTGTTTAATTTCCCTTTGGAGTAAATTCCCCAACTCATCATTCAGATATAGTAGCAAATAAGCATAATAAATATATGGTTTGCAATAACTAGCTATGAACCCTTCCTCTATTTCTTACTGTAAAAGCATGCATTAGAATTTTTTGTTTTAATTTGACATTTTATTTATTTATTTATTTTTTAAACTGGAGCCTATTATACAGAGTGAAGTAAGCCAGAAAGAAAAACACCAATACAGTATACTAATGCATATATATGGAATTTAGAAAGATGGTAACAATAACCCTGTGTACGAGACAGCAAAAGAGACACTGATGTATAGAACAGTCTTATGGACTCTGTTGGAGAGGGAGAGGGTGGGAAGATTTGGGAGAATGGCATTGAGACATGTATAATATCATGTATGAAACGAGTTGCCAGTCCAGGTTTGATGCACGATACTGGATGCTTGGGGCTGGTGCACTGGGATGACCCAGAGGGATGGTATGGGGAGGGAGGAGGGTGGAGGGTTCGGGATGGGGAACACATGTATACCTGTGGCGGATTCATTTCAATATTTGGCAAAACTAATACAATATTGTAAAGTTTAAAAATAAAATAAAATTTTAAAAAATAATAATAATTTGACATTTTAAAACATTTTGTCTCTACTAAACACTCAGTATTATTGGAGGTAGTAACATTGGCACAGTGAACATTTTTTTTAAATTTGCAATGTGTCATGCATTTGATATTAAAATAAATTTTTTAAGGAAATAAAAGTTAAAATAGGTAATTCTAAATCAGTTCACCCTGAAAAGTGCCCTAAATAAAATATGCCCAGGCTTAATGTATCACACTTAAATATTAATTTAATAGTATTTGTATTTTACTTGAAACTTATGAAAAGAACATGGATATATATTTTACATGTTAAGAGGTCAAAGATTGAAAAACATGGTTGAAAGGTTTTTCAGAATGCACATTTTTATTCCTATATTGGACACATTAGTACACATGAAGATATTAGGCTGTTGTTGCACAGAATTTTATCACTACAGCTCACAGCATCAGTGACTTCACACTAACCCTGTAGAATAGAAATGCACATAGTTCATCTAAACTACTTACACAAAGCGAAATCACACACACCAAAAGATGTTCCCTTCAAATAACCCCTCAACTTTTACTGCTTCTGTGCTGTCTCCAATGGTAAACAATTCATTTGCAATGTAGGAGACCTGGGTTTGATCCTACTCACTCTAGTATTCTTGCTTGGAGAATTCCACGGACAGAGGAGCCTGGCAGACTACAGTCCGTAGGTTTGCAAATAGACAGAACTGACCGACTAACACTTTAACACTTTCACCTTTTGCTAATAAAACATTTTCATCAGTTCAGTTAAGTTGCTCAGTTGTGTCCAACTATTTGAGACCTCATGGACTGCAGCACGCCAGGCTTCCCAGTCCATCATCAACTCCCGGAGTTTACTCAAACTCATGACCATCGAGTTGGTGATGCCATCCAACCGTCTCATCCTCTGTCAACCCTCCTCCTCCCGCCTTCAATCTTTCCAGTGAGTCAGTTCTTTGCATCAGGTGGCCAAAGTATTAGAGTTTCAGTTTCAGCATCAGTCCTTCCAATAAATATTCAGGATGGACTGGTTGGATCTCCTTGCTGTCGAAGAGACTCTCAAGAGTCTTCTCCAACACCACAGTTCAAAAGCATCAATTCTTTGACACTCAGCTTTCTTTATAGCTGAACTCTCATCCATACATGATCACTGGAAAAACCATAACTTTGACTAGAAGGACCTTTGGTGATAAAGTAATGTCCCTGCTTTTTAATATGCTGTCTAATTTTGTCATAACTTTTCTTCCAAAGGGCAAGCATCTTTTAATTTCATGGCTGCAGTCACCATCTGAAGTGATTTTGGAGCCCCCCAAAATAAAGTCTGTCACTGTTTCCATTGCTTCCCCATCTATTTGACATGAAGTGATGGGACTGGATGCCATGATCTTAGTTTTCTGAATGTTGAGTTTTAAGCCAACTTTTTTACTCTCCTCTTTCACTTTCATCAAGAGCCTTTTTAGTCTGTCTTCGCTTTCTGCCAAAAGTCTGGTGTCCTCTGCATATCTGAGGTTATTGATATTTCTTGCAGCATCTTGAATCCAGCTTGTGTTTCATCCAGCCCAGTGTTTCTCATGATGTACTCTGCATATAAGTTAAAGAAGCAGGGTGACAATATACAGCCTTGACATACTCCTTTCCCGATTTAGAACCAGTCTGTTGTTCCATGTCCAGTTCTAACTGTTGCTTCCTGACCTGCATATAGGTTTCTCAAGAGGCAGGTAAGGTGGTCTGGTATTCCCATATCTTGAAGAATTTTCCACAGTTTGTTGTGATCCACAGTCAAAGGCTTTGGCATAGTCAATAAAGCAGAAGTATATGTTTTTCTGGAAGTCTTTAGCTTTTTCAGTGATCCAACAGAGCCAATGAATGTTGGCAATTTTATCTCTGGTTCCTCTGCCTTTTATAAATACAGTGTGAACATCTGGAAATTCACAGTTCACGTACTGTTGAAGCCTGGCTTAAAGAATTTTTAGCATTATTTTGCTAGCATGTGAGATGAGTGCAATTGTGTGGTAGTTTGAGCATTCTTTGGCATTTTCTTCAGTAAGAAGTAATTGAAGTAACTTTAAACAGTTAGATTTACCTTTACCAATATGAATATGTCACTCAGTAAAGCAGTTTAGGTGCCTAACTCTAAATAAATATCTACAAATATTATATCAGAAAAAACACTACCCTTTTGTTGCTACTTTCTGTGGATTCCATCTTCAACAAAGATCTAGCGTGAAGTTCCTTCATCTGAACTCTTTCCTTGAAAACAAGAGCCTTTTTAAAGTATGCACTCTGATTGTTAATGGTTTCAGAGTTCATTTGAAAAATAAAATATATAATTTATGTTTCTTTGTGTTTGGAAGTTTCATCTTGAAGAGGACTCTTTTTCTTGAACTTAAGTTTAGTTAAAATTTTGGCCCATAATTATTGGCAGGTAACTTTCTGTAATTCTCATCAGAAGACCTCAGATCCAGCCCCAGCTCTACTCTCAACTATTCATGTAAAAATTTCTCTCTTCCTCCACATTCCCCAATCATTAAATGAGTGCATCAGTAACAGATTTCCCATCCACCTTATATATAGCTATAGATATTGAAAGTCTAACATGTGCTGAGATATTATAGATATTACCTCCATTTTACAAATGCATCAGAGGCCAACCAAGATTAGTTGGTTATTTCATAGAACAGTCAGAGTTGGTAGATCTTTCTGTTTCCAAATTCCCTTCCCACAGAGTTATGCCACTTTCCTATGATTTTGAGGGTCTGCTGAGCCGGTAATATTGTTAACACTTTGTAAAGCAAAATTCTTGGTGAGCCAAATGACCAACACCTTTCCTTATTCTGCATTTTTCTGAAAGGCACTCAACTAGAGCCAGATGACCTGGAATGTGAAGGCAAGTGGGCCTTAGGAAACAGTACTACAAACAAAGCTGGCAGATGTGATGGAATTCCAGCTGAGCTATTTTAAGAGAGTAAAAATAGCCATTAAAATATAGTGAAAGAGCTTTGGAGTAGGGATTTAAAAATATGCTATAGTCTTATGCATTACTTTCCTATGACTGTCCTAACAATTTAATACAGAATTGACTGAAAACAACATGTGTTTATAAAACTTTGGAGGTCAAATGTTTAAAACAAGTTCTGCTGGGTTGAAGTCAAGGTGTCTGCAGTCTGACTCCTACTGGGGGCTCTAAGAGAAAGGCAACTTCCTTGCCCTTGTATAGCTTTTAGAGCTGTATTCTCCATGGTCCTTGGTTCATGCTGCCTTTCTCCAGTACTGAAGGCCAAGAGAAATAGCATCTTGCTTCTGTAGTCACATGGTCTTCAGGGCCAACACTCCTGGTGTCGGCCTCTTTTTAGCACTGTAGGAGAGAAAAATTTGCGGCTTCAGAATGTCTCTTTGGCATGTAGATAGTTTTGTACAGAAAAGAATCGAAGACCAAAAGACTCAGAGAGAACCTTCATTCATTTCCAACATTGCCTAAAAGATCTTAGAGGGCCTGTTCCTGGAACAAAGCTGTCACCTGAGATACATGTAAAGAATATAAGCTACATGTGGTGGGGGAAACAGAACCTAGACCTCGGGGTCCATTCTGTGTCCAATTATCTCTGTCAGTCACTTCAGTCAGTTCAGTCGCTCAGTCATGTCCGACTCTTTGTGACCCCATGAATCGCAGCACGCCAGGCCTCCCTGTCCATCACCAACTCCTGGAGTTCACTCAGACTCATGTCCATTGAGTCAATGATGCCATCCAGCCATCTCATCCTCTGTCGTCCCCTTCTCCTCCTGCCCCCAATCCCTCCTGGCATCAGAGTCTTTTCCAATGAGTCAACTCTTTGCATGAGGTGGCCAAAGTACTAGAGTTTCAGCTTTAGCATCATTCCTTCCAAAGAAATCCCAGGGCTGATCTCCTTCAGAATGGACTGGTCGGATCTCCTTGCAGTCCAAGGGACTCTCAAGAGTCTTCTCCAACACCACAGTTCAAAAGCATCAATTCTTCGGCACTCAGCTTTCTTCACAGTCCAACTCTCAGATCCATACATGACCACAGGAAAAACCATAGCCTTGACTAGACGGACCTTTGTTGGCAAAGTAATGTCTCTGCTTTTGAATATGCTGTCTAGGTTGGTCATAACTTTTCTCTGTAGGGTCCAGCAAACCCTTGTTCACTCAACTTTTGCTTTTCTATCTTCTGATTAATTGACCTCCTCCCATTTGAAGTCACAAACCACTACCTTCAACATTCTATTTTGTGTTTTACTCAAGATGATATTTAAGATGAAGGTTTTGGCCGTTTTGACAGGTTACTTTTCCTGAGTCTCTCTCGTGTGTTTGTTGTTGTTATTTAGTCACTAAGTCTTATCCCACTCTTTTGTGACCCCATGGATTCTAGCACGTCGGGCTCCTCTGTCCATGGGATTTTCCCAGCGAGAATACTGGAGTGGATAGCCATGTCCTCCTCCAGGGGATCTTACTGACCCAGAGATCGAACCTGTGTCTCTTGCATTGCAGGTAGATTCTTTACCACTGAGCCACCAGGGAAGCCTTTACATCAGTTTAATTCAGGTCAATTTAATTTAGACTGTCCAGAGGAACTTAGAAGGGTAGAGGAAAAATTCTCTTCTTCCCAACAGAAACCTTTTGATTATATCAGACCCAGATGGACAATACAGGAAAATCTCCCCATTTCAAGATCCTTAGTCACATCTGCAAAATCTTTTCCCATTTAATGTAGCATTCACAGGTTCTGATGATTAGGAAATGGGTATCTTTGGGGGCCGTTGTTCAACCTACCAGCCCCTAACAGTGTCACACTGCACTGCAAATACTTCTCAGTCTTCTTCACTGCCTT
The DNA here is from genome assembly GCF_027580195.1 of Bos mutus. Classification (NCBI taxonomy): domain Eukaryota; kingdom Metazoa; phylum Chordata; class Mammalia; order Artiodactyla; family Bovidae; genus Bos; species Bos mutus. Next base: position 97,586,648 of record NC_091624.1, on the reverse strand, counting down.
TCATTACTGTGTTTCCTACACTTAGCGTAGTATCAAACATTTAGGAAGTGCTTGAAGTACTTTGACATTTTTAAGATATGTATGTATTCCTTCTATCACAGGGCATTCTGTCATATCCTTGCTCCAGTCACAATTGCTGAAGATAAATCAATAGCAATGAAAAGACCACTTGGAAATAATACTTCTGCTTTAAGTACTCAAACCTAGATGATTTCTATAAGCATTTGCTTAATTTACTTATTTTTTTTAAGTATTTAAAGTAAAATTAGTATGTTGGAATCAAATCAGTAAAACAAACAAGATCAACACCAATGTTGTATCTCTCAGTGCCATTGCTGGTTTCTCAAGTGGTTTGTTTCCCAGCATTTTAACTTCCTAAACACAAATAAACTTGAAAGTTAGAAACTTGTCTCAAGGCTGAAGAAATTAAGAGAGTGAATTATTTACTTATTATGGAGAGCCTACAGCTGGAGTTAAATTTTTCTCTATGCCAATGGCCAATGAGAAGCCCTCTTTAAATCTGTCACAGTAAGAACATAATGATGAGGATGCATTCCCATTGAGATTACCTATGATGCTAGATTCCATACTTCATTCTTAAAGTGACTAAAATCCCCTTTGAAGATGGTTATTTCTCTTATGTAACTTTTATCCTGTGATTTTGAGTTTGCAAACAGTTCATTTATGTATTCCTCTATTGCTAGAATCAGAGATGGGGAGATAGTATCACAGTGGTAATATCAATATCAAAAATAGTATAATATTGCAGTAATAATGATATCAGCTGGGGGGAGTCTGCACTGTTTAGAACATCCATATTTTCCCTGTGTCTGGTCTCCTATAGCCATTTTTCTACTATCTGTTTATATAAGTTATACTCTTATTTTTTAGATTTCATGTGTATGTCATATTGGTCACTGACTTATTTTCCTTAACATAATACCCTCAAGCTCCATCCATGTTGTTGCAAATGGTAGGATTTTCCTTTTATGATGCCTGAATAAAATTCCTCTGTGTGTGTGTGTGTGTGTGTATAAAATATATACCATACCTTCTTTATTAATTAATCCATTCTCAGACACAGATTGGCTGTTGTGAATAATGCCACAATAAACATGGGAGTTCAATTATCTTTTTGATATCTTGTTTTTATTTCATTGAATATATATCCAGATATGGGATGGTTGGATCATATGGCATTTTTATTTTTAATTTCTGGGGGAACCTCTGTACTGTTTTACATGGTGGCTGAACCAATTTACATTCCTACCAGTAGTGTGCAATCTTTCCTTTTCTATACATCTTTGCTAACACTTGTATCTCTTGTCTTGATAATTAGGTATTCTAATGGAGAAGAGGGTGACAGAGAACAGGATGGTCAGATGGCATCAGTGATTCAATGGGCATAAACTAGAGCAACCTCCAGGAGATGGTGAGGGACAGGGAGGCCTGGCATGCTGAGTGCGGTCCATGAGGTTTCACAGTCAGACACAACTTGGTGACTGAACCACAATAACAACAGGTTTGCAGTGATATCTCACTGTAACTTTTGATTTGCATTTTTCTAATGATTAGTGATGTTGGGCATCTTTTCATATACATCTTGACCATTTGTATGTCTTCTTTGGAAAAATATTTAGGCTCTCTGACACTTTATTTCTTTTATTTTTATTTTTAATTACTTTTTTATTGAAGTATAATTGCTTTACAGAATTTTATTGTTTTCTCTCAAACCTCAACATGAATCAGCCATAGATATGCATATATCCTCTCGCTTTTGAACTTTCCTCCAATCTCGGCCCCAATCCCACCCCTCTAGGTTGATACAGAGACCCTGTTTGAGTTTCCTTAGCCATACAGCAAATTCCCATTGGCTATATATTTTACATATGGTAATGTGAGTTTCCATGTTACTCTTTCCATACGTCTCACCCTCTCCTCCCCTCTTCCCATGTCCATACGTCTATTCTCTATGTCTGTTTCTCCTCTGCTGCCCTGTAAGTAAATTCTTCAGTACCATTTTATTAGATTCTGTACATATGCATTGAAAAAGTGAAAGTGAAGTAGCTCAGTTGTGTCCAACTCTTTGTGACCCTATGGACTGCAGCCCACCAGTCTCCTCAGTCCATGAGATTTTCCAGGCAAGAATACTGGAATGGGTTGCCATTTCCTTCTCCAGTGGGTCTTCCCCACCAGAGATCGAACCCAGGTCTCCCACATTGCAAGCAGACACTTTTACCGTCTGAGCCACCAGGGAAGTTCTCTTGGAGTGGTAGCCTTTCCCTCCTACAGGGGATCTTTCCAACCCAGGGATTGAACCCAGGTCTCTCGCATTGCAGGCAAATTATTTCCCAGCTGAGCCACAAGGGAAGCACATATGCATTAGAATACAATATTTATCTTTCTCTTTCTGACTTCCTTCACTCTATATAATAGGTTCTAGGTTCATCCACCTCATTAGAACTGACTCAGAGGTGTTCCTTTTTATCACTGAGTAATATTCCATTGTGTGTCTATACCATAACTTCTTTATCCATTCATCTGTTGATGGACATCTAGGTTGCTTCCATGTTCTAGCTATTTAAATAGTGCTGCAATGAATAATGGGATACATGGTTTGTATAATGGGATACAATTTTGCTTTGTTCAAGGTATATACCTAGGAGTGGGATTGCTGGGTCATATGGTGGTTTCATTCCTAGTTTTTTAAGGAATTCCCATACTGTCTTCTACAGTGGCTGTATCAGTTTACATTCCCACCAACAGTGCAAGAGCATTCCCTTTTCTCCATACCCTCTCCAGCATTTATTGTTTGTAGACTTTTTAATGATGGTCTTTCTGACTGCTTTGAGATGATATCTCATCGCAGTTTTGATTTGCATTTCTCTAATAATGAGTGATGTTGAGCATCTTTTCATGTGTTTGTTATACATCTGTATGTCTTCTTTGGAGAAATGCCTGTTTAGGTATTTTTCCCACTTTTTGATTGGGTTGCTTGTTTTTCTGGTATTGAGTAGTATGAGCTGCTTGTATATTTTGGAAGTTAAACCTTTGTCAGTTGTTTCATTTGCTTTTATTTTCTCCCATTATGAGGGTTGTCTTTTCACCTTGATTAATGTTTCCTCTGCTGTGCAAAAGCTTTTAAGTTTAATCAGGTCCCACTTGTTTACCTTTGTTTTTATTTTCATTACTCTAGGAGGTGAGTCATAGAGGATCTTGATTTGGTTTATGTCATCAAGTGTTCGGCCAGTGTTTTCCTCTAAGAGTTTTATAGTTTCTGGTCTTACATTTAGATCTTTAATCCATTTTGAGTTTATCTTTGTGTATGATGTTAGGAAGTATTCTAATTTCGTTCTTTTTCATGTAACTGTCCAGCTTTCTCAGCACCATTTATTGAAGAGGCTCTCTTTACTCTTTTGTATATTCTTGGCTCCTCTGTCAAAAGTAAGGTACCCATAGGTGCATGGGTTTATTTCTGGGATTTCTATCTTGTTCCATTGGTCTATATTTCTGTTTTTGTGCCAGTACCATACTGTCTTGATGACTCTAGCATTGTAGTATACTCTGAAGTCAGGAAGGTTGATTCTTCCAGCTTTATTCTTCTTTCTCAAGACTACTTTGGCTATTCAGGGTCTTTTGTGTTTCATATGAATTTTGAAATTTTTTGTTCTGGTTATATGAAAAATATCTTTGGTAATTTGATAGGGATCACATTGTATCTGTAGATTGCATTGAGTAGTATAGTCATTTTCACAATATTGATTCTTCCTACCCAGGAGCATGGACTATCTCTCCATCTGTTTATGTCATCTTTGATTTCTTTCATTAGTATCTTATAATTTTCTGTGTACACTTCTTTTGTTTCCTTAGATAAGTTTATTCCTAGATAGTTAATTATTTTTGTTGCAATGGTGAATGGGATTGATTCCTTAATTTCTCTTTCTGATTTTTCATTGTTAGTATATAGAAATGCAAGTGATTTCTGTGTATTGATTTTGTATCCTGCAACTTTGCTAAGTTCGCTGATTAACTCTAGCAATTTTCCAATACTATCTCTTCAGGGTTATTTATGTATAGAATCATGTCATCTGCAGACAGTAAGAGCTTTACTTCTTCTTTTCCAATCTGAATTCCTTTTATTTCTTTTTCTTCTCTGATTGCTATAGCTAGGGCTTCCAGAACTATGTTGAATAATATTGGTGAAAGTGGACACCCTTGTCTTGTTCCCGATCTTAGCAGGAATGCTTTCAGTTTTTCACCACTGAGAATAATGTTTGCTGGAGGCTTATTGTATAGGGCCTTTACTATGTTGTGGTAGGTTTCTTCTATGCCCATTTTTTAAAGAGTTTTAATCATAAATGTGTGCTGAATTTTGTCAAAGGCTTTTTCTGCATCTATTGAAATTATTATATGGTTTTTACCTTTCAATTTGTTAATATGGTATATCACATTGATTGATTTGTGTATATTGAACAATCCTTGCATCCCTGGAATAAACCCAACTTGATTATGGTGTATGAGCTTTTTGATATGTTGGTGAATTCTGTTTGCTAAAATTTTGTCAAGGATTTTTACATCTATGTTCATCAGTGACATTGGCCTGCAGTTTTCTTTTTTGTGTGTTATCTTTGTCTGGTATTGGTATCAAGGTGATGATGGCCTCATAGAATGAGTTTGGAAGTGCTCCTTCCTCAGCAATTTTTTGAAAGAGGTTTTAGAAGGTAAGGCATTAGCTCTTCTCTAATGTTTGATAGAATTCTCCTGTGAAGCAATCTGGTCCTGGACTTTTGCTTTTTGGGAGATTTGTGATCACAGCTTCAATCTCAGTGCTTGTATTTGGGTTGTTCATAATTTCTGTTTCTTCCTGATTCAATCTTGGAAGGTTAAACTTTTCTAAGAATCTGTCCATTTCTTCCAGGTTATCCATTTTATTGCCATATAGTTGTTCATAATAGTCTCTTATAATCCTTTGCATTTCTACATCATCTGTTGTAACCTCTACTTTTTCATTTTTAATTTTGTTGATTTGATTCTTCTCTCTTTTTTTCTTGATGAGTCTGGCTAAAGGTTTGTCAATTTTGTTTATCTTCTCAAAGAAACAGCTTTTAGTTTTATTATCTTTACTATTGTTTCTTTCATTTCTTTTTCATGTATTTCTGCTTGAATCTTTATGATTTCTTTCCTTCTACTAATTTTTTTTTTTTTTTTTTTGTTCTTCTTTTTCCAGTTGTTTTAAGTGTAAAGTTAGGTTGTCTATTTGATGTTTTTCTTGTTTCTTGAACTGGGATTGTATTGCTATAAACTCCACTCCTAGAACTGCTTTTGCTGCATCCCAGAGGTTTTGAGTTGTTGTGTTTTTATTGTCATTTGTTTCTAGATTTTTTTTTTAATTTCCCTTTTGATTTCTTCAGCAACCTGTTGGTTACATAGGAATGTTTAATCTCCATGTGTTTTTTTTTTTTTTTTTTTACATTTTTTTTTCATGTAATTGATATCTAGTCTCAGCATTGAGGTTGGAGAAAATGCTTGATACTATTTCAGTTTTCTTAAATTTACTGAGATTTGATTTGTGACACAAGATGTGGTGTATCCTGGAGAATGTTTTGTGTGCACTTGAGAAGAAGGTGTATTCTGCATTTGGATGGAATGTCCTGATGACATCAGTGAGATCCATCTCATCTAATATATCATTTAAGACTTGTATTTCTTTATTAATTTTCTGTTTGATCTGTCCATTGGTGTGGGTGGGGTGTTGAAATCTCCTAATATTATTGTGTTACTGTCAATTTCTCATTTTATGTCTGTTAGTGTTTGTCTTATGTATTGAGGTGCTCCTATGTTGGGTGTATAGATATTTACAATTGTTATGTCTTTCTCTTTGATTAATTCCTTGATCATTATGCAGTGTCCTTTCTTCTGTCTTATAATCTTCATTTTAAAGTCTGTTTTGTCTGATGAGAATTGCTACTCCAGCTTTCTTTTGCTTCCCATTTACATGGAATATATTTTTCCATCCTCTCACTTTCAGTCTATATGTGTCTTGATGTCTGAAGTGGGTTTCTTGTAGACAGCATATATAGGGGTCTTGTTTTCATATCCATTCAGCCAGTCTGTTTCTTTTGGTTGGAGCATTTGATCCATTTATATTTAAAGTAATTATTGATATATATGTTCCTATTGCCATTTTCTAATTGTTTGAGGTGGATTTTGTAGAGCTTTTTTCTCCTTTTGTATTTCTTGACTATATAGGTCCCTTTAACGTTTTTTGTAAAGCTGGTTTGATGGTACTGAATTCTCTTAACTTTTACTTGTCTGAAAAGCTTTTTATTTCTCCATCAATTTTGAGTGAGATTCTTGCTGGGTACAGTAATCTTGGTTGTAGATTTTCCCTTTCAGTACTTTAAATATATCCTGCCAATCCCTTCTGGCCTGCAAGTTTCTGCTGAAAGATCAGCTGTGAAACGTTTCAGGTTTTCCTTGTATGTTACTTGTTGCTTTTCCCTTGCTGCTTTTAATATTCTTTCTTTGTGTTTAGTCTTTGTTAGATTGATTAGTATATGTCCTGGCATGCTTCTCCTTGGGTTTTTCCTGTATGGGACTATTTGTGCCTCTTGGACTTGGTTGGCTATTTCCTTTTCTGTGTTGGGGAAATTTTCAACTATAATCTCTTCATAAATTTTCTCATACCCTTTCTTTTCCTCTTCTTCTTCTAGGATTCCTATAATTCCAATGTTGTTGCATTTGATATTGTCCCAGAAGTCTATGAGACTATCTCAGGTCTTTTCATTCTTTTTACTTTATTCTACTCTTCAGAAGTTATTTCCACCATTTTATCTTCCAGCTCATCAATTTGTTCTTCTGCTTCAACATTGAGTTATTGATTCCTTCTAGAGTATTTTTAATTTCAGTAACTGTGTCTGTCTCTGTATGTGACAAACACAGACAAACTGTGTTTGTCTCTGTATGTTTATTCTTTAATTCTTCTAGGCCTTTGTTAATTGATGCTTGCATTTTCTCCGTTTTGTTTTCAAGGCTTTTGATCATCTTTACTATCATTATTCTGAATTCTTTTTTCAGGTAGTTTGCCTATTTCCTCTTCATTTATTTAGACTTCTGTGTTTCTAATTTGTTCCTTCATTTGTGTAGTATTTCTCTGCCTTTTCTTTTCTTTCTTTTTTTTTTTTAATTTACAGTGTTTGAGGTCTCCTTTTCCCAGGCTTCAGGGTTGAATTCTTTCTTCATCCTAAGGTTGGTCCAGTGGTTTGTGTAAGCTTATATAAGGTAAGATTTCTGCTGAGTTTTTTTGTTTGTTTGTTTGTTTTCCCTCTGATGGTCAGGGCTGTGTGATGATTGGGTTTGTATTTTTGTTTTGTTTGTTATTTAGATGAGGTGTCCTGCACAGTGTGCTATTGGTGGTTGGGTGATGCTGGGTCTTGTGTTCAAATGGTTTCCTTCATGTGAGTTCTCACTCTTGAGAGTCCCTTGAACTGCAAGGAGATCCAACCAGTCCATTCTGAAGGAGATCAGCCCTGGGATTTCTTTGGAAGGAATGATGCTGAAGGTGAAACTCCAGTACTTTGGCCACCTCATGCAAAGAGTTGACTCATTGGAAAAGACTCTGATGCTGGGAGGGATTGGGGGCAGGAGGAGAAGGGGATGACAGAGGATGAGATGGCTGGATGGCATCACTGACTCGATGGACGTGAGTCTGAGTGAACTCTGGGAGTTGGTGATGGACAGGGAGGCCTGGCGTGCTGCGATTCATGGGGTTGCAAAGAGTCGGACACGACTGAGCGACTGAACTGAACTGAAGGTTAGTTCTCTGGTAGTATAGGGTCTTGGAGTCAGTGTTCCCACTCCAAAGATTCAGGGCTTGATCTCTGGTCTGGAATGAAGATTGCACAAATTATTTGTTATAGCATTAAGTGATATTAAAACAAATACCCAAAAACAAAAACCTAAAGATAAACCCCAGACAAATGGCAGTTACAAAATCAGGCAAATAATAATTAAAATAATGGAATATACATATATACATATACACCCATGAGTAAAGTGAAAACAGTTCAACAAAAATAAAGTACAGTAGATTGATCCAGTAAACAAAGGATATCAAAAATTATATTTACCAGTTAAGAAGAAAACTAACTAAAGCGCGAACCAGAAAACAAAACTAAAGCATGGTACCAAGTGAGGAGTAAAGCAATGAAAACAAAACTAACAAATATGTTGAGAGGAAAGGAAAGAAAGAAAAGAAATCAAGATAGATATGCAAAGTTAAATAGAGGTAGATGAAGGTTTATATACTAATGTACTAATATATACTAATTATGTATGTATATATTAATATGTACTAATTATATACTAATATAACTAACTGCAAGGGGAAAACAGACAGTAGGATAGGTAAACAAATGAATAAGTGTAGAAAAAAATATAATAGGTTTAAAAAATTAAAATTATAAAAAAGAGAAGAAAATAAGAAAGAAAAAAATAAAGACTCCACAGAAATGCAAAAGCCCAACATAGAGGCAGAGGTTTATGACAACAATAAGAAATGTGACTGAGGGGGAAAAAAAAAACCTCATAAGTTTAATTAGATTTCATAGTGCCAATAAAATTGACGACTAAACAGAGGGGGAAAATGTGGGGGTTGGGGGCGGGAAGGGGAAAAAATTCAAAAGAATCTACAGGACAAATGAAAATATGAGAATAATTTTTTTTTTTTTTTTTAGTCACTGCTGTCAGAGTCCTTTCCCTAGCTGGGAGTCACAGCCCACCTCACCTCCCTAGGATACCCTCCGACACTGTGCTGATCTCTGGACCTGTTATGGCAGCAGCTCAGGTTCTAACCTGGTCCTGCTCCTGTGTGTTCTTGCCTCCAATGTCCACAGCTACCAGAACTAGTGCGTTTTCTCTTGTGGGAGCTCTCCATGTCCTTTTATATATTCCATAGACACAGAGTCTGCCTAGTTGATTGTGTGCATTTAATCTGCAGCTTGTACATCTGGTGGGAAGGTTTTGGATCTTCTTCCCTAGTCACACTGCTCCTGGGTTTCAACTGTGGTTTTATTTCTACCTCTGCATGTGGGTCGTCCACTGGGGTTTGCTCCTCAGGCTGCCCTGGTGGACTTAGGTTTGCCCCCATGAGAGCCAGGTGTGGACGTGGTGCAGCTGCTTGGATTGCAGGGGTTCTGGCAGCACCAGGTACTCAGGGCAGTTGGCAGCTAGGGCAGCAGGAAATACAGTGCTCTAGAAGGGAATGGCAACCAGTATTGGACAATATGCTCCAGTGTTCTTACCTTGAGAAGCCCCCTGGCTGAGAAGCCTGGCAAGCCACAGTCTACAGGGTCACAAAGAGTTAGATAAGACCAAATTGACCCTGCGTGTATAGACTCAAGAATTTATTTTTTGCCTGTGGCAGCTCTGTCCCAGTGAGATTTAAGTGTGAAGGTGGCTCAGCTGCTTGTCTTGCAGGGATCCTGGTGGCTCAAAATGTGGAGGGACACGGTCTGCCTCCTCCCCCAGAGTTATGGCCCTATCTTGAGGCTTTTTTCGAGCCTCTTGTAGCTGGCAATCAGAAGGCCTCTTTGGCCAGTCTTTCTCCATAGCTCTGCCCATTCAGGCACTTAGAGGACTCCCTTGCCTGGGGCCCTTCTCTGTTGTTCAGCACATCAGGCACATAGAAGGCCCCCCCTGGCTTGGATCCTACTCTGTAGATCGGCACTTCAGTCACTTAAGAGAGCACCCTGGGTAGGCTCCTACTCTATAGTTCAGTGTGTCAGGCATTTGATGGGCCTGCCTCTCTATTGTTCATCTGCGATGCTGGCTGGTGTGTGGAGAGAGAGAGGCTATGGTGATAGCTCCACCCCTACTCAGCAGTATGATACAGCAGTGTGACTCAGCAGTATCGCCTTGCTTCCATGGCTGCCCGGCTTTCCTCCACAGGCATTTCACACCACAGTCTCCTCCCACATCCCTTCAACCCGTCTCTCCACAGTCAACAGCAGCCCTCACCCTGGGATTGTTCCACAATCCCTAAATTCCAGCTCCTAGCCACTGTGCCTTCCAGAGGACCTGCATCCCTGTCCAGGGGTATGTATGGCTGCAGCAATGACTGTCTGATTCTCATTCATTTAGGCTGCCACAGATCAGCTGTTTCACTCTCAGCCTTAAATGTTTCTCCTTCACTCAGAGAGTTGCCCTGATGTGGGGATTGGACCCCAGCTTCAGTTCCCCCACCCACTGAGAGCAGGTCCAATCCTACTAACACTCCTGGGTTTTTCCCCCTAGTTCCTTTGTCCTACCGAGTTTTGTGTGGTTTATATATTCTTTTCCACAGGTCAGGTACTCCTGTCCATTCTCAGCTGGTGTTCTGTATGTACTTCTGTGTCTGAAGGTATATTCCTGATGTATCCGTGTAGAGAGATGTACTCCGTGTCCACCTATTCCTCTGTCATCTTGTTCTTCTCTGCCACTTTCAAATTGGATTTTTTTTTATTTATATGAGTTTTTATATAGTTAAGATATTAACCTTTAACTCAATAAAAGATTTGCAGTTTTTTTTTTTCTCTTCTCCCATTCTGTAGGCTGCTTTTTTGTTTGTTACTTCTGAATGGGAGCTCTCAGTTTGACATTGTGTCACTTGGAGGTTTTTGCCTTTCTGCTTGTGGTTTTGGTGTGTTTTCCCAAAACTCATTTCTAAGACCAAAATCAAGGACTTTTTTCCCTAATATTTTCTTCTAAAAGTTTTAATCTTTTATGTCTTATGATTGAGTTTTTAATTCTTTCCAAGTTAATTTTTGTGAGTGATTTAAGATAGGGTACCAATTTCATTCTCTTGCAACTGGCTGTCCAGCTTTCTCATCACCATTTATGAAGAGACTATGCTTTCTCTGCCTTATTTCCTTGACTTCTTCATTAAAATTAATTGTTCAGATATGCATGAGTTTATTTCTGGGCTCTCTGTTCTGTTCTTTGGATCATTGTATTTGTTTTAGGTTTCTACCATCCTGTTTTGATTACTGTAGTTTTGCTATTTGGTTAAAGTCAGGAATTGTGATGATTCCAACTTCAAGTATCTTCTTAAGAATTATTTGTCAATATTTTGGTATCATACAAATCTTAGAATTTCTCTCCTAATTTTGTGAAAAATGCCACTAGAATTGGATTAAGCATGGCATTGAATCTGTAGATAGCTTTGGGCAATATGGACAGGTAACAGTATTAATTCCTCCACTCTACAAACATGGAATATATTTCTACTTATTTGTATTTTCTACAGTTTCTTTCACCAACTGTCTTAGAGACTTTATGTATAGATCTTTCATCTCATTTATTAAATTCATTCCTAATATTTTACTATTTTTCATGCAATTGTATAGGGGATTATTACCTACGTTTTTCTCTCTGAAAAGTTCTTGCTGGTGCATAAAGATGCATCTGATTTTTATAGTTGATTTTGTATCTTGCAACTTTATTGATTTTATTTATTCTAACAGCTTTTTTGTGGAGTCTTTAGGGTTTTCTATATTTAATATCATGTCATCCGCAAATAGAGCTTTGCTTCTTCCTTTATGATGTACTTGCCATTTCTTTGCCTTGCCTAATTGTCATCAATTCCAGTACCACTTTGAATAAAATTGGTCAGAGTACACATCCTTGTCCTGTACCTGATCATAGAAGAAAACTTTTCAACATTTAACTACTGAGTATAATGTTAGTTGTGGGCTTCTTATAAAAGTTGTTTATTATTTGAGGTATGTCCCTTCTAGGGGGGCTTCCCTGGTAGCTCAATGGTAAAGAATCCACTTGCCAACACAGGAGATATGGATTCAGTCCCTGGATTGGGAAAATCACCTGGAGAAGGAAATGGCAACCCACCACAGTATTCTTTCCTGGGAACTCCTATGGACAGAGGAGCCTGGTGTCCAAAGAGTCTGGGGTCCTGTCAAGTCCTGGGGTAGCAAAGAGTCTGACAAGACAACAAATAAACAGAAACATAAATGTCCCTTCCATACCTCATTATTGGCAGTTTTATCATAAACAGATGTTGAATTTTGTTAGGTGCTTTTTTGTATCATTTGAGATGATCATATTACTTTTACCTGTGTTTTGTTAATGTGGTGTATCATATTGATTGATTGGCAGAGTGTCAATTCATCCTTTCATCACTGATGTAAGTCCCACTTAATTATGACATGCAGTCCTTTCAACGTATAGTTGAAATTGTTATTCTAATAGTTTGAGAATTTTTGCATCTACATTTCATTAAAGATATTGTACTGTAATTATACTGCAACTGACATTGCCTGGTTTTGGTATCAGGGTGGAGTTGGCCTTCTAAAATTATCTTGGGACTGTTCTTTCCTTCACTAGTTTTTTGAAGAGCTTGCAAAGTATTGGTATAAATTATTTAAATATTCAGTAGAGTTCATCAATGAAGCCTTCTGAGAGTGGACTTTTCTTTGGGAATTTATTGATTACTGATTCAGTTTCCCTATTATTAATATGTATGTTCAGATTTTGTAGTTCTCATGATTTATTCTTAGTAGGTTGAAAGTTTCTAGGAATTCATTCAACTCTTGCAGGTCGTACAATGTATTCATGTATAATTGTTCATAGCAGAATCTGATGATCATTTTTTTATTTATGTAATATCAATTATAATGTCTTCACTTTCAATTATAATTTTGAATACTTTTTACTTAGTTTTCAATTATAATTTTGAATACTTTTTACTTAGTTTAGGTAAGGGTATTTTTTTTAATTTTTTTGAAAAGTCAGCTCTTTTTTTTTTTATTGTCTTTTTATATTAGAGTATATAATTGCTTTACAATGTTGCTAGTTTCTTCTGTATGACAAAATGAATCATATATATATATATATATATATATATATATATATATACACACACGTATTTACTCTCCTCTTAAGCTTCCCTCCCACTCCCTCTGTTGTCTTTTTAGTTTTTATTTCTGCTCTCTTTATTTCTTCTACTAATTTGGGCTTAATTTGTTGTTCTTTTTCTAGTTCTTTAAAGTGTAAAATTAGATTGTTCTTTGAGATCTCTCTTTTTTTTCTCCCTGTAGACATTTATTGCTATATTTTAAACCAATTTTGTTGAATTCTGTAAGTTTTGATAGCTTATGTATTCATTTTTCAGACTTTCTATGCTGTTCCTTACATCTACAGGATTTACTTATATCTGGAAATTTGGACCTTTTGACCTTTACCCATTTCCCACCCCCCCCACTTCAATCTGTTCCTGTATCTATGGATTTTGTGCGTGTGTATATGTTTTAGATTCTACTTATAAGTGAGATCATACAGTGTGTATTTCTTTGACTTATCTCAGGAGAATGCACTCCATACCCATTCATGTTGTTGCAAATGGAAGGATTTTTTTTCTTTGAATGAAATTAAATGAATAGAAAATGAGATAAGATGAATATTATTCTATTGTGTATATATACAACATTTTAAATCCATTCATACATGGCCACAGGTTGTTTTCATGTCTCAGGTAATATGAATAATACTGCAATGAAAATGGGGATACAGATATCTCTTTCAGTTAGAGTTTTGTTTTTTTTTTCCTTTGAATAAAATCTCAGAAGTGGAACTGTTGCATCATATGGTAGTTTTAATTTTGATCTAATTTTTAGGAACTTTGCATGTTTTCCTTGGTGTCTATACCAATTTACATTCCCATTGACATCACATGGGGATTCCCTTTGCTCCACATCCTTACCAACAATTGTTGTTTCTTATATTTTTAATAATAGTCAATCTAACAGATGTGAGGTGATAGCCCATTGTGATTTTGATTTGCATTTTCCTGATAATTAGTAATGGTAACTTTTCATGTTGGGTAATGCAATCCACAAGGGACTTGTTTGGTGAATATTAACTCTTCTAACTAAATAATGAAACAACAGATAATCCATTAAAATAAGATACATAATTTTAACAAAAGCTTTCACTAATTAAGATGTTCAAATGCCCAAGAAGTGTATGAAAAGATGCATAACATCATTAATCATTATGAACGGGCAAACCTCAGCTAAAGCTATCACTTCACATACATTTAAAATATTAAACAATATCAAGCATAATAATGTATAGCAACTGGAACTCTAGTAAATTGCTACAATTACCATTGTGTAATATCAGTACTACTTAAGAAAAGCATTTGGCAGCTTCTTAAAATTTAAATATATACTATAGGATCCAGAAACTTCATTCTTAGGTATTTACTCAGAAGAAAGGAAAACAGATACCCCTTCGAAGACTTACATAAATGTTCAGAGCAGCTTTATTCATAAAAATTAAACTCTGAAAATGATTCAAATGTTCATCTCCAGGTAAAATGATAAATTATGACTATTCTTAAAATGAAAAGTATTTAGCAAGTTAAAGGAAGAAACTATTGGTGCATGCAAAATTGATGAAGTTTCAAAATTATATTAGGCCAAAGAAGTCTAAATAAGAGAAATAAGCCAAGTATATGATTTCATTAATACAAAACTGTACAAACAAAAATTATCAAGTATAGTGACAGAAGTCAAATCTTACATGAAATATGAGTTATGGTATGTGGGTAATTGCAATGCATTTGAGTGAAGTTCTTAGCATGGTTTTATGGGTTTAAACTCTATCAAAAGTCATTACATTGTACACTGAAAAAACAGATGAATATATTGTTCAGTAATATAACACCTTGAATAAAAACATGTGCAGAGAAATTAAATGAGAGAAAAGAAGAATGGGTTTTTTATATCAGGAGTGAGAGAGATCACATAAAGTCAGTCATTCAAGAACTTTCTGTCTCTGAAGACTAAATTCTTCATTTTATTTTCAATACTGAGCAAGCACTTACTAAATGACCATTCTAGGAGATACTACCCCATACATTGTCTCATTTAATTCTTTCAGTCTTTCTCAGAATTGATTATTATCACTTTTTAATGCAAGCGGAAACATTGACTTCAGAGTTTAAATAAGAGGCCCAGAGATACATAGTTCAAAGTTGCTGTTGCTGCTGCTAAGTCGTTGCAGTCGTGTCCGACTCTGTGCGACCCCATAGATGGCAGCCCACCAGGCTCCCCCGTCCCTGGGATTCTCCAGGCAAGAACACTGGAGTGGGTTGCCATTTCCTTCTCCAGTGCATGAAAGTGAAAAGTGAAAGTGAAGTCACTCAGTCATGTTTGACTCTTAGCGACCCCATGGACCGCAGCCTACCAGGCTCCTCTGTCCTTGGGATTTTCCAGGCAAGAGTACTGGAGTGGGGTGCCATTGCCTTCTCCAAGTTCAAAGTTGGGAGGTGGTTAACTACAGAGATGATTCTACCACCTCCTACCCCTTGTTTAAGCTGATGTTGCAAGAAAATAAGGTCTTCCTTTGTGAGCTGTTGAAGGAGCTCTATATCTTTCATATGAACTAGCTGGGTCTTGCTTATATGAGGAAAGGAACCAGAATCAAAAGTTTTATGAAAGAATTTGGGATGTGGACTTATAGTCTGTTAAACTTTTTTTACTGCTTTGAAAATTAAGAGGATTATGTCATGTTATCTGTGAATCATAATATAGAATTCCTTTTTCCACAATGAAACTGGAGTTTTCTTCCACATTCCTGCTCAGATATTATTGACCTCCCTTTAACATTAGCATAAAAATTGGAGGCCAAATCACATTTATCAACCACTTATTGTAAATTCCTCTGCAGAATATAGCCTAATAATCACTCTATTTTTATTCATTCTATATAGCACTCTGCACACTTGGACATGCCTAATATATGTTAAAGAATAAATATAGTAAGCACTGAATAAGAGTAATTCATGCTTTGTTGTATCTTCTCTCTGAAGTGTTTATTAATAAACCATTAAAAGCAAAGTACAAGGAGCATTTCATTTAATGCTCTTATAAATATGGATTGTCCCTTTAATTTTTAAGAACATTTTAACTTTCAGACACTATCTTTCCAATATGAGAAATAAACCAAACAGATGAGTAGACGCATTAAATAAGTATACTGTTTTAAAAATGCTAAAGTCTGTTTACATAATGCCTTCTATTCTTTCTAAACTTTGGTGAACATTTAAATTTTATAGGCTTTTAAAGTATTATTTTTGTTATTATTAATATTTCTTTATTGGAGTGTGTGGAGTCTTAAAATGGTGAGATATATCCTTATCTAAATAATTTCTTACCAAAAGAAGCTGAATAATATTATATAAAATTGAAAACAGTAAACAATTAAAAATAGAAAACTGCTTCGTTTGAAAGCCAGTGATTTCCATAAATATGCATATAGTAGTGAACATAATGATCTCTTTTTTGAATATTTTGTTAAATATTGTCATGAAATATCTTGTCACAGCCCACATAACCAAGATGTACTATGGGGAAGTCTTTTGAAATGTAATATGTTCTAAATTCGTTAGATTTTGTAGGACATTTAGGCATATTTGATGAATAAATCTAAGCCAGAAAAGAAAAGCAGTATTTTTGATGTTAGGCAAATGCCATTGTCCACTGAATGAGTCAAAACAATGTAATTCAAATTCTGATTTTGTCACTCACTAGCTGTTTTACTTGGGCTAGTTAGTTTTACCACTTTGAACAGTTCTTTCATCATTTGAAGAGAAAGAGTAATATGAAACAGACTAAAAGGGCTGTTTAAAGAATTAAATAAAATGATATTTTAAAATATCTGTGAAAGCACTAGAATATTACAAGGCAAAATATATTTATGTCAATTGAATTAAACATTCAATATTTCTATCATTCATATATTATTTAGCTATATGAACTGTTTTGCTATAGTAGGATCTGACTTTTCTATGCATACGACTTCTTTCATCTATGTTCTGTCTATACATGTTCTATTCACTAACCATTGAGTATCTTCTCCTTTCTCTACCTGTTCAAATCTCAATCTGTTCACAAAAATGCATCATAGTATATACTCCTTCACGAAGCCATCAAAGTCCATGGAAACCGACAGTGGTATCTCTGTTCTCCAAATTAATAGCACTGATTTAAATTCCTTCATTTAACTCAAAATAGTCATGCTTTTTTCCTCTCAATAAATTGTTAACATTTAGAGATGTCACTCCAATTAAGTATAAAGTAATAAAGTAGTTTATTAATAGGAAACATGGCAGTGGGCCACCTCTCACATATAATCATATGTGATTTTCCCCCATGATCATTAATTAATAGGTTGTAGACTGCATATGGCACTAGCCTCACAAGTAATAAGCACTAGGATAGAAAATTGACTCAAGTGAGTCAATCAGGAATCTATATGTTCAAGTGGAACACATAGAGTAACTTTCAATGAGAAAAGAAAGAATATGACTACAAAAAGACAAAAGAAAAACTGCAGACTGTCATCAGGAGGAAGGGAGGGAAGGAAGGAAGGGCTTTTGCTTGGGGGAGGTGTTCTTTGAAATCCTTATATATAATTCAGTATATATGCTATATGCTTTCAACATACCCCTCCTTTATAGCCCATCTAGTTTAATTACCTTGAACCAAATAATCTGTATCTCAGAAATTTCTGAAATGCATTCTTTGAGTAAGCTGAAGTATGTATACTCATGTCTCAGACAGTATTAATTATTCCTTCAAAGAGGATCAAAAAAGAAAAGTAATATCAGAGAGATGGCTGTCAAACATCATCATTCGTTCACACTCCTTACTTAAATACTATTTTGAAAAAAATAGGTACATGCCTAATAAGCTACATATTTCCTAGCCTCCCTATCATTCGGTGTGGCAATGAGATTAAGTGATACAGTTTTTGGTGGTGGAATATGAACAGAAACGATGAGTGTCATTTCTATGCCAGCACTTTCGAACAGTAAACACACTCCTCCCACCATGCGCCTTCCTCAGAAGCTAATATGTGGAGGCCTAGGAAATGGCAGCCCACTCCAGCGTTCTTGCCTGGAGAATGCCAAGGACAGAGGAGCCTGGTGGGCTGCCTTCTATGGGGTCACACAGAGTTGGACCCGACTGAAGCGACTTAGCAGCAGCAGCAGCAGCAGGATGTAACTCTAGTCATACCACCAGATATGGTTCCTCAGGGGATGACAGAGAAATAGGACAGAAAGAACTTGAGGGCATAAATGATCTGAGGGAGCAGAGACATCTAGACTTGGGATACTCACTTGGATCATTTTTAGTATGTATGTGAGATATATATCTATATCTGTATAATCCTTTAGATCTCACTGTCTCATTCACAAGCAACTTAATTGTCCTCTACTAATACAGAAATCATGACATTTTTATCATGGAAATTTTATCATTTTCATGAATTCACAGCATTCCTCAAAAAAGTCTACACTGGGAGACAAAATGAGAATTATAGAGGGGTTGATTGGAGACATGAACCATGATTGAACAGAGGCCCAATCATTGAGGGGCTGCTAAGAGTCAGTGTTTCCCCATATTCAATTTCCCTCCTATGTTGCAAAGTTCTGTTATATCAACCTCACCCACACAAACATTGTGATTGCCTTCTGTCCTTAGCTGAACAGTTTATAAACCAATTCACATATATTAGCCCATTTGTTTCTCATTCTAATCTCTTAAATTGCTGTGAATATAGGGTATGTTGATTATTCTCTATTCTCCCCTTTGCCTAATCCGTTGTTTGCCTCCCTTTGTGCCCTGTAAGGCAGAATGAGGCAATGGCAAGAACTTGGTTTAGGGAGAAAAGACAGAGCAGTCAGGGTTTTCATTTCCAACTCTGTTCCTGCTTAGTCATGGTGTCACTTACTTAGATCCATCCTTCCTTGAAATAATCTTCTGCTATGTGGCTCAAATTTATAGATCTGCTTCCACTGGTCTCCAGCTACTTTGTCTGCTTGTTCCATCAATCACAATGATGATAACAGCTTTCCTCCTTGGTTAGATTTTTCTGCCTCGTCACCCCTTGTTTACTTTTAACTCTAAATATACCTCCATAAATTGTTTCTGTGTTAATGTGTCTTTAACTGTTTTGTTTCTTGCTACTATATTGCCCCCATTTTACAGGTAGGAAAACACAGCTACAGAAAGATCAACACCCCAAGTTTAATTTAAAAAGTGATATATTAAGGATTTGAATCAGGACAGTCTCATGTGGTATCTGTGTAGTGAATGTAGGTAATGGTGCCTACATATATCTATGCATGGAGACTGCATAGAATTGGTCA
This sequence comes from Bos mutus, assembly GCF_027580195.1. Lineage (NCBI taxonomy): Eukaryota > Metazoa > Chordata > Mammalia > Artiodactyla > Bovidae > Bos > Bos mutus. The sequence continues at coordinate 97,567,435 of NC_091624.1, read as the reverse complement.
GAAAAACCTTGAAAATGAATATGTGACATTCTGAGAGTTAAACTGTAAATCATCACAATGTGAGCCAGAAGAGGGGTTGGAACATTTTCAGTGACCAGATACAGTGTTCCAATTTTAAATGGAAGATAATGTAGGCAATCTTTAAAAATGGAACAAAAAAGAGAGAGAGTGTGTGGAATCTGCCTAGGCAAAAAGAAAAAAAGGAGTTCAATAAAGGAAATGATGACAAGCAATGTCCAACCCTGGGTGTTCAGACTATTTTAAAATTTAGGCGCATTATTAACATCATTCCAAATGTGTAGGACAAAAGAGGCTATTTATTCTGGTGCCACTAAATGTTTAATACATTAATAAGACCTTTTATTCACATTAGATGCTCATCCAGCAACTTTACAACTTTGATTTGTGCTTGTTATTCTGCCTATAGGGAAGAATGCACTAGTTTATGCAGAGAAATGGTATGCTATACCTGTAGGTGTGTTTGCATTTTAAAATACAGGTCAGAAGATATTCTGAATGATAAATCAGTCCTATGAGCTGGTGAATGGTTATCTGGCCCTTTAGGGTAGAACTGCTTTCAAGATCTGAGGCAATTGTATTTTTAAGCCTGTAAGACAGAATGACATTCACTTCATTATAGAACTCAAATCTTTTTTTTTTTTTTTCAATTTGAATATTGGAAAGAAAGGAGTAATATAAAGGCAATGCTTCCTACAATTATCTGAGAATTATGTAAAAATGCTAGTGAAGAGAAATATTTCTAGGAGATATCAGTTATCAGCATCATCCAAAAAAAAAGCACTTAAGACAAATATGCCAGTTTCTTCTAGTCACTCAAGTTAACAGACAGTTCTCAAAGGATTTAGACTTTATAGCCTAGCATAGAATTTGTCATAAAAACATACACAAACAACCAGACATGAGTATTGAAGCCAGCTTGACAGTAATATTTCTCAGGGTAAAATAATAAATTGTCATTCTGTTCTATAAACAAGTGTCTCATGAGTTTTATTTTATGAAATCATCCCTAAGGGAGCCGACTTGATCAACATTTTTCCTAATCCTAAAATGCTGAAACACAGATCCTGGACCCAGTATGAAATAGATTCCCAGGGAGACTCTATCTAACAGCTTTGGTTCACCTGATTCTGGTGCCTCTGCTTTTTTAGTTCTTAAGAGCCAGAACTTTGTAATCAGACAAGCCTGGGTTTGACTTTCGATCTTGCCACTTCCCAGCTGTGTGGTGTTGGGGCTGTCTTCCTGTAGAAATGGCAACCCACTCCAGTACTCTTGCCTAGAAAATCCCATGGACGGAGGAGCCTGGTATCCATGGGGTCACTAAGTCCGACACGACTGAGCGACTTCACTTTCACTTTCACTCCTGTAGAAAAGGGGCAAGCTGTTGCCTATGTATCAAGGTGCTCATAAAGATAAGATAAAATTGTGTGAGTCTGGCTCGTGGAACACTTACAGCAGCTATTATTATGATGATGGCCATTAAAACTCTGATAAACACTATTTAAACCTATTTGTGATCATTAGAAGCTATCCCAGAATCCTGTTGAGTCTTTAATTAGCCTTGTGAATATTAATCATTATTTGACTACAGATGTGTAGATGAACAACTGCATGGAGATCTACAGTTAATAAATGCTAGATACAGCAGCTTTTTATTAGATTTACATGCTTTTATAAAACTTAGTACTCTTGCCTGGAAAATCCCATGGATGGAGGAGCCTAGTAGGCTGCAGTCCATGGGGTCGCTAAGAGTCAGACACGACTGAGCGACTTCACTTTCACTTTTCACTTTCATGCATTGGAGAAGGAAATGGCAACCCACTCCAGTGTTCTTGCCTGGAGAATCCCAGGGACGGCCGAGCCTGGTGGGCTGCTGTCTATGGGGTTGCACAGAGTTGGACACGACTGAAGTGACTTAGCAGCATAAAACACAGGCTGAAATAATACTTGTTACTAATGTATTTTTAATCGCCAGATAATGGACAGATACTCAAAATTACATACTTCAAAAATATTTCAGTGTAAAAGTATTTTTAAGATCTGAGTTAGAAATTTCTTAAAACTATGGCAGACATATCTGAGCTATTTTAATGGCAAAGAGTTAGATTTTACGAGGAGGTTTGTAAGAAGACATTTTCTTATAGAATGAATGTGTTGTTATTGGAGCTTCCCAGGTGACTCAGTGGTAAAGAATACACCTGCCAATGCAAGAAACATGGGTTCGACCTCTGGGTCAGGAAGATCCCCTGGAGGAGGAAATGGCAACCCACTCAAGTATTCTTGTCTGAGAAATCCCATGGACAGAGGAGCCTGGTGGGCTGCAGTCCATGGGGTCTCAAAGAGTGGCACACAACTTAGCAACTGAGCATAAGCACAGTGTTGTTAGATACTAAATAATGTCTAGAATCTTTGGATTCAGGGATGAATGTGAGAAAAGGTATATAGTCTTAAGGAGGTTACATTGAATTTCATTTTATCTGCAACTTTGGTTATTTCCTTGAATTTCTATGGATAAGTTATATATAATTGTATAAAATTAAATGAGAAAAACAGACTAAACAAAGAGATTTAGTTCCAAGGGTACTATTTATGTATTTATTACTTATATTCTAACTTATTGTAGTGATCTGAGGAAATCATTCAGCTCTGCTAAAATTGTACCAGAGGTGGATATGAGTTGGCCAGGACATATGTATGTAGTGACAAGAAGTGAGAAAAAGAGGAGGAAATAAGACTCTATTCAAGGTTAAAACTTAGCCCAGAAGATGCATGGTGTATTTGAAAAACTGAAAGATATACTGGATACAAAGTATTAATAAAAGTAGGTAATGTGAATCTGGGGAGATAGTCAGGGCCAGATCATAACGTATATAAACTCAGTGAGACAGGATTTGCTGCAAGAAGACAAAGTCATGGTCTGGTTTAGGTGGGCTTATGATGATGGCCTGATTCAGTGTGTTGATGGGCTTATATGAATGAATCAAAGAATATAGAAAGGGTGAAAACTTGAATAGTAAAATATATTTAGTTGGGAACTATGTTTATTTATGCTTCTAACTTACAGATTAGATATTAAAGCCAACTATCACTCACTGAAATTGTAAATAAAAAAGGCATTAATTTATTGGTCTCTTGGAAAACACCAAATCTTTGGAGCACAGGATTGAGTTGAACTACAAAATAAGAAAGGAAAAGAGAATCTTGAAAATGTAAAAAAAGATTATAACTCCAAAAATCATCCACTGCATGAACCACGGGAAGAGACAGAGAACAATTTGGCATCATTAGTAAAATTAAAGAAAACGATGGATCTATATTAACAGGCTAGGAATCATTCTAAGGACAGTCATGAGAGAAACTGGAGGGAGGATGAAGACATATCACTTGCATGCCTCCCCCACACCAGCTTAAAGTTGACAATTGGGAAGAATAAAAATGAGAATTGACAGTGCCAAAAACTGAATTGGAAATATGCCTCAGTTACTAAAATATTTGCTGAAAAATCTATATTTATTAAAATTTAAATATGATGGGAAATATAATGAACCACATTGTCCCTATATTCTTGCAAATAGAGAAATTCCAGTATGACCTTCACAATGAGCCTCTGACTAAAGCAGAACTTTATTCTGGTAGTCAGCAAAATTAAATTTTCCTATTGTAAGAAAGACGAAAGTCTCTTCAATTATCCAGTATTTTAACATTCACTATAAGTGACTTGATTATATGTCTTATAAATGCCAACATATGTCTTGAACTGGTCTTAGGCCTACCAAACAGAATATCACAGATTTTAAATGTTTCCAAATTTGATAAATGATATTTTATAGAATTTATCATCTCTCTTGGTCTTGAGACATATTGTTTTACTGTGAGGGAGAAAACAGGTCCAGAATAACTGTCTAAAAATGACTAGTCAGGTTCACTCACACACAAAAACCCTAAATGGCCAAAGTCTAAACAGCATTTAAGAAAAATTAAATCTGACTGGCATGGTAATGACACAGGTACATCAAACTATATGAATCTGCCTTAAGAGTAATAGACCACTCAGGAGATCAGTGAGTTTTCGACAACTAAATGTTTAAAACACATACCCACAAATATAATATATGTGCTTTTGAGAATACACAGTGATAATTACATGTGTTTAGAGAAATGTCTCAGAACTGATCACAAGGTTATCTGAATTGAAAATATTCAATGATACCTGAATTATTAGATATCATAGGAAAAGGCATTTAGGTCTTCTAAATAATTCATAATGTCTTTGAAATAAAAGTCTGTCATTGAAATTCATATGAGTAATTGTCCATGACCTTGGCTTGTATGGTGTCTGGCAGAGTGTCATGACAGCCATAAAATCTCCTAGTTACATATGAAATCAGTCTCTCTATTTCCTTATTTCAGGATCAGAATGCTCCAAACCATTTCAAAGACAGATGACCTGAAATACAGACAGGAACACAGACAGAGGCAAAAAGAGAGAGAGAGAGAATATAGCAACACAAGCACATTATCTGACATATGTAGTAAAGAATAGTTTCTGAAGACAACTTAAAAGCCCCTCTGCCACCATTCCTTTACCGCTTTTCTTCTTCCCACTGGCAGCGAACTAACTTATTAATTTGGATTTTCTGCTTCCCTGATACCTAATTCCATGTTGCTAAATATTTTAAACTTTCAATAATAAACTATTTTCTCCCTAATAAAAATTAACTTTCACCATCTTGTTCCTCAGCCACTTCTCTTCCTTCATGATTCTAATACTTATTTTTTGAGTCACTCTCTTGACTATAATTTTTATTTTGAACAATATTCTTAGAGTTTCCATATTTCTCAAGAGCAAGGAAGCAGCTTTGAGGTGATTCTCTACTTCCTCACCTAATGGCAATAGATACCAATCATGGGAATTAAAACAAGTCCTGCAATATATACCATGAGTAAGATGGAGGCAGGGATTCCAGAAAATCCCCAGTTAAGATGTAAGTGATCCAAAAGACAGAGATATCCAAACCTCACAGAATTACGGCCAGTATCTATGATGGTGTAGCAGATCTCATGGGGAAAATGCAGGTCCCAAGCAGACCTAGTGAAAGTAGTTGCCAGGGAACACCACAAGTTGGACTCACACCCCCGGGAGAAAGTGACTTAATTCTGAGGAGAGTAGGACAGCAAAGGAGTGCTTGAAAATGGCTTAAGGGGAAGAGGTATGATAAGGTACAGAAAATAATGGCAAAAGAGGACCTGATATTAAAGAGACTGCCCATCATGTGAGCAACAGAAAAAGTTCTCAAGATCTTTAAATCTCTCCCCTCCTCCTCCAAGGGATCTAGAAAATCCTAAGCATGTAAATATGAATTATTTAAATATGGATACATGTTTCTAAAACATTCATGACCATACAAAGATATTTTTAAAGATTAAAAGTAAATAATGCCATTTGCAGCAACACGATGGACCTAGAGATTGTCCTACTGAGTGAAGTCAGAGAAAGACAAATTTGTGATATCACTGATACGTGCAATCTGAAAAAAATGGGAAATGGTACAAATTAATTTATTTACAAAAGAGAAGTAGAATCACATATGTAGAAAACTTATAGGGGAAGGAGGGAGGGACAAACTGGGAGGTTGGAATTGACATATACAGTAATATATATAAAATACTAATAAGGACCTACTGTATAGCATAAGGAACTCTTCTCGATATTCTGTAATGATTTATCTGGGAAAACACTCTAAAAAAGAGTGGATATATGTATAATTGATACTTAGTTGTACAGCAGAAACTGATGCAAAAATAAACTAATAAATAAAAGCAGAATAAAATAGATAAATAAATTTGGAGATTTTCACCATGAAGAAAAAAATAAATCACCAAAGAGAAGCTAAAATGAAATAAAGCAAAAACTAACAAGCCATAGCTTCAATTTAAATATACATGCATTGGAACTATGAAAGAATAACAAAAAACTAAAGGAGTTTGGAGAAGAATTCAAACGTCCAGAATACTCATTTTTAATATCCCTTTGTTTATGTGACAAATATCTTTTATGTCAATAATAATGAAATAAAATGAAGAACATAATGATCAGAAAAGAGATTCAGACAACTTTTTTGAAGTTTTTATAATCATGTAGGTAAAATAAAAACTAATATAAAATACTAAAAATAATGAACTAGTCTAAAACACATTAATGAAGATATGTTGATAGAAAGTAAAAAGGAAACAGAGGTATGTTAATCTGTCATTAACAGTAATATAATAATATAATTCCTGTTTTCAAAACTTCTGTAAATTGTCCAATGATCTTCAAATATTCATGTTTCTTAGAAAATATAGTTTGCATGTTTTTCTATCTTCACTAATAGTTGATCAAAGAACAGTTTGAAAAAATTTGTTGGAATTTTTAGCAGAAAGAAACAGATATACAAATGAATAGCAAAATCATATATAAATGAGCTTGGCAGAAATTGCTTAAATTCCCATTTCATAATAAATTCTAGAAATTGGTAATGCAGCACTGTCTTGGTCTCTGATGTCTTTGCTTCTTCTGGATTGTTTCCCTTGGCTTTTCTATATCTCCATAGTCCAACATATTCTATCATATCTTGGAGATTTTAAAAAAACTTTTGAAACTGTTCTTTCTCTGAGGGGGGAGAAAAAAAAGCAAGAGGAAGCAGCTAAATGACAGTAAACATGGAGATGATTTGTTGCTTTACAATGAGTATCTAGGACTGGAAATTTAAGACAAACTTCTTTCATTGTTTTTCTGGTATCTTTGGAAATTTGATTCTTATTGTGTACCTATAACTCTCACTTTCTTCTGTGATGTTGTTGTCATTACAAAATGAATGGTCTTCTATTTAATTTCTGCTTTTCATTCTTCAAGGAGCAGTTTTAAATCTTGATAGTTCACTTTAAAAAGACTCATTTGGCCCCTTGCAAGTATTATAAAACTGTATCCCAGGGGAAAACATAATAACTCAGAAAGACAAAATCACGTATAGAGAGCAGAAAAAACTGACCCAGTTCTTTTGTGTGCAAATTTTATTTTGGATAACAGGGCTTCAAAGGTTGAGATGAACTGCCAAATTTTTCTCTCTGGTGTTCACAGCGCTGCAGCTTTTGTGGGAAGGTCCTTTACTTTTACATCAGTAATCTGCAACATGGTCACACTGCAGAACTGCATTAGAGTATTTCTGGATCTGCATCTTTGGCTTTACAATTGCTGCACTTATTGTTCATTTAAATTTGTTGTTTACAGAAAAGGCCATGTGATACCACCAAGATTAGAGATACAAACTGAATCAGATGAGAGATAGTGTTAGTTGCTCAGTTGTATCCAACTCTTTGCGACCCCTGAACTGCAGCCTGCCAGGCTCCTCTGTTCATGGAATTCTTTAGGCAAGAATACTGAAGTGGGTTGCCATTCCTTTCTTCAGGGGATCTTTCCAAACAGGGATCGAACCCAGGTCTCCTACATTGCAGGCAGATTCTTTACCAACTGAGCCACCAGGGAAGTCAGATGATAGCTAGAATGATTTTGAAACAAGTTTACTCTTGAAAGGATTACATGTGGCTGAGTCTGCATATTTCCAGGCCAGTTATACAACAGAGTTCTCTAAAGTAATTTCCAAGGATAAAATATTTATTAAAGATAAGTAATATATGTGTTATTGGGAAGCATATTTATGTGTATGCAATTAAATCTCAATGGTAGGGTAACTCTTTAGAAAATTAGACAAAGAAAAGATTTGAGGTAATTAAATTCTTGCTTACAGTATTGAAATTGCTGACACCTTGGCACTCCACTCCAGTGCTCTTGCCTGGAAAATCCCATGGGCGGAGGAGCCTGGTGGGCTGCAGTCCATGGGGTCGCTAAGAGTCCGACACGACTGAGCGACTTCACTTTCACTTTTCACTTTCATGCATTGGAGAAGGAAATGGCAACCCACTCCAGTGTTCTTGCCTGGAGAATCCCAGGGATGGCGGAGCCTGGTGGGCTGCCGTCTATGGGGTCACACAGAGTCAGACACGACTGAAGTGTCTTAGCAGTAGCAATGATAATAAAAAGCAGATTAGGTGTTAGTAAATGTAATTATTGATCTAAAATCCTCTAAAAATCATACCTTTGTTATCTACACTCAGATTTGATCACGCCTATCATACTACCCTTGGGATTTGAATGACTGGAATAAATTCTAGGAATTAAAAGAACACAAGGAAGTTTTGTACTTCACTCAGTACTTTGGTTGATTGTAGTAATCTAAATATTTTAATTTTAAAATTCCCTTACAGTTGAGAATAAAGTAATTACATTAATTATATTATGAATAAATGTGTTCAGTATAGATGAAATGCAATTATAAAATCAAGTATATTAAGTGAAAATACCATAGTTAAAATTAAACTAAAATATTATGAAATATTGATATCTATGTACTAAAAATATATATTCTTACAAGAAATTATAGGGTAGGGTAACTGTTTTGGAAATTAGACAAAGAAAAGATTTGGGGTAATTAAATTCTTGCTTACAGTAAAATATCATCTTTATATACCACCAATTGAATATATTTACTTAGACAAAAGTTGCCAAGTGCTGTTAAGAGCCTTGTTGCTGCTGCTAATTCACTTCAGTTGTGTCCAACTCTGTGCGACCCCATAGACGGCAGCCCACCAGGCTTCGCCGTCCCTGGGATTCTCCAGGCAAGAACACTGGAGTGGGTTGCCATTTCCTTCTCCAGTGCATGAAAGTGAAAAGTGAAAGTGAAGTCGATCAGTCGTGTCTGACTCTTCATGACCCCATGGACTGCAGCCTACCAGGCTCCTCCATCCATGGGATTTTCCAGGCAAGAGTACTGGAGTGGGGTGCCATTGCCTTCTCCAGTTAAGAGCCTTAGTTACATGTTTAAAAGTAAAATAGACACATTCATATGATACCAACATATTACACAAGTTGTAGAAATGATTTTTAGTTACAAGTTATATAATAAAGGTGTTCAGTTAAGTTCAGTGGCTCAGTCATGTCCAACTCTTTGTGATCCCATGAATCACAGCACACCAGGCCTCCCTGTCCATCAACAACTCCCAGAGTTTACCCAAACTCATGTCCATTGAGTCTGTGATGCCATCCAGCCATTTCATCTTCTGTCGTCCCTGTCTCCTCCTGCCCCCAATCCCTCCCAACATCAGGGTCTTTTCCCATGAGTCAACTCTTCACATGAGGTGGCCAAAGTATTGGAGTTTCAGCTTCAGCATCAGTCCTTCCAATGAACACCCAGAACTGATCTCCTTTAGGATGGATTGGTTGGATCTCCTTGTAGTCCAAGGGACTCTCAAGAGTCTTCTCCAACACCACAGTTCAAAAGCACCAATTCTTTGGCGCTCAGCTTTCTTCACAGTCCAACTCTCACATCCATACATGACCACTGGAAAAACCATAGCCTTAACTAGATGGACATTTGCTGGCAAAGTAATGTCTCTGCTTTTTAATATGCTATCTAGGTTGGTCATAACTTTCCTTCCAAGGAGTAAGCGTCTTTTAATTTCACGGCTGCAATCACCATCTGCAGTGATTTTGGAGCCCCCCAAAATAAAGTCTGACACTGTTTCCACTGTTTCCCCATCGATTTGCCATGAAGTGATGGGACCAGATGCCATGATCTTCATTTTCTGAATGTTGAGCTTTAAGCCAACCTTTTCACTCTCCTCTTTCACTTTCATCAAGAGACTTTTAGTTCCTCTTCACTTTCTGCCATAAGGGTGGTGTCATCTGCATATCTGAGGTTATTGATATTTGTTATAATAAAATAACCTATTTATGCATCACTAATGAATGGTCAGCCACACATTTGTGTCTCATGCTATGATGAATTTTTAACTATAAAACAGCCCTAATTTCTCACTAAGACTTAAAAGATATTTTAGCTCATTTAATATATGGATACACCAAAACTTTAGAACTATTTTTCGTTATACACCACTATAATGTTGTCTTTGATAATATGCATTAATCTCTCCAGTTTTTTCCAACAGGTAACCCATTTCATTAATAGCAGTTATGTGTTTGGCTTACTCAATTTCTTTTTTCTTAGTTGAAGGATAGTTGATTTACAGTGTTAGTTTTTGGTGTACAGCAAATAGGAACTTATATTTGATATATTTTTTCCACATTCTTTTTTACTATTGTTTTTTACAAGATATTGAATGTAACTCCCTATACTATGCCTTTTAGGAACTTATTATTTATTTCATATGTAGTAGTTTGTATCTGCTAATCCAAATTCTTAATTTATCACTTCTCTACTTTCCTATTTGGCATTCATATTTGTTTTCTATGAGTCTGTTTCTGTTTTGTAAATAAGTTCATTTGTATTGTATTTTAGATTCTACATATAAGCTATATCATATTATTTGTCTTTGACTTACTTCACTTGGTATGATAATATTTAGGTTCATCCATGTTGCTGAAAATGTCATTATTTCATTTTGCTGAGTAGTATTCTGTGTGTGTGCATGCGTGTGTGTGTGTGTGTGTGTGAGACATCTACTTTGTCCATTCACCTATGTATGGACAGTAGATTGCTTCCATATCCTGGCTATTGTAAATAGTGCTGCTATGAGACTTCGGATGTGTATATCTTTCCAAGTTAGAGTTTTCTCTGAATGTATGCCCAGGAATGGGATTGCTGGATCATACAGTAACTCTAATTTTAATTTTTAAAGGAACATCCCATACTATTCTCCATAGTAGCTGCAACAGCTAAATTCCCACTAAAAGTATAGGGAGGGTTCCTTTTTCTCCATACTCTCTGGCATTTATTATTTGTAGACATTTTAAGGATGGCTGTTCTGACCAGTGTGAGATGATACTTCATTGTAGTTTTATAGAATTTTATTTATTTTCATTTTTGGCTGCTCTTGGTCCTCGTTTCTGCAGAGGCTTTCCTCTAGCTGCTGGCGAGCGGGGGCTACTCTCTAGGTGCAGTGCACAGGTTTCTCATTTTGGTGGCTTCTCCTGTGCAGAGCATGGACTCCCTGTGCAGAGCATGGACTCTAGGGCATGCCGGCTTCAGTGGCTGAGGCATGTGGACTTAGTAGTTGAGGTTCCTGGACTCTAGAGCACAGGCTCCATAGTTTTGATTCATGGGCTTAGCTGCTCTGAGGTATGTGAGATTTTCCTGGACCAGAGATTGAACCTGTGTATTGCCAGGTAGACTCCTTATCACTGAACCACCAGAGAAGTGCTTCATTGTAGGTTTGATTTGCATCTCTGTAACAATTAGCAATGGAGAAGGCGATGGCACCCCACTCCAGTACTCTTGCCTGGAAAATCCCATGGACGGATGAGCCTGCTAGGCTGCAGTCCATGGGGTCGCTGAGGGTCAGACACAACTGAGCGACTTCATTTTCACTTTTCACTTTCTTGCTTTGGAGAAGGAAATGGCAACCTACTCCAGTGTTCTTGCCTGGAGAATCCCAGGAACGGGGGAGCCTGGTGGGCTGCCGTCTATGGGGTCACACAGAGTCGGACACGACTGAAGCAACTTAGCAGCAGCAGCAGCAGCAACAACAATTAGCAATGTTGTGCATCTTTTCATGTGCCGATTGGCCATTTGCATGCCTTATTTGGAGAAATGTCAATTTCTGTCTTCTGCCCATTTTTTAAATTGTTTTTTTGTTTTTGTTGTTGTTGAGTCAAGTGAACAGTTGGAAGGACAAGAACAGTGTCTTACTCAACTTCTAACCTCAGAAATAATTTTGGCTCATAGTAAATGCTCAATACTTAGTGGTGAAGTGGAATAAAAATCCTTAACCTGTATACATGCTTTTAAGTTTGAGGAAAAATTTGCATAACAAGTATTCTTATGAAGGAGATCATCTTTATAGGGGAAATCCTTCACATAGGATGAATGAATGGTATCAAGTTCAAGTGCAAAAAGCTTAGTCTTGGTTTGAGTATTGTAACCACTGCTTATTAGTTTTGTCTGAGGACAAATCATTTATTGTGCTCATCAGTGAACTGAGATAATGATATTTATTTCACAGAATTTTTATAACATCAGTCCAAATACAATTTCTGGCTCATTTGTCAGGCTTCTTCTAACTCTTCCTTGCACAAACACACTCACATAACTACAGAAGTTCTCTCAGCATTTACAACCATTCTAAACAAAAATGTTGATTATCCCAGTGTTGTCTCAATCTATGGATAATCTCAATTTAATATATTATTAAAATCAGTAATAGGTTCTACCTGTGGCCAACATTCTAGTTAAGATTATTATCAACAAGCGAACTATGAATTATTTGCCCTCTGAAGCAATAGAGCAGATAAAAATAAATTTAAAGAACAATGCAAATGTTATTCCATTTAAAAACTCGTATTGATATCACCAAAAAGCCCATAAATTGAGTGTCTATAAATAGAAGTCAGAGACATGGCACATATTTCTCAGAATCAGGAGAATACCATCCTAGAATAGATAACTTTGCTTTTATTTATCTTTTGTCATTTTTGCCTTACTTGGGAAACAAGGTTAATTAACTTTACTTGACCATTCTCCCCTAGCAATGTGCTGTGTGTGTGTGAGTGCTTAGTTGTATCCAATTCTTTGGGACCCCATGGACTGGGATGGGAGTCATAGCCCATGAGACTCCTCTGTACATGTTATTTTCCAGGCAGGAATACTGGAGTGGGTTGTCATTTCCTTCTCCCGGGGATCGTCCTGACCCAGGGATCAAACACATGTCTCTTGCATCTCCTGCAGAAGCAGGCAGATTCTTTACCAATGAGCCACCTGGAAAACCCAGCCATGAATTAGTTTACAACAAAGCCATCTTACTGAGATTTTTATCTAAAGAGTTCTGTTGGATTGTGGAAAACCCAAAATCTTTCTTGGAATATAGATTAAGAGAGAAGTGAAAAATCTGTGAAAAGATAAAAATTAACTGCCGGGGTCCAGCCCCGGCTGATCCAGGGTATTCGAAGGGGAGACGGCTTAGGCGACTATTTAAATATTCATCAAAGATATAAAGAGTAATAGAATGAGGATAGCTCAGTAGGAAAATTCAGTGGAGAAAAGAGGCTGAGTAGCTTGGTTTATGCGGGAGACCAATAAAACTTCAAGACAAGAAGTTTGCACCACTTACGTAGGCTGCAGGCATCCTTCCGTTCTCCCGAAGGAGAGGAGACACTGAGGCCTCCCCGGTCGGATCTTAGAAGCCCAGGCATAATTAGTAAGCATGGTGGGTTCCGCGCTCCAGATGGAGACTCAACCAGAGTGAGAGAGAGAGCAACATGGGGAGACCAGTATTTCAAGAAACTGATCCCAATTCTTTATTTTCCATGGTCTACTTTTATACACTGAGATGTTATGCAAAAGTCACGCGGGGTCAGCAGTCCTGACTTTTATCAAAGTCAGGTGCTTCATACAAATGTATACAGAGGTCTTAGGGGTGTTACATCATCTTCTGGCCAGGGGGCCTGCTGACAATTTATGACCCTCTCCTTGTGACAGCGGTCAGTCAACCAGGACACTTATTTCTCCAGGGCTGATTATTCTTAAAACAGACGCCACCCAAATAAAGTTACATTCCTATAGGGTGAGGGTGTAGTGGGTTTTAGTTAAGGAAAGAATTTACTTAGCCTAAGGTCTAATGTGATTAATATCAAAAGTTAATACTTATTTCTTCTATATATTCATTAATGTGTGTAAGGGCAGGGGATGTGGAGTCTTAGCAACAAACATTGGCTCAACAAATGAAAAACCCTTCACCAATACAATTTTTAATCAGCCCATTATACTTATACTAATAGTTTTCTAACTTTTCTAAAGAACCTGTTTTTAGAAGGTTTAAAGCATCTCGTGCCTCTCATGGTTGGGAAGCTGTGAGCAATCACATGCAGCCAGACAAGCCTGTTGGGCAGGCTAGAGAACCTTCAGAGGAGTTTGTAGGTTAAAACACTCTTATCACGCCCAGGAATTATTATTAACTGGAGCTCTAAGTTAACTCCTTCTCCGAAAGAGGTGGTGGGAGACAGCCCCTCGTAAAATCAGAGGTGTAGGGGAGAGAACAAAGTAGTAAAGTAGGCAGGCTCTGGTTATGGGGGTAGATGCTCGAGGATTTCCAGGGGGACTCCTGAGGCTCGATCCCGCCTTTGCGTATGTCGAGCCTCCTTCCTCATGACCTTTGCCATGGGCGGAGTACCTCACTCTGGCCCCCAACAATTAACCATTGAAATAGTGTTATATATTTGTAACTATGAATAATCCTTGTAGGAATATTATAAATTTTAAGGTAAGAACTAATTTTATTTTTTTTTATAAGAAGCTTTTCTAAAGTTGTTATTTTTGAAATGTTACCATCTTACATGGATTTTAAGGCCAAACAATTGACCCTGAACAAGTATTTATTAATATAAAATTTTGAATGGCTTATTAAAGTGTTTTCAATTTCCTATTATAAAATGATCATTACAATAGTAACTACTTCAAAAGATTTTTGTGATGATTAAGCATGATGCTATGAATAAATCACTAGGAAAACTGCCAGTAGTAGTAGGAGTAGTATGTTCTATGATTCTGCATTGTGTAATCATTAATCCAACCACATCAAATTATAATATTTATATTTTAGTGTGCTTTCAAGTGTAATGGTTCCAGGCCTTTGAACATCCTGCTCCCTTTACACGGAATGCCTTCTTCTTCTGACTCCCATTGCAAGCATTGCCTCAATAATTAATCCTTCCAAGAGCCCAGAGGCCACACCTGATCCACTTATATAGAACTTTATGTATCTTTTTAAATCATCTAGAATTCTCATTAGTCATTGTGGTGTCAACTCATTTGCTTGTGGTGTCAATGACTTGCTTGTACTCTCTTTAAAAAAAATAGTCACTTACCAGTCTGCAAGTATAATAGCCACATCCTTTTAAATTCAAAGCAATAACACTTTAGAAATTGCAGGAGACAATATAATTAACATTAAGGACAAAACTTTTGAGATAATGTAAGGAAAACCATGATAAACTCACAACTTTGAATTTCAGAAGTATGTTGCCATTTATCCTAATTTATTATTGATATTGATACAAAATGTGGGATGTGGTTTTCACTAATAATGAGAAGGAAAGAGAGATAAAGGAAATTTGAACAAAATTATACAAAACACAATGGGAAATTTTTTTAAAAAGCAAAATATTATAAACCAAAACAGAAAATTAAATACATTGGCAAAGTTGAGTGTTATCATAATAAAAGCAAATTGGAGAATTACCTTACATATTGGAAGAGTTAAAATTTCAGGAATGATCAAAATTAAAGTAGTCAGGTACAAAAAGTGTGAGGTAAGAAAAATTATTTTAAGACAATAGAATTAAACAAAGAGCAGTATATGGTTTAAATAAAGCTATTTTATATTAATGAATTTGATTTATCAGTAATATGCATGATTTATGATTTTCAAATTTGTAGTATTATCTAGCAAGGGGAAATTTCCCTCTCTGCCTCTGTTAAATTCTTGTAGATGGACTAAGAATAAATTTTATGTATGCATTTATTTCTTTTTGGCTGCACTGGATCTTTGTTGCTGCAGGCTTTTTTCTAGTTGCAGCAAGTGAAGTCTCCTCTTCATTGCAATGCGAGGGTTTCTCGTTGCAGTGACTTCTCTTGTTGCCTAGAATAGGCTTTGGGCGCACAAACTCAGTAGTTAGGGTGCATAGGCCCTGTTGCTGTGTGCCATGTGAATCTTCCTGGACTAGGGACCAAACCCATGTCCCCGGCATGGGGTTTCTTGGCAGGTGGATTCTTATCCATTATACCACCAAGGAAGTCCACTAAGAATAAAATTGACACAGGCAGATTATCAGGAGAAAAAGAAACAAATTTTGTGTGCGAAGAGGTCTCATAGAAGGAGGCCCTAGGAAGGTGACCAAGAAGGCAGGTTTTATATTTTTTAGATAAAGAAACAATAAATCTGTGAGGAATTAACAGAATGAAGAAGCTTAGGTTTTGAATGCTCAATTAGCAAAGAATATAAATGGAATTTGGGCTTGGGGTAGTAAATTACAGAATAACAAGATTTGTTCATACAGGGTTCCCACACCAGATTCCCTGTCTCTGGAGATAAGAGTGCCCTTCCAGCTCCAGATGATGGGTGTGCATCTCTCACAGGAGAGATTTATTTCTTACCTTCAGAGAGACAATGACAAGGATTAGAGTGGCTCTCTTACACTGATTGATTCTTAAGACTACTCAAGACTTAAGAATAACTAATTTCTCTACGAATTTTATAGATAGGTTGTAAATAAGTATACATATAAGATTGTATTAATTTTAGCAGCATCCTTTATTATAAATACATGCATCCACACTCATGTAAGTAATAATGTAGTCTACAGAGTGCAGTGTTTTCAGCTGTCCATGAGTATCACTCCACCAAGAGTGGTCATACAGAATTTCACAAACTTTCAATATAATAATAAATATTATAATCCATATACTCTACAGTGGAATAAAAGAAATGCCACAGCTGGATGCAGCATAATGTCCATACAAATTTAAATATTGATGGTTAGAAATCAAAATTTAAAAGTTACAAAACAAGCAATCATTTCATTAAAATAAAAATCAACAAATAAAAGAAAAATTGAATGAAAGGTATAATCAGATGAGGAAAAATGCTGAAAGTGTTCAATAAAATAAAGAGCTAATTTTTGGAAGCAAAAACATAAAAAGTATGGTGGAAAATATCAACAAAACATAAATACAACATGTCACTTATTAGCAAAAACAAAGTAAGAGGTGGCAATATCTGCAAATCGTACAATTCATCTGTTGATATGTAGAAAAACAGAATCCACAAATACATTTTATAATTGATAATATAGTTTACTAAGATAGCAAAACACTAAATGCATATTGAAAAAGTTGTTGTTTTTAATATCAGTAATAAATAGCTAGAAAATAGAATTTAAAAGAATCTTAGCAGGGTCTGCAAGACGGTAGAACAGGTTATCTCCAGACTTTGCACCCCTACAAAAGCAATGACTTGAATTGGTGTTGAATTTTATTAAATGCTTTTTCTGCATGGTTTTATGTAACTGTGTGAGTTTTATTCTTTAGCATGTCAATATAGTGGATTACAATTTTTAAAATTTAGTGTATAGAATGAACCTTGCATTCTTGGAATTAATTCTATCTTGGTCATATTATATTTTATTTTTGTATGTATATATGCAGATTACTATTTGATAATACTTTATTAAGAAAGTTTGCATCTGTATTCCTTAGACGCATTGGGCTTGTTGTTTATTCGATGTTGTTTCATTGATTTTTCTCTATTGCTCTTTTTGTTTTCAGTGTTGCTGACTTGTGCTCTTATTACCTCCTTTCCTCTACTGGGTTGAGGCTATTTTGCTCTTTATTTTTTATGTTCTTAAGGTGGGAGCTTAGATTGTTGATTTAAGATCTCTATTCTGAGGTGTACACTTATGGCTATAAATTTCCTTTGCAGTATTGCTTTAGCTGTGTCACACAAATTTTGATGTATTGCATTTTACCTGTCATTTATTTAGGTATATTTAAAATTTTTTCTTGATAGTTCCTCTTTGATGCATGGATTGCTTAGAAGTGTGATGTATAGTTTCCAAGTGTTAGAAGTTTTATCCTTTTATCGTTCTGTAACTAATTTCTAGTTTTATTACATCGTGGAGAAAACATGGCATGTGACTTCACTATTGTAAATTTGTTTAGATTTGTTTTCTTGTCTAAGATATGGTCTATCTTGGTTTATGTTCTGTAAACACTTGAAAAGAATATGTATTTTGCTGTCACTGACTGGGATGTTATAAAAAGATTGATTCAGTTCCATTGGTTGATAAGTTGGTAATGTTGAGTTCTTTCATATTTTTACTAATTCTCTGTCTAGTTGCTGTATCTTTTGTTGAGTGAGAAATATGAAGTCTCCAGCTATACTTGTGGGTTAATTTATTTCTCATTTGTCCATTTATTTGTTGGCATTTCCAAGTTGTCAGATTCCTCAGGTCCAAGTCTAGGTTATATATAGTAAAAGCAGAACCCAAAATACTCATTTTATTCTTGGGGAATTTTAAACCTAGGGAACCTGGGGACCCTAGTCAATTTTTCTTTTCTCCATATTTTAGAGACATCTTTTATTTGTTTTATATATTATGTTTATGTTTCTTAGCTATACTTAGAAGGATAGGAAAAAAAATTATCTATGCCTCCTTTCTAGAATCGGATGTCCTTCATCTCTTTATTTTTACTTTCTAGGTATAATGTACAGCAATCTCATAAAAAATATTTTCCTGTGATTTTAAAGAAGCATTTATCAAATTTGATCAAGTTAGAATTATATGAAAGTCATAAAACATTACCAACATCTTGATAACCTCCTTAAAAATTGAGTTATATAGTTTTGAGTTTTGGCCTGGAAATTAGGATGTATAAAAACTTTCCTTATAAATCTAGGTTGCTTCCATGTTCTAGCTGTTGTAAATAGTGCTGCAATGAACAATGGGATACATGTGTCTTTTTCAATTTTGGTTTCCTCAGGGTATATACCTACGAGTGGGATTGCTGGGTCATATGGTGGTTTTATTCCTAGTTTTTTACAGAATCTCCATACCATCTTCCATAGGGGCTGTATCAGTTTACATTCCCACCAACAGTGCAAGAGCATTCCCTTTTCTCCACAACCCTCTCCAGAATTTATTGTTTGTAGACTTACTGATGATGGCCATTCTGACTGGTGTGAGATGACCATCGCCAAATGAATCGATAAAGAAGTTTTGGTACATATGCACAATGGAATATTACTCAGCCATAAAAAGGAACACATTTGAGTCAGTTCTGATGAGGTGGATAAACCTAGAACCTATTATGCAGGGTGAAGTGAGTCAGAAAGAGAAAGATAAATGTCATGTTCTAATGCATATATACAGAATCTAGAAAGATGGTACTGAAGAATTTATTTACAGGGCAGCAATGGAGAAACAGACATAGAGAGTAGACTTATGGACATGGGGAGAGGGCAGGAGAAGGTGAGATGTATGGAAAGAGTAACATGGAAGCTTACATTCCCATATGTAAAATAGATAGCCAACGGGAATTTGCTGTTTGGCTCAGGAAACTCAAACAGGGGCTCTGTATCAATCTAGAGGGGTGGGATGGGGTGGGAGATGGGAGGGAGATTCAAAAGGGAGGAGATATATGTATACCTATGGCTGATTCATGTTGAGATTTGACAGAAAGCAACTAAATTCTGTAAAGCAATTATCCTTCAATAAAAAAAAAAAAAAAAAAAAAAACTTTCCTTATAAATCAAATGGAAAGAAAAGGTGGAGGGTTACTATTTTAAGTAACTTATGTAGAACTGGAATGTAAGAATCCTGACAGGATCAAACTAACTGAATCTGTCTTCTATGAGATTCTAGACCAATAACTTTGAATTATCAGAGTATCACCACTTAGCCTGAGTCACTGATAGATGGCTTCCTATGGTACTATTTTATCATTTTCCTTCCAAACTGAGAGAAAAACACTTTTATAAAAATCCATATATAGAAACATCAGCAAAATGGTGGAATAGGAGACTACTACTGACGCTCTCTCCTCCATGGACTCACCAAATATATTTATAGATCATAACCATCTGAGAAAAAGTCCAGAAACTACTTGTGTGACTCCTATACATTGGGCAACTGAGAAAATACCCATATTTAAACAGGTAAGAAAAGATGAGACTTACTCTGGCCATAAATCCCACCCCTGGGACAGTGCCAGAGTATCAGGAGAGAATTTCTGACCCTCAGCATCTCCCTGGAGAAGGCAATGGCACCCCACTCCAGGAATCTTGCCTGGAAAATCTCATGGGCAGAGGAGCCTGGTAGGCTTCAGTCCATGGGGTCGCAAAGAGTCGGGCATGACTGAACAACTTCATTTTCATGCATTGGGGAAGGCAATGGCAACCCATTCCAGTACTTTTGCCTGGAGAATCCCAGGGTCGGCGGAGCCTGGTGGGCTGCCATCTATGTGGTCACACAGAGTTGAACACGACTGATGTGACTTAGGAGCAGCAGCAGCAGCAGCAACTCCCTGGCACATTAGCCCCTGACTTTTATGAGTGCCACCTGAGGAACTGGCTCCTAAATCCCCTAGTGTCAAGGCCAATGGAGCCTGGCATTTTTGAGTCCCCAGTGACCACAAGAGTCTGCCTGCAATTCAGGAGACCCACGTTCAGTCCCTGGATTGGGAAGATCCCCTGAAGAAGGACATGGCAACCCATTCCTGTATTCTTGCCTGGAGAATCCCATGGACAGAGACACCTGGCAAGCTACAGTCCATAGGGTCACAAAGAGTTGAACACAATTGAGCAACCAACACTTTCACTTTCACTCACAAGGACCACATAAAACAAATAGGCTGTTTTTAAAGTCATTTTTACATCAGTGTCTCTTTTGCTGTCTCATATACACGATTATTGTTACCATCTTTCTAAATTCCATAGTATGCGTTAGTATACTGTATTGGTGACACTGATGTATAGAACAGTCTTTTGGACTCTGTGGGAGAGGGAGTGGGTGGGATGATTTAGGAGAATGGCCTTGAAACATGTATAATATCATATATGAAATGAGTCGCCAGTCCAGGTTCGATGCATGATACTGGATGCTTGGGCCTGGTGCACTGGGACGACCCAGAGGGATGGTATGGGGAGGGAGGAGGGAGGAGAGTTCAGGATGGGGAACACGTGTTACCTGTGGCAGATTCATGTTGATATATGGCAAAACCAATACAATATTGTAAAGTTAAAAAATAAAAAAAAAAAAAAAATAAAGTCATTATTTTTAAAGAAGAGATAAAATTGCCAACAGGTATATGAAAACATGTTCAACATCACTAATCATTAGGGAAATACAAATAAGAAACAAAATGAGTTATCACTTCATACCTGTTGACATAGCTGTTCTCAAAAAGTAAGAGATAATAAATGTTCATAAGGATATGGAGAAAAGAGGATCCTTGCATACTGTTGATAGGAATGTAAATTGGTACAACCACTGTGGAAAACAGTATAGAAGTTCCTTAAGAAATTAAAAACAGAATTGATCCAACAATTTCACTTCCAGATATTTATCCAAAGGAAATAAACACTAACTTGAAAAGATAACTATACCTCCATGTTCATTACAGTCTTATTCTCAGTAGCCAAAATATGAAAGCAAGCTTGTGTCCATTGGTGAATGGATAAAGAAAATATAGGGTGTGTATATATATATATATATATATATATATATAAAGGAAATGGCACCCCACTCTAGTACTCTTGCTTGGAAAATCCCATGGACGGAGGAGAGTAGTAGGCTACAGTTCATGGGGTCACAAAGAGTCAGACATGACTGACGGACTTCACTTCATATATATATATATATATATATATATATATATATATATATGTATATGATATGAGCTATTATTCAAGCTTTAAAAGAAGCAATTCCTAACATTTCCAACAACATGGATGAATTTGGAGCACATTATGCTACGTGAAATAAACCAGACATAAAAAAACAAAGATTGTACAATCATACTAATATGTGGAATATTTTTAAAAATTAAATACAATAAAACTTAACTTACAGTAACAGAAAACAGAATAGTGGTTACCAGAGGCTGAGATATAGGGGAAAAGAGATTAAAAAATAATACTAATGAAGAGAGAAAGTAGAATGGTGTTTTCCAGGGTTGAGGGCATAGAGTCATGGGAACTTATTTATTCCTTCAGAGTTTCTGTTTAGCAAAATGAAAATCTTTATGGAGAAGGATGGTGATGATGGTCACACAGCAATGTGAATATCTTTAACACCACTGAGCTCTACATTTAAAAATGGTTCAGATAGTAAGTTTTATGTTCTATATATCTATATGTGTGTGTACTTGTGTATACATGCATATTTCCTTATTACAATCTGATACTGTTTGGTACCTATGATTTCCTTAACAATATTTATCATAATTGCATTTAATTTGGGCAGTTAAATGAATAAATGTCTGGAATTATAGGCTATTTAAAAATGTAAAGTATCAGGTAAATTAAAATTCTAAGTTTCAGACATCTCTCTTTTTGAAATACCTGTTCAACAGCCAAATATTCTTTGCTCTTTACAAATAGTCTTTGGTCTTTGGTACCAAAAAGTTCTTTTGAAGTTAAAGCATTGACAGTAAGACTTTGATCCTATAATCAGGGGAAAATGTCATATAAATGTAATGCCCATGGGATCTGAGCTTTGGCATGTATAATATAAACCAGCTGGTAGTCTTTTCTACTGGATTATGTTTTGGTGATACTTGTGCAAAAAGAGCCAACACGGTGAATAACTTAGTATTTATAGTGAGTGCCTTGTTTATACGTTTGTATAGACTCTCTGTATATTTAAAATATATATTTTTTCTCTTCTTTCTTACTGGAGAGCAACCAGTAATGTTCAGACCTTGTAAGTTAAGCTAATGCTGGTAAAATAACAGGTAATTTTGAAAACAGTAGTTTAAAAATAAATCAAAGTTTATTTCTCTCCCAGTATAGTCTCAGTTTTTGACTGTGCATACGAACAAAGCTAGTGGAGGTGATGGAATTCCAGTTGAGCTATTTCACATCCTGAAAGATGATGCTATGAAAGTGCTGCACTCAATATGCCAGCAAATTTGGAAAACTCAGCAGTGGCCACAAGACTGGAAAAGGTCAGTTTTCATTCCAATCACAAAGAAAGGCAATGCCAAAGAATGCTCAAACTACCACACAATAGCACTCATCTCACATGCTAGCAAAGTAATGCTCAAAATTCTCCAAGCCAGGCTTCAGCAATATGTGAACCATGAACTTCCTGATGTTCAAGCTGCTTTTAGAAAAGGCAGAGGAACCAGAGACAAAATTGCCAACATCCGCTGGATCATGGAAAAAGCAAGAGAGTTCCAGAAAAGCATCTATTTCTGCTTTATTGACTATGCCAAAGCCAAGCCTTTGATTGTGTGGATCACCATAAACTGTGGAAAATTCTGAAAGAGATGGGAATACCAGACCACCTGACCTGCCTCTTGAGAAATTTGTATGCAGGTCAGGAAGCAACAGTTGGAACTGGACATGGAACAACAGACTGGTTCCAAATAGGAAAAGGAGTATGTCAAGGCTGTATATTGTCACCCTGCTTATTTAACTTATATGCAGAGTACATCATGAGAAACGCTGGACTGGAAGAAACACAAGCTGGAATCAAGATTGCCGGGAGAAATATCAATAACCTCAGATATGCAGATGACACCACCCTTATGGCAGAAAGTGAAGAGGAACTAAAAAGCCTCTTGAAAGAAAGTGAAAGTGGAGAGTGAAAAAGTTGGCTTAAAGCTCAACTTTCAGAAAACGAAGATCTGGCATCCAGTCCCATCACTTCATGGGAAATAGATGTGGAAACAGTGTCAGATTTTATTTTTGGGCTCCAAAATCACTGCAGATGGTGACTGCAGCCATGAAATTAAAAGACACTTACTCCTTGTAAGGAAAGTTATGACCAACCTAGATAGCATATTCAAAAGCAGAGACATTACTTTGCCAACAAAGGTTCATCTAGTCAAGGCTATGGTTTTTTCCAGTGGTCATGTATGGATGTGAGAGTTGGACTGTGAAGAAGGATGGGCACTGAAGAATTGATGCTTTTGAACTGTGGTGTTGGAGAAGACTCTTGAGAGTCCCTTGGACTGCAAAGAGATCCAACCTGTCCATTCTAAAGGAGATCAGCCCTGGGATTTCTTTGGAAGGAATGATGCTGAAGCTGAAACTCCAGTACTTTGGCCACCTCATGCAAAGAGTTGACTCATTGGAAAAGACTCTGATGCTGGGAGGGATTGGCGGCAGGAGGAGAAGGGGATGACAGAGGATGAGATGGCTGGATGGCATCACTGATTCAATGGACGTGAGTCTGGGTGAACTCTGGGAGTTGGTGATGGACAGAGAGGCCTGGCGTGCTGCGATTCATGGGGTCACAAAGAGTCGGACACAACTGAGCGACTGAACTGAACTGATGACAGTCATTCCGGCTTCCCAGGTGGCACAGTGGTAAAGGTCTGCCTGCCAATGTTGAAGATGCAGGTTCCATCTCTGGGAAATAACAACCAACTCCAGTAATCTTTCCTGGAAAACCCCATGGACAGAGGAGCCTGGTGGCATCCTCTCCAAGGGGTCACAAAGAGTCATACAGGAGTGAGCTGGCATACACTTACACAAGTTAGTCATTCAGGTACCCAAACTGACAAGAAATTTGCCATTTCAACAAAGTTTTCCTGTACTAGGAAAAGGAGGAAAAAAGTGAGGGAGTTACGTGAAAAATTTATTGTAATGAACTGAAAGTGGGAGAGTATACATTTTCTATGCCCATGTCCCACAGCTTCAAAATCCTAATTACAGGCCCACACCTAAATTTAAAAAATGCATTAATTAGCAACTAGTCAGTCTCAAGTTTTCTTTGTCCTATAACATATATTGTGTTATCTTATATTCACAACATCCAATAAAATTAAATGTTACAGGTGAGAAAACTGAGGCTTGAAGAGATTCAGTACATGTCCAATATCATCAAACTAGTAAATAGTAAAAATGGGAGCCCAGAATTTTCTAACTCTAAAAATCATACTATTTCAGATAAAAAGTGATGTTTCATTTACAAAGACTTTTTTCATAGAAAAGTGAAGAGGGCTAATGTCTGATTTCTAATTACCTAAACATTAAAAACTCTTTTGTTTGGATATTGTATAATATTAAGATTTTTATGGTGTTTCCTATAATATTTCTTCCTTAATATGAAAAGATAATCAGTGTTACCAACTTGAGAAATAAAATTGTATCCCCAAAGCAAACTTTTTCTCCATGCAAACTTTTGAGGCTGTGGCAAATTTTTCTGGCTCTTAAAACATGTGGTTGCCTTTGTTGATCATGGCAAAAATACAGGTTGGGGAGACTTAGCAAGATATTGAAATTTGCCAGCTCATTCTTCAATCTAAGATTCATGGGGTCGCAAAGAGTCGGACACGACTGAGCGACTGAACTGAACTGAACTGATGGCAGTCTTTCCGGCATCCTAGGTGGCACAGTGGTAAAGTGTCTGCCTGTCAATGTTGAAGATGCAGGCTCCATCTCTGGGCCAGGAAGATCCCCTGGAGTAGGAAATAACAACCAACTTCAGTAATCTTTCCTGGAAAACCCCATGGACAGAGGAGCCTGGTGGGCTCCTGTCGAAGGAGTCGCAGAGAGTCATACAGGACTCCTGCCCCCAAGGATAGTACTCTAGATAATATGATATTCTTACTGATATAATCTTATAATTTTGCTAATGTAATTATATTTTAATCATGGATTCTTCTGGTTAATGTCAGTAAAATTATGTAGTCACTATCTTAGATGTCACAAATCATCTGTTGGAATAGTTAAAGTAATAAGATTAAAAAGATGGTTCATTTT
The DNA here is from genome assembly GCF_027580195.1 of Bos mutus. NCBI lineage: Eukaryota > Metazoa > Chordata > Mammalia > Artiodactyla > Bovidae > Bos > Bos mutus. The sequence goes on along the minus strand of NC_091624.1, from coordinate 97,541,878 downwards.
ATCATTGTTAATAAATAATAACATTTATTTGTGGCAATTAAAAAGAGGTACAAATAGAACTGAGTGTTCACTATGCTCAGAGCTTACAAAGATATATTTATATTTGCGTCTTAATTGTGATGATAACATTGCACCTAGGTGTTTACTAGAAAATGTGCAGAGTATCAGAACAGTAGTGAGGAACAGTTTTATGTTATTTTGTGAAATACAAAAGGTAAACATTTCAGAGTGATGTCTTCCCGCCCCCCAACAGTATTCCTAGATTATCCTCCAACAATCCTATGAAATCAGCTACCAAGAAAACTTTGGAATAAGTAATTCATACTGATTGCAAAGTTCTTAAACAAATATCTCAACTTTTCATTAGCACACCAGCTGCTCTTTTTTTCCTGCCGGTCTGCTTGCTTTCCTTCCTTCCTCTGTGTTGGTGGGGGTTTGGGGAGGAGGAGGACATAGAGTTCGTGTCATATTCAAGTGCCTTTTAGTTTAATCAGTCAGTCTGCTCAGAATTAAACGTTGAGTTCAGGTAACATGACATTGGGCTCCCAGGTGGCACAGCGGTAACGAATTCACCTGCCAGTGCAGGAGACATAGGAAATGCAGGTTTGATCCCTGATTTGGGGAGATCCCCTGGAGGATGAAAAGGCAACCCACCCCAGTATTCTTGCCTGGAAAATTCCATAAACAGGAGCCTGATGGGTTATAGTCCACGGGGTCTCAACAAAGAGTCAGACACAACTGAGCATGCACACATTACATTAAGAGAGAAAGAAGAAAGAGAACAAGTAAAATATGTGTTAGTAGATAAACTCATGCCCATAGTACGCTAGGTGGAAAGTTAGGCCATAATCAAATTAATCATGTTACGAGGTCCATTTTGAGTCAAAAGTATGTCAAAGTTTTAAAACTGACTATATTAGAAACAATTAATTGTACAGTGGCTGTGCAAATGATAATGATTCAGTTATCTATTTTGGAACAGGTGTGCTAATATATTTGTTACCCAAATACCTACTTAACTTCCCTAAATCCCAGGCTGTTTGATTATCTTTAATGGTCCATTGGTAAATAAAATTTAAAAGTTGATCCAGTCAAGTTCATCAATAAAATTAAACTGGCTTGCATATATATATATGATTTTTCCAAACATATCAAATAAATACTATTTACCTTTTTACTCCAATCTACAAGGAGTCATTTCAGAAAGAGATCATTTTAAACTCAAGTAGTAGCATATTGGAGAAGGCAATGGCACCCCACTCCACTACTCTTGCCTGGAAAATCCCATGGATGGAGCCTGGTGGGCTGCAGTCCATGGGGTCACTAAGAGTTGGACATGACTGAGCAACTTCACTTTCACTTTTCACTTTAATGCATTGGAGAAGGAAATGGCAACTCACTCCAATATTCTCGCCTGGAGAATCCCAGGAACAAGGGAGCCTGGTGGGCTGCCGTCCATGGAGTTGCACAGAGTCGGACACGACTGACGCGACTTAGCAGTAGCAGCAGTAGCATATTGCTACTATATTAGTATGATATTGTTACATAATGTTCACTAAGATAATAAAAATAATAATTAAATGCAAATATATGTAAATCTTATCAGAATTTAGAAAAGTATGTTTCCAAAATAAAAATATGCAATATGTATAGACTACAAAAGTGAAAGCTTGTTAAAATTACCAACATAATTTTGACATTGATAGTGATAAACCTATGAAAGTTAGTTAAGATTTTCCCAAAGAGTGTAATGAGTATCAGTATTTCATCACTAACAATAATTGAATAGGTTGACCTCCAAATATCAAATCTCATTACCTTCAGATTTAGAAAAATGTGAACCCTTAGACATAGCACATTTTGCATCATAAATAGTATCAAAAAACCTAAGCACTTGTTTTAGGGCAATATATTTGCTATATCAAGTGTACCAATAAAATATTAGTTTGTTTATATTTTTTTTAACTTTTGCATAATTAAGAAATTTTAGAATCACTATTCTTGGATATTTCTAAGTTGCTTAACTTTCTAGGATTCTGTGGCGTATAACTTCAATTTTAACTGAAATTAATAATTTTGAAACATTTCTTGGGTATTATAAAATTTACCTAACTATGGTCTTAAAATCAAGAGCAAAGTGAAAAATGGGATGAATTTGAAAAAATAACAGAAAAAATACAAAAAAAACCCCAAAAGAATACCTAAACAAACCTAATACAACAAAGAAATAATTGTTATGAACCTAATCTCTTCTCAGCTTCAAAAACAGTTGTATGCTGCAGTTGGTAATTGATATCATTATAAAAATAGAGAAGTATAGAACACATTTACAACCATAAAATCAATATTTTTGAAAATTAATTTAACATTTAAAAACAACTGAATGAATCACCAATCATAATCATAAGAAAATGACATGATTATTAATGACTTTATTGTAAAAGTGATAATTGGATGCATCAGGATGAATGACAAATTGCATATCAACTTTTTACTCTAAGCAAGTTTGCTAATTAATGGGAATACAAAGTAATAACTGAGTCACCTCTAAATGGAGAGGTTTTTTAAAGTGCATTTTGACAACACTAACTGCAATATAAAGCAAAAACACCACCCAGCATGCCCTCATCTTATTATCTCATCTATACAGAGTAGTCATTTGTTCTTGTTAATCTTTTGCCTTTATCAGTAATTAATCCACTATGAAAACAATAGTAAGGACCCCTTAGAGGTGGGGGAAAAGATATTTAAATTTTATTCTTTACTCATTTTTACATTTTCTAAACATTCATATGTTACCTCTGTAATCAGGAAAATTAAACTTCATATTTTATTTCTAAAGCCATAAATAAAAATGTTCTGAGTGCTAAAAATACTTGGAATAAAGTGTACTGTAATGGAAAAGATATGTGTTCCTGGGCCTTTTTCCAACACAGGAATCATACTACACATGACTCTGAATAATAAAAAGGGTGTTAATCTTTGCTTACTACATTACTCTTTGCAGCACAGTTACATATTTAAAAAGCAAATAAGAGGGTGTAATCAAGATTCCAGTTTGAATAGAGGTGTGTCAGGAAAGACGTTAGAAGCTATTGTATCTAATAAAAGATAAAATTTACCATCTCCCTAATTTATGTGATCTTTACTGTGTGGACCACAACAAACTCTTGAAAATTCTGAAAGAGATGGGAATACCAGACCACCTGACCTGCCTCTTGAGAAACCTGTATGCAAGTCAGGAAGCAACAGTTAGAACTGGACATGGAACAACAGACTGGTTCCAAATAGGAAAAGGAGTACGTCAAGGCTGTATATTGTCACCCTGCTTTTTTAACTTATATGCAGAGTACATCATGAGAAACGCTGGGCTGGAAGAACCACAGGCTGGAATCAAGCTTGTGCCGGGAGAAATATCAATAACCTCAGATATGCAAATGACACCACCCCTATGGCAGAAAGTGAAGAGGAACTAAAAAGCCTCTTGATGAAAGTCAAAGAGGAGAGTCAAGAAGTTGGCTTAAAGCTCAACATTCAGAAAAATAAGATCATGGCATCTGGTCCCATCACTTCATGGGAAATAGATGGGGAAACAGTGGAAACAGTGTCAGACTTTATTTTTTTGTTCTCCAAGATCACTGCAGATGGTGACTGCAGCCATGAAATTAAAAGATACTTACTCCTTGGAAGGAAAGTTATGACCAACCTAGATAGCATAGTCAAAAGCAAAGACATTACTTTACCAACAAAGGTCCATCTAGTCAAGTCTATGATTTTTCCAGTGGTTGTGTATGGATGTGAGAGTTGGACTATGAAAAAAGCTAAGCAGTGAAGAATTGATGCTTTTGAACTGTGGTGTTGGAGAAGACTATTGAGAGTCCCTTGGACTGCAAGGAGATCCAACCAGTCCATTCTGAAGGAGATCAATCCTGGGTGTTCTTTGGAAGGAATGATGCTGAGGCTGAAACTCCAGTACTTTGGCCACCTCACGCAAAGGGTTATCTCATTGGAAAAGACTGATGCTGGGAGGGATTGGGGGCAGGAAGAGAAGGGGACGACAGAGAATGAGATGGCTGGATGGCATCACTGACTCAATGGACATGAGTTTGAGTGAACTCCGGGAGTTGGTGATGGACAGGGAGGCCTGGTGTGCTGCAATTCATGGGGTCACAAAGAGTTGGACATGACTGAGCAACTTAACTGAACTGAATACAGCAGCAACTAAAATATATTTCCATGTTTAAAATATAAACAAGAGGTGAGACTCTGAATTTTCCCTTTCACTTATAAGAATAAAAGAACACTGAGATTTAAAATGCAGGGCAAAACGAAGTGAAAGTTCATCCATGTCAATATGTGTTTATTTAATCAGAGTTGTTTTTCAGTCTACAGGATGCAATACAGTTTCTAGTTTTCAGTGTTAATTCTTAAGGAGAGATATGTGGAATAGTTTATCATGTCTTTTGCCCATTGTAACAGGATTTTCTTTTAAGTTTGAGGTTTGTTTTTCTTTATATATTCCAGGTGCTATTCTTCTATAGGATAGGTGGTTTGTAAATGTTTTCCCCTGGTCTGTGTCTTGCTTTTGATCTTATCTGTGGAGTCTTTTACATAGCAAAAGTTTTTCAGTTTGATGAGGTTCAATTAATATTTCTTTTGTAGATCATGATTTTGGTGTCAAGTCTAAGAACTATTTGACCAACCATTAACCTAAATAGTTCCCTATACTGTTCCTAAATTTTTATTGTTTCACATTTTACATTTAAGTCTATGATTTAATTTTTACTAATTTCCATAAGTGAAGTCGTTCAGTCGTGTCCAACTCTTTGCAAACCCATGGACTATAGCCTACCACACTCCTCCATCCATGGGATTTTCCAGGCAAGAGTACTGGAGTAGATTGCCATTTCTTTCTCCAAAGGACCTTTCTGACCCAGGGATCGAACCCGGGTCTCCTGCATTGTAGGCAGACGCTTTACCATCTGAGCCACAAGGATAGAGGTACTAATTTCCATATAAGGTGTTATATTTGCATCTTATATTTTTACCTATAGATGTCCAGTTGCTCCCTGGATACCCAAAGATCTATCCTTCCTCCCTTAAATAGTTTTGCACCCTTGTCAAAAATTAGTTGGCCGTACTTGTGTTTTGCGTTTAATCTCTTTCTCTGTCCTCTGTTTAATCTGCTGTGTTACAGTCTTGATTGCTGCAGCTACACTCAAAGACTTAATATCGATAGAGTGATACCCCCAGTTTATTCTTCCTTTTCAAGGTTTTTTCAACTATGCTAAGACTCTACTGTCCCATATAAGGTTTTAAATAATGCCTATGTCCAAAAAACCAGCAAAACTACAAAACCAATAAACAAAGTAACTCATGGTATTTGAATAGAAATTTTATTGTATTAAACTTATAAATTAGTTTGGAGAGAATTGACATCTTTATATGTTGATTATTTCAATCCATGAACATGATATGTCTATGCATTTATTTAAGTCTTTTAATTTTACATCTAACTGTATTTCTGTATTTCTTTAGAATCACTGTACAAAACCCTGTGTTTTTAATTCAATATCCATATGCTCATTTTTAGTAGTTGGAAACGTGACTGAGGTTTGTGTGATCTTTATTCTTCAATCTTGCTGGACTGATTTTATTTTTTATTATTAAAATACATACTTACATATACTAGTGTATTACTTTTAGGTATATCCTTGAAATTTTATAGAAATGCAATTATGTCATCTGAAAATAGGGACAGTTTTATTTCATCCTTTCTAACTTTTGCCTTTTATGTCTTTATACTTCCTTACTGCAGTGGCTAGAGTTTTCAGTACAGAGACCAAAGTGATAAGACATCTTTGAGTTGTCCTTGATCTTACAGAGAAAGGTTTCAGTCTTAGACATTCATTATGTTAGCAGTCTGCTTTTAGAGATACTTTTATTATGTTGAAATAATTTCCTTCTAATCCTATTAATAATTTTCTAAGCTTTTAAATCATGTATAACTATGGAATGACATATATTTTCTGCATCAATTGATAGTGTTATTTTTTTTCTTCTTTAGCTGTCATTAGGGTGGCTTCTATTGATTAATATAAAAATGCTGAAATAGCCTTGCATACCTGAAACAAATGCTAATTGTTCATGGTGTGTAATTCTTTCTACATGTTGTTAAAATCAGTTTTCTAATATTTTAATAAATATTCAGTGAGTTATGTAAACAGAATATGGTGAATCATGCTTTTTATTCACCATGCCAATCTGTGCCTTTTAACAAAGAGTCGGACATGAATGAAATGACTTAGCACTCATGCATATTCCATATATATGTAATTATTGACTTGTCAAAACTAAAGTTTCACATTTTAATGTCAAAGTTTTCATCATTTGTTTTCTTTTCCCTTTCTCTCTCTTGACTCTTTTTTCTTTTCTGTTGGTTACTGGAGCATCTTTTAGAATTTCTTCATGATTTATTTCTTTCCTTCCTTTTTTTTTTTTTTTTTAGTACTGTGAGTATATCACTTTATCTACCTTTTATAGTGGTTAGTCTAGGTATTACTGTGACTCACCACAGTCTACTGGTGTTAACAACAACTCCAAGTATGGAAACCTCATTTCCATTTAAATTCCTCTTTAACTTTCACAGTTTCAGATATATTTTCTTGAACATAAGTTAGTATTAAACTCTTCACTTCAATAATCAAATATAATTTATAAAACTAACAAGGAAAAACAGTCACTGCATATATAACAATGTCTCTGCTTTTGATTCTTATGCCTTCTTTCCTGATTCTGCATTATTCCTGCTTTTATCGTTTCCTATCTGTTTGAAGAATTTTGCTTATACATTCTTTAAGGGTAGGCTTGATCATCACAATTTTGGGTTTTTTTACATTTTCTTTCAGTAGTAACATATTTCCCCTTCATGTTTGAATGATAAATTTCCCAGATACAGAATTTACAGTTGATAATTCTTTTAACACTTTAAAAATATGCCACTTTTTTTCTGACCACTGTTTCATAGGAGAAACCTGTTGTGTTCAAATTGGTGTTCCCCTATGACAGTGCGCTGTTTTTACCTGACTGCTTATGCTATTATTTTTGTCTTTATTTTTCAGAAATTTAACTATGATGTATCTGAATGTGTGTTCTTTTAGGTTTATCATGTTTGGAGCACATTTCGTTTCTTGAGTCTATATTTTGTATCTTTTACCTATCTGGAGCATTCTTTGCATTGCCTTTCTTTGGGATTGGAATGAAAACTGACCTTTTCCAGCCCTGTGGTCACTGCTGAGTTTTCCAAATTTGCTGGCATATTGAGTGCAGCACTTTCACAGCATCATCTTTCAGGATTTGAAATAGCTCAACTGGAATTCTATCACCTCCACTAGCTTTGTTCATAGTGATGCTTTCTAAGGTCCACTTGACTTCACATTCCAGAATGTCTGGCTCTAGGTGAGTGATCACACCATGGTGATTACCTTGGTCATGAATACCTTTTTTGTACAGTTCTTCTGTGTATTCTTTCCACCTCTTCATTAAATCTTCTGCTTCTGTTGGTCCGTACCATTTCTGTCCTTTATCGAGCCCATCTTTGCATGAAATGTTCCCTTGGTATCTCTAATTTTCTCGAAGAGATCTCTAGCCTTTCCCATTCTGTTGTTTTCCTCTATTTCTTTGAATGGATTGCTGAAGAAGCCTTTCTTATCTTTTCTTGCTTTCTTTGGAACTCGGCATTCAAATGCTTATATCTTTCCTTTTCTCCTTTGCTTTTTGCTTCTCTTCTTTTCACAGCTATTTGTAAGGCCTCCCCAGACAGCCATTTTGCTTTATTGCATTTCTTTTCCATGGAGATGGTCTTGATCCCTGTCTCCTGTACAATGTCACAAACCTCCGTCCATAGTTCATCAGGCACTCTGTCTATCAGATCTAGTCCCTTATATCTATTTCTCTTTTCCACTGTATAATCATAAGGGATTTGATTTAGGTTATACATGAATGGTCTAGTGGTTTTCCCTACTTTCATCAATTTAAGTCTGAATTTGGCAATAAAGAGTTCATGATCTAAGCCACAGTCAGCTCCCAGTCTTGTTTTTGCTGACTGTATAGAGCTTCTCCATCTTTGGCTGCAAAGAATATAATCAATCTGATTTCGGTGTTGACCATCTGGTGATGTCCATATGTAGAGTCTTCGCTTGTGTTGTTGGAAGAAGGTGTTTGCTATGACCAATGTATTCTCTTGGCAAAGCTCTATTAGCCTTTGCCCTGCTTCATTCTGTACTCCAAGGCCAAATTTGCCTGTTACGCCAGGTGTGTCTTGACTTCCTACTTTTGCATTCCAATCCCCTATAATGAACAAGACATCTTTTTTGGGTATTAGTTCTAAAAGGTCTTGTAGGTCTTCATAGAATCGTTCAACTTCAGTTTCTTCAGCATTACTGGTTGGGCCATAGGCTTGCATTACCGTGATATTGAATGGTTTACCTTGGAAACAGAGATCATTCTGTCGTTTTTGAGATTGCATCCAAGTACTGCATTTCAGACTCTTTTGTTGACCATGATGGCTACTCCATTTCTTCTAAGGGATTCCTGCCTGCAGTAGTAGATGTAATGGTCATCTGAATTAAATTCACCCATTCCAGTACATGTTAGTTCACTGATTCCTAGAATGTCGACGTTCACTCTTGCCATCTCCTGTTTGACCACGTGCAACTTGCCTTAATTCATGGACCTAACATTCCATGTTCCTATGCAATATTGCTCTTTAGAGCATTGGACCTTGCTTCTATCACCAGTCCCATCCACAACTGGGTGTTGCTTTTGCTTCGGTTCCATCCCTTCATTCTTTCTGGAGTTATTTCTCCACTGATCTCCATTAGCATACTGGGCACTTACTGACCTGGGGAGTTCCTCTTTCAGTATCCTATCTTTTTGCCTTTTCAAACTGTTCATAGGGTTCTCAAGGCAAGAATACTGAAGTGGTTTGCCATCCCCTTCTCCAGTGGACCACATTCTGTAAGACCTTTCCACCATGACCCGTCCATCTTGAGTCACGAATGCTCAAACTACCGCAAAATTGCACTCATCTCACGTGCTAGTAAAGTAATGCTCAAAATTCTCCAAGCCAGGCTTCAGCAATACATGAACCGTGAACTTCCAGATGTTCAAGCTGGTTTTAGAAAAGGCAGAGGAACCAGAGATCAAATTTCCAACATCTTTTGGATCATCAAAAAAAAAGAGAGTTCCAGAAAAACATCTATTTCTGCTTTATTGACTATGCCAAAGCCTTTGACTGTGTGGATCACAATAAACTGTGGAAAATTTGGAAAGACATGGGAATACCAGACCACCTGACCTGCCTCTTGAAAAACCTGTATGCAGATCAGGAAGCAACAGTTAGAACTGGACATAGAGCAACAAACTAGTTCCAAATAGGAAAAGGAGTACATCAAGGCTGTATATTGTCACACTGCTTGTTTAACTTATATGCAGAGTACATCATGAGAAACGCTGGGCTGGAAGAAGCACAAGCTGGAATCAAGATGACCGGGAGAAATATCAATAACCTCAAATATGCAGATGACACCACCGTTATGGCAGAAAGTGAAGAGGAACTAAAGAGCCTCTTGATAAAAGTGAAAGAGGAGAGTGAAAAAGTTGGCTTAAAGCTCAACATTCAGAAAACTAAGATCATGGCATCCAGTTCCATCGCTTCATGGGTAATAGATGGAGGAACAGTGGAAACAGTGTCAGACTTTATTTTTGGGGGCTCCAAAATTACTTTAGATGGTGATTGCAGCCATGAAATTAAAAGACGCTTACTCCTTGGAGGAAAGTTATGACCAACCTAGATAGCATATTCAAAAGCAAAGACATTACTTTGCCAACAAAGGTCAGTCTAGTCAAGGCTATGGTTTTTCCAGTGGTCACATATGGATATGAGAGTTGGACTTTGAAGAAAGCTGAGTGCCGAAGTACTGATGCTTTTGAACTATTGTGTTAGAGAAGACTCTTGAGAGTCCCTTGTGCTGCAAGGAGATCCAACCAGTCCATTCTAAAGGAGATCAGTGGTGGGTGTTCATTGGAAGGATTGATGCTGTAGCTGAAACTCCAATACTTTGGCCACCTCATGTAAAGAGTTAACTCATTGGAAAAGACCCTGATGCTGGAAGAGATTGGGGTCAGGAGGAGAAGGGGACTACAGAGGATAAGATGGCTGGATGGCATCACCAACTCGGTGGACATGAGTTTGTGTAAAACTCCGTGAATTAGTGATGGACAGGGAGGCCTGGCATGCTGCGATTCATGGGTTGCAAAGTCAGACACGACTAAGGGACTGAACTGAACTGAACCTATTTGGAGAAGTTTTCGATCTTTATTTCATTGAATGTCTTTTATCCCATACTACCTTTTTCTTCTCCTCTGGGATTTTAATGATGCAAGTTTGAGATCTTGCTTATTGTCTCATAAGTCCTTCAGGTTCTGTTCATATATTTTCAGTTCACTTTTTTTTTTTTCCTGAGAATTGCATTGATTTATCCCCACATTTCCTGATTCTATTCTCTGTCATCTTCAGTGTATTACTGAGTCCATTCAGTGTATTATTTGTAGTATTATGTTTCTTGGTTCTATAACTTCTGTATCTTTTTTTTAAAAATAATTTGTGTTTTTTTTAACCTGAGATTTTTTTTTCTATTTGTTTCAAGATTATTTGCAATATTTGGTTGAGCATTTTGTGATGGCAGATTTAAAATCTAAATAAGTCAGATAATTCCAACATCTGATTTAGCTCACTGTTGGCATTACATCATTTTCTCTTATCTTTCAAGTTAAGAATTTTTTGGTTTATGGTCTGGTAGGTTATTCTCTACTGTAGCTGGATGTTTTGTTGACTGTATTAATATTAAGTAATTCTTGAATCTTATTTTGGTACCATTGCTAACTTCCCAGCATGATGTCTCTAGGCAGGAAATGAATGTCTCAGGCCTTTGGTGATAAAGAGGGTAGTTAGCCTGGATTTCTTGAGGCAGCTTAACTTTGCCATTGACCCCAGGTAAATTGGTATCCTTGTGAAACAGTAGAACCTCAGATAAGATGGGCAAATTGAGCACTTCTGAGATTTTTTTTCTTGGAAAAAGTTTGAACTTGTTATGGTAGGACAAGTCCTGTAATTTAGAGAAGGAGAGTACTTGCAGGGTTAGGGTATTTCTTGTATTGTGATTCTCTTGTGAGTACCTTCTAACTTCCAGGTGTTTTTGAGTAGATGGGGTTTTAGACATTTGGGGATGATGTAGCTTCCCAGTCCAGCTGTTTTGGTAGAATCTTTGCTATTGACACCTGGTTTCTTTCAGTGGGAGTAGGTAGTGTCAGACTCTCAAGAGATAAAAAGGCTTCCCAGGCCAAGCCAGTTGCTATGGGTTCAAATATTGTCATTTTTCAGGTTCTGCATCAATACCCTTTGTTTTTTGGTGGTTTAAAAGTCCCAAAGTCATAAAGACAAAGGGACTTAGTAGGCTGAGCATTGGATTAGTATATCTCTTGCTGCTATCCTCCATTCATCCCAATGCTTCCCAGTGAGAAAGGAGTCTCAAATATACAAGGACAGAGAGACTTCATGGGTCACATCCTACTTGTGACATGAGCTGCCATATTCATCTAAAGTTTCTGTCAGCATTCAGGTTCGATTTGGTTGAAGAAAGTGGTGGTCGTTGTTTAGTCGCTAAGTAGTATCTGACTCTTGCGACCCCACTGACTGTAACCTGGCAGGCTCCTCTGTCCATGGGATTATCTAGCCTACCTTACTAGTCTTCTATTGCAGGTTGGTTATTGGGAAATGCCAGGCTTGGGTCACCCTCATGTGTTAGGATTCATAAATTCTGCTGCTGCTGTGTTGTTTCTCTAGTCTTGGGTTCCTAACAAGATTGCTTTTCTCACTCTTCCTTTCCTAGTTCTACTTTAACTGCCTATTTAATTCTTTCTAGTCTTTATTGCTCTACTGAGCAATGAACAGGAGAAAACAAGAATATGCCACCTTGCCGTGACTTGAAAACCTCCTTATAGATTTTTCATTTCTTTTATGGCTACATAAACTTATGATTGTTTTCTTTGCTTGATAAATTTACCCTTTACCATTATTTAAAGGCTTGTCTTTTTTTAAATTCTTTGCCTTGAATTCCATATTTTTATATTAGTGTAAATCTCTATACTAATCTTTTATACATATTTGCATGTTTTATATATGTATATCTATATCTATATATAAATGTATGTGTATAATTATTTCCATTTAAAATGAACCCACCTGTATTTTTACATTTAAATTACACCATTTTAGGTTGGATGGCATCACCGACTCAATGGACATATGTTTGGGTAAAATCTGGGAGTTGGTGATGGACAGGGAGGCCTGGCGTGCTGCTGTCCATGGGGTCGCAAAGAGTTGGACACAACTGAGTGACTGAACTGAACTGACTGAGAAAGCACAAAAAGGGATTATGTTCTTAATACTCATGTTTTTAATCTCAGCCTTTTAATTGAAGTGTTTAGTCCATTAAACTTTAATGTAAATTGGTATATGATTAGATTTAACTCTACCTTTTTATTGTTACATTTCTGACTAAATCTGTTTTTTGATACACTGATTTTTTTTTTTAACTTTTCTGTTTTGGATTATTTGGATATGTTTTATAATTCTATTTAATTATTCTTCTTTGTTATATATCCTTGCTTTTTTCTTTACTTGCAATTACAATATACATCTTTAACCTTTCACAGTCTAATTTTTATTGTACTAATTTATGTATTGTATAAACATTTTTATAAAAAGGTCCATTTACCTTATTCCTTTATGCTGTAGTTGCCATCTGTACTACATCTACTGCCGCTGCTGCTGCTAAGTGACTTTAGTCGTGTCCGACTCTGTGCGACCCCATAGACAGCAGCCCACCAGGCTCCTCTGTCCCTGGGATTCTCCAGGCAAGAATACTGGAGTGGGTTGCCATTTCCTTCTCCAATGCATTCATGCATGCTAAGTCGTTTCAGTCCTGTCTGACTCTGTGTGACCCTATGGACAGCAGCTCTTCCAGGCTCCTCTGTCCACAGGATTCTCCAAGGAAGAATACTGAAGTGGGTTTCCATTTCCTTCTACTACCACATACACATATTATAAATGCCACAAGACAATGTTATAATTTTCCCATTAATTAGTCATAATTATTAGAAAGATATTAAGGAAATTATCATATATACCCCTGGTGGCTCAGAAGATAAAGAATCTGCTTGCAATGCAGGAGATCTGGCTTCCGTCCCCTGGATTGGGAAGATCCCCTGGAGAAGGGAATGACTACCCAATCCAGTACTCTTGTATGGAGAATTCCATGGAGAGAAGAGCCTGGCAGGCTACAGTCCATGAGGTTGCAGAGTCTGACATGACTGAGCAATTAACATAAAATTCCTCTGTCAATATTTTTACTTTTCTTCATTTTTTTCCTGAAGATACAAATTTCTATCCAGTATGATTGCCTTCACCTTGGAGAATTTCTTTCAGAGTTTCCTGTAGTAGAAGTTGGTTGGTGAAAAGCTATTTTGGTTTTCTTTTGCTCTAAAAATGTCTCTTTTACTGTATTATTGAAGTGCATTTTTGCTAGATATAGAAAATTTAGACTACAGGGTCTTTTTTCCTCTCCATATTTTAAAGATACTCTTTTGTTGTTTTCTGTCTTCCAGTATTTCTGATGACAAACACATAAAATTCAAATATATGTTCTCCCTATACATATGTTTTTCTGCTTTTTAGATTTCATCTTAAACTCTGTTTTCAGTAATGTAACTATCAGATACCTGGGTGTCTATAAGGATAAATAAGGTAGACTTACATCTCATGGAGAAAACATTCTTTAACAATAATAAAGCCTACAGATTGATGTCAGTGTAATTAAATAGATTGTTGTGACAAAGAATACCAAAGACGGTGGGAAGAATAACTTCATATCAATAGTCAGATAATAAACTGGAGATCCAAAGGATGATTTTGAAAAGTATAGTAATACACAGTGAAAAGATAGATCTAGGATCAGAAAACAATTAATACAATGACAGAGATTTTTTTTTTTTTTTTAAGTTTGGGGTAGTAAGAACTGACATTAGTTCACTTTGTAATGATCAAAGAATGTAGGAAGTGGCTTAGAATAATTTTAACAATATGGACAGTGCTAGATCATGTGGGGCTATATAGACTGAATTTTATACAAATTTAGTAAGGAATCACTGAAGAATCAAAAACAGGGATGTGATTCATTTTTATTTACATAATTTTTTAAATGTTTGCCTTAGTAATAGTGTGAAGAATAAACTGAAGAATGTTAAGCACAGAAATAGGCTGACAATCAAACCAAATTTAGTGTTATGTTATTTCAGAAGAGAGATGATGGCACTTTAGATGAAGGTAAGATGGACATGAAGAGAATTTGATAGATTTTATGTTTATTTTAGAATTAAATTTCATATAGATAATAAGAGATGCAATACTAGAACTCATTCTGGAAGTGAATTTTGTATATTAATGAAATATTTTGTGATCTAGAAAAATAAAACCTAAGTTTTTTCATGTTACAGTGGGTTCATTGAATAAATTTTCTTTTTTCATTTTACCTTAATGGGGTTGATAACATGGGATTTTTATTACATAAAAATGCAGATTTAAAGGTAACCTAACTGACATTTGAAAATAAAATCACCATCCCACCTTGCAACAACAATAAAAAGTTATGGCCATCCAAGCAGTGTGTTTTGTTATCATATAATGAACAACTTGATGAAATATTCAAAATACTATAAAAGATAACTTGCATTTTCTCATGTAAATTACTTTGGCTGTGTTAGCTATTACAATCAAATAGAATTATATGGAGGCTTACTGTCTCAAGTTGTTATATGGCAGAAACCAATACTACATTGTAAATCCCTTATCCTCCAGTTAAAAATAAATTTAAAAATTATCTATATATAGCATATTTTTTTCATCTATCTATTAATGGACACCTAGATTTCTATGTCTTGGTTATTCCAATAATGCCACAGTGAACAAAGAGGTGCCAATATCTCTTTCTAACAAAAACTTTTTGTTTCCTTCAGACAAATACCCGGAAGTGGAATTGCTTAATCATATTATAGTTATGTAAATTTTTGGATTTTTGAGGAACCTCCATATTATTTTGCATAGTAGGTGCACCACTTACATTCCCACTGTGGAAATTCTTCATCCCCTCCACAACACTTGTTATGTCTTGTCTTTTTTGATAATAGCCATTAGTGTAAGGTGATATCCCATTGTGGTTTTCATTTGCATTTCCCTGATGATTAGTGATGTTCAAAACCTTTTCATGCCCAAATCAGATGTTCAGTTTGTATATATTTTATCTCACTACTTAGGTTTCCTTTTCACTTTTTTGATGGCTTCCTTTGCTATACAGAAACTTTTTCTTTGACATAATCCTGCTTGTTTATTTTTCCTTTAATAAAAGGAAAAATCTTTGATTTGGGTCAAATCCAAAAAAAATTATTGCCACTACTGATGTAAAGGAGTAAACCCCTACATTTTCTTATAGTTGTTTTACTGTTGCAAGTCTTACATTCAAATTTTTAATGTATTTTGAGTTAATTGGTGTGTCTCATATAAGATACTGATCCCATTTTATTCTTTTTCCGTGTGGCTGTTCAGATTTTCCAGAAGCATTTATTGAAGAGACAATTCTGTCTCCATTGTGTATTCCTGGCTTCTTTGTCATAAATTAGTTGGCCATATATGCATGCATTTATTTCAGGGCACTCTATTATTTTCCATTGATCTAAGTTTCCGTTTCAATGATAATATAGTTTTTTATAAATATCGGTTTAAAATACTGTTAGACATCAGGGAGTGTGATATACTTCATCTTCATTCCTCTTTCTCAATATTCTTTGGTTATTCAGAGTCTCTTGTGGCTCCATTCAAATTTTAGATTAGTTTTTTCTATTTCGGTGAAGTATTCTTTTGGAATTTTGATAGAGATTGTATTGACAATATGTAGATTGCTTTCAGTGGTATGGATATTTTAATCATGTTAATTCTTTGAATCCATGAACATAAAATCTCTTTTCATTTATTTGTGTCATCTTCAGTCTCCTTCTGTAACGTCTTACAGTTTTCAAAGTACAGGTGTTTCATCTCCTTGGTTAAATGTATTTCTAGTATTTTTTTTTAATACAATTAAATGGAATTTTAAAAAATTTCTGTCTCTGATATTTCACTATTCAGTTCAGTTCAGTTCAGTCGCTCAGTTGTGTCCGACTCTTTGCGACCCCATGAATCGCAGCACGCCAGGCCTCCCTGTCCCTCACCAACTCCCAGAGTTCACTCAGACTCATGTCCATCGAGTCGGTGATGCCATCCGGTCATCTCATCCTCTGTTGTCCCCTTATCCTCCTGCCCCCAATCCCTCCCAGCATCAGAGTCTTTTCCAATGAGTCAACTCTTCGCATCAGGTGGCCAAAGTACTGGAGTTTCAGCTTTAGCATCATTCCTTCCAAAGAAATCCCAGGGCTGATCTTCAGAATGGACTGGTTGGATCTCCTTGCAGTCCAAGGGACTCTCAAGAGTCTTCTCCAACACCACAGTTCAAAAGCATCAATTCTCTTTGTGATTATAAATTTGTCTCATTTTAATTCTGTTCATTATTGTTTTGCATATTTTGAAGTTACAAGTATTAGGTACTTAAAATTTTGAATTATTGTAACATATTGGTGAATTTATCTCTTTAACATTGTAAATTGTCATTGTTTCTAGCAATGCTTTTGTCCATAAAACTTTCATCTGATATTTAACACTGGATTTTTTAGTTATTGTATAAATGGTGTATATTTTTTCATTGTTTTAATTTGAGTCAGTCTATGTACTTGTATTATAATATACATCTTGTCAGTAGTATACTGTTGAGAATTTTTTAATCATTCTAACAATATTATCCTTTAATTGGAATATTCAGTCCATTTACATATAATGTAATTGTTTTAATTAGTATGTTTAATGAAATTAAATACTAAATGTAGTTAAATTAAAAAAAAAAAGCATCAATTCTTCGGCTCTCAGCTTTCTTCACAGTCCAACTCTCACATCCATACATGACCACTGGAAAAATCATAGCCTTGACTAGACAGACCTTTGTTGGCAAAGTAATGTCTCTGCTTTTCAATATGCTATCTAGGTTGGTTATAACTTTTCTTCCAAGGAGTAAGCATCTTTTAATTTCATGGCTGCAGTCACCATCTGCAGTGATTTTGGAGCCCAGAAAAATAAAGTCTGACACTGTTTCCACTGTTTCCCCATCTATTTCCCATGAAGTGATGGGACCAGATGCCATGATCTTCATTTTCTGAATGTTGAGTTTTAAGCCAACTTTTTCACTCTCCTCTTTCACCTTAATCAAGAGGCTTTTTAGTTCCTTTTCACTTTCTGCCATAAGGGTGGTGTCATCTGCATATCTGAGGTTATTGATATTTCTCCCAGCAATCTTGATTCCAGCTTATGCTTATTCCAGCCCAGCATTTCTCATGATGTACTATGCATATAAGTTAAATAAGCAGGGTGACAATATACAGCCGTGACGTACTCCTTTTCCTATTTGGAACCAGTCTGTTGTTCCATGTCCAGTTCTAACTGTCGCTTCCTGACCTGCATATAGGTTTCTCAAGAGGCAGGTTAGGTGGTCTGGTATTCCCATCTCTTTCAGAATTTTCCACAGTTTATTGTGATCCACACAGTCAAGGCTTTGACATAGTTAATAAAGCAGAAATAGATGCTTTTCTGGAACTCTCTTGCTTTTTCCATGATCCAGTGGATGTTGGCAAATTGGTCTCTGGTTCCTCTGCCTTTTCTAAAACCAGCTTGAACATCTGGAAGTTCACAGTTCACGTATTGCTGAAGCCTGGCTTGGAGAATTTTGAGCATTACTTTACTAGCATGTGAGATGAGTGCAATTGTGCAGTAGTTTGAGCATTCTTTGGCATTGCCTTTCTTTGGGATTGGAATGAAAACTGACCTTTTCCATTCCTGTGGCCACTGCTGAGTTTTCAAATTTGCTGGCATATTGAGTGCAGCACTTTCACAGTATCATCTTTCAGGATTTGAAGTAGCTCAACTTAAATTCATAAATGCAACTGATTTTTGTACATTGAGATTATATCCTGCAATTATAATGAACTTATTTATTAGTTCTAACTTTTTTTAATAGGGTTTAGGTTTTCTATACGTAATATCTTGTCATCTGCAAATAGAGATTGTTTTACTTCTTCCTTTCTACTTTGGATGCCTTCCATTTATTTTTCTTACCTAACTGCTCCAGCAAGGACTTCCAGTATATGGTGTTGAATAAAAGTGGTGATAGTGGACATCCTTGTCTTGTTCCTGATCTTAGAAGCAAAGCTTTCAGTTTTGCACAATTGAGTATGCTGTTAGCTATAGGCTTTTCAAATATAGCCTTTATTATGTGGAGGTCCATTCCTTCTAACCCCACTTTGTTGAGAGTTTTTAATCATCCATGGATGTTACATTTTGTCAAAATCTCTCTCTCTTTTTTTTTTTTTTTTTGCATCTATTGAGAAGGTCATATAGTTATATCAATTATTTGGTTAATGTTGTACATCTCATAGCTTGATTTGTGAATATTGAACTGCCTTACATCCCTGAAATAAATATCACTTGATTATGTTGTGTGATCATAGTGTTGAATTCAGTTTTCTAGTATTTTGTTGAAGATTTTTACGTCTATGTTCATCAGGGATATTAGCCTGTAATTTTCTTTCCTGTGGCATGCCTGTCTGGTTTTGACATCAGATACTGTTGATCTTCTAAAATGCACTTGAAAGCATTGCCTCTCTTTCTGTTTTTGGAGAAATTTGAGAAGGATTGATGCCAATTCCCTTTAAATATTTGACAGAATTCACCAGTAAAGCCATCTTTCCCTGGACTTTTAATCTCCTTATTAGTCATAGGTCTGTTTAGCTACTTTTCTGTTTCTTCATGATTCAGTTTTGGTAACATATTTTTTCTGGTAATTTATCTATTTATTCTAGTTGTCCAATTTGGTGTACAACCCTTTATAGTAGTTTTTTAAATCATGTTTTGATTATCCATGATATCTGTTGTAATATTTCCTTTTTCATTTCTATTTTGATTCCTCTCATTTTTATTGGTGATCTAGCTAAAAACCTTTATTTATCTTTCCAAAACATCAGTTCTTGGTTTCAGTGATTTTTTTAACAATACTTCTAGTCTCTCTTTCATTTATTTCTCCAATAAACTTATTTGCTTATTGCTCCAGTCTTTGTTATTTGCTTCCATCTACTGATTCTGAGCTTAGTTTGTTCTTTTTTTTTTTCTAGTTTCCTGCAGTTTAAAGTTAGGTTGTTTGGGATATTTCTTTATATGACTGTTTGCTTTTACTACTGTGAACTTCTTTCCTAAAATTACTTTTGCTGCAGCCTGTAAGTTTTGATACTATATGTCTCTATTTTCATTTGTCTTGATATTTTTTATTTCTCTTTAGCATTCTTACTTGACATATTGATTGTTCAGTAGCATGTTGTAGAATCTCCACATTCTTTTTTAATTTTCCATCTTTTTCTTGTAATTAATAACTAGTTCTTACCACTGTGGTTGGAAGAGAGGATTGATATGATTTCAATCTTCTTAAGTTTATTAAAAAATTTTGTGGCCTAATATATGATCTCTCATAGAAAATGTTACATGTATGCTGGAAAAAAATGTGTATTCTGCTTCTTTGGGATGGAATCTTCTAATAACTCAATTTCATCTTTTCTAGCATGTAATTTAAGGCCAATATTTTCCTATTGATTCTATCTGTATGATCTATTTATTGATGAAACAAAGATATTGGATTCCCCCACCATTATTACATTGCTGCCTATTTTCCCCTAGGTCTGTTAATATTTGCGTTATACAGTTAGGTGCTCCTACCTCGGGTGCATAAATGTAAGCAAATATTATATTCTTATGTTGGATAGTCCCCTTTATCTTTATATAATAACTTTGTTGTTACAGTCTTGGGTTTACCCCTATTTTTTCTGAATAGCTAACCCAGATTTCTTTTGGTTTCCATTTGCATTGAAGTATCTTTTTCTATCCCTTCTGTCAGTCTGTGAGCATCCTTAACACTGAAGTGAGTCTCTTGTAGGCAGCATATACTTGGGTCTTGATTTTCTTTTTTAATCTATTCAGCCATTGCATCTTTTGATGGAGAATTTAGTCCATTTAATTTGAAATATTTATTTATAGGTAGGGAGTTAATGCCACTTTAAAAAATCATCTTCTGGATGTTTTTCTAGTTCCTTTGTTATTTTCCTCTTCGCTTACTCTCTTTCATTGTCATTTGATCATTTTCTTTAGTGGTATTTTTGATTCCTTTCTCTTTATCTCTTAAACATATTTACTATATATTTTTGCTTTGTGATTACCATGAGGCTTCCATAAAATAACTGTAACATTCTGTTTTAGTCTTTGTATGAATTGTAAAGCTCTACAATTTTAGAACCCTTTCATGTTTTATGTTTTTTATTTCACAATTTATTTCTTCTTACTTTTTGTATTCATTAAGAAGCTTTTTCTCCTGGCAATCTTGATTCCAGTTTGTGTTTCTTCCAGCCCAGCATTTCTCATGATGTACTCTGCATATAAGTTAAATAAACAGGGTGACAATATATAGTCTTGACGAACTCCTTTTCCTATTTGGAACCAGTCTGTTGTTCCATGTCCAGTTCTAACTGTTGCTTCCTGACCTGCATACAAATGTCTCAAGAGGCAGATCAGGGGGTCTGGTATTCCCGTCTCTTTCAGAATTTTCCACAGTTTATTGTGATCCACACAGTCAAAGGCTTTGGCATAGTCAATAAAGCAGAAATAGATGGACGTGAGTCTCAGTGAACTCCGGGAGTTGGTGATGGATAGGGAGGCCTGGTGTGCTGCGATTCATGGGGTCGCAAAGAGTCAGACACGACTGAGTGACTGATCTGATCTGATCTGAAGAAGCTTTTTCATTGTTATTTTGCTACTTTTGTCTTTCAATTTTCATACTAGATTTATAAGCAAAGAATCATCACAACATTAGACTATTCTGCATTTTAAAGTACACTTGACCTTTGAATAATGTGGGAGTTAGGGACCTCACTCTCCTTGCAGTTTAAGATCTGTATGTAACTTTATAGTCAGACCTCTGTCTCTCCAGTTTGGAGATCAAACCCATGTTGCTCAAGAGTCAAGGTATATTAATATTTTCCAGTGATATTTGTATTATATTTTCCTGTTAGCACCCTTTATTTTCAGCTAAAGAAGTCCATTTAGCATTTTTTTCCTGTGACTATTCTAGTGCTCTTGCCTGGAAAATCCCATGGATGGAGGAGCCTTGTAGGCTGCAGTCCATGGGGTCGCTGGGAGTCAGACACGACTGAGCGACTTCACTTTCACTTTTCACTTTCATGCATTGGAGAAGGAAATGGCAACCCATTCCAGTGTTCTTACCTGGAGAGTCCCAGGGACGGGGGAGCCTGGTGGGCTGCCATCTATGGGGTTGCACAGAGTCAGACACGACTGAAGGGACTCAGCAGCAGCAGCAGCAGCAGTGATGTTGAAATCCTTTAGCTTTAGACTGTCTGCAAAACTCTTCTTTCTCCTTCAATCCTGAAAGACAGCTTTGCTAGGCAGAGTACTCTTAGTTGGCAAGGTTTGGAGGTTTCTTTTTTTCAAAACTTTGAATATATTGTGTCATTCCCTTCTGGGCTCCAATATTTCTGGTGAAAAAACTGCTGATAGTCTTCTGGGGTTTACATGTATGTAACAATTAGTTTTTTGTCTTTCTGCTTTTAAGATCCTCTCCTTGTCTTTTTTAAAAAAAATATATTCTGTTTTTTTTTTTTTTTTTTTTTATTTTTATTTTTGGCTGTGCCACATGGTATACAAGATCTTAGTTCCCTGACAGTGGATCTGGATTGAACCCATGCCCTCTGCAGTGGAAAGACAGAGTCTTAACCACTGGGAAGTCCCCTTCTCTTTGTCTTTACTTTCAACACTCTAATTAGAATGCATTTTTTGGTGTGGGTCTCATTAGTTTCATCTTCCTTGGAATCTAGGGGTTTCCTAGATCCAGAAATCTGTTCCTTTCTCCAAGTTAAGAAAGTTTTCTGACATTATTTCTTCCAGTAAACTTTCTACTTCTTTCTCCCTCTCTTTTATTCTTTTCTCTTTTTGATCATCCAAATCAAATTAATTCCACTCTCCTTTCGTGGAGATTCTGAGTCTTTTACTTCATCGAATCTTCTGTTGAATCCTTTCACTGAATTTTTGTTATTGTATTGTTTAGCTCTGTGATTTTCACTTGGTACATAAATACTCTTCATTCAGGGGAAGACTGGTAAATAGATGTTTCAAACTCCTCTGCACTTTGCCAGTTAAGAACTATTTCTTTGTTTACTACCATCTATTAAACCCATGAATACAGCCTTTCTGGCAACAGAGGCAGGCTTTCAAGGGATGCATCCTTGGTGCCAGTTGTGTGTACAGACACCTTTCTTGGGGATACCAGTGACCTGAGATGGGGAAGAGGGAGAGCACAAAGATAGTGCTGGCTAGCCTGGATTTTGGAGAGAATGCAGTTGGACCCTAGATGTGTATTCATTTAGAAACCTAACTGTCAGGCTACTGCTTTTAAGATAAGCAAATAAGCCTCTTTCATGGGACTTCTGGGCAAGTTTATGTCTGTAGCCTCTGCACTGGGCCCTGGTGTTAGGGGTTGGAAGCAGGCATGAGGAATAGCCACAGAGTAAGCCACAAGCCGAGTAAGAACTTAGTTTGCTATATCCATGTAGGTCTCAGCCTTCAGAGCTAGTTGTGTGTGGGGTGGGGGGAGGGGGGCAGGGGGGCGAGGGGGGCATCTCCCAGGTGGAGGTTATAAAAGTCAGGACGCCAGATGTGGTGTCCAAACCTTCTGCTCCAGGGAGAAGCTGGAATGGTGAGTTCCCTCCTAGGCATGTGTTATCATGTAGAGGATGAAGTTTATGACACCATTGTTTTTCACTCTTTACTACACTTTTCCATATAGGTTTTTTGTCATTGTCCCACTATGTAGGAATCTCTAGGCTACTTTTTTTTTTTTTTTTTTTTCAGAGAGAACTGTTCCGTATGTACCTGTAGGTTCTGTATGTCCCTGGGAGAAGCAGCACTCCGGAGTCTCCTTTCTCACGATCTTGTTTCTTTTTATTTCTTTCAGCAATTTTTTGAAGTAAAAGTGGACAGTGGGAGTTCAAAGAATTCATATGTAAGGGGACAGTGGTAGTTTAATTAGTCTGTATAAAAAATCAATCTCAATATTGGTAGGCTCTAACCTTTGTAACCCTATAGGTTTTATGCTTACTCTCATTTCCTCCTCCTATGTCATCATTATGTGACTGTATGAAAAATACTAAAAGTGTAAAGTTATAAACTTTAACACCTTAGTTTTTATTTCTAAGATGAAAAGTTCAGGCCATCCAACTTTTCTTCCCAGCTATAATTCTGTCTGATTCTGTAGTGAGGTGTTAAAAGAAATAATGAAAATTGTACCAACTAAATGAATTGTAAGTCTAGGGAACCTCAAGAAACCTTTGAGACTGGACTTATTAACATTGTAAAAACTCAGCTTGGAAGCTTCATCCAGAAAATACTACTGCTGTGCTGGGTGCTGATTCCATAACTGGTGATGACATTGATGAGTGTCATTTTATAAAAGTTTGAATGTCGAATATACATTTTTTTCCTTTTTTAGTCCTATATTAAGGTAAAATAATAAAAAATAATCAAAGTATGATTTTTTTTCCTAAAAACAGTGTTATTGAAACCAAATTCGATTTACTCAGCCTCTGTGGAAGTGTTTATTGCTCAGTCCTGTCCAAATCTTTGTGACCCAATGGACTGTAATCCACCAGGCTCTTCCATCCACGGAATTCTCCAGGCAAGACTACTGGAGTGCGTAATCATTTCCTTTTCCAGGGTATCTTCCCTACCCAGGAAACGAACCTGGGTTTCCCATATTGCAAGCAGATTCTTTACCGTCTGAGCCACCAGGGAAGCCACATAAAATTAACTTAAAATGTGTTGTTGAAAACAAATCCTTTTTAAAATATAGTCTTTCTCCTGAGGAAGATTTGAAATAATTTCCTTAAAATGTCATATCTCCTCTTTTTTGTTATTTCTGATGTTATTTTCTTCATACTATTCTTCTCCTAGGCACATTTGACAGTTCACATTTTTTCACTAGTTTCTTTCCTATTTTTTCATGTGTTTAGAAATTAAATTCCTATTAAGGACTGATTCAATTGTATACTTCTTTACCTTTATATTTTTGTGTTCTTTCTCACTGCTCATTTTATTTGATGTTTTTAGGATGACATTTTCATATTCATGATAAATCCTCGATCTATTTTTCTACCCCATGACATTCTATTTTATATGGTAGTTTTGCTTATTCTGAAGTAATTTCCAACACATTGTCCTGACAACTATATATTTAAACTTGTCCAGAATCATTTGTTTTTTGCCCTTTTCTATTCTTTTTGACTATTCCCTAATTTTTCTCTTAACTGCTGTATCCTGAAGGTATCTTTATTTAGTTTTCTCTTTTACATTTAGACAATACCCATTTAAGATTTGGTAACATTCTAAGGTTTATAGCAATAGTACTTTCAAATCTGGTACTGTTAAGTGTCAGCTTCCAGCAGACTCTATTTTTGGAAACTAAGCAATAGTGAATAGGGTCAGGTGCTGGTCAATTATTGTGACTAAGGTCGTTAAATTTTCATAATCAGAGGAGAGTATTTTAAAGGCACACTCAATTGATGTTCTTGAGTTTCTGATTCCATTCTTTAAGTTGCAGGTAACCCCTCATTATTTATATTCTTCAGCATGGAAATAGCCACTGAAAGAAAAAGAAAGTGTTAAATATGCAGCAGTTCACTGGTGGAAGAACATTTGGCAGGTTTCATCTTCACACAGACTCCAGGCAATATGAATGGCCATATGGATCCAGTTAGGAGGGAGTCCGAAGTCAGAGTTCTTACACATCAGACAGAAAGATTACTGAGATTAATCAGTGCTGTGAGTGATAGCTGCCTTGAACCTAGGAAATGAGACTGGTACTAAGTGCTGTCTTTAGCATCCTTGATCCAAGAAGAAATCAATTGAGGTCCTTGTTAAGGGACATTGTGAATGATGATGTATTATGTATGAATGAAATTGTCAATGATGTATGAAATTATTTGGAAAAAGAGAGTTTAAAGGCAGGGAGTAAAGAGCTAATAATGAGATTGCTGTAGTCCAGACTGGAGGGGAAAAAGCATATATTAAAATTTTCAGTGGAGATGAAGAGGGAATGATGGTTCAGAGAACTTATTCACCATTAGAATGGGTTGGGTTGATTATAGATTAAATGTGGAGGATGGTGGAGAAACAGGAGTTAGGGCAGACACTTTGATTTATTGCTAAAATGACCATGTAAATTAATATTTCAATTGAAATATATAAGAACAAAGGACCTTTAAAGATCTATACTTTTTAAAATATTTTTGAATAATGTACTGTTTTGAATATTCCTACCCTCCATTTTGGTTCCTGTTCAGTATGTTTTGTTGTTTTTTTAACTTATCTTTAACTATACTATGATACACATTCTCTTCATAAAAATAAATAAGACAATAGAAAAGAATAAAATAAAGGCTAAGTCCCTTTAATAGTCATTCTTAAATCCAGTCCTTGTCTCTCTTCCCAAAAGATAATTATAGTTATTAATTGCTCATTTTTCATGTATTCTCACATATTAGGGTTTCTAAACCCCCACTGTTGGTATTTATTGCTGGAGACTGTACTGTGCATTGTAGAATATTTAGCAGCATTCTTTGCCTCTGTCAAAGAATTATTTGCCCTAAATGTCAGCACTAAACCCCAGATGACAGTCAAAACTAAGGTGTGGTCAAATGTCCCCAAAGGGGCAGAATCACCCCTAATCAAGAAGAAATGACATATACACATGTAAATCCATAGAAAGTGTGTATTAATGGAATTTCAGTTAAACACAGACTGAAGATGGAAGATATTTTATAGAAGCTCACTCAACTCCATTCTGATTCCCTTGCAATGTTCCTTACTGCACTTTAGTGGACGGAACACCAAAAGCTATTTTTCCAAGTCTCGTTACAGTTCAGATTCTGTACTTTATCTACATTAAACCAAACCAAAGCACTAGCATTTAATATTGAAAGCAAAGAAAATATGAAGCAGATTTATGACTTCTCTGGGAAGCATCACTATAATGATGTTTGTTTTGTGTGTGTGAGCGGCATCAGAAATTCAAAGTCAAGAACTTAGCTTCATGGCTATAGAGGGATGTAGAGCAAACATCTTGTCAGCCCAGTTCATGGCAGACATGGTGAATCTTTGAAACTTCATGGGCCTCACTTGTCTCATTTATAAAAAGGAAGAGCTTGTACTTGATCTCTGAAGATCCTTCTAGCACTAATATTTAAAAATTTTCCTCTTATTGATATTTTATATACACAATAATATATTTTACTGGGTCACATAAATAATAATTTTGCACAATACTTCCAAATTCTTCTATTTCCAAAAGACATTAATTAAACACACATGAAGTCACAGAGGCAAAGTTGGTTCTGTGCCTTTTATTCTTCAACTTGTTAAAAAAATCAAGCCTTGAACTAGATGAACAATAATGCCCCCGTTGACCAGAGGGGACCGCTTGCAGTGACTTGGCATCTTCTGGCTCATCTTTCCCTTAGACTAAATTAAGGTGCCAAGCCTAAAACAATTTTCTTGTGCAAGATTTAGCATGGAAGGAATTATTGAAACCACAGGGTGGAAATTAATGATTAGCTTGAGATGTTATTAGCATACCAGCAGGAAGAAAAGACTAAATGAGCTATGATCTGAAGTAAAATACGTCATCCTGGAAATTGCAAGTGATATGATAGAGAAACAATGCCGGGTAATAGGGGAGGAGAAGAAATGAGCTATTAGACTGAGAGGCAAGGAGACAAGCGTTTAAATTAAAAGGACAGGACAATGAGAGAGTGTGAGTTAATGTGTAAGCAGCCAGACTGAAAAACACTGTGGTTAGTCACTGCAGACACGAAACAATCCGTCAGCTGGGCTAGATTGCAGCATGAAGGGGACTAGTCAAAGAAAGGGATGCAAAGTACTTTTCTACTTGGCTAAAGCAAGCAGACACAAAATTCATCCCCAGCACCTCTTCCCTTAAGCAACATCATTAAGGGCTGCAATAAGCAAAAGGCTCACTCACCAAAAAATTACTGAGGAAAAAAATAAGGGAATAAAATAGGAAAAGACTAATGAGTAAACATTTGAGATAAAATACAAAAAAGAAAAAGAAAAAAGAAAGAGGCCTCTCCCTACTTTTTTGGCAAAGGTAAATATCAAAGTATATTTGTAATTATATTTAAGGAGAGAGAGAGAGAACCAAATTGAATCCACGTTGCAATGAGCCATCTTTTATAAATATAGCTAGACTTGTAAGTTCTGACTGATCATTTAAGAACTAATTTCTTTGTTTTGGAAGCTAAGGTGTGCCTTTTGCTGTATAACACTGTTACTTTACATTGGTGTTCAAGCTTTACTCTAAAATGTCGTTGCACCCTATGTGTCTGGCTCTAGGAAATTTGAGTGGGGCAGAGACAGAAATATTATGAATCTGTAGCTGCACTGTAAGCCGACCAAGAATGATAAGTATAAGGATTTTGTAATATTTTGTGTGATTGAGAATAATTAAAGAGACTATGTGTGATGCTAGATTACCCACTTTGATCATCAGGAAAAAAAATTTTCCCCACTGCTAGCTTCCCTGGTGGCTCAAACAGTAAAGAATCAGCCTGTAATGCAGGAGACCTTAGTTCGATCCCTGGTTGGGAAGATGCCCTGGAGAAGGGCATGGCAATCCACTCCAGTATTCCTGCCTGAAGAATTCCATGGACAGAGGAGCCTGGTGGGCTACCATTCATGGGGTCGCAAAGAGTCAGACATCACTGAGTATTTAAGCACAGTACAGCAGCAAAGCCACAAAGCTAAAGGAATTCACAAGGAATAAACATTTATGAGCCCATAAAATTCCAGGTTCAAAGTTGAATTACTGATTCCAGCAAACTCTGTTGAATAAACACCAACCCTAAATCCCCAAAATCAGACTTGTAATCTCAATATCCTTGTTTCTAGTTATTTTTTAATTAAAATTTATTTTTATATGTGTTTCAAAATTAATAATAACAAATTTTATCTATAGTTTTTCACTGCAAGCAAAAAGGAGTTAAAGCTTTAATAAAATTATCATATATTAGGATTTTTTAAAGCAAGCTGTCATCTTATCAAGAGTATTTCTAAACCATTTTTTGCATTAGCAATTTCTTCTTTAAGTTTCATTTTCAGGAACTAGCACTATATAGGTAAGCAGGATATGGTCTCTTTCCTCATGTAATAACATTCTAATGAGACAGTCTATGTTTTACAGTGAATTAGTTCAGTGAGAAAAATTCTGTACTGTCAATGCATGTTGGAAACACCAAGGAGGCTAAAGTGGAAATATCAGCTTTCTTGGCTGATAAAACAGTTCATCACAGAGAAGATGCTTGAGCTGGAATCTGAAGAAATGAGGAAGGTTTTCCAGTTTGTCAAAGTGGAGGTCACGGGGGCTGACACCTACATGTTCTTGTTAGTATAAAAAATTGGGGAGGGGAATTGTAAATGTATGTTTATGGCTGAAGCTTAAGGAGTGAAGGGAGGACAAGGTGGTAGGTTGAGGTTTAATCAATATTTTTACAG
Source organism: Bos mutus (assembly GCF_027580195.1). Classification (NCBI taxonomy): domain Eukaryota; kingdom Metazoa; phylum Chordata; class Mammalia; order Artiodactyla; family Bovidae; genus Bos; species Bos mutus. The sequence continues at coordinate 97,512,954 of NC_091624.1, read as the reverse complement.
TTAAACAACATAAAGATAAAATACAATTGTCTGCCTTACTGAAATTCACCATCAGATTAACTCTATGAGTTGGGGCTTTGTTTTACCATACAAGCATGTGACTTGCTCGGTCTGCCTGATTTGATTGATCTTGGTGATCAATAATAATACACACTGCTGTCAAGCAAGTCAAATTTGTCATCACAGACTAGTTTCAACTATTGATTTGCTTTTTACCAATTTATCTAGCTCCACAGAATGTTTCAGAAAGGGCAACAAAAGTAGATCCTATTTCTTAGAAATGATATTATTTTACAACTGGATAAAACATAGTACTTTTCTCCTTCCTGTGTTTAGAATTAACAAATTTCTCAGCCCTTCAAATGCCTTCTTTATTAATTGGTGAAAATGATTACTCAGACAGATGGCTTATTTAAGGAAAGTAGTTACTTTTATAACCCTTGGGAAACAGCCATCTGCTCTGATTGGGGGTGGGAGGCACCCAGATATTGTTATTTCCCTATAACCTGTGGAGTCTTTGTAACCCATTACTTCAGCTATTATATAGCACTACCTGTGGAATAATAGCAATTTACACAATCCTTTTAATTAACACATGAAAAATATATAGATAGAGTCAAAGCCAAATATATTGGAATGAGACCAGAGTTCTTTATCACATCTCTCCTGTTCCTTCCTCATCTTCACATTTTGATTCAATGTTTAAATCCTTTATAATAAAAACTAGAGTGAACAAGAAAAAGGCCCAGTTAAAGCAGGCAAAGACTTGAAAGGACAGACATTTCTCCAAAGAAGATCAACAAATGGTCAATAACCACATGAAAAGATACTCAACATCACTAGTAACTAGGAAAATGCAAACCAAAACCACAATGAGAGACTACCTCACACCCATAAGAATAGCTAGTATTAAAACAAACAGAAAATAGCATGCTGCATATTGGCAAAATTATATACCCAAAAGCAATAAAAATAGGGATTCATATTTGTACACACATGTTCATAGCAGCATTATTCACGGTAACTAAAAGGTAGAAGCAGCTCAAGTGTCCAAATATGGATGGATGGACAAACAAAATGGTATACATTCAATGAAAAATTATTCAGCCTTAAAAAGGATGTTATGACACGTGCTACAAAGTGGATGAACTTTGAAAACATGATGCTAAGTGATGAATCTAATCACAAAAGAAAAATTGCTGCATTATTCTAGGCACTTAGAGTAGTCACAGTGATGGAAGCTATCAATGTGGTTGCTAAGGTCTGGGACAGAGGTAATGGGGAGTTACTGTTAAATGGATTTAGAGTTTCACCTTGGGAAGATGAATAGTCCTGGAGGTGGATAATGGTGACATTTGCACAACAATATGAAAGTATTTAGTGTTACTGAACAGTACACTTAAAATATTGTAAATGGTAAATGTAATATCTTATATATTTCAACAGGATACTAATAACACAGTTGAAATTAGTTTTGTTATTTCTATTTAAAAACTAACAGCATGTGTTCTAACTTGGAGGGGTGCTTCACTTTTCCCTCCCAGTTTGAGGAAATTCATAAGAAAGCCAGAGCATCTGCTTTATTTTCTTAACCTTTTCTCTCTTCCCTCTCTAGTAAATTGATAAACAAATAATGTTCTCCAATACACTCAAAATATCTAATTTTAATTGTGTTGTTTAGTCACTAGGTTGTGATCGACTCTTGTGACACTATGGACTATAGCCCACGAGACTCCTCAGTCCATGTGATTTCCCAGGCAAGAATACTGAAGTGGGTTGCCATCTCCTTCTCCAGAGGATCTTTCCCACTCAGGAATTGAACCCCTGCCTCCTGCATTAGTCGGAGACGACTAAGCGACTTCACTTTCACGTTTCACTTTCATGCATTGGAGAAGGAAATGGCAACCCACTCCAGTGTTCTTGCCTGGAGGATCCCAGGGACGGGGGAGGCTGGTGGGCTGCCGTCTATGGGGTCGCACAGAGTCGGACACGACTGAAGCGACTTAGCAGCAGCAGCAGCAGCTCCTGCATTGGCGGGCAAATTCTTTACCATTGAGCCACCAGGGGCGCTGTAGACCAAATTTTCTGTACTGGATCAAGAATGGCAACATATTTATTAAGAGCTGAACAAGGAAACAAGACATGAGAGCTGGCTACAAAAGAAAGACCCTACTGGGATCACCATGAATCTGAGATCACAGAAGTAAGCAACAAAAAACATAAAACCGGAGTTCAGAGTATAGTGGGAGGTCTATGTGAATACTCACAAGCCAGAAATATGCAGAACCTAAAGATCAAGATTTTTTGATCTTTGCCAACAAAGATCCGTCTAGTCAAGGCTATGGTTTTTCCAGTAGTCATGTATGGATGTGAGAGTTGGACTGTGAAGAAAGCTGAGCACCGAAGAATTGATGCTTTTGAACTGCGGTGTTGGAGAAGACTCTTGAGAGTCCCTTGGACTGCAAGGAGATCCAACCAGTCCATTCTGAAGGAAATCAGTCCTGGGTGTTCTTTGGAAGGAATGATGCTAAAGCTGAAACTCCAGTAATTTGGCCACCTCATGCAAAGAGTTGATTCATTGGAAAAGACTCTGATGCTGGGAGGGATTGGGGGCAGGAGGAGAAGGGGACGACAGAGGATGAGACAGCTGGATGGCATCACTGACTCGATGGACGTGAGTTTGAGTGAACTCCGGGAGTTGGTGATGGACAGGGAGGCCTGGCGTGCTGCGATTCACGGGGTTGCAAAGAGTTGGACATGACTGAGCGACTGAACTGAACTGAACTGAAAGATCAAGAAAATGGACAAGCTAAGCAGTAACTGGTCAAAACCCAAAGAACTAATGGAACATTTGTACTGTGTTAACCCTGGGAAATGAGGGATGCTGTGATGAACTTTCACACATGAAGGACCTCATCTACTCGGTATTCTTAGCTCCTCCACTAGTCGCAACCTATACTAAAGAAGGCTGACAGAATGAGTAAGAATAACTGGTAAAGTTACTCTTTCCCTTCAGCACCATGCCAATATGAATAATTAATAATGAGAACTAACAATTTGCATAGCATTTGTCATGCCTCTTGTATCTAAACAGTGGTAGTTATACAGTTTCTCCACCAACGTTGAAGTTCTATCCTTGAAGCAAAAATCATGCCAATCCACCTTGTTTTGTCTACCAGTGATGAATCAGTACTTCTGATAATATCAGGAAAATTCAGTGATTTAAGATTCATGTGTTCAAATATTTATAAAGTAGGAGGTAAAAGTAAGCATTTATGAAAAAGGTCAATTTTAACTTATTTACAAAAGCTATAAATATTAATGAGGACTTCCCTGGTGGCTCAGTGGTAAAGAATCTATGTGCCAGTGCTGGAGAGGCAGGTTGGATCCCTGATCCAGGAAGATCACCTAAGGTACAAATGGCAACCGACTCCAGTATCCTTGCCTCTGTCCCGTGAACAGAGGAGTTTGATGCGCTACAGTCCATAAGGTCACAAAGAGTTGGACATGACTTAGTGACTAAACAACAACAAATATTAATGCATGTTTCTTTATAAAAGGAATAATCCAAGTTAAAAAACATTTTTAAATGTAACATGCATGGTTTGCAATATTAAAAAAAATCAGAATCAAATTCTTCTCTTTTGTAAGGAGATATTTAAATATATTGTAGAAACATGAAAAAAAAATCATAAATAATGTGGGGGAAATGCAAAATAAAAATGATACACTAAAATCACAATCATGTTAAAACATGTAACCATAAAACTTAAAGTGATTGCACATACCTTTTGTAAATGAAAACGTATGTGATTTTTCTCTTCTTTTAAACTTTATGTAATGATTAGTTTAATAAGAAATGCATGGCTTTAAATAGAAATGGGGTTAATATTTCTTGTACAATATTTACATTACATTAGTAACCTATGAAACCTGCAAGAAAAGTACTGTTATCTAAAATAAAAATGGAGGAGGAGAGCCGTAGTGTTAGTGCTGGTGATGGTAGTAACTTATGGTCAAACTGGTATGACACTTATCAAGTAGAAGATTCAGGATTTGAAAGTGATTGGTCTGCTTCTGAAATTTACCATCTTTTTCTGTGTGCTGCTTTCTTGAAGCTCTACTTCATGCTGCCTCTGTCCCTTGGAGCTCCATGGAATTTTTCCGGGACCCCACCTTCCATTTGTGATGAAGAATGGTAAGTAGACATACCCTTGCAAGGAAAAGCCTTCAAAACTTCCGGGTTTCTCTCACCCTCTCTCCCTATAGGTCTAATTTCCTTCCTCACGTAAATATTTGTATATCCTGATAGAACTAAACAGCAGCCCCCTAACTCTAGTCATCTTCTATTTGTGAAATTTTAAAAGTTAGATGGAGAAAGTGTATTCCCTCAAAAATCTGTAAACTTATGATAAAATGAGTTTCTTTTGACTTTTGATGTTGAAATGTCAACCTTATATAAGCTATGAACGGGTTCCTGTACATCTCTCATCAGCTTCTGCTAAAGTTAACATTTGATATATCATAGTAAAATGATCAATACCAAGAAATAAGCATTGTTACAATACTATTAATTAACTATAGATTGCATTCAAATTTCACCAGTTTTCCCACTAATGTCCTCTTTCTGTTTCAGGATCCAATATAGGATCCTGCGTTGCATTTTTTCCTATTAGTCTCTATATGCAGCAGTTCCTTACTCTTTCCTTGTTGTTTTATGGTCTTGACACTTCTGAATAGTATTACTGTTTAATTATTTTGTAGAATGTCCTTCAATTTGCATTTGTCTGATGTTTCTTCATGACTAGACTAGTATGACAGGCATAACAACCACAGAAATGACAATGTGTCCTCAGTTCTCAATGAAAAGTGAAAGTGTTATTTGCTAGTCATGTCTGATTCTTTGCAACCCCATGGACTATAGCCCACCAGGCTCCTCTGTGCATGGAATTCTCCAGGCACAGGATATCAAAAATAATGTCGATATGCCCTTTTACTGGTGATGCTAACTTTGCTAAGTCGCTTCAGTCATGTCCGAATCTGTGTGACCCCATAGATGGCAGCCCACCAGACTCCCCCATCCCTGGGATTCTCCAGGCAAGAGCACTGGAGTGGGTTGCCATTTCCTTCTAACTTTATCCCTTGGTTAAATAGTGTTTGTGGGTTACCATCTTTCCATTTGTAGTTAATAATTGTCTTGGAATAGATGCTTTGAAATTATGATAATATCTTGTTTCTTCTCAAATATTCACCTACTACCTTTGGTAGGTCTGGTCTACAGCTATTATGTCTGGGGTGTTTGCTGAGTGCTGATATTCTGCTGCTGCTACTGCTAAGTCCCTTCAGTCGTGTCCGACTCTGTGCGACCCCATAGATGGCAGCCCTCCAGGCTCCGCCATCCCTGGGATTCTCTAGGCAAGAACACTGGACTGGGTTGCCATTTCCTTCTCCAATGCATGAAAATGAAAGGTGAAAGTGAAGTCGCTCAGTCGTGTCTGACTCTTAACGACCCCATGGACTGCAGCCCACCAGGCTCCTCCATCCATGGGATTTTCCAGGCAAGAGTACTGCAGTAGGGTGCCATCGCCTTCTCTGGCTGATATTCTACTGAAATGTAATTTGAATCTTTTGTAAATAGGGCACATACATTTCACAAGACACAAGTTTGTTTGTTTGTTTGTTTTTTCCTTCCTCAGATCCTCAGTACTTATAGGAAATGTTATATTGTTCTCTCCTTTAATCAGCATTGAATTCCTTGAAAAATGCTACTTACCTTCAGTCATTAATAGTGTCTGACTTTTCTCAGCCACCTAATTTATGTTGCAACTAGAGAAGAATGAGTAAAAAATAAGACTGTACTGCACAATAAGAGGATATGAATCTGTTTCCTGCACAAATCCTGATGGGGAAACATTGGCAGTATTCCTTTCAATATGATAAATATCAGCAACCAAAAAAGCCTCATTGATTTTATTAGATACCCTCCAGTCTGTGCCTTTAATGACACTAATCTGATTATGTATAAGTAAAAAAAAAAATCTCTTCAGGTTCTCCTTGTTTTATTATTATCTAGCCTTTCTTATCCCACGTTGTTTTGTGAGGGAATCAGAATGATAGACTGGGATATCATATTCCCATAACACTGAATAAAAATTTCCCTCAAGGAAAAAATGTGGAAAGTTAAGTGACTCAAGATCTCCCATTCTCCCACTCCATTAAGACAAGGGATTAGGAGAAGTGCCTTGTGGGGTAGGCGTGGAGATGCCTCTACATCTGTGTATATTTCAGAACAAGTCTTTCTTTCATTTTAGTTTCCTGAAAATAAAGACAGGCAACTAAGTACTCTCTAAAACCTCACATTTCATGGAACTTTGAAAACAACCTCAAACAGATACAGGTAAGGTATAAATGAGATAGTTAAGCAAACAGCATTGGCTTTCCAGAATATATTTGTATGCATTTTATTTATGAATAACACTACTTGTTATTCCAGTTGCCTCCTTGCTGCAAATTAACTCTGACTAGTAGGAAGTAAGTTAAAGAAATTAATCCTTGTAATGTGTATATGAGTAGGTTTATTTCTATCATTTGCATATTACTTCAAATAGGCACTATTTTATAAATTATATCAAGACATAAAAAAAACATGATCATTATTTTCACCAACATATATAGAGTATTCATAGTGAATGCTTTTTCAATTTATATTTGCTTTTTAATTTATCCATACCAGGACAATCTCAGGTAAAATGGCATAGTAAGTAAATTTAGTCTTTATTTTCCCTTATTTTCCTTCTTCAATACATTCCACATACAAAATTGTGAATCAGTTGAAGACATGCTCTTTGTCTTAGCGAAATCTGTGTTTTCCCTACTTGTATAGAACTGTCACATTACAGATATTCAGAATATGTTTTGGTGAAATCAGTGGAATTGATTAAAATGAAATGGAATTCAAAGATTTTCTCTGGTTAGGGATGAGAGATCAGGATATGGAGACAGAATCTGAGGTCAAAACACAGCTTAATCACTCAGAAACTGTGACACATAGACGTTTATCTGACCGTCAGTCTCTTGACTAAAAGCTGTTGTTGTTTTAATTTTCCCAGAGTTTTGTGGGAATTAAATTATGACATCCCGAATTTCCACTATTGTGACAGAATATGTCTCCATAATAAAAAGAGGTGCCACTAGTGAGCCAGAAAATTAAAGAATTTCTGAAATATAGCAGGCAAATGAGATTAGATGAAAAGCAAAGCAAAAGCAGCATAGCTCAATATCACAACAGAAGCTGGAGCAAATGTCAGCAAAACGAAAAGACATTTTCGGATATACCAAGTTCTAGATAAAATATATTCTACTCTTAAAAGCTGTATCTACCTTACTGTCCCATGAACATTTTCTTTCTAAAGCAAGTCTAAGTTCTATACAAAGGATGGGCCCATATGCAGGTATTAAGATCTGAAGAAAAAGCGGGCAGAGCTGGACTTTCTAAATGTCAAAAAAAGAAAAAAAGAGGTCTTTACATAAAAGAAATTTACCTTCTTGCTTTGGAACCTAATGGTCTCCTAGTTTGTCTGATACATGCTAGAGCAAAATCCATTTTTTGGCATTTATTATTCCCTGGTGGCTCTGACAGTAAAGAATCTGCCTATAATATAGGAGACACAGGTTCGATCCCTGGGTCAGAAAGATCCCCTGGAGAAGGGAATGGCAACCCACTGCGGTATTCTAGCCTGGGAAATTCCATGAACAGAGGAGCCTGATGGGCAAAGAATCAGACATGACTGAGCAACTAAGACTTTAACACTTACACTTTATAAACTTAACACACATTTTAATAGAATCTGCTATTTATGTTTATCCAGGGGAGAGAACTATTAGGAAAAGAGACCTGCATACCTGCTGGGAAAACACATAGCAGGTGTTTAATGATCAGCCTGATTTTCCACTCAAATATGGGATACACAGTCCTGATTACCTGGAAATTTGGGGGGGGGAAAAACACCCAGAAAAACCCACCTATTTTTAAAAAAGAGTAAGATGAGCAAAGAGAAAACCCAACTCAAGGGACATAAAATAAGAATTAAAAAAATTAAATTAAAATTTAAAAACTCTAGTCTGTGTACTCAGAAAAGTGAAAGTGAAGTCGCTCAGTTGTGTCTGACTCTTTGCGACCCCATGGACCTACCAGGCTCTGCGGTCCATGGGATTTTCCGGGCAAGAATACACTCAGAAAGATGTGAATAATCATTGTCTCTATGAAAGAAGGAGTGAAAAATCACAACAAAAAATGTTCTTGAAATCTCAATAAAACTATAAAATAATACTCAAATAGAATGGGTAGATATCAATAGAATGAATGCAGCTATCACACATTTTGCCGGGGAAAAAAAAAAATCTTAGAATCTAAGACAAGAAGAAAACAATGGAAAATATGAAAACTTTGAGACATGAAGGATTAATACACTTTATAGGGGGTCTGGAAGCAGTGACAGAAGAGTATTTTTCTTGGCTGAAACAGCAATTTTGTATTTTCAAAATTAAACAATATCCTTTGTCATAGATAGAAGAAATGATAAATAATATGCAACTATATATATTTTTCCATTTATGATGATACTGTTTTCAGGAGGATGAAATTTTGTTTCCTGTTGTTGAGTTGCTCCATCATGTCCAACTCTTTGTGATCCCATAGACTGCAGCATGCCAGGCTTCCCTGTCCTTCACCATCTCATGGAGCTTGCTCAAACTCATGTGCATCAAATTGGTGATGCCATCCAAACATCTCATCCTCTGTCGGCCCCTTCTCCTCCTGCCTTCAATCTTTCCCAGTCTTTTCTAATCTTTCCCAGTCTTCCCCAGGGTCTTTTCTAATGAATCGGCTCTTTGCATCAGGTGGCCAAAGTATCAGAGCTTCAGTTTCAGCCCTTCCAATCAATATTCAGGACTGATTTCCTTTAAGATTGACTGGTTCGTTCTCCTTGCAGTCCAAGGGACTCAAGAGTCTTCTCCAACACCACAGTTTAAAAGCATCAGTTCTTCAGCACTGAGACTCCTTTGTGGTCTAACTCACATTCATACATGACTACTGGAAAAATCATAGCTTGGAATAGATGGACCTTTGTTGACAAAGTAATGTCCCTGCTTTTTTTTTTTTTTTTTTAAGAGTTCATAGACATGGCGGCGCCGCCGCTCTGGCCCAGCACCTCCGGGCCCTGTCCTGGCTCCCGCCCTCCCGCGGCCTCCTTCCGGCCTGGTCTGTCCCTGCTTTTTAATATGATAAGTTTGTCATAACTTTTCTTCCAAGGAGCAAGCATCTTTTAATTTCATGGTTGCAGTCACCATCTTCAGTGATTTTGGAGCCCAAGAAAATAAAGTCTATCACTGTTTCTTCTGTTACCCCATCTATTTGCTCATGATCTTTAAAAAAAAAAAAAAAAACTGTCGTGTTTTAAGCCAGCTTTTTCCTTCTCCTCTTTCACTTTCATCAAGAGACTCTTTACTTTTTTTTTTACTTTACTTTAGTTCCTCTTCACTTTCTGCCATAAGGGTGGTGTCATCTGCATATCTGAGGTCACTGATATTTCTCCCAGCAACTTGATTCCAACTTGTGCTTCATCCAGCCCAGCATTTCTCATGATGTACTCTGCATATAAGTTTAATGAGCAGAGTGACCATATATAGCCTTGACATACTCCTGTCCCAATTGGCAACCAGTCGGTTGTTCCATGTCCAGTTCTAACTGTTGCTTCTTGGCCTGCATACAGGTTTCTCAGGAGGCAGATGAGGTGGTCTGATATTCCCATCTCTTTAAGACTTTTCTGCAGTTTGTTGGGATTCATACAGTCAAAGGCTTTAGTGTAGTCAATGAAGCAGAAGTGGATGTTTTTGTGGAATTCTCTTGCTTTTTCTCTGATGCAATGGATGTTGGCAATTTGATCTGCCTTTTCTAAATCCAGCTTGAGCATCTGGAGGTTCTCAGTTCAAATACTAATGAAACCTTTGAGCATTACTTTGCTAGCATGTGAAATGAGTGCAATTATGATACTATTTTCAGGAGGATGAAATTGGTTATCTACAAGTGAATGCAAGCCATTGGCATAACTTCTAATCAATAACACATGAAGATAGGAAGTAATGTTAAATTTTCTTTAAGATTCTGAGAAAATTAATTTGTTCTAAAATTTTTCTAGCTAGAATAACAATCAAAAACTGTATTTTTATGTGTGTGTGCACATATAAGGGGCTTCCCAGGTTGCATTAGTGATAAAGAACCCACCAGCCAATGCAGGTTAGATGTAAAAGACGTGGTTTTGATCCCTAGATCAGGAAAATCCCATGGAGAAGAGCATGGCAATTCACTCCAGTATTCTTGCCTGAAGAATCCCATGGACAGAGGAGCCTGGCAGACTGCAACCCATAGGGTCACACTGCTAAGCTGCTAAGTCACTACAGTCGTGTCCGATTCTGTGCAACCCCAGGCTCCCCCATCCCTGGGATTCTCCAGGCAGGAACATTGGAGTGGGTTGCCATTTCCGTCTCCAATGCATGAAAGTGAAAAGTGAAGTCTCTCAGTCATGTCTGACTCTTCATGACCCCATGGGCTGCAGCCTACCAGGCTCCTCCGTCCATGGGATTTTCCAGGCAAGAGTACTAGAGTGGGTTGCCATTGCATTCTCCACAGGGTCACACAGTTGGACACAATTAAAGTGACTTAGCGCTTAAGCATGTGCACATGTATGTTTTCAGTGAAGTGAATCCATCCATACCCTTCATATTTTAAAAAATTACCAAAGATTATATGGTGAAAAACTGGGAAAAGGACTTGAAATATCATAGAAAATAATTATAGTTGAATATGAATTATAGTTGAGACATCAATAAATCATGAAATGGATTACAGAAAATTTCACTTTACCTTAAAGATTGGAAAATTTTGCTTCAAACGTGTATGTTTACTTTTATACAGATATAGACACACTGCTTTTAAAACAGTCTGCATTTCTGTTTACATGATAGGTTAAGACTATCTTATGCTCAGAGTATTTGTACGAAACATTTCCAGCAACATGGATTATGTATAAATTTAATAACTACTCCAAATTTACTTGTTATTTATATTCAGTTACTTCAGAACAATGAATTTCACAACAGTGAAACTCCACTCTCTATAAGCTTTCCTCCCAACCCACCCTCCAAACCCCAAAAGTGGCATTTTTCTTTCTGAGGAACATGTCTGTCAGCATTTTCACAATATCAGTTTCGATCAGATCAGATGAGATTAAAGAAGCAATTTCTTTTAAATTTAGTGAAAATAAAAAATATTCTATAAAAGAAAACCTATCATTACAGTCGGTGAAGTACCTATTATTATGATAAGGACGAGATAATCCCATTCATACTCCATATACAAAAAAAACTGTATTGAAAGTGAATATGAATTCTTTATCTGTACAAAGAAGCACCCCAGATTTCATGGCAATAATTTAGGTTGAAAGTGAGAAGGGAGATTTGCAACATATACCTAAGATTTGAATTTAGGATTAGTGACACATAAACATTAATTAACATTTTCATAAATCTGGATTTTTTTTCTATTCTGTTTTTTCTTTAGAGAAGATGTTTTGAAGGAGACACCATATTGACTCCTAAGATTTATTCATCATTACATTTTCAGTTGCCATACTTAAGCCTATAATCCCTCTCACTGGGGTCCCAAATACTAGTGTGTGTGTGTGTGTGTGTGTGTGTGTGTGTGCGTGCATGCATGTGCATGTGCATATGCCCACTAGGTTGTGTCCAAGTCTTTGCAACCCCATGCACTGTAACCCACCAGGCTCCTCTGTCCATGGAATTTTCCAGGCAAGAATACTGGAGCAAGTTGGCATTTCCTACTCCAGGAGATCTTTCCAACCCTGGGATTGAACCCATGCATCTTGCACCTCCTGCCTTGGCAGGCAGATTTTTCACCCCTGTTCCACCTGGGGATCCTGAAATACTACAGTGTGTGATAGTTTAAAATGTTGTATTATATTTCTATTGTTGCTATAAAAATTATACAAAATTCATGGTTTAAAGCAATGCAGATTTGCTGTCTGATAGTTTTGTAGCTGAAAAGTCCTACACAGGTATCAGTAGACTAAAATCAATATGTGAGGAAGGTTGTGTTTCTTCCTGGAGGTTCTAGCAGAGATCCATTTTCATCTATTTCCCAGCTTCCAGTGAACACTTACATTCCCTGGCTCTGTGCCCACTTTCTCGGCCTTGCATCTCTCTGGCCATTCTTTTGAAGTCAAATCTCCCTCTGATTCTGATCTCAGACAGGAAGAGTTCTTTTAAAGACTGATATGATTAGATTGGGTCTCTCTAGATAATACAGGATAATCTCCCACCTCAAGATCCTTAACCTTAATCACATATTTAAAATCCATTTCTCCATGTAAGATCCTGATTCCATGTTCCAGTGATAATGATGTGGGGCATATTCAGCATTATTCCACTTACCTTTAGTCCACTTTCTGCCCCTACAAAGGTTTTCATTCTTCCCATATACAAAAAATATTCAGCCCGTCACATTATAAAGTCTCACCCCATTGCAGTATCAACTCAAGTTCAAAAATCTCATCTAAACCTTATTAGCCCAAAAGTCTGAAATCTCATTATCTAAGTAACCTAAATTAGGTGTGAGTGATAACTTGGTAATAGTACTGGGGCCTCCTCTCCACCTATGGACTCATGGAACTTAAAGAGCAAGGTATATGTTCCTAACATACTATGGTGAGACACGCACAGGATAAAAGTTACAGAAATTCTGGTTCAAGACAGGCAAAATCGGAAGCAAAAAGAGTTACTAGTCCCAAGCAGTTTCAAAACCTAGCTGAGAAGCTCCATTAAATTTTAAGTCCTGGAATTAAGCCTATATGACTCAGTTGTTTGGGCTCTTGTCTCTGCCCACTAGGCATCCTCCATTTTTCATAAATGGTAGGACATGTTTGCAGCTGCCTAGTTTTACCAGCTTATTTCCTGTGTGTTGAAGTTTATGGCTGGGTCAGCCATCTGTAATTGTGTACGGTATCTCTTTAATTCCCAGCTAGCAGTGCTTCTGCTGCCTACAGTTCTGGAGACTCTGGTGGCTCTCCCACGTGTCATGGGAGTTACTCCATTAGAGAAGAAGTTCCTTCACAGATCCTTCCTAGATACCCCAGTCTCTAGTTTAGATTTCTATTTTGGGAGGATGACTGAAGGATAATGCCCTAAAGCTTTCTAAATGCTTTCCAGTTAGATGAGAGCGATCCCTGAGACAGAGCTTAATCTCCTCATAGAGACATTTGTATGAATGAACATTATGACCTTTTGATTTTTCTGAGGTATTAGCAAAAAAAAAAAAAAAAAAAAGGTATAGATTCATGCTTGGTTTGGCCATAGATCACGATTTCCAGGCAGTGAATCTTTTTGGTAATTTTTTTTTTCAATCTGAATAAGCTTAGAATTTCTAAAATCTTCTAATAGTGGCGTACTTTTTATGCTTTTTTTTTCTCTTCTTTGCTACAGTAGTAGTTCTTCCTTAGTTATTCCACTTTCTCTAATATTTTACTGTAAGCAGCAAGAAGAAATAAAGCTATATCTTCAACACTTCACTTAGAAATACCCTCAGTTAAATGAACAGTTTCATCACTTACCAGTTCTGCTCTCCACGTAACTGAAGGACACACTCCTGCTGGGCATCCCACCACTACACAGCAACGGTGTTCTCTACTGTAGTTTCCAATAACACGTTCTTCATTTCATTCTCAGCCTTCACCAGCTGTTCCTTTGATGTCCATCTTTTTAACACTCTGTTCACAATGATTTTGGATTCTGTAAGATGCTTTATGTTTTCTCAGTCCTGCTCCTCACTTCTTTCTTAGCCCTCATTGAGAATAGTTCCCATCACTAGTTCTACCAACAGCTTCCTCAAAGAAATCTAGCCTTTTCCTATCATTCTTGACAAAATCCTTCCAGTCTCTCCCTGATGCCCAATTCCAAGTATGTTTTCACATTTTTAGGTATTTGTTACAGGAGCACCTCACCCCTGGTACCAAATATATATAACAAATTGTGAAAAAAAAAAGGTGTTGAAATAATGCAGATTTATTAGCTTATAGCTCTGTAGCTTAGAATTGAAACAGAAACCTTATTGGGCTAAAATTAACATGCCAGCAGAACTATGTTATTTTTGTAGTGTCTCTTGGGAAGAATGTTTCCTTAACTTTCCCAGCTTTTAATGGCTAACTATATTCTTTGGCTCTTGCGCCTGATCTTTCATCGTAAATCCAATAATACTGCATCCCTCTAACCATTCTCACAGCTCCATTTCTGATCACAGTTAGGAAAAGCTTTGTGCATCTGTGGATCTCTATGATTATATTGGGTTCCCTGGAAATCCAGTGCTATCTCCCCATTTCATGGTCCTTAACATTAATCATATTGGCAAAGTCCCTTTTGCCATATAAGGTACCATGTTCATAAGTTCTGGAGATTATGATGTGGACAATTTTAGGTGACATTCTTCTCCCTACTTGGCCTCATCTGAACAGACTTGACCACTATCCAGGGCTTTTCCTTTTTCTTCTTTGAGTAATTGCTGTCCTACGCCTACATGTTTAGTCTTTTGAATGCATGTGACCATTTGTCTTCTTATTTGACTAGTTAGTCTTGATCGCTCAATCCCTATGGATCCTTTGGTAGCTGACAGTGGATATGGACTCAAATTATGGTAGATCTCCTTGAAGTTTCATTTCCCCAGAGTGAGAGGTGGAGCGTACATTCTAGGAAGTAACAAGGGAATGTTTTGGAGATCATCACTGTAGGAGAGGAAGGAAAGAAACAGCAGGGTTGCACAGAGAAAAAGATCAGGCTTCAAGGTGGTCATAACAGAAGCCTCAGGTGACCAAAGATGTTAGAGGAGGAGTTTCTGAAGCCAGTGAACCCACAGACAGATTATTCTGTGCTACAGAGAAAGAACCAGGCCTTTATGCTATAGAAGCTACCAATCATTGATTGTAGGCTGCCCACAGAGAAGTCAGGCAGTCTCTCAACCCATGGTAACTTCCAGAGAGGGCTGGCATTTGAGAATCATCAGGCAGCAGTACTCACAGCAGATGGGGAAATAAGCCCGTCTGTCTTGAATAGGAATCTGGGAAGTGAATCACAACAGCCACTACTCCAGATTTTGATTTCTTAGATCTGTTCTTTATGTCTTATCAGTTTCTCTGGTGATGGTGTTTGCCCAGACAAGACATACCGCTGTCACCAAAAATTTGCGTTAAAATTGAACATGAGCTTCCTTGTTTATTTGTATCTCTTCCAGTTCCATTCAATCACCCCTCTTAAATCCCACTAAATCATCCCTTTCTCATTTGAAACCTCAGTGTACTAGAATAAATAGGATGAAACTAAAGAATGTAATTTTCCTTGTAGAGGGCAGATTGTTTTCAACATTAATTCAACTTCCAGTTTAGTCCCTAGAATGGGATTGTGTCGGTAAAAGGGAAGCCAGTACTGTACATTCCTAAGTGATCTGCGGATGAGAATTAGAATTGAGATTTCTTTCTCCCTCTTTTATTATCCTATGCAAAGCTTACTCTTTGTGACTCATGGCAAAGAAACCTTAACTACATTGAGCCTAAGTTTCCCTATTTGCAAAATTTAAATACCATCTACTTCATAAGGTTGCCTCTGTGATGAAAAATAGTGATATATAATCTTTAGCACCCTGAGTGGCACAAAATTATTGTTCAGAAGCATTACTTTTTTTGTTCTCTTAGGTCATTTTTAGATCTTTAAGAAATAATCCTTTATCTCTCTTCTTCTTAACTGTATCCTTTCATAGGTCACCATCTTCATTCTATACTTGTGGTGGTTTAGTCGCTAAGTGGTGTCCGACTCTTGTGACCCATGGACTGTAGCCTACCAAGCTCCTATCTCCACTGAATTTTCCAGGTAAGAATACTGGGGTGGGTTGCCATTTCCTTCTCCAGGGCATCTTCCTGACCTAGGGATCAAACCTGAGTCTCCTGTACTGGAGGCAGTCTTGTGAATTGAATATAGATTTTTTTTACTGACTGAGCTGTACCAGGAGCTATACCAGGAAGTCTAATAACTTATTATGTTATATATCTAATTATTATTAGCATAGAAATATAATATTTAGATAAATTTAATTCATGAAAGGCTGTTATTTTAAGAAGTAAATTATTTTAAGCAGAATAAAATAAATAATATGCTTTACTCACACCTTTATAAATCTAAATGTTCTTTAATTTTTAGGAACAAGAATAACTTTTGTATGTAATCTAATTAGAACATTAAGTTGGGAACAAAAAGCAGTTATTTTGGAGTACATCTATTTATATAATAGAGAGGCATATAAATATGTTATATTATTTTTATATTTCAAACTATACCTGTTCTAAAACTACAAGGATAATAATTGAAATTGTTTTAGAATAAGTTCGTCTTGTAAACTTTTTGGAAAAAAAAAATTTATAAACATCAGATGATTCCCAAAACACTTTTCCCCAGAAAATGTGCATAAACAGAGAATTTTGAAGGCTATTTTTAGGGCATGTGAAATAGGTGAGGTACAACCACAAATAGGCACAATGGCTATCAAAACTTTAAATATCTATGCATAGTATAAATATCTTTAACAACTTTATGTACATGAACACTTATGTACACAAAGGAAATAAAATGTTCATGAGACAATACATATATGTGTATACTATATGTTGTAAACTCTAGTTTTTACTGTTTTGTACTATCTTATTCTATTAAAAAAAAATTGTTGCCTAATCCCTAACTTGATCTCATAACTCAGCACTCCATTAAAACTCACTGATAGGGCAGTTCACAGTTTGAAAAATACTGCTGTAAGGTTCCTAAGATTTCATATTAAAAAGTAATGATGGAGGGTCTAGATAAAAATACAGCTAGAAGCTGGTTTGCAAGAGAAAGCACTGGTGATAGCAAACACCCTCTTCCAATGATACAATAGAAGACTCCACATGTGGACATCAAGAGATGGTCAATACCAAAATCAGACTGATTGTATTCTTTGCAGCCACAGATGGAGAAAAACTCAGCAAAAACAAG
Organism: Bos mutus; assembly: GCF_027580195.1. Taxonomy (NCBI): domain Eukaryota; kingdom Metazoa; phylum Chordata; class Mammalia; order Artiodactyla; family Bovidae; genus Bos; species Bos mutus. The sequence continues at coordinate 97,495,815 of NC_091624.1, read as the reverse complement.
ACTGGGAGCTGACTGTGGCTCAGATCATGAACTCCTTATTGCCAAATTCATACTGAAATTGATAAGAGTAGGGAAACCCACCAGAGAAGGCAATGGCACCCCACTCCAGTACTCTTGCCTGGAAAATCCCATGGACGGAGGAGCCTGGTAGGCTGCAGTCCATGGGTTTGCAAAGAGTCAGACACGACTGAGCGACTTCCCTTTCACTTTTCACTTTCATGCATTGGAGAAGGAAATGGCAACCCACTCCAGTGTTCTTGCCTGCAGAATCCCAGGGACAGGGGAGCCTGGTGGGCTGCCGTCTATGGGGTTGCACAGAGTCAGACACGACTGAAGAGACACAGCAGCAGCAGCAGGAGCAGGGAAACCCACTAGACCATTCAGATATGACCTAAATCATATCCCTTACAATTATACAGTGGAAGTGACAAACAGATTCAAGGATTAGACTGATAGACAGAGTGCCTGAAGAACTATGGATGGAGGTTCACAGTGATCAAGATCATCCCCAAGAAAAACAAATATAAAAGGGAAAAACAGTTGTCTGAGGATGCCTTACAAAATAAGAGAATTTAAAGGCAAAGGAGGATCGGAGAAGGCAACCCACTCCAGTACTCTTGCCTGGAAAATCCCATGGACAGAGGAGCCTCGTAGGCTGCAGTCCATGGGGTCGCAAAGAGTCGGACATGACTGAGCGACTTCCCTTTCACTTTTCACTTTCATGCATTGAAGAAGGAAATGGCAACCCACTCCGGTGTTCTTGCCTGGAGAATCCCAGGGACGGCAGAGCCTGGTGGGCTGCCATCTATGGGGTCGCACAGAGTCGGACATGACTGAAGTGACTTAGTAGTAAAAGGAAAGATATACCCATTTAAATGCAGAGTTCCAAAGAATAGTAAGGAGAAATAAGAAAACCTTCCTCAGTGATCAATGCAAAGAAATAGAGGAAAACAATAGAATGGCAAGGACTAGAGATCTCTTCAAGAAAATTACAGATACCAAAGGATCATTTCATGCAAAGATGCGCTCAATAAAGGACAGAAATCGCATGGACCTAACAGAAACAGAAGATATTAAAATGAGGTGCCAAGAATACATAGAAGAACTATACAAAAAAGATCTACATGACCCAGGTAACCACAATGGTGTGATCACTCACCTAGAGTCAGACATCCTGGAATGCAAAGTCAAGTGGGCCTTAGGAAACTTCACTATGAACAAAGCTAGTGGAAGTGATGGAATTCCAGCTGAGCTATTTCAAATCATGAAAGATGATGCTGTGAAAGTGCTGCCCTCAAAATGTCAGCAAATCTGGAAAACTCAGCAGTGGCCACAGGACTGGAAAAGGTCAGTTTTCATTCCATTCCAAAGAAAGGCAATTCCAAAGAATGTTGAAGCTACTGAACAATTGCACTCATCTCACATACTAGCAAAGTAATGCTCAAAATCCTCCAAGCCAGGCTTCAATAGTACATGAACCATGAACTTCCAGATGCTCAAGTTGGTTTTAGAAAGGCAGAGGAACCAGAGATCAAATTGCCAACATCTGTTGCATCATCCTAAAGCAAGAGAATAACAGGAAAACATCTACTTTTGCTTTATTGACTACACCAAAGCATTTGACTGTGTGGATCACAACAAACTGTAGTACGTTCTTCAAGAGATGGAAATACCATACCACCTTACCTGCTTCCTGAGAAATCTGTATGCAGGTCAAGAAGCAACTGTTAGAACTGGACATGGAACAACACACTGATTCCAAATTGGGAAAGGAGTACATCAAGGCTGTATATTGTCACCCTGGTTATTTAACTTATATGCAGAGTACATATTGTGAAACACCGGACTGGATGAAGCACATGCTGGAATCAAAATTGTCAGGAGAAATATCAATAATCTCTGATGTGCAGATAATACCACCCTTATGGCAGAAAGCAAAGAAGGACTAAAGAGCCTCTTGATGATAGTGAAAGAGAGTGAAAAAGCTGACTAAAAACTTAACGTTCTAGAAACGAAGATCATGGCATCCGGTACCATCACTTCATGGCAAATAGATGGTAGAAACAGTGAGAGACTTTATTTCTTTGGTCTCTAAAATCAATGCAGATAGTGACTGCAGCCATGAAATTAAAAGACACTTGCTCCTTGGAAGAAAAACTTTGACCAACCTAGACAGCATATTAAAAATCAGAGACATTATTTTGCCAGCAAAGTTCCATCTAGTCAAAACTATGGTTTTTCCAGTAGTCATGTATGGATGTGAGAGTTGGACTATAAATAAAGCTGTGTGATGAAGAATTGATGCTTTTGAACTGTGGTGTTGGAGAAGATTCTTGAGAGTCCCTTGGACTGCAAGGAGTGCCATCCAGTCCATCCTAAATGAAATCAGTCCTGAATATTCATTGAAAGGACTGATGCTGAAGCTGAACCTCCAATACTTTGGCCACCTGAAGTGAAGTATTGACTCCTGGAAAGACCCTGATGCTTGGAAAGATTGAAGGCAAGAGGAGAACGGGACGACAGAGGATGAGATGGTTGGATGGCATCACTGGCTCAATGCACATGAATTTGAGTAAACTCCAGGAGTTGGTGATGGATGGGGAAGCCTGGTGTGCTGCAGTCCATGGGGTTGCAAAGAGTTGGACACAACTGAGCGACTGAACTGAACTGAGAAGCTGGTGTAACATAAGGAATTAGGTTTATCTTGGTACAATTCGGGTTATAATTCCTTTTAAAAAACACACAGGAAAGAGGAGAGACCATCACTTTTAAACAAGTTTGGCAGTCCATTTATCTGTCTATCTGGAGAAAATTGTAATCAATTTTCAGAAAACAAAGAAAGCATTTTAGAATATGGTTTATTAAAAACAAAAGACAATCAATAGACACATATTTTTGAAGTAGAGCCTTATTTAAATTCAGTTCCTGAACTAGACTATTGTTACCATACATTTATTTTTATGTCTTAAATTATCTTCTCAGACTTAAGAGGAAATAATTGTATGTATGAATTAAAACCAATTTATTTTACCACTAGTTTATTTATTAACTTTATGTGTTTCTAAACCCAACAGTTTCATTCCATTGTTTCAAAATATAAGGAATAAAGGTATGTCAGATACAGAGTCAACCGGTTTTCATGCCTTCACCATGCTGCCAGGCATCAGAACATAATTATATGACAGAACTGCTGATTTCATTTCTAACTCATACCTGAAAGGGGCACCAGATTATACAGCCCTTGAAAGTGCTTGTGTATAATCCAGTCCTGGGGCACTGCTAGTTTAAGAAACAAACCACAAGCCATACGATTCAGAATCAGGGTAACATCACTCCCCGTTCATGCTTCTTTCTGTGAGATTCAAGGGATAAGCACCACAATAACTTACAAGCAATGTTATCATTCCTCTATTCTAATACTGTATTCTATTTTAAGCAGAAATTTTCTAAATTAATATACATATTTAGAAGGGGCTAATGCTTCAAAGAATATCTAGTTCAGATCAATAATTATATAAATATTCCAAATGCAGAGGTTTTTATAAATTATACAACAACCATTTCAAAAACTCAATATTTATAGCTATGTGTCAGGGCAAGTTTCAAGTAGAGCCGTCATCCAAAATTATCTAATTCAGTCAAAGCACCCACTTGTGTTTTCTTCAAGTAAACCATTATTAGAAAAGTTATTTTATAAACTGTGTTTTTCTCAATTGTGAGAGGTTAGTAGCATGCTAATATTTGTTTCACCCTTTAGAGGTTTATAGATTTAAAAAAGGATATCTGGAATATAATTATTTTAAATATTTATACTTTGTCTATAGTATTACTATGATATATTCATGAATTAATGATTTTTTAAATATAACTAGGACGCATACGACATGCAATATATCATGGTCTATTCTAAGTAGTAGTTATAGTAGTTCTTCCTCCACTTCCTCTTCATCTTCTTCATTATCATCAGTCATCTGCCTCACAACCCTATAAGGTCAGTACTATCATTATTCACCTGGCTGATGTCACATGGCAAGTAAGTAACAAAGCTTGGTACATTTTGTGACAATTATTGTCACCAATTAGTCTCAGATATAAATCAGTGTCTCTTTTAGCAGCTGAACTATCTCAGATCTCATTTTTCAGCCTGTGGAATTCTTCTCTTAGAAATGTAGATACTGATACCTACCAAAAAATTTTATAAACATGTTTTGTGTGTTGTGGCTTACAGAGTCAAAATGACTGTTAAAGTTACCAGTGGCCCAATTTATATCAATAATTGATTCATCTTTCAGGGAATATTTGAGTCCATACAAACAATGAAAATAAATATTTGTAGTCAGTTACCCATTTAATGAATAACAGTATTGATGAGTCAGTGAATATACCCATATTTCAACACATATAGGGTGTGAATGGGACACATTTGATCATGTTCTGTCTTGACTGCAGATGGTGGGAATTATAGCAAGTTTCTTTCCCCTCTCCACTCTTTGTTAACTTGGGGTGTTTTCTATATTTTTCAAGAAAAATGATGCGGTTGAAGTTATTGTACAGGACCCCTGTGAAACCCTTCACAACTCTATAAATTCTCTTCCAAATTATGCCAAAATCCCCACGGAATTCCCACCTTCCCAGGTGGTAGTGGTAGTAAAGAACCCACCTGCTAATGCAGGAGACATAATAGGCACATGTTTGATCCCTGGGTCGGGAAGACCCCCTAGGGGAGGGCATGGCAACCCACTCCAATATTCTTGGCTGGAGAATCCCATGGATAGAGGGCCCTTGTGGACTACAGTCCATAGGGTTGCAAAAAGTCAGACATGACTGAAGCAACTTAGCACCCATGCACTGCAGTCAATAGAACAAACTAATTTAGCATTTCTTGAAACATCTGAATATAAAGTCTCCCTCTTTTTTTGGTAACAGCTCAATTAATATCATATTTGTTGTTATTATTCAGTTGCAGTCATCTCTGACTCTTTGTGACCCCATGAACGGCAGTATACCAGGCTTCCCTGTCCCTCACTATCTCCCAGATCTTGTTGAAACTCATGTCCATTGAGTCGGTAATGCCATCCAACCATCTCATCCTCTGTTGCCCCCTTCTCATCCTGCCCTCAATCTTTTCCATTATCCAGGTATTTTCCAATGAATAGGCTCTTTGCATCAAGTGGTCAAAGAATTGGAGGCTCAGCTTCAGTATCAGTCCTGCCAATGAATATTCAGGGTTGATTCCCTTTAGGATTGACTGGTTAGATCTCCTTGCTGTCCAATGGACTCTCAAGAGTCTTCTCCAACACCACAGTTCAAAAACATCAATTCTTCAGTGTTCAGCCTTCTTTATGGTCCAACTCTCACATCCATATATGACTACTAGAAAAACCATAGCTTTGACTAGATGGACCTTTGTCAGAGTTTTTCTTCCAAGGAGCAAGTATCTTTTAATTTCATGGCTGGAGTCACTGTCCCATTGATTTTGGAGCCCAAGAAAATAAAGTCTGTCACTATTTCCATTATTTGCCCATCTATTTGCCATGTAGTGATGGGACTAGATGCCATGATCTTAGTCTTTTGAATGTTGAGTTTTAAGCCAGCTTTTTCACTGTTCTTCAGCTTCATCAAGAGGCTCTTAATTCCTCTTCGTTTTCAGACATAAGGGTGCTATCATCTGCATATCTGAGGTTGTTCATATTTCTCCTGGCAATCTTGATTCCAGCTTGTACTTAATCCAGCCTGGAATTTCCCTTGATGTACTCTACATATAAGTTAAATAAGCAGGGTGACAATATACAGCCTTCACGTATTCCTTTCCCAGTTTTGAACCAGTCCATTGTTACATGTCCCGTTCTAACTGTTGCTTCTTGACCTGCATCCAGGTTACTCTAGAGACAGGTAAGGTGGTTGTTGTGATCCACACAGTCAAAGGCTTTATTGTAGTCTCTAAAGTAGTTGTTTACCTGGAATTCACTTGCTTTTTCTATGATCTAACGGATGTTGGCAATTTGATCTCTGGTTCCTCTGCCTTTTCTAAATTCAGCTTATATATCAGGAAGTTCTGGGTTCATGTACTGTTGAAGCCTAACTTGAAGGATTTTGAGCATTACCTTGTTATCATGTGAAATGAGGACAGTTGTATGGTAGTTTGAACAATAGTTGACATTGCCCTTCTTTGGGATTGGAATGAAATCTGACCTTTTCAGTCCTATGGCCACTGCAGTTTTCCAAATTTGCTGGCATATTGAGTGCAGCACTTTAACAGCATCATCTTTTAGGATTTCAAATAGCTCAGCTGGAATTCTATCACTTCCACTAGCTTTGCGCATAGTAATGCTTCCTAAGACCCACTTGACTTCATACTCCAGTATTTCTGGCTCTAGGTGAGTCATCACACCATAGTGGTTATCTTGGTCATTAAGACATTTTTTTTGTACAGTTACTCTGTGTATTCTTACCAGTTCTTAATCTTCTCTGCTTCCATTAGGTCCATACCTTTTCTGTCCTTTATTGTGCCCACCTTTGCATGAAATGTTCCCTTGGTATCTCTAATTTATTACTTTAAACTATAAATATAATTATCAATGTTTGAACCCTCTGTGATATTTTGCTAAGTTTAATATCCTCACTAAGTATCAGTTTCCACGTGGTTAGCTCATAGTGATGATTAAACAGGAGTGCCTTTGTAAAGTGCCTGGCAGATAGCCTTTTTTGACAAACTAGTTGGACTATTTTTGTTGCTGTTTTATAAAAATCCATTGTATTTGTTTATTGTAGGATTTTTAAAGGTTAAACTCCATGTACAGTTATTAGAAATTATTGACTATATTCCCCATGTTTTTACAATATATCCTTGTAGCTTATTTTATATATAATGTCAATAGTTTGTAGGCTTCCCTGGTGGCTCAGATGATAAAGAATTTGCTTGCATTGTGAGACCTGGGTTTGATCCCTGGGTCGGGAAGACTCCCTGGAGAAGGGAACAGCAATCCACCCTAGTATTCTTGCCTGGAAAATCCCATGGACAGAGGAGACTGGGGGGGACAGTCCATGGGGTCAAAAAGAGTTGGACACAACTGAGCAACAAACAGGCTCACAACACTTTCATCAATAGTTTGTACCTCTTAATCTCCTCCCCTAAACTGCCCCTCCCTCCTCCTCTCTCCTCACTGCTAACTGATAGTTTGTTCTCTGCATCTGTGAATCTGCTTCTTTTGTTATATCCCCTAATTCATTGTATTTTTCAGAGTCCATAATGCCCCCCAAGTCCCTCCATGATGCTGAAAATAGCAAAATTGCTTTCTTTTTATGGCTGAGTACTACTCCATTTTATACACACACACACACACACATAGTACTACTCTACTATATTCATCTTCCTCATCCATTCTCTGTTGTTGAGGGACACTTTACATTGCTTCCATATCTTAGCAATTGTAAATCATTATTCAGTGAAAATTGGGATACATGTATCTTTTCAAATTAATGGGTTTTTTGCCCTTTATTTTTTTTCCCGTATATATTCAGGAGTGGAACTGCTGACTCACATGGCAGTCCTATTTTTAGTTCTTTGAGAGATTTCCAGACTGTTCTCCATAGTGCTTCCACCAATTTACTTTCACCAACAGTGTATAGGGTTTTACTTTACTCCAGGTCTTGATTCTTCACCATACTGTTATTATTTTGGACCAGAAGTCAGGTAGCTTGATGTCGTCATCTGTCTCCAGTTGCTAGGTATACTAACTTAAAGCTTGGTATCTTTCATCACTAAGATTATATTTCTTTATCTGAAGCTATAGTTAATAATAGTATCTATCTCAGAGAATTATTCTGAATATCTAATGATATGATACAAGACTGCACTTGGAAGTTTGCTAGCACAAAATGCATGTTCAATAAAGGTTAGCTATCCTTATTGTTTTCTTTCCCCTGCCCGCTTGATCCTCCTTTCATCCAAGAAAGTTCCATTTGTGAAGTGTGTAACTATGCACCTTGGAGAATGACAGGAAAATAGCATTAAATCTTGCCCACTTTTTTTCACACTTCACATCCAATTCTGTTAGCTCTCCTTTCACAATATATCCAGAATCTGAGGGCCAGAGATCAAAGGGTTATTGCAGTGACTTTATGACTATCCTCCTTGCCTCCACCCTTGCCCCATCATAATGGATTCTCAAAGTCAGTGGTTAGGTGGCCTTATACAACCGTTTGTTAGTGGCCTGTCTGATTTAGCTCTTACTACGCTCCCCACTACTACTTCAACTTAGTATTTGAATGTGACAAGAACATGACTTTTGTCACAGGATTTACACTTGCTGTTACTTCTGCTCGTGGCTCACAAGCTGTTTGTTCTCAGGTCAACACTAAAGATGATTTCAGTCCAAAACTCTTCCTCAGGAACACAATCAAACTACACATCTTCTCTCTTTCTATTACCTCCCTTACTTTTCCTCTTTGAACTTATCACATCTAATAATTTCAGTTTTATCTCAGTAAAATGTAAGTTCCATGAAGGAAATAAGTAATCTTTTTTTTTTTCTCCCACTGATGCATTCTTAGAAACTGCAGAAGTGTTTGACACACATCCGTGCTTAATAAATATTTAATGAATAGATTCCCTTGTTGAATAATAAATGCTTAAATCTTACCACCTTTAATCCATTGAAGAAGTTAGCATGTTATTTCTTAATGCTTTAAACTACATTACAATAAAAGAGCAGATGGGCCGAATAAACTTAGTACATACATCGCCAGGCACTGTTATAAGCACAGAAAAAGTTGCAAGATCTATCAAAGATCTATCTATAACACAGATGGAAAGGAACAACAAATGTTCTTTTATTCAGAGAAGCCTATTTTTGTTTTATGAACGTGAACTTTTCTTGAATTCCTGATGACATAAACTAGACATTTTTGGTTTCTTTGTTTGTTTGACTTGTTTCCTGTTCACCGTCTCTTCATTGTCCTCACATATCTAGTGATAATTTTTGTCCATTCATGTAAATAATAGTGATCAGTAATAATTAGTCATAATAAACTATCAGTATTATAAACTAATGTATCATTCTTTGTCTAGTAGGAAATGAAGTTGCAAGTGGAAAAACCCTAGCTGTGATCAGTGGCTGAGATGTTTTTCAGTCTGTGAGCTTTATATACCACTTGGAACAGACTCAAGTGACCCAAAATACTATCTTATTTTTTTGTAACCCTATCCTACTTTCTAGGGGACTCCATGCACAAATTCTTCATTTTGACTTGAGGGATGATCTTCTAGTGTCAACCACAAATCGGCCCTTGCCATGGTTGCTTCTGTCTACCTCTACAAGGATTAAATCATGTGCCACTGCAGCTGTGACCTCCAACACCCACTGAAGAAATTCAGGGTGGAGAGCAAAATGAGGCGGTCTGTGCTCCAGGAAACTGGCAGGACAGGTCTTTAGATAATTAGACATTCTCAGGAGCTGATTTTATGAGCTCAATTTTTATATCTCTTCGTATCTAGAAAAGCACTAAAATACTTCATGGTGATGATTGTTGCTCATGACTAGCAGAAGCTTCACGAGACCAGCAGAAACTTTCTACAAAAAATATGTGCTTGATTGCATGTACTCCACCTTCACCAAAATCACATTTTTATTGTCTTTCCCCCCTACCTCTTGGGAACAGTTTCTCAGACCTATCTGAGGTGTTGTCTCCTGGGCTGCAATCCTCAGATTGCCCCAAATAAAACTGAACTTGCAACTCTCATATTGTGCGCTTTTGTTTTAGTTGACACTAGGTATACTTACCCTGTAAGCAAACCACAGGAGAGCTGTTTCTGTATGGAAGGAAGAGGATTAGCCAGTGAGTTCCCATTTCAGACATTATGCTATAAACTCTAGCTAATGGCTTCCAGGCATGGTCCAGGGCTGTCTTGTTTTGTCAATATACGTTATTTTGTTAGCCCTTCTAGTTCTGCTTGCTGATTCCTCTGGCTATATTAAATATGTTGTTGTTTTGAACAAAAGAGCTCTTTAATTTCCATAATTCTTTGATGTAAATAACAGAGTGACTTCCCTGGTTATTTGGGAAGCTATACATTTCTTTAAAAATCAGGTTTTCAGCATACCTTTTTAATGAGTTTGAAACAAAATCATTGCATCCTTTCCTTTGAATCAAATATTTGTTGGGTATTAAGTGCTATGCTAAGTCACTTCAGCCACGTCTTACTCTTTGTGACTCTATGGACTGTAGACCACCAGGTTCCTCGGTCAGTGGGATTCTCCAGGCAAGAATACTGGAGTGGGTTGCCATGCCCTTCTTCAAAGGATCTTCCCAAATGATTGAACCTGTGTCTCTTACGTCTCCTGCATTGGCAAGTGGTTGTTTTTTTTTGTTTGTTTGTTTGGTTTTTTTGTTTTTAAGCCACTAGCACCTGCTGGGAAGCTCTGGTATTTAGTAGCTTCTATGCATGTACATGACTATAAGTGAAAGTTGCATGGTTACTGGTGTAGGTTGTCCCAGTGGAGGAGATAGAAGAGATAACAGGTTATGTAGTGGACTAAATTCTATAGAAGTGGTAAATGTGAGACAACATGTTTAATACACAGAAGGAGTACTAAAACCAGCCTGGAGATTTGAGACTATTTTTAGAAGAGATCATGTTTATGCTGAATTTTGAAGAAGAGGATTTAAATGGCCAAAGAAAGCTAAGGGATAAAAGCCCAGAAACAAAAGCTTTAAAAAGAATATTCTAGGTGAGAGAATTTTTGTATGATAAAATATAGCATAATACAGTATAATAAAATAACCTGTAAAATATTTTCATGTTTACCACTTAGTTGCCACAATTAGAATAACATATTTCCTGGCAAAAGGAAATGAGGGTTGATAGACTGGCCCCTGGGTATTCTTACTTTCTTCCCGAGTATTGTTTTTCATAGTATAATATATTTTTTCAATAAAGCAAATTGTTAGGTCAGAGTAATTCTGTAATATATATAAAACATTTTACTGTTAATGTCCAAATAAACACAGATCCCTTGCTCTTTTGAAAGTCATTCAGTCTTACAATAATGAAAAATAGCAGCTGATTAATTTTTGTAGTTATGTCTCTCATTTTATGACACCCCAGATGTTTTCTTTCCCTTAAACACTACACACACTGCAAAGCATTAACATATTGGTTTTCCAATGTGCAATGGAAACTGCTGGAACTCTATAGAGACCATAGCAATATTACTTGACCTTGTGTGGTCTGTAGTTAAAATATTCACCAACCAAATTACAATAAAACAAATAGGAGGTTAATGAAACTGCTTCTTTTAAATTTATAGTAAAGTATAGTGCTAATTAAATATGTTTATTTCTGGTTCTGTCTTGCCCATTCGGTCTCCATTTTGCCCTACATTTATATTGTCCTTTAAAGCTTGATTTAAATTTTTTCAATTATTTTGCATTATTAACTTCCTTATATGTATATATATGAAAGAAAGAAAAAAAAGAAAAATAGCATTAAGTCGTGTCTGACTCTTGAGACCTCATGGACTATAGCCCACTAGGCTCCTCTGTCCGTGGAATTCTCCAGGCAAGAATACTGGAGTGATTTGCCAGTTCCTTCTCTAGGATATCTTCCCAATCCAGGAATTGAACCCAGGTATCCTGCATTGCAGGCATATGCTTTACTGACTGAGCTCTGCAAGAAGCCCACATGTATATGTATGTGTTGGTTTTTATACAAAACTGTTTTTTTCCTCTAGTTTTTCACCAGTGTATATTTCTTACCAATAATATTGTCAGGAATGTACATTCAGTGATTAGGTCTGAATAATCTTTCTCATATATCATTTTTAAACAACAGTTTTGAGATGTAGTTACACATTTAAAGTATATTTTATAGGTTTTGACATGTGTATATGCTCAAGAAACCATTACCAAATTTTTTATAGTCATATTTATAATTCTTAAAAATGTCCACATGTTCTCTTTATCCTCCCTCTTTCTGAACAATTCTCTTCCCCCATCCCTGGAGAAATCATGGATGAACTTTTTACAAACTTTCTATAGATTAATTCACATTTTCTAATTCTAGTATCTTATATAAATAGAATAATTGTACTCTTAATCTACTGTATAGTATTTAGTTTTAAATTTATCCATGTTGCTATAGATGTGTTCTAATAGTTTTTTCATTGTTATTGAATCATATTAAATTTTGTAGATATACCAGTTTGTTTACCAGTTCATTCTTGGGCTATTTGGATTGCATCTAATATCCAGCTCGGAGAAGGCAATGGCAACCCACTCCAGTACTCTTGCCTGGAGAATCCCATGGGCAGAGGAGCCTGGTAGTCTGCAGTCCATAGGGTCTCTAAGAGTCAGACATGACTGAGCGACTTCACTCTCACTTTTCACTTTCATGCATTGGAGAAGGAAATGGCAACCCACTCCAGTGTTCTTGCCTGGAGAATCCCAGGGACGCGGGAGCCTATGGGGTTGCACAGAGTCAGACATGACTGAAGCTACTTAGCAGCATATCCAGCTATTATAATGAAAGCTATTATGATTATTTACATGCAAGTCTTAATATATACATATATTTCTATTTATCTTTGGTAAATCCTAGACATAGAATGTCTAAATCATGCAGAAAGTGTATGTTTACTTTCAAAGAGATGGCCAAATCCTTACCTAAGTGACTATGTATTTTACATCCCTGCCATCCATGTATGAGAATTTTAGTTCTACCTTATCCTTGCCAACATTTAGAATAATCAGTCTCTGATTTTTGCCATCCTAATATATATGAGATGGAATCTCATTGTGATTGCAACTTTCATCTTCTAATGATTATTGATATTGAGTATCTTTTCAAATGCTTACTGACTCTATGTCTTCTTTGCTAAAGGACTTGTTGAAATCTTTTACCATTTATTTTAGATTGAGTTATTTTGAGAGTTTTGGGTATAAGTCCTTTATCAAAAATATGATTTGTAAGTTTTCTACCAGTCTATAGCTTGTTTTCTTTAAAAAGAATTTTTTGCAGTTCCTTTCAAAGAACAGATGCTTTTAATTTTAATGAAGTCCAATTTGTCAATTTGTTCTTTTATGGGCTTCATTTTAGGTAATATATCTAAAATATAAAATGTATTTGTATAGCCCAAGTTCAGAACGGCTTTCCTCTATGCATTTTAATGGAAGTTTTCTAGTTAAAGGATTTAAAAGTGATCCATGATTCACTTTGAGTAAATTTTTGTGCAAGGTGAGAACTCTGAATCAAAAGGGTTTATTTAGTTTGTTTTGCATATGATGGTCAAGTGTTCCAGCTACTGAAGTACTTTTTAACATTTTTTTTGTTTTTGTAAAATATCAGCTGCCATATGGATGCAAGAATAATTCTGGAGTCTTTATTCTTTATTCAGTTTTGTTCAACTGATTCTGATTATTGGTCTGTATGCCAGTTCTGCACTGCATTGATTATTGCACCATTATAATAAGTGTTGATATCAGCTAGCTTTAGTCCTCCAACTTTATCTTTTTTGAAAACATTTTGGCTATTCTAGGTTCTTTTCATTTCCTTGAAAATTTAAGTGTAAGTGTGTAATTATTTTTTTAGATTAATTAATTAGTAAAGATTAAGTATGCATGAAGTTCATCTAATACCCCAGGTACATGTTAAGTAAAAAATAAAATGTAAACTTAAGGAACATATTTCAAATAAGTTATAGCTGTTAAGTTCACACAATAAATAAACTGAATTGGCTCCTGATGTCTAAAATGTGTATGCATTTTTTAATTAAATAATGTATTTATTTTATTTTTGGTTGCACCAGGTCTTCATTGCTGCATTTGGTTCCTATCTATTGTACCACCAGGGAAGTCCTAAAATGTGTATGTATTTTAAATAAATAAAGGTTTTCCCTTATAGAGTGTTACAATATATCAGAACTAGGAAAAATGATATAGTTCAAATGTGTCTTGAGCCTCAGGGAAGTCAAGAGGAATATTTGTGGAATATTAAAACATATAGATGCCTATTATATGTAATATGTAATAGGGATCTTCCCTGGAGACTCCGTGGTAAAGAATCAGCCTGCAAAGTAGAAGACATGGTTTCGATCCCCTGGATCGATCCCCTGGAAAAGGAAATGGCAACCCACTCTGGTATTCTTGCCTTGGAAATTGGATGGACAGAGAAGCCTGGAGGCTATAGTAAAATCAGTTAGATTCCTGGGAGCAATTCCCTCAGATCTACTGAGAGGCTATTTCCTGGGTTATCCTTCTAGGTAGACTGAAACTCACTCACTTACTGAAACTCACTCTACTAGCGTGCTAACTGTAACTTTTATCTTTCCTAGCATCAGGGTCTTTTCCAATGAGTCCACCCTCCCTTCCCATCAGGTGGCCAAAGTATCAGAGCTTCAGCATCAGTACTTCCAATGAATGTTCAGGATTTCCTTTAGGATGGACTGGTTGGATCTCCTTGAAGCCCAAGGGACTAAGAGTCTTCTCCAACACCATAGTTCAAAGCATCAATTCTTCAGCACTCAGCATTCTTTGTGGTCCAACTCTCACATCCATACATGACTACTGGAAAAACTATAGCTTTGACTAGATGTATCTTTGTTGGCAAAGTAATACCTCTGCTTTTTAGTATGCTGTCTAGGTTTGTCATAGCTTTTCTTCCAAGGAGCATGCTAAATATATTTATATATCAACTGTTAATATATATTAGAAATCTAATGTGCTTTGATCTTCTTCCATAAGCTGCATATTTCTTTGCCTTCACATCATCATCTTAATGAACCTCATTTTACCTTAAAATTCTGACAGATTTACTCAGTGTTTTTTGATAGATTCTCTCCAGCTCTGTGAATCAGGGCAAATCATTTTAGTAAGGCTCCTAATTTCTATAACTAAAAAAAAAAAAAATGACAGCTTTACATACAAAGTTATCTAAAGGGCCCTACTATAGGGCCCCAATATTAGATTCTGTATTATTTATTAGATATTTGAAAGCAATGGATGTATAGAATCAGTCAGCATTTTAACAAACAGACATATTGAAGACACAGAAACTTGAGCTCAGAAATAATTCAGGAATGCCTGAGCAAGTGGAAGTATGGATGTTATCAAGGTGAATGAGGATAGCAGTTATCCCTGAAATACCTGCAATTCCTGTTTCAAGATCAAGATAATGCCATTGAGTCTTCAGCTTTAGGAACAAAATTTCCAACCTAGGAAGCAACCAAAAAATCAACCAGAGAAAGCACTGATTAAAATATAGTTGTGCTGGAGATGAATGCCTCATTCTCACTGGCCAGTATCTTAACTCTAGAATTCATTTTGTGTTTATTAATCTTCATAGAAGATCATTGATATTTTTAGAGAATATTTCAAGCATCCTATGAAAAAACACATTGTAAAAAGAATGCTTCCACTTTATACTATATACTGTACTATACTAACAATATTGGCAGAAGAAGTTTAATGACATTCACCTCAACCTCAACGCATCTTTAATCATTAGCCCAATCATTGACAAGCACTGTCTCTGATCCAAAGCGACCTTCCTATAGCTATGGCTTTTCCTCCTCAACCCCTTCAAATGATCTTCAGGCAGTCCTTTGACAGTGTTTCCCAAATTATTCTCCAGGTTATGGTTTCTAGAATGTACTTGTCACATGGCTGAGAAATTGAGAAATGTGGTAGCAAGAAATAACTTGTCTGAGTAACAAGCTCAGTAAGAATAAGATGGTGGCAGAACAATGACACTTTCATCTCTAGAAGATTATGTTTTTGGTAACTTGGTGAAAAGCTTTGTTTTTACAAAATATTATGATTTGTGATATAATTCTCGTTATGGTTTCATTGATGTAACATAAGGCATTAATAAAATATTTAGTTATAATGATAAATTTAACTGGTAAACAACAATGAGTTTGCACCTTGTAAATTGATGATAACTCAAAATGTAAAAAAAAAAAAATTCTGAGTAATTTTTCTTTTTTTTTTTTTCTGCTGACCTTTAGTAAATGCAAGTATTTAAAAAACTTTTTAGTTCCTCAGAATAGGCCAGAGCAATATCAAAGCTGTCTTTGAAACTTTGCAGTTCTTTACATATTGAAGCATAAAGTGAATTGACGATGTTACATTTCTTAAAATGTGTTAATTCACCTATAGACTATTATAACTTTGTCACTAGTATCAAGATTATTAAAGACATGGGTAAATCTAAATAATCCAGAGAACTCAGAGGCATGACTTGCTAAACATATTAATACTATTCAGAATAAAGCATTGTTATCTGAAGAAAATGAAGTTAAAATTGCATTTGCTGATTTTTTTCTCAAAATGATACTGTAAATAGAAAATTTCAAATTTCCACGTGTATTTCATATTTATTGGACTGTCTGTTTGTAATTACTGTTACATGAGTAAATATCTTATTTGAAGCACATAATTAAATCTTTTATAAAGAATTTAACTTTATTCTTAAAAGTTCAGTAACTGTTATTAAATTGTAGTAGTGTTGCTTTAATTAGACATAGCCTTATTATCTTTTTCATTTTCTTTCCAGAAACAACAAAGAAAAAGAATTCCATTGAAATTTCAGAGAGGAAAGGAGGTAGGCAGAAATAATTGCAGAACTGGATTGTCTCCAGGACGCTAGAGCTAACATCCTGATTATTAAAGGAGCATCTTTTACAGCCAACGAGATTTCAGATGAACCTAATTCATCAGTTCCTGCTTCTGCAAAAGACTTCTTCTAATTCCTTCTGGAGCAATGGCCACCTGGTAAGATACACTTCAACTTTCAAAATTCACATGAAGCTATCCCTCTGAATGCTTAGGCATTCTGAAATTGTCAATGTGAAATGGTCTATCTTGTTTTCTGAAGACTACTGAAGGCAGTTACCCACAGACAGAAGGGATCAGGAAGCCTTAGGAAATTTAAACTCTTCTAAGATCACAGATAACCCTTCTAGTGCTTAAAATTTGCTCAGTCACTCAGTTGTGTCCGAATCTTTGTGGCCTCATGGACAGTAACCCGCCAGGCTCCTCTGCCCATGGAATTTTCCAGGCAAGAATACAAGAGTGGGGTGCCATTTCCTACTCCAGGGGATGTTCCCAACCAAGGGTGTTGCTTACATCTCCCAGCATTGGCAGGCAGATTCTTTATTTATACTAATGCCACCTGGGAAACCCTCTAGTGTTTTTAAGGAGAATCATTAAAAAGGCATTGCCCTGAATTCTGTGATTCACTCAGGTTTTAACTCTTTCTCAGAAAGAAATGTACATTCATCTAGATTTCATTTATTAAATTGTACCTTTATCATGTCAAAGGTGCTATAGTGTAGGCATTAAACTGTGCACAGCAGGAGGACTAAACTAATGAAGTATTGAAACAAGAGGCATAAAAGCCTCTTCAGACCCTTCCCCAGCACATTATATATAAAGTGATCAATAAGCATGTGTTAAGTGAATGACTCTATGAACTGTGACATGGTATCTAAGTTTTCAGGATAATATGCTAGGACTTTTATCTGATAGAGACAAAATAAAGATGTTACAAAGCTCGGAAGTTGTTGGAATATAACTGTTTCATAAAGAAAGTTAGGTAGAAATTTCAGACTATGTCATCAGGCTATTTTCCTAATTTATAAACATTCAGGTCTGAGTGATCTGAACATGTAATAATTAAGTGTGTTAACATTTAGCTGTGTTAAAACCACAGTTTTTCACACTAAAAAAAATGAATGAGTTAATTATATTTGTATATACCTGATCTAATTCCAAGGGATCAATGCCCCCCAAAATATATACTACTCTCAAACCCTGTCTTGTAAGATGCCAGGATTAATAGAATTTCCAAAAATCACTTCATCTTCAAAAACAAAGAAGAAAAGCTATTCCTTCCATATACATTTTTCTCACTAGATTATTTTGTATGTGTTAGATCAGATTAGATCAAATGGATTCTGTCCTTGGACAAGTCACTCTGCCCCACAGGGTGCTCTTTTGCTTACCTTGTATTAAGGAAGAACATAAAGTAGCTAATAAAAATTACAGCAAGCTTTTGGATCCAAGAGTTCCAAATGATTATAGGACTTCACCAAAAAGATTGATTAGCTCTATTTTAGAATCTTTAGATTTCAAAGCATACATCTTTATTTCAGGTGACCAGAGAGCTGTCAATGCATTTAGTATACCAGGAAGATTTCAACGTCAAACAGAACTTTGTTTTTAATAACAGGTCTGTCATTTGTTTAAAAAAAAAAAAAGTGACTTCTAACGCTAGAAACTTTTTCTTATTGACTTACTCTAGTATTTTATTTCATATTATTTTCTTTTATAGATTATATTTTAACTTAAGTAATATAGCCTTAGATTTATAATGAGAAACATGCAAAATATCAAAACTTGGGGTTGTTATGAAGATTAAACAATACAGCTAATAAATACAGTAGGATTACATAATATATAAATATAAGCAAATTCCTACCTCATTATGACGTTTGTATCACCAGTACTTGCCTTACTAATGCCAAGAATCCAAAAATATATATTCTTAGAAATTCACATATTAATATGCAATAAAAAATGGAGCCTGGAGTTCATTCCTCCAAACATCTAGGAGGTCATTCTAAAGAATACAATAAAGAAAAAGAGTATAGAGTCTTCTTTTATTTAAGATTGCAAGAGAGATGATTAACCTTTTAGAAGAAATTGACTATCTCTTTCTATGTGGCCTTGAACTTCATTTTTAGCAAAAATGAGAAAAAGAAGTATCAAAAAAGAGATGTATTATTAAGGTAAAATTTTAAGGGTTATCATGGTTTTCTTTTTCTATGTTTTTCTCAAGCAGAATTTCACAAGATATCATGTAAACTTGTCTTCAATTTAACTACCATACTGATTTAATATATTTAGTATTATGTACAAACTATGAATTTCGGATCCAGGACTGGCATAAGACTAAAGAGTAATCAACATAAAAACAAGAGGTTTCTTTCTCTTATAACGTTTAACATCAGCTCAGTTCAGTCGCTCAGTCATGTCCGACTCTTTGTGACCCCATGAATCGCAGCACACCAGGCCTCCCTGTCCATCACCAACTCCCGTCATTAACTCAAACTCATGTCCATCGAGTTGGTGATGCCATCCAGCCATCTCATCCTCTATCGTCCCCATTTCCTCCTGCCCAGAATCCCTCCCAGCATCAGAGTCTTTTCCAATGAGTCAACTCTTTGCATGAGGTGGCCAAAGTACTGGAGTTCAGGCTTCAGTCCTTCCAAAGAAACCCAGGACTGATCTCTTTTAGAATGGAATGGTTGGATCTCCTTGCAGTCCAAGGGACTCTCAAGAGTCTTCCCCAACACCACAGTTCAAAGGCATCAACTCTTTGGCACTCAGCTTTCTTCACAGTCCAACTCTCATATGCATACATGACTACTGGAAAACCATAGCCTTGACTAGATAGACATTGTTGGCAAAGTAATGTCTCTGCTTTTGAATATGCTATCTAGGTTGGTCATAACTTTCCTTACAAGGAGTAAGCGTCTTCTAATTTTATGGTTGCAAGTCACTATCTGCAGTGATTTTGGAGCCCCCAAAATAAAGTCTGACACTGTTTCCACTGTTTCCGCATCTATTTCCCATGAAGCGATGGGGCCAGATACCATGATCTTCGTTTTCTGAATGTTGAGGTTTAAGACAACTTTTTCACTCTCCACTTTCAGTTTTATCAAGAGGCTTTTTGGTTCCTCTTAACTTTCTGCCATAAGGGTGGTGTCATCTGCATATCTGAGGTTATTGATATTTCTCCAGGCAATCTTGATTCCAGATTGTGCTTCATCCAGCCCAGCATTTCTCATGATGTACTCTGCATGTAAGTTAAATAAGCAGGGTGACAATATACAGCCTTGATGTACTCCTTTTCCTATTTGGAACCAGTCTGTTGTTCCATGTCCAGTTCTAACTGTTGCTTCCTGACCTGAATATAGGTTTCTCAAGAGGCAGGTCAGGTGGTCTGGTATTCCCATCTCTTTCAGAATTTTCCACAGTTTATTGTGATCTACACAGTCAAAGGCTTTGGCATAGTCCATAAAGCAGAAACAGATGTTTTTCTGGAATTCTCTTGCTTTTTCCATGATCCAGCAGATGTTGGCAATTTGATCTCTGGTTCCTCTGCCTTTTCTAAAACCAGCTTGAACATCTGGAAGCTCACAGTTCATGTATTGCTGAAGCCTGGCTTGGAGAATTTTGAGCATTACTTTACTAGCGTGTGAGATGAGTGCAATTGTGTAGTCATTTGAGCATTATTTGGCATTGCCTTTCTTTGGGATTGGAATGAAAACTGACCTTTTCCAGTCCTGTGTCCACTGCTGAGTTTTCCAAATTTGCTGGCATCTTGAGTGCAGCACTTTCACAGCATCATCTTTCAGGATTTGAAATAGCTCAACTGGAATTCCATTACCTCCACTAGCTTTGTTTGTAGTGATGCTTTCTAAGGCCCACTTGACTTCACATTCCAGGATGTCTGGCTCTAGGTCAGTGATCACACCATCGTGATTATCTTGGTCGTGAAGATCTTTTTTGTATAGTTCTTCTGTGTATTCTTGCCACCTCTTCTTAATATCTTCTGCTTCTGTTAGGTCCATACCATTTCTGTCCTTTATCAAGCCCGTCTTTGCATGAAATATTCCCTTGATATGTCTAATTTTCTTGAAGAGATCTCTAGTCTTTCCCATTCTGTTGTTTTCCTCTATTTCTTTGCATTCATCACTGAGGAAGGCTTTCTTATTTCTCCTTACTCTTCTTTGGAACTCTGCATTCAGATGCTTATATCTTTCCTTTTCTCCTTTTCTTTTCACTTCTTTTCTTTTCACAGCTATTTGTAAGCCCTCCTCTGACAGCCATTTTGCTTTTTTGCATTTCTTTTCCATGGGGATGGTCTTGATCCCTGTCTCCTGTATAACGTCATGAACCTCTGTCCGTAGTTCGTCAGGCACTCTGTCTATCAGATCTAGTCCCTTAAGTCTATTTCTCACTTCCACTGTATAATCATAAGGGATTTGATTTAGGTCATACCTGAATGCTCTAGTGGTGTTCCCTACTTTCTTCAATTTAAGTCTGAATTTGGCAATAAGGGGTTCATGATCTGAGCCAGTCAGCTCCCGGTCTTGTTTTTGCTGACTGTATAGAGCTTCTCCCTCTTTGGCTGCAAAGAATATAATCAATCCGATTTCGGTGTTGACCATCTGGCAATGTCCATGTGTAGAGTCTTCTCTTGTGTTGTTAGAAGAGGGTGTTTGTTATGACCAATGTGTTCTCTTGGCAAAACTCTATTAGCCTTTGCCCTGCTTCATTCCGTATTCCAAGGCCAAATTTGCCTGTTACTCTAGGTGTTTCTTGACTTCCTACTTTTGCATTCCAGTCCCCTATAATGAAAAGGACATCTTTTTCGTACAGGAAAACATTTACCATGCTTCATTTTAAATATTTGTGCAATATGCTTTTTTCCTGTGTCAGATCAAATCAGATCGGATCAGTCACTCAGTCGTGTCTGACTCTTTGCGACCCCATGAATCGCAGCATGCCAGGCCTCCCTGTCCATCACCAACTCCCGGAGTTCACTCAGACTCATATCCATCGAGTCAGTGATGCCATCCAGACATCTCATCCTCTGTCGTCCCCTTCTCCTCCTGCCCCCAATCTCTCCCAGCACCAGAGTCTTTTCCAATGAGTCAACTCTTCGCATGAGGTGGCCAAAGTACTGGAGTTTCAGCTTTAGCATCATTCCTTCCAAAGAAATCCCAGGTCTGATCTCCTTTAGAATGGACAGGTTGGATCTCCTTGCAGTCCAAGGGACTCTCAAGAGTCTTCTCCAACACCACAGTTCAAAAGCATCAATTCTTCAGTGCTCAGCCTTCTTCACAGTCCAACTCTCACATCCATACATGACTACAGGATAAACCATAGCCTTGACTAGACGAACCTTTGTTGCCAAAGTAATGTCTCTGCTTTTGAATATGCTATCTAGGTTGGTCATAACTTTCCTTACAAGGAGTAAGCATCTTTTAATTTCATGGCTGCAGTCACCATCTGCAGTGATTTTGGAGCCCAGAAAAATAAAGTCTGACACTGTTTCCACTATTTCCCCATCTATTTGCCATGAAGTGATGGGACCAGATGCCATGATCTTCGTTTTCTGAATGTTGAGCTTTAAGCCAACTTTTTCACTCTCCACTTTCACTTTCATCAAGAGGCTTTTTAGTTCCTCTTCACTTTCTTCCATGAGGGTGGTGTCATCTGCATATCTGAGGTTATTGATATTTCTCCAGGCAATCTTGATTCCAGCTTGTGTTTCTTCCAGTCCAGCATTTCTCATGATGTACTCTGCATAGAAGTTAAATAAGCAGGGTGACAATATACAGCCTTAACGTACTCTTTGTCCTATTTGGAACCAGCCTGTTGTTCCATGTCCAGTTCTAACTGTTGCTTCCTGACCTTCATACAAATTTCTCAAGAGGCAGATCAGGTGGTCTGATATTCCCATCTCTTTCAGAATTTTGCACAGTTTATTGTGATCCACACAGTCAAAGGCTTTGGCATAGTCAATAAAGCAGAAACAGATGTTTTTCTGGAACTCTCTTGCTTTTTCCATGATCCAACGGATGTTGGCAATTTGATCTCTGGTTCCTCTGCCTTTTCTAAAACCAGCTTGAACATCAGGAAGTTCATGGTTCACATATTGCTGAAGCCTGGCCTGGAGAATTTTAAGCATTACTTTACTAGCATGTGAGATGAGTGCAATTATGCGGTACTTTTAGAATTTTTCCTGTGTAGTCTCTAAATATTTTAGAAATTAGGAAGCAGATTTTTTTATTTGTTTTTGTTGTCTAGTATAGTGCCTGACAGGGCTTCCCTGGTGGCTCAGATAGTAAAGAATCTGTCTGCAATGTGGGAGACCCAGGTTCCATCCCTGAGCCAGGAAGATCTGCTGGAGAAGGAAATGACAACCCACTCCAGTATTCTCACCTGGAGAATATCATGGACACAGGAGCCTGGCGGGCTACAGTCCGTGGGGTCACAAAGAGTCAGACACAACTGAGTGACTAACACTTTCACTTTTCACTAGTGCCTGACATGTAGAAAACACAAGAAATATACATTGATTTGAAATTAAATTGATGGATTGAAAATAATTAGAAAAGGATATAGATGAGGTTGAGCTCCTCTTTCACACAAAGTAGTTGAATTCAGATATGTTTAAATTATGGTTGTAAAATTTAGAGTGCTTGTCAACTAAACAAGGTAAGTTACCCTAAAAGAAGCTATACTGACTATCACAAGCTACACAATGAAGTATAGCCTCATACCTTGTCTAAAGAAACTTCCAGAGTTCTGCCTGAAGTGGGTGGACAAGAGAAAACTATTTCTCAATTTTACATCCTTTGGAATAAAAATTAGAATGATGAAGTATTGTAATAATAACTATACTTTGAGTTTCTAACCGAGTAGAAAGTAGAAACACAGAGCAAAGAAATTTTGCAGTCATGGCCTCAGATGACTGAGATAAAAGATGACTCAAGATAAAACAGACATGTGGTTAGACAACAAAGTTTTTATGATTACCAACATGACATACCATAATGTAATATTTTGCATTCATCAGAATAGAGAGAAAAGATGAGAGACCCATATGGCCACTAGTGAAGGGTAAGTACCTCATACTCTGAATAGCTTGTTTTTTCTTTCAGTTGTATTGAAATATAATTGGCATCCAACACTGTTATAAGTTTAAGGTATAGAGCATAATGGCTTGACTTACATATACTGTAAAATGATTACTACAAGTTTAGGGAACATCCATCACCTCACATAGTTAGAAAAAAAATTTTTTTATCTGTGATGAGAGCTGCTAGGACTTATTTTCTCACCAACTTTCAAACATACCATACAGCAGTATTAACCACAGTCATCATGTTGTATATTACATCCCCAGTACTTATATTCTATAACTAGAAATTTGTACTTTTTGACCAACTTCACCCAATTCCCCCCTCCCCAGCCTTTATCTCTAGAAACCACAGGTCTGTTCTCTTTTTCTAGGAGTTATATTTCTTTAAATTCCATATACAAAATTAAGATTATACACTATTTGTTTTTGTCTGTCTGACTTATCTCATTTATATAATGATCTCAAGATCTATGTTGTCACAAAAGACAGGCTGTCCTTCTTTTCAACGGATGAAGAGCATTCTGCTGCATATATAGCTGACAAACATCTCAGAGGTTAGAGACATTGGCGCTTCGCAGAGTTGAAAACACACAGTTGAGTTGATGTGCAACACATAGTCAGTCCTCCCTGTACTTGGTTTCTCATATCTGCACTCTGCATTTGTGGGTTCAGCCAAACTTGGATCATATACTACTCTAGCAGTACTACTGAATACTGTTGAAAACAATCTTAGTATAGGTGGACCCAACATTTTCAGACATTTCTTGTTAAATTGTCAACTGAATATTACTACAATTTCTGTACCTGTCAATCTCATGATGGAAACTTGTGTAGTTTCCCTGTCTTGGCTATTGTAAATAATGCTGTAAGATATCTGAAATTAAAAAAAAAAAAAAAAAAAAAAAGAAATGCAAAGAACTGACTGGAAAATTGTAATTACCCTGAGAGCAATTGTGTAAAAACATGTATAAAAAAAAAAAAAAAAAGTTTAATTCAAAAAAAAAAAAATCAAAAATAAAATTTAAAAACAATAAAAAAAAAAAAAAAAAAAAAATAACGTACATATATCTTCTCACATTTTTAAAATTTTCTTTGGAAAAGTACTCAGAAATAGAATTACTATATCATATGATAGTTATGTTTTTAACTTTTTGAGGAACTTCTCTACTGTTTTCTATGCTGGCTATAAGAGTTAACATTCACACCAACAGTAAATAAAGGTTACTTTTTCTCCGTATCCTTACCAGCATTTGTTATTTTTGTCTTCTTGACAATAGCCATTCTAATAGGCATGAGGTGATATCTCATTGTGTTTTCTATTTTAATAATGTTATTTATTTTTGGCTGTGTTGGGTCTTCATGCTGAGTGGGCTGTTCTCTAGCTGTGGTGACCAAGGGCTATTCTCTAGTTGCAGTGTGCAGGCTTGTCATTACGGTGGCTTCTTTTGTTGCAGATCAGGGTGAGCTCGCTTAGGTAGTTATGGCATTGGGCTTCAGTATTTATGACTCCCAGGCTCTACGGCACAGGCTCAATAGTTGTGGCACATGGGCTTAGTTCCCCTGTGGCAAGTGGGGATCTTCCCAAATCTGGGATAGAACCTGTATTTCTGCATTTGCAGGCAGACTATCACTGAGCCACCAGGGAAGCTCCCTCATTGTAGTTTTGATTTGCATTCCTATGATGATTGGTGATGTTAGGCATCTTTTCATCTACTACTGGCCATTTGAATGTGTTTTTGGAAAAATGTATATTCAGGTTCTTCACTTATTTTTAAACTTGATAATTTGTTTAATTGCTATTCAATTGTATGAGTTCTTTATGTATTTGGATATTAACTCCTCATCAGATACATGGTTTGCAAATATTTTTGCCTACTCAATAGGCTACCTTTCATCTTGTTGATTGTTTCATTTTATAGACACTTTTTAGTTTGATGTAGTCTCATTAGTTTAATTTTGTTGCTTTTTCTATGGGTGTCGCATAGAAAAAAACACTACCAAGACCCATGTCAAGAAATGTTTTCTCTGTATTTCCTTCTGGAAGTTGTATAGTTTCAGGTATAATATTTCAATCTTTAATTCATTTCAAGTTAACTTTTTTAAGTGGTGAAAGATAGGGTTTAGAGTCATTCTTTCACATGTGAATATCTTATTTTTCCATTGTCAGTTATTAAAGAGACTGTCTTTTCTCCAATGATTATTCCTTGGCTCAGGTGTCAAATTTTAGTTGCCATGTATATAGGAATTTATTTCAAAGAGTTCAATTATGTTCCATTGTCTGCGTTGTCTATTTTTATATGAGTGCCACACTCTTTTGATTAAAATAGCCTAGTAATATAGTTTAAATTTCAGGAATTATGAAACCTAAAGCTATATTCAATATTCTTACTAATTGCTTTGCTTAAGAGGGTTAGTTGTGGTTCTTAACAAATTGAAGGATTTTTTTTCAACTTCTTGAAAAAATGCCATTGGAATCTTGATAGAGATTGCAATAAACCTGTTGATGGCTTCAATCAGATCAGATCAGATCAGATCATTTGCTCAGTCGTGTCCGACTCTTTGCGATCCCATGAATCGCAGCATGCCAGGCCTTCCTGTCCATCACCAACTCCTGGAGTTCACTGAGATTCACGTTCATTGAGTCAATGATGCCATCCAGCCATCTCATCCTCTGTCATCCCCTTCTCCTCCTGCCCCCAGTCCCTCCAAGCATCAGAGTCTCTTCCAATGAGTCAACTCTTTGCATGAGGTGGCCAAAGTACTGGAGTTTCAGCTTTAGCATCATTCCTTCCAAAGAAATCCCAGGGCTGATCTCCTTCAGGATGGACTGGTTGGATCTCCTTGCAGTCCAAGGGACTCTCAAGAGTCTTCTCCAACACCACAGTTCAAAAGCATCAATTTTTCAGTGCTTAGCATTCTTTATGGTCCAACTCTTACATCCATACATGACTACTGGAAAAACATAGCTTTGACTAGACAGAGCTTTGTTGGCAAAGTAATATCTCTGCTTTTTAATATGCTATCTAAGTTTGTCATAGTTTTTCTTCCAAGAACAAGCATCTTTTAATTTTATGGCTGCAGTCACCATATGCAGTGATTTTGGAGCCTAAGAAAATAAAAAATCTGTCACTGTTTCCATTGTTTCCCCATCTATTTGCCATGAAGTGATAGCACCAGATGCCATGATCTTAGTTTTCTGAATGTTGAGTTTTAAGCCAGCTTTTTCACTCTCCTCTTTCACTTTCAAAGGCTCTTTAGTTCCTCTTCGCTTTATGCCGTAAGGGTGGTGTCATCTGCGTATATGAGGTATTGACATTTCTCCCAGCAACTTGATTCCAGCTTGTGATTCATCCAGTCTGGCATTTCGCATAATGTACTCTGCATATAAGTTAAATAATCAGGGTGACAATATACAGCCTTGATGTACTCCTTTCCCACTTTGGAACCAGTCTGTTGTTCCATGTCCGGTTCTTGACCTGCATACAGATTTCTCAGGAGACAGTTCGGGTTGTCTGGTATTCCCATTTCTTGAAGAACGTACCACAGTTTGTTGTGATCCACACAGTTAAAGGCTTTGGCATAGTCAATAAAGCAAAAGTATATGTTTTCCTGGAAGTTTCTTGATTTTTCTATGATCCAACAGATGTTGACAATTTGATCTCTGGTTCCTCTGCCTTTTCTAAATCCAGCTTGAACATCTAGAAGTTCTTGGTTCACTTACTGTGGAAGATTTTGGTAGACATTGCATTAAGCAAATAGATCACCTTGGAAATTATTAAGATCGTTACTCTGCTAAATCTTCTAACCCGTGAAGACAGTGTTTCTCTCCACTGATTTAGAGCTTCTTTGATTTCTTTAATTAACATTTTGGAATATTCATGGTAGAGATGCCATACATGTTTTTATAAATTTATAACCATGTAATTTAAGTCTTAGGAACTGTAGATGATTCTACAAATATAATTTTGGTTTCTATCAGACTGTTATTAGTTTCTGGAAATGTAAATATTTTTGCATTTTGATATATTGTCCTGCAAACTTGCCAAACTTATTACTTTTAAGAAGATTATTTCCTTTGTATATATTGGGATTTTCTAATGAGAAAACTATATCACCTGCATGTGTAGTTTTTTTGTTTTTTGTTTTTATTTTACTTTGTAATATATAAACCTTTTTTTTTTTTTAATTGCCTTATTCAGAAAATAGAACTTCCAATATTATGGTGAATGTATTGTTTAGAGTAGATTACCTAGAATGATATCAAGCTTAGAAAATATTCAGCATTTCACCACTAAATATGATGTTCACTGTAGACAATCCAATTAAATATGAGACATTCTCCTTTACTGTTAGTTTCTCGTGGTTTTTATAATACATGAGTGTCAATTTTGTCAAATGACTTATTTATGTCAGTTAATTATGATCACATGATTTTTCTTCTATAACCTATTATTATGGTTGATTACATTGATCAATTTTAAAATACTGAATGAGCCTTGCATACCTGGAAAAAGCCCAGTTATTCATAGTATGTATAATATTTTCATATATTACTGGATTTTATTTGGTAATATTGTCTTGAGTATTTTTGCATCTATGTTGCTGAGAGATATTACTCTATTATTATTATTTTTTGCAATATCTTTGTCTGATTATAGAATTAGGATAATAGTAGTTTTATCAAATGAGCTGGGAAGAGTTCCCTACTAACTTATTTTCTAGAAAAGATTTTATAAAATTTATAGTTACTCTTCTGTAAATGTATGTGTGAATTCTCCAGTGAAATCATGTGAGATGAAGTATATATAGCTGGAAGATTTTAAATTAGAAATGTGATTTCATTAAAGGCAATGAGTCTATTCTGAATAACTATTTCTTTTTTATTAATTTTGTGAATTTGTGAATTTCAATGAATGGAAATGACTTAAGATTTGTTATTGTATCACCACCATCCCCTCCCTAAATTTGAAGTTTAGTACTTCACTCATATTTTCAGTATTTCTAGAGGTTTATCAACTACGGTGATTTTTACTAAAGAATAAAGCTTCAACACATTGATTTTCTCTCTTTTTTTCAAGTTTAATTTTATTGATTTCTTTTCTGTATTCTTTCCTTATCACTGCATTGCATTTACTTTGTTGTTCTTTTTCTAATGTCTTGAAGTAGGAAGTTAGATTATTGATTTAAGATATTTCCTTTTTTTTCTAATGTAAGTCTTAAGTGATATAAATTTCCCTCTCAGAAATGATATACCTGTGATCTGCATACTTTGATATCTTCTATTTTCACTCCATTCTGTTATTTTGTCATTAACTTTGCAACTAGTTCTTTGACTGGTAGATTATTTTGAAGTGTGTGGTTTATTTTTTATGTATTTGGAGATTTTCCTGTTGTAGTTGTATTATTTTTTTTCTCCTAATATGATTTCACTGTGGTCAGAAAACTGAATCAGTCTGATTGCAATTTACTGAAGTTAGTTAAGGTTTGTTTTGTAATTAGGACATGCTCTATCTTAGATAAGTATTGAGAGGGGTGTTGAAGTCTCAAGTATAATTCTGGGTTTATCTCTTTATCCTTTCAATTTTATCTGGTTTTGCTTCATAAATTTTTCAGGTCTGTTGCTCAGTCATACACATTTAAATTACTTGATTTCATTGATAGATTGACCCATTCATCATTATACAATGTACCTTGTCAATTTTCTCTGTTACAAAGTAAATTTTTTCTCATGTTAACGTAACCACTCCTGTTTACTTTTGATTCTTGATTTTATACTATTTTTTTTGCCCTTATTTTCACAACTACTTGTACTGATATCCTTGAAATGAGTTTCTTATATACAGTGTATAATTGGGTCATGTGTTTTTTTCACCTGTTGGCCTCTATCTTTTAATCAATATATTTAAACAATTTACATTTAATGTTATTATTGCCATGTTAAGATTTAATTCTTCTGTTTTATGCTTTGTTTTCTGCTTAGTATCTCTGTATTTTTGTTCCGTGTTTTTTCTTTCCTGCTTTTTTTGTGGTCATTTAATTTTTGTTTAAAATTTTTGGACTTCCTATAGCTCAAATGGTAAAGAATCTGTCTGTGATGCAAAAGACCTGGGTTCAATTCCTGGGTTGGGAAGACCCCCTGGAAAATGGAATGGCAATCCACTCCAGTATTCTTGCCTGGAGAATTCCATGGATAGAGAAGCCTGGAGGGCTACAGTCCATGAGGTCGCAGAGTTGGACATGACTGAACGACCAACACACAATTTTTTTTAGAATTTCATTTTTATTTTCTCCAGTATTCTTGAATATATTTACTTACATAGCTTTTTAGTGCTTCTTCTAGTATTATGTTACATGTAAATAATTTAGGACATATACAATGTTGACTATTTCATGATTTTGATTGAAGTATAGAAAACGTATCTCCCTTTACATCTCCTTGCCCTCTCCATTTATTAAAAAAAAAGGCTTAAATATTTCCTATACATAGTTAGATAGTATAGTTTTTGCTTGAAACATGATTTAGAAATCTCAAGAGAAGGAAAATGTATTGTCTCTCTCTCTCTCTCTCTCTATATATATATATATATATATATTTTTTCATTTTATTTTTATCTTCCTGGTGTTACAAAGATCTATCTTTTATTATTTTCATTCTTATTTGTGGAACTTCTTTTAGAAATTCTTTAGGGTAGGGCAACGGACCTAAAAAAAAAAAATTGTTTTCCTTCACCTGAGAATAGCTTGATTTTTACTCATCCCCAAATGCCATTTTACTAAGTATATAATTCTGAGTTGATAGTTCTTTTCTTTCAGAGCTTATAAAAATGCTGTTTACTTCCTTCAGATATGCTATACAGGAGGACCTTGTTCTGGTATCTATAATTTCTATTGAGAAATCAGGCCAGATTTGAATTTTTTCATCTTGATAGTAAATAGTTTCTCTTCAGCTGGTTTCAAGAGATTTTCTTTGTCTTCAATTTTCACAAGATGGGCTATGACATGTCTTATCATTTATTTCTCTTGACTTATTCTGTTTGAATTTTAGGTTTATGTCTTTTGCCAAATTAGGGAAAATCAGCAGTTATTTCTTCAAATATTTTCTAGCGTGCTCTTTTGGGATTCAGCTGATATATGCTATAACTGAGATAGACATAGATGTAGATATAAAGATTATAGTACCACTGGTCTCTGAAGCTCTTGTTACTTTTCTCTAATTTTGCTCTCTTATTCATATTGTATAATTCTGCTTTTCTGTGTGCATATTCATTGATTTCTTTGTTCTTTCCTTTTTGCCGCTTAGCCTGTCCATTTAGTTGTTGTTGTGTTTTTCACAATTAAAATCCATTTAATCCTTTTTAAAAAATTTTGAGTTAAATTCATATACAAAAAAATTAAGCATTTAACCATATTAAATTGGGCAATTCAGTGATTTTAGTATGTTCACATGTTGTGTCTTCATCAACACTATCTGACTCCTGAGCATTTTCACGACCCCTGTGATATCATAATTTATAATAAGAAATGTACATTTGATCTTTGTCTTCATCTGTGACACAGAGCTCCTAGAACCCTTGGAATTTTCTAAGCGAAGAAAGTGATAAAGGTATCTTTGTTAGTTTAGCAAGGTTATATTTGGAATGCACTTAAGAGGCTGTTGTCTTTGAAGTCAAACATGTGGTTACAAAATTGGAACTTTCAGTTCCCCAAACCTTTCTTTCTATCCCATCTCAAGGGAAAAGAGAAAGGCTAAAGGTTGAATCAACTGCCAAATGACCAGTAATTTAATCCAGCATGCCTTTAAACATAACAGGGTTCAGAGACCTTCTGGATTGATGAACACAGAGATTCAGAGAGAGTAGTATACTTTGAGAGGGCATGGAAGCTATATGCTTTTTCCCCATACCTTGCCCTATGTATCTATTCCATCTGGCTTTTCCAGTAACTTAACTATTTCTCAGTTCTGTGAGTTTCTCTAACAAATTAATCTTACTGACAAGTTAGTCATGGGAACGTCTTTCTTAAAACCTGTTGGTCCGAAGCACAGGTAACAAC
Source organism: Bos mutus (assembly GCF_027580195.1). Taxonomy (NCBI): domain Eukaryota; kingdom Metazoa; phylum Chordata; class Mammalia; order Artiodactyla; family Bovidae; genus Bos; species Bos mutus. The sequence goes on along the minus strand of NC_091624.1, from coordinate 97,464,044 downwards.
TAGAACTTGCAGTTGGTGTCTGAAATGAAGGAAGGTTTTTGTGACTGAGCCCTTAACCTGGAATCTGATGCTGTCTCCAGGTAGTGTCAGAATTGGTTCAAATTTTAGGATACTTGGCTGGTATCAAAGAATTCTTGGTCATGGTGAGGAGGCAAGGGAAAACCCCTATAACACGTTGGAGTTGTGTCTAGAACCTAAATAACCCCCAAAGAAAACATACACTTCCCACTATCCCTTTAATAACCAATAATCTATATTCTATCCCCATGAATTTACATAATCTCAATATTTCAGCTAAATGGACTCATGCAATATGTATCCGACTGGTTCCAAATAGGAAAAGGAGTTCGTCAAGACTGTATATTGTCACCCTGTTTATTTAACTTATATGCAGAGTACATCATGAGAAACACTGGACTGGAAGAAACACAAGCCGGGAGAAATATCAATAACCTCAGATATGCAGATGACACCACCCTTATGGCAGAAAGTGAAGAGGAACTAAAAAGCCTCTTAATGAAAGTGAAAGTGGAGAGTGAAAAAGTTGGCTTAAAGCTCAACATTCAGAAAACGAAGATCATGGCATCCGGTCCCACCACTTCATGGGAAATAGATGGGGAAACAGTGGAAACACTGTCAGACTTTATTTTTGGGGGGCTCCAAAATCACTGCAGATGGTGATTGCAGCCATGAAATTAAAAGACGCTTACTCCTTGGAAGGAAAGTTATGACCAACCTAGATAGCATATTGAAAAGCGGAGACATTACTTTGCCAACAAAGGTCCATCTAGTCAAGGCTATAGTTTTTCCTGTGGTCATGTATGGATGTGAGAGTTGGACTGTGAAGAAGGATGAGCACCAAAGAATTGATGCTTTTGAACTGTGGTGTTGGAGAAGACTCTTGAGAGTCCCTTGGACTGCAAGGAGATCCAACCAGTCCATTCTGAAGGAGATCATCCCTGGGATTTCTTTGGAAGTAATGATGCTATAGCTGAAACTCCAGTACTTTGGCCACCTCATGAGAAGAGTTGATTCATTGGAAAGGACTCTGATGCTGGGAGGGATTGGGGGCAGGAGGAGAAGGGGACAACAGAGGATGAGATGGCTGGATGGCATCACTGACTCAATGGACGTGAGTCTCAGTGAACTCCAGGAGTTGGTGATGGACAGGGAGGCCTGGCGTGCTGTGATTCATAGGGTAGCAAAGAGTCGGACACGACTGAGCGACCGATCTGATCTGATCTGATTTCTAGCTTATTTCATTTGGTATAATGCTTTATAGATTCATTTATGTTATATCTGTAACTTCACTCCTTTTTATAGTGAGATAATATTCCAGTGTATGGATATCAGTTCATCAACTGAAGGGCATTTGTTTTTTTTCCTATAATATCTTTTAGCTATTACAAATAATGCTGTTATGAACATCAGCATATAAATATTTGAGTGAACATGTATTTCAGTTCTCTTGGAAAAACATAGAAGCAGAATGTGTGGGTCTTATGTTAATTCTATTTTTACCTTTGAGGAAATGCCAAATCATTTACTACACCACTGCACCATTCTATTAACACATTCATGCAAGCAATCTTTGAGGGTTCTAACTTTACAATCTTAGTAACAACTGTTATGTTTATAGTCATCCTGGATAGAGTGAACTAATGTCTAATTACAAATTTGATTTGGATTTTCCTATTAACTAATTTCAAATCCCAAAGAAGGACAATGTCAATTAATGTTCAAACTACTGCACAATTGCACTCATTTCACATGTTGGCAAAGTAATGCTCCAAATTCTCCACCCCAGGCTTCAACAGTATGTGAACAGTGAATAGCCAGATGTTCAAACTGGATTTAGAAAAGGAAAGGAACCAGAGATAAAATTGCCAACATCCATTGTATCATAGAAAAACCAAGAGAGTTAAGAGAATTCCAGAAAAGCATCTGCTTCTGTTTTATTGCCAAATGCCTTACTGTGTGGATCACAAGAAACTGTAGAAAATTTTTATAGGGATGGGAATACCAGATCATCTGACCTGCCTCCTGAGAAATATGTATGCAGGTCAACAAGCAACAGTTAGAACTGGACATGGAACAACAGACTGGTTCCAAATTGGGAAAGGAGTACATCAAGGCTATATATTGTCACCCTACTTTTTTAACTTATATGCAGAGTACATCATGAAAAATGCCAGGCTTGATGAAGCATAGCTGGAATCAAGATTGCTGGAAGAAATATCAATAACCTCAGATATGTAGATGACACCACTCTTAATGGTAGAAAGTGAAGAATTAAAGAGCTTCTTGATGAAAGTGAAAGAGGAGAGTGAAAAAGTTTGTTTAAAGCTCAACATTCAAAAAAGAAGATCATGGCATCTGTTCCCATCAGTTCAGTTCAGTCGCTCAGTCGTGTCCAACTTTTTGCGACCCCATGAATTGCAGCACGCCAGGCCTCCCTGTCCATCACCAACTCCCGGAGTTCACTCAGATTCACGTCCATCGAGTCAGTGATGCCATCCAGCCGTCTCATCCTCTATCCTCCCCTTCTCCTCCTGCCCCCAATCCCTCCCAGCATCAGAGTCTTTTCCAATGAGTCAACTCTTCGCATGAGGTGGCCAAAGTACTGGAGTTTCAGCTTTAGCATCATTCCTTCCAAAGAAATCCCAGGGATGATCTCCTTCAGAATGGACTGGTTGTATCTCCTTGCAGTCCAAGGGACTCTCAAGAGTCATCTCCAACACCACAGTTCAAAAGCATCAATTCTTCGGTGCTCAGCCTTCTTCACAGTCCAACTCTCACATCCATACATGACCACAGGAAAAACCATAGCCTTGACTAGACGGACCTTTGTTGGCAAAGTAATGTCTCTGCTTTTGAATATGCTATCTAGGTTGGTCATAACTTTCCTTCCAAGGAGTAAGCGTCTTTTAATTTCATGGCTGCAATCACCATCTGCAGTGATTTTGGAGCCCAGAAAAATAAAGTATGATACTGTTTCCACTGTTTCCCCATCTATTTCCCATGAAGTGATGGGACCACATGCCATGATCTTCATTTTCTGAATGTTGAGTTTTAAGCCAACTTTTTCAGTCTCCACTTTCACTTTCATCAAGAGGCTTTTTAGTTCTTCTTCACTTTCTGCCATAAGGGTGGTGTTATCTGCATATCTGAGGTTATTGATATTTCTCCTGGCAAACTTGATTCCAGTTTGTGTTTCTTCCAGCCCAGCGTTTCTCATGATGTACTCTGCATATAAGTTAAATAAACATCACTTCTTGGCAAATAGATGGGGAAACAATGGAAACAGTGACAAACTTTATTTTCTTTGGGCTCCAAAATCACTGCATATGGTGACTGCAGCCATGAAATTAAAAGGCACTTGCTCCTTGGAAGAAAAGCTATGATCAACCTAGACAGCATATTAAAAAGCAGAAACATTACTTTGCCGACAAAGTTCCATTTAGACAAAGCTATGGTTTTTCCAGTAGTCATGTATGAATGTGAGAGTTGGACCAAAAAGAAAGCTGAGTGCCAAAGAATTGATGCTTTTGAACTGTGATGTTGGAGAAGACTCTTAAGAGTCCCTTGGACTGCAAGGAGATCAAACCAGTCAATCCTCAAGGAAATCGCTTCTGAGTATTCATTGGAAGGACTGATGCTGAAGCTGAAACTCCAATACTTTGGCCACCTGATGCAAAGAACTGACTCATTGGAAAAGACCCTGATGCTGGGAAAGATTGAAGGCAGGAGGAGAAGGGGACCACAGAGGATGAGATGGTTGGATTGCATCACTGAATCAATGGACATGAGTTTGAGCAAGTTCCAGGATTTGGTGATGGTATCCATCACACCAAGGAATCCTGGTGTGCTGCAGTCCATGGGGTCGCAAAGAGTCAGACACAACGGAATGACTGAACTGAACTGATTGACTAATGATGATGACCATCTTTTCCTGTGTTTACAGTGAAAGTTTGATGCTGAATCTTCTTTAAATGACTGTAGCCAGTGACACTATCCAGTCCTGGGCTTTTCTTTGATTGTAGGTATTTAATTAATGATTCATTCTCTTTTCATAGACATATTCATGTCATTTATTACTGTATGAATCATTTTGGATATTTTCACATCTCTGGGAATTTGTCCATTCGTAAGTTAATGTGCTTGACGGTGCCCCACAGGTCTGAGTGTGTTCACTTATCTTCATGCATATGTTTTCTGTTCTTCAGATCAGATATAATTTGAAATAATTTATATTGAAGTCCACTAAATCTTTATTCTGCCTGCTCATATCATCCATTGCACTCCTAGTGAATTTTTTTATTCCAGTTACAGTACTTCCCAACTCTATTATTTGGTGGCTCAGATGGTAAAGAGTCTTCCTGCAGTATGGGAGACCCAGGTTTGATGCCTGGGTCTGGAAGATCTCCTGGAGAAGGAAATGGCAACCCACTCCAGTATTCTTGCCTGAAAAATTCCGCGGATGGAGGAGCCTGGCAGGCTACAGTCCATGGGGTCACAAAGAATCGAACAAGACTTGAGCGACTTCATGATGTGTGTGTGTGTATATATATTTGTATTTGTATAGAATATAAATACACACATTTGTATTCATATAGACATCCTTTTTAGAATTTCTGTATTCTCATTGATATTTTCTATATGAAGGGACATTATTCTCTTGGAATCTTTTAGTTCTTTAGATATGATTTTCATTAATTGTTTGAAGAGAGTTAAATACTTTAAGTTTTTACTATTATACCTAATGTCTCAGCTCCCTCATAGACAGTTTCTCCTAATTGCTTCATTTTCCGTATGTGGACCATACAACAGTGGACCTTCAGTGCTGTTGTTGCTGAAAAGTGGACTTTCTGAACATTATATTTTGTGAACTGGTAATCATATTGTCTTCCTCTTTTTCATTGTTTATTGTTACTGTTTGGTGGCTTTCCTGAACTAATTTTACAGTCTAAATTTTTGTCATTTGTGACCTCTGGAGTTTCTGTTGTATCTATCTTAGTGACCAGCTAATGAACAGAGAAAAAGATTTTCTTAGGTTTCAGGGACCAAATCATCTCCCAGTCTTTTAAAAAGAGCTCTATTTATTTGAGCACACTTTGAACATACAGTGAGCAGTTTACAATTATTTCTTGGCTTTCACTTCCTCATTGCACAGTGCCTCAAGGTCATTCAAGGTAATAGTGCCCAGGAATGATGCTAAAACTGAAGATCTTATTAATGTGAAAGATATGTATCTCTAGATGGATAGCACGTAATAAATAAATATAGAATTAGGTGTTCTGCAAGGACAGGGACCATCTCTGTTAGCAGTCATTTTCTCTGGGTGGTGGTGTTGAGGTGACAAACTTTCTTTCTGGTTTTTTGTATTATTTAAATTTAACAATAAAACAGACTGTTTAGCAATGATAGCATATTCTTTTGAGACAAGTTTTTAAATCATGTTTTAAATTGATTTTCATCACTTCAGTTGGCGTTCATCACCCTTCTTCACTCTGATTATAAACCAATGAGCTTTAATGATTTGTATGGAAAGCTAACACTTATATGAATTTACCAGAAAATGCCTTGGTACATTGTGTGATGATGACAAGGGGAGAATATGATAGGTTACTTTCATTTTACAGGATAATTGGCTAGGTTTCTTCCACTCAATCTAAAAACTGCAATGAGTTTTCAAAAACTTTAAGGTGTGAAAGAATATTTGACTTAAAGTGTAACATTTACATAATTTGCCCAGTACTGCACATCACTGGTTAAAAGCAGATCTAAGAACATATAAAAGTGATATTTTGTATAAAACTAGAAATCTTGATATGTGGAATGCCTTCAGAATCATTTCCCTAAACCTAATTATATTGTATATGTGTGTATCCAAAGAAGTCACACATAGTAATTTAACACTCTATAATTGACAGTATAAAACCACTTAGAATGGTCAAGAATATTGCACTTCATGTAAATTCTCAGCATAGTAAGTACTTACAATAAAATTATTCAAGCAAGGGATTGGTCCAATCTTACTAGCAGAACACCTATCTATTTGGAAACATATTTAAGTAACCATCCAGAGCATGTCACTGTTTCACTACACAGACAACAAAGTGAGATCATCTTCTGATCCAGATTTTATCATGGCTTCTTTGATAATTGCCCATATCCTGGTGAAATTTTCTAACTTACATCCTTTTTTCTAATTAAGGGGAGAATGGGATAAGTAAGATATTATGATTCAAACTAAGCATCTTGAGACTTATATTTTAAATGTAAAAGCACAACACTACATATATATATATATATATATATTTAACTGAAAGTCATTAAGCACATTTTTTTTAAGTGTATAGTAAAACAAGTCTATGGTAAAGCCCCTTTTCACTGCTATTGCCTACATATCTGGGTAGAAAACATTAAGATTTTTGTAATCATATCTGACTGAGCATGTGGTTTTACCAGGTTTTTATTATTATTATTATTACTGTTTTCTACAGAGGAATAAAAGAGATACAAAAATAAATGCAAGGCACAATTGACTTTTGAATACTTTTTATACATAATACTGTAAATCTGTGATGATATATAGAAACCTTTTAGATTCCAAACCTTTCTTAATTACTCTTATCTGAACCTCTTTTTTAAATGTTTGTACTGAGTTCTTTGTCTTTTCCTTCCCTTTTTTCCTTGAAGATCGTCAAAACTTGATCTTCCTTCTCTTATGCCTTAATACTTTTCAAGTGTCTTTCTTCTCATGATACTTTGATGTCAATAAACAATTGGATAGGTGTGTGTGTGTGTGTCTGTGTTTGTTGAATTTATTTGAAATAAGCAAAGAAAACAGTTCTGGTAGGCTTATACATATCCTTTTTCTTTTTTACTTTATTGCTTCAACTAAAAACACAAATTAATTTAAAGGCCACCTTTACATTCTTTCCCAAACCTCAGCTGTTTTTGTTCTTCCCAAAATATCTTTAGAGATACTATGGTACATATGAACGAACACTAACTAGCTTGATAGTTGAAGGCGTAAGATTCTCTTGTTGTACATTTAATTATGTTAAAGCTGTAGTAAAGACACTTGCATCATGATAATGAGTAAATTCTCTTTGGTTTTCTCTCTTCTTTCCATTCATTATCTAGTGTTTTTTTTTTTTAATTTTTTCAAATATAGTAGATTTACAATGTATTAATTTCAGGTGTACAGCAACATGATTCAGTTTGATTCCCAAATGATACATATATATCTATTCTTTTTAGATTCTTTTCCAGTATTGGTTATTACAAGATATCTTGTCTGGTTCCCTGTGCTATAAGTCCTTGCTGTTTACTCATTTTATATAAAGTAGTGTGCATTTTGAAGAAGGCAATGGCATGCCACTCCAGTACTCTTGCCTGGAAAATCCTATGGATGGAGGGGCCTGGTGGGCTGCAGTCCATGGGGTCGCTAGGAGTCAGACACGACTGAGCAACTTCCCTTTCACTTTCATTCATTGGAGAAGGACATGGCAACCCACTCCAGTGTTCTTGCCTGGAGAATCCCAGGGACCGGGGAGCCTGGTGGGCTGCCGTCTGTGGGGTCGCATAGAGTTGGATACGACTGAAGTGACTTAGCAGCAGCAGCAGAAGTGTGTATTTACAAAACCGAAATAGACTCACAAACACAGAAAACAAACATGGATATCAATGGGGAAAGCAGGGAAAGGGATAAAACTAGGAGTTCAGAATTAAAATCACACACTCTTATATTTACTCTTTATCTAATTGATATATGACAAACATTTAAAATGGCTGGTGATATGATTCAATAATTTATATTAAAAATGAAAAATTTAAACATTCATAGGTTTTTCCATTACTTTGATATTTAAATAAGCCAGTTAAGGATAAATACTAATGGTTTATCAAAATTATATGAAATTATCAGTAATAAAAATATTGTGAATAGTGAACAATATTTAATAGGTTCACCTGCCAGTAAGTGGGAGAAGGCAATGGCACCCCACTCCAGTGTTCTTGCTTGGAGAATCCCAGGGACAGAGGAGCCTGGTGGGCTGCCGTATATGGGGTCACACGGAGTCAGACAAGACTGAAATGACTTAGCAGCAGCCAGTAAGTGAATGATATAAAACTCCAAAGATCTTTTCACATTAGCCTCATCTCTTATTGTCATGTTACAAAGATTTTCTATGGAAATTAAGAAAAAGAAAGCATTATCAGTTCAGTTCAGTCGCTCAGTCGTGTCCGACTCTTTGCGACCCCATGAATCGCAGCATGCCAGGCCGCCCTGTCCATCACCAACTCCCGGAGTTCACTCAGACTCATGTCCATCGAGTCAGTGATGCCATCCAGCCATCTCATCCTCTGTCGTCCCCTTCTTCTCCTGCCCCCAGTCCCTCCCATCATCAGAGTCTTTTCCAGTGAGTCAACTCTTCGCATGAGGTGACCAAAGTACTGGAGTTTCAGCTTTAATATCATTCTTTCCAAAGAAATCCAAGGGCTGATCTCCTTCAGAATGGACTGGTTGGATCTCCTTGCAGTCCAAGGGACTCTCAAGAGTCTTCTCCAACACCACAGTTCAAAGGCATCAATTCTTCGGTGCTCAGCTTTCTTCAGAGTCCAACTCTCACATCCATACATGACTACTGGAAAAACCATAGCCTTGACTAGACGAACCTTTGTTGGCAAAGTAATGTCTCTGCTTTTCAATGTGCTATCTAGGTTGGTCATAACTTTCCTTCCAAGGAGTAAGCGTCTTTTAATTTCATGGCTGCATTCACCATCTGCAGTGATTTTGGAGCCCAAAAAAATAAAGTCTGACAGTGTTTCCACTGTTTCCCCATCTATTTCCCATGAAGTGATGGGATCAGATGCCATGATCTTCGTTTTCTGAATGTTGAGTTTTAAGCCAACTTTTTCACTCTCTTCTTTCACCTTCATCAAGAGGCTTTTTAGTTCTTCTTCACTTTCTGCCATAAGGGTGTTGTCATCTGCATATCTGAAGTTATTGATATTTCTCCCAGCAATCTTGATTCTAGCTTGTGCTTCTTCCAGCCCAGTGTTTCTCATGATGTACTCTGCATACAAATTAAATAAGCAGGGTGACAATACACAGCCTTGACGAGCTCCTTTTCCTATTTGGATCCAGTCTGTTGTTCCATGTCCAGTTCTAACTGTTGCTTCCTGACCTGCATACAAATTTCTCAAGATGCAGTTCAGGTGGTCTGGTATTCCCATCTCTTTCAGAATTGTCCACAGTTTATTGTGATCCACACAGTCAAAGGATTTGGCATAGTCAATAAAGCAGAAATAGATGTTTTTCTGGAACTCTCTTGCTTTTTCCATGATCCAGCGGATGTTGGCAATTTGGTCTCTAACTTCTTAAAAACTATTAAAAGTATAAATATACGTGATATTTTTCAGAACTGAGGTGTTGTGACAAGCATGATTTTTATTCACCTGAAACAGATCAATCAGATAAGAATGTTAAATTATTTGAGCCAATGTTTTAGGGAAAGATTAGGAGTATGGGACATTGACATATATTTTCATAAAAACAAAAACAGGTCTTTATAAAATCTTCAAACTATAGGAGATGTATAGCAGATAATATATAGAAAACTATCTTTAAATTGAGTATGGAACTGATTTATGTTTGTTTGGCTAAAATTCTTTGATTCTAGGACAAAATAGAATGATTATTTACTGATGAAAAACAGGCACTATAACAAAATTTAGGAGGTCTTGGAACTTACTCAGAAGCACATAAATATCTACTTTGATTAATATAAGGTTGAAACATCTCTGAATGTACCTACAAAATCAAAATGTGTTGTTGACATGGTTGCAAAAGAGTTTCACTGTTAATTTATAAAAATTAATATACTCATTTTGAGGGAGAAAAATAACCTTCTGGCTTTGTCATGAATGCCAAAGCAGACTACTTTCTACACAAAGAATTTGTTGTTGTTCAGTCACTCAGTCATGTCTGACTCTTCAACCCCATGGACTGCAGCACACCAGGATTTCCTGTCCTTCACCAACTTCCAGAACTTGCTCAAACTCATGTGCATTGAGTTGGTGATATCATCCAAGCATCTCATCCTCTGTCGTCCACTTTTCCTCCTGCCTTCAATCTTTCCAGCATCAGGGTCTTTTCCAATGTGTTGGCTCTTTGCATCAGGTGACGAAAGTATTGGAGCTTCAGCTTCAGCATCAGTCCTTCCAATAAATATTCAGGACTGATTTCCTTTAGGATAGACTGGTTGGATCTCCTTGCAGTCCAAGGGACTCTCAAGAGTCTTCTCCAACACCACAGTTCAAAAGCATCAGTTCTTTGGTCACTCAGCCTTTTCTTACAGTCCAATTCTCACATCTATACATGACTAATAGAAAAACCATAGCTTTGACTATATAGATCTTTCTTAGCAAATTAATGTCTCTGCTTATTAATACGCTTTCTAGGTTTGTCATAACTCTTCTTCCAAGGAGCAAGCATCTTTTAATCTCATGGCTGCAGTCACCATCCGCAGTGATTTTGGAGCCCAAGAAAATAAAGTCTCCCACTGTTTCCATTTTTTCCCCATCTACTTGCCATGAAGTGATGGGACCAGGTGCCATGATCTACTTTTTTTTTGAACGTTGATTTTTAAGCCAACTGTTTTCACTCTCCTCTTTCACCCTCATCAAGAGGCTCTTTAGTTACTCTTCATTTCCTGCCAGAAGGGTGGTGTCATCTGCATATGTGAGGTTATTGATATTTCTCCCAGCAGTCTTGATTCCAGCTTGTGCTTCATCTAGCCTGGCATTTTGTATGATATACTCTACATATAAGTCAAATAAGCAGGGTGACAATATAGAAGCTTGATGTACTCCTTTCCCAATTTGGAACCAGTCCATTTTTCCATGACTGGTTCTAACTGTTGCTTCTTGACCTTTATACAGATTTCTCAGGATGTAGGCAAGGTAGTCTGTTATTCCCATCTCTTGAAGAATTTTCCAATTTGTTGTTATCCACACAGTCAAAGGCTTTGGCATAGTCAATGATGCAGAAGTAGATGTTTTTCTGGAATTGTCTTGCTTTTTCTATGATCCAGCAGATGTTGGCAAATTGACCTCTGACTCCTCTGCCTTTTCTAAATCCAGCGTGAACATCTGGAAGTTCTGGGTTCACGTACTGTTGAAGCTTAGCCTGAAGAATTCTGAGCGTTACTTTGCCAGCATGTGAAATGAGTGCAATTGTGCAGTAGTTTGAACATTTGATGGCATTGCCCTTCTTTGGGGCTGGAAAGAAAACTGACTTGTTCTAGTCCTGTGGCCACAGCTGAGTGTTCCAAATTTGCTGACATATTGAGTGCAGTTCTTTACCAGCATCATCCTTTAAGATTTAAAAAAGCTCAGCTGGAATTCCATCATCTCCAGTAGATTCAGTATAATCCCTATCAATAGATGACTGTGTATAGTATAAACACTTTGATGATACTAATTCCTCTAACCCATGCCATAAGACATCTTTGTATTTTATGTGTGTATTCTTCTGTCTTTTATCAATGTCTTATAGTTTTCAATGTAGAGATGTTTACCTCTTTGGTTTAATTTATTTTTATGTATTCTCTTGTAGCTATTGTAAATGAAGTCATTTTACTTATTCAGATACCTTGTTTTAGTGTATGGAAATACTACTGATTTTTGTATGTCAATTTTTTGTGCTGAAACTACTAACTTTGTTGGCTGCTTCTAGCAACTTTTGTGGTGGAATCCTTAGATTTTTCTGTATATAAAATCATGTCATGTGCAGATAGAGATAACTTTACTTCTTTCTTTCCAATTCTGAAGTCTAACTATATTTAGTACTATATTTAGTAAGACTGGTAAAAGTACACTCTTGTTTTTGATCTTAGAGAGAAGACCTTCAGACTTTTACTAGTGAGTACTATGTTAGCTGTGGGATTTCTCTTCTGTGGCTTTCTTTATGTTTGGGTATGTTTCTTCTGTATCTAACTGGTTGAAAGTTTATTTTAAGAATGGTTATTGAATTTTATTAAATGTTTCAATTTTTTTTTCTGTATACACTGAGATCATACAAATTTTATCTTTCCTTCTGTCAATGTGGTGTATCACAGTTATTGATTTGCCTGTGTTGAACCGTTCTTGCAATCCAAACATGAATCCCACTTTAACATGTTATAGATGCTTTTGGTGTGCTGCTGAATTCAGTGTGCTAATATTTTGTTGAGAATTTTTCTATCCATATCTATGAAGAATATTGGCCTGTAGTTTTCTTTCCTTGTAATGTCTTATCTGACTTTGTATCAGGGTAATGGTTCCCTTGTAAAATGAGTTCAGGAGTGTAACCTCCTCTTTGATTTTTCTTAGAAAGTTTGAGAAAGACTGGCTTTAATTCTTTACATGTTTGATAGCAGAACCATCTGTTCCTGGGCATTTTGTGTTTGGAGATTTGTGTTTCATGATTTGGTCTTCTTACTAGCAACTAGTCTATTCAGAATTTCTATTTCATCCTGATTCAGTCTTGTTAAGTTGTAAGTTTCTAAGACTTTCTAGGTTTCTAAGAATTTCTAGGTTGTCCAGTTTGATGGCATATAGTTGTTCATAGTAGCCCCTATTATCCTTTGCATGTCTGATATTGGTTGTAATATCTCTTCTTTCATTTATAATGTTACTGATTTGGGTCCTCTTCCTTTTTCTCTTCATTCATCTAACTAAAGGTTTATCAATTTTGTTTATCTTTTCAAAGAATCATCTTTTGGCTCTTTTAATCTTTTCTTCTGTTTTCCTGTTCTATTTATTCCTTCTCTTATGAATAACACTTTTGTGTCTCTTCATTTTTAACTTTGATGTAATTGTTTTTTTCCTAGTTTCATAAGTCTAAAGTTAAGTTGGTTGAGATATTTCTATTTTTTATATTCGTGTTTGTGGTTATAAATATCCATCTTATAACTGTTCTTGCTGCATCTCATACATTCTGGTATCTTGTGTTTTCATTTACACATGTCTCAAGCACTTCTAAAATTTCCCCCCTTTTTTTTCTGGCCCATTTGTTGTTTAGCATAGTGTTTAATAGTCATGTGTTCATGATTTTTCCAGTTTTCCCACTATTACTTATTTCTTCTTTCATGTCATTCTGGTCAGAGAAGATACTTGGTAGGATTTTAATCTTTTTAAATTTGCAAAGATACGTTTTATGCCTAACATGTGATCTATCCTAGAAAATGTTCCATGTGGGTTTAAAAAGCATGTATATCCCACTGCTATTAAGTAGAATATTCTGCATATGCTTGATAGGTTTATGTGGTTTATAGTTTTATTCAGATCTGTGTGTTTTGTTTTTTATATTCTCTGTCTGAATGATCAATTCATTTTTGAGAGTAGAGTATTAAATTACCCACTCAGTTCAGTTCAGTTCAGTCGCTCAGTCGTGTCTGACTCTTTGCGACCCCATGAATTGCAGCATGCCAGGCCTCCCTGTCCATCACCAACTCCCGGAGTTCACCCAGACTCACGTCCATCGAGTCAGTGATGCCATCCAGCTATCTCATCCTCTGTTGTCCCCTTCTCCTCCTGCCCCCCAATCCCTCCAAGCATCAGCATCAGAGTCTTTTCCAATGAATCAACTCTTCACCTGAGGTGGCCAAAGTATTGGATTTCAGCTTTAGCATCATTCCTTCCAAAGAAATCCCAGGGCTGATCTCCTTCAGAATAGACTGGTTGGATCTCCTTGCAGTCCAAGGGACTCTTCAAGAGGCTTCTCCAACACCACAGTTCAAAAGCATCAATTCTTCTGTGCTCATCCTTCACGGTCCAACTCTCACATCCATACCCACTACTGTTATGTTAATGTTTTCTTGTTAGATCTGTTAGTATCTGTTTTATCTATTTAGGTGTTTCAATATTGACCATATATTTACCACTGTTCTAACTTCTTGATGGATTGACCCATTCTTCATTACATAAAAACCTTCTTTGTTACTTTTCAAAATCATTTTAAAGTATATTCTATCTGAAAAAAATATAGCTACCCCTGACTTTTTTGGTTACATTTGCTTGAAAGATCATTTTCCATCTTGTCACTTTCAGTCTTTGTGTCTTTAAGTTAAACTCAGTTTCTTATAGGCAGCATACTGTGTTGTTTTTTTTTTTAAACTTTACAATATTGTATTGGTTTTGCCAAATATTGAAATGAATCCCCACAGGTATACATGTGTTCCCCATCCTGAACCCTCCTCCCTCCTCCCTCCCCATACCATCCCTCTGGGTCATCCCAGTGCACCAGCCCCAAGCATCCAGTATCGTGCATTGAACCTGGACTGGCGACTTGTTTCATACATGATATTATACATGTTTCAATATCATTCTCCCAGATCTTCCCACCCTCTCCCTCTCCCACAGAGTCCATAAGACTGTTCTATACATCAGTGTCTCTTTTGCTGTCTCATATACAGGGTTATTGTTACCATCTTTCTAAATTCCATATATATGCGTTAGTATATTGTATTGGTGTTTTTCTTTCTGGCTTACTTCACTCTGTATAATAGGCTTCAGTTTCATCCACCTCATTAGAACTGATTCAAATGTATTCTTTTTAATGGCTGAGTAATACTCCATTGTGTATATGTACCACAGCTTTCTTATCCATTCATCTGCTGATGGACATCTAGTTGCTTCCATGTCCTGGCTATTATAAACAGTGCTGCAATGAACATTGGCGTGCATGTGTCTCTTTCCCTTCTGGTTTCCTTAATGTGTATGCCCAGCAGTGGGATTGCTGGATCATAAGGCAGTTCTATTTCCAGTTTTTTAAGGAATCTCCACACTGTTCTCCATAGTGGCTGTACTAGTTTGCCTTCCCACCAACAGTGTAAGAGGGTTCCCTTTTCTCCACACCCTCTCCAGCATTTATCGCTTGTAGATTTTTGGATCACAGCCATTCTGACTGGCATGAAATGGTACGTCATTGTGGTTTTGATTTGCATTTCTCTGATAATGAGTGATGTTGAGCATCTTTTCATGTGTTTGTTAGCCATCTGTATGTCTTCTTTGGAGAAATATCTATTTAGTTCTTTGGCCCATTTTTTGATTGGGTCATTTATTTTACTGGAATTGAGCTGCAGGAGTTGCTTCTATATTTTTGAGATGAGTTGTTTGTCAGTTGCTTCATTTGCTATTATTTTCTCCCATTCTGAAGGCTGTCTTTTCACCTTGCTTATAATTTCCTTTGTTGTGCAGAAGCTTTTAAGTTTAATTAGGTCCCATTTGTTTATTTTTGCTCTTATTTCCAATATTCTGGGAGGTGGGTCCATAGAGGATCCTGCTGTGATGTATGTCAGAGAGTGTTTTGCCTATGTTCTCCTCTAGGAGTTTTATAGTTTCTGGTCTTATGTTTAGATCTTTAATCCATTTTAAGTTTGTTTTTGTGTATGGTGTTATAAAGGTCAAAGATAAGGTGTCCATATGTGCGTGGATTTATCTCTGGGCTTTCTATTTTGTTCCATTGATCTATATTTCTGTCTTTGTGCCAGTACCATACTGTCTTGATGATTGGCTTTGTAGTAGAGCCTGAAGTCAGGTAGGTTGATTCCTCCAGTTCCATTCTTCTTTCTCAAGATAGCTTTGGCTATTCGAGGTTTTTTGTATTTCCATACAAATTGTGAAATTATTTGTTCTAGCTCTGTGAAGAATACCGTTGGTAGCTTGATAGGGATTGCATTGAATCTATAAATTGCTTTGGGTAGTATACTCATTTTCACTATATTGATTCTTCCAATCCATGAAAATGGTATATTTCTCCATCTATTAGTGTCCTCTTTGATTTCTTTCACGAGTGTTTTATAGTTTTCTATATATAGGTCTTTAGTTTCTTTAGGTAGATATATTCCTAAGTATTTTATTCTTTTTGTTGCAATGGTGAATGGAATTGTTTCCTTAATTTCTCTTTCAGTTTTCTCATTATTAGCGTATAGGAATGCAAGGGATTTCTGTGTGTTGATTTTATATCCTGCAACTTTACTATAATCATTGATTAGTTCTAGTAATTTTCTGGTGGAGTTTAGGGTTTTCTATGTAGAGGATCATGTCATCTGCAAACAGTGAGAGTTTTACTTCTTTTCCAATTTGGATTCCTTTTATTTCTTTTTCTGCTCTGATTGCTGTGGCCAAAACTTCCAAAACTATGTTGAATAGTAATGGTGAAAGTGGGCAGCCTTGTCTTGTTCCTGACTTTAGAGGAAATGCTTTCAATTTTTCACCATTGAGGATAATGTTTGCTGTGGGTTTGTCATATATAGCTTTTATTATGTTGAGGTATGTTCCTTCTATTCCTGCTTTCTGGAGAGTTTTTATCATAAATGGATGTTGAATTTTGTCAAAAGCTTTCTCTGCATCTATTGAGATAATCATATGGTTTTTGTTTTTCAATTTGTTAATGTGGTGTATTACATTGATTGATTTGTGGATATTGAAGAATCCTTGCATCCCTGGGATAAAGCCCACTTGGTCATGATGTATGATGTTTTTAATGTGTTGTTGGATTCGGATTGCTAGAATTTTGTTAAGGATTTTTGCATCTATGTTCATCAGTGATATTGGCCTGTAGTTTTCTTTTTTTGTGGCATCTTTGTCAGGTTTTGGTATTAGGGTCATGGTGGCCTCATAGAATGAGTTTGGAAGTTTACTTTCCTCTGCAATTTTCTGGAAGTATTTCAGTAGGATAGGTGTTAGCTCTTCTCTTCTTTTTTTTGTGGCATCTTTGTCAGGTTTTGGTATTAGGGTGATTGTGGCCTCATAGTATGAGTTTGGAAGTTTACCTTCCTCTGCAATTTTCTGGAAGAGTTTGAGCAGGATAGGTGTTAGCTCTTCTCTAAATTTTTGGTAGATCTTGTTTTTTTTTTTTATTCAGTCACTTTCTTTTAATTGGAGAAATTCCAGTGACCTTTGAAAAATGTTTATTTTATATTGGAGCATAGTTCATTAACATTGCTGTTAGTTTTAGGCATGCAGCAAAGTGGTTCAGTTAATACATATGCATGTATCTTTTTTTTTTCCAAATTTTTTTTCTGATTTAAGATTATTCTAGAATATTAAGCACTGTTCCCTGTGTTTTACACTAAGTACTTGTTGATTATCTATGTTAAGTAAAGTAGTATGTATATGACAATCCCAAACCCCTATCCCACTCCCACCCTCCCCACCAGTAATCATAAATTCATTGTCTAAGTCAGTGAGTCTGTTCATTTGTAACATTTTTTTTTAATTCCACATATAAGCAAAACTATATTTGTCTTTCTCTGACTTTACTTAATATAATAATCTCCAGGTCCATCCATATTGTTAGAAATGGCATTATTTTTATGGCTAATATTCCATTGTATGTGTATGTGTATATATGTGTGTGTGTCTGTGTGTCTGTGTGTATATATATATGTGTGTGTATATATATGTATGTATATATATATATATATGGACTTCCCTCGTGGCTCAGATGGTAAAGCATCTGCCTGCAATATGGGAGACCCAGGTTTGATCCCTGGGTTGGGAAGATCTCCTGGAGAAGGAAATGTGTGTGTGTGTATATATGTATGTGTATATATATATATATATATAATCATCAGACAACATGATACATGAATCCTGTATGTGGAAGAGAGGGATAGAGAGACAGAGAAAAACAGACTGTAAAAAGATAGATGTATACATGTAGGTAAAAGGAACAAAATTTCAGGAGTTTATACTAACACTACTAATATATTCTAATACATTTCTAACACATAGTGCTATTAATACATTCTAATTCAGTTCTGTTGTAGTGCAGTCACTAAGTTGTGTCCAGCTCTTTTGACCCATGAACTGTAGCACACACAGCTCCTCTGTCTTTCACTATCTCCCAGAGTCTCCTCAAATTCATGTCTATTGAGTTGTTTGTGCTAGCTAAACATCTTATCCTCTGTCACCCCGTTCTTCTTTTGCCTTCAATCTTTCCCAGAATCAGGGTCTTTTCCAATGAGTCAACTCTTCACATCAGGTGACTAAAGTATTGGAACTTCAGCCTCAATATCAGTCCTTCCAATTAATATTCAGGGTTGATTTCCTTTAAGATTGACTGATTTGATCTCCTTGCTATCCAAGGGACTCTCTCAATGGGAGTCTTCTCCAGTACCAAAGTCCAAAAGCCTCGGTTCTTTGGTGCTCAGCCTTCTTTATGGTCCAAATCTCACATCTGTACATAACTGCGAGAAAACCCATAGTTTTGACTAGATAGACCATTGTTGGCAAAGTGATATCTTTGCTTTTAAATATGCTATCTAGGTTTTTCATAGCTTTCCTCTTAAGGAGCAAGCATCTTTTAATTTCATGGCTGCATGCATCTTCCTCAGTGATTTTGGAGCACAAGAAAGTAAAATCTGTTACTGCTTTCACTTTTTCCCCTTCTATTTGCCATGAAGTGATGGGCCTGGGTGCCATGATCTCAGTTTTTTGAATGTTCAGTTTCAAGCCAGCTTTTTCACTCTCCTCTTTCACCTTCATCAAGAAACTGTTTAGTTCCTCTTCATGTTCTGCTATTAGAGTGGAATCATCTGCATATCAGAGGCTGTCAATGTTTTTCTAGCAGTCTTCATTAAAACTTGTGATTCATCCAGTCCAGTGTTTTGCATGATGTATTCTTCACATAAGTTAAATAAGCAGGGGGACAATATACAACTTTGACATACTCTTTTCCCAGTTTAGAACCAGCCTGTTATTCCATGTCCAGTTTTAACTGTTGCTTCTTGACCTGTATACAGATTTCTCAGGAGGGAAGTAAGGTGGTCTGGTATTCCTATCTCTTGAAGAATTTTCCAGTTTGTTGTGATACACATAGTCAAAAACTTTAGCATAGTCAATTAAGCAGAAGTAGATTTTTTTTTCTGGAATTCTCTTTTTTTTCTCCATGATCTAATGAATGTTGGCAATTAGATCTCTGGTTCCTCCACCTCTTTGAAACTCAGCTTGTACATCAGGAAATTCTTGGTTCACATACTGCATATCACATGGCCTCCGATATGCAGATGATTCCACTCTAATAGCAGAACATGAAGAGGAACTAAACAGTTTCTTGATGAAGGTGAAAGAGGAGAGTGAAAAAGCTGGCTTGAAACTGAACATTCAAGAAACTGAGATCATGGCACCCAGGCCCATCACTTCATGGCAAATAGAAGGGGAAAAAGTGAAAGCAGTAACAGATTTTACATAGCTTGAAGGATTTTGAATATAAAATTGCTGTATCATGTGATGAGTGCAATTGTACAATAGTTGGAACAGTCTTTGACATTGCCCACCTTTGGGATTAGAATGAAAACTGACTTTATCCAGTCCTGTGGCCACTACTGAGTTTTCCAGATTTGCTGACATATTGAGTACAGCACTTTCACAGCATCACATCATCTTTTAGGATTGAATAGTTCAGCTGGAATTCCGTCATCTCCACTAACTTTGTTCATAATAATGTTTCCTAAGGCCCACGTGACTTCATACTCCAGGATGTCTGGCTTTAGGGGAGTGACCACAGAATTGTGGTTATCTGGGTCATTATGACCTTTTTTGTATAGTTTTGTGTATTCTTGCCACCACTTCTTAATTTCTTCTGCTTCTGTTAGGTCCATAGTGTTTCTGTCTTTTATCATGCCCATTCTTGATGAAATGTTCCCTTGATATTTCCTATTTACTTGAAGAGATCTCTAGTCCTTCCCATTCTATTGTATTCCCCTATTTCTTTGAATTGTTCATTTAAGAAGGCATTCTTATCTCACCTTGATTCAGTTCTAATATACACCTAATTATAGGGTTTGGAGAAGGCAATGGCAACCCACTCCAGTACTCTTGCCTGGAAAATCCCATGGACGGAGGAGCTTGGTGGGCTGCAGTCCATGGGGTCACTAGGAGTCGGACATGACTGAGTGACTTCACTTTATTTTTTCACTTTCATGCATTGGAGAAGGAAATGGCAACCCACTCCAGTGTTCTTGCCTGGAGAATCCCAGGGATTGGAGAGCCCGGTGGGCTGCCGTCTATGGGGTCGCACAGAGTTGGACACGACTGAAGCGACTTAGCAGCAGCAGCAGCATAGGGTTTTCACTTCATCTTTTCAACATTATATTCATACTGTATCTATACATATCCTTTTTCTTCCACACAGAGATCTTGGATCTAAAGAATACAGAAGATAGTAAAATTAGAATATTCCATCATTACTCATTTTGTTGATAGCATATTATGTATGAACAGTTTGGGAATAAGATTCAAATAATGTCTAATACTAATAATGGTTACTGAAAACAGTTTAAATCTTTCTTTGCATTTTCCCCAAACTGTCATAGTTACACAATATCTACAATAGCAGATAATACAGACATTACACACAATAAAATCTTGTTTTAAGACTTCACTTTTAGATCTAGAAATAATTATTTATATAAGTCTTACCACTAGTACTGAGGTCAACAGCTTTCTCACTCCAGTTCAGTTGCTCAGACGTGTCTGACTCTTTGCGACCCCATGGACTGCAGCACACCAGGATTCCCTATCACCAACTCCCGAGGCTTGCTCAAACTCATGTCCATTGCATCGGTGATGCCATCCAACCATCTCATCCTTTGTCATCCCCTTCTCCTCCCCCATTCAATCTTTCTCAGCATCAGGGTCTTTTCCAATGAGTCAGTTCTTCGCATCAAGTGGCCAAAGTATTGGAGTTTCAGCTTCAGCGTCAGTCCTTCCAATGATTATTCAGGACTGATTTCCTTTAGGATGGACTGGTTGGATCTCTTTGCAGTCCAAGGGACTCTCAAGAGTTTTCTCCAAACCTCAGTTCAAAAGCATCAATTCTTTGGCTCTCAGCTTTCTTTATAGTCCAACTCTCACGTCCATACAGGACTACTGGGAAATCCATAGCTTTAACTAGATAGGCCTTTGTTGGTGATGTCTCTGCTTTTTAATATGCTGTCTGTATTGGTCATAGCTTTTTTTCCAAAAAGCAAGCGCCTTTTAATTCCATGGCTGCAATCACCATCTGCAGTAATTTTGGAGCCTAAAAAAATAACGTCTGTCACTGTTTCCATTGTTTCCCCATCTGTTTGCCATGATCTTAGTTTTCTGAATGTTGAGTTTTAAGACAACTTTTTCACTCTCCTCTTTCACTTTCATCAAGAGGCTTTTTAGTTTTTCTTTGCTTTTTCTGCCATAAGGGTGCTGTTATCTGCCTATCTGAGGTTATTGATATTTCTCCTGGCAGTCTTGATTCCAGCTTGTGCTTCATCCAGTCTGGCATTTTGCATGATGTGCTGTTCTTCTAAGTTAAATAAGCAGAGTGCCAATATGCAGACTTGACATACTCCTTTCCCAATTTGGAACCTCTCTATTGTTCCATGTCTAGTTCTAATTGTTTCTTCCTGACCTGCATACAGGTTTCTCAGGAGGCAGGTCAGCTGGTCTGGTATTCCCATCTCTTGAAGAATTTTCCACAGTTTATTGTGATCCACACAGTCAAAGGCTTTGGCATAGTCAATAAAGCAGAAGTAGATATTTTTCTGGAATTCTCTTGCTTTTTCAATGATCCAGCGGATGTTGGCAATTTGATCTCTGGTTCCTCTGCCTTTTCCAAATCCAGCTTGAATATCTGGAAGTTCATGGTTCACGTACTTTTGAAGCCTGGCTTGGAGAATTTTGAGCATTACTTTGCTAGTGTTTTTATCTTTGTCTGAATCTCTTTCACTATGAGGTAACTGAGAAAAATCTCATGGGAACAATGTCTAATTAATGCTTATACATTACTAATAGTTAATAGCTGTTTGGAATGAAGATCAATTTTGCAATTAGGAAATCTTTTTGTCACTTTTTTTTTTTTTTTGAGTATTGTAAATATGTTATCCATGTAGCAGTCTTCGTTCAATTTGTTGTATAAACCTTGTTGCTTGATGGCCCAAGTTTTTTTTTTTTTTTTTTTTCTACTAAGTTCAGTCATTTTATAAAAATGTGTTGGCCATTCCATATTGTTTTCTCTTTCATAAATTTCAAAATTTTACTTATTTACTTTTGATTGTGCTTGGTCTTTGATGCTGTGCAAGCTGTCTTTAGTTGTGGTGAATGGAGCTATTTTTCTCTGAGATATGTGGGCTTCTCACTGCACTGGCTCCTTCTGTTTCGGAGCACAAGCTTTAGGTGTGTGGGATCAGTACTTGCAGCTTGCCGGCTCTAGAGAGTTGGCTCAGTAGTTGTGGTACAGGGGCTTAGTTGCACGCGGGATCCTCCTGAACCAAGGATTGAAACCATGTGCCCTGCATTGGCAAGTGAGTTCTTAACCACTGAACCACCAAGGAAGCCCTGTTTTCTCTTTCAAAAAGGACATTCGAAACTCTTTTATTATAGTTTTTTTAATCATAGTTTTAATAATCTTTTTATATGTTCCATGTCCTTGATGAGATGCTCACCTTCAGGTACTACAGTTATCTGTATATTAGATCTTCTTTGCATGTGCTTACCTTCAGTAACTGATACTTTTTCTCAAATATTTTACTTTTAATTTATAAAATTTCCTCATTTGGTACTGTCAGTTGCTATTGAGGCATTATATTGTGTTTATTTGTTCCCATTCTCCTTTTACAATATTCTTATTTTTTAAAAAAAATTTACACTCCTTTCATCTTATTTCTGAATTTTTATTTATGATAAACTTTCATGTCTGCATAAATATCTAACCTACTTAGCTTATCTTGAAATATACATTAGATTATTAATGGTTTCTGGGCATGCATTTCTGGCATGGATATGTTTTTCTGAAAGACTATTAGTCTGCTCCTGAGTCTATTTTTTATTTTCTTATATTTGTAGTTTATATGGTATCTGGCCTTAATACTTTTGTATTTTTACATGAATTGAGTTTCCCAAACTTTTATAAGAAGGTATGTTTGAAGGTGGTTTTCATAGCTCACAAAGCTCTCTATATAATTGTGTGCTTTGTTTAAAAATATGGCAGTTGTTTTTTTTTCTTCCTCAGATTTCCAGGCTGTATTTTTTTCCTCCACTTTTATCTAAAATTTTTCACTTTATTGTCTCTGCCCTATTCTATTTTGATTCCTTTCCCAGAAATTTTTCCTCATCGTGGATCCCTTCCATCAAGAGATGTTCTCATGAGTCATTTTTGAGATTTTACAGGCATTTGGCTTTTCCAGCCAAATTAAGAGTTACCTAAGCTTCTAACAGTCAATGAAGAATGCAGCAGGCAAAAACCATATGGGTTTCAGCTGATAATCAGATATGCTGAGTAGGAACTCCTCAAATCTTGTTTTGAGTACCTTAAATATGTTAGTCTACCTTATTGCTACATAAAGTATAGAAAAGAAAGAAAAAAAAAGCAAAAGTGAAGTTGCTCAGTTGTGTCTGACTCTTTTTGACCCCATGGACTGTAGCCTACTATGCTCCTCCATCCATGGGATTTCCCAAGCCAAAGTACCTGAGTGGGTTGCCATTTCCTTCTCCAGAGGCTTTTCCCAACCCAGGGATAAAACCTGTGTCTCCTGCATTGCAGGCAGATGCTTTACTATCTGATCCACCAGGGAAGGTAAAGTATCAGTTCAGTTCAGTTCAGTTGCTCATTCGTGTCCTACTCTTTGCAACCCCATAAATTGCAGCACACCAGGCCTCCCTGTCCATCACCAACTCCCAGAA
This sequence comes from Bos mutus, assembly GCF_027580195.1. Taxonomy (NCBI): domain Eukaryota; kingdom Metazoa; phylum Chordata; class Mammalia; order Artiodactyla; family Bovidae; genus Bos; species Bos mutus. The sequence continues at coordinate 97,440,326 of NC_091624.1, read as the reverse complement.
TTCACCCAAACTCATGTCCATAGAGTTGGTGATGCCATCCAGCCATCTCACCTCTGTTGTCCCCTTTTCCTCCTGCCCCGAATCCCTCCCAGAATCAGGGTCTTTTCCAATGAGTCAGCTCTTCACATGAGGTGGCCAAAGTATTGGAATTTCAGCCTCAGCATCAGTCCTTCCAATGAATGCCCAGGACTGATCTTCTTTAGGATGGACTGGTTGTATCTCCTTGCAGTCCAAGGGACTCTCAAGAGTCTTCTCCAACATCACAGTTCAAAAGCATCAATTCTTTGGGACTCGGCTTTCTTCACAGTCCAACTCTCACACCCATACATGACCACTGGAAAAACCATAGCCTTGACTAGACGGACCTTTGTTGGCAAAGTAATGTCTCTGCTTTTGAATATGCTATCTAGGTTTGTCATAACTTTCCTTTCAAGGAGTAAGCGTCTTTTAATTTCATGGCTGCAATCACCATCTGCAGTGATTTTGGAGCCCAAAAAATAAAGTCTGACACTGTTTCCCCATCTATTTCCCATGAAGTGATGGGACCAGATGTCATGATCTTAGATCTCATTATAATCTAATTTACCTTCCCATATAAGTCTTGTGTTTTGTTGCTGTGATTCCCAAGGAATAACTCAGATTTGGGGTATTCTTCCTTTCTTAGGCTGTTAGAATTGTTCTCTTAGTACCTTCTGATAGTTCCACACAGCCACTGTAACACTCATGTATTATTAATATGTCTTAATAGTTTTTTTTTTTCCCAGGGGGCTTATATGGATACTTACTATCCAGAATATTTCTACCCAATTCTGGATTTTTATGTGTAAATTCTTAAAGATCCAAAAGCTAGCCTTCCATTGCATTATCGTCTCCTTCTCTAGAACTTTAACAAAAAATATTTGTGAGTTATTTATTAAAGGTTAATTATTGATCACAATTGAACTTAAATATGGAGCTTTTCTTATTTCTTGTGACCCTCCTACTAAGTAGATACAGTTGATGTTTGAGTTCCATGAGTTCATTTATAGACAGATGTTTTTCAATAAGTATATTGCAAAAATGTTTATGTAGAGATTAATGTGTTTTTAAATATGTAGAAGGTGGGTGATTTCTAATATGAAATGATTAATATGCTAGTTTTCTTATTCTCTTATAGCTTGGCTTTTAAAGAATTACCCTACTGGACAGTACACCTCTATCTCTCCTAATTGGAAAAACTGCCCATCAGCCTATCATCACAGGTAAGCAGTGTGTTTTAAAAATGTAACAGTTTGCAATACTATAGTATGAATATTGCTGTACTATTGTATTTCATATAAATTTTACAGTCATTCATTCATTAATGTAAAAGCTAGGTAACTGTGAAGAAATCATATTGATTATACTAGGCTTCCATTAAGCAATCATATTACTACTGCTTTGTTATCAATTCATGAATTGTTATAGACATCAACATGAATTTCTCACATCTTTTCATTTTTGGTGTCTAGTCTTAGTAATATGACATCTGTAGTGTTTTGTACCCCACAAGGCAATATTTATGTAGGCACTAACAAATGATTCATTTTTAAACACTGAACAAACTTTCAGTACAGTAAATATATTTTCTCTTCCTTATAAGTTTCTTAATGACATTCTTTAGGCTACTTTATAAGAATATACTATATAATATATAAAACATATAAAATATGTGCTTTTCATCTGTTTATGTAATCAACTGATCTGTAAGGCCTCTGGTCAACAACAGGACTATTAGTTAAATTTCAGGGAAATCAGAAGTTCTACCTGGATTTTCAACTGTGAGGAAGTCAGTAACCCCAATCTTCTACATTGTTCAAGAGTCTGCCGAATATTCAATAGTGTTGCCTCATGCAACTGTCCATGTACTAAAGCTCTAACTTTCAGAATTTGGTGTGTTATGACCATGCACCTACAGATTTAACAGTAGGTCCTATATAACTTCTGAGGATATCCGAGAAGAATTCATGAGATGATTGATGCTGGCTTTTTGTAACCATGGAATGCAATGTCTTCTACATATTTTGCTAAGACTATTCTTATTACAGCACTAAAAGGTTCAGCTAAAAGTTAAATATAACAGGCTGATGATTTACTTAAATATCAGCAGCACAGTCATGAATAAATTTAGATTGTGATATACTCTGGAAGTAGAAAGCATTTAGGATTTTACCTTTGCTTTAGTATGCAAAATGCTTTTTTTAAGCAACAAAGTCCTAAGAACCCAAGGGAGCTCCTAGTCTCCATATTAAATCCTGAAGTAGCTTATGAATTGTTTAATATTTGAACACCTACAAAGTGCTCACATCAGTTCATCTTCTCTGAAGTAGAAACATCTCTAAGAGGGTGCACAACAGCAGCCTAGCTGAAAAAAAGTGAAAATGAAATTGTCATGTTTAATCACCTCCCTTCTTGAGAAGAAAGATTTAAGCATGTGAAAATGGAATCACTCAAGTCAGAATTAGACCAACTGCTGTGACTAATATCTCCATGATGAAACAAGCTTGTTCATTTTGTATTCCAAGCAACTAACTAAAAGAAGCACAGTGTATAAAACATAATAGATACCAAAAATTCTTTCTTGAAAGAATGAATGAATCAGTGATTAGAAGGACAAGTTTTTTGTCTCTTCACTCATTGATTCATTCTTTCAAGAACAATCTTTACAAAGAAGTAGAATACCATTAAATGTTCAATAACAAGATAGGGCATAGGTAGGAAAGAGTATATATTTTTAATCAGATGAAAATTTTATATCTGTAAATTTTTAAATATATTACCTAACTCATTAGATTTTAACCAAAATTATTTGTACATAGGAATTAACCACTATTAGGCACTCAGTAAGATGTTGTTCTCTTCCCTTTCCTTAGATCTAAATTCTAAAAATAATGAAGCATTATTTGTTACTAAGAAAAACTATAAAAGTTTTCATTTTTTTGTTTTCTACCCAGTATTTAACATATAACTTTGTATAAGTTTAAGATGTACAACAAAATCATTTTATATATGTTTATACATATATTGCAAAATGATTACCACAATAGGATTAATTAACATCCATCACCTCACATAGCTGCATTTTTAAATCTTCCTTGTGATGAGAACTTTTAAGATTTACTCTTATCAACTTTCAAATGTACAATATTAACTACAGACATGAATATTAACTATAGAGAGCAGTAATATCTATGTAATGTACATTCCTAGAAATTGTAACTGGAATTTTGGGCATCTTTACTGAACTCTCTCACCCCCAAACACCACATCTGCCAACCACAAATCTAATCTGTTTCAATGAGTGGCTTTTTTAGTTTCTAAATTTAATGAAATCATGTAGTATTTACCTTTCTCTCTATAACTCATTCATTTAACACAGGTAGCCCTTGAGGGCATAGTGCTATCACAAATGGCAATATTGCCTTCTTAAGTGTGGCTGAATAGTATTCTATTTGTGTACCACAATCTCTTCATTCATCTGTCTGACACTCAGGGTATTTCTATGTCTTGTCACAGGTCTCCTGTAAGTAATGCTGCAATGAACATAGTATAGATACTTCTATGAGATCATGATTTCTACCTCTTTGGCTACACACACACACACACACACACACAAGTAGGACTTCTAGATCATAGGGTAATTCTACTTTTACTTATTACAACTTTTAGTTTTTTGTTTTTAAATTTTGTGTTAGTTTCAGAGGTACAGCACAGTGATTCAATTATAAATGTATATAAATATATTCTTTTTTACATTTTCTTCCATTACAGATTATTACAAGATATTAAGTTCCTGTGGTATATGCTGCTGCTGCTAAGTCGCTTCAGTCATGTCCAACTCTGCGACCCCATAGACGGAAGCCCACCGGGCTCCCCCGTCCTTGGGATTCTCCAGGCAAGAACACTGGAGTGGGTTGCCATTTCCTTCTCCAATGCATGAAAGTGAAAAGTGAAAGGGAAGTTGCTCAGTTGTGTCTGACTCTTAGCAACCCCATGGACTACAGCCTACCAGGCTCCTCCATCCATGGGATTTTCCAGGCAAGAGTACTGGAGTGGGGTGCCATTGCCTTCTCCACCTGTGGTATATAGTAGGTCCTTATTGGTTATCTCTTCTAAATATAGTGGTATGTATATGTTAATCTTAAACTCCTAATTTATTCCTCTCAATCTTTTCCTTTCAGTAACCACAAGTTTGCTTTCTATGTCTGTCATTCTGTTTTGCAAATAAGTTCATTTGTATAATTTTTTTAGATTCCACATGTAAGTGATATCATGTGATATTTGTCTTTGGCTTACCTTACTTTCTATGATAATCTCTGGGTCTATCCATGTTGCTACAAATGGCATTATTTCCTTCTTGGTAATGACTGAGTGATGTTTCATTGTGTAGTTATACTATACCTTTATTCATTCATATGTTGAGAGCGTGCTCCCATGCCTTAGCTATTGTAAATATTGTTGCTTTGAACACGGTGGGGTACATGTATCTTTTTGAATTCTGATTTTCTCTGGAGGTGATACTGCATCACAGTTTTGATTTGCATTTTGGTTGATTTGCATTCTAATGATTAGCAATGTTGAGCATCTTATTCATGTGCCTCTTGGCTATCTATGTATATTTAGAGAAATGACTATTTAGATCTTATACCCATTTTTTGATTGAGCTGTGTTTTGTTACTGACCTGTTTTTGTATTTTGAAAATTAATCTCATCAGTCTCCTCATTTTTAAGTATTCTCTCCCATTCTGTAAGTTGCCTTTTCTGTGTGTCCTTACTGATACTTTCTATCTCTTGTCATTTTGGTGACAGCTATTCCAAAAGGTATGAAGTGACATCTCATTTTGATTTTGATTTGTGTTTCCCTAATAATAAAAGGGGACAACAAAGGATGAGATGGCTGGATGGCATCACTGACTCAATGGACGTGAGTCTGAGTGAACTCCAGGAGTTGGTGATGGACAGGGAGGCCTGGCATGCTGTGATTCATGGGGTTGCAAAGAGTCGGACACGACTAAGTGACTGAACTGAACTGAATAATTAGTGATGTTGAGTACCTTTTTGTGTCCCTGTTGACCTTCTTAAGAAAAAAAATGTCACTTCCAGGTCCTTTGCCCATTTTTACATTGTATTATTTGTTTTTGGCGTTGAGTTTTATGAGGCTTTTATTTATTGTGGATAGTAACCACTTATCAGATATGTGATTTGAAAATATTCTCTCCCAACACCATTGGTCATCTTTTCATTTTGTTGATTGTTTCTTTTGCTGTGAGGAAGCACTTTAATGTGTTATAGTCCCATTTGTTGCTTGTGCTTTAGATGTCAAATTCAAAAATATCATTGCCAAGGTTCATGTGAAGAAGCTTTTCCCAAATTCTGTGAAAAAATGGTGAAATAGGAGTTCCAAGTTTCCCTATCCTGACACAAAGATCAACAATTAGCTATCCATGAATAAAAATAGTTCCATGAGACATCTAGATTCCTTCGAAAGTTTTAGCAATACCATGGAAAAAAATGCTAAAAATAATCACATAAAAATACAGACAACTTAATTTTTCCTGTATCATTACATCACCGAAGCCAGCATTGTTTGGCACTAAGAAGGAACTTCCCAGCTCATAAGAGATCCTCTCACTGGAGAGAAAGAAGTGGAGTGAGCAACTTGCTTTATAGCTTCTCCCAGTACTATGTGAAGGTCCAGTTTTGACACATACTACTTTGATGATACTATCAATTTGATAACTTTATGACTTAAGGGGATAGGGAAAATTACTTCCCATTCACTCAACCTTCTTAATTGTATAGCCCTTTTCCTAGAACAGTGACACAAATCTGCACGAATACTAAATTGCACCATTGTGTTCACTGATACAATCATAGCATTGTCTATTTGTCTCTTCATATTTGAAGTGAAGGGAGCAGGGTGCAAAAGTTGATTCTCAAGATGGTAGGATGCTATTAATAATTTTCCTCAGCTGATTTTGTGAGTTCTTAAAAAATAGAACAAACTTGGCTGACCCATGGCCCAGAGAACTTGGCCAAGGTGAAGCCACCATACAGGGTTTTCTAGTGGCTCACTGTAAAGAATCCACCTGCCAATGCCAGAGACATGGGTTTGATCCCTGTGTTGAAAAGATACCCTGAAGAAGAGCCTGGCAAACCACTCCAGTATTCTTGCTTGGGAAACCCATCACAGAGGAGCCTGGTGGGCTACAGTCCATGGGATCAGAAAAAAGTCACACATGACTTAGCAACTAAACAACAGTCTAGAATGGCCTGAATAACTACCTAGGAAAAAGGAAGAAAAGCAGAAGCTATTACCAGTGAACATAATTGTGACCCATTTCAGTTCACAGAGACGTGCTCTGAAGACACATTCAACCACTTCTGCCACTGAAGAAGTCACCAGCGGGCTGAACAGATCCCACCAGCTACCCCAAAGATATTTATGTTCTAATATACACTTCAGATCCTCCCTGAGCATGTGGCCCCACCCGCTGTTGGAGTCCAGACCCACACGGGCAGCCATCGTAGCTCTCTGAATCTGCCTGGATCCCTTACCAGCCTAGATACCTACAGCTGCACAAGTGCAAGGCCCCAGCCTAGGCACTTTCAGTTGATAGCATGTCTGTGCTCAGGGCTCATCCACCCAGGGCTCTGCACCTGCATGCCACCAGCCTGATGCATATCATTGGCTTCCACTGCAGCATACCTGGAAGGTATTGGGTTATCCAAAAAGTCTGTATGGGTTTTTCCATAAGATGTTCTGGAAACTTTTTAGCCAAAATATTATGCAGCCCTGGTTGAATACACTGACAGAGACCCCCCATTGCTACTGAAGTATGGGAATCAATCTCTGCTTTCTGTAACTGGGTGGCAATATAGATAGCCCCTCTAGCAGTGCTCCAGGATGTTCCCAGCCTAACTTCCAGAACTGGCCCTCACTGTGGTGCACTTAGGGAAAAGAGTGTGTGGCCACAGAAGAGTACATTGGCGTCTTGGGCTCCCACAGCTACTTACAGTTCTGGATCAGACTCTGCCTTCTGTCAATGGCCAGCAACACTGTGCCAACTTAGACCTTTAAGCTAGGACCCTGCATGGCCCCTACTGCAAAATGACTACATAGGGATAGAGGATAAATCCATAGGTGAGCACACTAACACCCAGATCTTCTTTGCAGTTGAACCCATAGTCAGCCCTTGTTCTTATTGGTAGGGGACAGGGCAGGTTGCATGAGTCTATCTACATGTGACCACTGCCATTGCATTGGCACCTGCAACTTGCCCTCACAGCTAATTGTATTTATACCACTGGCTCCAGCCACTACCGGTGCCTGCCCTGGTCCCTAGCTACTGGTCCTACCACTTCTGTTATGACCCCAACAGCCCTTACAGGCCCTGTAGTCCCCCTTTGGTACTCATCAAGAAGCATGCACCTATCAATGCTGTGACCAGTGGTCTAAAATGAAGAGCCATCACAACCCTCCTCAGACACAGTGCCACAGTGTGCCCACACTTGGCATCCTGTACCACTTGAGTCATGATCCTAGCACAATCCAGTTGTGTTTCCTAACCACCAATGAAAGGCTTCTATTGAAAGAAAATCACCCATAATGTCTGGAAAAGGTGACTGCCCTTTCAAATGCATGGACACCTACAGAAGGCTATAGGAATCACAGAGTTTGAGGGAAACATGTCTCCTCTAAAGGGATACGGTAAACCTCCAGAAAGTGACCCCAAAGAAATGGATATCCAGAAACTGACCAACAAATAATTCAAAAATAATTGCTTGACAGATGCTAAGAGAGCTGTGAGAACACAGAAAAACAATTTAAAGATATTAGGGAAACAATTTAAGAACAAAAATGAAAGCTCAGTAAAGAGGTATTGTTGGGGGCCAGAGTGAGGTACTCCGCCCATGGCAAAGGTCATGAGGAAGGAGGCTCGACATACGCAAAGGCGGGATCGAGCCTCAGGAGTCCCCCTGGAAATCCTCGAGCGTCTACCCCCATAACCAGAGCCTGCCTACTTTACTACTTTGTGCTCTTACCTACACCTCTGACTTTACGGGGGGGGCTGTCCCCCATGACCTCTTTCGGAGAAGGAGTTAACCTAGAGATCCAGTTAATAATAATTCCTGGGCGTGATAAGACTGTTTTAACCTACAAACTCCTCTGAAGGTTCTCTAGCCTGCCTGACAGGCTTGTCCGGCCACATGTGATTGCTCACAGCCTCCCAACCTGAGAGGCACGAGATGCTTTAAACCTTCTAAAAACAGGTTCCTTAGGAAAGTTAGAAAACTATTAGTATAAGTATAATGGGCTAATTAGAAATTGTGTTGGTGAAGGGTTTTTCATTTGTTGAGCCAATGTTTGTTGCTAAGTCTCCATATCCCCTGCCCTTACACACATTAATGAATATATAGAATTAACCTTTGATATTAATCACGTTAGACCTTAGGCTAAGTAAATTCTTTCCTTAACTAAAACCCACTACACCCTCACCCTGTAGGAATGTAACTTTATTTGGGTGGCGTCTGTTTTGAGAATAATCAGCCCTGGAGAAATAAGTGTCCTGGTTGACTGACCGCTGTCACAAGGAGAGGGTCATAAATTGTCAGCAGGCCCCCCTGGCCAGAAGATGATGTAACACCCCTAAGACCTCTGTATACATTTGTGTGAAGCACCTGACTTTAATAAAAGTGAGGACTGCTGTCCCCACGTGACTTTTGTATAACATCTCAGTGTATAAAAACAGACTCTGGAAAATAAAGAATTGGGATCAGTTTCTCGAAATACTGGTCTCCCCATGTCGCTCTCTCTCTCACTCTGGTTGAGTCTCCATCTTGAGCGCGGAACCCACCATGCTTACTAATTATGCCTGGGCTTCTAAGATCCGACCGGGGAGGCCTCAGTGTTTCCTCTCCTTCGGGAGAACGGAAGGACGCCTGCGGCCTACGTAAGTGGTGCAAACTTCTTGTCTTGAAGTTTTATTGGTCTCCCGCGTAAACCAAGCTACTCAGCCTCTTTTCTCCACTGAACTTTCCTACTGAGCTATCCTCATTCTATTACTCTTTATATCTTTAATTAATATCTAATTGAAGCTATTGTATCCTGATCCTCGCCGACGCCGTCTCTCCTTCGAGTACCCTGGATCAGCCGGGGCTGGTCCTCGGCAAGGTATTAGAAAAGAACTAAACAAATTTTGGATCTAAAGGATGCAATGACTAAACTGAAGATTCAATAGAGAGCTTAAACAGCAGACCTGAACAAGCAGCAGAGAGAATTGGTGAACTAAAAGACAAACCAGTTGAAATGATATAATTCAGAGAGCAAAAAGAAAAAAGGATGAAAAATAATTAAGAAAGCCTTAATGAGATATCACCAAAAAGAATATGTATGAATTACTGGAGTCCCAGTTCAGTTCAGTCGCTTAGTCATGTCCGATTCTTTGCGACCCCTTGAATCGCAGCACGCCAGGCCTTGCTGTCCATTACCAACTCCCGGAGTTCACCCAAACTCATGTGCATCGAGTCAGTGATGCCATCCAGCCATCTCATCCTCTGTTGTCCCCTTCTCCTCCTGCGCCCAATCCCTCCCAGCATCAGGGTCTTTTCCAATGAGCCCAAGAGGGAGAAAAAATTGGAAAGTTTATTTAAAGAAATAAACGCTGAGAACTTCCCAATTATGGAAACAAATTTGAACATACAATTTCATGAACCTCATAGAGTCACCTTTAAGTTTCACTCCAAAATGGTCTTTCCCAAGAAGATTATTTAAACCAAAAATAATAAATAACTTTTAAAGCAGCAAGAGAAATAATTATTTTCTCATGTAAGGAAACCTTCAAAAAACTCTGAGCAGGTTTTTCAGGAGATACCTACTAGACCAGGAGAGAATGAGATAATATTTTCAAAGTGCTAAAATAAAGAATTTGCTGGATCATAAGGCAGTTCTATTTCCAGTTTTTTAAGGAATCTCCACACTGTTCTCCATAGTGGCTGTACTAGTTTGCATTCCCACCAACAGTGTAAGAGAGTTCCCTTTTCTCCACACCCTCTCCAGCATTTATTGCTTGTAGACTTTTGGATCGCAGCCATTCTGACTGGCGTGAAATGGTACCTCATAGTGGTTTTGATTTGCATTTCTCTGATAATGAGTGATGTTGAGCATCTTTTCATGTGTTTGTTAGCCATCCATATGTCTTCTTTGGAGAAATGTCTATTTAGTTCTTTGGCCCATTTTTTGATTCGGTCATTTGTTTTTCTGGAGTTGAGCTGTAGGAGTTGCTTGTTTATTTTTGAGATTAGTTGTCTGCCTTATGATCCAGCAATCCCACTGCTGGGCATACACACTGAGGAAACCAGAAGGGAAAGAGACACGTGTACCCCAATGTTCATCGCAGCACTGTTTATAATAGCCAGGACATGGAAGCAACCTAGATGCCCATCAGCAGATGAATGGATAGGAAAGCAGTGGTACATATACACAATGGAGTATTACTCAGCCATTAAAAAGAATACATTTGAATCAGTTCTAATGAGGTAGATGAAACTGTTGCCTATTATACAGAGTGAAGTAAGCCAGAAAGAAAAACACCAATACAGTATACTAACACATATATATGGAATTTAGAAAGATGGTAACAATAACCCTGTGTACAAGACAGCAAAAGAGACACCGATGTATAGATCAGTCTTATGGACTCTGTGGGAGAGGGAGAGGGTGGGGAGATTCGGGAGAATAGCATTGAAACATGTATAATATCATGTATGAAATGAGTCACCAGTCCAGGTTCGATGCATGGTACTGGATGCTTGGGGCTGGTGCACTGGGACGACCCAGAGGGAGGGTAGGGGAGGGGAGGAGGAGGGGTTCAGGATGGGGAACGCGGGTATACCTGTGGCAGATTCATTTCAATATTTGGCAAAACTAATACAATATTGTAAAGTTTAAAAATAAAATAAAAGTTAAAAAAAAAAAAAAAGAATTTGCCAGCAAAGAATACCCAGAAAAGTTGTTCATCAGAATTGAAGATGAAATAAAATCCTTCTATAATGAACAATAACTGAGGAGATTCACCATCACTAATCCTGAATTATAAGAAAGGCTGACAGGAGTTCCTCAAGCTAAAACAAAAGACACTAATAGGCATGCAAGGCGATGGTAGAGGTAAGCATATAGCAACATTCAGAATACCCTAATACTAAAACACAGTAATGTTAAGTACTTAACTCTAGAATAACGATGAAAGAAAAAGATCATGAAAAAAATAATATGGCTATAGCTTCAATATTTAATACTTTTTTTTACAAATGTAAAAGGGGAGAGTAAAAAGACAAAATTTTATATTCAGAATTAAATTGTTATCACCATATGATAGACAGTTATATCTATGTTTTATGTCACTCTCACTGGAACCACAAATCAAAAATCTACAATAAATGCACAAAGCTAAAGAGAAAGCAATCAAAGAATACAACTATAAAAAATCATCTAGTTCCAAAGTAAGGCAGAAGAAAGGAAGGAAAGAAAAATGGAACTGCAAATCAAATAGAAAATGGGATTAAGAAGCCCGTATTGATTAAATATGGTTCTGAACCCATTTACAATGTGAGTGGGGAACCCCATACCATCAAGCAATGCTTGGGACACTATCTGGGTGTCCTAAAATTTAATTCAGTTCTGACCCTATCTACCCAGATGTAGCATCAGATGACACAAGGGTTCAGTCCCACAAGATTCTAAGTGTGCCACTGTCCCCAAATCTCCATCTCTGAGTGTTCACCAACTCAGAAGCTCTCCAATCCCAGTTCTTCTGGGGTTTTATGAAGGCTTTACTGATTAAATCATTTCCGTGCAAGTCTCTGAACCCTGGCAATCAGCCTGAATCCTTAGGTGCTTTCTAGAACTCACCTCACTGACATAAACCCAGCTGTGGTGGAAGGGGTTTCTTATGAATAATGAGACACCCATTTCTCATTTATGGTTCTGAAGTGATTTCAGAAAGAAAAGACCAAATATAATGACAAAAGATGCTCCCATTACAAGCATAACTGAGAGATACTGTGGGTTCAGTTAAGGACCACTGCAATAAGGTAAATATTGCAATAAACCAGCCACGCAAATTTTTTGTTTCCCAGTGCATGTTAAAGTGATGTTTACACTATACTGTAGTCTATTAAGTGTGCAATAGCATTGTGTCTAAAAACCAATGTACCTACTTTAATTATAACATACTTTGTTGGTAGACTGTTAACCATTATCTGAGCCTTCAGTGAACTATAATATTTTCACTGGTGCAAGATTTTAAGTATTGGGAGAGTTATCAGAATATTTGTGATACAGAGACACAAAGTGAACAAATACTGTTGAAAAATGGTGCCAGTAAACTTGCTTGACACAGGGTTTCCAAAAAACCTTGAATTTGTAAAAAAAAAAAAAAAAAAAGAAGAAGCAGCAGCAGCACAATAAACTGAGGTGTGTTCATATTCTTATCACAGGAAATTCCAAGGGTTTTGTTATCTGTAAGCCAGAAAAGGGGATGGAAGTCAAATATCATATCTATCAATAATTACTCTAAATGTTTATAAGTTAAAATTTCTCATCAAAAGGTATAGAGTAGGTGGATAGATAAAATAATAAGACCCAACTTTATGTTGCCTACAAAAGTCTCACCTCACCCCTGAGGACAAATCGATTCAAAGTGAAGGGATGAAAGAGATATTCTATATAAGTAGAAATCAAAAGAAAGCATGACTACCTATATTTATAGCATACAACACAGACTTTAAGTCAAAAATGGTAACAAGAAACAGATGATCATTCTATAATGATAAGGGGTTCAATTCATCAAGAAGATATAAAATCATAAATATAAGTGCACCTATTGTCAGGGCACTTAAAAGTATTAAGCAAATACTAACAGACCTGAGAGGAGACACGGCCAACACAGTTATAGTAGGCGACTTCAATAGTGAACTTTCAAAACTAAGTATATCATCCAGAGAGAAAATCAATAAGGAAATGTTGGACTTAAATTATATATTAGATCAGATACGCTTAATAAATATATACAGACATTCCATCTAGCAATGGAATGCACATTATCCTCAAATGTGCATGAAACATTCTCCAGGGTAAGTCACATGATGGGTTACAATACAAGTCTTCATTGATTTAAGGAGATAAAATCATACCAAGTATCTTTTTGATGACAATTGTCTGAAACTGGAAATCAATTAAAAAAGGGAAGCTGGAAAAACCACAAATATGTGGAGAATAATCATCATATCACTAAATAACCAATGAATCAAAGAAATCAAAAGGGAAAAAAATTTGAAGCAAATTAAAATGGAAGCACATCATATCAAAATTTGCTGGCTGCTGCATATCTGAATTAAGAGAAAGTATAACAAAAAACACCTACCTTGATAAACAAGAAATTTCTCATATAAAAGCCTAACTTTACACCTTACAGAACTGGGAAAAGAATAAACTAAACCCAAAGTTAGCAGAAGAAATGAAATTACAAAGATCAGATTTGAAATAAATGTAACATACACTTGAACAGCAGTAGGAAAGATTTAATGACTCTTAAGAGCTGGGTTATTTTTTTAAGATAAACTAAGTGGACATATAACTATACTAACTCAGAAAAATGGAGAGAAGACTCAAAATGAAGAGGAGACTTTACAGTTAATACCAGAAAAATACAAAGATCATGAGGGTATCATGAATAATTATATGTTAAAAAAAAAGCTAGATAACCTACAGGAAGTGAATAAACTCCCATAAACAAATCATCTGCCAAGGCTGAAATGTGAAGAAATAGACAAGAATATGAAAAGAATTATATTGATTAAATATATTAAATAAGTTAATCAAAAATCTCCAAAAACGAAGAAAAGGCAGAACCAGATGATTTCACTGGTGAATTCTACCAAAATTGAAAATAATGTCAATTACACTTAAATTCTTCCAAATAATTGTAGCAGGAACACCCAGACTCATTTTACAAGGCCCACATTACCCTGATACTAATGTCAGATAATATATTACAAGAAAATTACAATATTCCTGATGTATATACCTAAAGATACAAAATTTCTATCAAAATATTAGCAAAGTGAATTCAACTTCAAATTAAAAGGATCTTCACCATGATAAAGCTGAATTTATCCCTGGGATTCAAGATTGGTTCCACACACACAAGTCAACAAATGTGATTTACCACGTTAAAAGAATGGAAAATGTCTTATGATCACCTCAAATGCAAAAAAAGCACTTGGCAAAGTGTATCATTTCATGATAAGAAATGCTCAACACATTGAGTATAGAAGGTACATACAGGAAAACAACTTCAACCAAATAAAGCCATATATGACACAGTCACAGTCCCCTCATCTTCAGTGATGAAAAGCTGAAAGCTTTTCCTCTAAGATCAGGACAGACAAGGGTGCCCACTAATAGTACTCCTATTTAGCAAATGACTCTACCTTCTAACCATAGCAATTAAGTAAGAAAAACATATAAAAAGAATAGAAGAGGTAAAATTGCCTTTGCTGATAATATGATCTTATATATAGAAAATTCTGTTGGCCATTTCCATGTCTATTCAGTTCTGCTGCCCATTTAATAGGTTGTTGGGGTTTGTTTGCTGTTGAGTTCTTCATAGTTTGGATATTAACCCCTTATCAGATATATGATGTGCAAAGATTTTCTCCCATTGGGAGAATGCATTTCTCCCAAAATGCATTTTCATTTTGTTAATTGTTCTGTTTGCTCTGTAGAACTTATTTGGTTTAGTTTCACTTAGGTATTTGTTATTGGAAAAGGAAATGGCAACCCACTCGTGTTCTTGCCTTGAGAATCCCAGGGACGGGGGAGCCTGGTGGGCTGCCGTCCATGGAGTCACAGAGAGTCAGACACGACTGAAGCAACTTAGCAGCAACAGCAGCAGGTATTTGTCGCTTTTGCTGTTTGAGCTTTTGCTGTCACTCATATCAAGGGGATTACTATTGAGACCAGTGTTAAGGCAATTTTTCCCTATGCTTATTTCTAGGAGTTTTATGATTTCAAGTCTTAAATATGTTTAAGTCTTTAATCCATCTGGGTTAATTTTGGTGAGGGATGTAAAAAAAGGGCTCTAGTTTCTTTACTTAGCATATGTTTATGCTGTTTTCTCAGCAACATTTATTGAAGAAACTATCTTTCCCCTATTGAGTGTTCTTGGCCCCTTTGTCAAATATGAGTTGGTATATGTATGCATGGACTCATTTCTGAGCTCTCTATTCTCTGCCATTAGTTTATGTGTCTGTTTTTTATGCTTACACCATATTGTTTTGATTACTATAGATTTGTAATATAGTCTGAAGTCAGGAAGTATAATGCTTCCAGTTCTGTTTTTCTTAGGATTACTTTGGTTAGTCTGTCTTTCCAGGTGCCTCTGCAGCTTCATAAAATTTTAGATTTTTTTTTTTTTTTTTACTAATTCTGGAAACATTCCTGTTGAAATCTTGACAGGGGTTTTATTGACTTCACAGGGAAGTCTGGCATGTTGCAGTCCATGGAGTCACAAAGAGTTGGACATGACTGAGCGACTGAACAACAACAAATAGATTGCTTTGGCTACTACAGACATTTTAATGATATTGATTCTTCTCATCTATGAACATGGATATGTTTCCATTTATTTGTGTCATCTTCAATTTCTTTTGTCAGTGTCTTACAATATTCAGTGTAGAGGTCTTTCATCACCTTGGTTAGACTTAGTAATAAGTATTTTATTATTTTTGATGCTGTTGTAAATGAGAATTATTTGTTTGCTTTTTACATATTTTATTGTTAGTGTGTAGAAATATTATTTAAATCACTGAGATTGCTTAGAAAGAAGAGAAACTAGTTAGTGACTATCTTGTATTTCACCAATCCAGTGATTATATACCATTTGCCATAATGATTATTCTGAGAAAAAGTCATTAAAATGATTCACCTGTATGTTCAACTTTACACGTTTCCATGCCAATTTTAATTAGGTAGAAATTGCTTTGGATTTGAACACTTATTCCCAGGGGATGTTTATAATTATTTTGCATGTGAATTTGGTACAAGGAGATAAGTGAAGTAAATTCTATCCTTTTCATTTGTATCTTTTTTCCTTCTTTATTTTCTTTTACCTTTCCTTATCTTTGTGTCACCCTCCTTTTCAGATAACATTTGAAGTAACTTCTTTACTGAAGCGACATAGGTTTCAAATTCTGCACTTAACTTCCTGACAACAACAAATATAGGAAGATGGGGTTGGTTTTATTGTTGTTAAAAAGAGAGAACTCAGAATTTTTAGTGAAAGCAAAGATATTTGTGACACCATTCTCTAAAATAATTTTCCTTTCTGAGCCTTCATAAAAGAAAACCTGAAGAATATTATGAACAGTTTCCTGAATAACATTCCTGAAATCCATTCTGATGCAGTAAGGAGATTCACATAGCTGCCCCTTCTAGTGCCCTTGGATAAAAGCCACATTTTAATATTAAACTGAAGTTTAGGAAACATGATTCTTTCAGCAGACCAAGTATAAGTTATAATAGTGGACTGGCTTGAAAAAGTATGGTGGTGGTGGTGGTGGTGGTTTAGTCATTAAGTCATGAAAAAGTATAGATCACAGAAAAAGATAACACACAATGGATGAACCACATATTTCATATATTTTCTATAAGTGGAATGTCTCTAAACTAAATATGTCATAAGAGCAGACAGGTGCATTCTATGACAAGGCCTGTAGTGTTTATAAACTTGGACTTACAAAAGGCAGTCATGATAGTTAACACACTGAGAGGTTGATATACTTTTGTACCAATTAAGAAGCCTAACCAAAATTTTGCCTTCATTGGAGGCTTAATCACATAATGGCTTATGACATCTGGCATATAATTGCTTTATTCTGTTATTTAATTTTTCATATGTGCATATCAGATGCACAGTGAGAAAACTTCCTGAAGGGCACATGCCAAAAATGTTAAATATTTAACTCACTCACAGTTTCTTACTGTTATATAATGCTTGATAAATGCTACATGATTAAACCAAAGAAAGAATCTCCATCTCAGTCAATTGGCCAGGATCACCAGACATAAAAGAATGTTGACTTATTGGTACCAGACCTCATAATTTTAAAGTAGTTTTGACACATTACAACTTTTATGGATTCTACTTTAAATGACTAAGAAAACAACAAAAGTCAGTTACAACTGGCCAACGATCCTAAAGGTGTATCAGGGAGGGTATGCCTCATATCTCTCTGTCCTAGATATTATGTTGTTATCACACATTTCAAAAATCAAACCGATAGCTGCCTTTTGTGTCCATTTTGTTTATAAGTCCAGAGGAATAAAGAAAAAGTATGAACACAGCTATATTCTCAACCACAGATAGGAAACTAAGTTTTAGTTCCTATAAGAATTGATAGCCAATCATAATCTCAGCACTTGTTTCAGTCTGGTGTTCATTCCATAATCCAAGTATAAACACATACAACATGAAAATGAAAAAAGACCAACCAAAAATCATTCCCAGGGAAAGGACAACATCCCAAGATAATTTGTAAATGGGTGCTTGAAATCCAAGTATAGATTTCTGAATCTGAAAGAATAATTTATCCAAAGCACAAAATAGAATCTCAGAACTGAAATAAGAGTACAAGAGAGAAAAATAAAAATTATCGAGCTTGTCTTGAAAGGAGGTATTATAACTTGATGTGTGATATCAAAGATGAAATTGGAGCTTATCAGAACTGGTAATAGAATGGAACCAAGTGGAAAACATGCCTCTGAGGTATTTTACTAAAAATATAAGTAGGGATCCTTTCCTTTGGCTCTTGACAAAATAAGGAATGAGTAGTGAACACATCATGGATGTATATAAAGAGGCTGGTGTCTAAAGGCTTTCAGACATAGTCAAACATAAAGCAGATCTTCCTATGAGCAACCTACATGAGAACTTTTAGGGAATAGCATGCATCGATCATATAGGTATATACAGACAATGAGATAAATAGCTGCAGACTTTTAAATTAGTGTTTGCAAGCCCTGTGATAAAGCTAAAAAAAAATTAGAGAATTGCTTTTTTAACCTACATATTTAGATTACTATTCAGTGTTTTTGTATTGCTGTTTGGCAGATGTTTCATTTATTTGTGTGTTTTTCTCTAACAGATACATGTTTATATAGAAGAACTCTAATAATTTCAATCAATCTCTCTCAATTTATCACTCCATTAAAAAGGAAAGAGTTAAGAAGATAAATCAACATATTCTTATTGTTATCCAAGGTTGTAGAGTGTTGTAGACCTCTGTATGAACAGTCCCACTACTGGACATATATTCAGAGTAAACTATAATTGGAAAAGATATATGCACCCCAGTGTCCATTGCACACTATTTACAATGGCCAGGACATGGAAACCACCTAAATGTCCATTAATGGAGAAATGAATAAAGATGAGTGGTATATATATATATATATATATATATACACACACACACACAATGGAATATTATTCAATCATAAAAAGAACAAAATAACGTTATCTGCAGTGACACAGATGGACCTAGAGATTGTCATACTGAGTGGAGTAAATCAGAAAGACAAATACCATATATCTCATATGTAGAACCTACAAAAATGCTGCAAATGAACCTATTTACAAAACAAATAGTCACAAACGAGGAAAGTAAACATAGGGGAAAGGAGGAGTTGAGGGGTAAACTGGGAGATTGGAATTGACAGATACTCACTACTCTATATAGAGTTGATACCTAATAAGAACCTACTGTACAGCACAGAGAACTGTATTCTGCAATGACCTATGTAACAGTAGAGTCTTAAAAACAGTGTATATATATATAAAACGTATTCACTTTGCTATACAGGAGAAACTAACAACACATTGTAAATCCACTGTACTCCAATAAAATTAATTAAGATATCAAATATTAAAACCCTAAATTGCTTCAATAGAGGGTGATTAAAACATGCAAATGAATCACATTAAAAGCCACCACTAGCTTATGAGTTCAAACCTCTCACACCTTTTTTCATTATGGAGCTCTTACAAGAGTAAAGGCAGCAAACATTTGGTAATGCCTAATTTGTATGAAGAACTTGGTAAAATATCCTGTTCTCATTGTACATGACACTTAAGTGAGAAAATTATCAATATCCACTTATAAAGTATAGGAAAACTGAGGAACAGAGTGTTTAAACAGTCTTCTGCTGCTAAGTCACTTCAGTTGTATCTGACTCTGTGCGACCCCATAGACAGCAGCCGACCAGGCTCCCCCGTCCCTGGGATTCTCCAAGCAAGAGTACTGGAGTGGGGTGCCATTTCTTCTCAATGCATGAAAGTGAAAAGTGAAAGTGAAGTCACTCAGTCATGTCCGACCCTCACCAGCGACCCCATGGACGGAAACCTTCCAGGCTCTTCCATCCATGGGATTCTCCAAGCAAGAGTACTGGAGTGGGGTGCCATTGCCTTCTCCGAAACAATCTTCTCAACCATATAAATATTTAAGAAGAATATAGTAGTGATACAACTGATTTGTTGTTGTGAATACATGATCATGGACACAAGATGGTGTGATCACTCACCCAGAGCCAGACATCCTGGAATGTGAAGTCAAGTGGGCCTTAGAAAACATCACTATGAACAAAGCTAGTGGAGGTGATGGAGTTGCAGTGGAGCTATTTCAAATCCTGAAAGACGATGCTGTGAAAGTGCTACACTGAATATGCCAGCAAATTTGGAAAACTCAGCAGTGGCCACAGGACTGGAAAAGGTCAGTTTTCATTCCAATCCCAAAGAAAGGCAATGCCAAAGAATGCTCAAACTACTGCACAATGACACTCATCTCACACGCTAGTAAAGTAATGATCAAAATTCTCCAAGCCAGGCTTCAGCAATACATGAACCACGAACTTCCAGATGTTCAAGCTGGTTTTAGAAAAGGCAGAGGCACCAGATATCAAATTGCCAACATCCGCTGGATCATAGAAAAAGCAAGAGAGTTCCAGAAAAACATCTATTTCTGCTTTATTGACTATGCCAAAGCCTTTGACTGTGTGGATCACAATAAACTTTGGAAAATTCTGAAAGAGATAAGATTAACAGACCACCTGACCTGCCTCTTGAGAAACCTGTATGCAGATCAGAAAGCAACAGTTAGAACAGGACATAGAACAAGAGACTGGTTCCAAATAGGAATAGGAGTACGGCAAGGCTGTGTATTGTCACCCTGCTTATTTAATTCTATGCAGAGTACATCATGAGAAATGCTGGGCTGGATGAAGCACAAGCTGGAATTAAGATTGCCAGGAGAAATATCAATAACCTCAGATATGCAGATGACACCACCCTTATGGCAGAAAGTGAACAGGAACTAAAAAGCCTCATGATGAAAGTGAAAGGGGAAAGTGAACAAGTTGGCTTAAAGCTCAATATTCAGAAAACTAAGATCATGGCATCCAGTCCCATCACTTCATTGGAAACAGAGGGGGAAACATTGGAAACAGTGTCAGAACTGGACATGAAACAATCAGATCAGATCAGTCGCTCAGTTGTGTCCCACTCTTTGCGACCGCATGAATCGCAGCACGCCAGGAATTCCTGTCCATCACCAACTCCTGGAGTTCACTCAGACTCAGGTCCATAGAGTCAGTGATGCCATCCAGCCATCTCATCCTCTGTCATCCCCTTCTCCTCCTGCCCCCAATCCCTCCCGGCATCAGAGTCTTTTCCAATGAGTCAACTCTTCACATGAGGTGGCCAAAGTACTGGAGTTTCAGCTTTAGCATCATTCCTTCCAAAGAAATCCCAGGGCTGATCTCCTTCAGAATGGACTGGTTGGATCTCCTTGCAGTCCAAGGGACTCTCAAGAGTCTTCTCCAACACCACAGTTCAAAAGCATCAATTCTTCAGCGCTCAGCCTTCTTCACAGTCCAACTCTCACATCCATACATGACCATTGGAAAAACCATAGCTTTGACTAGACGGACCTTTGTTGGTAAAGTAATATCTCTGCTTTTCAATATGCTATCTAGGTTGGTCATAACTTTCCTTCCAAGGAGTAAACGTCTTTTTAATTTCATGGCTGCAGTCACCATCTGCAGTAATTTTGGAGCCCCAAAAATAAAGTCTGACACTGTTTCCACTGTTTCCCCATCTATTTCCCATGAAGTGTTGGGACCATATGCCATGATCTTTGTTTTCTGAACGTTGAGCTTTAAGCCAACTTTTCACTCTATACTTTCACTTTCATCAAGAGGTTTTTTAGTTCCTCTTCACTTTCTGCCATAAGGGTGGTGTCATCTGCATATCTGAGGTTATTGATATTTCTCCCAGCAATCTTGATTCCAGCTTGTGTTTCTTCCAGTCCAGCATTTCTCATGATGTACTCTGCATATAAGTTAAATAAGCAGGGTGACAATATACAGCCTTGACATACTCTTTTTCCTATTTGGAACCAGTCTATTGTTCCATGTTCAGTTCTAACTGTTGCTTCCTGATCTGCATACAGATTTCTAAAGAGGCAGGTCAGGTGGTCTGGTATTCCCATCTTTTCAGAATTGTCCACAGTTTATTGTGATTCACACAGTCAAAGGCTTTGGAATAGTCAATAAAGCAGAAATAGATGTTTTCTGGAACTCTCTTGCTTTTTCCATGATCCAGCGGATGTTGGCAATTTGAAAAATCTCTTGTTCCTCTGCCTTTTCTAAAACCAGCTTGAACATCTGGAAGTTCACGGTTCACATATTGCTGAAGTTCCAAATAGGAAAAGGAGTACGTCAAAGCTGTATAATGTCAACCTGCTTATTTAACTTCTATGCAGAGTACATCATGAGAAATGCTGGGCTGGAAGAAGCACAAGCTGGAATCACAGTTGCTGGGAGAAATATCAATAACCTCAGATATGCAGATAACACCACCCTTATGGCAGAAAGTGAAGAGGAACTAAAAAGCCTCTTGATGAACGTGAAAGAGAAGAGTAGAAAAGTTGGCTTAAAGCTCAGCATTCAGAAAAGTAAGATAATCCCATCCGGTCCCATCACTTCAGCAAAAAGATGGATAAAGAGTGGAAGGAATGGTGGACTTTATTTTTCTGGGCTCCAAAATAACTGGATGGTGACTGCAGCCATGAAATTAAAAGATGCTTACTCCTTAGTTTCCCTGGTAGCTTGGATGGTAAAGCGTCTGCCTACAATGCGGGAGACCTGGGTTCGATCCTGGGTCAGGAAATCCCTGGAGGAGGAAATGGCAACCCACTCCAGTATTCATGCCTGGAAAATCCCTTGAACCAAGGAACCTGGTGGGCTACAGTCCATGGGGTCGCAAAGAGTCAGACATGGCTGAGCAACTTCTCTTCTCCTCTACTCCTTGGAAGGAAAGTTATGACCAACCTAGACAGCATATTAAAAAGCAGAGACATTACTTTCTCAACAAAGTTCAGTCTAGTCAAGGCTATGGTTTTTCTAGTGGTCATGTTTGGATGTGAGAGATGGACTATAAAGAAGGCTGAGTGCCAAGAACTGATGCTTTTGATCTATGGTGTTGGAGAAGACTCTTGAGAGTCTCTTGGACTGCAAGGAGAATCAACCGTCCATCCTGAGGGAGATCAGTCCTGCATGTTCATTGGTAGGACTGATGTTGAAGCTGAAACTCCAATACTTTGGCCACCTGATGTGAAGAGCTGACTCATTGGAAAAGACCCTGATGCTGGGAAAGATTGAGGGAAGGAGGAGAACGGGATGACAGAGGGTGAGATGCTTGGATGGCATTACCAACTCGATGGACATGGGTTTGGTGGACTCAGATGTTGGTGATGGACAGGGAGGCCTGGCGTGCTGCAGTTCATGGGGTCACAATGAGTCAGACACGACTGGGTGACTGAACTGAACTAAAACAAAGTTGACAAACTTCTGGCCAGACTAAAAAATATATAAAAAAATTAAAGTCAGAAATAGAAGGCATTGTAACTGATACCACAGACTACAATGAACAACTATGTGCCAATAAATTGAATAACAGAAAAAAATTGATAAATTTCTAGAAATATACAACCTATTAAGGCTGAGTCATATGGCAAAACCAATACAATATTGTAAAGTTAAATAAAATAAAATTTAAAAAAGAAATAAATAAAAATCCAGGAATGGGGAAAAAATGAAAAAATAGAAAATCTGAATAATGAGTAAAGAGACTGAAACAGGTATCAAAAACCTTCTAGTGCATAAAACTTTAGAACAATATGGCTTCACTGGTGAATAATATCAAACCTTTAAGAACTATTGCTAGCCCTTCTTAAAAATCTTGCAAAAATTAGAATGCTTCCAAATTCATTTTATGAGGCCAACATTAACCCCATACAAAACCAAATAAGGAAACTCAAACTGCAGACCAATATCAGTGATATCTGATGGATATACATGCAAAAAATCTCAACAAACTATTTGATACCAAATTCACCAACACATTAAAAATGCAATGTACCATAAACAAGTGGGGGGTATATCTGTAATGCAAGGATGGTTCATCATATAAAATCAGCCAATGTGATAGGCCATATTAACACATTATTGACTGGGGGATTTTTGTAGAAACTATTGCTTGTGGCTGGTTATTTATTATGTAAGTGAATTTTGAAACATCTCTAGTCAATAACATTCAGATAACAGAAGATGTATTAATCTGTCTCTGGTCAATGTGTTAACAGAATTTTAAAAAATCATCTGATCATATCAAAAGATGACAAAAACACATTTGACAAAATATCAAGTAATTTCATGATAGGAATGATCCTTTATGATCTGGAATATGACAAGGTTGCCTACTCTTATTGCACCTACTTAACACAGTACTAGAAGTCTTAGCTACTGTGATAAAGCAAGGAAATGAAATTAAAAGCATGGCTCAGATGGTAAAGCATCTGCCTACAGTGCAGGAGATCTGGGTTCACCCTGGGTGGGGAAGATCCTCTGGAGAAGGAAATGGCAACCCACTCCAGTACTCTTGCCTGGAAAATCCCATGGACGGAGGAGCTTGGTAAGCTACAGTCTATGGAGTCGTAAAGAATCAGACACGACTGAGCGATTTCACTTCACTTCATGATTGTCTTTACTGATGATATGACCTTATCTGTAGAAAATCCTAATGATTTCATGAATAACTTGCTAGAATAAATTAACAAATTCAACAAAGTTGTGGATTATAAAATCAACAAATCAATCATCTTCTTATCCACTAATAATAAAACATTTGAAATAGAAAACTACCCAATTCTCAAAAGAATCAAATATAGCAAAGTATCTAGGAAGAAATTTAACCATGGAGGTAAAAATCTGTATGATTAAAAACTTCCTATTACTTGAATAACTCTGTATGTTGACTTTCTTCAGAAGCTCCATTCTCACCACGAGTCTCATTCTAGAAAGACAGATTCAGGTAGTTTAATAACGAAGAGTGAATGAGCAAAAACTTCATGTTATTCTCCAGAGGATACCTAACACACATGTAGTAATATGCTTTTGCATGACTTTCCTTTTTTCAAAAGGGAAGGAATATTTTTAATGTATGTAAATTTTATAATCAATCATATCAAATAGAATTTTTATATTTTAAGTATTCTATATCAGAAAAAAACTATATAACATTTTCATAAAATTTCTATAATTTCTTTGATTAAAATTATAGTTTTATAGATGACAATTATAGGTTAATTTTATTTAAGTAGGTTTAGAGATAATCCTAAATTTATTTTGAAAACAACTTCAAATTTTCATATGAGAGACAGAAGTCAACAATATGTCTCCTAAGTGTAAGATTAATATACCTTTTATTAAACTTTATTGCAACTACTACCTTAAATTATTCAGAAATAATAACCTACAAAGAACATTTGAGACAAGTAATAAAAAGTGTTTTCAATTTTATTGGTTATATATATAGCATAAAATTAGACAAATAAAGTGTATGAAGACATAAATAACAATTTTCCACGGTCCCACCCTCTAATGATAACCACCCACAGCTTCTTCAGAGTATTTCTTTCCATTATTTTTATCTACATGCATATACATATATGTACCTTTATAATGAATGTCATGTCCATGTAAAGCTGATTTTACTTTATATTAACTAAATACCAAAATTTCATTCAATTTTATACCCTTTATTGCCTTATGATATGAACATTCTTGAAAATGACTGCATTAATGGCTATATAATACTGTATGTATAGATGTGTCATAATTCAGTTAATTAGTTTTATGAACATTTATGTTTAAAATTTTTCTATTATATGTAATGATACAATGTCTTTATGATAGGATATACTCTAATAATGTATTTTAATAGAGATGTGAGTCAAAAATTAAAGCAGGTGAAATTAATGATTTGTATCCAAAATTAAATATATATCATGTCTCTGAAGATAAATTATATGCATGATTATCTTTCTGGTAGGTTAGATAAAATGAAGGAAAATTTAGCAAACTCATACATAATTGACTAGCCTATAATAGTGAATTTATCTGTGTGACTATAAAATTTATTTACAGTAAATATTCTGTCAGTGCTTCCTTTCCTCATCAGTTAAAGGAAATAATAATAGTGCCGAATCATAGAGCAGTGCATGGTGCAAAATGAGTGATGACAGAGAGACAGATAGACAAAAAGGAAAGATACATGATTAATTATTGCTATTGAAGTTGTTTTAGGCATAGTTGTATGTTATATTCTAATGAGAGAAAAACACCATATCATATATTGTTTTGATCAATTGTAAAGATTATAGAGAATAAGCTGAAAAAGAATAATATTAAAAAAAAAAAAAGAAAAACAGTACTTCCTAAGAACTTTGTATTGTTCTAATGGGAAATAGATGGGGAAACAGTAGAAACAGTGTCAGACTTTATTTTTTGGGGCTCCAAAATCACTGCAGATGGTGATTGCAGCCATGAAATTAAAAAACACTTACTCCTTGGAAGGAAAGTTGTGACCAACCTAGATAGCATATTAAAAAGCAGAGACATTACTTTGCCAACAAAGGTCCATCTAGTCAAGGCTATGGTTTTTCCAGTGGTCGTGTATGGATATGAGAGTTGGACTGTGAAGAAAGTTGAGCATGGAAGAATTGATGCTTTTGAACTGTGGTGTTGGAGAAGACTCTTGAGAGTCCCTTGGACTTAAAGGAGGTCCAATCAGTCCATCCTAAAGGAGATCAGTCCTGGGTGTTCATTCAAAGGACTGATGCTAAAGCTGAAACTCCAGTACTTAGGCTACCTCATGCGAAGAGTTGACTCATTGGAAAAGACCCTGATGCTGGGAGGGATTGGGGGCAGGAAGAGAAGGGGATGACAGAGGATGAGATGGCTGGATGGCATCACCGACTCGATGGACATGAGTTTGAGTGAACTCCGGAAGTTGGTGATGGACAGGGAGGCCTGGCGTGCTGCAATTGATGGGGTCGCAAAGAGTCAGACACGACTGAGCGAATGAACTGAACTGAATGCCTGTGATCCCCAGATTTGTAAGAGAAGTGAAGGATTCCATCTTTAGCTACTCAAGGAATTTACCAGTTGTCTTCTTTCTGCTGATGTAGAATAAAATTAAGGGAAGAAATATCCATCTAAAGCTGAGCCTGAGATAAATGTTTTATAGCTCTAAGACAGCAGATAGAATACATGAACTTGCATTTTTCTTTTATTAGCACAATAATAAAATACAAAGGCCTTTTTCACTGTGGTCCTTCCTTGAGGGAACAAAAGAAAGTGCCAAGGAAATAGAATCTCTTTTCCTTTCTGGCCCTAGCAATTCTGGCCCTACTACAGTAGTCTCCTTTATCCATGGTTTCAATTTTTGTGATTTCAGTTACCTGTGATCAACCTTGGTATGAAAATAGTATATGGGAAAGTCCAGTAATAAACAATTTATGTTTTAAATTGTGTGCCATTCTGAGTAGCATGGTGAAATCTCATGCCGTCCTGCTCTATCCTGCTCTGGACCTGAATCATCCCTTTGTCCATCCAATTTCACTCCTTATTCACTATTCACTTCATGTAACTAACTGTCTCTGTTACCAGATTGATTGTCAAGGTATTGCAGTGCTTCTGTTCAAATAACCCTTAGTTTACTTTTAATGCCCCCAAAGTGCAAGAGTAGCAATACTGGATAGATACTAGATATTCTCTTTCTGTGCCTAATTTATAAATTAAAATAAATATACTCAGTGTAGTGTTGATAGTGTTAGTTGCTCAGTCATGTCTGACTCTTTGTGACCCAATGGACTGTGTAGCCCACGCCTCTGTCCATGGAATTCTCCAGGCAAGTACACTTGGAGTGGATTGCCATGCCCTCCTCTAGAGCATCTTCCTCACCTAGGGATCGAACCCAGGTCTCCTGCATTGCAGGCAGATTCTTTGCCATCTGAGCCACCAAGGATGCCCAGATATGTATATTGAAGAAAAAGACATAGTACACATAGGAGTCAGTACTATCAGCAGTTTTAAGCTCCCATTGGGGATTTTGGAAGATATCCCATACAGATAAGGGGACTACCACTAATCTAGTAAACATGACTTTTTTGAAAGCACATATTGTTTCAACATACTCTTATCACAATACACCCCAAAGCCTGGTCTTCATAGTAATAAAATGGTGCATCTCCCAGAGATTTCATTTACTCAGTTAATTACCTAGCAAAACTATCCTACTCTCTTCACCATAAGGATATAATACACATATCTTAAAGATCTCCTAAGAAAGGTGGGAAAAACATAAAGGAAAAGAGTAAATGGAGAATCAAGTTCTGGGGTAATAGAAAACTCTCTTGAACAGAAGCCCAAATTACTGGGCTCTGTCACTGTTCTACTAGCTACAAGATTTGGGGAAAGATTCTAGGCTTTGAACTTGTATATATACAAGCACACCTCATTTTACTGTGCTTCACTTCATTGTACTTTGCAGATATTGCTCTTTATTTTTTTAACAAAATGAAGGTTTGAGGCAACCCTACATCAAGCAAGTCTAATGGTGCCATTTTAACAATATTTGTTCACTTCTTGTCTCTGCCTCACATTTTGGTAATTCTTATGGAGAAGGCGATGGCACCCCACTCCAGTACTCTTGCCTGGCAAATCCCATGGATGGAGGAGCCTGATAGGCTGCAGTCCATGGGGTCGCTAGGAGTCAGACACGACTGAGCGACTTCACTTTCACTTTTCACTTTCATACATTGGAGAAGGAAATGGCAACCCTCTCCCATGTTCTTGCCTGGAGAATCCCAGGGACGGGGAGCCTGGTGGGCTGCCGTCTATGGGGTCACACAGAGTCAGACACGACTGAAGTGACTTAGCAGCATGGTATTTCAAGCTTTTTTATTATTCTTTTATTTGTTATGGTGATCTTTAATCAGTGATTTTTGATGTTGCTGTTGCAGAAACAACTTGCTGAAGGCTCAGATAGTGGTTAGCATTTTTTAGCAGTATTTTAACTGATATGTACATTATTTTAGACAATGCTATCACACTTAATAAACTATATGTTTTTATATGTACTAAGAAACCAAAAATTTCATATGTCTCACTTTAATATGATATTCACATTATTCCAGTGATCCTGAACTGAACCTGCAGCCTCTCCAAAGTATGCCTATTATCCCACTAATATAAAAGAGGTCAGCCTAACAGAAGTGGAAACAAAAGAGATATGAAAGTACATCTTTCAGAAATTATCCTCGGAAGAGAATTAACACTGAACACAGTAACTACAGTTATGTCACACTGCAAAGTCTGATGCTAGTGACCATCTAAAATTATCTCCCTCTCTTGATTTCTACTCTTTCCCCATCTCTCTAGTATTCTTTGTGTATTCTTTCTTTCATCTCCCTCAAGACTTTACTCAGCTGGTAAAGAATTCACCTGCAGTGCAGGAGACCCCTGTTGGATTCCTGGGTCAGGAAGATCCACTGGAGAAGGCATGGACTACCCACTCCAGTACTCTTGGGCTTTCCTGGTGGCTCTACTGGTAAAGAATCCACCTGCAATGGGGGAGACCTGGGTTCAATCCCTGGGTTGGGAAGATCCCCTGGAGAAGGGAACAGCCACCCACTCCAGTATTCTGGCCTGGAGAATTCCATGGACTGTATAGTCCATGTGGTCACAAAGACTTGGACACTACTGAGCAACGTTCAATTTCACTTTCGAGACTTTACTAAGGGAACTTATAAATTGTCTCATTAGACCTTCTCATTTGCATATCTCAACCTACACAATGTGCTCACCAGTTAAAATGAACATAATGACTCTGAAGGGAACACCTATAAGGCGATTTTAATATGGTGAGGCATGTATCTAGAAGAGTAATGAAAAGAAAATCAGAAATATATATTTGAGTTCTAGACCACTTTTAGAAACAATTAAGCTTCATAAAGAGGTATGAAATTAGACATAAACAGATTTTAAACTCTGAGAATATTCCACTGAAGACTAGCCATTGGATCACAGAATATTGATATCCAGTAATTTAATCAACATGGAAATGACTACTTGCCTGGCAATTCAAATTTCAAATGTAAGGGTTTATTTGTTTTGTTTATGTCAATTTAGCAAATTGATAATTATCACAGATACTCTGGGTAATTACATTAAATCTTCCAAAGAAAGCTTGTGATTTATTTTGCAGTGTCAAAATATGTTTATTTAGGGTTTTAAATGCACTGACCTAATTATATTACTGAACACTTGTATAAGACTATCAATAAACCTATATAACCAGACTACCAAAAGAGTAAAACAATTGTTTTTTTTCTCAATGAATAAAATAGTAAGAATTTAGTGGTTATACTCATGTAACAGTTGTCTATTTAAGAACTTAGTGGAGGAGAACACACTTTCATGGAACAAATAGTTGAATTATATTAAACTTTAATATTCCATCTCCAATATGCCCCCTCATGAAATCAGAAAAAAAAAAAAAAAAACAATTTGTGCATAGAAAATGTACCTGTAATATTACCAGATTATTTTGAATTTCCATTTGGTACTTTCTGGTACAGAAGAGAGAGAGAACCAGTGGGGCCCATAGATGATAAATAAAATATCAGATAATTGGGTTTAACAAGAAACATTAAAATACAGAAGTATTCACTGTGTGTAAAAGGCCATCTAAAAAAGAGCTGGAAACATATGAACCATTATTTGGGCACAAGTTAGTCCAGTATTAGCTCCATTTGCATTTTTGTTGCTAGATAAATAAATAATCCTGAATCTTTAGGATGATATATTGATATATTTGGCTAAACATGACAAAGAGCAGTTGAAGAAAGATATTATAGTTTGTAATTTACTATAATTCCACATGTAAAGTCTCTGGAATTTTGATAATGGGAAGAAATAGACTATTTGTTCCTACTAGAATTTTTTGTAATTCAGTTCAGTCACTCAGTCATGTCCAACTCTTTGCAACCCCATGAATTACAGCACACCAGGCCTCCCTATCCATCACCAACTCCCGGAGTTCACTCAAACTCACATCCATCGAGTTGGTGATACCATCCAGTCATCTCATCCTCTGTCGTCCCCTTCTCCTCCTGCCCCCAATCCCTCCCAGCATCAGAGTCTTTTCCAGTGAGTCAACTCTTCTGATGAGGTGGCCAAAGTACTGGAGTTTCAGCTTTAGCATCATTCCTTCCAAAGAAATCCCAGGGCTGATCTCCTTTAGAATGGACTGGTTGGATCTCCCTGAAGTCCAAGGGACTCTGAAGAGTCTTCCCAACGCCACAGTTCAAAAGCATCAATTCTTCGGCACTCAGCTTTCTTCACAGTCCAACTCTCACATCCATACATGACTACTGGAAAAACCGTAGCTTTGACTAGATGGACCTTTGTTGGCAAAGTAATATCTCTGCTTTTTAATATGCTGTCTAGGTTGGTCATAACTTTCCTTCCAAGGAGTAAGCCTCTTTTAATTTCATGGCTGCAATCACCATCTGCAGTGATTTTGGAGCCCAGAAAAATAAAGTCAGCCACTGTTTCCACTGTTTCCCCATCTATTTTCCATGAAGTGATGGGACAAGATGCCATGATCTTCATTTTCTGAATGTTGAGCCTTAAGTCAACTTTTTACTCTCCTCTTTCACTTTCATCAAGAGGCTTTTTAGTTCCTCTTCACTTTCTGCCATAAGGGTGGTGTCATCTGCATATCTGAGGTTATTGATATTTCTCCCAGCAATCTTGATTCCAGCTTGTGCTTCTTCCAGCCCAACGTTCCTCATGATGTACTCTGCATATAAGTTAAATAAGCAGGGTGGCAAGATATAGCCTTGATGTACTCTTTTTCCTATTTGAAACCAGTCTGTTGTTCCATGTCAAGTTCTAACTGTTGCTTCCTGACCTGCATATAGGTTTCCTGCATATAGGTTTCTCAAGAGCATTATCTGATTATTATTCAGAGATGAAAGTATATACAGTTGACCCTTGAATAGTGTAAGTTTAAACTGTGGGGTCCAATTATATATGGATTTTTTTTAAGGTAAATATGTTCTACAGTATGACATAATCTGTGTTGGTAAGATCCACAGATGCAGAACTGCAGACACTGAGGGCCAACTGTAAATTTATACACAGATTTTTGACTGAGTAGAGAGGGTCAGTGCATCAGTCTCCTAACGTTGTTCAAGCATCAGCTGTATATTCCAAACTACTTTTTGTGGCAATTACTCGAGACATTATTTTGTTGTTCCTTTTTAATTAAAAAAAAAAAAAAAAAGAGGGACTATACTATGAAAATATTTTGAAATATTAATACTCTGCAAGCTAGCAATGTACATTAGCATATTGAAGACTGTTCTACAGTTGAGAAATCTTCAAATTTCTTATTACCTAGTACAATGATTAATTTTATGTTTCAACTGGACAGGGTGATTAGGCCTTTGATCATACATTAATCTGGGTGTATATGTAAGGGTGTTCTGGATGAAGTTAACATTTGAGTAGGTAAATTGAGTAAAACAATTTCCCTTTACTAATATGAGGGCGCCCCATCCAATTGGTTACAGCCATGAATAAAACAAAAGACTGACACTCTAGCAAGTATGAGGATATTCCTTCTATCTAACTGCCTTTGAGTAAAGACATCATTGTTTTTCTGCCTTCAGGTTTGAACTGAAACATCAAAACCTCCTGGGTCTTGAGTGCCGGCTAAGTCACTTCAGTCCTATCTGACTCTGAGACCAATGGACTGTAGCCTGCCAGGCTCCTCTGTCCATGGGATTCTCCAGGCAAGAACACTGGAGTGGGTTGCCATGCCCTCCTTCAGGGGATCTTCCAGACCCAGGGTTCAACTCATGTCTCTTATGTCTCCTACATTGGCAGTGGGGTTCTTTACCACTAGTGCCACCTGGGAAGCTTGAGAACACCCCAACGGGAGCAATACTATGGCTCTCCTACTTCTGCAGCTTGCCAACTGCAGCTTTTGGGATTTGTGAATCTCCATAATCACATATGCCAACTCTATATAATAAATTTTTCTCTCTGAGAGAGAAGAGACGTCCTATTGGTTTCTCTGGAAATTCTGAACAATAATCCTAGTAATATAAAGCAAATTTGACACATGTTTTTTCTTTTTTTTTGGGAGACCACTAATAATAGTAGAAAAATATTTTAAAATACAAGGAAACCAGACATTGAGGGGAAGATCCTAAAGATGCTTCCCAAACCATTTTTTCTAGTTCTCAGGTTAATTTGACTTTGGTTTTATAGATACCAACAAAACAGTTGTTTACATGAGAGGGCTCTAGGTTTAATAATGTGTTAGCTTCTCTAATTTTAAAAGCAGCCAGTGTTGGAGCCAGTGTGAGAAAAGCAAGAGAGACTTCATCTTCAAGCCTGTCATCCATCTTAAAAGACAAGATGTGAACTGGGCATGAACTTTGCCCAAGAGTGAGGAAACCGTTGCTAATAAAAACCAGGTCTCCTGGAGACTTCCCTCCCTACAGATGACAAATGGAGATTGTAGTTGAGGTCAGGCTGCCCCTGTTACATTAACCATGGAGACATCCCCCCTTGATGTATAATCACTCTTCCCCCTCTTTAACCTTAGTTGTTTGTCTTCCTAGTGCCTATTTGTTGTAAAACTCAGTCATATACAACAAACAGGTTGCTAACATGTCACATAGTGGAGGGTATAAAACTGGACCTTTCAGAAAAATCAGGGTCCTTTTTGGGAACTGATTCTGCTTGGACCCACTGGCATAACAAGCTGTATTCCACTGTCTTGAGTGTCCTCTTGAGAGAGTCATTTCCTAGGCAGGTTGATAAGGAGTCTAGGGGTCCTGAAGGAGAGAGGGGTCTGGAATTCTCAAGGAGGAAGAAAGGACAAACTTTTTTTTCTTTCTCTACATTCCTTAGGATTATATAACAATAATGTATCCTGCCTGAGGACAGTCTCTGGATTAAACCTTTTGTTATCTTAAAATGTAAATTATGGGAGTAGACCTGGTCTTTACAAGGATGTATCCTGCCTGAGGACAGTCTCTGGATTAAACCTTCTGACTAATTCTGTTATCTTAAAATGTAAATTATGGGAGTAGGTCTGGTGAGGTGTTTACAACCTCCAGACATTCTTTGGATTCATTGGAGAGTCAGATCAGATCAGTCGCTCAGTCGTGTCCAACTCTTTTCGACCCCATGAATCCCAGCATGCCAGGTTTCCCTATCTATCACCAACTCCCGGAGTTCACTGAGACTCACGTCCATTGAGTCAGTGATGCCATCCAGCCATCTCATCCTCTGTCGTCCTCTTCTCCTCCTGCCCCCAAACCCTCCCAGCATCAGAGTCTTTTCCAATGAGTCAACTCTTCGCATGAGGTGGCCAAAATACTGGAGTTTCAGGTTTAGCATCATTCCTTCCAAATAAATCCCAGGGCTGATCTCCTTTAGAATGGACTGGTTGGATCTCCTTGCAGTCCAAGGGACTCTCAAGAGTCTTCTCCAACACCACAGTTCAAAATTCTTCGGCGCTCAGCCTTCTTCACAGTCCAAATCTCACATCCATACATGACCACAGGAAAAACCATAGCCTTGACTAGCCGGACCTTTGTTGCCAAAGTAATGTCTCTACTTTTGAATATGCTATCTAGGTTGGTCATAACTTTCCTTCCAAGGAGTAAGAGTCTTTTAATTTCATGGCTGCAGTCACCATCTGTAGTGATTTTGGAGCCCAGAAAAATAAAGTCTGACACTGTTTCCACTGTTTCCCCATCGATTTCCCATGAAGTGGTGGGACTGGATGCCATGATCTTTGTTTTCTGAATGTTGAGCTTTAAGCCAACTTTTTCACTCTCCACTTTCACTTTCATCAAGAGGCTTTTTAGTTCCTCTTCACTTTTTGCCATAAGGGTGGTGTCATCTGCATATCTGAGGTTATTAATATTTCTCCTGGCAATCTTAATTACAGCTTGTGTTTCTTCCAGCCCAGCATTTCTCATGATGTACTCTGAATATAAGTTAAATAAACAGGGTGACAATATATAGCCTTGATGAACTCCTTTTCCTATTAATGTGGTCCACTGGAGAAGGGAATGGCAAACCACTTCAGTATTCTTGCTTTGAGAACCCCATGAACAGTATGAAAAGGCAAAATGATAGGATACTGAAAGAGGAACTCCCCAGGTCAGTAGGTGCCCAATATGCTACTGGAGATCAGTGAAGAAATAACTCCAAAAAGAATGAAGGGATGGAGCCAAAGCAAAAACAATACCCAGCTGTGGATGTGAGTGGTGATAGAAGCAAGGTCCAATGCTGTAAAGAGCAATATTGCATAGGAACCTGGAATGTCAGGTCCATGAATCAAGGCAAATTGGAAGTGGTCAAAAAAGAGATGGCAAGAGTGAATGTTGACATTCTAGGAATCAGCGAACTGAAATGGACTGGAATGGGTAAATGTAACTCAGATGACCATTATGTCTACTACTGCGGGCAGGAATTCCTCAGAAGAAATGGAGTGGCCATCATGGTCAACAAAAGAGTCTGAAAGGCAGTATTTGGATGCAATCTCAAAAATGACAGAGATCTCTGTTCGTTTCCAAGGCAAACCATTCAATATCACAGTAATCCAAGTCTATGCCCCAACCGGTAACGCTGAAGAAGCTGAAGTTGAACGGTTCTATGAAGACCTACAAGACCTTTTAGAACTAACACCCAAAAAAGATGTCCTTTTCATTATAGGGGACTGGAATGCAGAAGTAGGAAGTCAAGAAACACTTGAGGTAACAGGCAAATTTGGCCTTGGAATACGGAATGAAGCAGGGCAAAGACTGATAGAGTTTTGCCAAGAAAATGCACTGGTCATAACAAACACCCTCTTCCAACAACACAAGAGAAGACTCTATACATGGAGATCACCAGATGGTCAACACCAAAATCAGATTGATTATATTCTTTGCAGCCAAAGATGGAGAAGCTCTATACAGTCAGCAGAAACAAGACCAGGAGCTGATTGTGGCTCAGATCATGAACTCCTTATTTCCAAATTCAGACATAAATTGAAGAAAGTAAGGAAAACCACTAGACCATTCAGGTATGACCTAAATCAAACCCCTTATGATTATACAGTGGAAGTGAGAAATAGATTTAAGGGCCTAGATCTGATAGATAGAGTGCCTGATGAACTATGGAATGAGGTTCATGACATTGTACAGGAGACAGGGATCAAGACCATTCCCATAGAAAAGAAATGCAAAAAAGCAAAATGGCTGTCTGGGGAGGCCTTACAAATAGCTGTGAAAAGAAGAGAAGCGAAAGCAAAGGAGAAAAGGAAAGATATAAACATCTGAATGCAGAGTTCCAAAGAATAGCAAGAAGAGATAAGAAAGCCTTCTTCAACGATCAATGCAAAGAAAGAGAGGAAAACAACAGAATGGGAAAGACTAGGAATCTCTTCAAGAAAATCAGAGATACCAAAGGAGCATTTCATGCAAAGATGAGCTCGATAAAGGACAGAAATGGTATGGACCTAACAGAAGCAGAAGATATTAAGAAGAGATGGCAAGAATACACAGAAGAACTATACAAAAAAGATCTTCATGACCCAGATAATCACGATGGTGTGATCACTCACCTAGAGCCAGACATCCTGGAAAGTGAAGTCAAGTGGGCCTTAGAAAGCATCACTACGAACAAAGCTAGTGGAGGTGATGGAATTCCAGTGGAGCTCTTTCAAATCCTGAAAGATGATGCTGTGAAAGTGCTGCACTCAATATGCCAGCAAATTGGGAAAACTCAGCAGTGGCCACAGGACGGGAAAAGATCAGTTTTCATTCCAATCCCAAAGAAAGGCAATGCCAAAGAATGCTCAAACTACGGCACAATTGCACTCATCTCACATGCTAGTAAAGTAATGCTCAAAATTCTCCAAGCCAGGCTTCAGCAATATGTGAACCGTGAACTTCCTGATGTTCAAGCTGGTTTTAGAAAAGGCAGAGGAACCAGAGATCAAATTGCCAACATCCGCTGGATCATGGAAAAAGCAAGAGAGTTCCAGAGAAACATCTATTTCTGCTTTATTGACTATGCCAAAGCCTTTGACTGTGTGGATCACAATAAACTGTGGAAAATTCTGAAAGAGATAAGAATACCAGACCACCTGATCTGCCTCTTGAGAAATTTGTATGCAGGTCAGGAAGCAACAGTTAGAACTGGACATGGAACAACATTGGAGAGTATATAACTTCATTGCTAACACTAGCAAGTGGGTACTCTTTCTGTCCCCTTCTGATGCCTATGTCAGAAGCTTTCTCTATCTCCTTTATATTTTAATAAAACTTTATTACACAAAAGCTCTGAGCGATCGAGCCTTGTCTCTGGCCCCGGATTGAATTATTCACCTCTAGGGGCCAAGAATCCCGGTGTCTTCTCGTGATTCAACAACAACCTTTCACTCTGAGGTATGTTTTGTGCCTCCAGATTCCACAACACCATCATTTGACTGCTAACAAATTATAAAAAAGACCTCTTAATAGGCCTAAAAGGAACACACAATAGAACAACCTAGAAAGGCAGAATGTTTACATCTCAAAGACACAAAGAAATGTAAGTTTCTCCCAGGAGGTCTTTGTTTAAAGTTACCAAACCAACTTCCTTTTTCTTTTCTTTTTTTTTCCCCTTCATTAATCACATAGGCAATTAAAAAAAAAAAAAATCTCCCTTGGGGGGGTGGTGGAAATTACGTGTGTATGATCACCTTTAATTTCTAATTAAGTAAATTCTTATCATAAGTATAGGTGAAGCAGTCACTTAGGATTCTTTCTAGGGGACTGTGAGATGGAACTTCAAAGGAAGCATATCCCATTCTGGTTCAAGCAGTTAGTGTCAGAAGTCTGCAAGCACAAACCAAACCAAACCACGCTAGTGGATAGTCACCAAAAACAAAGCAAATGCAAAGAGATGCCCATAAATCCAAAAACCAAATGGCAAGACTGCCCAAGACTTGACTTCCAAGTTCCACTAACCCTTGATGCTTCTCCAAAGCAAGGCCATACAAATGGGGCCCCCCTTCCATAAGGAGAAACCCCAAAACTGGAACTGCATCAGTTCCCCAAATGGAAAACATCAAGAGGCCTCAAGGTGGACCTTGAGGGACATACCAAAAATGCTAGTGGATGTCACAATATCCCAGACACCCTCTTTCTGATCCTCAAATATTTGCATTTCTCAGAGTGGAAGTTCAGGCTGGTGCAGACAAGAGAATAAAAAGATGTCCTCAAGGCAAAAGACCTTAGCAGCCCCAAAGGGCAACCTCTCTTCCATTGTTCACAAGAACAATGTTGTTGCGAGTCCTGCACTCTAGTCAGCTGGTCATGTGTGAGCAGTATGGCCCTACTGCAGGGAGTCTGGTCTCAGAGAAATACCTCAACCCTCTGCTCTCCCAAGGGAGGCTGGCATGGGGAGAGATTTGGAGCTTTCAATCAAGCCAAGGGTTTCTGCAGGCCTGCCTGCCCACGATCAGAACCCAGACAAGCCCCCAAAATTAATACCGGCCACAATCTTGACTTTCTCTGGCCACTGAAGATGAATAAGTCCTTCAAGCCAGGCTTCAACAGTACATAAACTGAGGACTTCCAGATGTTCAAGCTGGATTTAGAAAAGGCAGAGGAACCAGAGATCAAATTACCAACATCCGTTGGATCATAGAAACACTAAAGGAATTCCAGAAAAACACCTACTTCTGCTTCATTAACTACACAAAAGCCTTTGACTATGTGGATCACAAGAAAATGCAGGAAATTCTTCAAGGGATGGGGATATCAGACCACTTTACCTGCCTCCTAAGAAATCTTCTGTATGCAGGTCAAGAAGCAACAATGAGAACTGGAAATGGAACAAGACTGGTTCAAAACTGGGAAAAGAGTATGCCAAGGCTGTATACTGTCACCCTACTTATTTTAATGTCTATATAGAGTACATCATGTGAAATGCCATGCTGGATGAAGCACAAGCTGGAATCAAGATTGCTGGGAGAAATATCATTAACCTCAGACGGGCAGATGACACTACCCTAATGGCAGAAAGAAAAGAGGAACTAAAGAGCCTTTTGATGAAGGTGAAAGGGGAGAGTGAAAAAGTTGGCTTAAAACTCAGCATTCAAAAAACTAAAATAATGACATCTGGCCCCATCACTTTAAGGCAAATAGATGGAGAAACTGTGGAAACAGTGACAGACTGTATTTTCTTGGGCTTCAAAATCACTGCATATGGTAACTCCAGCCATGAAATTTAAAAACGTTTGCTCTTTGGAAGAAAAGCTATGACCAATCTAGACAGTGTATTAAAATGCACAGATATCATTTTACTGACAAAAGTCTGTCCAGTCAAAGCTATGGTTTTTAAGTAGTCATGTACAGATGTGAGAGTTGGACCATAAAGAAAGCTGAGTGCTGAAAATTGATGCTTTTGAACTCTGGTGCTAGAGAAGACTCTTGACAGTCCCTTGGACAGCAAGGAGACCAAACCAGTCAATCCTAAAGTGAATCAACCCTGAATGTTCATTGGAAGGACTGATGCTAAAAATGAAGCTCCAATACTTTGGCCACCTGATGCAAGGAACTGACTCACTAGAAAAGACCTTGATGCTGGGAAAGATTGAAAGCAAAAGGAGAAGGGGGTAACAGAGGATGAGATGTTTGGATGGCATCATTGACTCAGTGGACATGAGTTTAAACAAACTCTGGGAGATAGTGATGGACAGGGAAGCCTGGTGTGCTTTAGTCCATGGTGTCACAAAGTGTCGGACACCACTGAGTGGTTGAATAACAACAACAAAACAGGGGGAAAATCTTAAGCAATACTCAACAATTTGCTAAAGATACTAAGTAAGGATTTAAAAGGAGTGTCAAAACTATAAATTTCAGCCTTTTGTGATCAGTTCACACATACCCAAATGCATAGCAAAAATATCAATCTGCAATAAATATTATCCTATAGAGTTCTTTTTTTTAATTTTATTTTATTTAACTTTACAATATTGTATTGGTTTTGCCATATATCAAAATGAATCTGCCACAGGTATACATGTGTTCCCCATCCTGAACCCTCCTCCCTCCTCCCTCCCCATACCATCCCTCTGGGTCATCCCAGTGCACCAGCCGCAAGCATCCAATATCGTGCATCAAACCTGGACTGGTGACTTGTTTCCTATATGATATTATACATATTTCAATGGGAGAATGGCATTGAAATATAGAGTTCTTTTTAAATTTTGATAGGAGTTTGGAATAGAAGTGTTTTATAAATAATATTGATGAATGTAAAAAAATCAATCGAGACAAATAAAAGGACAGAATTAAAAGCAAATAATGAAAAACTTATATAAATGAAGCAAAGATTATGCATTGATGATCTTGCATGTAGTTTTTTCATTTTACAAGAAAGGCAGTGGACATAGAACAAAATATATCTTAGATTTGAGTTTTTCTTTATATTTTTAATTTGGCATATACAGTCTCTATAAGTGCTATGGGAAAGAAATAAAACTGAAAGCTGAAGTAAAACTAAAAACAGTACATTACACTTGTTGACTCTTAAACAATTAATATTTGTCAATAAAGAACTTTAATTTTCTTATTCTAATATTCTTAATTATATAGGGGAAAGTTACAAAAAGTAAAATATTAGGAGAAAAGTAGCATTATTTAAAATATTTGAAATTATCAATCTGAAAAACCTTTTTCATAGGATTGATTAAAAATTTATTTAATGAATAAAATAATGAACTAAATTATCTGAATAATGAGAAGAGATCAAGATGGCAGAGTAAGAAGGTGCAGAGCTCACCTCCTCCCACAAGCACATTAAAAACACACCCACATGTAGGACAATCATCATGGAAATAGGCAGAAAGACTCTTATGCAATCCAGCATGTAGTAAATATCCATAGAATGTTGAATAGGAAGGATAAAGAAATCATGTCAGGACCTGCACCTCCAGGAGGGGACACAGAAGAAAATGGGAATTACATGGACTCAGTAATCCTCCCTGGGAAGTGAATGGTTTGAACCACACATTGGCTTCCTAGTTTTAGGAGAGTCCAGCACCAGGAGGACAAGTCCTCTAACCTGGTTTGAAAACCAGTGGGACTGACAGTGAGTCTACAAGAAATCTAGACTCTGCTCCTGAATAATTCACACATGCTTGCTTACCCCGAAGAAAAGGTGGAGGAAGAAGATTGAAATGGCCAAGGCCTCTGACGGGTTTCCCATGGCCACCACAGATTGAATGGATCACCCACTCTGGCCCCTCTTGCTCACCAGTGTAGCTCCACACAAGGGTGAAGAACGCCATGACCAAGGAGAGTGTGCAACTGTGAGGGACAGAGTTGGCTCAGACCCAGCACAACAGCTGAACAGAATGAGGACGGCCATTACTGGTGCTCACAGAGGCACCAGATCAGGGGCAGTCCAGAGCCCTGACTGGTATCCTAGGACCATCCCAGTTAGCACCTTGGCACATAACAGGATGCCCACTTTGTGCCCTCTTGCTCCAGCACTGCTTCCGTCTTGGGCAAATGTGCCAGAGAGGAGCTCACACTTAAAGTGAACAAAACCAGCTTAGACTCAAACCTCATGGTTTCTGATCCAGCAACTTGGGACCCACCTTCATCTCCATTAGTGTGGTGTTGACCACTGAGCAGAGCAGAAGCACTGCATCATGCCTGACTCAGCCTGGGGAAAGATGAGACTTGTGCTCACTTGAGATCCAGTACCACCAGGCACATGCACACAGTATCAGGATGCTCCCTCGTAATGATACTGCTTCAAAACTAGGACAGGTAAATACTTCACCTAATTTCATAGAGCAAAATGAACAAACAAAGGAATTTGTTTCAAATAAAAGAACAAGAAAAAAAAAAAACCTGGGGAAAAATCTAATAAAACATATAAACAATTTATGAGATAAAGAATTCAAAGCATTAATAATAAGAATACTAACTAAACTAGGGAAAAGAATAAGTGAACCCAGTGAAAATCTTAAGAAGGAACTAGAAAGTATAAAAAGTACCAATCAGAACTGAAGAATATAAATCTGAAGTAAAATACATACTAGAAAAAAGTAAACTGCAGTCCAGGGGTGGCAAAGAGTTGGACACGACTGAGCAACTGAACAGCAACAAGAATAACATCAAATACCAACATCACACTATAAGGGTTCCAGAAGGAGGAGACAGAGAAAAATGTATTAGACATGTATTGATGAAATTATAGCTGAGAAATTTTTGAACATGAAGAAAGAAACAGATCTAGGTACAGAAACTACAGAGCATTCTGGGCAAGTTAAAATCAAAGACCCCCATATCAAGACATATCATTATTAAAATGGGAAAAATTAGAGATAATTTAAAATACAGCAAGAGAAAAACAAAGAGTAACATACAAAGCAACCTCCATAAGGCTATTGATTGATTTTTCTGAAAAAAACACTGCCAATTAGAAGAAAGCAGCATATTTTAAAGGATAAAAGGGGAAAATGTACCATCTAGGAACTCTACCCAATAAGTTTATCATTTAGAATTGGAGGAGAGAAAGTGAACTTCTCAGACAAACTAAGAGTTCACTAATTCTAATATTGCCTTAAAAGAAATATTAAAAATTATATTCTAAGTGGAAAAGAAAAGGCTATAAGTCAGAGTCATCCAAGTAGATAAGGCAAATATATAAAGGATATGGATAAACTACTTAAATAAGCTGTTAATGACTGAGACAAAAAATGTAAAATCAACTATAACTACAATAAACAGTTACTTAACTGTTCAGACATAAAGGTATAAAAGATGAGATAAAAAAACCACAAATATTGAGTAAGAAAATGTAGATCTTTCAGAATGTATTTGAATCACAATAACAACCAACATAAAACAAGTATAGTTATAGACCAACATAAAAGAATCCCATTGTAACTGCAAATCAAAACTCTATTATGAATACATAAAAACTAGAGATTAAAAAAAAAAGATACCACTAATGGAAATCATCAAGTCATAAGGAAAAAAACTAAAAAAGAAGAACTATGAAAACAATCAGAAAAAAATACAAAACAAAATGGCAATAAGTACATACCTTTTGATAATTACTTTAAATGTCAATGGACTAAATGCTACAATCAAAAGATATGAGTATTTACAATAGGTAAGACATGGAAGCAATCTAGATGTCTATCAACAGATGAGTGGATAAAGCAGCTTTGGTACATGTCATGTATACAATAGAATATTACTCAGCCACAAAAAAGAACACATTTGAGTCAGTTTAGTGAAGTGGGTGGATCTAGATCCTGTTATACAAAGTGAAATAAGTCAGGAAGAGAAAAACAAATATGTTAACAGTATTTGTGGAATCCTGAAAAATGGTATTGATGAACCAATTTTCAGGACAGGAATAGAGACACAAACACAGAAAAGACTTTGTATACAAGAGAGGAAGGAGAGGGTAGGATGGATTGAGAGCATAAGACTGAAATATATCTATTACCATATGTAAAATAGATAGCTAATAGGAAGTTGCTGTATAACTGAATGTGGTACTCTTTGACAACCTAGAGGAGTGGAATGGAGTAGGGGGTGGAGGGGAGCTTCACGAGGGAGGGTGCATATGTCTCTTTATGGCTGATTCACATTGTTGTATGGAAGAAGCCAATGCAATATTGTAAAACTATTATCCTCCAATTAAAAATAAAATTTTAAGATAAGATATGAGGTGGCTGACTGGATTAAAAAAAAAAAAAAAAAACAAGATCCATCTATATGTTGCTTATCAGAAATTCACTTCAGAGCTAAATGCACACAAAGATTGAAAGTGAGGAGATAAAGATATTTCATGCAGATGAAAACAATAAAAAAGGTGAGGGTAGCAATACTCATATGCAAAATAGATTTTAAGACAAAGTTTACAATAAAACATAAAGACAAGCATTATATAATGATAAAGGGATTGATAGAAGAAGAGGATATAACATTTGTTAACATATACACACTTAATATAGGAGCAGCTAAATATAAAAAGTAATGTTAACAAACATAAAGGGAGAAATTGATGATAGTATAATAATAGTAGGTGATCTTTATACCCCACATACACCAATGGACAGATCATTCAGATAGAAAACCAGTAAGGAAACAGTCATCTTAAATGACTCATTAGACTAGTTGTACTTAGATATCTACAGGGCAGTCCATCCAACAAATGGCAGAATATACACTCTTTTCAAGTGGGCCACAAAACAAGTTTTAACAAATTTAAAAGGAAATAAATTATATCAACCATTTTTCCTGACCACAGGATTTCTAGTATGAATCTAGAAATCAATAACAGGAGGAAAAAAAATGAGAAAAAGTGAAAACAACATGGAGACCAAACAACATGCTATTAAAATCCGATATATCAAAGTAGAAATCAAAGAGGATCTAAAAAAAATACGTCAAAACAAGTGAAAATTAAAAAAAAAAAAACCTTGAAAATCTGTAGGACATATCAAAAGCAGTCTTAAGAGGAAAGTTTAGAGAGGCACAGTATCAACTCAGGGAACAAGAAATATCTCAAATAAACAACCTAAACTACCATCTCGTGTCACTATACAAAGAAGAATAAGCAGAGCCCACATTCAGCAAAAGGAAGGAAATAAGATCAGTGAGGATGCAAATTTTTTAAAGACAAAAAGAAAGGAAACAATAGAAAAGATCTGTGAAACAAAAAGATTTTTGGAAAAGCCTTTATTTAGGTTCATCATGACAAAAACTGAGTGAACTCAAATAAACAAGGAATAGACATGGAAAAATTACATCCAATATCACTGATATATGAAAAAAGCCATAAGAGAATACTATAAACAGCCCTATACCAACAAGTTGGACAATCTAGAAGAAATGGGTGAATTCCTACAAATCTACAGTTTAGCGTGATTGAATCAGTAAGAAATACAAAATCTGAACAGTCTGATAACTAGTAGTGAAACTGAATTTGTAAAAACAAAATAAATCCTCTCATCAAACAAAAGTTCAGAACCAGATTGCTACATGGGAATTCTACCCAACATGAAAGAACTTATACCTATCCTTCTCAATCTATGGGCTTCGCTGGTGGCTCAGACGGTAAAGCGTCTGCTGCAATGCGGGAGACCTCGGTTAAATCCCTGAGTCAGGAAGATCCCCTGGAGAAGGAAATGGGAACCCACCCCAGTACTCTTGCCTGGAAAATTCCATGGACTGAGGAGCCTGGTAGGCTACAGTCCATGGGGTCACAAATAGTCGGACATGAGTAAGCAACTTCATTTTCTTTCACTTTCTCAATCTATTTCAAAAAATTGAAGAGGACAGAACACTCTCTAATTCCTTCTATGAGATGACTACTACCACAATATGAAAACCAGACAAAGCCACTA
This sequence comes from Bos mutus, assembly GCF_027580195.1. Classification (NCBI taxonomy): domain Eukaryota; kingdom Metazoa; phylum Chordata; class Mammalia; order Artiodactyla; family Bovidae; genus Bos; species Bos mutus. Next base: position 97,395,339 of record NC_091624.1, on the reverse strand, counting down.
AAAAAAGAAAAAAGATTCAAGCCAATACCCTTGATGAGCATAAATGCCAAAGTCCTCAACAAAACATGAGCAAACTAAATCTAACCATACATAAAAAGGATCATACACTATGAACAAGTTTAATTCACTCCAGAGTCACAAGGATGGTTCAACATAATCATTGTGATACACATTAACAAAAAGAAAGATAAAAATCACCTTATCATCTCAATAGATGCATAAAAAGCATTTGATTAAATTTAATATCCATTCATAATAAAATTTTCATCAAAGTGGGTATACAGGGGACATAACATAATAAAGGCTATTTATGACAAACCAACATTTATCATACTCAATGGTGAAAGGCTGAAGCTTTTCCTCCCAAATCATGTATAAGACAAGGATGCCCACTCCTGCCACTTCTGTTTACTATATTATTTGGATTCCTAGTGGCTCAGATGGTAAAGAATCTGCCTGCAATGCAGGAACCCTGGGTTTGATTCCTGGGTCAGGAAAATCCACTAGAGAAGGAAATGACAACCCACCCCAGTATTTTTGCTTGGAGAATCCCATAGACAGAGGAGCCTGGTGGGCTACAGTCCATGGGCAGACATGACTGAGTGACTAACATTTTCACCCTTTGAATTCCTAGCCACACCAATCAGATTTCTTTTTTTTTTTTATGGAAAAATGGAAAAAAGAAATAAAAGGTGTCTCAATTGGGAAGAAAGAATTAAATGTGTCAGTATTTGTAGGTAACATAAGACTACATATAGAAAACCTTAAAGTCTCCATCAAAACTGTGAGAATGAATTAATTCAGAAAAGTTGCAGGATGCAACATTAACATACAGGAAAAAAAAAAAAACATTGATGAAGGAAATTGAAGGTGATAAAAATTGGAAAGATATCCCATGTTAATGAGTTGGAAGAATGAATACTGTTAAAATGTCCATACTGCCCAAAGTGAAAGTGAAGTTGCTCAGTCATGTCCAACTCTTTGCAACCCCATGAACTGTAGTCTACCAGGCTCCTCCGTCCATGGGATTTTCCAGGCAAGAATACTGGAATGGGTTGCCATTTCCTTCTCCAGGAGATCTCCCCAACCCAAGGACTGAACCCAGGTCTCCCACATTGTAGGCAGACGCTTTAGCATCTGAGCCACCAGGGAAGTCCCTGTATGACCCAAAATTATCTATAGATTTATTGCACTCCCTGTTATAAAAAATACCATGAATTTTTCACAAAATCAGAACAAATAATCCTAAAATTTATATGCAACCACAAAAGATCCTGAATAACCAATCTTAAGGGGGGAGGGGGGAAAGAACAAAGTTGGAGGTATCACCCTCCCTGACTTTATACTACAAAACTACAGTCATCAAAGCAATAAGTTACTGGCACAAAACAGACACACAGAGCAATATGAAAATGTAGCTGGACATATTTCATTTAAATGGCATTCAAGAAGATGAAAATGTAATTGACAGTGAAAAAATTAGAAATGAGGTGTTTTGGGCTGGCTTTGAATTGACTAGAAGTGAACTAAAGATATATTTCTGGTTAATGGATATGTTCTATATTTTTATTAAGATGGGTGGTTGCAAGGGTTCAGTTGTTTGAATACATCAAGTTGAATACCTAAGTGTTGTGCATTTTACCATCTGTAAATTATTTTTCAATAAAAAATAAAGTTAATAAGTAACCTTATGGTTGCCAGGGGGGAAAGATGGGAGGACAGAATAGGAAGGACAGAATAGGAAGCTTGCAATCAACATATATACACTGCTATATTTAAAACAGATAATCAACAAATTCCTACTGTATAGCACACAGATCTCTGCTCAATATTATGTGGCCGACTGGATAGGAGGGGAGTTTGGGGGAAAATGGATATATGTATATGTATGAATAGCTATACTCAAATACAAAATAAAAAATTAAAAAAATAGGAAAACATGTAAAAAAATTCTTCTAAGATATAATTCGTAAGAATGGAGAAGATGGCTATTTGTAAATGGCATATCAAGAGAGAAGTAGCAGTTGCAGCCATGTGCCCCAGCAAGGAGGAATGTTTTATCACTAATACTATTTAGAATTATTAGTGTATGGTTATTTTTTTAATGGTAAATAAACTTCTAGTTAATTCTATCGCTACTATATCTATACAGAAAATGCATCCTTTTATTTTCTGTACCTGCATTAACATATAATACAGATGGGAACTTGCCAATTATTTAGCGCCTACGGCCCCAACTTGACTGAAAGTGGTTGTCAAACTTTTTTTTTTAAATTAGATAACCTGACAAAATGTTTTGTGAGAAAAACCAGAAAACGACACAAGAAGGAGAAAGAGCAGAAGCTGTTTGAATAAGTCAAACAGGAGAAGACCATAAGAGAGATTCCTCCAAAACTAATAGATTCTATAAAACCCAAACTGGTGTTTACTGGAAAAGCCTATTAAGTTCTATTGCTGCTTGAGTGTCCGAACTACTGCCAACTTGAGTACTAATTAAGCCAAGCAAACAAGAAAATAGAAATGCTTAGAATATGAACTACCAGAAATACCAGATATAATCCAAGAAAGCGGGATTATCAAACATTTCTAGAAAATGTTCCTTTATACCAAAACCTGTTTTAAAGCCAATGGAATGTGGTGAATTTTTTTTCTCCCTGTCAAAGACTTGTCAGCATTAGTTACAGCTCTCCATAGTGCTTTTGAATTCTGGCCGCTTTAAGTGAAGATGGAAATAATATTTATTGAAGTACAGGTCCAGCCACTTAGAGAGCTGTCTGGATTTCCTTTCTTCGTATATTCACCTAATAAGTCCCTTTCATCTTTGGTTTCCTAACTCATTCTTCTTTCCTTGTAACTTGAAAGGGCCTAAGAAAAAATCTAATTACTAGATTTCAGATGGTAGGAACTGACGGATGAGTGAAAGTGAGCAGGACAAAGTTCAGGAATGTGCTTTTCCATTTGTCCCAGGTTTACATGTATTTCCCCAAATCTGAGAAAATGCAGACGTGTCCAGAGAACTGCTCCGTAGTCCTCTCTTCTTTGGGGGAACTTCTTGTGCTTTTGTGTATTTTTAACCAGAATATAAGTTGGGATGGGATCAATTTTAGTTCCCTTTTTCTTCCCCTTCCTCAAGCTTTGCATCCCAACCAAAAGAAAAGAAGTTGTAAAAGACTGTGGAAAGAGAAGATAGGGCAATGGAGGCCAACACAGCCCAGATTCATCTGTTCTCCTCAGGAGGAAAATCTATTGAGTTTTCAAATAGGGTGAATGAAATGCCTTGAGAATCCTGAACCTATTCAGTGCCTATTATGATTCTTTTCCTAAGACTAGATGAGGTGCTAGAACAGGGAACAAAAATATTTACTCAAAATATTTGTTTTTATTTTGTTAAATAGAAAAAGTTACAGAGTAGCTCCACAATCTTATTGTATACAAATCTCATTTTTTCCTGCTATTAAAGACTCAACATTATTGTGCTCAGTCAATCTCTTGTGTCCAACTCTTAGTGATCCCATGGACTGTAGCCTGTCAGGAGCCTCTGTCTATAGCATTTTCCAGATGAAAATACTGGAGTGGGTTCCCATTTCCATCTCCAGGGGATCTTTCCAACCCAGGGATAAAACCTGTTTCTCTTGTGTCTCCTACATTGTCAGGTAAATCCTTTATCATGTACCACCTGGGAAACCCGTAAAGACTGGGCTTTAAGAATAGTTAAATAGTTATCAACAATACTATATTATCTTCTGCTGGCTTCTGCAACAAATCACCACAAACATAAATTTATTCTCTCACATTTAGGGAGGCCAGGTGTCTAATTCAGTTTCACTCAGCCAAAGTCATGTTGACCAAGTCATACTCCCTCTGGAAACCGAGGGGAGAATATATTCTCTGCTTCCTCCAGCATTCCTTGGCTTATGGCCACATCACTATAGTCTCAGCTTCCCTGGTCACATTGATTTACCCTGTCTGTGTCAAATTTCCCCATGTCTCCCTTTGATAAAGATATTTGTGACTGCAATTAGAGTCAACCTGAATAAATCAAGATTATTCTCTTCTCCAATCTTTTACCATATAAAATAATATTCACAAGTTCCAGGAATTAGGACATGACAAGCTCTTGGGGATCCATTATTCAGCCTGCTGCTGCTGCTAAGTCGCTTCAGTCGTGTCCGACTCTATGCAACGCCATAGACAGCAGCCCACAAGGCTCCCCCATCCCTGGGATTCTCCAGGCAAGAACACTAGAGTGGGTTGCCATTTCCTTCTCCAACTCATTAAAGTGAAAAGTGAAAGTGAAGTCACTCAGTCGTGTCCAACCCTCAGCAACTCCATGAACTGCAGCCCACCAGGCTCCCCTGTCCATGGGATTTTCCAGGCAAGAGTACTGGAGTGGGGTGCCAAGCCTACCACATCCTTATTTTTGAAAGTAAACATTGATAAAAATAGACTATAATTTTCACTTTAGGGAAAATACTTCTTTCATATTTCTTCCTTCTTTCTTCCTGTTTATTAATCTTGGACTTTTATAAAGTAAAAGAGTCATAAGTACTACAGAGTTTTAGAATATGATGTAAGATTTTATTAAGAAACTTTAGTGAGTTTTCCTTGGTGGCTTCCCTGGAGGCTCAGATGGTAAAGCGTCTGGTCTACAATGTGGGAGACCCGGGTTTGAGCCCTGAGTTGGGAAGATCCCCTCGAGAAAGAAATGGCAATCCACTCCAGTACTATTCCCTGGAAAATCCCATGGATAGAAGAGCCTGGTACGCTACAGTCTATGGGGTTGCAAAGAGTCGGACACGACTGAGCAACTTCACTTTCACTTAGTGAATTTTAAGATAAATCATATTTTATAGGCTTGTTCAAATCATCATTTTCCATTTCTAGTGAATACTAACAGGAGGTAAGGGGTGAGGGTTATAGCCTGCCTATATAATCACCACATACTATAGTTAGTGGTAAAGGAAATGCAGCTAGAAATTAGCTAATTTGGATAGTTTCTGTTTAAAACTAAAATTTTAATTAGTAAAATTTTCTTCTCTAGCATGCATTGAAGATTGGATAAAATCCATAAGCTTAAACAGTTATGAAGTTTAAACCAACAACTAGCCTTTTTTTCTTTTTACAAGCTACATTTAGTATCTTAATTTTGTTTCTAACTTAGATGTAAAGAATGTCTGGGCTTCCCAGATAGCTCAGCAGATAAAGAATACACCTGTAATGTAGGAGACAGAGGAGATGTGCATTTGATCCCTGGGTCAGAAAGATCCCCAGGAGAAGAAAATTGCAACCCACTCCAGTATTCTTGCCTGAAAAATCCCACGAACAGCGGAGCCTGGTGGGCTACAGTCCAAAGGGTCACAAAGAGTTGTACACAACCGAGCGACTAAGCACAAAGAGTGTCTAGGCACTGTTGAAGAGCGTGCCTAATGCCAGTTAATAACTTTTAAGTATATATTATGATATGTTAAGAATTTATAAAGAGGCAAAATGGCAATCAATTATGCTACTGAAAATTATAGTTAACTTAAAAATGGATATATATTCATAATATCAAACTAAGTGATTCCATTTACTTAAAAAAAAAGAAGATGAGCTAGACATTTTTTTACTATTTTAATATTTTTAAAAATTCAACAAATATTGATCATTGCTAAAAATACATGGTTTTATGCACAACCAACTGCCTTCAAAAAGTTTACAGAATACAAAAAAAGGTGTAAGCAAAGCATACATGTCCGACTCTTTGCGACCCCTTAGACTGTAGCCTACCAGGCTCCTTTGTCCATGGGATTTTCCAGGCAATAGTACTGGAGTGGATTGCCATTTCCTTCTCCAGGAGATCTTCCCAACCCAGGGATCGAACCCGGGTCTCCCACATTGTAGACAGACGCTTTACCATCTGAGCCACCAGGGAAGTCCAGATATATACAATACAAAGTAATTTTGATTCTGAAGGAAGACAGTTCTATAAGAGCTAAAAGAAGGTTTATTCAGTTTGTGGCTATATCTCCTTTGTAATTATTTGTAATGTTTTTTAGAACTCTTGTGTAGCTCCCTCCTTGCTAATATTCTGCTCTACAAGACCCAGCCACCTTAGCCATTCTCTCTCTCTTTTTTACTTCACTTGATTTAGGACGGTTGCTTCAGTTGCTCTTCCCTTAACCAGGCAGAAAGGTGGGTGATCATAGGTCTCCTTCCAGTTGTAAGGGAGTTATTTAGGAGATTAAGGAGTAATTTATGAACCTCGTTACTTTGGTTAAAGAGATCCCAGTTAGAGATTTTCAGCTTCTTTTACCTGCCTATGATAGCATATGAGACAAGAGATGAATTAAAGAAGAAACTGATTAGTCCTTAAGAAGACTCAGTCAGTTCAATTGCTCAGCCATGTCTGACTTTTTGGGACCCAATGGACTGCAGCATGCCAGGCCTTCCTGTCCATCACCAATCCCCAGAGTTCACGCAAACTCATGTCCATTGAGTCGGTGATGCCATTCAGCCATTCATCCTCTGTCATCCCCTTCTCCTGCCTTCAATGTTTTCCTGCATCAAGCTCTTTTCAAATGAATCAGTTCTTCGCATCAGGTAGACAAAGTATTGGAGTTTCAGTTTCAGCATCAGTCCTTCCAATGAATATTCAGGACTGATTTCCTTTAGGATGGACTGGTTGCATCTCCTTGCAGTCCAAGGAACTCTCAAGAGTCTTCTCCAACACCACAGTTCAAAAACATTGATGCTTCGGTTCTCAGCTTTCTTTAATAGTCCAACTCTCACATCCATACATGACTACTGGAAAAAACATAGCTTTGACTAGATGGATCTTTTTTGGCAAAGTAATGCCTCTGCTTTTCAACATGCTGATATGTTGGTCATAACTTTTCTTCCAAGGAGCAAGCGTCCTTTAATTTCATGGCTGCAGTCACCATCTGCAGTGATTTTGGAGTCCAAAAAAATAAAGTCTGTCACTATTTCCATTGTTTCCCCATCTATTTGCCATGAAGTGATGGGACTGGATGCCATGAATGTTTTCTGAATGTTGAGTTTTAAGCCACTTTTTCACTGTCCTCTTTCACTTTCTTCAAGAGGCTCTTTAGTTCTTCTCTTTCTGCCATAAGGGTGGTGTCATCTGCATATCTGAGGTTATTGATATTTCTCCCAGCAATCTGATTCCAGCTTGCGCTTCATCCAACCCAGCGTTTCCCATGATGTACCCTGCATATAAGTTAGATAAGCAGGGTAATGTTATACAGCCTTGACGCTCTCCTTTCCTGATCTGGAACCAGTCTGTTGTTGCATGTCGAGTTCTCACTGTTGCTTCTTGACCTGCATACAGATTTCTCAGGACGCAGGTCAGGTGGTCTGGTATTCCCATCTCTTTAAAAATTTTCCGCAGTTTATTGTTTTCCACACAGTCAAAGGCTCTGGCACAGTCAATAAAGCAGAAGTAGACGTATTTCTGGAACTCTCTTGCTTTTTTGATGATGTAAGGGATGTTGGCAATTTGATCTCTGGTTCCTCTACCTTTTCTAAATCCAGCTTGAAGATCTGGAATTTTACAGTTCACATACTGTTGAAGCCTGGCTTGGAGAATTTTGAGCATTATTTTGCTAGCATGTGAGATGAGTGCAATTGTGAGGTAGTTTGAGTATTCTTTGGCATTGCCTTTCTTTGGGATTGGAATGAAAACTGACCTTCTCCAGTCCTGTGGCAACTGCTGAGTTTTCCAAATTTACTCGTATTTTGAGTGCAGCACTTTCACAGCATCATCTTCCAGAATTTGAAATAGCTCAACTGGAGTTCCATCACCTCCACTAGCTTTGTTCATAGCGATGCTTCCTAAGGCCCACTTGACTTTACATTCCAGGATGTCTAGCTCTAGGTGAGTGATCATACCATCGTGACTATCTGGGTCATGAACATCTTTTTTGTACAGTTCTATGTATTCTTGCCACCTCTTCCTAATATCTTCTGCTTTTGTTAGGTCCATACCATTTCTGTCCTTTATCGAGCTCATCTTTGCATGAAATGTTCCCTTGGTATCTTTAATTTTCTTAAAGAAATCTCTAGTCTTTCTCATTCTATTGTTTTCCTCTATTTCTTTGCATTGATCACTGAGGAAGGCTTTCTTTTCTCTCCTTGCTATTCTTTGGAACTCTGCATTCAAATGGGTATATCTTCCCTTTTCTTCTTTGTCTTTCACTTCTCTTCTTTTCATAGCTATTTGTAAGGCCTACTCAGACAACCATTTAACCTTTTTGTATTTCTCATGATGTACTCTGCATATAAGTTAAATAAGCAGGGTGACAATACACAGCCTTGACATACTCCTTTTCCTATTTGGAACCAGTCTGTTGTTCCATGTCCAGTTCTAACTGTTGCTTCCTGACCTGCATATAGGTTTCTCAAGAGTCCAGTTAGGTGGTCTGGTATTCCCATCTCTTTCAGAATTTTCCACTGGGGTCATTCTCAGTAAATCTTTAATCCACTATTCTGTCCCTGAGTAGGGCTGTGTTCCCTCCCTGTTGTTTGACCTGCAGATGAAGACAATGGTGACCCCCTTCAAAAGGCTGCATGCACAAACCCTGCACTCAGTGCTGGACCCCAGCAGCAGGCCACCGCTAACACACACCTCCACTGGAGACTCCTGGACACTCACAGGCAAGTCTCGGTCAGTCTCTTGTGGGGTCACTGCTCCTTTTTCCTGGGTTCTGGTGCACTAAAGTTCTGTTTCTGCCCTCCAAAAGTCTATTTCACCAGTCCTGTGTAAGTTCTGGTGGCTACTGTGGTGGGGTTAAAGGCAACCTCCTCCAAGAGGGCTTATGCCATACACAGGTCTACTACACACAGAGCCCCTGACCCTGCAGCTCAAACATACCTTGTGCTCACCAGAACCCAGAGACCCCACAGAGACTGAGACAGAACTGTGTTTGAGTGTCCTTAAGAAGACTGTAGAGCAAACAGAAAAGAATGGAGCATAAAAAAGGGATCAGATATGACAGACATGAGGAGGTGAAATAGGGGTGGAAGGAACAGGTTACAATATGAATTAGAGTCATTAAGGGAAACCTATCTGAGAAGGTGAGATGTGAACAAAGCTTAACATTGGCTAGAAATTTAACCAAGGATGTATCTGGGGAAAATTAACTGCAGCTAGAAGACTGAAGCAATACCACTGAGGCAAGAGTAAACTTGGGTTAAAGAAACATGAAGGAGTTTAGTGAATACAGGGTAGGGCAAAAAAGATGCTATCTAGAGGTAATGAGGGTCTTACCATTACTTTTGAGACTATATAAGGATTCTAGCTTTATTGTGAATGAAATGGAGAGCCATTTAAAATAGTATTTTAGTAAGATTTGAGTGTTATATTCTAAGTTGTCTTAAAATATTCATCCTGGGTGCTCTATGTTAAGGATCAGACATTAGATATAACATAACATAATGTCTATGTTAAGACATTAGAATTTCAAAGTAAACAGGGGGACAGGTTTAAAAACAAGGAAACAGTCCAGGAGGCTCTTGCAATAATTTAGAAAAAAGTTGATGGTATCTCTGTCTGCTGATAGCAGTACAAGTAGTGAATATTCAGGTTGTGAAGATACCTTCTAAATAAAATAACCATAATTTCCTGGCGGCATGGATGAAGGGTGTGAGAGAAAGAGAAGATCAAGGATAACTCCAGGTATTAGAGCCTGACAGCAAGAAGACTGGAAGTATATTTAACTGAGACGGTGACTGGAGAATGCTAGAGTCAGGAGGGTAACGGAAATAGAAGTTAAGATTTGGAAACATCCATTTTGAGATGACTATTAGAATTTCAACTGTTTATTTTGATGTATGATATAACAGTTATTGATTATTGAAGTACATAACCATTAGTTTCGGAAAAGGCCATGGCACCCCACTCCAGTACTCTTGCCCGGAAAATCCCATGGACGGAGGAGCCTGGTGGGCTGCAGTCCATGGGGTCACTAAGAGTCGGACACGACTGAGCGACTTCACTTTTCATGCATTGGAGAAGGAAATGGCAACCCACTCCAGTGTTTTTGCCTGGAGAATCCCAGGGATGGGGGAGCCTGGTGGGCTGGCGTCTATGGGGTCACAGAGAGTCGGACACAACTGAAGCGACTTAGCAGCAGCAGCAACCATTAGATTATGTGATACATATGGAAAGAAATCAGGACACATCTTTAATTTTCCATTGGCATACAGCACAGAGAAGAATATACTATCATGCCCAATGCCTCTCATTCTAATTATTCACTGCATTTCTAAAGTAGTCTAGCAAATGGCTATAATGACTACAGTTTTAAACAACTTACAAAATTTTTTGAGTGCCTTTAAGAAGTCATGTTTAAAAAAAATAAAATAAATAGTCATAAAGCATAAAATACACACACACACACACACACAAACATATACAGCAGGAGGTTTCTATGAGTGAACATAATTTACTTGGCGACACTCACTTTGTTTTACTGAATCAGTTTGGCGACATAATTGTACAAAAACCACACATCTTTTGTAGGTTTCTGTTTTCTAAATTTCTTCTCTATCCTTTGTTGTTCTAAATATAACTCCGTAACCATACCACAGAAGTCTTTCTCTTGAATTTCTCAGAAATCTATAGAATATATATTACTGAAGCACATTCATTCATTCAAGGGCTAATGAAGTAGATAAAGCACAATTCTTTTCATGAGGGCACTGTAATTCTGAATATGGAAGTGGGGTATTCATAAGCATTTATGAAAAAGGAATCAGTGTTGCAGTGTGGAGTAAATATTAACATTGTAAAATATGAGTCTTTACATGTATGTCAAAATCCTCTCCAGTAGTTTTTTGTCACTAGATTTCTTACATAGAAATTCTACCACAATATATATTATACTGTTTCCATTACACTGTCTCTTGTCCTGAAACTTTACATGTCCTGAGGCAAAAATGATAACTAGTTTTTATATCCATTTGATTCACAAGTGATTTTTTAAAGTAGTATTTTGTCAAGATCAGTAATAAAACTATAATTTGCTCTTAATAGTGTATATTTTAAATAAAATCAATTATGTATAATGATGCTTATATTAAATAATGCCATATGTGTTTCTGAAGGGAGATTATATACATTTAAGTGACATCAGAATTTTATGCTTAGGCTTTTCTATTTAATAGCTCCTGTCTACACAGCTTACATTATAGGAACCAACTTGAGTGGCATCTTCTACGATTGTACATTAGAATTTAAGTCTTCTAAATACCTGTCTATGTTTGCTACTTGAATGAGACTTACTAATCTCAGACATTTGTTCCTAGTTTATAATGATACCTAGCCCAACTTACGGGATCACTTTAGTTCAACTAGAAAATATTTATAAGACTATTTAGGGGAGAAAATCTACCATATCAACATATAAATTTCCTAAGTTACACTATTTTGTAGATACTGTCAAAAATAGACATCTGTTGTTTTTTTTTTTAATAAACTTATGATTTGGAAATTTCAAAATAAGTGAAAAGAAAAGCAGGACAAAAGATCTGAAGTGACATCATACCAAAGAAGATATACAGATGAGTATATAAAAGGTTGATTGCAATCATATGTCATTAAGGGATTGAAAATTAAAACAATAATGAGAACCACTACACATCTTCCAGAATGTCTAAAATCCAAAATACTGACAACACCACATCCAGGTGAGATATGAAGTAAGATTAACTCTCATTCATGTTGATGGGAATACAAAATAGTACAATCACATTGGAAGAAACCGGGTATTTCTTACAAACTCGAACATAGAGTAACCACTTTACCCAGCAATCTTTGTCCTAGTCTTTTGCCAAAATACATTGAAAACTATGAACATGCAAAATCTTGCATTTGGGTGTTTACAGGAGCTTTATTCATAGCTTCCAAAACTTAGAGACAACTAAAGGCTTCCTAGGTGGTGTTAGTAGTAAAGAATCCCCCTGCCAATTCAGGAGACACAAGAGATGCAGGTTTGATCCCTGGATCATTCTTGCCTGGAAAATTACAAGGACAGAGGAGCCTGGTGGGCTATGGTCCAAGAGGTCACGACTAAGAGACTGAGTACAGAAGCAATTAAGATGTCCCTCAATAAGTTAATGGATATGAAAATTATGACTCATCCAGTAATGTAATAATATTCAGCAATAAAAAGAAATGAGCTATCAACCCATAAAAGACAATGGAGAAACCTTTAATACATATTGATAAGTGAAAGAAGCCAATCTGAAAAGGTTACATACCATATGATTCCAACTAGCTGACATCTGAAACAGGCAAAACAATTCAGAGAATAAAAGGATCAGTGATGCCCAGGGAATTTTAAGGCAGTTAAACTATTTTTTATGATAATATAATTGTGAATACATGATATTACACCCAAAGAAATGTAAAACACCAAGAATGAACCCCATATAGAATGTAGTAAATCAGAAAGATAAAAACAAATATCATATTTTAATGCATATATATGGAATCTAGAAAAGTGGTGCAGGTGAGCCTATTTCCAGGGCAGCAATAGACACCAACATAGAAAAAGGATATCTGGACATGGAGGAGGATTGGGAGAGTGGGACAAAGTAGGAGATCAGGATTGACGTACATACACTACCATGCGTAAAATAGATAGCCAGTGGGAACCTGTACTATAGCACAGGGAGCTCAGCTCTGTGATGACCTAGAGGGGTGGGATATAGGGGTGGGGGGTAGGGAGGTCCAGGAGCGAGGGGGTATATGTATAATTTTACTGATTCACTTTGTTGTACAGCAGAATCTAACATAACATTGTAAAGCAACTATACTCCAATTAAAAAAAAAAAATAAAGTAACTATGGACTTTAGTTAATAATAATGTATCAGTATTGGTTTATTGATTTTAATAAATGTATCACACCAATGATAGATGTTAATAATAGGGAAAGACTTGGGGGATAAAGGATGGGGGGTGGCCTGAGGAGTAGGGCTGAGCATCTCTCTGTCCTTTCTGCAACCTTAATACTGCTCTAAGAAATGCAATCTGTTGATTAAAAAATTAAAGCAAATTCTAAAATGCAACCACCCTTTTTTTATTGAAAGAAAAAGAATATTTCGTGTATAAGATAGTTGAAAGATCTACAAGAAATGTCAGCAAATGTATTTTCTCTGGGTTGTAGGTTTTGGAGACCTTTAGTATTTATTTGTTGTTGTTGTCATTTAGTCACTAAGTCATGTCTGACTCTTTTGTGACCCCGTGGACTCACCAGGCTCCTCTGTCCATGGAATTCTCCAGGCCAGAATACTGGAGTGGGTTGCCATTTCCTTCTCCAGGGGATCTTCCCCACCCAGGGATTGAACCCAAGTCTCCTGCATTGGCAGGAGGATTCCTTATCTCTGAACCACCAGGGACACCCTTTGTATTTATTTAATTAAACTTATTTAAATTTTATTTTATACATATTAAATTTATAATTGAAAATAAAAATGAGGAAATTACATATAGCTAGTGTTTTTATACATATCTCCACATCAAATATTCTGAAAGAAAAGGAAAACTCTATGCTTATTCCTAAAATATGTTTTTCTGTGTCACAATTATGTGTCAGTCACTGCACCAATATAAGAAATGCAAACACTAACAAAAGCTTGCAAAAACAAACACAATTGTCAAGTGAAACAAAACTTATTATTGTTGTTATTGTTTAGTCATTCAGTCATGTCTGACTCTTTGTGACCCCATGGACTGTAGCCCACCAGGCTCCTCTGTCCATGGAATTTCCCTGGCAAGAATACTGGAGTGCGTGGCAATTTCCTTCTCCAAGGGATCTTCTCAACCCACTGCATTACAAGGTGGATTTTTTACCACTGAGCCACCTGAGAAATCCCAAGACTTACTTACTTTAACACAGTATCAAAGAAGACAGTTGGGAGCATGGGTGAGGTGCTGGGAAGGACTGATGAGACAGGGTTATTTTAGTCTAGACAGTGATATACAGGAGACTTTTGACTTGATTTTTGTGAAATTCAGAATATTCTAAAAGAAGAAACTACTAAAAACATGGAGAATGAAGTAGGTATTGTTTATGAGTATATTGAGAAGTTTAATGTAATTAAGTAAGTGAAAGTCGCTCAGTCATGTCCGACTCTTTGCAACCCCATGGACTAAGGTCCATGGAATTCTCCAGTCCAGAATACTGGAGTGGGTAGCCGTTCCCTTCTCCAGGGGATCTTCCCAACCCAGGAATCAAACCCAGGTCTCCCACATTGCAGGCAGATTCTTTACCACCTGAGCTAGAAGGGGAGTCCAAGAATATTGGAATGGGTAGCCTATCCCTTCTCCAGCAGATCTTTCCGACCCAGGACTCGAACCAAGGTCTTCTGCATTGCAAGTGGGTTCTTTACCAACTGAGCTATCAGGAAAAAATGTGATTAGACTGTTAAATATCAGAATCATCTTTTTTTAAAAATGGAGATTCATGAGACATTCCAAGAACAAGTAAATCAAATTTTGTAGATAGGCTTTGGGAATCTGCATTCTAATGAAATCTAAAGGAATTCATTTAGTATACAAGTATCATGGAACCATGGGACCAGAGTTTTCATGTGTCTCAGTTTATCTTTTATCAAAATATATATGTGCTATATATGTGTGTGTGTGTGTGTGTGTATGTACAGTAACTATAAGGTGATTACATAAACAATACAACAAAGGAAGATTGCAATTTAGAAGCCCAGCTAAATATTTTCAATAGAGTTCAGGTAAGCATTAATGAGAACCTGTGTTGGCTTGGGGAACACACTTGCCACAGCACAGTTTCTGAGAGCTATGCTAAACCTTGTACTGATGAGGTAACATTTTGATTTTCTCCAGTGGAAAATTAAGATGCACTGTTTATACTAGACCAGCAAAAAGGTGAGCTAATAAAGAAGGATGGAAGGAAGGGAACAAAGAAGAGAGAGAAAGGCAGAAAGGAAGGAAGGAAGAAGTAAATTGATGAAAAGCAAGATGATAACAAAAAAATTTGGATTAATGTACTCACAAAAGTAAGGATGTTTCCCCCTCATTGTACTTGAGCATCCAAGCACTGTCTAAATATTCACGCAAATTAAAATTCTTGGCAAGAGTAGAGGCTGTCTATAATTGTCTATTTCCCCCTCCCTTCCTCCCTGCCTCTTCAGAAAAGCACACTAAGTCTCATCCTATTCATCTTGGAGCAGTTTCCTGTGCTTTGACTCAAAACTCCCCTTTTTCTCTCCTGTGCCCACCCACCTCCATACACAATGGCACTCTAACCAGATAGGAATAGGGAGAGAAAGGGTAGTGTGATGAGTAAATCAATATATTTGGGCAGGGAGACAGGGAAACACTGTTAATAAAATATATATCACCAGATGCAGTTGAGTGTTGCATATATAATGAGCAGGGAAATATTCTCAGCCTTTAAGTACTCTCTGAAGTGCTTTCAAGAGCTTGGGCAAACTTGTATTTTATGCAAATCAAAGCTGTCTATTTAAGATGCATCATCCTTTAATTTTCACAAATATTAAAGCAAAAGTCAGAGTGAAGAAAGCACATTGTCTCTAAGGGAAAAGAGCGAGGAATAGTAATAATGTCTTCCTAGTTTATTTTAGGTACAAATAAGTTTATAAGGTTCTTATGTTTAGTGGTTTTTAAGAAAAGGGGTGGCCAAAATAAGTGTAATGTATATAAAGGTAAAAATCAATTTGAAGGAGCTGAATAGCTTGTTTATTTCTCTAAAGAGAATTCAGCTATAATTGTTTAGTGAGTAAACACGGTTACTATTTTGCAGGTGACTGTTTCTTTCTAAATTTACAAGGTTTCCCATGGGCCATTATGTTCCTTTTAAAATTCCCTTACAAGTTTCAAAAGTAATATCTGACAACATACACAACCAGCAAATGAATATGTATCTAGTGCTATAGCTGCTAAAAAGCAGTGGATTATTTGATGGAAAAACTGTATAGGTTCTCATTAGTTTAAAATTGAATGAAATGATGGATAGTGTTATGTTTATTTTAAATATATAGTCCATATGTTTTGATTGAATGAATGGAATGTGTAAGAGCAGTTTATTATTTTCAGTTCCAGAGTCTAAAACCACATGTGCTGTGCTGTGCTCAGTCATGTCCGACTCCTTGCAATCCCATGGGCTGTAGCCCACCAGGCCCCTCTACCCATGGAATTTTCCAGGCAGGAACACTGGAGTAGGTTGGTATTTCCACCTCCAGGGGATATTACAAACCCAAGAATCGAACCCATGTCTCCTGCATTGGCAGGTGGATTCTTTACCAGTGAACCACCTGGGAAGCCCTCACTAAAACACATGGCTACAGACAAAACGTGCCAGAAGGAGGATTGAAAACCTAGGGTTTATGGGTTGGACTGAGAGGTTTGTATGAGAAGGGAAGGAATACATAAAGGATATGAATAGTTGGTGGCACCATTCACAGATGAAAGTGAAAGAGGAGAGTGAAAAAGTTGGCTTAAAGCTCAACATTCAGAAACTAAGATCATGGCATCCGGTTCCATAACTTCATGGGAAATAGATGGGGAAACAGTGTCAGACTTTATTTTTCTGGGCTCCAAAATCACTGCAGATGGTGACTGCAGCCATGAAAGTAAAAGACGCTTACTCCTTGCAAGGAAAGTTATGATCAACCTAGATAGCATATTGAAAAGCAGAGACATTACTTTGTCAACAAAGGTCTGTCTAGTCAAGGCTATGTTTTTTCCAGTGGTCATGTATGGATGTGAGAGTTGGACTGTGAAGAAAGCTGAGCACTGAAGAATTGATGCTTTTGAACTGTGGTGTTGGAGAAGACTCTTGAGAGTTCCTTGGACTGCAAGGAGATCCATCCAGTCCATTCTAAAGATCAGTCCTGGGTGTTCATTGGAAGGACTGATGTTGAAGCTGAAACTTCAATACTTTGGCTGCTGCTGCTAAATCACTTCAATTATGTCTGATTCTGCCCGACCCATGGACGGCAACCCACGAGGCTCCCCCATCCCTGGGATTCTACTTTGGCTACCTGATGCAAAGAACTGACTCATTTGAAAAGACCCTGATGCTGGGAAAGATTGAGGGCAGGAGGAGAAAGGGATGGCAGAGGATGAGATGGTTGGATGGCATCACCGACTCAATGGACACGGGTTTGAGTGAACTCCGGGAGTTGGTGATGGACAGGGAGGCCTGGCGTGCTACAATTCATGGGGTTGCAAAGAGTGGGACATGACTGAGCAACTGAACTGAACTGAAATAAACTGTAGAAGAACAGGAGGAAACAAGGGGTGGAAACGAAATTAAAAGTTCAGTTTTATATGTTTGCAAGATTTAAGTGAAGACTTCAAGTAGGTTCTTTAATATAAAAATGAGCTGATTAGAGAGATTCCTGACATATACATAAAAATCACAAAGATCCATATTAATGTTATTTGACATCATCAAAGTACAGGAGAGAGCTCGCCTAGGGACAAAATACAGAGAAAAAAGGAAGGGGTTCTAAGCCCAAAACTAAACAACTATACCATGTAGAGGTCAGAAAAAATGGAAGAATGATAATGAAGACTTAGTACAAGTGTTCAGAAAAATAAGAAGGAAGTGTAGTAGGGTGAAGTGATAGGAGGAAAACTGAGAAACAAATAGGCAATTATGTCAGATGTTGACGAATGTCATTCAGGTAAAACAAAATGTTTCCTCTGGATCTTACAGAATGAAGTGATCAATGGTCTTAACATGAACATCTTCATCAAAATGAAGGAGGAAGTGGAGGGAAGGTTTTATTAATGTCCTTGTTTAAATAAGATATTACAGTTTGTTATTCAGAGTGATGTGAGTAAAGAAGGGAGCCTGTTGATTTGAGAGAGTTGAAGTAACCAAAGAATGAAGCCCTTTCATTATAAAGATTAGATGTAAGTGCATTGGCTAGAATAGACTAGATTCTCAACATATTAGTCTTGTTACCAGAAAAAATAAATATTATTGTAGTAAACTTTAAATGTGTTGTTTGCATTAGAATGAAGTATTGCTTTTGTTATGTTTTTGCTTACCCAAATTATACAAAATGTGACCAGTGATTCTCAGATCACAACTGAAAAATAAAATAGCATTTCACTGACACTCTCTCAACATCTCTAACCTAAATCTGTCCTGCCACATGTTTCTCCTAAAATTGTCTAGAAATGACCAGAGGATGCTTGATGAGTGTTCCAAGGATTAACTGTCTTGGATAACAAATGTTGTCTATTTTCTTTCTTTGCTGCTTCACTGGTGTCTCTAATCAACACTACATCCAAAAAGGAGGAGCTATGTGACCAGAGTTGCTATCTACTCAAAGTACCACTGATACCTCAGTAGCAATGATCCTGAGTATTAATCTCTGGTCCCAGTTCCTAACATTGAAGTTAGTGAGGCATCACAGCTGGTATGCTTGCCACTGACACTGTAATTGCTGCATCCATCATTGGCAGTCCGAGCACCGTATTTGCCAGTGCCTTTTCTATTAACCCTAGTAATAGTCCCAACATGCCTTGCTCTTGGTGTCCTAAGAGTATTGTAGAGCAGCATTCATTAGCATTTATTCATCCTTGCATTGTCACCTTCTCACTCTAATACCCAATTTTGAGTTCAATGAGGCTAGAAATAGGAATCATATGCCATTGTCACAATCACCCATCTTTTCTAAATGTTCCCTTTCCCTCACTTAATTTTCCTCATTCTTTTGTGTGTATGTGGGGGTAAGGGTGGGGGTGGAAATTCTCACTTTGTTATACAAATGAGTTTGTGTCCAGACTAAAACATTTTTACCAAGATTCTTTTAGCATGGGCACAAAATGAGGCCTTGATATAATTATTCATTTTGCAAAACTGTTTGGTGGCAATGCTATACCTCTAATATGTATTAATAATTTAAGGTGGGTGGGGAGGACCAGAGATGCTTTCCAGGTACAAATTTAGAATACCACTGTGTTAAAACAGAAAACTTACACAGAATCTAATTTTAGTTCTAAAGTAACTCTTGAAATCCTCATAAGCTTTCTCTAAATCTAAGGTCAGAAAAGCTGTTTAAAATAATCAGATACGTTCTGGCTCACATTTTCTAATTTACTCAATTTTTAAAGTGGTTTTTTTTTTTTTTTTTTAGTCCTTCTTTGAAGTCATGCTATTAATAGAATGTTAGCACAGCTTCTAGTAGTCACAGACAGTCAAGTACTTATTCTCAAAGAGATGGTAAAGATCCCGGATGATGCACATGACTTTGGGGACAGTGCTGCACTTACTATGTATTACGAAGTGCAGATCACCGGGGACAGTGAGCACAGCCATGAAATTAGGACACTTACTCTTTGGAAGGAAAGCTATGATAAACCTGGACAGCATATTAAAAAGCTGAGGCATCACTTTGCTGACAAAGGTCTGAATAGTCAAAACTATGGTTTTACCAGCAATCAAGTACAAATGTGAGAGCTGGATGATAAAGAAGGCTGAGCGCTGAAGGATTATTGTTTTTGAATTGTGGTGCTAGAGAAGATTCTTGAGAGTCCCTTGGACAGCAAGGAGAGTAAACCAGTCTACCCTAAATGAAATTAACCCTGAATATTCATTGGAAGGACTGATACTAAAGCTCTAACACTGTGGCCACCTGATGTGAAGAGTTGACTCACTGGCAAAGAGCCTGACTCTGGGAAAGATTGAAGGCAAAAGGAGAAGGGGGCAGCAGAGGATGAGATGTTTAGACAGTATCACTGACTCAACGGACATGGATTTGAGCAAACTCCAGGAGATAGTAGAGGACAGAGGAGCCAAGTATGCTGCAGTCTATTGGATCACAAAAAGTCAGACAACTTAGTGACTGAATGACAACAACAATATGAATTAATCCTAATCATTTACATTTTCATGTACTACTAAGGATTTTATTATGTATTACCTGATTTGATTCATAAAACCATAATGCAAGATGAGTAGTAATTATCAATTCCACTTAAATAATGAGGCCTAGAGTAATTAAGTGACTTATCGAATGACCCACAGCTAATAAAATGGTTATTAGCAAGGCCTCCGGGCCTGTCTCTTTGAACTTTTCATTATTTAATTCTTTCCTAAAGTGGTTTTCACCTTTTGTATTATTTAAATATATAATTTAAGATAAATTTGCTGAAGCTTTACCTGTCAATTCTGGCTTAAAGCTCTCCTTGCTTCATTACCAAACTCCTCTCAAAATGCCCTTGCCTTTCAGAAAACAGTCAAATAAAATGAATCTGGATTGTTTTTCCCAAGAGGTTTGTTTTGATTGACAAGTATCAACTCCACTCTTGACAAGCCAGTTCTTTTACTATTTTTTAACATCAACAAATTGTTTGAAAAGATGTGTATTGCACTAAAAAGAACAGAACAGAATAGCTCAAGGCATGCGAGGCTATTAGGAAATAGTGGTTGAACCTATTTTTTCATCCACAGAAAACCAAAGAGCCCTGACCCACATAGTATACTTAGGAATATGTCACAGGTATACTTCTAAAAAAAAGCTTCACCTCAATATCAGGAAGAAACATAGTGGTTATCTTAAAGCACAGGTCAGCAAAAATAAAAGTGTATTTGGTTCTTCTAGTCAAAGATTTGATGTACCAAAATACTCAAGGAATATGCTATGCATACTCTTTAAATTACATTCTAAATTATAGCAGTAGCTATCAACAGGAACCTTGTTAAAAATGCAGAATCTCAGGTCTCACAATTACATCTCTTGAATTAGAATCTGTATTTTAATAAAACCTCTATGCAATTTCGATGGACACTAGCAATGTGAGAAATAATGATCTGGATTCTAGATCACAGGGAGAAACCTCAGAGGTCATCAGCAGGTCTTCCATTCTTTGCAATACATGGTCCTAAAATCAATTATTGAATTAACTAATTTATTCTTTCAAAAGATATATTTCAGTTCTTATTTATGTTGTGATAAAAAATGCTTATAGTCATGCTCTTAAGGAACTTTTAAAAGAATGAGGTAGAAAGAACTTGAAAAATAAGTGGTAACTATTTCAAAAGAGAAAATACAAGAGGCTATGAAAGTTATAAAACTACACTAGAAAAGTAATTCTGAAATTTGATCATATCTACTAGTTGTCCAGAGAGCTTGTTAAAGCACTGATTCTTGCTCATTAGCCTCAAAACTTCAAACTCCCAAGCTATCTTCAGCATATCTAAGTTGCTGTACAGATATTTCATTTGTATCAAGCCTACCAGTAATGCAGATGTCGCCAATCTAGTGACAATGCTTTGCATAAAAGAGTGTAGAGTGCAACAATAGTCATTTCTATTAAAGTAAGCATTGAGTAGACCTGAAGCTAAGAAAGTAACTAGTTGAACAGTGAGGTAATGAGTATCAGAGAGATTTAACAAGCCTGAGAACTCATAGGTAAAAGAGACAATGAAACAAAAAGCAAAAAGAGACCACTGAGATGAAGAGAAAATAGGGAGGAGTTTGTAAGGTTGATTCAAGAAAGTGAGATGAGACCAGTACACCTCGAATGTAGAGATCTAAAGAAGGTGGTTAACAAGTCGAAAGAGACAGGAACACAAACATGAAGAGTCTTTAAATCTATTGGACTCATCTTAGTTTTTAGACTAAGTGCCTATGTGAAACTCTCACATGTTCTAAGCATAAAAATTAAATAATCAAATTTGTAGTTTTTAGTCTGCAGATTCTTCTGATGGGGAATGCATTGACCAGAGCCAAATATGCATAAGAGATGACCTATAAAGAGAACAGGGATATCTTCTGGGAAGAGGTAAGAATGGTTTAGCTTAATTTGATGGTTATGTTGCAGAAACCAGTAACTGAGAAACCAAGCACTGCAGTCAGAGAGTTGGAGAATGCCGGTGGGCCCAGAGGAGTTAACACTAGCTGTGAGCCCCGAACAAAGGGGTTACAAAGTTTTTATAGACAGTGCATGACATCAGACTATAGTGAGTGATGCTAACTGTTTATGGGCTGGTTTAAACTAGTGGTTTCATGCACATGGAGCAGTGCTTAGGACAGGGAGGTAGGGGGGAATGCCTGACCTTTACACGTACAGGCATGGTTAAGCAGGATTATAGGGGCTGCTCCTGCTGATGTTAAGTCACTTCAGTCGTGCCCGACTCTGTGCAACCCCACAGATGGCAGCCCACCAGGCTTTCCCGTCCCTGGGATTCTCCAGGCAAGAACACTGGAATGGGTTGCCATTTCCTTCTCTATGCATGAAAGTGAAAGTGAAAGTGAAGTCACTCAGTCGTGTCCAACTCTTGGCGACCCCATGGACTCCAGCCTACCAGCCTCCTCCATCCATGGCATTTTCCAGGCAAGAGTACTGGAGTGGGTTGCCATTGCTAGGCAATTGCAAAAGCAGGGCAAGCATGAGTGTGATAAGCTTCAGTTCCTAGCATGGTTGTAAGTCTCCATTTTCCAAGACTATGTGACCTATGTGATCCAGACTTTGCAAGAAGCAAGCCGAGTTACAGAAGCAGAATGAGTAGGAAGCTATTGTAAATTTTAACTTTTCCTCTTCAGTTATAGTGAAGAAAGGAAGCTGTCAGTTGGACAGCTTTGTGCAGTTTTCATTTACTTTTATCACACAGCCCTTCTGGGGGCAGTGACAGTCTTGAAGATGGTGTTCTGGATTTTTAGATGTGTTCTTGGTTCCAGAGGGAGGAGAAGTACTTTTATGCAAAAGTAATTGAGTTTGTGTGATGTCTAGTTCAGTTCAGTTGCTCAGTCATGCCCAACTCTACAACCCCATGGACTGCAGCACACCAGGCATCCTCGTACATCACCACTACCAGAGCTCACTCAAACTCATGTCCATAGAGTTGGTGATGCCATCCAACCATCTTATCCTCTGTCGTCCCCTTCTCCTCCTGCCCTCAATCTTTCCCAGCATCAGGGAAAGTTGGAAAGTTTCCAATAAGTCAGTTGTTCATGTCACGTGGCCAAGTATTGGAGTTTCAGCTTCAACATCAGTCCTTCCAATGAATTTTCAGGACTGATTTCCTTTGGGATTGACTAGTTTGATCTCCTTGCAGCGTAAGGGACTCTCAAGAGTTTTCTACAACACCACAATTCAAAAGCATCAATTCTTTGGTGCTCAGCGTTCTTTATAGTCCAACTCTCATATACATACATGACTTCTGGAAAAACCATACTTTTGACTAGATGGGCTTTTGTTGGCAATGTAATAATGTTTCTGCTTTTTAATATGCTGTCTAGGTTGGTCATAGATTTTCTTCCAGGGAGCAAGTGTCTTTTAATTTCATGGCTGCAGTCACGATCTGCAGTGATTCTGGAGCCCCCAAAAATAAAGTCTGTCACTGTTTCCATTATTTCCCCATCTATTTGCCATGAAGTGATGGGACCGGATGCCATGATCTTAGTTTTTTGAATGTTGAGTTTTAAGTCAACTTTTTCACTGTCCTCTTTCACTTTCATCAAGAGGTTCTTTATTTCTTTGCTTTCTGCCATAAGAGTGGTGTCATCTTCATATCTGAGGTTATTGATATTTCTCCTGGCAGTCTTGATTCCAGCTTGTTCTTCTTCCAGCCCGGATGCTTCATCCATTCCAGGATGCCTAGAGATTCCCTGAAAGATTGGCACAGAAGCTTAACTTTGTTTTGCCTCACTGAGGACTCTTTCAGGTTGGAGAAGCAACTTTGTGTATGTGCTAAGTCGCTTCAGTCATATCCAACTCTTTGTGACCACATGGACTTTACCTCCACAGGTTCTTCTGTCCATGGGATTCTCCAAGCAAAAATACTGGAATGGCTTGCCATTTCCTTCTCCAGAGATCAAACCTGAGTCTCTAATGTCTCCTGCGTTGGCAGGCGGGTTCTTTACCACTAGCACCACCTGGGAAAGCATTCTGTCTGTTAGGTAGGTAGAATAGGAAACAGGAGTCCAAAATGGCGGTGGCTAAAAGACAAGGAAGGGAAAACCCCGTGAAAATAGAACAAAGGAAGGTCAAAAGAAGGTCCGAGGACCTTAGTGAGGACCTCGGGTAGAACAAACAGTACTCCTGGCTAGCCCAATTTACATAGGGCAGGCCCAGGGGGAGGAAAAAACATATAAAAAGAGGAGCCAAAGCGTGCTCTCTCTCTCTTTCTCTCCCATGCGCTGGAGCTCTTCCTCACTCTATTCTCTTCACGTCTGTGGATCGGCATGCCCTCGAGCCTTGAGGATGGATTCTCTTGCTCTTTTCTAAATAAAATAGAGCTGTAACACTGATTTGTCTAAGAGATATAACACAGTCTGTCCAAGACCCGAGACCTGTAACGCGGAAAGGCTTTAATGTCCGTCACTCCAAATGTTTGTTGTGATGAGACAGAACCGAGGAGCATACACTCACCTGACATGTCTATAACATGACACCATAAACGTGGGGCTGAACAAGCCTTTGAAGAAAATTCCATCTGTATCCTCAGGGTACTAATCAGTAGACTCTTCTTGAAGGTCAAGTGTATTTATGATAAAATGATAATGTTAGAGTTAATCCAAGTCACTATCACTTGGAGATGGAAAACACACGCAGACACAAATTCAACATCTCACTTGCACATCGTCGTTTTCTGTCAATAAAGGGATGGTTTTTGTTTCTAATCAGTAGTATTAGTAATAACTCTTTGCCATAAAATGCAAGAATAATACAGTATTCTCTTTAGAAAGAGGTTATTTGTCAACGCCCTCAAGATGATATATGGAAGAATAAAATACTGGAAATTTGAGCCTTAAAGGCAGAGTTTTTGTTTTAGATAGACTGTTAACAAAACAATCAGTTTTATGATCAGGAAAAGATTTTCCTTCCTAAAAACAATAGAAAGGCAAATGTGTAAGCCCCTGGGGCAAACACTAAAAGTTGGGACAGACAATCAGTTCAGTTAAGTTCAGTCACTCAGTCCTGTCGGACTCTTTGCGACCCCATGAATTGCAGCACGCCAGGCCTCCCTGTCCATCACCAACTCCCAGAGTTCACTCAGATTCACATCCATCGAGTCAGTGATGCCATCCAGCCATCTCATACACTGTCGTCCCCTTCTCCTCCTGCTCCCAATCCCTCCCAGCATCAGTCTTTTCCAATGAGTCAACTCTTTGCATGAGGTGGCCAAAACTGGAGTTTTAGCTTTAGCATCATTCCTTCCAAAGAAATCTCAGGGCTGATCTCCTTCAGAATGGACTGGTTGGATCTCCTTGCAGTCCAAGGGACTCTCAAGAGTCTTCTCCAACACCACAGTTCAAAAGCATCAATTCTTGGTGCTCAGCCTTCTTCACAGACCAACTCTCACATCTATACATGATCACAGGAAAAACCATAGCCTTGACTAGACGGACCTTTGTTGGCAAAGTAATGTCTCTGCTATTCAATATGCTATCTAGGTTGGTCATAACTTTCCTTGCAAGGAGTAAGCGTCTTTTAATTTCATGGCTGCAGTCACCATCTGCAGTGATTTTGGAGCCCCAAAAAATAAAGTCTGACACTATTTCCACTGTTTCCCCATCTATTTCCCATGAAATGATGGGACCAGATACCATGATTTTCATTTTCTGAATGTTGAGCTTAAAGCCAACTTTCTTACTCTCCACGTTCACTTTTATCAAGAGACTTTTTAGTTTGTCTTCATTTTCTGCCATAAGAGTCGTGTCATCTGCATATCTGAGGTTATTGATATTTCTCCCGGCAATCTTGATTCCAGCTTGTGCTTCTTCCAGCCCAGCGTTACTCATGATGTACTCTGCATAGAGTTAAATAAGCAGGGTGACTATATACAGCCTTAATCTACTCCTTTTCCTATTTGGAACCAGTCTGTTGCTCCATGTCCAGTTCTAACTGTTGCTTCCTGACCTGCATATAGGTTCCTCAAGAGGCAGGTCACATGGTCTGGTATTCCCATCTCTTTCAGAATTTTCCACAGTTTATTGTGATCCACACAGTCAAAGGCTTTGGCATAGTCAATAAAGTAGAAATAGATGTTTCTCTGGAACTCTCTTGCTTTTTCCATGATCCAGCAGATGTTGGCAATTTGATCCCTGGTTCCTCTGCCTTTTCTAAAACCAGCTTGAACATCAGAAAGTTCACGGTTCACATATTGCTGAAGCCTGGCTTGGAGAATTTTGAGCATTACTTTACTAGCGTGTGAGATGAGTGCAATTGTGCGGTAGTTTGAGCATTCTTTGGCATTGCGTTTCTTTGGGATTGGAATGAAAACTGACCTTTTCCCATCCTGTGGCCACTGCTGAGTTTTCCAAATTTGCTGGCATATTGAGTGTAGCACTTTCACAGCATCATCTTTCAGGATTTGAAATAGCTCCACTGGAATTCCATCACCTCCACTAACTTTGTTCGTAGTGATTCTTTCTAAGGCCCACTTGACTTCACATTCCAGGATGTCTGGCTCTAGGTCAGTGATCACACCATCATGATTATCTTGGTCGTGAAGATCTTTTTTATACAGTTCTTCTGTGTATTCCTGCCACCTCTTCTTAATATCTTCTGCTTCTGTTAGGTCCATACCATTTCTGTCCTTTATTGAGCCCATCTTCGCATGAAATGTTCCCTTGGGATCTCTAATTTTCTTGAAGAGATCTCTAGTCTTTCCCATTCTGTTGTTTTCCTCTATTTCTTTGCATGAATCGCTGAGGAAGGCTTTCTTATCTCTTCTTGCTATTCTTTGGAACTCTGCATTCAGATGCTTATATCTTTCCTTTTCTCCTTTGCTTTTCTCTCCTCTTCTTTTCACAGCTATTTGTAAGGCCTCCTTAGACAGCTATTTTGTTTTTTGCATTTCTTTTCCATGGGGATGGTCTTGACCCCTGTCTCCTGTACAATGTCACGAACCCCCGTCCATAGTTCATCAGGCACTCTATCTATCAGATCTAGTCCCTTAAATCTATTTCTCACTTCCACTGTATAATCATAAGGGATTTGATTTAGGTCATACCTGAATGGTCTAGTGGTTTTCCCTACTTTCTTCAATTTCAGTCTGAATTTGGCAATAAGGAGTTCATGATCTGAGCCACAGTCTGCTCCTTGTCTTGTTTTTGTTTATTGCATAGAGCTTCTCCATCTTTGGCTGCAAAAAATATAATCAATCTGATTTCGGTGTTGACCATCTGGTGATGTCCATGTGTAGTCTTCTCTTGTGTTATTGGAAGAGGGTTTTTGCTATGACCAGTGCATTTTCTTGGCAAAACTCATTAGTCTTTGCCCTGCTTCATTCCGTATTCCAAGGCCAAATTTGCCTGTTACTCCAGGTGTTTCTTGACTTCCTCTACTTTTGCATTCCAGTCCCATATAATGAAAAGGACATCTTTTTTGGGTGTTAGTTCTAAGAGGTCTTGTAGGTCTTCATAGAACCATTCAACTTCAGCTTCTTCAGTATTACTGGTTGGGCATAGACTTGGATTACTCTGATATTGAATGGTTTGCCTTGGAAACGAACAGAGATCATTCTGTCATTTTTGAGATTGCATCCAAGTACTTCATTTCGGACTCTTCTGTTGACCATGATGGCTAACTCCATTTCTTCTAAGGGATTCCTGCCCACAGTAGTAGACATAATGGTCATCTGAGTTAAATTCACCCATTCCAGTCCATTTTAGTTTGCTGATTCCTAGAATGTCGATGTTCACTCTTGCCTTCTCCTGTTTGCCACTTCCAGTTTGCCTTGATTCATGGACCTAACATTCCATGTCCATATGCAATATTGCTCTTACAGCATCGGACTTTGCTTCCATCACCAGTCACATCCACGGCTGGGTATCATTTTTGCTTTGGCTCCATCCCTTCATTCTTTCTGGAGTTATTTCTCCACTGATCTCCAGTAGCATATTGGGCACCTACTGACCTGGGGAGTCAGTACTCACTGGGAGAGGTGGGTATAGCTTGGGCATTTCGGCTGGAGCCAGATCCTGGAAGTGTTGGCCAGAGGCTTCTGTCACTGGGATCAGAGCCTGCCAAGGTGGCTGCTGCAGGAACTTCACCTGGCCTGTATTGGGCATCAAGGTGGCCTCTGGTCCTGGTGGAGCACTGGGAGGCAGGCTTGGTTTATGTGATATGGGACAGCGCAGGAGCAGATGAGAGGAGCTACCCTATGCCCGAGGCCAGGAGCAGTGGCCGAGAGGAGCTACCCCACATCCAAGGAGTGGTGGCTGCGCGGGTGCAGGAGGGCCTAGAGGAGCTATTCCACATTCAAGGTCAGGAGGGGCGCTGGTGAGGAGATACTCCTCATCCAAGGTAAGGAGCAGTGGCTGTGCTTTGCTGGAGCAGCCGTGAAGAGATATCCCACATCCAAGGTAAGAGAAACCCAAGTAAGATGGTAGGTGTTGCAAGAGGGCATCAGAGGGCAGACACACTGAAACCATAATCACAGAAAACTAGTTAATCTAATCACACTAGGACCACAGCCTTGTCTAACTCAATGAAACTAAGCCATACCCATGGGGCCACCCAAGACGGGCAGGTCATGGTGAAGATGGCTGACAGAATGTGGTCCACTGGAGAAGGGAATGGCAAACCACTTCAGTATTCTTGCCTTGAGAACCCCATGAACAGTATGAAAAGGCAAAATGATAGGATACTGAAAGAGGACAGACAATAGGCATGCTAAAATACTTGGAGGCAAAGCTGGTTAGAAAGATACTTTGTGGAAAAAGAGCTCTGAAATGTTCCTGGATACACTAGGAAATTTGGAAAGCTAAAAACTTTCAAAAAGTAGAATGTATACTCAGGAAAGACCTGAAAGATCAAAACGTTTCAACTGAAATTTAGTTTCAACACAAGCAGTAAGTTTACAGGCTGAAGCAGAGTTGTAAATGACCTGAATAAGCACAAGAGATGACTCTACACATGGAAATCACCAGATGGTCAATACCAAAATCAGATTTATTATGCTCTTTGCAGCCAAAGCCAAAGATGGAGAAGCTCTACACAGTCAGCAAAAATAAGACCTGGAGCTGACTATGGCTCCGATCATGAGCTACTTATTGCAAAACACAGGCTTAATTGAACAAAGTAGAGAAAAACACTAGACCATTGAGGTATGACATAAATCAAATCTTTTATGATTATACAGTAAGGTGATGAATAGATTCAAGGGATTAGATCTGGTAGACAGAGTGCCTGAAGAACTATGGACAGAGGTTTATATCATTGTACAGGAGGTGGTGACCAAAAGCATCCCAAAGGAAAGAAAAATGCAAGATGGCAAAATGGTTGTCTGAGGAGGCCTTACAAATAGCTGAGGAAAGAAGAGAAGAGAAAGGCAAAAGAGGAAGGGAAAGATATAACTAAATGAATGCAGAGTTCCAAAGAATACCAAGGGGAGATAACAAGGCTTTGAAGTGAACAACACAAGGAAACAGAGGAAAATGACAGAATGGGAAAGTCTAGAGATCTCTTCAAGAAAATTGGAGATACCAATTTTACCAAATGTACCAAAGGGAACATTTCATGAAGAGATGGGCACAATAAGGGACAGAAATGGTATGGACCTAACAGAAGCAGAAGAGAATAATAAGAGGTTCAAGAACACATGGAAGAACTCTATAAAAAAAAAAAAAAAGGTCTTAATGATCCAGATAACCATTATGGTGTGGTCACTCACCTAGATCCAGACATTCTAGAGTGGGAATTCAAGTGGGCCTTAAGAAGCATTACTATGAACAAACTTAGTGAAGGTGATGGAATTCCAGCTGAACTATTTCAAATCCTAAAAGATGATGCTGTTAAAGTGCTGCACTCTATATGCCAGCAAATTTGGGAAATTCAACAGTAGCCACAAGACTGGAAAAACTCAGTTTTTATTCCAATCCCAAAGAAGGGCAATGCCAAAGAATGTTCAAATACCATACAGTTGTGCTCATCTCGCATGCTAGTAAAGTTATGCTCAAATTCCTTCAAGCTAGGCTTCAACAGTACATGAATCAATAATTTCCAGATGTACAAGCTGGGTTCAGAAAAAGCAGAGGAACCATAGATCAAATTACCAACATTTGTTGTATCAAAGATTAAGCAACGGAATTCCAGAAAAAAACACCTACTTTTGCTTCTGTGATGCTAAAGCCTTTGACTGTGTGGATCGCAACAAACTGGAAAGTTCTTAAAGAGTTGAGAATACTAGACCACCTTACCTGTCTTCTGAGTAACCTGTATGTGGGTCAAGAAGCAACAGTTAAAAACTTACAAAGAGCAACAGACTGGCTCAAAATTGGGAAAGGAGTGACATGAGGCTATATATTGTCACCCTATTTCTTTAACTTACACGTGGAGTACATCATGTGAAATGCTGTGCTGGATGAATCACAACCTAGAATAAAGGTTGCTGGGAGAAATATCAACAACCTCAGATATGTAGATTATATGACTCTAATGGCAGAAATCAAAGAACAACTAAAAAGCTTCTTGATGAGGGTGAAAGAGAAGAGTAAAAGCTGCATTAAAACTCAACATTTAAAAAACAAAGATCATGGCATTTGGCCCTATCACTTCGTGGCAAATAGATATAGAAAAAGTGGAAACAGTGACATATTTTATTTTGGGGGTGAGGCCCAAAATCGCTGTGAATTTTGACTGCAGCCACAAAATTAAAAGATGTTTGCTCCTTGGAAGAAAAGCAATGACAAATCTAGACAGCATATTAAAAAGCAGAGACATCACTTTGCTGACAAAGGCCCATCTAGTCAAAGCTATGGTTTTTCCACTAGTCATGTACGGATGTGAGAGCTGTACCATAAAGAAGGCTGAGCACTAAAGAATTGATGCTTTCGAATTGTGGTACTGGAGAAGACTCTTGAGAGACCCTTGGACATCGAGGAGTTCAAACCAGTCAATCTTAAATGAAACAAACCCTGAATACTTATTGGAAGGACTGATGCTGAAACTCCAGTAGTTTGACCACTAGATATGAAGAGCCAACTCAATGGAAAAGACCCTGTTGCTGGGAAAGACTGAGGGCAGGAGGAGAAGGGGGCAGCAGAGGATGAGATGTTTGGATGGCATCACCAACTCAACGAACACAAGTTTGAGCAAACTCCAGGAGATAGTGATGGACAGCAAAGCCTAGTGTGCTGCAGTCCATGGGATCCCAAAGAGTCAGACATGATGTAGCCACTGAACATCAACAACAAAGCATGGGAGGAGTGTTCTGAAACAGAGCCAATTGGCAAAGACAAAGAACATTTTTGTTTTGTTATTTTTTTTCTTGGGTCTGGAAGTTTAAGAAAATCTCATGTTAAAACTATAACCGTGAACTAAATTAATAAAAATTTCTGAGACCACACAACAAACAATATAGTCAAATAGTTTAGAAAACTAAAGCAGCTACAACTAACAACAAGCAATGATATCTGGGTGTAGGGAGAATCTGATTTCCAGAGATACCACGTAATATTATCAAAGGTATCCAATTTCAACAAAAGAGTATGAGATACGCAAGAAACTATGGGTTTTTCACAGGGAAGGAGAAACTGAAGCTGACAGGAAACAGACATATTGGTAGTATAAAATAACTTTAAATTGTCTTAAATATGTTCAAAAGGTAACTGAGAAAATAACTAAAGAAAGCTAAGAGAATAATGACTCAACAAACAAAATATCAATAAAGAGAAATTATTAAGAAGAACCAGAAAGGAACTCTGGAGTTGAAAAGGTCGATAACTAAAATTCAAGATTCTCTGAAGAGGTCATTAGAAAATCAAGAAGCAAAGAGAGAATCTGTGAACTGGAAGATAGGACTATTGAATTATCCCAATTGAGGAGCATAAATGTGAAAAGAATGAAGAAAAATAAAGCTTAG
Organism: Bos mutus; assembly: GCF_027580195.1. Lineage (NCBI taxonomy): Eukaryota > Metazoa > Chordata > Mammalia > Artiodactyla > Bovidae > Bos > Bos mutus. The sequence goes on along the minus strand of NC_091624.1, from coordinate 97,363,503 downwards.
ATCTGTGGTATGCCATCAAGTGTACCAATATAGACACAATAGGAGCACTTTAAGGAAAGGAGAGAGAGAAATGGGCAGAAAGAATATTTGAGGACATAATGATTGAAATTTCTCAACCTCGATGAGAGCATGAATCTATATATATCCAATTAATGATCTCCAAGAAACTTAAAGTCAAATATATCCACACCAAGTTTTTTCATAACCAATATGACAAAAAAGTAAAAGAGAGAATCTTGAAAACAGCAAAAGAAAAGGAACTCATCATGTGTAAGAGATCCCCACTATAACTAATAGCTTATTTCTTATGAGGAATCTTAAAGGAAGACGGCAATGGGATGATACATTTAAGTGTTGAAACAAAAAAAAACTGTCAATCAAGCACTGTCTATCAAAGTAATCCTACAAAAGTTAAAGGTAAATATTATAGCCTTTAGATAAACAGAAAATGAAATTGTTTATTGTTAGCATATCAACTCTAAATGAAATGCCAAAGATAGTCCTTCAAGCTGAAATGAAATGACAGTAATCAGTAAATCAAAACTATATAAATAAATAAGGGACATTGGTAAAGCAGCCACAAAGGTAAATATAAAAGCCAATATTATTTTATTTCGGGTTTGACATTCTTATTTGCCTACACAATATAAAAGACCAACATAAAGAAGAATAACTCTATGTTAATGGGAATATTGTAATTTTTTTTTAACAATAACCACATAAAGGAAGAGGGATAAAGACATAAAGGAGTAGGGATTTGTATGCTATTGACACTAAGCTTCCCAGGTGGCTTAGTGGTAAAGAATCTGCCTGCCAATGTAAGAGACATGGGTTTGGTCCTTGGCTCAGAAAGATCACCTGGAGGAGGATATAGCAACCTACTCTAGTATTCTTGGCTCAAAAATTCCATGGACAGAGGAACCTGGTGGGCTGCAGTCCATGGGATTGCAAAGAATCAGACACAACTGATCACACATGGCACACCAAAGCTAAGTTAGTATTAATACAAAATTTGTTGCTGTGAAATCATGAGGTTAATTGTAACCTGCAAGAAAATCACTAAGAAAATAAATTTAAGATGTATAGAAAAGGACATGATAAGGGAATCAAATTGTACAATATCAAGCATAGGATGAATTGAGAGAGTAGCATGAAACTGATTACATTACATATGTAAAATAGATACCCAGTGGGAATTTGCTATATGATGCAAGGAGACCAAACCTGTACTCTGTGACAACCTAAAGGGGTAGGATGAGGTGGGAGGTAGGAGGGTGTTTCAAGAGGAAGGGGACATATGAACACCTATGGCTGATCCATGTTGATTTATGGCAGAAACCAACATGCTAGTGCAAGGCAATTTCCTCCAATTAAAAATAAGTGAATTAAAGAGTACCCTATCAAATATCATTTGAACACAGAGGAAGTACTAAACTTAAGGAACTAAAAGGATATACAACATATATAAAACCAGCAAAATAGCAGAAGTATGTCATTTCTTACTTGTAATTTCTTTGAATGTTAATGGATTAAAATCACTAATTAAAATGCAGAGAATGGCAGAATGGAAATATATGTCCCATCTACATGTGGTCTTAAAAGACTTGTTTTTGATCCAAAGATACAAACCACTCTGACAGTGAAGGGATAGAAAAAGGTATTCCATTAAAATGATGACCAAAATAAATGTGAGGTGACTGTATTAATATCAGGTATAATAGAATTTAGTGTCCTTTGACAATAGTCAAAGGACAATTTGTCAAAGGACAATAGTCAAAGGACACTATAAATTGAAAAGGAGTCAATTCATTCCTAATGTATAAGAATTAAAAATTCATACCCACCTACAACTGAGCCACAATAAACTGTGGAAAATTCTGAAAGAGATGGCAACACCAGACCACTTGACCTGCCTCTTGAGAAACCTATATGCAGGTCAGGAAGCAACAGTTAGAACTGGACATGGAACAACAGACTGGTTCCAAATAGGAAAAGGAGTATGTCAAGGCTGCATATTGTCACCCTGTTTATTTAACTTCTATGCAGAGTACATCATGAGAAACGCTGGGCTGGAAGAACCACAAGCTGGAATCAAGATTATCTGGAGAAATATCAATGACCTCAGATATGCAGATGACACCACCCTTATGGAAGAAAGTGAAGAGGAACTAAAAAGCCTCTTGATGAAACTGAAAGTGGAGAGTGAGAAAGTTGGCTTAAAGCTCAGCATTCAGAAGATGAAGATCATGGCATCTGGTCCCATCACTTCATGGGAAATAGATGAGAAAACAGTGGAAATAATGTCAGACTTTATTTTTGGGGGCTCCAAAATCACTGAAGATGGTGACTGCAGCTATGAAATCAAAAGACACTTACTCCTTGAAAGGAAAGTTATGACCAACCTAGATAGTATATTCAAAAGCAGAGACATTACTTTGCAAACAAAGGTCCATCTAGTCAAGGCTATGGTTTTTCCTGTGGTCATGTATGGATGTGAGAGTTGAACTGTGAAGAAAGCTGAGCACCGAAGAATTGATGCTTTTGAACTGTGGTGTTGGAGAAGACTCTTGAGAGTCCCTTGGACTGCAAGGAGATCCAACCAGTCCATTCTGAAGGAGATCAGCCCTGGGATTTCTTTGGAAGGGATGATGCTAAAGCTGAAACTCCAGTACTCTGGCCACCTCATGTGAAAAGTTGACTCATTGGAAAAGACTCTAATGCTGGGAGGGATTGGGGGCAGGAGGAGAAGGGGACGACAGAGGATGAGATGGCTGGATGGCATCACTGACTCGATGGACATGAGTCTGAGTGAACTCCAGGGGTTGGTGATGGACAGGGAGGCCTGGCATGCTGCAATTCATGGGGTTGCAAAGAGTCAGACACGCCTGAGCAACTGAACTGAACTGAACTGAATTACTGAGCCTATATTCTAGAGCTCTCATACCACAACTACTGAAGCTCATGTACCCCAGAGCCTGTGATCTGCAACAAAAGAAGCCAGCACAATGAGAAGCCCATGTATTGCAAATAGAAAGTAGACCCCACTCACTGCAAATAGAGAAAGCCTGAGTGCAGCAACAAAGATCCAGTGCAGCCAAAAATAAAGTTTTTTTTTTTTTTTTTAAAGAAAGAAGTGATAGTTGGGTTTTATTAAAATTAAAGATGCCAATTATGTGAAAAAAAAACTTTTTGAGAATGAGAAGACAAGGTGCAGACTGGGATGAAATATTTGTAAAAGACACATCTGATAAAGCATCATTATCCAAAACACATGAAGAATTCTTAAAAGTTAACAAAAAGAAAAAAGAAAAACTCAAATTGAAAATAGATCAAAAAACTTGACACCCCAGTGAAAGAAGATATACAGATGGCAAATGAGTATATGAAAAGATGATTTTCCACATTATATGTCATCAGAAAAATGCAAAGGAAAACAATGTACCACTGCAAAGCTATTAGAATGGCCAAATCCAAACCCTTGACACCATTTAATGCTGACAAGTTGTAATACAACAGGAATTCCCTTTCTTGCTGGTGGAAATGCAAGATGGTACAACAGTTACTTTGTAAGACAGTTTTGTGGACATACTTTCCATATGATTCTGACTACTAGTCACCAGGTATCAAAATGGAGAGAGGAATCCAGCAACAGGACTCCTTGGGTGTTGGCAGACTCTTGGCAGTCCCTTTCACAGCAAGGAGATCCAATCAGTCCATCCTAAAAGAAATCAGTCCTGAATATTCTTTGGAAGGACTGATGCTGAAGCTGAAACTCCAATACTTTGGCCACTTGATGCGAAGAACTGACTCATTTGAAAAGACTCTGATTCTGGGAAAGATTGAAGGTGCGAGGAGAAAGGGACGACAGAGGATGAGATGGTTGGATGGCGTCACCAACTTAATGGACATGAGTTTGAGTAAACTCCGGGAGTTGATGATGGAGAGGGAGCCCTGACATGCTGCAGCACATTGGGTTGCAAAGAGTCGGATACGACTAAGCTACTGAACTGACTGAAAATGCAATGAGCTACCAAGACATGAAAGTACATTAAGGAAGTGTAAATGCATATTATTCAGTATAAGAAATCAATTGAAAGCTAAATATGGCATGGCTCCCAAGTATATAACATTTGGGGGCACTAAATTTATTATTTAGTATTATTTGGGGACACTAAATATATTTTTGTTGTCCATGATGGCTACTTCATTTCTTCTGAGGGATTCCTGTCCGAAGTAGTAGATATAATGGTCATCTGAGTTAAATTCACCCATTTCAGTCCATTTGAGTTCGCTGATTCCTAGAATGTTGACGTTCACTCTTGTCATCTTTTGTTTAACCACTTCCAATTTGCCTTGATTCATGGACCTGACATTCCAGGTTCCTATGCAATATTGCTCTTTACAGCATCGGACCTTGCTTCTATCACCAGTCACATCCACAACTGGGTAATCTTTTTGCTTTGGCTCCATTCCTTCATTCTTTCTGGAGTTATTTCTCCACTGATCTCCAGTAGCATATTGGACACCTACTGACCTAGGGAGTTCCTCTTTCAGTATCCTATCATTTTGCCTTTTCATACTGTTCATGGGGTTCTCAAGGCAAGAATACTGATGTGGTTTGCCATTCCCTTCTCTAGTGGACCACATTCTGTCAGATCTCTCCACCATGACACACCCGTCTTGGGTTGCCCCATGGGCATGACTTAGTTTCATTGAGTTAGACAAGGCTGTGGTCCTAGTGTGATTAGATTGACTAGTTTCCTGTGAGTATGGTTTCATTGTGTCTGCCCTCTGATGCCCTCTTGCAACACCTACCGTCTTACTTGGGTTTCTCTTACCTTGGACGAGGGGTAGCTCCTCACCACAGCTCGTCCTGACCTTCAGTGTGGGATAACTCCTCTAGGCCCTCCTGTGCCCACTCAGCCACCGATCCTTGGACGTGGGGTTGGTCCTCCCGGCCGCCACCCCTGGCCTCAGACAAGGGGTAGTTCCTCTAGACTGCTGCCCCTGACCTTGGACTTGGGTATCTCTTTTCGGCCATTCCTGCGCGGTCACAGCCTGGCACTCTCGGCCACTGCCCCTGACCTCAGACGTGGGGTAAGTCCTCTTGGCCGCCACCCTTTGGGCATGGGGTCCTCCCGGTTTCTGCCCCTGACCTTGGACGTGGGGTAGCTCCTCTCGGCCACACTCAAGTGCGCCGGTCGCAGCCGCCTGCGCTTAAGCCTTCCTCAGCGATCAATGCAAAGAAATAGAGGAAAACAACACAATGGAAAAGACTAGGGATCTCTTCATGGAGAAGGAAATGGCCACCCACTCCAGTGTTCTTGCCTGGAGAATCCCAGGGACAGGGGAGCCTGGTGGGCTGCCATCTCTGGGGTTGCACAGAGTTGGACACTACTGAAGCAGAGAGATCTCTTCAAGAAAATTAGAGATACCAAGGGAATATTTCATGCAAAGATGGGCAAGATAAAGGACAGAAATGGTATGGACCTAACAGAAGCAGAAGATATTAAGAAGAGGTGGCAAGAATACACAGAAGAACTGTACAAAAAAGATCTTCACAACCCAGATAATCACGATGGTGTGATCACTGACCTAGAGCCAGACATCCTGGAATGTGAAGTCAAGTGGGCCTTAGAAAGCATCACTACAAACAAAGCTAGTGGAGGTGATGGAATTCCAGTGGAGCTATTTCAAATCCTGAAGGATGATGCTGTGAAAGTGCTGCATTCAATATGCCAGCAAATTTGGAAAACTCAGCAGTGGCCACAGGACAGGAAAAGGTCAGTTTTCATTCCAATCCCAAAGAAAGGCAATGCCAAAGAATGCTCAAACTACCACACAATTGCCCTCATCTCACATGCTAGTAAAATAATGCTCAAAGTTCTCCAAGCCAGGCTTCAGCAATACGTGAACCGTGAACTTCCTGATGTTCAAGCTGGTTTTAGAAAAGGCAGAGGAACCAGAGATCAAATTGCCAACATCCACCGGATCATCTAAAAAGCAAGAGAGTTCCAGGAAAACATCTATTTTTGCTTTATTGACCATGCCAAAGCCTTTGACTGTGTGGATCACAATAAACTGTGGAAAATTCTGAAAGAGATGGGAAATCTGTATGCAGGTCAGGAAGCAACAGTTAGAACTGGACATGGAACAACAGACTGGTTCCAAATAGGAAAAGGAGTATGTCAAAGCTGTATATTGTCACCCTGCTTATTTAACTTATATGCAGAAAACATCATGAGAAACGTGGGACTGGAAGAAGCACAAGCTGGAATCAAGATTGTCTGGAGAAATATCAATGACCTCAGATATGCAGATGACACCATCCTTATGGCAGAAAGTGAAGAGGAACTAAAAAGCCTCTTGATGAAAGTGAAAGAGGAGAGTGAAAAAGTTGGCTTAAAACTCAACATTCAGAAAACGAAGATCATGGCATCGGTCCCATCACTTCATGGGAAATAGATGGGTAAACAGTGGAAACAGTGTCAGACTTTATTTTTCTGGGCTCCAGAATCACTGCAGATGGTGACTGCAGCTATGAAATTAAAAGACGCTTACTCCTTGGAAGGAAAGTTATGGCCAACCTAGATACCTTATTCAAAAGCAGAGACATTACTTTACCAACAAAGGTTCATCAAGTCAAGGTTATGGTTTTTCCATTGGTCATGTATGGATGTGAGAGTTGGACTGTGAAGAAGGCTGACTGCTGAACAATTGATGCTTTTGAACTGTGGTGTTGGAGAAGACTCTTGAGAATCCCTTGGACTGCAAGGAAATCCAACCAGTCCATTCTGAAGGAGTTCAGCCCTGGGATTTCTTTGGAAGGAATGATGCTAAAGCTGAAACTCCGGTACTTTGGCCACCTCATGGGATGAGTTGACTCACTGGAAAAGACTCTGATGCTGGGAGGGATTGGGGGCAAGAGGAGAAGGGGATGACAGAGGATGATATGGCTGTATGGCATCACTGACTCGATGGATGTGAATCTGAGGGAACTCTGGGAGTTGGTGATGGACAGGGAGGCCTGGTGTGCTGCGATTCATGGGGTCGCAAAGAGTCAGACATGACTGAGTGCCTGAACTGAACTGAAATGTATTTTGGAGACCCTAAAGTATCAATGGTTGTCAGGTGTTGGCGACAGGAAGAGGGATTAATATACAATGCAAAGAGAGCTTTTAGGGCAGTGGAAATACTCTATATGTTGCCATACTGATGGATACATATCATTATGTTGGTGGTGATTTAGTCACCAAGTCATGACTGACTCTGGTGACCCCATTGACTGGTACCCACCAGGCTCCTCTGTCTAGGGGATTTGCCAGTCAATAATACTGGCGTGGGTTGCCATTTCCTTCTCCAGTGGATCTTCCTAACTCAGGGATTGATCCTGCGTTGCAAGAGAATTCTTTACTGCTGAGCCACCAGGGAGGCTGACATGTCATTATACATTTTTCCAACTCCATAGAATATACAACACCAAAAGTGAAACCTAATGTAAACTATGGGCTTTGGTTGACTATGATGTGAAAGTATAAATCACCAACTGAGGCAAATGTACCAGTCTGGTGGGGGATGTTGGGAATTGTAAGGCTGTACACATATGAGGATAACAAGTATATGGGAAATCTCTGTACCTTTTCTTCAATGTTGCTGTAAACATAAAACTGCTCAAAAACATAAAGTCTTGATAAAATAGAAATTTATAAAGGACATCAAGATACAATTCCATTGACAATAGCATCAAAAATTAATATACTTGGAAATATGTTCAACTAAGTAATTGTAGGACTAAGTATTATACTGAAAACTACAAACTATTGCAGACAGAAATTTAAAAATGACTAAGTAAATCATGTGTTCATGGAATTAGATGACTTAAAGTTATTAAGATGTCAGTACTCACCAAAGGCAATATAAAGATTCAGTACAATGCCTATCAAAACCTCAATAGCTTATTCTGCTATTTATCTATTTTAAAACATACTACAAACCTATCATGATCAAAACACTGTGTTACCATCATAAGTATGAACAGGTAGATTAGTGGAATAAAATTGAGACTCTAGAAATAAACCATACATCTGTGGTCTATTGATTTTCAACAAAAGTACCAAGTCTATTCAATAGGGAAGAAATATCATTTTTAACAAATAATACTTAAACAAATAGACATACACATTCCAAAGATATATTTGGACCCTTACTTTATACTGTTTACAAAGAATAAAATAAATCAAAGTTCAGATTATCAGAGCTGGACCTATAAAACTCATAGATGAAAACATACAAACATTTTTCATAGTCTTTGATTTTGTACTGGTTTCCTAGATATGACACCAAAGCATGGCAATGAATAAAAAAAAAAAATACTGCAGTCTATACAAATTGAAGTTTTGTAAACCAAAGGACATTATAAAAGAGTTTAAAAACTACCCATGGAATGGGAGGACACATTTTCAAAGCACTTATCTCAAAAAAGACTAATATGCAAAATAAAGAACTATTACAACTCAACAAAATGTTACATTTGAAATTTTAAGGTCCAGACATTTATAAAACAAATAAATACATATGACAAGTAATTATTTGGACCGGAAGATTTATAGCTGAGACAGGAGACCTGACCAGAGATACAGTTTGAGGGATTATAAATGGTAATTGAAGACAGAAAGGTGAATGACATAATTGAATGAGTATGGACTCCTAAGAATCTCATAATTTAAGTATTACATCGAGGAGTATAAAGGGTAGAATTATTTGGGCAGAGAGACTCACAGTAATGGGCTATGGTTTTTCCAGTAGTCATGTATGGATGTGAGATGAATGTATGGATGGATGGATGTGAGAAAGCTGAGTGCCAAAGAATTGCTGCTTTTGAACTGTGGCATTGGAGAAGAGTCTTGAGAGTCCCTTGGACTGTAAGAAGATCCAGCCAGTCCATCATAAAGGAGATCAGTCCTGAGTGTTCATTGGAAGGACTAATGTTGAAGCTGAAACTCCAATACTTTGGCTACCTGATGGGAAGAACTGACTCACTGGAAAAGATTCCCTGATGCTGGGAAAGATTGAAGGTGGGAGGAGAAGGGGACGACAGAGGATGAGATGACTGAATGGCATCACCAACTCAATGGACATGAGTTTGAGTAAACTCCGGGAGCTGGTGATGGACAGGGAGGTCTGGCATGCTGCAGTCCGTGGGGTTGCAAACAGTCAGACAAGACTGAGCGACTGAACTGAATAGGCTTCTTGGTGGCTCAGATGGTTAAGAGTCTGCCTGCAATACAGGAGAGCCGGGTTTGATCCCTGGGTCAGGAAGATCCCCTGGAGAAGGGAATAGCAACCCAGTCCAGTATCCTTGTCTGGAGAATCCCATGGACAGAGGAACCTGGTAGGCTACAGTCCAGGGGGCAGCAACAAGTCGGATATGACTGAGAGACTAAGCACACACACACGAAGACTCACAGGAAAGGAAAACCAGGAGCTTAAGTTTGACTTCAGTAATTTAATCAAAGACAGAGTAGTCAAAAGTATCAACAGCTGATTCAGTTCAGTTCAGTTGCTCAGTCATGTCTAACTCTTTGTGACTCCACGGACTACAGCAACATCAGGCTTCCCTGTTCATCACCAATTCCCAAAGCTTGCTCAAACTCATGACCATGGAGTCAGTGATGCCCTCCATCAACTAATCAGATGACCGCTGATTAGATCTCAAATATGAGTCATGTCTATTGGATTTAACACCAAGGAATCATGGTTGTTCTACTTTTGGAAGATAGCAGGGATTGGAGATGTAAAATGGGTTTCAACAATGTGTTGACTTTAGAGCAAAAAATAGTGATAGTTGTAATACACAACTCAACTGAGAACTTTGGTTAAGAAAGATAGATGAGATTAAAGCTGTAACTTGAGGTAAATGCAATGTTAATGGAGGACGTTTTTCTTTTTTTGAATGGATGTGTGTGTTCCTAGTCATATTCCACTCTTAGCAGTCCCATGGACTATAGCCCTCCAGGCAAGAATACTGGAGTGGGTTGCTGTTTCCTACTCCAGGGCATCTTCCCAACCCAGGGAAAGAACCCTTGATTCCTGTGTCTCCTGCCTTGGCAGGCAGATTCTTTACCACCAGTGCCACCTGGAATCCCATGAAGACAATTAAATACATTAAAAAACAATCAGCAGACTTTCACTTAAAAAATGTCATAAAGTTGAGGTATCTTAGATGGTAGCAAGTGAAGACAGATGAATTTTATGAAATCTACTTAAAGAGGTAAAGAACAGTACCTCAGTAGTCTTCTGAACTTACTCTTTCAGAAACTCAAAACTATTCTTCTGGGACTACAAAATGTAATATTTTATAATTATATAAAAGGTAGCATAGCATAGGTCTCTTATGTATTGGATTAAATGATCTCATTCAATAAAGGAAAAATTATAAAACTACTATCTATTTTATTCCTCTTAGAATTAATTATGATACTAATAAACATATAGTGTCTACTTGCATAACTTTTTACAAGTCAAGGATGATGTTTTTTCACTTTGTTTTTTAATCAAATTATTTTGTGGTCAGAAACATCATCTAAAACCCTTTTTTTGAAACCTAAAATGTAGCAATGCTTATAAAGAATATTACTGCTGATGTATTCCATGAATATTTTGCTTTTTTGGCACTAAACTTGGAGTTTTTATGTTAAACATGATGTTCTATGTATTCCAGGTATTCTGAATGAGAAGAAAAAACATAACAGAAACTAACTATATTTCTTAAGACATAGTTTATGTACATAATTAAAAATAAAACACAATCATGAGGTTAATTTGACATATAATGTGATACCATTTCTGTGAGAAATACAGAAAAGCCTATATTATTTACTTCCACAGGAGTTACATTTCCTAATGAACCTATTTGGCTTAACAAAATGTTTAAAACATAAATGTTTAAACCTTACCTCTATTGAATTAAAAGAAATGCTATGTTAGACAATGTCATTTTTATTACTAGATGAAGTAAAAGAGTAACTAGTTTTCAATCTACCAAAAATACATAGAAATAGTTTATGTATTTTTCAACATTAAGTATTGTGAAGAAGAAATAAACTGCTTACTGTTTAACTCTTTTTAGGTGCTAGTACAGAGGACAGGCCGTAAAATGCAGTGGCTAAGAGCCTAGACACAGACCTGAGCTCAGAGTCATGGTTCCACACACTAAATGGTTGGCCTGGAACAAATAATATCTACTCTTACATCTCTTCCCTCATCTGTAAAATGAGTCAATAATAGTACCTACTTCCTATTTTCCTTTTGAGAATGATATAAATATTTAGCATAGGGCATAGAAAATTAAAGACTGTGCTTTGTTTTTCATTAGACTACTCAGCTTTTGCCAACATTAGGTACATTTATTATCATTAAGACAACAGCATTGAAACTTGTAGAAATAAAACAGAAAGGAAATTGATGACAGTCCTCTCTGCAGAATAAGCCTCATAAGCAAAAAGTAAAGTAAATGTGACCTGTTTCAGCTATTCCTTCTAATACAGCCAACAACAAGGATAAAGATTAAATTGGCTCTCTTTAGACATCCTTTCTCTGTTTATTTTCAACCTAACTATACGTAATTACATGTGCTGTGCTCAGTGGCTAAGTCATGTCTGACTCTTTGCGACCCCATGGACTGTAGCTACCAGGCTCCTCTGTCCATGGAATTCTCTAGGCAAGAATACTGGAGTGGGTTGCCATTTCCTTCTCCAGGGGCTCTTCCTGACCCAGGGATCAAACCCACATCTCTTGAGTCTCCTGCATTGGCAGGCAGATTCTTTGGCAGTGCCACCCACATAACTAATCAGAAACTCAGTGTGCAATAACATCCCTTCTGACTTCTCTGCCTATGATTTGTATTATTTTTATTTAACACTTATAGTGGTATAATAATCCTTTTCCTAGAAGTTAAATATCTGTACTGTAACTCTTTTGCCTAAAATTATCCAAAATTTCCTGCATTGGTTGTATGATACATAAGAACTTAACAGAAGAAAGTCAAATCTGGGGACCCATTGTCTCTGTCAAGCCTCAGACCTTCGATTGCATCCAGTTTACCCCTAAACCCAGCCACGTGAAATTCTTAGTTGTTCTTAAATGTTTTGCCCTTTTTAAAAATCTGTTTTCACATGTTTCACACGGATTAGGGTATAAATGGATTAAAAGTAAAATGAATTTTGGGGAGATGGTAGAAGAATAACATAATAATACAAATATAAGCAAGTAGTGGTAGAAATGGCATTTTAAAGGAAAGAATAAGTTTCAGATGTTATTAAATAATTGTGTGAGATTTGAGGGAGAAAGAACAGAGAACAGTAATGACCCCAATATTAAAGCTTAAATAACTGGAAATAACCAGGATAAAACAAAATTATTAACTATGATGTAGTAAGCTCATTATAACATGCCTGTCTATAATTATAGCATAATTTTTATAAGTGTCCAGTATGAATTTATTGGCTCAGCCATATTGAGCAACTTAAGCTTTCCAGAATATGCCATAGTAAATAATCTAAGCTTAACAGATACCTCAAAACACTCCTAAAAATACCCTTTCTCATTTTGGTTCATCACTCTTACATTCAACAATATTTATTAAATGCCCAACATATTCCAGGTCCTTTGCTAGATACTTGGAATAAAACATGGAATAATAAGAGAACAAGTCTTTGCTGCAATTAATTATTCTCAAATTGTATAATTGCAATGTTATAAATTGAGGCAAAGGCTTATGATAAGACAACATGGAACATTGGGAGCTTATAACAGAGAAACCACTTCTTTCAATTAGGAATGACTAAAAAACGATCTCTAGGAAAAATGTGAGTTAACTAAAAAATGTGGTAGGGTAATGGTAGGTACCTTCTGCCCCAAAAGAAGAGTATATAAAAAGACCTTGTAAAGATAAGTATAAAGGCAATCTTGGGCTATGGAAAGAAGGCCAATATTCTAAAGAACAGAAAAAAAATGAGACAAGGGGAAGAAGCTAAGAGTGGATAAAACTGTAGAGACCAGTGCAGGCAGAGCTCAGAAGGCCAGCTGAAGAATTTTGTTCTTTACCCAAAAATAAATTGAAAATACCTGAAAATCAATTAGTGAAATACACTATATTAATAGAATAAAAGACAAAAGCCACATGACCATCTTGACAGACACCATAATTTTGTTGTTTAGTTGCTAAGTTTGTGCGACTCTTTTGCAACCCCATCAGGCTCTTCTGTCCATGGGATTTTCCAGGCAAGAATACTGGAGTGGGTTGCCATTTCCTTCTCCAGGGGATCTTCCCAACCCAGGGATCGAACCTGTGTCTCCTGCATTGGCAAGCAGATTCTTTACCACTGAGCCACCAGGGAAGCCCATTTGAAATATACCAACACTTTAAACTACTGATAAACTAGGAATAAAAGAACTTCAAAAGCAACAACAAAAATCCTATTGCCACCATTATATTTAAGATTGAAAGACATAAGGCTACTCACCTAAGATAAGTAACAAAGCAGAATGACCACTATCACTTCGCTTCAGCTTTATATTGGAGGGTATAACAATGTACCAAAGAAAGAAAATTAATTTTAAAACATTTTGTTTATAAAATAAATTAAAAAATAAACTTTTGTTGACAGAAAATATGATTTTCCATCTAGTCAAAGCTATGGTTTTTACAGTAGTCATGTATGGATGTGAGAGTTGGACTATAAAGAAAGCTGAGTGTCAAAGAATTGATGCTTTTGAACTGTGGTGTTAGAGAAGATTCTTGAGAGTCCCTTGGACTGCAAGGAGATCCAACCAGTCCATCCTAAAGGAGATCAGTCCTGGGTGTTCACTGGAAGGACAGATGTTGAAGCTGAAACTCCAATACTTTGGCCAACTGATGCAAAGAGCTGACTCATTTGAAAAGATCCTGATGCTGGGAAAGACTGAGGGCAGGAGGAAAAGGGATGACAGACAGTGATGGCATCACCAACTCAATGGACATGAGTTTGGGTAAACTCTGGGAGTTGGTGATGGATAAGGAGGCCTGGCATGCTGCAGTCCATGGGGTCACAAAGAGTTGGACATGACTGAGTGACTGAACTGAACTGAAGAGTTAAATATCAAATTCTATAAAATATTGCTGAAAGAAACTTTGAAATACTAAATAAATAGAGAAATATGTGCATGGATTGGAAAATGAAATGTTTGGGATGAGACATCAACTCTATAAATTTGTTTACTGATTCAGCATAATCCCTATCAAAACCCTATCTGGCATATTTAAAAAATAATAACAAGTGGGTCTGAAATTAATATAAAACTTCAAAGGATCCCAAATGGTAAACACAATCTTGTTAAAGAAGAATAAATTTGGAAAATTACACTATTCAATTTTAAAACTTATACAATACAGTAATAAAATATAATACTGGTATTAGCATAAATATATATTAATGGTACAGAATTGGAAGCTATAAATAAACACTTAAATTTATGGTCAGTTAAGTTTGTCCCGGGTTTCAAGGCAATTCAATAGGGAAGAATCGTGTTTTCAACAAATGTTTTTGGAACAGTTGGATATCCATATGCAAAAAGATTAATTTAGAACCCTACCTCACACTATGCACCAAAATTAACTCAAAAGGGACATTGTACAGAGAATAAGTAACATAGCAGTCCTGAGACTGCTATCCTTAGTAAGGCATGCTTGCAAGATGGACTCTTGACTACTGTCTGGGATGGGATTTCAGGAGTATTCCCACCATTCCCTAAATGATGAGAGTGCCTTTTTTGTTTTTTAGTGGCTAAGCCATGAAATTAAAAGACGTTTACTCCTTGGAAGGAAAGTTATGACCAACCTAGATAGCATATTCAAAAGCAGAGACATTACTTTGCCAACAAAGGTTTGTCTAGTCAAGGCTATGGTTTTTCCTGTGGTCATGTATGGATGTGAGAGTTGGACTGTGAAGAAGGCTGAGCGCCAAAGAATTGATGCTTTTGAACTGTGGTGTTGGAGAAGACTCTTGAGAGTCCCTTGGACTGCAAGGAGATCCAACCAGTCCATTCTGAAGGAGATCAGCCCTGAGATTTCTTTGGAAGGAATGATGCTAAAGCTGAAACTTCAGTACTTTGGCCACCTCATGCGAAGAGTTGGAAAAGACTCTGATGCTGGGAGGGACTGGGGGCAGGAGGAGAAGAGGATGACAGAGGAAGAGATGGCTGGATGGCATCACTGGCTCGATGGACGTGAGTCTGGGTGAACTCTGGGAGTTAGTGATGGAGAGGGAGGCCTGGCTTGCTGCAATTCATGGGGTCACAAAAAGTCGGACATGACTGAGCGACTGAACTGAACTGAACTGAACTGAAATCATATCCGCTTCTTTTGTGACCCTACGGACTATAGTCCACCAGGCTCTTCTGCCCCGGCAAGAATACCTACTGGAGTGGGTAGCCATTTCCTCCTCCAGGGGATCATCTCAACCCAGGGATCAAACCTATGGCTCTTGTTGCACCTCCTGCATTGCAGGTGGATTCCTTCCTGCTGAATCACCAGGTAAAAGTACTTGCTGCTGTTGCTGCCAAGTCGCTTCAGTCGTGTCCGACTCTGTGCGACCCCATAGACGGCAGCCCACCAGGTTCCCCAGTCTCTGGGATTCTCCAGGCAAGAAAACTGGAGAGGGTTGCTATTTCCTTTTCCAATGCATGAAAGTGAAAAATGAAAGTGAAGTTGCTCAGTCATGTCCGACTCTTAGCAACCCCATGGACTGCAGCCCACCAGGCTCCTCTGTCCATGGGGTTTTCCAGGCAAGAGTACTGGAGTGGGGTGCCATCACCTTCTCCTATGCTCCCTAAATGATTTTGCAAATGATATGGCTTATGCTGAATAGTTGCATTCCTTCTAGAATTCTAGAGTTGTGGTACATGCTAAGCAGAAGATGCCTACATGGCTAGCCTCCAGTAAAAACCATGGTCAATTAGTCTCTAATGAGTTTCCCTAATAAATGACATCTCATATGTCTTGTGGCAATTAGACACTGGAGGAATTAAGAGCCTAGAGAAATGGACCAATTCCTTAGAAGATACAAGCTGCCAAAACACACACAAGAAGAAATAAACAATCTGAATAGGCCTGTATCTATTAGTGATACAACCAGTCATTATCACCTCTCTTGATGTATTGCCGTTTTTGTTTATAATATATAATTTTAGCTTATCACAGTCACAGTCAAGTGATATTATGCCACTCCACATAGACTGTAAGAACCTTAAAATATCACATGTTGATTTCTTTCCTCCTGAAGTTTGTCCTGTATTGTCAAAGTTTTGAGTTTACATATGCTATTAATCATACACTATATTATTTTTGTTGAAACTATTACCTTTAAAAAATTACTTAAATGTGTATAAAATGAAAGTGAAGTAGCTCAGTCATGTCTGACTCTTAGCGACCCCATGGACTGCAGCCTACCAGGCTCCTCCGTCCATGGGATTTTCCAGGCAAGAGTATTGGAGAGGGTTGCCATTGCCTTCTCCAATGTGTAGAACTCTTATATATTTACCTATAAAGTTGCCACTATCACTTCCCTTATTTCATTTTATAAATCCACATTTCCTTCTGGTTTCATTTTTATTCTGCTTGAAAGACTTTCTTTAATAGTTTGGTAGTGCAGGTTTTCTGGTGATAAATACTTTTAGCTTTTGAATGTCTGAGAAAATTCTGACTTTATAATAAAATCTGGGCATAGAATTTATTTCCACTAGGTACAGAATTCACTGGGTACAGAACTATATTTTTTTAAAGTATAAGATGTTGTTCCATTATATTCTTGCTTGCCCTTTTCTGATAATAAATGTTTTACTGTTCCTAAGATTGTTTCTCTATATATGTGTTTTTCTCTTCCTTCTTTTCATTTTTTTTATCTCTGCTTTTGAGCAACTTGATTGTAATGTTCTTTTATATTACTTAAGGTTCTCAATTGTTTCTCAGTTCTTTGCTTTAAATTCACTGGACATCTTTGAACTATGGATTTAGGATTTTAATTGAAAGTGGGAACATTTCAGATATTAATTCAGATATCCCTCCCCTACCCCTGTGGTTTTTGCATCTCCTATTCTACACACACAAACATATAAACTCACTGATATCTTCCATTTAAATTGTTACAAGTTTGATTTTTTTAATATTGTTTCATTTTGGAAAGGTTTTATTGTTATGCCTCTACTATTCTACATTATCTAAACTGTTACTAATCTCATCTAGTATATTTTAAATTTCAGGCTTTGTAGTATTTGCCTCTAGAATTTCAATTTCCTTTTTAAAAGCAATATCTTCTATGTCTCTGAGATGCAGTTATAACTTAATGTATCATTGCTTAATAATTTTTACATACTTTAAACTTGTGGGTGAGTTTTGATTTATTTGGTATTTTCCAAATTATTGGCCTATATTCCTGCTTCTTTGCATGGCTAGTGCTTTTTCATTGAGTCCCAACTTTTTCAATGGATCCCAGTACTTGTTAATTTAGGGGCTTCCCTCATAGTTCAGTTGGTAAAGAATCTGCCTGCAGTGCAGGAGACCTGGCTTCCATTCCTAGCTTGGGAAGATCCCCTGGAGAAGGAAACAGTAATCCACCCCAGTATTCTTGCCTGGAGAATCCCATGGACAGAGGAGCCTGGCAGGCTACAGTCAGTCCATGGAGTCTGCAAGAATCAGACACGACTTCATGACTAAAGCATTACTACCACCACTTGTTAATTTTATTTTCTTGGGTTTTAGTTATTTTTGTATTCCTATAGATATTCTTCAGTTTTGTTTGGGGTTGCAGCTAAGTTTCTTGGAATTGATTTGGATTTGTTGGATTTTATGGTTGTTTGTGCTAAGTCACTTCAGTCGTGTCTGACTCTGCAGCCCCATGGACTGCAGCCTGCCAGGCTCCTCTGTCTATGGGATTCTCCAGGCAAGAACACAGGAGTGGCTTGCCATTTCCTTTTCCATATGGTTGGTTAGGTCAAGCCAAAATCTCATGTAGACAAGTACTAATTATTGCCAACTTCTGATGCAAGACCTTGTGGGTTTGTCACCCAATTCCCAATTTTTCATGAGCAATGAGGTATTCTAGTTTGACTGATGGCAGTGGGATACAATCCCATGCTGTGAGTCCCCAGTACTGTGCCTTTTGATTCTTTTAGCTGATTATTTTCTAAAACATAAGTATCTTCTTCACAGACAAGTACTGATCAGTACTCTGCTGAATAACACTCAAGAGAAACGCTATGCAGATCTGCAGTGTTCTCTCTCTGTGACGCTCTCTGCTCTTTGTTGCTGCTGCTGCTGCTAAGTCGCTTCAGTCGTGTCCGACTCTGTGCGACCCCATAGTATGTCTCTAAATGCTAGCTGTCTTGGTCTCTCTGGACTCTAATATTCATGTCCTCAACCTATATAATTTCTTGGTTTTCACATCCTTTTATTATACCATGGAAATCCTCAGTAGACACTAACCTGGGATGACGGTAGGGCTCAAATTGTTCATTTCCCATTTTCCCAGGTATCATTGTCCTTTAATCTCTGATGTCCACAGTCGGATGAACTGTTGTTGTGTATATTTTGTCCTTTTTGTTCCACTCCCCCTTTTTTTTCCTTCTACTTGAGAGGATGGATCTAATACCTGTCACTTTTTGTGTGTATGTCAGAAACAGAAATCCTCCAATGTCAGGCTTTGATATTCTTTTATTGAAAGCCTATGACTGATCATCTATTAACCTCTATTAGTTTTTTTTCTTCTTTCCCTATTTTTTGTATTTTTGACTACTGTAATGACTGAATTTTATGTCCAATTTATCTTATTTACTCACACTCTTTGAATTATATTTTTAGTGGTTACTCTAACTGAAATTCTGATAGAAAATTAGAATCTGATAGAAAATAATTCAATAGCAAAATCTGATACTTTTTAATATTCTGATGTTCACATTAAAATCAGAAGAAAGATGTGAACTTAATTTTAACAATATATTTTATATGACTCAATTATATATCTTTTCAAGCCATTTAAATATCTTTTTAATCCACATAAAATTATTAATAAGATTTTCATATTTTTCATTCCAAGTCATTGAAATGTGGTGTCAATCTTCCCCTTATAGCATATCTCTATTTGAATGCTGAAATGTAATTGGAAATGCATGGTCTATATTTCTATTTCTTACAAGTTTTTTCTAAACATATGTGAAGATTCTCTGGATAACTTAATTGAATACAAAAGAGTATTTTACTTTAACACTCATATCCATATAGACAAAGTGAGTTTATCTAATTTTATAAGAATTTATTTGACTTTGAAGAAAAATGCAGGAATTTAATATATCTATATAAGTAAATTTATTAATTCTCATGTCAACTCAATACTATTATTATATTCAGAGGAGTACTTCTTCAATCAAGTTTATGATGACCAAAAATTCTTCAATTTTCTATAGATTTTGCACCATATGTACATGTGTTTATAACACTGTAAATTGCAATGAAAATCATCAGTATGTTGATTCATGTTAGAAAAATGTAGATGTAATTTATTCTTATTTTGAGGATTCAACTCTAATATATATTCCATATCTGTCTATTTATATAACAAACTTTTCCTTCCCTTAGCTTCAAATTGAATTCATTCATATGCAGTGTGGTGTCTGTGAGAAAACATAAATCACACTGCCATTTTTGGTCTTTGATTATCAAACTTTTGGCAGACATTCTTTGGTGTCAAGAAAATCTGCAATTAGAATTAACAGTACCATAAATTTTCAAACTCTTGAGAGTCCCTTGGACTGCAAGGAGATCCAACCAGTCCATCCTAAAGGAAAGTAGTCTTGAATACTCATTGGAAGGACTGATGCTGAAGCTGAAACTCCAATACTTTGGCCACCTGATGCAAAGAACCAACTCATTGGAAAAGACCCTGATGCTGGGAAAAACTGAAGGCAAGAGGAGAAAGGGATGACAGAGGATTAGATGGTTGGATGGCATCACCAACATGATGGACATGAGTTTGAGTAAACTCCAGGAGTTGGTGATGGACAGGGAGGCCTGGTGTGCTGCAGTCCATGGGATCACAAAGAGTTGGACACGACTGAGCAACTGAACTGAAATCTTCAAACAGAACAAAACAGAAAACTCTTCTATGTTAAACCAGAGTAAATTGACAAGAATAAATTATTATTCAATTCATTGTCTCCTATTTCATCTGCAAATTTTATAAACAGTTAATGATTCATAGCATCTGTCATATAGACTGAATAATTTTCACAAATATATCCATGACAATCGTAACAGCCTGCTACAGAAACCAAGCACAACTATTTTCATTATGTATAAAACAGTGGAATGAAGAAATAAGAAATATATATATATACACCTTTTATTAACATTTTAATAATTACTTTTATTTTTGAACTAATACAGCTGGAGAACCATCTGTCAAGATAAAACTTATCCTTTCATATCTAGCTCAAATTATTCTTTAAATGAAGTAAAAGATTAAAAGATAATTTAATTCTTTACACTGTCAAATGATGACTGTTTTTCATTGTAAGTCCTTTAATGCATAATTTCCTCATTAGTATTAAGTCCACAGTTTCCATTGCATTACCTAGTTCATCTAAAGCTAAATAAAATACTTACACTTTTTCATTTTTAATTCTTTCATTTTTAGGTCTTTTTACAAAGGGCTTGTATTTCACATTTAATTATTTCATGGCAAAATTGAAGATCAGTCACTTATTTGTGACATATCTCTAGCACATCGCTATAATTTTCTAACAAAATTTTAATAACTGAAATAATACTTTTATTATCTAAAAATAGTCTTGTGCTTCTTGTAAGAATATTAGACATTTTATACCTGACTGGAAGAGATATCTCATCAGACAGTGATGCTGGACTTTCTAGCCTCCAAAAGTGTGAAAAATAAGTGTTTGTTGTTTAAAATGACTAGTCTCTGGTAGTCTATTATGGCCACCCAAACAGATTTAGATACTTCTTACCTATTTCACTTCTAGAAACTCCATGCTTAACTAGCCAACACCATAGGTCTGTGTGATTGAGACTGTTCTAATTGTTGCTTGACTCTGCTCTCTGTGGGCTTCCCTTGTGGCTCAGCTGGTAAAGAATTTGCCCACAGTGCGGGAGACCTGGGTTCGACCTCTGGATTGGGAAGATGCTCTGGAGAAGGGAAAGGCTACCCACTCCAGTATTCTGGCCTGGAGAAATTCATGGACTTTATAGTCCTTGGGGTTGCAGAGAGTCCGACACAACTGAGTGACTTTCACGTTCCGCTGTCTGTTATGGTAACTGTGCCTATCCTGCTCTTAGCAGTTGAGTGTAGCCACTTGGCCCCTGCACCCTAAAATTAATTACTCTCATTGCATTTAGGTTTTCCAGTTTAGTGACTGTGGTTTCTGCTATAAGGTCTCACTGACAGAAAAGAACAATCATGGAGTCCTTCAAGAATGCTGGGGTTCATTCACATTTATTTCTCACAGTAGAGGCTAAAGATACAGCTTCTGGCTCCTTTGAATATGGCAAATCCACTCTGACATTCCAATCTGCTAAGCATGTGAACTACTATATCTCCATTAACTAAGGCAGATCCAGTATTTTTAATTAGGTCACTGCATGGCCACCTTTTGTTCCCTGTTTCAGTCAGTCAACCAACTAACCAACCCATTCAAGCTCTTCCTAAATCCACAAGCTGTGACATTAAATCCAGAATCTTTGCCATATCAATAAATTTGACCAAATCCAACTTTATGTTCTTCCACCATTATCTCATACTTCTAATATCTATTTTCATACATATTTCCTGGATCTCATATACTGTTTCTCCATTGCCAGATCTCAACATGGACTACCAGTGTTCTTGTCACTTCTAGAAACAGTCATTGGCCTTTGCATCAAATCAGAGATTCAATTCTAGAAAGGAACCAATTCAGAAAGCTCATGAATATTCTGTTCCTCTGCAAACACTCTCAATACCAAAATCTCTACTAGTCCGGATATCTATCTACCTATCTATCTATCTAATCTACAGAATAAGGAAATGACTGGAGGTGGAGACTGCCATGGTAGTGGTGGCAACAGGGACAATCAAGCATTGACCAGGGACAGCCACTCTCACACCCTACCCTGCCACCAGTGGCAGGAAAGAAACAGATACTTATTAACATGCATTTTTGGGTAGATATATAGTTTAAAATAAAGTAGTGCTAAGTGCCATCATTCCTTGGTCTGCAAGGGGGGATTGGTTTCTGA
The DNA here is from genome assembly GCF_027580195.1 of Bos mutus. Lineage (NCBI taxonomy): Eukaryota > Metazoa > Chordata > Mammalia > Artiodactyla > Bovidae > Bos > Bos mutus. The sequence goes on along the minus strand of NC_091624.1, from coordinate 97,341,182 downwards.
ACCCTCCACAGACATGGAAGACCAGTATATCCTATTGGGCTCAGATGGAAAAATATCCTTATTTCAGCTTCACAGTGAAACCAGTTTTGGTTCTTGACGCCTGCAGCAGCTAGGTTCTGTCATCTTTACTTTGTTTGTGTATGTTACTTCAGTAGTCCATCACTTCTCCTGCTCTGGAACTGTATAGATGGCAGAGCAGAAGGACATGTGCTTATCTTTTCCTGTGAGAACACCGGATTTGCAACTAGCTGCTGAACAACCATCAACAGGAGGACACTTGAACCCACACACAAAAAAAGATACCCCACAACCAAGGACAAAGGAGAAGCTGCAACAAGATGGTAGGAGGAACGCAATCATGATAAAATCAAATCCCATAGCCCCTGGGTGGGCAATCCACAAACTGGAGAACAATAATACCAAAGAAGTTCTCACACTTTTGTGAAGGTTCTAGGCCCCATATCCCTAGGGATCCAGCAAAGAGATTGGGAATCCCCAGGGAATCTGACTTTGAAAGACAGCAGGATTCAATTACAGAATTTCCATAGGACTGGGGGAAACAGAGACTCTTGGAGGTCACAACAAAATGTGCATGCCAGGACCCAGGGGAAAGGAGCAGTGACCCCACAAGAAACTGGGCCAAACCTGCCTGTGAGGGTTTGAGGGTCTCCTGCAGAGGCATGAGTTGACAGTAGTCTGCCATAGGGACAGGAGCCCTGTACCAACAGTTCTAGGAGGTATGTGTAGGCATAAGTCCTTTTGGAAGTCACCTTTAGCTTTACCACAGAGCCTGTAGACTCCAGGACTCAACCCAGTGACTAACAGGAGGGAGCAGAGCCACATCCATCAGCAGACAATTGGATTAAAGATATAAAGAGCATGGCCCTGCCCACCAGAATGAATTTAAATAATATAATCATTATATCTGGGCCTTCTCTGTGGCTCAGATGGTAAAGAATCTGCCTGCGATGCAGAAGAAGCAGGTTCTATACCTGGGTGGGGAAGATCACCAGGAGGAGGGCATGGCAACCCAAACCAGTATTCCTGCCTGAAGAATCCTACGGATAGAGGAGTCTGGCAGGCTACAGTCCATTGACTCATCAAGAGTTAGACATGGCTGAAGCTATTGAGCACACAGGCAATCATTACCCAGACAATCATTATATCTACTACTGTGGGCAAGAATCCCTTGGAAGAAATGGAATAGCCCTCATAGTCAATAAGAGAGTCTGAAATGCAGTACTTGGGTACCGTCTCAAAAATGACAGAACAATCCCCATCCGTTACCAAGGCAAAACATTCAACATGACAGTAGTCCAAGTCTATGCCCAAACCACTAATGCCAAAGAAGCTGAAGCCGAATTGTTCTGTGATGACCTACATGACCTTTTAGAACTAACACACACACACACACACACACACACACACACACACACACAAAAAAGATGCTCTTTTCATCATAGGGCTGGAGTGCAGAAGTAGAAAGTCAAGAGATACCTGGAGTAACAGGCACATTTAGCCTTGTAGTACAAAATGAAGCAAGGCAAAGAATAATAGAGTTTTGCCAAGTGAACACAATGGTCATAGCAAACACCATCTTCCACCAACACAAGAGATGATTCTACACACGGTATCACCTGAGGATCAATAATGAAATCAGATTGATTATATTCTTTGCAGCCAAAGATGGAGAAGCTCTGTAGAGTAAGCAAAAACAAGACCTGAAGCAGACTATGGCTCTAATTATGAGCTGCTTATTGCAAAATTCAGACTTAAATTGAAGAAAGTTGGGAAAACCACTAGACCATTCAGGTCTGACCTAAATCAAGCATGACAACCCACTCCAGTATTTTTGACTGGAGAATTCCATGGACAGAGGAAGGCTACAGTCCATTAGGTTGTAAAGAGTCAGACATGACTTAGCAGCCAACACCTACACTAACACTTATGATTATATGGTGGAGGTGACAAATAGATTCAACGGGTTAAATCAGACAGAATGCTTGAAGAACTATGGAAGGAGGTTTGTAACATTGTATAGGAGGCAGTGACCAAAACCATCCCAAAGAAATAGAAATGCAAAAAGGCAAAATGGTTGTCTGAGGAGGCCTTACCAATAGCTGAGGAGAGAAGAGAAGCAAAGGCAAAGGAGAAAGGGAAAGTTATATCCAACTGAATGCAGAGTTCCAATCAATACCAAGGAGAGATAAGAAAGCCTTCTTAAGAGAACAATGCAAAGAAATAGTAGAAAATAATAGAATGGGAAAGATTATTGATCTCTTCAAGAAAATTGGTGATTTCATGCAAAGATGGCACAATAAAGGACAGAAACAGCAAGGACCTAACAGAAGCAAAAGGGATTAAGAAGAACTGGCAAGAATACAAAGAAGAAACATACAAAAAAGATCTTAAGGACCCAGATAACCATGATGTTGTTGTCACTCACCTAGAGCCAGACCTCCTGGAGTGTGAAGTCAAGTGGGCCTCTTAGAAAGCATTACTACAAAGGTAGTGGTGGTGATGAAATTCCAGCTGAGCTATTTCAAATCCTAAATGTTGATGCTGTTAAAAGACTGCTCTCAGTTTTCCAGCAAATATTGGAAATATTGGCCACTGCTGGAAAACTCAGCAGTGGCCACAGAACTGGAAAAGATCAATTTTCATTCCAATCCCAAAGAAATGCAATGCCAAAGAATGTTCAAACTATCCTACAAGTGCACTCATTTCACATGCTAGCAAAGTAATACCCAAAATTTTTCAAGCCAGGCTTCAATAGTATGTCAGTTGAGAACTTCCAGATATATAAGCAGCATTTAGAATAAGCAGAAAAACCAGAAATCAAATCACCAACATCCTTTGAATTATGTATAAAGCAAGGGAATTCTAGAAAAACATTTACCCTGCTTCATTGCCTTCACTAAAGTTTTTGACGGTGTGGATCACAAAAAACTATGGAAAATTCTTAAAAATTTGAGAATACCAGACCATCTTACCTGCCTCCTGAGAAACCAGGTCAAGAAGCAAGTTAGAACCAGTCATGGAATAACAGACTTGTTCAAAATTGGGAAAGGAGTGCCTCAAGGTTGTATGTGGTCACCCTGCTTATTTAACTTACATGCAGAGCACATCATGCGAAATGTAGGGCTGTATGACTCACAAACTGGAATCAAGATTGCGGGTTGAAATATCAGCAACCTTAGATATGCAAATGCATATCTCTAATTGCAGAAAAAGAAGAACTAAAGAGCCCATTGATGAAGGTGAAAGAAGAGAATGGAAAAAACCTGCTTAAAACTCAATATTCAAAAAACTAACATAGAGCACGGCATCTGGTCCCATCATTTCATGGAAAATAGATAGGGAAAAGGGGGAAACAGTGCAGATTTTATTTTCTTGGACTCCAAAATCAATGTGGACAGTGTCTGCAACCACGGATTAAAGGATATTTGCTCTTCGGAAGAAAAGCTATGACAAAACTGCAAGTGAAAATGAAAGCTGCTCAGTCAAGTCCGACTCCTTCAACCCCAAGGACTACACAGTCCATGGAATTCTCTAGGCCAGCATACTGGAGTGGGTAGTGTTTCCCTTCTCCAGGGGATCTTCCCAACCCAGGGATCAAATCCACATCTCCAGCATTGCAGGCGGATTCTTTACCAGCTGATCCACAAGAGAAGCCCATGACAAACTTAGACAGCATATTAAATAGCAGAGACATCACTTTGCTGACAAAAATCCACATAGTCAAAGCTATGGTTTTTCCATTAGTCATACATTGATGTGATAGTTGGACCATAAAGAAGGCTGAGTGCTTTTAATCCACATTGCTTGTGCATTCCACTAGATTTCTTAACATTTTGTCATAGTTATTTTAAAAGTCTTTTTTGTTGTTTAGTCACTAAGTCATTTCTGACTCTTTTGCAACTCCATGGGCTATAGCCCATAAGCTCCTCTGTCCATGGAATTTCCCAGTCTATGACTGATAATTCCAATATCTGACATCTCTTAGTGTTTACTTGTACTGAGTATGTCCTTTCTCAAAGGTTTCACAATTTCTTGATTTTCCATGGGTTTTTATACTGTGCCATGCATTTCTATAAAAGTCCAAGAGAGTCTGAAGTGAGTTATATTTATCTCCAGAAATGGGTACACGCATTGCTCTCACTTCCTTAGTAGAAAGTCAACAGTACCTGGAGAGTTTCTCTCAAGGTTTCTTCCCTGTTTCTGATTCTATGGTACAACCTTCAGCATTCTATGGAATCTGGTAGAAAATAGTTTAAAACGTAATACAATTTTGCTATGTCTGGGGATCCTTTGACCCTAATCTGTTGTGTCAGTCAACACATGAAATAAAAGCTTTTTTTTTTTTTTTTTTGAAAATTAGGCTGACTTCTCTTACCCCAAGCTATTGCAAATACCTGTCTTCTCTCTGTTTCAGTCACAGATGAGAACATCCATGGATTTTTCCTCTCTTCATTCTCTGGAATTTAGTTCATTTATGTTTCTTTGTATCTTCTATGATGGGTAGAAAATAATAGCTCTAAATATGTGGTTTATCTGACTTGCTTTTGTTATAAGGACAAGAGCAACATTTTACAACTTTTCAGTTTAAACCAGATGCATACACATTTCATTGTAAATTTCAAATCTTGTTTCTAAACCTCTATTTTGAAAAGTTCTATTGTATTATGTTTAAAATATTCCTAGATACTTTTTATTGTTTTGTTGTTCATTCATTGTGCTATTCTCTTGACTAACATGCTGAAATCTTGAGTCTAAATTGTGGATTGTTCCTACAGAGATAATTTAGTTTTGCTCTCCTCTAGGGGCTAAAGGTCACTATTTATTCCTTTAAATGTTTTGGCTAAACTTCAGAATTTTCAAGTTTCTTTTCCTACCTTACAATTGGCATGATGCTTAGACTTTTAATTATTGCTTGAACATTGATATTTCTACCCGGGACAACCCAAGTTTTCTCTTTGTTTTTTTAAAGGTAAACATACCTAGATGTTTATTTTAAACTACTGATTTTCTACTTATTATGATCTTTTCCTTTTTTGTCTCTTGGAAAATTCCTCTAACCATCTGAACATTCATAAATTCAACTTTAAATAAATTTTGTGACAATTTCCTCAGAAGCTTCTTGTTTTATAGCATCCTATAATGAAACATTATGTTTAGCATTGATTCCAAGGAATTTATCACTGAGTGCCTTGATATACAGAATTCACATTCAGAACTGGAGAAGGAAATGGCAACCCATTCCAGTATTCTTGCCTAGAGAATCCCAGAGATGGCGGAGCCTGGTGGGCTGCCATCTATGGGGTCGCACAGAGTCAGACATGACTGAAGTGACAGCTGCAGCAGCAGCATTCAGAACACAGTCAGAAAGTGTTGAATGAATTCAAGAGTTAGCATGAATATTAAGTCAAGTGACATATAAGTCTAAGGGGAAAGATTATGCATGACTAGATCTATTATAATCGCTTGCACATAAATGTCATTAGATAAATTAGATAGATTTCAATAAAACTTCGTTTTTCGGTATATTTTGTTTGATAATATAATGGGGAAGTGGAAAGGAAATATCGAACAGGCAGTTTGATTAAGTAGGGTGGTACTTGGTAGACAAACCATGATGGATAATAAAGATTCCTGGATCAATTAATGTATTATCAAACCTGTGAGAAGGGTTGCACTTTCCAAGGAAACAGAACAGCAATTTAAGGTCCATGTATGCATGTGTGCTAAATTGCTTCACTCATGTCTCACTCTTTGAAACCCTATGGACAGTAGCTCGGCCGGGCTCCTCTGTCCATGGGATTCTCCAGGCAAGAATACTGGAATGGGTTGCCATGCCTTCATTCAGGGGGATCTCCCTGACACAGGGATCAAACTGGCGACTCTTGTCTCCTGAATTGGCAGGCAAGTTTTTTGCCAAGAGTGCCACCTGGGAAACCCTTTCAGGTCCATAATAGATGTTAAATATTGAGACCAAAATAGAGAAGTGCCAGGAAAGTCAGGGTAGCATGGTCTCATAGAAGACCAACTAAAAGAGAATTACTTTAAGCTGCAATCCATGTAACTTGGAAATGTCGCTCACTTATTTAAGTTGTTCTTCCGTTTATATGTTCAACTGCTCCCTTAAGGAAGTTCATTATCTTTAACAACATACTTAAAAATAATGATTTTAGCCTTTTCTCAAATCATAGCAAACTGCAGAATTAATGGAACTTTAAAATTATGAAGGGACAAGTTCATCCTCAGTTTGTTTGTTTTTTTTTTAATTTTATTTTATTTTTAAACTTTACAATATTGTGTTAGTTTTGCCAAATATCGAAATGAATCCGCCACAGGTATACATGTGTTCCCCATCCTGAACCCTCCTCCCTCCCCATACCATCCCTCTGGAATTTAGAAAGATGGTAACAATAACCCTGTGTACGGGACAGCAAAAGAGACACTGATGTATAGAACATCCTCAGTTTGAAATAGCTAAAGTATAATGTATAGAAATGTAGACTGCTGATCCACAATGCTGTTCTTACATTGTTGAACCTAGTTTTTAAAATTATATCCTACATGGGAAGAGTTTTAGACATTTTGAACAAAAGTCTAGCTTTTTGAATATCCCTGTGTAAAACTTCAGAACTGGAAAGGTTTGCACCATAGGCACACCAATAGCAAATATAATAATCCCCTTTGCAAAACAGTGGTTCTTTAGTACTCAGAGTGAAACTGGCTTTATTTCTGGAGGCTTGAAAGGAATCCTACAAGAGTATTCATCCCCACTAATAGTGTACATCCCACCCCACCCCTTAGGACTGTCTCCGTGAATAATCTGAGATGAAAACATAGGCTGCATCTTGTCTTTATTATTTTATTTCTTATCTGTGCCTCACTTCTGATATGCTACAGAAGCTACATCTTCCCTAATACCTATCGGGGACCTGCCACAGGGATGATAATTTGAAAGAGTGAGGAGGCATCCCCTGTATATGTGAATAAACAACAAAAGGCTTTTCTCTTTCTAGAATTCAACAAAAGCTGACAACATTTGAGGTTTTCAGCTCTAGTATACTGGCTCCCAAACTAATAGCACAAGTCAGTAGAACAGTCTTCATGCAGGTACAATAGAGAGTTTGGTCCTTCATAAAAGGTGACTGGCCACCCTAGATATCAGACAGCAATACAAACTCAGGGATTAACATGGTAAATGGATGTCTCATCGAAAATAAAATCAAGCAGTTCATTAATTTTTGCCCTTTTAAACCCATAAATGTTTTGTAACTCCTAGATTTTAGGGAAGTTTTAAAATCTGGTCTAAAATGCCACAGGCACATTAGCAGAAACATTGAAAGCTGTTAGAAGCTTCCAGCAGATTGTATTATTTATTATGTGTAGGCTCTAGAGGCTAAGAGCAGCTGAAAGGATGGCCGTGCCAACAACTGAAAATGAGGATTCTCTAAATAAAGGGCTAGTTGCCATTTAGCCTGATGTGCAAAGAACTGAAAATATAGTGGGACTCCTGTGAAAACAAAAATGGATCCTACTATCCTTGTGTAACTGAAAGTAGAAATGTTTGTATGTTATTTCATCAAAGTGTATAATTAAAAATAGATGCTTTTCTCTCCTCATGGATGAAAAAAAAGCTATGATGAACGAATAAGGCACTGAATAAATATGAAAGTACATTTTAGATCACAGAGCATTCTTCAAAAATGTATGTTTGTATTATCATCATTAATAAGCTCATATAAAATCAATGACAATCATATTTATTCAGTGTAGATGGATTCCATAAATTCTTAGCAAGTTTCTAGACTTATTGATTTTCAAAAATGAAAAATGGTTTCTGTCTAAGTCCTCACTTCCCTCTTAGGCATGCAGCAGTGTGCATTGCTGGTACTGTGACACAAAGAAGTGTCGAGAAAATATGGCTCCCAATCAGCTCAACACATTCTGTCTAGGCCCATATGTAAAACTGGGGGAAATACGAATTGTTGTCCTCCACTGATGCTTTGTATGATTTAGGGAACAGAGGAAAAGCAGCAATTAAAATAATTAAAACATTTGTTGTCCACCTCTCCTTGAAGCCTCAGGAGGATGGCTCTAATACACGCGTTCTTAGTGAATTCACAATTTTCAGTGTGACTCTGACAACACCAATGTCTAGATTTATGACTTGGGGTATAGATAAGACCCATATGCTTGAATCCCCCACAGGTTGAGATTAACAGAAAGTCTAATCTAGCTCCATTCAACTTAAGAATGTTTATGGTCTTAAAATTGTGGATGCAGTTGGGTGTGTGTTGGAGGGAGGGTGCCTGGAGAGGTACCTAGGCAGGAAGATAGCGATGGCGAGTGGGATGACTGGAACATGCAATTCCACTTCTTCCAGAATATCTGAGAGTAGACCTCACATGAATGCCATTTGAGCTTGCAAAATGCCACATCTACTGCCTTCTGAGATAGCCAATGTGGCAGCTGTTGCAAAGCAAGTCTGGAGGGACCAGCTTTTCACGGCTCATCCCCAGTTCACAGGAGATACATCTAAGGAGAACCATCACATCACTCAATATAATGTAATGTCAAGGGAGTTCTACGGCCATATGGATCTGGGTTCTGTTAGGGGCTTTAATTCCCTAGGCAGATATTGAAGAGCAGGGGGTTTTCCAGAAAGATATTAACTCTAAATCTTCATTAATTTAACACAGGTTTCTGGATTTTGTGATGTTTGTGGTTTTGTCATTTTTAAAAATTATAATGTTTTTTCTCATTCTCATGAAATGTAAACATTCACATGTACTTTGTATTTCACCCCTTAAGGAGGATCATCAAAAACTGGAGCGATATTGTCTTTAAAGAAAGAATTCTAAGGCAATCAAGACAAATTACACTTTTCTGGAAGGATATATCTGATTGTGTTAATAATCTCAGTCCCATACTCCTGTGCTTTGTCTCCTACCTAAAGGGAGGGTGGAATGAATTGGGAGACTACAATCGACACTCCCATGTGTAAAATAGCTAGTGCAAACCTACTATAAAGCACAGGAAATTTAGCTTGGTGCTCTGTACTGACTGGGATTGATGGAATGGGGTGGGGGAAGGAGGGAGGTCCAAGAGGAAGGAAATATATGTATACATATAGCGTACGATTCACGTCATCGTACGGTAGGAACTAACACAACATTGTAAAGCAATTATATTCCAATAAATAAAATAGATACTCTGCAGACTCCTGCCTCAGCCATAAATTTTGTTCAAGGAGTGGAAGTTAATACTTTCTGATGGCTCAGTAATAAGAACTCCATGCCAAATGGACTAAGGCCACATTCAGATTCACTCACACAACCACTGCTAGGGCATTTGATCAAATTTCACCTATCTTTGTAAATCTAGGGTTATTGATTTTTTTTTTCTTTAGTTTTACACTTTTTGCTGTGTCCTGAGGTTTCCTGCAAGGATCCCTCCAGAGATGAAAATGTACATTTCAAAGTACAGACTGAATGTCTGCAGAAGCCATACCTCTGCCCCAGAGAACTGGTTTCCCTGAAAAATCAATTATATGAATGTATCAGTGCTCCAAGTACAGGCAAGGGAGTAAATCTGGAAACTATTACTTAACTGTCAGAAGCACAGGGTTTCCTAAATGAATACAGTCCAAATTTCTCAGATTAAGCCAGATCGGCAGAAAGAGATAGGTCTGGACCATTTATTGGTCCCTGGTGGAATTTCCTTTGTAATTGTGCTTTGGAGTGTCAGGAACAAGATATGGATAATTGCCAACAGTAAAACTGTTGTCCAGTGAGTCATTCATTGCTTAAAATTGGATATTCTTCCTGAGGATACTGGGAAATAATTCTTCCTCTTCGTATTATGGGAGAAGGCAATGGCACCCCACTCCAGTACTCTTGCCTGGAAAGTCCCATGGGCGGAGGAGCCTGGTGGGCTGCAGTCCATGGGGTCGCTAGGAGTCAGACATGACTGAGCGACTTCCCTTTCACTTTTCACTTTCATGCATTGGAGAAGGAAATGGCAACCCACTCCAGTGTTCTTGCCTGGAGAATCCCAGGGACGGGGGAGCCTGGTGGGCTTCCGTCTCTGGGGTCGCACAGAGTCAGACACGACTGAAGCGACTTAGCAGCTTCTTATTATGAGCACTAGTATTACTTCTTAAAACTATTAAGTTCTATCCTATTAGTTGGGAAAAAAATGAAAGAACATTTTAATCTCTTTGTGGTGACTTCTACTTGGAAACAAAGTAATAGTTCACCCTGGCAGGTAATACTTGGTATTTCATAGAATGTATTTGTGTATTGATTTCACTCCTATTTCCATTTTTTCCCTTTGCCTCTTCTTTCTTGAGTTTTAAAAATGTTATTTTTTGTCTTATAAGCTAGAATAAAGACTTTTTTAGAAGAAAAATGTAGACATAAACATATACACTTATGTTCTAAAATAAACAGGTAAAAGTATAACATGAAGAATGCCATACAAAGTCCCAAGGAAGATAAAGTAAGACAATGATCTATGGAGGACATGGTCAAATATAGAGGAAATTTTGCCTCTATATTATTAAAGATAAAATTTATTTAATATTAAATAAAATTTGTGCCTGGTATTACATATTTGTTATAAGTAGTAGTCCTTTGATCCTAATAAAGAATATAATAGTGACATAATATAAACAGGAAAATAAGACAGGTGCACATTAAAACTAGGTCACCAAATATCAGATGAAAGCCATAAGGTTACTAGGCTAATATAAGTTACTCTGGAAAGGTAAATTAATGTAATAGATTTTTCAAAAGAAATGAAAAGACTGTGTCTGATTTCCCCTTTATTTTAATAATTGTTCATAATATTTATTGGTCATATATAATATTCCAAGTGTTATGGAGGTCATACTGGGACAGTGAGAAACAGAATATACACAGTCCATGACCTCATGGAGTCTGAAACAGAGAGAGAGGCAGGCACAAAATGTGAGACAAAACAATCAAATCATCACACAAATCCATTTTTATGTTGTAGCAGGCAAGGAATAGCTTCTAAATGTCAATTACTAAGTACACATTCGGGGGATAGAAAAATGAACAAGATAGACAATATCCTACCCTCACAGGACTTACATTTTAATGGGATAGTATGAACATACATGCTAGGCCCAGCCCAATAACAAACTGACCTGAGAGAGTGGTGCCACAGAAGAATAAGGAAAAAGAAGACTCAGAAATAAAGTAGGGATCTGGGGCTGATGCCATTCACAGGCAAAGGCCCAGATCCTGATCCTAGCATGCCTTTTATTGTTAACATCTACCTCCTTGTTTTGCCAAAGCGAAAAAAAAAAAAAAAAAACACCCAGTTGTGAATGGAACTGGTGATGGAAGCAAGGTTTGATGCTGTAAAGAGCAATATTGCATAGGAACCTGGAATGTTAGGTCCACGAATCAAGGCAAATTGGAAGTGGTCAAACAGGAGATGACAAGAGTGAACATCGACATTCTAGGAATCAGTGAACTAAGATGGACTGGAATGGGTGAATTTAAGTCAGATGACCATTATATCTACTACTGTGGGCAGGAATCCCTTAGAAGAAATGGAGTAGCCATCATGGTCAACAAAAGAGTCTGAAAGGCAGTACTTGGATGCAATCTTAAAAATGACAGAATGATCTCTATTCACTTCCAAGGCAAACCATTCAATATCACGGTAATCCAAGCCTATGCTCTGACTAGTAATGCTGAAGAAGCTGAAGTTGAATAGTTCTATGAAGACCTATAAGACCTTCTAGAACTAACACACAAAAAAGATGCCCTTTTCATTATAGGGGACTGGAATGAAAAGTACGAAGTCAAGAAACACCTGGAGTAACAGGCAAATTTGGCCTTGGATTACAGAATGAAGCAGGGAAAAGGCTAATAGAGTTCCACCAAGAGAACGCACTGGTCATAGCGAACACCCTCTTCCAACAACACAAGAGAAGACTCTACACATGGACATCACCAGATGGTCAACAAAAAAATCAGACTGATCATATCCTTTGCAGCCAAAGATGGAGAGGCTCTATACAGTCAGCAAAAACAAGACCGGGAGCTGACTGTGGCTCATATCATGAACTCCTTATTGCCAAATTCAGACTGAAACTGAAGAAAGTGCAGAAAACCACTAGACCCTCAGGTATGATCTAAATCAAATCCCCTATGACTATACAGTGGAAATGAGAAATAGATTTAAGGGACGAGATCTGATAGACAGAGTGCCTGATGAACTACGGAGGAGATATGTGACATTGTACAGAAGACAGGAATTAAGACCATCCCCAAGAAAAAGATATGCAAAAGAGCAAAACGGCTGTCTGAGAAGGCTTTACAAATAGCTGTGAAAAGAAGGGAACCAAAAAGAAAAGATACACTCATTTGAATGCAGAGTTCCAAAGAATAGCAAGGAGAAACAAGAAAGACTTCCTCGGTGATCAATGCAAAGAAATAGAGGAAAAGAACAAAATGGGAAAGACTAGAGATCTATTCAAGAAAATTAGAGTTATCAAGGGAACATTTCATGCAAAGATTGGCTCAATAAAGGACAGCATGGTATGGACCTAACAGAAGCAGAAGATATTAAGAAGAGGTGGCAAGAATACACAGAAGAACTGTACAAAAAAGATCTTCACCTCCCAGATAATCACAAAGGCGTGATCACTCACCTAGAGCCAGACATCCTGGAATGTGAAGTCAAGTGGGCCTTAGGAAGCGACACTACGAACAAAGCTAGTGGAGGTGATGGAATTCCAGTTGAGATCTTTCAAATCCTGAAAGACAATGCTGTGAAAGTGTTGCACTCAATATGCCAGCAAATTTGGAAAACTCAGCAGTGGCCACAAGACTGGAAAAGGTCAGTTTTCATTCCAAATCCAAATAAAGGCAATGCCAAACAATGCTCAAACTGCTGCACAATTGCATTCATCTCATACGCTAGTAAAGTAATGCTCAAAATTCTCCAAGCCAGTCTTCAGCAATACGTGAACTGTGAACTTCCTGATGTTCAAGCTGGTTTTAGAAAATGCAGAGGAAACAGATCAAATTGTCAACATCTGCTGGATCATCAAAAAAGCAAGAGAGTTTCAGAAAAATATCCTTTTATGCTTTATTGACTATGCCAAAGCCTTTGACTATGTGGATCACAATAAACTGTGGAAAATTCTGAAAGAGATGGGAATACCAGACCACCTGACCTGCCTCTTGAGAAACCTATATTCAGGTCAGGAAGCAACAGTTAGAACTGGACATACAACAATAGACTGGTTTCAAATAGGAAAAGGAGTATGTCAAGGCTGTATATTGTCACCCTGCTTATGTACATCAGGAGAAACGCTGGGCTGGAGGAAGCACAGGCTAGAATCAATATTGAGGGGAGAAATATCAATAACCTCAGATATGCAGATGACACCATCCTTACGGCAGAAAGTGAAGACGAACTAAAAAGCCTCTTGACGAAAATGAAAGAGGAGAGTGAAAAAGTTGGATTAAAGCTCAATATTCAGAAAACTAAGATCATGGCATCCAGTCATGTCACTTCATGGCAATAGATGGGGAAAGAGCAACTGACTTTATTTTTCTAGGCTGCCAGATTGCTGCAGATGTTGATTGCAGCCATGAAATTAAAGACGTTTACTCCTTGGAAGGAAAGTTATGACCAACCTAAGTTCAGTTCACTTCGGTCACTCAGTCGTATCTGACTCTTTGCGACCCCATGAATCGCAGCACGCCAGGCCTCCCTGTCCATCACCAACTCCCGGAGTTCACTCAGACTCACGTCCATCGAGTCAGTGATGCCATCCAGCCATCTCATCCTCTCATCCTTCTCCTCCTGCCCCCAATCCCTCCCAGCATCAGAGTCTTTTCCAATGAGTCAACTCGTTGCATGAGGTGGCCAAAGTACTGGAGTTTCAGCTTTAGCATCATTCCTTCCAAAGAAATCCCAGGGCTGATCTCCTTCAGAATGGACTGGTTGGATTTCCTTGCAGTCCAAGGGACTCTCAAGAGTCTTCTCCAACACCACAGTTCAAAAACATCAATTCTTCGGTGCTCAGCTTTCTTCAGAGTCCAACTCTCACATCCATACATGACCACAGGAAAAACCATAGCCTTGACTAGACGAACCCTTGTTGGCAAAGTAATGTCTCTGCTTTTGAATACGCTATCTAGGTTGGTCATAATTTTCCTTCCAAGGAGTAAGCATCTTTTAATTTCATGGCAGCAGTCACCATCTGCAGTGATTTTGGAGCCCCAAAAATAAAGTCTGACACTGTTTCCACTGTTTCCCCATCTATTTCCCATGAAGTGATGGGACCAGATGCCATGATTTTCGTTTTCTGAATGTTGAGTTTAAAGCCAACTTTTTCACTCTCCACTTTCACTTTCTTTAAGAGGCTTTTTAGTTCCTCTTCACTTTCTGCCATAAGGGTGGTGTCATCTGAATATCTGAGGTTATTGATATTTCTCCCAGCAATCTTGATTCCAGCTTTCGTTTCATCCAGTCCAGCGTTTTTCATGATGTATTCTGCATATAAGTTAAATAAGCAGGGTGACAATATACAGCCTTGACATACTCCTTTTCCTATTTGGAACCAGTCTGTTGTTCCATGTCCAGTTCTAACTGTTGCTTCCTGACCTGCATATAGGTTTCTCAAAAGGCAGTTCAGGTGGTCTGGTATTCCCATCTCTTTCAGAATTTTCCACAGTTTATTGTGATCCACACAGTCAAAGGCTTTGGCATAGTCAATAAAATAGAAATAGATGTTTCTCTGGAACTCTCTTGCTTTTTCCATGATCCAGCGGATGTTGGCAATTTGATCCCTGGTTCCTCTGCATTTTCTAAAACCAGCTTGAACATCAGGAAGTTCACAGTTCACGTATTGCTGAAGCCTGGCTTGGAGAATTTTGAGCATTACTTTACTAGCGTGTGAGATGAGTGCAATTGTGTGGTAGTTTGAGCATTCTTTGGCATTGCCTTTCTTTGGGATTGGAATGAAAACTGACCTTTTCCAGTCCTGTGGCCACTGATGAGTTTTCCAAATTTGCTGGCATATGAGTTCAGCACTTTCACAGCCTCATCTTTCAGGATTTGGAATAGCTCAACTGGAATTCCATCACCTCCACTAGCTTTGTTCGTAGTGATGCTTTCTAAGGCCCACTGTACTTCACATTCCAGGATGTCTGGCTCTAGGTCAGTGATCACACCAACGTGATT
The DNA here is from genome assembly GCF_027580195.1 of Bos mutus. Lineage (NCBI taxonomy): Eukaryota > Metazoa > Chordata > Mammalia > Artiodactyla > Bovidae > Bos > Bos mutus. The sequence goes on along the minus strand of NC_091624.1, from coordinate 97,325,930 downwards.
ATCTGGGTCATGAAGATCTTTTTTGTACAGTTCTTCTGTGTATTCTTGCCACCTCTTCTTAGTATCTTCTGCTTCTGTTAGGTCCATACCATGCTGTCCTTTATCGAGCCCATCTTTGCATGAAATGTTCCCTTGGTATCTCTAATTTTCTTGAAGAGATCTCTAGTCTTTCCCATTCTGTTGCTTTCCTCTATTTCTTTGCACTGATTACTGAAGAAGGCTTTCTTATCTCTTCTTGCTATTCTTTGGATCTCTGCATTCAGATGCTTATATCTTTCCTTTTCTCCTTTGCTTTTCGCTTCTCTTCTTTTCACAGCTATTTGTAAGGCCTCCCCAGACAGCCATTTTGCTCTTTTGTATTTCTTTTCCATGGGGATGGTCTTGATCCCTGTCTCCTGTACAATGTCATGAACCTCATTCCATAGTTCATCAGGCACTCTATCAGACCTAGGCGCTTAAATCTATTTCTCACTTCCACTGTATAATCATAAGGGATTTGATTTAAGTCATACCTGTATGGTCTAGTGGTTTTCTGTACTTTCTTCAATTTCAGTCTGAATTTGGCAATAAGGAGTTCATGGTCTGAGCCACAGTCAGCTCCTGGTCTTGTTTTTGCTGACCGTATAGAGCTTCTCCATCTTTGGCTGCAAAGGATATAATCAATCTGATTTCGATGTTGACCATCTGGTGATGTCCATGTAGAGAGTCTTCTCTTGTGTTGTTGAAAGAGGGTGTTTGTTATGATCAGTGCATTTTCTGGGCAAAACTCTATTAGTCTTTGCCCTGCTTCATTCCGTATTCCAAGGCCAAATTTGCCTGTCACTCCAGGTGTTTCTTGACTTCCTACTTTTGCATTTCAGTCCCTTATAATGAAAATGACATCTTTTTTGGGTGTTAGTTCTAAAAGGTCTTGTAGGTCTTCATAGAACCATTCAACTTCAGCTTCTTCAGTATTACTGGTTTGGACATAGACTTGGATTACTGTGATATTGAATGGTTTGCCTTGGAAACAAACAGAGATCATTCTGTTGTTTTTGAGATTGCATCCAAGTACTGCATTTCAGACTCTTTTGTTGACCATGATGGCTACTCCATTTCTTCTGTGGGATTCCTGCCCTCAGTAGTAGATATAATGGTCATCTGAGTTAAATTCACCCATTCCAGTACATTTTAGTTCACCGATTCCTAGAATGTCGACATTCACTCTTGCCGTCTCTTATTTGACCACTTCCAATTTGCCTTGATTCATATACCTGGCATTCCAGGTTCCTATGCAATATTGCTCTTTACAGCATCGGACCTTGCTTCTATCACCAGTCACATCGACAGCTGGGTATTGTTTTTGCTTTGGCTCCATTCCTTCATTCTTTCGGGAGTTATTTCTCCAGTGATCTCCAGCAGCATATTGGGCACCAACTCACCTGGGGAGTTCCTCCTTCAGTATCATATCATTTTGCCTTTTCATACTGTTCATGGGGTTCTCAAGGCTAGAATTACTGAAGTGGTTTGCCATTCCCTACCTAAACAACATGTTAAAAAATAGTTACATTACTTTGTCAACAAAGGTCCATCTAGTCAAAGCTATGGTTTTTCCAGTGTCATGTATGGATGTGAGAGTTGGACTGTGAAGAAAGCTGAGCAGCGAAGAATTGATGTTTTTGAACTGTGGTGTTGGAGAAGACTCTTGAGAGTCCCTTGGACTGCAAGGAGATCCAACCAGTCCATCCTAAAGGAGATCAGTCCTGGGTGTTCATCGCAAGGACTGATGTTGAAGCTGAAATGCCAATACTTTGGCCACCTGATGCGTAGAGCTGACTCATTGGAAAAGACCCCGATTCTGGGAAAGATTGAGGGCAGGATGAGAAGGGGGCGACAGAGGATGAGATGGTTGGATGGCATCACCGACTCGATGGACATGGGTTTGAGTAGACTCCGGGAGTTAGTAATGGACAGGGAGGCCTAGCGTGCTAAGATTCATGGGATTGCAAAGAGTCAAACTCTACTGAGAGAATGAACTGAACTGAACCTCCTTATACATGCCCTAGAGATATTTGTTGTTTACAATCTCAGACTGGGGATAAAGATATACAATGCAGAGTCCTCAATGTCAAACCTTCAGGCCTTTCATGACTGTTCAGCCCTTGGGCTACTGACGCCGTTTCTCAGCAACTCATTCAAGGGTCTGGTTATGGGAACAGTCACTAATGGTTTTGCATCAGTCACATCAGTACTTCAATATCTTGTTTTCAAGATGTCTTTCCATGATATACTTTTTACTACTCCCAGCCCTTCACCTGGGGTGATCAGAAAGTCATTCTCATTTTTCAAAGAAGCCCTGTTAATCATAGTACAGGCTGTGCACAGTATATTCCCTACAATACATACATGTGCTAGGGAATAATTAAGTAAAATAAATGAAAAGACATCAAAATTAGAGGATAGAGAAGGTAGTGGAGGAAGTTCTATTTTAGATATGGTAATGAAAGATAATATACATTTCCCCTACCACTTCAGAAATTTCTTGAGCTTAACCTGTTTATTGATTTCCTTTAGCACACTGTGTCATGAGTGAGTCCTACTGCTGAACTGAGGCATGAAGAGAGACAGAAATGGACTGTAGTTGCTCAGATTTTTGTTTACATTTTAAAGAAGTATATTTTGGTTTATATTCATAAAAATGGCATTTACAGATATCTAGATAGAGATAACTATAAATACCATAAGGATGCAGACTAAACTGCTGATAGGGATTATTCTTATAAAACTTTGAACCCAATATAGTTGTAAATACTTAGTCCAGCACATAGAAGGTACTCAACAAAATTTATTGAATAAGTAAATTAAGAACTAAGAATTGACACTTCCACAATACTGCAGTTTTTAAATTGTTTTCAACAGACCTCAGCTGTATAGAATTGGAATATTCATCATCTTTGCCTTTGCCACTATCATTGATCTAAGAACTCTCTTTTAGTCACTTTTATCATTTGCCTAGCAAGCTATAGTTAGCAAAATCACATGTGCTATCTCAAAATAGCTTTTTGAGAAACACATTTTTATTAGAAGATGTAACAAGAGACCACAACACACTAACTGAATAAAGCTGCTCAGCTAGGAAATAACACCTCCTGGTCTATTTCTAACGCCTGTGTTCCTTCTACTACATTACGATGACTTTCATAGTCCATTCTCAGATTTGAGCGAGATCTTGGTAGGTGGCTGATATGTACTGAATATTGTGGTCAATGCAGTTTCCATCCATCGGTTGCCGGCAGAGATAATAAAACCAGAAAGTAAAAAAAGGCAACAAGTTGAAGAAAACAAATATGAATCATGTTTGAAGATATGTAGGGGAGAAAGCATAAAAAGTTGGAAAGGAAAAAGATAGAAGGTTTGGAGAAAATGGACAAATGGAAGGTGTCGACTCCTAACAAACAATGGATCAGATAAGTGAAGCGCTCCTGAGAAACAACACCTGAAAGCTAGATCAGACAGTCCTCAAGCCCACTATAGAGATATGGCCTCTGGAAGAAAGTCAGAATTAATTTAAGATAAACAGCTGGACAGCAGAGGAAAGCAAACGATGGGCACAAATAAGGCTAACAATCTGCAGATTTTAACATTTGTGAGTTTGACAAACATCTAAACTGTTCAGGTATGCCAAGGTAACTTAAAAAGAAAGTGGATGCTACCAAGCTGACTTATTTCTGTGCAAAATGAAATGAAATCAACAAATTCAAGAAATAGCTCTAAGGATCACCCATGAATATAGGTGCCCTGCAGAAGAGCATGCAAAAACAAAAAACAAAACAAAACAAAAAAACTGACCTGTTTATGTGGAGGAAAATTATAGTTGTTTATGTACCTAAATGAAAGTCGTTATCAAATAAATCCAAAATTTCCTTTCTGCTATCCATATTGATTCCATATGTTAATGTTGGACTTTTATCTCCACTTCAAATTCATTGTTTGCGTAAACTTTTTATATGGTACATAAAAACTTAAGAGAATCTTTTTTCAGACCTTTTACATGAAAAATCTCTTACATGTAATGCCTTCAGGGAGAGAAAGAATGAGATATTTTCATTAATCGGACAATCTCTTGATGTCAAGGGGCATAGACTACCCTTGAATTATATATGAATATGAATTACTTGAGTATATAAATTACTCCATTCATACATTATTTAAACTATTCAAACTTCAATTTTCTTATTATAAAATATGGACAATAAACTGTATTTAATCCATAATGTTATTGTGGTGATCACATGAAATAAGATGTATAAGGTAATTACATAAATGTCTGGTCCACAAAACTTAGTCATGTTCATTTTTACTAAAAATTCACTTAATATTAAGCATTATAGCTCAGGTTCTGGAAAGTGGTGACAAAGATTCAATTCCTTCCTCTGTCACTTACTACTTGGTTGATCCTGAGCACATTTTTAAGTCTCTGTGACTCAGTCCTCTCATCTATAAGGTGAGAACAAAAATTAGAGCCTATACTGTAAGACTGTTGAACAAGTTATTATATGTAGAGCATTTAAACCAAAGCTGAGTACAAATTAAGTACCAAATAAGTGTCAACTCATTATTAGCATACTGTGAGACAAGATAATGGTGACTGAAGAGAGAAGCAGTGATTCTTAATTGCTGGTTATGGAATGCCCTCTGCTAAGCTGAACTTTAGGACTCCTCCTTCAAGAAAAAGAAAGACAATAGAAATTATGTTTATAAGCACATTCACACAAAATTTTTCATGTAATTTAAATATTCATGAACGCTTTGGAGCCCATTTGTATATTACAGGCTATGAAATCCTATATAATATTTTTAAACTATTTTATGAGTGATAGAATAAAAAGAGCAAATGTATGCTTTACTTATTCTACATATTACAGTACATTTTGGATATTTCATTTGCTTATTAAATAAGCAAAATCTGGGCTCAAAATATAAATAATTATAAGATAATTTGGGAAGGTTTATAATTGATATTATTCACAAAAAATCTTTCAAAAGTTCTCAGTTGCTATGTTCCTTGGCCATAGTTTTGCTGAGAAAAAAATCAAAACAGCTCTGCATGACAAAAATTATACACAAACTCTATTCCTCAAAACATCCAATACCTGCTAAAGAAAGCAACATGAATATTGGGACTTCGCCAGCATTAAATTATTTATAATGGTGTACTAATCTCTATAAGCATTCCCCAATATATAGGTAGTAGAATTTTAACATCAATATTACATTGAAGAACATTTTTCATCTTCTCTCCAGAGAGATAAGAATTAAATTTATTTTCAATATTGTTATCATGTGAACAAGTAATAGCATTTATTCCATTATTGTAAACCTCAATACATTATGATTTGGTTATAGTTCAAAACACACACTATAATTTGCACCTTGAATTGAACTGTGTGTTTTGAAAACAGTATGTGTTCTGGAGATGATGGTGAATTTTTCAGTTAGTTTTTAATGTTGACACTTCCTTATATAACTTACACAGTAAATAGGAAAACCAGTCTTCTTTTGATAAGTGAGAAACCAAAATATTCTCTCTGAGAAAACCGCATATTACCTGAGAGTGAGAATGATCTGTGGAATCAGGAAAATGCTGAGTATGGATCTATTGAAGTTCACATCATTCACTCATTGGACTTGAATTTAATTTTCTAGTTAAAACTAAATTGTCAGGGCAGTTGAAATGGTTCTAGACTCATGAAGCAAGTGATGTTTGTTTTCTCTAGTTATCCATCCCTCATTTCTGTTTCTCTCATCCTCCACATGGAAGCCCTTCTGTATTACAGATGTAATTTAATCCCCTGCTCACAGCACCACTGCTCCCAGTCATGCCTTGGCTAGGTACACCTCTCATCCCTAAATTATTCATTCCTTGTGCAAAAAACTCAACGTTCTTCAAAACTGTTAATCTAATACTCATTCTTACTATTAATAATGATAGCATTACTAAGTAACACTCTCAGATGCTTAACAAACAGGAAATCATTTTGTTTATATAATAAAGTAGAGTAAAATAGTAGTGGAGTACCTTGCAGAGTTATTATAAATTAGTTACTATACTTACAACACTTAGAACAGAGGGGAGATTTTCAGTAAATGTTAGCTATTCTTATTACTAATTTATATAGTTGATGCTGTGGAAGAAGGTCTCACTCCAATTAAAATATAACAGGTTATATCTCAAACTGATCATTTCCCTAAATATATAATTTATCAATTTTGATTCCATTCATACATATCATCCTGGATATATATGACCATAAGAACTTAAATAATCAAGTGCTAATAATCTAATATGAATTATCTTTTCAAAAAGAATATTGCAAAGAAAAAAAAATTTTTGGTTGAAAAAGAATTATCATTTTAATAACTGGTGCAGTTGGAAAGTAAGATGGGCTGCTGGCAACAGGACCTGTTTAAAGACAGGCAAACAGAAGCTAGATAGCATATTGTAAAAGATATTTTATGGTGAAACAACAACCAGCATTAGATTATCTTTGGGTATTTCTAAACTTTTCCTCTGCTATGTTTTTGAAGCATACATTATGAATCAGGTCAATAAATACTTACTGGTGGTCTCCTATGTGCCAGGCACTGTCAAGAAAATGAGAGTAAAATGACGAACTAAATGGACTGATTCCCTGTCCCATGTGGTGCTAGAGTATAAATTCATTACTTAATTTGGTGTATGTATAAATTTATTGAATTATCACAAGAGTATAATGCACTAAACCACATTTAGAAGATGGCATTCATTGGAACAGTCTATAAGCTGGACGGCATTAGCCATGTGAAGGTAAAATTGGATTGGAGACAGTCTTTAGATTCAGAAACTGTGCAAAGCTCTGGAATGAAAAAAAAAAAAAAGTCATTTCCTAAGAACTGGAAGTGGGTGGAGGGATCTCTAGCAAAGCTAGAACTGAGAAAGTTGGGGAGAAAAGAGACTGAAAGAAGACAGTGTGATCTGATCAGAGAGAATTTTAGCTACATTATCAACTTCTGATGTTGTTACAGAACTAGATCACTGAAGAACATCATGAGGGAATGTTGTAATAAGATACGCATTTAGGAAAGTTTCTTTATATAGGAATGTCTTAGAGATTTAAGGGCTTCCCAGGTGGCACTACTGGTAAACAACACACCTGCCAATGCAGGAGACCTAACAGACATGAATTGGATCCCTGGGTTGGGAAGATACCCTGGAGAAGGAAAGGGCAACCCACTCTAGTATTCTTGTCTGGAGAATCCCATGGACAGAGGAGCCTGGCAGGCTATGGTCCATAGGGTCTCAAAGAGTCAGTCTTGGCTGAAGTGACTCAGCATACATGACTCTCATGGATTTAAAGAGAAATATTGATATTAATTAAAATATCAAATATTAAAATATTAATATGGGTTTAAAGGAAAATGATACCAAGGAACATTTCATGCAAAGATTAGTACAATAAAGGACAGAAACAGTATGGACCTAACAGAAGCAGAAGATATTAAGAAGAGGTGGCAAGAATACACAGAAGAACTATATAAAAAAGATCTTCATGACCCAGATAACCACGATCGTGTGATCATTCACCTAGAACCAGACATACTGGAATGTGAAGTCAAGTGGGCCTTAGGAAGCATCACTACAAACAAAGCTAGTGGAGAGACTGAAGGTAGGAGGAGAATGGGATGAAAGAGGATGAGATAGTTGCATAGCGTCACCAACTCAATGAACATGAGTTTGAGCAATCTCCAGGAGATGGTGAAGGAAAGACAGGGAAGCCCGGTGTGCTGTAGTCCATGGGGTCTCAAAGAATCGGACACAACTGAGTGACTGAACAACAACAAAATTAATGTTGTTAATGTATAGAAAACATTTATGATTCCTATCGATGCACAGTATGTCAAAAGTGGAAAATAGGTTTAAGTAAAAGATCACTCATCTAAAGGATTCAAGATATTCTGATTGGAGAATGCACCTTAGTTCTAGAATCAGTCTCTTAGCTAATAAAATATTCAAGTATTCCTATTAGACCAATGTATATGCACAGCAATCAAAAGAGTAGTATCATAAACTAGGAGACAACAAAATATTTGGTGGGGCCTAAAGGAAAGCAAAGTCAAAGAACAAACATATACAGTTTTGATGGGAAATTAGCTCAAAAAGTAAAATGGTGATGGAGATGCCTCATGTAAGTCTCTAATGAATTTTTCTGATACTTCAATAAAAAAGACCACACTCATTCTCCAAAGAACCCCTGTGTTCCTTCTTCCTCCCAATACATGCACATACTCACACACAGACACCTTTTGATAAATTTATCCCAAGAAACTAAAGTCAAAGCCTATAAGAGTCAGTATATAAGGTGATTTTTTTGCATGATGATGATAAAGAAAACCAACAAGATAACTAAAAAGCATAGACATTACTAAAAAGCAGAGACACTGCTTTGCTAACAATGGTCTGTCTAGTCAAAGCTATGGTTTTACCAATAGTCATATACAGAGGTGAGAGGTGGACTATAAAGAAAGCTGAGCAGGAAGAATTGATGCTTTTGGACTGTCGTGTTGGAGAAGACTTTTGAGAGTCCCTTGGACTGCAAGGAGATCCAATCAGTTAATCTTAAAAGAAATCAGTCCTGAATATTCATTTAAAGGACTGATGCTGAAGCTGAAACTCCAATACTTTTGCCACCTGATGTGAAGAACTGACTCATTTGAAAAGACCCTGATGCTGGGCAAGATTGAAGGCAGGAGGAGAAGGGGATGACAGATGATGAGATGGTTGGATGGCATCACCAACTCGATGGACTTGAGTTTAAGCAAGCTCTAGGAGTTGGTAATGGACAGGGAAGCCTAGTGTGCTGCTCTCCTTGGGGTCACAAAGAGTCAGACACGACTGAGTGACTGAACTGAGGATTTTTGCATCTATCTTCATCAGTGATATTGGCCTGTAGTTTTCTTTTTTTGTGTGTTTTTTTTTGTCTGGTTTTTGTATCAGGGTGATGGTGGCCTTGTAGAATGAGTTTGGAAGTGTTCCTTCCTCTGCAATTCCCCCCGCCCCGAGAAAATTTATTTATTGTAAGTTAATTTATTTAATTGGAAGCTAATTGCTTTGTAATATTGTAGTGGTTTTTGCCATCCATTCACATGAATCAGCCATGGGTGTACATGTGTCCCCCATCCTGAACCCCCCCTCCTACCTCCCTCCCCATCCTATCCCTCAGGGTCATCCCAGAGTACCAGCCCTGAGCACCCTGTCTCATGCATCAAACCTGGTGATCTATTTTGCATATGATACTATACATGTTTCAATGTTCTTCTCTCACATCATCCCACCCTTGCCTTCTCCCACAGAGTCCAAAAGTCACTTCTTTACATCTGTGTCTCTTTTGCTGTCTTGCATATAGAGTCATCATTACCATCTTTCTAAATTCCATATATATGCATTATTATACTGTACTGGCGGAGAAGGCAATGGCACCCCACTCCAGTACTCTTGCCTAGAAAATCCCATGGATGGAGGAGCCTGGTGGGCTACAGTCCATGGGGTCGCACAGAGTCGGACACAACTGAAGCGACTTAGCAGCAGCAGCATACTGTATTGGTGTTTTTCTTTCTGACTTACTTCACTCTGTATAATAGGCTCCAGTTTCATCCACTTCATTAGTACTGATTCAAATGCATTCTCTTTAAAAGCTGAGTAATATTCCATTATGTATATGGAGCACAGCTTTCTTATCCATTTATCTGCCAGTGGACATCTAGGTTGCTTCCATTTTTTTAAAGTTTTAGAAGGATAGGCCTTAGCTCTTCTCTGAGTGTTTGATACAATTCTTCTGTGAAGCCAGCTGGTACTGGGTTTTTGTTTTTTTGGGAGATTTTTTTATCACAGCTTCAATTTCAGTGCTTGTAATTAGGTTGTTCATAATTTCTATTTCTTCCTGGTTCAGTCTTGGAAAATTGAGCTTTTCAAAGAATCTGTCCATTTCTCCCAGGTTATCCATTTTATTGCCATATAGTTGTTCATAATAGTCTCTTATAATCCTTTATGTTTCTGCATTGTCTGTTGTAACCTCTCCTTTTTCACTTTTAGCTTGGTTGATTTGATCCTTTTCTCTTTTTTTCTTGATGAGTCTGGCCAAAAGTTTGTCAATTTTGTTTATCTTCTCAAAGAACCAGCTTTTAGTTTTATAATCTTTACTATTGTTTCTTTCATTTCTTTTTCATTTATTTCTTCTCAAATCTTTATGATTTCTTTCCTTCTACTAATTTTAGGGTGTTTTTGTTCTTCTTCCAACTTTTTTTAGGTGTAAAGTTAGGTTTTCTATTAGATACTTTTCTTGTTTCTTGAGGTAGGATTCTGTTGCTATAAACTTCCCTCTTAGAACTGCTTTAGCTGCATCCCATAGGATTTGAGTTGTGTTTTCATTGTCATTTGTTTCTAGAAATTTTTTTATTTCCCTTTTGATTTCTTCAGTAACCTGTTGGTTATTTAGAAATGCGTTGTTTAATCTCCATGTGTCTGTGTTTCTCACAGTTTTTTTCTTGTAATTGATATCTAGTCTCATAGTGCTGTGGTCAAGAAGATGCTTGATACAATTTTAAGTTTCTTAAATTTACTGAGGTTTGATTTGTTCCAAAACATACAAGCAGCTCATACAACTCAATACCAGAAAAGCAACCCAAACAAAAAGTGGGAAAAATACCTAAACAGACATTTCTCCAAAGAAGACCTACAGATGGCTAACAAACACATGAAAAGATACTCAATATCACTCATTATTAGAGAAATGCAAATCAAAACTACAATGATATACCACCTCACATCAGTCAGAATGGCCATTATCAAAAAGTCTACAATCAATCAATGCTGGAGAGGGTGTGGAGAAAAGGAAACGCTCTTGCACTGTTGGTAGGAATGTAAATTGATACAGCCACAATGGAAGACGGTATGGAGATTTCTTAAAATCTCGGCGTAAAACCACCATATGACCCATCAATCCTAATCCTAGGCATATACCCTGAGGAAACCAAAACTGAAAAAGACACATGTATCCCATTGTTCATTGCAACACTATTTACAATAGCTAGAACATGGAAGTAACCTAGATGTCCATCAACAGATGAATGGATAAAGAAGTTGTGGGACATATACATGAAGGAATATTACTCAGCCATAAAGAGGAACACATTTGAGTCAGTTCTAATGGAGTGAATGAACCTAGAACCTATTATACAGAGTGAAGTAAGTCAGAAAGAGAAAGATAAATATTGTATTCTAACACGTATATACAGAAACTAGAAAATGGTACTGAAGAATTTATTTACAGAGCAGCAATGGAGAAACAGACATAGAGAATAGACTTATGGACATGGGGTGGGGGAGGAGAGGGTGAGATGTATGGAAAGAGTAACATGGAAACTTACATTATCATGTGTAAAATAGATAGCTAAGGGGAATTTGCTGTATGGCTCAGGAAACTCAAACAGGGACTCTGTATCAAACTAGAGGGGTTGGGTGGGGATGGAGATGGAAGGGAAGTTCAAAAGGGAGGGGATATATGTATACCTATGATTCAGGTTGAGGTTTGACAGAAAGCAACAAAATTCTGTAAAGCAATTATACTTCAATTTATAAAATTGAAATAAAACATGATATTTTCAAGTTAGAAATGTATTAAAGATATAAGCTTTATTCTAAGAAATGACCTAGCCTTTTTCTCTTCTTGAAAGCTTAGTATGTTTTCCTTCAATTATATGTGGAGGGAAAATGTAACCAAGTTTCCAAAAATTGACTTTTGATTTTGATCTATTTTTGGTTTCTATATCCAAAATGTTCAATAAATTTGAAACAAAATAATCTAATTAAAATTTTATAATTTTTCAATATTAGTTCCTTTTTTGGGCTTCCCTGGTAACTCGAGACACTTGAAGCATTAAGCTTGAATTAATCCAGTGTTTCTACAATACATATTTCACAGATGGTTAAACCACATCACTGAAATGTTAAAAGATTTCTGGAAGGAGTCTATACTTGGCAAAAGTAGAATATAAAAATTCTGATTTATTTATATACTAATCCCTGCTAAGTCATTCAGTCGTGTCCAACTCTGTGCAACCCCATAGATGGCAGCCCACCAGGCTCCCCCATCCCTGGGATTCTCAAGGCAAGAACACTGGAGTGGGTTGCCATTTCCTTCTCCAATGCATGAAAGTGAAAAGTGAAAGTGAAGTTGGCCAGTCATGTCTGACTCTTAACAACCCCATTAACTGTAGCCCACCAGGCTCCTCCATCCATGGGATTTTCCAGGCAAGAGTACTGGAGTGGGGTGCCATTGCCTTCTCCGAATTTCTTCCATGTCTTTATGGAATAACTTAAGGTCTTTATTATTTTACACCTGGGAAAGAACTTGGAGAATAGGGTTAATATCATATCTAGTAACCATAAAGTAAATGCAATAAAGCATCTACTTTATAAATACTGAAATAATCTCTATATATTGACAACTAAAATTTTTACAGAAAAATGACAATATCTTTTTAAATTTATTTTATTTTATTTTTTAACTTTACAATATTGTATTGGTTTTGCCATATATCAACATGAATCCGCCACAGGTATACATGTGTTCCCCATCCTGAACCCTCTTCCATCCTCCCTCCCTGTACCATCCCTCTGGGTCGTCCCAGTGCACCAGCCCCAAGCATCCAGTATCGTGCATCGAACCTGGACTGGCGACTCATTTCATACATGATATCATATGTGTTTCAATGCCATTCTCCCAAATCATCCCACCCTCTCCCTCTCCCACAGAGTCCAAAAGACTCACAGCACTGTTTATAATAGCCAGGACATGGAAGCAACCAAGATGTCCATCAGCAGATGAATGGATAAGAAAGCTGTGGTACATATACACAATGGAGTATTACTCAGCCATTAAAAAGAATACATTTGAATCAGTTCTAATGAGGTGGAGAAAAATGACAATATCTTATTGACCATTTTGATTCTAATAGAAAGAGAATTATATTTGCTGCCCATAGCACTATCCAAATTGTTAAATATGGTAGAGTATTTGGTTTGTTGAATGCTGGTCAAAGACAAGTACAAGAGATCAATTTCATAAACTTCTATACTGTGAAAAAGCATAATATGTTCTACAGATATATCTGTTAAAAATCATGTCAATCTCTTTGAAATTTGAGTATAGAATATCATTATAAACTGATTAGAACAAAAGTTGCTTAGAGAACTTTGAGTATTCTAACAAAAATCAAGTGAATGAAATAATGGGCGAATCAGTATGGGAAAATGCAAATGGCATGTGAGAAAAAGACATTTTGAAACAGTAATGAGATTCATTTTGCCTACTAAGTTAATGAATATATAGATTATACTATTTTATAATAAAATATACATATTAGCAATAATAATGACCATCAGTGTTTTTGAATATATGAATATGTGGGACAATTCTTTTATTCCTAGTGGAACTATGAAAAAGTGAAAGTAAAGTCTCTCAGTCGTGTCCAACTCTTTGCGACCCCATAGGCTGTAGCCTACCAGGCTCCTCTGTCCAGGCAATAGTACTGCAGTGGATTGCCATCTCTTTCTCCAGGGGATCTTCCCAACCCAGGGCTCGAACCCGGGTCTCCGGTACTGTAGATAGACGCTTTACCCTCTGAGCCACCAGGGAAGTTGGTATAATTAGTCAAGAGTAATTTTTCTGTGAAGAAGGCTGAGCACCGAAGAATTGATGCTTTTGAACTGTGGTGTTGGAGAAGACTCTTGAGAGTCCCTTGGACTGCAAGGAGATCCAACCAGTCCATTCTGAAGGAGATCAGCCCTGAGATTTCTTTAGAAGGAATGATGCTAAAGCTGAAACTCCAGTACTTTGGCCACCTCATGCGAAGAGTTGACTCATTGGAAAAGACTCTGATGCTGGGAGGGATTGGGGGCAGGAGGAGAAGGGGACGACAGAGGATAAGATGGCTGGATGGCATCACTGACTCGATGGACGTGAGTCTGGGTGAACTCCGGGAGTTGGTGATGGACAGGGAGGCCTGGCGTGCTGCCATTCATGGGGTCGCAAAGAGTCGGACATGACTGAGCGACTGAATTGAACTGAACTGAATTTTAAGATATTTTTAAAAATCTTAGATATGTACTCAATTTTTACCTAGAATTCCTATCTACAAATATATCCTAAATAAATAATACAAGTGTATATCTGAAAAAATGAAATCTAAAAAATGTTTATTGCACCTGTTTGCTATAGTAAAATTAGGAACCTCATTAAATGTCCAATAATTTCTTTATATAAAAGGGAAATATGTGGAAACTCTGTAACAAGAGAACACATTTCCCTTTTATATAAACATTTAAAATAACATTGTGGAATAATATTTAATTATATGGTAAAATTCTTACAATGTAGTTGATTTTTTAAAGCATATTGCAAGACAATATTTATTATATTCACAAAAAGAAAAATATATACACCAGGATATTAACAACAACTATCTCTATGTAAAAATTCTTCAGATTTCTTATATCTTTTGGGCATTTATTTCCTTTGTTTTATACAATGTTCTTTACTTTTTAAAAGTTCTTAGTAGGGCTTATTACTTTTTTAACATTATTTTTCAGAATTGAAATACATTCTTAAGAAACCCTGAATTCTGTTTTTTCATATGTATTTTATATATTTTTTCTTTTTCCAACTTCTTATTTTTAAATTATTATGGATTCATAGGATATTGTAAATAAAAGCACAGGGTAGTTCTCAGAATCACTTTCCCAGGGTCTCCCAATATTAACATCTTTCAGAATTATAGTAAAATATCTAAACCAGAAAGTTGTTATTGGTACAAGCCAAAGCCACAGAGGTTATTTAGATTTTACCAGCTATATATACACTCATCTGTGTGTGTGTGTGTACCTCCATGCAATTTTATCACATGCGACTCTGGGTAACTACAAGCACCACTAAGATACGTGACTATACCAAAATTTTCCTTCATGTCATCCTTTTACAACCATGCAACTCCCCTGCCTCCATCACTTGGCAATTACTAATCAATATCCATCTCTATTCTCATGTTATTTCACAAATGTTATATAAGTGGAATCATACAGTAGATATTCTTTTGAGTTTGACATTTTTCACTTTATTTCCTTGATGCTCATCCAAGTTGTTGGATGTATAATAGTTCATACTCCTGTACTGCTGAGTAGTATCCCATAGTAGGAATACACAACAGTTGACTTAACCATTCACCACTGAAGGATGGGTACATATATCCCAGTTTAAGGCTATTACAAATAAAATTGCTTTGAAAACGTGTGTATAAGCTTCTGCCTGGTGGTAAGTCTTCACTTTTCTGGGATAAATGTTTAAAAATCGCTAGATTTTATGCCAAACTATTTGACCTAATGGTTAGATGACTGACCATGTCCACCAGCAAAGTATGACCAATAAAGTTTCTCCAACTTTGAAAAATAGGACAAAATTAGAGGACTTAAAATGTGTGATTTTAAAACTTACTTTAAAGGTAAAGTGATCAAGACACTATGACAGTGATCAGGATAGGGATAAAGATAAATGGAAGAGAACTGATATTTCAGAAATTACATTTATAATTTCAGTCAATTGGCTTTCAACAAAAATACCAAGACATTAAATAGGTAATGGAGAGTCCTTTCACTAACTAGTTCTGAGACAATTGAACAAAGTAAAAAACAAACAAACAAAAACCCCACATTCTTTACTCATATCATACACAAAAATCAACTCAAAACATATCATAAACACAAACGTAAGAACTAAAGTAATAAAACCTCTGAACAACAATGAAAAAAAAATACACGAAACTCTTCATTACTTGGAGTTAGACAAAGAATTCTTATATTCTTATATAAAACTCCAAAAGCATTTGTTACTTTAAAATTGGAAACTTAGCATTTAAAAAATGAAACAACAGTCCACAAGCTAGGAGGCCATACTTGCAAATAATATGCCAAAATATTTAAAGCACAATAATATAAGAAACAACTCAAAAGAGGAAATGGACATGAGAACAGACATTTCACCAAAGAAGACATAGAAATAGTTGATAAGTGCAAGAAAAGGTGCTCTATATTATTTTTCAGTAGGGAAACAGTAACTGAACCACAATGTAATAATACCCAATAGAATGTTTATAATCAAAAGACAGTCAATTCCAAGTAATGGCAAGAATATGAAGCATTCGGAAACTTCATACATTGCAGGGGCCGGGGGTGGGAATGTAAGAATGTATAATTACTTGGAAAATATTTTGTCAGTTTCTTAAAAGTTAAACATAAAGCTACCATATGATCCAGCAATTCCATTCCTAGGATTCTATCCAAGAGAAGTGAAAACATCTGTGCACAAAAGGCTTCTATGTAAATATTCTTAGCAGCATCATCCATGATAGCCCAAATCTGGAAACAATCCAAATGTCTATCAGCTGGTGAATGCATAAACCAAATGTATAATATAAAATAGGATAACTTCCAACAATGAAAAGTATAAAACACTGAGTAATATATGCTATAATATGTATGAGCATCAAAAATATTATGCTAGATGCAAAATGTTACATATTGTATGATTCCACTTATAGGAAATACCCAGAAAAGGCAGATTATTTATACTGTATTATTCATAAAGACTGGAAGTATGTCATGATTGCCTGAGGCTGATATAGGATTAAAAAATAATTACAAATGTACTCAAGAGAATTTTTTTTGAGTGATGGAGATATTAAAAAACTGGGTTGTGGTAATGATGGTACAATATGACTAAAATTATCAAATTTCAACAGCCAACACTGGTGAAAATTTATGGTGTTTAAATTATACCTCATTAAAACACCTTGTGAATTAAAAAATAAAAAGTGTGCTATTTCATGCCAGGAATTGTCATTGGGAGGAAGTAAGCACTAAAGTGGTTGGATAGGAGGCTGCAGATAGAGGGAAGAGTCTTTTTTTATGTCAAGATAATTTTCTTTTTAACATTCTGAAAGCAATAGGAGATACTTTAAAATGAAACAGTAGTAAATAACATGATCAGATTTGTGTGGTAGAAAGCTCTTTCAGTGATAAGGAGAATAGACTCGGCTTAGTCTATGAAACACCATAAGGACAGTACTGCAAAATCAGAGTGAGAAATGATAAGAGTCTGACATAAGGTGAAAATGTGGATGTATTAAACAGAAATAAGCAGCAACAGGCCTGGTGGAGAAATCCAATAACAAAGACTGAACAGAAGCACAAAGGAAATAACTTATTATTTGTTTAGGAAACTAAGTGGATGGTCGGCATATGTTTAACCCAAATTAGGGAACATTGAGTACACAGGTATTCAGTTCAGTTCAGTGGCTCAATCATGTCCTACTCTTTGCGACCCCATGGACTGCAGCATGCCAGGGCTCCCTGTCCATCACCAACTCCCAGAGTTTAGTCAAACTCATCTCCACTGAGTCAGTGATCCCATACAACCACGTCATCCTCTGCTGTCCTCTTCTCCTCCCGCCTTACATCTTTCCCAGCATCAGGGTCTTTTCAAATGAGTCAGGTGGACAAAGTATTGGAGCTTCAGATTCAGCATCAGCCCTTTCAATGAATATTCAGGACTGATTTCCTTTTGGATGAACTGTTTGGATCTCCTTGCTGTGAAAGGGATGCCCAAGAGTCTTCTCCAACATCAAAGTTCTAAAGCATCAATTCTTCATGCTCAGCTTTCTTTATAGTCCAACGCCCACACCATATATGACTACTGGAAAAACCATAGCTTTCACTAGATGGAACTTTGTTGGCAAGTAATGTTTCTGCATTTTAATATACTGTGTATGTTGGTCATAACTTTTCTTCCAAGGAGCAATGTGTTTTAATTTCATGGCTGCAGTCACCATCTGTAGTGATTTTAGAGCCCCAAGAAAATAAAATCTGTCACTGTTTCCACTGTTTACCCATCTATTTCCCGTAAAGTGATGGGACTGGATGCCATGATCTTAGTTTTCTGAATGTTGAGTTTGAAGCCAACTTTTTCACTCTCCTCTCTCAATTTCATCAAGAGGCTCTTTATTTCTTCACTTTCTGCCATAAGGGTGGTGTCATCTGCATATCTGAGGTTATTGATATTTCTCCTGGCAATCTTGATTTCAGCTTGTGGTTCATCCAGCCCAGCATTTCTCAGGATGTACTCTGCATATAAGTTAAATAAGCAGGTGACAACATACAGACTTGATGTACTCCTTTACCTATTTGGAACCGGAATGTTGTGCCATGTCCAGCTCTAACTGTTGCTTCTTGACCTGCATACAGATTTCTCAAGAGGCAGGTCAGGTGGTCTGGTACTCCCATCTCTTGAAGAATTTTCAAAAGTTTGCTGTGATCCACACAGTCAAAGGTTTTGGCATAGTCAATAAAGTAGAAGTACATGTTTTTCTAGAACTCTCTTGCTTTTTTGATGATCCAGAGGATGTTGGCAATTTGATTTCTGGTTCCTCTGCATTTTCTAAATCCAGCTTGAACATCTGGAAGCTCAAAGTTCACATACTGTTGAAGCCTGGCTTGGAGAATTTTGAGCATTACTTGACTAGCATGTGAGATGAGTGCAATGTGTGGTAATTTGAGCATTCTTTGGCTTTGCCTTTCTTTGGGATTGGAATGAAAACTGACCTTTTCCAGTCCTGTGGCAACTGCTGAATTTTCGAAATTTGCTGACATATTGTGTGCACAACTTTCACAGCATCATCTTTTAGGATTTGAAATAGCTCAACTGGAATTCCATCACCTCCACTAGCTTTCTTCATAGTGATGCTTCCTAGGCCTCCTGACTTCACATTCCTGGATGTCTGGCTCTAGGTGAGTGATCACACCATCATTATTATCTGGGTCATGAAGACCCTTTTTGTATAGTTCTTCTGTGTATTCTTTCCACCTCTTCTTAATAAATTCTGCTTCTGATACGTCCATACAATTTCTGTCCTTTATTGTGCCCATCTTTGAATGAAATGTTCCCTTGGTATCTCTAATTTTCTTGAAGAGATCTCTAGTCTTTCCTATTCTTCCCCCCCCCCCCCATCTCTTTGCATTGAACACCAAGGAAGGCTTTCTTATCTCTCCTTGCTACTCTTTGGAACTCTGCATTCAAATAGGTATATCTTTCCTTTTCTCCTCTGCCTTTCACTTCTCTTCTTTTCACAGCTGTTTGTAAGCCCTCCTCAGACAACCATTTAGCCTTTTGGCATTTCTTTTTCTTGGGGATGGTCTTGATCCCTGCCTCCTGTACAGTGTCACAAACCTCTGTCCATAGTTCCTCAGGCACTCTGTTATGGATCTAATTCCTTGAATATATTTATCACTTCCACTGTATAGTTGTAAGGGACAGATTTATGTCATACCTGAATGGCCTAATGGTTTTCCCTACTTTCTTCAATTTAAGTCTGAATTTGGCAATAAGGAGTTCATCATCTGAACCACAGTCAGCTTCTGGTCTTGTTTTGTCTGACTGTATAGAGCTTCTCCCTCTTTGACTGTAAAGAATATAATCAATCTGATTTTGGTATTGACCGTCTGGTGATGTCCATGTATAGAGTCTTCTCCTGTGATTTTGGAAGAGGGTGTTTGCTATGACCAGTGCATTCTTTTTGCAAAACTCTATTAGCCTTTGCCCTGCTTCATTCTGTACTCCAAGGCCAAATTTGCCAGTTACTCCAGGTATTTCTTGACTTCCTACTTTTGCATTCCAGTCCCCTATAATGAAAAGGAATTCTTTGGGAGTTGTTCTAGAAGGTCTTGTAGGTCTTCCTAGAAACATTCAACTTCAGCTTCTTCAGCATTACTGGTCAGAGCATAGGCTTGGATCACTGTGATATTGAATGGTTTGCTTTGGAAACAAACAGAGATCATTCTGTCTTCTTTGAGATTGCATCCAAATACTGTAGTTCAGACTCTTTTGTTGACTATGATGGTTTCTTCAGTTCTTCTGATTCTTGTCCACAGTAGGAGATATAATGGTCATCTGAGTTAAATTCACCCATTTCAGTCCATTTTAGTTCGCTGATTCCTAAAATGTTGACATTCAGCCTTGTCATCTCCTGTTTGACCGCTGCCAATTTACCTTGATTCGTGGACCTAAACATTCCAGGTTCCTATGCAATATTGCTCTTTATAGCATCTGACTTTAGTTCCATCACCAGTCACATCCACAACTGGGTGTTGTTTTTGCTTTGGCTCCATCTCTTCTTTCTTTCTGGGGTTAGTTCTCCACTGATCTCCAGTAGCATATTTAGCACCTATGTACCTGGGGAGTTCATCTTCCAGTGTCCTATCTTTTAGCCTTCTCATACTGTTCCTGGGGTTCTCAAGGCAAGAACACTGAAGTTATTTGCCATTCCCTTCTCCAGTGGACCATGTTTTGTCAGAACTCTCCACCATGACCCGTCTTGAGTGGCCCTACAAGGCAAGAGCAGAGAAGCCCCAGCAAGATGGTAGGTGCTAGAGCAGTGGCTGCACAGTGCTGGAGAGACTTTAAGGAGATACATCCAAGGGCAAAGGAGAAGCTCCTGCAAGATGGTAGCAGGGTCAAAATCGCATTTAGAGTCAAATCCCATACATACCAGAGATGTTCAGAGGGTTCAAACAAACCTTGTGTACACCAGGACCTGAAGACCCCACAGAGATTGTAACAGAACTGTGTTTGAGTGTCTCCTATGGACACTCTTATCAGCAGTGGACTTCCACAGGGGCAGAGGCTCTGGGTGCAGCAGACTTGAGTATGGCATAAGCCCTCTTGGAGGATGTTGCCATTAACCCACCATAGAACTTCCAGAACTTACACAGGACTGGGGAAACAAACATTTGAAGGGCACAAACAGAACCTTGTGAGCACCAGGACTTGAGAAAGGAACAGTGACCCCACAAGAAACAGACCCAGGCTTACCTGTGAGTATCTAGGAGTCACCAGTGGAGGCATGGGTTGGCAGTGACCTGCTACAGGGTTGGGGGCACTGAGTGTAGCAGTGCCTGCATGGGACCTTTTGAAGGAGGTCTCCATTGTCTTCATTATTTCTAGCATAGCTTGGCCCCAGGTAAATAACAGGGAGGGAACACAGCCCCATGCTTCAACAGAAAATTGGATTAAAGATTTATTGAAAGTGGCCCCAAGCATAAGAACAAGACCCAGTTTTCCATAAGCCTCTTATCCTTCTCCATCAGGGGGCAGACAGACTGAAAACCACAATAACAGAAAACTAATCAATCTGATCACATGGCCACAGCCTTGTCTAACTCAATGGAACTATGAGGCATGCCCTGTAGGGCCACCCAAGACAGACGGGTCATGGTGGAGAGTTCTGACAAAATGTGGTCCACTGGAGAAGGGAATGACAAACCACTTCAGTATTCTTGCCTTGAGAATCCCACAAACAGTACGAAAAGGCAAAAAGATAGGACACTGAAAGATGAACTCCCCAAGTCGGTAGGTACCCAATATGCTACTGGAGATCAGTAGAGAAATAACTCCAGAAAGAATGAAGAGATGGAGCCAAAGCAAAAATAACACCCCGTTGTGGATGTGACTGGTGATGGAACTAAAGTCTGATGCTGTAAGAGCAATAGTGCATAGGAACCTGGAATGTTTAGGTCCATGAATCATGGTAAATTGGCAGTGATCAAACAGGAGATGGCGAGGCTGAATGTCAACATTTTAGGAATCAGAGAACTAAAATGGATTTGAATAGGTGAATTTAACTGAGATGACAAATATATCTTCTACTGTGGGCAAGAATCCCTCAGAAGAACTGGAGGAACCATCATAGTCAACAAAAGTCCAAACTGCAGTATTTGGATGCAATCTCAAAATCAAGAGTGATCTCTGTTTGTTACCAAGCAAACCATTCAGTAAGACAGTAATCCAAGTCTATGCTCTGACCAGTAATGCTGAAGAAGCTGAAGTTGAATGTTTCTAGGAAGACCTACAAGACCTTATTGAACTAACACCCAAAGAAGAATTCCTTTTCATTATAGGGGACTGGAATGCAAAAGTAGGAAGTCAAGAAATACCTGGAGTAACTGGCAAATTTGGCCTTGGAGTACAGAATGAAGCAGGGCAAGGGCTAATAGAGTTTTGCAAAGAGAACACACTGGTCATAGTAAACACCCTCTTCCAAAAACACAAGAGAAGATTCTACACATGGACATCACCAGATGGTCAATACCAAAATCAGGTTGATTATATTCTTCGCCATCAAAGAGCAAGAAGCTCTATACAGTCATACAAAACAAAACCAGAAGCTGATTGTGGCTCAGATGATGAACTCCTTATTGCCACATTCAGACTTAAATTGAAGAAAGTAGGGAAAACCACTAGACCATTCAGGTATGACCTAAATCACATCCCTTACGACTACACAGTGGAAGTGCGAAATAGATTCAAAGGATTAGATCTGATAGGCAGAATGCCTGAAGAACCATGGATGGAGATGACATTTTACAGGAGGCAAGGATCAAGACCATCCTCAAGGGAAAGAAATGCAAAGGCAAAATAGTTGTCTGAGGAGGCCTTACAAACAGCTGTGAAAAGAAGAGAAGTGAAAGGCAAAGAAGAAAAGGAAAGATATATCCATTTGATTGCAGGGTTCCAAAAAATAGCAAGGAGAAATAAGAAAGACTTCTTCAGTGATTAAGGCAAAGAAATAAGAAAAACAATACAATGGGAAAGACTAGAGATCTCTTCAAGAAAATTAGAGACACCAAGGGAACATTTCATGCAAAGATGAATACAATAAAGGACAGAAATTGTATGGACATATCAGAAGCAGAATATATTAAGAAGAGGTGGCAAGAATACACAGAAGAACTATACAAAAAAGTCTTCATGACCCATATAATCAGGGTGATATGATCACTCACCTAGAGCAGGACATCCAAGAATGCGAAGTCAAGTGGGCCTTAGGAACCATCACTATGAAGAAAGCTAGTGGAGGTGATGGAATTAAAGTTGAGCTATTTCAAATCCTAAAAGATGATGCTGTGAAAGTGGTGTACTCAATATGTCAGCAAATTTTGAAAATTCAGCAGTTGCCACAGGACTGGAAAAGGTCAGTTTTCATTCCAAATCCCAAAGAAAGGCACAGCCAAAGAATGTTCAAACTACCTCACAATTGCACTCATCTCGCACGCTAGTCAAGTGATGCTCAAATTTCTCCAAGCCAGGCTTCAACAGTATGTGAACTGTGAGCTTCCAGATGTTCAAGCTGGATTTAGAAAATGCAGAGGAACCAGAGATCAAATTGCCAACATCCTCTGGATCATTGAAAAAGCAAGAGAGTTCCAGAAAAACATGTACTTCTACTTTATTGACTATGCCAAAGACTTTGACTGTGTGGATCACAGCAAACTTTTGACCTGCCTCTTAAGAAATCTGTATGCAGGTCAAGAAGCAACAGTTAGAGCTGTACATGGAACAACATTCTGGTTCCAAATAGGTAAAGGAGTATATCAAGGCTGTATTTTCTCACCCTGCTTATTTAACTTATATGGAGAATACATCTTGACAAATGCTGGGCTGGATGAAGCACATGCTAGAATCAAGATTGCCAGGAGAAATATCAATAACCTCAGATATGCAGATGTCACCACCCTTATGGCAGAAAACAAAAAAGAAGTAAAGAGCCTCATGATGAAATTGAAAGAGGAGAGTGAAAACGTTGGCTTAAAACTCAACATTTAGAAAACTAAGATCATGGCATGTGGTCCCATCACTTTATGGGAAATAGATGGGGAGACAGTGGAAACAGTGACAGACTTTATTTTGGGGGGCTCCAAAATCACTTCAGGTGGTAACTGAAGCCATGAAATTAAAAGATGCTTGCTCTTTGGAAGAAAAGTTATGATTAACCTAGACAGCATATTGAAAAGCAGAGACATTACTTGCCAACAAAGTCTGTCTAGTCAAAGCTATGTTTTTTCCAGTAGTCATGTATAAATGTGAGAGTTGGACTATAAAGAAAGCTGAGCACTGATGAATTGATGCTTTTGAACTTGGTGTTGGAGAAGACTCTTGAGAGTCCCTTGGACTGCAAGGAGATCCAACCAGTCTGTCCTAAAGGAGATCAGTCCTGGGTGTTCATTGGAAGGACTGATGCTGAAGCTGAAACTCCAATACTTTGGCCACCTCATGTGAAGAACTGACTCATTGGAAAAGACCCTGATGCTGGAAAAGATTGAAGCCAGGAGGAAAGGTGGATGACAGAGGATGAGGTGGTTGGATGGCATCACCGACTCGATGGACCTGAGTTTGAGTAAAGTCTGAGAGTTGGTGATGGACAGGGAGGCCTGGCATGCTGCAGTCCACAGGATTGCAAAGAGTCAGATATGACTGAGCGACTGAACTAAACTGAACACAACATGGGTCATAGTTTCCTTGAGTTAGACAAGGCTGTCATCCATGTGATCATTGATTAGTTGTCTGTGATTGTGGTTTCATTCTGTCTGCCCTCTGATGGAGAAGGATGAGGCTTATGGAAGCTTCCTGATGGCAGAGATTGACTGAGAGGGAAACTGGGTCTTGTTCTGATGGGTGAGGCCATGCTCAGTAAATCTTTAATCCAATTTTCTGTTGAATGGAGGGCCTATGTTCCCTCCCTGTTATTTGACCTGAGGCCAAACTGTGGTGGGATTGGGGGCAGGAGGAGAAGGGGACAACAGAGGTGAGATGGCTGGATGGCATCACCAACTCGATGCACATGAGTTTGATTGAACTCCGGGAGTTGGTGATGGACAGGGAGGCCTGGAGTGCTGTGATTCATAGGGTCACAAAGAGTCGGACAGGACTGAGCGACTGAACTGAACTGAACTGAACTGAAACTATGGTAGATGTAATGAAAACAATGGAGACCTCCTTCAAAAGGTCCCATGCAGCCACTGCTACATTCAGTGCCTCCAGCCCTGCAGCAGGCCACTGCCAAGCCACGCCTCCTCCGGAGATGCCTGGACACTCACAGACACGTCTTGGCCAGTCTCTTATGGGGTCACTTTCACCAGGATCCTTTTCCTGGATCCTGGTGTGCACAAGTTTCTGTTTATGCCCTCCCAAAGTCTGTTTCCCCAGTCCTGTGAAAGTTTTGCTGGCTCTATGGTGGGTTAATAGCAACCTCCTCCAAGAGGGCTTATACCATACCCAGGTCTACCTCACCCAGAGCCCCTGCCCCTGCAGCAGTCCACTGCTGACTCTTATCTCCTCAGCAGACACCCAAACACAGTTCTGTCTCAGTCTATGGGGTCTTTGGGTCCTGGTGTGCACAAGGTTTTGTTTGAGCCCTCTGAGCATCTCTGACAGGTATGGGGTTTGATTCCAAATGTGATTTTGCCCCTCCTACAGTCTTGCTGGGGCTTCTCCTTTGCCCTTGGATGTGGGGTATCTCCTCAAAGTCTCTCCAACGCCGCACAGTTACCGCCATAAATGCACAGGTATTACTCAGATAGAGATGTTTCAGGAAAAGGAGCTACCTGCACATCCACTGAATGAAAACTTTCTCCAGGTACTTAGATACATGACTGAATCTAGAGCTTGCAACACATTTGGCAACAAGAGAGAAATGGGTCATCAACTTATATTTAGAAGCTAATCTTTTCTGAGAAGATTTTAAAAAATGGAAAAGAAATAAAAGGTCAAGGACAGAATTCTGGGTACAAAGAAAAATGAAAAGAAATGGCTAGGAATATATGTCTAGAAAACAATAGCTCTGAGCTCTACAGATTTTAGTGATGTGTCAGAGAAGAATCTTCTGGATATAGAAACATATCAAGTAGTCATTTCTGAAATAGTTTGCTTTGAAGGAATTTTTGAGACCGGGAAATGTCTTTATTGCTTATCTAGTATTTTATCTATATAATAAAGTGAAATCTGAGGCCTGGCAATCTTAACAGGGACCCACAAGCCTCATTGTAGAGCTACTTGGCTTAGATCTCTCTCTGCTTTAATTTTTTTTTTTTTCTAATGGAATCAAATATGTTTCCACTTTTAAGTAGAACATAATTTACTTACACAAGTAATATGAATACACTCCATGGGAAAAAACAAACAAACAAAACTTGCAGGTGAAACAAAGGATTTCTTAACAAACCTATTCCTCTTCTCTTGGTTTTTCCAGTGGTCATGTATGGATGTGAGAGTTGGACTGTGAAGAAAGCTGAGCACCGAAGAATTGATGCTTTTGAACTGTGGTGTTGGAGAAGACTCTTGAGAGTCCCTTGGACTGCAAGGAGATCCAACCAGTCCATTCTAAAGGTGATCAGCCCTGGTATTTCTTTGGAAGAAATGATGCTAAAGCTGAAACTCCAATACTTTGGCTACCTCATGCGAAGAGTTGACTCATTGGAAAAGACTCTGATGCTGGGAGGGATTGGGGGCAGGAGGAGAAGGGGACAACAGAGGATGAGATGGCTGGATGGCATCACCGACTTGATAGACGTGAGTCTGAGTCAACTCTGGGAGTTGGTGATGGACAGGGAGGCCTAGCGTGCTGCGATTCATGGGGTTGCAAAGAGTCAGACACGACTGAGCAACTGAACTAAACTTAACTGAACTGATATCACTTTACTTCTTCAGCCTGTTGATGTCATGGATTATATCAAATTGATATTTGAACCCTGAACCAGACTGGGATATGTTCCGTTTGGTGCTGGTTATGTGTCGTTTTATATGTTATTAGATTTTATTTCTAAAATATTTTGTTGAGGATTTTCACATCTATTATGACTGACTCAATGAAAGACCCTGATTTTTGGAAAGATTGAAGGCCGGAGGAGAAGGGGACGACAGGGGATGAGATGTTGGACGGCATCACTGAATCAATGGACATGGGTCTCAGCAAGCTCCGGAAGTTGGTGATGGACAGGGAAGCCTGGTGTGCTGCAGTCCCTGGAGTTGCAAAGAGTCAGACATGACTGAGTGACTGAACTGATGATGAATATTGTCCTGTAGTTTCCTTTCTTGTAATGTCTGTCTGGTGTTGGTATTAGCAAAATGCTGACTTCAGAATGAATTAGGAAGCATTCTCTCTGCTTCTGTTTTCTGGATGAGATTATAGAGATGTGCTGCCATATATTCCTTAAAAAGTTGTTAGAATCCATAAGTGAAATTATTGTTGTCAGGTGCTTTCTGTTTTGGAAGGTTGTTAATTATTGAATCATTGTGTTGTGTGCCTGAAAGTAATACAACATTATAAACCAGTTATGCTTCAATTTAAAGAGTCAAATAATTTAATAAATTTATATGATATACACCTACTTGGTTATATGCTTTTTTCATATGTGAGATTGGGCAGAGTGTCTCTGGCAAGTAATTGGCCACTTTATGGACATAGAGGTTTTGTAGTATTTATTATTATTCAATATTCATAGGATCAGTAGTGATAGAATCTCATTTATGATTTTAGCAATTTTATCTTTTTTCTTGGTGAATAAACAATCTGTTTAATACTGTGTAATTACCTCTAAGTCATATATAGCTTTATCTGCAAATTTTCAAATGTAGAGTGTCAGTTCTAAATACATTGGTATTTCACATGCAACATTAATTCTAAGAGTTTTTTCTTTCACTTTTTAAATGGCAAGGCACAACGCATTACAGGAAAATGTAGAATATGTAAGTGTGAAGCTAAATTAATGATCATATTGGATCATACAACAAAATTTAAAATTCATAATAATTTGTAATCAGTAACTTGCCTAATCTATAAGACAAAGGATTTGAGGTTTGTTTCATGTTTAGGTTATTGGAAATAACACTGTTCTAAGCATTCTCATACACAGCTCTTGTTGCACATGTAGACATTTTTTCTTACATACAAGTAGGAATCAAATTTTTTAGAATTTTATGTATATTGTAATGTAGGAGTCAATTTTCTACTATTATCATATGGACATCCAACTGATCCAGTATCCAACTGAAAATATCATTGACCCATTTTCTGAAGTATCATCTTTGTCATAAATCAAGTGCCTGTATATATGTGATGAATGTTCTCAAGAGTCTTTCCCTTTTGAGGGGTCTCTTTGTTGATCATTATGGCAATATTATACTTTCTTAATTATTGTATCTTTAAAATACACGATGGTGTTTGATAGTATAGACTTTCCATATATATATATATATATTTTTTTTTTTTTTTTACCAGTGTTTGGATATTCTTGTCCCTCCAGATTTTCAGATTTCACCAGAAACTGTTAGTATTTTCATTGAAACTGCTTAGAGTCTGTAAAGCAATTTGAGGCCAACTGATCTTATCACAGTACTGCATCTTTTAATCCATGAACATGGTTTACCACTTCAGTTTATTTAAGTTATTCTTAACTTTCCTAAACAGTGTTTTGTATTGCACAGATTCCTAAGCATTATTTTTTAGGTTTAGTCCTTTTCTAAAAATGTTTTAAGGTTTTCTAAAATTGTATTTGTAAAAAAGATGTTGTAAATGTTGCTGATATTTAAAAATACAGCCAGTTGTTTCTATTTATTCCAAATGTTTAATTTATCAGTATATTTTATAATATTCACTTCTGATTTTTAGTGCTTTCAGGTTCTGCAGTGATAGCACTTTTTTCCTTCATAAAAATGTTCACAGAGACTTATCAATTATATTAGTATTTTCAAAGCAAAGCTTCTAACTCATTAATCCTCTATGTTTCATATTTTGCCAGTATTTTATCAACTTTTATAGTTATGTCTTTATGATTTACTTCCTTCTATTTTTTTGAGTTTTATTTTTTGCCTTTGTGAAAAATAACTTCTGGGGCTGAATGTCTGTATTATTAACTTGCAGGTTATGCTTAAAATACACAAACATGTATCATTTCTTCTAAGCACAAGTTTAGCTTTATTTCACAAGCTTTGATATGTGGCATTTTAGTACTTGGTCCAAAATAGTTTAAAATTTACACTATGATATCTAATTGATCCATGAGTTACTTAAGAGTTTGCTTCCTAACTTTTAAATATGTAAGCACTTTCTACTTATCTATTTGGAATTTAGTTTCCAGAGTTTTTTTGCTCTGTAGTCAGAGACATACTAATATGATTCCAACCTTTGAAACTTCTTCAGATTTCCATTATGCTTCAGCTTGTGGTTCATTTTTGGAAATGTCCCAGGTGCACTTGAAAGTGTGAAAATACATTCAAGGATTTTATATCTGTCACAAAACTATACGTTGTGTGTGCGCTCAGCCAAGTCCGACTCCTTGCAACCCCATGGACAGTAGCCTACCAGGCTCCTCTGTCCATGGAATTTTCCAGGCAAGAATACTGGACTGGGTTGCCATTTCCTCCTCCAGGGGATCTTCCTGACCCAGGGATCGACACTGTGTCTCTTGCATCTCCTGCATTGGCAGGGAGATTCTTTACCACTGGGAAGCAGGTAACTATAATAGTACTTTTTTTTTTAAGTTATAGAAAAATAAATTAAACTAAAGCAAAACAAACACTGTGACTCTCCCACTATATTTAACTTTTAGCAAATCCCTCTGTCTAAAATACCTTCTTCTAATCCACATTTATTCAAATTCTCCTGGTCTTTTCAGGGCTACCTCATGTACCATCTTCTCTAGAAGGCTTTTGTGTTTCCCCAGTTGGAAGGACTGTCTTCATTTTCTAAAATCTGAATCTTTCTATCATTATCTAATGTAGCAGAAATGTATGTGTTTATTTTATTTATTCGATTATAGCTTTCTGAAAATCTATAGTGGGTGAAATTCACGTTTCATTTCAAGAAATCTTTGTTTTGAGCCTGCCTGAAAAAACATTTATGGTTGAGTGACTTAATGAAATAACAAATACTCAAGGTCTAGAATGAAGATCAAGAATTCTCCTTGTAAGTTTTAGTTTATTTTTATATACTGAATTCTTTCTATGTCTTATCTTGTATAACTTTTTTTAAAATAATTTAGATAATTTTCTTTGAATTTCTCTTCTGCCTTAATAAAAATCATAGTTGTATAACTCAAAACCTGAAGCTACTTGATTCTGTCAAAACCACTGTATTTCAGTTGTATGACAAACAATTTCCAGCAAAATGAATGGAAGAATTTTGAAAAGGTCATACAGCTTTAGCACATAAACATCATGCATAAAAGCTCTCAGTGCTCCAGTATTTTGTTAAAGAATTTAAAGAACTAACAAAAAAATAGAAAATGAAGCAAATGAATGCATTACCATGATGAAGTCTGGGAATGCAATGGATACCAGTAGAGCAGAGGAAGAGAACTTTTATATATAACTTATATATATATATATATATATGTGTGTGTGTGTGTGTGTGTATGTATATATATATAACATGTAATTTTGACTGAGAAATATTTTATATTGAAAAGCCTCCCTATCTACAATTAGACTAAGCCAATGCAGTCCATTCTAGAGGAGATCAGCCCTGGGTGTTCTTTGGAAGGAATGATGCTGAAGCTGAAACTCCAGTACTTTGGCCACCTCATGCGAAGAGTTGACTCATTGGAAAAGATTCTGATGCTGGGAGGGATTGGGGGCAGGAGGAAAAGGGGATGACAGAGGATGAGATGGCTGGATGGCATCACCGACTTGATGGATGTGAGTCTGAGTGAACTCCGGGAGATGGTGATGGACAGGGAGGCCTGGCGTGCTGAGATTCACGGGGTCACAAAGAGTCGGACAGGACTGAGTGACTGAACTGAACTGAATTGAATGCTTGAAAAACAGAATATCTTAGTAAAAATGCTAACATTAAAATCTGCCCTTTTCTTTCTTTCTTTCTTTTTTTTTTTGAATCACTGGGAAATACTAATTGAAAATTGTTCTGCAGGCAAGTCAACATTAACTCAATAATTCATTTCATAATTAACTGATTGAAGTAGTTGGGAATATTTAACTCCTTATTTTATTCCATCATTCTCTAACATCTCCTAGAATTTCAACAGGTATAGTGAAATTTTGAATTCCACATTTTTGGGCTATAAGTGTTATAAAGTGCTTAGAATTCCAGTTATGTACTGGAATTTTAACAGCACTGCAAACTGCATATTCTGTCACTAACTGCGTGGTTTAAAAGTATAGCCTAGTGTGCTTTTTATCTATGAAAAGTGTACAAGAGCAGACGAAGTTGTGGTCACCCCATATTTAACCTCATCTCACCAAAGCTCAACTCCATTGGAGCTGAAGAAAGGAAAATCTTGTTAAGGTTGAAATTTCAAATTTCAGTGTCTCAAGTCTGAGAACTTAAATGAGAAAACCTGCAAGATGAAGTGAATTAAACAAAATGTAACAATGAGAACTGAATACCTAAAGAAAGATAGCACTCGGTGGGGACAGACTGTTATTCTGGGACACATTGAACTGAATGCATACAAATAGACTATGCTGCTTCAAAAGAACTGAATTAACAGAAGAGAAGGGGAAATGTAATATAATTTAACCAACTGCATCAATTATTGAAGAGAGTAAAAGTAAAGTTCAATATATGTGTGTGTATATGTGTGTCTATGTGTATAAGATCACAATAATATATGCAAATCAAGAGTGACCTATTTTCACATCTAGCTTGTAATTTTTATTTATGTTCACAAAGTATAAAATAAGAATGTTTGTTACTATGTGTACTGATCAATGATGAGTAAAATATTTCACTTATTCATTCAACCTTTACTATGTATCTGTAACTTGTTTACTGTAACTTTATATAAAGAAGTTTAATATACAGTCTGTCCTTCAGTAATGCAAAAGGCAGAATTTTAACAAAGAACTATAACACTCTAATGTGGATACTTCAACTCTCTTTAAAAAAAAATGATCTGGATCTAAATGCTCATCTATGTCTACTTTTTTGTTAAATTACACACTGATGATGTGATGATGATTTGGGGTTAAGAACAGAATCTGTATGAAAGAAGTAGATGAAAATAATGACTATATTTTTTCAAAATATTTGTTTCTACACTATTATTGGCATTCTGCTAATACTATTAATGTGAACAATATCATATGAGAAATTTATTTTACAAC
Organism: Bos mutus; assembly: GCF_027580195.1. NCBI lineage: Eukaryota > Metazoa > Chordata > Mammalia > Artiodactyla > Bovidae > Bos > Bos mutus. Next base: position 97,293,855 of record NC_091624.1, on the reverse strand, counting down.
CAAGTGCTATAAAAATATTGTCTCAGTGATTACATTTTCCTATTTGCTTTGTCCAAGAGAAAACTATGAGCTCAATCAGAGACTTGACCATCAAAACTATCATCACGGTGAGGTTTTCTCCTTCTTAGTGTTTTTTTCCTTCATGTCAGTGATTTTCAACTTTAGGATCTCTTCTTTGAATCTGCTAAAAACTATCTTGATTATTTTGTGAGACAAAATAGGCAATTATTTAAAGAATAAAAACATAACTGAAATACCATGCAAATGCTGCAACTGAGGTATGAGGTATGAAGAGGGTGATATGAGAGCCTGGGGAAAACACTGATACCCTTTCCCTCCCAGATCAGGATTTGGGAACACTTTGGTTCATTTAGGTAAGTGGGTACTTGAGCCAAAGTCTTGAAAAAGTCAGAGTAGAAATTGAATATATTCTCAGAATGAATGTTATGAATGCTATAAAAAGTACATAAAAGCAATAGTCAGCCTTTAGGTAAAAGGCAAAAGATGATGTGGTAAGAATTAATGCATATGAGAGGACTTTTCCAATGGAACAGTGCAGGAGAGTTACCCTACAGTTTCAGAACAAGATGCAAAATTGAAATAATAAATTATGAAAAACATCAAATAGCCTAATTTATTTTAATAAATTGAGATCATAGGACTGGTAAAGGTCAGTTGTCATTCCAATCCCAAAGAAAGGCAATGCCAAAGAACTCTCAAACTACTGCACAATTGCACTCATTTCACACTCTAGTCAAGTAATGCTCAAAATTCTCCAAGCCAGGCTTCAGCAATACATGAACCGTGAACTTCCAGATGTTCAAGCTGGTTTTAGAAAAGGCAGAGGAACCAGAGATCAAATTGCCAACATCTGCTGGATCATCAAAAAAAAGCAAGAGAGTTCCAGAAAAACATCTATTTCTGCTTTATTGACTATGCCAAATCCTTTGATTGTGTGGATGACAATAAACTGTGGAAAATTCTGAAAGATATGGGAATACCAGACCACCTGACCTGCCTCTTGAGAAACCTATATGCAGGTCAGGAAGCAACAGTTAGAGCTGGACATGGAACAACAGACTGGTTCCAAACAGGAAAAGGAGTATGTCAAGGCTGTATATTGTCACCCTGCTTATTTAACTTATATGCACAGTACATCATGAGAAATGCTGGGCTGGAAGACGCACAAGCTGGAATCAAGATTGCCGGGAGAACTATCAATAACCTCAGATATGCAGATGACACCACCCTTATGGCAGATAGTGAAGAAGAACCAAAGAACCTCTTGATGAAAGTGAAAGAGGAGAGTGAAAAAGTAGGCTTAAAACTCAACATTCAGAAAACTAAGATCATGGCATCCGGTCCCATCACTTCATGACAAATAGATGGGGAAACAGTGGAAACAGTGGCTGACTTTATTTTTCTGGGCTCCAAAATCACTGCAGATGTTGACTGCAGCCTTGAAATTAAAAGACGCTTACTCCTTGCAAGGAAAGTTATGACCAACCTAGACAGCATATTAAAAAGTGGAGACATTACTTTGACAGCAAAGGTCCATCTAGTCAAGGCTACGTTTTTTCCAGTAGTTATGTATGGATGTGAGAGTTGGACTATAAAGAAAGCTGAGCAGTGGAAGAATTGATGCTTCTGAACTGTGGTGATGGTGAAGACTCTTGAGAGTCCCTTGGACTGCAAGGGGATCCAACCAGTCCATCCTAAAGGAAATCAGTCCTGGGTGTTCACTGGAAGGACTGATGCTAAAGCTAAAACTCCAATATTTTGGCCACCTATAGCAAAGAGCTGACTCATTTGAAAAGACCCTGATGTTGGGAAAGATTGAAGGCAGGAGGAGAAGGGGACACAGAGGATAAGATGGTTAGATGGCATCACCAACTCAATGGACATGAGTTTGGGTAAACTCCGGGACTTGGTGATGGACAGGGAGGCCTGGCATGCTGTGGTTCATGGGATCACAAAGAGTCGGACACAACTGAGCAACTGAACTGAACTGACTGATTTTTAATTTATAAAAATGCTTTTTATAATGTTATAGTATCATTAATAATGAAGCTTTAACAATTTACTGTTTAACCCCATACAAAAGAAATGTTCCATCTGTATTAGTGTTTTGGATTATGTCATCACAGAAACCCTATTTATCTAAGCCAAACAAAATCAGTGACAGATATTAGCTAATTAAAACAAGGGGGAGAGCCCTACGGTAACTCCCCCAGCGGAGAAACAGCGCAGACGCCTGCATCCGCCATTAGCAAGCGGGGGCTGGGCAGGGAGGTGCGGCGCGGGCTGCATCGCTGAGAGTAAGAATCTGGCCTGAATACCCTGAGCACTATCTGAGCGAAATAATTTGGGCTAGCAAACCAGACTGTGGGATATCTACCATGCGAAAAGCCAGCCCTAACCTAAGACACCGCCAGCCCGCGCACGGAACAAAGGACTAAACAGAGATAGCCGGCTGCAGACCTTCCCCCTCCGGTGACAGGCAGCCAGAGCAGGAAGGGGGCAATCGCAGCCCCAGAGAGACATTATCTATAAAACTGGCTTCTTTGCTAACTAAAACTTATTGGGGGTCTGGACGGTCAACATCTGCCTGAGAAGGTGCGCCGGTTTTACACCCAGATAACCGAGTGGGGGGGGGGCGATAAGTCGCAGCATTGGCGCTCGCCAAACACCTCATCACCTGAGCTGCTCGGACCTGGGAAGAGCACAAAACGCAGGCCCAACTGAGTCTGCGCCTCTGAGGACTACCTGAGTGCCTGAACCTGAGCGGCTTGGACCTGGGAGGTGCATGCAACCCAGGGCCAGCCTCAGATTGTTCCCAGCGGAACAACCTAGAGCCCGAGCAGTGTGGGCAGGGAGGCTACACGCGCAGTGAGGGGAGGCAGACCCAGTGTGGCTGAGGCACTGCGAGCGCACGCCAGTGTCATTTGTTTGCAGCATCCCTCCCTCCCTCCCCACAGCGCGACTGAACAAAGAGAAGAAATACAGCTCCACCCACCAGAACACCGACACAAGCTTCCCTAACCAGGAAACCTTGACAAGCCACCTGTACAAACCCACACACAGCGAGGAAACGCCACAATAAAGAGAACTCCACAAACTGCCAGAATACAGAAAGGACTCCCAAACTCAGCAATTTAAACAAGATGAAGAGACAGAGGAATACCCAGCAGATAAAGGAACAGGATAAATGCCCACCAAACCAAACAAAAGAGGAAGAGATAGGGAATCTACCTGATAAAGAATTCCAAATAATGATAGTGAAATTGATCCAAAATCTTGAAATTAAAATGGAATCACAGATAAATAGCCTGGAGACAAGGATTGAGAAGATGCAAGAAAGGTTTAACAAGGACCTAGAAGAAATAAAAAAGAGTCAATATATAATGAATAATGCAATAAATGAAATTAAAAACACTCTGGAGGCAACAAATAGTAGAATAACAGAGGCAGAAGATAGGATTAGTGAATTAGAAGATAGAATGGTAGAAATAAATGAATCAGAGAGGATAAAAGAAAAATGAATTAAAAGAAATGAGGACAATCTCAGAGACCTCCAGGACAATATTAAATGCTACAACATTCGAATCATAGGGGTTCCAGAAGAAGAAGATAAAAAGAAAGACCATGAGAAAATACTTGAGGAGATAATAGTGGAAAACTTCCCTAAAATGGGGAAGGAAATAATCACCCAAGTCCAAGAAACCCAGAGAGTCCCAAACAGGATAAACCCAAGGAGAAACACCCCAAGACACATATTAATCAAATTAACAAAGATCAAACACAAAGAACAAATATTAAAAGCAGCAAGGGAAAAACAACAAATAACACACAAGGGAATTCCCATAAGGATAACAGCTGATCTTTCAATAGAAACTCTTCAAGCCAGGAGGAATGGCAAGACATACTTAAAATGATGAAAGAAAATAACCTACAGCCCAGATTATTGTACCCAGCAAGGATCTCATTTAAGTATGAAGGAGAAATCAAAAGCTTTTCAGACAAGCAAAAGCTGAGAGAATTCAGCACCACCAAACCAGCTCTCCAACAAATACTAAAGGATATTCTCTAGACAGGAAACACAAAAATGGTGTATAAACTCAAACCCAAAACAATAAAGTAAATGGCAACGGGATCATACTTATCAGTAATTACCTTAAACGTAAATGGGTTGAATGCCCCAACCAAAAGACAAAGACTGGCTGAATGGATACAAAAACAAGACCCCTACATATGTTGTCTACAAGAGACCCACCTCAAAACAGGGGACACATACAGACTGAAAGTGAAGGGCTGGAAAAAGATTTTCCATGCAAATAGGGACCAAAAGAAAGCAGGAGTCACAATACTCGTATCAGATAAATTAGACTTTAAAACAAAGGCTGTGAAAAGAGACAAAGAAGGTCACTACATAATGATCAAAGGATCAATCCAAGAAGAAGATATAACAATTATAAATATATATGCACCCAACACGGGAGCACCGCAGTATGTAAGACAAATGCTAACAAGTATGAAAGGAGAAATTAACAATAACACAATAAAAGTGGGAGACTTTAATACCCCACTCACACCTATGGATAGATCAACTAAACAGAAAATTAACAAGGAAACACAAACTTTAAACGATACAATAGACCAGTTAGACCTAATTGATAGCTATAGGACATTTCATCCCAAAACAATGAATTTCACCTTTTTCTCAAGCGCACATGGAAAAAAAAAAAAAAGAAAACAAGGGGGTTCCCAGGTGGCTCATTAGTAAAGAATCTGCCTGCCAATGCCCGAGATCTGAGTTTAATCCCTGGGTTGGGAAGATCCCCTGGAAAGGAAATGGCAATCCACTCCAGTATTCTTGCCTGGAAAATCCCATGGACAGAGGAACCTGGGTGACTAAAGTCCATGGGATCACAAAACAGTCAGACACAACTTAGCGACTAAAGAACAACAGCAAATTAAAACAAGGCAGCTATAGTTGTCATTATGAATCAACAAAGTAGCAACCAAATTCTTTAATGATGGTTAAATTATTTCTGTCTCATATCAGAACCCAGCCAAAATATGTTTGCTGAAAATGTGAATTGTATACGGTATTTATTATCCCATATTTGAATTTGTAAGTAATGTGCATAAAAGCTCTATCATTCAAAATTTACGGTCAGAAAAACCAAAACCTTTAAAATATTGGCATATATAGTTGATCCAGTGGTAGATCCATAAACTAATATTAAGGCCCTGTTATTAAAGATAATTGATTGGAAAATCTGTGTACTAAAGATAGATGCATAATGACTCACTCCCAAAATGATGAGCAGTGCTCATATCAATAGACTTCATTTCAAAGGTTTTTTCTGAATCATCACAGCAGTCTAGAATTATTTCAGAATGCTGTGGTGCATGATTATGAACTTTCAGTTGATTGATTGACTGGAGGGTTCACAACTGGTTCTGTATCCTGCAACAACTGTTTATCTTCCCAAATCTCACCTTTCCATTTATGAAAATAGAAAAATAAATTAGAGACAATTACTATAAAATATTTGGCATGGAAGACTCTATTATTTTTCACTTGTATCTAATATTATATTCTAATTTACTGGATAAACCAAATACAGTAAAACATATTTGAAATGTTAAAATCTGTTTGATTATACTAAAAATCATATTTAATGCAAGGTATATAAGAGAAGAAATAAATTTCCAAATCTCATGGCTTAACAAAATAGTTTACTTTTGCAGAGATAAATTCTGAGCATTCATGACCAGCAAGTGACCAAGGAAATACCCATGAACTTAGCATCCCTTCATCTTATGGCTTTGTCATTCTCTAAATTATTGGTTTGGAAAATAAAGGTACAAAGGCCTGGAAGCAGACAATGTCATTTCACCTTCCATTGAGTAGAACACTGTCACACAACCTTACCTAAGAAAATCTGAAAAACTGGGAAGGTAATCTAGCCCAGGAAGAAGTAGAAAATGATTTAGGGAAAAGCTAGCATAGTCTACTTAATTAATGTATACCTAATAAATATATTTAGTCATTTGCCAGCAATGAAGATGTGAAAATAAATAAAACTGTCTTACAGTCAAGTTGGTTAGAAGAGAATGACACAGACAATCTTCATACGATGAGTCAGGAACCTATTGGTAAATTTAGTACAGTACACAGAGGGAATGACTGACATCCAAAGTAGGTATTTGTTCACGATGAATAAGAAAATTCTTATAACTGACTTTTAAAGTTAAAAAACAGCAAGGTTCACAAATAACCAAATATAAACAGCAGTAGAGGACATTCTGGGGATACATCAGGTTCAAAACAATTGGGTACTTTTGGGAACAACTTTTGACATAAACTAATTTCCAAATTTGAAAGAGGTCAAGGGCAAGGAATAGATCATGAGGGTTCATGCTTGCTCTTACAATGGGATTTTACCTTATTCTATGAATAATAGGGCTCTTAATGAATTTTAAGAAGGGACATGAAAAAACATTAGTCAAAGGAAATTTAAAGGAGATGGGCAAATTAAAAAGTCATCCTAAGAATTGACTTCTCAAGTAATAGGACATAAATTAAGTGGTTGTCAGCAGAAGTGAAGTCAGAAGGAAGATTCAAAATATAGTAAAGAGTTAAAAACAATGATTTTAGTGATTGGCTGGAGGGATGAGTATCAGGGAAATTTCTCACATGTAACCTACAGTTGATCAGACTAATTAACTTATCAAAAAGCACCTTCCATGGTGGCTCAGATGGTAAAAACATCTGCTTGCAATGCGGGAGACCAGAGTTCGATCCCTGGATTGGGAAGACCCCTGGAGAAGGAAATGGCAACCCACTCCAGTACTCTTGCCTGGAAAATCCCATGGACAGAGGAGCCTGGTAGGCTACATTCCATGGGTTCGCAAAGAGCTGGACACGACTGAGCGACTTCACTTTCACTTTCTTTCACTTTAATTAGTATAGACAGAGGAAAGATTAATATTAATGTATTCAAATAATTCATATTTTATGTTATTAACTCAACTTGATTCATTATTAAATTTATATTGCTTCCACAATCTGTGTGTTAAATCTTAGATTTATAGTTATTGCAACTGTTTCTCTGGAAAAACAAAGGCAATTTTTAGTAAATATTTTATTCTTTATTTTTTAACTAGAAGTACATTTTTTCAAATAAGTTAGATTTAACAATCAAATGAACGTTCCTATTGTAGTGTCAAAGCATAAACAATAAAAATATTTCTTAAGAAATATTAGCTTCATTGTGGAATTTTTCTTGCCTGGAGAATCGCATGGACAGAGGAGCCTGGAAGGCAACAATCCATGAGGTCACAAAGAGTCAGACACCACTGAGCGACTAACACTTTCGCTATCATATGTGAAATATCACTAGATATTTCCCTATTGCGTGCATGCTCCGTTGCTCAGTCGTGTCTGACTCTTTGCCACCCCATGGACTGTAGCCTGCCAGGTGCCTCTGTCCATGGGATTACTCAGGCAAGAATACTGGAGTGGGTTGTCATTTACTCCTGCAGGGGATCTTCCCAACCCAGGGATCGAATCCATGTCTCCTGTGTCTCCTGCATCAGCAGGCAGAATTGTTTACCACTAAGCCACCTGGGAAGCCCGTATTTAGCCAGCTAAATTTGCTACCTGACCACAGCAGGGATAAATATACAGTTTCTCTCTAAGATTTCACTCTGAAATTGACTTTTATTTTTGAATTTCTGTTATGCTGATGCTTTGAAATATTTCACATTTTTTCTTTTTGTAACAAGAAACCATGCTGAGGAACTAGTTTCAGATAAGACATCATCTATAAACATCAAATGCCGGGGACCAGCCCCGGCTGATCCAGGGTATTCGAAGGAGAGACGGCGTAGGCGAAGATCAGGAGACAACTGCTTAATTAAACGTTAATTAAGGATATAAAGAGTAATGGAATAAGGATAGCTCAGTAAGGAAATTCAGTGGAGAAAAGAGGCTGAAATAAGGATAGCTCAGTGAGGAAATTCAGTGGAGAAAAGAGGCTGAATAATTCAGCCAGAAGGTAAGAGAAAGAACGACATGGTGAGACCAAATTCCGGTGAACAAAAGGACATACTTTATTTTCCAAAGCAGTTTTATACCTTAAGTTGTGCATAGAGGATAATGGGGGAAGGGGTAGAGGCATGCAAAGACAGCAGTTCCTGATCCTTATCGAAGTCAGGCTTTCAAACTTATCATATGCAAAAGTTTAGGTGATTTACATCATCTTCTGGCCAGGAAGCCTGTTAACATTTTAAGAAACTTATTTTTCTCTAAAGGTGATTATTCTAAAGTCAGGCGCCAGCCTCCAAAAAGCATTGGAGAAAGTTGCATTCCTATAGGGCAAAGGTGAGGTGGGCTCAATTAAGAAAAGAATCAACTCATGGGTCCAAGATTACAAACATTGAGGCAACTGCTTACATTTCTATACACCCATTATATCAATCAATACACCGCCAAGGACACAGTAGGTAAGGGGTATGGAGACTTAGCAGCAAACATTGGCCCAACAAGTGAAAAACCCTTCACCAATACAATTTCTAATCAATCTTTTAACTACTCAAAGGAATCTGTGTTTAGACAGTTTAGAACATCTCCTGCCTCTCACAGTTGGGAGGCTCTGAACAATCACATGTTGCCGGAAAAAACCTATTCAGGCAGGCTAGAGGACTTCCAAAGGAGTTTGTAGGTTGAAACACTGTCACACCCAAGAATTATTAACTGGAGCTGTAAGCTAACTCTTTTTTCAGAGAGAGGTAGTGGGGGACAGCCCCCCGTAAAGTCAGAGGTGTAGGTGACAGCACAAAGCAGAAAGTAGGCAGACTCTGGTTTTGGGGGTAGATTGCTTGAGAATTTCCAGGGAGACTCCTGAGGCTTGATCCCGCCTTTGCGTATGTCAAGCCTCCTTCCTCATGACCTTTGCCACGGGCGGAGCTCGCTCCCCACAATCAAATGTTTATATTTACCTAAAATAGAAACGAGATGCCAGTCCAGGTTCGATGCACGATACTGGATGCTTGGGGCTAGTGCACTGGGACGACCCAGAGGGGTGGTATGGGGAGGGAGGAGGGAGGAGGGGTCCAGGATAGGGAACACATGTATACCTGTGGTGGATTCATTTTGATATTTGGCAAAACTAATACAATTATGTAAAGTTTAAAAATAAAATTAAAAAAAATAGTAATGGCCTTACTTTATAATAGGTGAGCAAAAACTTAATAAATTGGCCAGAAAGATAATATTTATAAAATACAGGATATTGAGTTACACTTATGCACCACCATGTCATGTCTGAATGAATAGGCAACTGGTTTTCTCCACCAAAAAGAGAAACTCAGTCCTCAGGTGACTGCTGCAGTATTTCCCAAGTGACTCCTTTTTAAACATGATTGAGAAATGCCAGCAATTATTATCTCTTCACATCAACAACATAGTTCATTCATCAGAATTTGTAGGGAATCATTTAGCTTTGCTTTACCCATAAATGTCTAAATGTTAAATTAATATGTCTTCCCAAAATAGATCAATTTAATCGTTTTTAGATAGAGTTTAAATGGGAAAGTATATGCTTCACTTTTTTGTGAAGTTTTCTATTTTTATATAATCATTAGTTTTTATATTTATATACTCAATAAGTCAGAAAAAGAGAAAGAAGTGCAGGAGAAGGAGGAATAAAAGGATGAGAAGGAAGAGAAATGGAAAGCGCAGGGAAGATTAAAAGGAAGAAGAGGAAGAGGAGAAAAAACTTGGAAGTCTTCAAAGTATCAGACACTATCACAAGTGAGAAAATTAAATCCCTAACTTTGAGAAGAACACATTTTGGAGGAGGAGATACAAAAATAAGTTCTATCTATAATTGATGTGACAAGGAGAGACCAGGACAGGGTGAAGCCAGGGGAAGGATATGAAAAACTGATGGCTTTTCATGTGATAAATGAGAAAAAAGAAAAATATTAGAAAAGGATGTAAAATAATAGCAGATGCTATATCAATGAATAAATGTCCCTGGACTTAGTTTGATTCAGAGAGTCACTAAATGTTTTGATCCTTAGAAGGTCACTAGACAATTCTAGTAACAAAATGCTAGCAATTCAAAGGAGAAATACAGTTATACAAAAAGAATTATGTAACATGGTAAAGTAAGATTTATTCCAGGAATGCAAGGGTTGGTTGGTTGAACAGCCAAAATTCAATAAATATAATACATAATAGCAATAAAATAAAGAACAAAATCCATAATCATATCAATAGATTTTTAAAAGGCATTTGAGATAATTCAACACCACTTTATGGTTTCAAAATAAAATATAGCAAACAAGGAATAGAAAGGAACTTTTTCAACTTTATAAAAGACATCTATGAAAACTCACATCTCTCATCATACTTAGTGGTGAAAGACTGAATACTTTTTCCTAAAAGTAAGAACAAGACAAGGATGTCTGCTATTACAGCTTCTATACAATGTTCTACTAGAGGTTCTAGTCTAAGAAATTGGCAAAAAAAATTAAAAGGTATCTAGACTGGTAATAAAGGAGTAAAATTATCTTTAATGATAAATTACATGATTTTGCACATAGAGAATTCTAAGAAATGAGCACACACAAACAAGATCAGAAACTTTTCAGGCACAAAATCAATATGTTAGACATCTTGGTATATAGAATTTTTAAAGGATTCTCAAAGCTCAACTGTAGAAAAACAGAAATAACCCAGTTAGAAAATGGACAAAGACATGAAAAGAAAGTACACTGGAGTGTCTGTAGATGGCAAAAAGCCACCTGAAAAATTACTCTTTGTCATTAGCCATCATAGAATACTATTCAGTCATAAAAAAAAGATGGAAATATTTCTTTTTACTACAACATGGATAAACCTTGGGGCTATTATACTAAACAAAATAAGTCAAACAGATAAAGACAAATACTCTACGATATCACTTACATATGGAAAACCTTAAAAAAGAAACAAACTCATAGAACAAAAGATCCTAGTGGTGGTTACCAAAGGAATGGAGGGGAGGTGAGGGAATTGGATGAAGGTGGTCAGAAGGTACAAACTTCTAGTTATAAGTATTAGAGATGAAATGTACATGATGACCATAGTTAACACTGCTCGTTAAGGCTATGGTTTTTTCCACTGGTTATGTATGGATGTGAGAGTTGGACTGTGAAGAAAGCTGAGCACCAAGAACTGATGCTTTTGAACTGTGGTGTTGGAGAAGACTCTTGAGAGTCCCTTGGACTGCAAGGAGATCCAACCAGTCCATCCTAAAGGAGATCAGTTCTGGGTGTTCATTGGAAGGACTGATGCTGAAGCTGAAACTCCAATACTTTGGCCACCTCATGTGAAGAGTTGACTCATTGGAAAAGACTCTGATGCTGGGAGGGATTGGGGGCAGGAAGACAAGGGGACAACAGAGGATGAGATGGCTGGATGGTATCACCGACTTGATGGACATGTGTTTGAGTAAACTCTGGGAGTTGGTGATGGACAGGGAGGCCTGGCATGCTGTGATTCATGGGGTTGCAAAGAGTCAGACATGACTTAGCGACTAAACTGAATTGAAGAGAATAAATCTTAAAGTTCTCATCACTAGCAAAAAAAAAAACCACCAACATATACGCAAGTAAATAAATGCACCTTCCTCTACAGAACCTCTTTCTCTCCTTCAACAGAGTCAAATACCAACTGCCTTGGAAGCATGCATGCTCAGTCATGTACAATTCTTTCTGACTCCATGAACTGTAACCTGCTGCCAGGCTTCTTTGTCCATGGATTCTCCAGGCAAGAATATTGGAGCAAGTTGCCAATATTTTCTACTCCAGGGGATCTTCCCAGCCCAGGGGTCAAACCTGGGTCTCCTCCATTGCAGGCAGATTCCTTACCATCTGAGTCACTGCTGCTGCTATGTCACTTCAGTTGTGTCCGACTCTGTGTGACCCCATAGACAGCAGCCCACCAGGCTCCCCCATCCGTGGGATTTTCCAGGTAAGAACATTGGAGTGGGTTGCCATTTCCTTCTCCAATGCACGAAAGTGAAAAGTGAAAGTGAAGTCACTCAATCCTGTCCGACTCTTTGCAACCCCATGGACTGCAGCCTACCAGGCTCCTCCGCCCATGAGATTTTCCAGGCAAGAGTACTGAGTCACTGCTCAGTTCAGTCACTCAGTCATGTCCGACTCTTTGCGACCCCATGAATTGCAGCACTCCAGGCCTCCCTGTCCATCACCAACTCCCGGAGTTCACTCAGACTCACGTCCATCGAGTCAGTGATGCCATCCAGCCATCACATCCTCTGTCGTCCCCTTTACCTCCTGCCCCCAATCCCTCCCGGCATCAGAGTCTTTTCCAATGAGCCACCTCTTTGCATGAGGTGGCCAAAGTACTGGAGTTTCAGCTTTAACATCATTTCTTCCAAAGAAATCCCAGGGCTGATCTCCTTCAGAATGAACTGGTTGGATCTCCTTGCAGTCCAAGGGACTCTCAAGAGTCTTCTCCAACACCACAGTTCAAAAGCATCAATTCTTTGGTGCTCAGCCTTCTTAACAGTCCAACTCTCACATCCATACATCACCATTGGAAAAACAATAGCCTTGATTAGATGGACCTTTGTTGGCAAAGTAATGTCTCTGCCTTTGAATATGCTATCTAGGTTGCTTATAACTTTCCTTCCAAGGAGTAAGCATCTTTTAATTTCATGGCTGCAGTCACCATCTCAGTGATTTTGGAGCCCCAAAAAATAAAGTCTGACACTGTTTCCAGTTTCCCCATCTATTTCCCATGAAGTGATGGGACCGGATGCCATGATCTTCGTTTTCTGAATGTTGAGCTTTAAGCCAACTTTTTCACTCTCCACTTTCACTTTCATCAAGAGGCTTTTTAGTTCCTCTTCACTTTCTGCCATAAGGGTGGTGTCATCTGCATATCTGAGGTTATTGATATTTCTCCCGGCAATCTTGATTCCAGCTTGTGCTTCTTCCAGCCCAGCGTTTCTCATGATGTACTCTGCATAGAAGTTAAATAAGCAGGGTGACAATATACAGCCTTGACATGCTTCTTTTCCTATTTGGAACCAGTCTGTTGTTCCATGTCCAGTTCTAACTGTTGCTTCCTGATCTGCATACAGATTTCTCAAGAGGCAGGTCAGGTGGTCTGGTATTCCCATCTCTTTCAGAATTTTCCACAGTTTATTGTGATCCACACAGTCAAAGGCTTTGGCATAGTCAATAAAGCAGAAATAGATGTTTTTCTGGAACTCTCTTGCTTTTTCCATGATCCAGCAGATGTTGGCAATTTGATCTCTGGTTCCTCTGCCTTTTCTAAAACCAGCTTGAACATCAGGAAGTTCACGGTTCACATATTGCTGAAGCCTGGCTTGGAGAATTTTGAGCATTACTTTACTAGTATTTGAGATGAGTGCAATTGTACGGTAGTTTGAGCATTCTTTGGCATTGCCTTTCTTTGGGATTGGAATGAAAACTGAGCTTTTCCAGTCCTTGGCCCCTGCTGAGTTTTCCAAATTTGTTGGCATATTGAGTGCAGCACTTTCTCAGCATCATCTTTCAGGATTTGAAATAGTTCAACTGGAATTCCATCACCTCCAGTAGCTTTGTTCATAGTGATGCTTTCTAAGGCCCACTTGACTTCACATTCCAGGATGTCTGGCTCTAGGTCAGTGATCACACTATCGTGATTATCTGGGTCGTGAAGATCTTTTTTGTACAGTTCTTCTGTGTATTCTTGCCACCTCTTCTTAAAATCTTCTGCTTCTGTTAGGTCCATACCATTTCTGTCCTTTATTGAGCCAATCTTTGCATGAAATGTTCCCTTAGTATTTCTAATTTTCTTGAAGAGATCTCTAGTCTTCCCCATTCTGTTTTTTTCCTCTATTTCTTTGCATTGATCTGATGTCTAATACCTACTCTTTATGAACCTGACTCAAATTGTTTTTAGCAGATTAAGAGTTTTTAGCACACTTCACCTAGTATTTAAAAGTAGCTCTTTATAACCTGTATCAGTGACTACAGAAGTTCCCATCCTCTTAGAGACCAGGGCTACAATTCCTATCATGTTAAAAAAAAAAGTGCCTCCTGCTGCTCCTCACAGTGGCAAGCGATGATAGCAAGGACTGAGAGCTTTCATATGATGGTTATTTTTTCTTGGCAAATATCTCTTCTTGCCTTACAGATAGCACACTCACTGTTGGAACACATGTGGTTTTCACAAGGTTTTTCCCACCCAATGCTAAAAGCTTGTACATTTCTTTCACTAAACACAAACCAGTCAGGATGCCTAACAAATGGTTCCACTCATTACTGGTCTCTTCACCAACTCAATATGCCAACAGAATTGTAGCAGATCAACTGTGCCATCTTAAAACTTTTTTTTTTAATTCTTTGCCTGACCCAACTATACCCCAGATGTTCTTAACGATCACCCCTCAGCCGTCCTACCTAGTAGTGGAGCAGATGGTATTCCCCTGCTCTCCCTGCTAACAGGGAGATTCTGGAAATTTTTGGTCCATTACTGCCTAACATACATTTTCGAATACATATGTTTAGATAAACAAAGGCTAGGCAATATATTTTATTATCCCAGTATCAATCCTTCAGATAAGGCCATAGCCCTTGCCATTCAGACTGTATGGAGAGTTCCTAGACTCACTAGGAGTCCCTGGCCTGAATACCTACCTGCCCATCTCCACCTATCCACCAATATATGGAAGGAACTTGAAGCCCTAACTCTAATGCATTTGCCTGCCTTTCATCATTAGAAATACTTTTAAGTTTAAGATACATGTTTTAGGCTAAGACTTATCTTTCTGGTTGTTGTCTATGGATTTACTTATACAATTGACAGTACTTCCTCTAGAAAGCCTCAGTATTGGTTTTATAGTAGTTTGGTTGGTTCCAATTGGTTTCATTGATTTCAAAGTCACTCAGTCGTGTCAACTCTTTGTGACCCCATGGACTATACAGTACGTGGAATTCCCCAGGCCAGAATAATGGAGTGGGTAGCCTTTCCCTTCCCCAGGGGATCTTCCCAACCCAGGGATCGAACCCAGGTCTCCTGTATTGCAGACAGATTCTTTACCAGCTCAGCCACCAGGGAAGCCCAAGAATACTGGAGTGGGTCACCTACCTCATCTCCACAGGATCTCCCCAACCTAGGAATCGAACTGGGGTCTCCTCCATTGCAAGCAGATTACACTTACTATGTAGCAAACTGAGCTACATAGTAAGTGGAATTCAATTCCTTTAAGTACTTACTAAATTTTATCAATATTAGATGC
This sequence comes from Bos mutus, assembly GCF_027580195.1. NCBI lineage: Eukaryota > Metazoa > Chordata > Mammalia > Artiodactyla > Bovidae > Bos > Bos mutus. The sequence goes on along the minus strand of NC_091624.1, from coordinate 97,278,517 downwards.
AAAGTTTCTCCATATATGATGCATTTTTCTTCTTAATATATTGGAATTATTCTGAATGCCATTCAATATCTGAAATAAAGATTTCTTCTGTAAGAAATTATAACTATGGAAGTCATTAATATTCAGAGACACAATGTTTCTTTTTCTTTGGTTTCTGGGATATTTTCAGGAGTGTTAATTCTTCATAAAGGGGCTATTATGTTTTGCATATTGTGAACTGCTAAGATTCTCAGCATCTTAAAAAGACATTGGAATCTTGGAATAAATAGGCATTTAACGAGAAGAATGCTTATTACATTGCCATGTGGCCACTGGGTACTCATTAAACATTAGTTCATGTTCAAAAAATTAAGTAGAATGTAATTATTCTCTGGATAAGGAAATTGCAAGGTAATTTGGCCATGCTTGAAAAAATGAAGAAATGTCAAAAAAAAAAAGAATAAAGGACTTCCTCATACAATTTAAATTTGTACCCTGTGATAACATAAAATGCCATAGAGTATAATTATGATTGTGACACAATGTCAAAATATTTTACATAGAAAATACATATTTTGACATATATGGGACTTGATCCAAACTGCAAAACTTTATGTATGTATATAATATTCTGATCACTTTGATTGTGTAATAATTATTTGGGTTAGGAGTAAGGTTACCAATAATGGCTGATCAATATAAATCCTATAAAATTATATGTTAGAAAATTCTTATTCCCATTAAATCTTAACTCAAGAGAGACAACCTTTAACTTGCTTCTTTCATGATTTGTTTATCTTGGAGACTGATCATTTCAATTCACTAACCAGTGGATCAGTGCTCATGCTCTCATTTTTCCTAAGAAACATGGGTAAGTACCATAATACACAGTGATAGAGTACAATTGTATCTAAGTATACACTATTGATATTTACATAATTACAAGTCTAATGTGTATCCCCATGGAGTACAAGGAATTTTTTGACATTTGTTATTCCCATTTTGTGTATTTACTGAGAAAGGATTGCATGGAAAGGAGCACCAGGCCCACCTCAGGAAATGCTGCACACCTTTGTGATGGATGGGAGTTTTCTCACAGTTGTGTGCAAGGTTCTCCATGTGCTACTTACATCACACTTGACAGATGTGTTGTTCAAATCTTCAATACTTTTAGTGTGTGTTACAGTGCTGCTGGTGGTACTCTAAACACTTATTTTCTTGATCTACTTTTGGTGTCTGCTCACTTTTCAAGCCTTATTATCCAGATATCCTCCCAATTTCCTCTGTTCTGATTCCAGTTGTGAACTTGTTTGTTTCACCCTTTGGAATATTGTAGAGAAGAGAGCTGGGATACAATGGAAGAAATGTTTGTTTGATTATCTGCTTTTATTGCTGAAGGCAATGAAAATCCTATTATCATTAATAGATGGACAGCTGGTTTCCCATGACACTCATGTGTAATAGCAAATTAAATTATTCCCTATGATATCCATGATTAAAGAGCTGAGGGAAAGTAAATTTGGGGGATCTCTGCTGGTCTTATGGTAGAATTACATGATGGGTAAAAAGTAATTCGAGAAATGCAGCAAAGGGCAGCTTCTCCAAGGGCACTAAGTAATTTAAAGGAAAAGAATGACAAGGTCAAGTCCCTGTTTTTTTTTTCATGTCTTGAAACAAGGGACAATAAACAATTTTCAAAATCTGTAGTTTTAGCAGTAGCAGTAACAAGGTAGCTAATAATTAGCTCAAGATTATTTCCTATAGATTGCCAAAATGCAATGGTAAGTTAATTCACTGACTCTCCAAGTCCCTATGTGAAAGTCAGTGCATCGATTGTACAAGTGTGGACTCTACAAAGTGGAATACAGGTAAATGGGGAATTTCAGAACTCATGGTTCACCCAAACCCTCTGCCCTCCTTAAGTCTCCCCTGCCATGTGATAATGGCTTCTTCTTCACCTGTCTGTTAAATTTGTTTCCCTTTCTTTAATGGTTCATAGAACATTCAAATGAAGTTCCTACCTTTTAAAATAAAGCCAGTTCTTTCATACTCACTCCCCAATAGCAGAATTAAAATTAAAGAAATTCTACCTTGTACCACAAATAAATGATAAAGTAAAGCCTGGGAAGAGAGACTTATTTTAAAAAAACACACAAATTTGAAAACTATATCAACATGATAAGCATAAATCTATGATGTATGGCTATGAGAAAATTTTTTGAAGAAGGAAAACAATTTTACATAAGGCTGAATATGCCAATAGTCAATGTATCAGTACATATTCACATACACTGGATATAATGTGCTACCTTAGCTGAGGTAGGGTGGAGAGCGGGGAGGTGGGAGGGGAGTTCAGGATGGGGTGACTCATGTATCCCTATGGTTGGCTCCTGTTGATGTATGGCAAAAACCATCACAATATTGTAAAGTAATTATCCTCCAATTAAAATAAATGTTTAAAAAAATAAAGTAAAATAATAAAAATATAATTAGCAAAAAAAAAGTGCTACCTTGAGCAGCAGCTAAGGTCAGTTTTAATTTTTTACTTATATAGTAATTTTTTAAAAACTAGATTTGCTGGTGGGTCTTCCTTTTGAAACTAAGATGTCAAAATTTATTTACAAATACTTTAAACATTTAAAGAGATGGAAATTCAAACTTGGCTCTGACTAAAGACCATAAGACAGCTGAGACTGTTTGCCCTTCACAAGTCTCTGAAATGCAAAAGGGAGAGAGAATCCTCTCTGTACTGAAGGTACTGAAGTACTGAAAAGTACTTCTGAGACTGTTCAGTTTAGGGCAAGTCAGGTTGCCAAAAGGAGATACTGCAGATGAAGTATCAGGATAAGTGTGTAAGTGGCAGACATAAATGAGAAATGTTTGTTAAAACACAGAAATAAGAATAAGGCAGGCTTGGTTAACACAACAGGGTGCAGGGACACTGCATTAACTGGGGTGGTGATTTGAGTCATGAGAAACGACCTCTTTATTTAGTATTACTTGTTCACGCAATCTCCAGGACTAATTACACATGTATCCCATTTTATGGTGGTGGTGGTTTAGTCCCTAAGTCATGTCCGACTCTTGCGATCCCATGGACTGTAGCCCACCAGGCTCCTCTGTCTATGGGATTTTCCAGGAAAGAATACTGGAGTGGATTGCCATTTCCTTCTCCAGGGGATCTTCCTGACCCAGGAATCGAACCCAGGTCTCCTACATTGCAGGCAGATTCTTTACCGACTGAGCTATGAGGCTTATTCAAATTCCCAGACATGAGTCAATTCTTATATAAATAAATAAACATAGCCCCTTGAACAAAGCAGAAGTTTGGTATACATAAGGACATATAGTGTCCATATTCTATGTATTTTTATCCTAATATTTACCAAAGATATCTGCAGCCATCTGTTAAGGTACTTAAGCATTAGGTTATTGGATGCTTGTTAAAGTTAATATTATAACCTAGGCACCTACATTTCCAGAGTGTAGTGTAATATAAGTATACCAGGTGAACAACAAAATCTTGACATGAATCCACCTCACCCTGCCTTCTGTGAAACATTCAAACTACCCACTATTGATTTTTGTCAATAAATACTAACATAGTAATCATTAGCAGCTGAGACATCACCCCACTGGTTTCTGGTACTTGGAATAGTGGTTTATTATGATAGATAGACCACAAAGAAATATTTGACTCTCTTCTTTCCTAATTCTTCCCTAGCACATCAAAAGTTAAACCATAACTAAGAGAAAATTTAAGAAATTAATGCCACCACCAAAGACTTGAAAGGTACATAAGAAAGCACTGTAATGCTACCTATCATTTCTTTTTACCTACCATCTTATCTGACACTGACAGCATATGGTATGTAGCTAATGACCTGGGGAATTTTTTTTCTGTATTCCAATAAATGGAAAAAAACAGACGCTGTTTTGTTTAACTTAACAGAAATTACAAGATATTTACCATCGTTGCTTCTAAGCTATGTCAGCTCTCTATCTTTGTGCCATATTGTAAACTACAGGGGCCTTGATTGTTTTACTATCCAGGGAACATTATGCTAGTATAGATTGATGACCTCATACTATAAAAGAGCTAAAAGCTAAATACTCTAGATGTCTTGATCAGACATATGTCTACTGAAAATGGGGAGATAAAACTTTCAAAATCAAGGAGGTATTTGAGCAACAAAATAAATAATGAGAAGAATATTTTATAGGCCATAGAATAAAATAAGAATCCATGAGTCTAAATAGCTATAAATGTGGAGAAAGAAAACCTCTTCCTTATAGTAGATGCCAAAGTAATATATGCAGAAGAAATGATAAAATTAGAAAATTACCACTTGACATCATCTTATTAATTATTTCAGACAAGAATCACCATAAACTAAAGTTACTAGGGAAAAATACGATGAAAAATAAAATATTTAAAAACATCTTCATAAGACACTTATGGATTACCATAGGAAATAGAGCAGAGAAGACTGGCCAACAACACTTTTAATCAAGTGATCCAAATAATATCACAAATAATAGGAAAAGCTGACATCAAGTGCCTTCTATGATAATTCCTACTAAAAATGCACATCTAGATTCTATTATAATGAAAATTAAACAAATACAAATTAAGGAATAGTCTAGAAAAACAAACAGCCAGAATTCATCCATAATGTTAAAGTCATGGAAAACAAAAAAATTAAAGAAATAAATATATCATGTGACTGTGGATGGGACACTGGAAAAGAAAAAAAAATTATTTGCAAAAAAGGATGATTAGTGGGACAACAGGAGACCTTTACATAAAGTCTGAAGTTTTAATAATTATTCATTCCCCAATTTGGATAATCTTACTTTCTTGGGTAAGTAAATTTTAGATGATTAATCCTGAAGTATTTAGATGTAAATTTACTTCAAATTTACTATATTTACTCCTATGTATAAGCAAACATAAATTTAGTTCAAATTCCTGTATCTGTAAATTTACTTTAAACTTTGTAAGAAAATATATACATATAATATGTACCCATATGGTCTCATAATGGGTATACGTGTGTTTGTGTATACATTTAGAGAGAAACAGAGAAAGGTGGGGGAATAAAAATTGTAAAATTATTTAGGGAACTGGGGTAAAAGCTCAGGGAAATTGAATGTACAACATATGCAACTTCTTAATTCTCAAATGACTTCACAATACAAAGTGAAAAAGAAAAAACAGTTGGATTGTAATCTTATGAAAAGTTGAGGAATTCAATGGTTTATTCTAGAGAGCTCATTCTAAAATGAAAGACAATTTGCTGAACATTATCACTAACAAAGAAGCACATTTGTTTCTGATTGCTTGAAATTAAGAACACCAACTTATACAGCAATCTAAAGAAAACAGCTAAAGACCAGATGAGACCAGAAGGAGAAGCAACAAAGAAAACCAGCCAGCAGTAACAAAACAGCAAAACAGTGGTGTCCTGTAAATGTCCTCTTTTTGCAGTTTAGAGAATGTCCACACATGGCCACCTGCCCTAAGCCAGTATAATATCAAATCGCTTTCACCCTTCATGTAACACTGAAATCTCTCATTCATTTGCATTTGTTATACACCTAATATATGCCAAAACTCAACATACCCATGAACAAAAGAGACATACTTCCCACTATGAATATATGGTCTTATGGGGGACACTAACAAAAAACAAATAATTATAGAAATAATTACTTAATATTGCTCTGATAAGTACTATGAATTAGATAAAAAGAACAGTGAGAGAGTTTAATAGAGGAATCTGTTAAGAGTTTCAAGAGGCAGAAGATTTTAGTGAGAAAGTGACTTGAACTTGAAATTTGATAAATAAAAGTTAGTCTTTTTATGGACTATTCTGATGCATTATTATGTTTGATTATCCTTTCACCAACATTACAATCACTTGATTACTAGAGATTTAAAATAAGTCTTGAAATCAAGTACTATAAATCCCTCAACTTTTGTTCTTCTAGAAAGCCTTAGTAATTTTCAGATTTTGCAATTCTGCATAAATTTTAGAATCATATTTTCAATTCTCACCACAAACAAAGTATTTGGGTTTTCATTTGGGATTGCATTTAGATCACTTTGAGAGTGGAAATTTTACAAATATTGAGCTTTCCAAAAATAATGATGATATACCTATCCATTTACTATATTTTAAAATTTATCTCAGCAATATTTTATTGTTTTCATTGTAAAGTTCTTGAAAAGTAAAAGTGTGAGTCACTCAGTTGTGTCCAACTCTTTGCAACCCCATGGACTGTAGCGCACCAGGCTCCTCTGTCCATGGGATTCTCCAGGCTATTATTAAATATATCTCCCAATAGATCATGTTGTAAAGCAAATATTGATAGTGTTTTTTATTTTCCTTTTCCATTGGTTATTTACTATTGTTTAGAAATGCAACTAAACTTCCACTTCTTCCTCAGATGTATAAAATTTCAAAAATGTATCAATTCTACCTTAATGATGAGGGCAAACCATGTACTATAAAAAGTCATACTTTTTTGGCTACCAAAGAGTTGAGGTTACAAAGTAACCCAGCAAACTAAAATCCAAAGAGTTGAAATCCTGTCCTAAGAGTGACAAAAATATAAATTAACTTTTTATAAAATAGGAGATAAAAATGTCATCACCATAAAGACAGGTAAGAAGAAAACAGGTAAAATTAAAATGAATTCTTTAAGGCCAAACACAAACTACTATTCAGTTATTAGGTGGCTCAGTGGTTTAAAAAAAAAAAAATCCACCTGTCAATGCAGAAGACAAAGGTTTGATTCCTGGATTGGGAAAATCTTTTGGAGTAGGAAATGTCCACCTATTCCAGTATTCTTCCCTGGAAAATTCCATAGACAGAGGAACTTTGTGGGCCACAGTCCCTGGGATCAGGTCCCAAAGAGCTGGACATGACTAAGTGACTCAATATGCACGCACCATCTAATAGTTCCAAAGTTCATCAGACTTAGATTGGGAAGAAGAGTTGTGTGGAGATGATGGGGTGGAGGGATGAATAATCAGAGATTTCTACCCTCAAGAACTCCCCCAGGATCCAGACTAGAGAAAGGAGACTCTTACCTCTCTTCATGGTCTACTATGACAGTTCAGAATCCCAGGGAGCCCCAGATACAAAAAGAGTCTGCACCACTCATCACATTGCTCCCCTGAGCCTCTACTAAATATTAGTAAGAAATATTTGAGAAGTGAAGCACACTTCAGTCATAGTCCCTGTATGGTCCAGGCACACAAGACTTGCCTAAACTTAAGGGTGAGGTAGCCTCTCCACTTTAGACCATGAAGACCACAAAGCATAGCTTGTTCCTGCTGGAAGACAGACACACAAACTGGCTGTGTCCTGGACATTTCTCAGATGTTACAAGGAAGATGTTTTTCAATGGGTGTGTAACAGGAAACCCAACTGCCTCAGACCGTTCACTGACAGGAAGCAGAAGTTATCCACCACTGAAGGAGGGATAGGCAATCCAACACCCATCCTAGGCTCTTTATAGATAAGCAGTGAGATTCTGCCATCACTCTGAAGGAGCAGGAACGCTTATGCACAGGGCTCTGCACAAAGTGAATCACTCTTGCTAGGGCCACTTGAGGGAGGAGCAGAAAACCTGCCTGTGTTTCAGACCCTGGATTGATGGAAGAAGAGCAGGGATGCTGAGAGAATCCAACTCCCAAGGATCAGGGACACAGAACCTGCCTCATATCAAGGCAGGAGAAGTAAGGAATCCTTCCTACATGAGCCTTGTGAATATACAGGGATAACAACAGCAGTCTACCACTGGAGAAGTCAGAAGCACAGAAGGAAAATCCTTTGTGGAGTAGAAGTGCAGGGCATGACAAAATCCAAGGGAGGACCACAACAGCACTTAAGAAATAATTGAATCTTGTAATGGAACAAAGCTAAATAAAGCAACAACACGCCGAATAACAAATTAGGTTGACTCAACCCTCTACGATAACACCTGAAAGCTGGAAGAGAATTTCACATTTCTTGGCATAAAAATACTATTTATTTTAGTCTCTAGAGTTTTGTTGAAAAAAAGATCTGACATTCATTACAAATTATAAAGTGCAGAAAACACCAAGTAAACACCATACACTGCCAAAGATGAAATAGTCTTCAGGCAAAATTCAGATGTGGCACATGTATTAGGATTATCAGGTGAGAACTTTAAAATGATCAAATAGGGACTTTGCATGGTTATGATGTTAAATACGGTTAACATGATGAACAGGTGGAGAATTTCAATGGATTTTCAACTGGCCTATAAAAAACAGCTCCCCCAAAATAATAAAAATATGAGATAAATAATTCAAATAGAAGAGTTAGAAGAACAGACTCAAGTGAGGGAAGGATCAGGTAAATAGAACACAGTGCAATAAAAATTCACCAAACTAAAGCACAAAGAGCAAAAATAGTGAAAAAAATATTTGATATAGGACAAAATGAAACAATCTAATATATGTGCAACTGAATCGCTAATGAAGAGGAAAAGATGGGTAAGAAGTATATTTGAACTGGTAATGGCCAGAATTTAAAAAACAAAAAAAAATTAAAGAGCCATAGAAACTCCCATATCCCAGAAGTTCAGAGAAATCCAAACAGATTTAAGAAAAATAAAAACATACCTAGGCACATGTTAGTCAAGGTGCTAAAACCAAAGATTAAAGAGAAAGTCCCAGAGGCAACTAGTGAAATAAGAATCATTAAATATAGGGCTTTCGGTTCAAGATGGCAGAGTAGAAGGACATGCGCTCATCTCCTGTGAGAGTACCAAAAATTGCAACTAGCTGTTGAACAACCATCAACAGGAGGATACTGGAACCCACCAGAGAAGATACCCCATGTCCAAAGACAAAGAAGCAGCCACAGCAAGACAGTAGGAGGGGTGCAATCATAATAAAATTGAATCCCATACACAATGGGTGGGTGACCCACAGACTGGACAACAATAATACCAAAAAAGTTCTTGCACTATTGTGAAGGTTCTGAACCCCATGTCAGGCTTCGCAGCCTGGGGATCTGACAAAGGAACTGGGAATCCCCAGGGAATCTGGCCTTGAGGGCCAGTAGGATTTTATAGTAGGCGTTCTAGAGGACTAGGGAAACAGAGATTCTAGTCTTGGAAAACACATATAAAATTTTGTGTGCACTAAGACCCACAGGAGAGGAGCAGTGACCCCAAAGGAGACTAAAGCAAAACTATCTGCTAGTGTTGGAGGACCTCCTGTAGAGGTGGGGGTTGGCAGGGGCTCACCACAGGGAAGAGGGCACTGGGAGGTCCCCCTTGGTGTAAACCCTCTTGCAGTTTGCATTAACCCTACCATAGAGCCTGTAGACCCCAGGGTTGGGTCCACTCAGGGCGAACAACTACCAGGGACGGAGTGTAACCCCACCAATCAGCAGATAATTGGATTAAAACTTTACTGAGCAAGGCCCTGCCTACCACAGCAAGACCCAGTTTTTCTCATCACCAGTCCCTCCCATCAAGAAGCTTACACAAGCCTCTTAGCCTCATCCATCAGAGGGCAGACAAAAGAAGTTAGAAGAAGCACAGTCTCACAGCGGCTAAAACAAAAACCACATTACAGAATGTTAATCATCAGAAAAAAGTAGAAAGTTATGTCTCAGATGAAGGGACAAGATAAAATCCCAGAAAAACACTAAATGAAGTGGAGATAGGCAACCTTCCAGAAGAAAAAAAAAAAAAAATTCAGAATAATGATAGTGAAGATGATCCAGGATCTAAGGAAAAGAATGGAGGCAAAGGTTGAGAAGATGCAAGAAATGTTCACCAAAGGCCTAGAAGAACTAAAGAACAAACTAACAGAGTTGAATAATACACCAGAAGGAATCAATAGCAGAATAACTGATGCAGAAGCATGGATAAATGACCTGGAGGACAGAATGGTGGAAATCACTGCAGCAGGAGAGAATATAGAAAAAAGAATGAAAAGAAATGAAGATAGCTTAAGAGATCTCTGGGACAACATTAAATACACTAACATTCAAATTATAGGGGTCCCAGAAGGAGAAGAGAGAGAGAAAGGACCTGAGAAAACATTTGGGGGAGGCGGTCCTAAGATGCCAGAGGAATAGGATGGGGAGACCACTTTCTCCCCAACAAATTCATCAAAAGAACATTTAAACACTGAGTAAATTCCACCAACTTCTGAATGCCAGCAGAGGACATCAGGCACCCAGAAAAGCAGCCCATTGTCTTCAAAAAGAGGTAGGAAAAAATATAAAAGACAAAAAAAGAGACAAAAGAGGTAGGGACGGAGCTCTGTCCTGGGAAGGGAGTCTTAAAAAGAGAGAAGTTTCCAAACATCAGGAAACACTCTCACTGCCAAGTCTGTGGTGAGCCTTGGAAGCACAGAGGGCAACATAACCAGGAGGGAAAATAAATAAATAATTAAAACCCACAGATTACGTGCCCAAGGGTAACTCCCCCAGCGGAGAAGCAGCGTGGATGCCTGCATCCGCCACTAGCATGCAGGGGCTGGGCAAGGAGGCGCGGGCTGCACTTCTTAGAGTAAGGATTGGGCCTGAATGCCTGGAGGGTATTCAGAGTGAACCAACTTGGTCTAGCAAACCAGACCGTGGGATAGCTACCACGCGAAAGGCCCTAAGACACCGCCAGGACTGCACACAGAACAAACAACTGAACAGAATTAGCCAGCTGCAGACCATCCCCCTCCTGTGACAGGCAGCCAGAGCCGGAAGCAGGCAATCACAACCCCAGAGAGACATTATGTACCAAACTGCAAGCAGGCTTCTTTGCTAACTAAGACTTCCTGGGGTTCTGGAGAGTCATCATCTGCCTGAGAAGGGGCGCTGGTTGTACACCCAGAAAACCAAGCAGCAAGGATGGGAGAGGCGATAAGTCGCAGCAACCACACTCGCCAAACACCTCATCACCTGAGCTGCTCGGAACTGGGAAGGGCACAAAACGCAGGCCCAACAGAGTCTGCGCTTCTGAGGACTACCCGAGTGCCTGAACCTAAGCGGCTTAAACCTGGGAGGTGCATGCAGCCCAGGGCCAGCCTCAGACGGTTCCCAGCGGAGCAACCTAGAGCCTGAGCTGTGTGGGCAGAGACGGCACATGCGCCATGAGCCAGGGTGGGCCCAGTGTGTCTGAGACACTGCGAGCACACGCCAGTGTTATTTGGTTGCAGCGTCCCTCCCTCCCCACAGTGCGACTGAACAAGTGAACCTAAAAAAAGTGTCCATCACCGCCCGCCTTGTGTCAGGGCAGAAATCAGACACTGAAGAGACCAGCAAACAGAAGAAGCTAAAACAAAGGGAACTGCCTTGGAAGTGACAGGTGCAATAGATTAAAACCCCGTAATAGGTACCAACTATATAGGAAGGGGCCTATAGATCTTGAGAAATATAAGCCGGACCAAGGAACTATCCGAAAATGAACTGACCCCACGCTGCCCACAACACCACCAGAGAAAGTCCTAGATATATTTTTACTATCATTCTTCTTTTTTGTCTTTTTAACTTTTTTTAAATTTTAAGTCCTCTATTACTCCTTTAATTTTCATTTTTATAACCTACTATTACTTTTCAAAAAAAGGACCCTATTTTTTAAAGCAAACTTCATATATATATATTTTTTTAATAATTTTTGTGACTCCTCCTCCTTCTCCTTCTTCTTTTCTTTAATACTATATTTTTCAAAATCTGACCTCTACTCTAGATTTTTAATCTTTGTTTTTTGGTATTTGTTATCAATTTTGTACCTTTAAGAACCCAATCTTTAGTACCAATTTTAATTAGGAGTGAGATCAATGGCTTGACTTCTCTCTCCTCCTTTGGACTCTCCTTTTTCTCCACCAGGTCGCCTCTGTCTCCTCCCTCCCCCTTCTCTTCTCTACCCAACTCTGTGAATTTCTGTGTGTTCCAGATGGTGGAGAACACTTAGGGAACTGATTACTGGCTGGACCTGTCTGTCTCCTTTTCATTACCCCCCTTTTATACTCCTGGCCACCTCTGTCTCCTTCCTCCCTCTTCTCTTCTCTGTATAACTCCATGAACATCTCTGAGTGGTCCAGACTGTGGAGTGCACATAAGGAAGTGATTACTGGCTAGCTTGGTTTCTCCTCTTTTGATTCCACCTCATCTCATTCGGGTCACCTCTAACTCCCTCCTCCCTCTTCTCTTCTCCATGTAACTCTGTGAAACTCTCTGGGTATCCCTCACTGTGGAGAAACTTTTCATCTTTAACCTAGATGTTTTATCAATGGTGCTGCATAGAAGGAGAAGTCTCGAGACTACTGTAAAAATAAGACTGAAAACCAGAAGCAGGAGGCTTAAGTCCAAATCCTGAGAATTTCAGAGAACTCCTGACTCCAGGGAACATTAATCAATAGGAGCTCATCAAATGCCTCCATACCTACACTGAAACCAAGCACCACCCAAGGGCCAACAAGTTCCAGAGTAAGACATACCACACAAATTCTCCAGCAACACAGGAACATAGCCCTGAGCTTCAATATACAGGCTTCCCAAAGTTACTCCAAAACCATTGACATCTCATAACTCATTACTGGACACTTCATTGCACTCCAGAAAGAAGAAATCCAGCTCCACCCACCAGAACACCGACACAAGCTTCCCTAAACAAGAAACCTTGACAAGCCACCAATACAATCCCACCCAAAGTGAGGAAACTCCACAATAAAGAGAACTCCACAAACTGCTGGAATACAGAAAGGCCACCCTAAACGCAGCAATATAATCAAGATGAAGAGGCAGAGGAATACCCAGCAGGTAAAGGAACAGGATAAATGCCCACCAAACCAAACAAAAGAGGAAGAGATAGGGAATCTACCTGATAAAGAATTCAAAAAAATGATAGTGAAAATGATCCAAAATCTTGAAATAAAAATGGAATCACAGATAAATAGCCTGGAGACAAGGATTGAGAAGATGCAAGAAAGGTTTAACAAGGACCTAGAAGAAGTAAAAAAGAGTCAATATATAATGAATAATGCAATATATAAGATCAAAAACACTCTGGAGGCAACAAATAGTAGAATAATGGAGGCAGAAGATAGGATTAGTGAAGTAGAAGATAGAATGGTAGAAATAAATGAATGAGAGAGGAAAAAGAAAAACGAATTAAAAGAAATGAGGGCAATCTCAGAGACCTCCAGGACAATATTAAACGCTCCAACATTCAAATCATAGGAGCACCAGAAGAAGAAGACAAAAAGAAAGACCATGAGAAAATACTTGAGGAGATAATAGTTGAAAACGTCCCTAAAATAGGGAAGGAAATAATCACCCAAGTCCAAGTAACCCAGAGAGTCCCAAACAGGATAAACTCAAGGCGAAACACCCCAAGACACATATTAATCAAATTAACAAAGGTCAAACACAAAGAACAAATATTAAAAGCAGCAAGGGGAAAACAACAGATAACACACAAGGGAATTCCCATAAGGATAACAGCTGATCCATAGAAACTCTTCAGGCCAGGAGGGAATGGCAAGACATACTTAAAGGGATGAAAGAAAATAACCTACAGCCCAGATTACTGTACTCAGCAAGGATCTCATTCAAATATTGAAGGAGAAATCAAAAGCTTTACAAACAAGCAAAAGCTGAGAGAATTCAGCACCACCAAACCAGCTCTCCAACAAATGCTAAGGGATATTCTCTAGACAGGAAACACAAAAATGGTGTATAAACTCGAACCCAAAACAATAAAGTAAATGGCAACGGGATCATACTTATCAATAATTACCTTAAATGTAAACGGGTTGAATGCCCCAACCAAAAGACAAAGACTGGCTGAATGGATACAAAAACAAGACCCCTACATATGTTGTCTACAAGAGACCCACCTCAAAACAGGGGACACATACAGACTGAAAGTGAAGGGCTGGAAAAAGATATTCCATGCAAATAGGGACCAAAAGAAAGCAGGAGTAGCAATACTCATATCAGATAAAATAGACTTTAAAACAAAGGCTGTGAAAAGAGACAAAGAAGGACACTACATAATGATCAAAGGATCAATCCAAGAAGAAGATATAACAATTATAAATATACATGCACCCAACATAGGACCACTGCAATATGTAAGACAAATGCTAACAAGTATGAAAGGGGAAATTAACAATAACACAATAGTAGTGGGAGACTTTAATACCCCACTCACACCTATAGATAGATCAACTAAACAGAAAATTAACAAAGAAACACAAACTTTAAATGATACAATAGACCAGTTAGACCTAGTTGATATCTATAGGATATTTCACCCCAAAACAATGAATTTCACCTTTTTCTCAAGCACACACGGAACCTTGTCCAGGATAGATCACGTCCTAGACCATAAATCTAGCCTTGGTAAATTCAAAAAAACTGAAATCATTCCAAGCATCTTTTCTGACCATAATGCAGTAAGATTAGATCTCAATTACAAAAGAAAAATAATTTGATTTTAAAAAAATCACCAAACATAATGAATCAAAACTAAATTTGAAACTGAATATTTTATCAGATATTCATACCCATATTTGCTGATGAACTATATCTGAAGCTTAAAAAATTATTTAAAATTCAAATCATGGAAGCAATCAAAAAAATCAAGAAGCAATCAAAAAATCAAAATATGCACAGAAACGAATGAAAATGAAAACACAACAACCCAAAACCTGTGGGACACTGTAAAAGCAGTGCTAAGGGAAAAGTTCATAGCAATACAGGCATACCTCAAGAAACAAGAAAAAGTCAAATAAATAACCTAACTCTACACCTAAAGCAACTAAAAAGGAAGAAATGAAGAACCCCAGGGTTAGTAGAAGGAAATAAATCTTAAAAATTAGGGCAGAAATAAATGCAAAAGAAACAAAAGAGACCATAGCAAAAATTAACAAAGCCAAAAGCTGGTTCTTTGAAAGGATAAATAAAATTGACAAACCATTAGCCAGACTCATCAAGAAACAAAGGGAGAAAAATCAATTCAATAAAATTAGAAATGAAAATGGAGAGATCACAACAGACAACACAGAAATACAAAGGATCATAAGAGACTACTATCAGCAATTATACGGCAATAAAATGGACAACATGGAAGAAATAGACAAATTCTTAGAAAAGTACATCTTTTCAAAACTGAACCAGGAAGAAATAGAAAATCTTAACAGATGCATAACACCCACGAAAATTGAAACTGTAATCAGAAATCTTCCAGCAAACAAAAGCCCAGGTCCAGATGGCTTTGCAGCTGAATTCTACCAAAAATTTAGAGAAGAGCTGACACGTATCCTACTTAAATTCTTCCAGAAAATTGCAGAGGAAGGTAAACTTCCAAACTCATTCTATGAGGCCACCATCACCCTAATACCAAAACATGACAAAGATGCCACAAAAAAAGAAAACTACAGGCCAATAACATTGATGAACATAGATGCAAAAATCCTTAACAAAATTCTAGCAATCAGCATCCAACAACACATTAACCATGTGTTATCACCATGACCATACACCATGACCAAGTGGGCTTTATCTCAGGGATGCAAGAATTCTTCAATATCTGCAAATCAATCAATGTAATATACCACACTATAAAAGCCATATGATTATCTCAATAGATGCAGAGAAAGCCTTTGACAAAATTCAACATCCATTTATGATAAAAACTCTCCAGAAAGCAGGAATAGAAGGAACATACCTCAACATAATAAAAGCTATATATGACAAACCCACAGCAAACATTATCCTCAATGGTGAAAAATTGAAAGCATTTCCCCTAAAGCCAGGAACAAGACAAGGGTGCCCACTCTCACTACTACTCTTCAACATAGTTCTGGAAGTTTTGGCCACAGCAGTAAGAGCAGAAAAAGAAATAAAAGCAATCCAAATTGGAAAAGAAGAAGTAAAACTCTCACTGTTTGCAGATGACATGATCCCTTACATAAAGACTCCACCAGAAAATTACTAGAACGAATCAATGAATATATTAAAGTTGCAGGATATAAAATCAACACACAGAAGTCCCTTGCATTCCTATACACTAATAATGAGAAAACATAAAGAGAAATTAAGGAAACAATTCCATTCACCATTGCAAGGAAAAGAATAAAATACTTTGGAATATATCTACCTAAAGAAACTAAAGACCTATATATAGAAAACTATAAAACACTGGTGAAAGAAATCAAAAAGGACACTAATAGATGGAGAAATATACCATGTTCATGGATTGGAAGAATCAATATAGTGAAAATGAGTATACTACCCAAAGCAATTTATAGATTCAATGCAATCCCTACCAAGCTACCAACGGTATTCTTCACAGAGCTAGAACAAATAATTTCACAATTTGTATGGAAATACAAAAAAACACAAATAGCCAAAGCAATCGTGAGAAAGAAGTATGGAACTGGAGGAATCAACCTGCCTGACTTCAGGCTCTACTACAAACCCACAGTCATCAAGATAGTATGGTACTGGCACAAAGACAGAAATATAGATCAGTGGAACAAAATAGAAAGCCCAGAGATAAACCCACGCACCTGTGGACATCTTATCTTTGACAAAGGAGGCAAGAATATACAATGGATTAAAGACAATCTCTTTAACAAGTGGTGCTGGGAAAACTGGTCAACAACTTGTAAAAGAATGAAACTAGAACACTTTCTAACACCATACACAAAAATAAACTCAAAGTGGATTAAAGATCTAAACATAAGACCAGAAACTATAAAACTCTTAGAGGAGAACATAGGCAAAACACTCTCCGACATACATCACAGCAGGATCCCCTATGACCCATCTCCCAGAATATTGGAAATAAAAGCAAAAATAAACAAATGGGACCTAATTAAAATTAAAAGCTTCTGCACAACAAAAGAAACTATAAGCAAGGTGAAAACACAGCCTTCAGAATGGGAGAAATAATAGCAAATGAAGCAACTGACAAATAACTAATCTCAAAAATATACAAGCAACTCCTGCAGCTCAATTCCAGAAAAATAAACAACCCAATCAAAAAATGGGCCAAAGAGCTAAATAGACATTTCTCCAAAGAAGACATACAGATGGCTAACAAACACATGAAAAGATGCTCAACATCACTCATTATCAGAGAAATGCAAATCAAAACCACAATGAGGTACCATTTCATGCCAGTCAGAATGGCTGTGATCCAAAAGTCTACAAGCAATAAATACTGGTAAGGGTGTGGAGAGAAGGGAACCCTTGTACACAGTTGGTGGGAATGCAAACTAGTATAGCCACTATGGAGAACAATGTGGAGATTCTTTAAAAAACTGGAAATAGAACTGCCTTAGCCAGACATCCTGGAATGTGAAGTCAAGTGGGCCTTAGAAAGCATCACTATGAACAAAGCTACTGGAGGTGATGGAATTCCAGTTAAGCTATCTCAAATCCTGAAAGATGATGCTGTGAAAGTGCTGCACTCAGTATGCCAGCAAATTTGGAAAACTCAGCAATGGCCACAGAATTGGAAAAGGTCAGTTTTCATTCCAATCCCAAAGAAAGGCAGTGCCAAAGAATGCTCACACTACCGCACAATTGCATTCATCTCACATGCTAGTAAAGTAATGCTCAAAATTCTCCAAGCCAGGCTTCAGCAATATGTGAACCGTGAACTTCCTGATGTTCAAGCTGGTTTTAGAAAAGGCAGAGGAACCAGAGATCAAATTTCCAACATCCACTGGATTGTGGAAAAAGCAAAAGAGTTCCAGAAAAACATCTGTTTCTGCTTTATTGACTATGCCAACGCCTTTGACTGTGTGAGTCACAATAGACTGTGGAAAATTCTGAAAGAGATGGCAATACCAGACCACCTGACCTGCCTCTTGAGAAATCTGTATGCAGGTCAGGAAGCAACAGTTAGAACTGGACTTGAAACAACAGACTGGCTCCAAATAGGAAAAGGAGTACGTCAAGGCTGTATATTGTCACCCTGCTTATTTAACTTATATGCAGAGTATCATGAGAAACGCTGGGCTAGAAGAAGCACAAGCTGGAATCAAGATTGCCAGGAGAAATATCAATAACCTCAGATATGCAGATGACACCACCCTTATGGCAGAAAGTGAAGAGGAACTAAAAAGCCTGTTGATGAAAGTGAAAGTGGAGAGTGAAAAAGTTGGCTTAAAGCTCAACATTCAGAAAATGAAGATCATGGCATTTGGTCCCATCACCTCATGGGAAATCGATGGGGAAACAGTGGAAACAGTGTCAGACTTTATTTTTCTGGGCTCCAAAATCACTGCAGATGGTGATTGCAGCCATGAAATTAAAAGGCGCTTACTCCTTGGAAGGAAAGTTACGACCAATCTAGATAGCATATTCAAAAGCAGAGACAATACTTTGCCAACAAAAGTTCGTCTAGTCAAGGCTATGTTTTTTCCTGTGGTCTTGTCTGGATGTGAGATTTGGACTGTGAAGAAGGCTGAGCACCAAAGAACTGATGTTTTTGGAGAAGACTCTTGAGAGTCCATTGGATTGCAAGGAGATCCAACCAGTCCATTCTGAAGGAGACCAGCCCTGGGATTTCTTTGGAAGGAATGATGCTAAAGCTGAAACTCCAGTACTTTGGCCACCTCATGCGAAGAGTTGACTCATTGGAAAAGACTCTGATGCTGGGAGGGATTGGGGGTAGGAGGAGATGGAGACGGTACAGGATGAGATGGCTGGGTGGCATCACTGACTCGACGGACGTGAGTCTGGGTGAACTCCGGGAGTTTGTGATGGACAGGGAGGCCTGGCATGCTGTGACTCATGGAGTCACAATGAGTCGGACACGGCTGAGAGACTGAACTGAACTGACGACCTGGAAATCCCACTGCTGGGCATACACACCGAAGAAACCAGAATTGAAAGAGACACGTGTACCCCAATTTTCATCACAGCACTGTTTCTAATAGCCAGGACATGGAAGCAACCTAGATGTCCATCAGCAGAGGAATGGATAAGAAAGCTGTGGTACATATACACAATGGAGTATTACTCAGCCTTTAAAAAGAATACATTTGAATCAGTTCTAATGAGGTGGATGAAACTGGAGCTGATTATACAGAGTGAAGGAAGCCAGAAAGAAAAACACCAATACAGTATACTAATGCATATATATGGAATTTAGAAGGACGGTAACGATAACCCTGTATGCAAGACAGCAAAAGAGAGATGTATAGAACAGTCTTTTGGACTCTGGGCAGAGGGAGAGGGTGGGATGATTTGGGAGAATGGCATTGAAACATGTATAATATCATATAAGAAACGAATCACCAGTCCAGGTTCGATGCAGGATACAGGATGCTTTGGGCTGGTGCACTGGAATGACCCACAGGGATGGTATGGGGACGGAGGGGCGAGGGGGGTTCAGGATTGGGAACACGTGTACACCCATGGCAGATTCATGTTGATGTATGACAAAACCAATACAATATTGCAAAGTAATTCGCCTCCAATTAAAATAAATAAATTTTTAAAAAAGAAAAAGAAAGAAAACTTTTGCAGAGATAATAGTTGAAAACTTCCCAAACATGGAAAAGGAAATAGTCAATCAAGTTCAGAAAGCACAGAGAGTCCCAGGAAGGATAAACCCAAGGAGGAACACACCAAGACACATAGTAGTCAAACTGACAAAAATTAAAGACAGAGTTAAAATATTAAAAGCAACAAAGAAAAAAAATTACAAGCCACATATAAGGGAACTCCCATCAGTTTATCAGCTGATTTCTCAAGACAAACTTTCCAAGCCAGAAGGGAATGGCCTGGTAGATGGCCAGTGATTAAAGGGAAGATCTACAACCAAGAATACTCTACTCAGCATTTGATGGAGAAATCAGATTTGATGGAGAAACCAAAAGCTTTCCAGACAAGCAAAAGTTAAGAGAATTCAGCACCACCAAACTGGCTTTACAACAAATGCTAAAGGAACTTCTCTAGGCAGGAAACACAGGAGAAGGAAAAGACCAACAGAAAGTAAATCTGAAACAATTAAGAAAATGGTAATAGGATCATACAGATCAATAATTACCTTAAATGTAAATGAATTAAATGCACAAATCACAAGACAAAGACTGGCTGTGTTAGGGGAAACACATTGATTGAAACTGCCCAACACTGGCCAGCCACCATAGTAACTATTTGCATGAGTTATTTTATGACTGGAGGTAAAGAACACAGAACTAATAAGCCACCACAAATCATAAGAGTTCAGAAAAGGTCAAAGTGAGACACCACGTGTCTTCCCATCTCCCAGAATCCTCCATCATGGCTGAGCAATGCGTGTGCCACCAGGAAGGACTCTGAGTTAGAATGATTGGCCAAAGACAACCCAGAAACTAATCCCATCACCATAATACCTGAGACTGCAAGCATAGCAGTTCTCCTGGGTTCCCTTACCCTACTGCTCTCTGCCCAGGCACCCCTTCCCAATAAAATCTCTTGTTTTGTCAGTTCCTATGTCTCCTCAGACAATTCATTTCTGAGTGTTAGACAAGAGACTGCTTTTGGGCCCTGGAAGGAGTTGCCCTTCCTGCAACATTTGGGTGGATGAAAATGTGTGCATGTATGCACTTCCACTTACCACATCACTCTGCTTGACTCTTCCCCAAACTGTATTCAATTATTTTATATTGTTAATCATGTCCCATTAGGCTTGCAATTATAATTACCTTTTATTTTTTGTCTGGCAATTGATTGTGAAAACTGATAAACATCTTTTACTATTGTGATTATATAACTATTACTCATTTAATACCATTATATCATGATTGTTTGGAGAAGGCAATGGCAACTCACTCCAGTACTCTTGCCTGGAAAATCCCATGGATGAAGGAGCCTGGCAGGCTGCAGTCCATGGGGTAGCAAAGAGTCAGACACGACTGAGTGACTTCACTTTCACTTTTCACATTCATGCATTGGAGAAGGAAATGGCAACCCACTCCAGTGTTCTTGCCTGGAGAATCCCAGGGATGGGGGAGCCTGGTGGGCTGCCATCTATGGGGTCACACAGAGTTGGACACGACTGAAGCAACTTAGCAGCAGCAGCAGCAGCATGATTGGTCAACAGAAAAATAATAGCATTCTATATCACCAAAACCAGGATCTAAAAAAAAACCCTGTAATCACTTTTTTTTAATTTATTTTTTAATTGAAGGATAATTGCTTTACAGAATTTTGTTGTTTTCTGGCAAACCTCAACATCAATCAGCCATAGGTATACATATAGCATCTTCATTTTGAACCTCAGTCTCATCTCCCTCCCCATCCCACCCCTCTAGGTTGATACAGAGCCCCTGTTTGAGTTTCCTGAGACATATAGCAAATTCCCTTTGGGTATCTATTTTACATATGGTAATGTAAGTTTCCATGTTACTCTCTCCAAACATCTCACCCTTTCTTCCCCTCTCCCCATGTCCATAAATCTATTCTCTATGTCTGTTTTTCCATTGCTGCCCTGTAAATAAATTCTTCAGTACCATTTTTCTAGATTCTGTATATGTGTTAGCATATGATATTTATCTTTGACTTTCTGACTTACTTCACTCTGTATAATAGGCTCTAGGTTCATCCACCTCATTAGAACTGACTCAAATGTGTTCCTTTTTATGGCTGAGTAATATTCCATTGTGTATATGTACCACTACTTCTTTAACCACTCACTGTTGATGGACATCTAGGTTGCTTCCATGTTCTAGCTATCGTAAATAGTGCTGCAATGAACAAGATACACATCTCTTTTTCAGTTTTGATTTCCTCAGGATATATGCCTAAGAGTGGGATTGCTGGATCATACAGTGCTTTTATTTATCGTTTTTAAAGAAATCTCCATACTATGTTGCATAGTGGCTGTATCAATTTACATCCCCACCAACAGTGCAAGAGCATTCCCTTTTCTCCAGCCCTCTCCAGCATTTATTGTTTGTAGACTTTATGATGATGGCCATTCTGACTGATGTGAGGTGATATCTCACTGTAGGTTTGATTTCCATTTCTCTAATAATGAGCGATGGTAGGTGTTGTAAGAGGGCATCAGAGGGCAGACACACTGAAACCATAATCACAGAAAACTAGCCAATCTGATCACACAAACACAGCCTTGTCTGACTCAATGAAACTAAGCCATGCCATGTAGAGCCACCCAAGATGGGAGGGTCATGTTGGAGAGGTCTGACAGAATGTGGTCCACTGGAGAAGGGAATGGCAAACCACTTCAAATCCCTTATGATTATACAGTGGATGTAAGAAATAGATTAAAGGGACTAGATCTGATAGACAGAGTGCCTGATGAAGTATGCACGGAGGTTTGTGACATTGTACAAGAGACAGGGATCAAGACCATCCCCATGGAAAAGAAATGAAAAAAAGCAAAATGGCTGTCTGAGGAGGCCTTACAAATAGCTGTGAAAAGAAGAGAAGCGAAAAGCAAAGGAGAAAAGGAAAGATATAAGCATCTGAATGCAGAGTTCCAAAGAATAGCAAGGAGAGATAAGAAAGCCTTCCTCAGTGATCAATGCAAAGCAATAGAGGAAAACAACAGAATGGGAAAGACTAGAGATCTCTTCAAGAAAATTAGAGATACCAAGGGAACATTTCATGCAAAGATGGGCCCAATAAAGGACAGAAATGGTATGGACCTAACAGAAGCAGAAGATATTAAGAAGAGGTGGCAAGAATACACAGAAGAACTGTACAAAAAAAGCTTCACGACCAAGATAATCATGATGGTGTGATCACTGACCTAGAGCCAGATATCCTGGAATGTGAAGTCAAATGGGCCTTAGGAAGCATCAGTAAAAACAAAGCTAGTGGAGGTAATGGAATTCCAGTTGAGCTATTTCAAATCCTAAAAGATGATGCTGTGAAAGTGCTGCACTCAGTATGCCAGCAAATTTGGAAAACTCAGCAGTGGCCACAGGATGGGAAAAGGTCAGTTTTCATTCCAATCCCAAAGAAAGGCAATGCCCAAGAATGCTCAAACTACCGCACAATTGCACTCATCTCACACACTAGTAAAGTAATGCTCAAAATTCTCCAAGCCAGGCTTCAGCAATACGTGAACTGTGAACTTCCTGATGTTCAAGCTGGTTTTAGAAAAGGCAGAGGAACTAGAAATTGGATTCATGTTGATGTATGGCAAAACAAATACAATATTGTAAAGTAAAAAAATAAAATAAAATAAATAAATAAATAAATCCAAAAAAAAATTGCCAATATCCGCTGGATCACCAAAAAAGCAAGAGAGTTCCAGAAAAATACGTATTTCTGCTTTATTGACTATGCCAAAGCCTTTGACTGTGTGGATCACAATAAACTGTGGAAAATTCTGAAAGAGATGGGAATACCAGACCACCTGACCTGCCTCTTGAGAAATCTGTATGCAGGTCAGGAAGCAACAGTTAGAACTGGACATGGAACAACAGACTGGTTCCAAATAGGAAAAGGAGTACATCAAGGCTGTATATTGTCACCCTGCTTATTTAACTTATATGCAGAGTACATCATGAGAAATGCTGGGCTGGAAGAAGCACAAGCTGGAATCAAGATTGCTGGGAGAAATCTCAATAACCTCAGATATGCAGATGACACCACCCTTATGGCAGAAAGTGAAGAGGAACTAAAAAGCCTCTTGATGAAAGTGAAAGAGGAGAGTGAAAAAGTGGGCTTAAAGCTCAACATTCAGGAAACTAATATCATGGCATTGGCCCCATCACTTCATGGGAAATAGATGAGGAAACAGTGGAAACAGTGTCACACTTTATTTTTTTGGCTCCAAAATCACTGCAGATGGTGACTGCAGCCATGAAATTAAAAGGCGCTTACTCCTTGGAAGGAAAGTTATGACCAACCTAGATAGCATATTCAAAAGCAGAGACATTACTTTGCCAACAAAGGTCCATCTAGTCAAGGCTATGGTTTTTCCAGTGGTCATGTATGGATGTGAGAGTTGGACTGTGAAGAAAGCTGAGCTCTGAAGAATTGATGGTTTTGAACTGTGGTGTTGGAGAAGACTCTTGAGAGTCCCTTGGACTGCAAGGACATCCAACCAGTCCATCCTAAAGGAGATCAGTCCTGGGTGTTCACTGGAAGGACTGATGCTGAAGCTGAAACTCCAGTACTTTGGCCACCTCATGAGAACAGTTGACTCACTGGAAAAGACCCTGATGCTGGGAGGAATTGCGGTCAGGAGGAGAAGGGGATGACAGAGGATGAAATGGCTGGATGGCTTCACCGACTCGATGGACATAAGTCTGAGTGAACTCTGGGAGTTGGTGATGGACAGGGAGGCCTGGCGTGCTGTGATTCATGGGGTCGCAAAGAGTCAGACAAACTGAGCGACTGAACTGAACTAAACTGAATAATGAGTGATGTTGAGCATTTTTTCATGTTTTTGTTAGCCACCTGTATGTCTTTGGAGAAATGTCTGTTTAGGTCTTTTCTCAGTTTTTGAATGGGTTGTTTGTTTTTCTGGTATTGAGTTGCATGAGTGCTTATATTTTCTGGAAATTTATTCTTTCACTTTTTAAAATCCAGATGCACATTAGAATTATCTCAAAATTTTTTGAAAAATACAAATGCCCAGGTATTGCTTTTTTTCTCCAGAGCTCCAGATAAGTTTCTAATGAGCAGACAAATTTAAAAACAACTGGAATATATGATGATCCCTTACTTTTATCTAGTTTTTTTCACTTTTTCTATTTCATATTCAATGCTCCCATTTCATTTAGTTTATGTTCTCCAATTTCTCCATCTTTTTTTTTTTTTACTGTTCTTTCTCAAGCCTTTATCAAGTGTAGTAAAAAAGCTTTTGTATACATATATAAATATGCATAATATGTATATTTTAGAAAACATGAATTTTTGCCTAATTAAAAAATTATGACATTTTGATTCCAGTGTTTGACTTAGTATGAATAGAATGCTAGATTTCTAATTTAAAAATAGATATACAACAAGCAACAAAGGTTTATTGTGTAGCATAGGGAACCATAGTCAATATCTTGTCATAACCTATAATGGAAAAAAAAATTTCAAAAATAATATATATATATATATATATATTTTGTATAACTGAACCACCTTGCTGTGCACCTGAAACACTGGAAGTCAACTGTATTTCATTAAAATATATATATTTTTTAAAAAAAAAAACATTACACATAGGTGAACAATCATAAGAACATCTTACTTTTCTTTTAAAAGAATGGAAGCCAAAGATAAATCAAAGATAATCAAGATATATTTATATCTTAAATATAAAGATATATTTAAAGTGTTGAGAGAAAATATACACTTGGTTAAAAATTTTTTAAATATAAAGGTTACGTGCTTTCCAACTTCTGTTTAGGGTGTTAGCAAGTAAGAAAGAGCATTACTCCCACATCTATAACAACAACCACAGCATTCAACTCACTATATAATCTAAAATGTCACAGCTTTTCCTGAACTCATTAGATTCATGGTTACAGGACAACCAACTCAACCAAAATCCAAGGATGACAAGTACAGCTATGAAAAGACAAGATCTAAGTGGTCGGTCTTCTGGGGCAGATGACAGATAACATACAAACATCTAAAAATTCAAGTAAATATTTACCACATTGCTAAAGGTGGAGTGTGAGCTGATTAGAAAATATAAACCCTAAAAACGAGACACAAGGGATATTCTCAATTATTTGCAGGATCTTCACAGACCTAACCCAGTGCTCAAGAGAAAGATCAGGGCCAGGACAGGGAGATCTGAGAAAGCCCCCTTATGGTGCAGGATTCTGGAAGGGGAACACTACAGCTGGAGCAGCACAAAACTTCACCTGAGCCTGCCTCTCTTGTCACTCTCTAGAGAACAAAAGGCTTAAGTTCCTGGACGGAAATAAAAATCAAATCACATAAACAAACCCCTGTTTCCCTGAGGGTACAAATAAAACCCATAAAAATTGGAAATGACCGGTATGCCCCTCAACTGGGTAATGGATAAACAGTGATGCAGGCATACAACAGCATTTCTCTGCAATAAAGAGGAACAAAGTATTAATAGCAATATGAATAAATCTGAAATGCATTATGCTAAATGAGAGAAGCCAGACTTAAAAAGCCACATGCTGCATGATTCAATTTATATGACATCTTTTTAAAAGGCAAGGCAATAGAATAGAAAATAAATCAGTGGTTACCAGAGACTGTGGGTGGCAGGTGACTACAGATGGGCACAGGGTAATTTTGGAGGGTGAAGGAATTGTTCTCTATCTTGAATGTGGTAATGGTTACAGAACTGTCAGCACTTGTCAAAACTCTCAGAACTACACATAAATAGGGTAAATTTTATTTGTATAAATTGTATTGTATTCTAAAAGCTGTAAAATGTATTAAATTATAAAGGTGAAATAAATACTTTTTAGATAGGCAAAAAATAAAAGCATTTATCTTGGTAACCTGCACTAAGAAATGATAAATTCTGTAGGCTAAAAATATATATAAGTATTTTTGTTTGTTCATTAGTTTTGTATGTTTTGTTTTTGTATATTAACCAGAGATTTTTTAGCCTAGCTAAGTTCACTTATTAATTCTAGGAATTTTTGATTTTTGAAAAATGCTTAGGATTTCTTATAGGAACAATCTTATCATAAGTAAATATGAACAGAGCCTTTTAATTTTCTTAGGGATATTAAGAAAATTGATTAATCTCTAGGCATTAAATTGATGCCTAGACTTAGCATCAACATCCACTAGGCTTTTAAAAAATTACTTTTACAATTACAAAAAATAAAAATTATTGTTCTGAAATGAAGTTGTATTGCGTGTGTGCTCAGTCGTGTCTGACTCTTTGCAAGCTGTAGTAAGCTGTAGTACTGCCTTACAATTCAGATTAGTATTATAGTTTATTCTGGTAGAAAAATACCCCTAAAATATTAATAAACAACCAAGAAAATAAATACTTCTTTTCTATATCCTCTTCGAAGTTTTGCTGAATCATTTAAAATATGTGTCTGGTCCAAAGCATATTTTCAGATTATTCTGGCTGTAGTAGGAAATGATGTAGACAATCAAATAATACATCTCCTTTTTTGACATGTGCAGTATTCCCCAATCTCATTTAACTTGAGGAAATGCTTCAACAGCAATGGTCTTATTGGGATTTATTAGTGATCTTCTGAGACATTTAAAAAGTCCATAAATATATCCCATTTTACAATCTACAATGAAAAATAACTTGGAAACTCTACATACACTTTAAAGGTTATTTCAAGTTTCCAGTTGGATTACAAACACTAGGAAGAACTAGACTTGCCACCTACTTAAAATCAAGATAGTTCAAGGCTGGAAGGTTATGTTAATCTGATTCTTAACTGAAGGCTTGCATTATTTATAGGAACTATAATCACAAACCTGTCCACAGACAATTCATCTATCACTAAAGCATTCCCGTTTTTGAACATTTGAGCTCCAGTTTTTAAAAATAACTGCAACGTTGTTGTTCAGTCGCTAATCGTGTCTGACTCTTTGTGACCCCATGGACGGTAGCATGCCATTTAGCTCTTCTGACCTCCATTTTCTCCTGGAATTTGCTCAAATTCATGTCCATTGGCTTGGTGATGCTATCTAACCATCTCATCCTCTGTTGTCCCCTTCTCCTTTTGCCTTCAATCTGTAAGTCAATTGAGTGGGTAAAAAGCACTCTCCCATTATTCCCATTATTCCTAGTTTTGTCTTTAAGGAGACTTCAGAGCATGGTTCTTTCAGAGTCCTACAATGAGATAGGACCATTGTCACATTTATAACTAGTTCAGTTCAGTTCAGGTCAGTCACTCAGTCGTGTCCGACTCTTTGCGACCCCGTGAATCACAGCACGCCAGGCCTCTCTGTCCATCACCAACTCCCAGAGTTCACCCAGACTCACGTCCATCGAGTCAGTGATGCCATCCAGCCATCTCATCCTCTGTCGTCCCCTTCTCCTCCTGCCCCCAATCCCTCCCAGCATCAGAGTCTTTTCCAGTGAGTCAACTCTTCGCATGAGGTGGCCGAAGTACTTTAGCATCATTCCTTCCAAAAAAATCCTAGGGCTGATCTCCTTCAGAATGGACTGGTTGGATCTCCTTGCAGTCCAAGGGGCTCTCAAGAGTCTTCTCCAACACCATAGTTCAAAAGCATCAATTCTTCGGCGCTCAGCCTTCTTCACAGTCCAACTCTCACATCCATACATGACCACAGGAAAAACCATAGCCTTGACTAGACGAACCTTTGTTGGCAAAGTAATGTCTCTGCTTTTGAATATGCTATCTAGGTTGGTCATAACTTTCCTTCCAAGGAGTAAGCGTCTTTTAATTTCATGGCTGCAGTCACCATCTGCAGTGATTTTGGTAGCATTACTTAAATACTAATGAGAAAATAATGTATTTTTGAATTTTGAAATATATGGAAAAGAGAAAAGATGCACATTAAAATATCCTGGTATTCTGCCAACCAGTAATATCTACTCAACATTTTAATACACTTAAAAATATTTCTTTACAGTCTTCATCAAGGCATATATCTTTGTATAATTTGAATTATACTGCACACTCTTATTTGTATCTTCCATAAAACAATGTGATCATTTTCCACATCATTTAATGTTACCTTAAGGCTGCAGATACAAGTGTGTGACATCTTTTATTTTAACATTCTTATTATTATTGAATGGGATGGTGCTAGTGGTAATGAACTCACCTACCATGCAGGAGACATAAGAGATGCAGTTTTGACCCCCAGGTTAGGAAGATCCCCTGGAGGAGGGCAGGGCAACCCACTCCAGTATTCTTGCCTGGAGAATCCCTGGACAGAGGAGCCTGGCAGGCTACAGTCCATAGGGTTGCACAGAGTTAGACACGACTGAAGCAATTTAGCACATATGCATATTATTGAATATTTAGTTGGTTTATATTTTTATGAATGTAAATGATCTCAATGTTTACATCATTCATTTTTCCAGTCAATATTCTTTCCTCTAGATTTCTCTCATGTGTACCATCACTCTTTCTCTTCCATTTGAGTACCCAGAACATCATTAGTTATGTAGTAAAAAATAAAATAATACATGACATATGGGCTAAGTATATATTTAGCCTTAATTTCATTCAACTAAGTTGGCTTATGTGCTTTGTTATTTTTAACAGATTTCAGTTATCTTTAGCCTGAGTTAGTTAAACTACCAATCTAGTTTATGCTTTATGTCCAAAAATACCTTATTTCAGTAAGCACTAAGAATGCTCTATCTCATGACTGTAGATGGAAACCAGTCAACCAAAGACTAGCAGTGATAACTTCACATTGACCAGTTTACAGAACAAAAGTGTTCCTCTCTATTCCTGTACAGCAAATTGCTGCCTCTAAGACACTGCTCCTCCCTTCACTCCAAAGTGATGAAGTGGCCTTCCTGATAAATGCTCCTGTGACATGTTTCACCAAGGAAGTAGAATACATGGAGGGCCATCTGAACTGTCCCCTTTAAAAGAATAAGAGAAGATACACCTAAAAGAGGGAGAAATAACAAACCACAAATGGTCCACAAAAAGAGAGGAGGGAAGAGGAAAATCACAGGCTTATGCTCAATTTTTTCCCCATGTTTCACAAGACAAAAACCTTAAAATGTTTTCAGTCTTATTCCAGGGACACTCATTCATGGGCCACTTTCCTCTCTGTCTTTCCTCCTTGCTTGTTTCTTGCATAAAATATTCAGAGAAATGTGATTAAGTTTAATTATCTACTTTCCAGATGTTTCTGAATGGACAGGCTCACTACAACTATTTTTAATAAAATCTCTTCCTACCTGGACAACGAGACAACACTTATTCATGTTATGTTAATCACTTCTTAATGATCTCCTACACCAACATTCACAAACAGAGCCTCAGAATCCTAAAATAATTTTGTTAAAAAATCTCTGAATTTGCACTATCTACAAAACATGCCCCTCTCTAAATACCCCTAGTTACTTAAATAGGATCACAATATTTTAATCACTTCTCTAATTTGTTCTTCCTCTGTAGTCCTTTTTTTTTTTAACATAATGATATTTCCATATACCCAACTTGAAATATTTAGAGACAGAGAAAACAAATGCGAGAATATAATAAAAATGGAAGAGACTGTCACTCCTGATAGAGAAAGTAGCACATGCATGTCAGTGGGAGGGGCCGGTTGTGGTTGAATAGCCCTCTTTCTGCTTTCTTCTCAACCTTGTCAGACTAAACTATATACAATGGTTTCTGAAGTAGATCTTATCTTCCAAAGAGAGACACAACAAAATACTGCATCCGGCATACTTTCAATGTAACGCTGAAAATTATCCCAGGTAGTAGGGATAATAGTAGGGATATCCCAGGTCCCCTCTTCTTGATCTGGGGTGAACTTTTGTGTATGTTTTAAGTGAGAGGAATGACATTTTATCACTTCTGAAAATAAAGGATTACAGTTCATATACTTCTGCCTTGCTCTCTTGGAACTCCTGCTTGGTAAACCACACTGTCACACTGTGAGGAGACTCAGATGAGTCCACAGAGAGAGAACACACGCAGATCAAAGTGGGGGTGCTCTGACCCACAACCAACCTATGTCCCAGCTACAAACAGCACGTAGACCAGATGAGGAAGGAATCACCTCCAGGTTATTCTAGTTCCAAGATGTTGAATCACCTCAAGCCTTCAAGTCTGCCCAGCCAAGGTCCCAGAGATGGTGGAACAAAGAAAGTTGTTCTATTAAATTCAACAGTAATTTCTGACCCTCAGAAATACCATTACTAAGCATAACAAATGATGGTTTTAGAATACAGAAAGGCCTCTACGTTAGGAACCTTCAAGTTGCAAACTTTCAAAGATGTGGACTTGTGTTTACAGGTCTAATCAGGTAAAAAGGTGTGAGTGAAACTGCAGCTTGCCATCCGCCTCCTGGGCTTTCCAGGTGGCTCAGTGGCAAAGAATCTGCCTGCCAATGCAGGAGACATGGGTTTGATCCCTTGGGTCAGGAAGAGCCCTTGGAGAAGGAAATGGCAACCCACTCTTGTATTCTTGCCTGGAAAATCCCATGAATGGAGAAGCCTTGGAGGGCTATAGTCCGTGGGGTCACAAAAGAGTTGGATACAACTTAGTGACTAAACAATAACTCTGTTTTCTACTGCTGACAATCCTTTAGCTCTATGACCTCCTACCCCTTCTCCCTCCTCCAGTCAGTAACTCTTCTTGCCTGTTCACTCGATGCCAGCCCATTAATGACAGCTGTTGTACTGTGCTTTTCAAGCTACTGTACTGTTAGACTAAAAATGTTTTTGTTTTTATGTACTATTTGTGTGAAAATTATTATAAATCTCTTACAGTATAGTACTATATAGCCAATTGTGTTAGCTGGGTGCCGGACTAACTTAGTCGGACTTATAAGCAAATTGGACTTGAGAACTTGCTTTCTGAATGGAACTTGTTTGTATGTATGGGACTTACTGGACTAAGTTTTGGAGTGATTATTTTATTACAGATCAAAAAATAACTGATAGCATTTTCCTCTCTCTTTCTTCCTCTGTCTCTAGCCTCTCTCTCTCTCCTATAAGTTGCCGTTCTCTTTACATCTGCCATCATAGTGTTAGACAAAGAACAGGCTCTGGGATGATGACAATGACAGAAGAAATAACATCTTCCTTTCATTAAGTGCTTCTTGAATTTCAGTCACTTTGATAACTGCTTTTCATGTATAGTTGACCCTTGAAGGACACAAGGGGTTAGGTATGGCAACTCCCCATGCAGTGGAAAATCCAGATGTAACTTTACAGTCTGTCTCTATTTGTGGTTCTGCATCAGCAGATTCAATCAACCTCCCATGAGATACAGTATTGGAGTAGTATTTTTTTTTAATCCATTTGTAGGTGAAGCCACAAAGTTCAAACCCTTATTGTTCAAGGGTCAATAGTATTATCTCATTTAATTTAATTTTTACAAGAAATCTTTGAGGTATGTCTTATAACCCCTATTTCATCCTTTAGGAAACTATAGCTTAGAGATGTTATATCACTTGCCAAGTTTGTTTATCTAAACTAGGCAGATTTCTTCACCATGGAGCTTTAATTCTGGAAGCAGAAATACATGATAAAAATGAACAAAATGATTTCTAATTATGGCAAGTGTGACGAGGAAACCATAAGCTGATGCAATAGAAAGTAACAAAGGCAGAAGGAAGAGTGGGGCTTACTGATAAAGGTTGGTCATGGGAAGCATTTCTGAGAAAGCAAAACTATATTTTTCTCTTTACAATTCTAGGATATTTTAGAACTGTCAGTCAGTTTCCTTTATAATCCTAAAATGTTTAGCCTTCCTCAAGTCTACAAGTTATCTTCCTCCAATTTTCCTTTTCTCAAAATTTGAGGATTTTCTCCCCAACACATTTCCTACTTGCATGAGGATTTCTGGAATTTTCTCAACTCTGTAAGTTTTCAGGTTCAAGGCATCATGGGAATAAAAATGAAGTGTTAAG
Organism: Bos mutus; assembly: GCF_027580195.1. Lineage (NCBI taxonomy): Eukaryota > Metazoa > Chordata > Mammalia > Artiodactyla > Bovidae > Bos > Bos mutus. The sequence continues at coordinate 97,246,010 of NC_091624.1, read as the reverse complement.
ACTGAAGTTATTACTTGGAAGCATCTTGGAGTAATTACAGGAGGAACACAGGGAGAGTGTTCATGGAAGATTAGAGACTAGTCTCTGGCCTCCCAAGACACTCGGAAGATCACTCAAACTCTGCTCACTTTATCTCCCCTTCTTTTCTCACACCTACTTCCTATGCAGTTCTCTCCAGCAAAGCAAGTCATCATGCTTTCTTGGCTCACCTTGAATATGAAGACTGTTACTAAACATTTCAATAGAAGCACTAACAGAACAAAGAAATGATGGCACTGACTGCCTAGTGATGTTTAATTTTTTTTTTTTAATGAAAGCCACAGGTACTTTTCATTGGATTAATATTTGTATGTGTTCAGTCACTTACCCATGTCTAACTTCTTTGCAACCCATGGACTGTAGCCTGCCCAGGCTCCTCTGACTATGTAATTCTCAAGGCAAGAATACTGGAGTGGGTTGCCATTTCCTTCTCCAGGGGATCTTCCCAACCCAGGGATCAAACCCATGTGTCCTATGGCTCCTACACTGGCAGGTGGATTCTTTACCACTGAGCCACCTGGGAAGCTTATCAGCTCATAGGATGTGGTAAATCTCATGGCTGATGTGTCTGGGCATTGTATGAGTGTCACTGCTTATGAACATCCTACGAGCACCCTCCCAAATCAAAATACTGAAACCACTTCTCTCATAGACCAAGACTAGCCCCTGTGAGATTGACTGGGGCACCACAGAAAGGTCACTTGAGACCACCAGGAGCTTATCAGGTCAACACCAAAGAGGAAAAAGAGAAAAAGAGTCTTGGACAGATAGACAGATAGAAAAAAAAAAAAAAAAAGCATGGATGGAGGAAAAAATTTAGCAGCCCAGAGATACAAGCCATCCTGGAAAAAAAATTAAAAGAAAAAGGGATAAGGGGATGGATGATGTTGCAGTCAGCAGCATATTTGTATATGCTGAAAATTGAAGGATCAACATCAGTCTTTCTCCAAGCCCCTTTCTCTCACTTAAAGTCTCTGTGTAATAAAGGACAGCTTCACATATTTTATCCTCAGTAGCTTGATTCCAAAGCTAGTTATCCACTTTAAATGTGTAATCTTCAGTTTTATGCTTCTCATTTCTCACACAATAAAACATTAGACTCAGTTAGTTAGTAATGGGATTGAATTATCTAAATGAAAATTAGTGATGTTAAAGGCAGGTCTGGGCTGGGAACCAAGAGGGTCTCCCATCAACAGGCATATCTATCACCAAGGTCATCAGGTATCCCAAATGTGGCCCCAGACACCTTCATCCTGCCCTCCCTCTACTCACAGACTACTCTGTCTACTCACAGAGACCCCACGTGACATAGGTTCCCTTGAGCATGGAACTTTGCAGATGAAACTGCCACACAGCATCAGTAATAAATGATAAACAGTGGGGAAATGTAATGAGGGGGAAGGGAGAGATGGCAGAGCAGAATTCCCTGGAGTCATTAGAATGAATCTCCACTAGTATGTAGTTCTAGTAACAGTCCCCTAGAAGCCCTGATTCCAAAATGTTCTTTCTGCCACAGGCCCTTCAGAGAAACACCTGAGAACAAACCTAAGCTCTGTTGACACTATTCTTGCTTTAAATTCCCATAAGATTTTCATCTGGCTGACACTTTCAGTGTCTTCTTAGTGTCTTTCTATTGCTTGATTATTTGCATTTGCTTCCAGAAAACATGCAAAGATCCCACAGGATAAGACTGTTACGGTTTCAAAAGCCACATGAGACTTTAGGCTTAACTTTCCATAAAACCATTTGTTATACTGGGATATTTATGGTCAGCTAAGAAATAAGTCCATCTTGAGGAAATCCTCAAATTTTTACCAGGGCCTGATATTTTCTTTCTATTGAAGCATTAGAATTAAAACAATAAAAATATTAACTAACTTTTATGCCTGGGTCAGAAAGATCCCATGGAGGAGGGCATAGCTACCCACTCCAGTATTCTTGCCTAGAGAGTTCCATGGACAGAGGAGCCCGGCAGGCTACAGTCCATGGAGTTGGAAAGAGTGGGATATGACAGAAGCGACTGAGCACACACACCTTTTATGCAACTACTGCACCTTTCATCAGAGTATACATGGAGCAACAGGCTGAGCTGCTTCCCCTGCCCTGTACTCACATGTTGGGCTGGTCTGGGAATTCCAAGTCCCCCATAGATCTAGATGTCTTCATAATGAGTCATTGTGCTGTTATATTAGCTATCAGATCCAAGTTTCTGTCTCTTTCTATGCACCCTAGAAGATCTGGGAATTGGATCTAGACAATTGTCCTTTCCAGATCTCCTCTGTAACATCAGTTTTCCCCTAAAGCAAAATGGCAAGCTATGGTGTGTAGGCCCAGTTCAGTCATCACCCTTTTACCAATAAAATCTCAATGGAACACACCCACTCTCATTCATATAGGTATGGTCCATGGATGCTTTCTGAATAAAAAAAGGCAGCTGAATAGTTTTGACAATGATCATATTATCTACAAACCTAAAGTATTTAATATCTAGCTATCTAAAGAAAAAGTTAATTGATCCCACCCGCTAGAGGATTTCTGTTGTTGTTCAGTCGCCAAGTCCTCTCCGACTCTGAGACAGCATGGATGGCAGCACGCCAAGCCTCCCTGTCTCTCACCATCTCCTGGAATTTGCCCAAGTTCATGTGCATTGAATCGGAGATGCCATCCAGTTATCTCATCCTCTGTTGCCCTCTTCTCCTTCTTAGTCAGTTAGAGAAGGAGAAGGGGCTTTTTGAAGAATGTTAAATTCTTTTCCTCATCAAATTGATTTCCAAACAACCTGGTACTTCTCACTGCCCAGGCTAACAGAGCTTTGTCTGTTCAGCAAATTCCTCCAGAGACTAAGCCAACTTGTGCTTTTTGATCTATGGAATCTAACCACTTGCCATAAACAGGAATAATTTATGTTATTCAAATAAGGCAGTCCTATTAAAGGAATCAAATCATAAACTTAATCAACCTATTATATATTTCCCAAATCCCTTAGATTTCTGTTTTTCTCGTATTCCATACCATTTAGAAATACTAGAGTTTAATGTCTCCATTCAGATTTCTATGGAATCCTTTGAATATTACGCTTTTCAACAAACTTATTAAGATACAATTCACATGCCAAAAATTCACGCATTTAAAGCTAACAACTCAATGATGCTTAACACATTCCCAGATCTGTGAAATCATAATTGCAATCTAATTTTACAACATTCTCATCATCCCAAAAAGAAACTCTATACCCACCAGCAGTTGTTCCCAAAACCTCACACCACCTTAAGCCTGAAGCAAACAGTAATCTACTGGATGTCTCTGAACTGCCTATTCTGGACCTTCTGTTTAAATGTGAGCACACAGTTGAGGTCTTCTATGACTAAATTTATTCACTTAGCATAATATTTTCATAAGTAACCCGTGCTGTTGCATGTACCTGCACTTCTTTCCTTTTTATGTATGGCTGAGTCACACTCCATCGTAGGGAATTCTACCCTTTAAAATCCATTCTTCAGTTGGTGGACATTTACCTTGTTTCTCCTTATGAATACTGAGGTTATGAACATTCACTTACAAACTTTTATGTGAACATACATTTTCAATCCTCCAAGGAATATATCCAGAAAGAGAATTGCTAGGCCATATGGTAACATTATATTTAACACTTGGAGAAACTGCCAACCTGTTTTCCAAAGCCTCTACACCACTTTACATTCCCATCAACAGTGCAGGAAGGTTCCAATTTCTTCACATCCTCCTAAACACCAATTGTCTTTTTCACTGTAGCCATCTTAGTGAAAGTGGCATCTCATTGAGGTTTTGATTTTCATTCCTAATGATTAATGGCATTGAGTATCTTTTGCTGTGCTTATTGGCCATTTTTATTTCTTCTTTGGAGAAATATCTATTGAAATCAATTGCCTATTTTCAGTTGGGTTATTTTATTTTATTATGGAGTTACAAGTGTTATTTTTTTATAGCTATAAATCCATTACCAGATATATGACTTGCAAATATTTTCTCTCATTCAGTGAGTTGTCTTCCCACTTTCTTTTTTCATTGGAGTGTAATTGCTTTACCATGTTGTGTTAGCTTCTGCTGTGCCATGAAGTGAATCAGCTGTATGTACACATATATCCCCTGGGACCTCCCTACCACCTCCCTTCCATCCCACCCATCTAGGTCATCACAGAGCTTTGAGTTGAGCTTCCTGGGCTTTACTGCAGATTCCCATTAGCTACCTATTTAACACATATTTAAACACACACACACACACACACACACTCATATATGCTACTCTTCTAATTTTCCCACCTTCCCCTTTCCCCACTGTGTATACACATCTATTCTCTAATTATTAGAGAATTAAAAATCAAAATTACAATGAAGAATCACCTCACACCAGTCAGAATGGCTATCATCAAAAAAAAAACAACAACCCTATAAACAATAAATGTTGGAGAGGGTGTGGAGAAAAGGGAACCCTCTTGCACTGTTAGTGGGAATGTAAATTGAGATGGCCACTGTGGAGATCAGCCTGGAGGTTTCTTAAAAAACTAAACAAGGAACTACCATATGATGCAGCAATCCCATTACTGGGCATATACACTGAGAAAACCATAATTCAAAAGGACACATGTACCCAGTGTTCATTGAAGCACTATTTACAATAACCAGGACAGGGAAGCAACCTAAGTGTCCATCGATAGATGAATGGATAAAGGAGAAGTGGTACGTGTGCACAATAGAATATTACTCAGCCATAAAAAGGAATGGAATTGGGCCATTTGATGTAAATAGACTTAACATTTGTCATACAGAGTGAAGTAAGTCAGAAAAACAAAGATCATATATTAACACAGGTATTTAGAATCTAGAAAAAAATGATACCGATGAACCTAGTTTCAGGGCAGGAATACAAATGCAGATATAGAGAACACACATCTGTCCACTTTCTTGATGGTATCCCTCCTTTGAGGGTACAAAAGTTGTAAATTTTGATAATGTCAAGGTGTCTATTTTTTCTTTGGCTGTTAATGCATTAGGTACCATGCCTAGCCCAAGATGGTGAAGATTCACATATATATTTTCTTCTAAGAGCTTAATATTTTAAACTCATATTTAGGTATTTTTATTTACTTTGAAGTAATTTTTGTATATTGGCATGAATTAAAGTTCCAACTTCATTCTTTTGCACTGCATGTCTGCGCCAGTTCCATTTGTCAAAAAGATTATTCCTCTCCAATCAAATTATCCTGGTACCTTTGTTCACAGTAAATTGGCCCAAAATGTAAAGGATTATTTCTGGACACTAAATAGTATTTCATTGAACTGTAGTATGTCTAAATGTGTGAATCCTCCAATTTTGTTCTTTTTAAAGACTGTTTTAGCTATTCTATATTGCTTGCATTTCCATAATGAATTTTAGAATCAGCTTGTCAATTTCTGCAAAAGAACCAGCTTGGATTTGATAGCTGAACATACTTTACATGTTCTCTGTGAAACTTGAGATAACCTGCTAAATCATAAATATCTTAGACTGGATAGCTGATGGGCATCAGCTATAAAAGTAGAAAATATTGCTTGGGAAAGAAGCTTGGGAAGGTAAATGTAGAGAGCTCTCAGCACCACTGAAAGATTATTGCCACCCAGTCTGCTAGACTGTAATTCTGGCATCACTCCTTTTTTCTGGGAAAATCTCATTTCAACCTAATCAATTTCTCATGAAGAGTTCTTCCTCTCTCTCCCTGTGTCTCACATCGTTACTTCACTGCACTGCAGTACAAATAGTAGCATTAGCTACCATGTATTGTGCCACTTATTATTCAAAACACATTGCTTACATAATATATTTAATGTCTGTAACCAACTTAATTGGTAAATGATATCTTTATTACACAAATAAAGATATAAGGAGTCAGTGGAGAGCTTTATATATTTAGGTAGAAAGTGTTATAGATGGAATTTGGACTTATCCCATGGCAGACCGTAAATTAGTGTCAGTCACATAGTTGTGTCCGGCTATTTTGAGACCTCAAGGACTATAGCCTGCCAGTCTCCTCTGTCCACGGGATTCTCCAGGCAAGAATACTAGAGTGGGTTGCCATTCCTTTCTCCAGGGGATCTTCCTGACCCAGGAATTGAACCCAGATTTCCTGCATTGCAGGCAGATTCTTTACCGTCTGAGCCATATAACTCTTAGGCTTTTAATCTATATTTAAAATTCCCTCCCTCAAAGCACCCAATTAATGCATGTCCTTGAAATCAATTAATCATTCAAAAGTAAATCAAATTTCAGCAGTGCCAACAATCTGTATTATCTTTGTAAGTTCTGAGTCACCATGAAACAAATCGTAAATCAACTTTCATGTAGTAAGAGATCTAAAGAAAGCCCACCTGTCATTTAAGAAGAGCAACTAGAGCTTAACCACAGTAAAGTTATATGTGATGACTTGGCTGAGCCTCAAAATAATCCACAGGGAGTGAAATAGGAAAAGGACATTGATGATAAAAAAAAAAATGTTGAAGATAGTGAGAGATATATCAAGCTCACTTTCACGTTTTACCTGCTTTTGAAAATCATAATGTCCACAATAGAAGTTTATTTTTTGAATCAGCAGTTTTGAGAATTTTTAATCCCAAGAGATTAATAGTATCTCTTTTACAGAATTAGTAACCTCGGAAAAAAATAAAACAAGATAGAATAATACTTGAGACAAGGTAAATACATACATGATGAAAACCATAGCAACAAGACTATTTCTTTGAGAACTAGTTTAAACTGATGGTTCCAGCCTTTTGTCTCATTTTAAAGGCTCCGATTTTCTCTCTCCTCCCTGTGTCCAAATTCTAGCTACCACTGCTCTAGATGGACAGTATAAAACTGCCTCAGTCCTGTCCTGAACCCTGAATTATTTGCCTCTCTTTTTCTCCCAAGCTACTCATCAGCTTATATAATCACTTTATTCTGCAACTCGTGGAGTTCAAGCTTCAAGTTTTTTCCCAGCACTTCCTTTACCCATGCTCAGTCAAACTCCACTTTCTCTAAACTACTAAAGTGGCCTTAGCATTATTTTTTGGTAGACCTCCAACAACAGGGAAAACCCCAGGCCATGTGCTCTGAAACCTATTGTCTTTATTCCTAGGTCATGATTTTCATGGGATGCTGCCAGCAAATGACAGAGACTGCAGGGATACATAACGAGTCTCTTCCTGGAAGACATGGGATTCCTCTGATAGGCAACTTTGGCTAGCAAGTTCCCAAGTACCCTACTGAATCTTTCAGAGACCACACAGCTGATTATAACATTTCCACCCACCCTACCTTCCCCTTCACTCAGAGTCAGTGCTGCCTTGTCATCTGACACCTGCTTCTCCAGATTCCCCAGGCTTCTTCCCCATTTTCTCTCACAGTTGATTTCCATAATAAAAATCCTTGCTTGTGGGGAGGCATCAGTCAGGAGTTTAGGATGGAAATATACACATTACTATATATAAAATAGATAACTAATAAGGACCAACTGTGTAGCACAGGGAACTCTACTCAATACTCTGTAATGATGTATATAAGAAAAGAATCTTAATAAAAGGAGGTTGATAAATGTATTCATATGATTCACCTTTCTATATACCTGAAACTAACACAATATTATAAATAAACTATACTCCAATCATTTTTTTAAAATCCTTGCTCATTTAATCACCTTGATATCTACTTCTTTGTTGCTGATTAGTTGCCAAGTTGCATCCAACTCTGTGACCTCATGGACCAGGCTCCTCTGTCCATGGGATTCTCCAGGGAAGTATATGCCAATATACTGGAGTGGGTTGCCATTTCCTTTTCCAGGGAATCTTCCTGACCCAAGGATCGAACCCAAGTCTCCTACCAGCAGGCAGATTCTTTACCATCACACCACCAAGGAAGTCCAATCTATTTCTTGGAGGACTGCTAATAACTACATTTTGGATGGCTTCCCACTTCCAGTCAATTTTAAGTACAAGTTCTTTGGATTTGTTTTACCCTTTGGTCTGATAACAGCATTTACTGTTTATCTCTCCTCCCAGAATCCTGGAAAGGAAGTTTGAGAGGCACTGTATCTCTGTTCTCAGACTGCACTCAGAGCCCCTTTGGCTGCTGGCCTTTCTTCCACACAGTATTTACCGTAGCTCAATGTTCTCTTTATTGCAAATGTGAATTAGGCACTTGTGGGTTCCTTGAGAGACTTTATTAGAGATATCCTCGATTCCTACCCATGCTGATAAGAGATATCTGATTTCAGTTTAATTCCTTTCTGCTCTCTGCCCCAGCTTAGTAGAATCTTAGAGCCTCTGTTAGTAGAATCATTCACACAGAGAATAACCTTCTAAAGTGTGGTCCCTACAAAGCAGCTCAAGCTCACCTCCTTCAAATGCTCAGCAGACCCACAAAAATCTACACATTCTTGCTATACCACAAGGGGTGGGAGCTGACTGCTACATATCTGTTGTCTCTCCTCCCAGGATTTTCCTCCTGCTTGTCCACAATTATCTTACTGCTGTATTCAAAAAGGCACAGATGTCCAACCTGGATGGGAGGGAAGTTTGGGGGAGAACGGATGCATGTATCATCGTTGGTTGAGTCACCTTCGCTATTCACCAGACACTACCACAGTGTTGTTAATCAGCTATACCCCCCAAGACAAAATAAAATGTTTAAAGTTTAAAATTACAAACATAAATAAATAATTTAGGTGATGAAAAAAAATTGTAAAAAAAAAAAAAAAAAAGGCACAGATGTCATATCAGCAAACCACTTCATAAGAACACTTCTGAAAGCGAAGTGAAATGCCAGGATCCTCTTCTCTCTCTACAAATTATTGTCTCTGAACCACATCCCTGAGATTGTGGATGAGGGACATACACCTAATCTTCAACAGGAAAGGGCAGCACAAGCTCTATCACTCACTTCTAGGGTCTCATATAGGACTTCAACAGAGTTCTTTGAAATAGCTGCCTTTCCTGTAGTATTCCTATGTAAATGGAATAGAGGAAAAGAATGGATAGTTGACTAGTAGAATTTACTGGACCATGACTAACTAAGCCCTAGAAAGGTGTCAGACTCCAATTATCCTGGAAATTCTTTAAAATATGGGGAGTGTTTGAAACTTCATTGCATGAGTTTAAGGTTCCCCAAATCAATTCCATGGCAAAGGGACATTTCATGAAATGCTCTGTGATACTTTCTCCCCTTGAAAAGCCCAGTTCTAACCCTTTCTGACACTACACCTCCTTTTTAAACTGCTGACCTTTAGCTCTGTTATCTCTGGCTTTTAATTCTACCTACGGAGTGAATTTAACTCAGATGACCATTATGTCTACTACAGTGGGCAAGTATCCCTTAGAAGAAAAGGAGTAGCCATCATAGTCAGTGAAAGAGTGTGAAATGCGGTACTTGGATGCAATCTCAAAAACAACAGAATGATCTCTGCTCATTTCCAAGGCAAACCATTCAATATCACAGTAATCCAAGTCTATGCCCCGACCAATAATGCTGAAGAAGCTGAAGTTGAACGGTTCTTCAAAGACCTACAAGACTTTCTAGAATTAAGGACATCTTCCAAAAAAGATGTCCTTTTATTACAGGGGACTGGAATGCAAAAGTAGGAAGTCAAGAAACACCTGGAGTAACAAGCAAATTTGGCCTTGGAGTACAGAAAGAAGGAGGCCAAAGGCTAATAGAGTTTTGCCAAGAGAACCCACTGGTCATAGCAAACACCCTCTTCCAACAACAAAGAGAAGACTCTACACATGGACATCACCAGATGGTCAATACCGAAATCAGATTGATTATATTCTTTGCAGCCAAAGATGGAGTTCTATACATTCACCAAAAACAAGACTGGGAGCTGACTGTGGCTCAGATCATGAACTCCTTATTGCCAAATTCAGACTGAAATTGAAGAAAGTAGGGAAAACCACTAGACCATTCAGGTACGACATAAATCAAATCCCTTGTGATTATACAGTAGGAGTGACAAATCAATTCAAGGGATTAGATCTGATGCACAGAGTGCCTGAAGAAGTATGGACAGAAGTTTGTGACATTGTACAGGAGGCAGGGATCAAGACCATCCCCAAGGAAAAGAAATGCAAAAAGGCCAAACGGTTGTCTGAGGAGGCCATACAAGTAGCTGTGAAAAGAAGAGAAGCCAAAAGAAAGGAGAAAAGGAAAGATATACCCATTTGAACGCAGAGTTCCAAAGAATAGCAAGGAGAGATAAGAAAGCCTTCTTCAGTGATCAGTGCAAACAAATAGAGGAAAACAATAGAATGGGAAAGACTAGAGATCTCTTCAAGAAAATTAGACATACCAAGGGAATATTTCATGCAAAGATTGGCTCAATAAAGGACAGAAATGCTATAGACCTAACAGAAGCAGAAGATACTAAGAAGAGGCAGCAAGAATACACAGAAGAACTATACAAAAAAGATCTTCACAACCCAGATAATCATGATGGTATGATCACTTACCTAGAGTAAGACATCCTGGAATGTGAAGTCAAGTGGACCTTGGGAAGCATCATTACAAACAAAGCTAGTGGAGGTGATGGAATTCCAGTTGATCTATTTCAAATCCTAAAAGATGATGCTGTGAAAGTGCTGCACTCAAAATGCCAGCAAATGTGAAAAACTCAGCAGTGGCCACAGGACTGGAAAAGGTCAGTTTTCATTCCAATCCCAAAAAAGGCAATGCCAAAGAGTAGTTAAACTCCCACACAATTGTACTCATTTCACACACTAGTAATATTATGTCCATAATTCTCCAAGTCAGGCTTCAACATTACGTGAACTGTGAACTTCCAGATGTTCAAGCTGGATTTAGAAAAGGCAGAGGAACCAGAGATCAAGTTGCCAACTTCCATTGCCTCATTGAAAAAGCAAGAGAGTTCCAGTAAAAAAAAAATCTATTTCTGTTTTATTGAATATTCCAAAGTCTTTTGACTGTGTGGATCACCACAAACCACGGAAAATTCTGAAAGAGATGAGAAATTCAGACCATCTGATCTGCCTCTTGAGAAATCTGTATGCAGGTCAGGTAGTGACAGTTAGAACTGGACAAGGAAGAACAGACTGGTTCCAGTTAGGGGAAGGAGTACGTCAAGGCTGTATATTGTCACCCCGCTTATTTAACTTATATGCAGTGCACATCATGAGAAATGCTGGGCTGGATGAAGCACAAGCTGGAATCAAGATTGCCAGGAGAAATAGCAATAACCTCAGATATGCAGATGACACTAACCTTATGGCAGAAAACAAAAAAGAACTAAAGAGCCTCTTGATGAAAGTGAATGGGGAGAGTAAAAAGTTGGCTTAAAGCTCAACATTCAGGAAACTAAGATCATGGCATCTGGTCCCATCACTTCATGGAAAATAGATGGGGAAACAGTGGAAACAGTGACAGACATTATTTGGGGGGGACTCCAAAATCACTGCAGGTGGTGACTGCAGTCATGAAATTAAAAGATGTTTGCTCCTTGGAAGAAAAGTTATGACCAACCTAGACAGCATATTAAAAAGCAGAGGCATTACTTTGCCAACAAAGGTCCAGCTAGTCAAAGCTAAGATTTTTTCCAGTAGTCATGTATGGATGTAAGAGTTGGACTATAAAGAAAGCTGAGTGCTGAAGAATTGATGCTTTTGAACTGTGGTGTCAGAGAAGACTCTTGAGAGTCCCTTGGACTGCAAGGAGATCCAACCAGTCCATCCTAAAGGAAATCAGTCCTGAATATTCATTGGAAGGACTGATGCTGAAGCTCCAATACTTTGGCCCCCTGATGCGAAGAACTGACTCATTTGAAAAGACCTTGATGCTGGGAAAGATTGAAGGCAGAAGGAGAAGGGGATGACAGAGGATGAGATGGTTGAATGGCATCACCGACTTAAGGGACATGAGTTTGAGTAAACTCTGGGAGTTGGTGATGGACAGGGAAGCCTGGCATGCTGAAGCTCATGGTTTCCCAATAAGTAGAGACATGACTGAATTGAACTGACTTGCAGTTGATTGGAATTCTCTTTGATGCTATCTTTTCTCAGTATGCTACCCTGCTAGTTTAACCCAGTAAATGGATGCAGAAAACATATATTTGCCTATATGAACATATTGCTTTCAGTGCTTTTTGAATGAGATTTGAGAGATTATTAGTTCACCACCTCATGTTCATCTTTTTTGCCTTTCATTTCATTAAAATTTAACGACAGAATAGTTTTAAATTTAAACCCATTTGTCTTATGACAATCATAAGATATAGGTTAAAACTTCAGTTCCAGTGCCTTAAGCAGTAACTTTGTATGCTGAGTTATTTTGGGTACCCCACTTACTGCTTTGGGATTATTTTCTTTGTTGAGAAGATGTTTTTTGAGTTAAGTCCTATTTCTCAATAGCAACATTTTCTGAAAGATTGCTGTGTCTGTGCTGTCTGGAATCTTTGTTTTAAGAGACCAACTCTCACACCACAAATGAAACAGTAGGCCTAGCTACACCTCATTGCTTATCAAGATCAACTATTTATGTTTCCAAGGATTACTTATTTCCTTTATATTCCACATGGTCTCAAATATGTTCTCCATATTTTTGGTCTCCCTCAAATGATTATTTGTTCCCCTTTTGTATGATTATTTAGAACTACTAAAAATCAAGAATCTAGAAATCCACTTTTACTCTATCGGACCTGGATTCCTAACTTGTTTATTAAATATTATAGGACAGTCAGAAATCTTGAGGAGGAAATGGGGCAAAAGACTTTCCAGTACTGTAAAAGGAGCATCATTCTCACTACTCATCAATCACTGAGTATCTGTCATCCTTCCCACTTCATGGAACTTTCTTCTAGTTGAACTTATAAGTACCCCATACAATTTCAACTCAGACATTAACATCAGTGGACTGAAATTTTCACAAGCAAAAATATATCAATATTCATAACTCAAAATGAAAAAGAAGGAGATTTTATAGCTATAGATTCAATAGTGATGTTCACGGTTTTATGTAAAATAGAAATGTTAGTCCCTTAATCCAAAATTATAACTCAATAGCGATCTTAGGATAATTTTCAGCTACCAAATTTAATCCGTGACTGATAACTTTCTTTCTAATGAAATCTTGACAGCCTGTATTTGGAATCTTGTTTAGAGGAGATTCTAAAATTCCCACCAAGCCATAGTCTACCCCTGGAAATTTCCAACTAAGAAAATATTTTTACCACTGGATGTGTTCTTTTTACTCATTCTCCAACATGCCCTGCAAGACCATGTTGGATGTCCCATCTACTTACCCAAGACACAACTCATTCCAGATCAGCCTTGTTTCTTTCAAGTACATTCCATGAAAAGGACTAGGAGTTGATATTTGAGCTGTAGTATTCCTTAGTCACCAGTATGTCTATTTCTCTCCTAAGGCATTCTGGAGATTTTATTCAATCTCCTTAACTTATTGCCTTATGTGACAATTTTCATCATTAAAAAAGAGTTGTCAGCTGAGATGATCCCAAAACATAAACTTATCTTTTTTAAAATAAACATATTTTAAAACAGAAAGGAGTAATCAGAGAAAAAGGGAGAGAGTAGGAGAGGGAGAGGGAGAAAGAGATAAGAAAAAAAATAAAGGACATATAAAGACACTAACAGACATTGCCATTGATGAATAAAATTGACAAGCCAGAGCAGTAAATAATCAGCCTGATACAAGAAGAAACATACACTCACGTCTGATGCTCCAGAGACAGTAGGTGGTACATCACAGTGCATCCAGCTCAGGAGACTCATGTTGGTGACTGTCCATCTGCAACTTGACTTCTTCAGTTTCATCATTCTCTGTCAGTAGCCATGTTTCTCTGTGTGCTGGGGGAAAAGGGGAAATGTATCAGCTTAACATTCCCAGAAAACTATATTCCACGTACTGTGAGGAAGTTTTGCTCTTTTCATGGGCTTAAAATATAATGACCACAGTTTCTCCATGTGGACTAAATATGGTACAGTGCAACTTTTTAATATTTTATTTCAGATAAGAGAACTTGATTTTCAAATGCAGATGACTGTATTCTTGGAAATTTTATGAGTTTCATTTTCCAATTACTCATGAGGAATCCCTCCACATTCCCCGCCCCCATGATGTCTGTTCTCTTTATAGAATGTTATTATAAAAATGACCCTAGCTACATCTATTGAGCCCATGCTGAGTGCTAGGTACTCTAAGCAGTCAGGTTACAAACATCATCTCATTCAATCTGCAAAGTGACTTTATACAGGCAGTAACAGTCATTTCATTTTAAGGATTGCAAAACTGAGGCCCAGAGGTTTTTAAAAAAGGTTAAAAGGTATAACTTTTCAGAGTGTCCTATGTTTTTTCTTTCCCTAATTACCCATTTATATTTACATATAGACTTACTCCTAAAAGCCATTTCCCTAAATTTATATTTCCTTTATTTAGAAGATTTTAAAATTTCACCTAACCTTAAATATATATCCAAAGTATCAGGTCTACCTTATATTTATTAGGCTACTTTTGTTCTTAAGTTAGCTAAGAGATTCTAAAGTATAGTAAAATGCATGTGTACATTCATCATACTCAGACCTTGAGGATTTCATTTGAAATCTTGCTCCCTAGATGATGTCCTTGTCTTCAAAACTCAAAACCACTAATGGCCACAACACACAGCACAGCTTATTGATATAGGTAATAAACATGGCCATCTGCCCAATGTGGAAATAGAGTAGGTCAGAGACAAAGAGGAGACTTCCTTTGCAGTACAGGGCCATATCTGGTCACCCAAGCCACAGAATATTTGTAATCTATTCCCCATGCCTTTTCTCTTTGTTCTCCCATTCATGTCACACTCTAGCAAAGTAATGCTAAAAATCCTCCAAGCTAGGTTTCAACAGTACATGAACTGAGAAATTACACATGTTCAAGCTAGATTTAGAAAAGTCAAAGGAACCACAGATCAAATTGCCAACAAGCAAGAAAATTCCAGAAAAGCATCTACTTCTGCTTCACTCATTACATTAAAGCCTTTGACTATGTGTATCACAACAAATTGTGGAAAATTCTTCAAGAGATGGAAATACCAGATCACCTGACCTGCCTCCTGAGAAATCTGTATGCAGGTCAAGAAGAAACATTTAGAACCAGACATGGAACAACAGACTGGTTCCAAATTGGGAAAGGAGTGCATCAAGGCTGTATACTGTCACCCTGCTTATTTAACTTCTATGCGGAGTACATCATGTGAAACGTCGGGCTGGATGAACCAGAAGCTGGAATCAAGATTGCTGAGAGAAATATCAATAATCTCAGATATGCAGATGACACCAAGTTTATGGCAGAAAGTAAAGAGGAACTGAGCCTTTTTTTGCCATTTCCTTTTTTATAAATTTATTTTAATTGGAGGTTAATTACAATATTGTAATGAAAGTAAAAGAGGAGAGTGAAAAAGTTGGCTTAAAACTCAACATTCAAAAAAGTAAGATCATGGCATCCAGTCCATTCACTTCATGGCAAATAGATGGTGAAACAATGGAAACAGTCACAGACTTTATTTTCTTGGGCTCAAAAATCATTGCAGATGGTGACTGCAGCCATAAAATTAAAAGATGCTTGCTCCTCAGAAGAAAAGCTAAGACAAACCTAGATAGCATATTAAAAAGCAGAGATATCACTTTGCCAACAAAAGTCTGTATAGTCAAAACTATGTTTTTTCTAGTAGCCATGTATGAATGTAAAGAAGGTTGAGAGCCAAAAAATTGATGCTTTTGAACTGTGGTGCTGCCGAAGATTCTTGAGAGTCTCTTGGACTGCAATGAGATCAAACTATTCAATCCTAAACGATATCTGTCCTGAATATTCACTGGAAGGACTGATGCTTAAGCTGAAGCTCCAATATCCTGGCCATGTGATACAAAGAGCCAAATCATTAGAAAAGGCCCTGATGCTGGGAAAGATGGAAGGCAGGAGGAGAAGGGGATAACAGAGTATGGAATGGTTGGATGGCATCACCCACTCAATGGACATGAGTTTGAGCAAGCTCTGGGTGATGGTGAAGGACAGGGAAACCTAGTGTGCTGCAGTCCATGGGGTCACAAAGAGTCAGACATGACTAAGCAACTGAACAACTCCATGTCAAATCCTGGCACTGCTGATAAATCCCAAGAAAAACACCACCAAAACCACTTTTTTCTGTAATTACACATTCAGTTTGAGTTACTACCCTGGTACTCATAACTACTATTAACTGAACAAGGAAAGTCATCACAAGTACATGAATTGTAAAAGAAGAAAATAGAAAGAATGCCCAACAGATGTAAATACTGAGAGTAGCTCTTGTTCTAAACAGAAAAAAACATGTTATCTAATTTCTGAAATGTATGCTTCCATTTTCCTGCAGGAGAAAACATGTAGGGGTGTGAAACACAGCTCAGTTGCATCAGAGATGATCACCTTCTGTTTACTACCAGAAAATATATTCCTAAGGACAACTCCTACCCCCTCCTCTATAATGCTTCCACACATCTCAGTTCTTTCTGTAACATCTTGCCATTCCTTACTAGGTAAGTTTGCTCTTAAAGGATATCTATTATGAAAATTCATTACTGGAAGTCTGTTAATATTTTATAGCACAATGGAAAAGCTTACACTCATCATTCAAAATAACATGACATTATGAAGTCACTAAGTCACCAGGAAGTCACCACTTCCCTGGTGGCTCAATGGCAAAGAACCTGCCTGCCAAAACAGGAGACATGGGTTTGATCTCTGGGTTTGGAAGATCCCCTGAAGAAGGAAATGGCAACCCACTCCAGTATTCTTGCCTGGAGAATCCCATGGACAGAGGAGCCTGGCAGGCTAAAATCCATGGGACTCCAAAGAGCCAGACACAACTTCATGACTAAACAACAATGAAGTAGAAAGGGAAAAATAGTCACACATAGATTCCTTTCTGTGCTCCCCTTTCTCTGGCTTATAAGTAAATGCCATCTGCCGAGTCCAAGTCAGATGGCTCTAGAACAGGGCCAGGCTGCATTCCTCTTTCTAACAAATGATGTGGGTATCTGTACAATGAACTGTGGATAGGTTTCCTGGTTTCCATGCTTAACAGGCACTTGTCTTCTTTCCATGATGTCCCTCAAATGTATAGAGTTCAAAATTGTTATGAATATTTGCTTAGAAAATCTGAAGTTTGAAAGCTCAGAAATTTGTCTCTCCAAAAGTTGAACAAATATGTTTGTTTTCCCCCCCTCTAGAAGAAGGCTTCTTAATAAAATACCTCTTAATGTTAAGACATCCTATTCACAATGAAGAGCTTAAGACTGAAAGACGAGTATAATGGTCAAATGTAGGAAACAATGAGATTGAAGTAAACATCTCAAGAGGATAGTGGAGGGGTTACCTGTACACCCTGGAGAAGTTCCTGAACACGAAGCACCGCTCAGTTAACTCCCCCACGTACCAGCTTCTTTCCCATAATCCTAACACATGGAGTATTTCCTCAGAATAATTACTCATGACTCCTAGACAATGGAAAGTCTAAGTAGGAAACTACAATATGGAAACTCACTAGTTTCAAAATCAACATACTTAGAAAATAATAAAGAGATTAACCTAGAGAATAGTTAATACGTTAGTATTGTAGCTCTCAAGAACAATTGTTCCTGTTGTCCCTCCTCAGATCTTTGGCTTTGAAGAGTAGACTCCACAGATTATTGCTACTGAAATCTAACCCATTTATACATGATTCATAAAAATTTTGCACCCTGTTGAGAAGGCACTACCTCTTTTCCTGCATTTTATGCCAGGTTACCAATTTCATATTTGCGGGTCTCACATAGCAGAGTCACTACAACTGATTAAATGCTTGAATAAGCAAGGTTTTCTGTATGTCATGATGTTAAAGCACACCCATATTGAAGATTTTCTAGCTATCTTACCCATCAGGCTTTTCCAGAGAGAAAAAATGTATGTGTCTATGTGTGAAGAGTTGATAGGGTAGGGATGAGAAAGAGAGGTATCACGCTGGATGAGTGTCAACTCAAGTCTTCTCTACTCAGCTTGTGCACTTTTAATTAAGACTGGAGGCACCTCCCTCAACTGTCTACTCATGGACAACCTCACTCCACATTTTAAATTTGTTCTTTAATATTTAGATAGTTTGGATGGAAACACATCACTGATTGTGAAATCTGTCTTCTTCTCTAATGCACAGATTTTAAGTCACGAATTTCTCTATAAGGAATCCTTAGCAGCATCCCACAAATGTCATGGTTTTGCAATGTATCATTCATATGAAATATTTCTAAATTCCCCTGTCATTTCATTAGCATAGTTGTTATTTCAAATATGTTATCTCCTTTCCAAACTTTTGGTGAATTTTTAGAATGTCTGAATTTTATTAATTTTTAAAATAATTTCAACATCATCAGAAAATGTACCCTGTGATCTCAGTCCTTTGCCATTTTGAGACATTTTATGGCCAGCATATCATCTACCTTAATGAACATACAAGATGCCTTTCAGAAGAATTGTGTATTCTGACTTCATTGGGTTTAAAGTCCCCAAATGTCTAATAGATCCTGTTGACTGAAAGTGCTATTCAAACCTCTCATATTCTTAACACTATTTTTGTCTATTCTTTCAATTATTGGGAAGGAATCGTAAAACCTCAAATATTACTGCAGTTGTATATATTTCTTCTTTTGTACCTGTTAAATGTTACGTACTTAGAATTTCTGTTTTAAGGTGTATATTTAGGACTCCTATGTCTTCTTTTTTCCTTTTAAATTTTTATTAGAGTATAGCTGATTTACAATGTGCAGAGTTCTTGTCTGGAGAATCCCAGGGATGCGGGAGCCTGGTGGGCTGCCATCTATGGGGTCGCACAGAGTCAGACAAGACTGAAGCGACTTAGCAGCAGCAGTAGCAGCAGCAGCCTCAGGCATACAGCAAAGTGAATCAGTTTTACATATATATATATATATATCTCCACTTTTTTATATAGATGTTTTTCTCCACATAGCCATTATAGAGTACTGATTATAGTTCCCTATGCCACAGGTCTTATTTGCAGGATTCCCTTGTCTGAATGAAATGACCTTTTTATCATTATTGAATGTTTTTTTCTCTAATACTGGAATGTTACTTGAAATCTGCTGTGTCTGATATTAATACAGCAAAGTTATCATGAGTCATGGTTTATACATTTCATAGTAGTATCTTCCTTTGTATCTAGTCTGACAATATCTTCCTTTTAATATAAAAATTGATTAGATCATTTTTTGTTGATCTAAGTCAGCCATCTTCTTAATTGATTTCTTTTTAAATTAGTTGTGCTTTGTTCCTCTTCCTCTACTTGCCTGCCTTTTTTGCTCTGAGAGTTTTAAAATAAAAATAATTTATTTTGTCTCCTTTATCGTCTTTTGAGTTGTATCTGTAAATATTCAGTGGTCACCAAAAAATTAAAAGATTCATTTCAAACTTATGAAAGTCTATTCAGAACTAATATTATACCACTTTCAGTTCAGTTCACTTCAGTCACTCAGTCGTGTCTGACTCTGCAACCCCCTGAATCACAGCACACCAGGCCTCCTGTCTATCACCAACTCCCAGAGTTTACCCAAACTCATGTCCATTGAGTCAGTGATGCCATCCAGCTATCTCATCCTCTGTCATCCCCTTCTCCTCCTGCCCCCAGTCCCTCCCAGCATCAGGGTCTTTTCCAGTGAGTCAACTCTTCGCATGAGGTGGCCAAAGTATTGGAGTTTCAGCTTCAGCATCAGTCCTGCCAGTGAACACCCAGGATTGATCTCCTTTAGCATGGACTGGTTGGATCTCCTTGTAGTCCAAGGGGCTCTCAAGAGTCTTCTCCAACACCACAGTTCAAAAGCATCAATTCTTCGATGCTCAGCTTTCTTCACAGTCCAACTCTCATATCCATACATGACCACTGGAAAAACCATAGCCTTGACTAGATGGACCTTTGTTGGCAAAGTAATATCTCTGCTTTTCAATATACTATCTAGGTTGGTCATAACTTTCCTTCCAAGGAGTAAGCGTCTTTTAATTTCATGGCTGCAATCACCATCTGCAGTGATTTTGGAGCCCCCAAAAATAAAGTCTGACACTGTTTCCATTTTTTCCCCATCTATTTCCCATGAAGTGATGGGACCAGATGCCATGATCTTCACTTTCTGAATGTTGAGCTTTGAGCCAACTTTTTCACTTTCCTCTTTCACTTTCATCAAGAGGCTTTTTAGTTCCTCTTCACTTTCTGCCATAAGGGTGGTGTCATCTGCATATCTGAGGTTATTGATATTTCTCCTGGCAATCTTGATTCCAGCTTGTGCTTCTTCCAGCCCAGCGTTTCTCATGATGTACTCTGCATATAAGTTAAATAAGCAGGGTGACAATATACAGCCTTGACGAACTCCTTTTCCTATTTGGAACCAGTCTGTTGTTCCATGTCCAGTTCTAATTGTTGCTTCCTGACCTGCATATAGATTTCTCAAGAGGCAGGTCAGGTGGTCTGGTATTCACATCTCTTTCAGAATTTTCCACAATTTATTGTGATCCACACAGACAGAGGCTTTGGCATAGTCAATAAAGCAGAAATAGATGTTTTTCTGGAACTCTCTTGCTTTTTTGATGATCTAGTACCACTTTACATAAATGTAATAAAACCTTATCACCATATATTTCTATTGATCTCTATGTGGTCCTTTATGCTACTGTCATATTCTACATGTTTAATAAACTTGACAATATGTTACCTTAGCTTTTAACATCTAATTTTCCTTAAAAAGAATACTTAAAAATAAGACTTTATATTCATAAAAATTTTATAACCTACCCACTCTTCCCATTCCCATTATTAGATCCTAGTTTCTATTAATTATTGCTTTAGTCTAAAGAAATTCTTTTAGCATTTCTTATACTCCACGTCTGCCAGATACAAATTCTTAGATTTCATTATTTAAAGTAATCTGTATTGCTTTCATTTTTGAAATACATTTTCACTCAGTAAAGAGTTTTAAGTTGACTGTTTTTGTTCTTTCACCATTTTAATATGTCCTTCCATTGTTTCATGTTTTGCCTTGTTTCTGATGACAAATTATTTGTATTTCTTATTCTTGTTTGCCTGTATGTAATGCAACTTTTACTTTGCTGTTGTTTTTTGGTTTGATATTTTATCTTTACTCTTGGTTCTCAATAGTTTGGTCATAATGGGCATTTAACCTGATTAGTGTATGTTAAGTTCTTGAATCAGTGGGCTCATGATTTTTCTCAAAACTGAGGAAGAAAATACTTTTAAAAATTCTGCTTTATTTTCTCTCATGCCTCTGTTTCTGAGACTCCAGTTGCATGTATGCTAGACTTCTTATTATTATCACACAAGCCATTGATACTATACTGAATATTTTTCAAATATTTCTCACTTTACTGCAGTTCTGGTAACTTCTATTTATCTCATGTATGGATGTGAGAGTTGGACTATAAAGAAAGCTGAGCACCAAAGAATTCATGCTTTGGAACTGTGGTATTGGAGAGGACTCTTGAGAGTCCCTTGGACTGCAAGGAGATCCATCTAGTCAATCCTAAAGGAAATTATTCCTGAATATTCATTAGAAGGACTGATGCTGAAGATGAAACTCAAATACTTTGGCCACCTGATGCGAAGAACTGACTCATTAGAAAAGACCCTGATGCTGGGAAAGATTGAGGGCAGGAGGAGAAGGGGACAACAGAGGATGAGATGGTTGGATGGCATCACCCACTCGATGGATGTGGGTTTGGGTGAACTCCGGGAGTTGGTGATGGACAGGGAGGCCTGGCGTGCTGCAATTCATGGGATCACAAAGAGTCGGACATGACTGAGTGACTGAACTGAACTGAACCCTCAAGTTCAAAGATCCTTTTTTTTCAGTCTCCAAATTATTAGGCCCAGCCAATGTATGTCTAACAGATTTCAGTATATTACAGAATCTGTACTTAATTCTATTTTTGTTTTAATTTATCTACATTACTCATTTTTACTTAGATATTTCCCTGAAATGTTTAACATAGTTAAAATGCTTGTTCTGAAGATGCTTGTATGTAAGATTCAATAACATATTAAATCTGGGTAGCTTCATTACATTTTCTGTTAATTTGAGGGGGTCACAGTTTTTTAATTTTCTACATTTTTAAGATTATTTTAGAAATTTTTGTAAATTTCCAGAGACAGAACTATAATAATATTTTGTTATATTCTTTATTACAGGAAAACTCATGTTCCATTGAAGTTCTTCCTTCCATCAAGTTGTGTGACATTTGGACCGGCTTTAATTAGTCTGAATTCAGCCGTGATTAGCCCAAGTCAGAATTTCTTGTGACTGTGCATTTTGTTATCTTGTCATTATTTGAACTGGGAGAGAATGGGGTAGACATTCCATAAAATTTTAGATTATGCTTAGATTTAATACAGGCACAGCCCCAGACCCCAAATACTATGAGAAATCTCAACAATAGATTATTTCCTTCCATGCTCTAGTCTCTTCTCCACTGCTGCTCCCTGTACAAAAGTCAGAAGTGAAGAAGCCCTTAGAATTATTTAAAAAGTAAACCTTATGATTTACTTCTGCATTTGGAGTTTTTCAGGAGCTTTATACCATCCTTCAAAATCATAAGTCATTCATACTCAGTTAACACTCTCTAGTCCCTCTTAATACTCTCCTTCTGTGGCAAGCCTATTCTTCCCTCTGCTCATTTCTAAAAACAGCATTGCAACTGTCTGCTGTCCTATGAAGGGTTTTGCTTTTCTCCAAAATTCAGTTTATCAAGGCTTCCTTGGAGTCACTGTTCTTAACTAGCCCCAAAGAAAAATCTTTTTCCCATTATTTTTTTCATGCTTTTACTGAGAAAATGAGAGTATTGTGGGTCCCTTAACAACCTAACCTAAAGCATAAGTTCTCTATCCACATCCATTCAAAATTTACTTTAAGCATTTCTCACTCTCCCATAGTCGATCCATCAATTTTAGCTTCCTCATTGATTTCACCACCAAGGCTTTCTGATGCTAAAAAATACCTACCATAGAATTAATACAGCAGAGTACATCATGAGAAACGCTGGGCTGGATGAAGCACAAGCTGGAATCAAGAGCCGGGAGAAATAGTAATAACCTCAGATATGCAGATGACACTACCCTTATGGCAGAAAGCGAAGAAGAACTAAAGAGCCTCTTGATGAAGGTGAAAGAGGAAAGTGAAAACGTTGGCTTAAAGCTCAACATTCAGAAAACTAAGATCATGGCATCTGGTCCCATCACTTCATGGCAAATAGATGGGGAAACAGTGACAGACGTTATTTCGCGGGGGCTCCAAAATCACTGCAGGTGGTAACTGCAGCCATGAAATTAAAAGACACTTGCTCCCTGGAAGAAAAGTTATGACCAACCTAGACAGCATATTAAAAAGTAGACACATTACTTTGCCAACAAAGGTCCATCTAGTCAAAGATAAGGTTTTTCCAGTAGTCATGTATGGATGTAAGAGTTGGACTATAAAAAATGTTGGACTATAAAGCTGAGCGCCAAAGAAGTGATGCTTTTGAACTGTGGTGTTGGAGAAGACTCTTGAGAGTCCCTTGGACTGCAAGGAGATCCAACCAGTCCATCCTAAAGGAAATCAGTCCAGAATATTCATAGCAGGACTGATGCTGAAGCTGAAGCTCCAATACTTTGGCCACCTGATGCAAAGAACTGACACATTTGAAAAGACCTTGATGATAGGAAAGATTGAAGGTAGGAGGAAAAGGGGACAACAGAGGATGACATGGTTGGATGGCATCACTGACTCAATGGACATGACTTTGAGTAAACTCCAGGAGGTGGTGATGGATAGGGAAGCCTGGTGTGCTGCAGTCCATGGGGTTGCAAATAGCTGGACACAACTGAGCGACTGAACTATAAACAGATTTAATGACAATGTTTCAAGCTCTGAAAAAAGTTCTCATAATTTTATAATCATTAATGTAAAACATTATTTTACATATTCTTATTGGTCTCAGGCATATCTCCATTTCCCTGGGTTTCTTTGAGTTAATAAGGCCCTCAATTTCAATTCAAGTGTACTTAGAAATTCTAAAATTTAACAGATACTCTTGCAATTCAATTTTGATATTTTTTTTTTTTTTGTATATTCTTTCTGGAATGTAGTTTTTCAGAGAATTGCTTCTTTTCTATGGTCAAAGTGTTCTGTGCACAGGACAAAGATACCAGCCTGAAAAAGGCAAACTGATCGTATAAAAAATCCTAATGTGGGAGTATTTGGGTGGTAAGGGTACTCATGCAACCCACTGTCCATTGAAGATGGCAATCTAGTCACTAAGGCAGTGACTGACCTTCCTAACCACCCACAGACACCAACTTTCTGCTCTCATGCTTATTCCATGAAAGCTTTTTCTGGTCAAATCTTAACCAGTGGCATCCACACTCAGATTCAGCTTATATATCCTAACAGTAAAACGCATCTGAATTATTCATGGCAGTATGGAAAAAGCAAAGAATGACATAGAAAAAAAAATAGAAGAGAAATATACAGTCTCAAGTTAAAGCTTGATAATTCTCAGTTTATGAAACTCTTGTCAGTCTACTGAACAAACACTAAATGCCGTGGACACTCTGTGGGCTTTTACATATCCCAGGCTTTTACTCCTGCCTTGCCAATGGTCCAGGCCTGAACATTTAATTGAATCATCTAATACCACTTCTTGGATTTTTTTTTTTTTTTTACAGAGAAAAATTTTAAAATAATTCCAACTGGGATGTTGACTGTTTTCAAATCTAAAGAGTCCTTTTAAATCATTTCCCATGCTGCTTACCCTGTTTCTGGCATCTCTGAAATCTCAGCATTATTGGCATGCATTGGCAGTGATACCTCTACTTAACACTACTCTCTTCTCCAAGATACCAACAGTCCTTCTCATAGGTAAACTACACTGTTCAATACATCCTTGTATTGATAAAATCAAGGTTTAAGTTTGAAGATTTCCTGATCCTCAGTGTTCCTCAGAGTCTTATGTTGAAGAGAAACTATTATTCAATTACTGGTAAGCCCTCAGATAAATTGGAAATGACGGTCTGTGAACTCCCTAGTCACCTCATACTTGCCTTCATTCCTATTTAAGGCATTAGCCTTTTTGAACAAACCCACATTATACACCAAAACACATGGGCAGCTAAAATAAAGAGGAAAAGAACATAAGATCATGAGGAAAAAGAAAAAAAAAAAAAAACAACGGGAGGAAAAAAGTTATATACAGACATTTCAGTCCTAGGGTTAGTGGATTTCTAATATTATCTTTATCCATATTCATACATTCAAACATGGATAGTCTAAAAATATGACTATTTAGTTCTTTGCTACATTCTCTCTCACTAGTAGAGAAATTCCAGGAAGTAGACCTAGACAATTGGATTAAAAATCACTCCAAACACACAAATAGCAACTTTCAGAGAATAAGCAAAAAGAAATAATTAAGAGAAATTAACACAGGTAGAATGAGACAAAAAGAGAAGAACTTCATAGCCTTGGAGTCAATATTGTTATTTGCAACATTTAAAAATTTTTCAAAAGTAATTTCTGACATCAAGAATCTTTTATGACATACATTAAGACTCAGGTTGGATCCCTGGATTGGAAAGATCCCCTAGAGTAGGAAATGGCAACCCGCTCCAGTATTCCTGCTTGGGAAATCTCATGGACAGAGGAGCCTGGCGGGCTACAGTCCATAGCGTTGCAAAGAGTTGGACACGACTGAGCACACACAAGAATATTCACAAACATAAGGTTTATGACCTTGACTTTTGATTTGACTGTTCAAAATCACCCTAGTGTGTTAGTCTCTCAGTCATGTCCTACTCTTTGTGACCCCATGGACTGTAGGCTGCCAGGCTCCACTGTTCATGGAATTCTCCAGGCAGAAATACTAGAACAGGTAGCCATTCCCTTCTCCAGGGGATCTTCCCAACCCAGGGACTGAACCCGGGTCTCCCCTATTGCAGGCAGATTCTTCACCATCTGAGCCACCAGAGAAGCCACCCTAGATGCCACTGACTTGTTACATATTTCGTGTTGAAGAATAGATTTTATTATAATTGACCTCAGCCTACTTCTTTGTTGTTTTCACAGAAGTTGCTTTAAATGTGTGCAGCAAAATTAGCCCCTAAGTAAGCTATTCCCTCAGTTCTGTAAGTCTTCATAACAGAAGATTGGAAGACAACCATATTCAAATCAAGCTGAGATGGGTAACATCGCCTCTAAAATTTCTCTAAAGGAAATTGCTGCTAAGCTGCTGCTAAGTCACTTCAGTCGTGTCTGACTCTGTGCAATCCCACAGACGGCAGCCCACCAGGCTCCCCCATCCCTGGGACTCTCCAGGCAAGAACACTGGAGTGGGTTGTCATTTCCTTCTCCAATGCATGAAAGTGAAAAGTGAAAGGGAAGTCGCTCATTTGTGTCCAACTCTTAGTGACCCCATGGACTGCAGCCTACCAGGCTCCTCTGTCCATGGGATTTGCCAGGCAAGAGTATTGGAGTTGGGTGCCATTGCCTTATCCAAAGGGAATTACTTATAACAATACTAGAAATCTAAATGCCAGTTAAAGACATTTCCCTCAATTAATTTCCTTAGAGACATTCCATGGCAAGATTGTAGGACTCTGTGACTATGGTTTTTTGTTTGTTTGTTTTTGTTTGGTTTGTTTTTGGTGTGAGGGACAATCTAATCTCTAATGCCTTGAATTCCATCTAGAAGTTATACACTTTTTTCCCAAATATTTCTCCTTGATTCATTTAATGTTTCAAAAACTCATCTGACTGTAAAACAGGCCACCAAATCAGTAGTAAAAGAGAGAAAAATAGAAAGGAAGACCAAGAGTAAGAAACATAGACAGGTAGAGGACCATAGAGAATACACAGCCCTAGAATGGGACGGCGGAGCCTGGCGGGCTGCCATCTATGGGGTCACACAGAGTCAGACACGACTGAAGTGACTTAGCAGCAGCAGCAGCAGCAGAATGGGAATGGCTATCTGGCACAAAAGAAATACATTTTTTGCTTTATCGTTCAAAGTGTCACTGGGAATGAGCTAATAAATGACTTTGAATGAATGATCTTTTCCTCTCTCCTCCTTGCAGGTGACTTTAAAGGGAAGTGCTTCAGCTCAATGTGGCTACAAAGCTTATCCAGTGAAGATTCCTTTTATTGCACAAACATGCCCCTTTTCTTCTACACGTTGACATAACTTCTACATGACTTATTCTCTTGTACTGAATATGTGTTCTCTGTACCTTGGAGAGTTCTTAATATTTCACATTCAACTTGAAGATTTAGGCTTAATTCTTACTGGAGGCAATTAAGTTTTTGGAAATATTTGAGTCCTACCTATGCATCACTCATGGGGTAATCCTCGGTGCTAACCCCAGAATTTCTATTGTCTTAATGAAGTTGCAACAGAAAGTATCGTTACATTTTCTAAGCTCCCTGCATGCCAGAAACCTTTCTCAACTGACATAAATCTGTCCCCTAAGCATCCTAACATAATACATGAAAGCTATGATTCACTCCCTTTCTTAGATGATGAATCTGAGATGCAGGTGTTAACTCTTTTTCAAAAACAAACAGGTCAGACTTGTTAAACCTAAGAGTTGTGATTTGGAGCCAGCCTTATCTGACTTTAAAATCAGGGTTCTTAAGCATGACATACTACTGATAGGCACAGAGCAGGCTACCAATTAATGTCTGTTGGTTGAAAGAATGGCTCCATCAAACAGTCAATCAAACATTGAGAATCTCCCAGAAACAGTGACCTTAGCAGTCTCTCCAGTCACATCACTGGCTCCATCACAAAGAAGTCACTCTTAACCAGCTTGGTCATGTGAAAATTTCACAGTGGGATGTCGTACACAAATAGGTTTTTTTTTTCCCCTAGAAAATAGACTATGCAGATTATTCCAACTGGGCCTTCACACAGTGGTAAATGTTCCCAATTTAAAAAAGCTCTTACTTCATTACTGATGGCCTGTCCTCATCACCCAGTATGTGCTGCAACTTCCCCTGTCAGTCAATCCTGGAATACTTGCCACAGTGCTGTGGCTTTTGCTATAGCAGCCTGGTTATCGATAAGCTTGTTCTGAGCCATTAATCGCAAACTTGTCAACCAAAGATAGGTATTTCCTTTTTATATACCAGATAGTGCATGATACATGCTGGAACGTGTATATATTTTACTTTTAAGTATTAATTCGAGCTGCTGATCTACTGGTTAAAATAAAAAGCTCAGTGTGTGCTTAGTCACTCAGTCGTGTCTGACTCTTTGTGACACTTTGGACTGTAGCCTGCCAGGCTCCTCTGTCCATGGAATTTGTCAGGCAAGAATACTGGAATGGGTTACCATTTCCTACTCCAGGGAATATTCCTGACTCAGGGATTGAACCCACATCTCCTGTTGTCTCCTGCATTGCAGGCAGATTCTTTATCTGTTCAGTAATTCTCACCAAAGCTCTCCCCCATATTATCTTCAATATTTCTCTTCATTTCGAGTTTTGTTTGGCATTGGTGATGGATAGGGAAGCCTGCAGTGCTGCAGTCCGTGGGGTTGCAAAGAGTCAGACATGACTGAGTGACTGAACTGAACCAGGCATGTTCGTCTGTGCTAGATTACTAGTTTCTCACTATTCAGGCCTAGGCAGTTCTCATTTCTCTGAATGACAACTGGTTACCAACTTCGGCTACATTCCCTGGGTATCCTGAAGAAGAAAGTTCATGAACTTCCTCCACTTCCTTCCCATGTCCATTTGCTATCATCGTGTGTTCTACTCTCTAATGGCTTTCTAGAATCTTTCAAAGCTCTCTCCCCACTACAATGTAATTTTTTATTTATTTCACAAATGTTAAGTACCTATGCTGTGCCAAGCATTCTTTAGTTGCGGAGAATACAGCCTTTAACAAATCAGAAGGACAGCCCCATCCTAATGGAACTGATATTTTAAGGAGTAAGAGGAGACTTTATTATCTTATCTCAAGTAAAATATGCATTCCATTAGATGGTGGCAAGTGATATGGAACATTAAAACAGAAAGGGGCTGGGAGTATAGATGCAGGAATGTTATAATTTTAAATACTGAGGTTGTGTAAAGTGAAGTGAAATTGCTCAGTCGTGTCCGACTCTTTGCGACCCCATGGACAGTAGCCTACCAGGCTCCGCCATCCATGGGATTTACCAGGCAAGAATACTGGAGTGGGCTGCCATTTCCTTCTCCAGGGGATCTTCCCAACCCAAGGATCAAACCCGGGTCTCCTGCATTGCAGACAGACGCTTTACCGTCTGAGCCACCAGGGAAGCCCAAGGTTGAGTGAAGACCTTATTTAAAAGGAAACATTTGAAGAAATTGCTGATGCAGAGGACAGAGAAAACCATAAGGTTACCTAAGGAAAAGTATGATTCCCAGCAGAGAGACTGACAACTTCATTCTCCTCAGATCTTTAAGTTGATAAATGTTTTTTATCATGTTTAAATAAGTTTGATTTTGAAATACAAAGTGGAATATATTAAATACTTTATAACATATAATGAGACATGATTATTACCAGAATAACAATAAATTTACTTTTTAAAGAACTTTATTCCACTTTGAAAAAAAAAATGGTATTACAAAACATATTCTACTTACATTTGAAACAAAGACTCTCAGATTCAGCACTGCTGACATTTGTGGGGGTTGTGGGGGTGGAAGTGGGGCCCATGCCTTAGTAACACATTTAGCAGCATCCCTAACCTCTACCTACTACATGCTGGTAGCATCCACACCCATGCTTATGACAACAAAAAATGTTTCCAGGTATTGCCAAAAGTTCCCAGGAAAAAAAAATCCCCTTTCTCTCCATTAGGAATGACTGGTTTAAAAGAGCAAGGATCAACAGCCTGCCAACTTCCATTGTTAAGAATTCAGTATATTCCAGTAAGATACAAGCTTCACCTTTACAGAAAAAGTATAATAACAGGCGCAATCCATAAGCTCTATGGTTTAGAGTGGCTTGAAAAGTCATTAAGGGAAACTTCCCCTAAATCAGTGCTGCTGCTCATGTTAGCCCCTTGTCACCAAGAGAATTTGACACCCCAGGCAAGGCAGTATTACAAGATTTGAGATAAGAGAGGTGTGTGGGGGTTGTGCTTTTTATAGTTTAAAAGTACGAAAAGGGCTAGTGTGAATGCAAGCAAATTCTAAGGGAGTTTTATAAAAATTGTGTGATGAAAGTAGAGAATTTGAAAATGGATTCCCTTAAAACGGTCCCTGTTGCATATCCCATGTTTATGCTCTGATCTCTTTTTTAGTAGCTTTATTTTCCTTCACAGGTACCTCTTCAGTGATTTCAAAATTCGTCTTCCCATCACAGTTCATCTAGATGTGCTAACCCTTGACTCAGACTGGACCATAAAAACTTTTCATGGGTTGTATTCATTATATCCCACAGAGTTCTTACCCATGTTCCCTTGGACTCTAAACTATCTTCAATGGCATTGCCAGCCTGAGACAGCCCCTGAACTAGGAGTTTTCAAAAGTAATCCTTCCTATGTTTAGAGTCCTCTTAAAATTGTCTCTCCAGCCTGTATTAAACATTTCTCAAATCTCTGATTTTTGTCAAATTCATAAAAGCTCTCAAACTTGTTTTCCTTCCATCAGACCTTAAAATTCAACTTTAAACATCCATTCAAACTCAGTATTCTTAGCTCCCTGTAACTTCACATAAAAAGCTATGTGGAACATAGCCAAATAATAGACCTGTAAAATATCCCATTATGCAGAACACACTGTATGTGTGTGTTAGTCACTCAGTCATGTCCAACTCTTTGTGACCCCATGGACTGTAGACCCTCAAGTTCCTCTGTCCATGGAATTCTCCAAGCAAGAATACTGGAATGGGTAGCCATTCCCTTCTCCAGGCCATCTTCCTGACCCAAGGATCAAACCCAGGTCTCCTGTACTGCAGGCAGATTCTTTACTGTCGGAGCCACCAAGGAAGTTTTATAAGCCATATATCAGTATTACCTATATTGAAACTTAAAGTCTCCATATTATTTACATTCTTCAATTCATATTTTTTAGAGATTTGAGAAAGTCTGATCATTCTAGAGTCCAAATCTGTGAAATTTGTATGGAAAACTACCTTATCCTTATGGACCTCAGAAAGGACTTCTATTCTGAGCTATTCGTCTCCATCCATCTCACACTATGCTTCCTGACTTCTCCTGCTCTGCTTCCTTTCATTCTGGATCTGACATCTGTATTCCTAAAGATTTGAGTCTGCCCTGGGAAATTTAACACTTGTGTGTCTCTTAAACTGACTTGGAGCTCCTGGCCCAGGTCTTGCTCATTTTGGTAACACTATTTCTTCTCATCCCCAGAAAACCCAAGGCCCTGTCCAAACTGCTTGGCCAGAGAGATATAGGTCCTTTAACTCCACCCTCCACCCCCAAAGACTAGGATTTTACATACATCATCATCCAATATATTATTCTCTTAATTACTTCTTAGATCATCAGTTAAGCTAAAAGAGTTACCAGTTTCTCTCTCTGGTAGATGTTTTTTCTCTCTCTAGATGTTTTTGGCTTTACTAAATCTCCAAAGTATAAGTCGTTGGCCTAAAAGGCTAAAACCCTGCCTCATTTTCCTTCATAGTCACTGGGCTCATTCTCTGGTACTTTTTTTTTTTTTTTCTGGCACAACTTGCAGCTCAAGGGGATCTTCCCCGACTAGGGATTGAACCTGGGCCATGACAGTGAATGCCCAGAGTCCTCACCACTAGGCCATCAGGGAGGTCCTCTGGGCTCATTCTCTGACTTGGGATGTACCTATTATGAGTCTCTCTCCCTTCTGTATATATGACTTTTCATTTCTTTCCCTAAAGAGTAAATTCTAAACCTTCTGGGAGGAACCACTGCCCATTCATAAATGTTTCCAGCTTGAAGAATGAGCCTTTATTACACTTAAAATCCATTCTTTGTTCTTTGGCAAGTTCTGCATGAGCACTACATGTGCTATGCCTGGGACACTGACATCGAGGATAAATACCCTCTTTCCATCAGCAGACTGAGCTGATTGTCCAGTGCCCTGACTGTGTACAAAAGTGGCTACTACCCCTCATGATACAGGCATGAGAGTGGATATCAACTGTCTCTCTTCCTGACACTCCTGTATGCTACCCATGTGTTTTCTCTGGAATTCTAGGTTTTGAGAAATGATTTATTCACATTTCTCTGCCACTGAGGTCAAAGATGGTAGGTATTTATAAACAATGGGTCTCTTCACCTCCACTGCCTTTCCTGCTAAATATATCCCTCCCACTGCAGAAGAGGTAGGCTAATAATTGATGAGGCCATATGACTGAGTATAAAAGATTGGTTTTAGAGAAGAGATCCAGGAAGGAGAAGAGGGAAGCCCTGGTCCAACAGACACATCTCTAGTGACATATCTCAAGAAACCAGGTCATAGGAAAACACCTCTCATTCTTCCTCTCCTCAACTGCCTCCTCCCACTTTATGTCATTAGCAATGCCACTACTGACTGCTATTCTTAGAACTGCAGTCAGTGGTTAAATTTCATCCAACAGTTATAATCGAGTTTGCAGAACAAGTAAAGCAAAATACAGAATGAGCAAAGTTAAAAGAACAGAGATCTTGGAGCCAAGAGAAAGAATGGTGTACCTAACATTGTTGGGGAACCTCCCTTAATGCTCTAGACAGGGACAATGGACCACAATCACGGACCCTCAAGGACAGCCCTGGAAGGTGATGCCATTTATGAAAGTTCTTTTCTTCTGGCACTCTCTGATCCTAGCAGGGGGCAGGGGACGGACAGGACACTAAACTCTTGTCACTTTCTCCCTCCTCCCACTACTACTTCCATCTATCCAACAGGTGCCGAGTGTGCATCCTCCCAGCATCCTATTACATCTTTACTTATTACGCCTCTCTCAAAGATCCACACTGGGAAGGTTCTGAATATTTCATAGCACGGGAGAGAATTTAGGCTAAACTCTGCTTCAGTTCAGTTCAGTTCAGTCGCTCAGTCGTGTCTGATTCTTTGCGACCCCATGAATCGCAGCACGCCAGGCCTCCCTGTCCATCACCAACTCCCGGAGTTCACTCAGACTCACGTCCATCGAGTTAGTGATGCCATCCAGCCATCTCATCCTCTGTTGTCCCCTTCTCCTCCTGCCCCCAATCCCTCGCAGCATCAGAGTCTTTTCCAATGACTCTGCTTAGAGATATCCATTATTCAAGGATAATCTAGTACGTGCCCTAACACAATCACTGATTGAAAGCTTCTCTATGGTCTCCTTGTGTCCCTTCCTGGACAATAAATATTCAGAATTGGTAACATGTCTTAAGCAAATGACCTTTATTCATATGTCCATTTGTTCACCAGATTATACCAATATAAATACAAAGTCTCCTTTCCTTTGTATTATTGTCTGGGAAAATCTTAGCTAAGAAATGACTGGTTGTATAAATTATTGAACAAGTGTAAAATGGAATAACATAGAGTCTTTTATTTTAATTTTATTACATGTACAAAGATGCAATTGATGTAACATTGTAAAGAATCTGCCTTCCAATGCAAGAAACATGGGTTCAATCCCTGGGGCACAAGGATCCCCTGAAGAAGGAAATGGAAACCCACTCCAGTAGTCTTGCCTGGGCAATTCAATAGAGGAACCTGGCAGGCTACAGAATATGAGGTTGCAAAGAGTCAGACACAACTGAGCATGCACATATGCTTTATGAGTTTAGGGTGTACAATGTATTGATTTAACATTTATATATCACAATACAATACCACTATAGCATTAGCTAGCATCTCCACCATATAATTAATTTTTTGTTGTGAAAACATTTAAAATCTAGTCTGTTAGCAACTTTGAAATATGTCACACAGTAACATTGACTATAATCATGATTCTGTACATTAGATCTCCAGAATTTATTCATCTTCTTAGTGCAAGTTATTATCCTTTAATCAACAGCACTCTAATTTTCCCACCCTCTAGTCTCCTAGTAGCCACCATTTTACTCTTTATTTCTATGACTTTGGCTTTTTTCAGATTCCACACATAAATAATATCATATAGTGTTAATCTTCCTCTGTTAGACTCACTTCATTTAACAAAACACCCTCGAGTGATCCATACTGCTGCAAATGGCAGGATTTCCTTTCTTATGATTGACTAATGTTCCATTCTATACAGATATATCACATCTCTGTCCATTCATCTATTGACAGTTTGTTTCTGTATCTTAAAAGGAACATAGAAGTGCAGATATCTTTTTTGAGATCCTGTTTTAATTTCCTTTGGATATGTCCCCCGATGTGAGATTGATGGGTTATATGGTAGTGCTATTCTTAATTTTCTTAGGCACTTTCATTTGTTTTCCACAATAGTATACCAATTTATATTAATTATCACCAACAGTGTACAAGGGTTCCCTGTTCTCCTCAGT
Organism: Bos mutus; assembly: GCF_027580195.1. Taxonomy (NCBI): domain Eukaryota; kingdom Metazoa; phylum Chordata; class Mammalia; order Artiodactyla; family Bovidae; genus Bos; species Bos mutus. Next base: position 97,211,422 of record NC_091624.1, on the reverse strand, counting down.
TCAGTTCAGTCGCTCAGCTGTGTCTGACTCTTGGCGACCCTATGGACTGTAGCCCACTAGACTCCTCTGTGTCCATGGGATTCTCCAGGCAAGAATACTAGAGTGGGTTGCTATGCACTCCTCCAGGGGATCTTCTCAACCCAGAGATCAAACTCACTTCTCTTATGTTTCCTGCATTGGCAGGTGGATTCTTTAACTATCTGAGTTTTCTTAGACTCATGTCTATTGAATCAGTGATGCCATCCAACCATCTCATCCTCTGTCACCCCCTACTCCTCTTGCCCTCAGTTTTTCCCAACATCAGGGTCTTTTCCAATGAGTCAGCTCTTTGCATCAGGTGGCCAAAGTATTGGAGCTCCATCCTTCCAATGAATATTCAGGACTGATTTCCTTTAGGATTGACTGGTTTGATCTCCTTGCAGTCCAAGGGACTTTCAAGAGTCTTCTCCAACACCACAGTTCAAAAGCATCAATTCTTCTGTGCTCAGCCTTATTTATGGTCCAATTCTCACATCCATACATGACTACTGGAAAAACCAGAACTAGGCAGACCTTTGTCAGCAAAGTGATGTCTCTGCTTTTTAATATGCTGTCTAGGTTTGTCACAGCAATTCTTCCAAGGAGCAAGTGTCTCTTAATTTTATGTTTGCATTGAGTTTGGAGACCAATAAAGTGAAATCAGAACCTGTTTTAACATTTTCCCCATCTATTTGCCATGAAGTGATAGAACTGGATGCCATGATATTAGTTTTTTGAATATTGAGTTTTAAGAAAATGTGTAAATAGAATCTGTATTAGGTGACCATATATGCAAGGGTTTATTTCTGGGCACTTTATTTGCTTCCACTGGTCTGTGTGTTTATTCTTAGGTTTTTTTTTTTTTTAAGAAAATGAGTCACATCAATATGTAATAATATATAATTATATCAGATATTTTACCAAGTCAAAAGGCAAGGTGCAGAAAATATTTGTGTGTCTGTTTGTGGATATATATACTATTAAAGAAAACAAATCTGCAGATTACAATAGTATACGTTGGGAGAGTGGGCAGACACAGGAATATAAAGACCTTTGTATGTCCCCCTAAAGAGGCTGTACTTGACCCAATAGGTATATGGTTGAAAAAGATAACTAAATATTAGTGGGAAGAAAACACAATTTCATTGCTGTTGTTTCTACATCCAATTATTCTTCAGTGCATGTAACACTCAATAAAGAAATTAAAACAATTGTGTTACAATTGGGTTTATATTGGGTTTATATTCTGATTTCTAAAAGTATTGGTTTTAAAATACCCATCTGTGTTAACAACCTTTGGGTTTAACAGCAATGAGATAAGTATTAAATTTAGAATAGTACCTTCAATATGGTCATACTATTCCCACTGTTTATTGCTTCCAGTCTTGTGTACAAAATAATCTGCTTACAATTGACTAAAAGGGGGAAAAAACAGCATGTATTAGCATACCCTTTAACTCTCATCTTCTGTACTATGCTAATTTTCAGTCAGGAAGGGCCTTGAAGCTCTCTAGACAACTACCTTAATCCCAGGTTTTTCATCTTATTTTGAAGTTAGGCACAAATGAACTTTTTTACCAAACATAAATATGGTAAATCTGCATTCTGAATGCCGATGCAAACTCTTCCTGTAATTTAAGCTTTTTATTATTCTGTCTCATCTCAAGAAGGAAAAGAAAACTAATCATCTCCTTTATAAAACTCTTCAAATAATCACAGTGGGTTAACATTCATCTCATTTCTAAAGTGATCTATAAAAAAGTATTATATATTTCCTCATAAGAATCTAGCTGTCAGCCCTTTAAATACTTTGGTCATGATTTTTGATTTATTCATATCTTTCATAAAAATCAATTATCAGAATTTCAAAGCTGAGTTCACTGTTGCTCTCAAATAAGACTCAAATCCAATTCTGTTGATGCTACAAATGTCAAGATGATTTTAAATTATTTTGTGTTGGGACCATATTATATAATCCCAACTCAGTGTTAGGAACAATCAATATTTTTTTATTCAATAAACATCTATTGAAGTTCTACTATATGTCAAACAATATAAACATAAAGTTCCATTAAAGAGTATAAGAGACAATGAAATAAAATATTACATACCTTATGAGAAGAACTTCAATACAGGAGCACAGCCAATACCATAAGCAGTGAAAGGACAAGACATCTAGTTTTGTCATAGGCTGGAGAGAGTAGAAGAGATTCATAGAAATAAATAGTTTTGGTTAAAATTTGAAAGACAAAGGTAGATAAGAAGGACATTAAAAAAAAGAGGGGGGGGGCTTGTAAAATGTAAAAAGATAATTTGAGTAGCCACAAATAAAAGCAATGTATGTGGAGCTAGATAAATGCTGGAATGTATGGCTGGAAAGAAAGCAAGAGACTAAATTATTGTAAATTGCTGAATGAAATCAGTAGAAATAGAAATGTGATATACAACAGATTATAAAATTGTTTATGTAGAAAAACTCAACAGGATGAACTAATTGCTTTTGACTTAGGAATGTGAAGTCAAGTGGGCCTTAGAAAGCATCACTACAAACAAAGCTAGTGCAAGTGATGGAATTCCAGTTGAGCTATTTCAAATCCTAAAAGATGATGCTGTGAAAGTGCTGCACTCAATATGCCAGCAAATTTGGAAAACTCAGCAGTGGCCAAGGACTGGAAAAGCTCAGTTTTCATTCCAATCCCTAAGAAAGGTAACACCAAAGAATGCTCAAACTACCGCACAATTGCACTCATCTCACACGCTAGTCCAGTAATGCTCAAAATTCTCCAAGCCAGGCTTCAGCAATACGTGAACCATGAACTTCCAGATGTTCAAGCTGGTTTTAGAAAAGGCAGAGGAACCAGAGATCAAATTGCCAACATCCATTGGATCATGGAAAAATGAAGAGAGTTCCAGAAAAACATCTATTTCTGCTTTATTGACTATGCCAAAGCCTTTGACTGTGTGGATCATAATAAACTGTGGACAATTCTGAAAGAGATGGAAATACCAGACGACCTGACCTGCCTCTTGAGAAATCTATATGCAGGTCAGGGAGCAACAGTAAGGACTCGACATGGAAGAACAGACTGGTTCCAAATAGGAAAAGGAGTACGTCAAGGCTGTATATTGTCACCCTGCTTATTTACCATATATGCAGAGTACATCAAGAGAAATGCTGGGATGGAAGAAGCACAAGCTGGAATCAAGATTGCCAGGAGAAATATCAATAACCTCAGATATGCAGAAGACAACACCCTTATTGCAGAAAGTGAAGAGGAACTAAAAAGCCTGTTGATGAAAGTGAAAGAGGAGAGTGAAAAAGTTGGCTTAAAGCTCAACATTCAGAAAATGAAGATCATGGCATCTGGTCCCATCTCTTCATGGGAATTAGATGGGGAAACAGTGGAAACAGTGTCAGACTTTATTTTTGGGGGCTCCAAAATCACTGCAGATGGTGATTGCAGCCATGAAATTAAAAGATGCTTACTCCTTGGAAGGAAAGTTATAACCAACCTAGACACCATATTAAAAGGCAGAGATATTACTTTGTCAACAAAGGTTCGTCTAGTCAAGGCTATGGCTTTTCCAATGGTCATGTATGGATGTGAGAGTTGGACTGTGAAGAAAGCTGAGCGCCAAAGGATTGATGTTTTTGAACTGTGGTGCTGGAAAAGACTCTTGAGAGTCCCTTGGACTGTAAGGAGATCCAACCAGTCCATCCTAAAGGACACCAGTCCTGGGTGTTCACTGGAAGGACTGATGCTGAGGCTGAAACTCCAAAACTTTGGCCACCTCATGCAAAGAGTTGACTCATTGGAAAAGACCCTGATGCTGGGAGGGATTGGGGGCAGGAGGAGAAGGGGATGACAGAGGATGAGATGGCTGGATGGCATCACCGACTCGATGCACATTAATTTTGGTGAAATCCAGGAGTTGGTGATGGACAGGGAGGCCTGGTGTGCTGTGATTGATGGGGTTGTAAAGAATCAGACGTGAATGAGCGACTGAACTGAACAGAACTAGGTGTAAAAATAAACACACAGACACACACACATACAAGGAAAGAGGTTAAATAATTGGTTTGTTTTATAAACTAAACATTAATAACTAGTGTTATTAAAGTATGATTGACATACAGAAAGCATTACAGATTTAATGTACACAACTCAATGAGCTTGAAGATTAAGTATAAACCTGTGAAATCATCACCATAATCTATATCATAAATGTATCACTTCCAAAAGTATTCTCCCACCTTATTCATTACTAATTTTTTATAAGAACACAACATTAGACCTACCATCTTAGCAAACTTTTAAGTATACAGTAGAGTTCTATTAACTATAGACACTATGATGTACAGAATGTGGCTCAGTTACTAAATCGTGTCCGACTCTTTGCTGCCCCTTGGACTGTAGCCTGCCAGGCTCCTCTGTCCATGGGATTTTTCAGGCAAGAATACTGGAGTGGGTTGCCAGTTTTTCCTCCAGGGGATATTCCTGACCCAGGGATCAAACCTGCATCTCCTGCACCTCCTTCACTGGCAAGCAGATTCTTGACCACGGAGCCACCTGGGAAGCCCCGATGTACAGTAGATTTCCAGAACTTATTCGTCTTATATAACTGAAACTTTACACATTCTATTATTTTCCCATTTCCTCCTTCCTCCCACTCCTGGAAATCACCATTCTGCTCTGTTTTTATGAATTTGACTATTTTAGATTCCTCATGTAATTGATACCACTGGTGCAGCTACTGTGGAAATATCCAATAAATGGATAAAGAAAATGTGGTGCTTATGTATATACAATGGAATATTATTCAGCCATAAAATGTTCGTAACTAGTGACAACATGGATGGACCTGGAGGACATTACACTAAGGGAAATAAACCAGTTACAGGACACATATGTGTTTTTAAAACAGGTAAACATCAGAGCTGAAATTTATCATCTATCTCATTTAAAGCATACTTTATTTCTTGTAACTGCTGTCTCTGATCCTAACTGGATATAAAATGTCTCCACCTTTTTACTGTAATATTACTTTTACACTTACATTTCCTTAAGACCAGGAAAAGGAGTACGTCAAGGCTGTATATTGTCACTGTGCTTATTTAACTTATATGCAGAGTACATCATGAGTAATGCTGGGCTGAATGAAGCACAAGCTGGAATCAAGATTGCCAGGAGAAATATCAATCACGTCAAATATGCAGATGACACCACCCTTATGGCAGAAAGTGAAGAAGAACTAAAGAGCCTCTTGATGAAAGAGGAGTGAAAGAGCTGGCTTAAAGCTCAACATTCAGAAGACAAAGATCATGGCATCTGGTCCCATCACTTCATGGCAATACATGGGGAAACATTGGAAACAATGACAGACTTTATTTTGGGGGGCTCCAAAATCACTGCAGATGGTGATTGCAGCCATGAAATTAAACGACGCTTACTCCTTGGGAGAAAAGTTATGACCAACCTAGACAGCATATTAAAAAGCAGAGACATAACTTTGCCAAACAAATGTCTGTCTAGTCAAGGCTATGGTTTTTCCAGTAGTCATGTATGGATGTGAGAGTTGTCCAAAGAAAGCTGAGTGCCGAAGAATTGATGCTTTTGAACTATGGTGTTGGAGAAGACTCTTGAGCGTCCCTTGGACTGCAAGGAGATCCAACCAGTCTATTCTAAAGGAAATCAGTCCTGACTATTCATTGGAAGGACTGATGCTGAAGCTGAAACCCCAATACTTTGGCCACCTGATGTGAAGAGCTGACTCATTTGAAAAGACCCTGACACAGGGGGAGAAGGGGACAACAGAGGATGAGATGGCTGGATGGCATCACCGACTCAGTGGACATGAGTTTGAGCGTAGTCCAGGAGATGGTGACAGGGATGCCTGACGTGCTGCAGTCCATGGGGTCACAAAGAGTCAGAGACGACAGAGCGACTGAACTGACTGACTGACAGGTTTGCCTGGTGGCTCAGCAGTACAGTGTCTGCCTGCAACAGGGGAGACCCAGGTTTAATCCTGGGTCAGGAAGATCCCCTAGAGAAGGGAATGGCAACCCACTCCAGTATACTTTCCTGGAGAATTCCATGGACAGAGAAACCTGGCAGCTACAGTCCATGTAATCGCAAAAAGTCGGACATGACTGAGCAGCTAACACACACACACAGAGAAAAGTGCACCACAGAATAAATCCATAGCCTGATATCTATGACTTACCATGAATTTTTAGTGCTGGGTAACAAATTTTTACTACTCATATTCATTATTCACATAATCAAATTTGTCTTTCTAGCCAACATGCACTAGAAGTTGTTCCCATTTCCATGCCTTTTTATTAATGCAGCCCTTTCTACCTTGAATATGCTAATTCCTATACACAACTATTAGAAATTTGTCCCAGTCACTAAGGACTGAAACTCTAACACACCCACTTTTATTAAGCCTTTTTGATTAATCTATTTTTAAAGCAATCTACTCTATGTGTTTGTATGTGTGTGCATATGCATTATATAACAAAAGAAAACACACTGTTCTTTTTAACTGAATAAACTATATTTTTAAACTAAATTATTATGTAATGTCCAGGACTTTTTTAATTCTATTGCTTTTTTTTTTTTTTCATTTTAGGAAACAGTACAGTAATTAAAAAGCACATTCTTTTTTTCTTACATTGGTAATAGAACAAAAACTTTGTTCTGAAAGAATACACTCACTAAACAGCACAGAAAGTGATTCAGAAATGAGAGAAATGCATTTTTGTGTTTCTGACAGTTTAAAATAATGCTGTTTCCTAATATTCAAAAAATGATAATAGTAACTTAGGAAATTATGTATTTGCCAGATATGTTTTAGAAATAGATCATTAACACATTAGTAAATGAATATAAAATGCCTTATATTAAGGTATATATTATACTAGTTATTTTAATATTAATTCATAAATCTTTGTGACTTGAACTGTCTATATGGAAAACTATAACAATGATAAATTATTGAGGAACTTCATTATATTTGTTGATAAAGAGTAGCTTTCTATGGGTGGATGAGTGTAGCTCTAGAAAAATATAACCAGATACAAATCCTCAAGTGTATAACATGTTCTATGCTGTCTAATCGGAGAAGGCGATGGCACCCCATTCCAGTACTCTTGTCTGGAGAATCCCATGGATGGAGGAGCCTGGTAGGTTGCAGTCCATGTGGTCGCTAAGAGTCGGACACAACTGAGTGACTTCACTTTCACTTTTCACTTTCATGTATTGGAGAAGGAAATGGCAACCCACTCCAGTGTTCTTGCCTGGAGAATCCCAGGGACGGGGGAGTCTGGTGGGCTGCCATCTATGGGGTCACACAGAGTTGGACATGACTGAAGCGACTTAGCAGCAGCAGCAGCAGCAGCATGCTGTCTAATGCAGCTTTATGCCATAGACTGGTGGCTTAGTAGTAAAGAATCTGCCTGCCAATGCAGGAGAAGCAGGTTTTATTTCTGGATCAGGAAGAACCCCTGAGAAGGAAATGGCAACCTGCTCCAGTATAGTTGCCCAGGAAATCCCACGGACAGAGGACCCTGGTGTGGTACAGTTCATGGGGTCTGCAAGAGTCGGATACGACTTAGCAACTAAACAACAAAATGCTGTATAATCCTAAAATTTCCTGGATCTATCTCTTTCCAGTGTGATTTGAATAAATACTGATTTGATAAACAATTTTTGAGTTCCTTTCCCAGTTACTGAAGCGTAGAAAACCAAGTGACCTTCTAAAGGGCTTCCAAGTGAGGGTCCTTCATGCATAGAAAGACACTGAAAAAAAAAATGCTTTTTCCATTCTTGTCTCTGAACTTTGGTGCAGGAAAATATGATATTTAGGATGCCATTTCAAGAGTATGGATATACTCATGCCATATACCGAATATACTAGAGAAAATACACTGAAGATAGCAGAGAAAAATATGGAAAGACAATTCCAAGACTTGGTGATTTCAACTACTTTTTTTCCCTAATTTTAGCTCCATCTATCCTCAGGGTGTTTCATTTAAGTTTATTTTCATTTCAGGTTTCTGTTTCTTTCAGCAAAGATTTCCTTACTTACAAGAAAACCTGTATTTAACATGGGCGCCATACATTTGATTCTACATAGTTCTTACTCTTTCAAACAAAAAAGAAAAAGAAAAGAGAGGGAGAAAGGTGGAGAGTGGGGACAAGAGTGTAAAAGAATAGGAAGTCTGCCTGTCATTTCCTTACCTGAGCCATGGCCTGGAATAAATATCGGATAAGAGATATGGATCCACTTTTCTTTCCACTGGGCCTCAGGGTCCTTATGGCAGTCTTACTGTGGGCAGCCAGCTCCTATGAATGTGATTTTAATGTTTGGTGCATTTTTGTTTATACTTTGTGGCCCTTAAATGTAAGTCAACCACTTCACTTGGTGCTTTTGAAATAAAAACAGTGTTCTTCAACACTGGAGGAAACCCTGATTTTTCTGAGCTTATTGAAAAATGGGGCTCTCGGGACCTCCCTGGCGGTAGAGTGGTTAAGATTCCATGCTTCCAGTGCAGGGGGCATGGGTTTGATCTTTGGTAAGGGAACTAGGATCCCTCATGCTGCAGGGTCATTAAAAAAAAAAAGGAAAACAAAAGAAAAATGGCACTTTTCTCTTCTACCTAGGTAAGAGCTTTGATTGGTGTGTATGATTCAACAATATAATCCTACATGTTGGCTTACTTACAAATCTTTTCATTGTGTTCAGAGGATTGTGAATGCAGTAGGCTCACCATTATTACTCAGTTATTTGACACCACTATATGACAGGTACTACAGTAACTGCATTACTTAGGTTATCTGATTGAATTTCACAGCTTTCCTCGGTGATATAGAAATGGCCCACGCTTACAAACAGAGTGACCAGCTAAACTGAATCTGAGTTTCAGAGAGATCAGCCCATTTGTTTAGGTTTGTATACTTACTAAATAGTTAGCTATAGGAAAGCATATAATTTACTTTCTTCAATAGTAGGGAATAAAAGTTGAAGTAAAAAGGCAACCATTAATTGGCATTCAGATCAGAGTGTTTTCTACTAGGGAAACTTTTGTCGTCTTTCAGCTTATAGGAATTAGGGGATACTCGCTAATTTTAGGTCATCCTGAAACCAGGAAGCCAAGTTCAGTACAGTTCAGTTGTTCAGTTGTGTCTGACTCTTTGTGACCCCATGGTCTGCAGTACGCCAGGTTTCCCTGTCCGTCACCAAATCCCAGAGCCTACTCAAACTCAAGTCCATCATGTCAGTGATGCTATCTAATCATCTCATCCTCTGTTGTCCCCTTCTAATCCCACCTTCAATCTTTCCCAGCATCAGGGTCTTTTCAAATGAGTTGGTTCCTGGCATCAGGTGGCCAAAGTATTGGAGTTTTAGCTTCAACATCGGTCCTTCCAATGAGTATTCAGGACTGATTTCCTTTAGGATAGACTAGCTGGATCTTCTTGCTGTCCAAGGGACTCTCAAGAGTCTTCTCCAACAACACAGTTCAAAAGCATCAGTTCTTCAGTGCTCAGCTTTCTTTATAGTCCAACTCTCACATCCATACATGACTTTTGGAAAAACCATAGCTTTGACTAGATGGACCTTTGTTGGTAAAATAATGTCTCTGCTTTTTAATATGCTGTCTATATCAGTCATAGCATTTCTTCCAAGGAGAAAGCATCTTTTAATTTCATGGCTGCAGTCACCACCTGCAGTGATTTTGGAGCCCCAAAACATAAAGTCTGTCACTGTTTCCATTGTTTCCCCATGAATTTGCCATGAAGTGATGGGACCAGATGCCATGATCTTAGTTTTCTGAATGTTGAGTTTTTAGGCCAACTTTTCACTCTCCTCTTTCACGTTCATCAAGAGGCTCTTTAGTTCTTCTTCACCTTCTGCCATAGGATGGTGTCATCTGCATATCTGAGGTTATTGATATTTCTCCTGGCAATCTTGATTCCAGCTTGTGCTTCATCTAGCCCAGCATTTTGCACGATGTACTCTGCATATAAGTTAAATAAGCAGGGTGACAATATACAGCCTTGACATACTCCTTTCCTGATTTGGAACCAATCTGGTGCTCTATGCCCAGTTCTAACTTGCTTCTTGACCTGCACACAGATTTCTCAGGAGGCAAGTCAGGTGGTCTGGTATTCCCATCTCTTTCAGAATTTTCCAGTTTGTTGTGATCCACACAGTCAAAGGCTTTGGAACAGTCAGTAAAGCAAAAGTAGATGTTTTTCTGGAACTCTTGGTTTTACGATGGTCCAGCAGATGTTGGCAATTTGGTCTCTTGTTCCTCTGCCTTTTCTAAATCCATCTTGAACATCTGGAAGTTCACAGTTCATGTACTTTTGAAGTCTGGCTTGGAAAATTTTGAGCATTACTTTGCTAGTGTGTGAGATGAGTGCAATTGTGCAGTAGTCTGGACATTCTTTGGCATTGCCTTTTTAGGGATTGGAATGAAAACTGACTTCTTTCAGTCCTGTGGCCACTGCTGAGTTTTCCACATTTGCCGGCATATTGAGTGCAGTGCTTTCACAGCATCATCTTTTAGGATTTGAAATAGCTCAACTGGAATTCCATAACCGCCACTAACTTTGTTCGTACTAATGCTTCCTAAGGCCCACTCGACTTCACATTCCAGGATGTCTAGCTCTAGGTGAGAGATCACACCATCATGGTTATCTGGGTCATTAAGATCTTTTTTGTATAGCTCTTCTGTGTATTCTTGCCACCTCTTTTTAATATCTTCTGCTTCTGTTAGGTCCATACCATTTTTGTCCTTTACTGTGTTCATATTAGCATGAAATATTCCCTCAGTGTCTCTAATTTTCTTGAAGAGATCTGTAGTCTTTCCCATTATACTCTGAGGTAATGTTATTGTTATCATTGCCTTAAACCTAATATTTCATGGGCTGTTAGAGAATAATATGCTTAACCTGTCTATTTTTATAAATATCAAGTTATTAAGGCAAAAAAGGTGGATGTGCAAAAATAGGCATTAAAAAGACAAAATGCAAATTTTGCGTATGTATGTGCTTAAGTCTACATATGTATGTGTTAACTGTGCTAATATTTAAAATATTTTTAGATAATTTCTACAGATCCCAATTATTTTCCACTACAAAGCAAAATTTTTTATGAATGTAAAAAAGGACATTTTGTTTCTCCTATATTGTACTTACTGGTAACCAACATATTGACTGCAGGGTTTTTTTTTTTTTTCTTTTAGGTGTCTCAAATGGCACACTCAATCAAATTGACTATACAATGATCCAGAATAGCCATTAAAAAACAACCTTGAGGTGAAATGCTTCGACCTTTATGAAACTTTAAAGATTGGCTTCCCTAAGGATCAGTTTTGACCCTACACTTTACCTTGCAAGTTGCCACCTGAAGCATTCTATCAATGTAAAATTTCACTGAGGTCCTTCACATTCCTAAGAGTTATAATGCAACATCATTGATCATTTTCTTTCAGTGGAAAAATACCTCACCCCCACCTCCCTCAAAATCTATGACAATTAATTCTACTATAACAAGCTTTTTTTTTTTTTTTAATTTGAACAAAAGATACACATGTATACTTTTTTAAAATAAAGAGCTACATAGCAGCTCTCCATCAGCTAATACAGTCCTTATTTGCACCTCCTTTGTCAGGCAAAAATAAAGTGTGAATTGAAGAATAAGGTTAGAACAGAAACAAAGCACCCATGTTTTGGGGACAAGCTGGTTACTCAGTCATCTTTGGGGGTTTAATAAGTACATGATGTTGTTATATAAAGGCATCATTCCTCATGCTATGGTAAGAGAGTTTGGGTTGCAAAGAAATTGATTATGAATACTCTCAGCCCAAATTGTTTGGGAAAGACTCTGGTGCATTACAGAATTCAGAATAGATTTAGAAATTTGACTTACATCAGGATCAAATAGAGCAAGTAAAAGATCAGTCTATGGCCAAGGAGTAATCTCTCTGTGCTCCCACTGCTAGCACATCCCTCACACAGGTCAGGATAGTTTAGTTTTCAAAAAACAATCAGAATAATTCATGGCATTAACAGAGTAAAAGAAAAAAACCTATATGCTCACTTCAACAGATACATAAAAAGGATGTGACAAATTCATTGCACCTGATTTTAAAGAAAATATTCTCAGCAAATATAAGAGGATCTCTACAATCTTTTTTTTTTTTAATTTTATTTTATTTAACTTTAAAATATTGTATTGGTTTTGCCATATATCAAAATGAATCTGCCACGGGTATACATGTGTTCCCCATCCTGAACCCTCCTCCCTCCTCCCTCCCCATACCATCCCTCTGGGTCGTGCCAGTGCACCAGCCCCAAGCATCCAGTATCGTGCATCAAACCTGGACTGGTGACTCATTTCATATATGATATTATACATATTTCAATGCCATTCTCCCAAATCATCCCACCCTCTCCCTCTCCCACAGAGTCCAAAAGACTGTTCTATACATCAGTGTCTCTTTTGCTGTCTCGCATACAGGGTTATTGTTACCATCTTTCTAAATTCCATATATATGTGTTAGTATACTGTATTGGTGTTTTTCTTTCTGGCTTACTTCACTCTGTATAATAGGCTCCAGTTTCATCCACCTCATTAGAACTGATTCAAATGTATTCCTTTTAATGGTTGAGTAATACTCCATTGTGTATATGTACCACAGCTTTCTTATCCATTCATCTGCTGATGGACATCTAGGTTGCTTCCATGTCCTGGCTATTATAAACAGTGTTGCGATGAACATTGGGGTACACGTGTCTCTTTCCCTTCTGGTTTCCTCAGTGTGTATGCCCAGCAGTGGGATTGCTGGATCATAAGGCAGTTCTATTTCCAGTTTTTTAAGGAATCTCCACACTGTTCTCCATAGTGGCTGTACTAGTTTGCATTCCCACCAACAGTGCAAGAGAGTTCCCTTTTCTCCACACCCTCTCCAGCATTTATTGCTTGTAGACTTTTGGATAGCAGCCATTCTGACTGGCGTGAAATGGTACCTCACTGTGGTTTTGATTTGCATTTCTCTGATAATGAGTGATGTTGAGCATCTTTTCATGTGTTTGTTAGCCATCTGTATGTCTTCTTTGGAGAAACGTCTATTTAGTTCTTTGGCCCATTTTTTGATTGGGTCATTTATTTTTCTGGAATTGAGCTGTAGGAGTTGCTTGTATATTTTTGAGATTAGTTGTTTGTCTGTTGCTTCATTTGCTATTATTTTCTCCCATTCTGAAGGCTATCTTTTCACCTTGCTTATAGTTTCCTTTGTTGTGCAGAAGGTTTTAATTTTAATTAGGTCCCATTTTTTTATTTTTGCTTTTATTTCCAATATTCTTTCTATTTTGTTCCATTGATCTATATTTCTGTCTTTGTGCCAGTACCATACTGTCTGATAAATGTTGCAACAAAACTCCAACAACTAATGCACACTTAATGGTGAACAATTAGACACTTTCCCAAAGATCAAAATCAACTCAAGGATATCAGTTACTTAATTATATTTAGAATTGTTCTAAAAGATAGTTAAATGAAAGACAGATTAACAGGAATAAGTGAAATGGTACCTATTTGCAGATGACACTATGTAAAAGGAAATTCTATTCAAACTATAAAATTGTGCTAGAAATAATTAGGTCAACACCCAAAATTCCAATTGTTTTTCCATGTATTACCTGAGACCAGTCCAAATGAAATAGAAACAAAATCATTTATAAAGTTATCAAATACCTAGGAATAAATCTAATGAAAATTACTACAAAATCTTGATAAGAGAAATTAGCCAAGACTTAAAAATCAAACATGTTTATGTGTTGGAAGATTAAAAAAAAATTTTTAAGTCTTTGTTGAATTTGTTAAAGTATTACTTCTGTCTTATGTTTTGGTTTTTTGCCCACAAGGTATGTAGGAGCTTAACTCCCTGACCTATACCTCCTGCACTGGAAGGCAAAGTCTTAACCAGTGGACCACCAGGAAGTCCCTGAAAGTTATCAAGATATCCATTTTCCCCAAGCTGATCTAAGCTAGATTCTGTATGCTGCTGCTGCTGCTAAGTCGCTTCCAATCGTGTCCCACTCTGTGCAACCCCAGAGACGGCAGCCCACCAGGCTCCCCCCTCCCTGGGATTCCCCAGGCAAGAACACTGGAGTGTGGGTTGCCACTTCCTTCTCTAATGCATGAAAGTGAAAAGTGAAAGTGAAGATGCTCAGTCGTGTCCGACTCCTAAGCGACCCCGTGGACTGCAGCCTCCCAGACTCCTCCGTCCATGGGATTTGCCAGGCAAGAGTACTGGAGTGGGTTGCCATTGCCTTCTCCTCTGGATTCAGTATGCTGCTGCTGCTGCTAAGTCGCTTCAGTCGTGTCCCACTCTGTGCGACCCCAGAGACGGCAGCCCAACAGGCTCCCCCGTCCCTGGGATTCTCCAGGCAAGAATACTGGAGTGGGTTGCCATTTCCTTTTCCAATGCTTGAAAGTGAAAAGTGAAAGTGAAGTCGCTCAGTCGTGTCTGATTCCTAGCGACCCCATGGACTGCAGCCCACCAGGCTCCTCCATCCACGGGATTTTCCAGGCAAGAGTGCTGGAGTGGGGTGCCATTGTCTTTTCCAGTATAGTTCTAGTCTAAATCACAGGAGAATATATATAGAAATTGACCAGCTGATATTAAACTTCATACAGGAATACAGAAATGTAAAGCTGCCAAAGTAGCCTTGATAAAGAAAAGCAATGTAAGAGAACTTAAACTACCTGATTTCAAGACATACTATAAAGTTACAGCAATCAAGACAGTGCAATGGGAGTCTAGAAGCAGAACAAGTCAATAGACGAGTGGTCAAATGCAGACTTGCACAAGCATGTTCACCTGGTTTTCAGCTAAGGAGGCAAGGTAATTCAGTGAGTAAAGGGAAGTATTTTGCTATTACAAAAATATATATATATATATATTTAAATGAGGAAAAAAACCTTAACTACTCCCTCCATATAAATGGTAAGGATACATTGTAGACACAAACATTAAATCTTGAACCATTATATTCCTAAAAGATGACATAGGGCAATAAATTTAGAAATCCTCACAGAGTTAAGAATTTGAGCGTTAGTAGAGATTTGAAAGATATGCACTCATGGAATATATAGAAAACGATACAATATTCACCTGTTATTTAACGAACATTGTTATTTACCTAGTTATGTGCTGGTTGTCTAGAGTAGAGCAGTGAAGAGTGCAGACATGATCTCTGCTCTCACTGAACTGGAAGAAAGGAAAAAAAGAATGAAGGGAGGGAGAGAAAGAGGAAGGGGAAGAGGAAAAGAGAAAGACAGAAAAGAAATTTGAAAGTATTACAGATGCAGAGACATCAATTATAATAGTTCATTTCTTTTTCAAAGTTTTGTTGACTCTCCCTAGTAACAGTACAGGAGCTAGAATGAAAATGAAAAGTAGATAATGACAGGAGAGTGCCATCACTGAAATGACAGTGTAAGACACCTGTCTCTGTCCTCCCAAGAGATCAACAGTCAGACCGCTATCCACAAATGAGAATAGCTGTGGGATAGTGCTGCAGTTCATGCTGCAACACTTAAGAAATGTCAGCATCACAGTGAACAAAAAACCTGAGAATAACTGCATGAGGAGCAAGACGATTCCATTCTGACTTATTCCAGCCCTCAAGCTGGCATTGCTCAGTGCCAAGAGGGAATTTCCCAGCTAGAAAGAGCTCCCCTTGCTGGGAAGGAAGGGCAGGATGAGCAACCAGCTTCTTACTCTTTGGAGGCCTCATAAGAAAATCCTCCTTCTGTTTCATCTCAGCCAAATAGGCAAAGCAGAAATGGCTGGTAAAAAGGAAGTAATGTTGGCCACACAGCAGAAGTAGACAAACAGCTTTCACCAGTAAATAAACTAAAGGTGAGAACAGTATCTGTAGAACCTGCATATTCTCAGAGTTTTGCCCCACGGGTATTTGTGTTAGCTTGATGTTGGCCTCCTGAGTCTTCCCAGCTCCTTCCTCCACCACCCACTAAAGACTCTGCACTGTCCTGGTAGTCAGCCTAGGCCTCTGCCGCTGCACACCAGATGCCAGACTTGACTCTGCATGGCTGACCCACAATAGATCCTACAGGAAATCAACCCTGAGTATTCATTAGAGGACTGATGCTGAAACTGAAGCTCCAATACTTCGGCCACCTGATGCGAAGAGCCAACTCACAGAAAAGACCCTGATTCTGAGAAAGATTGAGGGCAGTGGGGGAAGGGAGCAACAGAGGATGAGATGGTTGGATTGCATCACCAACTCAGTGGAGTTGAGTTCAAGCAAAGTCCAGGAGATAGTGAAGGACACGGAAGCCTGCTGTGCTGCAGTCCATGGGGTCGAGGAGTCAGACACAACTGAGTGAATGAACTGAACTGAACTGAATGAATGATCCCCCGGTGCTGCATACATGCTTGAGGCTAGCCTCCCCAGCTGTGCACTTGAATGTCACTAGCTTGACATGCTTCCCTGGCCTTGGACAAGCCTCTTGTGTAGCCATGAGAGAGCTCATTGCCAGCCAGAGATCTCACAGCTCCTTGTGAGCCCAGATCAAGTCCTACCTTCTGTCACTGGCCTGTACCACTGCACTCACCTGTGGTTAGTCCCTCTGGCTGTACTTCTACATCATTCCACCCTCACCTTCCAGCAAAATCCTCATGACCGGACTCCACTGCCATGCATTTGTGATGACCCAGTAGCCATGATAGTGCAACCAGTAGCCATGACTCCCCACAGCACAGCTGCCAGTGTGCCTAGAGTTAACTCTAGTCTTTTGCTGCCTGCCTGACCCCCATCATTATGTATGTGAACATCTGTAAGCAGCCCTGCCACTAAACAGGAACATGCAGCTGGCTTCAACAGCAGGGTGTGTGCACACCCCTGGCTCTTGTCACCACTGTTCTCTATCCTGGTCCCTAGCCACTGAACCTGCAGGTGCTGCTAAGAAGACAATACCCCTTGTCGCCAATAGGGATGCCCACAGTGCTCTCGAAGGACTACACATTTGTCACTGCTACATCAGTGCCTGAAGCCATAGAGACATAACGCTTCCCAGGACCTGATGCCACCAAAGACCCATGCACTTGCACCCTACACCACTAGACCTTATGATAAAACTCCCGGTCAAAACCCCTTATGAATATAGATGCCAAAATTCTCAAGAAAATATTTGCAAATTGAGTTCAGCATCATATTAAAAGAATCATATACCATGATCAAACTAGATTTATTCCTGAGATGTAAGAATCGTTCAGCATATGCAAATCAATAAATTAATATGCCATATTAATAGAATGAAAGATAAAAATCATATGATAAATCAAGAGCAGAAAAAGAAGTGGACAAAATTTAACACCCTTTCATAATAAATTCTCAATCAATTAGGTGTAGAAGGAATGAACATCAGCATAACAATTAGGTATAGAAGGAATGAACATCAACATAATAGAAGCTGTATATGAAATGTACACAGCTTACACCATACTCAATGCTGAAAGATTAAAAGCATTTCTTCTAAGATTAGAAACACAAAATATGTGCCTGTTCCCACTATATCAATGTATTCAGTGTAATACTGGAAGTCATAGCCATAGCAAGCACACAAGCCAGAAACAAAGAACAGGCACCCCCATTAGAAGGAAGAAGCAAAATTGTCTTTTTTCAGATTATATCATCTTAATACATAGAAAATCTTAAAGATTGCACCAAAAATACTGTTAGAATTGATCAACAAATTTAGTAAAGTTATAGGATAGAAAATCAACAGATTAGTTGTGTTCTATACACGAACAATGAAATATCTGAAAAAACTAAAGAAAATCTAATTTACAATGGCATCAAAAGGATTGAATAGGAATAAATCTAATCAAGGAGATGAAAGATCTATATACCGAAAAAGCACAAACTTTGACAAAAGAAATAAGTCACAAACAAATGTAAAGATTTTTGTATTCATGGATCAGGAGAATTAATATTGTTAAAATATCTATACAATCCAAGTGATTCACAGATTCAACACAATACCTATCAAAATTCAAGTGGCATTTTTTTTTTTAAAGAAAAAGAAAAAAAATCCTAACATGTGTGTGGAACTGCAAAGACCATGAACAGTGAAAGCAATCTTGAGAGAGAAATACAAAGCTGGAGGTATCATACCTCCAAGTTTCAAACTACACTACAGAGTTATACTAATCAAATCAATATGGTATTGGCATAAAAAGGAGACACAGACAAATGGAAGATAATCAAAATAAACTTCTATATGGGGTCAGCTAATATTTGACTAGGGAAGCAAAATACTCAATGGGGAAAGGATAGTCTCTTCAGTAAATGGTGTTCATAAAACTAGATAACCAAATACATAAAGATGAACTTGGATCTGCATCCTAACCACTCATGAAAATTAACTCAAAGTGGATTAAAAACTTAAACACTAGAAATGAAACCATAAAATTCCTAGAAGAAAACATAAAATGAAACTCTTCAACATTGCTCTTGGCAACAATATTTTTGGATATGACACCAAAAGTACAGGTACCAAAAGCAAAAATCAAGTGGGACTGTATCAAACTAAAGCACTTCTAGTCAGTGAAAAAACAAACAAAAAATTAAACCTACAAGATGGAAGAAAATATTTGCAAAACATATATTCAATAAGGGATTGATATCCAAAATATGTTTTTATTCATACAACTCAATAATAAGAAAATCTGATTAAAAATCGGCAGAGGAACTGAATAGATATTTTTCAAAAACATACACAAATGGCCAACAGGTACATGAAAAATGCTCAACACCACTAATCAACAGGAAAACACAAATCAAAACCACAATATAACCTCACACCCGTTAGAACAGCAAAGATTAAAAAAGACTAGAGACAACAAGTATTGGTAAGGATGAGAAAAAAAGGGAACTTTTGGACACTGTTAGAAAGTAAAAGTGAGGTCGCTCAGTCGTGTTTGACTCTTTGCGACCCCATGGACTGTAGCTTACTAGGCTCCTCCATCCATGGGATTTTCCAGGCAAGAGTACTGGAATGGGTTGCCATTTCCTTATGCAGAGGATCTTCCCGACCTAGGGATCGAACGCTGGTCTCCTGCATTGTAGGCAGATGCTTTACCATCTGAACCACCAGGAAAGTCCCACTGGACACTGCTGGTGGGAATGTAAATCAGTGTAACTACTGTGGACAATACTATGGAAATTCCTTTATATTTAAAACAGAATTACCATATGATCTAGAAATTCCAGTTCCTGGTACATATCTAAAGGAAATGAAAATGGGATCTCAAAAAGATACCTGGAATCCTATGTTCATTGCAGCAATAATCACAATAGTCAAGACATGGAACAACCTATGAGACTACAAATGGGCATATGGATCAAGACATGGTGTATGTGTCACACACATACTCACACACACAAGCACAAATGCTGGAATAATATTCAGCCATAAACAAGAAGGGAATTCTGCCATTGGGACACCATGGATGGGCCTTGAGTGCTTTATGCTAAATAATTTTAAGTCAGATAGCAAAAGGCAAATATTATATATCCTTTATATGTGGAATCTAATAAATCTGAACTCATAAAAACAGTAGGATGGTGGTTACCAGGGGGCTGAGTGGTGGGAGAAATGGGGAGATGCTGGTCGAAGGGTACACACTTCCATTTATAAAATGGAAAAGCTCTGAGATCGAATGTATAGCATGGTGATTACAATTAATAGTACTGTATTATGTACCTAAATTTTCTAAGAGACTAGGTCTAAAATGTTCTCACCAATAAAAAAAAGTAGTAAATATGTTTCATGACGGAAGTGTTAGCTAACACTATGGTGGTAATCGTTTTGCAATATATAATTGTGTTTAATCAACTTATTGTATACCTTAAATTTGCATACTGTGATATGACAATTTATCTCAATAATGCAAAAATCAAAAAAAAAAAAAAAGGCAGATTAACTTGGAAAATTTCATCGACTCTAATCATTTGAGAATGAAGGTTCTATACCACCATAATGTTATTCTTAAAACCAGGACTACTACTGAGAATGCTCATGATTCCGTAAGATTTACTCTTTAACATGTGGGACCCTAGTTCCCTGACCTCAGATGGAGCCTGCTTCCTCTGCTAATGCAAGGCAGATTCTTAACCACGGGACCACCAGGGAAATCCAGATTTTTTAAGCATTTATTTATTTATTTTGGCAGTTTTGGGTCTTAGTTGCGGCACATGAGTTTTTCAGTATGCCAGATATTTGGATGTACAGAGGATCACAGACACTACTCTTACTCAAGAGTCAATTGTAATCAAAAGTCATACAAAAGGAAGTATCTAAAATGTATATAAGATAGTTTTTGAAATGACCGTCAATATGTTTGCTTCCCTGGAGGCTTAGATGGTAAAGAATCTGCCTGCAATGCAGGAGACTCAGGTTGTATCCCTGGGTTCAGAAGATCCCCTGGAGAAGGGAATGGCTACCCACTCCAGTATTCTTGTCTGGAGAATTCCATGGACAGAGGAGCCTAGTGGGTTACAGTCCGTGGGGTCACAGAGTCAGACACAACTGAGAGACTAACACTCAATATGTTTCACAGAACATAATATTTTAATTATGAAAACTAGAGATAATATTCTTAAGTATGAATAAAAAAATGCCTTAGGAAAAAAAGATTTACTCTTTGAATGGCTCTCTGGATCTCACAATGCTCAAAGCCTACTTCAATCATAAGAATTCTTGAAGGCATTAAAATTGAATAAAAAAATAAATAAAAATAAAAAAAATAAACCCCCCAAAAAAAAAGAATTCTTGAAGGCAAATGTGAAACTGATCTAAAAAATAATTAGGTGTGTTGAAGATGTTCCCTCAAATAACTAAAATTAGTTCTATGTAACAATGTATGTTTTATATCGTTCCTAGAAACCACTGTTCATGTACCAGTATGTCAAATATTTTATAATCTCAAATGAAAATTTCAATTGTATTAATTGATATACATGTAGTTTTTTAATGTTCATATTATGGATACTCATGAACTATTGAAATCTTGAAATTATTATGGCAATAAAAAGCACTAAAAAAATGAACTCCACATACGACTCTGAAAAAAACTAGATTACAATTTCACACCTTGTATTTTTAAACAATCACATTTTCCTGTTTTGCTGAGTTATCAGTGCTCCCTGAAGTTATCTTTCTTCCCCAAAGTATCTGATTCTGTATATAATATTATATTCAATGTCACCTTTATTAAATAGGACAAAGCATTCCTGCCACCTCTTTCATCTCTGACATTTCCCACTGAATCAGTTGTCACTAAATAAAGATACATCTTCTTCACCATCAAATAAAATTAGTCTGAGTTATATCTATCTATATCTTCCCATTCTAAACAACCCAGCAACTTGAATCCCATGTGACCTGAAAAGAAAGTTAATCATCTGAAGTTAATCATCTGAAGTTAATCATCTGTGTTTCAAGTCAAAATACAATATGTAAAAATCATAGTTTATACTGCAGCTGCTACTGCTTAGTCACTAAGTTGTGTCCAACTCTATGTGACCCATAGACTGTAGCCCACCAGGCTCTCTGCCCATGGGATTTCCCAGGCAAGAATACTGGCGTGGGTTGCCATTTCCTCCTCCAGGGGATCTTTCTGACCCAGGGATCAAACCTGTGCCTTCTGCATTTCAGATGAATTTATTACTGCTGAGCTACCTGGGAAGCCCTCGTTGTTTATCCTATAGTATATTTATTGTTTGTGGTATTTTTCCCTAACACAGGCATTGTGCTCAGAATCATGACTATGAATAATGGGCCATAATAAACTTCTGCATCCAAAGTGTTCACAGTTGTTAGGGTAAGACATTTCTCCATAGGGCTTGTATAAAGGTACGTTGTGGAGTCTGGAATGTCTTATGCAAGAACACACTTCTTTGGAACAAGTGAAGCTGTTTTTCATCCCTATAGACAAGCAAGGGCTGCTTTGAAGGAATCAATAAGAAAATATCTCTTGAAGGACAAATGGATTAAAAAAATATATATATATATATACACACACACATACACATCCACACATACATACATATAAGCATACACATATATAATACATATAAACATATATTACTATTTATCTCTAAAAAAGAAGGAAAATCTACCATCTGTAATAACATGAATGAAGCTGGAAGACGTTATGCTAAGCAAAGTAAACAAGACACAATAATAGAAACGGTGCATGATCTCACTTATTTGTGAAATCTGAAATTGCCCACCTAGTGGAATCAGAGTTTAAATGGTAGATGCCAGGACTTAGGGAGAGGGGGACATGGGGTGATGTTGGTGAAGAGATATAAACTTTCAGTTATGCAAGATAAATAGGAACTAGATGTATTGTACTGTGTATATGAAATCTATGAATGCATATCTGACTTCTCAACACGTAAAAACACACACAAAATGTAAAGGTGATAGACATGCTAATTAGCTTGATTGTGGCAATCCTGTAACAATGTATACATATATCATCACATCAAGTTGTAATTAAATATATGTCAACAATATCTCAGTCAAGATTTTTAATGTACATATCTGAACCGCCCTCTTTCCACCAGGTTGGTAACTAATGAATATCCTTCCTGTATATTTTTCAAACCTCTCAGCCAATGTAGCACCTAATTTTGCTGGCACATGGAGGACGGTGGCCTGGAATAGGGTCAGTCATCCTGTGCTTCTACTATTTGTCCTGGTTTACAAGATAGTGGGCAAGTGTCCCCCAAGATGCTATAGGACCTTAGAAGCTCTGGCAGAATGGGACCTCTCTGACAGGAGCTACACTAAATGAGGAAGGTAACAAAAGCAAACTAGGGATCCCACGTCTGGAAAACGCATCAAGAAAGAGAGAGGACTTAATAAGAGTACTCAGAACAGCACATTAACTCGCTCCATGAACGACCAACATTTGGCTACCTTTACAAACAGGGAGTGGGAATGAGCAGAGAGCTTGTGACAGTTAATTTGCAGGAGAGGCAATGCTTCCTAATCAGGGGCAGAGACTTGTCTTTTGTTTCCTCTATCAATCTGGGCTGTGCCATCACCAGAGAAGTTTCCTTCTGAAGAGCTAGAATTAAGTCAAGCAGTTCTGGGAAGATGGGACGGAAAGAGCTTTAAATCTAAATAAGATATCAAACTTTCCAAATGAACAGGACTGATCCTCAGTTAAAGCTAGACTGATATTCTCTGAATAATCAAAAATTAATTTAAAAATGATGAGATCAAATGGATGCATCATCTAACATCTGTTTATTTGGTGAGAAACAGAAGTCCAAAAATAGCCTGACCATGTACAGTCATTATTTTGTAATAATGTTAACAAGTTGAAACACACTAAAGATTGTATTTCCTACCTGTTAACACATTTTTGATAAGACAATGTAGTACGTTTGAAAGAGTACAAGATTTGAAATTCAAATCCTAGTTCTGTTACTAATTCTGTTTTGCTGAGTAGCTCACACTTAATCTCCCCAAATCTGTTTACAAGAAAGGATATGAAAAGTCTTATTTCTTAAGTCACAGGGTTATTTTGGAGATTGAATTAAGATAATGAACTGAAATATATCATATACTGCTATACAATTCAATAGCAGAGCAAAGAAGGAGAGATTTGGAAGTTGTGTAATAAGTACCTGATTCCATGGCATAAATTATTTCCTCATTGTTTTGATGTCTTTTACTTCACCTTTTCATAACATTTGAAAAACTTCAGAAACATTAAAAGCTTAATGTGCACTTTGATACATCTTATTTTATAGTGGACACAATTATGAGATAATCAGAAAGAAAAAGCAAGAAAGACTGGATTATAAAGACTACGATTATCCTATGTTTGCTGTTCACATTCATTTTACCCATATTTAGTCAATACCTATTTTGTGTCAGTCCCTAATCTAGGTGTTCTTGTCTTAGAATTTAATTGCTGAAGGAAAGGTTAAAATCAGAGTTTCAGAGAAAGAAAAAAAAATATATATATATATATACACACACAAACTAAGATCATAGCATTTGGTCTCATCACTTCATGGCAAATAGATGGAGAAACAGTGGAAAATAATGGAAACAGAGACAGACATTATTTGGGGGTCCAAAATCACTGCAGATGGTGACTTCAGCCATGAAATTAAAAGACGCTTACTCCTTGGAAGGAAAGTTATGACCAACCTAGACAGCATATTAAAAAGCAGAGACATTATTTTGCCAACAAAGGTCCAGCTAGTCAAAGCTAAGGTTTTTCTAGTAGTCATGTATGGATGTAAGAGTTAAACTATAAAGAAAGCTGAGCGCCAAAGAATTGATGCTTTTGAACTGTGGTGTTGGAGAAGACTCTTGAGAGTCCCTTGGACTGCAAGGAGATCCAACCAGTCCATTCTAAAGGAGATCAGTCCTGGGTGTTCATTGAAAGGACTGATGCTGAAGCTGAAACTCCAATACTTTGGCCACCTGATGCAAAGAGCTGACTCATTTGAAAAGACCCTGATGCTGAGAAAGATTGAAGGCAGGAGGAGAAGGGGACGACAGAGGATGAAATGGTTGGATGGCTTCACTGACTCAATACACATGAGTTTGAGTAAACTCCGGGAGTTGGCGATGGAAAGGGAGCCCTGGTATCCATGCGGTGGCAAAGAGTCAGATACGACTGAGTGACTGAACTGAACTGACATATGGGGCTTCCCTGGTCGCTCAGACAGTAAAGAATCTGCCTGCAGAGCCAGTGACCTAGTTTTGATCACTGGGTTGGGAGGATTCCCTAGAGAAGGGAATAGCAACCAACTCAGGTATTCTTGCCTGGAGAATTCCATGGACAGAGGAGCCTGGTGGGCTACAGTCCATAGGGTTGCAAAGAGTCAGACAGGACTGAGTGACTAACATATAACCCATATGTATATATAATGTCTATATATATAAACATGTGTTTTCTTGTCTGAAAGTTTTAGAAATTGAGTTTTATAAAGAAAAAACAGAATACTGAGAATGATATGTGGGTGTCCAAGAGGCAAGCAGGGGCCAGACTGTTAAGGTCTAGAGCATGTTGTTGTTTAGTTGCTAGGTCCTCTCTGACTCTTTCACTGCCCCATGGACTGTAGCCCACCAAGCTCCTCTGTCCATGGGATTTTCCAGGGTGAATACTGGAGTGGGTTGCCATTTCCTTCTCTGGAGAGATTCCTAAGCCAGGGACTGAACCTTCATCCCCTGCATTAACAGGTGGATTCTTCATCTCTAAGCCACCAGTGAGGCTCTCTGTCCTCTTGACACCTTTATCATCAGTTCCCTACAGGCAGTCCCTTTCAGCTTCAGCTGTCTATAGTATTCTCTGTAATTCTGGCTGGCCAATGACAGATATGCTCTGCAGCAAAGATTCTATACATATTTACTAGAATGACATTAGAAAGACTGGTATTATTACTTATATAGGTAGAAGAAACAAATATATGGCTTTAGGATGAAAACAGGGCATCAAAATTATTCAATGCAATTTAAAATATTGTGAAACAATGAAATTATACAATTATATTATCAAATATAGAAAAATCACTTGATAAATTTGAACAATCCCTCATTATTAAAATGCAAATTGTTGTCTGAGGAAGCCTTACAAATAGCTGAGAAAAGAGGAAAAGTGAAAGGCAAAGGAGAAAAGGAAAGATAAAGCCATCTGAATGCCATTTCCAAAGCATAGCAAGGTGAGATAAAGCCTTTTTAAGTGAACAATGCAAAGAAACAGAGGAAAACAATAGAATGGGAAAGACTAGAGATCTCTTCAAGAATATTAGAAATACCAAGAGAACATTTCATGCAAAAATGGGTTCAATAAAGGACAGAAATGGTATGGACCTAACAGAAGCAGGAGATATGAAGAAGAGGTGGCAAGAATACACAGAACTATACAAAAAAGATCTTAATGACTCAGATAACTTTGATGGTGTGATCACTCATCTAGAGCCAAAAATCCTAGAGTGTGAAGTAAATTGGGCTTTAGGAAGCATCACTACAAACAAAGCTAGTGGAGGTGATGGAATTCCAGTTGAGCCATTTCAAATTCTAAAAGATGATGCTGTGAAAGTGCTGCACTCAATAGGCCAGCAAATATGGAAAACTCAGCAGGGGCCAAAGGAATGGGAAAGGTCAGTTTTCATTCCAATCCCAAAGAAAAGAAATGCCAAAGAATGTTCAAACTATTGCACAATTGCACATATCTCACATGCTAGCAAGTTCAGTTCAGTTCAGTCGCTCAGCCGTGTCCGACTCTTTATGACTCCATGAATCACAGTTGCCAGGCCTCCCTGTCCATCACCAACTCCCAGAGTTCACCCAAACTCATGTCCGTCGAGTCGGTGATGCCATCCAGCCATCTCATCCTCTGTCGTCCCCTTCTCCTACTGCCCCCAATCCCTCCCAGCATCAGAGTCTTTTCCAATGAGTCAAATCTTCACATGAGGTGGCCAAGCTTTAGCATCAGTCCTTCCAAAGAACACCCAGGACTGATCTCCATTAGAATGGACTAGTTGGATCTTCTTGCAGTCCAAGGGACTCTCAAGAGTCTTCTCCAACACCACAGTTCAAAAGCATCAATTCTTTGGCGCTCAGCTTTCTTCACAGTCCAACTCTCACAACCATACATGCATGACCACTGGAAAAACCATAGCCTTGACTAGACGGAACTTTGTTGGCAAAGTAATGTCTCTGCTTTTCAATATGCTATCTAGGTTGGTCATAACTTTCCTTCCAAGGAGTAAGTGTCTTTTAATTTCATGGCTGCAGTCACCATCTGCAGTGATTTTGGAGCCAAAAAAATAAAGTGTGACACTGTTTCCACTGTTTCCCCATCTATTTCCCATGAAGTGATGGGACCAGATGCCATGATCTTCATTTTCTGAATGCTGAGCTTTAAGCCAACTTTTTTACTCTCCTCTTTCACTTTCATCTAGAGGCTCTTTACTTCTTCTTCACTTTCTGCCAGATGGGTGGTGTCATCTGCATATCTGAGGTTATTGATATTTCTCCCGGCAATCTTGATTCCAGCTTGTGATTCTTCCAGCCAAGCATTTCTTATGATGTACTCTGTGTATAAGTTAAATAAGCAGGGTGACAATATACAGCCTTGACATACTCCTTTTCCTATTTGGAACCAGTCTGTTGTTCCATGTCCAGTTCTAACTGTTGCTTCCTGACCTGCATACAAATTTCTCAAGAGGCAGGTCAGGTGGTCTGGTATTCTCATCTCTTTCAAAATTGTCCACAGTTTATGATGATCCAAACAGTCAAAGGCTTTGTCATAAAGCAGAAATAGATGTTTTCCTGGAACTCTCTTCCTTTTTCCATGATCCAGCGGATGTTGGCAATTTGATCTCTGGTTCCTCTGCCTTTTCTAAAACCAGCTTGAACATCTTGAAGTTCACGGTTCACATATTGCTGAAGCCTCGCTTGGAGAATTTTAAACATTACTTTACTAGCGTCTAAGATGAGTGCAATTGTGCGGTAGTTTGAGCATTCTTTGGCATTGCCTTTCTTTGGGATTGGAATGAAAACTGCCCTTTTCCAGTCCTGTGGCCACTGCTGAGTTTTCCAAATTTGCTGGCATATTGAGTGCAGCACTTTCACAGCATCATCTTCCAGCATTTGAAATAGCTCCACTGGAATGCCATCACCTCCACTAGCTTTGTTCATAGTGATGCTTCCTAAGGCCCACTGTACTTTACATTCCAGGATGTCTGGCTCTAGATGAGTGATCACACCATCGTGATTATCTGGATTGTGAAGATTTTTTTTTGTACAGTTCTTCCGTGTATTCTTGCTACCTCTTCTTAATATTTTCTGCTTCTGTTGGGTCCATACCATTTCTGTCCTTTATGGAGCCCATCTTTGCATGAAATGTTCCCTTGGTATCTCTAATTTTCTTGAAGAGATCTCTAGTCTTTCCCATTCTGTTGTTTTCCTCTATTTCTTTGCATTGATCACTCTGAGGAAGGCTTTCTTATCTTTCCTTTCTATTCTTTGGAACTCTGCATCAGATGCTTATATCTTTCCTTCTCTCCTTTGCTTTTGGCTTCTCTCCTTTTCACAGCTATTTGTAAGGCCTCCCCAGACAGCCATTTTGCTTTTTTGCATTTCTTTTCCATGGGGATGGTCTTGATCCCTGTCTCCTATACAATGTCACGAACCTCATTCCATAGTTCATCAGGCACTCTATCTATCAGATCTAGTGCCTTAAATCTATTTCTCACTTCCACTGTTTAATCATAAGGAATTTGATTTAGGTCATACTGAATGGTCTAGTGGTTTTCCCTACTTTATTCAAATTAAGTCTGAATTTGGCAATAAGGAGCTCATGATCTGAGCCACAGTCAGCTCCCAGTCTTGTTTTTGCTGACTGTATAGAGCTTCTCCACCTTTGGATGCAAAGAATATAATCAATTTGATTTTGGTGTTGACCATCTGGTGATGTCCATGTATAGAGTCTTCTCTTGTGTTGTTGGAAGAGGGTGTTTGCTATGACCAGTGCTTTCTCTTGGCAAAATTCTATTAGCCTTTGCCCTGCTTCATTCCGTATTCCAAGGCCAAATTTGCCTGTTACTCCAGGTGTTTCTTGACTTCCTACTTTTGCATTCCAGTCCCCTATAATGAAAAGGACATCTTTTTTGGGTGTTAGTTCTAAAAGGTCTTGTAGGTCTTCATAGAACCATTCAACTTCAGCTTCTTCAACATTGCTGGTTGGGGCATAGACTTGGATTACTGTGATATTGAATGGTTTGCCTTGGAAATGAACAGAGATCATTCTGTCGTTTTTTAGATTGCATCCAAGTACTGCATTTCAGACTCTTGTTAACCATGATGGCTACTCCATTTCTTCCAAGGGATTCCTGCGCACAGTAGTAGATATAATGGTCATCTGATTTAAGTCACCCATTCCAGTCCATTTTAGTTCACTGATTCCTAGAACGTCGATGTTCAGTCTTGCTATCTCCTGTTTGACTCCTTCCAATTTGCCTTGATCCATGGACCTAACATTCCAGGTTCCTATGCAATATTGCTCTTTCCAGCATCAGACCTTGCTTCTATCACCAGTCACATCCACAACTGGGTATTGTTTGTGCTTTGGCTCCATCCCTTCATTCTTTCTGGAGTTATTTCTCCACGGACCTCCAGTAGCATATTGGGCACCTACCAACCTGGGGAGTTCCTCTTTCAGTATCCTATCATTTTGACTTTTTATACTGTTCATGGGGTTCTCAAGGCAAGAATACTAAAGTGGTTTGCCATTCCCTTCTCCAGTGGACCACATTCTGTCAGACCTCTCCACCTTTAACTGCCCATCTTGGGTGGCCCCACATGGCAAAGTAATACTCAAAATTCTCCAAGCGAGGCTTCAGCAGTATGTGAACCAGGATTTCCAGATGTTAAAGTTGGATTTAGAAAAGGCAGAGGAACCACAGATCAAATTGCCAACATCTGTTAGATCATCGAAAAAGCAAAAGAATTCCAAAAAAAATCTACTTCTGCTTCATTGACTATGCTAAAGCCTTGACTATGTGGATCACAACAACCTGTGGAAAATTCTTCACAAGATGGGAATGCCAGACCACCTTATCTGCCTCCTGAGAAATCTGTATACATGTCAAGAAGTAACAGAACCAGACATGGAACAATGAACTGTACCAAATTGGGAAAGGAGTATGTCAAGGCCATATATTGTCACCTTGCTTATTTAAATTCTTTGCCCAGTACACCATGTCAAATGTTGGGCTCAATGAAGCACAAGCTGGAATCAAGATTGGTGAGAGAAATGTTACCAACCTCAGATATGAAGATGACACTAAGTTTATGGCAGAAAGTGAAGAGGAACTAAAGATAAAACTGATAGAGGATAAAACTGAAAGAGGAGAGTGAAAAAGTTGGCTTGAAACTTAACATTCAAAAAACTAAGATCGTGGCATCCAATCCCATAACTTCATGGCAAATAGATGGGGAAACGATGGAAACACTGACAGACTTTATTTTCTTGGTTTCCAAAATCACTACAGATGGTGTCTGAAACCATGAAATTAAAAGACACTTGCTCCTTGGAAGAAAAGCTATGACCAACCTAGACAGTATATTAAAAAGCAGAGACATTACTTTATCAACAAAGGTCCATCTAGTCAAAGCTATGGTTTTTCCAGCAGTCCTGTATGGATATAAGAGTTGGACCCTAAAGAAAGCTGAGTGCCAAAGAATTGATGCTTTTGAACAGTGGTGTGGGAGAAGACTCTTCAGAGTCCCTTAGACTGCAAGGAGATCCAACCAGTCCATCCTAAAGGAAATCAATCCTGAATATTCATTGGAAGGACTGATGCTGAAATTCTAATACTTTGGCCACAAGATGCGAAGAACTGACTCATTAAAAAAGACCCTGTTGATGGGAAAGATTGAAGGTGGGAGAAGGGGATGACAGAGGATAAGATGTTTGGATGGCTTCACCAACTCAATGGACCTGAGTTTGAGCAAGGTCTGGGAGTTGGTGATGGACAGAGAAGCCTGGCATGCTATAGTCCATGGGGTTGTAGAGTTGGACACAACTAAGCAACTGAACTGAAGGAAACTATATCAGCTACTTCAATTCTAACAAATATATTTACAGAATATCGATTGATAACAATCTACTTAATAATGAAATATTGAAAATTCTTCCTTGAGGTTGGGAATAAGATAAGAATGACCCACTGTCATTTTTTTCTATTAATTATTATACCAGAAAACACAGCTAGTACATTCCAGTATATATGTATTTTCTCTTTAGCTGTAATTCAGCCATTTATCTTCAGTAAAAGGTAAATACCTCTACTTATCTTAAATAAATGTAATCATATACAAATATATCAACTAAGCTACACACATTCCAAAAGTTAAAAAAAAAATCACACTAATATATAGCTAAATAGTGTACATTAAACCAGAGCAAAAGGTGTAAAAATAACAAATTTTCTTTTCTACATCTCTATCCACATTTACAATGGGCTAAGACCTTATGGTCACTTTGCTAGATACCTAGATCTGGATATTTATCATTAATTTGGTAAGGCATTGAAATCACATGCAAACCAGCACCAAGAAAATGCCATTAAAAAGCTAACAATTGCCCTCATCATTAGAAAGCTGAAAGTCATCTCCATGAATTCTTCTCTTTCCTGACAAACCAAATGATAAAAAACAAATCAGAGAAGTCAGCTTAACTTCCATGAGGCTTCACAGATTAAGACCAAGTTAACACAGACTCTGGTCCTTATTCAAGATGATAATATCTAACCTTCCCATTGATGTCACCTGTGGAAATTTGACATAATAGCAACTAGAAAAGAGCCTCCTGGAGTGCAGCCAAGTATGCTCCAGCCTGGAAGTGATGCTTGTTATAAATGTCTGCAGACAATTTAAAGGACTCAATGTCAGTAGGAGATGGTAGCAACTGATGATGAGTAGAGATTCCAGGCACTGTGAGCAGACATCGTAGAAAGACATGCTGCAAACCAGTAGAATAGCTTTAAGAATTACTGACGTTCAGAGGGAGAAAGGGTCCTAGGAATCAGCCCCTTTTTCTTTTAATTGAACAGATGAGATCCATGATAGAGCACATCTCTTGCTCAAAGTCAGAGAGAGATGAGATGACTGAGGCAAAAATCAGGTTTTCTCATGCCCAGTTCAAAGTTCTGCCTTTGAAAACACAGTACAATAACCATCTTGTACAAATGCATACATAAGTGCCTATATGCATCTCAGGAAGTATTTTGGCAACTGCTAGTGGTAGAGGAGCCTGGTGGGCTGCAGTCCATGGGGTCGCTGAGGGTCGGACACGACTGAGCGACTTCACTTTCACTTTTTACTTTCATGCATTGGAGAAGGAAATGGCAACCCACTCCAGTGTTCTTGCCTGGAGAATCCCAGGGATGGGGGAGGTGGTTGGGCTGCCATCTATGGGGTCGCACAGAGTCAGACACGACTGAAGTGACTTAGCAGCAGCAGTGGTAGTTGTGCCTTCATTCATGAGTTTTCTATTACATAAAATATTGAAGAGGGAACAGGTGCTGCAATCAGATGAAACATTTGAGCAACACATTGCAGTAGAATCATATCACAGACCAACCAGGAATACAGTAAAGTGGAGAATTCATGCCATCTTGAATGAGTAACTGGCTAACGCAGCAGGGCCACATGGAATGGCACTTTTCACTTGAATGCAATAAAGAACCATGTTTTAGCCTCCAAATGAAAGATGATGGAACATGTTCACATTTTATCTATTACTTCAGCTTGAAGGAAATTAGAAAGCACTCTGAATGGTTGATAAATTGGCTGAAATTTAATTTTGGAATATCCAGAATCTAAAAAGCCTAATATTAACCCATTGCACACAATAATGTATTTTTTCTGGCCACCTTTTCTCGTTCATCATGATTATAAGTTAAAGCCAGCAAGAACATGTTATGGCATTCATGGGCCCTAGGCACTTTTTCCTTCCTAAGCAGGCCCCTTTCTCCATAAAATATTAAAATTGTATTTTTAAAAGTGCATTTGTATAAAACACATATATTAATCACATATTACAACATTTTCTTCCACCTAAAAGTTTACTTTTAAAAAATGAAAACATTTTAATGAATCTCTAAAATTATTGTGATGGTTAGGCACTGTGCCTCATAAATTGTGTTTAACAATTGAGTTGACCCTTCAAAAACAGCCATCTTTCCTTAGGAGAGAGACTCCCTTGGATCTCACAAATCAGAAAAGTCAGGAATGCCAACCCTTGCTTAGATAGCTTCAATTTGTCATCAGTAGGACAATTTGAACAGCAAATTCATGTACCAGGACCAAGAGAATGGACCAGTGACCCCCACGGGAGACTGAGCTAAACCTGCATTTGAGTGTTTGAGTGTCTCCTGCAGAGGCATGTGTCAGCAGTAACCTGCTGACAAGAGCCTGGGGACAAGGTCTCTGGCTGCAGCAGACCTGGGAGGCACAGTGTGTGGCATAAGTCTTCTTGGAGGAGGTTGCCATTAGCCCCATTATAGAGCCGCTGAGCAGACAACCCATAAACTGGAGAACAATTATACCAAAGAAGTTCTTGCACTGTAGCAAAAGTTCTAGGGCTCACAATAGATTTCTCAGCCTGGGGATCTGGAGAAAGGACTGAGAACCCCCAGGTAAACAGACTCTTGGAGGGCACAACAAAAGTTTGTGCACACCAGGACCCAGGAGAAAGGAGAAATGACCCCACAAGAGACTGAGCCAGACATGCCTGTGAGTGTCTGGGAGTCTCCAGCAGAGCTGTGGGTCAACAGTGGCCTGCTGTGGGTCAAGAGCATTGACTACAACAGCCCTGGGAGCCATGGCATGCTGGCAAAATTCTTTTTGAAGGAGGCCACAATTACCACCACTACCCCTACCATAGTTTGGCCCCAGGTCAAACTCAGGCAGGGAACACAACTCCACCCATCAGCAGAAAATTGGATTAAAAATTTACTGAGCATGGCCCTGCCCACCAGAACAAGACCCAGTTTTCCCTACAGCCAGTCCTTCCCATCAGGAAACTTCCACAAGCCTCTTATCCTCATCCATCAGGGGCAAACAGGATGAAAACCACAATCACAGAAAACTAACAAAACTGATCACATGGATCACAACCTAGTCTAACTCAAAGAAACTCTGAGCCATGCCATGTAGGCTCACCCAAAAAAGAACAGGTCATGGTGGAGAGTTCTGACAAAACGTGGTCCACTGAAGAAGGGAATGGCAAAACACTTCAGCATTCTTGCCTTCAGAACCCCATGAACAGTATGAAAAGGCAAAAAGATATGACGCTGAAAGATGAACTCCACAGGTCAATAGGTGCCCAATACACTACAGAGACGAGCAGAGAAATAGCTCCAGAAGGAATGAAAAGGCTGAGCCAAAGCAGAAACAATGCCCAGTTGTGGATGTGTCTTTTGATGAAAGTAAAGTCCGATGCTGTAAAGAACAATATTGCATAGGAACCTGGGATGTTATGTCCATGTCAAAGTAAATTGGAAGTAGTCAAACAGGAAATGGCAAGAGTGAACATTGACATTTTAGAAATCAGTGAACTAAAATGGACAGGATGGGCAAATTTAATTCAGATTACCATTATATCTATTACTATAGGCAAGAATCCCTTAGAAGAAATGGAGTAGCCATCATAGTCAACGAAACAGTTCAAAATGCAGTAGTTGGGTACAATCTCTAAAACAACAGAATGATCTCTGTTTTCAAGGCAAACCATTCAATATCACAGTAGTGCAAATCTATGCCCCAATCACTAAAGCTGAAGAAGCTAAAGTTGAATGGCTCTATAAAGACCTACAAGACCTTTCAGAACTGACACCATCAAAGGATGTCCTTTTCATCATAAGGGACTGGAATGCAAAATTAAGAAGTCAAGAGATACCTGGAGTAACAGGTAAATTTGGCCTTGAAGCACAAAATGAAGCAGGGAAAAGGCTAACAGAGTTTTGCCAAGAGAATGCACTGGTCATAGAAAACACCCTCTTCCAACAACACAAGAGAAGATTCTATATATGGACCTCACCAGATGGTCAATATCAAAATCAGATTGATTATATTCTTTGTAGCTGAAGATGGAGAAAGTCTCTACAGTCAGCAAAAACAAGACTGGGAGCTGTCTGTGGCTCAGATCATGAACTCCTTATTGCCAAATTCAGACTTAAATTGAAGAAAGTAGGGAAAACCACTAGGTCATTCAGGTTTGATGTAAATCAAATTCCTTCCAATTATACAGTGGAAGTGACAAATAGACTCAAGGGATAAGATCTGATAGAATGTCTGAAGAACTATGGATAAAAACTAATGTCATGAGACATTATACAAGAGGTAGTGATGAAAATCATTCCCAAGAAAAAGAAATGCAAAAAGCCAAAATGGCTGTCTGAGGAGGTCTTACAAATAGCTGAGAAAAGAAGAGAAGTGAAAGGCAAAAGAGAAAAGGAAAGATATAGCCATCTGAATGTAGAGTTGCAAAGAATAGCAAGGAGAGATCAGAAAGAATTTGTCAGTGAACAATGCAAAGAAAGAGAGGAAAACAATAAAATGGGAAATACTAGAGATCTCTTAAAGAAAATCAGAAATACCAAGGGAACATTTAATGCAAAGATGGGCACAATAAAGGACAAAAATGGTATGGACCTAACAGAAGCAGAAGATATTAAGAAGAGCTGGTAAGAATACACAGAAGAACTATACACAAAAAGATCATAATGACCCAGATAACCATGATGGTGTGATCACTCAGCTAGATACAGACAGCTTGGAGTGTGAGGTCAAGTTGGCCTTAGGAAGCATCACTAAAAACGAAGCTAGTGGAGGTGCTGGAATTCCAGTTGAGCTATTTTAAATCCTAAAAGATGATGCTGTTAAAGTGCTGCACTCGATATGCCAGCAAATATAGAAAACTCAGCAGTGGCCAGCACTGGAAAAGGATTGGAAATTCATTCCAATCCCAAAGAAAGGCAATGCAAAAAAATGTTCAAACTACCACACAATTGCACTCATCTCACACGCTAGCAAAGTAATTCTCAAAATTCTCCAAGTGAGGCTTCAACAGTACATGAACCATGAAATTCCATATGTTCAAGCTGGATTTAGAAAAGGCAGAGAAACCAGAGATCAAATTGCCAACATCCAATGGATCATAGAATAAGCAAGAGAGTTAAAGAGAGTTCCAGAAAAACATCCACTTCTGCTTCATTGACTATGCTAAAGCCTTTGACTGTATGGATCACAAAAAAAAAAAAAAAAAATTGAAAATTTTTCAAGAGATGGGAATGCCAGACCACCTTACCTCCCTCCTGAGAAACCTGTATGCATATTAAGAACAACAGTTAGATCCAGACATGGAACAATGAACTGGTTCAAAATTGGGAAAGGAGTACATCAAGGCTGTATTGAAGACACTTGAGAGTCCCTAGGACTGTGAGGAGATCAAACCAGTAAATCCTAAAGGAAATCAATCCTGAATATTCATTAGAAGGACTGATGCTGGAACTTGAGCTCTAATATTTTGGCTACCTGATCTGAAGAGTCAACTCATTAGAGAAGCCTCTCATGCTAGTAAAGATTGAAGGCAGGAGGAGAAGGGGACTACAGAGGATGAGATGGTTGGATAGGATAACTGACTCAATGGACATGAGTTTGAGCAAGCTCCGGGAGGTGGTGAAGGACAGAAAAGCCTGGCGTGCTGCAGTCTGATGGTCACAAATAACTGGGCACAACTGAGCAACTGGACAACAAGAACAAGGTCAACTTGACTTGCTTTTAAAGACCATTTTCACCC
Organism: Bos mutus; assembly: GCF_027580195.1. Lineage (NCBI taxonomy): Eukaryota > Metazoa > Chordata > Mammalia > Artiodactyla > Bovidae > Bos > Bos mutus. The sequence goes on along the minus strand of NC_091624.1, from coordinate 97,174,947 downwards.
AAAAATGGACTCTTAATCACCTTACCATATTCAGAACTTAGAAATGACTAAAGGAAAACAGGGATCAGTTTTGCAGAGAGATGTTCCTCAGTAATAAGTGAAACTCACAGGCATTAGCTCTTGACATTTGCTCTTTTTTTTAATAATGTCACATCTTATTTTGAGTATAACAAAATCCACAGTAGTTTGACATAAACTTTATGCTTATATATATATATATATTAAACTTTATTTATTTTAAAAGTGTCATTTTATTGTATTCCATGGTACTCATGGAGGTAAAGAAAAATATTGTACACAGGAGTATTTTAGAAAGAGAGTTAAACCAATTTTGCATCAGTAGGCCATTGATCAACCACATACATTTAGCAATTCTTTTGGTCATGTCCAGATTAACTGGGCCATAAGTAAGATCTATAGATTAATGGAGAAATATAGAAGAGGAAGAAAAGCTATCTGTTCTTTTTGTAGTCTACAATTGTTAATGCTTTGTATTGAGAGTTAAGGACCTTATTATGTTCATTGTGAATTTTTCAGTTTTTTTTTAAACTACAATAGCACTTACCTCTAAAACATTAAATATCAAAATTTGCTACCTGAAAACTTTCAGATACTTCAAGGTACACATGTGGCATATAAATAAGTATACCCAAGCTCTTTTCCTTTTCTCTTTAAATTTGCCTACATCTGAGTAAGTTCCCACAACTAAAAGATAATATGACAGTAAATGTCTGCTTTATTTTTCTATTTTATATTATTTTATAGATTAATATAGTTTTATAATCCTTACAACACTTTTCAGTTGAGCAGGGTGACAATAGTGTTGCGTAAAATAATCTCTAGAGGTGTTTGGGCTTTTACTCTTATGGTCGCAGCTTCAAATTTCCCCAGTTGTCTGTCTCATAAAAAATTTAACTGGAATCAGGTGCAGTAATAAGTTGAACTTCTGTTTGAATGACATACAGTGATTCAATCCAGAACAAAATCATATTCAATTCATTAAACTGAAGAAAGCTTTTTCAACTCTCCAAGTCCATAATATAAATCCAGCAGATATGCACTCTAAATTCAGCTGTTTCTTTGACCTTTTCTTGTTTGTCCAAGACTCCAAATGATTGGGTTATATGTAATGATCTCTCATTGTGGTAATATATTAATGGAAAGCACATCACTAGGAAAGGATAAAATTGAAGAAGGGAATAAAAGAAGTAAAAATTGCATCCCGCATTGATGCAACACCATTTAACATCTCAGTTCAAAAACTTCCACTTTACCTTGTTTTCACATCCTTTAGGCTAATGTTACTGATTACATTACAATATAGCTCCTATTAAGCAGGCATGCTTTGCTTTCTTTGCTTGATCCATCACAAATATTTTTGTCTAAATTTTGAAATTCCAACACTGTGAAATGTACAATTCCAAGCCATGGATGCAACATGAAATAGCTTTTCACCACAATCACTATATATCATGCTAGTGGGATAACTGAATAGCTTTGGCCTTTAAGTTATGGCCCATGAGTACACTAAAATGAATGCTATTATGAGGAAAATAGAAATGATGAATATTTGCAATAAAAACAACAGAAAAGCATGAGCCCCACCACCCTGTCAGGTTAAATTTATATGTCTGATTTTCTTATGGAGAGGGGAAATATGAATATTCACTTATTCAGTGCTGAATATTCCCCTCGTGTTCTAGGGATACTCTCCCTCTGATTTTGTGCACAGCAAGCTTGGCTTTCATCAGTGGTTGGTTTCCATCGACAGGTGCTCATTCCATCCCTAAAGATTTTTTGTAAATGTGTTCGCTTATTTTACTTGGAGTTTGTGCCTCTAAGAAGAAATGAGGGAGTTTACCCTCAGAATCTGAAGTCTTTGAAAGCAACAAAGGAAAATAAAGTTTCTATAATCTCATGGGAACACCAAAATGCCTATTGGATGTCTTTTTCATTTCTCATTTCCTCAGAAAATAGATACAATCATTTCTTAGATTGTCTTTCTCTGATTTTCAATGAGAAAATTTAAATACTTGAGATCAAGTACTGGTTTTAAACTGAGGAACTCCTTGAATATTATCCTCCCAAGTAATGGTAGGTTTGAATAGCTGACATGATTGCCCCCAAAATGGTTCTGTTTGGATGTTTCTTTGGAGTGCATAGCTTTTACATGTCTATTTAGTTTTGATACTCTACTTCTGATTAGAATTGAGGTGGACTATTCTGCCTCAAATTTTCACACTGGCAAAATCAGACCCAATTGGATAATCCTAGGTATTACAGAAAATTTAAAGGCCATATGGTTCAGTTTACTATCAAGATTAAACATTACCTCTACTACATACTCAGCAAGTAATTATATAACCTCTACTTGTATAATCAACCTGGCAATAAACACAATCCTCTTTTAATGGTTAAATATTAACACCTCAATGATAACAGCTAGATAGATGTTTAATCACTCATGCCTCTACCATTACCACCACTGTGGGATACTCAAAAGATTGAATTCAAGTCTTTCAAACGAGACAGAGTGAGAGAAAAAAAAGAAAAAAGCGTCTTTACTGCCAATTCTCACTGGACAAACAGGAAGCTTGCTCTAGAAAAGGGATATTGAAGGATATAGATGTTCTTAAATAAGTTGAGCATATGTACATTTAAGGCCCAAGGTAAGAGCCAGGCTCAGTAATGAAATGAGAATTTAATGTATTTTAAATGTCTTAATATGCAAAAGCATTCATTACAGAAAATGGTGGGAGAAAAAAAAATAGTATTTACCATTAGAAGTAAAGGATCCTTAGACCTCGCCAAACTGGATAATTCAAAAATTTTTATAAAGGAATATAGATATAGGATGTGGAAATTCTCACAGCCTGATTAAGGTGATTAATTGACTTGAATATCATAATTGGAATTTAATATTGGTATAAGTTTGGTATTAGTAGTTACTATTTGTATGCATGTATGTACATGATATATGTATGTACCTTTATACATAAAGAAACTCTAGAAAATCATTTTATTTCTTATTCACTGAAATATCCCATTAATTTAACTTAAGCAATTCATTGTGTTTTTAAATTTCAGCGATAATACCCAGCTTTGGATCTCACTGATTTAAACAGTTCCTGACCGACACTTCCGGTACTTGGAGTTCACAGGTCACTCAAACAGCATCCAATAAAAACAAGAGAAAAATAAATGTCATATTAATGCATATATGTGGAATCTAGAAAAATGGCATAGATGAACCTATTTGCAAAACAGAAATAGAGACACAGACATAAAGAACAAATCTATGGACACCAAGGAGGGATGGGGGTGGGTGGGATGAGTTGGGAGATTGAGATTGACATACATAATGTTACTCTGTATAAAGTAGGTAACTAATGAGAACCTACTTTATAGAAAAGGGAACTCTACTCAATGCTCTGTGGTGATAAAGAGAAGATATACATGGATCTGTAGCCGATTTACTTTTCTGTACGGAAGAAATTAACATGACCATAAAGCAACTAAATTCCCAATTAAAAATATTACTACTAATACTAAAAAAAAAAAAAAAAAAAAAAGCAGTATGTCTGATCACTGGTATGTCCTTCCTTAAATCCTTAAAGGAATTACAAAATTTGTTACTTTCATGGTAGCTCTCCCATGTTAGAGCGAGTACTGCCAATATGTAAATTTCACTAAAATTCAAAGAAAAGTTCTTCAGAGAGAATCTTCCAAGAATGGGGTCTATGAAACACATTCAGAACATGCCCCCAGAACAAAAAATAGGAGTAAACTGTTTTAATCATTATTTTGAATATCCAACAAGTTACCCTAATACATCTAAAATTCACAAGACTAATATTCTTAAAGCACTGGTATGTTTGGCATAAAGGAGAAAGATATGGAACATTAAGATGTTTAAAAGTATACATTATAAAAGCAAGATCAATATAAAGAGTTGTAATTATGGCTTGGAATGTATTTTTGAGATATTTTTGTACAAACAGAGAATAACTTGCCATGAATAACTAGAGCCAGTCTTGGGTTCTCTTCGACCTCGACTAGATTTGTTTGCTGTCAATATTGATAGACTTTCCTCCTGGAGCATCCAGCTGTTATACCCTTCACTGGGCAGTTGGTTACCTTAGCATCTTCCTTTGTTATAGTAAGTAATTATGAAAATATAAAACAGAAGCGTATTCCTCTAATCTACTCTCATATACAAAGCACACCATTATTTTAACACATATTGGAAGAATGATAATCCAGCTATATTTCAAAACATCAGTGATGGAAGCTCACAGCTCAGAAGGCAACAAAGTTCATACTGGATATTTCTATTTTTCTCAATATTGGACTGAAGCATGTTTCCATGTTATTTTCCTATGTAGAACTTCAGGAACTAGACATGGCAACATTCAGTTAACTAAAGGTATCTATCAGCTTCCCTTCCGCATCATGTGTCTCTCTCTTTTCCAAATCTTTCAGCAATTGTAGATGAGATAAGTTTCTGGTGTCCCTTCACTAGTACCTTACCTTCTCCTCTGCTGCTGCTGCTGCTAAGTCGCTTCAGTAGTGTCTGACTCTGCGTGACCCTATAGACAGCAGCCCACCAGGCTCCCCCGTCCCTGGGATTCTCCAGGCAAGAACACTGGAGTGCCATTTCCTTCTCCAATGCATGAAAGTGAAAAGCGAAAGTGAAGTCGCTCAGTCGTGTCTGATTCTTAGCGACCCCACGGACTGCAGCCTACCAGGCTCCTCCGCCCATGGGGTTTTCCAGGCAAGAATACTGGAGTGGGGTGCCATTGCCTTCTCTGGCCTTCTCCTCTAGATAAGCTCTAATTAGTAACTCAGTTACAAACTATACCCTCTTGCAAGTAAAGAAACATCTTAAAATATAGTAGTGCTCATTTCATTTTTTCAGTTGTGTCCAACTCTTTGAGGCTATTTGGACTGTAGCCCACCAGTCTTTTCTATCCATGGGATTTCCCAGGCAAGAATTCTGTAGTGGGTTGCCATTTCCTCCTCCAGGGGATCTTCCTGGCTCAAGGATTGAATCCATGTCTCCTGCAATGCAGGCAGATTCTTTACCTCTGAACCATTGGGGAAGCCCTAATCTGGTAGTGGGCAGATAATTTTTGCACTGCCCAAAAGAGCATATATTAATACATATTAGCTCAGGAACCTGGGAACAAAGAAGTGAATTTTCATTTTTTTCTCTGCCATTCACACTGCATTTGACTTGAAGAAAACTCTGTATTATCCCAAGATGCTAGGAAATTATTAAATTTTTGATAAGGTATTATACTAAAGCTCTTTGACATTCAGGGATAAATCATGTCAAATAGTTACAAAGTAATGATGGTAAAGGTAATGATTTCTATTCAGCTTTTGAAGGAAGAATTTAAAACGGTGTCAGCAAGTTGATATCAGTGTTTCTTTCAAGTACTCAGAAATTGTTGCCAAAATTTTAGGAGCTCTGCTTGATGAAATTCTTATCTAGAAGCCTAGCATATATTGAAATTCTGAATGATACTTTCATTGACTGCTGTTTTAAGTGTTAATTTCACTGGCTTTGCATTTCCCATTTCCACCTCTTTTTGCTACTTCAGTACTAATGCTGAACTCATTTACAATGTTTTGTTAACTTTATTAAAATTTCATGAAATGGCAGGATAGTTGGGTAAGCCATGGAGACAACTTAGTTTGCTTTCCCATTTTCTGATCAAGTAAAGTAGCTCTGAAGAAATCCTTTGCATCGAACACTTAACACATTAAGTAAATATAATGCATGCTTATGTTACTTTAACTAATATCTCTGCATGTTAAGTAATATCTGAGGACAATCTCATATGAGCTTCAATCTCACTGACAAGTATAATACTTAGGAAAAGCCAACTAAGATTAATGCAAGTCATTTCTTCTCCACAAATCACACATCCTTCACAATGCAGTAAAATAGTTCTAAATTATAAATTCGACTATATAAGTCCTTTGTACAAATCTCTCAAGAACAAAGTTTAAAGTCAAGTCTATGGATATTTAACCTTCAGAGATGAAAGAGGAGAACTGACAGCCTACACACCAAAAATTTCAGCAAGATTACTGTTTTCCCTGACTAAACACAAAGGTAAGTAAAAGTCATACTGAATTCTTTCACTTTGAACAACTTAATTACAGTAAAATTTGGTCTGCACTAGAATGTTTTCAGCTTTGTTATTAATGACTACCTAAGCAAGATAGAACAGATTAATCCACTGGAATTGGCACGTACTTTTCTGAATGAAGTTTCAGAGTAAAAAAGCCAGTGAGAATTAGGGAACACCAGCCTTTTCAATGCAATGGTCTCATAGGAGACAAACCGTTGAAGCATGGATCTTGTTTGAAGAGGACCGAGAGAATTAGACATTATTAAACCTACTGATGTGCACATCTTACACGTTTGGAATCTTTGAAATAATTCCCATTTTGAAGGGGCAACAAAAATTGGAACACAGAAAAATAGAAGACAAATGCCCCAGGAGTCACTAAAAGAACATCCAGTATCTACTATAATCCACAATATAGAGCAATAATAAATAGAACGCTATGTTTTTCTACTTTGAGTCCAGCGTTGGAAGACTTAGGGGAATAGGGAAGTCATACCACTACACACAATTGCAGACATGTTTTGCTTAAACACCTAATGTTAAGTGTACTCAATCTTAATCTTGAATTCTTTTAGCTGTCTTACAAGTTATGTGCAATAAATATCTATACATAATACCCTTTTAAGACATCTCCATATCCTAATTCCTAGAACCAGTAAATATGCTACCTTTTATGGCAAAAGAGCTTTTGCTGGTGTAATTAACTATCTTGAGATAAGGAGACTATCCTGACCCTCATAAGTTAAGGGTAAAGGAGGAGGGCCAGAGTCGGACACACCTGTTGATTCCACAAGCTTGGCTTTGAAAATGGAGGAGGGGATTAGTTGCCAAGGAATTCAGGCAGTCTCCAGCAGTAGCAAAAAGCGAAGGGACAGATTTTCTTTTATAACCACCAGAAAAGAAATACACATACAGCCCTACGGACATTTTAATTGTAGCTCAGTGAAGCCACTTTAGACTGCTGACCTACAGAATCGTAAGATAATAAATTGGTGTTATTTTAAGCCATTACATTTATGATAATTTGTTACACTGGCAATATAAAACTAACACAATGGTATAACGTCACTGACAAGATGAAATCCAAACTTTCTACCATAAACTTCAAGCCCCTCCAGGCTCCCCGATACCAGTTTCTTTATTCACATCTTCCAATACTCTCTGATAAGCACTTACTCTCTAATAATATTAAACTACTGCACTTCCTAGGTTTTTTTTTTTTTTAAACTTCGTATTTCAAATTGTAGGTTCACATGGGACTGTAATAAATAATACATAGATAGAGATAGATAGAGATAGATAGAGAAATCTATCGTACTCTTTGCCCAGTTGTCTCAAAATTTTTGTCCTATAATCTTTCAGAATTAGACAGTATCACAGACAAGATATTGACATTGTTACAGTTTGAGGACAAAAACTCCATCTTGAAAGTAGTAAAGCCCAAAGATAGAACTTGGGCACTTGAAGACCTTTTAAACTTCTCAACTAAAATACTCTGTAATTATCGTCCTACTTTTAGGCTTCTTCTTATGCAAAATAATAAATGTTATTCTTAAGGCCTTTTTTAATTTGAGTTTTATGTTATTTGCAACCCAAAGCATCCTAACTGCTTCAAGTTTTAGCACAGCTTTAACCTATCTTTCTAGTGCAAATAGATAATACAAAATGACATTTTATAACAAAACTGCGTAGGTGAGAAATACTTGTCAGCAGCCCCAACTTAACCAAGAGAAGTGAGGTCACAAGGCAAATCACTGCCACCAAAATTGAAGAGACCAGCAAATTAATGCAAAGAACCATAACTTACCAAAGCAGAAATCCATAAGCTGAAACCTCTGCAGGAATCCATGCCATGATAGGGAAATCACAACTGAATTGGTTAGGAGGGTCAGAGTAGACAACTCTGAGAATAACAAACTCTGGAGAACTCATTCATGGGGTGGGGTGAATTTTGGGGGGTTCTACCTTCTAGATTTGCACCAGGTTCTCACAAAGAAAATTGGAGGAAAATCCCCTGCCGCTACTGCAAGAGGCAGGGAAGACCCACCATTTTGAAATACTCCAGGGCATTCTGTTCTTCTTAACAAGGTTTCCCCTTAAGAGAAACTATTAACTAGACTCCAACCTGCAAGTGTTTTATCTCAGCCTAGCTGACCTATGCAACCCTCTTCTCACAGCTGACTCTAATTTCTACAGGGATAAATGGAAATACACAGCTTCAGGGATTTACCCTGTGGCTCAGGTGGTAAAGAATCTGCCTGTAATTCAGGAGACAGAAGAGATGCAAGTTCAATCCCTGGATCAGGAAGATCCCCTGGAGGAGGGCATGACAACCCACTCCAGTATTCTTTCTGGGAAAAATCCCATGGACAGAGGAGCCTGGAAGTCTACAGTCCATGGGACTGCAAAGAGCCAAACACGACTGAAGCCACCGAGCATGAGCATGAAATTCATCTAGCCTTCCATGTGGGAGAAGGAAAACACCCAGCTTCAGTCCACTCTGGCCATCCTGTCCCACCTGAGATGCTGGTGAGGGGAAAACACCCAGCTTCAGTCCACTCTGGCCATCCTGTCCCACCTGAGATGTTGGTGAGGGGAAAACACCCAGCTTCAGTCCACTCTGGCCATCCTGTCCCATCTAAGATGCTGGTGAGGGGACTGAAAATCACTGGTTAAGTTCATAGTCAAAGGTACAGGCTTCCAGGAAGACTGAGACCTACTCATAAGATTATAGAATGCTTCATCTCCCCCAGCATCTTGATACCACGTAACTACAGGCCTATTTACAACAGTTTCTTTTTCTCCATATATTATGCTCAACTATCAAGACAAAGTTACAAGACATTGTTATTGCTGTTGTTTAATCACTCAGTCATGTCCAATTCTTTGTGACCTCAAGGACTGTATCCCACCAGTCTTCTCTGTCCATGGGATTTCATAGGCAAGAATACTGGAGTGGCTTGCCATTTCTTCCTCAAGGGAATCTTGCCAACACAGGGATCAAACCCATGTCTCCTGCATTAGCAGGCAGATTCTTTACCACTGAGCCACCGGGGAAGCCCTACAGGACATTAAGAGATACACAGTTTGAAGAAACAAAATAAACCTCAGATCCAAACTAAGATATGATAGACATGTTGAAATGATCTGACTGGGGATTTGAAACAATCATAAATAATATGCTAGGGGCTCTAATGCAGCGGTACCCAACCTTTTTAGCACCAGGGAGCAGTTTGATGGAAGATACTTTTTCCACAGACTGGGAAGGGAGATGATTTGGGAATTATTCAAGCTCATTACATTTATTGCACACTTTGCTTCTTTTATTATTACATTGTGATATAGGATGACATAATTATACAGCTCACCATATTGCAGAATCAGTGGAGCCCCGAGCTTGTTTTGTTGCAACTAAACAATCTCATCTGCGGGTGATGGGAAACAGTGAAACCTGAAGTGTGTTTCTCATGTCTTGTCTATTCCATAATCTCATTTTGGTTGCTGTCACTGCAGAAAGCCTTGCTTCACAAAGATGTGGTGTTGGAAATGGAACCAGGTTTTTCAATGCTTTTGTGGCAATATCAGGATATTCCACCTTGACATATGGAGATTTGAAGTTGTCTCAAACATGCTTTTTGAAAGAATAGCATTGAAACATGTATATTAACATATGTGAAATAGATCGCCAGTCCAGTTTTGATGCATGAGATAGGGCACTCAGGGTTGGTGCACTGGGATGATCCTGAGGGGTGGGTTGGGGAGGGAGGAGGAAAGGGGGTTCAGGATGGAGGACACATGTACACCCATGGCTGATTCGTGTCAATGTATGGCAAAAACCACCACAATATTGTAGAGTAATTAGCCTCTAATTAAAATATATGTTAATTTTTTAAGTTAAAATTTAAAAATATGTATATATTCTTTAATTAGAGGAAAATTGCTTTACAATATTGTGTTGGTTTCTGCAGGACAATAGCACAATTTAGCCATAATAATAGATACATAATCTCTCTCTTGAGCCTCCATGCACTCCCCCCATCCCACCCCTCTAAGTTATCACAGAACACCAAGCTGGGGTCTCTGTGTTATATAGCAACTTCTCACTAGCAACATACTTTTAAGGCCACCATCATTTGCGATCTCAAATAGCTGATCCTCTTCTAGCACAGACCAAGGTCCATATAGTCAAAGCTATTGTTTTTCCAGTAGTCATGTATGGATGTGAGAATTAGACCATAAAGAAGGCTGAGTGTCAAAGAACTGATGCTTTCATACTTTGGTGCTGGAGAAGACTCTTGAGGGTCCCTTGGACAACAAGGAGATGAAACCATCAACCCTAAAGGAAATCAATCCTGAATATTCACTGGAAGGACTGATGCTGAAGCTGAAGCTCCAATACTTTGGCCACCTGATGCGAAGAGTTGACTCATTAGAAAAGACCCTGAAGCTGGTAAAGGTTGAGGGCAGGAGGAGAAGGGGATGACAGAGGATGAGACAGTTGTATGGTATTGCCAACTCAATGGACGTGAGTTTGAGCAAACTTTGGGAGATGCAAAGCTTGGTGTGCTGCAGTCCATGGTTCGGTTTGGGCTGCAGTCCAAAGAGTCGTACATGACAGCAACTGAACAACAAAAGACAGACGAAGTGATTCATCTGGTTTATTCACAAATGGGTCATGGATCCATTCCTTCCCAGTGCGGGATCTTTTGTTGTTGGGAAGTAATGCCCAAACTCCTTTGAAAACTCCTAGGTGATCACGCACCAACTGGGACAAAGAAGACTCTGGCTCAGTCTCTTTCAAAATCCCTGCTAATGCTTGAAATGTGTCAAAAAGCTCAATGTTTACTCCTCACCCCCATAATTCCAATTTGGCTTTGAATGTAGTCACTTTATCTGCCAACTTTAACATAGTATAATCCTCCCTTGAAATGACAGATTGAGTTCATTGAACAGGTTGAATATGTCACACAAGTAAGCAAGTTTTGCCACCTATTCTGTGTCACTGAAAAGTGCTGCCAGAGGTGACTGCTTTTCTATAAAAAAAATTCTCTGGAATTGCTCTCATAACTCAAAAACTCTAGCCAATGATTTACCTTTAGAAAGTCATCTCACTTCTGTGTATAAGAGAAGACATGTGTTCTGTGTTCATCTCACTAATGCTGCTGCTGCTGCTGCTGAGTCACTTCAGTCATGTCCGACTCTGTGCAACCCCATAGATGGCAGCCCACCAGGTTCCACTGTCCCTGGGATTCTCCAGGCAAGAACACTGGCGTGGGTTGCCATTTCCTTCTCCAATGCGTGAAAGTGAAAAGTGAAAGTGAAGTCGCTCAGTCATGTCGGACTAGTAGCAACCCCATGGATTGCAGCCTACCAAGCTCCTCCGTCCATGAGATTTTCTAGGCAAGAGTACTGGAGTGGCTTGCCATTGCCTTCTCCGGTTCATCTCACAAAGCTGTGTGAATAGAGGTGAGTTAAGGGCATGAATGGATTTGAGATCACATGTATGGATGTGAGAGCTGGACCCAAAGAAACCTGAGTGCCAAAGAATTGATGCTTTTGAACTGTGGTGTTGGAGAAGACTCTTGAGAGTCCCTTGGACAGCAAGGAGAGCCCACCAGTCCATCCTAAAGGAGATAGGTCCTGAATATTCATTGGAAGGACTGATGCTGAAGCTGAAGCTCCAATACTTTGGCCACCTGATGCAAAGAGTTGACTCATTAGAAAAGACCCTCATGCTGGGAAAGATTGAAGGCAGGAGGAGAAGGGGATGACAGAGGATGAGATGATTGGATGGCATCACCGACTCGATGGACATGAGTTTGAGCAAGCTCTGGGAGTTGGTGATGGACAGGGAAGCCTGGTGTGCTGCAGTCCATGGGGTCACAAAGAGTAGGATATGACTGAGTGACTGAACTAAAGGGCATTAACTTTAAGGAGGCTGATAATTTTAATCATATCCTGAAAAACTTTGCTATGTTCAGGTAGTATTTTTTGGCTAGCCAGCATTTCTCTATGGATGGATCTGTGCATCGACTCATATTCAGAAGCAACCTCTTTGACCTGAGTAGTGAAAGCAGAAAACCATCCAGTCATGGCAGTCAGTCTGTGTGTGCATATATGGAGACAAAATGACCAACTCAGTTTTCCTGATATGTAATCATTTAGGCTGGAGAAGGCAATGGCACCCCACTCCAGTACTCTTGCCTGGAAAATCCCATGGATGGAGGAGCCTGGTAGGCGGCAGTCCATGGGGTCACACAGAGTCGGACAGGACTGAGCGATTTCACTTTCACTTTTCACTTTCCTGCATTGGAGAAGGAAATGGCAACCCACTCCAATGTTCTTGCCTGGAGAATCCCAGGGACAGGGGAGCCTGGTGGGCTGCCATCTATGGTGTCTCACAGAGTCAGACACGACTGAAGCAACTTAGCAGCAGCAGCAGCAGTCATTTAGGCTTGAAGAGTTCTGCAGTGTGGTCATGCTAGTTGGCAACAAAAGTGCATATAGCATATCCTCATGCACATCCTCCGGAAATACATCACACAAAAACAGACATTGTTGATTTGTCAATATCAGTACTTATCAACCTGGATTGCATACCACGGTGATGCATTAATCCTCTCTAATGAGTGCCTTGGTATCCTCTGCTATTTCATCAATTCATCTAGTTATGATGCTAGCCAAAAGAGGTAAACACGCCACCTTTTGGACTGCAGTCTCTCCTAAAAGTTCACAACAAATGTCCTTAGTAGCAGGCAGGATCAGCTCTTCTTAGTTTTAGCAATGTGGTTAGCCACTAAGAATGATGCTCTCAGTGCAGACACATTTGATGAAATTGTGGCCTTCAATAATTACTCTGTTCTTTGTGTTCACATTTTTTTTTCTTTTGAAAAACACCAGAGGCTTGTTTTTAATGCAGGTTGTTTGGTCTCTGTGTGGCGAACCAGTTTTGAAGGTTTCATGGCTTTGCTGGATAACCATTCACCACATATTATACAAGCTGGGCTTGGAGGATGTAAATTAACTTTTTTCAGTGAGCCCACAATTTAAGGATTCTTCATATTTTCTTTTATATGCAGCTTTCTTTATGTTGGTAGTCTTAGAGTCTTTTGTCGCCTCATTAATGAGTCTTTCCCCCTTTTCAAAGAAGCTCTCCAGCAATATTTTTCTTTTTTACTCATTTTGGCTAGGGTTAGCTTGTGGACTTATGAAAACTGTGACTGAGACAAGTGCACAGTGTGGGAAAGAGGCATGGACAGAAGTGGTAAACAAAACAATAGACAGGGCCACACAGAGACTAAAATAAAAGTCCTGGAGCCTGACTTAAATCCTGCCACCAGACACAGCTTGTCGCTTGCCACTCACTGATAGGGTTTTGATATGAGTCTGCAAGTAATTGCTTTATTATGGCATCTGTGCAGTCATACCTCTCTGCTATTTGTATTTGCAGCTATTCCCTACCACTAGCATCAGCGCCTCAGCTCCACTTCAGATCATTAGGCATTAGATTCTCACACGGAGCAGATAACCGAGATCCCTTGCATGTGCAGTTCACAGTAGGGTATGTGTACCTATGAGAATCCAATGCTGCCACTGATCTGAAAGGAAGTGGAGCTCAGGTGATAATGGGAGCAATGGAGAGCTGCTGTAAGTAAAGATGAAGCTCTGCCCACTGTTCACCTCCTGCTGCGTGGCCTGGTTCCTATCAGGGGGTTGGGAACCCCTGCTCCGATGGACAAAGGAGACAGCATGCAAGAGTAAATGTAAAGCAGAGAAATGGAAATTCTAAAAAAGAACCAAAAAGAAATGCTAAAGGTCAGAATTATTATTACAGAAATGAAAAAAGCCTTATTTGGGCTTATTAGATAGGACACAGCTGACAAAAGATTTGCCAATATTTCAGTAGAAACCTCCAAAAAATGAAAAGCAAATGGGAAAAAAAAGACCTTTTAGTTTTTTAACTCCCGAGAACTGTGGGACAACTGCAAAAAGTTGTAACATAAGTATAATAGGAATACCAAAATAAGAACGAGAGAAGGGAACAGAAGGAATATTTGAAACAATTATAACTTGGAATTTCCCCAAAATTAATGTTGGACATCAAACCACAGATCCATGAAACTCAGAGAATTCCAAGCCAGATAAATAACAAAAATCTACCCCTGGCTCATATTATTTTCAAGCAACAGGAAATCAAAGATGAATTTAAAAATCCTGAAAGATGGCTTGCATTAGAACAAAAAATTCATGTCAACTACTCCTAAGAAAACATGGAAGTATGAGGTGACATATTTACAGTGTTGAGAGAGAAACCACAAACCTAGAATTCTGTACCTTTAAAAACTGTCCTTCAAAAGGGAAGGGGAAATAAAGACTTTCTCAGAAAAACAAAAATTGAAGAAACTTGTTGCCAGTAGACCTGCCTTCCTAGCAATATTAAAAGAAATTCTTCAGAGACAAGAAATATTACACAGGTCAGAAATCCACTTCAAGGAAATAAAAGAAGAACATCAAAAAGGTTAAGTGAAGGCAAAATAAAACTTTTATGTGTTTTATTCTTAACTGATTTGACAAATAAGCATTTGTACAAAATAACAGTAGCAAAAATGTATTTGATCATGTATACTTATGTATACAGCTTATGTATAGAAGATTTTATATACACACACACACACACACATATGCTAAAGCTGAAACTCCACTACTTTGGCCACCTCATGCGAAGAGTTGACTCATTGGAAAAGACTCTGATGCTGGGAGGGACTGGGGGCAGGAGGAGAAGGGGACGACAGAGGATGAGATGGCTGGATGGCATCACCAACTCGATGGACGTGAGTCTGGGTGAACTCCGGGAGTTGGTGATGGACAGGAAGGCGTGGCACGCTGCGATTCATGGGGTGGCAAAGAGTTGGACACGACTGAGTGACCGAACTGAATTGAACTGAACTGATGATGATACTTGCTTATGTGTGAGTGAAATGAATAGCAAGAATGATACAAAGGACATGAACAAGCAATTAATATTATATTATTATAAAATACTCACACTACCCCTGAGGTATTATAGTATTATTTGAAAGTAGAATTGAATTAGTTGTAAATAATATTGCAAACTCTAGAGAAACTACTAAACAAAAAGTTTTTTAAAAAATCTATAAATGATATTCTAAGAAAGGAGAGAAACTGGAATCATAAAAAATGGTCATTTAAAATACACTTAACTACTATAATTGCTTTGCCTTTCCATAAAATCAGTGCAATAATTCTGTTTATATTAAAAGCAAATCTTTCATGGGATTTTGATAGTGATTTTGTTAAACCTATATGTCAATTTGGAGAGAACTGGCATCTTCATTGGGCTTGCCAGATGGTGCCAGTGTTAAAGAACCTGCCTGCCAATGCAGAAGACATAAGATGAGACGTGGTTTTGATCCCTGGGCTCAGAAGATCCCTGGAGGAGGAAATGGCAACCCACTCCAATATTCTTGCCTGGAGAATCCCCATGGACAGAGGAGCCTGACGGGCTACAGTCCATAGGGTCACAAAGAACTGGACTAAGCAAGCATGCATGGCATTGTTATTACACTGAACTTTTCCATCCATGAGCACAGTGTGACTCTCCATTTATGTAGATCTTCTTTGACTTTTTTCATCAGTATTTTGTACTTTTAGGCATGCAGGTTCTGTCCGTGTGTATTTTCATTTATACCTAAGCACCACATTTTATTTTGAGCCATTGTAAATTTTCTTCATTTCTGCTTATTTATTGTTAGTATAAAGAAATGCCATATTGATTTTTGTATGATGATCTTATAAATACATTCATACATAACTCATTATTTAGTTATAGATTTTTATAGGCTCCTTGGGGTTTTCTATGTAGGTGGTCATTTCATCTACAAACAGGTCAGCTTTATTTATTCATTTCTAATCAGTATACCTGTTATTTCCTTTCCTTGCCTGACAATAACTTCCAGTAGTCATTGGATGAAGCTATTAATAGTGGATGGTTTTGCCTTGTTTCTGATTGTAGGTGAAAAACTTTCAGTCATTCACAATTAAGAGTTTTGTTAGTTGTAGGTTCTTTTGTTAGTTGTTAGTTGTAGTTCTTCCACACCATTCCTAGTTGGCTGAGAGTTTTTATCATGAAGAGTTGTTTTAGGTCATTAAATCAATTTCTTAATTAGTTGATCGTGTGTTTTCTTTTAGCCTGTTGGTACAATGAATTGCATTGGTTGATATTTGAACATTGAATCAGACTTGCATACCTGGAATAAATTCCAGTTGATCAGAATCAGTAATTATATTCATTCATTGCTAGATTAGACTTGCTAATATTTTATTTAAAATGTTTACATCTAAGATCACCATATGTAGAACTTATGATTGACATTTGTTTACTTTCAATACTTGAAAAATGGCCTTCATAGTTTCAGATGGGAAATCTGATTTAATCTATTTAAATCATTGTCCCTCTGTACATCTATAGGCATTCAAGTGATGAAACCCCATCCATCAAGAAATGGAAACCCCATCCAAAATTTATACTCAGAGACTGATGGTGTCAAATATGTACCAAGAAGGTAAGAGAAAGTTTACTCCTCTCATAATGATATTTTTTGGAAAGAACATAGAGGGTTCTGAACCAAATCCAAATATCACTTGAGGTAACAGGAAACTCAGGCTAGAGAAAACTCTTGAGAGTCCCTTGACTACAAAGAGATCAAACCAGTCCATCCTAAAGGCAATGAACCCGGATATTCATCAAAAGGACTGATGCTGAAGCTGACACTCCAATATGGCCACCTGATGCAAAGTGCTGACTCAATGGGAAAGACCCTGATGTGGAAAAGATTGAGGGCAGGAGGAGAAAAGGATGACAGAGGATGAGATAGTTAGGTAGCATCATAGACTCAATGGACATAAATTTGAGCATGGGAGATTCTGAAGAACAGGAAAGATTCGGAAGAACAGGGAAGATTCTGGGAGATTCTGAAAAACAGGGAAGCCTTGCATGCTGCAGTCCATGGGGTCACAAAGAGTCAGATATGACTTAGCGACTGAACAACAGGAAAAGGAAACTGACTTAGATTTGATTGTGGTTAGGGGCATCAACTTGGGGCTTCCCAGGTAGCACAGCTGGTAAAGAATCTGCAATGCAGGGGACCTGGGTTCGATTCTTGGGTTGGGAAGATCCCCTGGAGGAGGGCATGGCAACCCAGTCCAGTATTATTGCCTGGAGAATCTCATAGACAGAGGAGCCTGGTGGGCTACAGTCCGTGGGGTCTCAAAGAGTCAGACATGACTGAGTCACTAAGCAGAGCAAGCACACAGCACAGGGGTGCTAACTTAGATGCCAGTTCCTGCATGTGGGTGGTGAGCCCCTTGTTGGTTCCCCAACCTCCCATAGACATATAGCACAGTTAAGAGAGGAAAGCAGAATGCCAGCTAGCCCCACCTCCCAAAACATTGTTTCATATTATCAATGGGGGAAAAGTTGGAGACTCAGCTCTTCATTGGGCCCCACTCACGTGTTGGGGATTGGGATGAAACAGAGGGAAGCAGAATAATAACTGGTAATACCTGACTCCCTAGATTGCCTTATTTCAAGCAGTTTCCTCTATCAGAAACTGATCTCCCTTTATATTCACCTGAACCACTTAACTTATTGCCATTAATAAACTTTTTTGAATTTTAAAGTTGAGAAAATTAATGTCTTGAGAGTTTCATAGCATTTGTATCTTAGGATATAATTGTCTCCCTTTACATGTTTGTTCTTCCACAGACTATAAATTCCTCACGTGTTTCTTTAGCCATAGCCCATATTAACTCCTCACTATTGAACTAATTGCTGGGAGAAATATCAATAACCTCAGATATGTAGATGACACCACCCTTATGGCAGAAAGTGAAGAGGAACTAAAAAGCCTCTTGATGAAAGTGAAAAAGGAGAGTTAAAAAGTTGGCTTAAAGCTCAACATTCAGAAAACGAAGATCATGGCATCCGGTCCCATCACTTCATGGGAAATAGATGGAGAAACAGTGGAAACAGGGTCAGACTTTATTTTTCTGGGGTCCAAAATCACTACCGATGGTGACTGCAGCCATGAAATTAAAAGATGCTTACTCCTTGGAAGGAAAGTTATGACCAACCTAGATAGCATATTCAAAAGCAGAGACATTACTTTGCCAACAAAGGTCCGTCTAGTCAAGGCTATGGTTTTTCCAGTGGTCATGTATGGATGTGAGAGTTGGACTGTGAAGAAGGCTGAGTGCTGAAGAATTGATGCTTTTGAACTGTGGTGTTGGAGAAGACTCTTGAGAGTGCCTTGGACTGCAAGGAGATCCAACCAGTCCATTCTGAAGGAGATCAGCCCTGGGATTTCTTTGGAAGGTATGATACTAAAGCTGAAACTCCAGTACTTTGGTCACCTCATGCAAAGAGTTGACTCATTGGAAAAAACTCTGATGCTGGGAGGGATTGGGGGCAGGAGGATAAGGGGATGACAGAGGATGAGATGGCTGGATGGCATCACTGACTCGATGGATGTGAGTCTGGGTGAGCTCCGGGAGTTGGTGATGGACAGAGAGGCCTGGCGTGCTGCGATTCATGGGGTCACAAAGAGTCGGACACGACTGAGAGACTGATCTGATCTGATTGAACTAAACTGAGTGGTGATAAATACTATATAAAGTTTGCTACTTATTTTTAAGTTGTAGTAAAATAGGTTTGTGTGAATTAGGAAAACTAAGATGTGGGGTAAAAATCGGTGGTATTAATATAACCATTTCCCCTTAATCAGTTTATCCCTGAAGTATCCATCAATTGGGCTTCCCATGTGGCTCTAGTGGTAAAGAACCTACCTGCTAATACAGGAGACATTAAGAAACAGGTTTGATCCCTGGGTCGGAAGATCCCCTGGAGGAGGGCATGGAAACCCACTCCAATATTCTTGTCTGGAGAATCCCATAGACAGAGGAGCCTGGAGGGCTAGGGTCCATAGGTCACACAGAGTCAGACATGACTGAGGTAACTTAGCATGCACACATGAATCAATTAGGGCTTTCCAGGCTGCTGAGTGATTAAAAAAAAAAAAAAAAATCTGCCTGCCAATGCAGGAGATGTAAGAGACATAGGTTCAATCCCTGGTCAGTAAGATCCCCTGGTGAAAGAAATGGCAACCCACTCCACTATTCCTGCCTGGACAATCCCATGGACAGAGGCACCTTGATGACTTCAATCCATGGGGTCGCAAAGAGTCAGATGCGACTAAGCATGCATGCATGAATCAATTATCACCAAGTAAGAAGATTTTTTTCCCTATTCTTCTCTCAGAAAAGGAAGGGCAGGACAATACAGTTTGGAGCAGATTATGAACATTATTTTAGAGCAGACCTGAGGGGAAATGAGGAAAGTGATGGGAATAAAAATCGAAGGAGGTATATTTTTTGGTAGCTGTCTCTGGGAATGGAAAATTAAGCATATTTTATTATAAATCTTATAATTAATTATGAATTTGCCTGCAATGCAGGAGGCCCCAGTTTGATTCCTGGGTTAGGAAGATCTGCTGGAGAAAGGATAGGTTACCCACTCCAGTATTCTTGGGCTTCCCTTGTGGCTCAGCTAGTAAAGAATCTGCCTGCAATATATAGAAAACTATAAAACACTGATGAAAGAAATCAAAGAGGACACTAATAGATGGAGAAATATACCATGTTCATGGATTGGAAGAATCAATATAGTGAAAATGAGTATACTACCCAAAGTAATTTATAGATTCAATGCAATCCCTATCAAGCTACCAACGGTATTTTTCACAGAGCTAGAACAAATAATTTCACAATTTGTATGGAAATACAAAAAACCTTGAATAGCAAAAGCAATCTTGAGAAAGAAGAATGGAACTGGAGAAATCAACCTGCCTGACTTCAGGCTCTATTACAAAGCCATAGTCATCAAGACAGTATGGTACTGGCACAAAGACAGAAATATAGATCAATGGAACAAAATAGAAAGCCCAGAGATAAATCCACGCACCTATGGACACCTTATATTTGACAAAGGAGGCAAAAATATACAATGCAGAAAAGACAATCTCTTTAACAAGTGGTGCTGGGAAAACTGGTCAACTACTTGTAAAACAATGAAACTAGACCACTTTCTAACACCATACACAAAAATAAACTCAAAATGGATTAAAGATCTAAACATAAGACCAGAAACTATAAAACTCTTAGAAGAGAACATAGGCAAAACACTCTCCGACATACATCACAGCAGGATCCTCTATGACCCACCTCCCAGAATATTGGAAATAAAAGCAAAAATAAACAAATGGGACCTAATTAAAATTAAAAGCTTCTGAACAACAAAAGAAACTATAAGTAAGGTGAAAAGACAGCCTCCAGAATGGGAGAAAATAATAGCAAATGAAGCAACGGACAAACAACTAATCTCAAAAATATACAAGCAACTCCTACAGCTCAATTCCAGAAAAACAAATGACCCAATCAAAAAATGGGCCAAAGAACTAAATAGACATTTCTCCAAAGAAGACATACAGATGGCTAACAAATACATGAAAAGATGCTCAGCATCACTCATTATCAGAGAAATGCAAATCAAAACCACAGTGAGGTACCATTTCACGCCAGTCAGAATTGCTGCTATCCAAAAGTCTACAAGCAATAAATGCTGGAGAGGGTGTGGAGAAAAGACAACCCTCTTACACAGTTGGTGGGAATGCAAACTAGTACAGCCACTATGGAGAACAGTGTGGAGATTCCTTAAAAAATTGGAAATAGAACTGCCGTATGACTCAGCAATCCCACTGCTGGGCATACACACTGAGGAAACCAGAATTGAAAGAGACATGTGTACCCCAATGTTCATCACAGCACAGTTTACAATAGCCAGGACATGGAAGCAACCTAGATGTCCATCAGCAGATGAATGGATAGGAAAGCTGTGGTACATATACACAATGGAGTATTACTCAGCCATTAAAAAGAATACATTTGAATCAGTTCTAATGAGGTGGATGAAACTGGAGCCTATTATACAGAGTGAAGTAAGCCAGAAAGAAAAATACCAATACAGTATACAAACGCATATATATGGAATTTAGAAAGATGGTAATGACAACCCTGTATGCAGGACAGCAAAAGAGACACAGATTATAGAACAGTCTTTTGAAGTCGGTTGGGGGGGGCGGATGATTTGGGAGAATAGCATTAAAACATGTATAATATCATATAAGAAACAAATTGCCAGTCCAGGTTCGATGCAGGATACAGGAAGCTTGGGGCTGGTGCACTGGGATGACCCAGAGGGATGGTATGGGGAGGGAGGCGGGTGGGGGGTTCAGGATGGGGAACACATGTACACCCGTGGCGGATGCATGTTGATGTATGGCAAATCCGATACAATATTGTAAAGTAAAAAAAGTAATAATAATAACTAAAAAAAAAAGAATCCACCTGCAATGTTGGAGACCGGGATTTGATCCCTGGGTTGGGAAGATCCCCTGGAAAAGGGAAAGGTGGCCTGGAGAATTCCATGGATTGTATAGTCCATGGAGACACAAAGATTCAAACCTGACTGAATGACTTTCACTTTCATTATAAATCTTGTATAAAAAAATCAGTTTTCAGTTAAATTGTTCTTACTCCTCAAATTCACTCCTCTGCAACTATTTTTATTTCTCACCAAAAAAAGAAAAAGCCTTATGTGACTAAAAGAATTCGGTGTCAACCCATCGACAAAGTCAGATCATTACAATTCTTTTACACTGAGGAATTCGTGCTGCTGCCAGTTTCTTGGATCTGAGATTCAAAGGCAGAAATATAAAACTGCTGCTGCATTTGACTGGATTACAAAATAAGCAGCACAGTTAGCCTGGATGTAAGAAAGAAACTTTAAAGTGCTGGAGGAAAAAAAGCCATTCCTTCAGGGGTTGCTACAGGAACTTACTCTGGGATCTGTGGAGCATCAGCAATAGAAAGAACTTGTGCTTTGCAGTTCTAGAGAAATTATAGGGAAAGTCTCAAATCCCCACTCCCCTGCTTGCTGCTGCTGCTAAGTCGCTTCAGTCATGTCTGACTCTGTGCGACCCCAGAGACGTCAGCCCACCAGGCTCCCCCGTCCCTGGGATTCTCCAGGCAAGAACACTGGAGTGGGTTGTCATTTCCTTTTCTAATGCATGAAAGTGAAAAGTGAAAGTGAAGTCACTCAGTAGTGTCCAACTCCTAGTGACCCCATGGACTGCAGCCTACCAGTCTCCTCCATCCATGGGATTTTCCCGGCAAGAGTACTGGAGTGGGTTGCCATTGCCTTACTTCCCTGCTTACTAAGTGTAATTAATCATGTTATTTAAATTCTCAGCCTCAGTGTCCTCCTTTACGAATGAAAATAACACACATTTACCAGGGTTATTCTGAAGCTAAAGTAAAATAATGTAAGCAAGATGCTTGGTTCCAAAATTAGCACAAAAGGAAGTTCCAGAAATATTAATTAACATCCTCTTCACAAAACATTACCAACAATGGCCGCATAAGGGGGAGTATCGAATTCCTCATCAGAAAATGAAACTAAAACAAAGGATAAGAACAATGACAAATCCCATGTCTGTGTGGAAATCTCTCTCTCCAAGAAATTAACCAATTTTAAAAGACAAGAGATGATTGTAAAAACCTTCAGTTTTGTGAAATGTATGCTGAGATCAAAATGAGACTTTCTGCAAAGGAGAAGGCCCTGACAGTGATCATTCAGAATGTGTAATAGTATGGCAAAGGACATTTGCGATAATACTGGAGTTTGGAAAATGGAGAGATCAGAAGTTGTATTGTTCCTTTATAGCATCCTTTGAACTCCTGAGGGGGACAGGGCTGAAATCATAGGCAACTCAATCAGCAAAGTCATGCCCAGAGGAATTCTGGGAGATCCTGTTATATGCTCCTAATATAGATATTCTAACTGTGTGGCATCAAAATATATCTCAGATATGTCTACTGTGTGTGTGTATGTATGTTCAGTCACTTAGTCATGTCTTACTCTTTGCAACCACCTGGACTGTAGCCTGTCAGGCTCCTCTGTCCATGGGATTTTCTAGGCAAGAATAGCGGAGTGGGTTGCCATCCCTTCTCCAGGGCATCTTCCCAGCCCCCAGGGATTGAACCTGTGTCTCTTGTGTCTCTTGCATTGGGAGCTACTACCTGGGAAGCCCCCAAAGCATGTGTATGTGTATAGCGTGTGTATGTGTATATATATATACACATACACATACATGTGCACAGTATTGTGAACTATAGTATGAGCTATATTTCAATACAGATTTTTTAAAAATTAAAAATAAAGAAGTAGAAAATGTTTAAAAACCCACAAACTCTTTAAAATAACGTATGAAAGCTTACATAAACCAGCTGTTTTCTTTATCTCTAACCATATCTTCAGCTCTGTCTGCCTCCCTTTTCCATTTTAACCATGCTGTCTTCCTACCATCCCTCAAACACAGTAATTCTGCTTCATGGCACTATCTGCTATTTTAAAAAAACCACTTTCTATCCCTTCACATCTATGGCCTTTGATAACTACAGTTTTATTCCAAGTATCTACAGTTATATACTATTTATGCCATGTATTTATTCATATCTTTATTTTTCATTGCCGGTCTCTTCTGCTAGACTGTATGGTCAATGAGCTTAACACTTTGTCTCATTTACTGCTATAAACACAAAGTCTACAAGTGTGCCTGACATATATTTGTTTGTTGTTTAGTTGCTAAGTCATGTCCAACTCTTTTGCAACCCCATGGACTGCAGCCTGCCAGGCCCCTCTGTCTATGGGATTTCCCAGACAAGAATGCTGGAGTGGGTAGCAATTTCCTTTTCCAGGGACATATATAATGGTAAAGTATTAATGCCACCTCTCCACCTCTTGGTTTGATGTGGTCTTGTTTCTTCCTCCATTTTCTGGAAACTTAAAGAGCTTGGTTTAAGACCAATACATAACTCTCTATGTGTCCAGACAGGCCATTTTCAAATGCTTTCAAATATTTTTGCCAATCCTGACAGCATGTGGGATCTTAGTTCCCAACCAGGATTGGAACCTGTACCCCCGTATAGTAGTCTTAATTACTGGACCACCAGGGAAGTCCCTGGACAGGCTACTTTCTGTGTGAACTTGAGCAAAGGAGCTAAATTTACTGAACTCCAAGACTCTTACAAGTAAACTAAGGAATATACTATTTATTTCAAAAATTTGTTGCAAACATCAAAGCAACTTACCTTTAAACTATCTAGCCCAGTTCCCTGGTGGCTCAGTGGTAAAGACTGCACCTGCCAATGTGGGAGATGTGGGTCTGATCCCTGGGTGGGGAAGATGCCCTGGAGAAGGAAATGGTAACCCACTCCAGTATTCTTGCCTGGAGAATCCCATGGACAGAGGAGTCTGGTGGGCTCCAGTCTATGGGGTCACCAAAGAGTTGGACATGACTTAGCGACTAAACAATAACAAGCCCAGTCCTTGGCTTGTGGTTATTTATTCAGTAAACTGCATTACCTTCCATGTCACCTTCCCCATCACCTTTATACTGAACTCTATCTGCTCAGATCTCTTGGCTGGGTCCTGCCCTCCCTGCTTTCCAAGATCTTCTCACCATATGAGGATAGCAACATCCTACCTCTTGCTCATGTTACAACTCTGTGTTCCATTCTAGAATCATTTGGCCTGATCCAATGTGAAATATGTACATTATATGTGTGTATGTATGTACACACACACACACACAGAGTGGGACACTGTATTCTAGGAGATACCATCAACATAGGATTAGGAGGGTACTTTGCCAATTTAATGATTTCCTATGCTTGCAGCTAGTACCTACAGGACATGATTTTAGCACCCTTTAATAAAATTATTAGTGCTCATTTATGCATTATGAATATTTACTGCTTAGTAATATACATTTGTATTTTGTGGGTTTGCTTTATTTGTGTGAGAAATATACATATATATATATATACACACACACACATATATAATATACACAGACACACAGTCTAAGCTCTCTTTCCTGAATTTGTGTATTTCTACATCTGTTTGACAACATGGTGAACATCATGGCCAAAAACATGATGACTTGCTTTGGTTAATTTTAATATTGGTTTATTTTCTGTTGTTTGCTACTTCAGATAAATAGGGGAAAAAGTAAAAGATGTTCACTTTTTAAATACAGCTTGCAGTGTATTTGTAGCAACTAACTATATCTAATAGTAAATTTGAAATTAGAGGCTACACAAACCATCCTTTTAAATTTAATATGCCAACCATTTTAATTTCATGAATAAATCAAGTAAACATGTTATAATTTTTACACTATGAATCTAGTAAAATGGCTAGGTCTATAAAGGAAATTAAGATATATTACCTTTTATTCTATTTCTACCCAGTTCTTTAAAAATGTAATGCCTCCACAAATTGAGAATTTCCACCAGTGCTGGCTGTTGATCTCTGACATGAGCCTTTTGTTTGGAGAGACTCCTCAGCAATGTCCTGTGTTGGTCGGTGTGGGGGCAAGATTTTAGGAGACACCACAACAGGTCGGGAAGGTACTTGCCACCTTGCTGCATGCCTATGCCTATGTCTAGTATCTCCAAGACATAACTTCAGTATTGTTTGTTAAATTATTTGTGTTCATGAATTAATTATGAACACATACTGCTTAGTAATGTCCATTATTTTGTTTTGCAGATTTACTTTGGGTGAGGGGGTATATGCTCTAGAAATTGTGCAGAAACAGGTGCTAAATATGCTCTCTTAGCACATCTTTTAAAAGCAGTTATGGCATCTTTAAGGCAGCTTAAATATATATCGGTATAGATGAGTACATAAAATGCATATCCAAAACTTGTGTTCATTGTACTGTGCACAGAATTAGAAATATAATGTGCACACATGAAATATAATGTCAAAACCAATGTTATCTCAATAAAAAATAAATTAAAATGAGGTACTTATATGATAATTTAAGATAGAATATATAAAATAATAACAGTAGTTAGACAATTTACCATAGTTTGGGGAAGGTCTTTGTAAAGTTTAACCTGGGATATTCAGCATAAAGTCTTTTTTAGGCAGAAAGCTAGCTGCCAAGGCATTGAGGTAGGAAAGGAACAGACAAAGATGAGAAACTGAAAAAAGGCCACAGTGGCCAGAACATACAGGGAAGAGAGGATAGAAAGAAACAAATTTGAAAGGAGTAAAGAAGCTAGATTATAATAGGCCTTGGTAAGGAATTCATATTTGTAATTGGAAAACATCATGCAAGGGAATTGAAAGTTTTTAAGGACAATATTATTGTCCTATCCATAATCTAAAAAGATTACCCTGCTGCTATGTTTAAAAGAGGATTTAAATGAGGGATTTAAAGACCCTTTGCCATCTGTATGTCTTTTTTGGAGAAATGTCTATTTAGTTCTTTGGCCCATTTTTTGATTGGGTCGTTTATTTTTCTGGAGTTGAGCTGTAGGAGTTGCTTGTATATTTTTGAGATTAGTTGTTTGTCGGTTGCGCAACTCCTACAGCTCAACTCCAGAAAAATAAACGACCCAATCAAAAAATGGGCCAAAGAACTAAATAGACATTTCTCCAAAAAAGACATACAGATGGCTAACAAACACATGAAAAGATGCTCAACATCACTCATTATCAGAGAAATGCAAATCAAAACCACTATGAGGTACCATTTCACACCAGTCAGAATGGCTGCGATCCAAAAGTCTACAAATAATAAATGCTGGAGAGGGTGTGGAGAAAAGGGAACTCTCTTACACTGTTGGTGGGAATGCAAACTAGTACAGCCACTATGGAGAACAGTGTGGAGATTCCTTAAAAAACTGGAAATAGAACTGCCTTATGATCCAGCAACCCCACTGCTGGGCATACACACTGAGGAAACCAGAAGGGAAAGAGACACGTGTACCCCAATGTTCATCGCAGCACTGTTTATAATAGCCAAGACATGGAAGCAACCTAGATGTCCATCAGCAGATGAATGGATAAGAAAGCTGTGGTACATATACACAATGGAGTATTACTCAGCCATTAAAAAGAATACATTTGAATCAGTTCTAATGAGGTGGATGAAACTGGAGCCTATTATACAGAGTGAAGTAAGCCAGAAGGAAAAACATAAATACAGTATACTAACGCACATATATGGAATTTAGAAAGATGGTAACAATAACCCGATTATACGAGACAGCAAAAGAGACACTGATGTATAGAACAGTCTTATGGACTCTGTGGGAGAGGGAGAGGTGGGGAAGATTTGGGAGAATGGCAATGAAACATGTAAAATATCATGTAGGAAACGAGTTGCCAGTCCAGGTTCGATGCATGATGCTGGATGCTTGGGGCTGGTGCTCTGGGACGGCCCAGAGGGATGGTATGGGGAGGGAGGAGGGAGGAGGGTTCGGGATGGGGAACACATGTATACCTGTGGCGGATTCATTTTGATATTTGGCAAAACTAATACAATTATGTAAAGTTTAAAAATAAAATAAAATTGGAAGAAAAAAAATAAATAAATAAAGACCCTTTGCTTCCCTGGTAGCTCAGTTGGTAAAGAATCTGCCTGCAATGCAGAAGACCTGGGTACAATCCCTGGGTTAGCAAGATCCCCTGGAGAAGGAAATGGCAAACCACTCCAGTATTCTTGCCTGGGAAATCCCATGGACAGAGGAGCCTGGCAAACTACAATCCATGGGGTCACAAGAGTTGGACACAACTTAGTGACTAACCCTTCACTAAACCAGTGAAGGGGCTTGCATAACTCAATGAAGTTGTGAGCCATTCCTTGAAAAGCCACCTGAAATGGATGTGTTGTAGTGAAGACCTCTGACAAAACATGGTCCACTGGACAAGGGAATGGCAAAACCACTCCAGTATTCTTACCGTGAGAATGTCATGAAATGTATGAAAAGGCAAAAATATGTGACACCAGAAGATGACTCTGCCCCCCAGGTCAGCAGGTGTCCAATATACTACTGTAGAAGAACAGAGAAATATCTCCAGAAAGAATGAAAAGGCTGGGCCAAAGCAGAAATGACACTCAATTGCAGATGTGTCAGGTGGTGAAAGTGAAGTCCAATGCTGTAAGAGTATCACATGGGAACCTGGAATGTTAGGTCCATGAATCAAGGTAAAAAGCAATCTTTAACAATAAAGATCCATATAGTCAGAGCTATGTTTTTTCAGTAGTCATGCACAGATGTAAGAAATGGACCATAAAAAAAGCTGAACACTAAAGAATTGATACTTTTGAATTGTGGTGCTGGAGAAGACTCTTGAAAGTTCCTTGGACAGCAAAGAGAGTAAACCAGTCAATCCTAAAGGAAATCAACCCTGAATGTTCACTGGAAGGACTGATGCTGAAGCTTAAGCTCCAATACTTTGGCCACCTAATGCGAAGAGCCAACTCACTGGAAAAGACCCTGATGCTGGGAAAGATTGAGGGCAAAGGGAAAAGAGAGCAGCAGAGGATGAGATGGTTAGATAGCACCACTGACTCAATGGAAATGAATATGAGCAAACTCCAGGAGACAGTGGAGGACAGAGGAACCTGACATGCTACAGTCCATGGGTGGCAAAGAGTCAGACATGACTTATAACCTGAACAACAACAAAATGTTTAAAGATGAGACTGGTTAGGAGAAAGGTGTAATGTAAGAGTTTGGATTCAAACCATCATAGTGTAGAGAAAACTGAAAAAGCATGAGACATGTTTAGAAGGCAGAAACAATAGGAATTACAGAGTTGGGAGATTGAGGAAGGCACTACATTTGCCAATGTGAGCATCTTGGTGGGTGGTTTTAACAATTACTGAAACCAGGAAATGCCAGAAGAGGATCACTTTTGTTGGATGAGATCAACAGTTCCTCTTGGAAAATATTGTTTGATTTATCTATGTAGCATGCATTTGTAAATGTCAAGTAGTCTAGTAACTATATGAGTCTAAAGGTCAGGGGAGAACTGTTCAGCAGCAAAGATATTATGAGTTATTACCATCAACAGAAACTGCAGTCTCAGTGCTGCCTACTCCTTGTAGATAAGCCTTCAAAAGTCAAACCTGAAATGTATGAATTTTTCATGTGTTGATTGAGGAAAAGTCAGAAGGAATTATGAGTATCACTCCCCAAGATAATCACAATGGATTCCCTTCTGGTGTTATGCTCTCAATAAGCTCTCAAGTTAGAAGTCTACTCCTAATATCCTAATGCTCTCTAAACTAATGGATGTAGAATGAAATAACTAATAGCAAATTCAAAGAAGGTACAACAACTCTGGTAGAAATCTCTATTTATCAGCTACATTGACTTGAGAGTAATATAAAGGCCCACACAATGCTAACTTTAACATAAGCCTAATTTTTAGGTCAATATTTAACTCCTGGATTTAGTCACAAGCCACCAAGGTAATATTACATATTTACATGAAGGAAGTCCTTACCTTTAAACTGTCTTGCCACATGACTTGGAGAAGGCGATGGCACCCCACTCCAGTACTCTTGCCTGGAAAATCCCATGGACGGAGGAGCCTGGTAGGCTGCAGTCCATGGGGTCGTGAACAGCCAGACACGACTGAGCGACTTCCCTTTCACTTTTCACTTTCCTGCATTGGAGAAGGAAATGGCAACCCACTCCAGTGTTCTTGCCTGGAGAATCCCAGTGACAGGGGAGCCTGGTGGGCTGCCATCTATGGGGTCGCACAGAGTCAGGCACGACTGAAGCGACTTAGCAGCAGCAGCAGCAGCTGCATGACTAACAGGGAGACCCTGTTACATGAAATCATTAAAATATGTTTGAAACATCTGAATTAGTAGTATCTCTGTTTTTATAATTCTTACATCAGTCATCTTTCTATTTTCAGAAACTTATACAGTGTCCCATCAGTGTCAACATCATTGTTGAATGAATGCATGGTTCAGTTCAGTTCAGTCGCTCAGTCGTGTCCAACTCTTTGCGACCCCATGAATCACAGCACGCCAGGCCTCCCTGTCCATCACCAACTCCCGGAGTTCACCCAGACTTACGTCCATCAAGTCAGTGATGTCATCCAGCCATCAGTACCCTAAATTCGTGAATAGCAAAATGTAGGACATCTAAAACTATCAAGTTAATTAAGAACTTTGTATTGTTGAATCTTTGCTTCTAGTTTTTTATTTTCTTTTTTTATTCTCTCTTGATCTGAATGTAAACTACTTTTCTCATAGAATTTTGCTTTTGTTTCTGCAAAAGCACACTTACTGCTTTCTGTAGGAATAACAGAAAAATTACCCTCTGCATGTTTGTGTTTTTCCCAGTTTTTTTCATGTAATTGAGTTCTAGTTTCACAGTTTTGTAGTTGGAAAAATGCTTGATGATGATTTCATTCTTCTTGAATTTTTAAGACTTGTTTTTGGGCCAAATGTGATTTATCTTGGAGAATGTTCTATTCTGCTGTTTGGGGTGGAATGTTCAGTATCTCTGCTAAGTGATAAAAGTCAGACAGGGAAAGGCAAATACCATATGATATCCCTGATATGTGAAATCCAAAAAACAAAACAAATGAACAAACGAATTAAAACAGCAATAGACTCATAGAGAGAATGAACTGGTGGTTGTGTGAGGGGAGGGAAGGTGGCAAATTAGCAAAGTAGATGAAGGGGATTAAGAGGTATAAACTTCTAGGC
This sequence comes from Bos mutus, assembly GCF_027580195.1. Classification (NCBI taxonomy): domain Eukaryota; kingdom Metazoa; phylum Chordata; class Mammalia; order Artiodactyla; family Bovidae; genus Bos; species Bos mutus. The sequence continues at coordinate 97,144,073 of NC_091624.1, read as the reverse complement.
ACACAATAAACGTCTTGAGGATGTAAAGTACAGCATAGGGAATGTAGTCAATAATACAGTGATAATACAATAATGTAGTCGATGATAACTTTGTATGGTGACTACATTTATTGTGGTGATTACTTTGCAATGTACATAAGTGTCAGATTACTATGTTGTATACCTGAAACGAATATATGTAATGTTGCAAGTCAACCATACCTCAATAAAAATGAAAAGGAGAAAGAAATAACAGAAGAGTTAATATGTGTCAGACTATGCTCTCTAATTACTTGAACTGTATTATATGATTTCTTCTAGAGCCCTTGGGGGTAGTTTCATGATTATCTGCATCTTACTGAGCACAACTCACATAGATAATAAATATGTAGATATAGGATAGCAATCGGAGAAGGCAATGGCACCCCACTCCAGTACTCTTGCCTGGAAAATCCCATGGATGGAGGAGCCTGGTGGGCTAGAGTCCATGGGGTCGCTAAGAGTCAGACACGACTGAGCGACTTCACTTTCACTTTTCACTTTCATGCATTGGAGAAGGAAATGGCAACCCACTCCAGTGTTCTTGCCTGGAGAATCCCAGGGAAGGGGAAGCCTGGTGGGCTGCCCTCTATGGGATCGCACAGAGTCGGACACGACTGAAGCGACTTAGCCGCAGGATAGCAATATGGTCTATTTCTTCTTTTCTATAGGATTCTACAGGGTTTATCTTTTACCTTTAAGCTTTGTTTCGGAGGGGTCACCCCTGTGTCTGTGTTGATTTAATGATCAGCCAATGAGTTTGGCAGATGTGCTCAAAAATCTTGAACTTCCTCTCTTCAATGATCAATCTGTTGTGTGCAACTGGTGAGGGGTCTTCAAAAATCAACCAGTTCCCAAATCTCTGTTTACACTCAATTTCCACTTGGCTGTCTCACGTACAAAGTTTCCTAGACAGTCAGGGATGCATGGAGAGTTTACTTAACTAGTTTACATCACCCAATCAAGTTCCACCTGGTCCCCTGTTCACCCCAACCAGGACCAAATCTCAGACTATCGCAATCTCCTTGGTTTCCTACTGCCTCCACCAATTTCTTCTGCAAGCTCTTGTGTTTTCACATTCTGCTCAAAACTGAGTTCACATCCTCAGATAGCACAGCTGCAAGTTTATGCAGACAGCCTGAGCTGATAAATTAACACTTCTCACCAACTAAGAGTGCAAGTAGGTAAGGAATACAGCAACTGGCAAAAAGCCTAAAGACTGCCATTTTTCTTCTGTGAAACTACAGCAATTTTTCAAGAAGTGATTCTGTTTCTCTTCTGCCTTTTATCATTTTCCTAATGTCTAGATTTTTTTTTTTTTTTTTGAATTCAGTATGGTCGTGTGTGTGTGTGTGTGTGTGTGTGTAGGATCAACAACCTATCATTCTGCATAAGTGGGAGTCCTACTTTCGGTGTTTACTGTTTTTTAAATACACTAAGGATTCACATAGTATCTTTATATAAATGCTCAAGGTAAAAAGTCCTGTATTAGCATTTTTTTAAATCTCTTCAAATGAATAAAAATTCTCTCAAGGGAAAAACACTATATGTTTTGATTAACTTAGCAAAAAACAAAATGGATTTGTCATGTTTAAGCTGTATTTTTAGTCATCTTTCTAGTCACTGTTATTAAATATAGCTACTAAATTATTATCTACATTGACAGTTTTCCATAGTTGTACAATATTATTCATTCTCTCAGACAATAAGATTTGAACAGAATAAATTCATTCTTACAAAGGTCATAATTTAATGGTTTTGAATTACATGTAATATCATTAATTTTAATTCCACTAATTCTGTATTTATGGCCAAATTAAGACTATCCAGCTATAAAAATGAATTATCAATTTAATAAAGAATATTTTTAATCAGAAAGAAAACATTTTACTTCATAAAAGAACAAATTATTTGAACCTCATGAATACCTTAGCATCTAATTACATATACATCATATGCTAATTATAAATAATCTTTAATGATTCATTAAAGCTGGATTTTAAACTTTTGTGGGTCACAATTTGCTGCCCCAACATATTACCCTTTGAAGCTAAATATGAGAAGCTATTTTGTTATAGACTATACCTACCAGAAAAAATTAGATTTATTGTTAATATTTATGTCACATTGATAATAAAGACAATTACTGAGTTGTCAAAACATTATGTCAACTCTAAGCAAGCTGTTGTTCAAAATTAACTGTCTAGCCTTTGAGGCTGGGTTTGGTTACACATTCTCTGTGTTCCCATGGTATCTGTGCATCTACCTCATAATTCACTCTATCCGCTGAATAACAGTGCCAAACCTAGAAAGCATTCAATAATTATTGAATGAATGAATAAAGCTCTCTAAACATTTTTTCTTCATCTTCAAAATGGCTATAATATCAATCTGAATAATCAGTACAGTTAATCAAGTATCTTGGTGTAGGAAGTAAGAGATATTAATTTTGTCATGCACACTGTGAGCTAGGCCCTGGACTGGGTATAAATTCTCTCTATATCTTCATAATAATCTTATGAATCATCTATTATTATCTTTTTTATATACTGAAAGTTTAAACATTCACTTTTGACACAGAGCTAATGCATACTAAAGCCAGATATTCTATTCCATTTGTTAGACTAAAATGCCTATGAACTTTATACAATGCTTCCACTTTAGAAAATCCCATGATGAATCGTTTAGAAAAGTCAAGCACTATATAAATATAATTTACTATTACTTGACAAGAATTGTGAAATCCTAAGAAATCTATGAAGATTTACCCTAAATAAATCTGCTGTACAATCATTACTTCCTATTTTGGTAATTTTTCACTAGCTTAACAAAACACTTGGACACTTGAATAAAGTATTTATACATGTTAATAAGATGCTTTTTGAAATGTGAATTATTAGGTGCATTCATAAATGCCTTCATAATCATAAATAATGTTGACTAAGACATTGATTTAAACCTTGGATAAAGGTGGACCATTACAAATTTGTGGCACTGTCTTTACCTATCAAAATATTTTTTTTTCATGCATTAGATGAAAACAAAAAAGTATGCTTATCATATTTTCAGGAGACAACAAAGAAGGTAGAAAGCAAATAATAAGTGGATGAAGCCAAGATTAGATATGACAGTGAGGGCCTATATTCCTAGGCTACTATGAAGGCAATCAAATGTACACTTATGCTTTAAAGCTCAATAATAGCGAACACAAACTTATGGAAGAAGAAAAAATACTTGGTATGAGTTAATGTGAAAATTAACTGTGACTGTAAATTTACTAATCAGCTAGAGGTGTCAGATGTTTGCTTACAATGGGTAGCCAATAAGAAGAGTTTGAAACAAAGCTGGCCAACTTTACTCTGCACCATACAAAGCAAACTTGGAATATTACATACAATTCAGCATCATTTATATATATTGATAAGCCAGAGTAAATTAAAAGGAAGAATAAAAAATGAGAAATGAAGTTAGAAGAGATCTGAACACATCTCAAATAGGAGTTAAGTATAGAAACTTCCATCTAGCTTAGAAATGGGTCAGATAAAAGGGGAAGCACACAAGCTATTTTTCAAATACCCAAAGGATTTTCTTTTAAAAGATAGACTTGTCTTACTCTTTTGTGGCTACAAAGAGCAGAACTAGAAAAAGTGGAAATACGAGAAGCAGCTTTTGAATTAACCTAAGAAGAATAATGGTCTTGGAGTACAGAATAAAGCAGGGCAAAGTCTAAGAGAATACCAAGAGAATGCACTGGCCATAGCAAACACCCTCTTCCAACAACACAAGAGACTTTACACATGGACATCACCAGATGGTCAACACAAAAATCAGACTGATTATATTCTTTTCAGCCAAAGATGGAGAAGATCTATACAGTCAGCAAAAACAAGACCAGGAGCTGACTGTGGCTCAGATCATGCAATTCTTATTGCCAAATTCAGACTGAGATTGAAGAAAGTGGGGAAAACCACTAGACCATTCATGTATGACGTAAATAAAATCTCTTATGACTATACAGTGGAAGTGAGAAATAGATTTAAGGTACTAGATCTGATAGACAGAATGCCTGATGAACTATGGATGGAGGTTTGTGACATTGTACAGGAGACAGGAGTAAAAACCATCTCCAAGAAAAAGAAATGCAAAAAAGCAAAATGGCTATCTGAGGAGGCCTTGCAAATAGCTATGAAAAGAAGAGAAGCAAAATCAAAAGAGAAAAGGAAAGATATACCCATTTGAATGCAGAGTTCCAAAGAATAGCAAGGAGAGATCCAAAAGCCTTCCTCAGTGATCAATGCAAAGAAATAGAGGAAAACAATAGAATGGGAAAGATTAGAGATCTCTTCAAGAAAATTAGGGGTATCAAGGGAACATTTCATGCAAAGATGGGCTCAATAAATGACAGAAATGGTACAGACCTAACAGAAGCAGAAGATATTAAGAAGAGATGGCAAGAATACACAGAAGAACTGTACAAGAGAGATTTTCATGACCCAGATAATCACAATGGTGTGATCACTCACACTCACCTAGATTAGACATCCTGGAATGTGAAGTCAAGTGTGCATTAGGAAGCATCACTACAAACAAAGCTAGTGGAGGTGATTGAATTCCAGTTGAGCTATTTCAAATACTAAAAGATAGTGCTGTGAAAGTGCTGCACTCAATATGTCAGCAAATTTGGAAAACTCAGCAGTAGGCACAGGACTGGAAAATGCCAGTTTTCATTCCAACCCCAAGGAAAGGCAATGGCAAAGAATGTTCAAACTACTGCACAATTGCACTCATCTCAAATGCTAGTAACGGAGAAGGCAATGGCACCCCACTGCAGTACTCTTGCCTGGAAAATCCCATGGACAGAGGAGCCTGGTAGGCTGCAGTCCATGGGGTCGTGAAGAGTTGGACACGACTGAGCAACTTCACTTTCACTTTTCACTTTCATGCATTGGAGAAGGAAATGGCAACCCACTCCAGTGTTCTTGTCTGGAGAATCCCGGGAACAGGGGAGCCTGGTGGGCTGCTGTCTATGGGGTCACACAGAGTCGGACAGGACTGAAGCAACTTAGCAGCAACAACAGCACATGCTAGTAAAGTAATGCTCAAAATTCTCCAAGCCTGGCTTCAGTGATACATGAACCATGAACTTCCAGATGTTCAAGCTGGTTTTAGAAAAGGCAGAGGAACCAGAGATCAAATTGCCAACATCCACTAGATCATTGAAAAAGCCATAGAATTCCAGAAAAACATCTGCTTTATTGACTATGCCAAAGCCTTTGATTGTGTGGATCACAATAAACTGTGGAAAATTCTGTAAGAGATTGGAATACCAGACTACCTGACCTGCCTCTTGAGAAACCTGTATGCAGGTCAGGAAGCACAGTTAGAACTGGACATGGAACAACAGACTCTTCCAAATAGGAAAAAGAGTACATCAAGGTGTATATTGTCACCCTGCTTATTTAACTTATATGCAGAGTACATCATGAGAAATGCTGGACTGGAAGAAGCACAAGCTGAAATGAAGATTCCCAGAAGAAATATCAATCACCTCAGCTATGCAGATGACACCACCCTTATGGCAAAAAGTGAAGAAGAACTAAAGAGCCTCTTGATGAAAGTGAAAGAGGAGAATGAAAAAGTTGGCTTAAAGCTCAACATTCAGAAAACAAAGATCATGGCATCTGATCCCATCACTTCATTGCCAGTAGATGGAGAAACAGTGGAAACAGTGTCAGACTTTCTTTTTTGGGGCTCCAAAATCACTGCAGATGGTGATTGCAGCCATGAAATTAAAAGATGCTTATTTTTGGAAGGAAAGTTATGACCAACCTAGACAGCATATTAAAAAGCAGAGACATATTTGTCAACAAAGATCCGTCTGGTCAAGGCTATGGTTTTTCCAGTAGTCATGTATGGATGTGAGAGTTGGACTGTGAAGAAAGCTGAACACTGAAGAATTGTTGCTTTTGAACTGTGGTGTTGGAGAAGACTCTTGAGAGTCCCTTGGACAGCAAGGAGATCCAATCAGTCTATCCTAATGGAAATCAGTTCTGAATATTCATTGGAAGGACTGATGCTGAAGCTGAAACTCCAATACTTTGGCCACCTGATGTGAAGAACTGACTCATTAGAAAAGACCCTGATGCTGGCAAGATTGAAGGCTAGAGGAGAAAGGGACAACAGAGGATGAGATGATTGGATGGCATCATCAACTCAATGGACATGGGTTAGTTTAGACTCCGGGAGTTGGTGATGGACAGGAAGGCCTGACGTACTGTGGTTCATGGGGTCACAAAGAGTCAAATACAACTGAGCGACTGAACTGAACTGAAGAAGAATAAGGGCTTCTTATATGGGTTTCCCTGGTGGCTCAGTTGGTAAGGAGACTCAATGCAGCAGACTCAAGAGACACGTGTTTGATCCCTGGATCGGGAAGATTCCCCTGGAGAAAAAAATGGGAATCCATTCTAGTACTCTTGCCTAGGAAATCCCGTGGATGGAGGAGCCTGGCAGGCTACAGTCCATGAGGTCACAAGAGTCAGATAGGACTTAGCCACTAAACCACCAATCACCAAGAAGAATAAGAGGCAATGTTCTCTGGTAGCTCAGATGGTAATACTCTATCTTCAATACAGAAGATCAGAGTTTGATTCCTGGGTCAAGAAGAACCCCTGGATAATGGAATGGCTACCCACTCCAGCATTCATGCCTGGAGAATTCCATGGCAGAGTACCCTGGCAGGCTACAGTCCATGGGTTCACAAGAGTCAGACACAACTGAGTAATGAACACACACAAACACAGAGCTGAGAAAGCACAGGATGTGTTTCCTTTGGAGACAGCACCCTCTCTGTCATATCTCAGCAGAATGAATGTATGTGGCAGGCAAGGGAGAGTTGGAATCCTAAATATATTTTATTGGCTTTTTAAAAATGGTAAGTAGTAATAATGGCAATGATAATGAGTTGCCCCCAACTGTATTTAGAACGATTCCAGTCTTCTACTTTTTAAATCTATGCAGATATAAAAAGCAGAGACATCACTTTGCCAACAAAGGTCCATCTAGTCAAAGCTATGGTTTTTCAGTAGTCATGTGTGGATGTGAGAGTTGGACTATAAAGAAGGCTGAGAACTGAAAAATCAATGCTTTTGAACTGTGTTGTTGGAGAAGACTCTTTAGAGTTCCTTGGACAGCAAGGAGATCAAACCAGTCAATAATAAAGGAAATCAACCTGAATAGACATTGGAAGGACTGATGCTAAAGCTGAGGTTCCAATATTTTGGCCACCTGTTGTGAAGAGCTGACTCACTGGAAAAGATCCTGATGCCAGGAAAGATTGAGGGCAGGAGGAGAATGGGACAACAGAGAATGAAATTGTTGGATAGCATTACTGACTCAATGGACATGAGTTTGAGCAAACTCAGAGATGGTGAAGGACAGGGAAGCCTGGCATGCTGCAGTCCATGGATTTGCAAAGAGTCAGCCACTACTGAGCAATTGAACAACAATGCAAATTATTTCCATAAATATATAATCAGAGATATGTGAAGAACATGCTCGAGTCTGTTATGTCATGAAAACCTTCTCTCCTAGATCTTTATCTAACTTGATATCACTCCTTCTCATCTAGGTCAAGCTTCTTGAAAGTAGTTTTATCTCACTGACTCTAGACACCCATTTGCTGCTCATCCCCTTGAATTCTGGCTTCTGTCTCATCAACACATTGAAACTACTAGAAAATGAATCTAATTTCTAAATGAATACATTTCAGTTTTTGTGGTATTTGACCTATCTATTGATTTTGGAACTACTAACCACTTGTTCCTAAAAATGACTGACTCCCTTGGATTCTCTGAGACTAAAATGACCCTTACTATTGAAATCACTCCTGGCTGAACTCAAGAACCAGATAGATTCTGGTGGTGAAGAATAATTTTTTATCTTTTACCTATACTCCTCTGACCCCTAGTCCTTAATTTTTTCATGCTTTCACCCATATATTTCTATTTCCATTTTCCAGTTTTTTCCCTTACTCTTCTGTTACTTTCAAGACTTCACCTATTTCTTTGGTTTCAAATATATCATCTACAAAATCATAACTCCCCAAACTATATTCCTAGTATTGGGCAGCCTACTGAGGTCCTGTCTTATGCATATTACTCACTGCTCACTTGACCCATGAGATATCCCCAGGAACTTCAAACTCAGCCTGTCCAAAATTGAACACATTTACCTCTCTCCCTCAAATGTTGTGTTTACTTCTTACTCATGGGTCTGGACATCAATCCAGTTACCCAAATCATAAAACTGATTGTCATTCTAGATACATCTCTTTGCCTCAAATCCAACAAATGACTGAATTTTGCTCAGTATAACAGAACCAGACATGGAACAATGGACTGGTTCAAAATCGGGAAAGGAGTACATCAGGGCTGTGTATTATCACCTCGCTTATTTAAGTTATATGCGGAGTACATCATGTGAAATGCCGGGCTGGATGAAGCACAAGCTGGAATCAAGATTGCTGGGAGAAATACCAAGATCTCAGATATGCAGATGATCCCACCATAATGGCAGAAAGCAAAGAGGAACTAAAGAATTTTTTGATGAAAGTGAAAGAGGAGAGGGAAAAAGCTGGATTAAGACTCAATATTCAAAAAACTAAGATCATGGCATCCAGTCCTATCACTTCATGGCAAATAGATGGGGAAACAATGGAAACAGTGACAGACTTTCTTTTCTTGAGCTCCAAGATCACTGCAGACAGTAACTGCAGCCATGAAATTAAAAGACACTGGCTTCTTGGAATAAAAGCTATAAAAAACCTAGACATCATGTTAAAAACCAGAGATATCTCTTTGCTGACAAATATCTGTCTAGTCAAAGCTATGAGTTTTCCAGTAGTCATGTACGGATGTGAGAGTTGGATCTTCTTTATAGAAGGTTAAGCACCAAAGAACTGATGCTTTCAAACTGCAGTGCTGGAGAAGAATCTTGAGAGTCCCTTGGACTCCAAGGAAATCCAACCAGTCCATCCTAAAGGAGATCAGTCCTGAATATTCATTGGGAGGACTGATGCTGAAGCTGAAACTCCAATACTGCCTAGAAACCTTAACCAACACTTGGTTAATGCCACACATCCCATCAAAACAGATTCTATTTTTTCTATCTAGAGAAAGTTTCCTAAGGTCCTCAAGTTGGAAAAAGTAATTTCCTCTGTCTCCTGTTTACATGGTTCTGACTTCTAGTACAGAAAATCTGACTTTCAGTATGTGTTTACCTGAATATCTGTCTCACAGGATGGTGATCTCCTTGAAGACAAGAGCCAGTTCTTAGTCAAGTTACATTTTCATTACCTGAAGTAGTGATAATAAAGTAAAAGTTAGGGATGCAATAATGTGTCACTTTCTTGAGCTGACACTTAGATCCTTTGATCTATCCAAAGTCCAACTCTTTTTCATAGCTTTTGTAAAAATTAAGTTCCCATACCTCATACAGTGGCCACAGGACTGGAAAAGGTCAGTTTTCATTCCAATCCCAAAGAAAGGCAATGCCAAAGAATGCACAAACTACCTCACAATTACTTTACGCTAGTAAAGTAATGCTCAAAATTCTCCAAGCCAGGCTTCAGCAATACGTGAACCGTGGACTTCCTGATGTTCAAGCTAGTTTTAGAAAAGGCAGAGGAACCAGAGATCAAATTGCCAACATCTGCTGGATCATTGAAAAAGCAAGAGAGTTCCAGAAAAAACATCTATTTCTGCTTTATTGACTATGCCAAAGCCTTTGACTGTGTGGATCACAATGAACTGTGGAAAATTCTAAAAGAGATGGGAATACCAGACCACCTGACCTGCCTCTTGAGACATCTGTATGCAGGTCAGGAAGCAACAGTTAGAACTGGACATGAAACAACACACTGTTTCCAAATAGGAAAAGGAGTACATCAAGGCTGTATATTGTCACCCTGCTTATTTAACTTATATGCAGAGTACATCATGAGAAACACTGGACTGGAAGAAGCACAAGCTGGAATCAAGATTGCCGGGAGAAATATCAATCACCTCAGATATGCAGATGACACCACCCTTATGGCAGAAAGTGAAGAGGAACTAAAAATCCTCTTGATGAAAGTGAAAAAGGAGAGTTAAAAAGTTGGCTTAAAGCTCAACATTCAGAAAACGAAGATCATGGCATCTGATCCCATCACTTCATGGGAAATAGATGGGGAAACAGTGGAAACAGTGTCAGACTGTTTTTTGGGGGGGGGGCTCCAAAATCACTGAAGATAGTGACTGCAGCCATGAAATTAAAAGACACTTACTCCTTGGAAGGAAAGTTATGACCAACCTAGATAGCATATTCAAAAGAAGAGACATTACTTTGCCAACAAATGTCCATCTAGTCAAGGCTATGGTTTTTCCTGTGGCCATGTATGGATGTGAGAGTTGGACTGTGAAGAAGGCTGAGCACCGAAGAATTGATGCTTTTGAACTGTGGTGTTGGAGAAGACTCTTGACAGTCCCTTGGGCTGCAAGGAGATCCAACCAGTCCATTCTGAAGGAGATCAGCCCTGGGATTTCTTTGGAAGGAATGATGCTAAAGCTGAAACTCCACTACTTTGGCCACCTCATGCGAAGAGTCGACTCATTGGAAAAGACTCTGATGCTGGGAGGGATTGGGGGCAGGAGGAGAAGGGGACGACAGAGGATGAGATGGCTGGATGGCATCACTGACTCGATGGACGTGAGTCTGGGTGAACTCCAGGAGTTGGTGATGGACAGGGCGGCCTGGCGTGCTGCGATTCATGGGGTCACAAAGAGTCGGACACGACTGAGCGACTGAACTGAACTGAACTGAACTGATCTCATACTTCCTTTTCTTTGCCTTAGTAAAACTCCATAAGGATTAGAAGATTGTGTTTGCTGAGGCTGTTTCAAAAATTTGAGGCAAATTTATTCTACCTGTAGGCAAATGGCAGGACTGATTCCCCAAATGTCCCCCCTTAGCATGTCCTTTGGGCTTCCCTGGTAACTCAGCTGGTAAAGAATCTGTCTGCAATGCAGGAGACCCCAGTTTGATTCCTGGGTTGGGAAGTTCCCCTGGAGAAATGATAGGCTACCCTATCATTGCCTGCTGAATTCCATGGACAGAGAAGCCCAGTGGGCTACAGTCAGGGGACCTCAAAGAGTCAGACACAAATGAGTAACTGAGCACAGCACAGAATAGCATGTCTTTTCTCTTCTCTTTATCTCTTCTTTCCCTCTTGCCTACACAATTATTTTGGGTTTGATGTCTGGTTATGATTTTTCACTTGGAATAATTTTCCCCTGCTTCTCTGAAGAATTACCTTCTTCCCTGTCTTTAAATGCTTCTCCAAGGTTCAGTTTTCCCAGCAAGTTTTATCTATGCACATCTTTAAATTTAACTGTTTATGCTGCTGTCTGTTTAGACTTCCTCAGAGCTTCTGCTCTATGTGCATGTCCTCAATACCAAATTTAGCTTGTATGATAATGGAAGGAATAAGCATAACTTATTTAATGATAGCATGTAGGATGCCACTAACTGACAGTGAATGCTGAAAACCACATTATTTACTTGTACTTTCCAGAAAGGAGAAACACATTTATTGTAGATCTGTGAAGCCAAATCATGCTTTGATTGTTACTATATATTTTTGTTTTTACTTACCTATGTGTTGAAAAGCTATCAGATTCACTTTCTGCCCTTCTCTTCATCAGTTTTATTTTTACTGTATTATTACAATTCTTATTCCTACAGTAGTTCTACTGAATTGCAAGATAATATGTGCATTGAATATTGCAGCCTTTTGTCCTGGTATATGTTTCAAACTTCTTTTGGTAACTCAGTTGAATAGGAGAGAAAGATTCAGATAACTAAGCTTGTTTCTACTATTTTTAAGGTACTCTCTGAATGTTTTCAAGAATTCTCTATATTCTTACTTAATTGCATAGTGAAGTTTAAAATTTGACTTAATTCATTTTATACATGAATAAAAAGATGCTGAGAACGATTATGGTCAAGTCAGGATCCTACAACCAGTGCTGTTCCCCTACACTCATATACCTAGCACCTTGGGGTATACACCAGGTGCAGAATCAGAGCCAGTGAAAAAGAAGAAGAACCAAAAAGTGTAGGAAAGAAGAGATCACTGCCCTAAAAGAGTAATTTCAGAGGACATGACGTTAAACATACCTTGAATGAACAGTACCGCTATGTGCCTCTATCAGTATCTCTGTCAGCAAATAGTTGAGCTAGACTTTTGGATAACTTGCTTAAGAAGAAAGTGATATATAATAAAAGAAACCCTGAGGAGTAGGCAGAATCAGTATCTGGGGAAACAAATTGTACCCCATTTCCAATCTCTTGAACTGAGAGTGTGTCTGATGGGATCAGTGCCTCACCATTAACAATGCTGTAACTTTCTCCCTTAGTACCAAGCACACTGTCTCCTCATTATTTGCTTACAAATTAGCCTTTGTCTTTTACACTGAGAAAATATCAAGAGAAAAGATATTCCACAAATCGATGTATTCAAGACTTGATTGAGTGCTTATTACATAGCATGAATGAATAAATACATAAGTAAATAAAAGAAAGAAAAATATATTCATTAAATTTAAGTACCAGTCTTTGCTACTTTAAAGTCAATGGAAACCCAACATCCTTATATATATATATCACTTTGACTACATCAAACAAATAAGCAATTAATTCAATCAAAGAAGCAATGTAACTTTATTTTTCTGAGGCTTCATTTAGAAATTACATCAAACTATTAAAACAGTCAGATTATATTTTTTGTATTGATAAGAGACTGTGGATGTCACTAAATACACTATTAATTGAATTTTTAAGTGATTTTAAAAATCAGGATATCAAAACAATATAAAAATCAATACTTCCATAGTCTTCATTTTAAACCAATTTTATCAACTTTTTTCATAAAGTTATATTTGATGATAGAACACCACCTTTGTAGGGGCCTCAGAATGTTAATGAAATTTACAATGACTAACTTAATATGCTAGACAGCATATTTAAAAGCAGAGACATTACTTTGCCAACAAAAGTACATCTAGTCAAAGCGATGGTTTTTCTAGTAGTCATGTATGGATGTGAGAGTTGGAATATAAAAAAAGCTGAACAACGAAGAATTGATGCTTTTGAACTGTGGTGTTGGAGAAGACTCTTGAGAGTTCCTTGGACTTCAAGGAGATCCAACCAGTCCATCCTAAAGGAAATTAGTCTTGAATATTCACTGGAAGGACTGATGCTGAAGCTGAAACTCCAATACTTTGGCCACCTGATGTGAAGAACTGACTCGTTGGAAAAGACCGTGATGCTGGGCAAGATTGAAGGCAGGAGGAGAAGAGGACGACAGAGGATGATATGGTTGAATGGCATCACTGATTCAAAGGACATGAATTTGAGCAAGCTCCGGGAGTTGGTGACGGATACAGAAGCCTGGTGTGCTGCAGTCCATGGGTCGCAAAGAGTTGGACATGACTGAGTGACTGAACTGAATTGCTTGGGAGAAATCCTCTCCCTTAAAGGACGTGGCTCACTATTTATGGCAATCATATAAGACAGCAACTGACAGATAAAAGCACTGCAGTTTGATGATTTCACTTACTTTTAGTAGGCCACACTAGTTTAAGAAGTTTTGAAGCAAATGTGGAATCAAACAAGTATTTTGCATCCTTTCATCATATGTATCTACAGGAAAAGTCTTCATTTTTTTAAAGAAACACCAGACTGGTGGGTGATAGCCTAAGCCACTTAGAAAGATATTTGCTACCAGCCAATAGTTTCCTGAAATGTTTACTGCCATATATTTAACGTTTATGATACAAAACTTTGTTTGAGTTTCTAAATGCCAACAATTTTAACTACTGAAGCAGAAAAAAAGTCACAGAAAAGAATATTAAAGAATGAGAGCTTTCTTCTTGATTTCTTAAAATTTAACTTTCTTAATATAAAATTCAAAAAGCAAAAAATGTGTTTACTTTTTATATATTTGAATGATTCAAATTATCTAATCTTTCCACACACTAAAATAAATTAAATATATTTTAAATTATCAAAGGAACATATCTTCATGGTGACTAGTGGACAAATGCAAAGATACATAAGTATATTAAAAATTCTCCTTCAATCTCTTCCATGCTTAAACGCTGGGTGTAAACAGTTATAGAAATTTGGCATTTATTCCCTCATATGTAAATTTATGCACACTTATTTTAGATAGAGACTGGTTGGTGGGGGTGGGGGGGCGATGTTATGTTGTTTGCTTTACAAATATCAGTTTATGCCATCTGTATTAATCTATATTTTTTCTCACTTGACACTTCACAAAATTAACAGTATGTCATAGAGTTCTTTCTTCCTATACTTGCTCTTTATTTTGAATCTACCTATATTAAATGTGGGGGAGCTTCCCAGGTGGCTCAGTGGTAAAGAATCCGCCTGCCAATGCAGGAGACACAGTTCGAACCCTGGGTCAGGAAGATCCCCTGGTGGGTGGAAGAAATGGCAACCCACTCCAGTATCCTTGCCTGGGAAATCCAGTGGACAGAGGAGTATGGCAGGCTACAGTCCATGGGGTTGCAAGAGTTGAACACGACTGAGTGACTGAGAATGAGCACTATGTTAAATGGTAAACCAACACCAACATTTACTGACTTCTCTGAAAATCTACTGGAATACAACTGACTCTTGAACAACACAGGAGTTAAGGCTTCAAACCCTTCATGAAGTTGAAAAATCTGCCTGTAACTGTACAGACAACCCTCTGCATCTGTCCTTCCACATCCAAAGATGCGGCCAACCGTGCCTCCTGTAGTTCTGTAATACATACTTACTGGAAAAATGTCTATATATAAGGGACTATCATAGTTTCAACCAATGTTGTTCAAGGGGCCAACTGTAGTAGAAAACACCACAAAAGTAAAGCCTCCTTACTGTCTCCACAAGTGGTCATAAATTTTTTAAAAAGCATGGCAGAAAAATAATGTAGGATAAAAGCACTATCTAGATGACTGAGCTTTGACAGTCTATTCTTCTCATTAGTATTAATGTCAATTTTTAATGAGTACTTTCAACAAATCTATCACTACAGTTTCCCATTTATGTATATAACCTTATTCAAAAGGCCTTATAATAATTTTAATATTAAGAAATATTATAATGTCCTACACTGTAGAGATAGATTAAGAATTTGCCCCCATGGTTTCAAATTTCACAGGTCTTATATAATTAATATTGTTTCAGTAATACTCAAATGCTAACAACATGGCATAAATTAGTGTATCCTCTTACAACTGCATACCATTTCAATTCACTCCAGAGAAAATTCTTAATAATTGTGATGGGAAAGTATTTCAGATATTATCATCACTGAGGACCAGCAATCTAATTATTGTGGTCTCTCAGCCAGCCAGTTGTCCAGTTATAGAAAAATATCCTTAGGACCTGCTTATTAGGAAAATTTCTGCCTTTGTGGGACTTTTCAAATAAGCTGATCCTGAAAAATGTATTCAAGTACAATTAGTTTATTTGGAATGTAAGTCCAGAAATGCAGGTAGGTGATTGGGGAACTGAGACAGGGGAAAGGAGAGTGCCAGAAAAGCATGGGCATATATCAAGTTATCACGAAGGCAAACAATAGCTTAATTCCACTGGTGTTGGTTCGCAAATTGGCCTTGTACACAGAGGGCAAGAAGAGACCAAAGAAAGAAGCAGACCACTCCAGACTGACAGGTTTAATAAGCAAGGAAGCTCACACAGGATGGCCACAAGACAAGTAGATCTCCTCACCCACTCCCCAGAATCTTAAAAGTTCATGTAGAGAGGCCTTAACAGGATTCAATCATATACACTGTGCAGATGTCTCAATAACAGAGGGCTCTTTCAGAAGGCTGAGTCCTTGAAAATTATTCCCACTATGAGGACAGTGGGCTCAATGTACATTCCCAGGTTAGGGAGGAGGGTGAGGAACACCCAGTTGCTCTGTTTCAATTTGCAGGTCAACCTGTGGTCACATGCTGTGGATGACCTCCAAAAACTGGAAAATTCTGGGAACCATTATATGACACTCACTTTAGAGCAGCAGATCCCACCCTTTTTGGCATCAGGGATGGGAAAACAAGTTTCCCACAGACCAGGGTTGGGGGAAGATGGTTTGGGGAGTATCCTCATAAGGAGCACACAACCTAGATCCTTGCTTGCACAGTTCACAGTAGAATCAGCACTCCTATGAGAATCTAGTGCTGCTGCTTATCTGACAGGAGGTGGATCTCAGGTGGTAATGCGAGAGACAGGGAGCAGCTATAAATACAGATGAAGCTTTGCTCCTGGCTTGCCACTCATCTCCTGCTGTGTGACCTGGTTCTTAACAGGCCATGGACCAGTAGCAGGCCATGGCCCGGGGGTTGGAGACCCCGGCTGTAGAGTTATACCATCAGAGAGGAAAGAGAACTGGGATATTTACACACAAACCACCATTAGCTGGGAACCCCAGGGAGACGAGGTATTAATCTCCTGACACTGCCAGTCTCTAGGTGGGCTAAAAACATACCAAAGGCCAGACAAAGCCTTTAGAGAAAAAAAAAGAAAAAGTCAATGCTAGCAGTCATAAATCTGGCCTTTGCCCACTGATATGGAAAGGGCACCAGTAAAATCTGCTCTAATATGCTATATCTTCCAAGTTTACCTCCTAGCAGATATTAACCAGGCAGTTTTGCCCTTTGTTGCTTCAATTTATAGATTTTTACATCTCAAAGTTAAAAATTCTAACCCCTCTAATATTAATCTTAAACATTAGGCTTGCTTGGTATCTTGAACCTTAACTTCATGAACAGCAAAGTGAACAGTCTACTTACTGATTCCAAGTTTTGTAATGAATATGTTTTTATCTTAATTATGCTCATCTATAAAGTGTTTCAGGTAATCCAGTATGAATTTTGTTTCCAAGTTACGTCAAGAGACAGACAAAAAGAAATATATATGGAGAGGCATACAGCACAATTAGAGCACTTCATTAGCAAGTTAAATGTGAAGGAATATGAAATGCAAGAACCTCACTACTAACAGCAACAGAAAAAGAACATTGGTACTGGGTATATGAGTCAAACATTGTCTCCAAACTCGAAGTTCAGTTCAGTCGCTCAGTCCTGACTGACCCATTGTGACCCCATGGACTGCAGCACACCAGGCTTCCCCCTCCAACACCAACTCCTGGAGCCTACTCAAACTCATGTCCATTGAGTCGGTGATGCCATCCAACCATATCATCCTCTGTCATCCCCTTATCCTCCTGCCTTTAATCTTGCCCAGCATCAGGGTCTTTTCCAATGAGTCAGTTCTTCGCATCAGGTGGCCAAAGTATTTGAGTTTCATCTTTAGTATCAGTCCTTCCAATGAATATTCAGGAATAATTTCCTTTAGGATTAACTGGTTGGATCTCCTTGCAGTCCAAAGGACTCTCAAGAGTCTTCTCCAACACCACAGTTCAAAAGCATCAATTCTTCAGTGTTCAGCTTCCTTTATACTCCAATTCTCACATCCAAACATGACTACTGGAAAAAACATAGCTTTGATTAGATGGACCTTTGATGGTAAAGTAATGTCTCTGCTTTTTAATATGCTATCTAGGTTGGTCATAACTTTTCTTCCAAGGAGAAAGCGTCTTTTAATTTCATGGCTGAAGACACCATCTGCAGTGATTTTGGAGCCCCAAAACATAAAGACTCTGTTTCCACTGTTTCCCGATCTATTTGCCACAAAGTGATGGAACTGATTGCCTTGATCATAGTTGTCTGAAAGTTGAGTTTTAAGCCAGCTTTTTCACCCTCCTCTTTCACTTTAATCAAGAGGCTCTTTAGTTGCTCTTTGCCTTCTGCCATAAGGGTGGTGTCATCTGCGTATCTGAGGTTATTGATATTTCTCCCGGCAATCTTGATTCCAGCTTGTGCTTCATCCAGCCCAGTATTTCACATGATGTATCCTGCATATAAGCTAAATAAGCAGGGTGACAATATACAGACTTGATGTACTTACTCCTTTCCTGATTTGGAACCAGTCTGTTGTTCCCTGTCCAGTTCTAACCGTTGCTTCTTGACCTGCATACAGATTTTTCAGGAGGCAGTTCAGGTGGTCTGGTACTCTAATCTCTTTCAGAATTTTCCACAGTTTGTTGTGATCCACAGAGTAAAAGGCTTTGGCATAGTCAATAAAGTAAAAGCAGATGTTTTCTGGAACTCTCTTGCTTTTTCAATGATCCCTCGGATGTTGGCAATTTGATCTCTGGTTCCTCTGCCTTTTCTAAAACCAGCTTGAACATCTGAAAATTCATAGTTCACATACTGTTCAAGCCTGACTTGGAGGATTTTGAGCTTTTGCTAGCATGTGAGATGAGTGAAATTGTGTGGTATTTTGAACATTCTTTGGCATTTTCTTTCTTTGGGATTGGAATGAAAACTGACCTTTTCCAGTCCTGTGGCCACTGCTGAGTTTTCCATATTTGCTGGCATATTGAGAGCAGCACTTTCACATCATCATCTTTTAGGATTTGAAATAGCTCAACTGGAATTCCATCACCTCCACTAGCTTTGTTCATAGTAATGCTTCCTAAGGCTCACTTGACTTCACATTCCAGGATGTCTGGCTCTAGGTGAGTGATCACACCACTGTGATTTTCTGGGTCATGAAAATCTTTTTTGTACAGTTCTGTGTATTCTTGCCACCTCTTCCTCATATCTTCTGCTTCTGTTAGCTCCATACCATTTCTGTCCTTTATTGAGCCCATCTTTGCATGAAATATTCCATTGGTATCTCTCATTTTCTTGAAGAGATCTCTAGTCGTTCCCGTTCTATTGTTTACTCTCTTTCTTTGCATTGATCACTGAGGAAGGCTTTCTTATCTCTCCGTGTTATTCTTTGGAACCCTGCATTCAAATGGGTATATCTTTCCTCTTCTCCTTTGCCTTTGGCTGCTCTTTTTTTCTCAGCTACTTTAAGGCCTTGTCAGACATCCCTTTTGCCTTTTTGCATTTCTTTTTCTTGGGGAAGGTCTTGATATCTGCCTCCTGTACAATGTCACGAACCTCTGTCCGTAGTTTCTCAGGCACTCTGTCTATCAGATCTAATCCCTTGCACCTATTTGTCACTTCCACTGTATAATTGTAAGGGATTTGATTTAGGTCATACGTCCAAACTGTAGCTCACATTTAAAACAAGTACACCATACTTGAAGAAGTAATAGATTAGTTGAGTGTTTTAACCACAAAAATAATAGGAAAAGTAATTAAAATCTTCATATAAGCAAAATGCCAAAACCAGATAATGTTCTAAGAACAGATAAATTCAAGCTTATATAGAATTTTACAGAACATAGAAACTATGAAAAATACTCCAACATATTTTTATGATGCTTCCTTCTGCCTTTTAAGAAGCAGAAGCAAATGGAAAAAGATAAGAAGGAAAATCCAATATATCTGCAAATATACACCTATGACTGCAGATGAAAAATTCTAAACAAGGTATTATCAAGAAAAATATATAGAATATTATTCCAATGGATGACAGATAATATTTACTTATTTGTTTTTATATCTGTAGACATCATTCCTAGCAAACTAGCAATAGAAGGAAATAACTTATTCTTAAAAAGGGAATTGATAGAAATCCCACAACAGTCATCATATTTAAAGTGAAAAGTTAGTATTCCCTTTAAGAACATAAGACATAGACACTTACTTTTACTGCTACATTTAAACATTGTGGTGAAAGTCATGTCTAGGAAAGAAATATAAGGAAAGAAAATGAATGGCGTTAGAAATAGAGAAAAAAATCACTATTTTCCAAGAAAATTGCTACTTATTAGAAAAGTGGAAAGCATCTGCGGATGAGGATTAGACTCACAAAAAGTTTCATCATTTTTATTTTTGAAAAAATCTTTAATTGTGTTGTATTTCTCTCCCCCAGCAATGAATATGCAATACATATAATTAAAATGGAAGTAGCTATCTATACTTACAACAAAGTTGTAAGTACCCAGGAATAAATAAAGAAATGCATAAAATTTGTGAAAAACTTAAAACTATTTTGAAGGACATTTGAAAACAAATAAATGGAAAATAAAATTCTAATCAAACTGTCAGCACAATTACGTTATATTTAGATTTGTTTTCCCGGTTTTTTTTTTTTTTTTGGTGTTGTTGTTCTGTTTTAATTTTCATATGAAAGATAAATAGCTAAGAAGAGCCAGAATATCTCAGGAGAGTAAGAAAAAATTGGAGCACTTCCTATGGAAGTAGAAAGTTTTATTTATATTAAAGTGAAAGTCGCTTAGTCGTGTCCGACTCTTTGAGACTCCCTGGAGTATAGCCTGCCAGGCTTCTCTGTCCATGAAATTCTCCTGGCCAGAATACTGGAGTGGGTAACCATTCCTTTCTCCAGGGGATCTTCCCAACCCAGGGATAGAACCCAGGTCTCCGACAGTGCAGACAGATTCTTTACCATCTGAGCCACCAGGGTGATGCAATATATTAACAGTGGCAACTGATAAACAAAGTAACCAAACTGAGTATGGAAACTTCACATTTTAACCAAAAGCCACTCCAGGATATTAAAAAGCTAAAATACATTAATAGTAAGAAACATTTACATACAAACTTTCAGAAGACAATATAGGAGAATATCTGTATGAACTTCAGATAAGAAAAAAAAATTTTTGAGCTTTATTTAGGTACACTTATAAAATAAAATAGGAAATTATTTAAGTGTATAATACAATGATGTTTGTATACATTATGAAAAAATTCCCACAATTGAGTTAATTAAGACAAGCATCACCTTTGTTTTTGGTGAGAACACAGGTTCAATTCTTTTGGCAAATTTCAATTATTCAAGATAATAATATCAATTATAGTCATGAACTAATTCCTCAGAACGTATTCCTTTATAACTAAAACTTTGTACTCTTTTGCCAACCTTGACCCAATTTACCTGCAATGCAACCCTTGACAACCACCAATCAACTCTGTTTCTATGAGTTTGGCTGTTTTGTTTTTGTTCTTTTTTTTTTTAAGATTTCAATTATAAGTAATATCCCAGAGTTCACCCAGACTCATGTCCATCGAGTCAGTGATGTCATCCAACCATCTCATCCTCTGTCATCCCCTTCTCCTCCTGCCCCCAATCCCTCCCAGCATCAGAGTCTTTTCCAATGAGTCAACTCTTCGCATGAGGTGGCCAAAGTACTGAGTTTCAGCTTTAGCATCATTCCTTCCAAAGAAATCCCAGGGCTGATCTCCTTCAGAATGGACTGGTTGGATCTCCTTGCAGCCCAAGGGACTCTCAAGAGTCTTCTCCAACACCACAGTTCAAAAGCATCAATTCTTCGGCACTCAGCCTTCTTCACAGTCCAACTCTCACATCCATACATGACCACAGTAAAAACCATAGTCTTGACTAGACGAACCTTTGTTGGCAAAGTAATATCTCTGCTTTTGAATATGCTATCTAGGTTGGTCATAACTTTCCTTCCAAGGAATAAGCGTCTTTTAATTTCATGGCTGCAGTCACCATCTGCAGTGATTTTGGAGCCCCAAAAAATAAACTCTGACACTGTTTCCACTGTTTCCCCACCTATTTCCCATGAAGTGATGGGACCAATGCCATGATCTTCGTTTTCTGAATGTTGAGCTTTAAGCCAACTTTTTCACTCTCCTCTTTCACTTTCATCAAGAGGCTTTTTAATTCCTCTTCACTTTCTGCCATAAGGGTGGTGTCATCTGCATTTCTGAGGTTATTGATATTTCTCCCGGCAATCTTGATTCCAGCTTGTGTTTCTTCCAGTCCAGCATTTCTCATTATGTACTCTGCATAGAAGTTAAATAAGCAGGGTGACAATATACAGCCTTGATGTACTCCTTTTCCTATTTGGAACCAGTCTGTTGTTCCATGTCCAGTTCTAACTGTTGCTTCCTGACCTGCATACAAATTTCTCCAGAGGCAGATCAGGTGGTCTGGTATTCCCATCTCTTTCAGAATTGTCCACAGTTTATTGTGATCCACACAGTCAAAGGCTTTGGCATAGTCAATAAAGCAGAAATAGATGTTTCTCTGGAACTCTCTTACTTTTTCCATGATCCAGAGGATGTTGGCAATTTGATCTCTGGTTCCTCTGCCTTTTCTAAAACCAGCTTGAACATCAGGAAGTTCACGGTTCACATATTGCTGAAGCCTGGCTTGGAGAATTTTGAGCATTACTTTACTAGCATGTGAGATGAGTGCAATTGTGCAGTAGTTTGAGCATTCTTTGGCATTGCCTTTCTTTGGGATTGGAATGAAAACTGACCTTTCCCAGTCCTGTGGCCACTGCTGAGTTTTCCAAATTTGCTGGCATATTGAGTGCACCACTTTAACAGCATCATCTTTCAGGAGTTGAAATAGCTCCACTGGAATTCCATCACCTCCACTAGCTTTGTTCGTAGTGATGCTTTCTAAGGCCTACTTGCCTTCACATTCCAGGATGTCTGGCTCTAGGTCAGTGATCACACCATCATGATTATCTGGGTCATGAAGATCTTTTTTGTACAGTTCTTCTGTGCATTCTTGCCATCTCTTCTTAATATCTTCTGCTTCTGTTAGGTCCATACCATTTCTGTCCTTTATCGAGCCCATCTTTGCATGAAATGTTCCCATTTTCTTGAAGAGACCTCTAGTCTTTCCCATTTTGTTGTTTTCCTCTGGAGTTGGTGATGGACCGGGAGGCCTGGCATGCTGCGATTCATGGGGTCGCAAAGAGTCGGATACGACTGAGCGACTGAACTGAACTGAATTGATGCAATATATGTGTTTTTCTGTCTGGCTAATTCTCCAAGCCAGGCTTCAGCAATACGTGAACCATGAACTTCCAGTTTTTCAAGCTGGTTTTAGAAAAGGCAGAGGAACCAGAGACCAAATTGCCAACATCCACTGGATCATCAAAAAAGCAAGAGAGTTCCAGATAAACATCTATTTCTGCTTTATGGACTATGCCAAAGCCTTTGACTGTGTGGATCACAATAAACTGTGGAAACTCAGTTCACTCAGACCAACATCCATAGAGTCAGTGATGCCATCCAGCCATCTCATCCTCTGTCGTCCCCTTCTCCTCCTGCCCCCAATCCCTCCCACCATCAGAGTCTTTTCCAATGAGTCAACTCTTCGCATGAGGTAGCCTAAGTACTGGAGTTTCAGCTTTAGCATCATTCCTTCCAAAGAAATCCCAGGGCTGATCTCCTTCAGAATGGACTGGTTGGATCTCCTTGCAGCCCAAGGGGCTCTCAAGAGTCTCTCCAACACCACAGTTCAAAAGCATCAATTCTTCGGTGCCCAGCTTTCTTCACAGTCCAACTCTCACATCCATACATGACCACTGGGAAAACCATAGCCTTGACTAGACGGACCTTTGTTGGCAAAGTAATGTATCTGCTTTTCAATATGCTATCTAGGTTGGTCATAACTTTCCTTCCAAGGAGTAAGCATCTTTTAATTTCACGGCTGCAGTCACCATCTGCAGTGATTTTCAAGCCCCCAAAATAAAGTCTGACACTGTTTCCACTGTTTCCCCACCTATTTCCCATGAAGTGATGGGACCAGATGCCATAACCTTCATTTTCTGAATGTTGAGTTTTAAGCCAACTTTTTCACTCTCCTCTTTCACCTTCATCAAGAGGCTTTTTAGTTCCTCTTCACTTTCTGCCATAAGGGTGGTATCATCTGCATTGATATTTCTCCTCGCAATCTTGATTGCAGCTCGTGCTTCTTCCAGCCCAGCATTTCTCATCATGTACTCTGCATATAAGTTAAATAAGCAGGATGACAATATACAGCCTTGACGTACTCCTTTTCCTATTTGAAACCAGTCTAATGTTCCATGTCCAGTTCTAATTGATGCTTCCTGACCTGCGTACAAATTTCTCAAGAGACAGGTCAGGTGGTCTGGTATTCCAATCTCTTTTAGGATTTTCCACAGTTTATTGTGATCCACACAGTCAAAGGCTTTGGCGTAATCAATAAAGCAGAAATAGATGTAGATGTTTTTCTGGAACTCTCTTGCTTTTTCGATGTTCCAGCGGATGTTGGCAATTTGGTCTCTGGTTCCTCTGCCTTTTCTAAAACCAGCTTGAACATATAGAAGTTCAAACTTTCCTTATTAAAAGTTAAAATTATCTATGATTTCTTTCCTACTGAAATAACCTTGATCTTCACCCATGAGATGAAAAAAGGTACTATGTTCAGTGACCTAAATGGGTAGTTATCTCTACTGCAGTGAAATATTTAAAGCAAAGATGCACTTAAAACAAAGTTACCATAGTATAATGTTATTTGCTAATAAAATCTTTTAAAAAGCATTGTAGAACCTTAGACAAATATAATGTACTTTCTAAAAAAAATGAAGTACAGCCGAGAATAGAAAGAACCTTGAGAGGTTATAAAAGCATACAGTCTTATCCCACTGAAATACCTAGCTACAATTTTCTTAAGAATTATTTGTTGTAAGAAATAATTTATCTAACTTTATGTTCTAGAAGTTTATACTTTTTAGCCAGATGGTCATTTTATTATAGAATATTTCAACTGACACAATAGTAAAGAAAATAGTATTTTGAATCTCTATGTACCCCTTGTCCAGTTTCAACAATATCAAAGCATGACCAATCTAATTTTCTTCATAACTTCACAAGTTCACCCACCATACAATTAATTTGAAACAAATGCCATATATTATTTCATCTATAAACATTTTAGTATATATGTGTGTTTGTATACCCTGCAGGCTTGCAAGCCCTGCAATTGTCCTGATTCCAGACCAAATAAAGTTCTTAGAAACAGCAACAGATTCATATAACAATTTACTGGATAGGGAATCTTACCAGCCTGAAGCATAATGTCCTGGAGCGACATCCCACCCTGCATGGCCAACAGTAGACAGGACGTGGTGGCAATCTTTGCTACTCTGGGGGAAAAGAAAGATCATCAGTTACGAGGGAAACCAGTGGTTGGAGTAGGGGGGCATGTACATAGGCAATGACTGATTGCATGTGTGCTAAATCGCTTCAGTCGTGTCTCTTTGCAACCCTGTGGACTGTAGCCTGGCGGGCTCCTCTGTCCATGGGTTTCCTCAGGCAAGAATATTGGAGTGGATTGCTATGCTCTCCTCCAGGGGATTTTCTCAAGCCAGGGATTGAACCCACATTTCATATATCTGATTAAGCCCTATAATTATGTGATTTGGATAATTATGTGTGTGAAGCAGGGACTGGTTGAGCAGGGGATGGACAGAGAGCAAGAGAACATCAATCCTGAAATCCTGACCATCAATCCTGGTCGTCAATCCAGACCATACAAAGCATAAAACACAACAGCTACTTTTTAAAATATGACAATGTTTCACGAAGAACTATCTTCATCACACCCACCCCTCACAAAAATTTCTAATATCACCAAATATGTATGCAACACACATGTTCTACTATCGTTCTAGATTACAATACACATGTTCTACACATGTTCTAGATGATCCTAGAGTTGGTCTTTTTATTTTTACAGTATATTTGATCATATAGAGATTCAAACAAGAGTCTTATACTTTGATTAGCTAATTTGTCAAAGTCTTTTTATAATTTAGGTATCACTCTGTCGTATCTACTTATAATTCATTTTTAAGAAATCAAGATTTTGTTTACTTATTTAGTCCTATGGATGTCCTATAGTCTAGATGGGCTGCTTGCTTTTCATTCGCATCATTTAACATGTTCATCTCTCTCCTGTATTTACTATAAATTCACAGTTAGATCTCACGTTTGAGGGCTATTTCAGGCCGCACCCTGTGCTTCCTTTAGGAAGGTAACTGATATCAATGCTGCCTCCTTTTTGTGCCATCAGCAGTGATTGGTGTTCAGATCCTTGTTTAATTTGGTATTGCAAATGTTTATGTTTTAATTTAAATTATTTCTTTTTCATATAAAAGCTGGATATTCTTACAAAGATCAATGCTTTCTGAAACAGAACAGAACCCTATGATCCTTAGCCCCCATGTCCCCTGCCTGCCTTTCGTCTGTCAAAATACTTTCACCAAAGAATAAATTTAACCAGAGAAGTGAGAAAATGCAGAAGCAAAGGAAAACAGTCAAAGGAGATCAAGTAATAATAATATAGTCATTAAGCATTCAAGGATATTTAGTTCCTTCTCAAAGGCTATAGATAATATCCCGAGCCATATCCTATGAGCTGTCTTATAGATACTGAAAGCCCTACCAAGCAAAGGCTTACATGAT
The DNA here is from genome assembly GCF_027580195.1 of Bos mutus. Taxonomy (NCBI): domain Eukaryota; kingdom Metazoa; phylum Chordata; class Mammalia; order Artiodactyla; family Bovidae; genus Bos; species Bos mutus. The sequence goes on along the minus strand of NC_091624.1, from coordinate 97,117,704 downwards.
GACCAGACTGTAGCCATGACGTAGCTGCCATAATTCTGAGAATTGGCTTCAAGAAATGGAAACAAACCAGCGCTAGAACTAAAGAGCAATTGTACTTAAAACAACCAAGATGATGTTGATCCGACCACTAATGACCAATTTCAAGATGAATGTCAGACCTGGCTGTGCTGTTTGCCTGTAGCCCTCTCCCTCAACCTATAAAACTCTTGCTCACTGTCAGTGGGATGGGGAGGGAGTGGGCTCCCCTGCCCTGGGCTGCTGGCATCCAAAATAAAGAAGCTTTTCCTTTCCACCAATCTGGACATTTTATTTTCTTTTGGGCAGTGAGCAGCTGAAAATGAAAATGAAAGTGGCTCAGTTGTGTCCGACTGTCTGCAACCGCATGGATATACAGTCCATGGAATTCTCCAGGCCAGAGTCCTTGAGTGGGTAACCTTTCCCTTTCCAGGGGATGTTCCCAACCCAGGGATCAAACTCAGGTCTCCCGCATTTGCAGGTGGATTCTTTACCAGCTGAGCCACATGGGAAGCCCAGTGAGTGACTGGACCCCCATTTTTGGTAACATCCTTATCTATAATTTTGTTTCCCTAAAGTCCTCATTTTATAAGAAATGCAAAATTCATGCTCAAGTGTGTGTGGTTTTTGTTTGTTTGTTTTTTGACAAATTTTCAAAGTGAATTCATTCCTTACATTATCCTCTGTGTTAAGTCGATTCAGTCATGTCCGACTCCTTGTGACCCCATGGACTATAGCCTGCCAAATTCCTCTGTCCATGAGATTCTCTAGGCAAGAATACTGGAGTGGGTTACTGTGTCCTCCTATAGGGGATCTTCCAGATGAAGGGATTGAACCAGCATCTCCTGCATTGGCAGGTGGGTTCTTTATCACTAATGCCATCTGGGAAGCAAGCTATTCATTGATAGTGATCAATTAAGTAGTGCTGTGTGTACTTAGTCGCTCAGTTGTGTCTGACTTTTTGAGACCCCATGGACCATAGCCTGCTAGGCTCCTCTGTCCATGGGGATTTGGCAAGAATACTGGAGTGGGTTGCCATGCCCTCCTCTCAATTAAGTAGGGGCAGGGGTATTTTTAAGTACCATAATGAATCAAAACACATTTGATATGTTTTGGTTTACTACAGTTATTTTTTCCACAAATGCTCAACTGTCCCCATCTTTTACCAGTAGGAGTCTCTAAGTTAGCAGCTTAAAATTGGGTATGAGAGTACTTACACACCACAGAAATCAGCAAACACAAATCCAGGCTTTTTTATCCCAGAAACCCAGATATCAACATTTGCCACTTTACTAGTGGCATCACATCCTATTCTGTCACTTTCATTGTCACCATTAAATTTTGGTTCTGTTGGTAAATATATATTTAATGGTCATTTCTGTCCTAATGCCAATGACTTTAAAAACTGATTTTGATTGTCTTAAGGGCATTCTCCATTAAATGCAATCAGGAAGTGCTAATGGAAAATATATAAGGTGGGCAATTTTTGTTTCATGTAATTTGCATTTGTTTTCTATTTCTGCTACCAAAAAAAAAAAAATCACCACAAACTTAATGACTTTAAAAGACATAAATTTATTTCCTGACATTTCTTAGGAGAGAAGGTTAAGTGGGCCAGCAGGCTGGATTCCTTCTAGAGCAATAGTGAAGGATAGCTCCTTGTATTTTCCAACATCTAGAGGCCATCCGCCGGAGAAGGCAATGGCACCCCACTCCAGTACTCTTGCCTGGAAAATCCCATGGGCAGAGGAGCCTGGTAGGCTGCAGTCCATGGAGTTGCTAAGAGTCGGACACGACTGAGCAACTTCACTTTGACTTTTCACTTTTATGCATTGGAGAAGGAAATGGCAACCCACTCCAGCGTTCTTGCCTGGAGAATCCCAGGGATGGGGGAGCCTGGTGGGCTGCCGTCTATGGGGTCGCACAGAGCTGGACACGACTGAAGCGACCTAGCAGCAGTAGCAGCAGAGGCCATCTGCATTCCTTGACTTGTGGTCTCTTCCTCTTTAGTTCTTTTGTGTCCCTGATAGTCTGTGGCCCTTTTATGCAAAAATTATATTTGCTGAATATAACATCCTTGGATGAAACTTAATTTCTTTGAACATCTTTAACAAACTCTTTTTATTTTTCTTGAATTCCAGGCTTTCAAAGAGATTTCCACAGTTACTGAAAGTAGACAGGGTGCTACTTGTTGCTGAAAGGGATGAAGTCTTGGCTCTTGCTTGGTTCTCTCTGATAGGTTTGGAAGCTTGGAGTGCCTAGTTCCAGTATAACAATGGTGAAAGTCTGGGCTTCACATTTGATCTTGGCTAGTAGGGTGCTGTGTGGGTAGAGGTCATAGTTTTTTCTGTGGTGTTTGGCTGAAGTTGAATAGTTGTTGTTTAAAAGTTTCCTATCTTGCTAGGGGGACCCTTTCCTAATCCATTTGATAGGGAGAGCAGGCATTTATTGGGACTTTTGCTTATACACATCTGTTGGCATTTCTAAGTTGCTGGCTCCTTCAGCTCCATATCTGGGATATTTGGGGAAAAAAGAAAACCTGGAGAACTTACCACCATGGCATTATTTGTATCCTAAGGGCCAGTAGTCATGTACGGATGTGAGAGTTGAACCATTAAGAAGATTTAAGTGCTGAAGAATTGATTCTTTTGAATTATGGGGTTGGAGAAGACTCTTGAGAGTCCCTTGGACAGCAAGGAGATCAAACCAGTCAGTCAGTCAACCCTGAATATTCACTGGAAGGACTGATGCTGAGGCTGAAGCCCCAATACTTTGGCCACCTGATGTGAAGAGCTGACTCATTGGCAAAGACCCTGATGCTGAGAAAGATAGAGGGTAAGAAGAGAAGGGGGTGGTAGAGGATGAGATGGTTGGATAGCATCACCGACTCAATGGGCATGAGTTTGAGCAAACTCCAGGGGATAGTGAAGGACAGCAAAGCCTGGCATGCTGCAGTCCATGGGGTCCCAAAAAGTCAGACATGACTTACTGACTGAATAACAAAAGTCCCACCCATTCTGCCTTATTCTCTCCACCTTTCAATGTTTTCTTATGTTTATTTTATATGATAATCAGTGGTTTTAGTTGTAGTTAACAAAAGGAATATGGAGTATGTCTCTATTTTCCTAAAAGTGAAATGATAAATTTAATTTTAACAACTATTTTTCAAAAGAGTTCATGGTCCATGTTTGAGAAAGTTTATCTATGCTCTTCACCACTGAATGAATATTGAGTAAAACTTTCAGAATTTTAGGGGGTGTTTTCTTCAGGTAAAACATCTTCCCTACGTTGGCTTCTTCTTGCCTTGTTTATCTCTTAAGCGGTTTAATCATTTGGTCTTTGATCTTATTAGTTGAGTAAGATTATCTCTTACTTTGGGCTTCCCATGTGACTCAGTGATAAAGAATCCACCAGCCAATGAAGGAGACATGGGTTCAATCCCTGGGTCAGGAAGATCCCCTGGAGAAGGAAATGACCACCCACTCCACCATTCTTGCCTGGAAAATCCCATGGACAGAGGAGCCTAGCAGTCTACAGTCCCATGGGGTCCCAGAAGAGTAGAATACAACTTAGTGAATAAAACAACAACAAATCTCTCAACTTTCCTTCTTTTAGCAAATCAATGTTTATCAGTGTTTATGCATTTTCTTGAATTTTTAAAAATAATTGGACTATTTTTACATGGCCTCAGCTTGTTTTGAAAGGTGGACAGTTTTTGCGCATGCAATTTGCATGACTTTTCTATTTCTTCTGCAACAAATTACCACAAATTTAATGGTTTTTAAAAAAACACAAATATACTACTTTATACTTCTGCAGAAGTTTAGGTGGGTTGGCAGACTGGATTTCTTCTTGAAACAATAGAGAAGGATGTCTCCTTGCATTTTCCAACTTTTAGAGGCCACCTGCATTCCTAAGCTTGTGATCTCTTTCTCCATCTCCAAAGACAGGTGCATAGCATCTTCCAATCCCTGTCTCTGACTATGATTGTCCTGCCATTCTCTTTTCCTTATGAACAACTTTGTGATTATATGGACCCATCCAATAAATCCAGGCTAGTTCTCCTTTCTGAAACTTAACTTTAACCCTATCTACAAAAGTTATTTTGGCATGTAGCTAACACATTATAAATGCTAGAGATTAGGACATGGACATCATTCAGGGACCTTATTCTGTCTCACACATAATAGAACTGTTTTATCTCCTTATTTTTGAACTCTTATTTACATTTTATCATGAAGTAATTGGGTAAAGTTACTCCTCGGGATTAAAGTAGTTCTTTATAGAAACATTGGTCATTGCATAGTTTTATCCTTTAGTTTTCCTTGGAGTTTCTACCATTCCACTAGATGTCCTGACCATAATGCATTACATTAGCAGGAGGAAGCCCATTTCCTGAGAGAGACACACTACTGGTCCCTAATTAGACTCTGCTTTTGGAAACTTTATTTCCATCAAAACAGCTCAGCTACTTTGTGCATTTTGTCCTTTCACTCTTTTATCCCCAGCACCCATTTTCTTTACACCTCCTTCAGGAAAGGCAATAATGAATAAGATCTGCTCAGTTTTTCTCTCAGTTGACAACCTGCAGAGTTTCATCAGTGTTTCATTATAGCTACTATACTGGAATGGGTGAATTTAACTCAGATGACCATTGTAACTACTACTGTGGGCAAGAATCCCTTAGAAGAAATGGAGTAGCCATCATAGTCAACAAAAGAGTTCAAAATGTTGTACTTGGATGCAATCGCAAAAATGACAGAATGATCTCTGTTCATTTCCAAGGCAAACCATTCAACAGTATAGTAATCCAAGTCTATGCCCCAACCAGTAATGCTGAAGAAGCTGATGTTGTATGGTTTTGTGAAGACCTACAAGACTTTCTAGAGCTAACACTCAAAAAAGGTGTCATGTTCATTACAGGGGACCAGAATGCAAAAGTAGGAAGTCAAGAGCTAACAGGAAAATTTGGTCTTGGAGTACAAAACGAAGCAGATCAAAGGCTAACAGAGTTTTTCAGAACGCACTGTTCATAACAAACACCCTCTTTCAACAATGCAAGAGAAGACTCTACACATGGACATCATCAGATGGTCAATACCGAAAACAGATTGATTATATTCTTTGCATCCAAAGATGGAGAAGCTCTATACAAGTCAGCAAAAACAAGACTGGGAGCTGACTATGGCTCAGATCATGAACTCCTTATGGCAAATTCAGACTGAGATTGAAGAAAGTAGGGAAAACCACTAGACCATTCAGGTATGACCTAAATCAAATCTCTTACAATTATACAGTGGAAGTAATGAATAGATTCAAGGGATTAGATCTGACAGACAGAGTGCCTGAAGAACTATGGATGCAGGTTCAAGACACGGTACAGGAGGCAGTGATCAAGACCATCCCCAAGAAAAAAAAAATGCAAAAAGGTAAAATGGTTGTCTGAAATGGCCTTAAAAATAGCTGAGAAAAGACGCAAAAGCAAAGGAAAAAAGGAAAGATATACCCATTTGAATGCAGAGTTCCAAAGAATAGCAAGGAGAGATAAGAAAGCCTTCCTCAGCAATCAATGCAAAGAAATTGAGGAAAATAGTAGAATGGGAAATACTAGAGATCTCTTCAAGAAAATTAGAGATACCAAGGGAATACTTCATGCAAAGATGAGCACAACAAAGGACAGAAATGTATGGACCTAACAGAAGCAGAAGATATAAGAAGGGACAGGGAACCCTGTCTGCATGCTGCAGTCCGTGGGCTCACAGAGTCAGAGAAGACTGATCAACTAAACTGACTGATACTAATAGGTGTGAGGGCATATAAGTTAACTAAGCAGGGTGATAATATACAGCCTTGCTGTACTCCTTTCCCAAATTGGAACCAGTCTATTGATCCAGCGGAAGTTAGCAATTTGATCTGTGGTTCCTCTGCCTTTGTTAAATCCAGCTTGAACATCTGGAAGTTCACGGTTCATGAACTGCAGAAGCCTGGCTTGGAGAATTTTGAGCATTACTTTGCTAGTGTGTGAGATGAATGCAATTGTAGCAGTAGTTTGAGCATTCTTTGGCATTGCCTCTAGTTGGCATTCTCTGAACTGAATTTACTTATTTACTGATAAGTAAAAGGCATGAAATAATGAAAGATCAGTAACATGTGCTTCAACTTCCATGTTGAGTTCAGTTCAGTTCAGTCACCCAGTGGTGTCCGGCTCTGCAACTCCATGGATTGGAGCACAATGGCCTCCCTGTCCATCAACAACTCCCAGAGTTTACTCAAACTCGTGTCCATTGAGTCAGTGATGGCATCAACCATCTGTCGTCCCCTTCTCCTCCATCCTTCAATCTGTTCCCAGCATCAGGGTCTTTTCCAATGACTCAGTTCTTTGCATCAGGTGGCCCAGGGATTGGAGTTTCAGCCTAAGCATCAGTCCTTCCAATGAATATTCATTTCCTTCATTGATCTCCTTTAGGATGAATATTCATTTCATTCATTGATCTCCTTTAGAATGGACTGGTTGGATCTCCTTGCTGTCCAAGGGACTCTCAAGAGTCTTCTCCAATACCACAGTTCAAAAGCATCAATTTTTCGGCACTCAGCTTTCTTCACAGTCCAACTCTCACATCCATATATGACTACTGGAAAAACCACAGCTTTCACTAGATGGAATTTCTTTGGCAAAGTAATGTCTCTGTTTTTTAATATACTGTCTAGGTTTGTCATAACTTTTCTTCCAAAGAGCAAGCATCTTTTAATTTCATGGCTGCAGTCACCATCTGCAGTGATTTTGGTGCCCCAAAAAATAGTTTGTCACTGTTTTCACCATTCCCCCATCTATTTGCCATGAAGTGATGGGTCCAGATGCCATGATCTTAGTTTTCTGAATGTTGAGTTTTAAGCCAACTCTTTCACTCTCCTCTTTAGTTCTTTTTGCTTTTTGCCATAAATGTGGTGTCATCTGCATATCTGAGGTTATTGATATTTCTCCCGGCAATATTGATTCCAGCTTGTGCTTCATCCAGTCCAGCATTTCCCATGATGTACTCCGCATATAAGTTAAGTAAGCAGGGTGACAATATACAGCCTTGACTTACTCCTTTCCCAATTTGAAACCAGTCTGTTATTCCATGTCCAGTTCTAACTGTTGCTTCTTGACCTGCATACAGATTTTTCAGGAGGCAGGTCACGTGGCTTGGTACTCACAATTCTTGAAGAATTTTCCACAGTCTGTTGTGATCCACACAGTCAAAGGCTTTGGCATAGTCAATAATGCAGAAGTAGATGTTTTTTATGGAACTCTCTTGCTTTTTCAATGATCCAATAAATGTTGGCAATTTGACCTCTGGTTCCTCTGACTTTTCTAAATCCAGCTTGAACATCTGGAAGTTCACAGTTCACATACTGTTCAAGCCTGGCTTGGAGAATTTTGAGCATCACTTTGCTAGAGTGTGAGATGAGTGCAGTTGTGTGGTAGTTTGAGCATTCTTTGGCATTGCTTTTCTTTGGGATTGGAATGAAAACTGACCTTTTCCAGTCCTGTGGCCACTGCTGAGTTTTCCAAATTTGCTGGCACATTGAGTGCAGCACTTTCACAACATCATTGTTTAGGATTTGAAATACCTCAACTGGAATTCCATCACATCCAGTAGCTTTGTTCATAGTGATGCTTTCTAGGGTCCACTTGACTTCACATTCCAGAATGTCTGGCTCTAGGTGAGTGATCACACCATTGTGATTATCTGGGACATGAAAATCTTTTTTGTATAGTTCTTCTGTATATTCTTGCCACCTCTTCTTATTATCTTATGCTCCTATTAGGTCCATACCAAGTTTGTCTTTTATTGTGCCCATCTTTGCATGAAATGTTCCCTTGGTATCTCTAATTTTCTTGAAGAGATCTCTACTCTTTCCCAATCTACTGTTTTCCTCTATTTCTTTGCATTGATGACTGAGGAAGGCTTTCTTATTTCTGCTTGCTTTTCTTGGAACTCTACATTCAAATGGGGATATCTTTCCTTTTTTCCTTTGCCTGTAGCTTCTCTTCTTTTCACAGCTATTTGTGAGGCCTCCTCAAACAACCATTTTGCCTTTTTGAATTTCTTTTTCTTGGGGAAGGTCTTGATCACTTCCTCCTGTACAATGTTACAAACCTCTCTGTCCATAGTTCTTCAGGCACTCTATCAGATCTAATCCCTTCAATCTATGTCTCACTTCAACGCTATAGTCGTAAGGGATTTGATTTAGGTCATACCTGAATGGTCTAGTGGTTTTGCCTACTTTCTTCAATTTCAGTCTGAATTTGGCAATAAGGAGTTCATGATCTGAGCCACAGTCAGCTCAAAACCAGCTGGTCTGGTTTCTGCTGACTGTATAGAGCTTCTCCATCTTTGGATGCAAAGAATATAATCAATCTGATTTCAGTATTGACCATCTGGTGATGTCCATGTGTGGAGTCTTCTCTTGCATTGTTGGAAGAGGGTCTTTGCTATGACCAGTGCATTCTCTTGGCTGAGCTCTGTTAGCCCTTGATCTGCTTCGTTTTGTACTCCAAGGCCAGATTTGCCTGTTACTCCAGGTATCTCTTGACGTCCTACTTTTGCATTCCAGTCCTATAATGAAACTTCCCTATAGCTTCCCCCCCCCCCCTCCATTACCAGGAATTATGGGCTTCTCAGGTGGCACCAGTGGTAAAGAACCTGCCTGCCAATGCAGGAGACATAAGAGACACTGGTTCATTCTGTGGGATGAGAAGATCCCCTGGAGGAGGGCATGATAATCCACTCCAGTATTCTTGCCTGGAGAATCCCATAGACAGAGGAGCCTTGCAGGCTATAGTCTACAGTATCGCAAAGAGTCAGACATGGCTGAAGAAGCCTACCAGCAACAGCAGCAAAAATTATATTTTAATCTTAATTATCTCATTAGAGCAGAATGCAAATAGGGGTTGAAATATATTTTATTGAACTTGCGTCTCCTGCATTGCAGATGAATTCTTTACCAGCTGAGCTACCAGGGAATGCCATATTTTCAATAGTTCTCACAACTGGATTTAAATTACAATTTAATATAAATAAAAAATGTTATCTGAATTTAAATTGGGAATAACACCTGTTATTTTTTTGAGAATGAGATGGATCATTCATAAAGTTACAAACATTCTAACAAGAGATTCTAAAAGACATGATCCAATCATCTTTGAAACTGTGAATACTCTATAAAAATTTTTGCCAAGCAGTAATCACTGAGTGGTTTAGACATCTTAGTAAGAGCTGAGGCAACCCTTACTGTCTTTTGTCTGGTTTTTACAAAATCTCATATATTTATGTGAACTCTCTCTCTTATTAATCAGTACTCTGCACTTCCTCCACTGGGGACCTCATATAATTTTTCCACATAACACTATCAAGATGAGGGAAACACTTGTACCATTTCTTCCTCAAACTACTGTGCTCAGTTGCTAAGTTGTGTCTGACTCTTTGCAACCGGATGAACTGTAGCCCACCAGACTCCTCTGTCTATGGGATTTTTCAGTCAAGAATATGGAATTGGTTGCATTTCCTTTTCTAGGATCTTCCCCACCCTGGAGTGGCTATTAGTTTACATTGAAAGGTTTTGAGCATCTTCACCAATCTTGTGTCTCTGATAGACACGCATCCAGCAGGAATAAAACCCTGTTAACGTGAAGCACTAAATATAAACATAATACTTAGACTGAGCCTTTCATAAAAAAGCATATTACAGTCTCAATCTAGACAAAAGAGAGCTGGGTTTTTTCCACTTCATTTTCCCTGTAATAATTTCAGGCTCAGGTGTTTAGCACTTTAGTGATCATTTCATATTGTTGACTGAAATTTTAGTCACTACTGACTATACACTGCTGCTGAGGGTCTTTTACTCTTTTCTTAAATGTTGTGCCATTGACTTCACGCTCGAGTTTGCTTTCTCACATCCAGTGCTATTGAATTTTATTTTTAAAAGGCTTGGTCCACCAGAATAGGTTCGGATCCCTATTTTTGTCACATTTGTTATTTCCCCAAAGTGTCATATTCTGCTAGATTTGAAGCATCTGAAATCCAGTATCAGTCAAGATACAAGATGAGAAACAAAGAGGGAGAAGAAAGAAAGAAACAGTAAGAAAGAGCAAAGGGAAGGAAGAGGAAAGTAAAAAGAAAAAGGAGAAAGGGAAGAAGCTAGGTCATCAAATGTAAAGAGGTTTTATACCTCATTCTCCTTTTACAAAACCCAAATTCACAAGGATTTAGCAAATTTGAAAACAGTGAAAGGTGAAACCTAATTAAAATTATTATAATTCCACCTTCTCACATTCATTTTTGAGGAAGCTATGAAGTGCAAAGAAATAAACATGTTGTTGCTTCTGTGTATTCTTAGCATATTTCCTCAAATTGTTCAAGGTGCTTATCATTATCCTCATAGATACATTTGAAGGAGAAAAAAGTTTCTATGTAGGTTATTTTTCCTTAATCATAGAAGGCTTGATCCTAGAAATCTGTTTTTTTTTTAAATATGATAATAACTTAATAGAAAGATGATGGACGCGATGATTAAAAGTAACTAAAATTCTATGTGAAACTTTATGGGTGGTAGGGCAGAGGTGAGCTGAAGAGGCAGTGTGAAAAATTTAAGTTAAATATAAACAAGCCAAGATAGTAGGAAGATAGCTATAATATAAACGTGCTATTTAATCTTTTGAAATTCTTTCAGAAATGTAACAAGGGTGAAAAGGTTACTTCAAGAAATTCAGAATATCTTGTTTAAGGATACAAACTGGGAAGTAGTAGAAAAATAAGTTCTGGAGAGCTGGTGCACAACACAATGATTATGGTCAATAATACTGCATTAGAAACTGCAAAGTTGCTAGGAGACTAGATCTTAATTATTTCCAACACACAAAAAACCACAATACTTACAAAATGTGTTGGAGCTGTTAGCTCATGCTATGATGCTAACTATATTGCAATATAAATAAGAATCAAATCAGCAAGTTGTGCAACTTAAATATACACAGTTATATATTTCAATAAAAAAGAACTCCAAATAAATTGAGTGAAGATAAAGTAACAATAGCTAAACAACCTGTTCAATATCAGAAACTGTATTAAAGAGAGGAGGGGGAGAACAAAGGGCCTTGTGACAAACCTTAAATCCAGAGAACTCCAAATCATTATCATGGATTCCCTGCAAAGTTACTCATTCCATTCAAAAAAAAAAAAAAAAAACAAAAGCAGAAAGGTCACATGGGAAACACCAGTTTGGATGAGAGTTCAAGTAACCTTGTGAATGGCTGAAAACAGTAAAGTTATCTGGGGGTCGGTGCCCTGTTAAATCTAGAAACCCACAAACTAAAGCACCTTTTCTATGATGAGGAGGAATTGCCACTGTAGAATCCAAATTGATCACATCAGGGATGAAACGGGAGGGAAGGAAAGAGAAGATTCAGAAAAGGATGAGGAATTGTGGAGAAAGTTCTCAGAAAGTTGAGACCATGGTTTTGATTAGGTGGTGAAAAACAAGAGGGGGCACTAGAGGGTAGTAAAACTACAGCAAATATCCGTGCGCATCTCTCCTTCCTGAATGTGCCATAATGATGATTTTACCTACAAATCATCAGGTGTGTAAGTGTGTAACAGAAATGTGTAACAGAATGTATAACAGAAAAGGTGTAACACAAAAGGACTGTGGCAGAATCTCATACCAAGATGTTACAATATAAAATAAAAAAAATGGGGAGCAGGACATCATCTCTATATTATAATGAAAGCACACCATTAATACCAAACACATAGCAGGCAAAAACTGCTAACTTAATATTTCAAAATGAGCTAAGAAAAATTATAAAATTTGCAACGAATAAATCATCAAACTGTAATTCCAATGTTAAATAGAAATTGAAAATAATAACAAATCAGAAACAGAAAAAGAAGTTAACAAATGAAGTAATTGGTAAAAAATAATATTGGAAGGTATAATAAATAATTATATAAACCAAAGCATAAACGAAACATCCATGTGTCCATACTGATAAGTAGATGATTTAATAAATAATAATAGCCATCACTCAGCAGTAAAGTAGCTACCCCGGCCCCACTGTGTCATTGGAAACCCTGTGGGGAGAGGTCTCCAGGCACTCGTATCCCTCCCAGCCATACAGGTATTATGGGAGCCTTCTAGGAAGCCAGAATTCCTACCCACATGAACAGCAACAAGCAACACCCTCCTAGGTTATCAGTGAAGGCCAAGAAGGAAATCTGAATTTATACCCACTTCTGGCAATAGGAGCTCACTCTTTCTCTGCAAAAGCAATTTCAGAGGAAGTCAGCTAAAATATCAGGTTGAAATAAGACCCAGAGTTTTATAACATAATACCCTGAATGCCCATGTTTTTGATTTTTTAAAAAGTTACAATACCAAGAGCCAGACAAATTTCAAACAGGATGAAAAGAGGATCAGTAAGATGCAGAGAGGTTAAAATTACCTGACAAATGTTTTTCAGCTACCATCATAAAATGCTTCAAAAAATAGTTAGAAACATTCTTAAAGCAAATGAAAAAAACTAGAAAGTCTCAGAAAGGAAACACAAAGCATGAAGAAGAATCAAATGAAAATTTTAGACCTTAAAATACAATAACTGAAATAAAAACTCAATAGATGGGGTAAACACAAGAATTGATGCTTTTGAACTGTGGTGTTGGAGAAGGATCTTGAGAGTCCCTCAGACTGCAAGGAGATCAAACCAGTTAATCCTAAAGGAAAACAGTCCTGAATATTCATTGGAAGGACTGATGCTGAAGCTGAAACTTTGGCCACCTGATGCAAAAACTGACTCATTGGAAAAGATCCTGATGCTGCGAAAGACTGAAGGCAGGAGGAGAAGGAGACAACAGAGAATGAGATAATTGGATGGTATCACCAACTCAATGGACATGGGTTTGAGCAAGCTCCAGGAATTGGTGATGGACAGGGAAGTCTGGCATCCTGCAGTCCACAGGGTTACAAAGACTCAGACATGACTGAATGACTGAAATGAAACACCATAATGGAGGGAACATAGAAAAAAACCAACTAACCAGAAGAGAGGACCATAAAAATTACCCAATTTGACTGACAGAAGATAGATGGATTAACAAGGAGTGAGAAGGCAATGGCACCCGATCCAGTACTCTTGCCTGGAAAATCCCATGGACAAAGGAGCCTAGTAGGCTCTAGTCCATGGGGTCGCTCAGAGTCAGACATGACTGAGCAACTTCCCTTTTACTTTTCACTTTCATGCACTGGAGAAGGAAATGGCAACCCACTCCAGTGTTCTTGCCTGGAGAATCCCAGGGACAGGGGAGCCTGGTGGGCTGCCGTCTATGGGATTGCACAGAATTGGACACGACGGAAGCGACTTAGCAGCAACAGAGCCTCAGGGACCAAGGAAACAGTAACAGAATATTTAAAATTCACTAAACTGGTCTCAAAGGGAGGAGACCAATTTAATGAATTTCTCAAAGGAAATGGGGCTTTAAAAGTGTTCAAAGAAATAATTGCTGAAAACTGCCAAGATTTGCAAAAGACATACACCAACTTATTAAAAAGCTAAACAACCCCCAAGCACTGAGGTAAAATTTTATAGAACTTAATACAGAGAAGCAGAAACACATATGTGACTACAAGTAAAATTGGGGAAAAGCTCAATAATACTGATGGTTTGTACCAATGTCTATATCCTAGTTGGAATGTTAGACTATAGTTCTATAAAGTGTTGCCACTGGGAGAAACCGGGCAAAGTACACAAGAGATAAAAGGGCCCCAAGAGGCACATTTGTGATGATGGAAATTCAAGATTTATCTTGACTGTATCAGTGTTGCCCCAGTGATGATATTACACTACAATTTATAAGATTTTATTTAAAAATAGAATTCAGTTAATTAAATGAAATGTTTAGGAATTATATACATAACCATGTATGGATAACGAATTCATTAAAAGTAGAACTAATATATTACTAAATAACTGTGGGAATCATGAAGCAATAGGAAGTCCATGAGAGTCACTTTAAAAGTCTAGGTCACCATCTTTTACAGAAAAGAGAAAATTGATCAATTATCATTGTTTAAAATAGAACCATATAGTACAAAAATGTCATTAGTATCTTAATAGTTTTATGCTTTAACACTATAGACATCTTTTAGAAAAAATTATTTCTACCAGAGAAAAGTTATTTATTTGAATTTCATAAGTTTTATTTTAGATAACTTCTGTTGCATTACATTTAAATAAAATCAAATGTAATACATCTAATATATCAATATAGTGTCTAATATGGAGAAGGCAATGGTACCCAACTCCAGTACTCTTGCCTGGAAAATCCCATGGACGGAGGAGCCTGGTAGGCTGCAGTCCATGGAGTCGCTAAGAGTCAGACACAACTGAGCGACTTCACTTTCACTTTTCACTTTCATGCATTGGAGAAGGAAATGGCAACCCACTCCAGCGTTCTTGCCTGGAGAATCCCAGGGACGGGGGAGCCTGGTGGGCTTCCGTCTATGGGGTTGCACAGAGTCGGACATGACTGAAGCGACTTAGCAGCAGCAGCAGCAGCAGCAGTGTCTAATATATCAATATAATTAAAATGTGCCTGAACTTATGAAAAAAGGTAAGGAGGTACTGTAGTAGCATAATTTCTGAAACAATAAAGAATTGGATATGCATCTTTGATTTTGTATTTATTGGTTGATGGCAGGTACTGACTTTATTGAAAACTCAGTTTCATTTTTTTCTAAAATGGGTCAATACTGCTCATCGTAAAAAATTTTGGTAAAAACTAAATAAGGAAATACAGCAAGAGCTTGGAACGTAGTATTTGGCACAATTCTGCTTTCTGCCTTGAAGTTAAAAATTGACTAAGTTCTCTGTAACTATTAATTCCTTCCTTCCTTCTCCTATTTTATTCCATTATATTCAGTTCAGTTCAATCACTCAGTCATGTCTGACTCTGTGCAATCCCATAGACAGCAGCACACCACGTTTTCCTGTTCATCACCAACTCCCGAAGTTTGTTCAAACCCATGTCCATCAGGATGGTGATGCCATCCATCCATCTCATCCTCTCTCATCCCCTTCTCCTCCTGCCTTCAATCTTTCCCAGCATCAGGGTCTTTTCTAATGAGTAGTATACCTTAAATAAGTTCACAGGAATTGCAGAGTATATTCAGATATTCAGAATAATTTCTATTTAAAGTGGGTGTTAAGAATGATATTCCACTATCATATACTACTATCTATTAATAAAAATCTCTTAGAGACCCTTAAGCACAGAGGCTTTACCAACTATAAGCTACCATTTATTTCTTATTGGAAATTTTGTGAAACTGCACAAATTTACCAGGGACAGTTTTCGTGTTGAAAAACATACTGAAAATCGCTGAGATGGTTAAACAAAAGTTAAGGTTCAAAACAAAAGCATCAGTTCTGACATGCTGTACCAATTTTCTTCCCACTGGTGGACATTAGGCTGTTGGCAGGGACTAGCCAAACAATTTATCCACTTCTCCCTTTCAGTCAGGCAGCAGCTGGTTTGCAATGGAAGACTGAACATTTGTCTGCTTTTCTCTACCCCCAACTGTCCTCCCCATATGTATTCACAGAAGTAAAGAAAGCTTCTAAATCAAATTAATAAAATGACAGACCATTAGGCAAAATATGGTACATTTTCTCTCATTAATCAGGGGTTAAAGAGTAAACAAATCTGCTTCCAGTACAAGTGATGAGGGAGGCTAAACAGCAGTCACCTGGGCTTGCTAACGGGCTTCCCACCTTCGGGTAACTTTGGTTTGCTCTGCTATTTCGCCATTCACTGAGGGCAAACTGCTAAATGTGCTCTGCATCCAGGGATTTGTTTTCCAGCAGCAGACTCTCTTGACACCACCTGCGGAGGTCATTGTCAAACTTTGTGGGGTGCAACTTAAAACACTGACAAGAGGGAAATTTTTGGCATTAAATGCTTAGGTAAGATGATAGCAACACACTCCAGCATTCTTGCCTGGGAAATCCTATGTACAGGAAAGCGTAGCAGGCTACAGTCCATGGGGTCGCAAAGAGTCAGACATGACTTAGCAACTAAACAAAACAATATGAAAGTGTTAATAATAATTATGTATATTCATAGCTCAAGAAAATAATGAGAGAAGAGCAAAATAAACTCAAAGTAATTATAAGGAATAAAATAATAAGAGATAAGAAATTAAGTAGCAAATAGGAAAACCATAGAAAGGATCAACACAGACAAAACTTGATTCCTTAAAAAGAGTAGAAATTGATAAATCCTAAAAATGTTTGGGAAAGACAAAATTAACACTGTCAGGAAGAAAAGAGAGAATGTTATTATAAAGTACACTGAGGTAAATTCAAACAATTTATGTCTAATAAATTCAAAAAATTAAATGAAATGGACAAATGACTTAGAAATCATAATTACCATAGTAGATATAGGAGAACTACAAAATCTTTTTAAGAAATTAAATCCATAATCAATAAATTTCTCACAAAGGAAATCCCAGTACAAAATTGTTTCACAGAAT
This sequence comes from Bos mutus, assembly GCF_027580195.1. Taxonomy (NCBI): domain Eukaryota; kingdom Metazoa; phylum Chordata; class Mammalia; order Artiodactyla; family Bovidae; genus Bos; species Bos mutus. Next base: position 97,101,114 of record NC_091624.1, on the reverse strand, counting down.
AAATAATCCCAACTTTATACAAATTCTTCAGAAAATATAAAAGGAGATCTCAAACTGCTGAAACAAAATGTCAAAAGAAATCACAAAATGAATTTACAAGTGGATATCACTCATGACTGTAAACAAAATATCCTTAATAAAATGTTAACAATGGAATCTCACAATTTATAAAGCAAATAGTGTCATAATAAAGTGAAGCTATATCAGGAGTAAAAGTGTAATTTAACATTTGAAAATAAATCCATGCAATTCACCCTGTTAACAAATTTTAAAATAAAGGAGAAAAATCATATTAAAAAAATACAAAAAACATCCACTCATGGTAGAAACTCCCAGACAATTAAGAAGGAATTACATCTCATAAAGAGCATCTGTGGAAAACCTAGAGCTATCATCATTCACTTCTTATGGTAAAAAATAAATGCTTCCCAGAAAGATTGCAAGAAAGGCAAGGATGTCTGTTCTCAGCAATTCTATTCAATGTCCTACTAGAGGGTCTTGAACAAAGTAAGAAAACAAAATGCCTAAAGCTTGGAAGGTAGAGAAGTAAAACTGTCTTAACTCACACATAAAATGCTTGTTTACGTAGATTGATATATGTAACCAGGGAACAGAATAGAAGCCTAGTAGTTGACCTGAATGGGGCTTCCCTGATAGCTCAGCTGATAAAGAATCTGCCTGCAATGTAGGAGACCTGAGTTCAATCCCTACATTGGGAAGATCCCCTGGAAGGGCATGGCAACCCACTCCAGTATTCTTGCCTGAAGAATTCCCATGGACAGAGGAGCCTGATGTGCTACAGCCCATGGGATCGCAAATAGACACAAACGAGAGAATAAGCACAGCAAGTTGAATGCATTCAAAACATTCAAAACATTCAATTACCTGAATACATTCAGCTGAGTTTGTTACAAAGGGGTGAAGAGGAACTAAAAAGCCTCTTGATGAAAGTGAAAGAGGAGAGTGAAAAAGTTGGCTTAAAGTTCAACATTCAGAAAACTAAGATCATAGCATCTGGTCCCATCACTTCATGGGAAATAGATGGGGAAATAGTTGAAATAGTGTCAGACTTTATTTTGGGGGGGCTCCAAAATCACTGCAGATGGTGATGGCAGCCATGATATTAAAAAACTCTTACTTCTTGGAAGGAAAGTTATGACCAACCTAGATAGCATATTCAAAAGCAGAAACATTACTTTGCCAACAAAGGTCCATCTAATCAAGGCTATGGTCAGGTATGGATGTGAGAGTTGAACTGTGAAGAAAGCTGAGCACCGAAGAATTGATACTTTTGAACTGCGGTGTTGAAGAAGACTCTTGAGAGCCCCTTGGACTGCAAGGAGATCCAACCAGTCCATCCTAAAGGAAATCAGTCCTGGGTGTTCATTGGAAGGACTGATGCTGAGGCTGAAACTCCAGTACTTTGGCCACCTCATGCGAAGAGTTGACTCATTGGAAAAGACCCTGATGCTGGGTAGGCCTGGGGGCAGGGGGAGAAGGGGACAACAGAGGATGAGATGGCTGGTTGGCATCACCAACTCAATGGACGTGAGTTTGGGTAAGCTCCAGGAGTTGGTGATGGACAGGGAGGCCTGGCATGCTGTAATTCATGGGATCGCAAAGAGTCGGACACGACTGAGAGACTGAACTGAACTGAAGATAATTCAATAAGGAAAGGGAAGTCTTTCACAAATTTTCCTGGCATTGCTAGATAAATATATGGAAATAAATTAATCTTGATACCTATGTTTCAAAATAAAAAAATAAAAATAACACAAGTAGTGATGTATAACTACATGTGAAATATAAACACCCCTACAAGATAACTTGGAAGAATGAACTCACAAATTTAAATAGAAAAATATTTTTTTAAACAGAAAGATGTTATAAAAAAATTAACCATAAAACAACAAAAAAAAGTAACCTGGACTAATCAAAATATTTTACTTCTGCTGCATGATTAAGAAAGTGATTAGGAAATCAGAGAATAGAATGTTCACAATTCATAATCATACCAAAGAACTTGTGTTCAGAATGTATCAAGATCTGATAAAAATTAATAATAATCAAACAGCCCAATTGGAAAATATAGCAAAGGACTTGAACACTTTACAAAGGAAAATATGCACATGTCAAGACTCAGCATTAATCAACAGGAAAATAATATCACAATGTGAGATAAAGTTCACATCCACAGAAATGGCTAAAATTAAAATGACTGAGAGCAGAAAATGAGCAGATGTGGAGAAATGGAAACTCTCACACATTGCTGGTGAAAGTATAAAATGTGCAAATTTGAAAAACTGCGTTTCTTAGAAAAGTAAACATTCACTAACTACTATGACTCTAAGCAGGAGGTCAACTAGAGGATGTGACTAAAGTAGGTTCCTGGGCTGGACCCATGCAACTCTTGCTCAACCCCTTCCCTGTCCTTAAAAAGTACATTCTGCCTACTGTTTCCCCAGTGGGAGCCATTTTCAAGGACTCAGTCTGTGAGAGCAACGTTTTCTTGAGACTATCTGAATGGTATACATAATGGAACCCAGTTAAGGCCCCTGTATAAACTTCTGAAATTCTGGCAGGCAGATGCAGAGGTCTACTTGTCTTGGGGTCACCATATGTATGTTATCTTGCTTGTTAAACTAGCCTCCTATCAAGCTGGAATGTTCTGCCTCTTTGGTCTCTTCCTTCCCCCTAGGTACAGGGCCTGTTTGGGATTTCACCTGGAATACTCTCAAAGTATCAATCCAACAATGACATTCCTAAGCACTTTCCAAAGAGAATAAAAATACTCATCAATAAAGACACATGTATGTAATGTTCAGTTCAGTTCAGTTGCTCAGTCATGTCCAACTTTTTGCAACCCCATGAATTGCAGCACACCAGGCCTCCCTGTCCATCACCAACTCCCGGAGTTCACTCAAACTCATGTCCATCGAGTCAGTGATGCCATCCAGCCATCTCATTCTCTGTCGTTCCCTTCTCCTCCTGCCCCCAATCCCTCCCAGTATCAGAGTCTTTTCCAGTAAGTCAACTCTTCGAATGAGGTGGCCAAAGTACTGGAGTTTCAGCTTTAGCATCATTCATTCCAAAGAACACCCAGAGCTGATCTCCTTTAGAATGTACTCGTTGGATCTCTAATGTTCAGAGCAGTTTTAATCATAATATTGTTTTTGTTGTTTAGTCACTGAGTTGTATCTGACACTTTTGCAACCCCATGAAGTTTAGCCCACCATGTTCCTCTGTCCATGGGATATCTCAAGCAAGAATACTGGAGTGGGTTGCCATTTTTTTTCTGGGGGATCTTCCCAACCCAGGGATTGAACCTGTGCCTCTTGCTTTGGCAGTCAGGCTCTTTACCACTGAGCCATTAGTAAAGCCCTGTATTTATAATAGGATAGGGCTAAAAAAAATAAATCCCCAAATTCTGTTAATAGACATGTGGATAAACAAAGTATAATATATTTATACAAGGGAATAAAATAATTCCCATTAAAAAGAATAGGAACCAGCCCTCTCAAAATGAACTATTAATGTATATGTCTACATGCTGTGTGCTATGCTTAGTTGCTCGGTCGTGTCCAACTATTTGTGACCCCATGGACTGCAGACCGCCAGGTTCCTCTGTCCATGGGGATTCTCCAGGCAAGAATACTGAAGTAGTTTGCCATGACCTCCTCCAGGGATATTCCCAACCCAGGGATCGAACCCAGATATCCCTCATTGCAGGTGGATCCTTTAATGACTGAGCAACCAGGAAAGCTGACGAATACTGGAACGGGTAGCCCATCTGTTCTCCAGGGAATCTTCACAACCCAGGAATTGAACTGGGATCTCATGCATTGCAGCGGATTCTGTACCAGCTGAGCTACCAAGGAAGCCCAGATGTCTACATAGGTGAACTAAAAGAAGAAAAACTAGAAGCCAAAGAAGGAAAGACACCCCATCAAGAATCTTAGGGGCAACATGGGATAATAATATGGAAGAATAAAGTAATAACACTTTGCATTTGTGCTCCTAAACCCAATATATACATTATTTCATTTAACTCTAATCATATGTAGTAGGTTTTATGATTCCCATTTTATAGATGAAACTCTTTTCAGAATAAAAGGATCAAGCATCATGCTCAATGTTGAGGGGATTAAGTAGCAAACTCAGTATGTCTACACAGTTCTGTCTAAATGTTAATCCCTACACACTGAAGACCATCCTACTGACCTGCAGTTCATTTCTACTGTTGCCCAGTTTACTAATCAAACATGCAACCTAATGTCTTTGTTCAGTTCAATCGCTCAGTTGTGTCCGACTCTGAGACCCTATGGACTGGAGCACCCCAGGCATTCCTGTTCATCGCCAACTCCCAGAGCTTGCTCAAACTCATGTCCATCAAGATGGTGATGCCATCCAACCATTTCTTCCTCTGTCGTCCGCTTCTCCTCCCACCTTCAATCTTTCCCAGCATCAGGGTCTTTTCCAGTGATTCAGTTCTTCACATCAGGTGGCCAAAGTATTGAAGTTTCAGCTTCAGCATCAATTCTTCCAATGAATATTCAGGATTGATTTCCCTTATGATTGATTGGATGGATCTCCGTGCAGTCCAAGTGATTCTCAAGAGTCTTCTCCAACACCACAGTTCAAAAGCATCAATTCTTCGGCTTTCTTTATGGTCCAACTCTCACATCTATATAGGACTATTGGAAAAACCGTAGCTTTGACTAGATGGACCTTTGTCAGCAAAGTAGTGCCTCTCTGCTTTTTAATATGCTGTCTAGGTTGGTCATACCTTTCTTTCCAAGAAGCAAGTGTCTTTTAATTTCATGGCTGCAGTTACCATCTTCAGTGATTTTTGGAGCCCAGAAAAATAACGTCTCTCACTGTTTCCATTGTTTCTCCATCTATTTGCCATGGAGTGATGGGACTGAATGCCATGACCTTAGTTTTTTTAATGTTGATTTTTAAGCCAGCTTTTTCACCCTCCTCTTTCACTTTCATCAAGTGGCTCTTTAGTTGCTCTTCGCTTTCTGCCATAAGAGTGGTATCATTTGCATATCTGAGGTTATTGATATTTCTCCTGGCAATCTTGATTCCAATTTGTGCTTCATCCAGCCTGGCATTTCACATGATGTACTCTGCATATAAGTTAAATAAGCAGGGTGACAATATACAGCCTTTACGTACTTCTTTCCCAATTTGGAGCCAGTATATTATTCCATGTCCAGTTCTAATGTCTTTGTTTTCTAAGGCAAACCAACTTCCAACTTTCCTCTTCTTGACTGAAACAGTGAAAAAAGATTGCCACTCTTTCTTTGCATATAAGCATTAATAACCACCATTGTTTATACTGAGATTTTTAATTTACAATAGTACAGATAATAATATAAAAATACCTGTGAATATAGACCTCAGAAGTAACAAATGTTAACTTGGTGCAATAAATACTTAAAACTAATTTTGTAATAAGATAAATGAAACAATAAATGATTATCATCATTTACTAACACATGCCCCAATTCTAAAAACTCCATGGAAGAAATTACTATAATGAATTATGCACCTTTCAGTCTATTTTTATGCTTTTTCATCCATATATAAATAACAATATGTAATATAGGCTGTAATATGAGCGCTTTAATGAATGGAAGTGCCTTGATAGAACTGATGAAGGCTGTATCTTGGTTTTTCTGGGATATAAAAGCATTTAGAATCTATCAACCATACTATTTACATGAATATATAAATATTTTTGCTTAGAAAATTTAAATATAGAAGAGCTAACACCTATCCTACTCAAACTCTTCCAGAAAATTGCAGAGGAAGGTAAACTTCCAAACTCATTCTATGAGGCCACCATCACCCTAATATCAAAACCTGACAAAGATGCCACAAAAAAAGAAAACTACAGGCCAATTTCACTGATGAACATAGATGCAAAAATCCTTAACAAAATTCTAGCAATCAGAATCCAACAACACATTAAAAAGATCATACAGCATGACCAAGTGGGCTTTATCCCAGGGATGCAAGGATTCTTGAATATCCACAAATCAATCAATGCAATACACCACATTAACAAATTGAAAAATAAAAGCCATATGATTATCTCAATAGATGCAAAGAAAGCCTTTGACAAAATTCAACATCCATTTATGATAAAAACCCTCCAGAAAGCAGGAATAGAAGGAACATTCCGCAACATAATAAAAGCTATTATGACAAACCCACAGCAAACATTATCGTCAATGGTGAAATATTGAAAGCATTTCCCCTAAAGTCAGGAACAAGACAAGGATGCCCACTCTCACCACTACTATTCAACATAGTTTTGGAGGTTCTGGCCACAGCAATCAGAGCAGAAAAAGAAATAAAAGGAATCCAAATTGGAAAAGAAGAAGTAAAATTCTCACCGTTTGCAGATGACATGATCCTCTACATAGAAAACCCTAAACTCCACCAGAAAATTACTAGAACTAATCAATGATTATAGTAAAGTTGCAGGATATTAAATCAACACACAGAAATCCCTTGCATTCCTATACACTAATAATGAGAAACTAGAAAGAGAAATTAAGGAAACAGTTCCATTCACCATTGCAATGAAAAAATAAAATACTTAGGAATATATCTACCTAAAGAAACTAAAGACCTATATATAGAATACTATAAAACACTGGTGAAATAAATCAAAGAGGACACTAATAGATGGAGAAATATACCATTGTCATGGATTGGAAGAATCAATATAGTGAAAATGAGTATACTACCCAAAGCAATCTATAGATTCAATGAAATCCCTATTAAGCTACCAATGGTATTTTTCACAGAGCTAGAACAAATAATTTCACAATTTGTATGGAAATACAAAAAGCCTTGAATAGCCAAAGCAATCTTGAGAAAGAAGAAGGGAACTGGAGGAATCAACCTGCCTGACTTCAGGCTCAACTACAAAGCTGCAGTCATCAAAACAGTATGGTACTGGCACAAAGACAGAAATATAGATCAATGGAACAAAATAGAAAGTCCAGAGACAATTCCACGCACATATGGACACCTTATCTTTGACAAAGGAGGCAAGAATATACAATGGATTAAAGACAATCTCTCTAACAAGTGGTGCTGGGAAAACCCATCAACCACTTGTAAAAGAATGAAACTAGAACACTTTCTAACACATACACAAAAATAAACTCAAAATGGATTAAAGATCTAAACATAAGACCAGAAACTATAAAACTCCTAGAGGAGAACATAGGCAAAACAGTCTCCGACATAAATCACAGCAGGATCCTCTATGACCCATCTCCCAGAATATTGGAAATAGAAGGAAAAATAAACAAATGGGACTTAATTAAAATTAAAAGCTTCTGCACAACAAAGGAAACTATAAGCAAGGTGAAAAGACAGCCTCCAGAATGGGAGAAAATAATAGCAAGTGAAGCAACAGACAAACAACTAATCTCAAAAATATACAAGCAACTCCTACAGCTCAACTCCAGAAAAATAAATGACCCAATCAAAAAATGGGCCAAAGAACTAAACAGACATTTCTCCAAAGAAGACATACAGATGGCTAACAAACACATGAAAAGATGCTCAACATCACTAATTATCAGAGAAATGCAAGTCAAAACCACAATGAGGTTTCACACCACCATTTCACGCCAGTCTGAATGGCTGCTATTCAAAAGCCTACAAGCAATAAATGCTGGAGAGGATGTGGAGAAAAGGGAACCCTCTTACACTGTTGGTGGGAATGCAAACTAGTATAGCCACTATTGAGAACAGTGTGGAGATTCCTTAAAAAACTGGAAATAGAACTGCCTTTGTTTCAGTTCAGTTCAGTTCAGTCGCTCAGTCATGTCAGACTCTTTGCGACCCCATGAATCGCAGCACACCAGGCCTCCCTGTCCATCACCAACTCCTGGAGTTCACTCAGACTCACGTCCACCGAGTCAGTGATGCCATCCAGCCATGTCATCCTCTGTCGTCCCCTTCTCCTCCTGCCCCCAATCCCTCCCAACATCAGAGTCTTTTCCAATGAGTCAACTCTTCGCATGAGGTGGCCAAAGTACTGGAGTTTCAGCTTTAGCATCATTCCTTCCAAAGAAATCCCAGGGCTGATCTCCTTCTGAATGGACTGGTTGGATCTCCTTGCAGTCCAAGGACTCTCAAGAGTCTTCTCCAGCACCACAGTTCAAAAGCATCAATTCTTCGGCGCTCAGCCTTCTTCACAGTCCAGCTCTCACATCCATACATGACCACTGGAAAAACCATAGCCTTGACTAGACAGACCTTTGTTGGCAAATTAATGTCTCTGCTTTTCAATATGCTATCTAGGTTGGTCTTATGACCCAGCAATCCCACTACTGGGCATACACACTGAGGAAACCAGAATTGAAAGAGACTTGTGTACCCCAATGTTTTTCACAGCAGTGTTTATAATAGCCAGGACATGGAAGCAACCTAGATGTCCATCAGCTGATAAATGGATAAGAAAGCTGTGGTACATATACACAATGGAGTATTACTCAGCCATGAAAAAGAATACATTTGAATCAGTTCTAATGAGGTGGATGAAACTGGAGCCGATTATACAGAGTGAAGTAAGCCGGAAAGAAAAACACCAATACAGTATACTAACACATATATATGGAATTTATAAAGATGGTAATGATCACCCTGTATGCAAGACAGCAAAAGAGACACAGATGTACAGAACAGTCTTTTGGACTCTGTGGGAGAGGGAGAGGGTGGGATGATCTGGGAGAATGGCATTGAAACATGTATAATATCATATATGAAATGAATCACCAGTCCAGGTTTGATGCATGATACAGGATGCTTGGGGCTGGTGCACTGGGATGACCCAGAGGGATGGTACGGGGAGGGAGGTGGGAGAGGGGTTCAGGATGGGGAACATGTGTATGCCCATGGCGGATTCATGTTGATGTATGGCAAAATCAATACAATATTGTAAAGTAATTAACCTCCAATTAAAATAAATAAACATATTAAAAAAGAAAGAAAATGTAAATATCGAGTACTAACGATTAATCTTATACAATAAATAGAAGGCAAAACACAAAATATGTTTTTCTGACCCAGAGACCATGTATCCCTATTTTCAGCACTTTTTATTTAGTCAGCACATGAGAATCCTGTTGATAGATTTTTACAAACTCAAAAATGGTTGCTATCTACTGATGCAATTAAAAATAGACAAAAAAAGTGGATTTTCAAAATTCAGATTTCAAAATTTAGACTTAGAATTTATAATTATATAAAATTGTATATTTCTAAATTTTAAATTTAGAAAAATCTAGAATTTCACTGATTTATTTTAACTCTAATTTAAACTTCTATAAATCAATGGGGCTTTCCAAGTGGTGCTAGTGGTAAAGAACTCTCCTGCCAATGCAGGAGACATAAGAGACCCAGGCTTAATCTCTGGGTTGAGAAGATGCCCTAAAGGAGAACATGGAAACCCACTCCAGTGTTCTTGCCTGGAAAATCCCATGGACAGAGGAGCCTACCAGGCTGTAGTCCATAGCGTTTCAAAGAGTCAGACAAAACTGAAGCAACTGAGCCCACAAGAATCAATACTTGTCTGTAGTTCCACAATTCTAAAGAGCATTTTTTTTTTCACATTTTAGTAACTATCCATTTTGGAGTTTCATAAAATTGATATGCATGTTAATTGTACTTATTTTTCTTCTCTTTTTCTCTGAAAAAAAGGTGATCTTAGTAAATGATAAGGTATTGTATCCTTGATGGAATTTTGTATCTAGGATTCATAATTTCAGTTTTAATTTTTTGTCATAAGTATTTTTAGCTACTTTTACCATATTTGGGGTGCTTGTTGATAGCAAATTTTATACTTAGGTAAAAGAATCTGGATGTCTTTTTCCAACTGAATTTGCACCAGAATTCCACTGGGAATGACAAGAGCTATATGTTGTTTGGGTTTATTTCACATAAAGAAGTAAATCATGGTAATCTAGGGACCTAATATAGCCTTCATAATTTTTTCCTCATCAACATTGGAGTTTCTTGCTTGTTTTTTTTGTTTTTTTTTTTAAGAAGCTTTTCCCTAAAAGGAAATTACCTTTTACTCCCTCATGCTTTTCATTTTAATGTTTTCTTCAAAATTTAGAAATAGAAATAAATTAAAAAAAATAAACTGTACCAAAATCTGGAATGGCATTGTGATGAAAAGTAGAAGCTCTCAATTCAACTACCTGCAAGCAAATCCCGAATGAACCTGCCAAGCTGGGCAGCCTTGGGTAAATTATTTGTCTTTTCAGCTTTAGTTTTCTCACTTGCTATAGGGGGATTATAAAATTTCCATAACATTTTAAAGATATGTAACATATTAATCAAGCAACATATACAGCACAGAGGTTGACAGCCAGTCAACAAATGAAAGTTAGATGTTTTATTATGGCTACAATCAAAAGAATATTTTGAGGGCCAAATTTTCATGACATTCCATACTTTTTCCTCTTATTTGAAGACTTAATGTTTCTTAGAGGATTATTAATTAACCAGCTTAACAATCATTATTTTGAAATTTAATTTATATTATAATTAAATAATAAATCATTGAAATTAAATTTTAATAAAGTCAACATTTTTTTTAAATATACACATATCTGCTCTTTTTACTTCTAATTTTTACGTATTACATGTTTCTTTCTTTCTTTTTCTTCATTTGGTCTGTCAAGATTTTTCTATTTTATTATGTTTTTCTAAAATAAGCTCAAGGACATGTTTATAATATATATATATATATTTTTTTTATAGTTTCTAATGCACTCATTTCCCCTTCATTGATCACTGGCTTGTCATGGCAAAGGGGCTTGCATAACTCACTGAAGCTATGAGCCATGCTGTGCAGGGCCACCCAAGATGGACAGGTCATAGTGGAGAATTCTGACAAAATGTGATCCACTGGAGGAGGGAACAGCAAAACCATTCCAATATACTAGCCATGAGAACTCCATGAACTGTATAAAAAAAAGCAAAAAGATATGACACCAAAAGATAAACATCACCCCCAGGTCAGGTGTCCTGTATGCTACTGGGGAAAAGAGGACAATTATTGACAGCTCCAGATGGAAACAATGCTCAGTCATGGATGTGTCTGGTGGTGAAAGTAGTGACAGTAGATGTGTCCGATGCTATAAAGAACAATATTGCATAGGAACCTGGAATGTTAGGTCTATGAATCAAGGTAAATTGGACTTGACCAACCAGGAGATGGCAAGAATAAACATTGACATCTTAAGAATCAGTGAACTAAAATGTATAGAAATGGGTGAATTTAAGTCAGAAGACCATTATATCTACTACTGTTGGCAAGAATCCCATAAGAAATGGAATATCCCTCATAATCAACAAAAGAGTAGGAAATGCAGTACTTGGTTACAACCTCAAAAACGACAGAATGATCTTGGTTTGTTTCCAAGGTAAACCATTCAACATCACAGTAGTCCAAGTCTATGCCCCAACCACAGATGTCAAAAAGCTGAAGTTGATCAGTTTTATGAAGATCTACAAGACTTCCTAGAACTAACACCACCACCCTGCAAAAAAAAAAAAAAAAAAGTCCTATTCATCACAGGGGATTAGAATGCAAAAGCAGGAAGTCAAGAGATACTTGGAGTAACAGGCAAGTTTGGCCTTGGAGAAAAAAAATGAAGCAGGACAAAGGCTAACAGAATTCTGCCAAGAGAACACACTGGTCATAGTAAAAAACACTTTTTTAACAACACAAGAGACCACTTTACACATGCTCATCACTAAATGGTCAATACTGAAATCAGATTGATTACATTCTTCATAGCCAAAGATGGAGAAGCTGTATACAGTCAGCAAAAAATGAGACCTGGAGCTCACTGTGACTCAAATAATTCAAGCTTAAACTAAGGCAAAATTCAGACTTAAACTAAAGGAAGTGGGGGAAACCATTCTAGGCCAGTCAGGTACGACCTAAGTCAAATCTCCTATGATTATACAGTGGAGGTGATGAATAGATTCAAGGGATTAGATTTAGTAAACAGGGTGCCTGAAGAACTATGTATAGAGGTTCATAATATTATACAGGAAGCAATGAACAAAACCATCCCAAAGAAAAATAAATGCAAGAAGGCAAAGTGGTTGTCTGAGGAGGCTTTATAAATAGCTGAGGAAAGAAGAGAAGTGAAAGCAAGGGAGAAAGGGAAAGGTATATCCAACTGAATGCAGAGTTCCAGAGAGTAGCAAAGAGAGACAAGAAGGGCTTCTTGGATGAACAATGCAAAGAAACAGAGGAAAACAACAAAAAGGAAAGACTAGAGATCTCTTCAAGAAAACTGGAGATATCAAAGGAACATTTCATGCAAAGATGTGCACAATAAAGGACAGAAATGGTAAAGATCTAATACAAGCAGAAAGATTAAGAAGAGATAGCGAGACACAGAACTGTACAAAAAAGATCTTAATCACCCAGATATCCACAACTGTATGGTCAGTGACCCACAGCCAAACATTCTGGAGTGTGAAGTCAAGTGGCCCTTAGGAAGCACTGCTGCCAATAAAGCTAGTGGAGATGGTGGAATTCCAGCAGAGCTATTTAAAATCCTAAAAGATGATGTTATTAAAATTCTACATTTAATATGTCAGCAAATTTGGAAAACCCAGTAGTGGCCACAGGACTGGAAAAGGTCAATCCTCATTCCATTTCCCAAGAAGGGCAGTGCTAAAAAAAGTTAAAATCACTGGACAGCTGCACTCATCTCCCGCGGGAGCAAGGTTATGCTCAAAATCCTTCAAGCTAGGCTGCAGCAGTGCATGAACTGAGAACTTTCAACATGTTCAAACTGGGTTTAGAAAAGACAGAGGAACCACAGATCAAATTGCCAACATTCACTGGATCATAGAGAAAGCAAACGAATTCCACAAAAACATCTATTCCACTGACTTCGCTAAAACCTTTGACTGTGTGGATCACAATAAACTGTGGAAAACTCTTAAAGAGATAGGACTACTAGGCCATCTTATCTGTCTGTCTGCTGAGAAACCTGTATGTGAGTCAAGAAACAACAGTTAGAACCTTATATAGAACAACTGACTGGTTCAAAATTGAAAAAGGAGTACAACAAGGCTGTTTATTGTACCCTGTTTATTTAACTTATGTGCAGAGAATATCATGAGAAATGCCAGGCTGGATGAGTTACAAGCTGGAATCAAGATTGCCAGGAGAAATAAAAACAACCTCAGATATGCAGATGACACTTCGCCCTAAAGCCCAGTTATGCCTCACACTCTAAGCCTTTACCCAAGACAAAACACCCTATTTTATTCACTAAACAGAGCCAAGGACTTTTAGTTACTCCTCAAGAGTCAGAGATAATATTCTAAGCCATATCCTGTGAGCTGTTTTTCAGATACTCAAGTCCCCTTGCCAGGCTGAAGAAGGTGACTATGTGATGAGAGGAAGACTACATGATGACCAGACAAAAGCTGTGACATAAGCGGCTCCACTTCCAAGAACTGTCCTCAAGAAGTGGGAACAAACGCTGACGCTAGAGATCAACTGTACTCAGAACAACCAAGATGATGCTGAATGGACTGCCATGTCACTGATATTGAGATGACCATCAGAGCTGCCTATGACTATTGTCACTGATACTGAGATAACTGTCGGAGCTGACTGTGCCATCCTGCCACTTCCCTCCATCCATACAACCCTGAAATTCCCCTTTGAAAACTTCTGCCTCCTGAGCAGCAATCGGGCGGTGGTTCTTGGACACAATTCCACCTTCTCCCCAGGTTGCTGGCATCCAAAATAAAGCCATATTTCCTTTCCTACCAACCCTTGTCTCTCAAGAATGGGCTATGGAGTGGCAAGCAGTCCAAACTTGTTTTGGTAACATAATGGCAGAAAGTGAAGAGGAACTAAAGAGCCTCTTGATGAGGGTGAAAGAGGAGAGTGAAGAAAATGACTTAAAACTCAATATTAAAAAAACTAATACCATGGCATCTGGTCCCATGACTTCATGGCAAATAGAAGAGGGAAAAGTGGAAACAGTGACAGATTTCCTCTTCTTGGGCTCTAAAAATCACTGCAGATGGTGACTGCAGCCATGAAATTGGAAGATGATTGCTTCTTGGTAGGAAAGCTATGACAAAGTGAAGTCACTCAGTCATGTCCAACTCTTTGAAACCCTGTGGACTGTAGCCCACCAGGCTCCTCAGTCCATGGGATTCTCCAGGCAAGAATACTGGAGTGGGTTGCCATTTCCTTCTCCAGGGGATCTTCCCGACCCAGGGATCGAACCCAGGTCTCCTGCACTGCAGGCAGATGCTTTAACCTCTGAGCCACGAGGGAAGCCTTTGACAATCCTAGACAGTGTATTAAAAAGCAAAGATGTCACTTTGCCAACAAAGGTCTACATAGTTAAGACTATGATCTTTCCAGTAGTCATGTATGAATGTGAGAGTTGGTCCATAAAGTAGGCAGAGCGCCAAAGAACTGATGCTTTTGAACTGTGGTGTTGGAGAAGACTTTGAGAGTCCCTTGGACTGCAAGGAGATCCAACCAGTCCATCCTAAAGGAGATCAGTCCTGGGTGTTCATTGGAAGAACTGATGCTGAAGCTAAAGCTCCAGTACTTGGGCCACATGATGCGAACAGCCAACTCATTGGAAAAGACCTTGATTTGGGGAAAGTTTGAAGGCAGAAGGAGAAGAGGGCAACAGAGGATGAGATGGATAGATGGCATCATTGATTCAATGGACATGAACTTGGGCAAACTCTGGGAGATGGTGAGGGACAGGGAGGCCTGGCATGCTGCAGTCCATGGGGTCAAAAGGTGGACACAACTTGGCGACTGAACAGACACAGACAGTACTTTCATTTATACTTTTATCTTTACTATTTCCTATTTTTCACTTTCCGTAAGTATATTTTATGATTCTTTTTTAACTGAGTTGAATATTTAATTTGTTTAATTGTATGATAGAATAAGCACTTCAGAAGTATACAGCTATGCCTTTTCTCTTTTCAGTTCTGATGTGTTTGTTTTTTATTTTAGTATGGCGTTGATTTCTACTTCTCTTCTGGATGCTCTTATTCATTATTTAGAACCACCTATGAATGTTGGAATGGGTTTGTATTAATTGCAGTCTGTATCAATTACCTTGATTAGGAGAATGAATTATGGGTCCCAGTCTTTCTCTCTTCCCTATATTCACACCCTTCATCATAACTTTATTGTTCTAGACACAGAATGTATTTCTCTGACCCTTGACTTTTGGGTTTATCCATGGAAATTGTTTAGATCAAAGGTGATTGAAAATTATTAAGTTAGAGACTTTTATGTGCTTGTGCAGGTGAACTTTGACTTTTATGCTTCTGCTGCTGCTGCTAAGTCACTTCAGTTGTGTCCGACTCTACGAGACCCAGTAGACGGCAGCCCACCAGGCTCCCCTGTCCCTGGGATTCTCCAGGCAAGAACACTGGAGTGGGTTGCCATTGCCTTCTCCATTTATGTTTCCAATAGCCATTAAAAGAATACATCCTGGAGAACCTACTGCACCAAGACCAGTCTAGTCCAGTGGAAAAGCTTGGCTCACTCACAGATTGTTTTTGTTTACCAAGAACATGTCAATGTTATTTCAAGCTACTAAATTTCATGTAGTTTATTAATCAGCACTATTAAGGCAATAATTAATACCCTCAGAAATTGCTACCTAGAAATGAGGTCCTGTGGTAATGAAATTCTAAAATGTGTGACAATGAATCTAGGACCATGTGGTAGGCTCAGAGGAAACAGTTAAAGCAAGTATAAAAATGGTGACCTCTATGAGTGGACAATGTTTAGTTAAAACCACAGCCTCACTCCACAGCTACTGAAGCCTGCACGCTCTAGAGCCCATGCTCCACAGCAAGAGAAGCCACCACAGTGAGAGGCCCGTGCAGCACAACTAGAGAGAGCCTGTGTGTGAAAATGAAGACCCTGTGTGGCCAAAAATTACTAATAAAAATAAATTTTTTAATTAAAAAAAAAAAAACAGCCTGTAATAATGTGAACGGTATAAAAATCTACCTAAAAGATCACATAAGGATAGAAAGAGGTAATTTTAAGGAGATTGTGAAAATATGTGTTGTTTAGTAACAACATTTGATAAGGTACTAAAAAGAAAGAATTCGGCTCAGAAAGAAATAGGCAAACAGTTTGTAAACAGACTCTGAAGAGAGTACAGTCAGGCCAGAAGTGTCAGAGATGGAAGATAAAACTGTTTCTCACCAAATCAGCTTCAGGAGAGAGACCAAATACGGAAGATGGGGTGGGATATAGTGCCAGTAAAACATGGCCTCAGGGAAAAGACAAAACCAAGTGTAGTGTTGGAAAGTCCATTTATAAAAACTCTGAAAGGATTAATATGAGCACCTCAGAGATACTCTCAGCCAAAAAAGTTTCTAGAATGGCTAAAAGTGTGGTTCCATGGACATCTGATGCACCCTGCACTTTTATCACTGATATAATTTTTTTTTAATCCACAGCATTTATGAAAATGTCAAATTGGCAAAAGCTCTGACAGCCTGGAATAAAGAAGATGGAAACCATGTGAGAAATTAAAAACTCTCTGGGCTTCTAAATTCTTGCAGGCAGACAACAGACTGTGAAAGTTGACAGGCACCAAAATACATATTTTTCTTAGCTTCAGAGCAGAGGTATGCCCATTTGTCCTGTAAAGGGATGGGTATTAAATATTTTAGGCTTGCTTGGCCACATGTGGTCTCTGAATATTGTTCTTGGCTTTGGTTTTGTCTTTACAACCCTTTTAAACATAAAAGTGAAATTGGAAGTGGCTCAGTCGTGTCCAGCTCTTTGCAACCCCATGGACTGTATAGTCCGTGGAATTCTCCAGGCCAGAATACTGGCGTGGGTAGCCTTTCCTTTATCCAGGGGATCTTCCCAACCCAGGTATCGAACCCAGGTCTCCCACATTGCAGGCAGATTCTTTACCAGCTGAGCCACAAGGAAAGCTCAAGAATACTCAAGTAGGTAGCCTATCCCTTCTCCAGCAGATCTTCCCAACCCAGGAATCAAACCAGCGTCTTCTGCATTGCGGGTGGATTCTTTACCAACTGAGCTATGAGGAAAGTCCAGTTCAAACATAAAGGCCTTCCTTAGTTCCCAGATCATAAAAGAAGACAGAGACTGGATCTAGCTCAATGGGCCAGCCTGTGCACAACCTATTCTAGGGTATGTGGACCTGACAAGATTTGCCCAGGAGAATTTGAGAGCTCTGAATGACCAGTGAATGCCTGTTAGACAGACAAAGAAGACTTTATTCAAGGCTATTGCAGTAGGAGAGGGGCCTGAGCTCAGATTTAACATAATTCCACTGAAACAAAAGGTGGGAGAGTTTTCCATAGCTGTGATGTGAGGAATCCTGGGCCGTCTGTGTTTGCTAACTGACTTCTTCCAAAGGAAAAGTGAACTTTCTCCTGTTTCCATGACAGGAGGAAGCTTTTTGTAACTTGGATCGAGGTGCCCCTGAGGTTGGAGAAGGCAATGGCAGCCCATTCCAGTACTCTTGCCTGGAAAATCCCATGGACGGAGGAGCCTGGTAGGCTGCAGTCCATGGGGTCACTAAGAGTCGGACACGACTGAGCGACTTCACTTTCAGTTTTCACTTTCATGCATTGGAGAAGGAAATGGCAACCCACTCCAGTGTTCTTGCCTGGAGAATCCCAGGGACAGAGGAGCCTAGTAGGCTGCCGTCTATGGGGTCACAGAGAGTCGGACATGACTGAAGTGACTTAGCAGCAGCAGCCCCTGAGGTTAGGCTCCTACCTCCCACAGAGGCTAGAACACAGAGCTCTCTCTTCCTTGACAATTATTTTCCAAAGGGACAGCTCTCAGATCTTTGGGAAACACACTCCTGGGTTATAAATGGGCAAGAGGATTTTTGAAAGAATTACATCTCAGTGAGGCAGAGAAAGGATTTACAGTTATAAGTTTTCTTAAATGTTCTAAGATAAGGGAAGGGAAGGACCACTGGCTAGGGTGATGGAGTAAAAGGGAGGTCAGGGACTCCTGACTCGTTTATTCAAGTTGAAAGAACTGATAAGGCCATCTTGATTAAAAACAATTAGCATTTAAAAAATGGCTTCTTGTGTGGCTCAGCAGTAAAGAACCTGCTTGCAATGCAGGAGACACAAGTTCAGGTTCATGGATCCCTGGGTCAGGAAGATTCCCCAGGGGAGGAAATGGAAACCAACTCCAATATTCTTGCCTGGGGAATCTCATGGACAGAGGAGCCTGGCAAGCTATAGTCCATGGGGTTGCAGAGTCGGACACAAATGAGCATGCATGCATGCATATAAAAAAATAAACATGTACATAAGTTATAACCCACAAAAATCTACTTCCAGGTTACACGCTGGAGAAATTCTCATATATGTGCAAATGTCACTATTTAAATGCACAAAGTAAAATCCTAAAGCAAAGTTTTCAGGAAGGAAAATTATGTGTGCCTTCTTTCCCTTTCATTAGTCTTTTGGGCAAGTTCATCCCATGCCTGTGCATGTGTGCTAAGTCGCTTCAGTTGTGTCTGACTCTGTGTGAACTGAGTCACACAGAGTTCTATGAACTGCAACCTGCCAGGCTCCTCTGACCATGGGATTCTCCAGGCAAGAATACTGGAGTGGGTTGCCGTGCCCTCCTCCAGGGGATCTTCCTAACTCAAGGATCGAACCCACATCTCTTAAGTCCACCTGCCTTAGCAGGAAGGTTCTTTACCAATAGTGCCACCTGGGAAGCCCTATCCCATGTCTATGAAGAAGTTAATCCCATACATTTATGATCCCTTTTCAACAAATGTAAAATGTTATTGAATCATTGAGTTACACAATCCACTCTTAATGGTGTCATTAAAATGTCTGGCCCCTTGTAATACTCAAAACTTTAACACTGGCTTAAATTTATAACTTTCCTTTATCTCCCAATTGGCAGAGAAGATTATAATTGCTCTTTGACACCTTCAGAGAAAAGTAGAAGGGAAAAGAGGAATGAAGTAGAATGTGTTAATAACTTTCTCACTGTTTGGTAAGGTAGAAAGTTGGCTTCAATTCTCTTTGGAACTGACAAATGTCTACAGCCATCTCTTCCTCTTGCGGACACCCTCACAGGCTTTGGGGGACCATCAACACACCTGCTTCCTTCCCCATTCCAACTGCCTCCTGGATGCATCGCCATTTGGCAGTCCCCTCTCTGCTGAAGATGAGGCTTCTCCCCAGGAGAACTGACATGTTACTCTGGAGTGACAATTTTTAAAAAATTTCTCTAATTTCCTCAGCCTTCTGGGCCAAAAGAAAAAAAAATAATAATGATACTTAACTTAGCTAAATTATATTTGATTCCATTTTTAAGAGAAAATAAGTAAAAGAAGTAGTATGGACACTTACAGGAAGATAAGACAACAGACACACAAAAGCAGAGAGATAAATAGAAAGGAGACAGAAGTTCATCGGATCCTGCAGTATATGTTAATTAGTTTTTAAGTCACCCTCTGGAAGCTCTTGAGCTGTGAGTCACAGAATATTTAGCACCCCAATACACTCCTCTTTGAAACTGCTAATCAGTCAATTGGCCGCTCTTCACAACTCTTTAGCTCCTAGTTACCTGCTAGAAAGTAGTTTTTCCAGAAGAGCGTCTACCCTTCTTGTTTGCCACCGCATGCTTGTGCCCACTATAATGTCTGGCAAATGGGAGGCAGACATTTAGAAAAAATTGTTTGAATTGAAAAATGAAGAAATGTACCCTTCAACTTTGCAGGAGATGCAAGAGACATGGGTTTGATCCGTGGGTTGGGAAGATCCCCCAGAGAAGGAAATGGCAACACACTCCAGTATTCTTGCCTGGAGAAATCTATGGACAGAGGAGTCTGTCGGGCTGCAGTCCATGGGGTCACAAAGAGTTAGACAAGGCTGAGTGACTGAGCACACACACCCTTCAACCTACAGGGAAGGAAGTTTCATTCTGATCACTGTGATCACAGCTACAATAATATCACCAGATGAAATGTGAGAGGTAATATCTTACCCACAGGCTAAAGGTAGGTTCATTCTTTTTAATTCCCCAAACTTGTACTGGGCATCCATTAAATAAACCTGAATTTCAAAATGCATCTTTCCCTTGGGGAAAAAAAACTAGTATCACAATAGTATTCCTACAAAGTAAAGGAATTCTAGTAGTTTTGATAAGCTCAAGTCTAAAAAATACAGAGTCAAAATGGCCTTGCTTCTAATCCTAGCCAGCTCCATCACATATTAAAGGATCTTGGCAAGGTACAGAATACCCATCATTCTCACTGGTGAAATGGGAAAACCATTTAGAACCTATGTTCCCAGTGAAGTTGAGGTTCTCGCCTTGTCGAGAAAATTCAGAGATGAAGCAGGCAGGTAAAGTGAGAATTTATTTAAGCAAGGGCAGGCTTTCAGAGGGGTGCAGGCAGACAGGCGAGGAGTTGCTGCCCTGGCTTTCTTTGGCAAGTCAGTTATGTGTGATAAATCACTGCAGTCGTGTCCAACTCTTTGCGAGCCAATGGACTGTAGCCTACCAGGCTCTTCTGTCCATGGGATTCTCCAGGCAAGAATGCTGGTGTGGGTTTCCATGCCCTCCTCCAGGGGGATCTTCCTGGTCCAGGGATCATCAAACTTGGGTCTCTTAGGTCTCCTGCATTTTTTGTTGTTGTTGTTGTTGTTTTGTTTTGTTTTGTTTATTCTGTCAGGCACTTTATTATATACACTCTAGAGGGGAGCTTAGTATTTATTTCTGTTTGACATTTTAGGAGGCTGAGGCTCAAACAGGTCAAATAGTTTCTACCCAGTTGAACCAGGGTCAAATTTGAATCCAGGTCTCCATGGCTCCAAAGCCCACAGTCCTTTTGTTGCATTTCAGAACCTCTCCTGGGAAAGAGAGACTTGCCAACAAGAATCAAAGCAAGGCTTTGAAGAAAGTCATTAGTTGCACAAAACCATACATGGGAAAGTGGATAAAAATGCCAAGCTGTTGAAATTTTCCTATTTGGATCTTGGATGCCCATCTCGTTTGTGGACCATGACCATGTATTTGTCCCTCCCCTTCAGGTAAGCTCTTTACCACTAGCACAACCTGGCAAGTCCCAAGTCAGTTATGAGGAGCACACAAATGAAGGGATGGAACAGTCACTGGGGAAGGAGGAGTTCGCGGGTTGTATTCCCT
Organism: Bos mutus; assembly: GCF_027580195.1. Classification (NCBI taxonomy): domain Eukaryota; kingdom Metazoa; phylum Chordata; class Mammalia; order Artiodactyla; family Bovidae; genus Bos; species Bos mutus. The sequence continues at coordinate 97,079,855 of NC_091624.1, read as the reverse complement.
GCTATTCATCCCAGCTCCATCTTCCTGAGGGGAAGAGGGATTTTTGCCCTTATTTAGCTTAGATCAGAAGTGTTATGGTATAGATGTATGATGGGTACTTCTCTACAAGGATAATTTTAGTGCAATGAGGGCATAATGATCAACAGGTTATATTGGAATGCAAGAGATTCCTATTTTTCCTTACCTTTCTTTCTCTGCTTCTAAGCCCATTAACACTCAAAATGCATAGTTTCTTGTCAGTATGAGAACCCTGCTTTTCTTTGTCTGCCCATGTGTGTGTGCTCACTCACAGGTTACCATTTCCTACTCCAAGAGCTCCTCCCAAACCAGAATCTAACCCAAATCTCTGGTGTCTCCTGCATTGGCAGGTAGATTCTTTACCACTTGGGCCACCTGGGAAGTTCTCCCATGGACTCCTGCTATTTACAAAACATATGGTTTCCTGCCATCTGGCTACCCCTATTTCCCTACTCATATCTAGCTACCTGCCTGCTATCACAAAATTCATCAGCTTATTATAATGTTAATTGTTAAGAGCTTAGCCTAGTCCCTAGTACATATTAGATATTCCACATGTGCTATCTATAAATACTATTTTACTTTACCCTCTGTAGAATCCTTAGATATTGTTTCACATGTTTACAAAAACATGATCCTCATAAGCACAAAATGAGCTCTATCCTTTCTTCCAGTTCTTCTGTGTACCTGTACTAAGTGTCAACTACAAATTGACACTTGCCATTGGCACTTTCCATCAATGTGTACAAAGACTGAATCATGTGCTGCTGCAGCTGCTGATTTTCATCACTCCATGAAAGGAGTTAAGGGTGAAGAGCAGAAATGAGGTACTCTATGCTCAGGGAGAAACTGTCAGAACAGGTCTACAAAGACTTTTGTTTTTCCAGGAGCCAATTTTATGAGTCCAATTTCTTGTCCAGAAAAACACTAAAATCCTTCATGGTGTTGACTGCTCCTTGCGACCAGCAGAAAGCTTCTGCAAAAAATTATGTTCTTGATTGCATGTATTCCCCCTTCACCAAAATCACATATATACTGACCTTCTCACTTGCCACTTTGGAGCAGTTTCTAAGAGCTATCTGTGATGCTGTCTCCCGGGCTGCAGTCCTCATTTTGCCCCAGATGAAACTTGACTTGCAACTCTTAAAATAAACTTGTACATCCCTGGTGGCTCAGAGGTTAAAGCGTCTGCCTGCAATGTGGGAGACGTGGGTTTGATCCCTGGGTCAGGAAGATTCCCTGGAGAAGGGAATGGCAACCCACTCCAGTATTCTTGCCTGGAGAATCCCATGGATGGAGGAGCCTGATGGGCTACAGTCCATGGGATCCCAAAGAGTTGGACACAACTGAGCGACTTAATGGAGAAGGTAATGGCACCCCACTCCAATACTCTTGCCTGGAAAATCCCAGGGATGGAGGAGCCTGGTAGGCTGCAGTCCATGGGGTTGCTAAGAGTCGGACACGACTGAGTGACTTCACTTTGACTTTTCACTTTCATGCATTGGAGAAGGAAATGGCAACCTACTCCAGTGTTCTTGCCTGGAGAATCCCAGGGATGGGGGAGCCTGGTGGGCTGCCATCTCTGGGGTTACACAGAGTCGGACACGACTGAAGCGACTTAGCTGCAGCAGCAGCAGAGCGACTTAACTTTAACTAACTTAAGCTATAATTTAGGTTTTTATTGCCCCCAAATGCTTCTGATGGCAGCTACCAGAAATGTCACCACTGCCTGCTGATGTGTGCACCACAACTGCCAAAGTTCAACATTCGCTTATGTCAATATTAATGGGGCTAATGACCTTCATTTATAAAACCCAAAACATCCTTATAGTCATTAGACAAAAGTCTAGCACAGTTCCCTTTCAGAGTCAAAGCTATAGGCATCAGTGCTACTACATAATTTTTTTTCTCCCAAGTAAAATACAAATATAAGACATTTGATGTTTGCTCTCTTTGTATAGTCCTATATCCTGAATGAATTAAAAAAATAAAGTCATGATTCATGATCAGAGAATATTTCAGAAAGTGGTATTATTGTACACTCAGTTACTCCATTGGAAGAATTTCATTCATTGACCTTGAATCAAACTTATATGTTTTAGTTCCTTATTCCATTAGGAAGTATTCCCCTATGCCCATACTTTCCAGAGTTCTGCTCAATAGCTCATATAAACAGTTATTTTTAAAAGCCCCACAGCCATCACGAGTTCTCCAGGTGTAGTAAAATGTGCCAAGGCATTAGGGTAGGCACAGCTTAGGTTTAAGAATGAATCAGACCAGGGTGATTCGCTGTCAGAGAGTAGCTGAGGGAGACTGTGGTCTGAAAATAACATTGAGAAAGGAAGAATAAACATAGAAGAACGCACAAATGCTTGTTAGAATCTTTTAGGAGTTGTGTCCCTACCTATGACAGAAAAGTTAGAAAAAATATATATGAATCTGTTTTTCACAGATGGCTGATTACTATTTACTGTCAACTAGGCTTCTCTGTCCATGGGATTTTCCAGGCAAGGGTACTGGAGTGGTTTGTCATTTCCTTCTCCAGGGGTCTTCCCGACCCAGGGATTGAACCCGGGTCTCCCTAATTGCAGGCAGACGCTTTACCATATGAGCCACCAGGGGAACCCTACTTTCTTTCCTGAGAGTAAAACCAAAGTTCATGACCTATAAACCACTCACATTTCAGAGAAAAGAGTGGTTAACAGCCAAGTGGTGAGATGGAGTTGAAATCTACCTTCTAACATGTGTCCTGACTGATAAATTCCCCATAGAAACTGTTAACCAGACCAATGTCTTGATTTCTAAAAGACAGACAGATGTGAATGACCTCAAAAAGATGGCTTTGTGCCAGTGATCTAGACTACCCATCTCTCTTTAACTTTTTCCAACTATTCCATAAAAATCAGATATGAATAGCTAAGCTTTCTACAAAGAAAGAAATTCTGACAAATCTTGCATATTATAATGCCACCTCTCTGTTCTGTTTAGTCACTACGTCTTGTCCGACTCCACGACCCCATGGACTGTAGCCCACCAGGCTCCTCTGTCCATGGGATTTCCTAGGCAAGAACACTGGAGGGGGTTGCCATTTCCTTCTCCAGGAGATGTTCCTGACCCAGGGATCGAACCCAGGTCTCCTGCATTGCAGGCAGTTTTTTACCACTGAGCCACCAGGGAAGCCCCACTATACTACCATATTCTCAAATAAAAGATTCATTCCTTGAGAAAGTAGCTATAAGACAAATTTAATTTTCAGAAAATTACTGTGGAATTGATATGGATATGAATTTATCCTCTTGAATAATATTTATCTGCTCTCATCTCTAAAACTAGTCACAATGCTGCCTGTCAATAGTATAAACTGTAAAGCAATTAAAGGCATTAATATTTATTCCTCATGATACTCCTAGGGGAATTTTACAACAATTCTTTTGAGGCTGTTTTCATACCTGGAGTTTATTTGTTTGTTTGCTTCATAAATGGATACACTTATATAGCCTCAGGCTTTACAACATTTACATCATTGGATATAAATCCATAGAAAAATGCAGCACCAATGACAGCAGCATAAGGTACAATTTCAGATATTAACATGATCTATTAGTTAAAAGGTATTCACTGATAAGCAACAGAAAAGCAGCTTAAAGTGGCTTCAGAAATAAAGGATGGTTTTTGGCTGTAATAAGTAGAAGCAAAAAGAGACCAAGAGAAAACCTTTGGAAATGACTTGATTCAGGGAAGAGAAGGTCAATAAAGACACAGCTTTTCTCCATCTTTCTTCTTTACCTTCAATGGTGTCAATTTCATCCCCAAACTTCCACTCATCTTAGATACAATTTCAAGGACTATACGATTCTCTCTTCACACCAGTGGAGGGAGAGAGGCTCTCGACAGTTCCTGATAAGACAGAAGAAACGTGTTTCCCACTAGACCGTGACAAACATTTTCTCCAGTCTTATTAGACCTGAGTCAGAGGTAACAATTTTTTCCCAAGTTTTCACATTATTGTCACTGAAAATGTTTTATAAGCTATTATGATATATGTCCATTTCAAAATCCTTAGGTAAGAATTTCACAGTGCTGGAAAATAATGATCTTTAAGTATAAAGTATAAAGGCAATATTTTGATTATAAAGCAGAACATTTCTGCTACCTCTTCCTTTAAAATGTAGCCATATCCATTAACTTCTCAGGTGATAAAAAAGCACATTGAATCCATTTCTTATCTTCAAATATATGTTTATATTCACAATACATGAATCAGACACTGAATGTAATAACTTGTGGTGTTATTTAAACATTAAAATTTTCAAGTAGCATAATGATTTAAAATCAATCAGGAGAATACTCTTTCAGAATATTGTTTTATGTAATTTTCTTGCCATTACCTTAATAGCAAAGTAAAAATGGCTAAACTTTAGAAAGAAATTCAAAGAAAACATTTCACTTTTGCTTCTCCTTTGAAAACACCATTATTAGTGCTCAAATAAAGAGGGCAAACTTTTAAATTGGGGTGGGACTGGAATCCCTTATGAGTAAAATTGTCAATTGTATCCCAGTTTTATAACTGATTTATGAAATAAAGAGGTTACTTTGTTGTTGGGGGCCAGAGTGAGGTACTCTGCCCGTGACAAAGGTCATGAGGAAGGAGGCTCGACATACGCAAAGGCGGGATCGAGCCTCAGGAGTCCCCTGGAAATCCTCGAGCATCTACCCCCATAACAGAGCCTGCCTACTTTACTACTTTGTGCTCTTACCTACACCTCTGACTTTACGGGGGGCTGTCCCCCACCACCTCTTTCGGAGAAGGAGTTAACCTAGAGCTCCAGTCAATAAAAACTCTTGGGTGTGACAAGAGTGTTTTAACCTACAAACTCCTCTGAAGGTTCTCTAGCCTGCCTGACAGGCTCGTCCCAGCCACATGTGATTGCTCACAGCCTCCCAACCGTGAGAGGCACGAGATGCTTTAAACCTTCTAAAAACAGGTTCCTTAGAAAAGTTAGAAAACTATTAGTATAAGTATAATGGGCTGATTAGAAATTGTATTGGTGAAGGGTTTTTCATTTGTTGAGCCAATGTTTGTTGCTAAGTCTCCACATCCCCTGCCCTTACACACATTAATGAATATATAGAAGAAATAAGTATTAACCTTTGATATTAATCACGTTAGACCTTAGGCTAAGTAAATTCTTTCCTTAACTAAAACCCACTACACCCTCACCCTGTAGGAATGTAACTTTACTTGGGTGGCGTCTGTTTTGAGAATAATCAACCCTGGAGAAATAAGTGTCCTGATTGACTGACCGCTGTCACAAGGAGAGGGTCGTAAATTGTCAGTAGGCCCCCTGGCCAGAAGATGATGTAACACCCCTAAGACCTCTGTATACATTTGTGTGAAGCACCTGACTTTAATAAAAGTCAGGACTGCTGTCCCCACGTGACTTTTGTATAACATCTTAGTGTATAAAAACAGACTCTGGAAAATAAAGAATTGGGATCAGTTTCTCGAAATACTGGTCTCCCCATGTCGCTCTCTCTCTCACTCTGGTTGAGTCTCCATCTGGACGCTGAACCCACCATGCTTACTAATTATGCCTGGGCTTCTAAGATCCGACCGGGAGGCCTCAGTGTCTCCTCTCCTTCGGGAGAATGGGAAGGACGCCTGCGGCCTATGTAAGTGGTGCAAACTTCTTGTCTTGAAGTTTTATTGGTCTCCCAGCGTAAACCAAGCTACTCAGCCTCTTTTCTCCACTGAATTTTCCTACTGAGCTATCCTTATTCTATTACTCTTTATATCTTTAATTAATATCTAATTGAAGCTATTGTATCCTGATCCTCGCCTACGCCGTCTCTCCTTCGAATACCCTGGATCAGCCAGGGCTGGACCCGCAGGTGGCACCCGAACAGGGACTTTCGAAGGTAAGCTCCCAAAGCAATCAGGGCCATCAGCCCTATTGCTCCCCGTTCTCGGAACAACTGGGTGACCAGCCCTCTTGTTCCCCCACGGAGCAGTTTGGGTCACCAGCCCTACTGCTCCTCCCTCGGAACAGTTTGGGCCATCAGCCTACTGTTCCTCCCCCGGAACAATCTGGGCCATCAGCCCTATTGTTCTTCCAGGGTTCGGGACGGCTAGGACCCCACTCAAGGGTGCCGCGGACCCCCTGTAGGATAGACTGGCGCCCAAATGGGCTATGATCCCTCAAAAGGGTTAGGTAGACAGCAGACAGGAATAACTGAGCCAATTTGCCCTGCTCCTCTAAAGTTCCGTGCTGGATTAGGGTATCCAAATTTTTGATGGAGGCCATTGTTTTTGCTGCCGACCCCATTACGTGGAAATCTCAGGATCCAGTATGGGTAGAACAATGGCCTCTGACTAAAGAAAAACTTCTGGCAGCTAAAACATTAATTTTTGAACAACTAGATTTGGGACATGTCGAGCCCTCAATAGCCCCTGGAATACTCCTATTTTTGTTATTAAGAAAAAGTCTGGTAAATGGAGACTTTTACAAGATTTAAGAGCTATTAATGCCACCATGGAGGACATGGGGGCCCTACAACCTGGGCTCCCTTCCCCAGTAGCCATTCCAGAGGGATACAATGTAATTGTAATTGATTTACAAGATTGTTTTTTCACCGTTCCTTAAATACTGAGGATAAAAAGCGATTTGCCTTTAGTCTTCCGTCAGAAAATCTTAAACAGCCTTATCTACGGTTTCAGTGGAAGGTTTTGCCTCAAGGAATGAAAAATAGCCCCACCCTATGTCAAAAGTTTGTTAGTGCTGCTTTAGAAGATGTTAGAAGTAAATATGAACAAGTCTATATGATCCATTATATGGATGACATCTTAATTGCCCACCCTGATAGGGCTCATTTACAAACTGTCCTCCAGGATTTGACCCAGGCATTAACAGACAGAGGCTAAAAAATTGCCCCAGAGAAAATTCAAGTCAATCTGCCCATACCTACTTAGGACAGGTTATCAGTTCAGAAACTGTAACTCATGCCCCCTTAAAATTGAGAAAAGATCACCTTGTTACTTTAAATGATTATCAAAAACTTTTAGGCGATATTAATTGGATCCGCCTTATTTGAAGTTAACCACTGCTGAATTAAAGCCTCTTTTTAATATTTTACGTGGGGATCCTGACCCAACTTCTAAAAGACAATTAACTGCTGAAGCTCAGGAAGCTTTAGACAAAGTAGAAGCAGCCCTATCTGATAGCTATGTAAAAAGAGTTAATTTACAGACAAACTGGCAATTACTCTGTTTAGCTACTCCAACTGCACCTACGGGAGTTTTATGGCAAAACGGCCCCTAGAATGGGTCCATCTCCCCCCCAAGCTAAAAAAGTAGTGGCTTCTTATCCAGGACTGATAGCTACGTTGATATTAAAAGGAGAAAGCGGAGCATTGAAATGTTTGTAAAGAGCCAGCAGAAATTGTAATTCCATATAATAAAGAACAACTTGATGCTCTTCTAATGTTTGATGAAGACTGGCAGATTGCCATAGAAATTATTGTGGTCAAATTCTGCATCATTTACCTTTGCATGTTTTGCTGAATTTTATATCCAGACATCCAGTTATTTTTCCTGTCAGATGTAAACAATCTCCTATTCCAAGTGCTCAGATAGTTTTTACTGATGGGTCAGCAAACGGTAAAGCCTCCATAGTTACTAAAAATCACCAAAAAGTTTTAGAAACACAGGAAACTTCAGCTCAAAGCACTGAAATAACAAGGCATAGAGGCTTTTGCTATGTTTGCAGATGAAGAATTTAACCTTTATTCTGATTCTCAGTATATTGTCAGGTTGTTTCCACACATTGAAACTGCGGTTTTTGTCTGAAAATAAAACTACCATATTTCATTTGTTAACTAAATTACAGCAACAAATTTGGAAAAGAAATAAAATATTTTCACTGGACACATTCAGGCTCATTCCGGATTGCCCGCCCTTTAAATGCCTTTAATGATTTGGCTGACTTAACCAGAAATACAGTGGCTACTGTGATTGAGGAGGCCAGAGCCTCTCACTCACTTCATCATCAAAATGCTACTGCTTTAAGATATCAATTCCAAATTCCCAGAGAGACTACTCGAGAGATTGTGCGCTCTTGCTTACACTGCCCCACTGTTTATAATAGTCTACCTATGGGAGTTAACCCTCGCGGTCTCAAACCTAATGTACTCTGGCAAATGGATGTAACTCATGTCTCTTCATTTGGAAAACTTTTCTTTGTTCATGTAACTATAGATATCTTTTCTCATGTCCTTATTGCAACGTCTCGTACCAGAGAGGCAGTTAAAGATGTTATACAACATCTCTTTACTTGTTTTTCATATTTGGGCCTACCAAAAGCTCTGAAAACTGACAATGCTCCTGCTTACACTTCTAAGTCTTTTCAGGAATTTTGTTTACAGTTTCAAATTAAACACAATACAGGCATCCCTTATAATCCCCGGGGACAAGCCATTGTGGAAAGAGCACATCAAACATTAAAGCTTCAAATTCAAAAAATTAAAAGAAGGGGAGTTTAAGTATAGCTCTCCCCATCAAATCTTGCAACATGCTCTTTTTTGTAATAAATATTTTAAATGCTGATTCCCCGAACTACTGCAATGCTTCGCCATTGGTGCCCAGAGCAATTGAATGCAAAGCCATTAGTCAAATGGAAGGACCTTCTCTCAGGACAATGGAAGGGTCCTGACTCATTATTAACTAGCGGTCGAGGATGTGCTTGTATTTTTCCACAGGACGCAGATTCACCAATTTGGGTTCCAGACAGGCCAGGTTCACGGCGCGCACTCGCTCGCCCGCCCACCAGGCAGCCCTCGCCTCTGCGCCTCCAGCCTCGCCCCGCACCCTCCTCGCTGCACCCCGCGACCTAGAGCAAAGAAGTTTGTGCAGCGAGTGAGGGCCAGAGAGGAGAGCGCACCCGCAAAGTGCCGACCAGACCAGCGCGACGCCCGCCAGCAGGGGAGACAAGATAAACATCGAGATCCCGGCGAGACTGACAGGGCTGCTGCAGCATGAACTCCAACCAGAAAATAATTCTACTTATTCTGTTTTAGCTTATCCACCCTTGCCTTATGTTTTCCTTTTTACTAATGACTCCAACAAACTTAATGTAGGCATGAATTATTCAGGTGGACCTAACGTAGTGACTTGTGAACAATGTATGCTTTCATCTTGTTTAAACCCTGAATGTAATGTTTGCTCCTTTGTGGTGTTACAATGCCCATCCTATCTTATGGTGCCTATATGATAGCTATGGTCTTACTGTGTTACAACAACTGCAGGATTTAATGCGATCGCGACGGTTTGTGGTCTTGCTTATCCTAGGAATATCAGCTTTGATAGCAACAATTAGTTCTGTTACTGCGGCAGCGATATCATTGACTCAACAAGTGCATACTGCCCAATATGTTGATACCATGTCTAAAATGTTTATTTAACTCTAGCAACACAGGAAACTATAGATAGGAAATTAGAGATGAGAGTAGACGCCTTAGAAGAAGCAATTATGCATATTGGGATTGAGTTACAGGCTTTAAAGGTGAAGATGGCTTTGACATGCCACGCTGATTACAGGTGGATATGCGTGACATCTTTGAAGGTAAACGAGACAGATTATGAATGGGAAAAGATTAAAAATCATATCTCAGGTGTTTGGAACAGTTCTGATATTGGCCTGGACTTAGGGAAACTTCATAATCAAACACAGACCTTGGAACACTCTCGACTGGATTTTACCACCACTGGAGCAGCTAATGACTTTTTCAGACCTTCTCTAACTTTTTTTCTGGAAAAAATATTCTGTCTAATATCCCTAGTCTCTAATCCTACTTCTCATAATCACTCTTCCTTGTATTGTCAGGATTCTTGGCAGAGCATTCGGAGGCTCATGACTGAGCTGCATCTGGCTGTTTTAAGAAATAAAAAAAGGGGGGAGATGTTGGGGGCCAGACAAAGGTCATGAGGAAGGAGGCTCGACATACGCAAAGGCGGGATCGAGCCTCAGGAGTCCCCCTGGAAATCCTCGAGTCTACCCCCATAACCAGAGCCTGCCTACTTTACTACTTTGTGCTCTTACCTACACCTCTGACTTTACGGGGCTGTCCCCACCACCTCTTTTCGAGAAGGAGTTAACCTAGAGCTCCAGTCAATAAAAACTCTTGGGTGTGACAAGAGTGTTTTAACCTACAAACTCCTCTGAAGGTTCTCTAGCCTGCCTGACAGGCTCGTCCGGCCACATGTGATTGCTCACAGCCTCCCAACCGTGAGAGGCACGAGATGCTTTAAACCTTCTAAAAACAGGTTCCTTAGAAAAGTTAGAAAACTATTAGTATAAGTATAATGGGCTGATTAGAAATTGTATTGGTGAAGGGTTTTTCATTTGTTGAGCCAATGTTTGTTGCTAAGTCTCCACATCCCCTGCCCTTACACACATTAATGAATATATAGAAGAAATAAGTATTAACCTTTGATATTAATCACGTTAGACCTTAGGCTAAGTAAATTCTTTCCTTAACTAAAACCCACTACACCCTCACCCTGTAGGAATGTAACTTTACTTGGGTGGCGTCTGTTTTGAGAATAATCAACCCTGGAGAAATAAGTGTCCTGATTGACTGACCGCTGTCACAAGGAGAGGGTCAGAATTGTCAGTAGGCCCCCTGGCCAGAAGATGATGTAACACCCTAAGACCTCTGTATACATTTGAGTGAAGCACCTGACTTTAATAAAAGTCAGGACTGCTGTCCCCACGTGACTTTTGTATAACATCTTAGTGTATAAAAACAGACTCTGGAAAATAAAGAATTGGGATCAGTTTCTCGAAATACTGGTCTCCCCATGTCGCTCTCTCTCTCACTCTGGTTGAGTCTCCATCTGGAGCGCAGAACCCACCATGCTTACTAATTATGCCTGGGCTTCTAAGATCCGACCGGGGAGGCCTCAGTGTCTCCTCTCCTTCGGGAGAACGGAAGGACGCCTGCGGCCTACGTAAGTGGTGCAAACTTCTTGTCTTGAAGTTTTATTGGTCTCCAGCGTAAACCAAGCTACTCAGCCTCTTTTTCTCCACTGAATTTTCCTACTGAGCTATCCTTATTCTATTACTCTTTATATCTTTAATTAATATCTAATTGAAGCTATTGTATCCTGATCCTCGCCTATGCCGTCTCTCCTTCAATACCCTGGATCAGCCGGGGCTGGTCCCGGCACTTTGTTATAAAGTATTACAAAATATGTTGCAGGAGAAGTGAAATTTAAAGTTAAAAATATTAGCAAATTGAACTAACACAAATCACTCACCAATGTATTTTACTCTTTTTAACCAATTGATAATTATGGAACATAGGTTAAGAAAGATGTCCTTTTCTCAAAAATTGATCAGATTAGTTATTAATCACTAGCAAAACCATACAACTCTCTGAGCCTTAGAGTGTTCATCTATGAAATGAGAGAACTAAACTAAACGCATTTTAACATCCCTTCTAACCTACATATTTATATAGCAATGTTATCTTAAGTAATCTTTAAGGAATGAGCCTTTCTAGATATATAAAGCTCCCCTTTAAGTTGCAAAGCTTTAATTGAAGCATTTATAATAGATGCATTATATACTTCCCTGTCACCCTAAAAAAATATGAGATGAATGATAATGTCATTCAATTGCCTAAGTTCTGTCTCTCAAACTTGGCAGCTGATTGATTGATCAGCATACAGGGATTTCTGGTCTGTGGCTCCAACTCTCTGCAGTCTTGGGAAGAATTCTCCTAAAGTGAGGATACCAGAACCTTCTCTGTCCATTTCTCACTCTTCTGAAGACAAAAGAAATACTATGTATCAAAGTATATATAAACAACAAATCACCATAGCAATGCAAAGAATTATTATTTTGGTGGTCAATTTTTACTCTTTATTGAAAATACCTGGATATTATGTAAAATATACAGTTTTTGAGGACATGTACATTTATGGTTCAAAAATCTTTCAATTGGACTTCCCTGGTGATACAGTGGTTGAGAATTCACCTGCCAATGCAGGGGACTTGGGTTCAATCCCTGGCCTGGGAGGATTCCACATGTCATAGGGCAAATAAGCCTGCAAGCCGCAGCCACTAAAGCCTGCACATCCCAGAGCCCATGCTCCACAATGAGAGAAGCCAAGGCAATGAGAAGCCCAAGTACTGCAACTAGAGAGTAGCCCCCATTTATCACAACTAGGGAAAGCCTGTGCACAGCAATGAAGACCCAGAGCAGCCAAAAATAAGTAAATTTCATTTAAAAAAGAAAAACCACCACAAACATTTCCATCCTCTGAAGTCATTTTGTTTCATTTCTAACTTGTTCTTTTATCTCCTAACTACATATGGCCTGATACTCAGTTTCTCCCAGAGTCCAGAAGTTTGACCATTTAACACGTGAAAACAAACACCTACAAATTGTTCTGTTATACTGGCAAATTTTGACATCACCAGTCATTTTAAAACGAGAAATCAAATAGCCAATATTCTTTGGATCATAGAGAAAGCAAGGGAAATCCAGACAAACATCTACTTCTGCCTCATCCACTATGCTGAAGCCTTTGACTGTGTGGATCACAACAGACTGTGGAATGTTCTTAAAGAGAAGGGAATACCAGACCAGCTTACCTGTCTCCTGAGAAAGCTGTATGCAAGTCAAGAAGCAACAGTTAGAATCGGACAGGGAACAACGAACTGGTTCCAAATTGGGAAAGGAGTATACCAAGGCTGTATACTGTTGTATACACTCTGATTATTTAACTTCTATGCAGAGTACATCATGAGAAATGCAGGGCTGGATGAATCACAAGCTGGAATCAAGATTGCTGGGAGAAACATCATCAACCTCAGATATGCAGATGATACCACTCTAGTGGCAGAAAGTGAAGAGGAACTAAAGAACCTCTTGATGAGGGTGAAAGAGGACAGTGAAAAAGCTGATTTCACGGTACTGGATGCTTGGGGCTGGTGCACTGGGACGACCCAGAGGGAGGGTAGGGGATGGAGGAGGGAGGAGGATTCAGGATGGGGAACGCGGGTATACCTGTGGCGGATTCATTTCGATATTTGGCAAAACTAATACAATATTGTAAAGTTTAAAAATAAAATAAAATTTAAAACCTGTTTAAAAAAAAAATAAAACTCAACATTCAAAAAAACAAAGATCATGGCATCTTCACAGAAAATAGAAGGGGGAAAAGTGGAAATAGAGAAAGATTTTCTTTTCTTGGGCTCCAAAATCACTGTGGGTAGTGACTGAAGCCAATAAAATAAAAGATACTTGCTCTTTGGAAGGAAAATTATGACAAACCTAGACAGCATGTTAAAATGCAGAGATATCACATTGCCAACAAAGGTCAGTATAGGCAAAGCTATGGTTTTTCCAGTAGTCACATATGGATGTGGGAGTTGGACCATAAAGAAGGCTGAGTGCCGAAGAATTTCTGCTTTCAAATTGTGGGGCTGGAGAAGACTCTTGAGTTCTCTTGGACAGCAAGGAGATCAAACCTGTCGATCCTAAAGGAAATCAACCCTGAATACTCACTGGAAGGAATGATGCTGACACTGAAGCTCCAATACTTTGGCCAACTGATGCAAAGAGCCAACTCTTTGGAAAAGACATTTATACTAGGAAAGAGCTAGAGCAGGAGGAGAAAAGGATGACGGAGGATGAGATGGCTGGAAGGTATCACCGACTCAATGGACATGAGTTTTAGTAAACTCCGGGAGTTAGTGAAAAAACAGTGACGCCTAGTGTGCTGCAGTCCATGGAGTTGCAAAGATTCAGACACAACTTAGCAACTGAACAACATTCACTTTATGCAATGGTTCCATAAACTAGGAACAGTTTTTTGTTTTTGTTTTTGAGATTCCCAGACTCCAGCTTGAACTATTCTAATTCAATATGTCTGGGACCAGACACAGGAAAGCTCTGTTTCCCAAATTTCCCCTAGGTGATTCTGAAAAGAGCTGGTTGTGGAACTACCACTTTGCCCTCAATTTTAGTAGCTGCTGCTTATGTTTATAACAAATACAAAATTCTCCTCTGATATTGATCACAAGCATATTCAGAGAAAATTTATAAATTTCTGTAGAGAACTACCTGTAACAATCTTCTGCAAGAAATTTTAAAACATTATATTAATGGTGGAACTAAGAAACTGGAAGTAGATGGTGAAAAGTGACTGGTATTACCCTTAGGAAGCAATTATTTTTTGCTTTGTATGTAGTCATTACTGGTCAACAGAGACTATCTCAGAAGAGTTGTCATTACTAAATAAAATGTGGAAAATCTCTAAATAACTAAAAGGTAGCTACACAGTTAATGAGCATTATTGAGAAAATGTTTCTCATAGGCCTATATGAAAAGGATAAAATTGCACAGTTTCCTGTAGAAATTCAAAGATTTTCATGCTTCTGGAATTTACCATAAATAGGACAAAAAAGTTAAGCAATACTACTATTGTAGAAAAATTAATTATATTAACTCCAAAAGTGTAAGTTGAAAATAGATACAATTTCTTCTTTTAGGAGGTTTAAAGCCTATATGATTGAAAGTCACTCAGTCATGTCCAACTTTTTGTGACCCCATGAACTGTAGCCCTTCAGGCTCCTCTATCCATGGAGATTCTCCAGGCAAGAATACTGGAGTGGGTTGCCATGCCCTCCTCCAGGGGATCTTCCCAATGGGAATCAAACCCAGATCTCCCCATTGCAGGCAGATTCTTTACTGTCTGAGCCATGAGGGAAGCCCACAAGACATCATATGTCCAGTCTATAACCCATATCAGCCAGCAAGCTATTCCAAATATCACCATGGGAGGCAGGAATGTAGTTAAATGCATGTAGTTGAAGCATCTATCAATCTATCACTTTTCCTCAGAGGAATTTCACAATTACTTTTTTTTTTTTGGCCATGCCTGCATCATGTAGGACCTTGGTTCCCCAAGCAGAGATCAAATGTGCAACCCCTGCAGTGGGAGATCAGTACCTTAGCCAATGGCCACAAGCAAAGTGCTCACAATCACTCTTTTTTTTTTCTTTTTCAATATAAATGTATTTAATTGGAGGCTAATTACTTTACAGTATTGTATTGTTTTTGCCATGCATCAACATGAATCTGCCACAGGTATACACGTGTTCCCCATCCTGAACCCCCCTCCCAACTCCCTCCCCTACCATCCCTCTGGGTCATGCCAGTGCACCAGCCCCAAGAATCCTGTATCCTGCATCCTGCATCCAACCTGGACTGACGATTCGTTTCTTATATGATATTATACATGCTTCAATGCCATTCTCCCAAATCATCCCACCCTCGCCCTCTCCCACAGAGTCCAAAACACTGTTCTATACATCTGTGTCTCTTTTGCTGTCTCGTATACAGCGTTATCATTACCATCTTTCTAAATTCCATATATATATGTGTGTTATTATACTGTATTGGTGTTTTTCTTTCTGGCTTGCTTCACTCTGTATAATAGGCTCCAGTTTCATCCACCTCATTTGAACTAATTCAAATGTATTCTTTTTAATGGCTGAGTAATACTCCACTGTGTATATGTACCACAGCTTTCTTATCCATTCATCTGCTGAAGGACATCTAGGTTGTTTTCATGTCCTGGCTATTATAAACAGTGCTGCGATGAACATTGGGGTACACGTGTCTCTTTCAATTCTGGTTTCCTCGGGGTGTATGCCCAGCAGTGGGACTGCTGGGTCATACATCACTTCATGGGAAATAGATGGGGAAACAGTGTCAGACTTTATTTTGGGGGGCTCCAAAATCACTTCAGATGGTGACTGCAGCCATGAAATTAAAAGACGCTTACTCCTTGGAAGGAAAGTTATGACCAACCTAGATAGCATATTGAAAAGCAGAGACATTACTTCGCCAACAAAGGTCCATCTAGTCAAGGCTATGGTTTTTCCAGTAGTCATGTATGGATGTGAGAGTTGGATTGTGAAGAAAGCTGAGCGCTGAAGAATTGATGCTTTTGAACTGTGGTGTTGGAGAAGACTCTTGAGAGTCCTTGGACTGCAAGGAGATCCAACCAGTCCATTCTGAAGGAGATCAGCCCTGGGTGTTCTTTGGAAGGAATGATGCTAAATCTGAAACTCCAAAACTTTGGCCACCTCATGCGACGAGTTGACTCATTGGAAAAGACTCTGATGCTGGGAGGGATTGAGGGCAGGAGGAACAGGGGACTACAGAGGATGAGATGGCTGGATGGCATCACCGACTTGATGGACGTGAGTTGGAGTGAACTCCAGGAGTTGGTGATAGACAGGGAAGCCTGGAGAGCTGCGATTCACGGGATCGCAAAGAGTCAGACATGACTGAGCGACTGAACTGGATGGCAGTTCTATTTCCAGTTTTTTAAGGAATCTCTACACTGTTCTCCATAGTGGCTGTACTAGTTTGCATTCCCACCAACTGTGTAAGAGGGTTCCCTTTCCTCCACATCCCCTCCAGCATTTATTGCATGTAGACTTTTGGATAGCAGCCATTCTGACTGGCATGAAATGGTACCATATTATGGTTTTGATTTGCATTTATCTGACAATGAGTGATGCTGAGCATCTTTTCATGTGTTTGTTAGCCATCTGTATGTCTTCTTTGGAGAAATTTCTGTTTAGTTCTTCGGCCCTTTTTTTGACTGGGTCATTCATTTTTCTGGAATTGAGCTGCAGGAGTTGCTTGTATATTTTTGAGATTAATTCTTTGTCCTTTGCTTCATTTGCTATTGTTTTCTCCCATTCTGAAGACTGTTTTTTCACCTTGCTTATAGTTTCCTTTGTTGTGCAGAAGCTTTTAATTTAATTAGGTCCCATTTGTTTATTTTTGCTTTTATTTCCAATACCCTGGGAGGTAGGTCATAGAGGATCCTGCTGTGATTTATTTCAGAGAGTGTTTTGCCTATGTTCTCCTCTAGGAGTTTTATAGTTTCTGGTCTTATGTTTAGATCTTTAATCCATTTTGAGTTTATTTTTGTGTATGCTGTTAGAAAGTGTTCTAGTTTCATTCTTTTACAAGTGGTTGACCAGTTTTTTCAGCACCACTTGTTAAAGAGATTGCCTTTTCTCCATTGTATATTCTTGCCTCCTTTGTCAAAGACAAGGTGTCCATAGGTGCATGGGTTTATCTCTGGGCTTTCTATTTTGTTACATTGATCTAAATCTCTGTCTTTGTGCCAGTACCATACTGTCTTGATGACTGTGGCTTTGTAGTAGAGCCCAAAGTCAGGCAGGTTGATTCCTCCAGTTCCATTCTTCTTTCTGAAGATTGCTTTGGCTATTCGAGGTTTTTTGTACTTCCATACAAATTGTGTGTTATTTGTCCTAGCTCTGTGAAAAAATACCGTTGGTAGCTTGATAGGGATTGCATTGAATCTATAGATTGCTTTGGGTAGTATACTCATTTTCACTATATTGATTTTTCCGATCCATGAACATGGTTTATTTCTCCATCTATTAGTGTCCTCTTTGATTTCTTTCACCAGTGTTAGGTTATTTATTTGACTTTTTTCTTGTTTCTTGAGGTATGCCTGTATTGCCATGAACCGTCCCCTTTGCACTGCTTTTACAGTGTCCCACAGGCTTTGGGTGGTTGTGTTTTTATTTTCATTCATTTCAATGCATAATTTGATTTCTTTTTTTATTTCTTCTGTGATTTGTTGGTTATTCAGCAGCATGTTGTTCAGCCTCCATGTGTTGGAATTTTTAATAGTTTTTCTCCTGTAATTGAGATCTAATCTTACTGCATTGTGGTCAGAAAAGATGCTTGGAATGATTTCAATTTTTTTGAATTTACCAAGGCTAGATTTATGGCCCAGGATGTAATCTATCCTGTAGAAGGTTCCGTGTGTGCTTGAGAAAAAGGTGAAATTCATTGTTTTGGGGTGAAATGTCCTATAGATATAAATTAGGTCTAACGGGTTTATTGTATCATTTAAAGTTTGTGTTTCCTTGTTAATTTTCTGTTTAGTTGATCTATCCATAGGTGTGAGTGGGGTATTAAAGTCTCCCACTATTATTGTGTTAGTGTTAATTTCCCCTTTCATACTTGTTAGCATTTGTCTTACATATTGTGGTGCTCCCGTGTTGGGCGCATATATATTTATAATTGTTGTATCTTCTTCTTGGATTGATTCTTTGATCATTATGTAGTGTCATTCTCTGTCTCTTTTCACAGCCTTTGTTTTAAAGTCTATTTTATCTGATATGAGTATTGCTACTCCTGCTTTCTTTTGGTCTCTATTTGCATGAATATCTTTTTCCAGCCCTTCACTTTCAGTCTGTATGTATCCCGTGTTTTGAGGTGGGTCTCTTGTACACAACATATATAAGGGTCTTGTTTTTGTATCCATTCAGCCAGTCTTTGTCTTTTGGTTGGGGCATTCAACACATTTACATTTAAGGTAAGTATTTTCAGTATGATCTCATTCCATAGTTCACCAGGCACTCTATCTATCCGATCTAGGCCCTTAAATCTATTTCTCATTTCCACTGTATAATCATAAGGGATTTGATTTAGGTCATACCTGAATGGCCTAGTGGTTTTCCCTACTTTCTTCAATTTAAGTCTGAATTTGGCAATAAGGAGTTCATGGCCTGAGCCACAGGTAGCTCCTGGTCTTGTTTTTGCTGACTGTATAGAGCTTCTCCATCTTCAGCTGCAAAGAATATAATCAATCTGATTTCGTGTTGACCATCTGGTCATGTCCATGTATAGAGTCTTCTCTTGTGTTATTGGAAGAGGGTGTTTGTTATGACCAGTGCATTTTCTTGGCAAAATTCTATTAGTCTTTGCCCTGCTTCATTCCGTATTCCAAGGCCAAATTTGCCTATTACTCCAGGTGTTTCTTGACTTCCTACTTTCACATTCCAGTCCCCTATAATGAAAAGGACATCTTTTGTGGGTGTTAGTTCTAAAAGGTCTTGTGACATTGTACAGGAGATAGGGATCAAGACAATCCCCATGGAAAAGAAATGCAAAAAGCAAAATGGCTGTCTGGGGAGGCCTTACAAATAGCTGTGAAAAGAAGAGAAGCGAAAAGCAAAGGAGAAAAGGAAAGATATAAATATCGAATGCAGAGTTCCAAAGAATAGCAAGAAGAGATAAGAAAGCCTTCTTCAGCGATCAATGAAGAGAAATAGAGGAAAACAACAGAATGGGAAAGACTAGGGATCTCTTCAAGAAAATCAGAGATACCAAGGGAACACTTCATGCAAAGATGGGCTTGATAAAGGACAGAAATGGTATGGACCTAACAGAAGCAGAAGATATAAAGAAGAGATGGCAAGAATACACAGAAGAACTGTACAAAAAAAGATCTTCACGACCCAGTTAATCACGATGGTGTGATCACTGACCTAGAGCCAGACATCCTGGAATGTGAAGTCAAGTGGGCCTTAGAAAGCATCACTACGAACAAAGCTAGTGGAGGTGATGGAATTCCAATTGAGCTATTCCAAATCCTGAAAGATGATGCTGTGAAAGTGCTGCACTCAATATGACAGCAAATTTGGAAAACTCAGCAGTGGCCACAGGACTGGAAAAGATCAGTTTTCATTCCAATCCCAAAGAAAGGCAATGCCAAAGAATCCTCAAACTACCTCACAATTACACTCATCTCACACGCTAGTAAAGTAATGCTCAAAATTCTCCAAGCCAGGCTTCAGCAATATGCGAACCGTGAACTTCCTGATGTTCAAGCTGGTTTTAGAAAAGGCAGAGGAACCAGAGATTCAATTGCCAACATCCGCTGGATCATGGAAAAAGCAAGAGAGTTCCAGAAAAGCATCTAGTTCTGCTTTATTGACTATGCCAAGGCCTTTGACTGTGTGGATCACAGTAAACTGTGGAAAATTCTGAAAGAGATGGGAGTACCAGACCACCTGACCTGCCTCTTGAGAAATCTGTATGCAGGTCAGAAGCAACAGTTAGAACTGGACATGGAACAACAGACTAGTTCCAAATAGGTAAAGGAGTTCGTCAAGGCTGTATATTGTCACCCTGTTTATTTAACTTATATGCAGAGTAAATCATGAGAAACGCTGGACTGGAAGAAACACAAGCTGGAATCAAGATTGCCGGGAGAAATATCACTAACATCAGATATGCAGATGACACCACCCTTATGGCAGAAAGTGAAGACAAACTAAAAAGCCTCTTGATGAAAGTGAAAGCAGAGAGTGAAAAGTTGGCTTAAAGCTCAACATTCAGAAAACGAAGATCATGGCATCCGTCCCATCACTTCATGGTAAATAGATGGGGAAATAGTGGAAACAATGGCAGACTTTATTTTCTGGGCTCCAAAATCACTACACATGGTGACTGTAGCCATGAAATTAAAAGACACTTACTCCTTGGGAGGAA
Source organism: Bos mutus (assembly GCF_027580195.1). NCBI lineage: Eukaryota > Metazoa > Chordata > Mammalia > Artiodactyla > Bovidae > Bos > Bos mutus. The sequence continues at coordinate 97,059,431 of NC_091624.1, read as the reverse complement.
AGTTATGACCAACCTAGATAGCATATTCAAAAGCAGAGACATTACTTTGCCAACAAAGGTTCGTCTAGTCAAGGCTATGGTTTTTCCTGTGGTCATGTATGGATGTGAGAGTTGGACTGTGAAGAAGGCTGAGCGCTCAAGAATTGATGCTTTTGAACTGTGGTGTTGGAGAAGACTCTTGAGAGTCCCTTGGACTGCAAGGAGATCCAACCAGTCCATGCTGAAGGAGATCAGCCCTGGGATTTCTTTGGAAGGAATGATGCTAAAGCTGAAACTCCAGTTTTGGCCACCTCATGCGAAGGGTTGACTCATTGGAAAAGACTCTGATGCTGGGAGGGATTGGAAGCAAGAGGAGAAGGGGACGCCAGAGGATGAGATGGCTGGATGGCATCACTGACTCGGTGGACGTGAATCTGAGTGAACTCCGCGAGTTGGTGATGGACAGGGTGGCCTGGCGTGCTGCGATTCATGGGGTCGTAAAGAGTCGGACAGGACTGAGCAACTGATCTGATCTGATCTGATCTGATGATCCTGTTTCCATTTACTTTATTGTTTTGGGTTCGAGTTTATATACCTTTTTTGTGTTTCCTGTCTAGAGAAGATCGTTTAACATTTGGAGAGCTGGTTTGGTGGTGCTGAATTCTCTGAGCTTTTGCTTGTCTGTAAGGCTTTTGATTTCTCCTTCATATTTGAATGAGATCCTTGCTGGGTACAGTAATCTGGGCTGTAGGTTATTTTCTTTCATCACTTTTAAGTATGCCCTGCCATTCCCTCCTGGCCTGAAGAGTTTCTATTGAAAGATCAGCTGTTATCCTTATGGGAATTCCCTTGTGTGTTGTTGTTTTTCCCTTGCTGCTTTAAATATTTGTTATTTGTGTTTGATATTTGTTAATTTGATTAATATGTGTCTTGGGGTGTTTCACCTTGGGTTTATCCTGTTTGGGATTCTCTGGGTTTCTTGGACTTGGGTGATTATTTCCTTCCCCATTTTAGGGAAGTTTTCAACTATTATCTCCTCAAGTATTTTCTCGTGGTCTTTCTTTTTGTCTTCTTCTTCTGGGACTCCTATTATTCGAATGTTGGGGTGTTTAACATTGTCCCAGAGGTCTCTGAGATTGTCCTCATTCTTTTAATTCATTTTTCTTTTTTCCTCTCTGATTCATTTATTTCTACTATTCTATCTTGTACCTCACTAATCCTATCTTCTGCCTCCTTTATTCTACTATTTGTTCCCTCCAGAGTGTTTTTGATCTCACTTATTGCACTATTCCTTATATATTGACTCTTTTTTATTTCTTCTAGGTCCTTTCTAAACCCTTCTTTTATCTTTTCAATCCTTGTCTCCAGGCTATTTATCTGTGATTCTATTTTGTTTTCAAGATTTTAGATCATTTTCACTATCATTATTCAGAATTCTTTATCAGGTAGATTCCCTATCTCTTCCTCTTTTGTTTGGTTTGGTGAGCATATATCCTGTTCCTTTACCTGCTGGGTATTCCTCTCGCTCTTCATCTTGTTTATATTGCTGCGTTTGGGATGGCCTTTCTGTATTCTGGCAGTTTGTGGAGTTCTCTTTATTGTAGAGTTTCCTCACTGTGGGTGGAGGTTGTATGGGTGGCTTGTCAAGGTTTCCTATTTAGGGAAGCTTGTGTCAGTGTTCTGGTGGGTGTAGCTGAATTTCTTCTCTCTGGAGTGCAATGAAGTGTCCAGTAATGAGTTATGAGATGTCAGTGGGTTTGGAGTGACTTTGGGCAGCCTGTATATTGTTGCTGGAGAATTTGCGTGGTATGTCTTGCTCTGGAACTTGTTGGCCCTTGGCTCGTGCTTGGTTTCAGTGTAGGTATGGAGGCATTTGATGAGCTCTGTCGATTAATGTTCCCTGGAGTCAGGACTCCTCTGATGTTCTCAAGATTTGGACTTAAGCTTCCTGCTTCTGGTTTTCAGTCTTATTTTTACAGTAACCTCAAGACTTCTCCATCTATACAGCACTGTTGATAAAACATCTTTCGAAGACAATGGGCTGCTTTTCTGGGTGCCTGATGTCCTCTGCTGGCATTCAGAAGTTGTTTTGTGGAATTTACTCAGCGTTCAAATGTTCTTTTGATGAATGTGCTGGGGAGAATGTGGTCTCCCCATCCTATTCGTCTGCCATCTTAGGACCCCTCACTATCACTCTTATCTTTGAAATCATAATTACTTAATGTGACATGAACTTGAAAAGAGAGGTAAACCACCTTTGTCAGTAAGCAGTTTCATGGTTGCTCCCATGCATTCTTGAAAAGTTCAAACTCCATGTGGGAGAGCCAGGTGATACATGAACCTCTTGTTTTGGCTGTTCTGGTAATTTTATATTTGGTTTAAGTTCATTTCAGAAGAGATACCATAATACAAGTCACGTGGATTCTAGCAGTTCCAAACCCAAAACGCAAAAATATTTTGCATTTTGTATTAAAGCTTCCATTTCAAAGAAGCGGAATTATTTTCCTTTTGCCACCATATAGTTAAGAAGAGTGAGTTGAGTAACATTCAACGTAAAACACAACTTATGCAGAGATATGCACAAAGTACTGAACATTCTGGCTAGTGATGGGGATCTTCCTGAGTCTTTCCTTATATTTAACCATACTTGGAGCCATGTCTAATTCCTGGTATCTCTTCTAGATCCTTATCACTTTGGCTGTAAAAAGATAAGCAATGTTTGCATCTTCAGCATTTTCATCCTTGAAAAATCAAGCAGTTCCTGACAATTTGATTATGGTAGCTCAGTAACTGGAGCATTATAATGGTGCTCTGAGATGATCTAAAAGAAGACATTCCTGTAATTATATTCTCTGGTCTATCTGGCAGCCCTTGCCTCAGAAATGGGAATGAGGTCTCACCTGTCATGGATGTGAAGGTCAGAGAAAAGCACACCTACAAGTCCAATGGGGGCTGGAAAGCACATTGGGTACAGGTTTAGAAGGAGGAGTCTGAGGTACTGAGGGCATGGCTGGGGCAGAAGGATTCGAAAGGCACAGACTGGCAACACCTCCAAGATCTCAGCAGATGCCATATCAACCCTGAAATCTGCTCCTGGAGCCCAAGCCTCAAAAGTTTGTTCACTGTCCATTTTCAACTAGTAACATGTACCAGAGATGAACTTATACTGAAGCATTTTGAACTGAGCCCTATGCCTAACTTTTAAGTCAGGAAAGAGTTAATTTTCCCTAAAACATGATCTTAGCAGAGAGAATTCTAAAATGAAAACCAGCAGAACTATATATTACCACAAGACAAGGGAATAGATGAAAGAGGAGGATAAAATGATTTACACCAAAATGAGGAACTGATCTAAAGTGGGTTAAATATAGGGTGGGCTTCCCAGGTGGCACTAGAGGTAAAGAACACAACTACCAAGGCAGAAGATATAAGAGACAAGTGTTCTGGGTTGTGGAAATTCCCTGGAGAAGGAAATGGCAACCCACTCCAGTATTCTTGCTGGGAGAATCCAATGGACAGAGGAGCCTGATGGGCTACAGTCCATGGGAGCGCAGAGTTGGACATGACTGAAGCCACTTAGCAGCAGCAGCAAATATAGGGTAGGGGGGCCACAAAGAGTCAGACACAACTGAACAGCAGCAGCAGCAATCAGAAAACAGTTTTATTTATTTCTACTAGTGCCTGCAAACATACTCCCTAGTATCGAGCTTATCTACCTCTGGAGAGCAGCTTGATCAGACTGCCACCTATTTTTACTACATCCAGGGCACTCCAAGTCAAAGGTTCAATGAACATCAGCCTGACTTACTGCTCTTCCCCATCTTGCTCTGCTTAGGCTGAACAAAGGCTTGTAGATGTGCTAATGGAAGAGAGAGGCATGATCTTGACTTTATTTTCTAACTAGGTTTTCTACTCCTTCTCCCACCCTTCTTATGCTCCTGACTGTCTAGAATTGGGAGCATGGAAAGAACAACTTGGAGGAAGGAAAGCAAATGTTTTACATATCATCTGTTTGTTTGTTTTTCATGTGGTTCTTGCTGCCTTTCATTGTGGGCACTGGGGAAAAGTTGACTTTGTTTCAAGGTCCATTTTCACGTTCTTTGGAACATCTTCCTTCCCTGCTCCCCAGCAGGAATCTTCACACTGTCTTCTTCCTGACCCTTTAGTATATTCCTTGCCTGGCCACTTACACCCTCCTCCATCTCTTGTCCATGGCAAAAAAAAAAAAAAAAAAACTATCTTTTTGCTAAAGCCCTCACCTCATTGGTCAGTCCTCTTGGGTGAGTTGCTTCTAAGACTACTAGGGTTCTGATAAGACTTAGCCCTTGCTGACTTTTCTTGCCTTATCTGGCTATAATAAGATGACTCCAGCCAATCTTCTACCTTTAAAATCATGCAGGCAGGAGATAGCCACCAATTTCTTGGTTAGGTAAAAGCTCACATTTCTGGGAATTAAGAATTCTTTTGCATTTATCTCCAGGAGTAGCATGATAAGAACTTGGATTAGCAGCTCAACAAACATCCAGTCCAGAAACAGCATGTCTTCCTCCCTTCTTTTGGCAGGCCAAGATTTTAGAGTTATTCTCTTGGAATCCCTTCACTCAGTTTTGGCTGATGGGAGGGGTGGGGGGCTTCCTCTCCCCTACCTGGAAGGAAGGGAAAACCCACAACCTCTTATTCCTGTAAGTCTCTTCCAAAGCAGTTTTTCTCAATGCATCTCCAGTCTAATTTAAATATTGTTTAGAGATAAATAGTGAAAATGCCTGCAGAACTGGTTGTAGCCCTCTCTATAAAGCAGAGGGTCATGCTACGCATTCTCAACTTAAAGAGTTTTAGGCTAAATTTTTAGACAACAGCACTTTAAATAAGTAGAAAAGGGGAAAACTTTCTGATTTATTCTGCCACCCACTTAGTAGTACAGCAGCCAAACTAGAGAGCTTAATATTCTTTTCCCTATCACACCCATTTTTCTATTGGCAGATAACAAAATGTAGACAGAGAGAAGGCTGAAAGGAATGAGGAGTACTAAATATATAACTGCTCGTATGATCTTACCTTCTGCGATTCAAGACTCTTGGTTCATGAAAGGTTAACCACATTCTGTGATAGCAGTATAGAACATGTGAGATTCCCTTTTATCTAAAAATAGAGTTTTCTGAAGAATGTAGAAGAACTATATTATTATTATTTTACTATTTAAGCCTGTGCTCAGTGAGATTCTGAAATCCTGAGAACTTTCTCAACACAGGAAATATAAATCAAGGGCCTACATTTAATATCTCACAAAGCAGAAATAATCCTATCGACAAAGAAAAAGAAAGAAGAAAGAGAATAAAAGCACTCTTACAGATGTAGTACATTAAGCTGACACATAGTACTTCTCTTCAATGCAAGCCATTGAATGGGTGGGAAGCATGATTTTAAAAGCTTGATTTTAAGTCATCATTAGATAGAAGACATCAGAAAGCAAATGCCTAATCTTATCAAATACAGCAACTGAATTTGAGTTTTGCCATTCAATACTACAGACAATAAAATTCACATAATATAAATCCATTTTGATTATGTGCACAAATAAAGCCAATGAACAATTGGTTTCAATTTATACAGATAAAATAGTTTCTTTCTTAAGTGGAACTCATTCCAGTGTTGAAAGAACATTTTAAAAAGGAGAGAAAGATTTAAACACTATTATGTCTGAATAGAGGAACTAAATATAATACAATAAATTATTAATTAGGAAGAAACTGATAATTAAAATAAAAAAATTATAAAACAGATATGCTTTTTAAATATTAGACACTTCTAATATAGTGTGTGTCTCCTGGGAATATTGCATTCAGATATTTTAAATATTCAATTACTTTTTTAAGATCATTGACTATTATGACAACAAAAACAATATGATTCACACTACAGTGTTTATGAAAAAATAGTGATTACTGGAAAACATCTTTTATTTTTATGGAGCAATTCATTATTCCCTAATGCATAAGGAATGCAAACAAAATCAACCAAGCTTTTTATTTTTAATTAACTAAATTGAGGGTTGGAATGACTTTACTTTGCTCAGTTTGTAGAGGTGAGATAAGGCTCTTAAATTAAATGTCCCCAGAAACAGAAAAAGAGTTGAATTATCAGATAATCATAAAAACAAGATCCAAAAAGAGATTGTACAGTTAATGGTCTAATCATTTTGATGAAGAGTGCACTTAATTCTTAACTACCTTTCTACAGTGATGACAATGAATAGAAAAGCAATTACATTGTTAAAATTAACACTTACACCTGCTGAGTCTGACCCTTTATGCTTCCATAGGGAATCCAGTAGGGTCTGTGATGAACTGAGGTGGGAGAGTACACTAACTTTCTTTGAATCTAATTGTATTGCCACATTCACCAGCATCTAGAGCAATAATTATCTGACCAAGCATTCTTTGTTATGAGCAATATGTACAAAATGTGGGCAATCAATAATAACTAGAAAATTGAGCTCACAAAAAGAAAAGAAATCACCATACATGTGTTGGAGTTATATGCAATTCTGCAATAAAGTATTTCTATAAGAAAACTTGTGTTAGCACAAAATTCTGTACAAATATGAAGTTGTAGTGTAGTGATAACATTTCAGAAAATCAGAAGAAAATTTATCATTCTTGTTTAATGATAAATAACAAAGCAACCCTCCCGATGTAACAATCACTTCGGTTCAGTTCAGTCGCTCAGTCAACTCCCACTCTTTGCAATCCCATGAACCACAGCACGCCAGGCCTCCCTGTCCATCACCAACTCCCGGAGTTTACCCAAACCCATGTCCATTGTATCGGTGATGGCATCCAACCATCTCACCCTCCATCATCCCCTTCTCCTGTCCTCAATCTTTCCCAGCATCAGGGTCTTTTCAAATGAGTCAGCTCTTCACATCAGATGGCCAAAGTATTGGAGTTTCATCTTCACCATCAGTCAGTCCAATGAACACCCAGGACTGATCTCCTTTAGGATGGACTGGTTGGATCTCTTTGTAGTCCAAGGGACTCTCAAGAGTCTTTTCCAACACCACAGTGCAAAAGCATCAATTCTTCTGTGCTCAGCTTTCTTTATAGTCCAACTCTCACATCCATACACGACCACTGGAAAAACCATAGCCTTGACTAGACGTACCTTTGTTGGCAAAGTAATGCCCTTGCTTTTTAATATGCTGTCTAGGCTGGTCATAACTTTCCTTCCAAGGAGTAAGTGTCTTTTAATTTCATGGCTGCAATCACCATCTGTAGTGATTTTGAGAGTAGCTCAGAAATTGTTCTTACTGCAACTCTAAGGATCTGTGTGTGTGTGTGTGTGTGTGTGTGTGTGTGTAGAGACAGACAGGATGCCATAAATCACTGTCACTTCACTTCATATGAATTGTTCTCGGGTCATTGTTTCCTTCCCAAATCAACTGACTTGAGACTTTGTACAATCTTATTTATACCCCTAAGATATAAGGAAAGTCATCCTCCAGGAGCTGAACCAAAACCTAGTAAAATACCTGGAGATTGATATTGAATTACCTTCCAATTTTCTAGATCAAAACATTTTCTATGATACCATTTGGCCAGCTCCAAATGGCACATCAAACACCATTTTTATGGATGGAGAGTGTTTTAGGAATGAAAAAGGTTTCTTTTTATTTTTCAACAAAGTTTTTTTGTTTTTTGCTTTTTGTATTTTAGTGATTAGCTTTCACATGGCAGAATTAACTGGCATTCATGTCAGATGGTAAAAAGCGTCTGCCTGCAATGAGGGAGACCCAGGTTCAATCTCTGGGTTGGGAAGATCCCTTGGAGAACTAAATGGCAACCACTCCAGTACTCTTCCCTCAAAAATCCCATGGACAGAGAAGCCTAGTAGGCTACTGTCCATGGGGTTGCAAAGAGTTGGACATGAATGAGCAACTTCACTTTCACTTTCACTTGTTGAGTTATACCAAAAAAAAAAAAAAAAAAAAAAAAGTTTTTGTTTGTTAGGTTTGGAATCTCATTCTTAAAAAATTTTTAACTCTCAACATTAACTCCTAATGCATAAGAATCTATTATTGGTGAGTACTTGAACAGTCTCAGAGTTCAAGACACAGCCAGCTCTGTCTCTGAAGAATCAGTTACCTATGATTAAGACACGTATCTTGGGATCAGGTAAACCTGGGATCAAGTGAAGCTTCATTTTAACTCAAGCTAAAGCTTCATCATTAATTAACTTCAAGTACAATGTTGGGAAAACTTTAAACATCTTCTTTTCATTTCTAAAATGAGAATATAATATCCACTTCTTTAAGATGTTGTAAAAACAAAATAGGGCTTCCCAAGTGGCACTAGTGGTAAAATACTCCCCTGCCAATGCAAAAGACCTGAACTGAAGCGACCTAGCATACACGCAAGGAAAGACAAAGTCATTTAATTAATTTCTCTGGTAACTTTTGCAAGGTCAACTGCTCTTATTTGTACAGACTCTTAGTTGAAAACAACCTAAATAGAAAAAGCTCTCTGAAAGAGTATATATGAAAGGAAAGAAATTTAGTACTTGAACCTGAAAAGCTGGTGCTGGACTGTTTATGTGTTTGCATTATCAGGTCCTTGAATTGTCTTTCTTCATTAAAACATTTTATTTCAATTATATCTTAAAGAATCTCCCTAGAATTTTTAATCTAACCTTGGCACTCTTTTCTAGCATCTAGCCTTATGAATTCACTCGTTTTTGCCTTTATTTTCCTTATTTTTTGTGGAAATTTGGGAGTAAGGTGGGGCCATTTGGATATTATTCTGTCATGTTGAGCTAGGACATGTTGAGCTAGCTAATTTATTTTCTAATTTAGGTGACAAATATCTGTCTATTTCCTTGGGTTTTCAGTACATTTGTAATTTCAAATGTAATTTGTCACCCTGTTTATTTAACTTATATGCAGAGTACATTATCAGAAATACTGGACTGGATGAAGCACAAGCTGGAATCAAGATCGCCAGGAGAAATATCAATAACCTCAGATACGCAGATGACACCACCCTTATGGCAGAAAGTGAGGAACTAAAGAGCCTCTTGATGAAAGCGAAAGAGGTGAGTGGAAAAGTTGGCTTAAAACTCAAAATTCAGAAAACTAAAATCATGGCATCTTGTCCCATCACTTCATGGCAAATAAATGGGGAAAGAATGGAAACAGTGAGAGATTTTATTTGGGGGGCTCCAAAATCACTGCAGATGGTGACTGCAGCCATGAAATTAAAAGATGCTTACTCCTTGGAAGAAAAGTTATGACCAACCTAAACAGCATATTAAAAAGCAGAGACATTACTTGGCCAACAAAGGTCTATCGAGTCAAAGTTATGGTTTTTCTAGTAGTCATGTATGGATATGAGAGTTGGACTATAAAGAAAGCTGAGCACAGAAGAATTGATCTTTTGCACTGTGGTGTTGGAGAAGACTTGAGAGCCCCTTGGACTGCAAGGAGATCCAATCAGTCCATCCTAAAGGAGATCAGTCCTGGATATACATTGGAAGGATTGATGCTGAAGCGGAAATTCCAATACTGTGGCCACCTGATGCGAAGAACTGACTCATTTGAAAAGATCCTGATGCTGGGAAAGATTAAAGGCAGGAGGAGATGGGGATAACAGAGGATAAGATGGTTGGATGGCATCACCGACTCAATGGACATGAGTTTGAGCAAGGTCTGGGAGTTGGTGATGGACAGGGAAGCCTGGCATGCTGCAGTCCATGGGGTCACAAAGAGTTGGATATGACTGAGCAACTGAACTGAGCTGAACTGAATGCCTAAGCCACTGTGCTAGATGGTATGGAGACTACAAAGAGGAAAGGATGTAGCTCTTGTGTGTATAGAGTTTACGGTCAAAGTCATAGAACTGGGTATGCCAAATGTGGTATTTCTTAAAAGGAGGAATTAATGGGACTTCCCTGGCAGTCTAGTGTTTAAGACTCAGTGCTCCCAATGCAGGGGGCTTGTGTTCAATACCTCGTTGGGGAACTAACATCTCACATGCTGAGCATGTTGGCCAAAACAAACAAACAAAAAGGAAGAATTAGTAAGTACTGAATATATATTTACTCCCAAAGCCATTGCTCTGTCTCTATTTCATTGAAATGAATATAGGAGAAATGAGCCAAGGGTCCATGGAAAATGGGCCAAATGCTATAGGTAGAGATGCAAGACACAGAAATATGTAGACAGAAAGGTTGTATAAGTGTATTTGGGCAGAAATCTGAAGAACAGTATAGAATGAGAGGGACATCGGCTCACTGTAGGACAATCAGGCTTGTCTTTAGACTATTTCTAACTTCCTTTCCCATGAAAGGGAATAGACACTCTTTAGAAGATCAATGTTACACCTTAAATATACATATATGTAGCATTTGAGCTCTAGGAATAATACCCTAGTGTGCCATTTATGCTGTAAAAGCCATAAATGTTTTGAACTTGACTCAGAAGTGAAAAGGCTCTCCAGAGATGCTTTTAAATGTTCAAAGTTGAAGACATATTTTTCCTCTCTCTAAAAGTGAGCAAAAATCCCAAAGGAGAGAAGTCAAAATAAATAAATCAATATGAGGGTGGGAAAAATAGTGGACCAGCTGATAAGATAATGTTAAGAAGCTGGCAGTTTGATAAATTCAATTTTCTGAGCATACACAATAAAGAGTAAAAACAAAAGGAACAAGCCAAAGAAAGCAAGTTTCAATACATATTATAAAAAATATATATAAGCAGAGGAGTGTTTATTTTAAAACTAACGGAACTTAATTTTAAAGCTTCTTTATTTCTACTGTCTCCTTCCAGGGGCTTGGGAGGGGCTCTAACAATGTATTCATGTGATCATATATCTTGAAAATTTTACAAAACAAGTTATTTTAACCAAAGTCAGTTAAGATCACTGTCACTTTCCTCTCCAGTTTATGCTCTGTGACAGGTTCCTTACTGTCAACTGAGACAGCTTCAGCATGGCCTCAGTCGTTACTGGGATCTAGCTAGAGGGGGGCTGAGTTGCAGATTTTTTTTTAATTATTTTATTTATTTATTTTACTTTGTAATATTGTATTGGTTTTGCCATACATTGACCTGAATCTGCCATGAGTGTACATGTGTTCTCCATCCTGAACCCCCCTCCCACCTTCCTCCCCATCCCATCCCTCTGGGTCATCCCAGTGCACCAGCCCTGAGCACCCTATCTCATGCATCAAACCTGGACTGGCAATCCATTTCACATATGACATTTTACATGTTTCAATGCTATTCTCCCATATCATCCTGCCCTTGCCCACTCCCACAGATACAAAAGACTGTTCAATACATCTGTGTCTCCACTGCTGTCTCACATACAGGGTTATCATTACCTTCTTTCTAAATTCCATATATATGCATTAGTATACTGTATTGGTGTTTTTCTTTCTGGCTTACTTCACTCTCTAGAATAGGCTCCAGTTTCATCCACCTCATTAGAACTGATTCAAATGTATTCTTTTTAATGGCTGAGTAATATTCCATTATGTGTATGTACCACAGCTTTCTTATCCATTCATCTGTTGATGGACATCTAGGTTGCTTCCATGTCCTGGCTATTATAAAAAGTGCAGTGATGAACATTGGAGTACACGTGTCTTTTTCGATTCTGGTTTCCTCAGTGTGTATGCCCAGCAATGGGATTGCTGGGTAATATGGCAGTTCTGTCTCCAGTTTTTTAAGGAATCTCCACACTGTTCTCCATAGTGGCTGTACTAGTTTGCATTCCCACCAACAGTGTAAGAGGGTTCCCTTTTCTCCACACCCTCTCCAGCATTTATTGCTTGTAGACTTTTGGATCGCAGCCATTCTGACTGGCATGAAATGGTACCTCATTGTGGTTTTGACTTGCATTTCTCTGATAATGAGTGATGTTGAGCATCTTTTCATGTGTTTGTTAGCCATCTGTTTGTCTTCTTTGGAGAAATTTCTGTTTAGTTCTTTGGCCCATTTTTTTGATTGGGTCTTTTATTTTTCTGGAATTGAGCTGCAGGAGTTGCTTGTATATTTTTGAGATTAATTCTTTGTCAGTTGCTTCATTTGCTATTATTTTCTCCCATTCGGAAGGCTGTCTTTTCACCTTGCTTATAGTTTCCTTTGTTGTGCAAAAGCTTTTAATTTTAATTAGGTCCCATTTATTTTTGCTTTTTATTTCCAATATTCTGGGAGGTGGGTCATAGAGGATCCTGCTGTGATTTATGTCGGAGAGTGTTTTGCCTATGTTTTCCTCTAGGAGTTTAATAGTTTCTGGTCTTAAGTTTAGATCTTTAATCCATTTTGAGTTTATTTTTGTGTATGGTGTTAGAACAGATAGGGCAATGGCACCCCACTCCATTACTCTTGCCTGGAAAATCCCATGGATGGGGGAACCTGGTGGGCTACAGTCCATGGGGTCGCTAAGAGTCAGACACAACTGAGCGACTTCACTTTCACTTTTCACTTGCATGCATTGGAGAAGGAAATGGCAACCCACTCCAGTGTTCTTGCCTGGAGAATCCCAGGGATGGGGGAGCCTGGTGGGCTGCTGTCTATGAGGTCACACAGAGTCGGACATGACTGAAGCGACTTAGTAGCAGCAGCAGTAGCATTAGAAAGTGTTCTAGTTTCATTCTTTTACAAGTGGTTGACCAATTTTCCCAGCACCACATGTTAAAGAGATTGTCTTTTCTCCATTTAATATTCTTTCTTCCTTTGTCCAAGATAAGGTGTCCATAGGTGCGTGGATTTGTCTCTGGGCTTTCTATTTTGTTTCATTCGTCTATATTTCTGTCTTTGTGCCGGTACCATACTGTCCTCATGACTGTGGCTGTGTAGTAGAGCCTGAAGTGAGGCAGGTTGATTCCTCCAGTTCCATTGTTCTTTCTCAAGATTGCTTTGGCTATTCAAGGCTTTTTGTATTTCCATACAAATTGTGAAATTATTTGTTCTAGTTCTCTGAAAAATACCATTGGTAGCAGATTTTTATTTTAGAAGGAGGATGTCTATCATTCTCAGTCACTTCTTTGTATCCAGTTAACTTAGGGCTAGCCCTCCTCACATAACAATTATATCCAACATATTCAACCACCTATTGTACCAACTCAGTTTTGTATCCAATTGTTTTTATAATTTTTATTGGAGTATAATTGATTTACAATATTGCATTAGTTTCACAATTACAGCAAAGTGAATCAGTTATACATATACATGACCCACTCCTTTTCAGATTCTTTTCCTATATAATTCATTACAGAGTAATGAGTGAAGTTCCCTGTGCTCCACAGTAGGTATTTATTAGTTACCTATTTTGTATATAGTAGTGTGTATATCTCAATCCTATTCTCCCAATTTATCCTCCCCCCCCCACCCCGCAATTTACCCACTTGGTAACCATAAGTTTGTTTTCTTCATCTGTGACTCTATCTCTGTTTTTTAAATAAGTTCATTTGTAGCATTGTTTTTAGATTCTAATATAAGTGATATCGTATGATTTTTGTCATTCTATGACTTACTTCACAGTATGACAATCTCTATGTCCATCTATGGTGCTGTAAATAGCATTATTTCATTCATTTTTATGGATGAGTAATACTATATTTACAATTTTGTTTATTTTGCTTGATAGGGGTTCTTGGAATTTCATAAGCTTCATGACCCAAAAACCCTGGATGAAATATAATTTCTGGATTGAAGAAGTTGATAACTGACTTGGAGGAAAATAAGAGATCCCAAGAAATTGATAGGGTACATAAACTGACACAGCATGAGAGTACAAATAACCACCTTACCTGGCTCCTAAGAAACCTGTATGTAGGTCAAGAAGCAACAGTTAGAACTGGACAGGGAATAATGAACTGGTTCAAAATTGGGAAAGGAGTACATCAAGGCTGTATATTGTTACCCTGCTTAATTAAATTCTATGCAGAGTAAATCATGTGAAATTCTGGGTTGAATGAATCACAAGCTGGAATCAAGGTTCCTGGGAGAAATATCAGCAACCTCAGATATGGGATGATATCAACCTAATGGCAGAAAGTTAAGAGAAACTAACTTGATGAGGATTAAAGAGGAGAGTTAAAAATCTGGCTTAAAACTCACCATTCTAAAAACTAAGCTCATCACATCCAGTCCCAACATCTCATAGCAAATAGATGAGAAAAAAAGTGAAAACAGTGACAGATTTTCTTTTCTTGTGTTCCAAAAACATTGCAGATGTTGATGGCAGATACGAAATTGAAAGACACTTGCTCCTTTGAAGGAAAGCTATGACAAACTTGGACAGCATATTAAAAAGCAGAGACATCACTTTGGCAGACAAAGTCTGTAGAGTCAAAGGGATGGTTTCCCAGTAGTCACGTATGGATGTGAGAATTGGACCATAAAGAAGGCTGAGTGCTGAAGAATCAATGCTTTTGAACTAAGGTCCTAGAGAAGACTCTTGAGAGTCCCCTGGACAGCAAGGAGATCAAACAGTTAATCCAAAAGGAAATCAACCCTGAATACTGATTTGAAAGACTGATGCTGAGGCTGAAGCTCCAATACTGTGGCCACATGATACAAAGAGCTCACTCATTGGACTAGATCCTGATGCAAGGAAAATTGGAGGGCAGGAGGAGAAGAGGGAAACAGAGGATGAGATGATTGGATAGAATCACTGACTCAATTGACATGAGTTTGAGCAAACTCCAGGAGATAGTGAAGGATAAGAAAGCCTGTCCTACTGCAGTCCATGGGGTCGAAAAGAGTCAAACATGACTTCATGACTGAACAAAAACACTAATACCTCTGGGTTTGAAATGAGGATACTATCTCTCCTGTTCCAGAACTGTTTAATAGTCATTGTAATTACATGCAATAAGAATTATTTCATCTCTTCTTCATTGTTTTTGAAAAGGAAGCCATTAATCCAACACATTGTTCCCAAAAATCAGTCTTTGAAATGGTTCACTTCAGTAAAGTGGCTCAGTCATGTCCAACTCTCTGCAGCCTCACGGACTGCAGAACGCCAGGCCTTCCTGTCCATTGAAGTGAAGTGAATTGAAGTCTTTCAGTCTTGTCTGACTCTTTGCGACCCCATGGACTGTAGCCTATCAGGCTCCTCCGTCCATGGGATTTTCCAGGCAAGAGTGCTGGAGTGGATTGCCGTTTCCTTCTCCGGGGATCTTCCCTACCCAGGAATCGAACCTGGGTCTCCCGCATTTCAGGCAGACGCTTTACTGTCTGAGCCACCAGGGAAGCTTCCTGTCCATTACTATCTCCCAGAGTTTACCAAAACTCATGTCCATTGAGTCAGTGAGGGCATCCAACCATCTCATCCTCTGCTGTCCCCTTCTCCTCCCACCTTCAATCTTTCCCAGCCTCAGGGTCTTTTGAAATGAGTTAATTCCTCGCATCAGGTGGCCAAACTATTGGAGTTTCAGGTTCAACATCAGTCCTTCCAATGAACACTCAGGACTGATCTCCTTTAGGATGGACTAGTTGAATCTCCTTGTAGTCCAAGGGACTCTCAAGAGTCTTCTCCAACACCATAGTTTAAAAGCATCAATTCTTCAGTGCTCAGCTTTTTTTATAGTCCAACTCTCACATCCATACATGACTACTAGAAAAAACTTAGCCTTGACTAGACAGATCTTTGTTTGAAAAGTAATGTCTCTGCTTTTTAAAATGCTTTCTAGGTTGGTCATAGCCTGTTTTCCAAGGAACTAGTGTCTCTTAATTTCATGCTTGCAGTCACCATCTGCAGTCATATTGGAGCACAGAGAAATAAATTCTGTCACTGTTCCCATGGTTTCCACATCTATTTGCCATGAAGTGATGGGACCAGATGCCATGATCTTAGTTTCTGAATGTCCAGCTTTAAGCCAACTTTTTCACTCTCCTCTCTCACTTTCATCAAGAGACTCTAGTTCTTCTTCACTTTCTGCCATAATGGTGGTGTTATCTGCATATCTGAGGTTATTGATACTTCTCCTGGCAATCTCGATTCCAGCTTGTGCTTCAACCAGCCTAGTGTTTCTCATGATGTACTCTGCATATAATTCAAATAATCAGGATGACAATATACAGCCTTGACGTACTCCTTTTCCTATTTGGAACCAGTCTGTTCCATGTCCAATTCTAACTATTGCTTCCTGACATGCATACAGGTATCTCAGGTGGTCTGGTACTTCCATCTCTTTCAGAATTTTCCACAGTTTATCGTGCTCCACACCAGTCAAAGGCTTTGGCATAGTCAATAAAGCAGAAATAGATGTTTTTCTGGAACTCTCTTGCCTTTTCCATGATCCAGCGGATGTTGGCAACTTGATCTCTGGTTCCTCTGCCTTTTCTAAAACCAGCTTGAACATCTGGAAGTTCATGGTTCATGTACTGTTCAAGCCTGGCTTGGAGAATTTTGAGCATTATTTTACTAGCATATGAGATGAGTGCAATTGTGCAATAGTTTGAGCATTCTTTGGCTTTGCCTTTCTTAGGAATTCAAATGAAAACTGACCTTTTCCAGTCCTGTGGCCACTGCTGAGTTTTCCAAATAGGCTGGCATATTGAGTGCAGCGTTTTCACAGCATCATCTTTTAGGATTTGAAATAGCTCAACTGGAATTCCATCACCTCCACTAGCTTTGTTCATAGTGATGGTTCCTAAGGCCCACTTGACTTCACATCCCAGGATGCCTGGCTCTAGGTGAGTGATCACAACATCATGATTATCTGGGTCATGAAGATCTTTTTTGTATAGGTCTTCTGTGTATTCTTGCCACCTCTTCTTAATATCTTCTACTTCTGTTAGATCCATACTATCTCTGTTGTTGCATGAAATGTTCCCTTGGTATCTCTCATTTTCTTGAAGAGATCTCTAGTCTTTCCCATTCTATTGTTTTTGTCTATTTCTTTGCACTGATCACTGAGGAAGTCTTTCTTATCTCTCCTTGCTATTCTCTGGAACTCTGCATTCAAATGGGTATATCTTTCCTTTTCTCCTTTGCTTTTCAATTCTCTTCTTTTCACTGCTATTTGTAAGGCCTCCTCAGACAGCCACTTTACTTTTCTCCATTTCTTTTTATTGGGGATGGTCTTGATCCCTGTCTCCTGTACAATGTCACGAACCTCCATCCATAACTCAATAGGCACTCTGTCTATCAGACCTAGTACCTTAAATCTATTTCTCACTTCCAGTGTATAATCATAAAGGATTTGATTTAGGTCATACCCAAATGGTCTAACTGGTATTCATTCATAATAAACTTTTTAAGGAGAATCCATTCATTTACAGCAGACTGGTTCCAAATAGGAAAAGGAGTATGTCACTGTCACTATGTTTATTTAACTTATATGCAGAGTACATCATGAGAAATGCTGGACTGGAAGAAACACAAGCTGGAATCAAGATTGCCGGGAGAAATATCAGTAACTTCAGATATGCAGATGACACGACCCTTATGGCAGAAAGTAAAGACAAACTAAAAAGCCTCTTGATGAAAGTGAAAGAGGAGAGTGAAAAAGTTGGCTTAAAGCTCAACATTCAGAAAATGAAGATCATGGCATCTGGTCCCATCACTTCATGGGAAATAGATGGAGAAACAGTGGAAACAGTGGCAGACTTTATTTTTTTGGGCTCCAAAATCACTGCAGATGGTGACTGCAGCCATGAAATTAAAAGATGCTTACTCCTTGGAAGGAAAGTTATGACCAATCTAGATAGCATATTCAAAAGCAGAGACATTACTTTGCCAACAAAGGTCCATCTAGTCAAGGCTATGGTTTTTCCTGTGGTCATGTATGGATGTGAGAGTTGGACTGTGAGGAAGGCTGAGCACCAAAGAATTGATGCTTTTGAACTGTGGTGTTGGAGAAGACTCTTGAGAGTCCCTTGGACTGCAAGGAGATCCAACCAGTCCATTCTGAAGGAGATCAGCCCTGGGTGTTCTTTGGAAGGAATGATGCTGAAGCTGAAACTCCAGTACTCTGGCCACCTCATGTGAAGAGTTGACTCATTGGAAAAGACTCTGATGGTGGGAGGGATTGGGGGCAGGAGGAGAAGGGGACGACAGAGGATGAGATGGCTGGATGGCATCACTGACTCAATGGACGTGAGTCTGGGTGCACTCCGGGAGTTGGTGATGGACAGGGAGGCCTGGTGTGCTGCGATTCATGGGGTCACAAAGAGTCGGACACGACTGAGCAACTGAATTGAACTGAACTGAACTGAGAATGGTCATTAAACACCTATAACAGGTCAGATACTGCTAGGTGCCAGGGATGCAAGGACTTTGCCTTCCTGCAGCCCACAGCCTAAGCTTTTTTATTGTTGTTTCATTTTGTATTTTTAACCAGATAACCACAATGGTGTGATCACGCACCTACTGCCAGACATCCTGGAATGTGAAGTCAAGTGGGCCTTAGGAAGCATCACTACAACAAAGCTAGGACTGGAAAAGGTCAGTGTTCATTCCAATCCCTAAGAAAGGCAATGCCAAAGAATGATCCAACTACTGCACAATTGCACTCATCTCACATGCTAACAAAGTAATGCTCAAAATTCTCCAAGCCAGGCTTCAACAGTACATGAACTATGAGCTTCCGAAGAACCAGAGACCGAATCGCCAACATCCACTGGATCATCAAAAAAGCAAGAAAGTTCCAGAAAAACATCTACTTCTGTTTTATTGACTGTGCCAAAGCCTTTGACTGTATGGATCACAAAAACTTGTGGAAAATTCTTCAGGACATGGGAATACCAGACCACCTCACCTACCTCCTGAGAATTCTGTATGCAGGTCAAGAAGCAACAGTTAGAACTAGACATAGAACAACAGACTGGTTCCAAATCAGGAAGGGAGTATGTCAAGGTTATATATTGTCACTCTGCTTATTTAAATTATATGCAGAGTACATCATGCAAAATGCCAGGTTAGATGATTCACAAGGTGGAATCAAGATTGCCAGGAGAAATATCAATAACCTCAGATACGCAGATGACACCACCCTTACGGCAGAAACTGAAGAAGAACTAAAGAGCCTCTTGATGAAAGTGAAAGAGGAGAGTGGAAGAGTTGGCTTAAAACTCAACATTCAGAAAACTAAGATCATGGCATCCAGTCCCATCACTTCATGGCAAATAGATGGGGAAACACTGGAAGCAATAACAGAGTTTATTCCTTTGCACTCCAAAATCACTGCAGATGGTGACTGCAGCCATGAAATTAAAAGACGCTAGCTCCTTGGAAGAAATGCTATGACCAACCTAGACAACATATTACAAAGCAGAGACATTACTTTGCTGAAAAAGATCCATCTAGTCAAAGCTATGGTTTTTCCAGTAGTCATGTATGGATTGTGAGAGTTGGACTATAAGAAAGCTGAGCGTCAAAGAATTGATGCTTTTGAATTTAGATGTTGAAGACACTTGAGAATCCCTTGGACTGCAAGGAAATCCAACCAGTCCATCCTAAAGGAAATCAGTCCTGATATTAATTGGAAGGACTGATGCTGAAGCTGAAACTCTAATACTTTGGCCACCTGATGTGAAGAATTGACTCACTGTAAAAGACCCTGATGCTGGGAAAGATTGAAGGCTGGAGGAGAAGGGAACGACAGAGGATGAGATGGTTGGATGGCATCATTGAATCGATAGACACGAGTTCGAGCAAGCTCTGGGAGTTGGTGAAGGACAGGGAAGCTTGTTGTGCTGCAGTCCGTGGGGTCAGAAAGAGTCGGACACAACTGAGCTACTGAACTGAACCGAGAGTGTTGAAACATTAGTCACAGAAATTCACACAAAATTACTTATTGCATTTAAATACTGTGACCATAAAGTAGGAAGAGCCACAGGAGTGTAAAATAATTAACTTCTGAAAGAGATCAGATAAGGTGTTCCTGAGAAAGTGTCAAGTAAGCTGAGATAAGGACAAGCAAGAGGTGAGGAATGATAATGAGGGATTAATGGAGATCCTATCAGGCAAGTGGCAAAGAAATGATCCTGAATTGGGGCAGAAATCCAACTCAGAAGACCAGTGGTCTCCACATTTGATTTTGATCATGTATAATTGGGTTAAAAAATTTAACCACAATACAGTATTTGTTAGTTTGTTATTCATAAATAGTATACATATACAATTGTATTTATATTTTGTGTATAATACAAAAATAACAAAAATATAAATGTTTAAGTATTGACAAGAATGGTACAGCAACCTTTCCACTCTCTCAAAAATTTAGCACAGTTAATTTGTTATTTAATTAAGCACTGTGAGATGGCATCACCGACTCGATGGACGTGAGTCTGAATGAACTCCGGGAGTTGGTGATGGACAGGGAGGCCTGGCGTGCTGCGATTCATGGGGTCTCGAAGAGTCGGATACGACTGAGCGACTGAACTGAACTGAACTGAACTGAAATCAACTTGTGAATAGATTATGCATCTTTACTTTAAAAAATTTTTTCTTCATGCTTTGTAATGTGGTGATTAAAAGTTTTTGTTCTATGCCCAGTTTATTTTAATGACTAATTGTATGACTATCATAGCTTTAAAATGTTAATAGTTCACAAGAGTAGCAAACCTAAGTAAGAAAATTGCATGATTAGCTAAACTTACCAAATTATGGCTTTTGTTTTTCAACCCATTTACCCAGTAAGCAAAAGTTAAAAAAAAAAAAAAAAGCCTAGCAAATTACAATTTCTTGGCATCAGTTGTCAGGCAAACTAAGCAGAGTGTGTCGTATTTTTCAGTTTTTAGCAAATTAATCTAAAATCCACATAAATTCTTTATGAAAAATTTCTAAGCGATTAGAAAACGTTGTTGCCAAGTACATGAAGTTTGCAGAGATAAGAACACTTACAGGTGATGCAGTCACACAATTTTCAGTGTGTATATCATAATGATGGAAACTCTTCCACATATCTGTCTTTCGAAAAGTTTTATCCATAAGAGGAGTTTCTTTTTTTAAAAAAGTATCATTAGCTATTTCACTCATTAAAGTATCACAGTTACCTCAAATAGATTAGGCAAAATTAGCTCCAAAAAGTTGCTAGTAGGTTTGAAATTGAAGAGAGCCATATGACAGAAAAGATAACTATGTTTTTTGAAAAGGAAAAGTTTGGAATTTGTCTTTAAGTACAATTCTAAGGATCATTCCATTGTTAACTAGCAAAGCTTTGGATATTAGAAATTTTGATAGTCACAGCTCATCTTACTTCCAAAGGACTGTACACAACTCTATTCTAAAAGGATTGTTTTTGAAAGCAACTTCAGTTTAGCCATGGTAAAGAGTTAAACTATTTTTAAAAGAAATCCTGTGTTGCATGAACAGCAGTGCTTTAAAATACTCTGAAAGGTGACAGAATAGCAGGGGTGAACTCATTTAGCAATCCAAGTTTTCAAGCACCCACTCCTTCCCAAAGAGCTCCTCCACTCTCTGACGGTTCACCTTCTGACTGAGGTAACAAGCAAGTAATTCTTTTTGAAAATATCAGTGAAGTCTACTTTTATAATTTGTACATGAATATTAAAATAAATCATAACAGTTTCTCTATGACCTCAGTGTAATATTGTTTTGGCACCCCTTTGTCTCTGTACCTCACTTTGTAAACTCCTGCTTTAGAAGAACCAAGACAAAGTCAGGGAGGCTGAGGGTGAAAAACAAGGTGAGTTAGGGATGATGCAGGAGCCAGATCCTATAGGACTTTGGGAAGCATATTCAGAGTTACTTCATGAAAAACAGAAGCTGCAACTAAGTATATGGTGCAATTTTTAGGAAGTAGAAATATATCTGTTGTTGTTGTTCAGTTGCTAAGTTGCGTCTGACTCTCTGTGACCCCATGGACTATATCCCATCAGGCTCCTTTGTCCTCCACTATCTCCTGGAGCTTGCTGAAATTCATGTTCATTGAGTTGGTGATATATTTACCAGGTCATACCTAGGTTTAATGTATATTACTATTCTGTTGCTGTTATTATCAGTACTAGTGTTTGGTGTTAACTTTTCTAAAGAAGCTATAATCCTAGTATTTTTTAAAAGTTTATTGTTGTAAGAACACTTAACATGAGCTCTACTGTCTCCATAAATTTGTTGTTGTTGTTTAGTCACTCAGTCAGGTCTGACTCTGCGACCCCATGGACTACATCACACCAGGCTTCCCTGGCCTTCACCATCTCTGACTTTGCTCAAACTCCTGTCCACTGAGTCAGTGATTCCATCCAACTCCTGTCCACTGAGTCAGTGATACAGGAATCATCCAGTATCCTCTGTTGTTTCCCTCTCCTCCAAAAGATTTTGTGTACATCATTATTGACTATAGATATACAGTTCTACAGCAGAGCTCTAGAGCTTATTTATTTAACTGACTGAAACTTATGCCCATTGATTAGTAACTCCTTTTCTCTCACTTCCCACAACCCCTGGCAACCACCTTGTCACTCTTTGATTCTATGGATTTGACTATTTTAGGTACCATGTGTAAGTGCAATCATGCCACATTTGCTTTTTGGTAACTGGCTTATTTCACGTAGCATAATGTTCATACACCACATTTTCTTTTTTTTTTAATTTTATTTTATTTTTTAACTTTACAATATTGTATTGGTTTGCCATATATCGAAATGAATCCGCCACAGGTATACATGTGTTCCCCATCCTGAACCCTCTTCCCACCTCCCTCCCCATACCATCCCTCTGGGTCGTCCCATTGCACCAGCCCCAAGCATCCAGTATCGTGCATTGAACCTGGACTGGCGACTTGTTCCATATATGATATTATACATATTTCAATGCCATTCTCCCAAATCATTTCACCCTCTCCCTCTCCCACAGAGTGCAAAAGACTGTTCTATACATCAGTGTCTCTTTTGCTGCCTCGTATACAGGGTTATTGTTACCATCTTTCTAAATTCCATATATATGCGTTAGTATACTGTATTGGTGTTTTTCTTTCTGGCTTACTTCACTCTGTATAATAGGCTCCAGTTTCATCCACCTCATTAGAACTGAGTCAAATGTATTCTTTTTAATGGCTGAGTAATACTCCATTGTGTATATGTACCACAGCTTTCTTATCCATTCATCTGCTGATGGACATCTAGGTTGCTTCCATGTCCTGGCTATTATAAACAGTGCTGCGATGAACATTGGGGTACATGTATCTCTTTCAATTTTGGTTTCCTCAGTGTGTATGCCCAGCAGTGGGATTGCTGGATCATAAGGCAGTTCTATTTCCAGTTTTTTAAGGAACCTCCACACTGTTCTCCATAGTGGCTGTACTAGTTTGCATTCCCACCAACAGTGTAAGAGGGTTCCCTTTTTCCACACCCTCTCCAGCATTTATTGTTTGTAGACTTTTGGATTGCCGCCATTCTGACTCATACACCACATTTTCTTTATCCATTCATTTATTTTTAATGTGTATGATTCCATGAAAAGCTGTTTAATCTTATTTTCTCCCACCTCAGCTATTGTTGCTATTGTTTTGAAATTTTAATGGTCTGTTTAATCCAAATGTCTGAGAATCACTAATCTACATAAGATCTATTATTCTTTTACATAAAATCTATGATCCCTTGGGATTGCATACTTGAAGAAAAAGATAGAAGTCCATAATGAAAACAAGCTTGGGCATTTTTTTGCTATTGTTTAAGAATAGACAATATGACAGAATGACCTAAAAATGACATAAAATGACATAAAAAATGACAGAATGATCTCTATTCATTTCCAAGGCAAACCATTGAATATCATAGTAATCAAAACTATGCCCCAACCACTAATGTCAAAGAAGCTAAAGTTGAGTGGATTAATTAAGACCTACAAGACCTTCTAGAACTAACCAAAAAGGGTGTCCTTTTCATCATAAGGAACTAGAGTGCAAAATTAGGAAGTCAAGAGATACCTGGAGTAACATGCAAATTTGGCCTTGGAACACAAAATAAAGCAGAGCAAAGGCTAACAGAGTTTTGCCAAGAGAACACACTGGTCATATCAAACACCCTCTTCCAACACGACAAGAGAGGATACTGAGAGGGTAACAGGCAGGAAGGCCAGGGGTCTCCAAACAGGAAATAGCCTGCAAGTGTCAGACATTTTTATCTCTCTTAAACGACAGGAGAAAACAAACTAGCGATATTTTTTCCTTCTCTATACAAATTTAAAAGGAAGTTTCTCTTAAAATACTGTGTTGCCATAATGACACCTGGTTTCACCTGAAGTTAACTATTCTCAAACCTAGAGATAACCAGTGCATTTCTCTTATGGAAATGTTTATCTTAAGCTATGCTAACGTACTATGCATTTACCCCAAACTCTGTCTTCAAGTGGGTTCCCGCCTCTTGGCTCAGAACCTACTTGACAAACCAGTATGTTATATTCAGATATTGTTCCCCTAATCTATGTAAACAAAACTATTTGCCCTTCTTCGAGATTCAAGTTAATCATTTTATGGCCCAGGATGAACCATTTGGTGCCATGATCATCCCAAAATGCATCTTATGGGTGAGGGGCCTGGTGCCGTTATGAGTTTTAAGACATTGCTTTCTTTTATTAACAGACTGCTAGTGACTATATACGGAGAAGGTGATAGCACCCCACTCCAGTGCTCTTGCCTGGAAAATCCCATGGATGGAGGAACCTGGTAGGCTGCAGTCCATGGGGTCTCGAAGAGTCGGTCATGACTGAGCAACTTCACTTTCACTTTTCACTTTCCTGCATTGGAGAAAGAAATGGCAACCCACTCCAGTGTTCTTGCCTGGAGAATCCCAGGGACGGGGGAGCCTGGTGGGCTGCCGTCTATGGGGTCGCAGAGTCGGACATGACTGAAGCGACTTAGCAGCAGCAGCAGCAGTAACTATATAACATCCAGCTGAAGACTAGCAGGGGGTCCTCTTTCTGCCCCCTTATGATGCCTATGTCAGAAGCTTTCTCTATCTCCTTTATACTTTAATAAAACTTTATTACACAAAAGCTCTGAGTGATCAAGCCTCGTCTCTGGCCCCGGATTGAATTCTCACCCAGGGGCCAAGAATCCCAGCGTCTTTGTGTGATTCAACAACAACCTTTCAATACTACACATGGATATCACCAGATGGTCAATACCAAAATCAGACTGATTATATTCTTTGCAGCTGAAGATGGAGAAGCTCTGGAGAGTAAGCAAAAAACAAGACCAAGAGCTGACTGTGGCTCAGATCATGAACTCCTTATTGCCAAATTAAGATTTAAATTGAAGACAGTAGGGAAAACCACTAGATCATTCAGGTAATCCCTTATGATTACACAGTGGAAGTGACAAATAGATTCAAGGGATTAGATCTGATAGACAGAATGCCACAAAAAAAACTGAGTGCCAAGGAATTGATGCTTTTGAACTGTGGTGCCGGAGAAGGCTTTCGAGAGTCCCTTGGACTACAAGGCCATCCAACAAGTCAATCCTAAAGGAAATCAGTCCTGAAAATTCATTGAAAGTGTTAGGGGAAGCACACTGACTGAAACCGCCCACCCTGGCCAGGCACCATAGTAACCATTTGCATGAGTTGTTTTATGACAGGAGACCCTGATAAGGAATACAGAACTAATAAGCCACCACCAACCAGAAGAGTCCAAGAAAGGTTGAAAGGAGACACCACGTGTCTGTCCACTTCCCAGAATCCCTCTTGCTGGCATCCATCTTGGCTGAGCGATGTGTGCGCCACCAGGAAAGACTCTGAATTAGAATGATTGGCCAAAGACTGCTACTGCTAAGTCACTTCAGTCGTGTCCGACTCTGTGCGACCCCATAGACGGCAGCCCACCAGGCTCCCCCGTCCCTAGGATTCTTCAGGCAAGAACACTGGAGTGGGTTGCCATTTCCTTCTCCAATGCATGAAAGTGAAAAGTGAAAGTGAAGAAGCTCAGTCGTGTCCGACCCTCAGCGACCCCATGGACTGCAGCCCACCAGGCTCCTCCATCCATGGAATTTTCCAGGCAAGAGTACTGGAGTGGGGTGCCATTGCCTTCTACCCAGAAACTAATCCCATCACCATAAAACCTGAGACTTTGAGCCACGCAGCAGAGCAGTTCTCCTGGGTTCCCTCACCCTACTGATCTCCACCCAGATGCCCTTTCCCAATAAAATCTCTTGCTTTGTTAGCACATGTGTCTCCTCAGACAATTCATTTCCAAGTGTTAGACAAGAGCCCAGTTTCGGGCCCTGGAAGGGGTCCTCCTTCCTGCAACAAAAAGGACTGATGCTGAAGCTGAAACTCCAATACTTTGGCCACCTAATGTGAAGAACTGACTTATTGGAAAAGACCCTGATGTTGGGAAAGATTGAAGGTGGTAGGAAAGGGGATGATAGGAGATGAGATGGTTGGATGGCATCACCAACTGGATGGACATGAGTTTGAGCAAGCTCCAGGAGTTGGTGATGGACAGGGAAGCCTCGCATGCTGTAGTCCATGGGGTCACAAAGAGTCAGACATGACTGAGTGATTGAATTGAACTGTGAAGAATAGAAATGGGCTTCCCTTATAGCTCAGAGGGTAAAAAATCCGCCTGCAATGCAGAAGACCCAGGTTCGATCCCTGTTTAGTGAAGATCCCCTGGAGAAGGAAATGCAACTAACTCCAGCATTTTTGCCTGGAGAATTCCATGGACAGAGGTGCTTGGTGGGCTACAGTCTATGGGGTCACAAAGAGTCTGACACAACTGAGTGACTAACACTTCCACTTCTCTTTGCATAAAATAGTTGCCTATAATTAAAGATGCCACACAGATGTGTCCCAAGGGTTTGGAAAAACCATAGTTTATATACCTCTTTCTGGTCAGTCTCCTACCAGCTATTACACTGGATATATCATTAAGCATACTCTTCCAAGTGTGCTGATAATTACCAGAAGATTTTAGAAAACCATAAAGTAACAATATACAGGCATCCTTCAGAGATACTGCAGTTTCAGTTCCAGATCAACACATTAGAGAAAATATTGCAATAAAGTGATTAACACACTGTTTTTGTTTCCAAACGTATTTAAAGTTATGTTTTATATTCATTGTAATTATGTGTATGCAATAAAATATCTAAAAAAGGATGTGCATATCTCAATTTAAAATGTTATTGAAAAAAATGCTAAGCATCATCTGAGATTTCAGCAAGTCATATTCTTTTTGTTGACGATGGATCTTGCCTCAGTGTTGATGACTGCTGACTGATCAGCGTGGTGAAGAAGAGTGGCTGTAGACTTTTCTTAAAATAAGACAACAAAGAACTTTGCTACATTGATTTGACTCTTCCATTTACCAATAATTTGTCTGTAGCATTCAATGCTGATTGATAGCAATTTACCCACAAAAGAAGTGGTTTCAAAATTGGAGTAAATCTTCTTAAGCCCACCACTGCTTTATCAACTAAATTTATATAATGTACTAAATCTTTGTTGTCACTTCAACAATCTTCATATCATCTTTACCAGGAGTAGTTTTCATCTTAAGAAACCACTTTCTTTGCTCATCAATAAGGAGAACCTCCATATCCATTAAATTTTTATCATGAGATTGCAGGAACTCAGTCACTTCTTCATATTTCACTTCTAAATTCTAGTTCTCGTGCTATTTCTACCACATCAGGAGTTACTCCCTTCACTGAAGTTTAAACCCCTCACAGTCACCCATTAAGTTTAGAAGCTACTTCTTCTTAACTCCTGTTAATGTAGTTATTTTGACCTCTCTCCATGAATCACAAATGTTCCTCAGTTCAGTTCAGTTCAGTCACTCAGTCGTGTCCAACTCTTTGCGACCCCATGGACTGTAGCATGCCAGGCTTCCTTGTCCATCACCAACTCCGGGAGTTTACCAAAACTCATGTCTACTGAGTCAGTGATGCCATCCAACCATCTCAAGTCTATCGTCCCCTTGTCCTTCAATCTTTCCCAGCATCAGGGTCTTTTTCAATGAGTCAGATCTTCACATCAGGTGGCCAAAGTATTGGAGTTTCAGCTTCAGCATCAGTCCTTCCAATGAACACCCAGGACTGATCTCCTTTAGGATGGACCAGTTGGATCTCTTTGCAGTCCAAGGGACTCTCAAGAGTCTTCTTCAACACCACAGTTCAAAAGCATCAATTCTTTGGCACCCAGCTTTCTTTACAGTACATGACTACCAGAAAAATCAGTCTTGACTAGACAGATTTTGTTGGCAAAGTAATGTCTCTGCTTTTTAATAAGCTGTCTAAGTTGGTCATAGCTCTTATTCCAAGGAGCTAGGGTCTTTTAATTTCATGGCTGCAATCACCATCTACAGTGATTTTGGAGCCCCCAAAAATAAAGTCTGACACTGTTTCCACTGTTTCTGATTTATTTCCCATGAAGGGATGGGACCAGATGCCATGATCTTAGTTTCCTGAATGTTGAGCTTTAAGCCAACTTTTTCACTCTCCTCTTTCACTTTCATCAAGAGGCTCTTTAATTCTTCACTTTCTGCCATAAGAGTGGTGTCATCTGCATATCTGAGGTTATTGATATTTTTCCCAGCTATCTTGATTCCAGCTTGTGCTTCATCTACCCCAGTGTTTCTCATGATGTACCCTGTGTATAAGTTAAATAAGCAGGGTGACAATATACAGCCTTGGCATGCTCATTTTCCTATTTGGAACCAGTCTGTTGTTCCATGTCCAGTTCTAACTGTTGCTTCTTGACCTGCATACAGATTTCCCAAGAGGCAGGTAAGGTGGTCTGGTATTCCCATCTCTTTCAGAATTTTCCACAGTTTGCTGTGATCCACACAGTAAAGGTTTCAGCATAGTCAACAAAGCTGAAATAGATGTTTTTCTGGAACTTTCTTGCTTTTTTGATGATCCAGTGGATGTTGCAAATTGATCTCTGGCTCCTCTGCCTTTTCTGAATCCAGCTTGAACATCTGGAAGGTCACGGTTCACATACTGTCAAGCCTGGCTTGGAGAATTTTGAGTATTACACTACTAGAGTGTGAGATGAGTGAAACTGTGCGGTAGTTTGAGCATTCTTTGGCATTGTCTTTCTTTGGGTTTGGAATGAAACTGACCTTTTCCCAGTTCTGTGGCCACTGCTAAGTTTTTCAAATTTGCTGACATACTGAGTGCAGCGCTTTCACAGCATCATCTTTTAGGATTTGAAATAGCTCAACTGGAATTCCATCAACTCCACTCACTTTGTTCATACTGATGCTACCTAAGGCCCACTTGACTTCACATTCTAGGATGTCTGGCTCTAGGTGAGTTATCACACCTCTGTGATTATCTGGTCGTGAAGATCTTTTTTGTACAGGTCTTCTGTGTATTCTTGCCACCTCTTCTTAACATCTTCTGCTTCTGTTAGGCCCATACTATTTCTGTTCTTTATTGAGCCCATCTTTGCATGAAATATTCCCTTGGTATCTCCAATTTTCTTGACTAGATCTCTAGTCTTTCCCATTCTACTTGTTTTCCTCTATTTCTTTGCATTGATCACTGAGGAAAGCTTTATGATCTCACTTTGCTGTTCTTTGGAACTCTGCATTCAAATGGGTATATCTTTCCTTTTCTCCTTTACTTTTACTTCTCTTCTTTTCACAGTTATTTGTAAGTCTTCCTCAGACAGCCATTTTGCTTTTTTGCATTTCTTTTTTCTTAGGGATGTTCTTGATCCCTGTCTCCTGCACAACGTCATGAACCTCCATCCATAGTTCATCAGGCGCTTGGTCTATCAGGTCTAATCCCTTAAATCTATTTCTCATTGCCACTGTATAATTGTTAGGAATTTGATTTAGGTCATACCTGAATGGTCTAGTGGTTTTCCCTACTCTCTTCAATTTCAGTCTGAATTTGGCAATAAGGAGTTCATGATCTGAACACAGTCAGCTGACTGTATATAGCTCCATCGTTGGCTGCAAAGAATATAATCAATCTGATTTCGGTGTTGACCATCTGGTGATGTCCATGTGTAGAGTCTTCTCTTGTGTTGTTGGAAAAGGGTATTTTCTATGACCAGTGTGCTTTTTTTTTTTTTTTTTTTGGCAAAACTCTATTAGCCTTTGCCCTGCTTCATTCTGTACTCCAAGGGCAAATTTACCTGTTACTCTAGGTGTTTCTTTTCTTCCTACTTTTGCATTCCAGTCCCCTGTCATGAAAAGGACATCTTTTTTGGGTGTTAGTTCTAGAAGATCTTGTAGGTCTTCATAGAACCATTCAACTTCAGCCTCTTCAGCATTACTGGTCAGGGCATAGACTTGGATTACTGTGATATTGAATGGTTTGCCTTGGAAATGAACAGAGATCATTCTGTCGTTTTTGAGACTGCATCCAAGTATTGCATTTCGGGCCCTTTTGTTGACTATGATGGCTATGGCATCTAAAATGGTAAATTCTTTCCTTACCAATTGACCTTGCACAGATCCATCAAGGAATCACTATCTGTGGCAGCTACAGCCTTATGAAGTGTATTTATTCAATACTGACTCATGAAAGGCAAAACGACAATTTGATCCATGTGCTACAGAACTGCCGTTGAGTTAGCAGGCATGAGAACAACATTAACC
Organism: Bos mutus; assembly: GCF_027580195.1. Classification (NCBI taxonomy): domain Eukaryota; kingdom Metazoa; phylum Chordata; class Mammalia; order Artiodactyla; family Bovidae; genus Bos; species Bos mutus. Next base: position 97,028,928 of record NC_091624.1, on the reverse strand, counting down.
TCATTGGTCTCATTATACATCTACATCAGAGCTCTTGGGTGACTGTTACATTGTCAATGGGCACTAATGTTGAAAAGAATCCTTCATTTATTAATTTTCTAAGTAGTAGGTCTCTCAAGAGTTGGCTTAAGATACTCAGTAAACTAGGCTATAAACAGGTATGCTATCATCTAGGCTTTATTATTCTCTTAAAGAGCACAAAGTAGATTCAGCATCATTCTTAAAGGCCCTAGGATCTTCAGGATGGTACATAAGCACTGGTTTCTACTTAAAGTCACCAGCTGCATTTGCCCCTAACAAGAGAGTCCACTTGTCCTTTGAAGCTTTAAAGCCAGACATTGACTTATCTTCTCTACCTATTGATGTCCTAGATGGAATCTTATTACAACATAAGGCAGTTTTGTCTACAGTATGCTGTTACACGTAGCCTCCTTCATTGAATAATCTTAGCTAGATCTTCCAAATAACTTGCTTCTACATGAGCACTTGCTGCTTCACCTTGCACTTTCATGTTCTGGAAGCAGTTTCTTGCTTTAAACCTCATGAATAGGCCTTTATTGACTTCAGACTTTTCTTCTGTGGCTTCCTCATCTCTCATAGCCTTGAATTGAAGAGAGTTAAGGCTTTGCTCTGGATCATGCTTTTGCTTAAGGAAATGTATCCAGACCATTGAAACTTTCTCCATATCACCAATAAGGCTGTTTTGCTTTCTTACCATTCCTATGTTCTCTGGAGTAGCACTTTTAATTTCCTTCAAGAACTTTCCCTTTGCATTCATGACTTGCCTTACTGTTTGGAACCAGAGGCCTAGCTTTCAGCCTATCTCACATTATGACAACTTTCTTCACTAAGCTTAGTCACTTCTAGCTTTTTGTTTAAAGTAAGAGACATGCAACCCTTCCTTTCACTTGAACACTTAGAGGCCATTGTAGGATTCCTAATTGGCCCAATTTTAATACTGTTGTGTCTTAGGGAATGGGAGGCCCCAGGAGAGGGAGATGGAACAATGGCTGATTGGTGGAGTGGTTGGAACACACATATTCATTGATTAAGTTTGCGGTGCTCAAAACAATTACAATAGCAACATCAAAGATCACTGATCACAAATCTCCATAACAAATACAATAATAATAAAAAAGTTAGAAGTATTGCAAGAATTGCCAAAATGTGACATGGAAATATAAAGTGAGCAAACTGTTGGGAAAATGGCACTGATAGATTTTCTAGTAGCTGCAAAGCACAATAAAGTGTAGGACAAGACAAGGTATGCCTGTAACATACTCTAGAAAAAAAACTGAAACATCACACAAATGTTCAGGTTTCCAAGAATTTATTATTTAAGAAATGAGAAATCCTTAGAATTGAATGAAGGCCAGATTTATTTTCTACATGTTGATTGTCATAAACACATATCTTAAACGGTAATGATTCTGTAAAATATATTTATAGGCCTTATTCTCTAGTATTATCCCTGAAAATAAAATCTCAAACTTACATGACACTTGTTTTAATAACAGCTGATACTTGTCAAATTGTCAACAAAAGCCAATAAAATTAAAATAAACATTATAAAAAACTAAAATGTTTGGGTTTTGTTTCAATAAGTCCATAAATATGATACTTCTTAGAGTAAACATAGACGTTTTGTCCCATCTCTTAGGTAGAAAAGATTTCATTTACACATAGCTAGAATGTGATCTCATGGTCTTCAGACCTTATTACTTTTATCAAGTTATCTGTGACATCTCTGACATGTACTTACCTAAATAATATTAGAGATAATTAAAAGTAAACTTCACTTGTCAGAAAAGATTTTCAGGGTATAGTGCTTTCTGATATCATTTTTATTTTATAGAAACAAATCTAAGAACCAATATGAATTGTCTTTATTTTTTTTTACAAGTGCTTATGTTTATATTAAACTGTGATTTTCACAAAGCTTTCCACAATTCCCATCAAAGACTTTCCACAAACTGTGTTACGACTAAAACATTAACCCTCAAATTTTTAGGAGCACAAATGTGTGGTGCAAAGAAATTTTTAAAAGGATAAAGGTGCATATTATTAGCAGATACAGTAATAAAAATATCACAGGACATTGCAGGACAAATAGCTACAAACTCAGATTATTATGAGCCCTCCTAATACATTCCATCCATTCCAATTTTCCTATTTTCCAAAGCTATAAAAGAGGAAAAATAAAAAAAACTTTGTCTCCTAATTATGAACTCAGAAAACAACATTTATTAATTTGTAATAAAATACTCTAAACATGTTAAATAAAAATTCCTTTAGTATTTTAGAAGTATTAAATGTGTGTTTGATTGGCCTACAGTTGGAAATCCTAGATGCTGTTATGAAAAAATCCCTGAATGCTATATGTTTTCCACTGAGTGAGTAAATACAATAGAATACAAACTGTTTTTTAGGGGAAATGAATACATTTTTTTTCTTAACATCATTAATGCAACTAATTGAATTAAAATTATCCAGTTCATGGATTATCCTCAGTGTTAAATGTTCCATTACACAGGAAGATGAATTATTAATCCTCTCAAAGGTAAACTGGACAGTTCTCTTTAACCTAAATCTCCCCTTCTAATTGAGTATTTCAAGACATTATAAATATATGGCTAAACATCTATCAAAAATGATCTAATGGGCAAATATCAAACTCTATAGCACTTGAGATGTTACATTTTAAAAACTTTAGACCCACAAAGGCAAAGTCTTACAATTAGATGAGTTTGGGACTGGCATTAATGACATATTATGGAAATTAAGGAACAGAAATAACTTCAACCAAGGAAAGACATGTAAGTACTGAATTCTTAAACAGTGTTTATAGTATTAATATAAAATTGATTATGCCCTGGGATCATCATATTTTTCCCAAATGTCTAGTTCCAAACAATACTAAAGTTTTCCTTCCATTTGGTTATATTAATTTTCATTGCTTCTGAGTACAGTGTTTTGAAGTACAATTGAGTGAGCAATTCACCTTGAGGACTAGAAAATTGCTTAATGGCATATTAAGTCTGATCCAAAGCCAAAGGAATTTTAGTTATAAGTAGGTTAAATTTCCATTCTTGATGATGTAGGAATTTGGAACAATCAATTTTGATAACTGTACCATAATATGGGCTTCCTCAATGGCTCAGAGGTAAAGAATTCACATGAAATGTAGGACATGCGGGTTTGATCCCTGGGTCAACAAAATCCCCTGAAGGAGGAAATTGCAACCCACTCCAGTATTCTTGCCTGGGAAATCCCATGGACAAAGGGGACTGGTGGGCTACAGTCCATGGGGTCACAAAAGAGTTGGACACAACTTTGCGACTAAACGACAACTTATATTGCTAGTAATTGTTAATTAAGTTGGGCATGCAGTCTACATAATTTATAATAATATAATCTTGGAATTCAATCCCCATAAAGAAATACTGAGGGCACTTATGAACCAATATTGGTTTTGAGGATCTTGGTTCTGAGGATCTAAGAATCTATTAGGTTTTGTCTATGTTTTATTTAAAAAATAAATCTTGCCACTCAGATATAACTGTCTTCTCAAAACTGAGAACAATATTTTAATTGCTAAATCTGGTGACATCAATTTGCCTCTTTTTTGGTCTCTCTGAGGGCTCTGGCCCTGTTCTGTTGATCACTTCCTTTTCTGGAAATTCTCTTGTCTTCTAGGATGTTACTGTTTTCTATTCCTTTTGCCCCCTTGATCATTCTTTCTCACTTTCCTTCATTATCCCCTTTTCCCTTTATACTCATATTATATTTTCCCTATTTTTGTTCCTTAGGCCCTGGTTTGTGCGACTCTATACATTCTTTCCTGGAATGTACATTACTGTTGCACTTTTAAGTTATAAGTATACATTTTATAGAATATACTACCTGAATATACTATAGGCAGTTCTAATTCAATAGAGCCAAATCTTGCCACATTATTTGTCCTCAACAGTGCTTCTCTCTGAGAACTGGTTAAAGACATTATCAAGCTTCTAGCAGGCTTTTATTACCTCTTTTTCTAGCTGATTGGGAAAAAATGTCTATGCTGTCTCTATCTCTAATCCTCCCAGACAATCTCACTTTCTGCAAACAGAGTGATTTTTCTGGAATACAAATCTGACATTGTTACACATCTATTTAAAATATTTCTATTGGTCATCAAGGTATAAAGGTGATTTCCTGAAATCTGTAGCATGGAATTCAAGACTTTTCATAATGTATGTCTACTTCTCTCCATTTCATTCATATGAAATATAAATATGAGGTCATAATTAATATTCCCATTCATTTCTATCTTACATCTTTTCAATTCAGTTCAGTCACTCAGTCATGTCCAACTCTTTTCGACCCCATGAACCACAGCACGCCAGGCCTCCCTGTCCATCACCAACTCCCAGAGTCCATCCAAACCCATGTCCATCGAGTCAGTGATGCCATCCAGCCATCTCATCCTCTGTTGTCCCCTTCTCCTCCTGCCCTCAATCTTTTACATCTTTTAGTGTCCTCACATTCCAGTCTCCACTGTACCCACACAGACTATTCTACCCTTAAAAATGTCTTCGTTTTTCATACATCATGTCTTTGCCCCTGAAATTTTTCGAGTGTCCTTTTATTCTTTATCCATCTCAAGTATCTTGAAAGTGAAAGTGTTAGTTGCTCAATCAAGTCCAGCTCTTTGCAACCCCATGGACTATAGCCCACTAAGCTCCTCTGTTCATGGAATTCTCCAGGCAAGAATACTGGAGTGGATAGCCATTCATTCCCTTCTCCAGGGGATCTTCCTGACCGAGAGATCAAACCTGGGTCTCTTGCACTGCAGGCAGATTCTTTACCACCTGAGTCACCAGGGAAGTCCAAGCCCACAGTATCTTAAAATTAACTGAAACTACAGCATCTTTTTACAAGTTATAAATAATTTTTTTTGTCCTTTTAGATTTCTTCCCATTTACTACTTTTAATTTTTTTAATTTTATTTTATTTTTAAACTTTACAAATTGTATTAATTACTTCTACTTAAGTTACAATAGAATGTTCTCTAAACTGTTGAATAATTTTTTTTGTCCTTTTAGATTTCTTCCCATTTACTCCTTTTAATTTTTTTAATTTTATTTTATTTTTAAACTTTACAAATTGTATTAATTACTTCTACTTAAGTTACAATAGAATGTTCTCTAAACTGTTGATTAACTATAATTATTTAATATCATATAGAAGCTAATATATACTTTTGAACTGTGGTGCTGGAGAAAACTCTTGAGAGTCCCTTGGACAATAAGGAGATCAAACCAGTCAATCCTAAAGGAAAACAACCTTGAATATTCATTGGAAAGACTGATGCTGAAGCTGAAGCTCCAATACTTTGGCCACAAGATGGAAAGATCTGACTCATTGGAAAAGATTCTGATGATGGGGAAGATTGAAGGCAGGAGAAGGGGGCAACAGGAAAAGATGGTTGGATGGCATCATCAACTCAATGGACATGAGTTTGAGCAAACTCTGGGAGATAGTGAAGGACAGGGAAGGCTGGCATACTACAGTCCATTGGTCACAAAGAGTTGGACATGACTGAGCGACTGAACAACATCAATATACTATTACTTTAATGTATAGTACCATCTACTATAGTGATTAATAGAAGATCCTTGAAGATAGTAAAATTTAAATCTCACATCCTGACTCTATCACTTATGACCTGTGTTATCCATTCTAGGAAAAATTTTCAGGCTATATGTGCTGTTTTTTTTATTGATATGTAAAAAAGGCTCAATAGATCTAGTTATGAATCTTGATCTAGATGCCTAATCTATGCCTCCATCTCTACAAATCCATTTACTTCTCTAATATGTCCTTGGTCAATGCATTCTACTTGAGAAAGTAATTCTGATATGTAGATAATGCATACACAGTTGATTAAATATATTTTACAAAATGCATAACAATCAGTACAGTTTGGTCACTCAGTCAAGTCCGACTCTGTAACCCTATGGTGTCCAGCACACCAGGCTTCCCTGTCCTTCACCATTTCCTGGAGTTTGCTCAAGCTCGTGTCCATTGAGTCAGTGATGTCATCCAACCACCTATGTTCTGTCCTTCCCTTCTCCACCCACCATCAATCTTTTCAAGCATCAGGGTCTCTTCCAATGAATCAGCTCTTTGCATCAGGTGGCCAAAGTACTGAGGCTTCAGCTTCAGCATCAGCCCTTTCAATGAATATTCAGGATTGATTTCCTTTAGGGATGATTGGTTTGATCACCTTGCAGTCCTAGAGACTCTCAAGAGTCTTCTCTAGCACCACAGTTCAAAAGCCATCAATTCTACATCACTCAGTCTTTTATTGCATACCAATACCCATATATAATTATACCCAGGTCCCAGTATTCAACACTGTCTATTTTTCTTTATTAAGGTGCAGACATTCATAAGAATGGTTTGGCTAATAATTAGAGCATTGATGATTAAACAGAATATGTGCTTATGTAACATTTTAAGAAATGACTACTTGATACTAAGCAAGAAATTAAACTATTCAGAATTTCACTCTTCTAATTTATAGAGTGACAAAGTAGTGGTATTGTCCTCTCCAGTTCTAAATACTTGTTCTGATTTTTAACTCCATAATCTATAGACGTCTGATTATGAAAGTAGTACTATATACCAGCAACTATGACAGTGCTTCATTGATTTTAAAATTTGTATGGGCCTCTTCTATTTTACTCTAAAAATTTTGTGAGATAAGCAAGCCATTACTATTATCTTTTAATATGAAAAAACCAATGATGATGCTTAAATGACACTGGCATGACAGATAGTTAAAATTAGGTCTTCTGTTTTCCAGCCTTGTTTTCCCTCTGCTAAGCCAGTAATTTCCGATCAATGGGCTCAGCACCCCTGAAGGTCACAGAGTCCTGAAGCATTCACTCAAATTGCAGTCATGCTTATATAAGGGCCTAGAATTTTTATTTTAACACTTTGTTCTTTTTGATCATTAAAAAATCTATCCTTCTACTTATCTACCATTGACATTTGCTTTATTATTTTTATGACAAGTGACACAATGCACTTTGATACATAAGCAACAGACCCAGCGTCCAAGCACCTGAAATACACATCTCTCTGTTCTTCCTTTTACTTAGATAGTCCAGCTTTTATCTACATCAAATTTCCCAAGTACACAACAGAAAATAACAGCCATTCAATCAATTCTCTGTGATGAAAGAAACATATAAAAAAGAAACAAAGAACAATCCCAAAGTCCTATTTGGCCATTAATTTTAGTTCTCTAATTTTCTTCCAAGTCTTACCTTATGATGCTTAAATCAGTAAAGATGCTACTTTATTATATAAATTAAGGTTCTTGCAGATTCTGAAAGTGCCAAAACCAGGCAAGGAACTGCAAAGAGAGAAGCCATGGCAGGAAATGGAGCAGCCATAAATTGTTAGTTAAACTAAAGAATGAGGCCATGCCAGGGACATGCCTTGTGGAAACATAAGGTTCTCATGAATAAGGAATTTCTGAGCTGCTGTTCCATTAGTTTATAATATTTTTCCAGTAAGAGTCTCCTTTTAATTTATCTTTATGTCCATTACATTACATTGCAGGACCTAGTGTAGGTACCTAATAAATATTTTGGAGAAGCAGAATAGAGAATTAGAACTTTACTGTTTACATGTGTGGATTTGGGCAAAATACTTAATTGTACCCATTGTAACATGATACTAATAATAGTTAATTCACAGGATTATTTGAACTTTTAAATGTGCTTGGCATTTATTTAAAGCTCAGTAAATGTTAATTTCCCATTTATTAATCTTGAATGAAATAATAAATAATTGCTATTCTAGGCAGGATGAAGCTACCAGAATAGAGTGAGGTTATACTTTTAAAGACCTCAGATTCTATACTTAAAAATTTTAACTTTTTCTTCTAAGAAATGAGAAAGTATTATAATTGAACAGTGTCATCCTTAAATTTATGATTGAGAAATAGCCCTTGGGCCACAGTTAAAATTTGACTTGGAGGGTGTCTAGCCTCACAGAGATTAAAACAAGAGATGATGAGGGTTCTGGATGAAGCAATGGCACCAGGGATGGGACAGAGTGGATGGATATGAAGCAAATTTGGGTACCATCTTGATAGAACTTGACAACACATTAGGTGTAGGGATTTCTAGAGAAGAAGGAGCTGAGGGTGGCTCCAATACTTTCAGTATCCTCTTCCAGTTTCCACTGTACCCACACAAACTATTATACCCTTAAAAATGTCTTCATTTTTCATACATTATGCCTTTGCTGCTGAAATGTTCTCTTGAGTGTCTTTTTAGTTTTTCCCATCTCACAGTATCTTGAAAGTGAAAGTGTTAGTTGCTCAATCAGGTCCAACTCTTTGAACTCCATGGACTATAGCACACCAAGTTCCTCTGTCCATGGAATTTAGAGTCCCTTGGACAGAAAGGAGATCGAACCAGTCAATCCTAAAGGAAATCAACCCTGAATATTCACTGAAAGGACTGATGCTGAAACTGAAGCTACAATACTTTGGCCACTTGACTCATTGGTAAAGACCCTGATTCTGGGAAGTTTGAAAGCTAGATGAATGAATGCTATTTATAGTCACAAAGAACACAGATAGTAGAGGTAATGGAATTCTAGCTAAACTATTTCAAATCCTAAAAGATGATGCTGTTAAAGTGATACACTCAATATGCCAATAAATTTGGGAAACTCAGCAGTGGCCACAGGACTGGGAAAGATCAGTTTTCATCCCAATCCCAAAGAAGAATGATTCCAAAGAATGTTCAAACTACTATACAATTGCACTCATTTCACATGCTAGCAGGGTAGTGCTCAAAATCCTTCAAACTAGGCTTCAACAGTACATGAGCCAAGAACTTCCAGTTGTACAAGCTGGATTTAGAAAAGGCAGAGGAACCAGACATCAAATAGCTAACATCTGTTGGATCATTGAAAAAGAAAGATAATTCCAGAAAAACATCTACCTCTGCTTCACCGACTACGTTAAAGCCTTTGACTATGTGGATCACAACAAATTGTGGAAAATTCTTAAAAGAAATAGAAATACCAGACCACCTTACCTGCCTCCTAAAAAACCTGCATGCAGGTCAAGAAGCAACAGCTAGAACCAGATATGGACAACAATGGGGAAAGGAGTATGTCAAGGCTGTATATTGTCACTCTGCATATTTAATTTCTATGCAGACTACATCATGCAAAATGCAGGTCTGGATGAAGAGCAAGCTGGAATCAGGAATGCCTGGAGAATATCAATAACCTCAGATATGCAGATGACATCACTCTTATGGCACAAAGTGAAGAGGAACTAAAGAGCTTCTTGATAAAGGTAAAAGAAGAGAGTGAAGAAGCTGGCTTAAAACTCAACATTCAAAAAACTCAGGTCACAACATCTGGTCCCATCACTTCATGGCAAATAGATGGGGGGAAAAATGGAAACAGTGACAGAATTATTTTCTCGGGCTTCAAAATCACTGCAGATGGTGATTGTATCCATGAAATGAAAAATTGCTTGCTCCTTGGAAGAAAAGCTATGATAGGCAGATGACGCATTAAAAAGCAGAGACATCATTTTGCCAGCAAAGGTCCATCTAGTCAAAGCTATGGTATTTCCTCTAGTCATGTAAGAAGGTAGAGTACCAAAGAATTGATGATTTTGAACTGTGGTGCTAGAGAAGACTCTTGAGAGTCCCATGGACAGCAAGGAGATCAATCCAGTCCATCCTAAAGGAAATCAACCCTGAATATTAATTTGAAGGACTGTCATGGAAGCACAAAATCCAATACTTTGGCCACCTGATGCAAAGAGCTGACTCATTGGAAAAGACCCTGATGCTGGCAAAGATTGAGGGTAAAAGGAGAAGGGGATGACAAAGGATAAGATGATTGGATGCCATCAATGATTCAATGGACATGAGTTTGAGCAAACTCTGGGAGACAGTGAAGGACAGGGAAGCCTGGCGTGCTACAGTCCATGGGGTCACAAAGTGTCACACGCAACTCAGCGACCGAACAACAACATAAAACTTGATGAAGGTTCACTGGTGAACATGATAATAATTAAGTATAAAAATATACCTACATTCATTAACACCTAAACTGTCACAAACTTTATCTCATTTAACCTTCATACGTTCATCTGAGATAGATGTTATTATTTTCATTTTACATGTAAGAAAAATGAGGCTCTGAGATCCTGAGTGACTTGTCCAAATTAACTGAGCTCACCCAGAATTTGAGTACTTGTCTTATTCTAAAGATTCTGTCATTAAATTCTATGCTATGCTATGTGTCATTAAGATTTGGGGAATTAGCCTAATGAGGAGAAAGCAAAGCATTTGGCATTATTTAGCCTAGGGAAGTAAAGATATGTTTATAGCACAAAGCCTTTTTTTAATAGACCAAAAAATGTCAATATTTTGGACTTAGGTTCAGGGAGAAAAAGCAATACAAGTAAGTTATTAAGATAACTCACTAAATCAAAGAACTGTCAGACATTAGAATTAATATTAGAGAAGTTGAAAAACACATCTTTGGGGAATGACATATAAAAATGTAAAAAGTGTCCTACTGGATTCACATTCTAAGAACAGTGCTCTGCAGGAAAATGTAGGAGGCAATGCATGGCTATTTTTGCTTTAGAAATTGTTTAATGTTATGTACATTTTGATTAAAAACATGCAAAAGCTTATTGTACTATTAGCCAGCAAAGAAGCAGCACTTACACTTCAGTAAGTAAAGAAAAAAACTGCAGCAGCAAAATACATCAAAATTACTATGACCAAGCAAGGCACAAAGGCAAAAATACAAATGTTCAACAAACACGATAAATATCCTAGCTATTATTAATCAAAGAAAGAAAAATTAAAACAGCAATAAGATAACATTATTTAATTTTAAATTTCCAACTATTTATGCTATATTCTCATATACTATGAGAGATAATAGCTTCTGATGAGAATGTTAATTGGAAATAACAATGAGTATAATAATAATACTAAAAATAATCTCAGTGTTTCCTGCTGGCAGATATTACTATAATTATTTTGCATAGTTTACCTATTAAATTTTCACAGTGATCACATGAGGTGGTTTTAAGAATCTTATTGTACATTTATTGTTTGTAGATTTTTTTGATAGCAGCCATTCTGACCGGCATGAAATGGTACCTCATTGTGGTTTTGATTTGCATTTCTCTGATAGTGAGTGATACTGAGCATCTTTTCATGTGTTTGTTAGCCATCTGTGTGTCTTCTTTGGAGAAATGTCTGTTTAGTTGAGGTATCATCTCACGCTGGTCAGAATGGCTGCTATCAAAAAGTCTACAAACAATAAATGCTGGAGAGGGTGTGAAGAAAAGGGAACCCTCTTACAATGTTGGTGGGAATGCAAACTAGTACAGCCACTATGGAGAACAGTGTGCAGATTCCTTAAATAACTGGAAATAAACTGCCATATGACCCAGCAATCCCATTGCTGGGAATACACACCGAGGAAACCAAAATTGATAGAGACACATGTACCCCAACGTTCATCGCAGCACTGTTTATAATAGCCAGGACATGGTATCAACCTAGATGTCCATCAGTAGATGAATGGATAAGAAAGCTGTGGTACATATACACAATGGAGTATTACTCAGCCATTAAAAAGAATACATTTGAATCAGTTCTAATGAGGTGGATGAAACTGGAGCCTATTATACAGAGCAAAGTAAGTCAGAAAGAAAAACACCAATACAGTATACTAATGCATATATATGGAATTTAGAAAGATGGTAACAATAACTCTATATGTGAGACAGCGAAAGATACACAGATGTAAAGAAAAGACTTTTGGACTCTGTGGGAGAAGGTGAGGGTGGGGTGATTTGAGAGAATAGCGTTGAAACATGTATATTATCATATGTGAAATGGATCGCCAGTCCAGGTTCAATGCATGAGACAGGGTGCTCAGGGCTGGTGCATGGGGATGACCCTGAGGGATGGGATGGGGAGGGATGTGGGAGGGGTGTTCGGGATGGGGAACACATGTACACCCGTGGCAGATTCATGTCCATGTATGGCAAAAACCACCACAATACTGTAAAGTAATTAGCTTCCAATTAAAATAAATTAATTAATTCAAAATTTTAAAAAAGAAAAAATCTCATGGTACAGATGGACATGAACTTGAGAAAACAGAGGAGATAGTGGACAGGAAAGCCTAGCATGCTGCTGTCCATGGCTTTGCAAAGAGTCGGACATGACTGAGTGACAAAACTGTAATTGTACAGATGAGGAAACTGAGCCACATAGAATCAGCCTCTTTTCCCATAGGCAGACTGACCTCAGAGCCTGCATTCTACTACCTTTTTCCAGAAAAGTACATTCTATCTGGAGAATACTTAAATAATTAGTTACATGTTCAAACCCTTTGACACAGAAATTTAAGAACTGCTCTTAAAGAAGTGTTTAAAGCTATAACAAAATATGAAATAAATGGGTAGACAGTGTCTTATTATGTATAATAGTAAGAAATCAGAAACAATCTAGTGTCCAGCAATTGGGAACTAATACAGTATTAGTTAGTAATACAACAATACTGTGTATGTAATTTATATTATTATGCTGCTAAGTCGCTTCAGTCATGTCCGACTCTGTGCGACCCCGTAGACAGCAGCCCACCAGGCTCCCCCGTCCCTGGGATTCTCCAGGCAAGAACACTGGAGTGGGTTGCCATTTCCTTCTCCAATACATGAAAGTTAAAAGTGAAAGTCAAGTCGCTCAGTCGTGTCTGACTCTTCGCGACCCCATGGACTGCAGCCCACCAGGCTCCTCCACCCATGGGATTTTCCAGGCAAGAGTACTGGAGTGGGGTGCCATTGCCTTTTCCATTATTATACTTAGATTATTTGATTACATGAGGAATGCCTATATTATGTTCAGCTAGTAATAAGTTGCAGAAGAGTCTATGCTGTATAACTATGATCTTCATAAACACCAACCTATATAAACACACACACACATGTGAAATATCGTGACATTTGTTCATGAAAATGTTAACATGTTTATCCTTGAGTGGTTAAGATATTAGTGGTACTTAAGTGCATGCCTGTCTATTCTAATTTTTCCATAGACAGTATATTAATATTAAAAAATGATCTCATTGTCACAATCACAACCTCAACGTATGTGACTCTTTCTCCTGTGGATGCAGGAGAAAAGAGTTGAGCAAGTTCAGTAGAAACGTCACTTGTAGGACAAAAATGAAGCATAACTCAGTCAACTAGGTGAAAATCCTCATCTTTTAATAAACATTTGAAATGCTACCCAAGGACACAGAAGGCTTCCTCTAAGTTGTCCTGAAACGAGTAAACAGAAAAGGAAGGCTGATGTCTTCATTTCCCACTAATGTATCTGCTCACGCTTGCTTTTAGTGGTTCTGAGAGTTTAATCCCTGTGTCCTAAATAAAGTCTGTTGCACAGCTTCCTGTGGCAGATAGATTGTTCTAAAAGCTTGCCGTTTTAACAGTCAGAGAACTCGTGCCTAATTATCCATTCTAAGGGTTTTCCCTCAATTTCCTCCTAGTCAGTCTTCTTTACATCTTGGTAATTATTGATTGTTCCTAAAGTCTGCAGACTGACTCATTCTTTTAGGTTTTTTGGCAGCAACCTGTATTCTCAGATATTTTATTTGTAGTTTAACTCATTCAGATCCCCAAGTTGACTTCTCTATATTTTCTTCAATTAATCCTTATTTATGTGGTTTTCTACAGAGCTTAAAGCTCCCATTCCTAGTTAAGATAATTAAAAATGTCTTCTCAGAAGATGTGATAGCTGATCAAACTATGATTTATAGACCAGTAACTTTTTGTTTGGGAGAAAATTTACCCAGAATATGAACATAATAAGTTAGCCTTCAGTTTTGTTTAGTAAGCAGAAACACGAGCAATTTATTTTCCATGGATGATTAGGGTGCTTTACTGTGAAGTTTATTGACCTTTTAAGCTAATGCTCTGCCAGACAATGTGACATTCTGCCCAAGTCTATGATCCGTGCAATTTTCCCCATAGGTCATTGCTAGGAATAGTGCGCGGATGGCACTCAGGGATTGTTTTGCCAGACTGTTTTTTGAAATCAGCCTTCGTAGGAAATACAGCACAGGCTTTGAAACTAGGCAAGCCTGGATGTACGGCCCTGTCAGCCACTTACCAGCTGTATGACCACAGGCACAGGGCTTTGTGTCTTCAAATGTTTGTTTCTTTATTTATAAGAAGAGAATACTAATATACACCTTATAGCAAGGGTCTCCAACCCCCAGGACACATACTGTTACGAGTCCATGACCTGTTAGGAACCGGGTTGCACAGCAGGAGGTGATCAGTGGGCAAGCAAAAGCCAAGCTCCATCTGTATTGACAGCCGTTCCCTACTCCGCGCATTACTGCCTGGGCTCCGCCTCCTGTCAGATCAGTGGTGCCATAATAAATGCAGTGTGCTTGAATCATCCCAAAACCATTCCCCCTGAGCCCAGGGTCCATGGAAAAATGTTCTTCCATGAAGCTGGTCCCTGGTGCCAAGAAAGCTGGGGACCACTGCCTTCCAGTGTTTCTGTGAAGACTGAATACAATAATAAAAAAATTTTATTCAGAAGATGCTCCATGAAAGTTCTTTGAATAAATTAAAGAAGTAATTAAATTTTACTCTTCACACCCTTCTCAAAGGTATAATGATAGCCCTTAGGCATGAATTGAGATCTTGCTGATAAATGTTCCAATGATTCTCAGTTTCATTTTATGTTTTCCATAGTTTTAAATGTTCATTTCAATCTAAATGAACAGCATTTCTCAATCAGAAATGATATTAACATATTATTTGCTTTAGCACTGATCATGGCAATAATTGCCATCCAATAGTCCTCACTGAGAAAAAGATCCATTATAAACAAAACTGAAAGTATAATCAAAGACTCGGTTATCCATCTAAATTAGTAAACATATGTCACTTGGTACTCTCCCTCTGCCCTTGAACACAGATACATCTGTTTGTCTTCTTAATGATGCCATTAATAATGTCAAATTGTACCAAAGTATCTAGTGTTCTTTGACTTTCCCTAGACTTTATTTTAGGTCATAGTTGGCCACTTGGTAACTTTTATAGTATTGTCTACTAGTTACATTGACAGTCTTTGTATCAGGCAGACATGGGATCTATTGCTAGAATTATCATATATATTGTGTCCTTGGATAAATTACCCTGTGTAGATTTACATTCTTCATTCATGAGAAGATCATAATAATAACCTCTTCTTTAAGTTGTTAAGTATGTGTTCAGATAAATAACTATTTTAACATTAAAATCAAATATTATTATTTAACATTTAAAATTAAATGTTAAAATTCATTTTAAAGAGCCATCGTGTATGTAACTTGTTTTTAGATATGATACCAAAAGTGCAAGAAATCCTGCCATTTGCAACAAGATGGATGGACCTGGAGGATGTTATGCTAAGCAAAATAACTCAAACACAGAAAGACAAATACCATATGATCTTCCTTATATGTGGAATCTAAAATAGACAAACTCAGACTTCCCTGGTGGTCCAGTGGTTGGCAGTCTACCTGCCAATTCAGGGGCCACTGGTTTGATCCCTGGTCTGGGAAGATTCCACATGCTCCGGGGCAGCTGAGCCTGCGTACTGCAACTACTGAAGCCCGTGCCCTCTGGAGACTGTGCTCTACGACAAGAGAAGCCAACACAAAGAGAAGCCTGTGCACTGCAACCAGAGAGCAGCCCCCGCTTGCCACAACCAGAGAAAGCCCGTGGGGAGCAGTGAAGACTCAATGCAGCCAAAAATAAATAAGTAAATAATTTAAAGAAGATATAAAGTTTGGGGAAAAATAGACAAATTCGTAGAAATAGAAACCAAAACTGTGGTTCCCCAGAGTTTGAGGAAGGGGGAAAGGTAAAATGGTCAAAGGGTACAAAACTTCAGTAACGCAAGATAAATATATTCTAGAGATTCACTCCTAGCCTACTGCCTACAGCAAATGACACTGTACTATATACTTCAAAGTTTTCTTGCTCATAGACCTCCTTTCACAGAGCCTCAGCAGTGTTAGTCTAGGCTGCTAACCATACCAGTGTTTCACACACTCTATGGTATTCTTGGCATCCTCAAGAGCACCTAAGACCTCCACACTACCTCATTTTTTTCTCCTTATTTCTAATACCAGTTCCTGGACTGCTACCAGACTGGTACCAATTCCCTCTTCTACTTTCTCTTCATCTGCTTTGAGTTTACAAGTTTCAAGTGCAGTGTTGTTGTTGTTGTTGTTGTTTATCTACAAACAAAACAAAAACATCAAAAAACCCTTCTTCCCAATGATCTAGTCTAGATTTTCCATACAATTGACAGCTACTCACTCAAGTATGAGACCATCTCATCCAAAGTTCTCTTTTTCTCTCTGACCACTGGTATGTTACAAACATCAGCACATTCCATTTTGGGTTTTTTGGTGTTGTTTTTAGTTTTCTCTTCTCTTAAATATCCTGGATTCTCTGTAACGAAAGTAACAGTAGGTACCTGATTTTCTTTAATCTCAAGGGCAAGCACTTATTGCCCTTGAGATTCTGGATGAGTGTTGAGGGGACTGTATATGTCCACCTACTAAAAAAATAATATTCCCTGTCCTGAATAGAACCGTTCTCTTATGTGTGCATTCCACTATCCTGTGATTATTCCATTCAGTTCTAGTGTACCCCGTATCATTCGCCATGGGGGATCTAACTCAATTTCTCCTTTTTCCTCAAGTGTCCAATTTTCTCAAGTCCTCCCTTGCTTATTGATTTTCATCCTCAGCATTTTCATTCTTGAAAATTAAGCAGTTCCTGAAGACTCAATTACAGCAGCTCTCTATGTAACGGTTGTACTTGCTTACTGATTCACAGAGAATAAGGATACTAAATATGACACTGTAATTTCATTTATAGCAATTTCAACACATAATTAAATATATTTTTCAGTGCTTTCTCTAGCCTCAGATGAAACATGTTTCTTTAAACTTATATCCTCCCGTGAATTAGTTCTTAGCCTCAACAAAAATGATTGAGAAGAGAAATAGGAAATGAAGAGGTTGTTTTCTTTTCTCCTTGGAAAGTCTTTTTAAGTCAAGTATTTTTACTGCATGGTTCCTCTATGCACTTCTAATCTCCACAAAATAAAGCATAATGTAATATTAATTGTATAATTCTATTAATCAAGATTGATACTGAAATACCATTATGATAACTTTGGTATATCATTATTCAAGGTACTGTCCAGGTACTGCAGAAAAAGGGATGATTTTGATATAAACACACTTCTCAAGACACTTGCTCCTTGGAAAAAAGCCATGACAAACCTAGACAGTGTATTAAAAAGCAAAGACATTACTTTGCCCACAAAGGTCCGTATAGTCAAAGCTATGATTTTTCCAGTAGTCATGTACGGCTGTAACAGCCGGACTATAAAAAAGGCTGAGCACCAAAGAACTGATTCTTTCCAACTGTGGTGTTGGAGAAGACTCTTGAGAGTCCCTTGGACAGCAAGGAGATCAAACCAGTCAATTCTAAAGGAAATTATTCTTGAATATTCATTGGAAGGACTGATACTGAGGCTGAAGCTACAATACCTTGGCCACATGATGTGAAGAGCTGACTCACTGGAAAAGACCCTGATGCTGGGAAAGATTGAAGACAGGAGGAGAAAGGGACAACAGAGGGCATGATGTTGGATAGCTTCACTGACTCAATGAACATGAGTTTGAGCAAACTCCAGGAGATGGTGAAGGACAGGGAAGCTTGGTGCACTGCAGCCTATGGGGTCGCGAAGAGTCGGACATGACTGAGCAACTGAACAACAATGGTGATATAGGTGACACTGAGGAGAAATACCAGTAAAAATGGAGAAAGGTGTAGAGAAGGAAGGAAATATTGTGTGGGGAGGTAACTGTACTTAAGAGTCTTCATATACACAATGGAGTATTACTCAGCCATTAAAAAGAATACATTTGAATCAGTTCTAATGAGGTGGATGAAACTGGAACCTATTATACAGAGTGAAGTAAGCCAGAAGGAAAAACATAAATACAGTATACTAACGCATATATATGGAATTTAGAAAGATGGTAACAATAACCCTGTGTACGAGACAGCAAAAGAGACACTGATGTATAGAACAGTCTTATGGACTCTGTGGGAGAGGGAGAGGGTGGGAAGATTTGGGAGAATGACATTGAAACATGTAAAATATCATATAAGAAACGAGATGCCAGTCCAGGTTCGATACACGATACTGGATGCTTGGGGCTAGTGCACTGGGACGACCCAGAGGGATGGTATGGGGAGGGAGGAGGAGGAGGGTTCAGGATGGGGAACACATGTATACCTGTGGCGGATTCATTTTGATATTTGGCAAAACTAATACAATTATGTAAAGTTTAAAAATAAAATAAAATAAAATAAAAAATAAACCTTAAAAAAAAATCTGGAAAAAAAAAAAAAAGAGTCTTCAAAGATGTCCAAAAGTTAGTTAGGTTGTCTTAGTTTTCAGAGCCTACAGAAGTGGAGCCTGAGGCTTGTGTGGTTTTTGGTCTTTTAATTGCTACATCATGTCTGACTCTTGTGACCCCATGGGCTATAGCCCACCAGGCTCCTCTGTCCCTGGGATTCTCCAAGCAAGAATACTGGAGTGGGTTGCCAATTTCCTTCTCCAGGGGATCTTCCTGACCCAGGAATCAAACCCGAGTCTCCTGCACTGCAGGCAGAGGTAGTTTATTTGGAAATTGATCCTATGCTGTATGAGTAATGGATGGTAGGGGCAAAACAGGGAAGGAGGGAAAGCTGATATAAGTATGTGTTTTGGGGAAAGTCACCAAGATGAGGGGCAGATGCTTGATTATGTGGAACATTCTCAGGCAATGTAGACAGTGGTCTCAAAACAATCTACTCAGTGAGTGAAAGAGGGAAATATTTATGTCCCTAATTAGTCAAGAATGGCCGCACAGTCATTAACTTTCTCCATAGTCAAGCATCGCATGACTATTGGGTAAATTTCCACAAGCATCTCACATCATAATAACAGAGAAACCCATGACAGGATATGAAGTGTACACACACACAGGTCCACACCTGTGTGAAACTCTTTAAAGCCACCACAAAACTATTCACATAGTGTGTCTGAAGTTAGAAGTGAAGCCAAGAGGACATAAAGTGATACATAAGAAATAGCTCATTTGGGACCTCCCTGGTGGCCTGTTGACTAAGAATCCAGGCTGCCAATGCAGGGGGCCCAGGTTCAACCCTAGTCAGGGAACTAGATCCCACATGCTGCAACTAAGAGTCTCATGCCACAACTAACACCCAGTGAAGCCAAATATGTGTGTGTGTGTGTGTGTGTGTATATATATATATATATATATATATATATATATATACACACACAACGGAATGCCTCATTCACATGCCAAATGAGGAAGGGTAGCAGAGACATAATGAAAAGCAATACAGTATTGAATGTGGACTGAGAGTGATAAAAAAATATTGCAGGAGGAATACTCATCTGAAGCAAGGTAGAGTAAGATAAGAGATAAAAAGAGATGGAGCTTTACATGCCATGTTAAGAAATTCGGAATTAATTCTGTCATTATTGGGAAGTAAACACTTTCAAGGAATGTATTCATAAAAGTTTCAATCTGTAATAATGCTATTTGCAAGAATCAGGATAAAAGATACTGTTTGAAAGTGATAAATGAAATGAGAGAAAGAAAAGAATTACTTGAAAGGTGGGATTTTTGTTCTGAGAAATGATGTACTACATTACTGGTTCTAAACTGGGGCAATTTTGCCTCCCAAGGGACTTTTGGCAATAACTAGGTACATTTTGTTTGTAGCAACTAGGAGGCTGTTATTAATAACCATATGGGTGGAGGATAAGGATGCAGCTAGACAGGCAACACACAGAACAATCTCCAATAACAAAGGGTTATCCAGCCATCAATGTCAATAGTAACCAAGGTGGAGAACCTACAGATTAGGTGCAATCAGCCCCTAGCACTGGCAGTTCCTAATGGTGGTTGATCGAATTCACCAAGGGTGCAGAACCTGCAGACATGGAGGTCCTCCGCATCACATCATTTTATATTAGGGACTTACCCATCCTCAGATTTCTGGCATCTATGGTTGGCGGGGTCGGGGGGAGCCCTAGAATCAATCTCAGCTGGATGCTGAGGGTTGACCTGCTTTGGTTCAGCTAAGATGTACATATGTGTATATATATATACATAGCTTGAGGGCATTAAAGAAATAAGGAAGCTGTAAGAAATTGTCAGAGCAAAATCCAACAGCATAGGAAAATCTAGAGAAGATAGGATTTTTATTGTGAAAGTGTTGCTATAAATTTGGTGAGAACATACATCTTAATAATGACTTTTTCACCCCATGAACATGATGCAACTCTAAATTTAGGCTTTTTAAAATGTTAGCAATTATTTTCGGGTTTCAGTACAGAAATCTTTCACATATTTTTAAACTTTTTTTTTTTCTTGCCATGCTGCTAAGCTTGTGGGATCTTAGTTCCCCAATCAGGAATTGAACCCAGGCCCTGGCAGTGAAAGTACAAAGTCCTAATTATTGGATCACCAGGGAGTTGCCTTTCATGTCTTTTTATTTTCCTGTCATATTTTTTTTCTTTTTTGTTCTTTTTGTAATTTTTACAATATCGTGTTGGTTTCTGCCATATAGAACAACTCAAATCAGTCTTTTTAAAACAATCTTCCCAAGTATTTTAGGTTTTATGATGCTCTTATAAATATTTATTTATAAATATTTTATCTTCCAATTGTTTCTTTTTAGCATATAAATAAAATTGACTATAAAAACTGACCTTATTAAGTTCATTTAATTCTAGAGTTTAAAAATTTTGTAAATTTAATTTTCTCCAGTGGATATTTTAAATAATAAAATATTTAAAATAATAACATTTAGGTAACTGAAAGCATCCTGTTGTATCCTAAAATACTCACTCTGATTGTCAAGTTTTTTTCAAATATTTAACTGATAGCCCAACTAACATAGCAGATAAGTCAGAGGTTTCTCTGGCTAAAGCTGGTATGAGGAACTTGTAAGGTGTGAGGGAATTAAAACCTTGCCTCCTTAGCTTGCTAACCCTCAGAGTGGAGCGTGTAGAAGTTTGCTGGAGCTCCCAAGCACCCCTGGAACATACCTAGCAAATGAATGCAGGTTCTGGGGGCTCTACATTTATAACTAAAATTTGAACTTCAGGAAACTGTCAACTTTCTCTATTTCCCCAATAAAGCATTTTTATTGAAAGATAATGTGATGTAAATAAAGAAAGAGATGCTTAACTCTGCATACACATACAAGCCTATTTTGAAGACAGGAATCCAAGCAAGAGCCTGTGGGGCCTTTCCAAAGAGAGAAAGAACCCCTATATCCCCTACCTCTTGTTTGCAGAATAGCTTTATTCTCCTAGACCTTCCTCGAGTTCCAAAGAGCAAATTCAATCATCAGTTCAGTTCAGTTCAGTTGCTCAGTTGTGTCCGACTCTTTGCAACCCCATGAATCACAGCACGCCAGGCCTCTCTGTCCATCACCAACTCCCAGAGTTCACTCAGACTCACGTCCATCGAGTCAGTGATGCCATTCAGCCATCTCATCCTCTGTTGTCCCCTTCTCCTCCTGCCCCCAATCCCTCCCAGCATCAGAGTATTTTCCAATGAGTCAACTCTTCGCACGAAGTGGCCAAAGTACTGGAGTTTCAGCTTTAGCATCATTCCATCCAAAGAAATCCCAGGGCTGATCTCCTTCAGCATGGACTGGTTGGATCTCCTTGCAGTCCAAGGGACTCTCAAGAGTCTTCTCCAACACCACAGTTCAAAAGCATCAATTCTTCAGTGCTCAGCCTTCTTCACAGTCCAACTCTCACATCCATACATGACCACAGGAAAAACCATAGCCTTGACTAGACGAACCTTTGTTGGCAAAGTAATGTCTCTGCTTTTCAATATGCTATCTAGGTTAGACATAACTTTCCTTCCAAGGAGTAAGCGTCTTTTAATTTCATGGCTGCAGTCACCATCTGCAGTGATTTTGGAGCCCAAAAAATAAAGTCTGACACTGTTTCCACTGTTTCCCCATCTATTTCCCATGAAGTGATAGAAGACACAAAATGCAGAAACCAAGGTAAAATAAGACAAAATGATAATAGCTTAGCTATAAGAAAAAGTCAAGGACCGGTAGTTCCTCCTCAAGGGCTGTAGGTAATATTCTGAGCCAAATGCTGGAATTGTTTTGCAGATAGTAAAAACCCTACCAGAGGACTTCCCTGGCTGTCCATCAGTTAAGACTCTGAGCTTCCAATCCAAGGGTTGCTGGTTCAATTGGTCAAGGACCTAAGATCTCACATGCCACATGGTGTGGCGGGGGCTGGGGGGGAAATGCAAACATTAAAAACCCCACCAGGTGTAAAACATTAACTGGTTAACTGCACCACAAGTACATAGATCCCACATTGACTGGAACCAGAAGGCTGTTGGTTATAACTCCCAAAATACCACCCTATTACCTCTCCATTGAGCAATCAGAAGAATATCCACCGCTAATCAGGCAGCCTACAGCCCTCACCACTAACGTTGCCTTTAAAAAGTTCTTCCTAAAAGCCATCAAGGAATTTGAATCTTTTTAAGCATAAGCTACTCATTCTCCTCACCTTGCAGTAAACGCCACACAACCTGGTATCAGTAGATTGGCTTTCAGGCAAGCAGACCCAGGTTTGGTTCCTTAACAAATGTAAGAAAATACATATAAGGAAAGTGGAGTAACTGAGTATAGGGTAAACTCAGAATGGGAATCAGAATTTATGATCCCAGGAAAATCCAAATTTCAAATTAAAGACACTGAAAAACAAAAGAAATTTAAAAAAGGAACAACACATGCACACATGCATACATACACACACCTCTATTCCTAGAAAGACAAGAGCGGCAGTGTTAGGGGAAACACACTGACTGAAACTGCCCACGCTGGCCAGGCACCACAGTAACCATTCCTGTGAGTTTTACAAGAGGTCCCAGTAAGGAACACAAAACTGACAAGCCACCGCCAACCAGAAGAATTCAGGAAAGGTCAAAAGGAGACACCACATGTCCTAAAGACCTCACAGAATCCTCAGTGGCATACATCATGGCTGAGCAATGTGTGCAACACCAGGAAGGACCCAGAGTCAGAACGAGTGACCTGAGACAACCTAGAAACGAATCCCATCACCGTGAAACCCAAGACTGCGAGTCATGCAGCAGAACAGCTCTCCTGGGTTCCTTTACCTTCCTGCTCTCCACTCGAGTGCCCCTTCCCAGTGAACTTTCTTTGCTTTGTCAGCACACGTGCCTCCTGGAGCAATTTCTGAGTGTTAGACAAGAGCCCCCTCTCGGACCCTGGAAAGGGCCCGTCTTCCTGCAACAGCAGTCTTACCATGCTATGCAGCCCCAGGCCCAAAGAGCAGACACCCAAGCTTGTTGTGCTTTAATCCACAGACGCCATAGGGCTCACGACAAAACCAGACTGAACAGGCTAGCTCCAAGACAGCAAAGGCTGGGCGAAAGGTCATTGCTTTCCTGCCTCGATTTATCCTTGTTTCATAAGTACCTGGTATTTGGCAAAGACGCTTCCAGCTGTATCTTGAGAGATAAGCAGCAGTCAACAAACCCGAACCGACTCTGACTTGAGCACGAAAACACGTCTGCACAGATGAAAGCTGGAGGGACCCGACAGTTACCATAGCTTCATTTCCACACCAAGGTCTCCGTCCAAACGAGGGATTTGTACTTGGCTAGGTACGATTTGTGCCTAGTGTGAGTCAGCCTGGGCTTTTCTAAAGAATCTGCCTGGCAAGAAACCAATAAAAATCTGTAAAGCAATTATCCGTCAACTAAAAAAAAAAAAAAAAAAAAAGAAGAAGAAGAATCTGCCTGTCAATGCAGGAGATGTAGGTTCAGTACCTGGGTGGGTCAGGAAGGCCTCCTGGAGCAGGAAATGGCAACCCACTCCAGTATTCTGGCCTGGGAAGCCCCATGGACAGAGGAGCCTGGTGGGCTATAATTCACCGGGTCCTAAATAGTCGGAAAACAGGACCGAGTGACGGGAGCTCGCAGGCGAAGGCGCCTGAGGGACTGCGCATGCCCTGCTGTTCCTGCCACTTTCCGCCCTTCTCCCAGTTCCTAATGGGGAGAGACACCTGCCTCTTACCCCTTAAAAGTCCCCCACCTTCCTTCCTGTGAGGAGGGGGTGCCTTAGAGCATGAGCTTCACTTCTCCATTCTCTGGCTGTTGAATAAATCCTGTCTTGCTTGAACCAATCTTAGTTTTTTTATCTGCAGCCTGAACCCGAGGGGCGTACCGGTGGGGAGCGGGGAAGAATGCCCTGACCCATCAGGGGGCTCAGTTAGGTTAGCCCCTTCATGCCCCCTGGAAGAGGAGGCTTGCATCAAATTTATTAGCATAAGCTTTTGAAATAAATGGTAAAAATTTGAATCCTTGCTCTAATCGACATTACTCTGTGACCTTGGCCAAGCTCCTCAAATTCTCGAACCCTTAATTGGTTTATCTATAAAATAAACTGTTTTTGAGGTTAAGTAAAACACTTCCCTTTGTATCTGAAATCAGGAAGGGTGTAATTACTGGAAAAAAAAAGGGGGGGGTGCTTATTCTACATCAGGCTACTTTTCCCCAAACTGTAGATATAAAAACTAAATGGTAACGGTGACCTTGTATACATTTGATTTTTAGAAATTATGGCATAATAGCAAGACCATTCATGCCATATAAAAAAAAATCAATTCCAGGTAGATTAAAAACCCAAATGTGAAAGGCAAAACCATAAAGTTTTTAGAAGGTAACATGGAAGAATATATAATCTCCTTGGTAGAAAAGTATTTCTAAAACAAAACACAAAAAGCAGTGACCATGAAGAAAAAGATGAATTCATTCACCTATGTTAAAATTACAATCATAATTTTACCATCTTCAAAAAACACCACTAAAAAAAGCGAAGAGCCATAGGCTGGAGGGAGGTATTTGCAACACATATAGCTGATAAAGGACTTTTATCCAGATTATTGCTGTTAGGGAAGAAAACTCATAAGTCAGACAACCAATAGAAAAATAGGTGAAAGAATTAAAAGAATAGTTCACCAAAAAGAAACCCAAATTTCTAACAAACATAAGCAAAAAGCACTAAAGTTTAGAAGTCAGGGAAATGCTTAATCATAACATTATTCTTAGTATTAAGATATGTTAAAAGCATATAGAAGCTATAAATTTTTTCATATATAGCTAGAGGGATTGCAAACTGGTACAAACTCTTTGGTAAATAATATACCATAATCTAGAAATATTGAAAATATTAGTTGCTCAGTCATGTCCAACTCTTTGTGACCCCATGGACAATAGCCTGCCAGGCTCCTCTGTCCATGGAATTCTCCAGACAAGAAGCCATATCCTTCTCTAGGGGATCATCCTGACCAAGGAATTGAATTCAGGTCTCCTGCATTGCAGATGGATTCTTTACCATCTGAGCCACTAGGGCGGTTCCAGAAATACTGAAGATGTATTTATTCCCTTTGCTTCAGAAATTGCACCCCTGGGCATGCTATGCTATGCTAAGTCACTTCAGTCGTGTCCGACTCTGTGTGACCCCATAGACGGCAGCCCACCAGGCTCCCCCGTCCCTGGGATTCTCCAGGCAAGAACACTGGAGTGGGTTGCCATTTCCTTCTCCAATTCACGAAAGTGAAAAGTGAAAGTGAAGTCACTCAGTCGTCTCCGACTCTTAGCGACCCCATGGATTGCAGCCTACCAGGCTCCTCCGTCCATGGGATTTTCCAAGCAAGAGTACTGGAGTGGGGTGCCAGCTATTTGCAAAGGGTACAAGGTTGTTTAGGACACAAGTGTTCGTAAGTGCCAAATATTGAAAATAATTCAAATGCCCAACCACATGAGACCCGGATGTACTGTGGTTACATAAATAAAGCCCATATCAGATATATCAATATTAATGTATCTAAAATTCATCATTTTGAACAAATGAAAGCAAGTAATAAAAAAGTATAGAGCCTATGTTTATAGGCAGTTCTTTTAAAAAGGCAAAATGAAACTATGTTTAACAACAGGAGGAAACCAACATCAAGTCTTTGCTTAACAGGATGGAAACTTCACACCCCAGCAAGCCTCAGCTGGAGTCAAAAGTTAGCATTGTTCCAGCTTTAGAAGCTGATACTTTCTAGCAGAAATACTACCTGCTTCTATTTAGGCACAGACTTGCATCTGCAGCACATACACATATGCACAGGTACCACAAAGATATCCATTTATACTTCACTTTCACTTTTCACTTTCATGCCTTGGAGAAGGAAACGGCAACCCACTCCAGTATTCTTGCCTGGAGAATCCTGGGGACAGAGGAGCCTAGTGGGCTGCCATCTATGGGGTCGCACAGAGTCGGACACGACTGAAGCGACATAGCAGCAGCCTCTACACTCATGATACAATGTTCACCATGGATTGTACAAGCAAGTGTATGCTCAGCTGCCCTTTGGCTCTTTAGGCATCTACTCATGGAACAACATGTTCATCGCCAGTAAATCTGTACATAGTTCATGCAAACCCCTTCTACTTACTTGCACTAGCAAAGTATCTTGAAAATTTTAGCATTGAAAAAAAATTATACATGAGTAGCAAAGCTATAAAAGAACTCAAGAAAATAATTATAAGTGAGTTAGGAAAATAGCTGCCTCTAGGGAGAAATGCAGAATCTGTGATTTATACAATGTGCAGGGTCCAAAACAACTCTAACAGAGGAAGAATTACAAATAGGATATAAGGCAATGGCACCCCACTCCAGTACTTTTGCCTAGAAAATCCCATGGATGGAGGATCCTGGTAGGCTGCAGTTCATGGGGTCGCTAGAGTCGGACACAACTGAGCGACTTCACTTTCACTTTTCACTTTCATGCATTGGAGAAGGAAATGGCAACCCACTCCAGTGTTCTTGCCTGGAGAATCCCAGGGACGGAAGGCCTGGTTGGCTGCCGTCTATGGGGTTGCACAGAGTTGGACATGACTGAAGCGATGCAGCAGCAGCAGCAACTAGAATTCTGAAGAAAACCATAGGGCTAAGGGAGGTACGGGGTTTCCCAGGTGGCTCAGTGGTAAGAAATCCACCTGCCAATGCAGGAGATGCAGGTTTGATCCCTGGGTCAGGAAGATCCCCTGGAGAAGGAAAGGCAACCCACTCCAGTATTCTTGCCTGGGAAATCCATGGACAGAGGAGTCTGGCAGGCTGCTGTCCACAGGTTTGCAAAAGAGTCAGACACGACTGAGTGAGCACAGCACAATAAGGGAGGTACGCAGAAAGGACCAACTTGGCAGCAGTTGATCTTCCCAAGTATAGGGCTCGGTTTTCTTTAAAAAGTGTGGATGCAGCCCATAGCATGGTGAAGTTTACTAAGTTGTCCAGGACACAGCTGGCTCACAGTCACTGGGCAAGCAGGACACATGCTTTCGGGTACAAGAGGGCTGAGGCTGGCTGGTAGACACAGGTGGAATTGGTACACCGTCACACTGAGAACCCAGCATCAGCAAGGCAATACGTATGTATTGTTGTTGTTGTTAAGTTGCTTCATCATGCCACACTCTTTTGTGACTCCATGGACTGAAGCCTGCCATGCTCCTCTGTCCATGACACATATATACAGACCATAATAAACACACCAGTAGACAGATGCCACAGGCAGCACTCTCAACCCAGAGGAGGAGCCCCTTTCTCCTGCAGTGTCCCCAGAGCACTTTCTACCAACAACACTTAATATCACATTAGCAGCAAAGGGAAAGAAAAAAAAGCTCAATGGGTAAGGAATCCACCTGCAGTGAAGGAGAATACCTACATCACAGGAGATCTGGTCTCAATCCCTGGGTCTGGAAGTTTCCCTGGAGAAGGAAATGGCAATCCAGTATTCTTGCCTGGAAAATGCCATGGACAAAGGAGCCATGGGGACTACAGTTCACGGGGTCACAGAGTCAGACTCGACCTAGCCACTAAACCACCTCCATTATCACAGAGCAGATTTAAAAAAAAATGATGAGTTTGAAGAGGAGAGGCAATCAATGGATATCTGGCACTGAAGGGATTGACAGAGCCTTCTGTGATGTTCTAAAACTTCCCTCGTGGGGTAGTTAAATGAGTGCTTTCCTCACAGCTGTTGTTAAACTGCACAAATATGCACTTTTCTCTATATTTCACAAAATTTAAAAAAAAGCTAATTAACATGTATACAATCAACTCAATGAACATGAGTTTGAGCAAGCTCAGGGAGATGGTGAAGGACAGGGAAGCCTGGCGTGCTGCAGTCCATGGGGTTGCAGAGTTGGACATGACTTGGGGCTGAACAATAACAGCATGATTAATATTTAACTAACCTGAGTTGTACTATTTCTCTTGCTATTAACTAGCCACAAAATCTTTGCCAAGCCACTTAATTTCTCATCTTGAATCCATCATCCTTAAAATGGAGGTAGTATATCGAGTGAATGCTGTTTTTTATTGAAAGGTAAAGAAAAGAAAAATGATATATACAAAAGTGTTTTGAGGATTATGTAAAAAATGTACAATCAAATAATGAGAATTATTACTTTGCTAATCATTTTGAAAAATCCAGTTTTTGAAAAGTATGTTAGTCAAGGTTCTCTAAGGAAACAGAACCAATAAGATATTTTGGTTCAGTTCAGTTCAGTCACTCATTTGTGTCCAATTCTTTGCCAACTCTTTGCAGACTCTTTGCAGGCAATCTCTATAATAAGATATATGTTTATGCATACAATATACATATGTAAAATCAATAATTGGTCTCTCTATAGTTCACATAATTATAAAGGATGAGGAGTCCCACAATCTGTCTTCCTCAACAGAGTCCTGGGTTGGAGACCCAGGAAACCAGTGGTGTAGTTCCAGTCCAAGTATAGGGTCCTGGGAACCAGGAAACCAATGGTATAAATTCCAGTTCCAGTGTAAAGTCTTGAAAGTCAGGAGTACCAGTGGGGTAAGTCCTAGTCCAAGAGAAAGGAAAGCCCAATGTCCCAGATCAACAGTCAGCCAGAGAGAGCAAATTCTCTCTTCCTCCACATTTTTGTTCTAGTCAGGCCTTCAACAAATTGGATGCTGTTCACATCTGCTTATTCAGTTCACAAATTCAAACAATAATCCCTTCCAGAAACATCCTCACAGACCCACCCAGAAATAATGATATAATGGTTATCCAAATACCTGAGCACACCATCATCCAGCCAAGTTGACACAAAAAATTAGTTACCACAAAAAGCACATATTTAGTTAAAAAATGTTACTATAAAAACATACCAAGAGCTAAGGCATCTTTTATTCTTCTACTAATTGAGAGTCAAGACCATGTACACAATGATTTACTCAAAAAGTAAATTCTTTTTCTCTTATTGTCTAAAGGGTATATTTTTCAATCTGAAAGTGACATAGAAATTATCTGATCTATCTTACATGTTTTTAATATATAAACATGGAAATATTGACATCAGAAATATTAATGTTTTCAGTTAGTGAATTAGAATCCAAGTCTCCTTGCAACTAGAGATGATCATACTAAGTGAAGTAAGTCAGAAAGAGAAAGACAAAACTATGTATCACTTATATATGGGATCTAAAACATGACAAAAATGAGCCTATCCATGAAACAGGATCTCTGACAGAGACCAGACAGGTGGTTGCCAAAGGGGAGGGTGTTGAGGGAAGGGATGGAGTGGGAGTTGGGGTTAGCAGACGTGATGGTCGTGGTTGAGTTGCTCAGTCATGTCAGACTCTTGCAACCCCATGGACTATACCCCACCAGGCTCCTCTGTCCATGGGATTCTCCAGGCAAGAATACTGGAGTGGGTTGCCTTTTCCCTCTCCAGGGATCTTCCCAACCCAGGGATCAAAGTCAAGCCTCCTGCATTGCAGGCAGATTCTTTACTGACTGAGCTACAAGGGCAGCCCTTAGCAGATGTAAGTTTTTATATATATGATGGATAAACAACAAGGTCTTACTGTAGAGCACAGAGAACTATATTCAATAGCCTATGACAAACCATAATGAGAAAGAATATAAAGAATGTCTATATACATACTGAATCGTTTGCTGTACAACAGTAATTAACACAACATTGTAAATCAACTGCACTTCAATAAAAAAAAAAAAAAAAATGAATCCAAGTCTCCTTTTGTACAACGCATGGTTATCTGTGAATAGTAATATGTTAATCTTAACAAGTCCCCTAAGTTTGCAAAAAATCTATGAGCATGAATGGAACCAGTGGCCATGGTCTACTTCCTTTTTTCTCATTTGATTTCTCCTCTTTTGAGTGGGCTGGGAAGCTGAGATTTATTACCAATTGGTAGCCTCTGGCAGTGTGAAAGGAAGATGAGCCTGCCTTAGTGGAATAAAAAATGAAAAGTGTGATAAGATGTAATGAAGTGAAATAAAATCCCTGCTCAATGCTCAAATAAAACTGTCAGTGTTTGGATGCTGCAGCCTGTTAGGCTGGGTTTAGACAGAAGCAAGAGGGAATAGTGCAGTGAGCAAGCATGCTGTTACTGAAGTTTCTGAAACCACATATACTAATAAGTTGATGTAAAGAATGAATGACGGACTTTCCTTGTGATCCAGTAGTTTATCACCCACCTGCCAGAGTGATTCCCAGGACCCAGCAAAGCAACCAAGTTTCCAGAGCCTTGAAGACAAGGGATAACACCCCAAAATATGGACTCATTTTCCACTCTACCTTCATTGGCCAAACAGCCACTAAAAAAAGGCCACATCTTCCGATAGTTGGCAAATAAGTGCAGTATTGCCTCATGAATTGATCGCCTCTCCGAAGTATCTAGGGGTTTCCCAGATGGCGCTAGTGGTAAAGAGCCCACCTGCCAATCCAGGAGATGTAACAGATGCAGATTAGATCCCTGGGTCAGGAAGATCCCCTGGAGGAGGAAGTTGCAACCCACTCCAGTATTTTTGCCTGGAGAATCCCACAGACAGAGGAGCCCGGCAGGGTACAGTTCATAGGGTCGCAAAGAGTCGGACACAATTGAAGTGATTTAGCACACACACTGAGGTACTCACCTCAGTACCCAATGTTTATGGGAGAAGATTTGAGAACAAGTTAAGGAGTGGCTATCCTTCTGTGAGATTGGACAGGTCCCATGAAAGAATCTGGATGTCATGAAGGAAGCAATGGTTCAGGCAGATGAAGCAGCTGCTGAGATTGCTGGGAACCTGGAGAAATAGAAGAAATGCTTGAAGGAAAAGAAAAGGCTGGCTGCAATTGCCCTGAAATCTTCAGAAAATAGTAGTGCCCCAGGGAGTGTGAGGAGACAGGTGAGAGGCCCCAAAAGAAGCAAAAGCCCCAGGAGGCTTCTCAGGAAATGGAATTGAAGACCCATCTGTCTCCTTTTCCAAATCCAAGAAAAAGAAATCTTAAAGAGGAGCTGGTTAGTAGTGATCTTGAAGAGATAGCAGGCACTGGAAGTCTTTCCAAAAGGAAGAAAACTTTCCCCAAAGAGGAACCAGTTAGTGACTCCAAAGAGATAGGAAACAAGAGAGTCCCCAAGGAAGAAAGGACAGGAAAATTGCCCGCCAAGGAGGAGCCACTCAGCAGTGGACCCGAGGAGGCTGCTGCCAGCAAAAGCAGTGGCTCCAAGAAAAATAAAGTTTCAAAATCTATCCCAGGAAAATTAGAATGGACATCTCCCTAGTGGGCCGTAACTTGTTGAGGTATTCCCCAGTAAAAAGAAAAAATCCACCTGCCAAATTCAGAGGACATGGGCTTGATCCCTGATCTGGGAAGATTCCACATGCCTGGAGCAACTAGCCCCTTGAACCACAAATACTGATCTTGCACTCCAGAGCCCGTGAGCCTCATCTACAGAGCCCGCTCACCGTAACTACAGAGGCCGCTTGCTCTAGAGCCTGTGCTCTGCAACAAGCAACGAGAAACCTGTGCCCCACAGCAAGAGAACGCTCACTCGCAGCAAGTAACACTCAGCACAGTCATACATAAATAAACAAGTAAATTTTTTAAAAAGGAATGAATAACAACACAGTGTGCATCTCATAATATTTAATCCAAGTTAAAGCAAATATTCGAAACAAAGTTTGAGTCTGTCCTATCTTTACCTACATATTTACATTCTAAGTTCTGAAGTCATTTTACCATAGAGTTCATTAATGGGCTAATGAAATGCATTCACAGACAATCATTGCTGCAGCCTCATTGAAAATCTGATGTAGATTATTTGAGGGACTTGAGCAGAAAAAGCCTTTCTTACTAAAAATCAGACACTGCTGAGTCCTTGGTGAAGTTCTGATTTGTGTAGGAATTGGACTAGCTCTGACCGCCTCCATTACCTGTGGAATGTAAAATACAGCCATTCAGCAGCTGGGTGACAGCAACAGAGTGCAAGCTACCGGTGACCACCCTCTGCACTGACCCAAATGTACCTGGCCTTTTCAAAACAGGGAGGCTAATGACTAAGACAAGTAAAAGTCGTCATGAATGACCCTTAAAGTAAATGCAACACAGCATCCTTTGCATTTCAGTTTTCCCTGAAATATCATCACTTTAAGTTCAGTGTCAAAACCAAAAGGCAACAATTCTGACTCTTGAAAGAGGTATTAACTTAACCAGAAAAGAATCCATAAAGAAGAAGGTTGATTCCCTTGCCATCTCCTGACAGCTTTAGAACTCAGTTTTTGCTTTGATAATCAAAGTGCTGGAATGGGATTTAAAATACTCTCCCTAAAACTAGAATGAAATAATTTTCAATTAAAAGCTAAAACAGTGGTTTATGAAAATATAAATGTTTCATTTTAGGAAATACTGGAAATAGGAGACTCACTTTTAGAATACCTACTACATACAGATATTTTTGCATGTATTATATTCAAAATGAGCATATGTCATTTTACTAAGTAAATGTATTTAGATTTTTTTTATTTTCCCAACATGGCAACTGAATTTTAGAAAAGTAAAAGAACTGTTAAAAATCATGATTCAGTAAATGGTGGATCATAAGATGCCAGATTTGTTTATGATGTTTTGTTTCAAATATATAACATGACTCCTAGTATAAAGTGAGATATTCTGTTAGCCACTGTTCTAGAGCAGTAAAAAAAAAAAATGCCTAGTATATATGCTCAGTTGGCTAGTTTGACCTGTACGAACTTCCTTCAGTAATGGAATACTGGGTTTGTACCACGCTTCTAAGACTGGAAGAGGAGGAGGAAGGGTTGGGGGAATCAGAGCTGTCGTACTATAGAAGCAAAGTGATCAAAAATGGCATGTAAAATTAGTAAATCAGAATTTCATTGATCTAAAGACCAAGGCACAGCACCCTAAGAAAATAAAATTGGGAGAAAAAGATTAGAACTTCAGAAAGGAAATAAAATGCTTCCTCAGCTCTGACTTAATCAGCCTAAGGGCTTTAAGTCGTGATTTGTGTCTCTCCACTTCCTTCTTTTAGAGACACCTTAAATATTTAAAAGCCTTGTGATTCTCCTTTAAGCAGACAGTTCAATATAGAAAGGGTAAGGCTTGATCGTTCAATAACTGTAAATTATGATTGCTGACCCGTATTTTTCTAGCTTTATTTTAAAGGTATAATTGACAAATAAAAATTATATGTATTTAAGCCATACAGCTGATGTTTTCATATATACATGCATTGTGTAATGATTATCATATAGCTATCATCTCACCTAGATGTCTCTGTATGTGTACATGTGTGTGTGTGTGTGTGTGTGTGTGTGTGGTTAGAACACTTAAGATATAATCTCTTAGCAAATTTCAAGCACACAATATAGTATTATTAACTATAATCACCATGCTGTGCATTCGATCCCCAGAAGGCTCTGTTCTCATAGAAAAGCCCATCACTGAATTGCCTGGAGGACAATTTTACTTAAATATCAAGAGTAAACCTTGAAGTTCCTATTTCTGACTGGCAATGAGATCCAACTAATTAAACCAAGAAGCAAAACTCGGAATAAGAACTAAGGATATAATGTTGTAATCTTTTTTTTTTTTTATAATGTTGTAATCTATAGTGGTATGTCAGCGGTGTCCAAATAACTGTCAAAGAGAGATCATATAGATTCAGAAAATAACCTTCAGTTTAATATCAGGATGTGTGCATGTGCGTACTAAGTCAGTTCATCATGTCCAGCTCTTTGTGACCCTGTGGATGATAGCCCGCCAGGCTCCTCTGTCCATGGGATTCTCCAGGCAAGAATACTGGAGGGGGATGCCATTTCCTCCTCCGAGAGGTCTTCTTGACCCAGGAATTGAACCCTCATGTCTTAGATGTGAGCTTCTTAGAAAGCTGCCTCTCTGTCTATTTATGACTGGGCTGGGTCTTTCTTGTGGTGCTCTGCCTCATAGCAGTGGCTTCTCTGTTGCAGAGTATGTCGTGTAGGTGCAAGGGCTTCAGAAGTTGTGGCTCCCAGGCTCTAGAGTGCAAACTCAAAAGTTTTGGTGCATGAGTTTAGTTGCTCCAGGCATGTGAGATCTTCCAGGACCAGGGATCAAACCCATGTCCTCTGCCACTGGCAGGCAGATTCTTAACCTAACTACTGGACTACAGGAAAGTCCAACTGCTTCCCTCTTGCTAAATACTTTTCTCATAAGGAAAAAAAAAAGCAAAATTGTTTTCTCACTGCAATAATTTTGCACAATAAAGTAAGTAGTCCAAGTTGTATAAACATATTCTTTCATCTTGGAACTCAACAAAGTAAAATAGAATTAATGTGCTTTTGTCCTTGTTTCTAGGTGTTGCTGCTGCTGCTGCTAAGTTGCTTCAGTCGTGTCCGACTCTGTACGACCCCACAGACGGCAGCCCACCAGGCTCCCCCATTCCTGGGATTCTCTAGGCAAGAATACTGAAGTGAGTTGCCATTTCCTTCTCCAATGCATGAAAGTGAAAAGTGAAAGGGAAGTCGCTCAGTCGTGTCCGACTCTTAGCGACCCCATGGACTGCAGCCTACCAGGCTCCTCCGTCCATGGGATTTTCCAGGCAAGAGTACTGGAGTGGGGTGCTGTTGCCTTCTCCAGTTTCTAGGTGTTAGTGATATTTTATTCTATTTTAGAAGTACATAGCTTGGATGTTTTTAAGTAAACATTTATCATTTTTAATAGATACATTTTTAAGACTACTTTTATTTTTAAATATCACTTTACATGACTTTATTTTCCATGAATTGGTTCTCATGACAGAACAGGATTTATATAACTAAGCCATGTATAATCAGTAATAGTCTCTTATATTTAGGATGGTAAGACACTCCAGATCTGGATATTAAACATCAGATTTAGTGCTGGAAAGTCTAAACAACTCTAAAATTTCTTGTACTGTTCCCTAATCTTGGGTCAATGCTCTTTTTCTTTTTTTTCTTTTTTCTTTTTCTTTTTCTTTCTTTTTCTTTAGAATCACACTGGTATGAAGGAAATATTTCTGGTTATATCATGATACACAAGTACACGTCCCAAGGTGTTTTTATTTGGGAGGGGAATGTTTGTATTGTTCTGTTAAGTTTCATTTAGCTTTAATTTAGTTTAGTTTTGTTTTCAACTGAAGAGAAGGAAAATACTAAGATGTCATTCCAAAATTGCACAGGGAAGAAAAATAGAGAGAGATAAGAAGTGCCTGTCAAATAGAGATTTGAGTGATCTGAGTTAATCACCAAACCCAGATTAGTGTATTTTACCTGCTTGGCAAGAATAAACAGTTATTATTGAGAAGGATCACAGTTACAATCAGGGTTGGTGATAACTCTTTAAGAAATAAAAACAAAATAATTCTTTTTTCTTTAGCTAATCATTTTCAGTTTGAGTCATAGGTTTCCAAACACATTCAAGTCCACTGAGAATCTATTTCTTTTTTTTCTTTCTATTTTTTTCTTTTAAATTTATAATAATATTTTATTTATTTTTTTAATTGTATTTTATTTAACTTTACAATATTTCTACAGGTTAGTTTCTAAAGTGAGAAGGATCTTGAGTCCAGCCTCTTAGGTAGAAAATTAGTATTTCAGGACAAACTGGTCACTCAAAATATCACTACATAAACATTTTCATGGAACCAAAATATTTCTAAATACATTTTTCATGTAACTCTAAACACCTGTATATAATAATTCATTTAACACTATAAAGATATAAAAACCTTTCAAAAAGTTACTTTCTTGCTATTAGTCTCATGATACTACAAATGAGGAAAGCAGGACATAGAAAAGTTGCAAATTTTTCAGTGCCAAATATCTACTAAGTGAAGTGTTAGAATATAAACCCAGGTCTACCTGACTCCTGAACTTGCACCTTCTGGGTTTGCATTTTCTACCTCTCAAGCAAGAAACATCGCCAGGGACGTCAGTACAAGAAAACTATGTAATGGACTTCCCTGGAGGCTCAGATTGGTAAAGAAAACTACCTGGATGATATCTGAGAGCTCATTAATGGGATGGAGCCATAATATAGTTGTCTCTATTAATCGGCTGCTGCTGCTAAGTCGCTTTAGTTGTGCCTGACTCTGTGCGACCCCATAGACGGCAGCCCACCAGGCTCCTCTGTCCCTGGGATTCTCCAGGTAATACTGGAGTAGATTGCCATTTCCTTCTCCAATACATGCATGCATGCTAAATCATTTCAGTCGTGTTCGACTCTGTGCGACCCTATGGACAGCAGCCCACCTGGCTCCTCTATCCACAGGATTCTCCAAGCAAGAATACTGGAGTGGGTTGCCATTTCCTTCTCCCCTATTAACTGGCAGTGTCAGAGAAATTACAGTGATTGCTATGTGAGTTACTTAAGAAATGATGTTTATAGCAGACAAATGGATAAGAAAGCTGTGGTATATATACACAATGGAACATTACTCAGCTATTCAAAAGAATGCGTTTGAATCAGTTCTAATGAGGCGGATGAAACTGGAGCCTATTATACAGAGCGAAGTAAGTCAGAAAGAAAAACACCAGTACAGCATACTAACACATATATATGGAATTTAGAAAGATGGTAACAATGACCCTATATGAGAGACAGCAAAAGAGGCACAGATGTAAAGAACAGACTTTTGGACTCTGTGGGAGAAGATGAGGGTGGGATGATTTGGGAGAATGGCATTGAAACATGCACATTCTCATATGTGAAATGGATTGCCAGTCCAGGTCCGATGCATGAGACAGGATGCTCGGGACCAGTGCACTGGGATGACCCTGAGGGATGGGATGGGGAGGGAAGTGGGAGGGGTGTTCAGGATGGGGAACACATGTACACCCATGGCTGATTCATGTGACTGTATGGCAAAAACCACCACAATATTGTAAAGTAATTAGCCTCCAATTAAAATTAATTAATTAATTTAAAAAAAGATTTGCAAAAACATTAAAAAAAAGAAATGATGTTTATATAATTGCATTAAGCTCAGATATTTTTGGAGAAGCCAGCAACTTCAACTTCAAATCATATTCTTTATTCTTTGTATATTAGGGCAACCTTTATCTCTTATTTTTTAAAAAAGCTGCAGGCTAGGCTGAGATCAAGGATTATCTATCTCAATTTTTAGAGAAATAAGTGGAATCTAACCAATGAAAAATAGTTACATGAGTTGGCATTCTGACATTTTTTTCTGCTTTGGACCTTTCAGCACATCAAGCTCCAGCTTCTATGCTGAATTCCAGCAAAGAAAGTATCTACCCCTTCCTTGCACTTGCCTGTCCATCCACCACTGGTTCTGCCTTACAACTCCAGTGAACAAGGATCAGACATTACGTCTGTCTGCAGACAAATTATCCACTGTTTTTCTCTATATGCTAATAGTAGATAGCAGCTGAAGGGTCACATAATTTTCTTTGCATCTTTAATAAATTTTCAAATATCAAGGCACTAATGACACATGTTCCTATCAAAGATATTATAAGCATCAATGCTAGGACATGCCAGTAAAATTCATTTATTTTTTTTTATTTTATTTTTAAACTTTACAATATTGTATTGGTTTTTCCAAATATCAAAATGAATCCGCCACAGGTACACATGTGTTCCCCATCCTGAACCCTCCTCCCTCCTCCCTCCCCATACCATCCCTCTGGGTCGTCCCAGTGCACCAGCCCCAAGCATCCAGTATAGGCATTGAGACTGTATGGGCGAACATGTAACTTCTTGAAATTTTAAAGAATCTCAAGTGTCTATACTTGGATTGATCATAATTCAACTGGTCCGTTTGTGACCTTCCATTGTGTATATATTTATTTACTAATTTAAGTGATTAAATTGTTTGCTTATTTTAATAAATATTTGTGAACATACTACCCAGAATGAAGGTGAGATTCTTTTTTGTCGATTTTACTGGGGTACAATTTATAGAAAAGAAATCTTCTCATTGTAAGTATACATTTCAATGCATTTTGACAAATATGTAGACTCGGGTAACCATTATGGTTGATTATGTGTGCATGCTCCAACATGCTCCAGAGCATGTGTCCAATGTTTTGTGACCCAGGGATGGTAGCCCTCCACACTCCTCTGTTCATGTGATTTTTGTGGCAAGAATACTGGAGTGGATTGCCATTTCCTTCTCTGGAGGATTTTCCAGACCCAAGGATTGAACCCGTGTCTACTGCTTTGCAGGTGGATTCTTTACCAGGGAAGCCCAAAACATAAAAGACCATCATTACCTCAAAGAGCCCCCAATCCTATTTTGGATACCAATATACCTCCTTCGGCTCTAAGCTCTCACTGTAGTTTAGATGTTTTAAGAATTTCATGTAAATTGAATTACATAGTATGTACTTTTCTTATCCACATTCTTTTGAAATCCAGTCATATTGCTTCATGGATCAATAGTTATTTTTTTAAGGTAGTATTTCCGTACATGGATGTACTACAATTTGTTACTTGTTGGTGGACATTTGGTTTGTTTCCACTTTTTTGGCTATTCTAAATAAAATTTCTGTGAATATTCATAGATATGTCTTTGTACATTTTTTTTTTCATTTCTCTTGGGTAAATGCTTGTGAGTAAAATGGGTGGGTTGCAAAATAAGTGTATTTTTTAAAGACTGTACAATGTGATGATTAAATGTATAATCATGTTGTGAAATAATTACCACAATCAAGTTAATTAACACATCCATAACCTCATATAGTTATCATTTTTGTGTGTGCAAAAATACTTTAGATTTTCTCTTTTAGCAAATTTCAAGTACACAATACAGTGTAATTAACTATAATCACCATGCTGTATATTAGAGCCCCAGATCTGATTCATTTTATAACTGAAAGTTTCTGCCCTTTGACCAACATCTCCCCATTTCCCCTAACCCCCATCCTCTGGCAATCACCATTCTACTTTCTGGTTCTTTGAGTTTGACTTTTTCAGGCCCCACATATAAGCAAGACCATATAGTATCTGTCTTTCTTTGTCTGGTTTATTTCAGTTAGGATAATGTCCCCCAGGCTTATTCATGGCAGAATTTCCTTCTTTTATGGTTGATTAATATTCTCTCATATCTATACATATACCTATGTATACATATACATATGTGTACACATGGGCTTCCCTGGGGGCGCTGGTGATAAAGAACCTGCCTGCCAATGCAGCAGATATAAAAGATGTGCCATATGTATTTCCTCTGCTGTGGAATGTTTCTCCCTGGTCTTTGCCCCACTGTTTTCTTTGAGTTGCTGCTTTACCTACTATTTTATAGTAGTTCTTTAACTAGCTTGATAAAATTTACTTTTTGGCTGTGTTTATTGCTGATAGCTTTCTCTCTTTTATAATTTATGTTTCACTTAGGAGTATCTTTTGATGAACCAAATTTCTTAATTTTAATATTGTCAAATATTGTCAATAATTTTTATGCCTAAAATATGTTCACCAATATGTTCGACTAAGACGTTCACAGTTTTGTTTTTAATATTCAAATCCTTAATCTTTTCAGATATGATTTTATTTTTGTGGATAGCCAGCTTTTCAGCTTCACTCACTGAATCTTCCCACCCCTCCTTGCTGATGAGACAGCCTATCTACGATGTCCCTAAAGTTCTGTGAATGCAGGGCTCTAGTTCTTGGCTCTCTATTCCACTGCCAGTTTTCTGTCCCTGTGCCTGCTGGACTCCATCTTTATCACTATTGTTTATAAAAAGTTCTGATAACTGATACAACCATATAATAGACTGTTTGCTTACACAATGAAATATGAAAAACAGTCAAAACGAATGAATGTGACAATATATATGAACCTTGTTGTTGCTGTTCAGGCACTAAGTTCTGTCTGATTCTTTGCCACCCCATGGACTGCAGCATATCAGGCTTCCTTGTCCTTCAGTATCTCCCAGAGCTTGTCCAAAACTCATGTCCATTGAGTTGGTGATGTATTTTTAGCAAAAAGGATCAAATTGCTATAAATAGCATGATACTCTTTATAATAAAGTTTAAAACAACTGCAAAGCATGTTGCCAAACCAAATTCAGATCAGCTCACCTACACACAGTAAAGTCAATCTACTGACAGTTGTGGTGAAGAGAAGCATTTATTGCTGAGTGCCAAGCAAGTTGTTCAGGGAAGCTAGTGCTCATAAGTACCAGAACTCCCTGATAGGTTTCAGGAAAGCATTTTTAAAGACTGGGTGAGGGAGAGGAGTCACAGGTTATATGAACAACACAGTTCTCTGATTGGCTGATGGTGAAGTAACAGGGCAGTGACACAGGGGTTAACATGATCAGTCCTTAGGCCCCAGGAGGCCTGCAGGCTACAAGCTCATGGTCATAAAGTAATTTACATCTTCCCTTTGGTAGGGGTATTAGCAATTGTAAAACAATTCTAGAAATGTGCATCACATACTATCATCTAAGTACTTTGTTCAGTTCAGTTGCTCAGTCCTGTCTGACTCTTTGTGACCCCATGGACTGCATAATGCCAGGCCTCTCTGTCCATCACCAACTTCCAGAGTTTACTCAAACTCATGTCCATTGAGTCAGTGATGCCATCCAACAATCTCATCCTCTGTCATCCCCTCTCTTCCTGCCTTCAATCTTTCCCAGCATCAGGGTCTTTTCCAGTGAGCCAGTTCTTCACATCAGGTGGCCAAAGTATTGGAGTTTCAGCTTCAGCATCAGTCCTTCCAATGAATATTCAGGACTGATTTCCTTTAGGATTGACTGGTTGGATCTCCTTGCAGTCCAAGGGACTCTCAAGTCTTCTCCAACACCATAGTGCAAAAGCATCAATTCTTCTGCGCTCAGCTTTCTTTATGGTCCAACTCTCACATCCATACATGACTACTGGAAAAACCATAGCCTTGACTAGATGGACCTTTATTGGTAAAGTAATGTCTCTTTTTTTTTAATAAGCCATTGAGTTGGTCATAACTTTTCTTCCAAGGAGCAAGCATCTTTTAATTTCATGGCTGCAGTCACCATCTGCAGTGATTTGGAGCCTCCAAAAATAAAGTCTCACTGTTTCCACTGTTTCCCTGTCTATTTGCCATGATCTTAGTTATCTGAATGTTGAAGTTCTATGAAGTTGAACAGTTCTATGAAGACCTTCAAGACCTTATAGAACTAACACCCCAAAAAGACATCCTTTTCATTATAGAGGACTGAAATGCAAAAGTAGGAAGTCAAGAAATACCTGGAGTAACAGACAAATTTGGCCTTGGACTATAGAATGAAACAGGCCAAAGGCTAACAGAGTTTTGGCAAGACAATACAATGGTCATAGCAAACACCCTTTTACAACAACACAAGAGAAGACTCTACACATGGACATCACCAGATGGCCAATACTGAAATAAGACTGATTATATTCTTTGCATCCAAAGATGGAAAAGCTCTATACAGTCAGCAGAAACAAGACCAGGAGCTGACTGTGGCTCAGATCATGAACTCCTTATTGCCAAATTCAGATTTAAGTTGAAGACTGTGGGGAAAACCACTAGACCATTCAGGTATGA
This sequence comes from Bos mutus, assembly GCF_027580195.1. Taxonomy (NCBI): domain Eukaryota; kingdom Metazoa; phylum Chordata; class Mammalia; order Artiodactyla; family Bovidae; genus Bos; species Bos mutus. The sequence goes on along the minus strand of NC_091624.1, from coordinate 96,986,780 downwards.
CCTAAATCAAATCCTTTATGACTGTAGAGTGGAAGTGAGATATAGATTCAAGGGATTAGATCTGATAGACAGAGTACCTGAAGAACTATGGACAGAGGTTTGTGACATTGTACAGGAGGCAGGGATCAAGCCCATCCCCAAGAAAAAGAAATGCAAAAAAGAAAAATGGTTGCCTGAGGAGGCCTTACAAATAGCTATGAAAAGAAGAGATGTGAAAGGCAAAGGAGAAAAGGAAGATATACCCATTTGAATGCAGAGTTCCAAAGAATAGCAAGGAGAGATTAGAAAGCCTTCTTCAGTGATCAATGCAAAGAAATAGAGGAAAACAATAGAATGGGGAGAGACTAGAGATCTCTTCAAGAAAATTAGAGATACCAAGGGAACATTTCATGCAAAGATGGGCTCAATAAAGGACAGAAATAGTGTGGACCTAACAGCAACAGAAGATTAAGAAGAGGTGGCAAGAATACACAGAACTATACAAAGTAGATCTTCATGACCCAGATAAACACGATGGTGTAATCATTCACCTAGAGCCAGACATCCTGGAATGTGAAGTCAAGTGGGCCTTAGAAAGCATCACTACAACAAAGCTAGTAGAGGTGATGGAATTCCAGTTGAGCTATTTCAAATCCTAAAAGATGATGCTGTGAAAGTGCTGCACTCAATATGCCAGCAAATCTGGAAAACTCAGCAGTGGCCACAGGACTGGAAAAGGTCAGTTTTCATTCCAATCCCAAAGAAAGGCAATGCCAAAGAATGCTCAAACTACTGCACAGTTTCACTCATCTAAAATGTAGCAAATTAATGCTCAAAATTCTCCAAGCCAGGCTTCAACATTACGTGAACTGTGAATTTCCAGATGTTCCAGCTGGATTTAAAAAAGACAGAGGAACCAGAAATCAAATTGCCCACATCTGTTGGATCATTGAAAAAGCAAGAGAGTTCCAGTTTGCTTCTGCTTTATTGACTATGCCAAAGCTTTTGACTGTGTGAATCACAACAAACTGTGGAACATTCTGAGAGAGATGTGAATACGAGACCACCTGACCTGCCTCCTGAGAAACCTGTATGCAGGTCAGGAAGAAACAGTTAGAACTGGACATGGAACAACAAACTGGTTCCAAATCGGGAAAGGAGTTCATCAAGGCTGTATATTGTCACCCTGCTTATTTAACTTATATGCAGAGTACATCATGAGAAATGCTGGACTAGATGATCTAAGTACTTAAGAGTGGAGTTAATCTAGAGGATCTGGGGAAGGAGTCAACAAGGAAGGTGCCACAAGGTCCTCCTTGGTTACAGTTATACTTGTATGTATACATATAACAAAGAAAATAAATTATATAAGAATGAAATGCATAAAACTGCTCTTCTTCGGGATTGTTGTTGTTATTAAGCTGCTAATTCATGTCTGACACTTTGCCACCCTATGGACAGCAGCATACCAGCCTTCCCTGTCCTTCACAATCAGAGTTTGCTCAAATTAATGTCCACTGAGTCAGTGATGTCATCCAACCATCTCATTCTCTATCTCTTCCTTTTCCTCCTTAAGATTCAACAATCCATGACTCTAATTCACCATATTAAAATAGTAAAAGAGAAAAACAATATGGTAATGTCAGTTAGGTGCAGGGAAGCCATTTAATAACATTTAAACCAAATTTATGATAAAAAAGAAACTCTGTTAGTAATTCAGGAATAGATGAGAACATCATTAATCTGATAAAAGTATCTTTGAAAACAAAAAGTCAGCCATGCTGCACCCCGATCCATCTTCCACTAGCCACGCTGGACATAAACATCCAGTCATAAATGAAAATAAGCTGATCAGAAACCAAACTGGCTGAGCAGGCTGAGAACTGTGATGCCATGGCAGCCTGCATGATGCATGTGACTGAGCAAAAGTTGAATTATCCAATGGGGAGGGTAATCTCTCAGCTACTTAAAAAAGTGTTATAAACAGCTATAGGCCATTTTGGAGGGTCATCTCAAGTACTGAGCTAAAGACATACGCTGAAGGAAACAACGGATGACTTGAAAGTTGAGACCAAGTTTCAAGTACGCCTGTAATGATGTACCATCTCTTTTGGAAGAGTTCTTGATCCCAATGCTATACAAGCAGAGGGCAAATTCTTGTATTAGAAAACGAGAGGGGACCACTATTGTTCCATTACTGAGGTTGTCATTAGCGACAAGAAAGGGATTGTGGATCAGTCACAACAGGCATACTAAGAAGCTTTTGAAATCAGCAAAAAGGAAATGAATAGGCTCATTCTATCAGGTTGGATCTGGTTCTTAATTTCCCTGTGTTCTATTTTGAGATCTGAACTCTTCTGAGAAAACCTGCTTTCTTTCAAGGACAACTTTAGATAAAACTGAGGCAGAAATTGCTAGATAGTGTGGGACTTTAAGACCTGAATTCCTTTTTTTTCTTTTTCAATTTTTTTCTTCTCAAGTAAGCATCTTGCTCTTTGTTTCAATTTCCAAACATTCAGGAAATGCCTCTCTGGTCTGATAAGTCATAAAACATTCAAACCTGGACAGGACAATCATTAACTATTGCCCAGCTTATCAAGGTAAACAAAAAACAACAAAAAACAGAAAGACCATTAACTGGTCCTTAAACAATCACCTGGGGTCAAGGAAAAGGGTCATGGGCTGGTGACTCAGTGTCTAAAAAAACCCAAGGACTGGGGATCCAAGAAAGACATAAAAATGTCAAACTGAACATTGAGACGTTCAAACTAATTGGTCAAAAATGATGTACATTAACGTCACAAGCCCACCAAAAATGTATAGACCGATACTAATAAACATATAAAATTGCTATGATCCCCACCTTTTGGGGGCTCTTCACCCCCTCTCAGTGTCTCTGCTGAGGGCTTTGTATCTCTATCCTTTAAAATAAACTTTGCCAGCATGAGTGTTTTTGCAAGTTTACAGAGTTCATTCCTCAGCTCCATGAACAGAACTCAGTTCCCCATTTCAAAACCGTTGCTGAACTTGATATATTAAATGAAGAGTCATAAAGGACAGAAGGCTAATAATGCCTTGAACCGGGTCTCCTGCACTGCAGGTGATTTCCTACATTGCAAGAGGAATCTTTACCAACTCAGCCACCAGGAAACTGGCCCCAGACAGTGTGCGTGCGTGCATGCTCAGTCTTGTCCGACTTCTGCGACCCCATGGAGGGTAGCCCACCAGGCTCCTCTGTCCATGGAATTCTCCAGGCAAGAATACTGGAATGGGTTGCCATTTCCTACTCCAGGGGGTCTTCCCAACACAGGGATTAAACCTGAGTCTCCTGCCTCTCCTGTATTGGCAAGAGGATTCTTTACAGCGGTGCCACCTGGGAAGTCCTCAGATAGCTGAGGTGATATCAAAGGAATGATTTCAGTGAGCCCTTGCATCTTCCCATACATATAAAAGTGCTAAATTCCTTGAGATATCTGGTTTTCTTTAACCATAAGCTTTTGGTTTTACAATACCAAATATTGTTTGGCATAACAATAACCTTTAACAATCATCTTTTCTTTAACAACAACCTTTGGACCAATTAATGGCAAAATGATAAAACAGATAAAATAAAAACATGAGCAGTCTTCCCACTCTATCTATACACTCACTGTCCTGTCTCTTCCTTTTCTATCTCTACAAGCAACCTGTGTCCTCATCCTCCAACATTTTGCTTCCCATTAGATTGCCTTTAAAAGTTTACATTAATCTTATACTGCTTCCTCAAACTAGAATATTTTTGTCAATAGCCTGTATCGTAAATGCTCAAATTAAATATCCAGGCCTGGCAGTGCTAAAAAAAATAAAATTACTAAAACACAGAGGGGTTTTTTTTGCATCAGTTTTCTATTTACATTCATATTTCTAACGTGATATATTAGCCCTGCAGAGTCATTATAGCCAATTCTAATACAATAGAAAATTTCATTATAATATCAATCATGCATTAATAGCTGTCCCAATTGAAATTATTCTTGAAATATGAGGAAATTTCATTTAGACAACAAATATGCTTGATTTTGAGATAATAGGAAGTATTCCACATTCTTATACATTATTTTAAAATTAATATAATATCTATAAACAAGAAATTAAGTGAATCTGATTTTAACATAATTACACTAATGTACAAAGCATCTCTCCCCTCTTAAACATCCACATTTTTAGGAAATAACTGTTCTGTACAGGGCTGTATGTTAATTAGAGAATTAGAGGACATTAAACACGGTGCTTTATAAACATGTGTTTCAATTTCCCCTTCTCTCACTTCATCATGTTAATGTGATAATAACCCTAAGTCATCACATGCAAAGCTGAGTCTAATAAACAAAGTCAAATGAGGCTAAATCAATCAAATATATTCCTAATTTTTTAAAAATATGATTTATGCTGTCTTGTATTTTAAAATATGAGTTAAAGGCATTGCCCGTTGCTTTTTCACCTCTTGCCCTTCTCTCCCTTTCCATCATTAGAAATCAGGACAGACCAGTCTCTCTGATTTGGTGATTGCTCTTCTGAAAGTTGCAAGAGGGTAAAAGCACTTGACCTACATTTTCCCTTAGGCACTTCCTTCTGCAACCTGAAAGAAAAAATATCAGAGTTCACAGTGAGAACAATAGTCTTTCCTGCACCACCTACACCTTTATTCTCAGGGCTCTGTAATCAACTGTGACAGCATTTGAAAATGCTAATCAGTCAAACTCTGAAATTATTGATCCCAGAAAAATGTACATGAATGACTTCATTTCCATTTCTTCATATCTGTGGGTAGCTCCAAATAGAAAACTCAGTAACATCAGTGACTAAAAACCTCCTACAAATTGAAGAGTTAAGTCATAATACAGAAAAAAATAAAAGACATGATGGAATTTATGTGATATTATTAATATTTTTTTGGTTGCTTAAATTTTTATTTTATATTGGAGTTTAATCTTTCAGGGCTTCACAAATGGCTCAGTGGTAAAGAATCCACCTACCAAGCAGGAGACGGGGGTTTGATCCCTGGTGGGGAAGGTCCCCTGGAGAAGGAAAGAAATGGCAACCTACTACAGTATTCTTGTCTGGGAACCCCATGGACAGAGGAGTCTAGCTGGCTAAAGTCCATGGGGTCGCAAAAGAGTTGAGCTTGACTTAGCAAGTAAATGACAATGATGGTTGATCAAAAATGTTGTGTTAATTTTCAGTGTACAGCAAAGTGATTCAGCTATACAATACATATTCTCTATCTATTCATTTTCAAATTCTTTTCCCATTTATAATATTAGAATATTACAGAATATTGAGCAGAGTTCCCTTGTTTGGTTTTGAGAGAGGTTCTGATTCAAAACATACTGTGCATATCTGCTCTTTCCTATGCAGGACCAAGAGTTGAGGGTAGAGGGGATTTAGCTACAAGCACTCCAGGGTTCTCTTCTGGTTAGACCCTTAGATATGTCACAGCTTGAGCACTAGGACAGCCAGCTTTTAGCTCTACAGACACAATAGGGATTCATGTTTAATAGTGTATACAAGGATAATGTACAAAGATCAGCAGAAGTGAAAAAGAATCCAGTTAATGACACTTTGTGGTTCTTTCCTTGCAAGTCTCCTAAGGAAAGAGCCACAAGGGAAGCCCACACCCAAGGGAAGAGCCTCAGGGTGCAATTTGTAGCCTCTTGCAGGCTAAACGCCCATTTTAACTTTAAAATAGCATCCCTTTGAGCAGCTAATAATGTATTTTCCACCTGTCTATTTATCTGTGTTTTTTCAGCAGGCCTCAATGGACTTCCCAGTGGCTCAGTGGTACAGAATCTGCCTGCCAATGCAGGAGATGTAGGTTAGATCCCTGGGTCAGGAAGATCCCCCGGAGAAGGAAATGGCAACCCACTCCAGTCTTCTTGCCTGGGAAATCCCATGGACAGAGTCTGGTAGGCTACAGTCCATGATGTCACAGAGTCAAACATGACTTAGCTACTAAGCAACAACAACAAATACAATGCCTACCACATAGAAATTGCATTAAAATTTGGGCTGGACTGAACAAAATAAAGGTGCTCTCACATACTACTGAATCATGAAGAGTTAAAAATCACAGATATTCCTGTATTACAAAATGCCACCCAATCAATGGATTTATATTTATGAAAATCAAAGTAAAATTTCTTGACTTCCAGGATCCTCCCTAAGGGAAGAGATGGTTATGATTTTAGAAATATTTGGAAGTAAAAATCAAGGAGGAACCAATAAAATCCAATATCTGAGTTAAAGACTGAAAGAGAAAGATAGGAAACCACATGGAAATTCATAAAATCTACCGTTTTATGTTGATTTGTTTTGTGGGTTTTAACTTTTTTCCCTGCACAAAATCTGGGCTCTATTTGGCAGAGCCATAAGCTATCTTTAAGGCAAGAACTTTGTAGTGTTCTTCAAAGAAAGATTCTCTCTAAGCACATTTAGTGCTTGACTTGCCGAGGCGACTGCCCTAACAATAAGAGTCTGGTGAATTACATTCACAGTGTAATCAGCCAAATAATTCTCTGCATTATCAGGGAGGAAAAATGTGTTTTCAGAACAACTTCCCCAAAAGTTGTTTTCTTTAACTTAGCATGGCTTAAGCCAGCATAGTTTTGAAATGAGAGGTTGTAGGGATGCTGTATGCTTTCCTTTTACTAAGGTCTTTCACAGTTCAGACAATTTCCTAGCTGCCTGATTTTACGTGAAGATAAAGAAGAGAGGTACTACTTTCTTTAGAGAATTGTTTTCCACCTCTGTGGTAGATATGATCCCTCTTCAAGGTAACATCACCCAGATACAAAGTACAGTTGGCAGACAACTTCCAGCTGTCTGCTCCTGCAGGGCCTACTGGCACAGCAGCGAGTCACTTCAGTCTGATGTGAAATAGTTCAGAAAGGCACTCCTCACTCCAGAGTTCCTCAGTGGTTAACTAAGGCTTTTGTGTCCACCTCCCCATTACACTTCCTCTGTGCAATGCAGTTCCTTTCTCCTTCCTTTCACGGGAATCGCTCATCAATAACCTGCACTGTATACTATCTTAGCATTCACTTCAAAGGAATCCAAACTGAGGCAGTAGTTACCAGGAATGGTTAAAGAGTGTGGGTTCAAGATGGAGTTTTGAATTATTCACTGTCTTGCTAGATGAGGATACCATTACTTCGGGAGGGGGGGGCAGGGTGGAACAAAGGGACATAAATTATCCTGACACACAATTTGTCCTTGAAAAATTGTCCTTGTAGCTGTTCATACTTTTACCAGAAATGAAAGAGACAGTGTTCCAGTAGAAGAGGATGTAATAATTACTTTGAGTATTGAATGTATGAGTGACTTAACCATAAAGAGAATTAAATGCCAGATCAAGGTAAGTCTGCTTTGCCAAGACCAGGGCTCTGCTTGGAAAATTTGAAACCTCAATATCTAAGTAGATCCTCTAGGTGAACTGACTGGTCATATTGTCAGGGAAGTTTATAATTTTCCTTGGTTCTGTCTCCTTGCAAAAAAAATTTGAAGTGATGGATGGACCAACATTATAGCCCCGTGTAATTTTCTCAGACAGACCAGTGTTACAGCTCCATGTTACAGCTCAGTTTTATTTAGAAAGGAAAGGAAAATACATCCTTGAGGCGTAAGGGTGGGCTGACCCAAAAGACACAAAGAGAAGAGAAGTCCCCAGGTCCAATTTTGACTCTTATTTTTATATGTTTTTTTTCTCTTCCCCCTGAGCCTGCCGTATGTAAATTGGGCTAATCAAGAGGGCTGTTTGTCTTACCTGAGGTTCTCACTTCAGTCCTCAAACCTTCCTTTGTTCTATTTTTGCATGCTTTTCCCTTCTTTGTATTTTACCCACTGCCATTCTGGACTTTTTTTTTTTTTTTTTTTACAAATTGTATTAGTTTTGCCAAATATAAAAATGAATCCACCACAGGACTCCTTTTTCCTATTCTAACTGCCTGACAGTATCTGAGCACATACCCCTATATACTTTGACTCTCCAGCCTCCTCCCAAACTTCTGAGCATGAAAAATTTCCCTACCTTTCCCTACACCTCCCAAGAAACATACTACAAGCAATATATCCTACCCTCATGGTAGAGGAAAATGCAGAGGCTTTTAGGTTTAAAGGTTTTGTTACCTTCTGAAGATTTGATCTCACGCCTCCTCAAGGCTATGATGCCAATAACTGGAGTTAACTTATAGTGTAATCTTGCTAGGCATTAGTAGGTCTATTTTATATCACAAAATAGTTGCAAGACTTGGCCAGTACATAATGTAGTAGCTAAGAGAGTAAAGATAGTACTTGATTTTTAAGGTGCTAAAGAATTTGGGAGTGTACACACAAGACACCATGTTTATATTTTGGCAAGGAGTAGATACTAGAGATGAAACTTGCTTAGATAGAAAAGCTGTGCCTGTATTGAAGAGAGTTGAAAGGACAGAATTACTGTGGCAAATGATAAAAGTAATAAGGGAGTGAGCATTTGGGAATGGATATACAATGTATTCCCTAAAAATCCTCCAGATGATTGAATTCACAGGAAAACCCAGAAGACCCACCACATACCAGGGCCATAAAGAATGCAATGTCAAGAATGCATTGTGGTCTGCATTTCCTATTTATGCATCCAAAGAATGCATCAGTATCACTAAAAGTTTTAGCTACAACTTCCTCTGTGAATGTGTACTGATGATGATAAGAGAGGCTATACCAGAAGTTGGCTTACTAATATGAACAAAGATGCTAAAATCCTGAAAAAGTAGAGGCCAAATGGCATTGCTTAAGCACCAGAATGCAAGGGGTTACTATTATTGTAATGACCTGTAAGTCTGGAGTGGCAACCAAGAGTGCCTGATCTATAGAAAGTTACTGACATAATCAAAAGAAACATTTTACTTAGGGACAAAATAAATGGGTGCGTTTATCACAAGAGGATAAGAATGGATGGCTGAGGAGCTGATGGCAGTCGTTCTATAAAAGTTGTATTTCCTTGTTTTATTTTAGAATAGAATCAGTTTTCCGATGTGGAGTTCATTGACTAAAAATATGTCCATGTTTCTAGGAAGAAGGATCCTGAAACATCATGGCAAGAACACACGGTAATGATTGTTCCAGTACTTTTCTTAAGTGACCTATGGCTGTTTTTCAAGTATCTGTACATCTGAGAAGGAAAAAAGTGAGTTAGTTACTCAGTTGTGTCCAACTCTTTGCAACCCCATGGACTATAACCCACCAGGCTTCTCTGTCCATGGAATTTTCCAGGCAAGAGGGGAGATATCTAGAAATTCTGAGGAACATTGTCTGGGTTGGTTAGACACTGGTACCCAGAATGCTTACTAGTGTTAGGGCTCCTGTGAAAGAGACGTCATATGGAGGCCAAGTAGTACATAGCTTAGTGGTCCCCTAGGTCTACAGACCTCTCAGTGGCACTTTCCTAATCATCATACATATATTTTGGAGTCACATATTTGTTATCTTGTACAAACTCCACATTGGTGTTCAGGAGAGTGGAAGATAATTCTACAAAGAGTGAAATTTTCAACAACACTCTCAACTTTTTAAAGACCCAGTTACATGCTGGTCAGCTACATCTCCTCCCCAGTAGGAGAAAAATAATTGCATTTTGCGTATCCTACCAGGAAAACAAAAGCACAATACCCAGGGCATTTTTTCAGATTCTGGTCACAGCATATTCGGTCACACCTAAGAATACTTCTTTGGAGAAGGCAACGGCAACCCACTCCAGTACTCTTGCCTGGAGAATCCCATGGACAGAGGAGCCTGGTGGGCTGCAGTCCATGGGGTCGCTAAGAGTCAGACACGACTGAGCGACTTCACTTTCACTTTTCACTTTCATGCGTTGGAGAAGGAAATGGCAACCCACTCCAGTGTTCTTGCCTGGAGAGTCCCAGGAATGGGGGAGCCTGGTGGGCTGCCTTCTATGGGGTCACACAGAGTCGGACACGACTGAAGCGACTTAGCAGCAGCAGCAGCAAGAATTCTGCTTAGTGACTTAGCAGCATTCAGCCCTTATCCTGAATGAAGTGAGATGCTGCCAATTTTGAAAGGATCCCAGAGCAGGAAAGGGATCTGCATCAGATCCAGATTACAGTGCAAGAAGCCCTGATACTTGAGCTGCGTGTTATTGCAGAACCTGTAGTACTGGAGATGTCATGGCTGGAAATAATGCAACATAGAATTTATGCTGAGCCTCAGAGGAAAAAAGTATACCCCAACTGAGCATAAGAAAGACCATAGGGTACAAGAAACCTGAGTAAATAGGAAATGCAGACCACAATGGCATCCATCACTTTGTACCCAGTGGGACTCTTGAGCTTACAACTATGGTCATATTAGGGTTCCTACATGGGTTAGCCTAAGGAGAACAAGGCTCAAACTGGATTATGAATATGTTAGTTCACTATGGGGGTGTAAGCCAAAAATGGATGCAACTGCACTGTAACCTCACTTAGATGTGACCTTGCAAGACTGCCATGAGCAAAAATCCTTCCAATGGGCAGAGCTTTGGGCAGTGTCACTGGCCATTCACTTTGTTTGAAAAAGAAATAACCTAAGGTTAGACTACATAAGGGTGCTTGGGATAAAACTGAATAAATTGGTCAGCTGACCAGGGTTCAGAGAGGGAAAAAAATAGGAGATTAGGAATAGATAGATGTTGAGTAGGGGAATGTGACTAAACACATGGAAGTGGGCATGAAGTGTGAAGATCTTTAGATTCCATATTAACAGCTCCCAGAAAACATTCACCACAGAAGAACTAAATAAACCCCTGGTAGTGATTTCTGTCAACAGTCACTTCAAAGTACGTATGATGGGCATATAAATGAAGTGATCATCATGGCAGATATAGAAGCTCCATTCAGGCTGCTTTAACAAAATATTAGTACCACAGACAAGGCAGATTATAAACAATAGAAATTTATTTCTCATAGTCCTATAAGCTGGAAGTCTCAGATCAGATTGCCAGCATGGTCAGGTGAGGGCCCTCTTCTGAGTTGCAGACTTCTCAGTGTATCCTCATGGGGTGAGCCAACTCTCCAGAGTTTCTTTTATAAGGGCACTAATCCCATTGATGAGGTTTCCACCCATGTGATCTAATCACCTCCCAAAGGCCCCATCTGCTAATAACATCACCTTGGACATTAATTTTTCAACATATGGATTTTGGGGGAATACAAACATTCAGACCATAGTAGAAGCTATACGTATACTCAACAACAAGGGCTTCAAATCACCAAGGTTGATCTAGCTATTACTGTGACCTATTGTCCAATAATACTGATGTGAGAAAACACAGCTTAGCTCCCAATATGGCACCAATTTCATGGAGAAGAGTCTAGCTCCTTACACACTGGAGGGTCTAGACATTGGTTCACATAAAAATAGACACGTATTCTAAGAGCATGTTTTCCTTTTTTACTCCTAGAAATTTGCACAAACATATGAGGTCTTTCAAAGTGTTTTTTCACTAGCGTGGAATCATATAGCATCTCAGGAGACCAGGGGAACATTGCATAGCAGATGAGGTATGGGTATGCACTCAAGACCACAGGATCCACTTAAGCACTACCCAGAAGGTGCTGGCCAGACAGAGCATTGAAATGTCTGTGAAGACACAGATGAAGTACCAGCTCAGAGGCATTATTCTCTAGTACAGAGTACCTTCTCCAGAATGCACTGAAATAAAGAAATTTATATGGCACAGTGTCACTGAATAAGATGAATACATCAAATTCAGAAATCAACTGGTAGATGGAGCAGTCTAATTTATCTTCACTCCTGGTGATGCCTTGGGGGACTTCATGTTTTCTTTAACTACAGTTTGTGCTCTCAAGGGTCCAGCTCTACAACACATTTATTTCTATCCAAATCTGAAAAGGAGCACATATTTCAAGTTTTCTGTTTCCCAATAATCAAAAGGATCATCACTTTTTCCTCAGGAAGACAGCTTTCAGAAACCCTGTAGGAGCTGCTCTTAGGATGTATGGAGATGTGGAATTTGCACAGTGACGAGGATGGTAAAAGAACTGCCAGATTCCTTCTTAAGGAAGGACTTGCTACCCAAGTGTAAGGAGCTCCATCAGTAGACAGCTGTCTCTAGTCATGGCCTTCAGGGTCTGCCACAGATACAGAGAGCCATCTGAAGTCACACCATTTTCCCTAGCAACTACCTGGTAACTGAGCAAAGTGGACATGTTAAGACCCAGCAGTCCTGACTCAATGTGGGGCAGTTCTGAGGGTACTTCAGAGCGCTCTCTATCAGTTTGGCCAGAGATTTGTCAGCCCTGTTTCACAATTCAACTATTCCCTTTGCCCATTCCTGCTTCCTCCCTTTTCTTTCATAGGCCTTGATAACTTAAAACCCTGAAGTGTTTCAGGTTCTGCTTTTCTGATTACTAATATTTTCATTTCACCATTTTCTAACTCAGCATTTCCCCAATTATATTTCTAGGAAACCAAATCCCACCAAGATATTAACTTTTATTCCACTGCAGTAGAAAACCATGATCAAATAACTTGATAAATGCTGGGTAAGACTAAGTTAAATGAGTTTTCTGACTGCATGACCAGACTATTTGACCTGCAAAGGAACCTGTCACTATATATATATTTTTTTCTGTCTTGTGAATCCTTAAGACATCAATCCTCCACCCATTAGCAGTGATAATCTCTGGAAAATCAGTAGTCGTGTGGCAATTCTTTTCTTATAATTTTCCAGGAACAGAAATAAGACTTCATACGTAAATCATGAAACTAAAAATTAATAACACCATTTGTAACAGGAGTTACAAGACTCCTTTATGGCAGCTGTGATTTTTACCCTTTGGAAAATGGACAGAGAATTAATGAGCATAAAGGATGCTTAAAGGAGACAAATGTTTAGTTTTAAATAATTTTTATCTCATCTATCTTCCTTATATTAAATAATTTTTTGAAAACTGATTAGATATCCAATCAAATATAATTCAGTTAAATATTACAAGATCACACATTTTCAGCATATAAGTAACAGTTTCTCAGTGAATGATTACTGTTTTGCATATACTCTTTAAAAATTGCAGATGTTGGAAAATTCATGTATATTTTTTTGCCCAAATGAAATCCATTTTTTCTTTAATTTTGAAAGAACTTATAGGTAGAAATTTTTTTGCTTTATTCAAAAATGTCTCTCCATATATGTACATTTTATGACCAAAATGTTCTTTGCTTGAATAAATGAGTATTCTTTGCCAATCACATTTTCCTTGCTATTCTACATTGAGAAAGGGACATGTAACCAAGTGCATTACAATGAGACATGAGGAAAGTTTTCTGGGACACATTTAGGAAGTAGGTCCCTGCTGCTTAGAAGTAGACAGGGAAAAAATGGACTTCCTTTCAATGAACACTTCCAACTCTAGATATAATACCTGGAAATTCTAGAGTTTCCTGTCTACTAGTCAGAGGACAAAATCAGGACATGGAGGGAAGAGCCAAGAGAAGCTGAGCTATAACCTCCACATTCCATATCTTGATTCCATGTTGCACCTAGACTTCCTCTTACATGAAATAAAAGTAAGACTGTTCACACTAAAGTTTTCATTTCAGGAGATTTTAAATTCCTCTAGAAAAAAACTCAATAAACAGAAAACACTTAATATCCCATTATAAAAACTGGTACATTATATATTACAAAGAATAAAATGAATTTTGAGTTAAACATGCTACATAAATTAGCGATTAAGAAGCACAGCTTTCATAAGAAGTCATCAGTCTTGAACAAATGATTCTTTTTTGCTATTCTCTCCCCTACAGAAAAAAAAAGTATTATATTATAAATATATATGCACCCAACACGGGAGCATCGCAATATGTAAGACAAATGATAACAAGTATGAAAGGAGAAATTAACAATAACACAATAATAGTGGGAGACTTTAATACCCCACTCACACCTATGGATAGATCAACTAAACAGAAAATTAACAAGGAAACACAAACTTTAAATGATACAATAGACCAGCTAGACCTAATTGATATCTATCGGACATTTCATCCCAAAACAATGAATTTCACCTTTTTCTCAAGCACACATGGAACCTTCTCCAGGATAGATCACATCCTGGGCCATAAAGCTAGTCTTGGTAAATTCAAAAAAATAGAAAGCATTCCAAGCATCTTTTCTGACCACAATGCAGTAAGATTAGATCTCAATTACAGGAGAAAATCTATTAAAAATTCCAACATATGGAGGCTGAACAACACGCTGCTGAATAACCAACAAATCACAGAAGATATCAAAAAAGAAATCAAAATTTGCATAGAAACGAATGAAAATGAAAACACAACAACCCAAAACTGTGGGACACTGTAAAAGCAGTCCTAAGGGGAAAGTTCATAGCAATACAGGCATACCTCAAGAAACAAGAAAAAAGTCAAATAAATAACCTAACTCTAGACCTAAAGCAACTAGAAAAGGAAGAAATGAAGAACCCCAAGGTTAGTAGAAGGAAAGAAATCTTAAAAATTAGGGCAGAAATAAATGCAAAAGAAACAAAAGAAACCATAGCAAAAATCAACAAAGCCAAAAGCTGGTTCTTTGAAAGGATAAATGAAATTGACAAACCATTAGCCAGACTCATCAAGAAACAAAGGGAGAAAAATCAAACCAATAAAATTAGAAATGAAAATGGAGAGATCACAACAGACAACACAGAAATACAAAGGATAATAAGAGACTACTATCAGCAATTATATGCCAATAAAATGGACAACGTGGAAGAAATGGACAAATTCTTAGAAAAGTACAACTTTCCAAAACTGAACCAGGAAGAAATAGAAAATCTTAACAGACCCATCACAAGCACAGAAATTGAAACTGTAATCAAAAATCTTCCAGCAAGCAAAAGCCCAGGTCCAGATGGCTTCATAGCTGAATTCTACCAAAAATTTAGAGAAGAGCTTATAACACCTATCCTACTCAAACTCTTCCAGAAAATTGCAGAGGAAGGTAAACTTCCAAACTCATTCTATGAGGCCACCATCACCCTAATAACAAAATCTGACAAAGATGCCACAAAAAAAGAAAACTATAGGCCAATATCACCGATGAACATAGATGCAAAAATCCTTAACAAAATTCTAGCAATCAGAATCCAACAACACATAAAAAAGATCATACACCATGACCAAGTGGGCTTTATCCCAGGGATGCAAGGATTCTTCAATATCCGCAAATCAATCAATGTAATACACTACATTAACAAACTGAAAAATAAAAACCATATGATTATCTCAATAGATGCAGAGAAAGCCTTTGACAAAAATTCAACATCCATCTATGATAAAAACTCTCCAGAAAGCAGGAATAGAAGGAGATACCTCAACATAATAAAAGCTATATATGACAAACCCACAGCAAACATTATCCTCAATGGTGAAAAATTGAAAGCATTTCCTCTACAGTCAGGAACAAGACAAGGGTGCCCACTTTCACCATTACTATTCAACATAGTTTTGGAAGTTTTGGCCACAGCAATCAGAGCAGAAAAAGAAATAAAAGGAATCCAAATTGGAAAAGAAGAAGTAAAACTCTCACTATTTGCAGATGACATGATCCTCTACATAGAAAACCCTAAAGACTCCACCAGAAAATTACTAGAACTAATCAATGATTATAGTAAAGTTGCAGGATATAAAATCAACACGCAGAAATCCCTTGCATTCCTATACACTAATAACGAGAAAACAGAAAGAGAAATTAAGGAAACAGTTCCATTCACCATTGCAATGAAAAGAATAAAATACTTAGGAATATATCTACCTAAAGAAACTAAAGACCTATATATAGAAAACTATAAAACACTGGTGAAAGAAATCAAAGAGGACACCAATAGATGGAGAAATATACCATGTTCATGGATTGGAAGAATCAATATAGTGAAAATGAGTATACTACCCAAAGTAATTCATAGATTCAATGCTATCCCTATCAAGCTACCAACGGTATTTTTCACAGAGCTAGAACAAATAATTTCACAATTTTTATGTATTATTTACTTTATTATTTTATTTATAATTTCCTATAATTTATTATATTGTAATTTACTTTATTTTTTTAATTTTATTTTATTTTTAAACTTTACAATATTGTATTAGTTTTGCCAAATATCGAAATGAATCTGCCACAGGTATACCCGTGTTCCCCATCCTGAACCCTCCACCCTCCTCCCTCCCCTCCCCTCCCTCTGGGTCGTCCCAGTGCACTAGCCCCAAGCATCCAGTACCGTGCATCGAACCTGGACTGACGACTCATTTCATACATGATGTTTCAATGCTATTTTCCCAAATCTCCCCACTCTCTCCCTCTCCCACAGAGTCCATAAGACTGATCTATACATCGGTGTCTCTTTTGCTGTCTCGTACACAGGGTTATTGTTTCCATCTTTCTAAATTCCATATATATGCGTTAGTATACTGTATTGGTGTTTTTCTTTCTGGCTTACTTCACTCTGTATAATAGGTTCCAGTTTCATCCATCTCATTAGAACTGATTCAAATGTATTTCTTTTTAATGGCTGAGTAATACTCCATTGTGTATATGTACCACAGCTTGCTTATCCATTCATCTGCTGATGGGCATCTAGGTTGCTTCCATGTCCTGGCTATTATAAACAGTGCTGCAATGAACATTGGGGTACATGTGTCTCTTTCAATTCTGGTTTCCTCAGTGTGTATGCCCAGCAGTGGGATTGCTGGATCATAAGGCAGTTCTATTTCCAGTTTTTAAAGGAATCTCCACACTGTTCTCCATAGTGGCTGTACTAGTTTGCATTCCCACCAACAGTGAAAGAGGGTTCCCTTCTCTCCACACCCTCTCCAGCATTTATTGTTTGTGGACTTTTGGATCGCAGCCATTCTGACTGGCGTGAAATGGTACCTCATAGTGGTTTTGATTTGCATTTCTCTGATAATGAGTGATGTTGAGCATCTTTTCATGTGTTTGTTAGCCATCTGTATGTCTTCTTTGGAGAAATGTCTATTTAGTTCTTTGGCCCATTTTTTGATTGGGTCATTTATTTTTCTGGAATTGAGCTGTAGGAGTTTCTTGTATATTTTTGAGATTAGTTGTTTGTCAGGTGCTTCATTTGCTATTATTTTCTCCCATTCTGAAGGCTGCCTTTTCACCTTGCTAATAGTTTCCTTTGTTGTGCAGAAGCTTTTAAGTTAAAACCTCGAATAGCCAAAGCTATCTTGAGAAAGAAGAATGGAACTGGAAGAATCAATCTGCCTGACTTCAGGCTCTACTATAAAGCCACAGTCATCAAGACAGTATGGTACTGGCACAAAGACAGAAATATAGATCAATGGAACAAAATAGAAAGCCCAGAAATAAATCCACGCACATATGGACACCTTATCTTTGACAAAGGAGGCAAGAATACAATGGATTAAAGACAATCTCTTTAACAAGTGGTGCTGGGAAAACTGGTCAACCACTTGTAAAAGAATGAAACTAGAACACTTTCTAACAGCATACACAAAAATAAACTCAAAATGGATTAAAGATCTAAACATAAGACCAGAAACTATAAAATTCCTAGAGGAGAACATAGGCAAAACACTCTCCGACATATATCACAGCAGGATCCTCTATGACCCACCCAGAATATTGGAAATAAAAACAAAAATAATCAAATGGGACCTAATTAAACTTAAAAGCTTCTGCACAACAAAGGAAACTATAAGTAAGGTGAAAAGACAGCCTTCAGAATGGGAGGAAATAATAGCAAATGAAGCACCTGACAAACAACTAATCTCAAAAATATACAAGAAACTCCTACAGCTCAATTCCAGAAAAATAAATGACCCAATCAAAAAATGGGCCAAAGAACTAAATAGACATTTCTCCAAAGAAGACATACAGATGGCTAACAAACACATGAAAAGATGCTCAACATCACTCATTATCAGAGAAATGCAAATCAAAACCACTATGAGGTACCATTACACACCAGTCAGAATGGCTGCAATCCAAATGTCTACAAGCAATAAATGCTGGAGAGGGTGTGGAGAGAAGGGAACCCTCTTTCACTGTTGGTGGGAATGCAAACTAGTACAGCCACTGTGGAGAACAGTGTGGAGATTCCTTTAAAAACTGGAAATAGAACTGCCTTATGATCCAGCAATCCCACTGCTGGGCATACACACTGAGGAAACCAGAATTGAAAGAGACACGTGTACCCCAATGTTCATCGCAGCACTGTTTATAATAGCCAGGACATGGAAGCAACCTAGATGTCCATCAGCAGATGAATGGATAAGAAAGTTGTGGTACATATTCACATGGAGTATTATTCAGCCATTGAAAAGAATACATTTGAATCAGTTCTAATGAGGTGGATGAAACTGGAGCCTATTATACAGAGTGAAGTAAGCCAGAAAGAAAAACACCAATACAGTATACTAACGCATATATATGGAATTTAGAAAGATGGTAACAATAGCCCTGTATACAAGACAGCAAAAGAGACACTGATGTATAGAACAGTCTTTTGGACTCTGTGGGAGAGGGAGAGGACGGGATGATTTGGGAGAATGGCATTGAAACATGTATAATATCATACATGAAATGAGTCGCCAGTCCAGGTTCAATGCATGATACTGGAAGCTTGGGGCTGGTGCACTGGGACAACCCAGAGGGATGGTATGGGGAGGGAGGAGGGAGGAGGGTTCAGGATGGGGAACACATGTATACCAGGGGCGGATTCATTTCAATATATGGCAAAACCAATACAATATTGTAAAGTTAAAAAATAAAATAAAATTTTTAAAAAAGTATTGTATATGTATGTTGACAAATATGTCTATATAGAAAAAGTTTATAAAGGCAAAAAGAAGATAGAAAATTTAGGATATTTACTTTGTTAAGAAGTCACTGGTGAGGTCTTACAGGACACTATTACTTCATAGTATTTATTTTTAGAATTAGGGTAGGCTTGATCCAGTTTCAGAGCTAGTCTATTGATAAACTGTGGATGATTGGAAACCAGAGGTTGTTCATTGAATGTGCTAAGTTGCTTCAATCATGTCTGACTCTGTGTGACTCTATGGACCGTAGCCCGCCAGGCTCCTCTGTCCATGGAATTCTCCAGGCAAGAATACTGGAGTGGATTTCCATGGCTTTCTCCAGGGAATCTTTCCAACCCAGGATCAAACCCACGTCTCTTACATCTCCTGCATTGGCAGGTGGTTTCTTTACGTCTAGAACCACCTGGGAAGCCCATAAGATGACAGCTAAATAGGGACTTTAGAGTGGTCAGTAACACTACTTGAGCTTGAAGCTGGCTTTCTAACACAATCCTTCATTCCATTTCTCAACCCCAGCTCTTGATACTAATTTGAGAATATGATAAAGAAGGAAAAGCATAATAAAAGAGAGAGTGAAAAGCAAATATAAAATGTACTTTGAATGGAAGAATGTAACTCAGCATTGCCCTAGAATACATTTAGCTTAGCCCCTTTATAATGAGCTTGAATAAGAAGCCTAGATGTTGAAATCTTCAAATTAGTACATGGCTATATCTCTTCGTTGAGGAGTGAAATATCAGACGGACTTGTCAAAGTTCTTAAGAGGTTATATCAGTAGACAAAGACATATAGCAGGTGAATTGCATTGCGGTCGGACACAACTGAGCGACTTCACTTTCACTTTTCACTTTCATGCATTGGAGAAGGAAATGGCAACCCACTCCACTGTTCTTGCCTGGAGAATTCCAAGGATGGTGGAGCCTGGTTCGCTGCTGTCTATGGGGTCGCACAGAGTTGGACACGACTGAAGCGACTTAGCAGCAGCAGCAGCAGCAACAGAGATAATTCAAGGTAATGCATTAAAAGGAACACAAAATTTACTTAGGAAAAAATGGTCTTGATTTATCTATTAAAAATACAGAAAATAGATCCTACCACTTCAATTTGGCAGTGCTCCTTAAAGAGCAGCTGGATTGCAGAACCACAGCAATTGCTGAGGCTGACATGAATCTAAAATTTTACAGCCTTAGTTTAAAAAAAAAGAAAGAAAGAAACTACTGGAGTTACTTCAGTAGTCAGACAACTGCAATTAGCTTTGTAAAGGAGCCAATGAGACCTTCTTAAAGGACATCCCCAAAGTCATCATGATGCCCGTAGATGCACTGGAGATAGTTCTACACATCCAGCTGCTGTGAGAAAACAAGAATGCTCCCTAGATGTCTGTGTGCTCCAAACAGGCTTTGAGTTAGACCTGTGACATCTCCAGGATGATCCAGAGAACATGCTCTGTTACCATCAGTAAAGATGACTTTGCAGCTGAATTAAAAGATCCTTTCTATCTACAGCTCACTGAGAGGCTCTTGGTCTAAACCCCTTCACTAACTTCTTGCTTTTGACCCTTCTGCCTGGAGGGATGTGTGTGTGTGTAAGTAATCTTTAAATTAGCATATAATGTATTCAACTAATTACCGATTTAAAAAATAGTAGTACTGAATCTAGTTTGTTGATTTTTATATTAAGCTTTTGTTTCTTTTCACCTTCCCTTTTGAAATGGAGCAGAGTGATGAACCTGTTTAGAGTCAGGAAAGAGCCAGAAGAAAGTGTGCAGAACCATGATAGAGAAATTTTTTGGGCTTTCGTCAGGCAATGCTTACTGGCCGCTTGAACACAGAAGTATCTTGTGCAAAAGCACAAGAGGGCATACCATAGTATTTCTTAGTCTGTGTATTTCACCTAAAACATAAGCCCCTTAAAAGTAAACATTGTCAATTTTGTAGCCCTTGTCCCAAGAACAGAGAGGTATTCTACAGATGCATTAATGAGCAGTTTTCTTTTCTCTCTAGGGGGTATTAGATCATTTGAGAACGAGATATGTTTCTTAAGGTTATCACACATAGGCCTGAGTATACAGTTACTAATAAACATCCTTGGTGTTTTTCTATGTTGATGCAATTTCACATTCATTCCTGTCTCTTTGCTTGTGAGGATGGAGCAGGCACAGAGAACAAGAATTTCTGAATTTCTTGCTACAGAATGTCAAAGGGGGGCTGAGCTAGTGAGACACAGAAATGATTAACCTCGGCCCCCAAGGAATGGTGGGATATGAACAGAGGGCTATAAGCAAAGACCATTGGGTCTCTGGAGGTGTCAGCTGATGCTGGGTTGAAATATTCTGGGAATTCATGGAGAACCAGCTGGAGACCTCAGCAGAAATTGTTCAGTCTGAAGAAATATCTACTCAGTAAGGATATTCTTTGGTGGAAATTTTGTGCTGAGCACTTCAACATACTCTTGCACTAATATGTCATTGATTTTTCTGAGTAACTTAATAAAATATAAATTCATATTTCAAATTTAAAGAATATAGGGAATAAAAGATATGCATTCTAGTTTTTCCCCAAATTAGGATTCATATGCTTTTCAAATACTATACAGAATTCAAATCATTGAATCTCTAAAGTGACTAACACTTATTGTGATAATATTTTCCTTCATACTGTAAAATTAATCATCAGAAAACCTCAATTAAATAGAGTCAGGAGACCAGAAGGGGGAGCTCTCACTCCCTACGATGATTGCTGAGTCCAAAAGAAAGATGAAAGACTCTTCTTTCCTGGCAAGGATTCAGCCAATGAAAATTCTTGGACTCTTTCTTTACTACAGCCCTCCCAGCCTCCTTTTCTCCTCTATAAAAGCAGTTTCCTTCCCTTGGTGTCTGGGAACTTGCATAGAACTTGCCACGGTTGCAGATCCTAAATTGAAATCCTTTGCCTCAGAAATATCTGCATTCTGTTTGTTTCAGGCCAACATTTTGGTGGCCTGTGCACTGAACAGAGAACACCACCAATGGCTCTGGGGTTGGGGAGCAAACAGGTGTGGTACCCAAAAGCAAGCTCTTTGCTGATCAGTGCTTTTCTGGCTACCCTGTAATTTGAAGGCATGTCTTTCTCCAGGGGGGCTTCACAGGTGGCTTAGTGGTAAAGAATCTGCCTGCCACTGTAGGAAATGTCGGCTTGATCCCTGAGTCAGGAAGAGCCCATGGAGAAGGGAATGGCCACCCATTCCAGTATTCCAGTTTGGAGAATTCTATGGACAGAGGAGCCTGGCGGGCTACAGTCTATGGGGTCCCAAAGAGTTGGACACAACTTAGCGATTAATACTTTCCCTTTCAGACTTTATGTGAGATCAGTTTACAATTTCATCCTTTCTGGATAAGATCGTCTTTTATATGTGAGAACTTTTGGCCCTTTGGTCTGATTTTGACATTAGACTATATCAACTAAACTGGCTGAGAAGGCATCCGTCCATCCTTTGGAACTAGGGGCTCTTTCACCGAAACTGTGCCAGTTCAGCAGTCAGCCCATGCCTTTGGAATAGAGGCTGTTCTAAGAGAAGTGGCTAAAAAGCCTTTGGCTTAAATACTCTAGGGCCAAACTGATCCCTTAGAACTGGCTGCTATAAAGGCTTCAGGCTATTTGAGTTGCAAGGTGTTTGAATTGAACTGTTTGAGCTGTAATCTGTTTAAGCTGTTTGAAAATTGTTCTTTTAGTTTAGAGAAAAGGCTCTGACAAATGGGATCTAAAAAAACAATATACTTAGTTTTCTAAGTATATTGAGAGCTCACCACCACCCCCCAACAGGGACCTCAGACAATTTTTTACTGATAAACCATGATCTTTCCTTATGGCCATTTCTAACTAAATGAACCAACCTGAACAGAGACAATTTAGAATATCAATGACCCTGATGGGAAACTCTTGAAATCCCCAAACTCAATTTTCTTGAAGCTTCATTGGGCTACAATATCTCTAAAATTTCCAGAAATTAATGGAGAGACTATGTCAATTGGTATTTCGAGGCTTCCAAATATTATCTGGAGCTAAAAATTGCCAATGTACAAAATAAGATTTTAAGATTAGCTGAGGCAAAAATAAATAAATAAAAAAGATTAAAATTGTAAATGATTCAGGAAAGATGAAATGGCTCCTGAAGCCTCAAGCTCTTTTTCCTTGGCTTCTTCCTGTCAGGCTCCACCTCTGATGCCATCTTGATTTTCTTGGCTTCTCAGGGTCTGATTTTGCCTCTGACACCATATTTCTTCCCTCTATGCTGCCTACAACTCCTGTTTACTTTCAGTCCACCCATCCTAATTCTCTCACCAAATTTCCCTTTTCTCTGAAACTCTCTTCCTCTGGTCTTATCAGAACCTGTCCATTTAAAAATAAATCTTTTGAGGAGGTATAAGTTAAACTTTTAACTTCTTATTTTCTCTGGACCAATCTGAAATATGAGCCATAGTCAAAGATATTCCCAAAGTAACCAAAGATCCTCACAGAATTGCTAAGGAATTTAATATAGCCATTCTAACATATTAACCTGGTTTCTCTGACTTATATCAGCTGATTTACTTACTTGTCTGTTAAGGACAGGACCAACATTGGATAAAAACTGGCAATTGGGAAAAATCCTAAAGGTTCCTAGAATTACAACCAGGAATCAGCCCCATAACTTGTTATGTAATCAGGCTCAGGCAATTTCTAGGCAACTTCACTGAGCAATTCCTAATGCTTTTCTGAAACTTATTGGTTGGAACAAACTTCACGCTTGCCCACAAAAATCTGCTGAACCTGTTCATAGCTATTACAATCAGCTTCAGATTTTTAAGAATTCTGGCCTTATTTCAGATGTTGATTCCACCTGAGTAGCTTTTAATTCCATGTTTATTAATGGGCTGAACTGGGATCTTTTTCTTCCAGTAAAAATACCAGGATGGAATGGAAAACCATGTCTACTCCAGATTTAGTTAATCTTGTGAACCAGTTCTCTCATATTCTAGATGAGTCACCTCAATAGAAGAGCACCAAAATTTTTAATCTTCAACTCCAGCAAGTGAAGGCACCTGAATAAAACCAAAACTCTCCTACTTTCTAATATTATTGCAAAAAAGTCAGGGCATTGGAAAAAAGATTATTATAAACTTAAGTGCTTCAGGCATGTTCAGCCCTCTAGCCAGGCTTTCCACTGTCCTCCCAGTTCTCAATGATGGAACTCCAAGGACCTACAAGATTTCTTTTTAATTCTCTGTCTCACCTGGCTTGGAAACATTTATCCAGGTTAGGGATGAATCTTTTCCACTCATAATTGACACCAGAGCCATATTTTTGGTGCTTAAATCCACAACTATAAAGCAGCCCCTGCCTGAAGTACTCTAACAGCTTAAATAGTGAGAATTTCTAATGAACCTAAAGAGTTCCTGTCCCTGAACCTATTCCCTTTTCTTTAAGCCCTTTGAGAGATACACATGTTTCCTCCTTGGTTCCTTTGTCCCTACCCACTTATTTGGCTAAGACTTCTTTGAGATATATCAGGCCAGAATTTCTTTTTTCCAAAAGGGAGAAATAATTCTAGAAATTAACGACAGTCACCATGCAGGCCCTTGATAATAAATGACACTTTGACATCTTTTATTAATATTTGTTCCTTCTGGTAGTACTAGCGCTGATTCTGGAAACACTGAAAGTTAATCCCTATTGAATTAGCTACAATCCTTTTTATGGACAAAATATCCCACTGATATTGGCAAAATTCACAGTGTACTTCCCATCAAGATTCAGATAGATCCCTCAAAATCTTTTCCAAGAATTAATCGATATTCTATAGATAAAGAAGCCCTTTAAGACATAAAGTCCATAATAGAAGATTGCAACACTCAAGGCCTCACTATCCCTTGTATTGGTTCCTGTAATACTTCTATTTATCAGTGAGAAAGCTTTAGGGATGAAGGTGGAAGTATTTCCAGGACCTCTGAGCAACAAACATTGTTATCCTTTGACATCATTTTGTTTCTAACCCCTCATATGTTATGAACATTCATTCTCATGAAAAGTAACTTTTTACTGTAATTGGCTTATGCAGGGTATTCCTTAGCATTCCAGTTGGTGAAGCTTTCCAATACCGTTTTGCTTTCCCTTAGGAAGAATTCACCTGCAATTTCTTTTTTCAGAGGAGACCCGGATTCTATTCCTGAGTGGGAAAGGTCCCCTGGAGGAGGGAATGGCAATCCACTACAGCCAATATTCTTGCCTGGAGAATCCCATGGACAGATGAGCCTGCTGGGCTACAGTCCCATGGGGTCTCAAAGTGTTAGACACTGACTGAGAAACTAACACACACACACACACCAGGAAGAAAAATAATACCCATAGACAGTAATTTCTCAGGGCTTTAGACAATGATTCTTGAGAATTTTAATTGTTAAATAATAATAATATCCCTAGTCTTTCATGGAGAAGGCAATGGCACCCCACTCCAGTACTCTTGCCTGGAAAATCCCATGGACGGAGGAGCCTGGTAGGCTGCAGACCATGGGGTCTCGAAGAGTCAGACACAACTGAGCAACTTCACTTTCACTTTTCCCTTTCATGCATTGGAGAAGGAAATGGCAACCCACTCCAGTGTTCTTGCCTGGAGAATCCCAGGGACGGGGGAGCCTGGTGGGCCGCCGTCTATGGGGTCGCACAGAGTCAGATACGACTGAAGCAACTTAGCAGCAGCAGCAGCAGTCTTTCATATCACTGAGTAACTAACACTAACTAACTAGTTAGTGTTAGTTGCTCTGTCGTGTCTGACTCTTTGTGACCTCAAGGACTGTAGCCCACCTGGCTCCTCTATCCATGGGATTCTCCAGGTAAGAATACTGGAGTGAATTGCCATTCCCTTCTCCAGGGGCTCTTCCTGACTCAGAGATTGAACCCAGGTCTCCTGCATGGCAGGCAGATTCTTTACTGTCTGAGCCACCAGGGAAGTCCTTGGCAAACACAATAAAGTGCTTCTCAGAATTTGGAAATATTATGGTCTGTAAAACATGTTTGATTAGAAGAGAGATATACAAATTCACATGAAACACTTAAAGCTGTAGGATTAAATGAAAATGTGATTAAATATATTTGCAAAAGAGCATGGCAACTCACTCCAGTATTCTTGCCTGGAGAATCCCTTGGACAGAAGAGCCTGGCGGGCTACAGTCCATAAGGTCACAAAGAGACGAATACAACTGCAGGGACTTAGTCTGCACATATTTGCAAACAATCTGATGTTCACTAGAGGGTTAGATAGTCAAACAATGGAAGTATGGATTCCTATGAAAGACAGAGCCCAGAAAGATTAGTAGGAAATTCAGACATCCTGTAGTTCTAAGAAAGCTGTGGTCAGGCCAAAGGGGATTCTGTCAGAGGAGTCCTTCATCTCATGGGACTTACCCTAGTATCTTCCACATTGATTCAGTGACTCCTTAAAATGGGTCGGTGTGAACAGGGTGGTGGAATCAGAGTGCAGCAGCTAAGGTCATCAGTCAAATATAATCCCTGAAATAGGAGATCTGAAGAGTGTATTTTCATGGCCACCACCACAAGTCACGTAGATTTTGAGCATGTATATGATGGCTGCTTTTCAGCTTAAATGTACACATTGGCATTCTTAAGTTAATTCCTAGAAAGAGAACAAATTGGCAGGTACTCTTCAGTAATATGGCTCCTCTTATATGTTATGTGCATGCTCAGCCACTGAATCGTGCCTGACTCTTTGCAACTCCACGGACTGTAGTCCACCAGGCTCTTATGTCCATGAAATTTCCCAGGCAAGAATACTATAGCGGCTTGCCATTTCCTACTCCAGAGGATCTTTCCTACCTAGGGATTGAACCCACATCTCTTGTGTCTCCTGCATTGGCTGAAGGATTCTTTACCACTGCACTACCTGGGAAAGCCCCCCTTACATGTATCAATTAATTATACATGTTAAAATAATTAACGAATCTGCTTTTACCTGTGTCACTCGTTAAATGTGAGCGTGCTTTTAAAAGACCCAGCCTATACTGTACTAACAAAATACAGTGTTTGGGTGTGAAAAGCTAAGAAATAGATCACAGACGTTGATTTGTCAGGGTTTACCAAGATTATTATTACTTCCCGTGACGCCTCCTAGAAGAGATAGTAGTGACCTTTTCTGATACAGACCTCGGCTTGATGTGGACCAAATGTGAGTATTGTTTGCTTCTCTTGTTAGAATTTCTATACCCCAGAAATCGACCATAGAACAATTAAATTTAGAAAAGGTGAAAGATATTATTGACCCTGGTCTCCTAGTTGTAGGGGAAAGACATGAAATGAAAAATTGCTCAGTTGTGTCTGACTCTTTGCTCCCCCGTGACTATACAGTCTATGGAATTTTCCAGGCCAGAAAACTGGAATGGATAGCCTTTCCCTTCTCCAGGGGATCATTCCAACCCAGGGATTGAACCCAAGTCTCCTGCATTGCAGGCAGATTCTTTACCAGCTGAGCCTGATTCAAAATACAATAAAATAGGGACAGAGTGCCATTAAAACTCCTAATTTCTATTTTCTGCTCTAATACTCTTTCTGTACAGATCTTACAGAAATTCCTTTATCATTCTTATTATCTTAGTTTGTGAGTTTTGAATACTGTTAGCTCATAATTTTATATCTTCATTCTTCATTGATGAATTCATTTAACAAGATTTTCAGTGAGCAGTTATTTGTTTATAGGCTTTCATTGCCAGATATGGCAGCCACTAGCCGCATGAGCTACTATGTTCTTGAAATACAGCTAGTCCAAACTGCTACTTGTAAAATGTTAAGCCTGAAGGCTTAACACCCCAAAATGCCAAATATCTCATTAAAATTTTTATATTTATTTCTCAAGTTATAATATTCTGGATAGAAAGCATTAAGAAAAATGTATTGATAAAATTACGTTCACTTGCTTGTTTTTAGGTTCAGTGTGACTTCTAGAAAATTTTAAAACTTATATGTGACATTATGTTTTTTTTAGACAGAACTATTACAGAATATCGGAGAAGGCAATGGCACCCCACTCCAGTACTCTTCCCTGGAAAATCCCATGGACGGAGGAGCCTGGTAGGCTGCAGTCCATGGGGTCTCTAAGAGTCGGACATGACTGGGCGACTTCACTTTCACTTTTCACTTTCATGCATTGGAGAAGGAAATGGCAACCCACTCCAGTGTTCTTGCCTGGAGAATCCCAGGGATGGCGGAGCCTGGTGGGCTGTTGTCTCTGGGGTCGCACAGAGTTGGACACGACTGAAGCGACTTAGCAGCAGCAGCAGCAGCATTACATAATATTGAAGTTGGTCACTTCTTCATCAATTCAATGAATATTTTTTACAGTCCTACAAGTTTTTACACATTGTGCATATACAAAATGTCTTCTTTGGTCTAAAGGTGGTGTGTTTTTTAAGTGAGGTGATTTAGGATATTCTAAAATAGGAAAAAATTACTAGCATTGACATTGGTTATACTCAGTTTAGATAAGTTTGGAAACTGAACGTATGCTATCATCCTTCTTGAAGTGAAAGTTTTCTGGTGAATAAGATCAGGTTTACATAATAGTACTGACCTTCCTTTTGGGGCAAGGTATGGGTCACTAGGTTTACAAAAGCCTGACCTTTTATTTGGCGAATAACAATGTTGCATTGCTTGTCTGATACCAAGGAAAACCACTAGTGCTCTTTAGATTGTGATCCTGTTGGTCCCTGCTATGTCCCTGTTCTCATTCATTCCTTCCTTTCAGCGGAGGTTTCCTTCTTCAAGTGGCATCACTTTTAGGAAGACGAACCAGGGCTGAAGTCAAGACAAAAAGTTTTCCAAATGGAGGAGATAATAGAAACAGTTCCCCTACTATCCAGAAAAACATCTATTTCTGCTTTATTGACTATACCAAAGCCTTTGACTGCGTGGATCACAATAAACTGTGGAAAATTCTGAAAGAGATGGGAATACCAGACCACCGGACCTGCCTCTTGAGAAACCTGTATGCAGGTCAGGAAGCAACAGTTAGAACTGGACATGGAACAACAGACTGGTTTCAAATAGGAAAAGGAGTACGTCAAGGCTGTATACTGTCACCCTGCTTTTTTAACTTATATGCAGAGTACATTATGAGAAATGCTGGGCTGGAGGAAGCACAAGCTGGAATCAAGATTGCCAGGAGAAATATCAATAACCTCAGATATGTAGATGACACCACCCTTACAGCCGAAAGTGAAGAAGACCTAAAGAGCCTCTTGATGAAAGTGAAAGAGGAGAGTGAAAAAGTTGGCTTAAAGCTCAACCTTCAGAAAACTAAGATCATGGCATCCAGTCCCATCATTCCATGGTAAATAGATGGGAAAACAGTGCAAATAGTGGCTAACTTTATTTTGGGGGGGCTCCAAAATCACTGCATGCAGATGGTGAATGCAGCCATGAAATTAAAAGATGCTTGGTCCTTGGAAGGAAAGTTATGACCAACCTAGACAGCTTATTATAAAGCAGACACATTACTTTGCCAACAAAGGTCCGTCTAGTCAAGGCTATGTTTTTTTCTGGTAGTCATGTATGGATGTGAGAGTTGGACTATAAAGAAAGCTGAGTGCCAAGGAACTGATGCTTTGGAACTGTGGTGTTGGAGAAGACTCTTGAGAGTCCCTTGGACTGCAAGGAGATCCATCCAGTCCATCCTAAAGGAGATCAGTCCTGAGTGTTTATTGAAAGGACTGATGCTGAAGCTGAAACTCCAATACTTTGGCCACCTGATGTGAAGAGCTGACTCATTGGAAAAGACCCTGATCCTGGGAAAGATTGAAGGCATGAGGAGAAGGGAACGACAGAGAATGAGATGGCTGGATGGTATCACCAACTCAATGGATATGAGTTTGGGTAAACTCCAGGAGTTGGTGATGGACAGGGAGGCCTGGCGTGCTGCAGTCCATGCGGTTGCAGAGTCGGACACGACTGAGCAACTGTGCTGAACTATTCTTTTATCATCCAAATGCTTCCATGACTTTTTTTGTGATAAAGTATGATGATGTATGAAATCACGAGCAAACAGTTATACTTTGGGAGGACGTTAAACTAAAGTTTAAGAACAGTTCAACAACAGAAGCTGCCTGATATAGAAATTCATAAATTGTTGAAATTAAGTGCCTTGCCAAGGGAGAAGCTGTAGTGCAATTTTTCCATAAAATTAGAGAAAAGCCTATTAAATTTTGAAACTAAATTAAAGAATTTACCACTTTAGGATGAAAGGACCCTATGCAGCAACTCTTCTTACCTTTTTGAATATATGACAATGAACTTTTAAATAGCCAGCAGATGACATGAAAAAGTACTCTCCTTATTTGTTTCTTATAGGAACAGCCTTGGAGGAAGAATCCAGAAACTGTGCTCATAAATATAATAAATTAGAAGACAAAATAATCTTGACCCAGAAAATGAATATTAAACAGGTGACAGAATTTCTTCTTGGCTACTTAGTCAACTGATAGTTGCAGAGCTCACCTTTGTAACACTGGAAGAGAGGATCCTATTTTTGAAACAATGGATTAATTGAATTTATCTCTGTAATGTGAGCTTTATAACTCATGTAGTTCACTGACAGAGAAAACTAAAAGTCATAAGTCTCTTAAAAGAAGTTCCATGGCTGTTCTATTTACTAGGTATTTTAAGGGGTTAGAAATATTTCTCCATGATAGTTTTACATTCTGTAATTTTCAAAAAATAGCGGAAAAAGAATGGAAAGGTATGCTGCCAGTTTCGTGATCATAGTGTTATAAATCACATACTTTTTTTTACCCCCTTTCTCCTTTGAGAAGTTATTCAGTGTTACTTAACTTATGGGTTTATGCTAGAAGCTTGTCTTGCAAAAGTCAAAATAGAATAGTTCATTTCCTGCACATACGCTATTGACACTACATTATTGGAAGCTATGTGCTTAAGTCTATGAAAATTAGCATGGTCTCTTCTCGTTCTACCAACATTACTGAGAAATGACCTAATGAATGAACATCCCTATCACCAAAGATGGTGCCACACAGTGCATGGAGTTTGGATTGAAGAAGCTATTATTTCTTCCACAAATGGTGATGAAAAATACGGGCCACTGATATACACACACACAAATCTAAACATAGACAAAAATTAATTCTAAACGGAACATAAATCTAAACTTAAAATGCAAAACTATAACACTCCTAGGAGATAATAGAGGAGAAAACCTAGATAGCTGGATATAGTGATTCGTTTTTACATGCAATGCCAAGGACACAATCCATGAAAAAAAAAAAACTGACAGACTAGTCTTCCTTAAAATTAAAAGCTTCAGCTCTGCAAAAGATGATAGAGAGAGAAACTGAAGACAAGCCACAGACTAGGAGAAAATACTTGCAAAAGAATATCTGATAAAGAATTGTTGTCTAAAATATACAAAGAACTTTTAACATTCAACAGCAAGAAAACAAACAAGTTGATTTTAAAATGGGAAAAAGACCTAATAGATACATCACTAAGAAGATATACAAATGGTAAATACATACATGAAAAGATGAAAAGATGCTCCACAACAAATGTTCTCAGGAAATTGAAGATGAAAACAAGATATCACTGCACACCTGTTGGAATGGCCCAAATCTAGAACACCGACAACATCAAATACTGGTGAGGATGCAGAGCAACAGGAACACTCATTCATTTCTGGTGGGAATGCAAAATGATACAGCCACTTTGGAACACAGTCCAGCAGTTTCTTATAAAGCCAAACATACTCTTGCCATGGAATCCAGCAATCATTTTCGTTGGTATTTACTCAAAGACATCGAAAACCAGTACACAGATGTTAATAGCAGCTTTATTCATAACTGTCGACATTTGAAAGCAAGCAAGGTTGCTTTCAGTGGATAAAGAAATAAACTGATATTAATAACTCCAGACAATGGAATATTCTTCAGCTCTAAAAAGAAATCAGCTATTAAATAGTGAAACAAAGAGTCTTTTACGCATATTACTAAGAAGAAGCCAGTCAAAAAGGCTACATGTTGTATGATTCCAACTATATCACATTCTGGAAAAAGCAAAAATATGAAGACAATAAAAAGTTCAGTGGTTGCCAAGGGTAAAAGGAAGGTGGGAGAGATGAATAAGCAAATCATATTTTTAAGGCAGCTAACATGCTCTGTGTGATATTATAGTTATGCATATATGCCATTATATATTTGTCCGAACACATAGAATATACAATGCCAAGAGTGAACCCTAATGTAACTACAGACTTTGGTGCTTACCAAATCCACAACATGTCAGTGTGGGTTTCCTAGGTGGTTCAGTGGTAAAGAATCCACTTGCCAATGCAGGAGATGCAGGTTCGATCCTCAGATCAGGAAGATCCCCTGGAGTAGGAAGTGGCAACCACTCCATTATCTTGCCTGGAAAATTCCATGGACAGAGGAGTTTGGTGGGGTCCATGGGGTTGCAAAGAGTCAGATAAGGCAGAGCAACTAACATTTTCACTTCCTTTTCACTACTTCAAAAAATGCAGTACATCTGTTTGTGGAATCGGCAAGCAATTTCCTTCTGCTGAGTTCTCCCACACGTATTTAATGTGAAAACAAAGAACTCTTTTGACAATACTTTCTTTTAAAAAATTGAAAAAGCCTAGAAAAAGTTTAGGTATGTTTTATATATTTTTACCATGTATTCTCAGAGGTGAGATGACTATATTTTTCTCTTACCTCTCAAGTATCAAGAACAATGTCCTTCTAACAGAAAGAATTAGAATTTTCTTTCCATATTCCTGGCTGAAGTGCAAAGCATTTTACTGAAGTTATTCCAGGGATAAATCATAATCTTAAACATTTAAGGTAATTAATTTGTATGCGCTACCCTAGGAAAAAATTACCTTTCAATGGATAAAATCGACATGCTTGTGAGGACATGAGGATGAAATGCTTAGACGTCTATCCTGGTAATATGGCACGTTTTTATAGATCCACTTTAATTGTTTTAGCCTAGAGAAATTTCAGCAATGCCCCATCTTGAAAGAAAAGATATAATAGAACTTCACACTTTAGACTGCTTTCTTCCCATAAGATTTGATGATATGCCACAAATATGACCTGATTTTGTGTTTTACAGAGTCATTGAGCTTTAAGTATCAAATACTTTATTCCCTTATTGCATATGGAGAAAAACCATAAAGTTAATAAACTCTCCTAAGGGGACACAATAATAAGGTTCATGGAGAAACTTAAAACTGAATTTAGAGGAGATTAGACATCTGATTTCTCTTCTGTGTCATAAAAATGCCTTAATATATATTTCAGAATTCTGCTTTAAATACTTGACATTATTGATCCCTTTGCTTCCTTTTGTATACTAAAAGAAAAAGCAGCACAGTGTTCCAAGAAATCAAGTAAAATATTATATGCATGTTTCACCATTCCACTTTGTAAGCTCTACGTACATAGACTAGCAATTATGAGAACTGAGTTCTCTTAGCTGCAAGTGCCTCTCATTTCCTAGAGCTTTCAGTGTGAGGGTGTGTGTATGGGTGGAAGAGAAACACTTCAACCGAACATAATTGTTATGGTTTTGTTTGACTTACAGCAGCATCAATATCTCATAATATGAGAATATGAAATCTCCCTATTTAAAGGAAAATACATGGAATTTTCATATATTTCATAACATGAAAATCACTCTATTCGTGGGAATTTACATTAAATGAGATTATTTATTGTTAATATACCAAACAACTAATCACAAAATAAAAAATTTTAGTGCATTAAACAAATATAATTTTTTTATTGGAGGATAATTGCTTTACAATGTTGTGGTGGTCTCTGCCATACATCAGTGCAAATCACTCATAATTTTATACATATCTCCCCTTCTTCTTGAGCCTCCCCACCCCACCCCACCCCATTCCACCCCTCTAGGTCATCACAGAGAATCAAGCTGGGCTGTCTGTGTTATATAGCATGTTAATATACCAAAAAACTAATCACAAAATAAAAACTTCAGTGTGTTTAACAATGATAACATCATTGATTACCTGTTAACTTTTGTGTATATAGCACATTCAATTCACATTCTGTTTAAGTAGGTTTGTCGTCATGAGCTTAGTCAAATGCTATATATACCAAATATTTCTGATTCCTAATTCTGGGAGGAAGGATGGTGTAAGAAAAGTAGCCCAACCTCTGTGACTTACAGTGGGTCTTGGAATTATTTTTTTAGGGAAAGGCTATGGTTGGTTTCTTCAGTCCTATTGACAATGGATCAGATAGCAACCCCCAAAGCCTTTTTAGCAACTAACTGGTTCAGAGAAACTCAAGACTAAGGATTGCTAATGCATTTTTATTAGTTTTGATATTTTAAAAGTATTTCCCTATTTGTATGACAATGCAGAAAAAATAATCCCCATAGTGTATTTCATTGCCCTGTTAAGTTTTAAATATCTATATTTTAAAATATTATTCTGCATGAAAACATAAAGTTTCTCGAAAAGAACATATAGTTTTTTTACTGCTAGCAAATACTTGCTCCAGTTCCACATGCAACAACTTTTTCCTCCTAGAACAATACAATGAGATCCAGATGAGTTGTCACCAAACATGCATAGGAGTTTGTAAGCAAGGAAGTCCAGGCATATAAATCTGGAGAGCTATACAAGAAAGGGCAGGGAGGATTGCCACTTCTCCCTTCCTGTATTCAGTACACAACGACAGGACTAAAGTAAGGATTTTAAAGCCAGTATTTATCTTATTAATTCTAGATTCATCTTGCTTGCTTGCTTTCTCCTCCTCTCTCTCTCTTTAATATTTAAAGGTACTTTTGGTAAAATACTCAAATATTTTGATATGTATTTTTTAAAATATTGTCTCCCATTCTGAAGATTGTCTTTTCATTTTGTCCTTTATCACTGTTTTTTTAAAAAATATTTTTATTTATTTATTTAATTTTGGCTGTGCTGGGTCGTCTTTGCTGCGTGGGCTTTTCTCAGTTGCGGCAAGCAGGGCCCGCTCTCTAGTTGTGGTCTGTGGGCTTCTCGTTGCGGTGGCCTCTCCTGTCACAGAGTGCAGGCTCCAGGGCATGCAGGTTTCAGGAGCTGTGGCTCGCAGGCTCTAGAGCACAGGCCAATAGTTGTGGTGTACAGGCTTGGTTGCTGGGTGGCACATGGGATCCTCCTGGACCAGGGATCAAACCTGTGCCTCCTGTATTGGCAGATGGATCGTTTACCATTGAGCCATCAGGGAAGCCCAACAGGCATTTTTTTAAGTAAATAAATATGTGTTTATTGCAATTTACCTGTTCCAGTATGCAAATTCAATTATACAGCTAAAGATATGAATTAGAGTTCCTAAACATAAAGATAATAAGCTTCAAAACCAGTTCGAGGTGCTATCAGTACCATCAAAGAGAATTTCACAAAACCACAAAAAATATTCATACTAGTCTTCCTTATCCTCACCACAGAGTATGGAGGCATAGGTTAGAGATCAAGCCTTATGCACTAATATTTGTGTCCTGGGGAAAATTTGGCCTTCCTTTGTGATTATGACATATCAGTTTTCTTATTTAAACATAACTCCCCCCAGGTTTTCATTTCATTCCCTAGAATTACTTCCGCCGCGTCTCCTATAAGAATAATTCCCTAAACCAATCCATGAACTATTCAAAGTACACTCTCCAGTCTTAGGCTCTTAAAATAGAAAGAAGTTTATTTAGGGGTGCAGCAGTCGAACAGGGTGACACAGTAACCTCCTCACTCTATCTTTCTAAAATAGGATATTTTTAACTAACCAAACAGCATGGGACTATGGGTTCTACAAAGCAGAAATCACCAGATGTGAAGGCATTTGCTCTTAGCCCCATATCCTCGATTTCTGGACTTCAAGTCAGCAACTGCTCTCTTGGTGAAGTGGAAAAAGCCTGACCCCTAACTCTTCTATGGTCTAGAGATGTTTACTGCAGCAGCTCTATCAGCTGATTAGGCATTTTAGACGTGTACTCCTAAATATTAGAAATTGAGGCAGTTCAGCAATTGGTCAGCTCCCAGCATGATATGACCCCATGGGATAGAAGAGCAATGACAGTTGGGAAGATCTTATTTTTTATGAGAAATTAATTACCTTTTGTAGACTGTTTCAGTGTAGAGTCTATCAAAGAAGCAGAACTATCATGAGTGATATAAAATAAAAAAATTACTAGAATATAAACAGTTTGTGAACAGTGGTTGCCTCTACATATGGTGATAGACTTGAAATACTTAGTTATTAAGTACAGCCAGCAGGGAAAAAAAATAAAAGATAACCGTGAGGCAGCAGAAAGTAAGAAAAAACTGGTCCTAAAGGACAAGCAGAAACTACCTCCAATCGCAATGACATGAGTGACCTGTAGAAAACCTGGAGACCTCACCACGGCACTTAATAGGTGCATGTCCCAGAGTTGAGGATTCAGAGGAAGCAAAGAAATCTGCATGGGGGCTTCCCACGTGGCACAGCTGGTAAAGAATCTGCCTGCCAATGCGGGAGATGCAAGAGATATGAGTTCAATCTCTGGGTCAGGAAGATCCCCTAGAGTAAGAAGTGGCAACCACGTTAGTATGCTTGCCTGGAAAATTCCATGGATAGGATAGCCTGGCAGGCTACAGTCTACACAAAGAGTCAGACACGACTGAGCATACTCACACAAAGGAATCTGTAGAGTTGGCATGTCCCCTACCAGAAAAGGTGAGTCAGGAGCTCAGTGACAATTAGCACAAGTGACGGTGGTGTCTGGTGTCCTGCACTAACCTTTAGTCTGCCTTTGAAACTCACATCAATTTCCCCTTCAGAGTTTGTTAATAAACTGTAAGGAATTTAATTTCTCATTTTAGGGGTTATATTTTTAGCTGTGTGAGGATGGTTGCATCAAGCTAAGCAGAAGTAACATTTTATTGATGTCTCTATTTGGAAGTTAAATCTGGATAAAAGATGTTTGTGAAGATGTCAGTTTGACAAGGTTGGACTCTGGTTGTTTAATGCTGAGTCAGCCTAAGTAACCCAAAACTTTTATTAAAATCCCCTTCTATTTATGATCTTTGGTTAGTGTTGGCCAAAAGAAAAATTTTACATGGGTTTCAAAGGTAGAAGTGAAGGAGCAACCATAAACTTTGAATTTGGTTCTCATTATCATTTCAAATTTTAGCCTTGAAGCTGTCAGAAATAAGAGTTTATTCCTGGTATTGTTGCTTTAAGAGCAGACATAGGAGATTTCTGCTCATTTACCTGGATCTTGTGCTGGGAAGTGAAAACCCTGAGCTGATATTTATTTTTTTCTCCACATGATTCAGTACATATAGAAGTAACCAACCACTTCCATCACTTTTTATTTCTTTCTTTTCTAAAATGGTCCATGGCAGCAAAGACTTGGTCACCCAAAGACTTCTATTCTATAGGGCCTTAATTAATGGTACTTACAGCTTATAATTTAAATAATTACCTTCTGTCACAGCATGCCACAAGTGAAAGTGCAAGTGAAGTCGCTCGGTCGTGTCCAACTCTTTGCGACCCCATGGACGGTAGCCTACCAGGCTCCACGGTCCATGGGATTCTCCAGGCAAGAATACTGGAGTGGGCTGCCATTTCCTTCTCCAGGGGATCTTCCCAACCCAGGGATCGAACCCAGGTCTCCTGCATTGCAGACAGGCGCTTTACCATCTGAGCCACTGTAACTTGATAAAACCAACCCCTTTAAATCTAATCAGATCAAAAAACCAGTTTCAGATAACCCAGAATAAATTCACAGAGCCCAGCCATAAATTTTCTTTCCCCTGGAACCACTTTGCCTAGCAATCTGTGCCAGTTAAGATTTGATCAGGGGAGCGCGACCAGTAGAATGGTGTGTGATAAGTGATTTATTATAGAGGTTAAACTTTACAGTTATGAGAATTGGGGGAAAATGCTATTCTCTGTGTGTCTGGCTTTGGACCTGAAGTCATGTCTATGGGGCTAACGCTCAGCAAACAAACCTGGACAGAAGGTATAAAGGAGAGAATAAAACCCACAGAGAGTTACAAGTTCATGTCTGTCTCTCACCAGTTCCAAACTCAACAACACAGGTGATCTGCAAAAAATCTGGAACTTTTGCCATAGAACAGCAGTTGAGCCCGGCCCATGACTCAGAGAAGCTTCAAGAAAGGATCCAGTTAGGAGCTGAATGTTGCCTTCCTTCCTTTTCCCCCTTCTATTCCCATTGTTCTCTCCTCTTGTGAACTGCTCTTAGAGGATGACCTGCGTGTGTGCTCAGTCGCTCATTTCTGTCCAACTCTTTGCTCTCCCATGGATGGTAGCCCACCAGGCTCCTCTGTCCATGGAACTCTCCAGGCAAGAATACTGGAGTGAGTTGCCATTTTCTACTCCAGGGGATCTTCCCTACCCAGGGATCAAACCCATGTCTCTTGCATCTCCTGCATTGCCGGGTGGATTCTTTACCAGTGAGCCACTTGCAAAGCTTAGAGGATGACATAGGCAGTAAAGAGTCTAAGCCATTAAGCCACCTTATCTTCACTGAAGTTGTCTGTCTTTGTTTTAAATCCAAATTCATATAGGCGCTCTGCCTTTTTGAAGCATTTGAATTGGTTTGGATGATTAGGACTTTGAGATTCTAGTATTTACTTACTGAAATACAAAAGGAATATAAACTAAAACATACTTGTGGAGAAATGCTGCCTGGTCCTTCCATTGTAAAAAGATAATAATTTTATCTTCTTCATTAGTTACAGAGCACAGGTATTAGCTTGAAAGAAGAAGAGACTTCTAGGATATTTAAATAAAGTTCATTTTCACAGGATATGAAGTAATCTGATGATCTTCAAGGGTCCTAAAAGTTAAGTTGTTAAAACTTCAAAACACAAAATTCATTACAAGGGAACTGGGCACAAGCTGAATGCTAGAATTAGCATTGGGTGGGATTGTAGTCATGATGTAAAATATAATAAATAACTATGATTAAAGTCATATTTGAAATATTCACATACTAACGGGGAAAATAATCAAGAAATTAGCAATGATGTTCAAATTAATTGGATCAATTAGTATATTAAGCAACTGAGATATTAATTTAGCACTGGACTTATTAACATATGGCATTGTGTGAGAATTTACCAAAGTCCTGTAGATAGTTCTTGCCTCCAAACTGGCTCCAATCCACATAGGAAGTAGTAGCACGGATGTAGCAACAAAACATATTTTATAATGTGTTCCTTCCTTGAACATCCCACTTTGTTTGCTAGCTGGATGATTCCCCAGCCTGCTTTTGAAGTGATGCAATTTTCACTGAAGAGAAGATAACTCTCTTATGCTATGTCAGAATAAAGTCTTAGTTTTGTTTGCTCTTTGCAATAAAGAAGTGAGGAATCAACTGTATGAAAACACCACAGACTTGAGTTTGTATTTTTTAAAAAAAGATTTTTCTTTTTTCTTAAAGAGATGGAAGGACCTCAAGATAAAAAGAAGTGGTTCCTGTATAAATAGTCGTGTCTCAGAGCAGCCTAGCAAGACTTGGCCTCTTCGATCTCAGCGCTAACAAAGTGACACCGCTGGCCTTTGATGATTTGTGACAGTCATTGCATTTCAATTGTCTGTAACCAGCACTACCCTCCAGCATCCTCCTCTTAAACATGAAAAGCCATATATCAACTCTGCCTGATGAGGCCTGAGATAACTCAAAGCTTCAGCTTGCTTGTAGATCTCTTGGTGCTTGAACCCGTTGCCAGCGCCTCTGCTGAGCAAATTTTCAGCACGGTTTAGTGTTAGACACACACTCTCATTCTTTGGATAATTTAGATATTAATTTTCAGTGTGCTTACATTTATGTATATCTGAACCAAATCAATGTTGATTGCAAACTACTAGCTTAACAATTTATGTGTAGCACATCAATTTCCTAAGCATGGTACAATACAGCAGCCCGGGGAAACTGAGAAAGAAAGAAAATTGCACAGTGTTAAAATATAAGGATGGCGTCAGAGATAAGAGGCCCAAAGACTCACATAAGCGTAAACCATTGCTTTTGTGTGTGCTTAGAGAATAGCAGGTAGTATCCTTTAGACTTTTACTATTTGTGCTGCTTGAAGTTGATTTATATTTATGTTACTTCAGTGTGGTTATTTTGGTTTTAAGCAGAGAAGTGGAAAAAAAAAAAAACTCCTGATAAAATCAAAGAAATCAATTCAACAAGTTTTTTGTTTTTAAGAGTATATACTATTTTCCAAACACTGTGATATGGACCCAGGCAGGGAAGGGGAGAGTGAGATGAATTGGGAGTATAGCGTTGACATATATACACTACCACATGTAAAATAGATAGCCAGTGTGAGCAGGAAGCTCAGCTCCATACTCTGTGATGACCTAGAGGGGTGGGAAAGGGGTGGTGGGAGGGAGGCTCAAAAGGGAGGGACATGTGAATAGTTACAGCTGATTCACTTTGTTGTACAGTAGAAACTAACTCATCATCATAAAGCAATCAGAATCAATAATAAAGAAAGAAAGTGAAGTCGCTCAGTCGTGTCCGACAATTTTGCGACCCCATGAACTGTAGCCTACCAGGGTCTTCTGTCCATGGGATTCTCCAGGCAAGAATACTGAAGTGGGTTGCCATTTCCTTCTCCAGGGGATCTTTCCAACCCAGGGATCGAACCAGGGTCTCCCGCTTTGCAGGCAGACGGTTTACCGTCTGAGTAACCAGGGAAGCCCTAATAATAAAATAGATAAATAAAAATAAGGGGAAATATAAACACAGCATACATGTAAGAGACACGAGTTCGATCTCTGGGTCCAGAAGATCCCCTGGAGGAGGGCAGGCAGCCCACTCTGGTATTCTTGCCTGGAGAATCCCATGGACAGAGGCGCCTAGTGGGCTACAGTCTATGGGGCTGCAAAGAGTCAGATACAACCGAAGTGACTTAGCACATACCTGGCTAGACTAGATGTCCTTAGAGTCTCATTTAGATGCCTCCACCTCCAGGTACTAAGAATGTCAGCTGCCAAGAGTCCACAGATACATGCAGCCCTTTGAGAGTGGTCCATGATAACTACCTTGCTCAGAAATGCCTGAGAAGCTATGCCTTCTCCCCAGAGGAGGTCTGCAACCAGTAACTAACTCTGAGAGAGGGTAAACACTGCCCCTATCACCTCAAAGAGGGAAACGGCTGCATCACCAGTCATCTTCCAGTGTTTTCAGCAAGATCAGGATGAGGCTAAACTTCAGCCGGACTTGTCATTCACAAGTCTTAGTGTGTACCAGAATCACCCAGAGGGCTTGTTAAAATACCGATTATTGGACCCCACACACAAAGTTTCTGATTCAGTGGATTTGGACCTGAAAACCTGCATTTTAACAGGTTCTCACCCGATGCTGATGCTGCTGATCTCATTTTGAAAACCACTGGGCTAGGCTCATGCCTTTCCCTTATTCTTACCTGCTTCTCTTTTTGTTTCCTCCTGCAAACACAAGGATCCGTGAGCATAAGAGTCCCTCTCTCAGGCTGCTTCCAAGGAACCTGACCTAAAATAGTATTCCAACCTGAATTAGATCTGCAGGACTTAAAATGTCCTGTTGCATATGTGTATGTACATGATGAAAAGCTGGATCACGACCTGGAATAAAAACTGTGTCACCTAAATTTATTGAGGGCTACACATGAAGTCAGTTTAACAATAATAACCAAGGTTTCTCTAGCTTAATAGTTTCTGTGACTTTCTCAGTGAGCATCGGCCCCAGTGCACTGAAGCATCCACAGCACAAAGGGACATGAAGCTTAAAGAAAAGTATGGGATGGAGAGATAGGAGTGAAAGCCTCTCTCCCGTTTATGTTAACCCTGTTAGAAGAATCACAAAGTGCTCTTATAGGTGATTCCACATTGCACAGAGTTTACTGAAACTGTTCTTGCAGAAATGAATGTCAGCCTCCCCTTTCCTCAAACCTGGAAATCAGTCAGTATAGGAACATGGAAAATCATCACAGGCTCCTGCAAATCCTTCTTCCCTCTTGCAAGTCAACCTTCCTTCCAGGGTCATGCTTATTTGACTCTTTCCTTTTAATCTCAAGCTGAGTTTTCACAGGAGTCCTTCATTGCTCATGTAAGGACTACTCATGATTTCTCTAAGTTGCCCTGAGACTCGGGTGGGGAATCACTAAATAAACTTTATTAGTTTGTAGCACAATTTGGATATTATAACTTTATCTCTGTAAAATCTTGCCTTATGCTGATGCTCTACATTAAAAAATTTCTAGATATGAAATAATGAGAAGGTAAAATTTATTGTGCTAAATATATATTTATAAAATACATATATATATATATGTATGTATATACACATGTTTCTGAAAATAGTTCTGATATCCTGGCAGATATATATATGTGTGTGTGTGTGTGTGTGTATCAGAACTATTTTCCGTCATCCTCTTGGTTATGAATATCATATTTTTTTAGAGAATGGAAGGTGAATTTCCAAACCCCCACAGCCAGCTCACTTTTTCCTTTTTCTTTTATATATGATTACCTCAGGGCTGTGTATCCACTCCAAGAGTGCAGTGGCTAAAATAGCAAATCTCTGACTCTTCACACAGCAATGATTCTTACAAATTACTGTGCTACCTTAAGGAGAGGCACAGGCAGCAGAAACATGTGCTGGTTTCATACAGAGGATGGAAAAATTATTTAAATTCTAAAAAGAAGGGCAAAATCTCCATTTTTTTTGTTGTTGTTTAGTCACTCAGTCCTGTCCAATATTTTTTCAACTCTATGGACTGTAACCCACCCGTCTCCTCTGTCCATGGGATTTTTCTAGGCAAGAGTACTGGAGCAGATTGCTATTTCTTCCTCTAGGGGTTGTTTCCCACCCAGGGACTGAACCCACGTCTCCACATCTCCTGCATTGTAGGTAGATTCTCTCCCACTGAGTCGATGGGGAAGCCCCCAGATCCCCATATATCGGTGTGTTTTATGACTTTGTTGCTGTTGTTTACTGCACTTTTTTTTTTTTTTTTTTTTTTTTGCAACTTTCTATAAGCTTTCCTCAGGACAATCATTTGGGTACCAATAACAGGGCATCAGCTAAGGTCCAAATTCATTCGTATATATTTGGTTGCAGAACTTTCGAAAGTTGCAAATCCCTTTCCCCGTGGGAAAAAGCAGTCTCTCATTCCATTTCAAGAAAATCACTTCAAATCAGCAAGGTATGGTTGCTACCAGACAAAAGGGGCCTCAGGAGAGATGTAATTATGTATTTCAGACTTGATTACATACAATTTTGTTTCCACCATCTTTAAGTCCTAGCCAGAATTGGAAGATGCAGGCATTCTGTGACATGTGAAGTCTCTAATCAGGCAACAAATAGCCTAACCCGTCTGAACAGCCTGCTACAAAACATAAGAATGATTTCACTACTTGTGACATTTAGCAGTTCTTATGTCCTCACCACAAGCAGGATTCCTACCCTTATTGCTTTAAAGTAATTCGTGATCACATACTCCATTTATTTGTTGAATATGATATCCTATCATTGTTGAATATGCCCGAATACAGATTAAAACCTCTATAATTTGGGAGTAGGGGAGTGATGTTGAAGTGTCATAAATCAGTTCTAAGATAAAAGTAAGTCTTTAATAAGATATTATACTAACAAGTAAGTGTTTTTATAGTTTGGGAAATTTGGTGTAAACCTCAGTGTCTTCCAACAATGTGCGTGAACACAACGGTGCCTTTTGTTCCTCACAATCTCAGACCTCTTAGGTGTTAATTACAAGTTCAAACCATGCCTTCTTAACTCATTCTGTTTTTCAGAGGCTGGCTTGAAGGGACCATGCTCTGTTTAATTGAATTAAATTTTAATCTAATTTTTACATAACTTCCTAACAGATTATGAGGTGCTCCTTTATGAACCTCACTTCAAAAGAAACAAGAATAGACTACGAAAAATATGAAGGAGCAACTTAAAGTGGTAATTTTGTTCTACTTGATTTGGGAAGTATGTTGATGTTTCAAGTTATTGGTTTAATGGAAATACATTTGATGTTCATCATGACTATTCATAAGCACAAGTGCAGGAAAATAAATAAGATCTCTGGCCTGGGCAGGTGGTGTTGAGACATTATTATCCCATGGCTCCAAACCCATGTACTCTGAACTTCACTGAATGTGACAAAAATATTTCTTAAATGTAGAAACTATTTTACTTTTGTTTAATTTTCTTTTGTATATATTACTACCTAAGTACACAGGATGAAGACGCTTCATTACCTCTCTTTCCCAAAGGATGTATCTACAAGTGGACTAGAAAATCTCATGAGTGCATGAAAGGCTTTTCAAACACTCCACCTAGAGTGTGCAAGTAAACGGGATTCTCACTACAAACTTGAAAACACATTACTTTTTAGTTGGGATTCTATAAAGATTAGTGAACAACTGTTTCCTTAAAGAAAAGAGTCTGATGGAGTGCACAAGAGAGGGAAGCTCCATCTATTTATAATGCCTTCATAGAAACCAGAGCCATGTAGACTTAGTTTGGGACTTTGAAATAATACCAGGATTCCTATCTTTCTCTCTCTTCATAGCCATCCAACTTATTGGAGAAGAGGAATGAATGAAGCAAGTGAAAAACATTTGAATTTCATTTTTTTTCTATTGGTTGGACACATTGTTTTTCTTTCAAAAAATCCAATTATGATGATGGTTCTCTACATAATGAGTTGCAATTCACATACAGAAACTTCAGGAGTGTCTATATTGAGTATGATAGAGTTGCTGTTGTTGTTCAGGGCTAAGTCATGTCCTACTCTTTGCAATCCCATGGATTGTAGCCCTCTAAGCTATTCATGGGGTTGCAAAGAGTCAGACACG
Source organism: Bos mutus (assembly GCF_027580195.1). Lineage (NCBI taxonomy): Eukaryota > Metazoa > Chordata > Mammalia > Artiodactyla > Bovidae > Bos > Bos mutus. The sequence goes on along the minus strand of NC_091624.1, from coordinate 96,942,007 downwards.
AATGAGCGACTGATCTGATCTGATCTGAAGCTCCTCTGTCCCTGGGATTTCACAGGCAAGAATTGAGAGAATTTCTGTTTCCTTCTCCAGGGGTTCTTCCCAACCCTGGGAATGAACCTGCATCTCCTGAATTGGCAGGTAGATTCTTACCACTGAGCCACCAGGGAAGCCCAAATAGAATATCAATACTACTTAATGGTATTTATCTCTTAGATACATAGTTAATAAAATGGAACATGATGAATTTGTTTGAAGAAAACATTTCCTCTCTTTTAATTGTCCAAAACTTTGAACGGCTATTTAAAATGCTAATTTTCAAGCCATATGTAATGCTAAAAATAACTAATTGTGAATCTGATGACTTTATAACATAACTCATAACTTTGTTATTTCAGGAGACGTTTGAATATTTGCAAGATATATGTGTCACCCTTTTGAAAAGACTATTGCTTTATAAATAGAAAAATATATTTAATTCTTCTATTTATGTGTAATTCTAAAGAATAAAATGTTTATTTAATTCTAAAGTTAAGATGCACGATACTGGAGGCTTGGGGCTAGTGCACTGGGACGACCCAGAGGGATGGTATGGGGAGGGAGGAGGAAGGAGGGTTCAGGATGGGGAACACATGTATACCTGTGGCGGATTCATTTTGATATTTGGCAAAACTAATACAATTTGTAAAGTTTAAAAATAAAAATAAAATAAAATAAAAAAAGTTAAGTTAAAATGGATGAAAGAAATATCATTAACATATATTATTCCCTCCCACCTCTTTGCACTATTTATTTCTTTGGCGATTACAGTTAAATATAGTTTCAGTTCAGTTCAGTCGCTCAGTCATGTCTGACTCTTTGCGATCACATGAACCGCAGCACGCCAGGCCTTCCTGTCCATCACCAACTCCCGGAGTCTACCCAAACCCATGTCCATCGAGTCGGTGATGCCATCCAACCATCTCATCCTCTGTCGTCCCCTTCTCCTCCTGCCCTCAATCTTTCGCAGCATCAGGGTCTTTTCAAATGAGTCAGCTCTTCCCATCAGGTGGCCAAAGTATTGGAGTTTCAGCTGAAACATCAGTCCTTCCAATGAACACCCAGGACTGATCTCTTTAGGATGGACTGGTTGGATCTCCTTGTAGTCCAAGGGACTCTCAAGAGTCTTCTCCAACACCACAGTTCAAAAGCATCAATTCTTTGGTGCTCAGCTTTCTTTAGAGTCCAACTCTCACATTCATACATGACCACTGGAAAAACCATAGCCTTGACTAGACAGACCTTTGTCGGCAAGGTAATGTCTCTATTTTTTAATATGCTGTCTAGGTTGGTCATAACTTTCCTTCCAAAGACCAATCATCTTTTAATTTCATGGCTGCAATCACCATCTGCAGTGATTTTGGAGCCCTGAAAAATAAAGTTAGCCACTGTTTCCCCATCTATCTGCCATGAAGTGATGGGAACAGATGCCATGATCTTAGTTTTTTGAGTGTTGAGCGTTAAGCCAACTTTTTTACTCTCCTCTTTCACTTTCATCAAGAGACTCTTTAGTTCTTCACTTTCGGCCATAAGGGTGGTGTCATCTGCATATCTGAGGTTATTAACATTTCTCTCAGCAATCTTGATTCCAGCTTGTGCTTTCTCCAGCCCAGTGTTTCTCATGATGTACTCTGCATAGAAGTTAAATAAGGAGGGTGACAGTATACTGTCTTGACGTACTCCTTTTCCTATTTGGAACCAGTCTGTTGTTCCATGTCTAGTTCTAACTGTTGCTTCCTGACCTGCATATAGGTTTCTCAAGAGGCAAGTCAGGTGGTCTGGTATTCCCATCTCTTTCAAAATTGTCCACAGTTTATTGTGATCCACACAGTCAAAGGCTTTGGCGTAGTCAGTAAAGCAGAAGTAGATGTTTTTCTGGAACTCTCTTGCTTTTTCCATGATCCAGCGGATGTTGGTAATTGGATCTCTGGTTCCTCTGCCTTTTCTAAAACCAGCTTGAACATCTGGAAGTTCACGGTTCACATACTGCTGAAGCCTGGCTTGGAGAATTTTGAGCATTACTTTACTAGCATGTGAGATGAGTACAATTGTGCGGTAGTTTGAGCATTCTTTGGCATTGCCTTTCTTTGGGATTGGAATGAAAACTGACCTTTTCCAGTCCTGTGGCCACTGCTGAGTTTTCCAGTTTTGCTGGCATATTGATTGAGTGCATGACTTTCACAGCATCATCTTTCAGTATTTGGAATAGCTCAACTGGAATTCCATCACGTCCACTAGCTTTGTTCATAGTGATGCTTTCTAAGACCCACTTGACTTCACATTCCAGGATGTTTGGCTCTAGGTGAGTGATCACACCATCATGATTATCTGGATCATGAAGATTTTTTTTGTACAGTTCTGTGTATTCTTGCCACCTCTTCCTAATATCTTCTTCTTCTGTTAGGTCCCTACCATTTCTGTCCTTTATCGAGCCCATCTTTGCATGAAATGTTCCCTTGGTATCTCTAATTTTCTTGAAGAGATCTCTAGTCTTTCCCATTCTGTTGTTTTCCTCTATTTCTTTGCATTGATTGCTGAGGAAGTCTTTCTTATCTCTCCTTGCTATTCTTTGGAACTCTGCATTCACATGGGTATGTCTTGACTTTTCTCCTTTGCTTTTCACTTCTCTTCTTTTCACAGCTATTTGTAAGGCCTCCTCAGACAGCCATTTTGCTTTTTTGCATTTGTTTTTCTTGGGGATGGTCTTGTTTCCTGTCTCCCATACAATGTCACAAACCTCTGTCCATAGTTCATCAGGCACTCTATCAGATCTAGTCCCTTTAATCTATTTCTCACTTCCACTGTATAGTCATTTGATTTAGGTCATACCTGAACGGTCTAGTGGTTTTCTCCACTTTCTTCAATTTCAGTCTGAATTTGGCAATAAGGAGTTCATGATACAAACCACAGTCAGCTCCCAATCTTGTTTTTGCTGACTGTATAGAGCTTCTCCATCTTTGGCTGCAAATAATATAATCAATCTGATTTCGGTGTTGACCATTTGGTGATGTCCATGTGTAGAGTCTTCTCTTGTGTTGTTGGAAGAGGGTGTTTGCTATGACCAGTGCGTTCTCTTGGCAGAACTCTATTAGCGTTTGCCCTGCTTCATTCTGTATTCCAAGGCCAAATTTGCCTGTTACTCCAGATGTTTCTTGACTTCCTACTTTTGCATTCCAGTCCCCTATAACGAAAAGGACATCTTTTTTGGGTGTGAATTCTAGAAGGTCTTGTAGGTCTTCATAGAACTGTTCAACTTCAGCTTCTTCGGCATTATTGGTCGGAGCATAGACTTTAATTACCATGATATTGAATGATTTGTTTTCCTTGGAAATGAACAGAGATCATTCTGTCATTTTTGAGATTGCATCCAAGTACTGCATTTTGGACTCTTTTGTTGGCTATGATGGCTATTCCATTTCTTCTAAGGGATTCCTGCCCACAGTAGTAGATATAATGGTCATCTGAGTTAAATTCACCCATTCCAGTCCATCTTAGTTTATAGTTTAAAAATATAGTTTAGCTATATCTAAAATAGTTTTATGTAGATGATAAATCATATAATGATTTTAAGGATTTTGATTCTGAATATTTTCAAAGAAAAAAATGTAAAATATTTCAATATATCTATAAATTGTTAAAACAATCTTATTTAAAAGTCATGTATTAAATATTGATCACATACTAAGCACTGATTTGGGGATAAAATGGTAAAAATTCATAATCTCTGTTTTCAGGGAGTTTGCAGAAAGGGCATAAGATGTTGCTTCATAATGCTTCAAAGGAAACATTTAAAGGAAAACATATTTAGTCAGCCCAGGCTGCCATAAAGAAATACCATAACCTGCGTGGCTTAACAAAAATTTACTTGCTCACAGTTCTGGAGGCTGGAAAGTCCAAGATCAAAGTTCTGGATGATTTGGTGTCTGCTGAGAGCTCTCTCTCCAGCCTGCATGCAGCTTGCTTGCTGAGTCCTCAATGTGCCCTCACTTAGCAAAAAGACAGCATGAGCTCTTCCTTACATTTCTTTCTCTTCCCATAAGGGCAGCAGTCTTATTGGTTTAAGGCCTCACCTTTTTGACTTCATTTCACCTTTATCACTTCTTCAGAGTCCCTTTTTCCACAAAAGAGTAACATTGGAGGTTAGGGTTTTGCATAAATTTTGAGGAAGTTGTGATTCAATTCATAGCAGAAGCCTTGACTGAATTACCTTGTTCAATGAACAAATGAATAAAACAAAGTCTTCTTTATTTAGTTGTTAGTATTCAGGAAGAGAGATTGCATTAAGTGGAAACTTTATCATGAAACCAAATCTAACATACGTAACTTACCAGTTTTTCCATTTGTATGAGCTGAATTATATAAACTGAGGAATGAGTGAAGGGAGTGAAGCATTTGAATTTTGCTTTTATAAAAATCATTTGAAGAGGAACTTTTAAAGAGGTTTACAATCTTATTTATGACTATTATATCCCTATTAAGAATAGTACTCATTATTTGCAGATATCCTTGTCCTCTACAAAAATTAACACAAACTCTTCCTGTTTAATACTCAGAAGAGCCTTGTGAGTAAGATTTTGCAGTTCCAATTTTATATATAATATATAGAGAGACACATAAAATGTATACTCAACATTAGTTCAGGATTTCTTCTCTATGTCCAGTGTTATTTCCACTATACCGCTGTTATTGATTACAGATACTACATGGAATTAAATGATGTTATTTTGGGCACACAAAAAGATCAGTCAAAAATCTGACTAATAGCTGGCACTATCCTCCTAGTTTAACAATATTGTGCCAGAGTAAAACAACTGAAATATGGAAGCCTTCTCCAAAAGTCCTCATGGGTGTAAAAGTTATTCTTCCTAAAATTTCATATGAAGTATTGGTATTGTCAAGGGAGGCAGAGTATAGCTGAAATGTGTGTATTTATGTGTGTATGTATATGTGTGTACGTATGGAATGACATTATGCAGGCATTACTTGGACATGTTAGTTAGGACTTTTAGTTTAATTTTAATTTTTAAATGTGTGAAATATTTCACATTTTTATAGTTCTATCTGTTAACTCACAAAGATCCTCTATGATCTGCCATAAGGTATATAAAGGATACATGCCTCTTATACTTCTCATTATGCTCAACTCTTATAATATTTTATAGACTAACTCATGTCACTGAAGATTTGCATTCTTTGGGCATCAACGAAAAATGTCAATATTCCAATTTATACTGTCTCTGTTTTTAATTCAAATCAAAGAAGAAAATACTCATATCTAAGCAAAAGAAAAAAAGATGACTCAAATTAGGTTATCACAGTTTAAGAAAGCGTAACAATTTCTCACAACAAAAATGTCATGAATCTTTAGTTTCTGTAATAGAGAACTATTCTTACTATTATATCATTATGCAAAGCAATTTAAACCAGTTATTAAGACCCTGGAAACTCTCAGAATATGAGAGAATGTGTCTTTAGATCCTCCAGCTTTCAGAAAATTTTACCATACCTGACATTGAAAGACATTAAATTATAATCTTTACACTGTAATTTAAAACTAGATCATTATTCACTTTGGAGATTCCTTGGGCCTACCTTCATATTTTATGGTTGAGGATATTAAGGCCATGAGTGGCTGAGAGCCACAAAAGTTAGTTACTAAAATGGGACTTCATTTTTTCCTAACCCAGGGCCCCTTCTTCATTACCGAATATGACAGGACTGTCATATTCATGATGTAGCTGATCTAAGAAGTGCTGATAAATAGATTATGCAGTTGTCACTTAAATCAGATAACTTCTCTAGCTAAGAAAAGACTGCTCAGGCTTCCCTGGTGGCTCAGTGGTAAAGAATCCACCTGCCAATGCGGAAGACATGGGTTTGATCTCTGGTTTGGGAGGATCCCATGTACTGCAGAAAAATTACGCCAGAGCACCACAACTACAGAGCCTATAGTTGAGCCCAGGAATTGCAATTGCTGGACTCACGTTCCACAACTACTGAAGCCCACCCGTGCTCGCCCTAGAGCCCGTGCTCGCCCTAGAGCCCGTGCTGTGTAATGAGCGAAACCACCGCAATGAGAAGCCAGCACACTGCAGCTAGAGAGTAGCCCCTGCTCACCGTAACTAGAGAAAAGCCCACACAGCATTGAAGACCCTGAACAGCCAAAAAAAAATTATATATATATATATTAAAAAGGAAAGCTGCTCAAGTAAGCATAGAGCACCACAGTGAAATTCTAGAGAGCTTGCCCATCTGAAAATGTCAATTCTGTCTTGGCCTTTCTATGTAGAAGCCAGGCCCTGTGTCTGTTTTCTCCTGAGTAAAAATGTCAGTTGAAGAATTGAGAATTGTGAAAATCCAAACAAAAAAAAAAATTAAGTGTTTTCTAGAAAAAGGATTATTATAAGGATGATTAGCTTAAAATATTAGATATTGGTGAAATGAGACACTTACACAGATGCTTTTTTGTAGCTGTTCAGTGTGGGCCTGTCTGGTGGCCGCCAATTTCAGGACAAGCATCTCAGGATACTCATGAAAGGTTAAGTTGCAGCATGAGCTTTTCAAGATATTTCAAATGATAGGCATTTAGAGAGATTTCTTCTGAGTTTGAGAATGTTTCACTAAAACAAGAAGTCCTGTAGTTACTCTCCTTTTAGATTTTTAGACAAGAAATGATTTCAGTTTAGTCACTCAGCTGTGTCCAACTCTTTGTGACCCCATGGACTGCAGCACGCCAGGCCTCCCTGTCCATCATCAACTTCCGGAGCTCACTCAAACTCATGTTCACCGAGTCAGCAATGTCATCCAACCATCTCAACCTCTATCATCCCCTTCTCCTCCTGCCTTCAATCTTGCCCAGCATCAGGGTCTTTTCAAATGAGTCAGTTCTTTGCATCAAATGACTAAAGTATTGGAGTTTCAGCTTCAGCATCAATCCTTCCAATGAATATTCAGGATTGATTTCCTTTAGGATGGACTGGTTGGATCTCCTTGCAGTCCAAGGGACTCTAAAGAGTCTTCTCCAATACCACAGTTCAAAAGCATCAATTCTTCAGCGTTCAGCTTTCTTTATAGTTCGATTCTCACATCCACACATGACCACTGGAAAAACCATAATTTGACTAGACAGACCTCTGTTGGTAAAGTAATGTCTCTGCTTTTTAATATGTTGTCTAGGTGGGTCATAGCTTTTCTTCCAAGGAAAAAGCATCTTTTAATTTCATGGCTACAATCACCATCTGCAGTGATTTTGAAGCCCCCCAAAATAAAGTCTGTCACTGTTTCCATTGTTTCCTCATCTATTTGCCATGAAGTGTTGGGATCAGATGCTAAGAACTTAGTTTTTTGAACATTGAGTTTTAAGCCAACTTTTTCACTCGTCTTTCACTTTCATCAAGAGGCTCTTCAGTTCTTCCCTTTCTGCCATAACAGTGATGTCATCTGTGTATCTGAAGTTATTGATATTTCTCCCAGCAGTCTTGATTCCAACTTGTGCTTCATCCAGCCCAGTGTTTCTCATGATGTACTCTGCATACAAGTTAAATAAGCAGGGTGACAATATACAGCCTTGACGTACTCCTTTCCTAATTTGGAACAAGTCTGTTGTTCCATGTCCAGTTCTAACTATTGCTTCTTGACCTGCATACAGATTTCTCAGGAGGCAGGTAAGGTGGTCTGGTATTTCCATCTCAGCAATGATTTATGATGGAGTAAATAAATATCAATCCAAATGAGCTGACAAGGGGAAGAATACCTATAATCTCTGGGAAATTTTGTCCCTGTAAATAGATATCTAAATACCACATTTGTCCAAATCCTGCATTTAATTACCATTTATAAGATAAATGCTGCTTCTGTTGGTGCTGTTTTAATCATTTCTTGGAAAGGAAATAGTAAAAAGAAGATGGATAATCTAGGTCTTTAGTTTGAGCTTTTCAGGTGATTGTCCCTGGTCTCCTTGGAAACTGAGGAATTCAAATTTGGGACTCCAGATTTCTTGACCAGAATGAGCGTGCATGTAACACTACTGTCTTTTCATTGGCATTTGATTGTGCAAGACTGTTAGAGACATGTGCTTTCTGTATCTCCATTGGACTGAGCCTGGTCATCACCAGTGCCTGGACCTTGACTCAGTGGACCGGCTACCTTTCCAGTGGATTCTAACATCTTGATGTTCCCTTTGCCATACCATTCAAGTTTCTGTGATCTCTCCTCTTCCCCTTTTATTCATACTCAGACTTATTTCATTGTATTGAGTGTTGGTGGTGGTGGTTTTGTTGACCACCAAGAGTTGACCACACCAAGAGTCAGTAGTGGACAACTCTTGCAACCCCGTGGGCTGTAGCCTGCAAGGCTCCTCTGTCCATGGTATTCTCCAGGTGAGAATAGTGGAGTGGGTTGCCATTTCCTCCTTCAGGGGATCATCCTGACCCAGGAATCAAACCCAGGCCTCCTCCATTGCAGGCAAATTCCTTACTGACTATGAGGAAAGTCCAGTATATCCAGCAGCATTCTGGTATCTGTTGATATCTGATATCTCTAGCAACTAACATTTTAAGGAAAATGCAGTGTGTATGCCTCTCAATAAAGAAAGTACTTACAAATAGGATAACATAGCAATTAAGAGCACAGATCCTCGAGTAAGACCCCCTCTCCCCCCATTACCACTTTAACTTCTCTTTGCCTTAGTTTCCTTCTTTGTAAAGTGTTGTTAATTATAGTTCCTACTACATTAGGTAACAATGCAAGCAAACCTCTCTCTCTCTTTTTTTTAAGTATGAAAATCTAAACAATCCTCTCCAATGTCATTTTGATGCCTTTTAAGTTTGACTCAGTGTTATTAGGCAACATTTTCGATCAAATCATTAATTTTTACATAGTTCAATTTATAAAACTGTGAAGACAAGGTTTGGAAAATAACGTTGTGCTCTGAATGGCATGTTTATTAATATTTAGGCATCTTTAGCCTTTCATCCTTATGAGGTAATGTCCTTGAATAGCACCTCTTATAAATATGTGCAAGGAAGCTTGGTTTCTAGACGAAAGTAATTTACACAATGATACATCTTATTTAATGTGTCTTGTGTGCTGCTTTCTGAAAATCTATATAATTATTAAAATGATGAAATGCTTTAGCCATACTGTAGTTACCTTAGCAACTTGTTGCAGTGTGGGTTGTAAGTAACTGCCTCTTTTATATTTTGAACCAATTTTTTAAAAAATGATCATGCCATATAGGCTACTGCAAAATGACTTGAGGAACCCATATTTTGGTATTTCAGCTTCATAACAGCAATATTAATTTAACTGTAACAACATCATTGTGGTAATTTTATAGTTACCTTAAGAATAACCTGTTTCTAACTCAAATACTTTTGAAAAAAAATGAACTATCTATTCATACATTTGCTGAAAAACAATATTTAGCATTCTGCCCTGCAAAGGCACTGTCCTAAGAGAAATGAATAAAGTGGTGACAAAACAAATTCCCTGCCCTTTAGAGCTTAGATTCTATTGAGGAATACAGATGAAAACATGCCATTACATATATTTGAAAGATAAAGCAAGATAAAGTCAAAGAGTATGGCCTGGGCTAGGAAGTAAGGAATGTAAGGAGGCTTAGAAGGGGGCAAGTTTACTTCTTAGTGAATCAGAAAGCTCTGTCTGTAGAGTTGACAATTCTGCATAGATATGAGTGATATGAATAAGCCATGAGAATATCCTGGGGAAAATTACTGCAGCAAAGGAACAAAAATATAACACGATTAAGAACAGAATGAAGGCCAGGCTATCTAGAGGTTAGTACAACCTGAACAGATAGGGCATAATCTGGTTTATAGTTTTCAAATTTTACTCTCGTTGTTGTGTGCAGAAGGAATAGAGTGGAGTTTGAGCAGTGTGGAAAAAAGAGGCAAGAGTGGAAATGAGAGCATTTAGGAAGACACTGCTAGAATCTAAAGAGAAATATTGACAACATAGTTCAGGGTCATAATAAAAGTAATGATAAGTAGCTTTTTTCAAAGCATATTTTGAAAGAAAAATTCACAGGTTTTGAGGGCTTCCTTAAACCTAGGAGGACAGGATCTCTGGCAGCCTCCTTTATGAAAAGCTGCTGGTAGCGCTTCCTGGGGCAAATTTCATTAATTTAAAAGGGCTGACATTGAGTTCAAAGGTCATCTTACCCAACTTCTCAGCTGCCTATGGACTTTCCTTACTTCGTACCTGCAGGTGATTATTCAGTGGTTGTTGTTGTTTTTTTTTTTTTTTTTTTTTTTAATACAATTGAAAGGCTCTCTTTTATTTTTCTTATCTCAAACCTAAAATTGGCCATCTGCTTATCCCTTTGAAAAGGGGAATAGGATAAATTTACTACTTCTTTATACAGTAAATTTGGGGGGGGGTCAGGGTTTTTAAAAGGTTGTTCTGTGGAATTCTATGATCAAATAACTTGAGAAAATACTGCATTTTATAAACTCTTAAAAAAAAAGAATGTCACCTGAGCAAAAATTTGAGACATCCTCTAGAAAAGAAACCTTTTTCTATTTTGATTAACACTAAGTTCTTAGAACTTTTCTACCATGGAACACTTACATTCTTTTTTTTTTTCCCTCAGGTCTACAACTCATTCATATTATAGAAAAGGAATGTGTCATTCATTATAATGGATAATATTTATTCAAAAACACAGCATATAATTTAACAAAACAATCCTGATGTGGTCTGAATTGTAGTATATTCTCTGTGGCTAATACTTCTTGTAAACCTGAATCCAGATTCCTTTTGAAGCAATTTAAGATTATGTTAAATGTGTTATAACCATATCACATCAGCAGTCAGGATAAACACAGATGTCACCTCCAGTGAAAGAGTTGCCAAAGCACTTTCTCCTTGTGCAGTTGATGGTCTTAGCATACAGGCTGGGCCTGGAATTCTTGTTAGACTTTGACAAGAATGAAGAGATCCAATCCTTTGTATCCTTGATTTTATTCTTGATTTTTACTGGCAATGTGTTTGTGCCATCCATATCCTTGATGTTTTATGTCATCTGTACCCTGAATATGTATTGATCCCAGGAAATTATGAAAATTTATTTTAAAAAAGGCAAAGACAGGAACATAAGTCAATTCACCACAGCCTCTCACCAGTTTGATATTAGGTTGTTAGCAAAAACACTTTAAGTATAATCATACCACCAGTTTTGAATCCAAACAAAAGTTCACTATCTTATCCCAAAAGAGGTCATCTGGATTACTTTATTCAAAATATACCTTTATTGTGTTTTCTACAGATATATCAGTCTCTCTCTTATCTAAAAAGTATGTGCTTACTGTTTTTTAGAAAATAAATGTATATTCTTACTGCACCCTTTACTTTTCTAAAGTTTTTATAAATCTTTAGATATAAATTATCTGCTATTTTTTTCTATGATTGGACCTCTCTTATCCAAAATGTATTTTTCAGGATTCACCCTTGCTGCGTTTTTGCAAAGCAAAACATTGGCTAACATTCCTTTTTAATCTCTCTTAGGTCCTCTATGATTTCTCAGAGATTTCCAAGGATAGCTCTGAAGTCACATTTACAAGTGTTTTGATAATGTAATTCAATGAACTTACACATTTAAATCCCTTTACAACTGTCTCTGGTATTCTCCTTGTTGCTATACAGGAAGTAGAGGGAAGCTAAAGAGAAATGGAAAGACAATTAAAAGTGGGTTATAATGAAATGCAGGCTTCCCTCGTGGTTCAGACAGTGAAGAATCTGCCTGCAACGCAGGAGACCTGGGTTCGATCCCTAGGTGGGGAAGATCGCCTGGAGAAGGGAATGGCAACTCACTACAGTATCTTTGCCTGGTCAAGTCCAAGGACAGAGGAACCTGGCGTGCAACAGTCCGTGAGTGCTAAGTCATTTCAGTCACTTCAGGTAGATTCTTTGCGACCCTGTGGACTGTAGCCTGCCAGGCTCCTCTCTCTATAAGATTCTCCAGGCAAGATTACTGGAGGGGGTTGCCATGCCCTCTTCCAGGGGATCTTCCCAACCCACGGATAGAACCCAGGTCTCTTACATCTCCTGTGCTGGAAAGCAGATTCTTTACCACTAGTGCCACCTGGAAAACCCATGCAACCATGGGGTAACAAAGAGTGGGACATAACTGAACCAGTTTTACTCGACTCACTCATTCACTCATAATAAATGACTGCAAGACAACAAATAGATAGACACTTAAAAGAAAGAACAAACATTAATTGTTCAGATTTTCACTGGGTCAATTTTAAGCAAAATAGACATATCTCATACAAATTTTATTAAGGTTTGGAAAAACTCTGCCTACAAAATATCACCCTACCTCACCCAATGTGTAAGATCTCTGAAAAGTGAAAGCGAAAATAAAAGTCACTCAGTCATGTCCGATTCTTTGTAAGATCTCTGCTGCTGATGCTGCTAAGTCGCGTCAGTCGTGTCCGACTATGTGCGACCATAGACGGCAGCCCACCAGGCTCCCCGTCCCTGGGATTCTCCAGGCAAGAACACTGGAGTGGGTTGCCATTTCCTTCTCCAGTGCATGAAACTGAAAAGTGAAAGTGAAGTCGCTCAGTTGTGTCCGACACCTAGTGACCCCATGGACTGCAGCGCACCAGGCTCCTCCATTCATGGGATTTTCCAGGCAAGAGTACTGGAGTGGGGTGCCATTGCCTTCTCCCTATAAGATCTCTAGCGATACATTTAAAGATATTACTTTTAGTCCCTGCCAATTTTTTGATCTAGCACATGTACAATAAACAATGCAGGAGTAAGAAATTGTAAGCATCAAAGTTGAAGGGAAGTTTCCCAGTCTGAACAATATTGGAAACTATCAGAAGATTTATCAATTCATGAATTGCTATGTATAAATCTTTATGTACCTAAATCATGGCACATGAAGGTCCTTCAATCATGTGTGGCTCTGATCCTTCCTATCAGTATAGGTAAGTGATGTGATTGGATACAATGTAGGGAACTGTGATTATTTACATTAATAAAATTATGAGAAAGTATTTATATTAATATTAAAAATGTCAGCACTTTATATGTTAGAATGCTGAAAACAAATTTAAAATATTTATTTGGTAACTTAGGGAGTTATTTGGTAAACTAGGGAGTTATTTAAATTATTCACCAAGCACCAAATAAGAGGTAAGAATTTCCCTGAGAGTTGGTAAAATAAATATAAAAAGTATTATTATTCTTGCTTCAGAGAGTTCAAGAGGAGCCAATCTTTTCTGGGAGTCAGATGTCTTTGCAAGTAAATTATAGTAGTAAATGAATAACAATAGATACAATGCTTAAGGTAAAATGTAGCTTTGATGATGAACATGACCAATCCTATCAGGAAAGGTAGAAAGACTGTGAGAATGAATATGTTGCATTCGCATTCCAATAGAGGCATATACTATTTTCAAACAAAATAAAGTAAGAACTAACATTTTACCAAATAGTTTTTAAGTTAGCAAATGGATATCACAAATTATTATAGTTAAAATGAAAGAATGGGGAAACTATTTTTTTAAACAAATTAGGAAGTAATCCTTAAGATGAATGAGCCCTGTTATAGCCAGAGAAATGGGTTTGCTAATCTTGAATTTTCATTTAAGATCATAGAACCTACGTGAAAAATTCTCTTTCCTACTTAATATTTCTTTAAAAATTTTACTCTTCTGTGATATCTATTATAAATGACTTCCTAAAATTTTAAGATATTGAATAAAGTAATTAATACAGTTTCTAATATTGTCTTCATTAGGAAACCAGAAATTTTATGAGAAATTGGAATTTCTGATTATCTAGGTACATATGAAACCAACAATTGACTTGAAGATAGGGAAAGAGACCTTCTGCATGGAAGGAAGTAGAGATGTTGGAACAGGTATGGGATTCTGAAATATGTATGAACTGAGATTCTGAAATGTATGAACAACTTGAAAGTTCTGAGAGTAGAATTCTAGTACACTGTTTTTCAAATTAACTCTCAAAACACCTAAAGATTTTATGAATCAGGGAGAAAAAACTTAAACAGTATAGGTTACCTTTCTAAATTCAAAATATTCCTTTATAATGCTGTGGTTGGCTTTTCAGGTGATGCTAGTGGTAGAGAATCCACCTGCTAAAGTAGGAGACACAAGAGATGTGGGTTCCATCTTTGGATCAGGAAGATCCCCTGGAGGAGGAATTAGCAACCCACTCCAGTATATTTGCCAGGAGAAACCCATGGACAGAGGAGCCTGATGGGCTACAGTCCATAGGGTCTCAAGGAGGTGGACACAGCTGAGCATCTGAGCACATAATGCTATAGTTAAGGTAAATGGCAGAAAATCATCCATGCTATTTTCAGATATTCCTGTATATAATTGCTCTATTTCAGAGGCTATAATTAGCTGTAACAAGCAGTAGTGGAAGCAATTTTTTGTTGTTAAAGAAGTAAACACATATCCTCTCCAAATATGTTTTATTGGGGGCAAATTTGTTATTTTATAAATTAGTGTAACCGAGGCTATATTCTCAAACTATGAATCCAGTTGTACAAATTTATAGTATTTACACATATTCCCTGTTTACTTTGGTAGCTGGAAAACAGATACATTTCTATTTATTATATAATGAATCTTCCTTTGATCATCTCTCAGAAACATTTTATTTACCTGAATCAGACACTCAGTTGTGTCTGACACTGTGACCCATGGACTATAGCCTGCCAGGCTCCTCTGTCCATGGGATTCTCTCAGCAAGAATACTGTAGTGGGGTGTCTTTTCCTCTTCTGGGGATCTTCCTCACCCAGAGATCGAACCTGTGTCTCTTATGTCTCCTGCATTGGCAACCGGATTCTTTATCATTAGCACCATCTGAGAAGCCCAAAAAATAAAATATACAGAGCCACAATATTTGATGTGGCATTTTTGAAGACTGATAAAACAGATTAGGGAGTGTCTTATTCATAAGATGCAGAGTGAATTTAATGTTTTTTTAATTATTGATAAAACTTTCATCATTTTATCAAGATCATTTCAGGATAACAAAAGAGTGACAGAAAGAATGGTAGAGAAGCAGGTGAGACCAATTACAAATGAGATTTGTGTGTGTGTGTGCTGACAAAACAAAAAACCAGATCTAAGAATATATACAGAACTCCTCCAAATACTAGCAACCCACTAAAAAATGAGCAAGAGCCATGAGTAGGCATTTTCCAGAAGAGAGAATTGGTATGCTAACAAGCATATAGAGATAAAAAGGATCCTAATTAGTTTGGATCCCACTCCTGGTACCAAAAATAAAATTAAAAGGATCATAACTGATCACAGAAATGTGAACAAATACCACACTAAAGTCTTACCATATATCATATGATTGACAAAAAAATAAAAGTCTGAAAATACCTTATATTGGAGATGCTGTATATCCACACGATATTTTATCCTTTGCCACTAGAAATGTAAATTTGTGCAAACATTTTGGAAAGGAATCAGATATTCTCTTCTATTGTTGAACAAACATCCTCTATGACTCAATGACTGCACTTATGCAAGTACAGCCGGGCGCACACCAAAAGGTTCTTAGTGAAATTATCCACAATAGCAAAAATGTAGAAATCACCTAAATGGCTTTCGTGGGAGACTAGATAAATTGTGGTATATTCATATAAAAGAGCAGTAGAAGGAAATGAACTACAGCCAGACTGCAGCATATATACATTACAACAATGCAAGGGAAATATAAGCTCTCAAAGAGGAAATACAGCATGAAAGTTTTTGTGTAAATTTATATAAATAGATTAAATTGTTTTAGAATAGATACAGATTCAATAAAACAATGTAAAAAGGAAAATGATGAACATGAAATTTAAGATGATGTTTGGGGGATGGTAAAAGGTTAGGCTACTTATGGGATGAGAGGACATGTATTTAGATATGTTATTTTTAAGATCCCAACTTTCATTATGGGGGATAGATTTATTGTTGCCTATTACATTCTTAGAGAAAAAAAAATTAAGTATTTACATTTTTAAAAAGTAGGCCATACATTGAATAATCATGAGGGTGTATCATGAAATAAAGATTGATATTAAAAATAAAATTCTGTGAAATTGTGATCTTGTATACATACAAATCCACAATAATGAAAACATATGAGACTGGACTGAATATCTTAGACTAAGCCAATAAATGGATCTCTTAAATTTCTGCTCTATGCCTGATTATCCTATGTCCTAATATTCATGAGGGAGAAGCAGAGTTAAGAATCTTAATCTTGGTTAAGAATGGTTGTTAATTCATTTCTGGATAATGTAAATAGTTCTGTATTCCACATAGGCAACCACTACTCTATCACACCCCATAACCAATTCTTCCTGGAAATTATCCGAGTACTGTTAGAGGGGCCAGTTTTATTGTTATATTATTATTATTTTGATAGAGGAAAGAAAGAGCAAATCTCAGTCTCTTCGGTAATAAGTTTATCTGTCATTTAAGACTGTGGATCTTGTTGTAATTCAACAGTTTGAAGTCTAGTGAGAAATAAGGAATACAAATCAACAAGGAGTGCAGAATCTTGTTGATCAACTCGGGCATGAGGCTACTCTCTTCATACTACTTTCTTCATATTTATTGTTTGTACAACAAAAAATATTCAGCACTCATTTAAAGAGATTTTTTAAAAAATTGTATCCCACTAAAACAAGTAAAATGCATGTAATAAAATTTTAATGTGTGTTCTTTTCTTCCAAAAAATCACTATGTTAGACAAGTGGGTCTTTGATTTCTTAAAATTTGTCAACAGTCAGAAACTGAGTCTATCACTATGTTACTTTATCTCCCCACTAAGAACATTTGTGCATTGGTACTTTCAGAAAGACACATTCATCTTACTGTCAGTACATTTCTTGGAATAGAAGCTATACTTTGTCTTCTTGATGTTTGCAAAGCTTTAGAAAACCCAACTTCAACTGGCAAAGGGTTGGTGCATATTATACAACATTCAATTAGACTGTGAAATTTTTCATTGATACTTTATACTATGTCACTGGCTTTAGAATAAAATTTCAGCAACAATGTCTCCAGAATTATATTCTGTTATGAGACATAATTCTTTGGATGTGGAACTATGAATAAATTGGTTAGAATATTTTAGCTCTAAAATTTTAAGATGACAAAAGCTTACCTTTGTGCTACTTTGTAACACCACCTACTCCTTATGGCATTGTCATATGAAGATGTCATTATTTTAGACTGTAGATTTTATTATTCATAAAAAAATAACTTAGTGATGAAAACATTCCAAATTCTATTTTTTCTTTGTTTATGTGTGTGCCAAACCAAAGGCATGCAAATCTAAAATATTCTAATACATTTTTGATACTGCTTAGGTAAGATCAAATTTTAGCTTAAAAAAAAAAAAGACTTGTAATTTGAGACCAAAAAAACACATAAATGAAAAGGATATATCTAGAGAAACTTAAGGACAATAAGAAGATAGCTATTTAGTAACTCTAAGTGAATTTAATCCAAAAATAACCATTGGCCAAGAATGGATAAGTTCTAACTTGAATATTCATTTCATCTTTAGCTCTCAGTAAGTGACCTCTGGATATCCACTGGGCAGCTTGCCACATGGCTAAGAGAACATTTCTTCTTTATCTGACTTGTAGATCTGATGATCAAACAACTTAAAGTCTGGGTGAAGGTATACTGGCCAAAGTACTGTGTAAGAATTTGAAGTTGACTTTTTACCTTCCTCCATCCCATCTATTTGATGGCTGGGATTTCAGCTGACTTCCTGAACCACAAAATGACCTTGGAAAATAAAACCATATAGAGTAGATCAGCAACATAAGGCTTGTGATTCCGATACAGTGCCAAATGAGCCCTGTACTGCTCATGACCAGATTTCTTTCCCACAAGAGAAATCACTTACACTTATTGTATAAGTCACAACATCATTCACAGCCTCACCCTTCCTGATACATAACCCATAGAAAATAACCTGTGAAGCCCCAGTATAATCAGGATATGTATTATCTCCATATCCATCCCAGACCTCAAAATTCTGTAAAATTCCATTCAAATTCACTTTCAAAACCATTTCCAACCATATTCTTCCCCTAATTGTATTGTCCAACCTCCATTTTGATTACTGTGTATGAATACCCTTTTATAATTTCCCCATATCTTGATTCATTTTATCTTTACTTATTTTCTCTTTCTCCAATTTCACATGGTTAAGCACTATATCCCTGGGAAATCAACTCCAACCTTTAGGAATCTTTTTTTGATCCTCCAGTTAAGGAATTCTCACTTCTCTATGTTCACAACACCAACAGTTTTTAACTTTAAACTTTGTATTTTATATTGAAGTCATGTATGGATGTGAGAGTTGGACTGTGAAGAAAGCTGAGTGCCAAAGAATTGATGCTTTTGAACTGTCGTGTTGGAGAAGACTCTTGAGAGTCCCTTGGACTGCAAGGAGATCCAACCAGTCCATTCTAAAGGAGACCAGTCCTGGGTGTTCATTGGAAGGACTGATGCTGAAGTTGAAACTCCAATACTTTGGCCACCTCATGCGAAGAATTGACTCATTGGAAAAGACTTTGATGCTGGGAGGGATTGCGGGCAGGAGGAGAAGGGGACAACAGAGGATGAGATGCCTGGATGGCATTACTGAATCGATGGACATGAGTTTGGGTAAACTCTGGGAGTTGGTGATGGACAGGGAGGCCTGGTGTGCTATGATTCATGGGGTTGCAGAGTTGGACACGACTGAGCGACTGAACTGAACTGAACTGATAGGCAGTTGACAATGCTGTGATAGTTTGAGGTGGACAGCATACAGACTCAGCCATACATATACATTTATCCATTTTCCCCCAAACTCCCTTCCCATCCAGGCTGCCATGTAGCACTAAGTAGAGTTCCCTGCATGACACATTTTCTCTGTTTTTTACAGCAAACATTTGCACTTCATTGCATACTGTCTTAAAGCACATCTTACATTGTTTCCTTACTTTGCTGCTTAATGTTTACTTTTGACCGTTTTGTGTGTTCATCTATAGCTGTTACTCCAACTATGCTTAAATCAACATCTGCAACTATCCACTAACAAAAATAGACAAACAATTAAAAAAAATTTATTTCCTTTGTTTACTCTCCTGGAAAATGATAATATTCAGCTCTAACCTCCTCCTTCCTCTCTGCCACCTGTCAGATGAATCCCTAAACCCTGTTACTTCCACCTTCATTATCTCTCTGGAATCTATACATTTTTCGTATCCACTTTCATCCAGGCCATGTTCCTAATGCTAACTAGCTCTACTGTCCTCCTTTATTCTTCTTCCTCTAAAGTGGTTTTGTGAAAATGAGCTTATAAATGTTACCCCCAAGTTTTTGAAAATACTGTATCTAAGATTTTTGCAATATATTGTTGTTACAACCTGGGTGCAGCTGGCCTGTCCTCTCAATAGATGACTTGCAAGCTGACTTCTCCAGTTCCATCTGTTAGCTGATCTTCCCCAACAAAATACCACAGCATGGGGGACTTAAGCAACAGAAATATATTTCCTTCTAGTTCTTGAGGCTAAAAGTCGAAGATCAAGGTTTCTTCCGGGATCTTTTCCTTAGCTTGCTGATGGCTGCAACCTTGTGATCACTCCTTTGTACTTCTGAGCTCCCAGTGTTTCTCTGTGTGCCAGGATCTCCTCTTCTTATACGAACACCAGTCGGATTGGATTGGGGTCCATCCTAATAGTTTTGTTTTAACTTAATGACTCATCTTCAAATACAGCACATTCTGAGTTACTGGGGATAGTCATTTCTTAAACTTTTGTTTCAACATCTGTCTGCAGCTACCCCAGAAGAAACAAAGTGTTTCTGTCTTTCTGTCTCTTTGAGTCTCTCTATTCTCACTTCCTTCTCGCATCTGATTTTTGCAAACTGGGTAGGTTCCTGGCTCCCTGATTGTATTCATGTGACTGCCAGTTCATCTTTTGTGATTCTGGTTGGATTGTATTCCTCTGGGCAGCAGTCTCAGAAGGCCCTTTCCTCATCTTTTACCCCCTCTTCCAATGCCCCCCGAAAAGATTTACAAGGCCCTCCCAAAGGATCCTTTTATTATCCTTGGGAGAGTTCAAACAACTGAGAAGTCTCAGAGCCAGACTTCAAATCTAAAGAATCTAACTCTGGAGTCTGTAGAGGAACCATTATACAGAGATGGATGAATCTAGGGATGCATTGTTTATAAGATGACCATTATCGTCAGTGTGATGTTCAAACTCCTTAGCCTGGTGTGACCCCATCAATGTGGGTCCCTAGATGACAGCTGTGGCTCAGGTTTTAACTCCCATTCTCAGCGCTGTTTTATGTTCAGAATTAAAGGAAAGGAGAAATGTAAATTGTAAGTGCTTTCGATTGGCTGTTTCCTTTTTCTAACGCGCAGCAGAGAATGCCGTTCAGAAACTTTATGTGATGTCTTGATGAATCCACTGACAAATGGAGAGACAGTTTCAGAAAACAGGCACTAGTTTTGTCTAAGAAATTAGGTGGGCCAAAATGGTTCCAAAGAGAACGAACATGTTTTTCTGCCCACATTATCTTGTCTGGTTTCTTCTCTCCTCAAATAAGTGCCAAAAATATCACAAGGATAGCCACTTATCTTAGGAGGATGGCAAGTGGTAAGTCACTAACTGTTGGGTGGTTTCTTCAGCAAAGCACTCCAATATCTTCTTACAGAGATATTTATTCCTACTCTGTGTTTAGTCTCTGTTTATTTTGCTGTAGCATGTGTTTTGAATTGGAAAAACTGGAATGGTTACTGAATTTTAAGCAAGTGCCTCCCCCCACCCCAAATACAACACGTAGTTTAAAATAATAGTTTAAGTTAAAGGCAGTTAAGATGGTTAAAAGCAATGGCGTCTAGGTTTAAATCCTGGTTTTGGACTTAACGGCTGTGAGATTCTGAGGAAATAATTAACCTAATACTGATCACTAGAAGAACGATGGCAATGTTGTCTAAATCACGGGGTTGTTCTGAAAATTAAACAATGTACATTGTGTAATTAGCACAATGCCTGGCGCATAGCTGGGTGCTTGGTTCATGTTACTGCCATTTGTTCCCCTCCCACCTCTGTCCCTGTTTCATTTTTTCCCAGTTGGGAGTCATGTACTATTTAAAAAAAAAACAACAACATAATTTTGCATTGGGGTATAACCGATTAACAGGTTAACAAACAGTGTTGTGACACTTTCAAGTGAACAGCGAAGAGACTCAGCTGTCATGTATCCATTCTCCCCCAACACCGCTCCCTCCCAGGAGGAATCATGTACTATTTATATATAGTCTAGGGAGTCTGTGAGTAACAGTATAGTCAAGTCCTGCTCTGATAGACCTTATAGCTAATACAGAACCTTCTAGTACAGGTTAAGAAGCAGAGCTCTGAATTTAGATAATCAAGTTTCAAGCCCTGCCTATACCAGTTGATCAGCTGTGTGACCATGGCAAGTTTACTCAACCTGTGACTGTTTTCTTGTCTATAAAATGAAGATAATATTTAATAGATTTGCTGCAGTGAATCAACAAATTTAGTTATCTTAGAATAGTGCCTAATACATAAAAGATGTTCAGTCAATTTGGGTTACAATTTGCATTAAACTGGGAACTTTTGAGTCATTCACAGGACTGGAATTTTTAAATCTTACTGATATGAATCTGAGATTATAAGCAGCTTCAACCTAAAGCAAATGATTTCAAAGATAGAAACAAGAAGTTGATCAAGAACGGCTCTCCAGGACTTTCCTCCCTGTAACAGACATGATACTCTAGCCCAGAATAAAGAAATGAAGTCTGTATGGCTTCTGATACAGTGGGCAGTGTTTACATTACATACCATCTTCATTTTATACCTGAGTTATCTAGCCTAGACCTGCTTTCCTGGTGGCTCAGAGGGTAAAGCGTCTGCCTGCAATGCAGGAGACCTGGGTTCTATCCCTGGGTCAGGAAGATCCCCTGGAGAAGGCAATGGCAACCCACTCCAGTACTCTTGCCTGGAAAATCCCATGGACAAAGAAGCCTGGTAGACTACAGTCCATGGGATCACAAAGAGTCGGACGTGACTGAGCAACTTCACTTCACTTCACTCACTTACCTGGAAATGATATTTTCCAGGCAGCCATATCTCACAGACCTCAGTTCTATTCATACAGGTAATCCTTAACCAGAGGCATCTCCCTAAAGACACTACAGTGAAAGACCTCTTCTTCCTAGCAAATAGTCTATTTCCCCAGAGGAGGTCCAATTGCCAAGGAGATTAAACTTCTTTCCTTCTGTTGTTTAAATAGCTCAGTTGATAAAGAATCTGCCTGTAATCCAGGAGACCCTGGTTCAATTCCTGGGTGGGAAAGATCCACTGGAGAATGAATAGGCTACCCACTCCAGTATACTTGGGCTTCCCTTGTGGTTCAGCTGGTAAAGAATCCGTCTGCAACGTGGGAGACCTGGGTTCGATCCCTGGGTTGGGAAGATCCCCTGGAGAAGGGAAAGGCTACCCACTCCAGTATTCCGGCCTGGAGAATTCCATGGACTCTATAGTCTATGGGGTCACAAAAAGTCGGACAGGCCACAACTGAGAGACTTTCACTTTCAGCCCCAAAATTCATATTGTTGAATCCCCAACTCTCAGTGTGATGGTACTTGGAAATGGGGCACTCAAGAGGTAATTAGGGTTAGGTCAGTTGTAAACGTGGGAATCTCTTGGTGGGATTATTGACCTTTAAGAAGGAGAATATCTCACAGCCCCCTAGCCCCCTCCCAGCTCACATACACCTTTCTTCACTACTCACAGAGGAATACCCACAGGAGAACACAAAGAGAAGGTGGCTGTCTAAGAGTTAGAAAGAGAGCTTGCAGCAGGAACTGAATCAGCTGGCACATTGATCACACACTTCCCAGACTTCAGAACCATGAGAAATAAATTTCTGCTGTTTAAGCTACTCAGCCTGTGGTATTTTATTATAGCAACCTGGGCTGACTAAAACACTTCCCTTTGTTTCTTTCCCCCAAGGTCTCTCCCTGAGAATGAATGAATAAATATACCACAGGCCAGATTTTTGAACACTTTTTTCTCATCTTTTTTTAAACTATATATATTTTTTAATAATGAAGGGAAAGCATCTGTTATTTTCTTCTCATGCAATCCCTCAGAGCACTATTTTTTTCTCTTTTGATAGGTAAAAATTCCCCATGGTTCCAACAGTCAAAAGAATATGTGAAGTCTCAATTCGTTCCTTGACACCATCTGCTCATTTCTAACTACTTTTATTAATTTCTGGGGTTTTCTCATTGCACTTTGCTATTTTCACCTAAAAACATAGTGGAGATCTTTGCATATCAGTATAAAGAGAACTTTCTCATTCTCTCCCATAGCACCTAGTCTCCTGTGGCATAGATATTTTAAAAAATGCTTTGTAATATGAGCCTCTGGAAACGACAGCTACATCTCTGTAGCATGTTCCAAGGCCACTCTGTATTCAATGTTCTCTGTGTTCCTAGGCTCTTTTTTAAGATTTTGAATTGGTGTAATAACAATGAACATGAGATCTATCCTCTGAACACAATTTTAGGTGAACTTACTCATCTTACATAAATGAAGCTATATAATAGCCTTCACTTAGTTTTTTTTTTTTATCATAAGGATGTCAACATGGAAAAAAATGAAAAATTTTCTATAACCATAAATTTATAGACGACTAACCCCTCTCCCTTCAAGGAAACTTACAACTCAGTATTTGGCATTTTCAATCAATCAATGTTGATTAGATTACATACATGCTAAAGAATTTATGCTAAATTTGACACACTCTTATTTGGCATTAAATATATATAATTTCCCTTAACCTTTCATTATTGAAAATGTGGTGCCTATTTGAATAAAGAGGAGTGGTTAATAGTGCAGGCTTCAGAGTTGGACAGATGTATATTCTAATCCCAACTCATCTGTGACAAAACAGCTTTGTGATCTCAGTTAAATCTGCATAAGCATCAATTTCCCTATACTTTCAGTATGTAGAATTTACATCAGCGGATTATGGAGATAAGCTATTGAAAAAAAAGTGAATTAATCATAGCATGCAGTAGTTACTCAATGAATGGTAACTTTCCTTATCACCACCATCATTATTATACACATCTATTCTGGAAGGGATTCTGTACCAAATGCCAATGAACAGCAATGTAGATGGTACCATCCTTGTTCTCAGAGCTCATAGTGCAGTGGGAGAGGCAATACCAGTAAGCAAAGAATAACTTTAATCAGTAACACAATAGACCACTAGACAAAATGCTATCTCCAGGGAAGGGAAAAAAAAATGTTCTAGAAAATACATTTTATACAGCAATCATCTTGAAAAGATAAAAGATTCAAGAAAGTCTGCACTGGCAGAGATCGCATACTTATCAACTTCAATTTTCACCTGTCAAAGAATTTAGAGAAATAAACAACATTAAAACAATGCAGTTGTACTTTTAACACAGAGACGGGTGAATTTAGAAGTCTTTTGGATCTGACAGTACTTTTGAGTCTCAATAATTCCTTCTAGATAATGCAAACAGATAGGAGGATATAGGAATGGAATGAATCCTTGGACCTTGAGATTTACCCCTCTTGTTTTCCCTAAAGAAGCAAAGCGTGAAGTGGGAGGGAAAACACTGTACAATAAATAACAAATCTAAGTTTTGTTTTGCAACAATCAAAAATCATTGAGGAAACTGCATTTTGTCCCCAAGAGGAGTGAGAAGTGAATGCTTCTTGAAGAGGGTCCATAAATCCATAGGCTTTTTTTTTTTTTTTAACTTTGTTGAAGGGATAAAATGTCAAGCATATTATACCACTGATTACCACTGTTAACCTACATGCCTTGTAAGTAAAATACTCAAGGTAAATGAAAAAGAATCCTCTGTGGCTGGCACAAGACTTTCCACAACATTTCCCCAGACCTGCAAGACACCTTCCAGGTTTTAATGTATAAATGACCTAGGCTTATTTTAAAGAGAGCCATTAGTAGCAGAGAACTGCTTGTGGGTCCACAGTAACCAGAAAAGGAATTTCAAGCCCAAATCTTTTTGGATAGGAGTCAGCTCTGATTTCTGAATTTTCTTTCCCTCAGTGAGTCTCTTGATTACAGTTCTATAGTCCTTGCCTAATAGTCTGCCACAATATTTTGTTATTAATCTAGAGGCTTATGCCATCAGAAATTACGTTAGATGAGAACTTTGGTTGGGAATAGTTCATTATAATTCTTATTGCCACTTTATTAATTAGGAATAAGAATCACAACTCGAAGAAGCATTTAACTTTGTGGCAAGCAGAGAATGTATGGATTTATACCAGAAGAATGGGAACATTCTCTACCTGAAACTGTACAAAGTCAGTGTCCAAGGCACATTCAACCACCGAAGTGGGTTTAACTGCAAACTAGTAACACAGAAATGAAATGCCTCTTTATCCTTTAGCATCTCACCACCAAATTCATTATTCAGATCTCCTCCATGCAGGCTCCGCTTAGCTTCAAACTCTGCTTTAACTGCATCAGAAGAAGGTAAGCCAGGGCGTCAAACCCGTGCACTCTGACTCCCTAGGCGCGGGACTCTGAGTATCTCTGCGCACAAGTGCTATTTAGCAGGACGGTGTTGCGGTCCTCTGGCTCCAACCGGCAGCCTTCATCCATCCATCACTCCCTAAAACCGACCGTTCCTCTTGGCTTACTACAGCGTGGACTCAAACCGAATTCAAAGCCGGTTCATCCCAGAAATACAGATGGGCGCCCAGAAGCTATTGGTCCGCAGATACCGGGCGCGGCGACGCTCATCTTCGAAAGCTCTGGATTGATTTCTGAGCTGTGAGTAGCACTGCTAGAGCTCCTATCTACACAAGTTTCATCTTTTGCACCGAATCATCCTTTTGTTCCACTTTCGAGCCTTGGCAAATCCAAATTCAGCGTTTAAGTACTGTCTTCCAGGCAAATTCTATTGCCTTTAAACTTGAAGCGGACTCTCGGAGCCAGTCAAGACCCCCTGGTTCCAAGAGCTACTTGGATGGAGACCTTGGCGGAGCGTGGCTTCCAACGCGGGAGCAAAGGAAGCTCACGCTTTCCCCACCCGGCGCAACTTCGCGTTTGCCACCAGCAGGTCCTAAGGTGCAGAGATTCGCGAATCCCAGGAGGGAAAACACCTGCAGCGATGTTCAGCCTGGTCAGTACTTGGGAAGGCAGAGTGATGCTCTGCAGGTGTGGAGACCTCAGAGTGCACGAAGGCGAACCTGGGTTTAAAAAAAAAAAAAAAAGGAAAAGTTTACTTTCGGTGATCAATTCCAGCAGCTCAGTCCGGGTAAGACAAACTCGCGCGGGGAGGCTCCTTTCTGTGGAACTGTGAAAGAGAGAACCAGGGGCGCTTCTGACAGCGTTGTCTCTCCAGCGTGCGGTTCCCGGGTTGCGTGCAACCAAGGATCCCTCCAGGCTGTTTTGGGAAGAAAAAGATGGTGGGACAGGGGCTAGCCGGAGACCTGGGGAGCAACTCCTGTTATCAAACCTTGGAAATGGCTGCTAAAGGGGCTGGGTCTCCAGACTCCTAATCCCTCCCCTTTCTCCAGTTGAGCCTTTTACCTGCTACCGTCCAGTTTACAATATAAGCGTAGAACCTAAATTAGCCCAGTTTCAAAAGCTAGGCCTCACAAATTCCTACGAAGCTCCTTCCAAAAAGATCTATGCGAGCTTCAGAAGTTCATAGGGGAAATGCTACGTGAGGGAGTGGGCAGGTAAGGGGGAGATGAGAAACGATTATGTCCAGGAAACGATGTCTCGGCTCCTCTATTCGAAGGACCTCGGGGAGCCTCTTGGCTTCCTTGCAAGCAGCAGCTGCCACTTTGCCCCACATTTGAAGGGTCTTAGATGGCCCTGGAGGGTGGAGATACGGACGTGGTTAATCTTTAGTCCGGCCACCTCGAACAGGGTACTGAGACAGTAACTCGCCTCATGAAAAGAACCAGGCGGCCAAGATGCCAGAGAGGGCAGGAGTCTGGGAGGTGGCCGCAAGGATTTGAGGGTTTACAGGGAGGAACTGCCTGCCTGCAGTAATCTCTTAAATAGTGGACAGTGATTGAATCTTCACATCATTTGGATCCTTGGAACACCTGCCCCATTTTGCATCTCTCGACTTCTCTCTCCCTGGTGGCCTGGGGCCGCGGGCGCGGGGCCGGGCGTGCGTCTGTGGCTGTGCGCGCGCGCGAGTGTCTGTGCGTGTGTGCCCGTGTGTGTGTGTGTGCGCGCATCCTCCGCGCCAAGCCCGGGCGCCTGGACCCAGCCGCCGGCCGCCTGCCTGGTGTCCCTCCTGCTCGCCGCCTCCTCACCTGGTACTCGCTGCCTGCCGCCCGCCCAGCCCAGCACGGCCGCCGCCGCCTCCCCTGAAAGTTTCTTCAGAACTGACACCTTTGCGGAGGGCTGCCTGCAGAAATGGGTTTCTGAAGCTGTGCCTTGGAGTGGTTCTTCTTACAGCACCCTCCACCGAATCCCCACCTAATCCGAGCAGAGATTCGCTTTTCTAATTTAAGGGGAGAAAGGTGGCGACGGAGGGGGTGGTATCACCCTGAGAAAGAGAGAAGAGGGGCCACACCTGTGAATATCTGTTTCATTCCTGCCTTGATGCGGGGAACTGACTGATGGGCCTGTCGGGTTAAAGAAGAAAATTAAATATAAAGCCAAGTTCACCGAGGAGAGGCTGGGAGGCTTCCGGAGATTGGGAAGGTTGTGCCCCTCTCCGTCTCCACAAGCGGGAAGATTTGGCGGTGCCTGTCGCGCGAGGGCTTTTTAAACCGCCACCCCCTACTCCTGATCCCTCTAGAAGGGGAAACCGGCTCAGCCGAGGCGGAGGAGTCAAGGAAAACCCTCTGAACTTGTGTGCGGCGTATCCTTGGCTTTGGATTTTAATGATATAAAAGAGAATTAACAGCGTCTCAAGTAAGGTAAGAGGCTGAAAAACCGCTGTCTGAATTGCTAGGAAGAAGAAAAACTTAAAATGCACGTTGGGACTGGGATGGGGAGGGTCAAGCCAAGTTGCGCTGGTCTCTGCCGGCGTCGCCACGCGGTTGCACGAGCCGAACGAATGGCTCGGGGCGGGCAAGTCAAGGGAGTTGCCGCCGGTGCCGCTGGCGCCCAGGTGGGAGGCAGCCAGGCGAAGGCAGCCTGTCCTGACCTTACACTCTGTGGAATCCACTGGAAATAGGCATAGAGCAAGGTTGTCTGTCCAGGCTGATTTACAGCGTGGATGTGTGTGTGTTTATGGAGAGTTCCCCCTCTCCCCACCCCCGGCCCATTGGTACCGCGGACCCACCCGCTCGTTGCCATAGCGCGCCGTGGGCACTGGAGAACGCCGCTAGGACGTTCGGTGGCAGGTGAGCCCGGCGCAGGTGGGCAGGTGCGTGCGGCGGCAGCATCCGGCGAGCGGATTGAGGCCGGGGGCGCGTGAAGCCCCCCCTGCCGCCTGGCTGGCTTCTCGGCAGCCGGCGTCGGAGCCCGGGCGCTGCGGGGCTGCTGCGGTTCCCTTCGCCTCCGCTAGAGGCTCCCAGCGGGCGCCGCGGCGCGGGTGGGTGTGGGGGCGCCGGGAGGCGGAGGGGCGAACGCGGGGAGCGAGCGTGCCCGCGGGGTGGCGGAGCGGGCGCTACAGGGGGAGCCGAGGTGAGGCGAGCCCGGCCGGGGCGGTGGGACGGGAGCCGGAGTCCCGGCGCGACTCCCGGCTGCGCGCAGAGCTGCGGGGACGCGGGTCCGAATCTGGGCTGTGCTCCGGAAGGCTGTGCCCGAGCCGGAGCCACTTCGGGGCAGGAGGCGATCCTGGCTCCGCGCCCTAAGGGCAGTCCCGGGAGGTAAGTCCTTCTCCACTCTCCTTTCGCGCCTCCTGGGTTCTCTTTCAATTCTCAGCCGGATACCCAAGATGGGAGCGAGTGAGTGGAGGATGCGGTTCTGTGCGGTCTGTATCTAAAGGTGCCTTTGAGTCTTCCTCCGTGGAGCCCCGTGGGAGGTATTTTCGAACTAATTCTTAATTTTTCCGGCCTTCCCTAAATGTTTGGCTGCTTTAAGGGAAGTTTCCTGACGAGATGGCCAGGTGGCTGGTCTGTGGATCAGGCTGCTCCGAGGTGAGCGAGGACCCGCGGTGCTCCCCTGAGCCGCAGTGGACGGGAGTGCGCGCCTCGAGGGGTGGGGTGTGGTGGAAAAGGGAGTACCACACCCTCTTCTTTTCCTCCCCTTTTCTTTGCACCTGATGGTGAAGTCTCACCATCTAGCATTTAACTGATTTTCTTTTCCTAAGAGATTGGCTCTGAGAACGGAGCAAAGCTGCCGATAAGACTTGGAGAGAGCGAGAGAGAGAGAGAGAGAGAGAGAGAGAGAGAGAGATAAGGGTGAGGAGGAAGTCAGGGCGAGAACATCAGGAGCGGAAGAAGGGTGAAGTTAAGCTTGTGTGCCTGAGGTGGGTTGGGGGTGGGGGCGGTGCTGGGAAATGGCCTTGAAGTTCAGATGATTTAATGAAGTCTGATTCATTTCACATTTCACACTGTCTTTGACAAAATCCTTGCTTAAGCCACTAACAGAAATCGCTTCTACTAGCTACTGCCTTGGGCACGGTGGGTGCTGAATATGTGTGATGATTGTGCTTAAGCTAAAAAAAAAAAAAAAAGTAGTGTGATTGTGTGCGCTTGGCGTGATTACACCATGTCTGTCAGGCAGCTGGCAACGTATGTATTTTTCAGTGTGCTGTTTTGTATTCGTACATACCATACGTGGTCATTTTACACTCAGCAGTGCAATTTCAGAGTCCTTTAAAGGTGGCTTTTAACAAACCCGACTTGTGATATTAACCCTCTTGCAGAATAATCCTGAAGGAAGACCAAAAAAAAAAAAAAAATGATGGGAGGGTGTGGAATATTCTGGGAATACTAAATAAAAGCAGAGGTCCAGTATTTATAAATACTGGGCCACATACTGAAAGAGTGAACATTTTTTTTTTTCAAAAATGCGAAGCAGTGGTTAAAAGGAGGAGAATATTCTTCAGTGTACTATCATCCCATCACCCAGGAGTGTGGATTACTTACCATATAGTGAGCGTGTGAAGCAGGAAAAATGAAGCCCTTTCTGCTGGAAGTGTTTTCGTGAGATACAGTCAGGTATTTTAAGAATTGGAATGGGATGGGTTGCCTATTGATGATAACTGAAGTAGTTCGGTTACCACTTATGTGTAAGGCATCTATTATTTTTTATTAAGGTAACTATGTAAGTTAATATTATATAATAAGTGTAATTGAAGTGGAACAGACCAATGTATTCATGTTTTTCATTCCAGAATAACATATAGCATGATCTCAGGGAAGATTTATTTAAAGTTTGTCATTCATGTATTACATGGATGGAGCTCTGTGTCGAAGGCAAGAATGAATGTCTTGCTGAAGTCTCGAAGAAAGATGGTTTATGTTCTTAAGATAATACTCTCTTAGAAATTTTATTATGTGACAGAATAGTAGTTACTCATCTAAATGCAGTTATCTGCATGTTTAGACACAGATTATGTATTTGTTGAATTGAGTTAATGAAGACAAATACATAAAAGGGCTCAGTTTTCTTTATGAAAGAAGCTGAAACCAGAGGAAGACCTGGTAGCATTAGGAATCTGTGTAATATGGTGCTCAAGAGACACTGTATTTCTTGACAATGAATTGAATCAAAGTAGTGAGGCTGGTTTGTAACCTCAAATTCAGTTATAGAACTCCATCTCTAAAGATTTTTCTCTGTCTCATAAATGTGATTTTAAAAGAGTTAGAACATTGACGTGTTCCTGGAATGCTGTGGACCTGAGAATTGTTTGAGTCCTCTGAAACTTCATGTCAAGAATAAGGAGTGATAGGCTGTTGTCACAAATTAATTGGCTTGATGCTTCAATTAAAAACTGATTATTATCTGGCTCTGGTTGTCATTATGGTTGATTTCATTTGGTCTCCAGATATTCTCTGAAAGGACTCTAGGTGGAAATGTTTTCCTGTAGTACAAGGATAGGAGGTCACTGTATGCAAAAGGTTTGTCAGTTTCTAACTCTCCAGTTTAGTTGCATTTTTTATAAGGCAGGAGCCTATATTGAAAAAAAAATGTTTTTGGGGATTTTCATAATTTTCATAAATATTTCCTCATTTTCATAGCCCTCAACTTTCGGTACTCCATTTATAATTTTGATGAGAGAGTAACATCACCAGGCCCCTTTCTTTTATGGCTTGGGGGCTGTTTAGTTAAGAACTTTAAGAACTATTTAATGATAAAAGATCACATTTCCTGAAAGAAAATCAATAGAGCTTAAAATATGTGTGATAAGGAAATGAAAGAATAAGAGGGACAGGTTACATAGTAGACAAAAGGTTTACTGATCTGCATGTACCTCCGATTTCTTCTTTTAGCAACCATTTTTGTTTAAAGAAAAAAAACATTTTTTGCTAGTACTCCCTCCCTCCTTCCCTCCCTCTGCCTTCCTTTTTCCCTCCCTCTCCCTCCTTCCTTACTTGCTTTCATTATTTCATTTTCTCTCTTTTGGTTAAAATATTTGCTTCTGAAAAAATCCATATCGATTTATAGTTATTTCACAGTTATTGGTTCATACTTTTTGTGTAAGTGGGAGGTAGTTTTAAAATACTGATTGTTCCATTATTTAAATTTTTTCATGGAAGAAAACCATGAACTGTGGGGTTGATTCTTTTGGGAGTACAGATCATCAGTTGATTATTATCTCTTATGTCTGTTTGTCTCTTGGGTCTGGTTGCAACTCCACTGATTCTGTTTCTGGGAAATGTACAAGCTTGGAAAGTGATTACCTGGGATGGATGTATTGTCTTGAAATATGGTGCATTTTTGCTTTGAGTGCCTTATTTCCATGTGCTTATTGCCCAGTGTAATCAAGTCTGAAATATTCTCAGTAAGCAAATAGTTGAGCCACACTTGTAAACCTGCTCAGAAATTAGTAATCCAAACAGTAAGGTCCTATAGCACACGGGTCTATATTCAGTATCCTGTCATAAATCATAATGGTAAAGAATATACAAAATAATATATATTATTTTAATATTCACTAATATATCTATGTTTAAATATATTTATGAATATTATGAATATACATTTATATGCATATATATTATTCAGTTCAGTTCCATTGCTCAGTTGTGCCCCACTCTTTGCGACCTCATGAACCTCAGTATGCCAGGCCTCCCTGTCAGTCACCAACTGCCTGAGTCTACCCAAACCCGTGTCCATTGAGTCGGTGATGCCATCCAACCATCTCATCCTCTGTCGTCCCCTTCTCCTCCTGCCCTTAATCTTTCCCAGCATCAGGGTCTTTTCAAATGAGTCCGCTCTTTGTATCAGGTGGCCAGAGTACTGGAGCTTCCACTTCAACATTAGTCCTTCCAATGAACACCCAGGACTGATCTCCTTTAGGATGGACTGGTTGGATCTCCTTGCAGTCCAAGGGACTCTCAAGAGTCTTCTCCAACACCACAGTTCAAAAGCATCAATTCTTCGGTGCTCAGCTTTATTCGCAGTCCAACTCTCACATCCATACATGACCACTGGAAAAACCATAGCCTTGACTAGATGGACCTTTGTTGGCAAAGTAATGTCTCTGCTTTTTAATATGTTGTCTAGGTTGGTCATAACTTTTCTTCCAAGGAGTAAGTGTCTTTTAATTTAATGGCTGCAATCACCATCTGCAGTGATTTTGAAGCCCATAAAAATAAAGTCAGCCACTGTTTCCACTGTTTCCCCACCTATTTTTCATGGAGTAATGGGACCAGATGCCATGATCTTCGTTTTCTGAATGTTGAGCTTTA
Organism: Bos mutus; assembly: GCF_027580195.1. Classification (NCBI taxonomy): domain Eukaryota; kingdom Metazoa; phylum Chordata; class Mammalia; order Artiodactyla; family Bovidae; genus Bos; species Bos mutus. Next base: position 96,909,059 of record NC_091624.1, on the reverse strand, counting down.
AGCCAACTCTTTCACTCTCCTCTTTTACTTTCATCAAGAGGCTCTTTAGTTCTTCTTCACTTTCTGCCATAAATGTGTAGTCATCTGCATGACTGAGGTTATTAATATTTCTCCTGGCAATCTTTATTCCAGCTTGTGCTTCCTCCAGCCCAGCGTTTCACATGATGTACTCTGCCTATAAGTTAATAAGCAGGGTGACAATATAGAGCCTTGACATACTCCTTTTCCTATTTGGAACCAATCTGTTGTTCCATGTCCAATATAACTGAGTCACTTTGCTGTACAGGAGAAATTAATACATTGTAAATCAACTATACATAAAAAAATAGTAATTCATTTTAGGAAGGCCTTAACTCCATCTAAGTCTTTAGTAAATGTAACTATTTTTATTTAAGTGTCACTCAGCGAATACAATTGCTAAATGGATTTGAAATGTCCTCAGAGAGAAAAATCTACTAACAATCTCCCAAGAGAAACTAACTTGAGTGCCAGCAGGAGGCAGTGTCAATAAGTAGAAGTACAGGACTTGGAATCAGAAGACTTGAATTCTACTTCTGTCTCTTATGACTAATGTGTCACTTTTGAAAAGCTCTCTTATTTATCTAAGGCTCAGTGTTGAATTCAGTAAAGTGGGGAAATTTAATATCTACCTACTCTATCCTTGGGTTTAAAACCTGACTACACCTAGGTTTAAGCTTTGGAAAAAGAAACAAAAAAAAACTTTCAGGTGCTAAGTAAATGTCAGGCATTGTAACACTTGATATGGAGGTAAATGAAATGATGTATTTGAAGAATACCTGGAAAACTTCCACGTGTGCTGTGTCCTGTGCTCACTGGTGTCCATCTCTGTGACCCCTACAGTCCTGGCAGGACTGTAGCCCTCCAGGCTCCTCTGTCCATGGGATTTTCCAGGCAAAGATTACTGGAGTGGGTTGCCATTTCCTCCTCCAGGGACTCTTCCTGACCCAGGATTTGAACCCCTGTCTACCTGTGTCTCCTGCATTGCAGGTGGATTCTTTATCACTGAGCCATCAGGGAAGCCCTTGCAACTTTCATAATGAAGCATAAATTTTTATATGTCTTTGATGAGAAGATTTTTTTTTTCTGGGGGACGTATTAGCTAGTGTTTTGAAAGTAAAAATTAAATTTATGTATACATATTTCAGATGATTTTCTCAAAGTTATCATTAATATGGCACAAACTGGCAACTTCCCTAAGTGTTCCCATGGTTGACTCCCCCTCTTCAGGCAGGAGTTGTGGGTTCAATCCCAGGTCTGGGAACTCAGATCCCACACATAGGGGGTGCAGCCAAAACTTAAAAATATGGTACAAACACTGTGATGCTTACTGTTTAAGAATAGAATAAAAGGAAGAAAAGTCAGGTATTTTTGAATAGTAAAGTTTAAATGGAGTCCCTGTATTTTTGTTTTGTTTTTAGCGTTCTCTATTTCTGAATTTTTCTTCTTCTTGTGTTTAATTTACATAGTAGCAATTGTCTTTGTTTTCCCTAGGTCAGTTACCCAGTTTTTCTGAACTCAACTGTGAGGTCAATTACCCAATTTCTGTGAACGCTTTAAAAATATTTAGCTTTTGAAATGTTAAATCGTTGGTTTGATTTGTGCAGTGGGACCCAAAACTACTATAATACCTTAGTTTTTACAATGGAATTTACCCAGAAATGCTGATAGTCCATTAGTCCTATTTTATTTTAGTGATTTAAATGCTAATTGTATTGTTTATAGGTTATTTTCACCAGTTGAATTAGTAAGGACGTAGATTGTAGATATTAAATGATTCATTGACTTGAATAAAACTTTAAAAGCCCACAGAAATAATTATGTGCCCTTTTGATAAAATATGAGACCTGCTAGGATAAAATATGAATAAATTTTGTGGCTTTTGTAAATGTGTTCAGCAGTTAATGTAAGAACAGCTCATCTTTCCGGGTCACAAAGATAAGTCAAATACCATTTCCTTCCTTTGAATTTTAGTGTCATTGTCAATATAAACTATGAATGTATTTCTCTAATAATATTAGTAAGTCTAAATGCAAACCTGGGAACTTGGACTTGGAAACAAATTATCTTTTGCAGGTATAATAGAACATAATATCAGATTGTCTCTAAAGAGAGAATTGTTGTCTTTACAAAAGTCATAACCAAATTTTAGTGTAACAGAAATAAATGGAAAAATCTAAGATTCCTAGCACATTTCAATTTCTAGGTGTAGCACTAGAGAGTTTTTGAAATGGATTCTAAATTGGACTGCATAAGAGGATTTTGTGTCTTCATACTATCCCATTCTATAATAATGTAACCATGGTTAGCTGCAAGATATCTATCTAGTAGCCAGCATGAAGGGAAATAATTAGCATAAAAACTGTATTGCTCCTGGTGTACCAGGGGACGCAAAAACAGTGCCTTGTGATAAATGTTGATTTTTGAAATGTGGGGCTTCATTTATCAAAGGGAAATAACCTTTATCTTCTTAGCTATTGTTTTTACTCGACTTTTCTATAATAATAACTATTTGTATATATGATAATACATTAAATAGATTATATGTTTTGTATATATATCTATATACCTTATATACTATATGCTTTATACATTATACTTTATATATATATACACTACACAATATATATACTCTACATAGATATTCTATACTATCAGTCTATAAAGCAGTCTTTAGACCATGCGAAGATATGTCTTTGACTGTCACCCATTGGTTGAGCATATGATGATGGATTGCAGATAGCTTCTCTGTAAGATTTGCCTTCAATTTTATTTGCAGGTAAATACTAAAACCCTAGCTTTGGTCTTAATTATGTAAATTCATATGAATTAACACTCAGATATTTACTGATGTTAAAGTGATTTTTACTATAATAGGATATGATAATGTATGTGAATAGGTCTTTGTTCTGAAGAATCTTGTGATCTTGTTAAACAGAGAAGGCAAAAGTGGGTGGCAATCTAACAATAAGAAAAGAATAATTTATCAACTTATTCAGAATTTTTTGTTAAATATCTGTTGTTTGCAAGACTTTGCACAGTAACAATGCTAGAGTTGTGTTACCAGGCACTTCAAAATAGGGTGAAGTGAGAGTGGCCTGGGAAGAAGTCATAAAAGGGGAGTAAATTGGTCTAAGTAGAATATAAATGCGGAGAAGGCAATGGCACCCCACTCCAGTACTCTTGCCTGGAAAATCCCATGGACGGAGGAGCCTGGTAGGCGGCAGTCCATGGGGTCGCTAAGAGTCGGAAAGGACTGAGTGACTTCACTTTCACTTTTCAGTTTCATGCATTGGAGAAAGAAATGGCAATCCACTCCAGTGTTCTTGCCTGGAGAATCCCAAGGATGGGGGAGCCTGGTGGGCTGCCGTCTATGGGGTCACACAGAGTCAGACACAACTGAAGCGACTTAGCAGCAGCAGAATATAAATGTACGATAGATGTATAATGTCACTAAGAATTGAAGTAATGCAAATTAATACAAGAGTGAGATAGTCTTGCTAATGAGTTGGGACAAAAGATGAAGCACTGATAGATTCCATTTGTTGTTAATGAAGTTGGGAAATAGAGCTTCGTATAGGTAATTGGAGATATTATAAACTGGTTTACCCCAGGTGGCTCAGTGGTGAGGAATCCGCCTGCCAATGCAGGAGATGCAGGTTTGATTCCTGGGTTGAAAAGATCCCCTGGAGAAGGAAATGACAGCCCACTCCAGAACTTTTGCCTGGAGATCCCCTGTACAGAGGATCCTGGTGGGCTGCAGTCCATGGGATTGCAGAGTCAGACACAACTGAGCAAGCAAGCAAGCACACATTACCCCCCTAAGGGGGTGAAATTTAAATACCTATTATATTAAAAATGTTCATAATAGTTGGCTTTGAAGGCCCTCTTCTAAGAATGTATCCTCAAAAATAATGTCATGAATTTGTAACAATATATTATATACATACAATAAGAAATGTATAACCTGAATGGCTTCAAAACTTTAAAAAAATTGTTTTTATAGTTAAAGTCTTTCTGTACCAAGTCACCTGGTGAATAGGTGAATAGTCATCTGGTGAATAGACAAAATGAACTGTAGGCATGCCACAGAATAATATTCAGCAATAAAAAGGGATGGAATACCAATGCATGTTACAGCAGAGATAAACTTCAAATACATTATGTTGAATGAAACAAGACAGACACAAAAGACTACATTGATGCTTCTGTCTATATAAAGTATCTAGAAAAGCAAATCTACTGAATTCAAAAGTGGATTGGTATTTTCCTGACACTGGAAGTGGAGATGGTGAAAGTGAAAGTGTTAGCTGCTCAGTCCTGTGTGACTCTTTGCAACCCCATGGACTGTAGCCATGGGGTATCTCTGTCCATGGAATTCTCCAAGCAAGAATATTGGAGTGAGTTGTCATTCCCTTCTCCAGGGGATCTTATTTACCCAGGATCTTATTGACTGCAGGTAGACTCTACCATCTGAGCCACCAGAGAAGTCCTAGGAGCAACCAGGAAACACCGCAGAATGGATCTTTCAGGGTCATGCAGCTGTCTCATAACTGGATTGTCATGATGGTTGCATAAATCTGTAAATTTACTAAAAATCATTGAGTCACTCACATAAAATGAGTACCTTCAATGGTATATAAGTTGTATCTCAATATGGCTGTTAAAGAATATCTGTAATTCAAAACTAATACTTCAGAGGCTCTTAACAAAGTAAACCTCAGCAACAGATCACTAATAAAATCTGAACATTTAAGGAAGGAGTAATGCCGATTCTACACAATCTTTCCCAGAAAATTACAGATGGAGGAACACTTTCCAACTTAGATTCTAAGAGACCAGCATCACACTGATACCAATATCATGAAAAGACATTATAGAAAAGAAAGCTACAGACCAATATCCTTCATGAACATAAATATAAATAGTATTAACGAAACTTTACACCAGATTATGAGAAGGGTTCATCTCCAAAATACAATGTTGGTTTAACATTAGAAAATCAATCACTATAGTATACCATATTAATAGAGTAAAAAAAGAAACATAAAGTTATATGATCATTTCAATATATGCTACAAGAAGTTTTTGACAAAATCTAGCACTTAATAAAATTTCCTATCAAATATTGAGATATAAGGGACATTCAACTTCAATACAGTGCATCTCCAATAAGCCTATGGCTGATATGATACTTAATGGTGAAAGACCAGATGCTTTTCTACTAATCTTGAAAACAAGGCAAGAATGTCTGCTCTCATTTCTACCCAACATAATGGAAATTCTAGGCACCAAGTGAAACAAGAAAAAGACTCCAAAAGGTGGACAGTTTGTAAAGGAAGAAGCAAAACTCTTGAAATGCATACTTATTGAAGAATTGAAAAAACATCCATATATTCCCTAGGAACATAGTTATATAAACTTTGAATTGCTCCTACAATGAATTCTACATTGCGTGTTGAGCAAGAAGGTAGATGGAATGTTACAGATCTTTATAGTGAGATCTTCAAGATACATTGTTGAGAAAATGTGAGTGTAATAGAACAATACTTGGTCAGTGATTGACTGATTAATTTAACAGGTACTTTTTATATACTTCCTCTGTTTTAAGCACTGGTGTGCTGCTGCTAAGTCGCTTCAGTCATAGGCCGTGGCTAATAACATTGTCTGTATAAAGGGGACAAATAAAATCTTACTTTTGATAGTAAGGTATCTTACTTTTCCATATTGCAGGCCAATATGGAAAATAACATATAAGACAGAGTAAGAAACTAAATATTTCATGAAAATTTGTGTTCTATGCATTTGGAAACTAAGCAGAATGTCACAGATTTACCTATGAGGGTTGGAGGAGGGACAGGAAAATTTCTCCAAGATGTGTGTGGTACCTAGTGAACACTTAGTACAGAACTTGTAAAATAATAGACTAATCCATAGTGTTCTTTCCTACTTCACTTTATTTCTCCTCATATCTAATAACTCATGTATCCATCATCTGAGGAATACATACTATACATTGCTATCATCTGTATCATTTTCATTTCCCCTGTATTGTTACATTCTTTACTGTCTTGGAATAATTTCCTTATCAACAGCATTTTTGAGCACCTACTATGAATAAATGCATCATATGCAGTGCTAGGGATACATTGTTGCTTAAGGGCATATCCTCATTCATTTCTCTAATTGAAGCCCTTTTCTACATAAATGATTTTAAATGTTTTTTCATTTTTTATGATTATAGAAGTAAAACATTCACATCATAAATAATTGAATGTTACAGAAACACATAATTTACAGGGTGAAAGAGCTTCCTGGAACTCTCTTTTACCCAAGGTTTTGACAAAGTCCGAAAGGTGCCTTGTAGAAGAAATGAGAGAAGAGGGAGGCTGTGTGTTGTGTGGGTGAGAGACAAGAGGATTAAGTGGTTAGAGACTAGAATAAGCTTGAGAACATAGATATCAAATGGAAATTTTTCAAGCACGATGTTGTACAATTAGCCCTTGGTTGTACAATTAGCACTAGGTTTGCACTGAATTGGTCCACTTATGTGCAGATATTCTTCAGTAGTAAACTCTGCAGTTCTGTACTATCCAAGGTTGGTTGAACCTTCATCCACAGAAGCAGAACTGAGGATACTGAGTCCATGAATATGGAAGAACTGTTGATACAGGGGGCTGACTGTAAGCTGTTCAGGTTCTCAACTGCACAGAGGATGGGTGCTCCCAACCCTCTAGGTGTTGAAGGGTCAGTACTGTGTACAAGGTCCTGCTTCTGCTGACCAAAATCACACAAGTCTTAGTAACTGGAATGTGATTGGATTCCTGGGAGAGGTTGATAACAGCTTGTTTTTGTGTCAGAGGTGGGGCAGCAATGCAGATAAGCCACCATGTGTGGACAACAGTATACTAGCAGATATATGCATTTCAGATGCCCCTCCCTCGGATTTTTCCATCAGTGGCTTTAACTGTCTCATCCATTTATTCATGTATTGGATATATGCCTTCCAATCTATCCCTTCCAAGTAATTGTTTAACATATCCTTAAGATCTAGGGCTCACAACAGGTTATCTTGCCTTTCTGTACATGACTTTTAATTGATATTTTTCATTACTTTTCATAAAACTCATTCTAATTAACTGGTACAGATGGATGACACTCCATCGCCCTTTTTTCTTAAAGAACTTTTTAAATGAAATTACTGAAAAGCATTTTAGAACATATGCGTATATTAGTGATCTTATTTTTGTAGGTGCCAAAATTAGGAAGGAAGCACTTCTGGTTGGTTCTGTATTCAGGACTCTTACAGGGTACTGTATAACTCTGAATAAAATATAGAGTATCTTTGTCAGAGAAACCGTATAAATCACCATTGGAACAAAGTGCATTTTGTCAGTCATTATTCTTAAAAATATTTATAAATAAAATTGATGAAATAATGTGAAATAGGAAATGAAATAAATTCTGTTTGTGTTTGTAGGTGCTTATATAGCCTAGACAAATACTTAGGTCTTGGTGATTGTTGAGAAGAGGTACATTGGACTGTCCTATGGGATGTGGAGCTTCTGCTCCTGTTTGTCCATATGTGGGAGCAGTGACTGTTGATTTTGTGGAGGAATTAGGGGAACAAAGATTAAAGTGTTTCCATCTGGTTCAGTAAGGAAGATTTGGTGATTATGTTAATGTAAATTTCAGGAGAGGATGTGTAGTTTGATGCAATAGAAATTAATGATGCAAAATTATAGCTTTAGAATATGGACAGTAGTCAAATGTTTTGTCACTAGTAATGGTGCAAAACTATGGAGAAGTTATTTGCATTTTGGAAGGTGCTTGTCATCCATCTTTCCATTTAGCTGTCCTTGTGGGAGAAGAGAGAGTAGCTAGATATCCAGTGTACTAATTGTTTTATAAGAATGAAGGGCTAATGAATTTAAGAATTCATACTGAGTTCTGATATGTTGGAAACGATATTTAAAAGTAAAATAATGTAGTGCTGTGCTGTGCTTAGTCCATCAGTCGTGTTTGACTCTTTGCGATCCCATTGACTGTCGCCTCCTAGGCTCCTCTGTCCATGGGATTATCCAGGCAAGTATACTGGAATGAGTTGCCATGCCCTCCTCCAGGTAAATTATATAGTACTTACTGATAAAACCTTTCCATTTTTTATATATCTCCCTACATTTGCACATAGGGATCCCTCCAACTGAAACTAAGCAGAATATCTGGACAAGCTCCTATTTGTCCTTTAAAACTAGCCTTGTGTCTTACTCTCAATAAACCATTCCAGAAACTCTGGAAAACATGTAATCTCTAAATTTACTAACTTACATTATTATATGTATTTTTAAAATATTACTTTTATTCACTCTCCAGTGTATCTTTTCAAATCATGTGGTTCGTGAGGGTAAAAATTATATTCATCATTGTTTTTTAAAAATAATCTAGAATATAGGCAGTTCTTATTGAATATTTTTGGAATGAATTGAAATGTGATTTTATAATACTTAGAAAGTTTTAATATATCCAAATCCAAAACTTTCATAAGGCAGATAGCATGCAATGAACAAAGGTTTGAAAGATTTGGTTTCAAATTCTGACTCTGCCATTGACTGCTAATTAATGCATCTCAAGCAATCTGTTAATCCCATGAGATGTTAGTTTCCTTAGGTAAAACAGGTGTAATAACACCTTTCTACCCTGCACATCTTATGTAGAGTTTATGATAATAGAATAGATAAGGGGTGAAAATAAACTTGTATACTCAGTGCCTATACAATTGAAGTCATTTCTGTATTAAACATATATATTTAAAAGCCATTGATAAAATAATCTCAAATGCAGTAATGTATATCATCTTTATATAAGAATGGAGGTTTTTGTACAGAAAAGCAAAAACAAATCAATTTTAAATTCATTTCTTTCTATTGTATTTTATTCTTCTTTTATTATGACATAATTTTTTCAAATTTTCATATCAAATGCATTTTATAGATTAAGAAACAAGGGTAGCAATACATGTCAAATAATTGCAGTTTAAAATCTGGTTATAGATGGAGCAGTTGATAACCTGCATATAGTCCTTTAGACTTGGATTGAAGATTGTTGAACAACTCATTTGACTCCAAATAAGCACTGATTTTTATCCTGTCTTCAAATTACAACCAGTTTGCATAGAATATCAGTATTTTAGTCTTTCATTTTGTATATTTGACCTCTTCAAACACTTATATCCTATTTTCTCCTGTTATACCTTCTAGATCACTGACAGAAATTGAAAGAGCAAAAATTTACTGATTTAATGGTAGTTTGTATCCGGGAGATCCACTGTATACATGTTCTGATAGTATAAGGGGTTATCACTCTTTGCCTAAATCTATTTTGTTGGAAATAATTATGTTTTTTGTCTCTGCCCAGCATTTCTATTTGGCCAGTATTAGAGTCTAATCAGATTTTCTGCCATTCATTTTGCTCTGATGGAGCATTTTCCTAGGTGTTTTTGACTTAAGTTATATTCTCACAGCATTTTTATCTTTAATTTTGGTTTCATGTATCTGGAAAAAACTCTAGGGTAGTTTAGCCTAATTTCTAATTTTTCTTCCATTTCTGTAATAGCTTTTTATCTTAATGTTTCTGAGATTCTTTTGGTTATATATGATGTTTTTCCTCTGATTTTCAAAAAGTATTTTGATAGTTTTGTTTTTATTTGGATTCACTTGGCAGTTTTTTTTTCATTTTCTTTCTGACTTCACTGTTCACAGAAGCTGTATCCACCCAGCACAAACATTTTTTTTTTCCATGTGTGTGTTTCTTGTTTAAGCAAGTATTTATCTCCTTGAAGGAAATGGCAACCCACTCCAGTGTTCTTGCCTGGAGAATCCCAGGGACGGGGGAGCCTGGTGGGCTGCCACCTCTGGGGTCATGCAGAGTCGGACACGACTGCAGTGACTTAGCAGCAGCAGCAGCATTTATCTCCTTTTTCTTTCCGTTCAAATCTATTTGGTGGGGCTAATCCTTTTCTTGCTTGTAAAGAATACCTCAGATAGGTTTCATATCTTATTTACATATTGTTAGAAAATAAGCCTTTTGTTCAGTCAGTAAGTTGTGTCCAACTCTTATGTGACCCTGTAAATTGTAGCCTGCCAAGCTCCTCTGTCCATGGGATTTTCTAGGCAAGACTACTGGAGTGGGTTGCTATTTCCTCCTCCAGGGGATCTTCCCAACCCAGGGATCAAACCTCCTTGTCCTGTGTCTCCTGCATTGGTGGAGGATTCTTTACCACTAAGTCACCTGGGAAGTCCTTTAGAAAATCAGTGCTCTGTGACTACATCTAATAACTTGAATAGTCTCACTTCTGTTATATTCTGTTCATTTAATAAGTCCTAAATTCATTTGGTCAGAGAAGGCAATGGCACCCCACTCCAGTACTCTTGCCTGGAAAATCCCATGGACGGAGGAGCCTGGTGGGCTGCAGTCCCTGGTGTTGCTAGGAGTCGGACACGACTGAGTGACTTCACTTTCCCTTTCCCTTCCATGCATTGGAGAAGGAAATGGCAACCCACTCCAGTGTTCTTGCCTGGAGAATCCCAGGGACAGGGGAGCCTGGTGGGCTGCCGTCTATGGGGTTGCACAGAGTCGGACATGACTGAAGCAACTAAGCAGCAGCAGCAGCAGCAAATTCATTTAGTAATGAAGTTTTCCCTTACCTTAGCCTGGCCAGTTTGATGTTGGCCTCTTGTCATGGAGAATAAATGGGAGTTGGGCAGCCTCTCCTGTGTTTCTTCAGGTTGACTCCCATGCTTTTTGCCCTGTTCAAGTAGGCTGTCTCTGGCTCCTCTAGGGATATATCTCAGAAAAGTAGAAGAGGTAAAGGTGAGGTCTGAGTTGATTGACAGGAATGCAACCTCAGATAAACTTTCTCTGGACTTGGTGGATGCTGTGTTCACACACCAATGGCGTGGTAGACACTAATATCAGTCGTCTAAGCTTTCTGTGCCTCCTGGGCACATGGTAGGACTGAGCTTTCTTACTTTCATGTGATTGGGCAGGGCCGCATGCCAGTTCTGAACAAGAAATAGTGAGCAGAAGTGACAAGCGTCACTCAGGCTGAGCTGGCATGAGAATCTCCTGCGATCTTTCTTTTCCTTCTGACTCTGCAGTCACCAATGTGAGAGATGGTGCTGTTCCTCAGCTTAAATCATTGGATACTTCAATGAGAAGAGCCAGCCTCTGTCCATCACTGATATACCGTACCATGTTTCATGAATAGCAAACTAATCTTTGTGGTTGTAAGCTACTAACACTATGGAGATGTTTGTTACCACAGTGTAACTTAACCTGTCTAAACAGAATACCTATTGGAACTGTTTAACTCCATTTGCTATGACCCAGGAAATGCATTTCCTCTGGATGGCTGCATTATATTTCTCTCTTGGTTCCTAGATATTCATTCCCTCCATTGAGACTACATCATCTTTCTTTGCATTCTTCTTGGGCAGGATTTAAAATATCTTTTAACAGCTCTGGTGTTCTGGAAACATTAACACCATCTTGCCTCTCCCAGGGAAAGTGTAGCCAGCATCACTCTCTGCTTCAGGATCTTAGCTTATCACTTATTAATTCAATCTATGGCCACCTGCTGCGAAGAGCCAACTCACTCATAAAGACCCTGATGCTGGGAAATATTGAGGCCAAAGGAGAAGGGAGCAGCAGAGGATGAGAGGTTAGATAGCATCACTGACTTGCTGAACGTGAGTCTGAGCAAACTCTGGGAGACAGTGGAGGACAGGGGTCTGGTGTGCTGCAGTCCATGGGGTTGCAAAGACTCAGACATGCATAGAGACTAAACAACAAAAACAATGAATGGCTTAAAAATACTCAGCGACACAAACTGTGCTCTGGAACATACCCTACAAGAATGGTTTCAGAACAGCATGTTCTAAGATTCAAATCAGACATTAACTGTTATGTCCCTCAAACATCAATGTATTCATTTCAAGCTTTTGAAAATGTTTCCTTAGAACTTCATCAAGATTTGAGGTGAGGAGCTGGTGGTAGGATTTACAGCATATGAACAACTGAAAAAGAAATTTTCTCTACCTAGTTTCCAACCTTTTTGACCATGTAAACTTCAAGAGATGTTGGCTCACAAAACTTATTTTGAGTTTCTTTGCACGTTCTGCATAGACAACCGAGCACTTCCATTAACTGAAGTGCACGCAGAAAATGTCTCATTTAACTTAGAAAATGTCTCTAAAACCATTGTTGTAGGGTATATTTCAGAAGGGGCTCCCCAGGTGGCTCAGTGGTAAAGAATCTGCCTGAGAATGCAGGAGACGCGGAGTTGATCCCTGGGTAGGGAAGATCCCCTGGAGAAGGAAATGGCCACCACTCCAGTATTCTAGCCTGGAGAATCCCATGAACAGAGGATCCTTGTGGGCAACAGTCCATAGGGTTGCAAAAGAATGGGACCTGACTTGGTGACTAAACAACAAATATTCCAGAAAATTATTAGATCATAGTGTATTCCATTCAGTATTTTTTAAATCCTTCATAAATTGGATTAAAAATACATTTGCCTACAAATGCAGTTGTAGGCTCTCTGAAGAAATCTCAAAATGACTTTTGGGAAGCTGTGGTGAGTTAACTATTTTTTTGTTAAAAGCAATATTATGCTATACATAAATAGTGTAAATTCACTCACTCTTATTAAAGCTATTTTGTGTTTCTGCAAGTGTTGCTCAGTGGAATTTACCGAAGAGAATTAAGCAAAATGTATTTATTACTGCTATTTTAAGAGAACTTTTTACTAAAACTGATGCTGTCAGTCACTGCACATATATTCTAAAAGATTGCTTGGCTAAAACAGTGAATCAGTCTTTTAGACTGATTACTTATGTGGTAAATAATATGAAGCACTCTAGGATTTGAGAAGGGAAAGACAGTGAAACTCTACAAAAGCATAATGCATATAATATATTAATCACATTACCCACAGTTCACTATAAAGTTTTAAACTTAAGGAAACCATGAAACGAGGTGCTGCAATTTGTTACCCTGAATTGGAACATTAAAATATTTTGGTTAGCAAACAGACAATCATCCTAGTGTCTAAGAAACTCTGTGAGTATTGTTATTTTATCTATTATTATTATTTTTATTGTCTGATTCACAGTTCTTCATGTGACAAGTATATTATCACATTTTAAAGATGTGAGTCAAATGGATGAACAGAAGTAGAAATTTTAATAGAAAGTATTTTGGGACTGTTACCTCATGTATTTGGGGATGAAGAATGATTAACAGTTGATCAATTTTAGCAGTTTAAGAAAGTAACATTTTCCTACTCTAGTTCAGACTGGGTTATTGTACGGCTGGTGATTATGGGCTTCCCCGATGGCTCAGTGGGAAAGCATCTGCAGGAAACTCAGGTTTGATCCCTGGGTTGGGAAGATCCCCTGGAGGAGGAAATGGCAACCTGCTCCAGGATTATTACCTGGAGAATCCCATGAATAGGGGAGCCTGGTGGGCTACAGTCCGTGGGGTCACAGAGAGTTGGATGAGACTGAGCAGGTACACATAACACATGTATACGATTGATAATTATACAATTTTAAGTTACTGTTTTCTAGAGAATGCATCAATTTAAGCTATGTATTTCTGAGTACCAGATGTTTCTTTTCAGTGTTTGTAGAGTGTGACATATTTTTATGTACAGAGGATTCAGTGTTAGAACTGGACACTGCCACCATCTGGTGGCCTTGTAAAATTCCATCACTTCAGTTTGCAGCCTAAGCTTTCGGGGTCATCCATCAAAACAGCTTAAAGTGAGCTCAAATGGACTTGGAGGAAAATAAAAGGAAAGGACAGAAGGAGGGTGGGTAGATAAGCATTTGTATTGCCAATTACAGCTGCATATTCTTTACAACTCCTGGTAATCAGTAGAAGATTGAATTACCCATCAGGAAATGATAATGAGTAATTGTGAGGAAGGTTGCATGGTGATGTCGGATGAACACATTGGTTGTGTGCAGTCGCTCAGTTGTGTCCAACTCTCTGTGGCCCCATGGACTGCAGTACATCAGGCTTTCCTGTCCTTCACCATCTCCCAGAGCTTGCTCAAACTCATGTCCACTGAGTTGGTGATGCCATCCAATCATCTCGTCCTCTGTCATCCCCTTTTCCTCCTCCCTTAAATCTTTCCCAGCTTTGGGATCTTTTCCAATAAGTCAGTTCTTCACATCAGGTAGCCAAAGTATTGGAGCTTCAGCTTCAGAATCAGTCCTTCCAAGGAATATTCAAGGTTGATTTCCTTTAGGATCGACTGGTTTGATCTCCTGCTGTCCAAGAGATTCTCGTCTCCTTCAGCACCACAGTTCAGAAGCATTAGTTCTTCAGTGCTTAGCCTTCTTTATGGTTCAGTTCTCTCATCCATACATGACTACTGGAGAAACCATAGCCTTGACTATACAGATCTTTATAGGCAAAGTAATGTCTCTGCATTTTAATATGCTGTCTAGGTTTGTCATAGTTTGTTTGTTTGTTAGTTTTCCCAAGGAGCAAGAATCTTTTAATTTCATGGCTGCAGTTGCCCCTCAGGTATTTTCTTACTTGTGACATCTTTCAGATTCCTCTCTACCCTAACCCAGAAAACTAGACATTTTTTCCTTCCATCCAGAAAATTGTGTGCATACTATGCTTTCGCCCTCAAATTGTCTGTATGCACTTTTATAGCCTTTGCATTGTTTTTTTAGTTACTTTAGGTGAATCTTTTATCCCAGATTAGACCATGGGCTTTTTGAGGGCAAAGGCATTATAGATATCTTTTGCATGCCCAAGTGCTAGCACATAAGCATGTGTTCAGTTTTCTGTCAACATAGTGGTAGAATTTAGGAGACTCTTCTATCATAGCAATAAATTTGGAAAGTAATAAGAAGAAACCATGACTTTTTGTTAGTGTGAGCATCTTCTTGTATCTTCAAAAAGCCTCAAACAAAAAGTTGCATAGGTTAAATATAATGAATGGATATATTAGAGATAATGGATAAGATGGTGATATTAGGAGAAAATAATAGGAATATTTCTTTAGTCTATAATAAATTAAAATATTTTATAATCTTTGGTACTGAATTATATATAAGAACTATAAAAGGATGTTTTTTATTAGTCAACTAAGTATATTCTAGGAACTAGGGAGGGCTTCCCCAGTGGCTCAGTGGCAAAGAATCTGCCTGCAATGCAGGAGCCACAGGAGAAGCAGGTTTGATCCCTGGGTTGGGAAGGTCCTCTGCAGGAGGGCTTTGCAACCCGCTCCAGTATTCTTGTGAATCCAATGGACAGAGGAGCCTGGTGGACTACAGTCCATAGGGTTGCAAATAGTTGGACATGACTGAGCACACACACACACACAAAACTAGGGAAGGACAGAAAATCAAGTCTTTTATGAAAATTGGAAGTTTTGTGGATAAAAAGCATATATAATTGAATGCTAGACAACATTCTCCTGATTGAAAGGAGTTTGTTACAAGATGCTCCGAAAGTTCCAAAGAGCTAATATAACTTGATAGCTCAAAGCAGTTTTGGGAACAGGGTCAGGATCATTAAAGACCAAATAAATTGAATCACAATGTATTCTAAAGTTGTAAAGTATCAATATTTTTCTCCAGTCTATTTTAAATTGAGTTTTCTCATCTAAACTGGAGCTCATGGAAATGATTTGAATGATTTTAGCTTCTAAATTCTTCCAAGTACGTTGGGTAACTAGAACTATGCTAGATGCAGAAGAATTAACTTATTACATCCAATGAGTCTTTAGGGTATTAGAGTTACCTGAGTCTAAATTATTGCTGAGTTAAGCATATGTATAGCTTCAGAAGATGCTCAATTTATATTTTTATGACCAAAATCTGCAAAGCAATAGATGTTCTCATGAATATTTGCCATCTGTGACTGAATCTTGGTATATTTAGTACCATACAATAAAGACTATCCAAATCAGATTTAGCTGTTTTGGTAGTAATTGAGATTTAATATGAACAAACTATTTTTTCATTTGAAACTTTATAAATCTTTGTCTAATCATTAATTCAAAATTTTCTAAATAGTTTTTAGGTAAAGATTAATATTTACTAATTAGTTAAATAATTCTGATATTAATTTTCCAGGTTATATGTTTTTATAAAGAAAATTTTGATTGATGTGGTTTCTTCTAACCTCCTAAGTTATTCAAGTCTATGTGGTATGGTTGGTACAGGTAGAGTTGTTTTGGTAACAATCACATTAATGTGGTCTTCGACCTACATTATTATTATTATTTTTTGACTGAGTCCAAGTGTGATCACTCAATAAAAGCTCTAAATAATGTGTTAAAAATTATGTATGTGCTGGAACAATTAGACATTCATAGCTAAAATATGAACCTTGAAGTAAAGCTTCTGCTGTTGCTGCTGCTAAGTCATTTCAGTCGTGTCCGACTCTGTACGACCCCATAGACGGCAGCCCACCAGGCTCCCCCGTCCCTGGGATTCTCCAGGCAAGAACACTGAAGTGGGTTGCCATTTCTGTCTCCAATGCATGAAAGTGAAAAGTGAAAGTGAAGTCGCTCAGTCGTGTCCGACTCTTAGCGACCCCATGTACTGCAGCCTACCAGGCTCCTCTGTCCATGGGAGTTTCCAGGCGAGAGTACTGGAGTGGGGTGCCATTGCCTTCTCCAGAAGTAAAGCTAACATCTCATATAAAAATTCACTCAAAATAAACAGTGGACTTAAATGTAAAACATAAAACTATACACCTTTTTGAGAAAAACATAGGGGAAAAAACTTCAGATTTATGGTGGGGTAAAGAGTTTTCAGACCTAACTCTAAAAATATGACCCATAAAATAAAAATGCATAAATTAGACCTCATCAATATTAAAATCTTTTGCTCTGCAAGTGAAGATGAAAATGTGAGTTACAGATTCAAGAAATATTTACAAGTTGTATATCTAATGAAGGACTCATATTTAGAATATATAAAGAACTCTCAAAACTCTATGGTAAAAACACAAACACCCCAGTTAGAAAATGAGCAAAAGATATGAAGAGACAATCCACCAAATTTATACAGATGGCAAAAGTTCGCATGAAAAGATGTTTAGCGTCATTAGCCACTACAGTCAAAGTGAAAGTGGCTCAGTCCTGTCCAGCTCTTTGTGACCCCGTGGACTATACAGTCCATGGAATTCTCTAGGCCAGAATACCGGAGTGGGTAGCCTTTCCCTTCTCCAGGGAATCTTCCCAACCCAGGGATGGAATCCAGGTCTCCTACACTGCATGTGGATTCTTTACCAGCTGAACCACAAGAGGGATATCACAATTAAAAACTCTGATAGATTGTATAAATAACATGAAATGCTAACAAGGAGCCAGAGAGATTGGATCACTCATATTTTATTGGCAGGAATATGGAATAGGTCAGATACTCTGGAAGACAGTTTCACATTTTCTTATAAAACTAAACATGGCTTTAATATAACACCCAGAAATTGCATTCTTAGGCGTTTATCTCAGGGAAATGACAATGTATATTCACAGAAAACCAATACACCAATTTATCCATGATAGCACCAAACTGAAAATAATTAGGTATTCTTCAATAGGTAACAAATTAAACAGACTGTGTTATCCATACCATGGAATACAGTGCAGAAATGGAGTGATCTGCTGTTGTTAACAGTTTGTATGAATCTCCAGAGAATTATGCTGGATAAAAGCCACTGATTCCAAAGGGTTGCATACTGTATACTTTCATTTGTAGATTACTTTTGAAATAAAAAAAATAGAATTGGAAAACAGATTAGTGATTGCCAGGTTTGAAGGATGGGGCTGGAGGTGAGTGTGGTTATAAAAGGCAACACAAGGATTCCCTGATGTGTTGGAGCTGTTTTGTGTGTGGATTTTAGTGGTGGACACATGAACTTACATATGGTATATAATTGTATGGCTCTATATACACACACTCACAAATAAGTACAAGTGATACTGGGGGCTATTTAAATGTTAGCCGTGGATTGTTGCAGTGTCAATATCCTGGTAATGATAACGTGAAACTGTCATACAACGTCACCTTGGAGGAAATCTGGGTGAAGAGCAACAGAATTGCTCAGGAGAGATTTGACATTTCAGACAAGACACACACATCCTAATTTCTGTGTTGCAAAACCACTCAGGGACTTCTTGCTACCTGGCAATCAGAGCAGTTTGGTATGGGAATGTTGGTGTTGGAAATATTTGACCTTCATTCCCTGAAGTTTAGAAAATATAGAGACTATTGCCTGATCTTTTCATGAAGTCTAAGACCAAAGTCTGGCTGAAGCTGTCTGCCATAGCAGAGCGGGGAAAAAAAAAAGCTGCACTGAAAGTAGGTTGCACTTCCTCCTTTAAAGATGGGCTCCAGTGGACTAGAGAGGGCACTGGCTACCTCAGATGAGGTAGTGCCAGCGCGAGAGTGCCCAGCATAGGAGCCTACATGCAGGGGACCTACATGGCAGTGGGAGGGGCTGGTATATAAACATAACTGTGAGGTCATGGCCCACACTAGTGAGCCTTGCAAGGGAAGATTCTCAGCAAAATCAGTTGGGCCTGTGGAGGGGAGGAGACCTCAGAGTCCCACAGAGGCTTGTCTTGAAAGAAAGAGCCAACCTTGGGGCATTTGCTGTGCCTTAATTGAATGGAACCTTTGCATCCTTTCCTTTTTGCCCACTGCCTACCTCTTCAACTTAGGAGAGAGCACAGACAACGCCATTAGTGGCAACGGAAGAGAGGAAGAGGAAGGTAGAGAATGCAGTGAAGATGGAGCCTTCCACTCAGCTCCCTCCCTCTCCCCAGCCCTGTGTGATTTCCCAGCCTGAGCTAGGCATCACCTAGGGGATAGGAAGCAGTTTTAACTGAATTTCCAAAGAAGGTTTATACATAAAAATTAGTCTGGTTATTCATACCTCAGACTGAATAGAAAGCTTTGAGATTTGCCTGAGATATTTTTCAAGGACAGAAAGGAGAAGTAAAATATAGTGAGTTTGAAAAGAGAGCGAAGACAGAATAGTGTTTCTTTCTTTACTTTCCACTGAATCTAGCCCATTCAATAACCTGATATAGATGTACATATATAGATACACATTTTAAATATCATTGTCTTGATAGAAAGACTAGAAGATTATATAATAAAACATTCATCACAGTTATATCCAGATAATGTTATTTCAGCTATTTTTGATTTAATTATTTGATCTTTTGCATATTTTCTAAATTTTCTCTGAGGATAGTACTTTATATTTGGAATTAGAAAAGTGTTGTTTTAAAATAATGTTGAAAGCATCTTGGACTTGCCATTGGTGACTGCAGTCACCAATTTCGGCGGCATGTAACTATGACCGTACATTTGGTGGTTTGTAAGTGTTTGGGTTTTTACTGATCAGCCAGACTTACTGGATTTGAGCAATCTTTGGGAATAATAGCAAAGAGTAATTTCTCATGTGTCATTGAAGGTTCAGTTCAGTTCAGTTCAGTTCAGTCGCTCAGTCCTGTCCGACTCTTTGGGATCCCATGAACGACAGCATGCCAGGCCTCCCTGTCCATCACCAACTCCTGGAGTTCACCCAGACTCACGTCCATCAAGTCAGTGATGCCATCCAGCCATCTCATCCTCTGGCATCCCCTTCTCCTCCTGCCCCCAATCCCTCCCACCATCAGAGTCTTTTCCAATGAGTCAACTCTTCTCATGAGGTGGCCAAAGTACTGGAGTTTCAGCTGTAGCATCATTCCTTCCAAAGAAATCCCAGGGCTGATCTCCTTCAGAATGGACTGGTTGGATCTCCTTGCAGTCCAAGGCACTCTCAAGAGTCTTCTCCAACACCACAGTTCAAAAACATCAATTCTTTGGTGCTCAGCCTTCTTCACAGTCCAACTCTCACATCCATACATGACCACTGGAAAAACCATAGCCTTGACTAGACGGACCTTAGTTGGCAAAGTAATGTCTCTGCTTTTGAATATGCTATCTAGGTTGGTCATAACCTTTCTTCCAAGGAGTAAGCGTCTTTCATTTTCATGGCTGCAGTCACCATCTGCAGTGATTTTGGAGCCCAAAAAATAAAGTCTGACACTGTTTCCACTGTTTCCCCATCTATTTCCCATGAAGTGATGGGACCAGATGCCATGAACTTAGTTTTCTGAATGTTGAGCTTTAAGCCAACTTTTTCACTCTCTGCTTTCACTTTCATCAAGAGGCTTTTGAGTTCCTCTTCACTTTCTGCCAGAAGGGTGGTGTCATCTGCATATCTGAGGTTATTGATATTTCTCCCGGCAATCTTGATTCCAGCTTTTGCTTCTTCCAGCACAGCGTTTCTCATGATGTACTCTGCATATAAGTTAAGTAAACAGGGTGACAATATACAGCCTTGACGTACTCCTTTTCCTATTTGGAACCATTCTGTTGTTCCATAGCAACCAGTTCTAACTGTTGCTTCCTGACCTGAATATAGATTTCTCAGGAAGCAGGTCAGGTTGTCTGGTATTCCCTTCAGTTTCAGAATTTTCCACAGTTTATTGTGATCCACACAGTCAAAGGCTTTGGCACAGTAAAGCAGAAATAGATGTTTTTCTGGAACTCTCTTGCTTTTTTGATGATCCATCGGATGTTGGCAATTTGATCTCTGGTTCCTCTGCCTTTTCTAAAACCAGCTTGAACATCTGGAAGGTTCAGTTAGATGATGGTAAATGTTTTTTTCAGTCCCATAATTCTTCTCTATTTTCCCAAGTTATAATTTATTCATTGTCCTTATCTGTCTCGGTATTGGAATTATAAAAACATTAAGAGTTTCTTTCCTCACGCATCTCAATGCAACAGATGAGGTGGTAGAACATCAGTCTGTGTGGTCAGTTGTATGTGCCCGCATACAACAGGGGCATGTACAAGGTGTTACAAAATGACAGGGTCCATGACAAGGGTGGCAGGAAAGACTTTCATAGCGAGGTGATGTTTGAGCCGAGATTTGAAAATCGACAAGCTTGGCAGAAAAGAAGGGAAGGAGCAGAGGGTGCCAGGCAGTGGGGAAACAGGAGGATGATCATGAAGCTTGGAGAGGCTCTGGCACATTCTGTTTCCCACTCAGCGTGAGGGGGCTGAGCGGGGTGAGAGTAGAAGAAGAGATTTGAAAGCACAAGTCAGCAGGCAGTTGGGAGATGAACTAGGTTTTGAGAACCTGGAGGAAAGACCATTCAGGAGTATTTGAGAATTCAAAATCCTAAACAAAAGCAGTGGTAAAGGGACAAGAGAGAGATATATCTTGGTGCATTTGGATGTAAAGCATGTGGGCAAAGGGCTTCCCTGGTGGCTCAGATGGTAAAGAATATGCCTGCAATGCAGGAGACCTGAGTTTGATCTCTGGGTTGGGAAGATTCCCCAGTGGCAACCCACCAGTATTCTTGCGTAGAGAATCCCGTGGACAGAGGAGCCTGGTGGGCTGTAGTCCATGGGGTCACAAGGAGCCGGATACAGCTGAGGGACTAAGCTCATATGTACACATGCATGTGGGGATAGAAGTTGGATGATTCCAATTTATATACTATATAAAAAGGCATGTTTTTGTTAACATAGAGGATGCCCTGTGGGAATGACTAAAAGATACTCCCTCTTGACAGGTAAATGGCAAAAGTGATTTTCTCTGGGAAGAAAATGACAAAGAGGTGTACCTTCCTCTAAGGGTCTCTAGAACATGTCTGCCCTGCCGCAGGGCACAGTTTGGCAAGCAGAGCACGGACTGGGTCTCAGTCCTCATGCATCACTGCGGCCAGCATCCTTTGTGAAGTGAACAGACTGCAGAGCCAGAGACCGGTGCTCTGACTGCAGCCAGAGAGAAGGAGTCTCTTAAAGCCCATGACCTTCTGGGGTTTGTAGAAAGGAAGCCTGTGAGGTGCAGAAGATCAAAGTGTCACATAGAAATAGTTTACCTTTGCTTGGCTGAATGGAGACTAGTTAACAAAATATGTATCTCTGTAATATTCAGAGCAAAGAAGACATTTATGAGGTGTTATATCACCAGCAAGTTATTCTTCCTCCCACAACATGAGAAAATATGTTAATAACATTTCATTACAAAAATATTTTTCTTTTTATATAAAAAGATCCATTTTTTCCCTGTATTACTTCTACTATATTTGGGGACCTATGTTACTTCTGTAGAAGTGAATCTCCATTTTAAACATGGAGATTATTGAAAAAAGATGAGTGAAGAATACAAATGCAGTTTTTAAGCTTTCCAAAAGGTTTCTGTTTGCAGAACACTTTTAGAATGATGCACAATAGGATTTTTAGAAACTATAGAACCAGCCCTAAAATCATTGATTAATTAGATGCAAATATGATAGGCTAGCTATTTCAAGTCATTAAACTGAACACATAGCAGAATTCATATTATAAATACACTTATAAATATACACATATTATAAATACCAGACCTTGCTGCTGGTGCAATATATAACATTGATCCTTCAGTTTGGATGAGGTTAGAGAGAGCAGGTAACTTCATCACAGTTAGTGTATTGGTAATTAATTAAAGAAAAGTGATCAATTCCCTACCTAACAGACACCATTGAGTTTTTGTTTTTGTTTTTGTTTTTTTTCACTAATGCTGTTTCAACTGTAGTGGGAGAATGAAATTAGCTGGAAATAGTAACAGAATTCTGAACTTAAAGATGAGCTCAATAGTAAGAAAGTTTGGAAAATTCTGCAGAAAATGTGATAGTGTTCATAAGAAAGATTATTTACAACAACATTTTCAGTTAACATTATTTGTTGCTATTTTTTAATCTTACCTGTCTCTATATCCGTGGAACCTCAGCAAGTGTCTGACACCTAGTAAGTGCTTTAAAAATGTTGAAGTACTCCTTAAGTGGAACATTCATTATAATTGTATTATCTTACTGGCTTCTGGGTCTGGTCATCTTGACTACAACATATTCGCAACATAGAGAAATTAGGCAGTGAAGCAGCCCCAAAATGTTTTGTGATCTTAGCATTTTGAGCAGTTTTGAGCCCCTGAAGATGATCTGCTAAATGGAAAACAGAGAAAGTAATAATGATAATTAGCAATGGGATCAACAAAACAAGTTGAAGGTGAGCAGGGATGGTTATTTAAAATCATTGCTACCAAAACAAAACAACTAGCCTGTCACAATAAAAAGCATCTTTGTGTATGTACTTTATAGCTAAAATTTAATAAGTATTGAAGATACAGATCAAGTTCCCTTTTATCAATAACCTATTTGAAAAATGAAATATATAAATAACATACATTTGAATAACATGAATAATATTAGTCCTTCTTAAGCTACACAGGCTTCCCTCATAGCTCAGTTGGTAAAGAATCCGCCTGCAATGCAGGAGACCCTGGTTTGATTCCTGGATAGGGAAGATCTGCTGGAGAAGGGATAGGCTACCCACTTCAGTATCCATGAGCTTCTCTGATGGCTCAGCTGGTAAAGAATCTGCCTACAATGCAGGAGACCTGGGTTTGATCCTGGTCTCCTGGGTTGGTAAGATCCCCTGGAGAAGGGAAAGGCTACCCACCCTAGTATTCTGGCCTGGAGAATTCCATAGACTGTATAGTCCATGGGCTCAAAAAAGTCAGGCAGGACTGAGCCACTTTCACTTCCTTAAGCTGCACAGCTTGCTTTCTATTTTTTCTCACATATACCAAAATCATAGTGATAATGCATTAAAATGCAGCTAACATAACTGAATACATTTATTTTCAGAGTGAGACTGTTAGTCACTTAATCGAGTCCAACTCTGTGTGGCCCCACGGACTGTAGCCCACCAAGCTCTTCTGTCCATGGGATTTTCCAGGCGAGAATACTGGAGTGGGTTGCCATTCCCTTCTTCAGGGGATCTTCCTGACCCAGGGATCAAACCCAGATCTCCTGCATTGCAGGCAGATTCTTTACCCTCTGAGCTACCAGGGTAGCCTCATTTTTAGAACAATATTAATATTGTATATCTTGTTTCTACTTCTTTATTGATGGTCTTGCTTAAATTTTATCAGATACTTGGACTCTTGTTGACTCTGAAACTGTGAGTCAGTGGAATTTGAATGTTTGTAATGGTGGCAAATGGTAGCGTGGTATTTCCCTATTTCTCACTGTGGACTAATAAATTTTTATGTTTTTGATGTTGATAATCATTTACAATCTTTCTTTTTGATTACCAAATTGTTCCAAGTTGACACTCAATAAATATTACCTAGCTTCCATTTTAGAAACCATATAAACTTCTACTTTTTGGTGTTAACCTGAATTTAATTGCTCTGCCCTCCAAGAGTAATAAAACTCTATAACAAGCACTGGAAAATAACTTTATTCCTATACACACTTAGAATAGTATAAAGTTATTAAAATTAGAGACAATGCCATGTCAGCTAAGGAGCACATATTTTTAATGTTTGAACAGCTGTTTTAATTTCAAAATTATTGTACTTTTCCATAATTAATATGAAAATATTAATATGCAAATTTTTAACAAAGGCAAATACAATTTTTTTAAACACAGCTTTTCAGGGTATAGTGTCCTTGTTGCTGGCCCTACTCCAGTCTTGGTTTTACTTTTGTGCTTGGAGTGTATGCAATTAGTATAAACTTAGTTACTATCTTGGTATTTTTTAATGTTAATTTATCTAGCAGTACTTCCTACTTATTTTAATCCTATCAGCTAAGAAAAAGTCAATTACAGAAAAGCATGGGGGATAAGTAAATAAAAAATATTACATTAGCTGTTTTACAGTACTTTAAAATTTATGTTAACTTTTTTTGACCCTCACAGATATTTTGAGATCCATTTTATTGCAAGGCCATTGACTAGAAATAAGTAAAAATAAGTCAGTTTACTCAAATTTTGTTATAATTAGTTTTTTTCAGTAATTTACAGTAATCACTAGCAATTAAAATATGCTTAATTATTATAATCATATATTTTGTGCACTTTATTCTAGTTAGATTGGCCATCTGTCTGATGACTTTTTAATCTGTTGCTTTTGGTAACAACCAGCAGATTATGATTCAACACTGACTGCTCTTTAACAAAGAAAAAGATTTTTAAAGATTTAATTTTAATGCATTCTAAAATTATCACAGTCACAGTAAAGCTAATGAAGTTTAATGCTCTTCTAAAAAATCGGAATGTATACTTCCTGTTTTCAGACTATGTTATATACGGAATACTGCATTTACACAGTTGATAAGATTGAAATATATATATTTATCAGATTTTCTATTTCCATAGAAATAGATGTGATTTATTTTCCAGTTGCAGCACCAATGATAAGATGCAAAGCTATAATTTGAACCTGTTTCTTTTATTACATTAGTGTTGGTAGACACTAAGGAGGAGCTGCTAAATTTTATCATTTTTAATTTGGAGCTTTATGGGTTGCGAAGATGCCGCCCACTCCAGTATTCTGGCCAGGAGAATTCCATGGACTTTATAGTCCCTGGGGTCACAAAGAGTCAGACACGACTGAGTGATTTTCACTTTAGATATTTCTATGAAATAGGTGAAAATTGGATTGAAAGGATTAATAACAGTGTACAATACAGAGATTTGACTCTGCATAGTACTATTAGATGGAGAAGGAAATGGCAACCCACTCCAGTATTCTTGCCTGGAGAATCCCAGGGACGGAGGAGCCTCGTAGGCTGCCGTCTATGGGGTTGCACAGTGTCGGACACGACTGAAGCGACTTAGCAACAGCAGCAGCAGCAGTACTATTAGAGGTTAAAGCACTATGAAAATGTAAGATGCTAGATTATGACTTTACTTATCAATAGATGTTAAGCTAAATTGTGTTCTTTACTGAGATGCAATGGGAAAAAAGATTCTCTTCATAAGAATTTGATTTATAATTGTCTTTGCTCAGTTCTCTAGTAGAGTGAGGCATGCTTATGCATTCATTTTTAAAGATATAATTGAAAATCCAATTGGCCTATTCATAATGCTTTATGCAAGTGGATTGATTGTGGAAGAATGTTTGATGATGAGACTGTGGTATAGCAGGAAGAGTACAGGACCTGGATGCAGAAGACCTTGGTTCAGTATTTTAGCTCTGCATCTTTTGCTAGCTTTGTGAGTTCCTGCAAAGAACTTAACCTCATTGAGACTCCTGGGGAGATATAATGATTTGTCTGCATATAATTGAAATTTCTATGTGTATGTAAAAGTAAAAGGAGGGAGTCTGTAAAAACCCTTTAAATTGCCAAGTGCACTTCTATTATCATTGTCATCCATAGTAATATGCAATTTTATTGTTTTCTTATTGCTAAATGTTGTGCTGTGTGCCAACTTATCTCATTTAATTCTCAAAATAGCTATATTCAGTTGGCAATGTTAGCAGCCCTATATGATAAATGAAAAAGTTGGCATTGCCCAGAAAGTGGTGGAGCCAAGATACAAACGTAATATTTCTAAAACCCATGCCTTTAGTTAGTATGGGTTAGTATGAAAGAAGAGTTAGTATGAAAGAGGGGAGTATAAAAGCTGGCTTAAAACTCAATATTCAAAAAACTAAGATCATGGCATCTGGTCCCATCAGTTCAGTTCAGTTCAGTCGCTCAGTTGTGTCCGACTCTTTAAAACCCCATTAATTGCAGCATGCCATCCCTGTCCATCACCAACTCCTGGAGTACACTCAAACTCACATCCATCGAGTCGGTGACGCCATCCAGCCATCTCATCCTCTGTTGTCCCCTTCTCCTCCTACCCCAATCCCTCCCAGCATCAGAGTCTTTTCCAATGAGTCAGCTCTTCACATGAGGTGGCTAAAGTACTGGAGTTTCAGCTTTAGCATCATTCCTTCCAAAAAACACCCAGGGCTGATCTCCTTTAGAATGGAATGGTTGGATTTCCTTGCAGTCCAAGGGACTCTCAAGAGTCTTCTCCAACACCACAGCTCACTTCATGGCAAATAGATGGGGAAGCAATAGAAACAGTGACAGACTTTATTTTCTTGGGCTCCAAAATCACTGCAGATGGTGACTACAGCCATGAAATTAAAAGAAACTTGCTCCTTGGAAGAAAAGCTATGACCAGCCTAGACAGCATATTAAAAAACCAGAGATATTACTTTACTGACAAAGGTCCATCTAGTCAAAGCTATGGTTTTTCCAGTAGCTGTGTATGGATGTGAGAGTTGGACCATAAAGAAAGCTGAGGGCTGAAGAATTGATGCTTTTGAACTGTGTTGTTGGAGAAGACTCTTGAGAATCCCTTGGACTGCAAGGAGATCAAACCAGTCCATCCTAAAGGAAATCAGTCCTAAATATTCATTGGAAGGACTGATATTGTAGCTGAAACTCCAATACTTTGGCCACCTGATGTGAAGAGCTGACTCACTGGAAAAGACCCTGATGCTGGGAAGGATTGAAGGTGAAAGGAGAAGGAGATGACAGAGGATGAGATGGTTGGAAGACATCACTGACTCAAGGGACATGAGTTTGAGCAAGCTCTGGCAGTTGATAGTGGACAGGGAAGCCTGGCGTGCTGCAGTCCATGGGGTCTCAGAGTCAGACATGACTGAGCGACTGAACTGAACTGAACATAGTATACTTTAGCATACGAGTTTACTTTTACTCCTTGAAATTAAATGTTAACCATACCAATCAGGAAATATTTTAGTGTTGACGCAGTTGTATTCAGTCATTTTAGAAGTATTATCCTGATGGTTAGTTATCCATCAGAAGAGCAGGAGTTCTGTGAATTTCCCATTTAGCCAGGTTATTTTTACTTCATTTTGTGTATTAGTTGTAGATTTTAGTTTGGCAAAGACAGAGGTGTGATTAAATTTCAGGGTATTTATAGGTTTGTTTCTAAATATGTGACCATATTGGGACTTCCCTGGTGGCTCAGACAGTAAAGCATCTGCCTACAATGCTGGAGACCCTGGTTCAATCCCTGTATTGGGAAGATCCACTGGAGAAGGAACTGGCAACACACTCCAATACTCTTGCCTGGAACAGTCCATGGACAAAGGAGCCTTGTAGCCTACAGTCCATGGTGTTGCAAAGAGTTGAACACAACTGAGTGACTTCACTTCACTTCACTTCATGTGACCATAACTACCTCACTGTCCCTTTGTGGAAACTTTAAAATAATAAAATGGAAATTCCATAGCCTTTGCTTTTATTATTTTTGTGATATAGATTAAAGCATCATTGTTTAGTGATTTGGAGAAAACACTGCCACATATTTACGTAGCTCAAAAATAACTGAAATTGAATTGTTATAAATATTAAGAATTAGTATCTTAATTTTCATACGTTTCTGTTACCCACGTGTGTACATGCTCAGTCGCTCAGTCACATCTGATTCTTTGTGACCCCATTGACTGTAGCCCACTTGGCTCCTCTGTCCATGGGACTTTTCAGGTGAGAACACTGTAACGGGTTGTCATTTCCTACTCCAGCAGATCTTCCTGAGCCATGGGTAGAACCCGTGTCTCCTATATTTTCAGGCAGATTCTTTACACTGTGCCACCTGGGAAGCCCCTTCAGTTACCCATAGTCTGAGAATAGTCCAAAAATAGGGTTCTGAAATGCCAATAGTTCAAGTTTCTCATTTTATGAATGAGGAAAATGAGAAACAAAGTAACAGTTCCAAGGTCAAATGCAAACTTGTTGGTAAAACTTGGTTGTATACAGAGGAGGTAAAAAAAAAAAAGTGATTGTCATGCTAGGAAAGTTTAGTTTGGGCTAATGAAAATGAACAGACACCTTGTTTGTTTTCTAAAAAATACCCAGATGCCAGATGACATTTGGCATTAAGACTTTTCACATTTAATGGATTTTTTTGGATTAGTTTCAGCAAAAATCGCTACTTCTGAGATGTGGCATTATGTGTAGCCTATTTTTGAATGCATTTTTGGGGATTTACTTTGATTCTGTGGTATTTGGAAGTGCTACAAATCATTGTTTACTTTGAGGTCATGAAGCAGCAAGATGATGAGGCATGAGTTTTGGTCTCACGTGAGAAGATTGAAATTTTACCTTTTCCTCCTGTCTTTCAAGGCATTATTTGTAAAATAAGAATATTCTTGGCTTTACACACCACCATGTCCAAATTAAAATGAGAGATTATATAAAAACCCTTTGCAAATAATAAATTGATTTTTCTTTAAATTTTTATGGAAGTTAGCTGTGTGATCTTGACAGGTTATTATTTCATTTCTTTAAGCATTAATTTCCCTTCCCCATATCATGGGGTTATTTTGAGTGTAATTGAAATCATGCATTTTAACTATCCAATGTGCAAACAAGAGTGCCTGGAATGTAATAAACACATTTGGTAGATTGTGAAAATTGCTCCATTTTTTATTTTTCCAGTGTGACTTTGCAGTTCTTCCCATCAATAAGTGGATTCTATTCCACACCGCCCCACCCCCACACACACACCTTGAACTTTTGTTCCATACAGTGCTATTCTAAAGGGTGCCATTTCCGACCTAAGACTCAAAGGCTGATGCTCATTTCTTTCTCTTAAATTTCTTTCACCACCACCAGAATATGCCTAGAGTAAAGCCTGTCATAAACCTGTCAGTCCCTTGCCCATTTACCATGTGTGAATGAAACCAAATGAAATCAGCTCAGCTGGGCTCAGATCAATGTGATTTCTCAGCTGACCCTACAGAAGCTATTAAACTTTTATAAAAAAAAAGTGGCTATTGTTTTAAACCACTATGATTTGGGTTGGTTTCTGACACAGCAAGAACTGGTAACTTATGCAAAAAAAATGGTAGGTGTTATATTATTTGGATTTTTAAATGTGTAGTAAACTTTATGACAATGATTACTTACTTTTGGGAGCACTTATTTTGGCTTGCATATAAGGTAATTTATTCATGCTTATCAATCTCTGAAAGAAAACAAAACCAAAATGGAAGAGCTAACTAGATGAATTCATGTTATATAAAAGTATTTAAAACATAAATGAGTGTGGTTGAAGATAATGGGTAATTAATTCAACCGCTTGACCCATCCCAGAGAGACATATGTATTCTTAGATTGTCTCAGCTTTAGTCATCAACCTGAATAGTGATGCTTGTAAACAGAGTCATCCTGCCCTGCACTTTCTCCTTCCCTGCCCCCTGCATGAAGTGAAGTGAAAGTCACTTAGTCATGTCTCAGTCTTTGCGACCCCATGGACTGTAGCTGGCCAGGCTCCTCTGTCCATGGAATTCTCTAGGCGAGAATACTGGAGTGGATTGCCGTTGCCTTCTCCAGGGGATCTTCCTGACTCAGGGATCGAACCTGCAGAGCTTGAATTTAATTTAAGATACATCTAATTGGCAGCTTTGGTGAAGACATTAACCACAACTTTTAGTATAACCTTGAGAATATATTAAGTGAAACTCCCCAATGGCACCCCACTCCAGTACTCTTTTGCCTGGAAAATCCCATGGACAGAGGAACCTGGCAGGCTTCAGTCTATGGGGTTGCTAAGAGTAGAACACGACTGAGTGACTTCACTTTCACTTTTCACTTTCATGTATTGGAGAAGGAAATGGCAACCCACTCCAGTGTTCTTGCCTAGAGAGTCCCAGGGATGGGGGAGCCTGGTGGGCTGCCATCTATGGGGTCACACAGAGTTGGACATGACTGAAGCCACTTAGCAGCAGCAGCAGCAGCCCCAAGAGTCTTCATAAAAATATTTTTTAGAACATAGATCTGTGTCTCCTTTATTTATTATGAACAGTTAGACCATTGCAAATGCAGTTAGCTAACTTCTCTTAGGTTGAGGAAATCCTTCAGTTTGTTCAACACAAAAGGGAAATGGAGCACTGAGCCTGCTCTCTCAAAATTTGGCACTGTAAGAGAGTTTTACACTGCAGAGCACACATGTAAGCAAAGATATTTACATATGAAGGTATATAGTTGTCTAGTTTCTTTGTCTGCCATTATTCACATTGCAGTGCTTTAGATGAGCTTTAGAACATATTCCTTCTCTGTAATCTTATTAAATTAACTTTCTTTTCAAGATGCTCTAAAGATGAAAAGCACTTCAGATGTTAAATGTCGTTTAAATATTATATGAAGTGCTTCTAAAGTGTTACATTTTGGGTAGTAGAAACAAAGATAAATAGGTATGCAATGAAAGTAAAAAACCAAGGTACAGTCTTAAACTTTTTTAATTTACTTTTTGTTTTAATTGGAGGATAATTATAACATTGTGGAAGTTTTTAATGCCTTGTATAAGATCACAAACCACTGATCTCTGTTGTCATCAGGGACTTTGCAAGACCAGAACATGAAGAGATATCTGAAATAGCAACAGAGAGAATCCAGGGATACTTAATTTATTTGTTCAACATAAATGAAACAGACATTTATTGAGGGTTTATTGTGTGAAGCCTCTTCTAAATGTGCAGGATAGAGGAGAAACAAACCAAAAAAAAAGGTCCCCACTGTTATTCTGGTAAATTTCCCATATTGCTCAGTGAACAATTTGGAAACTCATCTCCAGGTCTACTCTGATACTGGGACTTTCCTCTTCAGTTCAGTTGCTCAGTCGTGTCCGACTCTGTGCCATGTGAACCGCATCATGCCAGTCCTCTCTGTCCATCATCAACTCCCCAAGTCCACCCAAACCCATGTCCATTGAGTTGGTGATGCCATCCAACCATATCATCCTCTGTCATCCCCTCCTCCTCCTGCCCTCAATCTTTCCCAGCATCAGGGTCTTTTCTAATGAGTCAGCTCTTCGCATGAGGTGGCCAAAATATTGGAGTTTCAGCTTCAACCTCAATCTTTCCAACGAACACCCAGGACTGATCTCCTTTAGGATGGACTGGTTAGATCTCCTTGCAGTCCAAGGGACTCTCAAGAATCTTCTCCAATACCACAGTTCAAAAGCATCAATTCTTTGGTGCTCAGCCTTCTTCACAGTCCAACTCTCATATCCATACACAACTACTGGAAAAACCATAGCCTTGACTAGATGGACCTTTTTTGGCAAAGTGATGTCCTGCTTTTTAAAATGCTGTCTAGGTTGGTCATAACTTTCCTTCCAAGGAGTAAGTGTCTTTTAATTTCATGCCTGCAATCACCATCTGCAGTGATTTTGGAGCCCAGAAAAATAAAGTCTGACACTGTTTCCACTGTTTCCCCATCTATTTGCCAGTGATGGGATGGGATGCCATGATCTTCGTTTTCTGAATGTGGAGCTTTAAGCCAACTTTTTCACTCTCCTCTTTCACTTTCATCAAGAGGCTCTTTAGTTTTTCTTAGGGAGTTACAAAATGAAGATGGTGGTGTGACAGATACTGCAAATGATGTTGCTGAATGTGACTGGCAGCATCAGGCTGCTCTCCAGAGGCTCCAGGTTGTCTCATCTGCAGCCTCAGGTCTTCTTCATGGGAAGACTGACTAGAGAGGTGTGTAGAGATAGTTCTTCCACTCTATATTGAAGATTTTCTGATTAACTTTTTCACTCAGCGGAGTATTTCTTTGAATAAGCCTAGAAATTATTTATCCAAACAGGATCTGTTATTCCTGGGCTGTGATATTTTCTTTGTTCCTATTGAAAATAGAAAATTGATTGCCCCTGGCATTCTGTTTCCCTTTTTATCATTTGCAAATTCCTATTCCTAGTCCATTCATTGTCATTTTGCTAATATGGGCCTATTTCACTTTCTGGGTTCCTTGTTTGTCACTTCCTAGTTACACTTTGCATTTTCCTTTGCCCACATTGAGGTTTTGCTCAAATTCCTCTCATGATGTTCTTAATTTACATATCCTAAGTAGGTGTCACTTTTTATTAACTGAGATGTGAATTTCTCTAGCTTTATATCTATGCTTGGAGGGCCTGCTAATTTTGGTGGATTCCTCTTTCCTGTTTAATTTCTTGAAAGAATAATTTAAAAATGTAAAATATATCATCTTCTTTTCTGGCAAATATTCACTGCTATATCTGTCTTCTGGGTAGGCTTCTGATAGCGCTTACCCAGAGTGTCAGCAGTAGAGTCACAGACTAGATCACCAAAAGGGAAAAAGAGAGAGGAAGAGAGGGGGAGAGAAGGGGAGAAGGAAAGAAGGAAGAAAGGAGAGGAAAACTAGGAAAGAAGGAATGAAGGGAGAAAGTAAAAAGGTGTAGATTTATTTCTTTGCATGAGTAACAGGTAGAATGCTTAAACCAAAAGAGATTAATCTGTTTACCCACTTTTGATACACATGCTAACATTGCCTTACACAGAGGTCATTGGTCAGCATTTCTCCCTGTTCAGAGAACTAAGTATCCTCAGTCATCCTAGGAAGTACCAGTATTCATGTCTGTAAATTTTCCTTTTCTGTCTTGGCACTCTTTCAGCTTTAAATTTTCCTTTTCTACCATTGAGAACTCCAGCTGGGTTCTGAGTCTGTACTTATTAATTTTGTATGTTCCTCCTGTTTGGAATCTGCTTCTTGACCATAACTGTTATACCCAGGACTTGGATCCTGCATCCTAATCCCTGCCAGACATGTTCCTATCCATGGAGCCTTTTCTTTTCACTGGTTATTAATGATAATCTGTGACAAAGGAAGAGATGTGTTCCTGTAAAATTATGCCCCCTGTCATGTTTTAAAAATAGAATCATTTAAAATATACTTGGGGTACTATTGTTATTTGAAAACTATTAGAAATTAGGTGTTTTGTAAATAGAAAGTTTATTTACAGGGGAAATGATAAGCCTTACTCCCAAGTTCATCTCTCTTCTTTTCTTCCTGTATTTTAGTACTGGAAATCCTTAAGAATAGGCACATCCAGGGCTATGTACCATGGCTACATGGGTTGGGTACTGTATAGTTCCAGAGGATGTTATTCACAGAGTCCATGGTGTCAGCAGCCTTACTTAGAAATGCTTGGACTCTGGTGTTTCAAAATTTCTTTTATCTTTCCTTCAGTTCAGTTCAGTTCAGTCGCTTAGTCGCATCTGACTCTTTGCGACTCCATGAGCCGCAGCACGCCAGGCCTCCCTGTCCAACACCAACTCCCGGAGTCCACCCAAACCCATGGCCATCGAGTTGATGATGCCATCCAACCATCTCATCCTCTGTCATCCCCTTCTCCTCCTGCCCTCAATCTTTCCCAGCATCAGGGTATTTTCAAATGAGTCATCTCTTTGCATCAGGTGGCCAGAGTATTGGAGTTTCAGCTTCAACATCAGACCTTCCAAAGAACACCCAGGACTGATCTCCTTTAGGATGGACTGGTTGGATCTCCTTGCAGTCCAAGGGACTCTGAAGAGTCTTCTCCAACACCACAGTTCAAAAGCATCAATTCTTCGGTGCTGAGCTTTCTTTATAGTCCAACTCTCACATCCATACATGACTACTGGAAAAACCATAGCCTTGACTAGATGGACCTTTTTTGGCAATGTGATGTCCTGCTTTTTAAAATGCTGTCTAGGTTGGTCATAACTTTCCTTCCAAGGAGTAAGCGTCTTTTAATTTCATGCCTGCAATCACCATCTGCAGTGATTTTGGAGCCCAGAAAAATAAAGTCAGCCACTGTTTCCACTCTTCCCCATCTATTTGCCATGAAGTGATGGGACCAGATGCCATGATCTTAGTTTTTTGCGTGTTGAGTTTTAAGCCAACTTTTTCACTCTCCTCTTTAACTTGCTTCAAGAGGCTCTTATTTCATCTTTACTTTCTGCCATAAGGGTGGTGTCAGCTGCATATCTGAGATTATATCTTTCCTTCAGCTTGATGTTAATGAACTCATTATTTGTTAATTTGTCTGCTTTTCTTTTAAATTTATGTTAATTAATCACACAGCTCTTTTTTCTTAACTCGGAGCAGTGAACAGTAGGCCAGTACCAGGTTTGCTTTGCTTGAATGTATGGCATGTCGCATAGGCCAGCTTTAAAAGCTCATGACTCTTTCTGGAGAGAGGTCATTATCTGATGTCTTTGGTCATTTGCTACGTTAGAAGTTTAGATCAATTTCATCTGATTCTTTCTGTTTACCCTTTCTTTAGGATTATTTTTGGGGTTCTCACTGAACTCGGAACCCTCACAGCCTGTCCTTGTAACATTGTAGTATCTAAGATTGCTATACTGTCTGATATTTATGTTTTTTGTGACTCTGTCCAAACAATAAGTCATTAGGAGAGAAAATGCTAGACAATTATTCAAAGCTAGGCAAGAATTTCGATCTCCTGATGACGCATACATGATGGAGTCAATTTAAACAGCATAACAGAAGATAACAGTTTCAATAATAAAACCCACCTTATATTGAACATCACTCTGTACTACAGAGAGCATTATTGATTCACTAACACTATGAGATCAATATTTTTGTTCCTATTTCATAGATGAGGACACTAAACCTTTTGAAGATCTTATTAAGTTGTTCAAGATCAAAATTAATTAGTGGCAGAGATTATATTTGAATATAGAACTTATAATTCCAGAACTCATTCTTTCCATTATGCCATGCTGTTACATTAATCCTATTTAAGTTTTACTGGGTAGCCACTAATACTTTGCAGAGTGTACCCTCTGCATTTATAATGCAACATCTGCAGTAGAGCTTGATCATCTAGTAGGGAGTAAAATCTAACCAAAGCCTGCATATGAAGAATAGAATACAGTGGATAAAGGGCCAGCCAATTTTGCAAAATACACTCTCTGAGAAGCATTGCCATACTGTTTTATTGTTGTTATTTGTCTTTTCCTTCTTTTATTTCTTCCCTTGCTACTATTTTGTTGCCTTGGCTATTACATTTATAACATCATTAAATGCTTACACCAATGACTCTATTCTCTTTGCCTATTTTGTTAAAAGAGAAACGGTAGATAGTAAAGGTAGAAAAGGACTAGGTATTTCCAGATACCCTTAGGGCATCTTACAGTCTTTTCTGTTTAAGCAGTGATTCCTTTATGGGAGAAGGTACAAGTGGAGGAAGGATGGTGTAAAAGTGTGGCCACATATAATGGGCGCAGTCTGGAGAAGCAGAACATTCAGTTTCTGTAATTTTTGAAGACATGGTAAGACTGAGATAGACTACAGGAGAGTGAAATGCATTTAGTCTTTTGCTACAATAATCTGGGTTTTAAAAATTACTGATTTCTGACTTATGTTAACTTGCTGCAGCTAGAATAATGTCTGTAGGGTTTAAAACTTAGAAGGATAAGCATGTCCTCAAAGCTGAGAATATGCATATATCTCTCATGTACTGTGGGTCCTGTAATCTAGTAGATGCATATTTGCATTCTTGTTCATGATCACCTCGTATTATAGAGTCACAAGATCAAGCAGTGTTCTTTGAAAGGAGTAGGAAACAGAAGCAAAAATGTATGAGACATTCTTATTTACTGTTCATCTTCGTATGTGTGTATGAGTGTAGTGAGGGGGAGATTTTGGTGTGTGTGTGTGTGTGTGTGTGTGTGTGTTTTCTGGTGCTAAGTGAATAAAACTCTTTTTCCCTCCCAATATGGTATCCTCCTGTACTTTACTGCTGCTTCCCTCCTATCAATCTACCTATTGATCCTTGTGCATTTTTTATTAATTCAAGTTCATGGAATAAATATATTTTCAATAAGGTTATTTAGCTGAGTTGCTCCCTTTTAATTGTTACCTGATTGAATTTTAAGTTTTGATTTCAAAACTAAATCATTGGAGAATGTAAAAAGTGAATTGAATTTAAAACTCTGGGAAATGGTGAAGGACAGGGAAGCCTGGCGTGGTTCAGCTCATGGGGTTGCAAACAGTTGGACATGACTTAGTGACTAAACAACAACAATCAATGATGACTTGAAAATACAATGTGGACTTTTGCCTAGGTTTCATTTTGTTCTATATTTTAGATTTTATCTGTTGTAATATCTAGCACATATAAATACTCAGAAGTTAATGCTCACAATGACCAGTAATTGAGCATTATATATAGCCATTAGTATCTTAGAATCCTAGGTTAATTGATACTGTAATTGTGTTTTCCTGAGAAACAAACATACTTGGAATCTAAACTATGGTACTTCTCAAGAAATTCATCTTGTTTTGTTAGAAGACTGTGAGCAATAGAATCATAGAGCAGGGAGTGAATATGATATACATGATATCACAGAAATGATGAAAGAAAGCTTTATCTTTAGAATAATTTTGGGTTTAGATTAAAAAAGGAGAATGTTATCATGTCAGTTTCCTAAAGATAAAGATCAGCATCGTTAGCAAGGTCTCCTGGCCCTAAGTGATTTGGCCCTGGCCTCTGTCAATAGCTTCAACTAACTCAGCCTATTGTACTCTGAGTCAAGCCATGCAGGCCTTCCTTTGGTTTCTTGAATGCCCTCATCCTTTTATCTTCAGAGCTTTGCTGCCTTCCTTTCCTCTTCCTGAAGGCTTTTCCTGTCTGCTTAGTTAATCCCAACACATCCCTTCAGAACTTGGATCAAAAAGTACCTCTTCTAGGATGTTTCCTCTTCACGTCCACCACAATAGGATTCCCTCTATAGGCATACACTCGTAGCTTCCAGCACATACCTTTTATAGCTCATAGCACAATGGGAGTTAAAATACATTATGTTGTCAATTGTTTACTGTATTTCTTGCTAGAATATAAGTTAATCAGGACAGCGATCACTTTGTCTTTGCTCACAGTACCTGCTCAACCGCACGCTTAGTACAGTGAAAGCATGTAGTTAGTGCCTGGTGCATTCTTGTTGATTGACTGAACAAATGGATCAATAAATGCACGAGTGAATAAATAAAATTCAAGGCCAAAACAATGGAGAAGGAAAGAATATAAAAGAGGAAAATAGGATCAGAGGAAGGAAGAGAAGGAACATCATGAAAATTCTAAAGATGAGAGTGATAGAGGGGGCAGTAGTAGAAGATGTTTAATACTTGGAAACTATTTAAGTAAGGATATGAGTATTGAGGTGTGAAGGTTTGTAAGAAAGAGAAAGGGGAAGGATGTTTGCCTTTAATTTTTACTTAGTCAAATTGCTTCCTTGGCATTGGTATTTGGGGGCAGTTTTCAACATGATGACATTTATACTATATTTTTCACCTTTCCTGTTAGGATGCAAATTCCTCTTCTTCTCCACCTAAACATTCCAAAAGAATAAGAACATTTAAAATATTAAATTAGTGGGAAAAAAGATAGAATCTGCAGCACATTTAGTGAAAGAGGAAACCAAGAAATGAAAAAAAAAAAAAAACCTTTCAAAGATTTTAAAAAACTGTGGATTTTGGATAGGAGATGTGGGTAATAGTTTTTCTCTGGGGGCAAATCCAGGTTTTCTGGGTCCCAGACAATTATACAACTGATGCTTGAACAACAAGGGTTTGAACTGTACTGAAACTCTTAGCTTTTTTCCCAATAAATAGGTATATTATTTAAGATCTATGGTGGGTTGAGTCTGCATATGGGGAACCACAGATTTGAGTGCTGCCTATGGGACTGTGGGATCACAGAATCCCCTGTAGACACTGAGTAGAGACAACTGTACATTGCATAGCTCGCTCACACTTTTTTTTAGCTTTACTTTTAATGGAAAGTTTATTGAGAAAATGACAGATCTGCATGCAATGCTAGTAGTAATCTTATGCACATTTTACCTGCATGCACTTATAAAACTGTGTGTAATACCACAACCAGGGGATTGTCACTCATGCAATCCACCAGTGTTTTCTTTTTTTTTTTTTAGTTTTTTTAATTTTAATTGGGGGATAATTACTTTACAATATTGTGATAGTTTTAGCCATGCATCATGAATTGGTCATGGGTGTACATGTGTGCCCCCTTCCTGAGCCCCCTTCCTGCTCCCTTCCCACCCCATCCCTCTGGGTTGTCTCAGAGCGCTGACTTTGGTACCCTGTTTCATGCATCGAACTTGCACTGGTTATGTGTTTTACATATAGTAATGTACATGTGTTAGTGCTATTCTCCCAAATCATCCCACCCTCGCCTTCTCCCACTGACTCCAGAAGTCTGCTTTTTACATTTGTCTCCTTTGCTGCCTTGCATGTGCTAAGACGAGGCTGCCTAGCCCCACTGACAGGCTTTAGCTAAAAGTAGTCCCCATGTTCTATGTTGCTCAAAGTTTTTTCTTGAATCTAAGTCTTACTTGTCAGTCAAATTCTAATTTTTTGTCTTCACGGAATGGTATTATTTGATAACTCCCTTTTTCTTGGGCTTTTCTGGTGGTTCAGATGGTAAAGAATCTGCTTGCATTGCAGGAGACCCAGGTTTAATCCCTGGGTTGGGAAGAACCCTTAGAGATAGGAGTGGCTACCTACTCCATTATTCTTGCCTGGAGAATTCCATGGACAGAGGAGCCTGGCAGGCTACAGTCCATATGATCACAAAGAGCTGGGCGCTAATGAGCGACTAACACTTAATTCTTTTCCTTACTGCTGCTAGTTCTTGTCAGTCTGTCAGAAAGCAAGAGAAAAAACATTTTTTTAGGTAGTAAAAACAAAAAGTCATACTGGAGTTTGTAGAAATTCCAGTTACGTTGTTGTAGAACAGCTATCCCTTTAACTTGGTAGTTGTCTCAGACTTCTGCACTTCCTAGTAGCATTCCCTGGGCCGCAATTCTTAGACACAAATTATTATATTTTCACTTTTCTTTTTTCTTTATTTATTTTTTTATTTTCACTTTTCTTAGGTGCTGGATGTACTGCCCAGAATGTAATTAGTTAAGCTCTTTTGCGTGAGTATAAATACAACAGACCTGCACACTTATGCACAGTTGACATAACATGCCCTTTACCTATTGTGTATGTGGAAGGGGAGCTTGGCTTTGATTATGGCACCACTAATCTGCTGTGTTTATGGAGGTGGGAGTATAAGAATGGATGACCAAGGCAGAGACAAGGGAAGGCCTGTCCTTGGGACGTGTCAGATTATTGCACCAACTTTTCCAACTAGCTATCCTTGAGTTGTGGAAAGATCAGTTCCAGTTCCAACAAGTGACTTACTCTGAAGCCACAGGAATAGTTCTAGTAGCCATCTGAGCAAGAATCAGAGTAAGAGAAGATAACAGAAAAGGCAGTGTTGAGGCCAGGTGGCCTTCAGCAAGTTGCCTGTCATCTGAGAGCCTTCTTTTTCTCATGTGTAAAATGAGAATAACCATAATTAACCCTAGAGGATGGCTGTGAAGATTAAATGTGATAATATATGTAAAGGACCTGAAACTTCCTAGGTGCTGAATAAATTTTGTCCTTCATGCAAGGAGTTTTTGGATCAAGTATGTGCCTCTTCAGGGCTTGGTGCCAAGCCTGGCCCATAGGAAGTGCTTAGTAAAGATTCTAAACCGGACAGGGAGGTGCTGGGACTTCTGCCTGGGGCTTAGTACCCTACCTCCACGAAGAGGGTGGAAAATAAGGGTGTGGAGAGAGGAGAAAGGAAAACGTCATGATGGGAGAATTTGAAGATTAAAAAATTTTGACATTCTCTTACTGGAAAGCCTCAGATACACACACACACACACACACACACACACACACACACACAATTCTCTTGGGACTCATGATGTCAGAAGTTGATTATGAGTGGGCTCTGAGACCCTGGGAGATGCCCCTCCTCAATGCTGCATTTTAAAGCAGATGCTTAAAATATTCAATACAATACTTAATCTACTAGAAGTCGTGAAATTGCTGTTACTTTTCAAGGAGCAGAATCAGCTCTCTATATAGTCTTATTTTTATATCAGTAAAACATAATATAAAAATAGCATGTTGATTTCACTGAACAACGAATACTGAGATGGGTGTTGCCATTGTTTTCATGAACGCTTAAGAGGTGGCTCAGTCGGTAAAGAATCCGCCTGCAATGTAGGAGAGCTGGGTTTGATCTCTGGGTCGAGAAGATCCCCTGGAGAAGGTAATGGCTACCCACTCTAGCATTCTTGCCTGGAAGATCCCACGGACAGAAGAGCCTGGTGGCTGCAGTCCATGCGTTACAAAGAGTCAGACCCAACCGAGTGACTACCACTTTCACAGTTTCTAAGAGAGCCAAAGGATCCTGTCACAAAGCTAGTAAGTGACAGACCAGGATCTCAGCTCTGGCCCGGTCCATTCCGTAAGTACCACACCCAATTGTTTCAAATTTTTTTAATAACTTTTTTAAAGTCATCCAACAAATAACATTCAGACAGTATTGGGATGAGGGCAGTTATAAGTAGTGATAAGGAGACTTTGAACAATTATTTTTAGAGAGTTAAATGCAACATTTGGAATAAAAATAAAGTCATCCAATAAAATTTTCTTTGTGTTTTGGCCAATTTCATTTGCCCCCTGTAAGTGTGGGATTTTCCTCATATGCACATAGACGTTACCAGTATCTGAACTAAACTCTGGTATATATTTATAACCCAGTCTCTCTAGGTCCTGAATCAGCCATTTATGAGCTTCCTTTTCACATAAATACTTTGATTCCCTCCAGTCAAGGTCAGCAAATTGGAAACTTCAATAGACTTTTAAATGTTATTCGTGATAAATAATTAATGTTTGGTTGCCATGAGACATAAAAGGGATTCTCCATATGATTGCACTAAGATGATATATTTTTCAAAAGTAGCCAAAAAACTTCCATTGTAACTTCTATTAAATGGTTTTCCAGATGTTAATAAAACCTAGGAAGTAGCCTGAAATGCTATTCTTGGAGTATGTATTTTTATGAAGACACAACATGACTGTTTGGGATCAGTCAAAGTATGTTTTGCTCTGTTCTTCAGTTCAAGAAAATTTGATTTTACTTTTTCACAATATGGTACATGTGATAGATGTCAGCTGGTAAAACTTCTTATTTATCATCCATGCCTTAGTGGGGATAAAGATGTGTCCCAGGGAGAAAATGCAAGCACATGGTATACAGTTTTATCTGAAACACTGTGAAACTTCAAAAATATAGAGTGAAGTAGATCGTTTTATTTAATTCAGAATGCCTGCTCGAAACAAAGAGGAAAGTGAGTACTTTAGCACATTAATACTTTACATTTTTAGATGAAGCATAGTTTCATTTTATATGTTTTTCTAAATTGTTCATTATCTCAAACATGTAAAATTGATGCTCTGTCCTATGGCTACCTGATTTTTTTTTTTATAAACTACATGACAGATCTTTTACATATTTATATGTTATCAATTCTGACCCCCTGGCAGAGTATACTATATATGTATTGATGGGAAAAAAAGACTTTTGAAAGAAGACAGAGCATTATAAATAGTCTTGAGTATTATGTCAACATGGTAAAATAGGATACACATTTATTGTTATTTTCTAATATCCTAATTTCTTTCTTGATCTAGATGGATATTGTCATGAATTACATATTTATGATGAATTTTAATAATTGTTTCATATACATGTTATATACTTTCTGGCATATATGCCAGTGGTTTTTTTTTTTTTTTTTTTTTGAGATTTTGAACTAGACTTCATTCTTCATGACACTGAGTATCTCTTCAAAACAAACTTCAAATGGCCATTATAGCTTAGTAGGATTGATCTCACATATGGTTTGCAAATAACAGATATCTGAGACTGATTGGAAGAGACTTTGTAAAATGCAAATTGGACATTTTTATCCTTTATTGTCTTTGGTTTGCCTTCTCTTACTACATGGAGAAACAATAATCTCACAGGGACAGAAGAGACTGAAGAAGAAGAGCCCACTCAACAGCAGTGATTTGCTGTTGGGACTATGGTGTAAATCAGGAAATCCTTGATCATAGCTTATACTTTGCAGCAGTGATCTCCAACCTTGTTGGCAGCAGGGGGTGGTTTTGTGGAAGACAGCTTTTCCACGAATGGGGCAGGGGAGTGGTTTTGGAGTGATTCTCATAAGGAGCACATAACCTAGACCCCTCACTTGTGCAGGTCACAGTAGGGTTTGCACTCTTATTAGAACCTAATGTCCCTGCTGATCTGACAGAAGCAGATGGTAATGTGAGTGATGGCGAGTGATTGTAAATACAGATGAAACTTCGCTTGCTCACCCATTGCTTACCTGGTGTGTGGCCTGCAATGGTATGCCATGGGCCAGTAGTGGTCCCTGGCCCAGGATGGGAACCCCTGCTTGACAGCAGCTCCAGTTTATGAAATGCCATGTTTATAAAAGGATGCCTGTGTGTTTATATTTTTAAAAGAGGAAATGAAGCATATAGAGGTAGAGAAACCCTACTTAATTTGTACTGCATTAGAGGTAATACTTTCTTATTCATTAATTTCCAGAATAATCAACTATTATTGTGGAGTAGCAATCAAGAGATCCAATTCCAGTAATGGCTAGGTTTTGTCCCCCTACC
Organism: Bos mutus; assembly: GCF_027580195.1. Lineage (NCBI taxonomy): Eukaryota > Metazoa > Chordata > Mammalia > Artiodactyla > Bovidae > Bos > Bos mutus. The sequence continues at coordinate 96,865,729 of NC_091624.1, read as the reverse complement.
ACAGTACAGGGTGAAAAAAAATTGCATGAATTTTTGTAACCTTATATCTTTGTCTATATAATAGGGTGGTTATATAGTAAAATTTAGAAATGTAAATATGTGAGAACATCTTCAGATGCCAAATCATTATTTCCCTAATTGAGGTTTCAGATATGTATGCATAGTGCCATTATCCTGACAGTGCTCACTAATCAGCCCTGGAACTCTGGGTTGGTTTAATGTGTGTGTGTGTGTGTGTGCATGCTTTGTTTCTGCTGACGAAGACTGTACATGTCAGCAGAAGAAGAAGGTAAGGTTTGTCATGTAAATACGTCATGGGTGATCCATGTGTCAGGTAGGGTTCTGCTGTGTTTATGTGTGTATTCTTCTTCTTGAGTTTTCTTGCTTTCCATAAAGACTTGTGAAGGAAGAACTTAATTATGGAATTAATACTTAGAACACTGGGGTCAAGTGTAGCTTTTGCTATGAAATTTATTTAGAATCAGCAGCTCAAAGATAACTGTTTTTCTTCTGCATCTTTGCATTATCTTACTGCTTTGATTTAATTTATATTTAATTTCATTGACTTTTAAATATTTTGTAAGTGACCAAAACATGTTCTGTAAAATCAAAATTATAATGTTGTATTTCTCATTTTAAAACAGTGCTTTCTTAATCCAGAGGTTTTTTTTTTGTTTGTTTGTTTAACAAATTGCTCTGATAAAATAATCCTACTTAAGTTTAATTTAAATGAAATTTAAATTCAGTGGGACCAACTTTGAGTCTGATTTATAAGTAAATGAAGGAGAGCCATCTCTGTGAATAATTAAAAATTGAGACATGACAACTTGGGTAGATTCATATTAAGATAAATAGATTGAGATTTTGATAACTAGATTACAATAAAATCATCTATCATTCTTCATTAGAGCTTTTATAATAAAAATAAATAATGATATCAGAAATACTATAGTCACCACTTTATAATTATCAAAAGCTATCAGGATTTAAAAGTATGATTTACTCTTTGAAAGTACTTTATGTTGAGTTTAGCAGTAATCCATTAAGTAGAAACTTTCTTATGTGTCTTTTGATAAAATATGCATTACTATATTAATTTTAAAGAAACCAGTAGTTCAGCTGATGTTAACCACCTATTATCTTTGAAGAGAAAATTAACTTTTTATGCTTTAGTATTTTTATTACATAACACATATATGAAATAGAATTTTCAAAGTACTTAGAATAAAATAGAAATTTGTCTGAATTCCTACTTCTTAATTCAGTGGTAAGAACTGTAAACTGTTCATTTTATGTCTTTCTAGTACTTTTCTATCAGATATACAATGTAGGGATATATCATTTAAAAAAGTTCAGTCTGTCATATGGTACATTTATATTGTACTGCAGCTCTGTGTTTTCTATGTATCAGTATATGTGGGAGATGGTCCTTGTAAGATATATTGGTCTATCTCATTATTTTTAGTATGTGTTTAATATTATGTGAATGAACCATCATGTCTTAAACCAGTCTCCTCCTTTAGATGGACATTTAGATTGTTTCCAGATTTTTTCCATTATAATTATGTGTATGTGATTTAATATAAAATATGAATATATAATTTACTATAACATAAAATGTATAAAATTTGTTTTGAAACTGAGAAAATATTTGAATATACCTTTTTCAGAGGCAACTGACCGTAATTCAAATAAAATGAACTGAGTAGCCCAAAGAAGAATATTGTCTGATAGAAGGAAAGTTTTAGAGGTGTACTTGTTTAAGATATGGAAAGATTCAAGTTCCAAGTTTTTAAATGTCTCTGAATCTCTCATTTTCTTTGTTCTGTGTGACATTTATTCTCAGAGAAGATCTCTCCATATGTCAGAAAAAGATGATCACCAGATGACTTAAGTTTATGTAGTCCTTGCATACATCAACTTAAAGTTGAAATGCTCTCTCTTCTGGGAATCATGTGAAACAAATTTTAATGAGACTTTATATTCACTGTTACGTGCCTAAATTCTGGCAGAACAAGAAAGGGAATGAGGCACCTCTAGTGTGTGTGCTCAGTCGTGCCCGACACTTGGCGACCCCATGGACTGTAGCCACCAGGCTCTTCTGTCCATAGGATTATTCAGGCAAGAAGAGTGGAGTGGATTGCTACCTCCTTCTCCAGGGGATCTTCTCAACCCAGGGATGGAACTCACACAGGCAGATTCTTTACCACTGAGCCACCCAGGAAGCCTGGCATGTAGTACTGTGTACCCAATACTGTGATTGACCATCTTCACCATAACCACCTAGGATGGAAGAATTTCTTCAAAGAAAAAAACCACAGAAACAATAGATAAAGAGTTGTTTACATTTCAAATTTTGGTAGATGTAGCCAAATTGTAGTTCTGAAGCAATTGATACTGCAAGCAAACTATGTGAAATACTTGTCCTGCATCATATCAATGCTGTGTCACATTATGTGTTTTACTTTGATGAGGTTTCGAAAATCTCATTTTATTTTCTATTTCTTTTTAGTACTAATGAGTCATGGTATTGTTTTCATATGTTTATTGGGCACTTATATCTCACAAAAAGATCTTCACGACCCAGTTAATCACGATGGTGTGATCACTGACCTAGAGCCAGACATCCTGGAATGTGAAGTCAAGTGGGCCTTAGAAAGCATCACTACAAACAAAGCTAGTGGAGGTGATAGAATTCCAGTTGAACTATTCCAAATCCTGAAAGATGATGCTGTGAAAGTGCTGCACTCAATATGCCAGCAAATTTGGAAAACTCAGCAGTGGCCACAGGACTGGAAAAGGGCAGTTTTCATTCCAATCCCAAAGAAAGGCAATGCCAAAGAATGCTCATACTACTGCACAATTGCACTCATCTCACATGCTAGTAAAGTAATGCTCAAAATTCTCCAAGCCAGGCTTTAGCAGTATGTGAACCGTGAACTTCCTGATGTTCAAGCTGGTTTTAGAAAAGGCAGAGGAACCAGAGATCAAATTGCCAACATCCGCTGGATCATGGAAAAAGCAAGAGAGTTCCAGAAAAGCATCTATTTCTGATTTATTGACTATGCCAAAGCCTTTGACTGTGTGGATCACAATAAACTGTGGACAATTCTGAAAGAGATGGGAATACCAGACCACCTGATCTGCCTCTTGAGAAATCTGTATGCAGGTCAGGAAGCAACAGTGAGAACTGGACATGGAAAAACAGACTGGTTCCAAATAGGAAAAGGAGTACGTCAAGGCTGTATATTGTCACCCTGTTTATTTAACTTATATGCAGAGTACATCATGAGAAATGCTGGAGTGGAAGAAACACAAGCTGGATTCAAGATTGCCAGGAGAAATATCAATAACCTCAGAAATGCAGATGACACCACCCTTATGGCAGAAAGTGAAGAGGAACTAAAAAGCCTTTTGATGAAAATGAAAGTGGAGAGTGAAAAAGTTGGCTTAAAGCTCAACATTCAGAAAACGAACATCATGGCATCCGGTCCCATCACTTCATGGGAAATAGATGGGGAAACAGAGGAAACAGTGGCAGACTTTATTTTTCTGAGCTCCAAAATCACTGCAGATGGTGACTGCAGCCATGAAATTAAAAGACGCTTACTCCTTGGAAGGAAAGTTATGACCAACCTAGATAGCATATTCAAAAGCAGAGACATTACTTTGCCAGCAAAGGTCCCTCTAGTCAAGGCTATGGCTTTTCCTGTGGTCATGTATGGATGTGAGAGTTGGACTGTGAAGAAGGCTGAGCGCCAAAGGATTGATGCTTTTGAATTGTGGTGTTGGAGAAAACTCTTGAGAGTCGCTTGGACTGCAAGGAGATCCAACCAGTCCATTCTGAAGGAGATCAGCCCTGGGATTTCTTTGGAAGGAATGATGCTAAAGCTGAAGCTTCAGTACTTTGGCCACCTCATGTGAAGAGTTGACTCATTGGAAAAGACTCTGATGCTGGGAGGGATTGGGGGCAGGAGGAGAAGGGGACGCCAGAGGATGAGATGGCTGGATGGCATCACTGACTCGATGGACGTGAATCTGAGTGAACTCTGGGAGTTGGTGATGGACAGGGAGGCCTGGCGTGCTGCGATTCATGGGGTCACAAAGAGTCAGACACGACTGAGCGACTGATCTGATCTGATATCTCCTCTCTGAATTATTTTGCATTAAGTAATTTGTCTTTCTGACGTTAATGTTAAGGAAACATTATATATTATGAATAGTAATCTTCTGTTTCATAGATGGCACATAAATTCTTTAGTCTACATTGCATCTTTCAGTCTTTCTGACGTCCCTCAATACACAGATGCACCTCATTACACAGATCCTTTATGACTTCTAATTATTGCTTTTTCCTCAGGCAGGCTTGCTTCCTCACAAGGTAGTTTTAGTATTTCTTTTAATAGCTTTGACGTTTTAAAAAGTAGAGTGTTTCTATTTTATAATTATATCTTTAATATTCAAAAGCAAATAAGCAACGGCGTGCTGTAGTACATTCTTCACTCACTCCATAAGTAGGCAAACAAGCATGGTTTGATTGGTGCTGGAGAGGAAATCAATGTTTCCTGTAGGATGGCCTCAAGATTATTGCATCCTAATCATATACATCAGTAATAAAGTACCTGTCTCATCACTGCCATTTGGAACCCCTCCTTACCAGTTTTTCTGCTCCATCGTCCTTAATATGTTCTTGTTGTTCGCTCCTGTTCTTGACTTATTTCAGTTAGTCACTAGGTGCCGGACATCAGATCTTCACTTGCTGTTGTCCAAAGCTGAAAGGAAAGAAATGCAGATGGTGGAGGGGGCTTCTTCACATGTGGAGGAAAATATTTCCCAGTGTAGGTTATATCATATACTATATATTTCTTTGGCCAGACGAGTTTCATAGCCACCTCTCCAGGCCAGTCCTTGGCATAGGTGTGTGAGATCCCGATTATCAGCTTTAACCATCCATTCCCTAGAGCCAGGGACATTGAACAAATTTGTTAACAAGAAAAATGTGGGAGAATGGTTAATGAGTGGGTAAAGAGCAGAGTCTATCACATCAAATATACAAATATAGTACTTTATATTTACAGAAGAGTTTCATGTATTAATTTATTCATTTTACCTCTCATTTTTGTTAAGGAGATTTTCTTTTAATTTTACAGTTGAGGAAACTGAGATCTTAAACATTACATGTTCTGCCTATTATAACACTAATGAGACATGAGAGAATTAATTCACATTGTCTAACTTTTCTCTCAGGACTGTATTTATTTTGCCACATAGTTTAACATTTACACAAATAAGTGTTGGGGCTTCCCTGGTGACTCAGATGGTAAAGAATTGGCCTGCAAGGTAGGAAACCCAGGTTCAATCCCTGGACCGGGAAGATCCCCTGGAGGAGGGAACGGCAACCCATTGCAGTATTCTTGCAGGAGAATTCCATGGACAGAGGAGCCTGGTGGGCTATGGTCACAAAGCTGATGAGACATGAGAGAATTAATTCATGTTTTTCAACTTCTAGTTCAGAACTGTATTTGCTATCAGTTCAGTTCAGTCGCTCAGTCGTGTCCAACTCTTTGCAACCCCATGAATCGCAGCACGCCAGGCCTCCCGGTCCATCACAAGTTCTCAGAGTTCACTTAGACTCAAGTCCATCGAATCAGTGATGCCATCCAGCCATCTCATCCTCTGTCATCCCCTTCTCCTCCTGCCCCCAGTCCCTCCCACCATCAGAGTCTTTTCCAATGAGTCAGCTCTTCGCATGAGGTGGCCAAAGTACTAGAGTTTCAGCTTCAGCATCATTCCCTCCAAAGAAATCCCAGGGCTGATCTCCTTCAGAATGGACTGGCTGGATATCCTTGCAGTCCAAGGGACTCTCAAGAGTCTTCTCCAACACCACAGTTCAAAAGCATCAATTCTTCGGCGCTCAGCCTTCTTCACAGTCCAACTCTCACATCCATACATGACCACAGGAAAAACCATAGCCTTGACTAGAGGGACCTTTGTTGGCAAAGTAATGTCTCTGCTTTGGAATATGCTATCTAGGTTGGTCATAACTTTCCTTCCAAGGAATAAGTGTCTTTTAATTTCTACATGGTTTATCATTTAAACAAATAAGTGTGTTTTTAAAAATTGAAGTATAAGTGATTTACAATGTTGTGTTAGTTTCTGGTATATAGGAAATTGTTTCAGATATCTATCTACTTATCTATATTCTTTTTAGAATTTTTTTTCCATTACAGTTTATTACAAGATATTGAATATAGTTCCTCTGCTGTGCAGTAGGACCTCATTTATCCATTTAATAGAGTAGTTGATATCTGCTTATCACAAACTTCTATTTTATCCCTCCCCCTTTCCCCTTTGATAACCATAAGTTTGTTTTCGATGTCTTTGAGTCTGTTTTTGTTTTGTAAATAAGTTTATTTGTGTCTATTTTAGATTCAACATGTAAGTGATATCATGTGATATTTATCTGTCTGATTTATTTTCCTTAATATGATAATCTCTAATCTCTAGGTTTCTCCATATTGCTGCAAATGGCATTATTTAACTCTTTTCTTAGCCAAGTAGTACTCTCTCTCTCTCTCTCTATATATATATATATATAAGTTGCTTCTATGTCCTGACTGCTGTAAATAGTGCCACTATGAACAGTAAGGTGCATGTATCTATTTTTATATTTGGAGAAGGAAATGGCAAACCACTCCAGTACTCTTGCCTGGAAAATCCCATGGACACAGTCCACAGGGTCGTTAGAGTTTCCTCTGGATGTATGGCCAGGAGTGGGATTTCTGGATCATATTGTAACTCTGTTTTTAGTTTCTAAGGAACCTCCATACTGTTTTCCATAGCAGCTGCACCAATTTAAATTCCCATCAACAGTGGGAATTCCCTTTTCTCCACACCCTCTCTAGCATTTATTATTTATAAACTTCTTAATGATGGCAGTTCTGACCAATGTGAAGTGATACCTTATTTTAGTTTTGATTTGCATTTCTCTTGACAGTTAGCAATTTGGGGCATCTTTTCATGTGCTTATTGACTATACAGTGGAAACAGTGTCAGACTTTATTTTTTTGGGCTCCAAAATCACTGCAGATGGTAACTGCAGCCATGCAATTAAAAGACGTTTACTCCTTGGAAGGAAAGTTATGTCCAACCTAGATAGCATATTAAAAAGCAGAGACATTACTTTGCCAACAAAGGTCCGTCTAGTCAAGGCTATGGTTTCAGTGTTCATGTATGGATGTGAGAGTTGGACTGTGAAGAAAGCTGAGCGCCGAAGAATTGATGCTTTTGAACTGTGGTGTTGGAGAAGACTCTTGAGAGTCCCTTGGACTGCAAGGAGATCCAACCAGTCCATTCTAAAGGAGATCAGTCCTGGGTGTTCCTTAGAGGGAATGATGCTGAAGCTTGAAACTCCAGTACTTTGGCCACCTCATGCGAAGAGTTGACTCATTGGAAAAGACTCTGATGCTGGGAGGGATTGGGGGCAGGAGGAGAAGGGGACGACAGAGGATGAGATGGCTGGATGGCATCACTGACTCGATGGACGTGAGTCTGAGTGACCTCCGGGAGTTGGTGATGGACAGGGAGGCCTGGCGTGCTGCAGTTTATGGGGTCACAAAGAGTCGGACATGACTGAGCGACTGAACTGAACTGATGTCTTCTTAAACATGTGTTTTTAAAATAAGAAAAAAGAATTTTATTTGAGTGAAATATCATCTTCAAAATAGTAATTTCCTTTTTTTTTTTTCAGGTACAAAAATTGTCTTGGGAGTAGCTAACCATGAGTATCCTCTTAGTAGAAAAAAGATAACAACCTCATTGCAAGGTGCATAAGTCATTTCTCACACAAAGGAAACTTAAAATTATTAAAATAGGTAGAAGAAACAATTTTTCGGGAATATATTCAGGGCAAGTTGAAAGCATGAATTGGGTGCTTTCATGGATGCTTTTCATGAGATACAGGCAACAATACCTTTTGTATAATATCACATATTTTAAAAATATGTGTGAAAGGGTTTGTTCCTATAAAGTCCTTTGAAGGCTGTAAGATGTTACTAGATTTTTGTTTGTTTGTTTTCTAAATAGTAGAAAGTAGCAGGATGGATTTTGTTTCATTTATAATCTCTTCCCCAAATACACATGTTTTTTCAGTACTGTCATTTGGGCTTTTTATTGTCTACTATAGGAAATCATTCCAAAGCAGTCTTGACATGTCACATATAAGCTCTTATGTTTCTTGTTTCAAGTGTTAATGCAGTACTAAGAACATTAATGTCTGAGGATCTCTTCTGCTGACAGCCAGTCTGACATGCTGGTTCAGATAAACTAAATTTTAGTGTAAAAACAGAAGTGCTCCATTTGCTGCCTTATGAATATTCTGAGCACCTGGGGTAGTAAAAGATGATCTGCACAGATCCTTATTATGTTACAGTTGTTTGTCTTTATTTAAAGCATATTTGTTCAGGAGACATACATGATTTGCAGAGATGCCAATTTATAAATCCTTTGATGTTTTATGGTCTATTATTGAATACCTCAAAAGTGAAGAGAAATATCCTTTTCCCGCTACTTGTTTATGTGATACAAATAGGCGGTTTTTGCCTGCAATGTAGATTTTTTGATTGCTTGATTCTTTTCAAATAGAAATGGGGAAACTGGCTTTTTAGATGAAGTTTCCCAAATTTAGTGAAGATTCTTTTAAAACCTCTTTATTAAAAATGACAACAAAAAAGAAGCCCTCCTTTCTTCTATCGATTAATATATATCTTTTTGGAATTCTGTCTGCTTGCTTATATTTTTTAGTATTTTATCCCTTTTATAATGATAAGAAAGAGAATCCCATTATATGATGAGGTAAATGAATTCTGAGGTGCCTATAAAATTTAGAAAACATTCATGTGAATGGGTTTAAAAAATCTAACAAACTGGAAAGATAAGCTGAATATGCGAAAATAATGTCAAATATTTCAATTGAAGTACTTTGGACTGGAACTTACATATTACAATATAAATGTCAAATATTGATTGAAACATCCATTTATATATTGTTAACATTTTATAAAATACCACTTATAATAATAACAGTAATATCATATGTATGCTTTGCTTTGAGTAATTAACTATTTTTCAGGCCTTGATTATTTTTACCTGTTAAATGGTGGACTTTTTAGATCAAAGTCACAAAGTCCAGTGCCCATGTGAGTCCAGACTGTATGGTGAGTGGGTAGCAGGGACTTTCTATAACCAGAGAATACATTTTATATCTGGGCTGGTCTGTTTCTTTCTTTTTTTTTTTTTTAACCTAGACATTTTGGGTGAAAGAAAACATACATGAAAGGGTGAAACAAAAAAATACATGCATCTTCTGAACTAAAGCATGACTAAGATCACATCTAGCTTTTTTTAAAAAATGGATATATTTGCACACAAATCAGAGAAGCATTTCTTCAGTCTAATCTGCCACTTGTTTAATGTTTTTCGTCCTTAAAATTTAACAGTGTAGTTGACCCCACCTTCTTGGTTCTATTTGAAAGTCATCGTAGAACTATTATTTTGATAATGAAATACAATATGTATATATATAATTTGTGTGTATATAAACACACACACTGCTGCTGCTGCTTGGTCCCTTCAGTCGTAGCTGACTCTGTGCTATGGACTGTAGCCTGCCAGCTCCTCTCTCCGTGGAATTCTCCAGGCAAGAATATGGGAGTGGGGAGCCAGTTCCTTTTCCAGAGGATCTCCCCAACCCAGAGACTGAACCCTGGTCTCCTGCATTGCAAGAAGATTCTTTACCACTGAGCTACCAGGGAAGCCCATACACACGCACTATATGTATCTATATAGATAGATATGGGCTTCCCAGATGGCTGTAGTAGTAAAGAACCCACCTGCCAATGCAGGAGTTGGAAGAGATGTGAGTTCAATCCCTGGGTTGGGAAGATCCCCTGGAGGAGGGCATGGCAACCCACTGCAGTTTTCTTACCTGGAAAATCCCATGGACAGAGGAGGCTGGGGAGCTACAGTTCATAGTGTCACACAGAGTTGGACACAACTGAAGTGACAGCATAGCACACACACAGATACAGATATAAGATAAATCTTGATGGTGTGTATATACATATTTACTAATATTTTCTTCCTGGAGAATAGTGCTAGCACTGATTTAGGTGTTAGATAACGTAGAACTTTTTTAAATAAAAAAAATAAACTCTGATCTATTGTTCTAAGGAAAATCAGACTTTACTCTGTAAAAGATGAATCTTTTATTACATGAGGAATTAGCTTACTCTTTTGTGTGATTCATTTTGGAGAAGGAAATGGCACTCCACTCCAGTACTCTTGCCTGGAGAATCCCATGGATGGAGGAGCCTGGCAGGCTACAGTCCATGGGGTCACAAAGAGTCGGACACGACTGAGCGACTTCCCTTCCCTTTTGTGTGATTCTTCCTTTGTTGTGCTTGATCATATTCTTAAGTTTTAAGTATCAATAGGTCACAGCCACTTAATTTTATTTTTGTAAATAAATAAACTTTAATGGGAAAAAAGTTTATCTATTTTACAAATGATTTTTACCCTGCAACCCATAGTCCTCTTCCTATTATCTATTCCAGACTTAGAGAAAATCACTTACAGCTTCTTGTAGGCTCAGTAGACATTATGAAGTTCTGGTGATGTTCAAATTTAAGGTTGTGCCAGGAGCAAGTAATGTTTAGTATCATGTCTGTGAGAAAATGATCTGGGTTGTTCAATCAACTACGGGAGTCTTTGTAAAGCTTCGGATCTTCAAGGCATAATGTCTGTGAGAATAGGAACTTTGCTATTACGGTTTTAATTGCTATATCGCTAGTGCTTAGACTCATTATTCTTAATGTTTATAACAGTGTCTGGTAAGTATCAGGTGTTCAATAAATATATATTTAAGTAACTATTGGATTAATTTGTGGGAAATATTTTAGGAGGCCTAATATGAATATTGAAAGTAAGTAGTATTCCAGGGAAAATACAGTAGGGAAATTGAAAAATATTTTTAATAGATTTTTAAACTATGGGATGAACATTTTGGTTTCCATTGCTGTAATAGCAATCATCAGGGGAGATTTTGAAGGTTTAAAGAGATTTTCATTTTCTCAAGATTTTCAAGGAAAAGCTAAGAGGAGAAATGAAACACTTACGTCAGTGGTACTATTGACTCAAGGTTGTAAATGTTGATAAAAGTATCCTTACTAAAGCTATGTTATAGTAGTTAAACCATTAAATGAATGAGTTATTAGCTCTGTACTCACTTGTTTGTGTCTACAATAAGGTAGTTATGGAATTATCTACATACTTCCAGTATTTGCTTTGCAGATTATAAACACACACATATGCACACATACATGTGTGTGTGTCTCTGTATATAAACTGGCTGAATCAGGTTATTTACCTTTGTTATTTGTAGAAATTCTGCTTCTTGCATGTGCATGCATGCTAAGTTGCTAAGTTGTGTATGATTCTTTGTGACCCTGTGGTCTATAACCTACCAGGCTCTTCTATTCATGGGATTTGCCAGGCAAAAATACTGGAATGGGTTGCCATGCCCGCCTCCTGGGGATCTTCCTGACCCAGGGATTGAACTCCCATCTCCTGTGTCTCCTGCATTGCCAGGCAGATTCTTTACCACTGAGGCACCTCGGAAACTTAAGTGCATTCTGCTTAATTATGTTTTCTTAATTATTATCCCTAACTGTCCACCCAACTGTAGATCATTTAAATCTTGATTACTTCTACTTTATAGCTAATATACTGAAAATAATATTCCCTAATTAACTGATAACATTGTGTCATTTTCAGTTCATGGAATACCTATTTCAAAACAAATGCCAGCTCATATGTCCATAGTTGTGTTCTCAATATTTTATTTCACAATGTAATATTGGTTATTTGCATCAGTTCTGTACCATTGCATCAGAAATCATCCCCAGTTTGTGGTTTAAAAGAACAAATATATGCATTGCTCTTGAATGTTCAACTGGGCAGGGCTTGACAGGAGTAGCTTGTCTCAGCTGAGCCACCTCAGGTGGAAAGTTGATGTTTCACTTTCAAGGTGACTCATTCCCAGGACTGGCATATTGGGATAGATAGCCAGCTGGGAGCTCAACTGGGGCTGTCGGTCAGGAAACTTGTTTTCTTTCTGTGTAAATCCCTTTATTGGCTGCTGAAGTTTCTTACAGCATGGTAGTTATTTCCATATACTCTAAGAAAATGAAGTATAAGTGCATGGTTTTTTTTATGCCTAGCCTTGCAAGTTGCATTCCATCACTTAATCTGGATTTCAGTGGTCAAGGCAGTTACAAGAGCCCACCCAGTTTCAAGGAGAGGAGCCATAAACACCATCATGCGGTGGTTTAACAAAGGTCTGAAATAGCATGTGGGACACAAGATACTGTTGTGTTCCTCTTTGGAAACTACAAAGCACCATATGGTTACTGATTTGTTATCAGTAACCTATTCTTTGCAGGATTCCAAAACAGGGTTAGAAATGAAGATGCTGTTACCTTTGTCATCCTCAGCCCTTTTCTATATATTTGCACGGCTCTCTTCTGAACTGGGGCTTTCTTACTCTTAGGGCTTAGCACTGACTCTTGTACTTTGTAAGACACAGTATACTTGTCTACTGGATGCGTGAATGAATGAATATATGTTCTTCTAATGCCAAGATTTTCTCTAAGCTTTCCTGACACCTAGAAAGAAACTTTTCTTTAGAGAAAGGAACAGTCATGAGATTCAATCATGAGCATGTTTTCTGTATGCTGTTAGATTCATAAGTCCTATTTCCTGCTCATTGTTCCTCTGTATCCACAACTGCATGTGCACATGGAAAAGTAAAATTATCTAAGATCAGAATCTAAAAGAAGGCTCTGCATCAATAAAGGATTCATGTTGAAAATCTGCTGTGAAAACTCAGTGAATGGGGAGTTAGACATTTTCTGTAAGCTGTATTTTAGTACTAATAGAAATAAGACATCATAAGTTTCTGATATCAATATTGATTTTGAAAAGAGTCAGTTTATTTTAATATGACCACACCTCCAGATCTTTTTTGCTAAAAATGATATTTTGATATATTGAGTGTTTTACTTAGTGTTAAAATATATTTTTAATTTTCAAGACTTCAAAATATCTTAAAACTTTAAGGTAAACCTGGAAAAAGTGATTAATGCACTCACAAGCTCTTCTTTTTTATACTGAGTGGGAAATACAATTAGATAATATGTAATATTCAATCTTCTTTTTCTCTAATGTTTTCCCTCTGCGTCTACTTCTGATAAAATCTGTAAGATTCTTAAATTTGTCAGACTGGTGAAGTTAGACATTTCTTTATGTAGAAGGCAATTTACTGAAGCCAGAGTGTAATGAAATAATCTTTTAATGTATATTCTTTGGAATAGCCTTGTTTTGGTGGTGTATTTCATTACACTCTGGTTTCAGTAAATTGCCTTCTACATAAAGAAATGTCTGACTTTACCAGTCTGTAAGATCCTTGGAATTCTCCAGGTCAGAATACTTTAGTGGGTAGCCTTTCCCTTCTCCAGGAGATCTTTCCAACCCAGGGATTGAACCCAGGTCTCCTGCATTGCAGGTGGATTCTTTACCAGCTGAGTCACCTAATGATTCGCTTTTATATTAAAATTGAACATAATTTAAAATTTTGTATTTATATAATATAATAATTTTTCCAATGATTGTTTATTCAAGTCACAAAGGTATACAGTTTGATTCATATTTTATAAAAAAAACCTGTTTTATTTCTTATAAGATCCACTTGGAAAGAATATTTGCTGACACAGGTATTCTTTTGAGTAATGCCTTTCATACCTACTCATTCATTAATTTATTATTATATTTATTCATTTATTATACCTTTTATACTCATTCAGCAAGCATATATAAGCTCTTCATATGTTAGACTCAGTATTGTATATGAGATTAAATAAGATACTCTTACTCTTCATACTCTGATGCTTACAGTCTGTTAGAGAAAGTTATCAACTCTTTTATTTTCAAATGCTAACAGCAAACAGTCTTTTCGGAGATGTATTTGTAAGATGCCTTCCTTGATAGCTCTCTTTTGTAATAGTTTCATTTTTATAATAATCAAAAAATGTTTCTATATAAGGTCCTTTGTATCCTTTGCATTATGTAGTCTTCTTTGTACACTATTAAAATTACTTCTCAGTAATAATAGAATTTGTCCATTTCTTCTAGGTTCTTCTTTGTATTGGCATATAGTTGCATATAGTCTTGCATGATCTTTGTATTTCTGTGGTGTTAGTTATATCTTCCCCTTTTTCATTTCTAATGTGATTGATTTGAACCTTCTCCCTCCCCTATTTTGATACAGCTGGTTAAAGGTTTATCTTTTTTTTTTTAATCTTTTCAAAGAACTAGCGTTTAGTTTCATTGATCTTTTGTATTGATGTCTTCACCTCTGTTTATTCATTTCTGCTCTAATCTTTATGATGTCTTTCCTTCTACTAACTTTGGGTTTTGTTTATTCTTCTTTCTCTAGTTGCTTTCAGTGTAAGGTTGGGTTGTTTTGAGATTTTTCTTGCTTGCTGAGATAAGATTGTATTGCTGTAAACTTCCCTGTTAGAACTGCTTTGCTGTGTTCCATAGATTTTGGATCATTGTGTTTTTATTTTCATTTGTTTGTACATACTTTTTGACTTCCTCTTTGATTTCTTCAGTGATCCATTGGTTATTTTAGTAGGATATTGTTTAGTTTCTATGTTTTTAGTTTTTTTACTTTTTTTTTTTTGTATTTAATCTCATAGAGTTGTGGTTGGAAAAGATGCTTGACATGATTTGCACTTTCTTAAATTTACTGAGGCTTGTTTTGTGGCCCAGCATGTGATCAATCATGGAGAATGTTCCATGTGCGCTTGAGAAGAATATATATTCTGTTGCTTTTGAATGGGATGCCTGTGAATATCAGTTAAATTCATTTGGTCTAATATATCATTTATGACCTGTGTTTCCTTACTGATTTGCTGTCTGGATGATCTGTCCATTGATGAAAGTGGGATGTTGAAGTCCCCACTATTATTGTATTACTGTTAGTGTCTTCTTTTTTTTTTTTTTTAATTATTTTGATTGAAAGCTAATTACTTTACAATATTGTGGTGGTTTTTGCTATACACTGACATGAATCAGCCATGGGTGTACATGTGTCCTCCAGTCCTGAATCCCGCTCCCACCTCCCTCCCCATCTGATCCCTCTGGATTGTCCCAGTGCACCGACTTTGAGTGCCCTGTTTCATGCATAGAAGTTGGACTGTCATCAATTTCACATATGGTAATGTACATGTTTTAATGCTATTCTCTCAAATCATCCCACCCTTGCCTTCTCCTGCAGAGTCCAAACGCCTGTTCTTTATATCTGTGTTTCTTTTGCTGTCTTGTGTATAGGCTCATCATTACCATCTTTCTAAATTCCATATACATGTGTTAATGTGCTTTACTGGTGTTTTTCTTTCTGACTTACTTCACTCTGTATAATAGGCTCCAGTTTCAACCACTTCATTAGAACTGAATCAAATGTATTCTTTTTAATAGCTAAGTAATATTCCATTGTGTATATGTACGACAGCTTTCCATTCGTCTGCCAATGGATATCTAGGTTGCTTCCATGTCAGAGCTATTGTAAACAGTGCTGTGATGAACACTGAGGTACACGTGTCTCTTTCAATTCTACTGTCAGCTTCTTTTATGGTTGTTAGTATTTGCCTTACATATTGAAGTGCTCCTATGTTGGGTACATATATATTTACAATGGTTATGTCTTCTTCTTGGATTCATCCCTTGATCATCATAGTGTTCTTTACCTCTTGCAACAGTCTTTATTTTAAAGTCATTTTTGTCTGATATGACCATTTGGACTCCAGATTTCTTTTGATTTCTATTGCATGGGATAACTTTTTCTACTCCCTAACTTTCAGTCTGAATGTCTCTACATCTGAAGTGCATATCTTGTTGTAGACAGCGTATTTACAGGTCTTGTTTTTGTATTCATTCAGCCAGTCTTTCTCTTTTGTTTGGATGATTTAATCTGTTTACATTTAAGGTAATTATTGATATATATGTTATTACTGCCATTTTGTTAATTGTTCTGGATTTGTTTTCATAGGTCTTTTTTTCTTCCCTTTCTCTTTTGCTCTCTTGTGATTTGATGACTAAATTTAGTGTTGTGTTTGGATTCCTTTTTCTTTTTTTGTGTGCAGCTATTGTAGATCAAAACCATGAGGTTTTAGTATAGCAGTCTATATATAAACAATATCGCTTTGAGTTGCTGCCCTTGTGGCTTAGCTGGTAAAGAATCTGCCTGCAGTATGGGAGACCTGGGTTCGATCCCTGGGTTGGGAATATCCCCTGGAAAAAGGGAATGAGTACCCACTCCAGTGTTCTGGCCTGGAGAATTCCATGGACTGTATAGTCCATGGGGTCACAAAGAGTGAGACACGACTGAGTGACTTTCATGTTTGCTTTCTTTTAATTTCAAATGCATTTTCAATATCCTGTATTTGTGCTCTCCTGGGTGGGGAAGATATCCTGGAGAAGGAACTGGCACCCCACTCCAGTATTCCTGCCCAGAAAATCCCATGGATGGAGGAGCCTGGTAGGTTACAGTCCATGGGGTCACAAAGAGTCAGACACAACTGAGCTTTCACTTTCTTCCCACAATTGCTGGTTATGATATCATATTTGTGTGCAGGTGATTTCTTACCTTTGTTATATGTTTGTCTTTACCAGTGAGCTTTTTCCTCCTTAATTTTCTTGTTTCAAGTTGTAGATTCTCGGGCTAGAGCAGTTTTTTTTAGCATTGTTACAAAGCTGGTCTTGTGCTGCTGAATTCTCTTAGCTTTTGCTTGTTTGTATGGTTTTTGATATGTCTGTGGAATCTGAATGAGAGTCTTGCTGGGTCGAGTATTTTTGGTTGTAGGTTCTTCCCTTTTATCACTTTAAATATATCATGCCACTCACTCCCTTCTGGCCTGCAGAGTTTCCACTGAGAAGTTAGCTGATCACCTTATGGGGATTCCCTTATATGTTATTTGTTGCTTTTCACTTGTTGTTTTTAATATTTTCCTTTTCTGTTAATATTTGTTGACTTCACTGCTATTTGTCTAGGCATATTTCTCCTTGGGCTTATAGTATTTTCAGCATTAACAAATGGACTGTGATGAGGTTTATATTATGGTTCAAGACCACTTATAGGCCATAGATTCATGATAATAAAATCCTTTTAGCTTTTATTTTTAACATCTGGTAGCTTATTCTTGCCTGGAGAATCCCAGGGACAGAAGAGCCTGTTGGGCTGACATCTATGGGGTCGCACAGAGTCAGACACGACTGCCGCGACTTAGCAGCAGCAGCAGCTTATCATTAAGACCCATATCTTTGGACATTCTCTGTTTCTATGATTGGGATCCTTCATTATGAAGAAGTTTCATAGTATTATTCCTAGATCAGCAGAATCTTCTGGGAAATTGTTAGAAATGCATGTTCTCAGGCTCCTTTTAAGTGTTACTGACTCAGAAACTCTTGAGGTTATATATAGCCCAGCAATCTATTAAGTCCTCCAAGTGATTTTGTTTCATATGGAAGTTTGAGGATGACAGAATTCCAGCACATTTATATCTTTGGCTTAGAATTTTAGACATTTGTAGTATGTCTAAAAACTCACAGACCCTGGTTGTGGAGTCCCAGCAAACTGCATTATTATAAACTCTTAGATGCTTCTTATATACTGTAAAGCTTGAAAACCATCCATTTAAGTTTTAAGACAAGGTCTTATTATTTACTTTCTCTGGAAGTTCTGAGAAATCATTGAAAATTTTGAGTGAAATTCTTCATCCTCAAAAGGAGCCTAACAGGAGTTTCTGAGTTAGGTCATTGTGAAAATTTGGAAATAATCCATGAGAAAGAGTTTTGTAACTTACAGAGTATTCTGAAGATGTTGTGTGCATGTGTGCTAAGTTGCTTCAGTTGTGTCCAACTCTTTGTGACCCTTTGGACTGTAGCCTACCAGGCTCCTCTGTCTACAGAGTCCTCCAGGCAAGAATACTGGAGTGGGTTACCATGCCCTCCTCCAAGGGATCTTCTTCACCAAGGGATCAAACTCGCACCTTTTATGTCTCCTGCATTGGCAGGTGGGGTCTTTACCACTAGCTTACTTGGTCTTAATTTATCACATTGGCCTGTGATGGTGACTGGAATTTTCACCATATGTGTCTTTAGGATTATGATATTTCCTTAGTAAGCTTGTATGTTAACTTCTAAATCAGTATCTTTATTGATTAGCTTGTAGTCCTAGCTTGCTGTCTAATACAGAGAGGGGATATAAGGTCATGAGGAGAGGGGTGAGGATGAGTGGGAAAGATCTGTCCAGATTACTTTGGAAAGTAAGCTCAGTGAGTGTGTAGCCATGAAGAATAGTAAAGAGTTACAGGAAGAGATTAGAAAGAGAATTTGCTGAAAAACATTGCTAACAACTTATATTTTCCTCCTGCCTATTCCTGATGCCTTGGGTTCCATTCCATCTTTTGTGCATAACTAGCTCAAGTGACTCTATGTTCAGTGTGAAACAGTACATCTAAGACATGGGGCAGAGTGCAGGGGCATTTGGGTCATTTAAGGGAAGTTCCTAAGAGAATACAAGAGCTTAGAGGAGGACAAGCCATGTGATTGGAACTCTGAGAAATGACTCATGAGGGGAAAATCAAGGATTGGTGGATCTGTGAAGGCTTTTCCTTCTAACTCATACTGAAATTTCAGTCTCAATGCTGGACACACAAAGGAAAATGATGAAATGGAAGCTCTCAGGTCTCAGATGGATGAAGTTTTAGGGTGGTCTATCTCTTTCTCTCTGTGTCTCTGTTTCTCCCATTTTTCTCTCTTTCCTACACACACACACCCACACCCCTTTGGGTAACTAAATAAAGACTGAGTGGGAAGAAATGGGGTGGTGATTCAGTAAGATCTCACAGTTGTAGTATAAGCCACTGGCAGGCGGTTCATTTCTTCCACAATAGAAATGAGTCTCAAGAGGATGATTCTGGAATCCTTTGGACAATAGACTTGAGTGCAGATTGTTTTATATTGCATTCAGTCTGCTAAAGAGCTTGTCTTCCAAATCCTCTTTCATTTGAAGATTCTCATTTAGTTATTAGTAGAATTTACATCACTGATTAAGAAAATGAATAAAGGATCTCCTAATCCTATTAGCAAATTTTCTTTATCAAAGAAGTTTTCTTTTTCACCTGAAAATTGTTAATCCAAATGAATCTAGAAAGTTGCATCTGAATAATATAAGGAAAAAGATATATGGACATAGTGTTAATACATTTTTTTATACACAGTCTATATCTTTTAGAGCTTAGAAAATATACTCTTGTGGAGGAGCAAGGGTGTAGTAATGTGCAAGAAGAGGTCAAAATTCTCTTTTAAAAAGCCTTCATTTTTCACAGTAATATAAAGTAAGAAAACAAAGCAAAATCACACGTTGTCTCATACCCAAAATTTGAAAAGTGGGTAAAATTATTATGTTGCACAAATCAGATATTACTTTTATGGAACTGTACTATATCCTTCTTGATTTAAGAAAAAACAGAAAAGGAAGGAGTGTCAAGTTACTGTTAGACTTAAATGAGTAATTTCTTGTCTGCATTGAAAGTCTCTCAGTCATGTCTCTTTGTGACCCCATGGAATACTCCATGGAATTCTCCAGGCCAGACTACTGTAGTGGGTAGCTTTTCCCTCTCCAGGGGATCTTCCTAACCCAGGCATCGAACCCAGGTCTCCCACATTGGAGGCAGATTCTTTATCAGCTGAGCCATTAGGGAAGCCCAAGAATACTAGGGTGGGTCGCCTAGCCCTTCTTCAGGGCATCTTCCCGACCCAGGAATCAAATCAGGGTCTCCTGCATTGCAGGTAGACCAGCTGAGCTACCAGGGAAGACCTGGGTTTGATCCCTGGGTTGGGAAGATCCCCTGGAGAAGGGAAAGGCTACCCACTCCAGTATTCTGGCCTGGAGAATTCCATGGACTGTATAGAGCTGGACTCACAAAGAGTTGGACACACCAGAGCGACTTTCACTTTCACTTGTCTAAATAGACCTGTGAAGTGTAAGATTGGGCTTCTTTAGTGTGACATCATTTTATAGTAAGAACCCCACCCCAACACACACAGACAATATCTTATTCCTTTCAGCTGTAATGGCTGTGGTATAAGGTTTCATATACCATAATCTATTTCTATCTTGAGTTTACTTTTGACTCTCTAAATATTCAAACAGTTTTTAAGTGAGAGTGGCACCCCACTCCAGTACTCTTGCCTGGAAAATCCCATGGACGGAGGAGCTTGGTGGGCTGCAGTCCAAGGGGTCGCTGGGACTTGGACGCGACTGAGCGACTTCACTTTC
Source organism: Bos mutus (assembly GCF_027580195.1). Taxonomy (NCBI): domain Eukaryota; kingdom Metazoa; phylum Chordata; class Mammalia; order Artiodactyla; family Bovidae; genus Bos; species Bos mutus. Next base: position 96,845,268 of record NC_091624.1, on the reverse strand, counting down.
ACTTTTCACTTTCATGCATTGGAGGAGGAAATGGCAACCCACTCCAGTGTTCTTGCCTGGAGAGTCCCAGGGATGGGGGAGCCTGGTGGGCTGCTGTCTCTGGGGTCGCACAGAGTCGGACACGACTGAAGTGACTTAGCAGCAGCAGCAGCAAATGTTATTACTTGTGTTTTCAGAATGATTCATGCCTACCTTTAGTTGGTCTTGGCATTCTTTTTCAGGTTTGCATTGACAAGCACTATCAAAGGGCAGCATTCTGGTATGTATAAAACACATTACTTTTGTGATTGTACCAATCACATCTTATAGTAACTATTCATTTATGAGTCTGCCTCTCCAATTGCCACCCTATAATTGTGGGAATTTCTTGAAAAGGAATTGTTTCTCTTTTAGCTTCATGTAATAGTAAATATCACATGCTCACTGACATTTTGTTGAGTTTGAATATCTCTTGAGAGAATATTTTAAACTTTATAAAGTTAAATGGGGAATGCTGGGAATTACATATAATTTAGTTCTTAATTTTTCTGTGATTTTATGAAATCTTAACTAGTTAGTAGAAAAGCCTACCTATATGCTTTACCTATAAAACTTATTGTTATTGCTACTTTTATTTTGTCCTTTATTCCCCCAAATAAATCATATATTCTAGGAAACAGTAATAATTTGGATATTGGGCTTAAAATTTAGACCTTGGGTACACTAAGTGGTACCTTAGCCTCCTGAAAGAGTGTCTATGCTCAGTTTATTCCCAGGTAAAAATTTATGAGGTGTAATAAAAATATGGTTGAGTGGATTTCCTGTTACATTGTAGTGGAAGTATCATGTGAAATTGATATTCAAAGACTTATCTTAGAAGGTTAGCATTTTATGAAGTGTTCCATTAGTAATGAAATGTTACTTTTGAAAGACATCAATAACTTTTTCATGTACTTCAGACTTGGAAGTTACCACAAGAAATTTAATGACATGCAAACTCTGTTAGAGTTTTAGTTTTATTTATTGATACTCCATCTATATGCATAAATGAGATGTAATCATGTACCAAAGTACATTTATCTATTGTTTCATGTCTAGGAATAGGGAAAAAACCCGGGCTTTAAATGAAAACCATTTGTTTTATCTTCTTTTCTTGCCTAAAGCCAACAATTGATTGACTGCTATATGAATTTAGAGGTAACTAAAATCCCAATATTGTAGAAACTACATTACTGTATAACCTATCAGTTCTTAGTGATGTGTATAAAAGCTAAATGTGTTTTCAGTTGCTCAGTGTATTGTGAAAAGTCTAATGAGGCCTTTTGTTTTTTTCTTCTTGCAAGTTTTCCATGGGCATTGAGTTACATCTCAAGGGACATGTTGTGGTTTTGCAACTGACCTGCCATAGTGAGGCGCACACACTGATGCTTTGTTGTCAGTGTTTCCTTATCCCGTTTTCCTTCAGTTTATATTTACCAAAACAATCTTTAGTAGCATTTGATAAAAAGAGAGGAAAGCTTTAAATTCTCTGTGTGGTACAATTTTTGTTGCTGCCACTTCTGGAATGTTCTGGCAGGAAAACTTTTAGGTCCTTAGTCTATAACCATAGCTGCTTGTGGTTCTTTCGTTCTGCCATTGCTCCTCGAAGAAAAGTTTTTGTTTTGTTTTATTTTGTGTGTATGTGTGGTGTTCTATTAGTTTTAACCTCAGAGAGTTTTTTTTTTTTTAATTTTTCCTGTGCTCTTAGCTTCCTTGAGATGGCAGTGTAAGCTATTTACTCTGGAATAAGCTGCTTATTTTTAGATAGTAATCAGCTACAGATTTATTTGAAACTAACATACACTGCATTGTTTTCACTGTTTTAAAAATTAATAATTTTATAAAAGCTAATTATATACTAAATATTATGATTGATGTTTTTCTCTGTTTTTACAGTGGATTATTCTAATAAAATAATAGTCATGTACATTTTGGGGAGTATTAATTTTTACTTTGTGATTTTTTTCTCATTTATTTTTAGGTTACTGTTAAAAAACAATCTTCCAAGAGATGATAATAAAAAGTAGATAGGTCAACTATTTATTTCTACTAAACTCTGATTCTTGGAGACGTGTGGGAAAAGAGGATTGTTGTCAGTGAATTACAATATTCATGATCGTTAGCATCAGTAGTACATAGGAGAAAGACATTAAAATTTAAAAAGTCCAGAGAAGTAGAGATCTGTCTTTTATCTGTGCAAATGATGAACACAGCCACATTTAAAAAAATTACTTTCAACTGTTAAATCTGTTTGGGGATTTAACTTTATGAAAGGAAAAAATCTTCAGAATCTTTGCATCAAGGAATACAAGCATAGTAATTTATGCCAGAATTGTAAAACAGAGTATTATGAGAAGCCTAAGGGTAATATTTCTCCTTTCTCTGGGAACAGAAAGTTGGCAAATTGTTCATTATCTTTCCTCACGAAGAAATAATAATGATGACAGTAAGAGAAAAACACTGTGTACAAGACCCTGTGATAAGTGCTTCATGTATATTTTCTCTCTAATCCTTCTCAAAGTACATTACGTCATTACTGTTGCTATCAACTAGATTTGAAGAGATTGATGTCACTGGAAAATCAGAAACAGAACAGAACATATGGCCAAGTCAATGAGATTCCAGAGTCTAAGATGTTAACTCTGAAGAGATAGAGCTTTTTATTGGAAGAGATAATAATGTTGATACTTCTTTTTCTCTTTCTATATTAGCATATATACTTTCCCCTTACTCCTTTTCCCTACAAATAATCTTTTCTATGAGTAGTATGATAACTGCAACTTTTGCCCTCATGTAAGTGTTGGAAGCTGATAAATCTGAGGTACACAGATGCCACAACATAAAATACATGTATGTTTATTTTCCTTATAAAATGTTTAGTAATAAAGCTGGTTATATTATTGAGAAAATTGGGCACTTTAATAAAGTTTTAAAGGCATTCTTCATCAGCCAACAGTAATCTGAATTTAGTTCACGGCAGCCTATTTTTAGTGTAGAGCTTCTCTCTTTATTATAAACATGTTGTTGCTTTTACAGATTGCTGTTCAATGTTTGGAACCCATGTGAGAGCTTAAGAGCAGTCTCCTAAAAATGATTGATTTTTAGTTGTTCAGTAAATACCAGTAACCAAAACAATTTTTATCCAAAAGTACTATAAAATTCTTAGGATGCCTAATTCATTGGATAACCCCATCTGCATTAGTTGAATAGACATATGTCTGTGACCATTTAGTGGAAAAGATGTCTATCTGGGGCCCATGGGAAAAGGTCAAGAATGAGACAGATATTTTGTGCTTTGATCCCTTGCTCCTTCATTTGTTCAGGTTTGTAAAGATCCAGGAAGTACATGACAATCCTCTATAACGTATCCAATTTATAGATATTTCATGATTCTTCACATGGATAGAGACATTTGAGTATGTGGAATAAAGGCTGGTTTCAATGTTACCTATTTGACTGCAAGTCTTGTATTTCATCACCTTTAAGACTAAAAAAATATATTTGACACTTAAGAAAAAAATTCCCTGAGTTTATTTGGCAAATGATAAAAAGAATTTGTTCATTTTTTAGATAATGTTGATAACCTTTTATTTGAAATAATATGTAGACAAATTAGATAGTATTCTATTTTTACTTCAAAAGTTACTGTCATTTACCAAGGACATGTATAGCTAAAATAAACATTAACAAACTCTTTATCATATATATTAAATTCTATAGCAGTCTTCTTCTCTGCCCATTAGATGCTGCCAAAATTATGGTCCTAGCAAAGAATGCAAATTGGATCATTAACATTGGAAACAAAAATGAAGAAATTGATTGGAATGAATTATGTTAGATTTAATGAAAGCTTGGCAAAAATTGATTCTACTCACTAATATAAATGCCCTAGCTAAATGAGCAAGCTACTCTCTGTTCTTAAAACAATTAGAAATACATAAGGAACAAAAAATATGGAACAAGATTGAATTCAAGCAAAATGAAAAGAAAGAACATATAATGGTGAAATAAGATTAGTAAGAACATGTACAGGCATGGATAACACAATGTCTTTGTGATTTTCTTAGTACTAAGGGACATAGGTTCTCTATTTTTTAATATTTTAAACAGTGTATGTTTATTAGCTACTTGTATCAAAAATCTTGAGTCCCTTTTGCTGTATATTTTCACATGCATTGTTCCACTTGATTTTACAAGTAGTTTATATTTTTAGTTCCCATTTATATATATATATATAATCAAATAGAGACTCACAAAGGATACCCCAAAACTGATACTTTAATAACTAACTCTAGCCAATGCTGCTAAGTCGCTTCAGTCGTGTCTGACTCTGTGCGACCCCATAGATGGCAGCCCACCAGAATCTCCCATTCGATTCTCAAGGCAAGAACACTGGAGTGAGTTGCCATTTCCTTCTCCAATGCATGAAAGTCAAAAGTGAAAGTGAAGCCGCTCAGTCATGTATGGACTCTTCATGACCTCATGGCCTACACCCTACCAGGCTGCTCCGCCCATGGGATTTTCCAGGCAAGAGTACTGGAGTGGCGTGCCATTGCCTTCTCTGACTCTAGCCAATAAGAGATGATTAGTTTATTTCACATGTGATTGATGAGAATATTGATTATGCTTTATCATGAATCTCTCTATCTTTTAGACTGTGTGCTCTAGTTTTAAGATATTTTGTTTTAAAAAGTAAAATTTAGCAAAAATACAGAGTCTAAGCTTATTGACCTGTCCCTTTAATTCTTGACAACTACTTTGACTTTTTTGCATTGTTATAAGCCTAGATATCACACTAAGCTGTGCATTTTCTTGGACAAACACAGAGCTTTAAGATATACTTTGTATTTCATTTATGCCTATAAACCAATTCTGCCATTAAAACCTTAAAATGTGGGAAAAATCAATTGGTATTCCTTGGATTTCAAGTTCTAAGTGATTATATTTTAAAGGGTTTTTCTTCACTTCTTGTCAGGATATTACTGCAAAGTCATAGGATTTGAGCTTGGACTCTGTCCTGTTTAGCTGGTAATTGATGATATGTGTGCACTGGTTTTTCCCTGACCTTTACATATGTCTCTACTTGAGTTATTGTACAACTTAGGTCCATGAAAAAGGCTATCACTCAACAATGTATATGGGGATTTAATACTAGTTCTGCCCATTAATTAGCATTTAAAAATCACAAACTGTGGGGATTAATTAACAGTATGAAAAATATGCATTTGGTAAGGTATCTAACCTACTTTAAAGAAAATTTGAAATTATAAAATATTCAACATAATTAAGATTAGTACATTGTACTAAAATATGCACTAAGATAGCAAGGAGACATAAGAAGGCTTTCTTAAATCAACAATGTAAAGAAATAGAGGAAAACAATAGAATGGGAAAGACAAGAGATCTCTTCAAGAAAATTGGAGATATAAAGGGACATCACCATATAGTCAACAGTGAAATCAGATTAATTATATTTTTGCAACCAAAGATGGAGAAGCTCTATACAGTCAGCAAAAATAAAACTTAGAGCTGACTATGGCTCAGATCATCAGCTCCTTATTGCAAAACTCAGGCTTAAATTGAAGAAAGTAGGGAAGAATACTAGACCATTCAGGGATGACCTAAATCAAACACCTTATGATTATACAGTAGAGGTGACAAATAGATTCAAGGGATTAGATCTGATAGACAGAGTGCCTGAAGAACTATGGATGGAGGTTCATAGCATTGTATAGGAGGCAGGGACCAAAATCATCCCTAAGTAAAAGAAATGCAGGAAAGCAAGAGTGGTTGTTTGAGGAGGGCTTAGAAATAGCTGAGAAAAGAAAAGTGAAAGGCAAAGGGGAAAGGAAAGATATACCCAAAGAATTCCAGAGAATAAAAAGGAGAGAGAAGAAAGCCTTAAGTGAACAGTGCAAAGAAACAGAGGGAAAAATAGAATGGGAAAGACTACCGATCTCTTCAAGGAAATTGGAGATATCAAGGGAACATTTCTTGCAAAGATAGAAATGGCAGGGACCTAATAGAAACAGAAAAGATAAACAAGAGGTGGCAAGAATACACAGAAGAACTATGCAAGGGTCTTCATGACCTGGATAGCTACGATGGTGTGGTCTCTTCCCTAGACCATGCTCTCTTCCCATCGTGCAGTGTGAAGTCACGTGGGCCTTAGGAAGCATTACTAGTCAAAGCTAGTGGAAGTGACTGAATTCCAGCTGTGGTATTTAAAAACCTAAAAGATGATGCTGTTATAGTGGTACACTCAATATGTCAGCTAATTTGGAAAATGGGGCAGTGGCCACAGGACTGCAAAAGGTCAGTTTCATTCTGATCCCAAAGAAAGGCAATGCCAAAGAATGATTGTGTTAATTTTACATGATAGCCAGGTTATGCTCAAAATCCTTCAAACTAGGCTTCAGCAGTACGTGAACTGAGAACTTCCAGGTGTACATGCTGGGTTTAGAAAAGGCAGAGGAACCAGAAATCAAATTGCTAATATTTGTTGGATCATGGAGAAAGCAAGCGAATTCCAGAAAAACATTTCCTTCTTCATTGACAACACTAAAGGCTTTGGCTATGTGGATCACAACAAACTATGGTAAATTATTGAAGAGTATTAGACTACCTTATTGGAGTACTAGACTACCTTACCTGTCTCTTACCATTTTTTAAATGAAATGGCTCATATTTTGTAGGAATGATCAACTGACTACAGAATTTTAGTGAGATGAATGTCAGTAATTAAAAAGATGCCAAAACATATTTAGAAGTAAAGTAACATATAGTTTAAAACAAGACTTTGGAAGAGGTAAAGAATTTTTACCATGAACTTTTTCAGCAGCAGCATTGTTATTAATTGGCATTGTTTTAGACCACCACAGATGCTGTTTCTATTAATTTGTAAAATACATGCAATTAAAGTAATTGCTATAAAATTGGCTACTATCCAGAAATATCATCAGGCTTAAGTATACTTTTAATACAATTTTGAAGTCACTATATAGAGTATTTGGAAATGTGCATTGGAGATTTGCCAATGAATCACTAAGAAATTGTAGAAGTAATTTGCTTTATTAAATACTTTATTTTGATTTCTGGAATCTGTTGCGTGTTCATTTATTTTGCAGATGGTTTTATTTTGTAGTCGTTTAAATACAAAGAACTAGATGTTCAATTATACCAAGTAAGAACCAATATATTTATAGGAAACATATGGATTGTTCATAGAGTTAAATTTATTTCTAAATATTTCTACCTATTTCTATTTACTTTCCATACGTTTATCGAAATTTTAAGATTCTAAACATTAAACATATCATCATGGTTATAGAATATCTAATATGTGTTGATGATACTTTGGCTATATTTGGGAGATAATCACTGATTCCTGTCAGGCAGTACTTTGACTATCAAAAGGTTGCGTTTTTATAAAAAGGAATATAGACATTGATTTTGGAGTCAGCGAACGTAAATAGGTCTGAAATTATCAAAGCTCATTGCTTTTGGTGATGCATCTTGCATATATATTATTCGGAAATGGTGGAAGCGAATCAAAATGAAGAACTGTATTTCCATTTTCACTAAGTTGTCCTAATTAAGCTTAGAGATAAAGGAATACATTAAAGTAAAAGCAGGGCAGTTCTAGTTATTAATGCCTTATGAATTAATGTAAAAAAAAACAAGACAAGTAAGGACTATACTATAGTGACACATATTTTGAATCTCAGATATTTCTCATATCTGATATTTTCACAGTTACTCTTATTTCTATTATTTTAAGCAATTATGTTTTTTGTCTTTTTAAAAAGTTTTTTCTTGATGAGAACCATAAAAATCCTTGTTGAATTTGTTACAACACTGCTTCTAGTTATTAGTTTTTTTAATGTATTTTTTAATGTATTTAATGATTTTTTGGCCCCGGGACATGTGGAATCCCAGCTCGCTGATCAGGGACTGAACCCCCAGCCGTTGCATTGGAAGGTGAAGTCTCAACCATGGGACCAGCAGGGGAGTCTCAAAATTTCTGTCTTTCTGAAAAACACTCTGTAGCAAATATGCAATATGAAAAAACATTCAGTTTAGAAAATATAGTGAAATATATACTCATACACACTTTATAATACTCATTGATTTATTCTTTTATACTTTCAAGGTTGCAGTCATAGCAATAGCAAATGTTCAGATAGGTGTTAGAGATTCTGAAAATTATTCTGATTTTTAAAAAATTCTAAACATTGCTTTCATGAAGATTAAAATTTGAAATGGCTGATATCATTTTAATAGACTTCATATTTGTAATCCTATTATACTCCTGAAAATACAGTGTTTTAGCATTTTATTCTTTTTGATGTGTAGTTCTCCATTTTAAAATGTCAATATTTGAAGAATTATCTGTTCCTAGACAGTCCAGCTTTTCTACAACCTTTGTCTTTGGTTCAAAATTTCCTCAATTTTGTAATCCATTAGGAAGACCTGATGATAACAAAATTGAGGTACTTTTGAAATATGACAAAGGTCAATTGAAAAAATATATTAATGACATGTGTTACGTGTGTAATTTATGAGGATGATTATATATATTTTCCTTGTCCTAATTTCTCCTATAAAGCCTTTCTTTTAAAACAGTAGATTTTTAAAACCAGTAATATCTTGTACAGTATTTTTAGATACTAATTAATTGCTTGCTATTGAAAAAAATTGAATGATTGGCTTTATATGTTTTTGCTAAAATACTAAATGCTAAAGTTTGTATTGTTGTAGTTACTATAACCATCAGAAGTCTTGACTGTGGTCTAGACTCCCATTCAAGTGGTATTCTGGTGTGGCTTTTATGATTATTTCTTACACTCTATGGAGTAGAATAAAGAATTAGTACTAGGAATTTTAGACATAGTAGTATAGTATGTTTTCAGTACCACTACACTTGCACAGATATATCTATAGCATATATATACTCCTCTCTATATATGTGTGTCTACATATATAAAGAGTTTTTTCTTTAATATACAATCCCTTAAAAGTATTATTCTTTATGTTTAAACACCAAGATTTTTGTTTTGTATGAAATGGAAAACAGAAACAAATCTCAGTGTTATTAGGCATTATTACTGTGCTTTCAGATATGTACCCTTGTATAATATTAAAAACTCATAAGTAATCCCTTTGTGAACAAAGGCAAGTTTTGAATACTTAAATTATTTAAATTTGATAAATTGGTTTCTATTATGAAAACAATATTTTAATTCAGTGATTGGTTGGTTCAAGCTAATTCTGCTATACAGAGATAGATAACTGTCATGAATATGACATTGACAGGAGTCTTAATAACACACTATAAATCAGGATAGTCTGAATTTTGTAATCTTATTGTCCTATGCAATTATGTTATTGATGAAAACAGTACATTCAAATATGACCACCAAAAAAATAACAAGATGATTTCTTTTGCTTTCATTTGGAAAAATTATAGAACTATCTTAGTCCTTTGGATCTGGTTCACGGTATTTCTTGCTCAAATACTCAAATATAGATGGAAGAGAAAAGAAAACATCTCTGGTAACAGCAAGGATAATTGGCCAGATGGACTTTCATATCCACACCTGGGTCACCACAAAGTATGCCTAAACAATCAGAATGCAGGACTGATGCCATTTGTACAATATGAAGTAATAATTACAGGTGAGGGATTCTTGGGGTGATTTATTGTACTCTGAGTAACAGCTGCTAGAACTTTAATTCAACATCATGTCTATTATCTAGAAATACCTTTGAAAATAAAAGTAAATGAACCATTTTGACAAAGGGGGAAAAATCTGAAAGGAAATATCAGGCATCCATTATCTTTGTCTTTTTGTTCTAAACATACTAAAAGGAATGCAGATAATGGAGTTCTTGTTGTTTAATTGCTAAGTCATATCTGACTCTTTCAGTCCTAAGTACTGTAGCCCACCAGGCTCCTCTGTCTATGGGATTTCCCAGGCAAGAATACTCGGGCGGGTGGCCATCTCCTTCACCAGGGAATCTTCTTGACCTAAAGCTCAAACCCATGTCTCCTGCTTGGCTGGTAGATTCTTTATCCCTGAGCCACCTGGGAAGCCCACAGATAATGAAATGCTGCTGCTGCTGTTGCTGCTAAGTCGCTTCAGTCGTGTCCGACTCTGTGTGACCCCATAGACGGCAGCCCACCAGGCTCTCCCGTCCCTGGGATTCTCCAGGCAAGAACACTGGAGTGGGTTGCCATTTCCTTCTCCAAATGCGTGAAAGTGAAGTGGCTCAGTCGTATCTGACTCTTAGCGACCCCATGGACTGCAGCCCATCAGGCTCCTCTGTCCATGGGATTTTCCAGGCAAGAGTACCGGAGTTGGGTGCCATTGCCTTTTCCATAATGAAATACCAGAGTCCAAATCGTGATATCTCCTGTTTAAAAACAACAACAAAAACAAACAAACAAACAAAAACAAAATAAAAAAGACTTCTGGCTTTCAGAAAAAACAAAAACAAAACAATACTCTTCAACACTAGTAGATATTTATCAATTTGTTTTGCTTGCCCAGTTTTTACTTTTCTCTTTTTGTTAGTATATTGGTAACAGGGTCATTGAGGAGGGCTTTCTAATCTCTCCTTGCTATTCTTTGGAACTCTGCATTGAAATGGGTATATCTTTCCTTTTCCCCTTTGCCTTTAGCTTCTCTTCTTTTCACAGCTATTTGTAAGGCCTCCTCAGACAACCATTTTGCATTTTGCTTTTCTTTTTCTTGGGGATGGTCTTGATCCCTGCCTCCTGTACAGTGTCACGAACCTCCGTCCATAGTTCATCAGGCACTCTGTCTATCAGATCTAATCGCTTAAATTTGTTTCTCACTTCCATTGTATAATTGTAAGAGATTTGATTTACATCATATATGAATGGTCTAGTGGTTTTCCCTACTTTCTTCAATTTCAGTCTGAATTTGGCAATAAGGAGTTCATGATCTGAACCAGTCAGCTGCCAGTCTTGTTTTTGCTTTTACTGTATAGAGCTTCTCCATCTTTGGCTGCAAAGAATATAATCAATTTGATTTCAGCATTGACCATGATGTCCACGTGTAGAGTCTTCTCTTGTGTTGTTAGAAGAGGGTGTTTGCTATGACCAGTGTGTTCTCTTGGCAGAACTCTATTAGACTTTGACCTGCTTCATTTTGTACTGCAAGGCCAAATTTGCCTGTTACTCCAGGTATCTCTTGATTTCCTGCTTTTGCATTCCAGTCCCCTATCATGAAAAGGACATCTTTTTAGGGTGTTATTTCTAGAAGGTCTTGTAGGTCTTCGTAGAACCATTCAGGTTCAGCTTCTTCAGCATTATTGGTTGGGGCATAGACTTGGATTACGTGATATTGAATGGTTTGCCTTGGAAACAAACAGATCATTCTGTTGTTTTTGAGATTGCATCCAAGTATTGCATTTTGGACTCTCTTGTTGACTATGATGGCTACTCCAATTCTTCTAAAGGATTCTTGCCCACAGTAGTAGATATAATGGTTATCTGAGTTAAATTCACCCATTCCAGTCCATTTTAGTTCACTGATTTTTAAAATGTTGACATTCACTCTTGCCATCACCTGTTTGACCACTTCCAATTTGCCTTGATTCATGGACCAAACATTCCAGGTTCCTATGCAATATTGCTCTTTACAGCATTGGACTTTACTTCCATCACCAGTCATATCCAAAACTGGATGTTGTTTTTGCTTTGGCTGTGTCTCTTCAGTCTTTCTGGAGTTATTTCTCCACTGATCTCCAGTAGCATATTGGGCACCTACTGACCTGGGGAGTTCATCTTTCAGTGTCCTGTCTTTTTGCCTTTTCATACTGTTCATGAGGTTCTCAAGGCAAGAATACTGAAGTAGTTTGCCATTCCCCTCTCCAGTGGACCATGTTTTGCCAGAACTCTACATCATGACCCATCTTGGGTGGCTCTACAGGGCATGGCTCATATTTTCACTGGGTTAGACAAGGCTGTGGTCCATGTGATCAGATTGGTTAGTTCTGTGGTTGTAGTTTTCAGACTGTCTGCCCTCTGATGAAGAAGGGTAAGAGGCTTATGGAAGCTTCCTGATGGGAGAGACTGACTGAGGGGGAAACTGGGTCTTGTTCTGATGGGCAGGGCCATGCTCAGTAAATTTTTAATCCAATTTTTTATTGATGGATGGGCTGTGTTCCCTCCCTGTTATTTACCTGGGGCCATACTATGGTGGAGGTAATGGTATGATCACTGACCCAGACCCAGACATCCTGGAATGGGAAGTCAAGTGGGCCTTAGGAAGCATCACTATGAACAAGGCTAGTGGATATGATGGAATTCCAGTTCAGCTATTTCAAACCTTAAAAGATGATGCTGTGAAAGTGGTGCACTCAATATGCCAGCAAATTTGGAATACTCAGAGTGGCCACAGGACTGGAAAAGGTCAGTTTTCATTCCAATCTAAAGACAGACAATGCCAAAGAATGCTCAAACTACCTCACAGTCGCACTCATCTCACACAGTAGCAAAATAATGCTCAAAATTCTCCAAGCCAGGCTTCAACAGTACGTGAGTTATGAACTTCCAGATGTTTCAGCTAGATTTAGAAAAGGTAGAGGAGCCAGAGATCAAATTGCCAACATCCACTGGATCATTGAAAAATCAAGAGAGTTCTAGAAAAAACATCTACTTCTGCTTTCCTGTCTATGCCAAAGCCTTTGACTCTGTGGATCACAACAAACTGTGGAAAATTCTTCAAGAGATGGGAGTACCAGACCACCTGACCTGCCTCTTGAAAGATCTGCATGCAGGTCAGGAAGCAACAGTTAGAACTGAACATGGAACAACAGACTGGATCCAGATTGGGAAAGGAGTACATTAAGGCTGTATATTGTCACCCTGCTTTTTTTAACTTATAAGCAGAGTACATCATGAGAAATGCTGGACTGGATGAAGCACAAGCTTGAATCAAGATTGCTGGGAGAAATACCAGTAACCTCAGATATGTAGATGACACCACCTTATGGCAGTAAGCCAAGAAGAACTAAAGAGCTTCTTGATGAAAGTGAAAGAGGAGAGTGGAAAACTTGGCTTAAAACTCAACTTTTGGGATCATGGATTCTGGTCCCATCACTTCATGGCATTATAGATGGGGAAATGATTGCAACAGTGGTAGAATTTATTTTGGGGGGCTCCAAAATCACTGCAGATGTTGACTGCAGCCATGAAATTAAAAGATGCTTGCTCCTTGAAGAAAAGATACAACCAACCTAGACAGCATATTAAAAAGCTGAGACATTACTTTGCCATCAAAGGTCCATCTAGTGGAAGCTATGCTTTTTCCAGTAGTCATGTATGGGTGTGAGAGTTGTACTGTAAAGAAAGCTGAGTACCAAAGAATTCATGCTTTTGTTAGCCATCTGTATGTCTTCTTTGGAGAAATGTCTATTTAGATCTTTGGCCCATTTTTTGATTGGGTCATTTATTTTTCTGGAGTTGAGCTGTAGGAGTTGCTTGTATATTTTTGAGATTAGTTGTTTGTCTGTTGCTTCATTTGCTATTATTTTCTCCCATTCTGAAGGCTGTCTTTTCACCTTGCTAATAGTTTCCTTTGATGTGCAGAAGCTTTTAAGTTTAATTAGGTCCCATTTGTTTATTTTGCTTTTATTTCCAATATTCTGGGAGGTGGGTCATAGAGGATCCTGCTGTGATGTATGTCAGAGAGTGTTTTGCCTATGTTCTCCTCTAGGAGTTTTATAGTTTCTGGTCTTATGTTGAGATCTTTAATCCATTTTGAGTTTATTTTTGTATATGGTGTTAGAAAGTGTTCTAGTTTCATTCTTTTACAAGTGGTTGACCAGATTTCCCAGCACCACTTGTTAAAGAGATTGTCTTTAATCCACTGTATATTCTTGCCTCCTTTGTCAAAGATAAGGTGTCCATATGTGTGGATTTATCTCTGGGCTTTCTATTTTGTTCCATTGATCTATATTTCTGTCTTTGTGCCAGTACCATACTGTCTTGATAACTGTGGCTTTGTAGTAGAGCCTGAAGTCAGGTAGGTTGATTCCTCCAGTTCCATTTTTCTTTCTCAAGATCGCTTTGGCTATTCGAGGTTTTTTGTATTTCCATACAAATTGTGAAATTATTTGTTCTAGCTCTGTGAAGAATACTGTTGGTAGCTTGATAGGGATTGCATTGAATCTATAAATTGCTTTGGGTAGTATACTCATTTTCACTATATTGATTCTTCCAATCCATGAACATGGTATATTTCTCCATCTATTAGTGTCCTCTTTGATTTCTTTCACCAGTGTTTTATAGTTTTCTATATATAGGTCTTTAGTTTCTTTAGGTAGATATATTCCTAAGTATTTTATTCTCTTCGTTGCAATGGTGAATGGAATTGTTTCCTTAATTTCTCTTTCTGTTTTCTCATTATTAGTGTATAGGAATGCAAGGGATTTCTGTGTGTTGATTTTATATCCTGCAACAAACACTTGAAAAGATGTTCAACATCACTCTTTATCAGAGAAATGCAAATCAAAACCACTATGAGGTACCATTTCACACCAGTCAGAATGGCTGCGATCCAAAAGTCTACAAATAATAAATGCTGGAGAGGGTGTGGAGAAAAGGGAACCCTCTTACACTGTTGGTGGGAATGCAAATTAGTACAGCCACTATGGAGAACAGTGTGGAGATTCCTTAAAAAACTGGAAATAGAACTGCCTTATGATCCAGCAATCCCACTGCTGGGCATACACACTGAGGAAACCAGAAGGGAAAGAGACACGTGTACCCCAATGTTCATCTGAGCACTGTTTATAATAGCCAGGACATGGAAGCAACCTAGATGTCCATCAGCAGATGAATGGATAAGAAAGCTGTGGTACATATACACACTGGAGTATTACTCAGCCATTAAAAAGAATACATTTGAATCAGTTCTAATGAGGTGGATGAAACTGGAGACTATTATACAGAGTGAAGTAAGCCAGAAGGAAAAACATAAATACAGTATACTAACGCATGTATATGGAATTTAGAAAGATGGTAACGATAACCCTGTGTACGGACAGCAAAAGAGACACTGATGTATAGAACAGTCTTATGGACTCTGCGGGAGAGGGTGGGAAGATTTGGGAGAATGTCATTGAAACATGTGAAATGTCATGTATGATACGAGATGCCAGTCCAGGTTCAGTGCGATGCTGGATGCTTGGGGCTGGTGCGCTGGGAAGGCCCAGGGGATGGTATGGGAGGTTGGGAGGAGGAGGGTTCAGGATGGGGAGCATGTGATTTTTTTTAAAAATAAAATTAAAAAAAAAAAAAAAAAAAGAAAAGAAAGTACCATATACAAAAAAATAAATAAATAAAAGCTATTTTTTTAGTTATTTAGGTATAAAAAAAAAAAAAAAAATTCATGCTTTTGAACTGTGGTATTGGAGAAGACTCTTGAGAGTCCTTTGGACTGCACAGAGATCCATCCAGTCCATCCTAAAGGAAATCAGTCCTGAATATTCATTGGAAGGACTGATGTTGAAGCTGAAACTCCAATACTTTTGCCACCTGATGTGAAAAAGGGACTCATTTGAAAAGACTTCGATTCTGTGAAAGATTGACGGTGGGAGGAGAAGGGAACGACAAAGGATGAGATGGTTGGATTTAATCACCGACTCACTGGCCATGAGTTTGAGTAAGGTCTGGGAGTTGGTGATGGACAGGAAGGCCTGACATGCTGCATTCCATGGGGTTGCAAAGAGTCAGACACGACTGAGTGAGTGAGCTGACTCAACTGGTAACGGTAATTCCTAGTGACTACCTCCTGGAAAGCAGTCAACTCTGTGATCACTCTGCACTGTGTGCAGAAAGGGGCATGTGAGATAAAGTCAAATGGTCAGCTGCACTGTTGTAGGACTTTGCCTCTTCAGCTGGTGACATGAGGAAGTGGGGACTCGTCCTCTGTCATGGTGGTGGATGCAGTGAATTCTGAGTGGATGCCACTTGCTCTGAGACTGCCACTTGGATTTCTCCTTCCTGCCTGGACACTGGCCTGTTACTCAGCTGTTCTTCAGCTTCCTGGCAATTCTATGTCCTGAGCTACGTGTCTCTAATATACTTCTAAAATTATCTTTTTTATAAAATTAGCTAGATTTCATTCCTGGTTTTTGCAGCCAGTTACACCAAGTAATGAAGTTTTAGCCATGTTACTTAATTGACATGAAGTTTAGTTTTCTTTTATTACTTCTATGGGACAATATATGTTAACACCTGATTATGTAAAGAATTTCTAAAATAATTGAGAAATTATGTGTTTTATTTTCCATCTGCTCATCTACATGTATATGTCACTTTTGAGTATAATTCTTTTTATGAATTGTGGTAAAAACACATAATGTGAAATTTACCCTGTTCTCAAGTTTCCAAGCATATAATATGCTACATTATTGTTAAATATATATATATATGCATTGTTATACAATAGATCTCTTGGAGAAGGCAATGGCAACCCACTCCACTACTCTTGCCTGGAAAATCCCATGGACAGAGGAGCCTGGTGGGCTGCAGTCCATGGGGTTGCTAAGAGTTGGACACAACTGAGTGACTTCACTTTCACTTTTCACTTTCATGCATTGGAAAAAGAAATGGCAACCCACTCCAGTGTTCTTGCCTGGAGAATCCCAGGGACGGGGGAGCCTGGTGGGCTGCCGTCTATTGGGTCACACAGAGTCGGACATGACTGAATCGACTTAGCAGCAGCAGCAGCATATAGTAGATCTCTAGAGTGTTTTCATTTTGCATGACTAAAAGTCTAAACCCATTGCACAGCAAATCCCCATTCCTCATTCCAGCCTTACCCCCCAGCCCCTGGTTCTGATATCTAGTTTCTGCTTCTATGAGTGTGAGTACTATAGATACTTCTGGAAGGGGAATCATTGGTACTTATTATTTAGCGACTAATTTATTCCATATAGGATAATCCTCAGGGCTCATTTATGTTGTAGCATGACAGTATTTTCTTCTTTACCTAAGGCTGAATAGTAGTCCATTATATGCCTGTGCCACATTTTCTTTACAGTTCATCTGTTGATGGACCTTTGGGTTCTTTCTCCCTCTAAGCTATTGTGAATAGTGCTATAATCAATTTGGGAGTAACATATCTCTTCAAGATAGTTTTTAATTCTGTTGGATACATACACAGAAGTGGGATTGCTGGATCATAGGTGGTTCTATATTTGATGATTTGAGGAACCTCCATGCTGTTTTCAATAGCAGCTGCACCATTTACATTTCAATCAATAGTGCACCAGGGGTCTAATTTCTCTGCACCCTAACATTTGTTGTTTTGGTTTTTGGCTTTATATAATGGCTATTCTAGCAACTGTGAGCTGCTTTCAGTTTACATGTCCCTATATATTATGATGTTGATTGTCTTTTCTAATACCTGTTGACCATCTATATGTCTTTGGGGAAATGTCTATTTAAGTAATTTCATTCATTTTTAATAAGTTTATTTTTGTCATTGGACTGTTTGAATTACTTTTATATTTTGAATATTAACTCCTTACAGTTAGGGTTTGCAAATATATTCTCCCATTCTGTTGGTTGCTTTTTTACTTTGTTGGTCTTTTTACTACTCAGAAACTTTTTAGTTTGATGTAATTTCACTTGTCTATTTTTGCTCTAGGGCTTCCCAGGTGGCACAGTGGTAAAGAATCCACTTCCCAGTGCAGCAGGTGCAAGAGATGTGGGTTTGATCCCTGAGTTGGGAAGGTCCTCTGGAATAGGAAATGGCAATCCACTCCAGTATTCTTGCCTGAAAGATTCCATGGACAGAGAAGCCTGGCTAGCTACAATTCATGGGGTCACACAGAGTTGGACATGAATGAACACACACACATTTTTACTTTTGTTGCCTGTCTTTTGGTTTAGGAAATTATTATCAAGACCAGTGTTATAAACCATTTTTCCCGTATTTTCTTCATGGAGTTTTATAATTTCAAGCTTTATGTTTAAGTCTTTGAGTTGATCTTTGTTTTTAGTATAAGATGAGGTTCCTATTTCATTCTTCAGCATGTGGATATCCATTTTCCCAAAGCAATTGTGAAAGAGACTGTCCTTTTTTCATTAAATAGTCTTAGCCTATTGTCTAAGATCATTTCACTGTATCAGTTCAGTTCAGTCTCTCGGTCATGTCCGACTCTGTGACCTCATGGACTGCAACATGCCAGACCTCCCTGTCCATCACCAATTCCCAGAGCTTACTCAAACTCATGTCCATTAAGTCAGTGATGCCATCCAACCATCTCGTCCTCTGTTGTCCCCTTCTTCTCCCGCCTTCAATATTTCCCAGTAGCAGGGTCTTTTCCAATGAGTCAGTTCTTCACATCAGGTGGTCAAAGTATTGGAGTTTCAGCTTCAGCATCAGTCCTTCCAATGAGTATTCCAGACTGATTTTCTTTAGGATGGACTGGTTGAACCCGCCAGTCTATTTCACCACATGTGTGGGTGTATTTCTCTCTATTCTTTTCTCTTGGTCTGTGTTTGTCTTTATGCCAGTGTCACACCAGTTTCATTACTGTAGCTTTGTAACATGTTTTGAATTTAGAAAATATGAGGCCCTCACCTTTGTTCTTCTTTTTCCAGATCATTTTTTGCTATTCAGAGCCCTTTTGGTTCCATATGAATGTTAGAATTGTTTTTGCTATTTCTGCAAAATTTGCCATCAAGATTTTGATAAGGGTTTCATTGAATTTGTTGCTTTTTTTGGTTTCAAACCATGAACATCAAGTGTCTTTTCATTATTTGTGTTTTTATTTGTGTGTATTTCTTTTTTGTGCCTAAGTGCTCTGGCTAAGATTTCTGGTACTCTGTTGGATAGAATCGGTGGGAATGCGTATTTTAGCCTTATCTTTGATCTCAGAGGTAAAGGTTTCAGTTTTTTACTATTGAGTATAATATTATCTGCGGGCTTTCCATATGTTGCCTATTATTACATTGAGGTAATGGCTTTCTGGTCCTAGTTTGTTGAGTGTTTTTATCATAAAGGGAATATTGAATTCTGTTCGGTGGCTTTTTCTGTATTTATTGACATGATCATGTGATTTTTAGTCCTTTAATCCTTTATACTGTTAAAGTTGTATATCACTTTATTGGTATTCTTTGTTAAACAATCCTTGCATACCTCTAATAAATTCCACTTTATCATGATGTGTGATCTCACTTGGTCTTGATGGGCTGTTGAATTCCATTTACTAGTATTTTGTTGAAGATTTTTTGTGTATACATATGAGGGATATTGGCCTGTAATTTTATTCTGTTCTAGTGTTTGTCTAGCTTTAATGTCAGAGTAACACTGACCTCATAAAATGAGTTTGGGAACATTTCTTCTTTTTAATTTTTGGAATAGTTTGAAAAGGATTAACATTGATTATTCTTTAAAGCCAACTCCAATACTTTGGCCACCTGATGCGAAGAGCTGATTCATTTGAAAAGACCCTGATGCTGGGAAAGATTGAGGGCAGGAGGAGAAGGGGATGACAGAGTATGAGATGGTTGGATGGCATCACTAACTCAATGTACATGAGTTTGGGTAAACTCTGGGAGTTAGTGATGGACAGGGAGGCCTGGCTTGCTGGGGTTCATGGGGTCGCAAAGAGTCAGACACAACTGAGCGACTGAACTGAATTGAAGGCCTAGTCACTCAGTCATGTCCGACTTTTTGCCACTCCATGGACTGTAGCCTGCCAGGCTCCTCTGTCCATAGAATTCTCCAGGCAAGAATACTGGAGTGGGTTGCCATTTCCTTTTCCAGTTCTCCTTTAAATGTGTGGCAAAATTCACCAGTGAAGCCATCTTATCCTGAGCTTTTCTTTGTTGGAAAGTTTTGATTACCAACTCAATCTCTTTACTGGTTATGCTGCTGCTAAGTCGCTTCAGTCATGTCCGACTCTGTGCGACCCCATAGACAGCTGCCTACCAGGCCCTGCCATCCTTGGGATTCTCCAGGAAAGAACACTGGAGTGGGTTGCCATTTCCTTCTCCAATGCATGAAAGTGAAAAGTGAAAGTGAAGTCGCTCAGTGGTGTCCGACTCGTAGTGACCCCATGGACTGCAGCCCACCAGGCTCCTCTGTCCATGGGATTTTCCAGGCAAGAGTACTGGAGTGGGGTGCCATTGCCTTCTCCCTTACTGGTTATATGTCTGTTCAATTTTCTCTTTATTCATAATTCAGTCTTGGTAGGTAATACATTTCCAATAATGAATCCAAAGGTGGGTTTTCCTGTTCTGCTGTCTTGCTGAGTAGATCTCATTTCCCAATGCAACAGTGGTAGGGAAAATATCTCATACAGCACTGAATGTAAACATGAAAATTACAATATTTGGAAATTTTAGTAGTTATTTATTGCTGCACAGTAAATCACCTCCAAACCTGGTGGCTTATAAAAGTGTTTATTATTTCATAGATTCTGTAGGTTAGAAATATAAGCATGGCTTAATTCGGTCCTTTAGCTCTGATTTTCTCACAAAACTATCATCAAGGTTTTGGCTGGGGCTACAGTATTCTCAAGGCTCATCTGGAGTAGGATCTGTTTTTAAATATACCCATGTGGTTGTAGGATGAATTCAGTTCTTTGTGGGCTGTTAGACTCAGGATCTAAGTTCTTCTCAGGCTGTTGGCTGCAGGCTTCCTTCAGTTCTCTTTCTCGTGACCTTCCCCATTAGGTAGCTCACACAATAGTGAATGACTTTATCAATGTGAGCAAAAGAGAGAGCAAGAAAATGTGTACACAAAACAAACCATAGTAATATTTAGCAGCTGAATCCCAGAAATGACATGCCATCGTTTTTACCATATTCTGTTTGTTCGAAGCAAGTTACCAAACCAAGTCCATTGTGGGGAGGGGATCATACAAGAGTGTGAGTAACAGGAGATGGAGGTCATGGTGGCCCTGTTGAAGCTTCTAAGTATAGAACTTGTCTAGTTATTTTGGATTACATAATCAATCTAAAAGAGAATTGTATGAGACATCAGTTGTGCTATCACAAAATTTGTGTGAACCTAGGTAAATTGCTTGTATACCCTAAGGCAAAATGGAGATAATGATTCCTACCTCATAAGGGTGTCTAATGTATGTCAGTAAGCTTTTAAAGTATAAAAAACTCTATGTAAATGACCAATGGGTATCATTAATGTGCTATGGGCTCATGTGGGTTTCATGATTGAATAGAGCATCTGAATGACTATTTCATTCATGGCATTTGAGATTTAAATGTATGTGAAATGTAGAAGAGAAGTAAAAATATTTAACTAGAACATTTTTACAATTGGAGAAAATAGACTGTTTAGTCAGTAGCTGTATAGGAAAATATGAGAAGTGTGTAAATGTGCAAATAGTTTTGTTTAAATTGCATACAATCTAGTTTATTGAGTCAAGGGCAGTAATGGGAGGCATGGTCAAAATGATAGTTTGGGCGCTGAATATCTGGCTAGATGGCCTAGATTTTTCCAGTAAACATGGGGGAAAATTTAAAGATTTCTGAGCAAAGGAGTACCTGTGTCATTCAGGCAGACTTAGTACACCTTCACTGTGTTAATTATAAATTAAGCCTGTTGATAAGTATTTTAGGTGTTGTTACGGTTTCCATTTTTGGAAGAGTTTTATTTGCATGTGGTATTCTTTGATAGAGACTACAGTAGACTAAGACTGGGAGGCATTATCAAATATTCTGCTCTTGTTTTAAACTGTGGAAATTGAGCTTGCAGGTAGATTGAGAGAAAAATGAGAAACCTCATCCAGTGCTAAAAACATTACATCTTCCAAGAGTAAATAATTCACCAGGTACTGTTTGAAGAACTTTTCATGATTCTCTTATTTTGCAGTAGTCCTATAAGGTCTATATTATCTTTATCTTCTCCGTTTTATAGATCCAAAACTTGAGGTACCAATAGATTCAATACCTAACATGAAACAGAAATAATAAATTGAGAAATTAGAATTTGAACCTCACAGTTTGGTCTACAGCCTAACTACTAAAAACGCCATCTGTAGACCAGGACCATCTCATCCCAGTATCATGTAAGAAATTGGTGAAAATGCAGAATTTCAGGCCTTTACCTGGTTCAGTGCTGTCAGAGATCCTCAGGCAAACAGTCCACAGGTTTGAATAGCTTTTGAGCCCATGCCCATAAATGTTTTACTCTATTATAGAATGAATGAAAAAGAGACAAAGTCACTTACAGCAACTTTTTGTGTAAAGGATCACCAGGTCTTGTCATGAAGTTACCCTAACAGGTATACTCTCCCTTTGGACTTTGCAACTGAAGCTCCCTAAATCAGTAGACGTGTGATTTTTCTTACAAATCCATCCCCTCCCCTATACACTCACAGAATTTTTAACCTTTAATCTAATCTATTTAACTTAAAGGTTGATATGTGTGATAACTGATACATTGTGACCCAGCAAGATGTTAGTGTTAAAGTGCCTTGTGAACTGTCAAATAGTCAACCTCCTTTCATAAATTATGAAGACTGAAAGGAGTTATTAGGGCTCATTTATGCCTTCCCTCAAATGACTGAGGAAACTTCAGTTACAAAGGAGAAAAGTCATTAGCTAAAAGTCATGGTTGAAGAAGGGCATGGCAACCTACTCCAGTATTCTTGCCTGGAGAATCCCATGGACAGAGGAGCCTGGCAGGCTACACGGGTCCATAGGGTCGCAAAGAGTTGGACGTGACTGAAGCAAATGAACATGCAAAAGTCATGGTTATGTGGTAGTATCTTCTGGGGATATCTGTAATTGCAGTTTCTTCAGTTCCCTTCTAAAAACATCAAATGGTTAAAGTTATAGAACAAGGCTCTGGATGGGATTCAGACAGTTGAAACTAAGGAATGCTTTTCACAGTGCTGATTTTCTGGAGTTGGTGTGAATTTTCTTAGTCTGGGCAAGAACTGGTCAGCCTATTTGGTTGAGTCAGTGATGAAGAGATACTTTAAGATAAAAGACATAAGCAGCCTTGTGAAGTGCTCCTAAGAAGTTAAGTAATAGAAATCATTTTAGTGAGATGAAATCATTAAAGTTGTCAGGACATATATTTATATACATAATGTAGTATTCATTTATCTTATTTATTATTCATAAATAAATCATATATATTGCATTGTGAGTTTGAGATGTTTTAGGACAGCTGAGATGATGTGGGTATCAACTAAGCAGTTGGATTTCTGGGTGTGAAGGTGGAACAGAGACGTGTATTAGGAACTGGAATTGAGCAACCCTTGAAGTTCTGGTTGTGGACGATGTAACTTGTGAATGTGTGAGAATGTGTAGGGGGAGAGGGTCATCAGGCTGTGGACTGTGAACTGACACCAGGAGAAAACTGATGTCTAAGAAGTGGAGGATGAGGTGCTCATGCAAATGACTGAGAAGAAGCACCCAAAAGGAAGAAAGAAAAGCCGGCAGAGAGAAATGCTGTGTGAGTCAGTGATGAAGAGATACTGTAAGATGAAAGACATAAGCAGCCTTGTGAACTCCTCCTGAGCAGTCAAGTAATAGAAAGTCTAAATATTAATTTAATTAAAAAAAAATGGTTATCTTGGAGAGAGTAATTTCTGAGGAATGTTGGAAACAGGAGGAATGCATAGGAGATCAAGGAGATAATATTTGTGAACTAAAATTTGAAAATAATACTTCTTAGGGGATTAAGAGAGAGAGGATAGTAATTAGAGTTTGACAGTCCTAGAAATTTTTTTTTTTTTGGTAAGTTTATGATACTAAGGGCATTTGAACAAATTTGCATTCTAAAAGGAAAAATCCCATTGAGATGTTGAAGATTCATGTGGTGATAAAATTCAAGCTATGTTACTCTTTCCATAGATCTCACCCTCTCCTCCCAAGCTATGCTTGTCTTCTACCCACGTTTCCATCTTGAATTAATAATTAACCAAGTAAGATTTTGTACGGTGCTCATAAAACATGACCCCTGGGAAATTTTGATTTTGTTTGGGCAAAACAGCCTACTCAGGCTGCAGTGCAATAAGATTGACAGTGATGGATTAGAAAGATTTTTGGAGTGTTCTTTAGCAACTAGAAGTTAATACAGAGCTATTTTGACAAATGTTTCACTATTGTTGCCAAGAAATAAATGTGTCAGTTACATGAGCTAGTAAAGGGGATATTATTTCTTTGAAATTGTGCACTTTTAAAAAATATTGGACTGGGAGTTAAGAACAGATTCTCCAGCACTAACCATGACACCAAGTCCCCATGTAACATTGAGCAAGTCACTAAAGTTCTCTTGCCCTGAATGTGCACATTTCTGTTAAGGACTATAAAATAGTAATTGCTTTCAAGGTGCTTTAATATATAAGACCTAGGTTATTACTAGTAATAATATTTAATCTATATTATGTTTGTTGTTTAGGAGAAGGCAGTGGCACCCCACTCCAGTACTCTTGCCTGGAAAATCCCATGGACGGAGGAGCCTGGTAGGCTGCAGTCCATGGGGTAGTCTCTGTTTTGTACGACTCGTTTGCAACCCCATGGACTGTAGCCTGCCAGCTCCTCTGTCCACGGAATTTTTCAGGCAAGAATACTGGCATGCATTGCCATTTCCTTCTTCAGGGAATCTTCCCAACTTAGGGATCAAACCTGCGTCTCCTGATTTGCAAACAGATTCTTTACCGTTGAGCCACCTAGGAAGCCCCATGTTATGTTTCGGAAGATGAATTCATTGATAAGTTTATTGACAAATCAGAAAAAAATAAAATAGTGTAAGAATATAGTATCTCAGCATCCTCCTAATTTTAAAAAATTATGTTTACTCTTTTTATGCACAGAAGAATGCTTTTATAGAAAAATTGGCTAGGATTATGTCTTTGTCAGTATATGATGTTTAATGAGTATTAATCTTTTGGGAAGGTGATCTGACTGTGTCAAGATCGATAGAGTGAGAGTTATAAAAAGTTGGAAGTATGGAAGGTCAGGTAGGAGGCTATTGACTCTCTCTGTGAAATAATGAAGTCCTGAATGTCCCTAGATAATTTACCATGAGAAAATCAATCAATATGTGTGTGTTTTCATTCCAGTATCTCCATGGAGGGCTTTGGGCTGTTGCTGTTTCTTACCCTTCTGGAGAAGATCTTAAGTAGGGAATAACAGTAAAATATTGGATTCCCAGAAGCTTTTGGCTAGAAAAAGCATTTATATATAGCTGTAGTATGTGGTCTCAGTGAAAACTTTGGGAATGTCTCTTATTATGATATTGGTAGGGAAAGCCTGTCTCTAGGAAGAGAGCTTTGTAGGTCGGAAATGGATAAAGGCAGCAGAGGCAGGGGGAGAATCAGAATCTTGGATATTGAATGAAATGAGTTTTAGCAAGAAGCTGTGCTGTGCATCAGGCTAAGATTTAAACAGAGGCTGAGTTAGGTGGCAGGACCACCTCAGCTATAACTGAGAATGTGGTGTGTAAATAGGCGAAGGAAGGAATTTAGCACTAAAGTTGTGATGGAGCCAGGTGTCAGGGGCTTGTTTTTCTTCCATCTGCTGTATCATGCAGGGCTTTAATGATTTAAAGGAGCCACTCAACTGGGTTGACTAACATTCTTTGTGCTCTCTTTTTTCCCACAAGTTCACTAGATAATGAACTTGATAAGCTTTTGATGCCTCATTCCCACTTTTTGCCTGAGTGAACCTGATATTAGGGAATCAGATTGACTTCCTGGGCATCTTTGATAGTGTTCTCACCGCAAGGTTATTTTAATGAATGAATAATGTGTGTTCCACAACACTGACTTGTATGACAGATGAAGGTAGTAGATTGCCTATGCTAGCAGAATGCCAGATAGGAATATCTTTCATCTCACTCAAGGTGGACAGAGATGGGGAGGTGGATTTTGTTTTTGTTTTTCCTTCTTCACTGGCTTTCATTTGTGACACCTGGATTTACCCTTAGGCTTTGGGCTCCCTCATAGCTCAGTTGGTAAAGAATCCTCCTGCAGTCCAGGAGACCTTGGTTCGATTCCTGGGTCAGGAAGATCCCCTGGAGAAGGTATAGGCTACCCACTCCAGTATTCTTGGGCTTCCCAGTGGTTCAGCTGGTAAAGAATCCTCCTGCAATGAGGGAGACCTGGGTTCAATCCCTGGGTTGCTAAGATCCCCTGGAGAAGGGAAAGGCTACCCACTCCAGTAATGTGGCCTGAAGAATTCCGTGGACTGTATAGTCCATGGGGTCACAAAGAGTTGGACAGGACTGAGCAACTTTCACTTTCACTTTGGGCTTCCTAGAACTTACAGTTGAATCTATCATCTCTGGAGTCCAGAGGTGAGTGTTTAACTCCATGTGTAACTTCAAAATATGTCACTCATAATTCTCTGTGAAAAAACACAAACAATTTCCTGTCCTGCATGCTGTCAATTTCCTCTTTTATATGACTTTTTGTTCCCCTGGAAGCAATTATCCTGGTAAGTCTTAGAAGCTTTTTTTCCCCACTTTATTTGCAGATATCCTTTAATCCTTAATACCTATCTCTGCTTTTTCTCTTGGCCCTGGCTTATTACAAACTGCCTATATAGTAACAATAATGATAGCCATATTATAAACATGATGCATGTGTACTTATAACAATAATCCTCCATAAAAAGATAAATTCTTTTGTAATCCTGTCATCTATTCCTGTCTCATTTTGGCTGTCTTCTTTTTGCCACAGACCCCCTTAGTATGCTTGGGATATCATACCATACGTGCGTGCTAAGTCACTTCAAGCGTGTCCTACTCTTTGTGACCCAATGGACTGTAGCCCACCAGGCTCCTCTGTCCATGGGGTTCTCCAAGCAAGAATACTGGAGTGGGTTGCTGTGCCCTCCTACAGGGGATCGAACCTGTGTCTCTTAACATCTCCTGTATTGGCAGGCAGATTCTTTACCACTAGCACCACCTGGGAGGCCGGGGATATCATAACAAGCTGCAATAGACTGTGGGTTAAAAAACCAGAAATTTATTTTCTCATAGTTCCAAAGGCTGTAAGTCCACGGTCAAGGTTCTGGCTGATTTGGTGTCTGATGGGCCTTCCTGGCCCACAGAGGTGCCTTCTCACTAAGTTCTCAGGTAGCCTTTCCGGTTTAGTGGTAGAGGCTGGGGGTGGGGAGAGAGAGTGGAACACTATCACTCTCTTGGTGTCTCCTCTTGTAAGGATGTTAATACCAGCAGATCAAGGCCTTACCCATGTGAGCTCGTTTAACCTTAATTATTTACTTACTGCAAATATAGTCACTTTGGGAGTTTGGGCTTCACCATATGAATTTTAGGGGAACACAATATAGTCTGAAGCAGCTGGAAATACAAATAAATAGCTCATTTCCCACTTGTAGTCAATCTGTTTCTCTCCCTTAAGATTCTTTGTCATTTTTTTCATTTCTTCAACAGATGTATGCATGATACATCTACTATGGTGTATGTATATATACTTACATGATACGTGTTTATCTACTATTTGTTAAACTTTGGAAACAAAGGCAAGATACATGCCCTCAATATTTCATTTTAATGGAGAAGACATATAAGTGAATAAATAATCAAGATAATTCCAGTTATTGATAATGCTATGAACAAACTAGGAAAAGTGATACAGAGTAACTGAAAAAACAAGTTTCTCTCCCTTAAGATTCTTTGTCATTTTTTTCATTTCTTCAACAGATGTATGCATGATACATCTACTATGATGTATGTATATATACTTATATGATATCTACTATTTGTTAAACTTTGGAAACAAAGGCAAGATACATGCTCTCAATGTTTCATTTTAATGGAGAAGACATAATCAGTGAATAAATAATCAAGATAATTCCAGTTATTGATAATGCTATGAACAAACTAGGAAAAGTGATATAGAGTAACTGAAAAAACAAGTTATTTAAGGAAAGGTGCTATTTTATATTGTCAGGACAGGGATGACCTCTCTGTAAAGGATACAGATAAGCTGAGGATTGAAGAATGCCTAATAACCAGCTATGTGAAGATCCCCAAAGGTTAAGTATTCAAAGAAAATATGACAGCAAATACAATTGTCCTAGAGTATGAAAGAATTTGATATATTGAAGGAACTGTAAGCAGATCATGTTGCCTGTAGTATGATGGAGAGGTAGCCACGAGTCATACCATGCATGTCTTGTAGATCACTAAAAGGTACTCTTTTTGTTGTGAATCAACTGACAAGGCATTTAAAGACTTCAGATGGAGCATTACATGACCCGATTTGTATCTTAAAAGAAAGGTTTTTGAAAGAGGCAAGAATAGAAGCAGGTGGACCAGTAAAGAGATGATTACAGTAATCCAGATGTGAAATGATGGAGGCATGAATTTGAGGAGTGGCAGTGGTGAAGGTGATTAGTTGGTAAAGAATCTGCTTGCAGTGCAGGAGACCCCAATTCGATTCCTGGGTCGGGAAGATCCCCTGGAGAAGGGAAAGGCTACCCACTCCAGTATTGTGGCCTGGAGAATTCCATGGACTGTATAGTCCATGGAATCACAAAGAGTCAGACACACCTGAGTGACTTTCACTTTTAGTGGTGAAGGAATCAGAATTTTCCGTGCCTATTTTTTAAATAAAATAAAAATATCTTAGATTGCCTAGTTCCACTATGTGGTTGTGGTTTAGAGTTAAGTCGCCAAGAACCTAGACTCATCACAGACGCACGGATTTTATACTTCTCCTTAACTATATTTGCTGCTACTTGGATTCTACTCTCTGTTCTCATAGACATGTCCCATCCTCTCTTTACATTTTTTTTAATTAGACACAGATTCTGATTAGCCCCTTTTCCTTAGTTATGACCAGACAAAAAACTCACTGTAACAGGCTACCAGTGAGGTGGACACTCAGCTGTTGGCCTGGTTCAGTGTCTGCTGGCTTTGCTCATGCTAGTCTTCTTCTTCATGCCCGCACTGGGCAGCACCCATTCTGCCTGCAGTGACTGGCCTTTTGAGACACCTTGGACCATTTTGCTCCTCCATGGGCAATCTCTGCATGGATGTCACTTCTGCTAACTTATGTATGGAATTCAAGTCAAATCCTGTGTTTTTCTCCTTTATGTTGGCATAAATCATTCAAAAGCATAATAGGGGAATTTTAGAAAATAGAAACACTTGCAAAAGAAGTCGTATATAGGATTGTTTGAACTTATTTAATATGGTGGTTAGGATCAGTCTGTTTTCATTTAAGCATTTTTAAATGAAGAAAGACTTCCCTGGTGGCTCAGACGGTAAAGCGTCTGCCTACAATGCAGGAGAACCGGGTTCAATCCCTGGTTCAGGAAGATCTCCTGGAGAAGGAAATGGCAACCCACTCCAGTATTCTTGCCTGGAAAATCCCATGGATGGTAGAACCTGGTAGGCTGCAGTCCCTGGGGTCACAAAGAGTTAGACATCACTGAGAAACTTCACTTTCACTTTCACTTTATTGAGTAACATTTACAAGTGGCCTAAAAACTTACTTTGTGTAACAATAGGTTACGCATCATCTCTATATGCCATGCATTACTGTAATGTAGGCCTTATTTCGGAGAAGGCAATGGCACCCCACTCCAGTACTTTTGCCTGGAAAATCCCATGGTCGGAGGAGCCTGGTAGGCTGCAGTCTATGAGGTCGCTAGGAGTGGGACACGACTGAGCGACTTCACTTTCACTTTTCCCTTTCATGCATTGGAGAAGGAAATGGCAACCCACTCCAGTGTTCTTCACAGAGTCAGACACGACTGAAGCGACTTAGCAGCAGTAGCAGCAGCAGCAGGCCTTATTTACAGAATGTCATGTGAACCACTGTTGTATATACTCTTATCCTTATTTTATTGTTGAAAAAACTTAGATCGAGTAAGGGTCACTGACATTTTCAAGGTCACATACTTGTTTAGTGGCAGAGCTGTAATTTACATTTGAGGGTCTGCTCTTAATTATTTTGTGCCACTCTTGATTTTATGTCCTTTGTACAAACACATATGAAACTACTTTTTCTTCCTCATCTTTTTAAACCATTTACTATTCAGTAAACCTGAGCACCTTAATTGGGAGATAATTTACTGATAGATCAAAAGAACTCAAGAGTGAGAAAGCTTATTTCCAACAGATTTAAAATAACTACAAAAATAATGGTGCACATAAAATAATTTCATTTAAATAGTTTTATAATAGTAATGTTACATTTGGTTTTATCATTTGGATCAGGAATAAACGATCCAGATAAATCATTGGTTCTTATTTTGCCCAGAATCTGGTGAAATTGATTTTTCTATTTTTACTTGGTTAGTTATGAATAAAAATCATACCATTACCACAGTAAGGTTGAGAATCTCAAAATAAACGTTGGCAGTCTATTTACTAGTTCTAAAACCAACCATATGTTCATGAGGATGTAAGCATTAAATGTGCTAAAAAATAATTAATTTTACATTAACTTGTGTTCATTTGTAGTCATCTACACTTTAAATGCTTTAGTGAGTTTTTTCTAGTAAGTGTAAGCAGTTTCACAGAATGTTAAAATGTCAGTAAGTGTTGTATTTATTGCTTGTTCCCAATATAGCTAAACATTATTTCACCCATGATTATCAAAACCAATAAGGTTCAAAAATAACATATTTAAATAAAATTTTAAAATATTTGTATTAACATGTTAGCTCATTGATTTGGCAAAATTTATCAGAGAATAACTTATTGTAAACTGCAATAATCTTTAGTTGGTTATTAGACCATGGTTTTAATTAGCTATTAAATTTTTTGTTAAATAGAAACTGCATCTTTAAAATACTTTATTTAAGACATGGATATTTTCGTTTCAGCATGGACAACTATATAGCATGTATCTAAATCATGTTTCCTATTTGAGACAAAATTCAAGATAATAGAACCCATTATGATTCTATACAGCATGATTCAGTTCAGTTCAGTCACTCAGTTGTGTTCTACTCTTTGTGACCCCATGGACCACAGCACGCCAGGCATCCCTGTCCATCACAACTCCTGGAGTTTATCCAAATTCATGTCCATTGAGTTGGTGATGCCATCCAACCATCTCATGCTCTGTCATCCCCTTCTCCTCCAGCCTTCTATCTTTCCCAGCATTGGGGTCTTTTCAAATAAGTCAGCTCTTTCCATCAGATGGCCAAAGCATTGGAGTTTCAGCTTCAACATCAATCCTTCCAATGAACACCCAGGACCAATCTCCTTTAGGATGGACTGGTTGAATCTCCTTTCAGTCCAAGGGACTCTCAAGAGTCTTCTCCAACACCACAGTTCAAAAGCATCAATTCTTCAGTGCTCAGCTTGCTTTATAGTCCAACTCTCACATGCATACATGACCACTAGAAAAACCATAGCCTTGACTAGACGGACCTTTAGGGAAAGTTTATTTAAAAGTTAGTTAAAGCCTTAGGAGAGCCCATAACACAGTAGCCTATTTTGAGCTGGAATTTACAATTGGAATGGTATCTATGTTGTAAAACTGTTGTTTAGTTGCTAAGTCATGTCCCACTCTTTTGCCAGGCTCCTCTGTCCATGGGATTTCCCAGGCAAGAATACTGGAGTGGGTTGCTGTTTCCTTCTCCAGGGGATCTCCCTGAACCAGGGATCGAACCCACCATCTCCCGCATTGCAGGCAGATTCTTTACTGTTGAGCCACTGGGGAACCCCTAATTTGGAGTTTTCTCTAAATCAGGCTGATTATTCCTGAACTAGTATTAATGTTTGGAGTGTACTTTTATCTAGAAATGTTGCCATGTCTACAGTTGGATGTTCATGGAGTTCTTATTCAAGTGCATGGGATTCACATTGTAAGAAAGTAGCAGGTTATGCTTTCTTGCAGGAATGACCTTGGGAAAATGTTCTCCATTAGTGCACAGGGTCTCTAGAATGTTTTGAATTGCCTATTTCATTGACAATAATTATTAGCTTAAAACTATATACTCTATTGAGAAATGTTAAATTTAACTCTCTTAGCCCTCTCCTGTCACATGAACCTTGACTCTGTGAAACTGAATAACTGTTTTGTAAATTGTAAACCCTTTCTGATCATAGTGTGATCTACGGAGGGGAGGAGTTCCCAGGTGTCTCAGTCCTAAAGAATCTGCTTTCAGTGAAGAAGATGCAGGCTCCATCCCTGGGTCAGGAGGATTCCCTAGGGGAGGAAATGGCAATACATTCCAGTATTCTTTCCTGGAGAATTCCATGGACAGAGGAGCCTGGCGGGCTGCAGTCCATGAGGTCACAAAAAGATCTGGACATGACAGAGTGGCTGAGCATACCACAGAGAGACAGCATGGACCTCACCTGGGAATATCATATAAATACAGATTCTTAGGCATTAGCCCAGTCCTGCTAAATGAAAGTCTACATTTTTACAAGCTGACAAGGTGATTTGCATGCACCTTAAACTTTGAGACATGCTGAGCTAAGACTTGAACAATAACAAAGCCCCTGACCTGATCATAACTCTTTCCCAGAACATGGCACAGATTTGCAGTATGTATTTTTTTAATGGACTGACCACCATCGGGACACGCGTGCTAACCCTAGGCCATTCTCCATATTTGGTTGTGGAATATGAGACAGAGGAGAATGATAGCAGTTTCTATCTCTTTTGTGTTCCCTGTCATTGCAATCTTCTTTGTTCCAAGCAAAGTCACCTTTGAAATTTTCTCCAGGTGAATAAAAAAACATATATATTTTCAGATGATCTGAGGCTGTTTGATCTTCAAGCACACTAAATAAAAATATTATCATCTTTTTTTTTCACCTGATTACATCTTAGTGAATGCTTAGAAAAGCATATTTGATGAAATGTTACACATTTCATTAGAATGTGATACCATCTTACTCATTTCACTTTCTGTCTTAAGAGGCAATAGATTTGTTAATGAAAGGCCACTGGGTCGAATTATGTAGTTTTATCAGAACCTAAACCTCAATGCAAGTCAGTATGTTTTTCTTGACTAAAGATTGTACAAGCAAGCACAGTGATTTTCATTTTATTTTCCATAGTGAAAAATACTGTATTCCCCAAATGATTAGCAATATTAATTTTATAAAGTGCCTCAGAATGTGTTGAAATAATGATATTTTTTCCCTTGAATTGTTTTCATTTTAACATATATGTGTTTAACTTTTCCCACCATCATCATCAATTCAGTTGCTCAGTTGTGTCTGACTCTTTGTGACCCCATGGACTGCAGCACACCAGGCCTCCTTGTCCATTCCCAACTCCCACAGTTTAATAAAACTCATATCCATCGAGTTGGTGCTAAAATCCAACCATCTCATCCTCTGTTGTCCCCTTCTCCTCCCACCTACAATCTTTCCCAGCATCAGAGTCTTTTCAAATGAGTCAGTTCTTTGCATCAGGTGGCCAAAGTATTGGAGTTTCAGCTACAATATCAGTCCTTCCAATGAATATTCAGGGCTGATTTCCTTTAGGATGGACTGGTTAGATCTCAGTGCTATCCAAGGGACCCTCAAGAGTCTTCTCCAATACCACAGTTCAAAAGCATCAATTCTTCGGCAGTCAGCTTTCATATAATCTAAGTCACACATCCATACATGACTATTGGAAGAAGCATAGTTTTGAGTAGATGGACCTTTGCTGGCAAAGTGATGTCTGCTTTTTAATATGCTGTCTAGGTTGGTTGTAACTTTTCTTCCAAGGAGCAAGAGTCTTTTAATTTCATGGCTGCAGTCACTATCTGCAGTGATTTTGGACCACCAAAAAATAAAGTCTGTCACTGTTTGCACTGTTTCCCCATCTATTTGCCATGAAGTGATGGGACTGGATGCCATGATCTTAGTTTTCTGAATGTTGAGGTTTAAGCCAACTTTTCTACTCTCCTCTTTCACTTTCATCAAGAGGCTCTTTAGTTCTTCTTTGCTTTCTGCCGTAAAGATGGTGTCATCTGCACATCTGAGGTTATTGATATTTCTCCTGGCAATCTTGATTCCAGCTTGTGTTTCATCCAGCCCACCATTTCTCATGATGTAGTCTGCATGTAAGTTAAATAAGCAGGGTGACAATATGCAGCGTTGATATACTCCTTTCCCTATTTGGAACCAGTATGTTGTTCCATGTCTAGTTCTATTACTTCCTGACCTGCATACGGATCAAGAGGCAAGTCAGATGGTCTGATATTCCCATCTCTTTAAGAATTTTTCACAGTCTATTGTGATCCACATAGTCAAAGGCTTTGGCATAGTCAGTAAAACAGAAGTAGATGTTTTTCTGGAGCTCTCTTGCTTTTTCGATGATCTAACAGATGTGGGCAATTTGGTCTCTGGTTCCTCTGCCTTTTCTAAATCCAGCTTTAACATTTGGAAGTTCATGGTTTACCTACTGTTGCCTGGCTTGGAGAATTTTGAGCATTACTTTGCTACTATGTGAGATGAGTGCAATTGTGTGGTATTTTGAGCATTCTTTGGCATTTCCTTTCTTTGGGATTTGAATGAAAACTGACCTTTTCCAGTCCTCTGGCTATTGCTGAGTTTTCCACATTTGCTGGCGTATTGAGTGCACCACTTTTACAGCATCATCATTTAGGATTTGTAATAGCTCAACTGGAATTCCATCACTTCCACTAGTTTTGTTTGTAGTGATGCTTCTTAAAGCCCACTTGACTTCGCATTCCAGGATATCTGGCTCTAGGTGAGTGATCACACTATCTTGATTATCTGGATCGTGAAGATCTTTTTTGTATAGTATACAGATAGTATACAGTATATATATATATATATATATATATATATATATATATATACAGTGTATATAGTATATATAGTATACCGATCTATAGATCTGTATAGATCTATCTATCTGTATAGATCTATACTATACAGATAGTATATATAGTATACAGATCTTCTCTGTATTCTTGCCACCTCTTCTTAATATCTTCTGCTTCTGTTAGGTCCATACCATTTGTGTCCTTTATTGAGCCCATCTTTGCATGAAAATTTCCCTTGGTGTCTCTCATTTTCTTGAAGAGATCTCTAGTCTTTCCTATTCTTTTTTTTGTTTTTTTTCCCTCTATTTCTTTGCACTGATCACTGAGAAAGGCTTTCTTATCTCTCGTTTCTCTCTGGAACTGTGCATTCAAATGGGTATATCTCTCCTTTTCTCCTTTGCTTTTGGCTTCTCTTCTTTTCACAGCTACTTGTAAGGACTCCTCAGGCAACCATTTTGCCTTTTTGCATTTCTTTCTTGGAGATGGTCTTGATCTCTGCCTCCTGTGCAATGTCATAAACCTCCGTTGATAGTTCTTCAGGCACTCTGTCTATCATATCTAATCCCTTGAATTTGTTACTTCCGCTGTATAATCGTAAGGGATTTGACTTGGGTCATACCTGAATGGTCTAATGGTTTTCCCTACTGTCTTTAATTTCAGTCTGAACTTGGCAATAAGGAGTTCATTATGTGAGCCACAGTGAGTACCTGGTCTTGTTTCTGATGACTGTATAGAGCTTCTCCATCTTTGGGTGCAAAGAATATAATCAGTCTGATTTCAGTACTAACCATCTGGTGATGTCCATGTGTAGAGTCTTCTCTTGTGTTGTTGGAAGAGGGTGTTTGCTATGACCAGTGTGTTCTCTTGGCAAAACTCTATTAGCCTTTGACCTGCTTCATTTTGTACTGCAAGGCCAAATTTGCCTGTTATTCCAGGTATCTCTTGACTTCCTGCTTTTGCATTCCAGTCCCCTATCATGAAAAGGACGTCTTTTTAGGGTGTTAGTTCTGGAAGGCCTTGTAGGTCCTCATAGAACCATTCAGCTTCAGCATTATTGGTTGGGGCATAGACTTGGATTACTGTGGTATTGAATGGTTTGCCTTGGAAATGAACAGAGATCATTCTGTCATTTTTGAGATTGTGTCCACGTATTCCATTTTGTACTCTTTGTTGACTGTGATGGCTGCTCCATTTCTTCTAAGGGATTCTTGCCTGCAGTAGTAGATATAATGGTTATCTGAGTTAAATTCACCCTTTCCAGTCCGTTTTAGTTTGCTGATTTGGAAAATGTTGACATTCTCTCTTGGCAATAAAATAATTTTATTGCAATTAATGAAGATTTCTTTTCTTTATATTCTTTCATAAGGTTTGTTTTTTTTAGTTTTACCTTCTAAGCTAAATATTTTATCATTTAAAAGTTAGGAATATGTAAATGTTGGTCCTCTGTACTGTCAATCTCTAACCTAAAGTCCTTACTTTTTTCCTTTGGTAGCTAAAGTAAATGTCTTTATTCACCCCTACAGATAAAGCACACAGAGAACGTTGGTTTGTAGTTGTATACAGAATAGTAAACCTTGATGCTCAGAATGTCTTAAGATACCACTTTAAACTTTACTTCAGGTATTTACTCCATATATCCAGTGTGTATAAACTTTGCTAGTGTTATCTTCCCAATAATCAAATTATTTTTTATTAAGCTGGTATCATTATTATTTTTGGCATGCATTCTTTTTTTAAATTGAAGTATAGTTGATTTATAAATCAATATTATGACTCTAAGATTTCAGAAAATTAAAGTTTAAGAGAAGATTCCAGATGTCTCCATAAAGGAAAGAGTAAAATTGGGGATCCAGTGTCATTTGACTTCTTAATATTTAATTAATTAATAGAAAGGAGAATGGAGTGAAATGGCAACTCTGATGCTTTTCTGAAATGTGATGACAGGGTGCCTTCATGAAGGTCGTCTTCATCTCTTTCATGGGCATGTGGTCCCTTCCATCTGGAAATGCATCCTCTTCATTTCTGAGAAATTTCATTATACTATTTCTTTATGGTTACTACTTCCTTTTACTCTAATCTTGTTTTCTTAAACTGTTATTAGTTGAGGTTTGGATTTTCTATTTTTACCTTCTGATTTATTTAAATTGGGGGTACAATTGAAAATGGAAAAAAATAATCCCCTATTTTAACATTTTCAAATTTACTCCCACTTGAGAAGTTTGCATTAGAATCAGTTTTCCTGTTTGGATGACAAGACAAGAAGATTTTTAGAGTTTTTGCCTAATCCATCTTTTTTTTTCTTTTTTAGTTTGTTTTTATGACTGAAAAAATAAGCACTTCCCTTGTGGCTCAGCTGGTAAGGAATCCGCCTGCAGCACAGGAGACCTGGGTTCAATCCCTGGGTTGGGAAGATCCCCTGGAGAAGGGAAAGGCCACTCACTCCAGTATTCCAGCCTGGAGAATTCCATGGACTGTATAGTCCATGGGGTCGCAGTGTCGGACACCACTGAGCGACTTTCACTATGGCTGAAAAAATAAGCACTTTGGGGCATTGGTTTTTGGAAATTGTTGGAAATTGTTTTTATAAGACTTCTTGTATTATTTTATCAATATTCCTAAAACATTTGATCATAAATCTTTGCGTGTCATTCTGTAGAGCAAAGTACATATCTGACTTATTGGACATCGGACTGTGTATCTCCAACATCTGGGCCTCTGAATGGACAACATTTCCCGAGCATTTCCCTTGTTCCAGTTGTGGTTGTAACAACTTTAGGAACCATAAATCTTCTAGTTCTTCCTGCAGTCTTCATTCTGTGAAGGAGGAAACTGAAGCTTAGAGAAGTTAACTCATCTAGGGTTGTGACATAGTATGTGTCAAAGTCTGGTTCATGTTCAGTTTGAGTCTCATGGTCAAGCTGTTTTGCACTGTTTCTAGAGATGAAGTTAGGACTAATATCTTGCAATGTATTTTCAGTGTCAGGGTACAGAGTCTTATTAAAGAGTACAGTACATAAAAGGATTATTACCTGAAATCCTTTTACATGGAGCACTGGTTGTTTTAGGAACTTAATAGCTTGGATACATGTATATATGTATGACTGGATGCCTTCACTGTTCATCTGAAACTATCAGAACATTGTTAATTGGCTATGCTGCTGCTGCTGCTAAGTCGCTTCAGTCGTGTCCGACTCTGTGCGATCCCGTAGACGGCAGCCCACCAGGCTCCCCCGTCCCTGGGATTCTCCAGGCAAGAACGATGGAGTGGGTTGCCATTTCCTTCTCCAGTGCATAAAAGTGAAAGTGAAGTCGCTCAGTTGTGCCCGACTCTTAGCGACCCCATGGACTGCAGCCCACCAGGCTTCTCCATCCATGGGATTTTCCAGGCAAGAGTACTGGAGTGGGGTGCCATTGCCTTTTCCGGTTAATTGGCTATACTCTAATATAAAATAAAAAGTTTGAAATAAAAAAAAAAATCTGATGGAAAGAAAATAGAGTTGAACCAGAGATGATAGTTAATTCTATCCTGTATTAGTTTTTTTACCCATTTACTAGAATTAAAAATAATACAAAGTAAAAAAGTGAACAGTGATCACATAATTTAAATGTGTATCAATTAGTAGCATAAAACTAATCTTTGTTTGCTAAGTTTTTTAGTTTGTGTATCCCCACAGTTTCAATGACATGTTCTTTTTGTTGTTGTTGTTGCTCAAATTAATATGACTGTGAAGAGCTTGGTGTGTGTTAGTGTGTGTTGTTTTCTGAACAGCTATATCTATTGCCACTTTTATTTTGTGTGTTTGGTTTGTGTTTGAAAGTTGATGATTGCTGTTTTCAAGGTTCCAAAATGATTGTGGCAACAAAGGCTAGAACTTAGATGGCTCTGTGGGGAAACCTTGGGTATTGATATTTTTTAAGTTTCCTTAAAAACACTCACGGGTAAAACAGCGTTTTCCACCTATGATATATTCCTAGCAGCACCAAACAGAGCAAAGCAGAAAACTTCAGCTTGGTTCGGGCAGTCTCACTCACACAGTTTGTATTCATTCTCCCTTTTGCCCTGTGTTCCACCTCATGCATGTCTAACACCCAAGTTTACCTATTTTCAAGTCACAGTTCTTAAAAATATACTTTGTTGTTGTTTAGTTGCTAAGTTGTGGCCAGCTCTTCTGTGACCCCGCAGACTGTAGCCCACCAAGAACCTTTACCCATGGGATTTTCGTGGCAAGAGTACTGGAGCAGGTTGCCATTTCCTTCTCTATCCAAAAATATACTAATGAACATGTAATTCTTATGACTGAAAACAAAGTATTAAGAATTTTGTGCAAGCAAACTAGAATTTAAAGTAAGGTTATCTTGTGGTTGAAGAGAAATTTTTGAGTTACTGCTTAACTCAAAACTGATGACTGTTTGCAATATCCTTCAGTTAGAAAACTCTATAATTTTTGCATTAAGTTATTGCTGTTATCAGTATATACTATCTTAACTTTAGCTTCCACTTACTGCAGATTTTTTTCAAAGATTTCTCAGCAAAATATTTTTGGAAACCAAATAGTAGCATGCAAATAAAACATGTAAAATCTTAACCAATCAAAACAGTGAGATTCAGATAATTTGGTATGTGAATAAGGGACATTGCCAAAACATTGCTTTATAATACTTTAATTTCATACTTCCTACTGAAACAGTCACATCTTCAGCAGAATTCTGATGCTTTTCACTGAAGAGTTTTTCTAACAGCTTCAATGGATTTGAAGACTCTCAGTTGAGGATAAGGTAGTGCAATATTTAAAATAATATACCTTTTTATTAGCTTAAATTAGTTCCTATAGCCTATGAAACGATATAAATTTCCCTCCTGTCTTAACCATCCTTGGCCTTTTAAAGATTTTAGACATTGATTGATTGATTGATTGATTGATAGATGTATGGACAGCTAAATACAAAACTGTTCATTCCAAATCTCATGGTTTGTTGCCATCATTTACTTGGGATCTTGCACCATCAAATGAAAGGACCGGGTTATAGGGTAGAGTCACTGATGAACGGGGGCAGAACAGCCCACAGGGTAAATTAACCTTCCTTAAACCCAAATACCATCAGAAATCAAGAAATTCCTACATCTTCCCTCTGTATCTATACTACGATTTAAGAGGCAGTTTTACTAATATTTGCCTTCTGATCATCTCCACAGAGATCTTGGTCAGCTGTTTTCATTTTACGGTTCTGGGGTAAAACAGAAGCTGTTGCTGCTTACTCTATTCAGGAGCCTGAGGTCCTGATTTTTAGAAATAAAACAGAGAAGAGGAAAAAAGTTCATTCAAGCACAGCATCCACTTACTAAATATTGGTAGTGCGTTTTATTTTGAAGCAAGTTCAAATATCATTTGGTTTATCTAAGGTGATAGAACAACCATTTTTTAATTTATTGGGATATAGCTGCCTTACAATGTTGTGTTAGTTTCTGCTGTACTCCAGAGCTATCAGCCATATGTATTCATATGTCCCTCCCTCTTGGGTCTCTCTCTCTCCCCCAACCCATCCCACCCATCTGGGTCACCAAAGTGCACCAAGCTCAGCAGGTTCCTATTACTCAGCCATAAAAAGAAATTGGGTCATTTGTTGCGACATGGCTGGACCTAGATGTGTCAGACAGAGTGAAGCAAGTCAGAACAAACTTAATAAAGTGCATCTGGACTGCAAGGATCACTTGGGTATTATACTAATTTAGCATCATGCTGGCTGATATTGCTGCCTCACCGGAATCACCTCTACCAGATAGAAGCACTTATTTCCCAGCTACTGTAGTCTCTGGGTTGATAACAGTTCATAACTGATTTCTGAGAATTGCACTTGGTGATGGAAGCCTGTGGAGGTTGTATCATTTTCCCCAGGATATCCCACACTTTAGGACTGACTGATTCTGGTATGCTATAGGGCCGCCCCTCTTGCCTCTAAGTGGGATAACTCTGCAGTGTATTTTTAACATTCCAGAAATCTCTGAGGGATCAATCTAACACAGTGGTGTGTGAGAGCCACCTTGCACTGAAACTGATTAAGATTTCCTTTAAATTCTGTTCAGTGACATCATTTATGTGACTTAAAACTGACTATGGTAAGAGTATTTATGCCACAGAAAGAGATACATTTTAAAAACAACAGTTTCTTTTCTTCTTTTTTCTTTTTGTATTGTCTCCTAGAACCACTTATTAGCAAATAACTGAACCAAACCCTCATCTTTGACTAGATTATTTTTAAGCTCTGCCCTCCTTCCTTCACTTCAAAAGGTTTCACCTGAGAAGATACCCTCGACACTCATTTACAATAAAAATTACAATTGTAGACTGTTTCTAGGGAAACTGACCCAAGAGAAGTACCTACTATGTGCCAGATGCCATACTACGTGTGTGACACAATTCTTAGGATTGTTGTTGTTGTTGAGTCGCTAAGTCATGTCTGACTCTGCCATCCCATGGACTGTAGCTCACCTGGCTTCTTTGTCTATGGGTTTACCAGGCAAGAATATTGGAGTGGGTTGCTGTTTCCTTCTCCAGGGGATCTTCCTGAATCGGGGATCAAGCCCACATCTCCTGAATTGGCATGTGGTTCTTTACCACTGAGTACCAGGGAAGCCCAGTTTTTAGGGTACAGCTTTGAAAAAGTTACTACTCTGATTTTCTAGATGAGCAAAGTAAGCTTTATATAGCTTGTAAAATGTCTCCAAAGTACATATCCTTTCTAATCTGTCATACTATGTCCAAAAGATGAAAAGAACATTGAAAGATCACTTAGTCCACTCTTTTGTCTTTTGATGTGGCTTTATGTAAAATATTCGGGAAGATTGATTATCCTTCCTACTTTAAATGGGTGGAGCTTTTTACTGATAAAAGTAAATCAGTTTAAGCAAAGGTGACAGCTATTTAAAGATGTGCTATGAGAGAAATATTGTACTTTGTTCTGAAAAAGATGATTTTTGGTTTTCTGCAGTATCTAGTCTTTTGTCAAGACTGTCATTGACATTTCTGCTGTTTTACTCTTAAATATTACCGTCAAGTTCAAATACTGTGATTTACCCATGGTTAAGAAGAAAAAGTGATTGTACATCTTCTGGAGCATGATTGTAGTAAAACTAGACACCACCCAGAATATTTAATCTGATCAGCATTTTAGAATAAAAAACAGGTCTTTTCGTAGCCTTTTAAGTTAGTAA
This sequence comes from Bos mutus, assembly GCF_027580195.1. NCBI lineage: Eukaryota > Metazoa > Chordata > Mammalia > Artiodactyla > Bovidae > Bos > Bos mutus. Next base: position 96,803,281 of record NC_091624.1, on the reverse strand, counting down.
AAAGAAATAAAGCATTCTTTTCAATTATTATTTACACTTAAAAAAAGATATCATTGAGACAAAGATGATACAGATTTTATGCCATCTTTATGGAGGAATTTATATTTAAAAATGACAGATATATGCATTGGGCTACAAATTTGTCTAACAAAAAGTGCTTGCTTTTTGACAGTATTGATGATATGATTTAATAGTACTGATGATAAATCTAGGCATTTTGTCAATATTCTTTCTGTTTTTCCAGTCAGCCCTGGAATGTTTCTTGGTTTTTTAGAGGCTATGAATTTGCCAAATATCTTTCTTGAAAACATTTTTTGTTATAGAAACAAAACTATAGATACACATTTTTTGTTTATTTTATATCTCATTAGGAAATACACAAATTAACTTTTCTAATAATGATTGAATCAGATATTGTATTAAACCCCTAATCATAGCCCAACTTATCCTCTAATTTTTACTAAAATATTACTAATTTTCTCTAGTACTCCCTAGGCAAAAAAAAAAAAAAAAACAACTAAGTGATTAGATAGGGTCAACTTTAAACACAAATGAATTTAGCACATCAAGTTTCCATTTTTAGTATGCTACAACAAATACTACATAGTTAAAACTCAATTGGCCAGAATTATTTTTTCATAGAATATTGTAATGTGTGGGCTTTTCTAGGTTTTATTTGTCCTCTGGTTGACAGGGGAGAAGTGGCTGTATTTGTTAAAGTGTAAAACACAGAATGATTTCTAAGAAAATAGATGTTATTGCTTGTATTAATTGCCTTTACGTTCCAGAAATTTATACTCTTCAGCAGCATGTCATGATAAAAACCAGTATTTTAAGAAGTTATCTTACTTATATTTCTTAATAATGTGTATTATAATAAATTATATAGTATAATGATAATTGATGCTTTTGAATTGTGGTGTTGGAGAAGACTCTTGAGAGTCCCTTTGACAGCAAGGAGATCAAGCTAGTCTATCCTAAAGGAAATCAACTCTGAATATTCATTGGAAGGATTGATACTGAAACTGAATCTCCAGTACTTTGGCCACCTGATGTGAAGAGCCGATTCACTGGATTCCCCTGATTGGAATTTCCCTGATGCTGGGAAAGATTGAGGGCAAGAGCAAGGGGGGTTGGCAGAGGATAGCATCACTGACTTAATGGGCATGAGTTTGAGCAAACTTCAGGATCCAGTGAAGGACAAGGATGCCTGGTGTGCTACAGTCCATGCTGTCGCAAAGAGTTTGACACAACTTAGCAAGCGAACAGCAACAACGATTATTAAAAATGTTAGTGATGTTAATTTTTAATATAAAAGATTATATTTGTTTTTGAAAAATAACCCATAAAATCAGAATTCTGGTTCATAGTTTATCTTTGTTGATTTTACAACTTATTTTTAAAATGGGTGTCATCACATTTTGTTTCTAAACCCAAAATAAAATTCAGAAGTTTGTTGGTTTACTGAAGGTAACACAGATTGTAATACAGACTAGTGTTTTGAACACTTTACTTGCCCCAAACAATATAGAAGGATTGTTATAAGAAAACAGTTCTATTATTTATTTGTTCTTAGTGGATTTTATTACTAGTCTAAAAATTAAAAAAATCAGTTGAATGCAAGTTGTTTTCTATCTAGTGCCTGTGTTGCCTCATTTTCCTATCTCTTTCTATTTGTTATTCACTAGTAAATCACCTTGCGAATGAATTTGCAATGTAAACTGCTGTGTCAGTTCCTTGGCATGGTCACTCTCAGGTTGAGCATTGGCTTAAACTTTATTAATTAAATGTCCAAGAAAAAGGGTCTTAATGTTAGTGAAGTGATATATTTGCAAGTTGTATTTTCTCTTTTGATAATTATTGTATTTGCCATTGACAGTCTATCTTTGAAAGCTCTGATTGCCTGGCATCAAGTTCTAGCTCCTTTACTTACTAGATGTGAGATGTTGGGCAAGTCACTTAAAGAGAATAGAATTAGGAGGGTATTAGAATCTACCTTAAATGGTTTCTGTGACTATTATTAAGTGGATCGGTACTTAAGCTAGAAAGATCATAGAACAATTTCTGGTACAGAGTAAATATTATGTGAGTGTGTTTTCTTCATCAGTTTTTAAAGTTAGGTACCCTTTAACATAAGCTCTATTTACAACATATTTATCATGAGAAGAATAGAGCAAATAGAGCAAATAATAAATATATTCAATTATTAATATATTCTCCCTATGGGCTTCCCTTGTGGCTCAGCTGGTAAAGAATCAGCCTGCAATGTGGGGAACCTGGGTTCAATCCCTGGTTGGGAAGATCCCCTAGAGAAGGGAAAAGCTCTATTCTTACTATAGTGGTGTTGATATACTTGTTTGACACAGGGTTGCCATAATCCTTTAATTTATAATAAAAGCAATTTCTGCAAAACACAATAAAGCAAAGAACAATAAAATCAGGTGTGCCTGTATGCATATCTAATATTAATGAATAGTCATTGGGTGTTACAATTAAAGCCCTATCCACCCTCTAAGCCACAAAATTTTCTCCTCTCCATTAATCAGATACTTGAACATCGATTCATTCTGCCATTGGTAGACCATACAAGAATATAAAATATGCAAAAAACAGTAGTAAATCTGCTAAACTGTCAAGAAAATAGTTGTTATAGAAGCTATGCATGTTACTCTGCAGAAGAAAAAACTAGCTCTCTCTATATATACAGGTTCTAATTTTAAACCTTTCAATTTAGCAATGAGTCAAAAATTATTCTTTCCAAATAGATATGCTTTTTTTCCCATATAAATTTAGCCTCTGTCTGAGTTTTAAGGGACAGGAAATTAGAAGAGGCAAGTGTAGAAGGTGGTTGTTGAGAGACAACAGATTTGCCAAGAAGTTATATCCAAGAGGTAAGGAGGGGCAGTAAGCATTAACTGCTGCATCAGAACAGCACCCTGCCATTTAGCAAAGGAGCAACTCAACTCAGAGCAGATAGATTTGTTGTTCAGTTGCTAAGTCATGTCCAGCTCTTTGGGACCCATGGACTGCCCCATACCAGGTTTCCCTGTCCTTCACTATCTTCTGGAGTTTACTCAGATTCATGTGCATTGAGTCAGTAATGCCACCTGACCATCTCATTCTCTGCCACTCTCTTCTCCTGCCTGTCCCTTCTCTAGGGAGTCTTCCCAACTCAGGGACTGAACCCTGGTCTCCTGCATTACAGATAGATTCTTTACCCTCTGAACTCCTATTGAGGTTAGAATAGGTCCAAGGAGATAGAAAATCAAAATGTGGTGCAGTGATTGAAATCCATGCTGGTGATGACTGAGTGGACAGAACACCAAACATGTGACAGGTCAGGTTGGTTTAAGCCCATTGTATTTTGGAAGGGAATTTTATTTTAAAAATTCATAAATAGTGATTTTTAATGGATTCTTTTTTTTAACAGACTCACAGACTTAGAAAACAAATTTATGTTTACCAAAGAGTAAAGATTGAGGGGAAGGGATAAATTGGGGGTTTGAGATTGACATATACACACTATTATATTTAAAATAACCTACAAGGACCTACTATATGGCACAGGGAACTCTGCTCAGTATTTTGTGATAACTTAAATGGGAAAAGGACTTGAAAAAGAACAGATACATGTATGTGTATGTCTAACTGAATCACTCTGCTCTACATCTGAAACTGACACAAGTTGTTAATCAACTATACTCCCATATGACATTAAAGTTAAACAGGTTATTCTTTTTTATTTTTAGTTGGAAGATAATTGCTTACAATACTGTGTCTAGACAGATTATCCTTAAATAACATCCAAATATCTGTAAAGCTCATTTAAATAGTTTTTCCTATGTATGTTTGATATTGCAGAAAGGAATCAGTGAGCAAACATTTGCCTGACATTTGTATGACTGATTGCTAGTAACTTATTTCAGAACTTTCTTTTAGAGGCTACTAATTCTGATCATGTGTCTACTATTACAACTCTAGTTGTATAGATGTCTGTTGCTGCTGCTGCTAAGTTGCTTCAGTCGTGTCCGACTCTGTACGACCCCATAGACGGCAGCCCACCAGGCTCCCCCGTCCCTGGGATTCTCCAGGCAAGAACGCTGGAGTGGGTTGCCATTTCCTTTCCAATGCATGAAAGTGAAAAGTGAAAGTGAAGTCGCTCTTAGCGACTCTTAGCGACCCGTGGACTACAGCTTACCAGGCTCCTCCATCCATGGGGTTTTCCAGGCAAGAGTACTGGAGTGGGGTGCCATTGCCTTTTCCAGTATAGATGTCTAAGAGGGAATTAATTATGGCTTGGATAATACCTGACATCTCCAGAATTATCAAGACATTATTTGGAACATTTTTAGTCCTATACATAAGAATTTCATAGAAGGACCAATGAGAGGTTAATTATTTCTAAAGTAGTCAGTTCCCTCAAGCAATTTCAAATGCACACATTTTGCAGGTATACACACTTTAAACCATGCCCAATTCTTCCATGAGAGCTAAGCTTTTGTTTGGTTCTTAAGTTGCACTGGTTTCCCTGGGTATGGTGTCTAATTCTCCTTCCCATTCTTCTTATCCAATGTCAGGAAGTATCTTCACATCTAGAATGGGGAAGGGGCTTCCTTGTAGTCCTGTATATAAAAGAGGCTGCAGTGTAGTGCTCAGACACTGGGGGCTGTTGGCAACATTTTTTTCTAATATCAGAAGATTATTGCCATTGATGCCTTGGGTGTCCAAGCTCCTTTTCCAAAAGAGCAGCTTTACTAATAGCACTCTAATGTATAAACTTCTGCAGTAACTCTTGGTATTACAAATGGTAGAGAAAAGCAAATGTGAGATGAAGACGTTCCTGTCTAGGTGCACTTGAGAAGCTCAGTGTCTTGTTTCCCTCCCACCTTTAATACTTTGAATAGTATGAAATTCAGGCTAATTTTTCATGTGTTAATAGACTTTCAAGTGGCCAGGGGCTTTTAGGCATCACAAATATTAACTTGAGATGCCTGTAATCTTCTATACTATGCAACCCTCCTCATATATACATAAATTATGTCTCCCAAAGTTGCAAGACTTAAATGTCATTCATTTTGGGTGAGGTTTTCAAAAGTAGAGGAGATTTTATAAATATATATTGCATTTATCTTGCAAATTATTTTCTCATAAGAACTGGGGAGAGTTGGAGTACATAGAAAGCTTCAAGCATAACATAAAGAATTTTCACTATAATGGCCAGTTATCGACACAATCTACCTTCTAAAGAAGCAAAGACTACTGTGGGCACCTCACTAGATGAAATATGTAATTGAGCTTCTAAAATTATGCAGGTGAAAAGAAATTGATTTAGTTAAGCACTTTATGCAATAGCTTTTTATTCACCAGACTTGAAAAAAATCACTCACCAGCAAAAGAAGTGGGAAAACCTTATCTGTAAACCCAGTCTGCACTAATGGTTGATATGTAAATATGTAGATTTCCATTCAATTTTATACCCAAAATGAAATTGAAATAGGAAAATGCTTTATTTTTCAGTAAGATGGTTCTACCTATTATGTGAGCAAATTCCATCTAAGTCAAGGATAGAAAAGGAGTTAGACTTAAGCGCAGAGTACAGATTTGCAAATAATTAGGCTCACACAAATTCTAGTTCATAAACACAGTTTGCAATAACACACTTTGGAGGTTTGCATTTATTCATGTCACCTGCCTCATTTCCTGGCTAACCCCCAAAACACAGTGTTGGTGCCCACTTCAATAAATTAGCAGGAATTCAAGCATCATCCTGTAGCCAAACTCATGTAATTAACTCTATAATATCCATGTGTTCATTAATTCTAAGATGATTTCCCTTTGCCTCTGTGCATACCTCTAAAAGCCTGCTCCTCCTGTCAGCTGATGTCTGCTTAGGGAATGTGCTCTGATTTTAATATTTGCCTGAGTAATGTATAATTACCATAGCTACTAATGTGCAATGCAGTACATTTGTGGCCAAATGGAAAGATGCTTTTAATTTATAGCATCTCTGGCTCCTTGCTGTTAGCTTACGTTATTGAGAATTTATTGAACCCTTGTAAATTCTATAGCCTTTGGGGGCAAGTTTCTATATTTCCTTCAGGCCCAGTGATTGATGCTTTCTGAATCCATAGCCTGGTTTTTTAAGCCCACCCAGATTTATTTTAATCTCTTGGAACATGCTTATTTGTATAACCAAGCAAGTGGAAAGTTTCTCCATTCTAGTTGCCTAATCTTCCATTTACTAATTGCTTGATTCAACATTTTCTTCCAATCTGAGAAGCACTTCTTGTTTATGTTACAGCACGATCATCTTTGCAGGTGTGTTTTCTCCCAATTAAGCAATGGAATAATACAGTTGATAGATGAATGGCTGACTGCTGTGTGGCTGTTGCAGCAATGAGTATTGGAAGAGAAGTAAGAATTCTTGTCTAATGATGTGGAAACAGACAAACATATTTAGTTTTGTAGTGCCTCCGTGAGCCTTTAGAGTTCTCAGGTGGGATGTGTTATCCACAGAAATTTCACTGATTTTCCTTGCAGCTGTTTAAGCATGTTTTCTGTTTTAAAAGGATTTATTTTTGCAATCACAGAATACTTCCTCAGTATTTTATACTTTTTAATTTTCAAGTGGCCAGAGGAACAAGACATAGGGAAGATGATGAAATGGAAAGCTAAAAGTTGTTTGCCTTATTCACAGTGTCACAGTGGATTGATGCAGCATCAAGAGAAACATGAAAATGATTTAGATTTATGTTATAATGTATTGTAAAGTTGGATGCTTGAGAGTGGATGTGAGTATGTGTATTCAGTCGGGTCTGACTCTTTGTGACTCCATGGACTGTAGCCTTCCAGGCTTCTCAGTCCATGGGATTTTCCGGGCGAGAATAGTGGAGTGGGTTGCCATTTCCTCCTCTAGGAAATCTTCCTGGCTCTAGGATTGAACCTGTGTCTCCTGTTTCTCCTGCATTGCAGGTGGATTCTTTACTGTTTAAGACATCGAGAAAGTCCCCATGCTTGAGAGTGGCTCTTGGCAAATGATGATTGCCAAAGAAATAAAAGAAAGTTGCAGTCATCCTCAGATAATGGTCCTTCTTGTCAAGATTTGATTTAGTTTGAGAATTAATGTTTTTCTAAATATAAAGAAATAGCTGTATAGCCAAGCTATGTAAGATTTTGAAAGCTTGACTTGTTTTACTTTTTAAAAAATTAAAAAGAGGATCCTTTTGGGCCTCTAAGTGCCTAAGAGACTTTCATAGCCTTTTATATTCTAGAGGAAATGGGTAAAAGAAAACCTTTGTGAAGAGATGCCTTCCAGGATGACTTTTTAAGTCCTTAACTCAAACTCAGAAGCAAATTTCTTAATAAGAGATTTCTTACATTTATAAAATTCCCAATACAGAATTGAGAATGCATGTTGAATGCAAAGTACAAAAATATTTTCATTTATTTATGTACTATAGAAGAAATAATTGATTACAAAAGTGCTGTTATGTGTAGTATAATCTATGTAAATCTGTAAATAGAATTTTAGAAATTCATTCATTTTAATAATAAATATTAATTTCTCTGGCCAGGACAGACCACAAATTTATTTCGGTGGTATTATATGAATGCATCAAGTAATTAATGATCAATATAGTATTACACATAAGAGTGTTTTATACTCTCAAATAGAGTGCAGTATGGATAGATGCAAAGGGTTATATTTTGTAGTATCGCCCATAAGAACAAAAGATTATCTGGTCTGAAAGCTCTCCATTATTTATTGGTATTCTCTGCCACTTTTCTGCACTGAAATTCCTCGTATGACAGGAACATAAAATCATGGAAATAATACAAGCTTTAGAGCAGACAGACCTGACTTTGTGTCTCTACTCCTCATTTGATAGCTGTGTGACCTTCATCAGATTTTCAAAACCTGTCCAAAATTCAGTTTCTTAATTTTTTTATATTCATATTTTTAATTTATGATTGCTTTACATTATTGGTTTGATTTCTATCATACATCAACATGAATTAACCATAGGTATATATGTGTCCCTTCGCTATAACTTCTTTCCCTGCTTATTGTAAAGATTAAATAAAATTCTTATTTTTACTTAGAAATACAGTTGGTTTATTGAAAAAACATATAAAGAATATATGGTGTCACAGGAATGCCATTCAGTTCAGTTCAGTCGCTCAGTCGTGTCTGACTCTTTGCGACCCCATGAATCGCAGCACGCCAGGCCTCCCTGTCCATCACCAACTCCCGGAGTTCACTCAGACTCATGTCCACCGAGTCAGTGATGCCATCCAGCCATCTCATCCTCTGCCATTAATAGTTATAATTGTTATGAATATTATTTTGCTTAGAATATAAGTATAATAAGGTCTGTGTCCAGAGCTGCCTACATTCAGTCAGTGAGCAGTGTATGCTTAGCATGTGAGAGGTGCTTGACTGTGCTCCCATGCAAATCAATAGTGCAAAAAAATGAATAGAATGACACCCTCTTTCTTGCTTTATAAGGCACCTTAGTTTCCTCAGAGAATTAATAGAGTGTGCCCATCTGCCTTAAGTGTCTAGGGAATTCCTAAAGGAAGTTGTTGAAAGTAGACAGCAGCGTACCAGAAAGAAAATGTAACTCCTGGAACTTTACCTCTTGGGGATTCTCCTTACTTCTCTATGAGGTGGGGATAAGTAGCCCTTGTCATGTATATCTCATGTATATGTATATCTCATAGGGTTAAATACTGCAAGGCTACCAAAGTATAAATGACAGCAGGCTATTTTATATAGATTTACTGACAGTGTGCTGAAACAAGCATACCATATCCATTTAAAATAATCCAACAAAAATATATATTAAGTACCTAAATGTCTACCACGATATCTTGTATCTTGGGGTTTATACAAAGTAAAGGTCTCTGCCTGTACTAGTTCTCTATTGCTATATAAACAAATAACCACCATTAGTATGATCTGAATCAAATCCCTTATGATTATGCAGTGGAAGTGACAAATAGATCCAAGGGGTTAGATTTGATAAACAGAGTGCCTGAAGAACTATGAATGGAGGTTCATGACATTGTATAGGAGGCAGTGATCAAGACCACCCCAAGAAAAAGAAATACAAAAAGGCAAAATTTTTCTCTGAGGAGGCCTTACAAAAAGTTGTGAAAAGAAAAGAAGCAAAAGGCAAAGGAGAAAAAGAAAGATATACCCATTTGAATGCAGAGTTGCAAAGAAGAACAAGGAGAGATTAGTAAGCCTTCCTCAGTGATCAATGCAAAGAAAGAGAGGAATACAATAGAATGGGAAAGACTAGAGATCTCTTCAAGAAAATTAAAGATACCAAGGGAACATTTCATGCAAAGATGGGCTCAATAAAGGACAGAAATGGTATGGACCTAACAGAAGCAGAAGATATTAAGAAGAGGTGGCAGAAATACACGGAAAAACTATACAAAAAAGGTCTTCATGACCAAGATAACCACAATGGTGTGATCACTCACCTAGAGCCAGACATCCTGTAATGCAAAGTCAGGTGGGCCTTAGGAAGCATCACTAGGAACAAAGCTAGTGGAGGTGATGGAATTCCAGCTGAACTATTTCAAATAATAAAGATCATGCTGTGAAAGTGCTTCACTCATATGCCAGAAGATTTGGAAAACAGCAGTAGCCAGAGGACAGGAAAAGGTCAGTTATCATTCAAATGCCAAAGGCAATGCCAAAGAATGTTCAAACTACCACACAATTGTTCTCATCTCTAGCTAGCAAAGTAATGCTCAAAATTCTCCAAGTGAGGCTTCAAACGTACATGGATTTAGAAAAGAGAGGAACTAGAGATCAGGTTCCCAACACCCATGGATCATCGAAAAATCAAGAGAATTCCAGAAAAACATCTACTTCTGCTTTATTGACTATGCCAAGACTTTGACTGTGTGGATCACCACAAACTGGAAAATTCTTCAAGAGATGGAAATACTAGACTATTTTACTAGCCTCCTGAGAAATCTATATGCAGGCCAAAAAACAATAGTTAGAATTGGAATTGAAACAGTAGACTGGTTCCTTATTGGGAAAGGAGTATGTCAAAACTGTATATTGTCACCTGCTTATTTAACTTTTATGCAGAGTACCTTAGGAAATGCAAGACTGAATGAAGCTCAAGCTGGAATCAAGATTGCCGGGAGAAGTATCAATAACCTCAGATGTGCAGGTGACACCACCCTAAAAGCAGAAAATGAAGAGGAACTAAAGAGCCTCTGAAAGTGAAAGAGGAGAGTGAAAAAGTTGGCTTAAAGCTCAACATTCAAAAAACTAAGATCATGGCATCTGGTCCCATCACTTCATGACAAATAGATGGGGAAACATTGGAAACAGTGAGAGACTTTATTTTCTTGGGCTCCAAAATCACTGCAGATGGTGACTGCAGCCATGAAATTAAAAGACACTTGCTCCTTGGAAGAAAAGCTATGACCAACCTAGACAATGTATTAAAAAGCAGATTCATTACTTTGCTGAAAAAGGTCTGTCTAGTCTATGCTATGTTTTTTTCAGTGAGAGTTAGGTTGTAAAGAAAGCTGAGCGCCAAAGAGTTGATGCTTTTGAACTGTGGTGTTGGAGAAGACTCCTGAGAATCCCTTGGACTGAAAGGAGATCTAACCAGTCAATCCTGAATTCTGAATATTCATAGGAAGGACTGATCCTGAAACTGAAGCTTCAATTCTTAGGCCACTTCAGGCAAAGAACTGACTCCTTGGAAAAGACCCTGATGCTGGGAAAGACTGAAGGCAGGAGGAGAAAGGATCGACAGGGGATGAGATGGTTGGATGGCATCATCAACTCAATGGACATGAGTCTGAGCAAACTCTGGGAGTTGGTGATGAATGAGGGAAGCCTGGTGTGCTGCAGTCCATGGGGTCGTGAAGAGTTGAACACGACTGTGTGCCTGAATTGAACTGAGCTGTTTAAAGGAATGCACATTTAATATGTCACAGTTTCCATGTATTTGGCATGTTTTAACTGGGTCCTCTCTTTAGTGTCTTCTAAAGCTGAAATTAAGGTCTTTTTATGTGTTCTTATGTCATCCTTTGATTATAGAAGGACCCACTCCTGAACTTTTTCAACTTGTTAGCAGAATTCATTGCCTTACAGCTGTAGGACCAAGGTCTGCATTTTGTGTTGGTTCTCTGCAGAGGAAGTAGGTGGGGATTGCTCTTCATTCCTAGAGGCTACCTTGAGGTCCCAGCTCTATGGTATCTGCATGGGCAGTTTGCAATATCCCTATTTACTATCTTCCAGGACAGCAAGAAAATCTCTCTCTAACACTGTATGTATTCTTAGGCTTAATTGCTCAGTTGTGTCCGACTCTTTGTGACCCCATGGGCTATAGTCCACCAAGCTCCTATGTCCATGATGATTCTCCAAGCACTGGAGTGGGTTGTCATGCCCTTCTCTAGGGGATCTTCCCAACCCAGGGATTGAACTCAGGTCTCCCGCATTGCAGGTGGATTCTTTACCAGCTGAGCCACCAGGGAAGCCCCTCTAACAGTGTACCTTCTGCTAAGGAATCAAGTCCTTAGGTCAGGCCTACCCCAGAAAGGATACCCCCCACCCCTTAATTTGACTCAAAAATGAAATGATTAGTAATTTACTCATGGGAGTGATCTTTTATCACATTGGTGATTTTTGAGGCACACTCAAAAAGTAGAGATTAGGCAGAACCTTACATGGAGGATAGGAACCTTGGGAACCATCTTAAATTTTCCTTATCAAATTCCTTATGAATTGGCACTTTGTTTTTTGATGACTAAACTTTTTTAAAGAGTGTGCTGAGAAAGCGATAATTTTTGACTGTTTAATTCTCTCATGTGGAGTTTATATAGGAAAACTCACCTTTTTTGGTGACATGAAAATACACATGGAAGCCTCTAAGCAGTTCTATGATGCCATAGAGCTTACCCTGCTTTGTTAACTCTTGATTAGTCTAAAATGACATGATGTTAATTTAATTATGTCTCACTGGCTGCTAATATAGATAAAGATTTTTCTAATGTTTTACCATTTGTCTTGTTTCGATTCTGTAATGGGCAAGCTGCTCAGATGCTTCTTACTGTATTCTCTTGCTGCTCAAATATTTGTTGAATACAGAAAATACTTTGATGAATTAAGTTCCTATTCAGTCTGAATTTCTTGATTTCTAAAAAATACAAATTAGTAGGTTTTGGGGATTTAGGCTTCAGAAGGAAAGGTGGATTCATGTTCCAGCTCTCTGGCTACCTTACTCTGTACCTAAAGGGAAACCACTGTGTTTCTGAAGCCCCAATTTACCATATATAAAATGAGGCGTCAACTCTGATGCCAACATTTGATATCCTTTTTGGCATTACTTATATAAATTTGATATTTTCTTTTAAGGAAAAGTGCTTTCTGCATTTTTGTATAGAAATTTGACCTTCATAAGATGATTAGCATTTGAAAACAAGGTTTCAAGTAATTATGGATTTACATGACAAAAATTTTAAAGATGTAGAATACTAATGTGCAATATTATAGCAGAAAAAAATAGGCTGAATATATTTTCAAAAAGAACATTACTGGATAAGTTTTAAAATGTGATAAAAAAGTGTTGACCTTCAGGAGGCTTTCACTTTTTGGTATTTCTTCTGTAATGAAAGAAACCATTATTCACTGTTTACATTTTAGGTCTTTGCTTTTATTCACCCAATTGTCTGTTGTTTCAGATGCCATATTTTAAGTAGTTCTTCCAGCCCTTCCTTTCTGTCTCTTGTTTGATGTTACAGTTGAAAACAATGAAAAGTCGCTCAATTATGTCTGACTCTTTGTGACCCCATGAGACCCTGTGGACTGTAGCTCACCGAACTGCTCTGTCCGTGGAATTCTCCAGGCAAGAATACTGGAGTGGTGAGCCATTCCCTTCTCCACGGGAATCTTCCTGACACTGGGATTGAACCCTGATCTCCTGCATCACACGCAGATTCTTTACTGTCTTATCCACGAGGGAAGCCCATTTACAAACCTATAACAACTAAAATGTGACATTATGAAAGATAAACGTGGAACATACATTATTATTTTATTATATTAAACCCAGGTCTCCAGCATTGCAGGCAGATGCTTTACTCTCTGAGCCACCAAGGAAGCCCTTATTATATATTAGTAGTAGGTAAAATAAATGATCACTCATTAATAAGATGAAAACTATGAAAGTAAAGAAAATTTGACCATGGAAAACCTAAAATAAGTATTTCATCATTCCTTAACGAATTCCATCTTTAAGGCTCATCCAGATATGGGTGTGAAAGTTGGACTGTGAAGAAAGCTGAGCACTGAAAAATTAATGCTTTTGAACTGTCCTGTTGGAGAAGACTCTTGAGAGTCCCTTGGACTGCAAGGAGATCCAACCAGTCCATTCTAAAGGAGATTAGTCCTGGTGTGCTTTGGAAGGACTGATGCTAAAGCTGAAACTCCAATACTTTGGCCACCTCATGCGAAGAGTTGACTCATTGGAAAAGACTCTGATGCTGGGAGGGATTGGGGGCAGGAGGAGAAGGGGACGACAGAGGATGAGATGGCTGGATGGCATCACCGACTCGATGGACATGAGTTTGAGTGAACCCTGGGAGTTGGTGATGGACAGGCAGGCCTGGCGTGCTGCAATTCATGGGGTCGAAAAGAGTCAGACACGACTGAGCGACTGAACTGAACCAAAGATGTGATTGTAGAATCACAAGTGCGTTTTTGTGTCATTTCCCAACTGCTGTGAAAGTTCTGTATAACTTTTAAGTCCAGAGACTGGTGAGAAGATAGAAGCTAACTTTGAATATTTTACTCTTCTATGATTCTTTAAAAAGAGTAATTTCAATTTTTATTTAAGTTCATCTTTAGAATAATTTTTTGGGGGGCAGTGAGTGCTCTGGATAAACGACAGTAGCTGTTATGATAAACTGATATTATAGCAAGGTAGTTTTCTATTTAAAAAGTGATGGGGAGTTTGGGCTTAGCAAATGTAAACTATTATATATAAGATGAATAATTAAGGTCCTACTATATATCTCAGAGAACTATATTTAAAAAGTGATGGGGAGTTTGGGCTTAGCAAATGTAAACTATTATATATAAGATGAATAATTAAGGTCCTACTATATATCTCAGAGAACTATATTCAATATCCTGTGATAGATCCTAATGAAAAAAAAAATCTTAAAAAAAGATTATCTATGTGTGTACAACTAGGTTAGGTTGATATAAACGGGGAGAAAATTGAATACTTGGATTTGAGGAACTTCTAATGAAACTCAGACGTCATTCATTATGAGTATGTTCTTTTGTGAAGGAATTAAAGCTCTTTGACAAATAAAAACATAAATTCAGTACTAGCATCTCCTATATATGCCAGTTCCCATCATTCTGTTATTGTAGAGAACTAGAATTATGGAAACAGATTTTGTTTCTTTTAAAGCTGCAGATGTTATTAACAAATATAAGCACACTTCACTGTTTGATAGATTAATATCTGAGAAATCACTTATAATTTAAATACTTTTATAAAGTGCTTAGGAAACTGGTTTAATCGAAGAACACTTTTAAAGCAAGAATTGGCTCAATTTATTTATATGTATGTCCATCCATACCATGTGTCTCAAAGTATACTTTTATCACATTCTCACACAATGTGTTCCAGCTAACCTCCTGACAGTTTTGTTAGGTGGTTCTCTGAATGTAGAAATTGAATTTGCTTGCCTATGTTTCAGTTATGAATCCTTTTTCATAGATTTATCCTACACTGACTCTTTACTGATTCTTCACTTATGTCCCAACCAGTCCTCATATATTTTTAGAAATACAGGTTTTAGTTTCTTTGCAACTTTGTTGCTGTCAGATCTACTGGTGCTTTTGATTAATTGCATGAAAAGTGACAGAAAGCCTCTATTACTCCTTTCCAAGTGTCAACGCTCTCTTCACATGAAATATGTTTTTCTTATCCTCAAGAAATTAAATGACCTTGCCAAAGTTATGACATCCTTTAGCCATAAAGCGAGTATTACAGTGAATAAATAATATGACTACCATCTTCCAATAAGAATGCTGAAAGCTCAGGGGAAATAACCCTGTTTATGAACCTGAGCCTTGCCATTTTCACTTTTCTGTCCCCTTCCCACCCCCACCATTTTAGTACCATTCATCAGTGTCTTTTGCCTGGGCTACAGCAATTATTTCTTAACTAGTCTCTAACTGCTCTTCACTTCAACATGGCACACTCAAACACTATTTTTAATGCATATATGAGCACAATAATAATATTATCCTGCCAAATATTATCGAAGTTTATTTTCAGGAATATCATGGATTTTAAATCCCTGCATGATTTAGCCTTGGATATCTTGCTGGCTTAATTAGTGGCACTTTGTCTCTCCATACTTTGTCCACAGTGGCCTTTAAGATCTATTCTCTAATTTGGGGGATATAAGGAACTTCACATGGTATTGCTTCTGCCAAGATATTGTCCAATCCTCAACCTCCCTCCACAGCATCACTTGTATTTGTATATATTCTTCATCCATCAGAGGTCAACTTGGATTCCACTAAGTGCTTCCACCTTCTTGAGACTAGACCCTTGCCCTCTTACCTGCCATTTTGTTGTTGTTGTTCCGCTGCTAAGTCATGTCTCTTTGTGGTCCCATGGACAGAGCATGCCAAGTTTCCCTGTCCTTCACTATCTCCTTGAGTTAGCACAAATTCATGTCCATTGAGTCAGTGATGCTATCTAACCATCTCATCCTCAGCCACTCATTTCTTCTTTTGCCTCCAGTCTTCCCCAGCATCAGGGTCTTTTCCAGTGAGTTTGCTCTTTGCATCAGGTGGCTGAAGTTTTGGAGCTTCAACTTCAACATCAGTCCTTTCAGTGAATATTCGGGCCTGATTCCTTTAGGATTGATCTCCTTGATGTCCAAAGGACTCTCCCAAGAGTCTTTTCCAGCACTGCAATTCAAAAGCATCAATTATTTGGCACTCAGGCTTCTTTATGGTTCAACTCACATCTGTATATAACTACTGGAAAAATCATAGCTTTGACTATATGGATGTTTGTTGGTAAAGTGATATCTCTGCTTTTTAATACTGTGTCTAAATTTGTCATGGATTTTCTTCCAACAAGCAAGTGTCTTTTAATTTTATGGCTACTGTTTCCAGCTGCAGTGATTTTGGAGCCCAAGAAAATGAAAACTGTCACTGTTTCCACTATTTCCCATCTAATTGCCATGAAGTGATAGGACCAGAATCCATGATATTAGTTTTTTGAATGTTGAATTTTAAGCTGGCTTTTTCACTCTCTTCTTTCACCCTCATGAAGAGGCCCTTTAGCCTCTTCACTTTCTGCCATTAGGGTGGTATCATCTGCATATCTGAGGTTGTTGATATTTCTCCCAGCAATCTTGATCCCAGCCTGTGATTCATCCAGCCTGGCATTTTTGCATGATGTACTTTGCATTGATGTTAAATAGACAAGGTAACACTATATGGTGAACATTTCTTACAAAACGTGCTTCACTGGAGAAGGGAAGGGCAGACCACTTCAGTATTCTTGCCTTGAGAACCCCAT
The DNA here is from genome assembly GCF_027580195.1 of Bos mutus. Classification (NCBI taxonomy): domain Eukaryota; kingdom Metazoa; phylum Chordata; class Mammalia; order Artiodactyla; family Bovidae; genus Bos; species Bos mutus. The sequence continues at coordinate 96,786,674 of NC_091624.1, read as the reverse complement.
AAACAGAATGAAAATGCCAAAAAATAGGACATGGAAAGATGAACTCTCCAGGTCGGTAGGTGCCCAATATGCTACTGTAGATCAGTGGGGAACTAACTCCAGAAAGAATGAAGAGATGGACCCAAAGCAAAAGCAGCACCCAGTTGTGGATGTGACTGGTGATGAAAGAAAAGTCCGATGCTGTAAAGAGCAATGTTGTGTAGGAACGTGGAATGTTTGGTCCATGAATCAAGGCAAATTGGAAGTGGTCAAACAGGATATGGCAAGAGTCAACATCAATATTTTAGGAATCAGTGAACTAAAATGGACTGGAATGGGTGAATTTAAATCGGATGACATTATATCTACTACTCTGGGCAAGAATCCCTTAAAAGAAATGGAGTAGCCATCATAGTCAACAAAGAGTTGAAATACAGCGATCTCAAAAATGACAGAATGATCTCTGTTCGTTTCCAAGGCAAACCATTCAATATCACTGTAAACCAAGTCTATGCCCCAACCAATAATGCTGAAGAAGCTGAAGTTGGGTGGTTCTATGAAGACTTATAAGACCTTCTAGAGCTAACACCCTAAAAAGATGTCCTTTTCATTATAGGGGACTGGAATGCAAAAGTAGGGAGTCAAGAAAAACCTGGAATAACAGGAAAATTTGGCTTTGGAGTACAGAATGAAGCAGGGCAAATGCTAATAGAGTTTTGTCAAGTGAATGCACTGGTCATAGCAAACACCGTCTTCCAACAACACAAGAGAAGACTCTACACATGGACATCACCAGATGGTCAACACCGAAATCAGATTGATCATATTCTTTGCAGCCAAAGATGGAGAAGCTCTATACAGTCAGCAAAAACAAGACCAGGAGCTGACTGTGGCTCAGTCATGAACTCCTTATTGCAAATTCAGACTGAAATTGGAGAAAGTAGGAAAAGCCACTAGGCCATTCAGGTATGACCTAAATCAAATCCTTTTTTACTATTCAGTGGAAGTGAGAAACAGATTCAAGGGATTAGATCTGATAGACAGAGTGCCTGATGAACTATGAACGGAGGTTGGTGACATTGTTCAGGAGGCAGTGATTAAGACCATCCCCAAGAAAAAGAAATTCAAAAAGGCAAAATGGTTGTCTGCTGTGGCCTTACAAAGAGCTATGAAAAGAAGAGTAGTGAAAGACAAAGGAGAAAAGGAAAGATATAAGTATCTGAATGCAGAGTTCCACAGAATAGCAGGAGAAATAAGAAAGCCTTCCTCAGTGATCAATACAAAGTAATAGAGGAATCAATAGAATGGGAAAGACTAGAGATCTCTTCAAGAAAATTAGAGATACCAAGGGAACATTTCAAGCAAAGATGGGCACAATAAGGGACAGAAATGGTATGGACCTAACAGAAGCAGAAGATATTGAGAAGAGGTGGCAAGAATACATGGAAGAACTATACAAAAAAGATCTCATGACCCAGATAACCATGGTGGTGTGATCACTTACCTAAAGGCAGACATCCTGGAATGTGAAGTCAAGTGGGCCTTAGGAAGCATCACTACGAATGAATTCTAGTTGAGCTATTTCAAATCCTAAAAGATGATGCTGTGAAACTGCTGCACTCAATATGCCAGCAACTCTGGAAAACTCAGCAGTTGGCTACAGGACTGGAAAAGGTCAGTTTTCATTCCAATCCCAAAGAAAGGCAATGCCAAAGAATGCTCAAACTACTGCACATCTCACAGGTTAGCAAAATAATGCTCAAAATTCTCCAAGCCAGGCTTCAACAATACATGAACCACGAACTTCCAGATCTTCAAGCTGGAATTAGAAAAGGCTGAGGAACCAGAGATCAAACTTCCCACATCTGTTGGATCATTGAAAAAGCAAGAGAGTTCCAGAAAATCATCTACTTCTGATTTTTTTTACTATGCCAAAGCCTTTTACTGTGTGAATCACAACAAACTGTGGGAAATTCTGAAAGAGATGGGAATATCAGAACACCTGCCTCCTGAGAAATCTGTATGCAGGTCAAGAAGCAACAGTTAGAACTGGACATAGTACAACAGACTGGTTCCAGATAGGGAAAGAATTATGTCAAGGCTGTATATTGTCACCCTGCTTATTTAACTTATATGCAGAGTACATCATGAGAAACACAATGCTGGATGAAGCACAAGCTGGAATCAAGATTGCCAGGAGAAATATCAATAACCTCAGATATGCAGATGACACCACCCTTATGACAGATAGCAAAGAACTAAAGAACCTCTTGATGAAAGTGAAAGAGGAGAGTGGAAAAGTCAGCTTAAAACTCAACATTCAGAAAATTAAGATCATGGCACCTGGTCTCATCACTTCATGGGAAATAGATGGGGAAACAGTGGAAACAGGGAGAGACTTTATTTTGGGGGGCTCCAAAATCACTGCAGATGGTGACTGCAGCCATTAAATTAAAAGACGCTTACTCCTTGGAAGAAAAGTTATGACCAACCTAGACAGCTTATTTATTAAAAATCAGAGACATTAGTTTGCCAACAAAGGTGCATATAGTCAGAGCTATTTTTTTTTTTTTTTACCAGTAGTCATGTATGCATGTGAGAGTGGGACTACAAAGAAAGCTGAGTGCAGAAGAATTGATGCATTAAACTGTGGTGTTGGAGAAGACTCTTGAGAGTCCCTTGGACAGCAAGGAGATTCAACCAGTCCATCCTAAAGAAAATCTGGCCTGAATATTCATTGGAAGGACTGATGCTGAAGTTGAAACTCCAATTATTTTGCCACCTGATGTGAAGAACTGACTCATTTGAAAAGACCCTAATGCTGGGAAAGATTGAAGGCAGGATGAGAAGGGGATGACAGAGGATGAGATGATTTGATGGTATCACTGACTTAGTGGACATGAGTTTGAGTAAACTCTGGAAGTTGGTGATTGACAGGCCTTTCATGTAGTCAATGAAACTGAAATACCTTTTTTTTTTTTCCCTTAATGGTATTCCCTTACTTTATCTGTGATGCAATGGATTTTAACAATTTGATCTCTGGTTCTTCTGCCTTTTCTAAATCCAATTTGTACTTCTGGAAGTTCTCAGTTTTGTATTGTATAAGCCTAACTTGAAGATTTTTGAACATGACCTTGCTAGCATGTGAAATGAGCACAACAGTCATGTGGTAGTTTGAACATTCTTTGGCTCTAGGTGAGCGACCATGCCATCGTGCTTATCTGGGTCATTAAGAACTTCTTTGTACAGTTCTTTTGTGTCTTCTTGCCACCTCTTCTTAGTCTCTTCTGATTTTTTTTAGGTCTTTCTGTTTTCGTAGGTCCTTTCCTATTTATTAAAATCCTTTTAGGTAGGTCCTATGTCCTTTTAGTATCCTATATTTCTACTTCCTACAGCTTGTCAAATTTTGTTAAGTAGTTAATAGAATAAGGAATAATTTGGTGTCTGTCACCTTGATGAGAATACAGAGACAGTGGTTGTCTTGATCCTTGCCACACCACTAGTGCCCAGGTAGTGTTATCACGGTTTGATGAATTAGTGAATGAATACATGAATAAATGGTTGAAGAACGAAGCATCTCAATATCTAGCTAGCCTTTTTACCATGGACCTTCATACCTTGCCTTTATTGTGGATAATTTAGATAAAACCTAGGGATTTTTTTCATTCATTCTTCTAACAGTGATAATTCATCTATTATGTTCAAGCATTGTATTAGGTCTAGAATTCAGAGATAAACAAAATAAATCCCTGTATTTTATTCAGATGCTACTTTCCTATTGGGAGTTTGGAACAGTTTTCATGGACTCAACTTATCTAATCACTAATGTTTTAGTGATTACAGTTCTCTTGCTATAGTGAAAGCACTGAGGATTATTAGCATCACCTTGAGCTATATTCAGAGACTATATTCCTCTCAAATCAAACTAGCTCTCATAGTGTTCTTGTTAAAAACGTAAATTCCTAAGTTCCATGCCACTAAATCATAATCTCCAGGGAAGAGTTGTGTATTGATGTAGTTCTTTATTAGGTAACCACTGGGTGGTACCAGTGAGTACCTTATCAGTCATTTAAAAACACTTAAAAAATTAAAAAAATTTGGATTGGCAGAATTTTAAATATTATACTATAAAATTTATTTTAATACATAGTACATTAATGCATAATACATTAAATACATAGTACATTAAAACACAATGCATTAAACATAATACATTTTATACATAATGAATTTAAATTTATTTCAATATATATTTTAATACATAACAATACTCATGGCATACAAAAATGTTAAATTTTTCTATTCCCAGCATTGTTTAATTTGCCGTAAATGACACATAAGAGAGGGCATGAAAAGGAAAATATCAAAAATGGGATATAGAGTTTGGTTTAGGAGCTAGATATGTATTTAATTATAGAATTTTAATAAATTTTGTAACATCAAAAATAGATCAAAAGTACTTTCAATTATTCCTCCATTTTTTCACTGAAATAATATCCTGTTTACATTTTATGTGCCCTCTTTTGCTTATTAATGATGAGATAAGGGAGAAGGCTTCATGATGCTGTCTACAAAACCTCTCTGAAGATGAATAGGTTTAAAATGTGTATAGACTTTGTCATGATATACAGAAAGAAGAACAGATATAATTCCTATTAACTGTATACTTTTAAATGTTGATATGTGATATGTGAGAGAAATGTTGGTGTTTGATGATGCTGTTGTCTTGGGAATTTGGAGAATTACTGTATTATGCTTCTTATTAACTTGTTTAGTCACTCAGTCATGTCTGACTCTTTTGTTACTCCATGGACTGTAACTTTCTGAACTCCTTTGTCCATGGGATTTCCCAGGCAAGAATACTGGAATGGGTTGCAAAATTTCCTTCTCTAGGGGATCTGTATTCCTGACACAGGGATCCAACCCATGTCTCCTGCATTGACGTACAGATTCTTTACTACTGAGCCCCAGAGAAGCCCCTTATTAACTTATAAAAATTGCATAATGGTTTTTGTTATGTTTCCTGCCTCTAAGTAAGAGTCACTTGTGGGGCAAATTTTACAAACTAAATTAAAATTTTAAATATATGACTAATATAAATAATTAAAATCAGTGTAACCATCAAAACCCTCATGGCATCCAAAAATACTGTGTTCAGCTGGATGAAAAAAAGAAGCCATGAACATATTCATCCAGTCTCCACTATCTCCCCATTCATAGATCATGCAAGATGTACTAAGTGTTCCTCCTAAAGGGGCCAATAAATGTTACTATTTTATTAGTAAGAATAGTAACAGAAATAAATTTTATTATTATAGTAGTATACATTATTATATTAAAAATATAAATATACTTTATTAGGTCTTTACGTGGAAGGAACCCAATGAAATAGACTCATCCTCTCCTGAAAGTTCATCGATCTCCATTTAGGAAACGTGGTAGAATGTACACTGCATCTGGTTCTACCTTTGGGGTGTTTATATTCAGATTCAGGGAAGAGGTTGGCCCAAAGTCATTTTATAGAATGGACTCCTGGTTTCTGACTTATTTCTTAAAAGCAAAACAAAACATGATTATGCTGTCTTCCTTGTCTTCAGATATGCATCACACAAATAAAAATGCAACTTCACCATGATGTCAACAGTAAGATCATTTGACTTTTGAAAAGAGCTCCTGGAATAGAAATTGTGATGACTAGTTGTGACTGATGAAACAGGAAATCCAGAATGATTCTGTTTCTGAGAACTAATCATTGCAAACATTTCTCAACATCTGCTCTGTTGTCTTAACGTGTCAGTAGTCTATAAGATACTAGAAAACTGAAAAGGAAACACTATTCCATGAATAGTTGGGTAATCCTGTTCTAAGGCATCAATATTACTTAGGACTATCTGTATCTGGAGATGAGTTCTGAATGGGAAGGAGTAAAGGGAATCATTCTGATTTCTATAAAGTCATCCCAAACCCAGTTCTTTATAACAAGAATTATTTGCCAATCCTTAGTACACGGCCCTCAAAAGTTCATTTGTTGAAGATGCCTCAACTGTACTGGAAATTTTCACCAGTATTTAAAGAGAATGTTTATTGCCTGCTTCTATGACATGATTGTTGCTTTCAAATCATTCGCACATTGAGGACACGTTTAGATACTCTGTGGTCCAGGGTGAGTTAAGGCTTTGTGCTTTGGGTGTTTTTTTGGTTTTGTTTTTGTATTCATGAGGTCTTCAGATTAATCCATTTTCCCCTTTCAGGAAGAATATGTTTTAACTTTGACTCATAATATAAGCATAATTGTTTTTTTCTTTTCAGAAATGTTGTTAGCAGTTGCCATAGTTTAATCAAAAATCTAAACTGGAATTATCTTCTATTATTCTCTTGTGACAATGAAAACTCAATACTTTATTTTTCCTTTTAACTCTTTGCCTGGCATGCATTTATCAAAGAGGAGAACAGATTTTGGATGACTATGGAGTTTAGGTAAGACTATCCTAAAATAATGGGATTAATGTGTATGAAACATAGTGAAGTGTCCTTTATGAAGGACTGCTGCTGCTGCTGCTGCTGCTGCTGCTGCGAAGTCGCTTAAGTCGTGTCTGACTCTGTGCGACCCCATAGATGGCAGCCCACCAGGCTTCCCCGTCCCTGGGATTCTCCAGGCAAGAACACCAGAGTGGGTTGCCATTTCCTTCTCCAATGCATGAAAGTGAAAAGTGAAAGTGAAGTCGCTCAGTCGTGTCTGACTCTTAGCGACCCCATGGACTGCAGCCCACCAGGCTCCTCCGTCCATGGGATTTTCCAGGCAAGAGTACTGGAGTGGGATGCCATGGCCTTCTCCGTTATGAAGGACAAAGTATTAATAAAGCTGTAAACATTTATGAAAGTAGATAGACCTATACTGGTTAGTCTGGTATTACACTATGTAAATTCAGGCTCTTGAATGACAAAGGAGAATTTTTCCTTTGGTTGACTAATGAAAAATATGAATTTTGTATATTAAATTACTGTATGTACTTGAAATCTCAAAAAGAGGTATCTCTAAAATAATGTAAAAGGTAATGGTCCAGAACAGCACTGTCAAATAGAAATGTGAGCTACACATGTAATTTTAAATTTCTAGTAGACACATTTTAAAAGGGTACAGCAAAAGAAATGAAAATGATTTTAACATTTTATATGGTATATCTAAAATACCTTTAAACATAGAATTCATATAAAATATTATTAAATAAATGTATTTGCAAAACAGAAATAGAGTCTAAGATATAGAAAACAAACTTATGTTTTCCAAGGGTTAAAGAGGAGTGGGGAGGTATAAATTGAGATAGGGATTGATATATGTGCACACTATTATATATAAAAGAGATAACTAATAAGAACCTATTAGGGAACATCACTCAGTATTCTGTAATGGCCTATATGGAAAGAGAACCTAAAAAAAGAGTGGGTGTAAGTATATGTATAACATTCACTTTGTTGTATACTGAAAAAAAAAACACAAATTGTAAATCAACAATACTCCAAAAACAACTGATAAAAAATCAAATGAAAATATAATTGAGGTCTTTTATCTTACTTTTTCGTACTAAGTTGCCAAAATCTGGCGTGTATATTTGAAAGGAAAAACTCTGCTCCTCCTCAGCTCTCAATACTTTCGACAAGTGTAGCTCTGGTTTCCCAAATCCATCAGTACATCAGTTTTCATTAGACATCAGCTGAAGGTCCTAAATCACTGAATTCTGAAACCACCTGGAAAAGGTGTGGATCTCACCGCTTAAGGGCTCAGTCTCGCAAGACAGTCCTCACTTCAGATGCCAATTACAAGTCCAGATTGCCTCTACTTCTGACCAACCAGCTGTAAGTTGGGGCTTCTCACGATCCCCTCCTCAGGTTTGATAATTTGCTAAAAAGGCTCACAGAACTTGGGAAATTTCTTACATTTATTGATCAATCAATCAAAGACAGAACTCGGGAAGAGCCAGATAGGAGAGATGCATAGGGCAGTGTATGGAGGAGGAGGTGTGAGACTTCCATGCCTTCTCTGGGTCCACTACCCTCCCAGCACCTTCATAGGTGCCAAAACTGAAAGCTCATCATGTCTCATTGTTTCAGACTGTTATAGAGCTTTATCTCCAATCTCTCCATCGCTTCCCCTTCCCAGAGCTCAGTAGGTGGTGCAGAAATTTCTGCTTATCTGATCACTCAGTATTTCTGGTGGTGGTATTGTTCAGTCACTCAGTCATATCCAAGTCTTTGCTACCCCATGGACTGCGGCATGCCAGGCTTCCCTGTCCTTCATCATCTCCTGGAGCTTGCTCAAACTCATGTTTCGAGTCAGTGATGCCATCCAACCATCTCATTCTCTGTCACCCCCTTCTCCTCCTGCCATCAGTCTTTCCCAGCATCCAGGTCTTGTCCAGTGAGTCAGTTCTTAATGTCAAGTGGCCAAAGTATTGGAACTTCAGCTTCAGCATCAGTCCTTCCAATGAATATTCAGGACTGATTTCCTTTAGTATTGACTGGTTTGATCTCCTTGCTGTCTAAGGGACTCTCAAGAGTCTTCTCCAACACTACAGTTCAAAAGCATCAATTCTTTGGTGCTCAGCCTTCTTTATGGTTCAACTCTCAAATCAATACATGACTACTGGAAAAACCATAACTTTAACTATGTAGACTTTTGTTGGCAAAATGATGTCTCTGCTTTTTAATATACTTTCTAGTTTTGTCATAGCTTTTCTTCCAAAGAGTAGCCGTCTTTTAATTTCATGGCTGCAACCATCTACAGTGATTTTGGAGCCCAAGAAAATAAAGTCTGTCACTGTTTCCATTGTTTCCCCATCTATCTGCCATGAAGTGATGGGACCAGATGCCATGATCTTAGTTTTTTGAATGCTGAGTTTTAAGCAAACTTTTTTACTCTCTTCTTTTACCCTCATTAAGAGACTCTTTAGTTCCTCTAAACTTTCTGCCATTAGAGTGGTGTCATAGGTATATCTGAGGTTATTAATATTTCTCCTGGCAATCTTGATTCCAGTATGTGCTTCATCCAACCTGGCATTTCACATGATGTACTCTGGATAGATTAAATGAATAAGGTGACAATATACAGCCTTGATGCACTCCTTTACCATTTTTGAACCAGTCCATTGTTCCACATCTGTTCTAACTGTTGCTGTTTGACCTGCATACAGATTTCTCAGGAGGCAGGTAAGGGTGTGCTACTCCCATCTCTTTAAGGATTTTCTACAGTTTGTTATAATCCACACAGTCAAAGGCTTTAAAGTGGTCAAAGAAACAGGAGTAGATATTTTCCTGAAATTCTCTTGCTTTTTCTGTGATCTAACAGATGGCAATTTGATCTCTGGTTCCTCTTTCTTTTCTAAATCCAGCTTGTACATCTGGAAGTTCTCATTTCACGTCTTGTTGAAGCGTGGTTTGAAGGATTTTGAGCATTATCTTGCGAGCATGTGAAATGAACACAGTTGTATGATAGTTTGAACATTCTTTGGCATTGCTGTTCTTTGGGATTGGAGTGAAAACTGATCTTTTTCCAGGCCTGTGGCTGCCACTGAGTTTTCCCAATTTGCTGACATATTGTATGCCATCCTGGGGCTGTCTGGAGCCTGTGCCCAGTAACCAGTCACCTCATTAGCATAAATTTACCTGCACCCAGAAGGAGCTCCTTGTGAATAACATAAGGTACTCATATCCCTTATGGAAATTCTAAATGTTTTAGGAGATCTGTTCCGGAACCGGGAACAAAACACAAATATTTTTTTATTGTACTACAGTTTTACGTTTACAGCGCATCTCAATGCCAGTCAGCGTATTTCAAGTGGGTAAGAGTGTATGGCCCTTGTGGTTGTTCTGTTGGGCTGGCCAGGTATAGAGAGATCACTGAATATGCTCCCTTTGAGATTTATGTAACCCACTTAACTGTTCCTTGCCTCAGTTTCTTCATTTTTCTGATATTAATATTAAAATGCTCTTATTTCCAATATTAAATTATGTTACTCTAGAAAGTTATACACGGAGAAGGCAATGGCAACCCACTCCAGTACTCTTGCCTGGAAAATCCCATGGACAGAGGACCCTGGTAGGCTACAGTCCATGGGTCGTGAAGAGTCGGATACAACTGAGGGACTTCACTTTCACTTTTCACTTTCACGCACTGGAGAGGGAAATGGCAACCCACTCCAATGTTCTTGCCTGGAGAATCCCAGGGACGGGGGAGCCTGGTGGGCTCCATGTATGAGGTCACACAGAGTCAGACACGACTGAAGTGACTTAGCAGCAGCAGCAGCAGAAAGTTATACAACTTAAGAGAAAGCCATGAAAATTTTTGTATAAGGAAAATTAGTATAATAGGAGGACTTCCCTGGTGGCTCAGATGGTAAAGAATCTACCTGTAATGCAGGTGACCTGGGTTCGATCCCTGGCTTGGAAAGATCCCCTGGAGGGCATGGCAACCCATCCCAGTATTCTTGCCTGGAGAATTCCGTGGACAAGAGAGCCTGGCAGGCCACAGTCTGTGGGGTCACAAAGAGTTGGACATGACTGAGTGACTAACCACAGCTTAATAGGATGTGCTCTTGTCAGTAAAGTACATTGTATCAAGTTAGAATAAAATATCATAATACTCTGTGCATCATTAAAAAACACCTATAATGTATGAGGAGAATTAAACTACCTGCATACCTTTAAATTGGGATTCTCTGGTGGCTCAGAAAGTAAAGACTCTGCCTGCAATGTGGGAGATCAGGGTTTGATCCTTGGATTGAGAAGATACCCTAGAGAAGGAAACAGCTAACCACTGCACTATTCTTACCTAAAGAATCCCATGGACAGAGGAGCCTGGAGGGCTACAGTCCCTGGACTCACAAGAGTCGGACAAGACTGAACGACTCACACACACACACACAACTATGTTATAATGAAGTATAATTTTGGCTCTACAGATTTTATTATTACACGTATTTGCTAATCTAGGCTTTTTGTTTTTTAAGGACACTGTTCAATGATGAAGTTCTTTATCTGATTTTGTATCAGTTTGCTCAAATAATTAAATACCCAGGAATCAGTAGAAACCAGAGAGCCTATGAATGAGTTTCCAAGGCAGAAGATTTTTTCTGACTCCAAAAAAATTTTTTAAATTAAAATATAGAATTTGTTCTTCATGAATTCTGTTGAGCAAAGTAATTTGAAAAGTCAGTCTTGTCCAAAAATCAGGTTGGTCCAAGTTGGATGAAACTTGCAAAAATGTTGTTTATTAAATAAATAGTTGAGCATACTCAAATGTTTCCTTAGGAAAGGGAAAAAACCTGTGGGCATTGACTATTCTTTGAAACCAAGTGTAATTTCCACTGCTTTCTGGCACTTCTCATTTATATATTAATGTTCTTTTTAAAATTCAAGAGACTTTTATAACTACCTAATGATACAAAGTGCACAGGTGACCTTTTAAATCTGTGCCTGCTGCTGGGTTCTCTAACTACACTCTATTTTAAAGACTCTCAAAGGTAAAGTAGAAATGATATTTTCTAGTTTTGAATATAAGCAATATTTTTAAATATTACATTTTAAATTGTTTATATAATGTGTGAAAAAAATAGCAGATTATTTTAACTAGCTATTTTTTAGTGAAATTTCATATGAAAATTGATGAAATAAATTATACGGTAGTTGAAAGGAGTTCATATGGAAAGTGTTTTATAAATGGTTAAATGCTATACAAATATTAGGTATTATTATTAGTGCCAGGAATAATAATGATAAATTAGTATAGAGTGTCAGATATGTTTATCTTGATATTGGTTTCTGATTTATGTGGAAACCAAGTCTTTTAAATTATCTTAGTTCTGGATAAAATGATTGTCATGATGACATAAATTATTGTTAATGTAAAATACATGAGTTATTTCTATACGGAACAGATGTAGATGTTAAAATATAGGTAATTCCTAAGAGATTTTGGTTTTGTTTATAAAATATTGCAAATTATGTCTACACAGTCTTAGATTTTGTCGAAACAGTCCTTCCTATAGAACAGATTATATATTCACAATATAAAAATAAACATATTTTTCAAGTTTTTTAAATACATGAATTATATTCTCCATTACAAATTGAAATTCTCTCTCCCTGTCATATAAAACATAGTAAAATTCATCACTCTAATACTGATTATGGTATTTATACTACTATATGAAGTTAAGTTATGTGATTCTGATTAGTGAAAATATTACTGGGTTTTACAGATAAGTATAAACTAGTCTTGACTTTGTATTTGTCTTTTCCTATTTTAGAGTCTTTAATTAGTTTAAGACTATAAAATTTGTATAAATTCCTAGCAATCTTTTGGTCCTAGGCACTCGCCTAGAATAGGCAAGAAGGTGGGTAAGGTGGCCTTGGTTTTAGATCTTATGAAAAAGAAAATAAAAGTTGCTCAGTCATGTCTGACTCTTTGTGACCTAATGGACTATACAGTCCATGGAATTCTCCAGGCCAGAATACTGGAGTGGGTAGCCTTTCTCTTCTCCAGGGGATGTTCCCAACCCAGGGATTGAACCCAGCCCTCCTCCATTGCAGGTGGATTCTTTACCAGCTGAGCCACAAGGGAAGACCTTAGATCTAATTATTACCTGATTATCGTGTTATGCCTAGCTTAAGACACAGCAGTGGTAAGGAACAGAGAATTTGGAGCTCAACAGATTTTGGATTGTAACTTGGCTCCACCACTTATAGGTATGAGGATTTGAATATGTTGTTTTTTCTCTCTGAGCCTTTGTTTCCTCATCTTGATAATGGAAATATTAATCAGTAGCTAACTTATAGGAATATTTTATTATCTAATATAATTTGAGCATAGAGTCTTGCAAAGTGCCTGGCCTGTAGTGACCACTCAGTACCAGTTTATGATGATCATTTTCTTTTTTATGGCTATGATTACTATTTTTGTAGTTATCAAAGATTGTATCATTATATAAATAACTAGGATATTTGGGGGGCTATATAATTATTTGGGCTTTCCAAGTGGAAAGAATCTTCCTGCCAATGTAAGAAACACAGGAGATGCAGGTTCAATCTCTGGGTGGGGAAAATCCCCTGGAGGAGCAAATGGTAAACCACTCCTGTATGTCCTTGCCTGGGAAATCCCAAGGACAGAGGAGCCTAGGATTGCAAAGTCAGACACAATTCAGTACCTAAGGAGCAGCAGCAGCAGCGGCATATAATTACTTATGCTCAAGTACTTTTTGAAGTTTTCTATATGAAGCATGGGAGATTGAGAGCCAGAGTACTTATTAGTCAAGGAAACATTGGCCATGCCTTTTAATAATGGAAAATAGATCCCCAAACATTACTATGTGCATTCTATCCACTTGCCTTCTCTGTGGGGTCTCTTCAAATTTAGGAACGTATAGAAATTTAGGTATTGACCTAAGTGGTTTTACTTATACCCAGGCAAGGTGAATGTATTGAATGTGGAATTTAGAGTCAAAATTATTTAGTTATGACAGGTAACTCCTTTGTAATTTAGAGAAATCAGTATTTGCTGGAATTGTCCTGAGCCATGGTAGACATTATCTGTAAATTACTAGGTGACTGAGAGCAGGGACTCTTCACTTTCTGCATTGCGGAGGAGGGTTCATTTCTCCGGTGGCCCAGCTTTGTAGATCTAACGTAACACCTTACAGAGCTCCCTGAAGCATGTTAGTAACTGGTGCTGCCTGAGAGCTGTTTCACTCTCATCTAGCCCTTGACTTTAAATAAAGTGAATTCTGTTTTTCTTCATTATATATGTTTAGCAAAAGCAGCCATTTTGAAAATATTACTATTTGCATGGAATTGTTCCTATTCCTACTACTTACAACATTTAATTTTGAAAATAATGTCTCTAAGTTGAAACAACGGAGAGTCCACGTTTCCATGGGAGTTCACTGGCATAACTGAGAAACATAAAGAAAAAGAATAACTCTGTCAACTGTCCAAATGAGGTGTGCGAGCTTCAGCTTTTCCCTTTCGATAATCCTTTGATAATTTCCCAAGAGATGTCATATTTGGAATTGCAATCTTCAGTATTCTAGATGAATCTAAATTTCATTCAATGTCATGGCTGTCGGTGGAAAGGCTGGACAGATAGGAAAGATGAAAATCTTATTTCATTTTCCCAATCACCTTAAGTGGGGCTGACAGAATTTGTGGTTTAAGTATCTTTCTTTTTATCTTAGAGGAATAAAAAAACAAAACAAAACAAAAAAAACAAAAAAAAAACTTTGTGTATTTAGAAATTACAGTCAACTAATATTTCTTATAGAAGATAATTTCAAGGTAATATTACTGAAAGGTAAGCATCAGATGGGTAGTAAATGACTCCTGAATATATATATATATATATATACATATATATATATATATATATATATATGTGCACATATGTTATATATTATTATTGTATATTATACATATATATAAATGCTATAATGGAAAATGTTGCCATTGTTCCTACTTAGTGAATTTATTATCTAAACACATCATTTAATCACGTCAGGGACATATACATACCAAGTTTACTAAAATCCTGACTCGAATTGGCACCGTTTAGATTGCACATCCAACCATTGCTTATGGCTTTCTGATCTTGAAATTTATGGATTGTTGTTTTGGGTTGATGAATAAATCATAGTTCATTTTCTTCATTGTGAACAAAATTAATACATATGTACAATATGGTGCTTTCTATCCTCTCTCAGATTATGAGAAAATAGGTGGCTATGTTGTCATTCTTTTAGTCTTCAGCAATTTAGAACTTGATCTGTACTAAGAACTGTGTTAGGCACTTGAGATTAAAAAATGATTAAGAAACAGCTTCTTAAGGAACGGAGAGGGCAGAAACAGACCTAGACATGGTAGCACCGTGTGACAGTGGCTCAGGATATTTGGAGAGGAAGCCCCGTGGGACTGGTGATGAGTAAGTATTGAGGAAAGGATAGTTCAGAGAGGAGGAACATTTGGGCAGGACTTTGTCCCATATGGCTGGGTGATGGCATGATGGATCTGAAGGACAGATGGCATGTCATGTGATAAGGCATAGAAGATGAAAGAGCATGATATGAACACGGAATGATAAAACTCACTACAGTACATCGTGACAGAGGCTAGGTTGAGGTACACTAGACAGATGTGTGAGGGGAATCCCTCTGCGTCCATTACAGTGTCTGACACATGGCATGTATATGTATATAAAACACACAGAGCACTGCCCCGTGTTTCTACATTCTTTACATCTAAGTTAATATGTAATTAAGTTGTAACAGTTTATTCTTGAATAATACGACTTAACAATAATGAATTTTATTACTTTTAGTATGAAAAAAATTTAAATTATATGACCATTCAACATTTATTCAACATATATTTATTTAGCACCTAATATATACCAGAAATTGGTCTAGGCATGGGGATACAACAATCAAAAAAACAGAAAATCCTGTTCTCTCACAGAGCTTACGCATCATACTATGCACTGTAGGAGTCGTTGGATAGTGACTGGCACAAATCACAAATCTAGATTGCATAGCAAACACCATATAAGACCCAGCAGATTTATAAGAAAAACTGTCATTCACAAACTCATCACAAAATGTATTTACCGAGTTCTAATTTGGTACAGACATTATAACTAAGGCCTAGAAAATTAGAACAAGAAATAAAGGGTAGGGAGAATGAGAGAAAAGAGACTTTGAAGTTTATTTGCTTGAAGTAATTTTAAAAAATATTCTATCGTATTAAAATTGATCTTTGTAAGTATTGTTTCCTTTCTCTGCCTGATAGTTTGTATCATTATTTATGGGCAGACGTGTAAGCAGTTTGGAAGATTGTTAAAAATAATAATAGTATTACTGCTTCACAGCTGTTGGAATTACTGTGAAACATTTGAAAGGCTAAGCTCATTTACTTGACAAAAGAGTATATTATTGTTCAACCAAAACTACTATGCTTGGTCCTAAGAGAGAGATTAGTATCATAAATATAAATAAAGAAGACTACAGTGTAAACATTGTGTGTTCAATGCTGTTTTAAGCCTATAGTTCACATCCTACTGATTTTAATTGCTTTATAAGAAAACTTTTCAATTTTGGTTTACTCCAAAAATGAAGGGGAGAAAGTTTGGGGGACATGTCATTTCACTTCCAATAAAGATGTCTAAATCCTGGACCTGTTTCCTTAGAGTGTGGTAATCATCACACACACAACAAAAGTCATTTTAGCAAAACTATTTGCTGTCCTGTGAGGAGCACATGGTTCATAATTGTCAGCTGAGATTAACTGAAAGACATATGTTAATAGAGTCGATAGTAGTATTTTAGTTGCATTTTAGCTCTATGAAAATTTCTGCATTCCATAAGTTTTTTTTCTATACTGTCAGCATTGCAGATTCTAATATAAATGACTCTTCAAAGAAACACATCTATTAATATATCCATTGTAAATTGAAAGACTGTGAATCCATAAAGAGTATCTTTGAATCAGATTTGGATTTATGCCTGTAGTATATTTTTCAGAGATAAACAATAATCCTCATAGGGATTGTTCTTGTTTTACCTAGCAAGATGACAGATTATACTGATGTTTCCTGTCTCTTTTTTTTCAGTTAGAAGGAATTATAAAATAGTGGTGAGATCAAAATGATTGTTGGACACCTGCTGTAGTAAGTCAAAACCTGTGTGTTACTTGCATAAGAGGTCACAGCGAAGTGGTATCTGTGGTATACAGAAAGGTCCCCTGGCTCATGAATGCCTTCGACAGTCATGTCTTCACAATGCACTCAGTTGCCTCTTTGGAGGAAGGCTGTGGTCACAGTTTGCATAGGTTCCCTGTTGGAGGAAGTGAGCAGTACTGGTTTTGGCACAAAGGATAGTATTGGCTTGTAGACCAGAACCTTAGAGAACCAGACCCAGATGATATGGGACATAGATGAAGGACTAAAAGCTGTTAAATGTGGTCAGTGCTTTGTGATCTTGAAAGTGGGTATTAATATCACACTAATGTTTGAGACAGTAAAAGAGACACTGATGTATGGAACAGTCTTATGGACTCTGTGGGAGAGGGAGAGGGTGGGAAGATTTGGGAGAATGGCATTGAAACATGTAAAATATCATGTATGAAATGAGATGCCAGTCCAGGTTCAATGCACGATACTGGATGCTTGGGGCTAGTGCACTGGGACGACCCAGAGGGATGCTATGGGGAGGGAGGGGGGAGGAGGGTTCAGGAAGCACATGTATACCTGTGATGGATTCATTTTGATATTTGGCAAAACTAATACAATTATGTAAAGTTTAAAAATAAAATATAAAAAAAGTAATACATTATTTGACCTTACTATAACTTCTAAGGAGTATACAAGCATTTTGTCATTGAATCCTCATAGCAGTCCTTTGAGATAGACTGCTCACTTGATGGCACACTGAGCGACTTCACTTTCGCTTTTCACTTTCATGCATTGGAGAAGGAAATGGCAACCCACTCCACTGTTCTTGCCTGGAGAATTCCAGGGACGGGGGAGCCTGGTGGGCTGCCATCTATGGGGTTGCACAGAGTTGGACACGACTGACATGACTTAGCAGCAGCAGCTCACTTGATGGATGAGGAAAATCAAAGGTACAAAGAAGACTAAAAGGAGGTACTAATGATATATTTAAACGGGCATTCATTCATTGAGCACTTAATATGTACAAGCACATAACTTATTTAACCTATGTATTTAAACTTCATGAGGTAGGTTTTATTATTATAAGGCTTCCCAGGTGGCTCATTGGTAAACAGTCTTCCTGCCAAGCAGGAGAGGCAGATTCAATACCTGGATTGGGAAGATGCCCTGGAGAAGGAAATGACAACCCACTCCAGTATTCTTCCCTGGGAAATCCCATGGAGAGTAGAGCATGGGAGGCTCAGTCCATAGGATTGCAAAGGTTGGAAGTGATTTAACAAGTAAAAAACAACAAATATTGTTATTCCCATTTACAAATGAAGAAAAAATTTGTTTTTAAAAAGTCAAATAATATGCCCAAGATCCCATAGCTAATAAATGCCAGAGCTAAGGTATAAACCCAGTCAAAAATACCTTTTTTCTTTAGTGAAATAAGGGCTCATTTTCCCATTTCCATACACCTTACTTTTCTAAACCCAATGGAAATATGAATTTAAAACAGAAGGTATTTGAGCAACTTATTGTCTAGTTATCAGCAGGACAAAAATATTAAAGCTAAGGAGATAAAATATCTTCTAAAGTGTATAAGTAAGAGAGCTACAGCTTGGGGAAACAGTCTTGGGGAACATACACTTGGGCTTTAAAATCTAATAGAGACAAATAAACAAATGGGACCTAATTAAACTTAAAAACTTCTGCACAACAAAGGAAACTATTAGCAAGGTGAAAAGACAGCCTTCAGAATGGGAGAAAATAATAGCAAATGAAGCAACTGACAAACAACTAATCTCAAAAATATACAAGCAACTCCTACAGCTCAATTCCAGAAAAATAAATGACCTAATCAAAAAATGGGCCAAAGAACTAAATAGACATTTCTCCAAAGAAGACATACAGATGGCTAACAAACACATGAAAAGATGCTCAGTGTCACTCATTATCAGAGAAATGCAAATCAAAACCACTATGAGGTACCATTTCACGCCAGTCAGAATGGCTGCAATCCAAAAGTCCACAAGCAATAAATGCTGGAGAGGGTGTGGAGAAAAGGGAACCCTCTTACACTGTTGGTGGGAATGCAAACTAGTACAGCCACTATGGAGAACAGTGTGGAGATTCCTTAAAAAACTGGAAATAGAACTGTCTTATGATCCAGCAATCCCACTGCTGGGCATACACACTGAGGAAACCAGAAGGGAAAGAGACACATGTACCCTAATGTTCATTGCAGCACTGTTTATAATAGTCAGGACATGGAAGCAACCTAGATGCCCATCAGCAGATGAATGGATAAGAAAGCTGTGGTACATATACACAATGGAGTATTACTCAGCCATTAAAAAGAATACATTTGAATCAGTTCTAATGAGGTGGATGAAACTGGAGCCTATTATACAGAGTGAAGTAAGCCAGAAAGAAAAACACCAATACAGTATACTAACACATATATATGGAATTTAGAAAGATGGTAACAATAACCCTGTATACGAGACAGCAAAAGAGACACTGATGCATAGAACAGTCTTTTGGACTCTGTGGGAGAGGGAGAGGGTGGGATGATTTGGGAGAATGGCATTGAAACATGTATAATATCATGTATGAAATGAGTCACCAGTCCAGGTTCGATGCACGATACTGGATGCTTGGGGCTGGTGCACTGGGACGACCCAGAGGGAGGGTATGGGGAGGGAGGAGGGAGGAGGGTTCAGGATGGGGAACACATGTATACCTGTGGCAGATTCATTTCAATATTTGGCAAAACCAATACAATATTGTGAAGTTTAAAAATAAAATAAAATTTAAAAAAATAATAAAAAAATAATAAAATCTAATAGAGAAAATTTCCATTCCAGTTTCATTGCTTCCTAATTATGCACTCATGGGAAATTATTTAGTCTCTTCTGAACTTCTGTGGCTCAGAAGTTCACCACATCACTGGGGAAGCTGTGAAACTAGGATTTAAATCCATGTCATATGATAAAGATGAGTGCTCTTGTTCATTAGACTAACGACTTCTCCCAACTAATGTCGAATGTACCTGGTAAATTAAGAGTGGTGTGTAAAATTTCTGAGGCCAGGTCTTGGTCTTACTTGTGGCTTCTACAGTGGATCCATATATTAATACCTTATCTGCATCTTTGACTAGATACTTTTGTCTGTAAGTGCATTAATTAATGCACTACAAGGAAGAAAAAAATAGTGTATATATTAAGTCTCTTTATTCTTTTTATGCTTTCAGTTATTTATTTAACCTCTGCTGTTAATTTTCCAGAAGAACATTGAATAATTATGGATTTTCTCCAGAAACATTCTTATAATTTTAACTTGCCCTGTTCCCTCATATTATTGAGAAAGGAATTGAGGACCAGAGAGGTGAAGTCTTACCCGGGTCTAGCTCATAATGCTAGAACTAGGATGAATACTCGTTTTCAGTGCTTTTTTTCTCAATACCACATAACCTGTGTTAGTTAAAACCTTGGGTAGATTATTGGGACAGGGTTCTTTGTAAAGAACCAAGTGTTTTCTAAAATAAACAGTTCATTCAATCTCATTAAAAGATGTAAGACTGTCCCATAGAACTCCCCGAGTACCCATAGAACTTATCTATTCTAAGATAAGTAATTGAAGAGAAATATATATTCTACTCAATTACGTTATCATTCTCAAGCACTTAACTCCTGTGTTCCTTGCTGAAGCTCCTCACAGCTGTACTATTAATGTAAGAGGCATATTAACAGGTACATCCTCTGACCTGTAAAAGTTCAGCCTGATGTGCTCTAGTTGTCCTGTTTTTGACAACTTTAGTATTTTGCCTCACACATTCTTTAGTTGTTATTCCGTTGGTCTAATTAGACAGTAAGGAGGTGAGGAAAGTGGACCTACCATTCGTTCTCACCTCTTTATCTGTGCCCTCTTTATATCCTCCAGAAAAACAAACCTGTGCCACTATTGATCCACGTACATATGGTCCACTATACTTGGCTGTGGTGAGCCCAAATTTGTAACTGCGGAAGTTGGAACTACTTACAGAAATACTTAGTGTGGAAGCTCAGAGCTCAAGTCATGACTTTAGAACTGAATCTGAATCTCGGCTGAGTCATTTAACGCATGTTTATTAGTTGGGCAGGTTACTCAACCTCTGAGTCTCAATTTCTTTTTTGATAAATCGAGGATATACATTTATGTAATAGTGCCTAGATCATATTTTTCTCATAAGCTTAAGTGAGAGATCAAGTATATAAAGTGCTTAGAATATAATACATGCTAGATTGATGTTAGCTATAATTATTAGTGTCACAGTAATATTTAGCTTCAGAAAGCTTCCAAGAATGAAATTGTATCTTTTAGCTGTTCCTTGATGTTGCCCCTCATTCAGGCAAAAACTGTTGGCGTTCTGATTCCATTCATTCATTCTTTCCTTCATGTAGACCCCAAAATTTAGATATTTCAGCTCTTTGGTCTTTGATTTCTTCTTCAAAAACTGTTAAAGGAGGGTGATATCTGTTTTAAAAAGTTATTGTGGGGAAAAGATGAGCTTCTGTCTTAACTTTGGCCCTTTATATGTATAATAAGCAATTAGTTGATGGTAGTGGCTCTTATTTTTCATTGTTAGTTTTAAGTTTCTCAAGAAAGCAGACATCTGAATATCTTCAGTGGTTTAATTTATGCTTTTGTACTTGTCATAGGATACTTAGTTGCTTCCTGTTGAGCTATTTAATAAGGTAGTGACTTTCTACAACTGAGAGACCACAGTATAAGATGAATTTTTTGAAAATCAGTGAACCAAGCTGCCAAATATTAAATTTGAATCCTGCAGGTATGATAATGATGAAATAGATTAATTTAAGAACCAATTCCCACATTCAATTGAAATGTTACCACAGTACGTTTTGTGTGGGAAAGAATGTGTCTGTGACCTAGGTTTAAATAATTTGGTGACTGAGTTGCTAATTGAACAGTAAAAATTAAAAAAAAAATATAACAATAACACCTATGTTGAACTTTCCATCAAGATCTTTCTATCGAGTTACTGCATTCTCTCATTCATTTAACTGCATGCATTGAGTGCCTCCTCTGTTGGCTTCCTTGCCAGCTCAGTTGGTAAAGAATCTGCCTGCAATGCAGGAGACCCCAGTTCAATTCCTGGGTCAGGAGATCTGCTGGAGAAGGGATAGGCAACTCACTGCAGTATTCAAGAACTTCTCTTGTGATTCAGTTGGTAAAGAATCTGCCTGCAATGCGAGAGGTCTGGGTTCGATCCCTGGGTTGGGAAGATCCCCTGGAGAAGGGAAAGGCTACCACTGCAGTATTCTGGTCTGGAGAATTCCATGGACTGTGTAATCCATGGGGTCACAAAGAGTCGGACATGACTGAGTGACTTTGACTTTCTGTGGCAGGTACTCTGGACTTCTGGGCATCTGCTGGTTTTCAAGGAGTCTACAATTTAGTGGGAGAAACAGACACTGATCAAATAATTACATAAATAAATACCAACTTTTAATTTTGCCTGATGTTACAAAAGAGATGAGCTCTCAAAAGTGGAATTTGACATAGTCAAGAAGGTCAGAGAAGGACTCTGTAAGAAAGTGTGCTTGCCCTGAGATCTAAAGGACTTTATATGGGGTCTAGGATGAGATTCTGTTTGAATTCATTAGATGTCACAGATCTTTATTTAGTGCACTCTCATTTTCACAAGTGATTGCTTTGGGCAGACAATGAAGGGAAAACCTATCCTAACAAGCTGATTGCCTGGCGGCTAGAATCTGCCTGCAGCAGGAGACATGGGTTCTATCCCTGGGTCGGGAAGATCCTGTGGAGAAGGGAAAGGCTACCCACTCCAGTATTCTCGCCTGGAGAATTCCATGGACAGAGGAGCCTGGTGGACTACAGTCCATAAGGTCTCAAAGAGTTGGACACAACTGAGCAATTAACACTTTCACTTCAACCTCTAAAATGGAAAACTGCAAACATAGGTTAAAATAGTATAAAACACAATCAAATCATTAAAATAGGTTTTCCCTTTACTCTGCTCAAAACAATAATTTAGGACAGTCCAGTATCTTTTGGGGGACACAAAGCTAAAGTATTCAGCTCTTCTTTGATTAACTTTGGTCACAGCCCTTCCTTGTCTAATTTTTTTTTCCCCAATGAAAATAAATAAGAGTTCGAATGCTTTGTATTTTCTTTGAAAAGTCCAACCACTCTATAGCTGAATAATTTGAATTTTATTTTTGAAAGATAACTTTAACCTGAGTTGAGTCATCTAATCTTTTATTTTCTCCTAGAAATATATTTGGAAAAAAAGGAGTTCATTTTTAACTATAATTAATTATTTAATTATACAGTTATTACAGGAGGCGGTTTGAATCAAATTTCTGAGTTTTCTTTCCTACTTGAATTCTTCCAAAGACTAAGGAAGACGTTCCCAGAGAAAAGATTGTGCCCAGGTAGCTGGTGCATTTCCTAGAGATTAAAAAGAAGCATGAAGGTCCCAGGTAAAGGGCTTATCATAAGACTTGCAGTGGGCTTCTTAAGATGAGTTAATATAGATAGCTAAGAAATATCCTAGAGCTAGTAGCCTATAGGTGTCTGAAGGCAGATGACAGTGTTGGGTGAGAAGGCAGGATCTTGCTAATCTGTTGATTGAAAGTCCTGGAAGTTGATGGAAATGGCATTTACAGGTGAATTTCACCAGTGTATCATTTGTACCTGGAGGTTTATCTAGAATCTGGTGCAATCCCATAATCTAAAACACAACCCAGGTTCAAATAAGGCATTTCTACCTTGAAGCTTTTGAGTCCATAAAGCTGGGTTTGCATCCTAACTATGGCAGTTTAATGCTGCATGGCTTTGGGCAAATTACTTAACCTAGCAAAATTTCTTATTTACTCTACTGTAAATTGCGAGTCCTTATGCATGTCTCACAAAAGTGTTGTGAGAAGAAAATGCCTCGGTGTTTGTAAGATGTTTACTACAATGTCTGGTACATAGAAAGAACTTAATAAACTCTGGCTGTTTTTATTTCTTATTATGAAATATGTAAGCATACAATACAGTGATTACTCATAAATGTTGACTTATTTGCTCAGCACATGCTTGTTCTTTTTCTTCATCTTCTATTATTCTGAATTATCTTTTTCATGTGTCCTAGGTTGCAAGGAATCTTTGATAATGGACCCACATGTCCTTATATTCAGAGAGGCAGAATTTGCTTATCTGCCATTGCTTATATGTTTTGGACAAAATCTGTAGGCACTGGAGCTCTTTAGCTGAGGATTACCATTTAAGCAAGTTTACGTGTGGTCATTATTTGGTAACATTTTCTGTAGGCTTCTCTACCTTAGAATAGAAAACGCACCTTTTTGCCAAGTTTAGGTAAACTAGTATGTAAAGATTGGAGAAGGCAATGACACCCCACTCCAGTATTCTTGCCTGGAGAATCCCAGGGATGGGGGAGCTTGGTGGACTGCTGTCTATGGGGTCACACAGAGTCGGACACAACTGAAGCGACTTAGCAGCAGCAGCAGTATGTAAAGATAGAAACTGTATTAGCATCATGATGCCATGGTATCTCAAATTGTGGACATTTTAGATACAAATATTACAGTCTCTGTAATTATCTATGTTTAATAGGGATCACATCACTATTTTATAGGAAAACTATATTCCTTTTTAACAGGTAATTTCCTCTTTGAGGTATGAGTTCTCATTGCTTTTTTTTATGCATATTACATGATTGATTCATGGCAGAACACAATAAAGATACTCTTTTTACCTTTCTCCATCTGTCCTTGGCTGCATTTTCAACATATCAACATCAGGAGAGAGAGATAAAAGGCAAAGAATAACTTTTGTGATTGTCTTCCAACTCATACACAGTACGCATCTATCATAGCATGTTTATCTTGTCAAAACACATGGTCCTGTGTCTATACCCAAATTAGGGAAGGGGCAGAATAAGGTGATGGTTTAATGGTTGGACTCTGATGGTTGTAGTTAGATTTGAGTTGAACCCAGGCTCTGTAACTGTGTAGCTGTTTAACAAGGTCATCTGTAAAATGAGGGTTTTAGAATAGTGCTTCGTATTTCTTAAGTGTTTTTTAATGATTCAATGAAACCACAACTGTAAAGCTGTACTAAACAACTTCCTAAACCCTCTAATTTTATTATTATTATTGAATTTGAATTATTTGTTTGAATTATTATTCAAAAATTCCAGCCTGGGACCTAGGAGTTTGAACATCTTTTCAGCCATCATGGGGGCTTCCCTGGTGGCTCAGAGTTTAAGAACCCGCCTGACAATGAAGTAGACTTGGGTTCAATCCCTGGGTCAGGAAGGTCCCCTGGAGAAGCAAATGGCAACCCACTCTGGTATTCTTGTCTGGAAAACTCTGTGGACAGAGGAGCCTGGCGGGCTACAGTCCACAAGGTTGCAACAGTTAGACATGACTGGTATGCACCTTGCACAGCTATCATAGGGAATTCTGACTTGGCTGATCAATGAAACATTCTTCAACTGACAGATTGCTCTTTGTCAATCTGGATCACAGAAGCCGTATGACTACTTTGATCTATCTGACTTGATCACTCTCTAAGTAAAAGATTGCTATAAATTTAATGAAAGGTTAATTGCAATTTTGACTTGACAGGCAACCTAATTGGCCCATATGTATACATTTATCCAGACGTACAGGAATGAATAAAATTCTGAGAACTGATGCGAATGTTGTGGGAAATGCTGTGAACAATACTGAAGCTGATAAATCACAGTGTCAATGACGTTACCTAGTCAAAGTTTCCCTAAATCAATGAGAAGAGCATTTTTTTACAAATGATTTTGTACTTTACAGACTTTTTCTGATCTAATTAAGAGATTTCATTTTCTGATTTACAAACATGAAATATAAGATTTTTATTACCAGTGTAATTAGCCATGCTACTCTAAATGCTAATCTTCATTTCCTAAACAAGTTATGAAAGTGAGAAATCAGTCCTTCAGATTTTCATCTGGTGGCTTTAATTTCTGCCTTCCCTCTAACTAAATGAACACCACTCTGCTTACAGAATACTTATTCTATCCCTCCTCCCTTGTGGTTTTTCTCTCCATTTTCTTTCTCGCTGCTATTCTTTTCCCAATCTTTATCTTTCTTTCCCGACTTCCTACTAAATATTCTTAGGGCTAGACCACAGGATTCCAAAAATGGGATCCCTTTGTCCTGTGCAAACTCAATTCTCTCCTGTTCTGATTCCAGGAAAAGTGATGTTTTGGATTTTCAAATTTTAGATGCCTTTCAAAATGTTGTTTGCTTTAACTCTTAAAGTTTCAATTCTTAGAGAGTCGATAGCTGCTGCTTGTCTTCAGTTGCCTAAATTTTCCCTTCAGGCTTTGTATTTACGTCTAGGTTAACACTGGTTTTGAGAAAGCCATAGATTGGTCTATGATGGTTAATATGCTTCCACAGTTTTTTTATTTTTGGTGAGATATCAACACAAGCATTTTTATTTCCTTTAATAGCCACTGTTCATGAAGGACCATGAAAAAATTTGTAGTCTTTCTTCCTCTTAATTTATATTCATTTTTATTTTTTAATTGTTTTTTTCTAAGATGTACATAAAATTGTATTATCTTTCTTTTTTATTTTGTTAAATTTAAAGGATATTTACTGGTTTTTATTTGAATTGAACAATCATTACATATTTGTTAAATGTGCAATGAATTAGCTATATAGATGATAGTATTTCCACAAATAATTTCCTTGATCTATTGTAGTATACTTTACGTTGTATTAGATTTCATTCTTCTCTGTTGTATTGACATTAATTACTATAAATTCAGGGTATATTCTGATCAAGTAGTGCCTTGCAAGGCATAGAATTTTTTTTTTTAATTTCTTGAGCGTAGATTTAAAGGAGGGTGTTTTTGTTTATTTTCATTAGCTTGGAGTTTTGAAATTTCTATATTTTGGTGCAAAAGTAATTGCAGTTTCAGATTGTGAATTTTAAATCATTATAAATAGGCTCAAACACATCTTTATTAATCAAAATGGAAATCATTATAATCAACACAATTTTGCCAATGAGAAATGTGTTTATTCCTGTACCGTAAAAATCCATGCCTCGGGATTTGACAAACTCTTGGAAAGCATTTTCTGCCTCCTGCTGGTTGTGGAATTATTTTCCCTGCAAAAAGTTCTTCAAATATTCGAAGAAGTGGTAGTCAGTTGCTGAGAAGTCAGGTGAATATGACGGATAAGGCAAAACTTCGTAGCCCAGTTTGTTCGACTTTTGAAGCGTTGGTTGTGTGATGTGCGGTCGGGCGTTGTCATGGAGAAGAATTGGGCCCTTTCTCTTCCTTAGTGCTAGCTGCAGGCATTGCAGGTTTTTTGGTGCATCTCATCGATTGATTTGCTGAGCATTCTTCTCAGACATAATGGTCTCATGAGGATTCAGAAAGCTATAATGGATCCGATGGGCAGCAGGCCACCAAACAGTGACTGTGACCCTTTTCTGGGTGCAAGTTTGGCTCTGGGAACAGCTTTGGAGCTTCTTCTCAGCCCACCCACTGCACCCATCACTGCTGGTTTATAAAATCCACTTTTTGTCACGTCATAATCCAATGGAAAAATGGTTCATTGTTGTTGTGTAGAATAAGAGACGATGACACTTTGAAACGATAATTTTCAGTCAGCTCATGAGGCACCCACCTACTGAGCTTTTTCACCTTTCTGTACAGTTGTCAATGTTGAGTTCTTTGGCAGCTTCCCGTGCTGTTGTAAGAGGATGAGCTTAGATGATTGCTCTCAATTCATCGCTGTCACCTTCCAATGGCTGACCACTGCACTCCTCAACTTTAAGGTTCTCATCTCCTTGGCAAAGCTTCTTGAGTCACCTCTGCGCTGTATGTTGCTTAGCAGTTCCTGGGCAAAATGTGTTGTTGATGTTGTGAGTTTTCTGTGCTGCTTTACTATATATTTTGAACTTGAATAAGAAAACTAGTCAAATTTGCTTTCTGTCTAACATAACTTCCTTACTCTAAAATAAATATAAAACAAACAGCAATAAGACATTAGCAAAAAAGATAAAGCAAGAAATGCACGTTAAAATGATATATAACCTAACCACATTTATTTAGAATGTATTCCAATATCAAACAGCAAATTTCAGCAATGCAAAAACCACAGTTACTTTTGCACCATCGTGAATGATTACTGGAATCATTCAGAGTCAGTGAAACTTTAATACCATCTCCTTTTTTGACTTTTATGATAAGTATTTAACCCCAATAGTATTAGCATATATATACCACACATTTTATATTTATTAACAAAAACAATATTGAGCTTCCCTGGTGACTCAGTGGGAAAAATCCCGCCTGCCAATGCCTGAGACATTAATTGGATCCCTTGGCTGGGAAGATCCCTGGAGATGGAAATGGCAACCCATTTCTAGTATTCTTGCCTGGGAAATCCCATGGACAGAGGAGCCTGGTGGGCTACAGTCCATGCAGTCGCAGAGAATTGGACACGACTTAGCAATTAAACCATGTGACGCTACCAAGGTTAGAATCCTAGATCTATTCATTACATGATGTGACCATCTGGGGAAATTTCTGATATTTCTGGGCCTTCATTTTATTGCTTTATAATGGGAACAGTAATAATAACTACCTCATTATAATTGAAATTCAGTTCAGTTCAGTAGCTCACTTGTGTCTGACTCTTTGAAACTCCATGGACTGCAGGACACCAGGCCTCCCTGTCCATCACCAACTCCCGGAGTTTACTTAAACTCATGTCCATTGAGTTGGTGCTGCCATCCAATCATCTCATCCTCTGTCATCCCCTTCTCCTCCCACCTTCAATCTTTCCCAGCATCAGGATCTTTTCCAGTGAGTTAGTTCATTGCATCAGGTGGCCAAAATATTGGAGTTTCAGCTTCAGCATCATTCCTTCCAATGAATATTCAGACTGATTTCTTTTAGGATGGAATGGTTGGATCTCCTTTCAGTGCAAGGGACTCTCTTGAGTCTTCTACAGCATCACAGTTCAAAAGCATCAATTCTTCTGTACTCAGCTTTCTTTATAGTCCAACTCTCATATCCATACATGGCTACTGGAAAACCACAGCTTTGACTAGACGGATCTTTCCTGGCAAAGTAATGTCTCTGCTTTCTAATATGCTGTCTAGGTTGGTCATAACTTTTCTTCCAAGGAGCAAGCATCTTTTAATTTAATGGCTGCAGTCACCATCTGCAGTGATTTTGGACTCCCCAAAAATAAAGTCTGTCACTGTTTCCACTATTTCCCCATCTATTTGCCATAAAGTGATGGGACCAAGTGCCATGATCTTAGTTTTCTGAATGTTGAGATTTAACCCAACATTTTCACTCTCCTCTTTCACTTGCCTCAAGAGGCTTTTGAGTTCCTCTTCACTTTCTGCCATAAGGGTGGTGTCATCTGCATATCTGAGGTTATTGATATTTCTCCCGGCAATCTTGATTCCAGCTTGTGCTTCTTCCAGCCCAGCGTTTCTCATGGTATACTCTGCATACAAGTTAAATAAGCAGGGTGACAATATACAGCCTTGATGTCCTCCTTTCCCTATTTGGAACCAGTCTGTTGTTCCATATCCGGTTCTAACTGTTGCTTCCTGACCTGCATACAGATTTCTCAGGAGACAGGTCAGGTGGTCTGGTATTCCCATATCTTTAAGAATTTCCCACAGTCTGTTGTGATTCACACAGTAAAAGGCTTTGGCATAGTCAATAAAGCAGATGTAGATGATTTTATGGAACTCTCTTGCTTTTTCAATAATCCAATGGATGTTGACAATTTAATCTGTGGTTCTTCTGCCTTTTCTAAATCCAACTTGAACATCTGGAAGTTCACAGTTCATGTACTGTTGAAGCCTGGCTTAGAGAATTTTGAGTATTACTTTACTAGTGTGAGATGATTGCAATTGTGTGGTAATTTGAGCGTTCTTTGGCATTGCCTTTCTTTGGGATTAGAATGAAAAATGAACTTTTCCAGTCCTGTGGCCACTGCTGAGTTTTCCAGATTTGCTGGCACTTTGACTGCAGCACTTCCAAAGCATCATCTTTTAGGATTTGAAATGGTTGAACTGAATTTCCATCACGTCCACTAGTTTTGTTCGTAGTGATGGTTCCTAAGGCCCACTCGACTTTGCATTCCAGGATCACTGGCTCTAGGTGAGTGATCATACCATCGTGATTATGTGGGTCATGAAGATCTTTTTTGTATAGTTCTTCTCTGTTTTCTTGCCACCTCTTCTTAATATCTTCTGCTTCTGTTGGGTCCATACCCTTTCTGTCCTTTATAGTGTCCATCTTTGCATGAAATGTTCCCTTGATATCTCTCATTTTCTTGAAGAGATCTCTAGTCTTTCCCTTTCTATTGTTCTCCTCTATTTCTTTGCATTGATCACTGAGGAAGGCTTTCTTTCTTTCTTTCTTTTTTTTTTTCAGTGTTACAGCTCTATTTTATTTAGAAGATAGCAGGAGAATCCAAGACTCGAAAAGAAGAGAGTGGAGGAGTGCATGGGGAGGGAGAAAGAGAGAGAAAGAGAGAGAGAGAGCGAGAGAGCGCGTGCATGCACACGGGAGAGAGAGTCCCAGAGAAAGCGCTTTGGCTCCTCCTTTTATATGTTTTTTCCTCCACCTGGGCCTGCCCTATGCAAATTGGGCTTAGCCAGGAGTGCTGTTTGTTCTGTTTGTTCTGCCTGAAGTCTTCACTCTGGTCCTTGGACCTTCCTTGTCTTTTAGCCACCGCCGAAGGCTTTCTTATCTCTCCATGCTATTTTTTGGAACTCTGCATTCAAATGGGTATATCTTTCCTTTTCTCCTTTGCTTTTCACTTTTCTTCTTTTCACAGCTATTTGTAAGGCCTCCTCAGACAGCCATTTTGCTTTTTTGCATTTGTTTTTCTTGGGGATGGTCTTGATCCCTGTCTCCTGTAAAATGTCATGAACCTCTGTCCATAGTTCCTCAAGTATTCTATCAGATCTAATCCTTTGAATTTATTTGTCATTTCCAATGTATAGTCATAAAGGATTTGATTAGGTCATACTTGAATGGTCTAGTGGTTTTCCCTACTTTCTCCAATTTCAGTCTGAATTTGGCAATAAGGAGTTCATGATCTGAGCCACAGTCAGCCCCCATCTTATTTTTTCTGACTGTATAGAGCTTCTTCATCCTTGGCTGCAAAGAATATAATCAATCTGATTTCGGTATTGATCATCTGGTGATGTCTATGTGTAGAGTCTTCTCTTGTGTGGTTGGAAGTGAGTGTTTGCTATGACCATGTGTTCTCTTGGCAAAACTCTGTTAGCCTTTGCCCCACTTCATTCTGTACTCCAAGGCCAAATATGCCTGTTCAGTTCAGTTCAGTTCAGTCGCTCAGTCGTGTCCAACTCTTTGCAACCCCATGAATTGCAGCACGCCAGCCTCCCTGTCCATCACCAACTCTCGGAGTTCACTCAAACTCACATCCATCGAGTTGGTGATGCCATCCAGCCATCTCATCCTCTGTCGTCCCCTTCTCCTCCTGCCCCAATCCCTCCCAGCATCAGAGTCTTTTCCAATGAGTCACCCCTTCGCATGAGGTGGCCAAAGTACTGGAGTTTCAGCTTTAGCATCATTCCTTCTAAAGAACGCCCAGGACTGATCTCCTTTAGAATGGACTGGTTGGATCTCCTTGCAGTCCAAGGGACTCTCAAGAGTCTTCTCCAACACCACAGTTCAAAAGCATCAATTCTTTGGCGCTCAGCTTTCTTCACAGTCCAACTCTCACATCCATACATGGCCACAGGAAAAACCATAGCCTTGACTAGACGAACCTTTGTTGGCAAAGTAATGTCTCTGCTTTTGAATATGCTATCTAGGTTGGTCATAACTTTCCTTCCAAGGAGTAAACGTCTTTTCATTTCATGGCTGCAGTCTCCATCTGCAGTGATTTTGGAGCCCAAAAAAATAACTCCAGGTATTTGTTGACTCCTTGCTTTTGCATTCCAGTCCCCTATTATGAAAAGGATATCTTTTTTTGGTGTTAGTTCTAGGAGGTCTTGTAGGTCTTCATAGAACCATTAAGCTTCAGCTTCTTCAGCATTACTGGTTGGGGCATAGGCTTGAATTACTGTGATATTGAATAGTTTGCCTTGGAGATCATTCTGTCATTTTTGAGAGTGTTTCCAAGTACTCCATTTCAGACTCTTTTGTTGACTATGATGGCTACTCCATTTCTTCACTGATGGCTTTCTCCATTCTTGCCCACAGTAGTAGATAAAATGGTCATTGGAGTTAAATTCACCCATTCCAGTCCATTTTAAGTTCACTGATTCCTAAAATGTGGATGTTCACTCTTGCCATCTCCTGTTTGACCACTTCCAATTGCTGTGATTCATGGACCTAACCTTCCAGGTTCCTATGCAATATTGCTCTTTACAGCATCAGACTTTGCTTCTATCACCATTCATATCCACAACATACCTAATCCATTGCCTCCAAGATGCACAGTCTCTTTTAAGGAATATTGTTTACAGTTGACATGCAACGGAGAACAGTTACTACTATTAAAACCATTGCCTCAATCAAACTTTCGTATGAGAGGTGGTCTGTTTTCTTGACTGACTGCAGTGCCTTTCTTGTTCTGGTCTTGTTTCTGGGAACCCTCCTCATGGTTCTTTATGGCCCTTATCTCTTCCACGATCACAGCTCAAGTGCTCCTTCTCCAACTTGAAATATCAAGACTTTAAACTGATTTATTTGCTAGTTCTTCTTAATTAAGAGGTCATTTTGCCAAGGTAGCTGATATTAAATTGCAGTGAAAATAAATGAATAGAAACAAAGGTGTGAGTAAGGTGAATCTTTTGGTGGATTTAATCCTTTAAAGAGGAGGAATTCCAAATAAAAGGAGTGGTATTCAGGAAATGTGAGCAGGCATCTTAAAAATTTCTTACAAAGTTACATTATTCCAAAGGAACAATCCTCTCACACCAGTATATCCATTACATACTGGTCTTGGACGTATTATGGCAAATTAAAATTTTCTTTGTGAAAGAATGGAAAAGAAGTGTTTACAAAATGGAATATTCTCACAGTTAAATCTGAGGTATCATTTATTATTAGGACAGTTATAGTTATTTGACAAATCATTTTTAGCAATCTAATTCAAAATTTTTCTACAGTTTTTTATTTCATTTTATTTTTGCTAATACTGTTAAAGTTGCATATAATGATCGGTCAGAATTCTGTGATTGCCTTGTCAGAGTTAAGCAGTCTTAACTCACAATTATGAATACTGTTTTAAATTAAGAACACATTTTCTGAAAATGAAGATACAGTTCCAGGTACCTTGGGCTAATTCAAAAAAGCATTTCAAATCATAAATTTGTATGAGTATCACAAGGTAGTTTGAAATTAATAAAAAAGATCAGAATAATCTTTAATTGCATTTGTGTTTAATGGAAAACAAATACACAAAATGATGAAATCCGATACATGTGACCCTCACTTACACTTTTAATTGTAAATCTACAGAAATGCCTTTCTGGCTATGGCTTTGCCAGTTTTCTATGAGGTTTTCTGGAATACTGATGATGAGATGCATTTTATATTGCAACAAAATAAATTTTGACTCTAAATGAATAAATGAATTGAAAAAAAAGGAACCTGAAGAAGGATGCATGTAAATTAATGTCACTAAGTTACTTTCTGAGCAATAGTCAGTATGAATTTTGTGCATTTTAAATAAAATTTTATTTTAAAGTGCATATATATTAAGTATGGGCTTCCACTTTATATCTGTGGGTAAATATATCAGTAAATGGTTATGCTAGTATTTAATCAGAGAAAGCAATGGCAACCCACTCCAGTACTCTTGCCTGGAAAATCCCATGGACAGAGGAGCCTGGTAGGCTGCAGTCCTTGGGGTCTCGAAGGGTCGGATACAACTGAGTGACTTCATGTTGACTTTTCACTTTCATGCGTTAGAGAAGGAAATGGAAACCCACTCCAGTGTTCTTGCCTGGAGAATCCCACCAGGGACAGCAGAGCCTCGTGGGCTGCCGTCTGTGGGGTCGCACAGAGTCGGACACGACTGAAGCAACTTGTAGTAGTAGTAGTAGTAGTATTTAATCTGTTGCCCCTTTGTTAACTAACTGAATTCAGTTTACATATTAATTACTTTGTGTAGGTTTATCAAATAGGTGTCTTCTTTAAGATTGTCAGTTCTCTCCCCACACCTCCCCATATTTATTGCATGCATCCCTGGTTCTACAAAGTAAGGCTACTTGCATCAAAAGCTGTCCTTTATCTTTCTTGGAAGAGTTATTTAATAGTAACTTGAATGTCTGTCTGATCGGTTTTTTTAAAAAATCAAGAATTTTAAAGATAAGTTGTTGTGACAGTCTAAGATATAAATTATAATCATTGTAGTATTTGGGTAATTTTCTGTATAGTTTTCATAGCTACAGGCCTTTTTCAGTAACAAAAATAGATTCAAATCTACAATACTGAAACCTCACAGTGGTTAAGGCCCTGTGATATTCAGCTTGTAAAACAGTTGTATTTGGTGCATTGGGGGAAAAAAAAAGAACAACAAAACCTCAGGCTAATATATTTTAGAAAGTTTCTTTATAGCAAAGATTGGAACCATTAAGATTGGCAGCAAGTTATTTTTAACTGTATTTTCATTTTAGTGCAGAAGTTGAGAGATATTTTCCTTACAAGACATTAATGTTTTAAGATATGTTGGGCTATTGAGCTCTACCATTGCAGCTTAAAAACAGCAATGGACAAAGTACAAGTGATGAGTGTGTCTAATAGAACTTGAATTATCAACATTTATATTTTGTCTAACTTTCATGTGTCAAAAATAGTATTCTTTAGTTGTTTTCTACTAGTTAAGTTATAAAATTATTTTTAGCTCTTTAGTAGAAAAACAGGTTGAATTAGTTCTATGATTTTAGTTTACCTTCCCTTGCCTTAGACCAACAGCTCAGGCAGTGAAAGGTATATTGTTTATCTTGATATCCCCCAATACTGAGCATGTAATAGGTACTCAGAAAATGTATGGCAAATAACTTCCCTAAATGATGCTTTTAGTATAAATTTAATATTGATTTAATTAACCAATTTAATATTGTTTTATAATGTTGATTTTAATTAGCAAATTAAACTTTTTTCTGTGTTTACTTTTTACTTTTTTCTGTGTATATATATTCTTTACTTAATTTCATATATATACTTAAATAGTTTCACTGAAATATACTTTTTATACAATAGAAATAACTGACCTATTTAAATGTATAATCCAGTTCCTTCAGAAAATTTCCCGAGTTGAGCAGCTATCACGATAATCAAGTTTTCAACATTTCTATTATTTGCATCATCTCCAAAAGATCTCAAGTACTCATTTGCTGTCAATTTCTATTTGTATATATTATAAAAATCAATGGATTAATGTAATATTATATTCTATGTATCAAAAACTCAGAAGAAAAATTAAGTCTTTATGAAGATATGTCAAAGCTTATGCTCTTGACATTTTTAATTAGTAATTATTAACTCATCTAGTCCTCATCCAACCTAATGTGGTTGTTTATATTATTATATACATTTTATTGATGAGGAGCTGATGTAACTTTCCCAAGTTTGCTTGACCGTAGAATAACATCAGCTCAGCTTTTGAGTGGAGGCACAGAGCTTTAAACTGAAGCAATATGGCTCCAGGTTCCATGATCTTAATCAATTTAGGAAGTATAAGATTTTAGAAACCATTGATAGTACTCACAATGAATAATGAATGGTCTTTCCTGAGAGGCAATTAGGAATTAACTTTTGATTTACCATTTTAGGAAAGCAACAATTTTCATCAAACCAATAACTTCCAGCCCTCTTTAATCATCAGTCAGTTCAGTTCAGTTGCTCAGTCATGTCCAACTCTTTGTGATCCCATGGACTGTAGCACACCAGGCCTCCCTGTCTGTCGCCAACTCCCGGAGTTTACTCTAACTCATGTCCATTGAGTCGATCATGCCATCCAACCATCTCATCCTCTGACGTCCCCTTCTACACCTGCCTTCAATCTTTCCAAGCATCAGGGTCTTTACCAAAGAGGCAGTTCTTCACATTAGGTGGCCAAAGTATTGGAAGTTCAGCTTCAACATCAGTCCTTCCAATGAATATTCAGGACTGATTTCCTTTAGGATTGACTGGTTGTATCTCCTTTCAGTCCAAGGGACTCTAAAGAGTCTTCTCCAACACCACAGTTCAAAAGCATCAATTCTTTGGCCTCTCATTCATTTTTCAGGGAGACTCATTTTTTTTTAACAATAATAATAAATTAGCATCTGGATTATACTTCTCGCCTTGTAAAGTCAATTCAGTTCCATTCAGTTCAGTTGCTCAGTCGTGTCTTACTCTTTGCCACCCCATGGACTGCAGCACGCCAGGCCTCCCTGTCCATCATCAACTTCTGGAGTTTACTCAAACTCATGTCCATTGAGTCGGTGATGCCTTCCAACCATCTCATCCTCTGTCGTCCCCTTCTCCTCCCACCTTCAATCTTTCCCAGCATCAGGGTCTATTCAAATGAGTCAGTTCTTCGCATCAGGTGGCCAAAGTATTGGAGTTTCAGCTACAACATCAGTCCTTCCAATGAATATTTAGGACTGATTTCCTTTAAGATTGACTGGTTGGATCTCCTTGCAGTCCAAGGGACTCTCAAGAGTCTTCTCCAACACCACAGTTCAAAAGCATCAATTCTTCTGCGCTCAGCTTTCTTTATAGTCCAACTCTCACATCCATACATGACCACAGGAAAAACCATAGCCTTGACTAGATGGACCTTTGTTGGCAAAGTAATGTCTCTGCTTTTGAATATGCTGTTTAGGTTGGTCGTAACTTTTCTTCCAAGTAGCAAACATCTTTTAACTTCATGGGTGCAGTCACCATTGTAGTGATTTTGGAGGGCAAAAAATAAAGTCTGTCACTGTTTCCACTGTTTCCCCATCTACTTTCCATGAAGTCATGGGAGTAGATGCCATGCTCTTAGTTTTCTGAATGTTGAGATTTAAGCCAACATTTTAACTCTCCTCTTTCACTTGCATTAAGACACATGAAAAGATGCTCAACATCACTCATTATCAGAGAAATGCAAATCAAAACCACTATGAGGTACCATTTCACGCCAGTCAGAATGGCTGCAATCCAAAAGCCTACAAGCAATAAATGCTGGAGAGGGTGTGGAGAAAAGGGAACCCTCTTACACTGTTGGTGGGAATGCAAACTAGTTCAGCCACTATGGAGAACAGGGTGGAGATTCCTTAAAAAACTGGAACTAGAACTGCCTTATGATCCAGCAATCCCACTGCTGGGCATACACACCGAGGAAACCAGAAGGGAAAGAGACACATGTACCCTAATGTTCATCACAGCACTGTTTATAATAGCCAGGACATGGAAGCAACCTAGATGTTCATCAGCAGATGAATGGATAAGAAAGCTATGGTACATATACATAATGGAGTATTACTCAGCCATTAAAAAGAATTCATTTGAATCAATTCTAATGAGATGGATGAAACTGGAGCCTATTATACAGAGTGAAGTAAGCCAGAAAGAAAAACACCAATACAGTATACTAACACATATATATGGAATTTAGAAAGATGATAACAATAACCCTGTATACGAGACAGCAAAAGAGACACTGATGTATAGAACAGTCTTATGGACTCTGTGGGAGAGGGAGAGGGTGGGAAGATTTGGGAAAATGGCATTGAAACATGTATACTATCATGTATGAAATGAGTCGCCAGTCCAGGTTCGATGCACGATACTGGATGCTTGGGGCTGGTGCACTGGGACGACCCAGAGGGATGGCATGGGGAGGGAGGAGGGAGGAGGGTTCAGGATGGGGAACACATGTATACCTGTGGTGGATTCATTTCAATATTTGGCAAAACCAACACAATATTGTAAAGTTTAAAAAAAAAAAAAAAAGATGCTCTTTAGTTCTTTGCTTTCCACCTTAAGGGTGGTGTCATCTGCATACCTGAGGTTATTAATATATCTCCTGGCAATCTTGATTCCAATTTGTGCTTCATCTAGCCCAGTGTTTCTCATGATGTACTCTGCATATAAGTTAAATAAGCAGGGTGACAATATACAGCCTTGACACACTCCTTTCCTGATTTGGAACCAGTCTGTTGTTCCAGGTCCAGTTCTGACTGTTGCTTCCTGACCTGCATACAGATTTCTCAGGAGGCTGGTCAGGTGGTCTGGTATTCCTGTATCTTTAAGAATTTTCCACAGTTTATTGTGATCCACACAGTCAAAGACTTTGGCATAGTCAATAAAGCAGAAGTAAATGTTTTTCTGAAACTCTTGGTTTTTCAATAATCCAACGGATGTTGACAATTTTAACTGTGGTCCCTCTCCCTTTTCTAAATACAGCTTGAACATCTGGAAGTTTATGGTTCACATACTGTTGAAATCTGACTTGAAGTATTTTGAGCATTACTTTACTAGTGTGTGAGATAAGTGCAATTGTGTGGTAGTTTGAGCATTCTTTGGCATTGCCCTTCTTTGGGATTGGAATGACAACTGACCTTTTTCTGTCCTGTGGCCAGATTTGCTGACGTATTGAGTGCAGTACTCAATATTTTTTTTTTCCAGATTTGCTGGCATACTGAGTGCAGCACTTTCACAGCATCATCTTTTAGGATTTGAAATAGCTCAACTGGAATTTCATCACCTTCACTAGCTTTGTTTGTAGTGATTCTTCCTAAGGCCCACTTGACTGCATTCCAGGATGGCTGGCTCTAGGTGAATGACCATACCATCGTGATTATGTGGGTCATAAAGATCTTTTGTATAGTTTTTCTGTATATTCTTGCCATCTCTTCTTAATATCTTCTGCTTCTGTTAGGTCCATACACTTTCTGTCCTTTATTGAGCCCATCTTTGCATGAAATGTTCCCTTGGTATATCTCATTTTCTTGAAGAGATTTCTAGTCTTTCCCATTCTATTGTTTTCCTCTGTTTCTTCGCACTAATCACCGAGAAAGGCTTTCTTATCTCTCCTTGCTATTCTTTGGAACTCTGCGTTCAGATGGGTATATCTTTCCTTTTCTCCTTTGCTTTTCGCTTCTCTTCGTTTCACAGCTATTTGTAAGGCCTCCTGAGACAGCCATTTTGATTTTTTGCATTTCTATTTCTTTAATCATACATAAATAAAAATCATTAGAGAGCATAAATCAATAGACATTTTGAGTGTACAGTTTCAAGTAGTAACTAAGAGGCAATTATTTTGGTACTTAGAATAGTGTAATATTAGTTGCTCAGTCATGTCTGACTCTTTGTGCTGCCAAGGACTGTAAATCTCCAGGCTCCTCTCCATGGAATTCTCCAGGCAAGAATATTGGAGTGGGTGGTGATTTCCTTTACCAGGGGATCTTTACTACCCAGGGATTGAACCTTGGTCTCTGCCCATTGCAGGCAGATTCTTTACTGTCTGAACCACCAGGGAAGCCCAGGTATATGGTAAGTGCTATGTAAATAGTTAGAGATGAATGATATATTCAAGTTTTGTTTTTTGGAATTTCATTAAATTTTTTTTTCAAATAGTTTTGAACCTGTGGTTGAATCCATAGATATGCAGATACAAAGGCCCAACTGTACTTAGGATATTTGTGTTTTAATATTTCTAGTGTTAGGAGAAGCACTGATTGTTATCCATTTCTCCAAAATATATTATTTAAAATAATTGTTAGAAACTAAATAGGGAGAGATCGAAGGTTGCAGAATAAGAGGGTATGTAGCAAGTCTCCCCCAACAAACACATCAAAAATAATTGGCACATAGCATAATTCTAACTAATTGGAAATTAGTAGAAGGACTGCTGTACAACCAAGGGTGTAAGAAACATGCATTCATGATGTGATAGGAAAGGAAGAAATGTGATCAAGTTGAGACCTGTGTGTGTGGCAGTAAAAAGGCGGTGGAGTGGGGGGAGTCAAAGGCAGACACTCTCCCTTCGCTAGGGAGTGAGCAGTGAGAGCCACAGGTTGAGTGCCCCTGTCCTGGGATCCTAAGCAGGGGAGGACCCAGCTCACTGGAGAACTGCTGGGACTAACAGGATGGTTGTGTGAACTCTGGACCCTGGTCATGAGAAATAGGTACACATTGATTTGCCTCCAAGGCAAGGTGAAAGAAAGTCTATTCTTGCAGCTGCTCATTTTATATGACTGCCTCTCTGTGTGCCTTGGCCTGAGCTGAACAAACACTCTGGCCCCATTCATTCCATATCACAGCAGAACCTGGATCTGAGGTGGTCATGACCAGTGAGAAAACTGGACTAGGGGATATAGGGGCAACATGGTCCTGGGGTGGAACCTGGGTGAATTGGCAGTAGCTATCACTGGTGCTTACTCACGCCGAGCGTCAGATTTCTCATGGTGGCTGCTCCATCACAGCTTATCGCCTCCTCCTCCCCACTCCCACCACCCCGTACATGCTGAGTCCCTTTGGATCCCACCTGCCTTTGTTGTGGCTCCACAACAAGGTAGTGGGTGCAGACACTGGGGGAAGTAATTGGCTGTGGGGGACAAAGGTGAATTGAACCCAAAACTGTGAGTGGAACAAGGAAAACAATTGCAGGTGCTTGCATAGGTAAGGCATTAGAGACAGCCAGGACGTCTGTGTGCAGCTGACGTGAGCCAAGAGCCCTCATGAAGCTCACTTGCTTCAGCACTCCCTCACTCTGGGGCAAAGGGCCTGGTACAGAGAAAGGTGGAGAAATACACTTAAACGGAACAGTGCCAGCTCAAGCCAGATGATCAGGGCTTCTGCTCCTGCAACTTGAGATCAGATCTTGCCCCTAATAGGGTCCTGATGACCACTGAGCAGAGGGGAAGCAACACCTCACACTCAGCTCTAGTCTTAGCTCTTCTATCACCAGCCTTACCCCCTCCAAGGTGATAGATGCCAGCTCAATGACTTGTATCCTTGTCAATTCCAGCACTGCCACAAATGGGACTGGGTACATGCGGTCTGTATAGGACACTTCCATGTAATAATGCCCCTTCAGAAGCGCAGTTGGTAACTGTTTCACTTAAATTCATAGAGGCAGAGAAAGTTAAGTAAAATGGTAACATCAGAACTACTCTCTATGGAAAGAACAAAAGGAAGCCTCTGAAAAAATAAACATAAATAAACAATTTAAGAGATAAATTATTCAAAGCATTGATACTAAGCCTGTTATCTGAATTAATCTGAATTAGGGAAAAGAAGAGTGGTACACAGTGAAAAGTTTATTAAGGAATTAGAAAATATAGAAAAGACTCAATCAGAAATGAAGAACTCAATGGCTGAAATAAAAAACATATTGGAAGAAATTATTATCAGACTAAGTGACGCAGTACACATAAATGCCCTGGAAGATAGAAAATTCAAACCTCCCAATCAGAATAGCAGGAAGAAAAACAAATGAAGGCAGTTTAAGAGATCTCTAAGATACCATTTGGCCTACCAACATTCCTATAATGGGAGTCCCAGAAAGAGAAGAGAGAGAAGAGGGGATTGAAAATGTATTTGAGGAAGCCATGGTTGAAAACTTGGGAAAGGAAAAAGATATATCCAGGTACAGGAAGCACAGAGGGTCCCAAACAAGATGAACCCAAGCAGGCCCACACAAAGATCTGTCATAATTTTAATGGCAAAAGTTAAAGACAGGATTGTAAAGGCAGCAAGAGAGAAACAAAAGAGTCAGTTACAAAGCTGTTAATATATTTCTCTATGGAAATGATGTAGGCCAGAAGGGAGTGTCATGATATATCCAAAGTCCTAAAAGGAAAAACAATAGGAGGAGAGGTAAAGAGCTTCTCACATAGCAAAGACTAAAATAGTTAATCAATCTTCCCTCAAAGAAATGTTGAAGAGTCTTTTCTAAGTGGAGAAAAAGTAAGAATCTATAGAAAGAGGAAAATCTCACTAGGAAAGCAAATTATAGTAAGGACTGAGAACCAAGCACTTAAAGAAGCCAGTATAAAGATTAAGAAACAAAATAGTGTAAAAGCAACTGTAAGTACACTAACTAAGCAGTTAATTTGAACATAAAATATAACATTAAGAGTCCCTTAGACTGCAAGGATATCAAACAAGTCAACTCTAAAGGAAATAAATCCTGAGTATCCATTGGAAGGACTGTTGCTGAAGCTGAAGCTCCAATACTTTGGCCACATAATGTGGAGAAGTGACTCACTGGAAAAGAACCTGATGCTGGAAAAGATTAAAGGCAGGAGGAGAAGGGGGACAACAGAGGATGAGATGATTGAATGGCATCACTGATTCGATGGATAGGAGTTTGAGCAAGCTCCAGGAGTTGATGATGGACAGGGAAGCCTGGTGTGCTGCAGTCCATGAGGTCGCAAAGAGTTGGACGCTATTGAGTGACTGAACTGAACTGAACATTAAGAACACAAAGTGTGAAGAGAGTAAAATATATAGATATTTTAGAATGTGTTTGAACTTAAATGAGTACCTGTGTAAACAACTAGATATAGATATACATACGTGAATCCCATAGTCACCACAAAAACCTATAATACATTAAAAACTAAAAAGAAAGGGACATAAGCATACTAATAAGAAAAAAAAAAAATCAAACTACAAGGGAAGAAACAAAAGGAAGAAAAAACGAATAGAGAACTATAAAAAAAAAAAAAAAAAACTAAGAAAATATCAGTAAGTACTTGCCTATCACTTATTATTTTAAATATTAATGGACAAAATGCTCCAGTTAAAAGACATAGGGTGGCTGATTGTATTAAAAATAGCCTTTTAGATTTTGCCTACAGAAGACTTCCCTGGTGGCTCAGAGGTTAACGCGTCTGCCTCCAATGCGGGAGACCTGGGT
Source organism: Bos mutus (assembly GCF_027580195.1). Classification (NCBI taxonomy): domain Eukaryota; kingdom Metazoa; phylum Chordata; class Mammalia; order Artiodactyla; family Bovidae; genus Bos; species Bos mutus. Next base: position 96,744,053 of record NC_091624.1, on the reverse strand, counting down.
TAGATCCCTGGGTTGGGAAGATCCCTAGAGAAGGAAATGACAACCCACTCCAGTACTCTTGCCTGGAGAATCCCATGGAGGGAGGAGCCTGGTAGGCTACAGTCCATGGGGTCGCAAAGAGTAAGACACGACTGAGCGACTTCACTTTCACTTTCACAGAAGACTTACTTCAGAGCTAAAGACACACACATTTTTGTGTAAGGTGTTAGAAAGTGTTCTAGTTTCATTCTTTTACAAGTGGTTGACCAATTTTCCCAGCACCACTTGTTAAAGAGATTGTCTTTAATCCATTGTATATTCTTGCCTCCTTTGTCAAAATAAGGTGTCCATAGGTGCGTGGATTTATCTCTGGGCTTTCTATTTTATTCCATTGATCAATATTTCTGTCTTTGTGCCAGTACCATACTGTCTTGATAACTGTGGCTTTGTAATAGAGCCTGAGGTCAGGTAGGTTGATTCCTCCAGTTCCATTCTTCTTTCTCAAGATCGCTTTGGCTATTCGAGGTTTTTTGTATTTCCATACAAATTGTGAAATTATTTGTTCTAGCTCTGTGAAGAATACCGTTGGTAGCTTGATAGGGATTGCATTGAATCTATAAATTGCTTTGGGTAGTATACTCATTTTCACTATATTTATTCTTCCAATCCATGAACATGGTATATTTCTCCATCTATTAGTGTCCTCTTTGATTTCTTTCACCAGCAGATGAATGGATAAGAAAGCTGTGGTACATAAACACAATGGAGTATTACTCAGCCATTAAAAAGAATACATTTGAGTCAGTTCTAATGAGATGGATGAAACTGGAACCTATTATACAGAGTGAAGTAAGCCAGAAAGAAAAACACCAATACAGTATACTAACGCATATATATGGAATTTAGAAAGATGGTAACAATAACCCTGTGTACGAGACTGCAAAAGAGACACCGATGTATAGATCAGTCTTATGGACTCTGAGGGAGAGGGAGAGGGTGGGGAGATTTGGGAGAATAGCATTGAAACATGTATAATATCATGTATGAAACGAGTCGCCAGTCCAGGTTCGATACACGGTACTGGATGCTTGGGGCTGGTGCACTGGGATGACCCAGAGGGAGGGTAGGGGAGGGAGGAGGGAGGAGGGTTCAGGATGGGGAATGCGGGTATACCTGTGGTGGATTCATTTCGATATTTGGCAAAACTAATACAATATTGTAAAGTTTAAAAATAAAATAAAATTAAAAAACAAAACAAAACAAACCAAAAAAAAAAAAAAAAAAAAAAAAGACACACACATACACTTTAAGTAAGAAGATAGAAAAACATTTTTCTGCAAATAGAAATGACAGGAAAGCAGAGAGAGCAATATTCATATCAGACAAAATAGACTTTAAAATAAAAGGCACAGCAAAAGACAAACAGAACATTGTTAATCAACTCTACTCCAATAAAGATTAAAAACTTAGTTATGAATCAGGTATTACAATATAAACTTGCTAGTTTGTGAATAACAATTGGAGAAAATTTGTTTGCTCATAAAAAGAAAGACAAAGAGTAGCATTATGCAATGATAAAGGGATCAATACAAGAAGAGGATATTACATTTGCCAACATATATACAGCCAGTACAGGGGCACCTAAATATATCAAGCAAATACTAACAGACACAAGGAGAGAAACTGACAAAAATACAATGATGGTAGGGGAATTTAATTCCCCACTTAAACTGATGGACAGATAATCCAGACAGAAAATCAATAAGGCAGCATTGGTTTTAAATGGAACAATAGACCATTGGACTTCATATTATATATATATATAATCAAAAAGCCCGAGGCCAGGGGCAGCAGGCGGGAGGAGCTACCCCACGCCCCAACACCCGAGGCCAAGGGCGGCGGGCGGGAGGAGCAACCCCATGCCTGAGGCCAGGGGCGGTGGCCTGGAGGACCAAGCTATGTCCAGGGAACGGTGACTGCGCAGGCACAGGAGGGCTTAGAAGAGCTATCCCACGTTGAAGGTCAGGAAGGGTGGCGGTGAGGAGATACCCCTCGTCCAAGGTAAGGAGCAATGGCTGCACCTTGCTGGAGCAGCCGTGAAGAGATACCCCACGCCCAAGGTAAGAGGAACCCAAGTAAGACAGTAGGTGTTGCAAGAGGGCATCAGAGGGCAAACACACTGAAACCATACTCACAGAAAACTAGTCAATCTAATCACACTAGGACCACAGCCTTGTCTAACTCAATGAAACTAAGCCATGCCCGTGGGGCAACCCAAGACGGGCCGGTCATGGTGGAGGGATCTGACAGAATGTGGTCCACTGGAGAAGGGAATGGAAAACCACTTCAGTATTCTTGCCTTGAGAACCCCATGAACAGTATGAAAAGGCAAAATGATAGGATACTGAAAGAGAAACTCCCCAGGTCAGTAGGTACCCAATATGCTACTGGAGATCAGTGGAGAAATAACTCCAGAAAGAATGAAGGGATGGAGCCAAAGCAAAAACAATACCCAGCTGTGGATGTGACTGGTGATACAAGCAAGGTCCGATGCTATAAAGAGCAATATTGCATAGGAACCTGGAATGTCAGGTCCATGAATCAAGGCAAATTGGAAGTGGTCAAACAAGAGATGGCAAGAGTGAATGTCGAAATTCTAGGAATCAGCAAACTGAAATGGACTGGAATGGGTGAATTTAACTCAGATGACCATTATATCTACTACTGCGGGCAGAAATCCCTCAGAAGAAATGGAGTGGCCATCATGGTCAACAAAAGAGTCTGAAATGCAGTACTTGGATGCAATCTCAAAAACGACAGAATGATCTCTGATTCAAGATTGCCAGGAGAAATATCAATAACCTCAGATATGCAGATGACACCACCCTTATGGCAGAAAATGAAGAGGAACTAAAAAGCCTCTTGATGAAAATGAAAGTGGAGAGTGAAAAAGTTGGATTAAAGCTCAACATTCAGAAAACGAAGATCATGGCATCCACTCCCATCACTTCATGGGAAATAGATGGGGAAACAGTGGAAACAGTGTCGGGCTCCAAAATCACTGCAGATGGTGACTGCAGCCATGAAATTAAAAGACGCTTACTCCTTGGAGGGAAAGTTATGACCAACCTAGATAGCATATTCAAAAGCAGAGACATTACTTTGCCAACAAAGGTTCATCTAGTCAAGGCTATGGTTTTTCCTGTGGTCATGTATGGATGTGAGGGTTGGACTGTGAAGAAGGCTGAGTGCCGAAGAATTGATGCTTTTGAACTGTGGTGTTGGAGAAGACTCTTGAGAGTCCCTTGGACTGCAAGGAGATCCAACCAGTCCATTCTGAAGGAGATCAGCCCTGGGATTTCTTTGGAAGGAATGATGGTAAAGCTGAAACTCCAGTACTTCGGCCACCTAATGCGAAGGGTTGACTCATTGGAAAAGACTCTGATGCTGGGAGGGATTGGGGGCAGAAGGAGAAGGGGACGACAGAGGATGAGATGGCTGGATGCCATTACTGACTCAATGGACGTGAGTCTGAGTGAACTCCGGGAGTTGGTGATGGACAGGGAGGCCTGGCGTGCTGCGATTCATGGGGTCAAAAAGAGTCAGACACGACTGAGCGACTGATCTGATCTGATAATCAAAAACAGCAGAATATACATTCTTTTCAAGCACACAGAGAATGTTGTTCAAGATACACTCCTTACTAAGCAACAAAGCAAGTCTATGCAAATTTAGAGGATAGAAACTATATCAGGCATTTTTTCCAACACCCATGATGTGAAACTAGAAATTAATTACAGAAAGAAAAAAATGAGAAAATAACAAACATGTGAAGAGAGACATGTGCTACTAGAAAACCAGTGGTTCAGTGTAAACAATCAAAGAGGAAATCATAAAATACCATGAAACCAATGAAATGGAAACACAGCACTCCAAAATCTATGGCATACAGCAAAAGCAGTTCTAGGAAGGAAATTTATAGGGTTATAGTCCTTCTTAAGAAAATTAAAACAAAACAAAACAAAACAAAAAAACATCGTAACCAACCACCTAAAGTTATTGGAAAAAGAAGAATAATCAAAGCCCAAAGTCATCATAGGGGAGAAATAATAAAAATCTGAGAATAAGTGAACAAAATAAAGATCCACAGAAAATATCAATGAAACAAATAGTTGATTTTTGAAAAAATAAGCTATTTTTAAGCCTTTAGCCATGGTCAGTGAGAAAAAAAAAAAGAACCAAGTGAACAAAATAAGAAATAGGAGAAATAAAAACTGCTACCACAGAGATACAAATAAGTCATGAGATAATAATATGAACACAAATATGCCAACAAAACTGACAACCTAGAAGAAATGGACAAATGTCTAGAAACATGCAGTCTACTAATCCTGAATCAAAAAGGAACAATTTGAAGAGACTGATCAATAGTGGTAGAATTGAAGTTGTAATAAAGGAAACCTGCCAGCAAACAAAATTCAAGGGCTGGAAGGCTTCACAAGTGAATTCTGCCAAATATATAAAGAAAAAGTGTCGTTTTCAAATTGTTCCAAAAAATTAAAGAGAACAGGATACTCTCAAATTCAGTTTATGAGGCCTCTATTATTCTGATACCAAAAAACAAACAAACAAAAAAACCCAAAACAAAACCACAAAGACACTGCAAAAAAGGAAAAAAAAAAAAAAAAAAGTGGTAAATCAGAATCTCCAGTGAATATAGATGCAACAATTTTTAACAAAATATTAGCAAACCAAATCTGACAATATATGAAAAGGATCACACACCATGATCAAGTTGAATGTATTCTAAGGACTCAAAGATTGTTCAGTATTTGGAAATAAATTCATGTGATATATTAAATTAACAAAAGGAAGGATGAAATTCACATGATCATCTCACTAGATACAGAAAATCATTTGACCAAATTCAGCATTCAGTTATGATAAAACTCTCATCAAAGTGGGTACAGAGGGACCACATCTCAAAATAAGAAAGGCCATTTGTGAAAAACCCTCCGCTAACATCATACTCAGTGAGTAAATCTGAAAACTTTTTCTCTAAATTCAGGAACAAGGCAAGAACACCCATTCTCACCACTTTTTTTTTTTTTTTTTGAGCATAGTATTGGAAATCCTAGCCACAGCAATCAGACAAGAAATAAACATCCAAATTAGAAAGGAACAGGTAAAAGTCACTATTGTTGATAGCATGATACTTTATGTAGAAAATCCTAAAAGTCCCCACCCCAAAATTTTTGTAATGAATTCAGCAAAGTTGCATGCTATAAGAGTAACATACAAATATCTGTTGCTTTTCTATACACTAATAATGAAATATCAAAGTTAACATTAAAAATACAATTTTGTTAAAATTATATCAAAAAGAATAAAATACTTAAGGATAATTTAACTAAGGAAGTGAGAGGCCTATAGTCTGAAAACTATAAAGTTGATGAAGAAAATTGAAGATAATACAAAGAATGGAAAGATGTCTCATGCTTTTGGATAGAAATATCAAAATTGTTAAAATAGTCACACTACTCAAGCAATCTACAGATTTAATACAGTTCCTATCCACTTAGTGCAATATCCATTGCCTTTTTTCATAGAAGTAGAATAAATAATCTTGAAGTTTATATGTAACCAAAAATGATGTCAAATTCCCAAAGCAAACTTAAGAGAAAGGAACAAAGCTGGAGGTATCAATCTTCCAGATTTCACACTGTACTACAAAGCTACAGTAATAGTAAAAAAAAACCCAAAAACAAAACAGTACTGGTTCAGAAACAGACACATTATCAGTGGAACAGAATAGGGAGCCCACAGTAAACCCACACTTATAGTCAATTAATTTATAACGAAAGAGGCAAGAGTAGAAAAGACAGTCTCTTCAACATGTGGTGCTGGGAAAACTGGACATCTACATGTAAAAGAACAAGATGAGAAAATTCTCTCACATCATTTACAAAAATAAACTCAGAATGGATTAAAGACCTAGATATATAACCTGAAACCATAAAACTTCTAGAAAAGAACATAGGCAGAACACTTGACATAAATCATAGCAGCTTTTTGGATCTATCTACTAAGGCAAATGAAATAAAAGCAAAAATAAATGAAACATCAGTAAGACCTGATTAAAAGTATAGACTTTTGCACAGCTGAAAAACAACCTACAGAATGGGACAAAAATTTGCAAATGCTATGACTGACCAGGGCTTGATATCTAAAATACATAAAAGGTCATCCAACTCAGTATCAAAAAAAAAAAAAACAAACAACAAAAAAAACACAAGCTACCCAATCCGTAAAATGGAAAGAAGACCTGAGCAGACATTTTTCCAAATAAGACATACAGATGTCTAACAGGCATGTGACAAGATGCTCAGTATCCTTTAATTATTAGAGAAATGCTAATCAGAACAGCAATGAGGTAACAACACCTCATACCTTTCCAAAAACCTATCAGCATAAAGTCTACAAATAAATTGTGGACATGTGGAGAAAAAGGAATCCTTATATATTCTTAGTGGGAATGCATACATGGGAAAGTATATGGAGGTTTCTCAAAGTACTAAAATTAGAACTAGAATATGATCCAGCAGTTCCACTCCTGAGTATATATTGTTGAATATTATTAATCTTCCCTCCTTCCCTTCTTTCCTCCCTCCCCTTCCTTCCTCCCTTTGTCCATCCTTTCCTTCCTTGCTTGCTTTCTTATTTGTAAGATGTGACCAGACTATTGGAGACTTCAGGTTATTTGTAATGGTTAGTTACATAATTTGTTATAGTTTTTCCATTAGTATTATCTGGGAGAATACTTAAAAACTTTGCTATTTTATGCCTTTCACTTTCATGGAGAAATACAAAAGGAAAACAGAATTTTTAAAATTCATATTTTTCCCTGTCCTATATTAATATTATGCCATCTTGCCCTAACCAATATTCTTATGCTGGAAATAGCTTTTAAAGCCTCCTGTTTGCTCTCAGTAGCAATTTTCAGAAAGCTCAGTTCATTAGGGGCTTATATTTCTTGGGGCTATCACTGAATATTTGTGTCACTTTGTATCTCCCCGAGTATGTGTCCCTTCCATCTTTCTTTAACAAAATGTTCATTAGCCCTTCAATGTTTTCATTTAAATGCTCCTTGTTTTAATTTTTACATGACCTTGTATAATAAAATTGTATTTCCTATCTCTCATGAATTCTTCTTTTATAGAATTGTTTAAGGTTTATAACATGTAGGTCACCTATCTTTTCTAATTAAGAACCTTAAGGCTATATATATATATATATATATATATATTTCATGTATATGTGTAAATCTATTTGTTCTTAAAATTATAATAACATTTATGTCATAAGTTGTTCTTTTTTTACTGTTTCAAATTCTGTTGAGAGCTGCAGTCATCTTCATACAGTTTTAAAATTTCAGTCAGGGAATTAAAGAAATCCTGGGATTTTCACAGTATAACAGGATACTTCTAAGAATGTGTTCCATAGTTTATGTCCTCTGATTTCTTTCTTATCTGTTCGTATCAGGAATAGAATTGTCCATATTCTTCACTTGCAGTCTATCACAACTATTTCACTTTCAGTCTTTTTTATTGAGATAAAATTGACACATTGTTTAAGTTTAGGGTGTACCATATGATAATCTGATATACATATATAATGGGAGATGATTCCCAAAAGAACGTTAATTAACACATCTATTATCGCATGTGTGTGTGGGGGGGGATTGGGTGAGAGATTTTAAAATCTGTTCTTTCAGCAACTTTCAAGTATATAGTACAATATTGTTGTTAACTATAGTCACTTTTCTGTACATTTCTAGAACTTATTCAGATTTTTAACTGAATTTTCTACTTTTTGAACAGCTTTCTCTTATTCCCGCCCCCTCATACCTGGAAACCACCATTCTACTCTCTGTTTCTATGAATTCTGTATTTCAAGATTCCATACATATCACTTCTCGGCCTTTTGATCAAGTGTAAGATCAAGTGTAAGATTCCACATAGTAGTGAGATTATGTAGTGTTTATCTTTCTCTGTCAGACTTATTTTCATTAGCTTAGTTTCCTTTCCTTAGCCCGCAAGGTTCATCCATGTAGCTGCAAATGGCTGGATTTCCTTCTCTTAATACCTGAATGGTGTTCCACTAAAAATGTGAAAATATACCATGTTTTCTTTATCCATTCCTCCATCAGTGGACACTTAGGTTGTTGCCTTGTCTTGATTTTTATAAATAATGCCACAATGAATAGATATCTCTTTGAGATAGTGATTTTATTTTATTTTTTTGCTATATATCCAGAGCCAGGATTGTTGAATGATACAGTATTTCTATTTTTAGTGCTTTTGAGAGACCTCCATACTATTTTCCAGAGTTACTGTACCACAAGGAACACATGTTCCCTTTTTTCTACATCCTTACTAACACTTGTCATTTTGACAGTAAACTTCCTGAAAGGTTGGGGTGATATCTCATTGTGGTTTTGGTTTGCATCTCCCTATTAAAGATGTTGAATACCTTTTTATATACCTGTTTGTTGGTTTGTATATTTTCTTCGAAAAAAATGTCTATTCAGATCCTTTGCCCATTTTTAATGAGATGATTATGACAATGATGATGATATGATGATTATTTTGGTTACTGAGTTGCATGAATTTCTTGTATATTGTGGATATTAATCCCTTATCAGATACACAGTTTGCAAAGATTTCTCCCATCATTTGGTTGCCTGTTGATTTAATTTAATTTTTTTTTATTTTTTGTACAGATAAGACTAAAAGCGATCAACTTTTTGTCTGATGCAGTTCTAATTGTTTATCTTTGCTTTTGTTGCCTATGTTTTTGCTATCATGTCCAAAAATCTTTGTCATGACCAATGAATGTCCATAGCCTTCTCCTATGTTTTAGTGTCAGAGTTAATGATTTCTTGTCTTACAGTTGTCTTTAATCCGTTTCAGGTTAATTTTGTGAGTGATATAAGATAGAGTCTAGTTTCCTTTTTCTGCATGTGAGTATCCAGTTTTCCCACCACCCCAATTATTGAAGAAGCTAAGTTTGTCCCATTGAGTATTCTTGGCAAATATTAGTTGATCACTTTTAGTCTTATCTGAACACTTTATAGTGTGTTCTCAGCTTGATATTTTCTTCTTTTACTTTATATTTATCAGGAGTTACAAATTATATTATTGTTATTTAGTTGCTAAGTCATATCCGACTCTTTTGTGACCTCATAGACTGTAGCCCACCAGGCTCCTCTGTCCATGGGATTTTCCAGGCCAGACTACTGGAGTTGGGTACCATTTCCATTCCAGGAAATCTTCCAAGCTAGGGACTGAATACACAACTCCTGCCTTGCAGGCAGATCCTTTACTGCTGAGCCACTAGAGAAGCCCTAAAATTATATACTATTGCTAATAAGTAATTGTTGAGATTATATCTTTTAATGGTATTTTCTTGACTCTTTAGAAATGGTGTGACCTACTGCACAAAGCTCAGTTCAATGACTCTTCATTCTCCCTCTATTAAAATACAGTCAGCCTTATTCCAGTATACTGTTAGACAATCAAGTTGCCCTTCCCACCCTGATTGGAGTTAGTTTTAATAATTGCTGTGTGAATATTTGCAATTGGTTCACTTAAACATATGTGAAGAGTAACATTGTGGGTGGGTCTGATTTAGAAAACTATAATAAATCAGTTTTTTTTTCATTTCCAAAACAAAAGAGTGAAGATTGCATGTTAAAACTATAATCTTGCTATAATTTATGTCCTAAGTTAGAAATGATTGCTACTATAGTTAGCTTCAATTTCTACATCCTTTGTTCACAAGAAATGTTGGCTTTGCTGCCTGCCCTCGTTCCCCTACCACCGCCTTTGCTTCCGTTTCACCTAGTTTCTTGTAAATTAATTTTACCTTGTTGCATACTAAGAAGCATTTTAACACTGTAAGTTTTTCCTCCGTTCAAATATTCTGTCTTTTCTGGTTTTCTGACTGAGGGATATTAACTCTTGTCTCTAAGGTGCCACTGTGACCCCAGATGCACTGAGTAGCTTGGATGCTTGCAATGCAAATCGCTTTGAGTAAACATTGTATAGCCTAGTTGGCATTGCTGAGTATGTACATATTTCTATCTCAAATTCCCTCCTCAGTGCACAAGATTATTAAGATTTAGTTGTGCCATAATAACTTCATGAGAAGTATTTGCCATCAGCCTATCTAAAATGTAACTCAACTCTCTCACTTCTGTGCATTCTGAAAGGAAAATCTCAGGTTCAAGTTATTACTACTTTATGTTAGGTTTTCTCTATACGACCTTTAACTCACATAAATCTTGAACTCTTTTTTGTCAATATTTTTAACAAAAGAGACTACTGCTTGAAAAATAATTAAAAATACAGAGGTGAGGAAAATACATAGAGAAGGAAAGGAAACATTTACTATAGTGATTTTTATAGAAGAGGAATTCTGAGAATGAATTTTTAAATTATATTTATTTATTTTTAGTTGATTGATGGTTGCCTTACAATATTGATTTGATTTCTGCCATACATCAAGATGAATTAACCATAGGTGTGGTTATGTCTCCTCCCTCTTGAGCCTCTCTCCTGTCTCCCATCCTTTCCCACCCTTCTAGGTCGTCATAGAGCCCTGGGTTGAGTTCCCTGAGTCATACAGTAAATTCCCAGTGGCTGTGCATTTTACATATGGTGGTGTATATGCTTTCGTGCTACCTTCTCCATTCATCTCACACTCTCCTTCCTCTCCCCAACCCTGGCCATAAGTCTGTTCTCTACATCTGCGTCTCCAGTGCTGCGCTACAAGTAAGGTCATCAGTACCATCTTTCTAGATTCCATACATATGCATTCATAGTTTTTAATCTGACTTTCTTTCAAGGGAATTTCCACTTATTTGGGAAAAACAGTTTTGTTTGAGCAGAGAGGACATTCATATGTGCTCTTAAAATTAAGTTTTGATGGGTGAATAAAATGGAAGACAACTTAAAAGAGAATCTAAGAACACTGGCTTTGGAGCTGGGTAGCTTCAGTTTCAGTACTGGTTCTGCATTAACTAGCTGTGTGATATAGTGCAAGAAATGCTGAGCTTTTCTTATATTGAAAACAGAGGTCATTATTCCTATCAGGGCTGATGGTTGATAGGACTAAATGATGTAATGACGTGTAGTATAGAGCAAAATGTCAGCCATATGAAAAGTGAAGTCGCTCAGTCATGTTTGACTCTTAGCAACCCCATGGACTGCAGCCTACCAGGCTCCTCCACCCATGGGATTTTCCAAGCAAGAGTACTGGAGTGAGGTGCCATCGCCTTCTCCGAAGTAAACACTGGGGAGATGTAAAGAAGTGTTAGTTGCTCAGTCATGTCTGACTCTTTGCAACACCCCCCCCCTAAATTCTAAGGATTCTGTTTTGAATCCCCAGTCGATGGTACATCTGGGGTTGTGCTTTTAAGGCATGTAAATGACCAAATGCAAACATATTTGAATATTAGATTATCATCACTTAATTTTTGATGGAGAAAGAAATCTCTTCAGTTCATTTTTGTTTCTATTCAGATTTTCTTTTAGCTTTTCAAGCTGTCCACAGTACATATGTCTGGCTTCTAGAGAGCATGAATACAAGGTTTTGTGATAGCTGACATAATAGTATGCCAACATACACACACACACACACACACACAAAAATATATACACACAATTTGGGACTTGGTATTGTGGTCGTGATTGAGCTTTATCTATGATAGGAAGACCCCCTTTACCCTTTCAGTTAAAAAAGGAAAAAAAAAAAAAGGATCATAGAGTCGCTGTGATGATGAGAGAGTAAATAATCTGAAAATTCCTCGGTTTGTGCCCTTGCTCTACCACCTATAAAATGCGTGGCCTTGGACAGAGCCCTTTCCTGTGCAGGGAAAATAATATTTATCCTCTTAGGTTGTTGGGAGTATTAAGTGTGATCATGTAGTAAAAGTGCTGTGTAAGCTGTTAAAGTTGTTATTGCAGTTGAGTAGAGTGTTAGAAAAGGTTTTCAATTTCACTTCCACATCTGGATTCCGGAACTTCCAACTTAGTTCATATTTGTATTAGGCCAGAAAACAGAGGTTCACCTCCTTCCTTTCCTTCCTTTCTCTTCAAAGAAGCTGTATATATTAAATCATTAGACCGTGTTAAGAGGTAAAATAACCCATGCTATAAGTGTGTTTTATAAAACCTTTAAATGTTAGTAGTCTGTATGAAGTACTTTTATCACATTAGTTTCTACAAAATGTTTCAGGTAATTCATAAATCAATTATCTGACACAAGGAATACTTCTCTGTAAGCAGTTCCTACCAGCTAGATTTGCTTCTCAGTAAATAAATAGTTTCTCAATTTAAAGTGAGAAAATATTTTCCTGCCTTGTCTAATATATAGGATTTTTTAAGATAAGCTGAAGTGTGAGAAATAAAAATATGCCTGCAACAGGAAAATTAATGAAAATTTACTATTTTCTTACTTATTTCCCTCTACTACAGTGGCAGTGTCCTTTTTCTCCTTTGAGTCTTTCGACAAGATACTAAAATCTCAGTTTTAGGATCTCTTCCTAAAACTTAGGGAAGAAGACTCATTCCTCCTATAAAATTTGAAAAAAAAAAAAATTCTATTGATACTTTGGTATGGAGTTTTAAATGATTTTATGTCTTCTTTTTCAAGTCTATCTAAAACATTGCACAGTGAACAATTAAATTTTGGCAGATCTATTTATGCTTATGTTGTATGTGTGTTATTCAAGTGATTATTGAAATGAAAATTCCACTGGTAATTAAACAAAATGTATTCAGTTCCCAAAACAATGCCTTGCTCAGATTTCTTAATGCTTTGGATGCAAGGGTGCATGAAAGGGAAAAGCTTTTCAACATTTTAAAGTACTTTTTGAAAAAAAAAAAAAATAGTCTGCATTCTTTTAACCAATGCAAAGACAGTAGTTGTGGTTGTTTCACTGAAAACTAATTTTTTTTAAATCATCATTTTAATAGTAACTTTCACAGAAGATTAACTGCAACAGAGGATCATGGCTATAATATATTTCTTACAGATATATTCTGAAGTCATATAATGATAAAAATAACATACATGGTTTCCTTTTAATATAGGAGAACTATAAGATGTTTGATTTCTATAAATTGTTAATTAAAAAGAATCATTAGAATGGAAAGTATAAGCCATGAGCTGCCATTTGTTCTTTTATACTCTTAAAACATATTTTATTTCCAGAAAATTACCAGTATGAGGGACCAAATTAAATATTTGCTCCATGGTTAGGAGAAGGAGGAGGAAGAGAACTGATAATAAATATCAAGTTCTGTCTTATCTCGTTTTATGGCCTCAGTTCTTCACGTTGAAAAAAAAAAGAAAATGATGAGTAGAGGGGTTAACTTGACTAAAATTATGCAATTTATAGCTTGTTAGAACCATTATCTGAAGTCAGCTGATATAACTTTATTGCCTTTTATGAAATCTTTCTTAATATTTGTTTACAGGCTGATTTTCAAATAATAATGTAAACTGATATCACATGATGATACTTTACATATACTTCTTTTAAACATCTTTGTTTTGAGGTACAGTAAAATCTGTAAGCTTTCATCTGGTTTGTTAACATTCCTTACTGAGACTTCTGCTCTCCAGAATCTCTTATGTGACATTCTGATATAATATCATATATGGATACCAATTTTAGTAAAAATTAGTCTTGCAAGAAATAGTCAGAATTGCTTATATTCTCCTATGTAGAAGTGCTACACGACGTAAAGGAAGAGGAATTCGTCTGTATTTGGTTTATACCAGACTTACTGTTTAAATGTATGATCTGCCTTAGTAGTATCAGAAGAGGGTGCCTTTTGTGGGTTTGGGATCTACCTTTGGACATTGCCTCTGCTGATAATGATTGCTTATCATTGTCACACTAACTTTTCTAAATGACTTGTTTTCTTATATTATCATGCTATGTTTCATATTATATCTAAGTCCCTTTTACCAAGCAGCTTCAGAGCAGACTTGCCTCATTTCCCCACCCTAAATTTCACTAGAACTCAGGAGGAGCCCACAATTCCAGTTACTTCCCTGTCTCATATTCTCCTCACTTGTAATAACAATGCTTTTCTCTATATTTTTATTTATGCTCTCCCTTCTTTATTCTCTTTCCTCTTTGAAATCCTGTCCATCCTTTTTTGGAGAGGTTTGCCAAATTAACCCAAATCACAATTAACTCCTATTTCTCTCAATTCCTATAGTATTTAAAATTATAATATCCAGTTCTTGAATGTAGATTTCATTGTAATATCTGTAAAATTTTGGTTCAAAATTCTAACCTACTTACCAGGTTATACATGTACTAAACTAGACATGATAAAATTTCCAGATTCTGTGTATAATAAAATCTTCTCAGCTACAAACTTTCAGTCAATAATGTATTTATTGGCTAGTAGAAAGGTGTGGGTCAAGGAAGCATACTTCAGCTTGGTGGCCACCTTCAGATGGTTTTATAAATTGTGTAAAGTTGTTTTAGTCTTATTCATCTGAATCAACAGCCTATAATATATTCAGAATAACATTTTAAGCTTGTGACAAAAAGAAGAAAGTTAAAATACACTCTTTACAGAGTTGAAAAGCAGCAATAACCTCGTGGCTCAGTCAGTAAAGAATCTGCCTCCAATGCAGGAGACCCAGGTTCAGTTCCTGGGTTGGGAAGATCACTTGGAGAAGAAAATGGTAACCCTCTCCAGTATTCTTGCCTGGAGAATCCCATAGACAGAGGAGCCTGGCAGACTACAGTTCACGGGGTTGGACACAACTTAGCCACTAAACCACTACCAATTGTATACAAAGTGTTACTTTGAACTTATGAACACAGAGGTTTAGAAACAAATTTTCAGAATCTAACCTGTTTCAAAACACTAATCTATGTCCCACAAAGTGGGGACCCACAAAATAGTTGGTGCTTTACTTATTTTCTTTTGTGGATAAAGCTTCTGGATAATATAAACGAATGTATTATTTATAATCAAATATTTTCCCTATGAAATGGGTTAATCTAACAAATTCAGTAGAATACTGTACATTCCAGATATAGACACACAAGTTTGCAATAGAGTATATATTGTACTAAACAAGTATAGTACTGTATTATATCTGAATTATAAGAGTCATGCTGTATACCACTTTCTGAAGAAAGTATTAGTCTTTCAGTCATGTCCCACTCTTAGAGACCCCATGGACTGTAGTCCGTCAAGCTCCTCTGTCCATGGAATTCTCCAAGCAAGAATACTGGAGTGGGTAGCCATTCCCATCTCCAGGGGAATCTTCCTAATCCGGGTCTTCTGCATTGCAGGCAGATTCTTTACCATCTGAGATATAAGGGAGGCCCACCACTTTCTGCTTCTCTATCAGTTGGTTTCTCCAGTCATGTTCATCCTCCTACTCAAAAAAGTGTGTGCTTATTGTGGGTGTTGCCGTGGAAGATTTTTTTGCATCAGAACATGACATAAATAATGGCTTAGGAAATTGTATAACATTTTAAGACTTCTTCAAATTTATATGTCCACCTTTTTATATTTAGAGAAAATAAGACTATTGTCTTTATTGTGCCCATCTTTGCATGAAATATTCCATTGATATCTCTCATTTTCTTGAAGAGATCTCTAGTCATTCCCATTCTATTGTTTTCCTCTATTTTTTTGCATTGATCACTGAGGAAAACTTTCTTATCTCTCTTTGCTGTTCTTTGGAACTCTGCATTCAACTGGGTATATCTTTCCTTTTCTCCTGTGCCTTTAGCTTCTTTTCTTATCTCAGCTATTTGTAAGGCGTCCTCAGACAACCATTTTGCTTTTTTGCATTTCTTTTTCTTGGAGAAGGTATTGATCGCTGCCTCATATACAATGTCATGAACCTCCGTCCATAGTTCTTCAGGCACTCTGTCTATCAGATATAATCCCTTAAATCTATTTGTCACTTTCACTGTATAATGTTAAGGGATTTGATTTAGGTCATAACTAAATGGCCTAATGGTTTTCCCTATTTCTTCAATTTAAGTCTGAATTTGACCATAAGGAGTTCATGATCTGAGCCATAGTCAGCTTCCAGTCTTGTTTTTGCTGACTATATAGAGCTTCTCCATCTTTGACTGCAAAGAATATAATCAGTCTGATTTTGGTATTGACCATCTGGTGACATCCATGTGTGGAGCCTTCTCTTGTGTTATTGGAAGAGGGTGTTTGCTGTGACTCCTGCATCCTCTTAGAAAAACTCTGCTAGCCTTTGCCCTGCATCATTCTGTACCCAAGGCCAAATTTGCCTGTTACTTCAGGTATCTCTTGACTTCCCACTTTTGCATTCCAGTCCCTTAGAATGAAAAGGACATCTTTTTTGGGTGTTAGTTCTAGAAGGTCTTCTATGTCTTCATAGAACCATTCAACTTCAGCTTCTTCAGCATTACTGGTTGGGGCACAGACTTGGATTATTATGATATTGACTAGTTTGCTTTGGAAACAAACAGAGATCATTCTGCTGTTTTTGAGATTGCACCCAAGTACTGCATTTTGTACTCTTTTTCTGACTATGAGGGCTACTCCATTTCTTCTAAGGGATTCTTACCACAATAGTAGATATAAAGGTCATCTGAGTTAAATTCACCCACTCCAGTCCATTTTAGTTCACTTAGAGATACCAAAATCACCACAGATGGTGACTATAGCCATGAAATTAAAAGACGCTTACTCCTTGGAAGGAAAGTTATGTCCAACCTAGATAGCATATTCAAAAGCAGAGACATTACTTTGCCAACAAAGGTCCATCTAGTCAAGGCTGTGGTTTTTCCTGTGGTCATGTATGGATGTGAGAGTTGGACTGTGAAGAAGGCTGAGTACCGAAGAATTGATGCTTTTGAACTGTGGTGTTGGAGAAGGCTCTTGAGAGTTCCTTGGACTGCAAGGAGATCCAACCAGTCCATTGTGAAGGAGATCAGCCCTGGGATTCCTTTGGAAGGAATGATGCTAAAGCTGAAACTCCAGTACTTTGGCCACCTCATGCGAAGAGTTGACTCATTGGAAAAGACTCTGATGCTGGGAGGCATTGGGGGCAGGAGGAGAAGGGGACAACAGAGGATGAGATGGCTGGATGGCATCACTGACTAGATGGACGTGAGTCTGAGTGAACTCCGGGAATTGGTGATGGAAAGGGAGGCCTGGTGTGCTGCAATTCATGGGGTCGCAAAGAGTCAGACACGACTGAGTGACTGAACTGAACTGAGAGATACCAAGGGAACATTTCATGCAAAGATGGGCACAATAAAGAACAGAAATGGTATGGACATAACAGAAGCAGGAGATACTAAGAAGAGGTGGCAAGAATACACAGAAGAACTATACAAAAAAATTTTCATGACTCAGATAACCATGATGGTGTGATCACTCACCTAGAGCCGGACATGCTGGAATGTGAAGTCAAGTGGGCCTTAGGAAGCATCATTATGAACAAAGCTAGTGGAGGTGATGGAATTACAGTTGAGCTGTTTCAAATCCTGAAAAATGATGCTGTGAAAGTGCTGCACTCAATATGCCAGCAAATTTGGAAAACTCAGCACTGACCACAGGACTGGAAAAGGTCAGTTTCATTCCAATCTGAAAGAAAGGCAATTGCAAAGAGTGCTCAAACTACTGCATAATTGCACTCATCTCACACGCTAGTAAAGTGATGCTCAAAATCCTCCAAGCCAGGTTTCAACAGTACATGAACTGTGAACTTCCAGATGTTTAAGTTGGATTTAAAAAGGCAGAGGAACTAGAGATCAAATTGCCAACATCTGTTGGATCATTGAAAAAGCAAAAGAGTTCCAGAAAACATCTATTTCTGGTTTATTGACTACGCAAAGCATTGGACTGTGTGGATCACAACAGATTGTGGAAAATCCTACAAGAGATGGAAATATGAAACTACCTGACCTGCCTCCTAAAGAATCTGTATGCAGGTCAAGAAGCAACAGTTAGAACTGAACATGGAACAATAAACTGGTTCCAAATCAGGAAAGGAGTATGTCAAGGCTGTATATTGTCACCCTGCTTATTTAACTTATATGCAGAGTACATCATGAGAAACACTGGACTAGATGAAGTACAAGCTGGAATCAAGATTGCCCAGAGAAATATCAATAACTTCAGATATGCAGATGACACCACCCTTATGGCAGAAAGCGAAGAAGAACTTAGGAGCCTCTTCATGAAAGTGAAAGAGAAGATTGAAAAAGTTGTCTTAAAGCTCAACATTCAGAAAGCTAAGATCATGGCATCTGGTCCCATCATTTCATGGCAAATAGATGAGGAAATAGTGGAAAAAGTGAGAAACTGTATTTTCTTGGGCTCCAAAATCACTGCAGATGGTGACTGTAACCATGAAATTAAAAGTTGCTTGCCCCTTGGAAGAAAAGCTATGACCAACATTGGCAGCATATTAAAAAACAGAGACATTACTTTGCCAACAAAATTCATCTAGCTTTTCCAGTAGTCATGTATGTATGTGAGAGTTGGACAATAAAGAAAACTGAGCAGCAAAGAATTGGTGCTTTTGAACTGTGGTGTTGGAGAAGACACTTGAAAGTCCCTTGGACTGCAAGGAGATCCAACCAGTCCATCCTAAAGGAGATCAGTCCTGGGTGTTCTTTGGAAGGTCTGATGTTGAAGCTGAAACTCCAATACTTTGGCCACCTTATGTGAAGAACTGACTCATTAGAAAAGGCCCTGATGATGGAAAAGATTCAAGGTGGGAGGAGAAGGGGATGACAAGGGATGAAATGGTTGGATGGCATCACTGACTTGATGGACTTGAGTTTGATTAAGCTCTGGGAGTTGATGGACAGTGAAGCCTGGCATGCTGTAGTCCATGGGGTCACAAAGAGTCAGACATGAGTGACTGAACTGCCTGAACAATATTGTATTGCATCTTTTAGATGGTCAGTATTACTTGTGCTTATTTAAAAATATAGAACTGTACTTGATGTTGACAGACATGTTTAGAAAGAATTATTCAGGGCTGGTTTTCCCAAGGAGCAAATATATCCTGGGTATTCTGGGGGAATGAGGCTTAGTGCAAATATTGTCCATGTCACATGCATATTGTCCTTTCCCCTGAAGTGCCTGCTTCACTCCCTTAGGATTCCCACATGCTTTAACTTAATTTAGGGACATTCAACAGATAGACTCGTGACTGAATCATTTCTGCATATCTGTGACATTTCAGTTATTAAATAAGCATAGAGATAAATATGTAAATACAAATTACAAAACTGAGAGCAAGAAAAAAGTCCAGGAGAATCTAATTTGGATCAAGAGATCAGTCCCCTGACTTTAATAGTCATCAAATATCATTCATACTATATATTGTAGATTATTTGGTATTATCATTTAAATCTCTCAGCTTCATGGCTAAGAAGTATCTCTAAACTGTGAATAAGCAGGTAGTAATATAATAATTATGTCTTATTTATATAAAAATATTTAGATTATTATTGTATGCTTTTCTTTCTGCTTGAATGGTTTCTAGTTGCTGACTCAAACATAAATTAAAGAAACTTGAGGAGTATTTTGTTAAACATTTGAGTTGTATACCTTTATAGAAATTATCTAATCAGAAAGCAAATTTTATAGTTGAAAATTTAATTGGATAAAATTATTATATGATGATAGTGATGGATGGAGTAGCAAATGGCAGCCCACTGCAGTAATCTTGCCTGGAAAATCCCACGGATAGCGGAGCCTGGCGCGTTACAGTCCATGGGGTCACAAAGAGTTGGAAACGAGCAACTGAGCATACATAACATAGTGATGTAACATATGATTTTATTTACATATTTATTAGTTCCATTATCGTACTAAAGTAATTGTTTTATATAACCTTGAAGTAGATAGATAGCAAAT
Organism: Bos mutus; assembly: GCF_027580195.1. Lineage (NCBI taxonomy): Eukaryota > Metazoa > Chordata > Mammalia > Artiodactyla > Bovidae > Bos > Bos mutus. Next base: position 96,724,101 of record NC_091624.1, on the reverse strand, counting down.
GGTATTAATATTTGAGTGGTGGATCTACAAAGGCATTTAAAACCCAAAATAGAGCATATTATATGTCACACATTTTGGTGTGATTTTTGGGCTTGCAACTAGATTTTATACTCATTGCAGTCAGGATTTTGTGACCAATTTTTTGTTTCCAAATTGTTGTTGCTTTAGGGCTGTACATTCATTAGTTTCGTCCATTAAACAATAGCTTAAATGCTTCTTTAAGTGTCATAAAATATTCTGTCATGATCATTGATCTTGTTTAAACATTATTAAATAAAAATATAGATCTACAGGACAGTATTGGAAATTTACTAATGCTTGCCTTCCATATAAGTAAGCTAAGCTTCTAATTAAGTCATAAAACTTTGGAGATGAAGGATGGTCATAAGAATACAGCTTGCTCATTAAGAACCGTATGTCAGCCAATCATTGTGCCAGGAGTTTACCTTAAATCATCACTCGTCTTCATAGCCTTCTTGCAATGTAGTTACAGTTTCCCAATTTTATTAAAGAGTGTAGTTAAGATCACACAATATATGATTACTGACTTGTTGCAAACATGCTAAAATATAGAAATATTATGAAGTGAAGCCTTGATGCACTCACCTTGTAATGAAGAAAGATGGCCACCACCAAGTTTAGCAGGTAAAATGTAGAAGGATACAAACAGATTGCTATGAGATTAAAAGTACTTCACTGAAGAATTATTACTTATAAACACTGCTGCGATGAACATTGGGGTACATGTGTCTCTTTCCCTTCTGGTTTCCTCAGTGTGTATGCCCAGCAGTGGGATTGCTGGATCATAAGGCAGTTCTAGTTCCAGTTTTTTAAGGAATCTCCACACTGTTCTCCATAGTGGCTGTACTAGTTTGCATTCCCACCAACAGTGTAAGAGGGTCCCCTTTTCTCCACACCCTCTCCAGCATTTATTATTTGTAGACTTTTGGGTCGCAGCACTGTTTATAATAGCCAGGACATGGAAGCAACCTAGAAGTCCATCAGCAGATGAATGGATAAGAAAGCTATGGTACATATACACAATGGAGTATTACTCAGCCATTAAAAAGAATACATTTGAATCAGTTCTAATGAGGTGGATGAAACTGGAGCCTATTATACAGAGTGAAGTAAGCCAGAAGGAAAAACACCAATACAGTATACTAACACACATATATGGAATTTAGAAAGATGGTAACAATAACCCTGTGTACGAGACAGCAAAAGAGACACTGATGTATAGAACAGTCTTATGGACTCTGTGGGAGAGGGAGAGGGTGGGAAGATTTGAGAGAATGGCATTGAAATATGTAAAATATCATGTATGAAACAAGATGCCAGTCCAGGTTCGATGCATGATACTGGATGCTTGGGGCTAGAGCACTGGGATGACCCAGAGGGATGGTATGGGGAGGGAGGAGGGAGGAGGGTTCAGGATGGGGAACACATGTATACCTGTGGCGGATTCATTTTGATATTTGGCAAAACTAATACAATTATGTAAAGTTTAAAAATAAAATAAAAAAAAAAAGAATTATTACTTAAAGTGAGTTTGAAGCAACAGTTAATCGGGAATATGAATTTATCTCCAGCTTATCTGATAAAAGCCCAGACTCTTAAACTTCATGTTATCCTGCCTGTTCACCTGCTGCCCTCCTTCATGTTCCTTGGGATGCTTTCAGGTCCTTTGCAAGGCTAGTATCACCTTCATAGATTCTTACCGTAACTCTTACAGTTGATCAGATACCTTATAGTCTAAATTCCTTTCAGTTCAGTTCAGTCGCTCAGTCATGTCCGACTCTTTGCGACCCCATGAATCACAGCAGGCCAGGCCTCCCTGTCCATCACCAACTCCCGGAGTTCACTCAGACTCACGTCCATCGAGTCAGTGATGCCATCCAGCCATCTCATCCTCTGTCGTCCCCTTCTCCTCCTGCCCCCAGTCCCTCCCAGCATTGGAGTCTTTTCCAGTGAGTCAACTCTTTGCATGAGGTGGCCAAAGTACTGGAGTTTCAGCTTTAGCATCATTCCTTCCAAAGGAATCCCAGGGCTGATCTCCTTCAGAATGGACTGGTTGGATCTCCTTGCAGTCCAAGGGACTCTCAAGAGTCTTCTCCAAAAGCATCAATTCTTCGGTGCTCAGTCTTCTTCACAGTCCAACTCTCACATCCATACATGACCACAGGAAAAACCATAGCCTTGACTAGGCGGACCTTTGTTGGCAAAGTAATGTCTCTGTTTTTCAATATGCTATCTAGGTTGGTCATAACTTTCCTTCCAAGGAGTAAGTGTCTTTCAATTTCATGGCTGCAGTCACCATCTGTAGTGATTTTGGAGCCCACAAAAATAAAGTCTGACACTGTTTCCACTGTTTCCCCATCTATTTCCCATGAAGTGATGTAGGGCTAAAAACGTAACTTTAATTTCTGTCAGTCATTTCCCCATACAGTTCTGTTGATCTAACTGTATAATAAAGCAGTTGCACGAAAAGTTGCTACCTTGTTGATGTACATGTAATATTCACTAGGGCTTAGGGCCAGCCAAGCCCCGAACCTAACTTGGGTTTGGACTTCCCTGGTGGCTCAGATAGTAAAGTGTCTGTGTATAATGCGGGAGACCTGGGTTTGATCCCTGGGTCGGGAAGATCCCCTGGAGAAGGAAATGGCAACCCACTCCAGTACTCTTGCCTAGAAATCCCATTCTAGAAAAACCCTACAGGCTCCGCTGTTCATGGGGTCCAAAAGAGTCGGACTCAACTGAGCGATTTCACTTTCACTTTAGCTCCTGGCCCGGGAGTAGGTTGGTAGCAAAGAGACAAATGATGGTGTAGAAAAGTTGGAAAGGCATTACCTCTGAAGAATGGGACCAATGTTGTCACAAGGGGCCAACAAAAGGCATTACAAAAATGATGATGTTTCCTTTATTTATGGGCTTCCCTGGTGGTTCAGATGGTTAAGAATCTGCCTGCAGTGCAGGAGACCCAGATTTTATCCCTGAGTAGGGGAGATCCCCTGCAGAAAGGAATGGCAACCCACTCCAGTACTCTTGCCTGGAAAATTCCACGGACAGAGGAGTCTGGCTACAGTCCATGGGGTCACAAAGAGTTGGGCACAATGGAGCAGCTTTCACTTTTCTTTTATTTGTAATCTGGATTAGGTAAGGAAAAATAGGGCCAGGCTGTTCCACCAAAATATCTTGTTCAGAATTACAACTATTAGGTAGTCACTGAGATATTTGGTTTACCTTAAGGTGATTATTTAGAAACTATAAAGAAATATAAAATGGGTTATATATCTATACACAAGAGAATGGTTATTTTGTATATGTACAATAAAAATAATGTAAATTTACAGGGACCACAAATCAGCTTAAGGGAAAAATACCATTTTTGAGGCCCCCGATGTTCTTCTCCCTGATCCCTTTTCTTTAGTATCTATTATAACTACCATTTTGAGATTACGAAATATAACTCTAAATATTTTATTACTTAGTCATGAATGTTCTTAATCTACATACTTGTAATTTGCTCTGCTTATTCTTGGCTTTTCCTTCTTTTCATTATCCTGAAAGATATCTTTGCTGATACATGAATATGTAGTTCATTTTTTTCCACTACATTTTTCTTTATATGACTTAACCAAGCATTGTTTACCATACCCCTGTTGATAGAGATTTGGTTTGTTTCCAGTTTTTCCTTTTACAAACAATGACGTGAATATTCTTTATTTCTCTTGATGAACATTTGCAAGAGTTTCTCTAGTATATATACTTAGAATATAGAGTTGCTGAATTCTAAGTAGTGGGTATATACTGCTTTAAAAGATGATGTTGACTTTTTAGTGTATAAAAAAATGTATATGCCAATCAGTAGTGTACAGGGGTTTTCTTGTTTCTTATCTTACCTCCTCCATGCAAATTAGATTTTTAAAATTTTAGTATGTGCTGGTTGGGTAGATATGTATTTCTATGATTTTAATGAGATTTGATAATTTTTAATGAGGGTGAACATTTTTATTGGTTTACTGATGGTTCAAATATCATTATTCCTGTTTAGTCTTGTGTATTTTTATATTGATTTGTCTCTTCCTAGACTTTTAGAAGTTCATAGCATATTTTGTGTTCTAAGCCTTTGTTAACAACATGTGACAAATATCTTCATCCACTTTTCAACAGTTTTTTTTTTTTTCATTCTTAAATGTTTTAAAAATATATTGTCTATTGAAGTACATTTATACACAGTAACATTTACCATTTTAGGGGTGTAGTTTGATGAGTTTAAAAAACATATATTCTGTCATTTATTTGCCACCAAAACCAAGATATAGAATACAAGTATACCTCATTATTGAGCATAGATACAGCATTTTTACAAACTGAAGATTTGTGGCAACCTGCATTGAGCAGATCTATTGACACCATTATCTCCAAGAGCATCTGCTCACTTTATATTTCTGTGTTACATTTTGATAATTCTAAAATTATTTCCAACTTTTTTTATTAGTGTTATATTTGTTATGGTGTTCTGTGATCACGCTTACAGAAGCAGAGAATAGAACAGTGGATTCAGGAACTGGGGGAATTGTAGAATGGGGAGATACTGATGAAAGGGTACAAACTGTCAGTTATAAGATGAATAAGGTCTAGAGATTTAATGTGTAGCATGGTAGCTATCATTAATAATACTGTATTATACACCTGAAATTTGCTAAAAGAGTAAATCGTTAGTGTTCTTAGCAGGAAAAACAAAAAAGAAAACATTAACTTTGTGAGGTGATAGATACATAAATTAGCTTATTTTGGTAATCATTTCACAAGGTACACATACGTCCAAATATCAAGCTGTGTGACCTAAGTATATACAATTTTTATTTGTCAACTATACTTCAGAATCTGCGGGGGGAAAGGCTTGGAGGAGCTCTATGTAGATTTCTTGAGCTCCTTCTTCTCTGGACAGTTCGTTTGTCTTTGGACCGTTTCACAAATTGTAGCCACTTTGTTGTCCCAAACTCAACCTTGCTTTTCAGTTCAACAAGATCCCCATGAACTATCTGGGTGTCTGAAAGTCATGTCTGAAATTTTCCAAAGTCCAAAAGTAATTCTTTCATAACTGTTTGCCTGTTTAATTTATTGATGGTGGTAGGGACAGCTCAGTTACTTTTTCATAGCTGGGGGCAAAAATATGATGGTCTTCCTTTATCTTTGAGTGGCGTAGTCAAAATTATACATGTTTTAGAGACAAAACTATAATTTTGTTTTGTCTCTAACTATAATTTCTTTTCTGTTCTTTTTTTCTGTTTCCCATTTTTCAAATCCACTTAAGCTCTAGCCCTCTTTCTTCTCCGTTGTCCAGAATTTCTAGCTCTGAACTGTCATAGATTAATGCTGCCAGATGAAGCATCCAACTGCAAAGCTCTAAAATGTGTTGTATCAAAGGTGGCATCTGGACATTCAGCTGGCCCATCTGGCAAAACTTTTCTTGGGCCTTTTTATCTGGCAGCACACTTGGCTAGGGAGAAAGCAATTAAGCTTTTTCCAGAGTTGAGCTGGGGTCTGACCTTTTCCGACTGCCTTGAACTCTTGTGTGATATGCCTTTGGCTGGCTGCCTGCTCTACTTAGAGGAATTGTTTGATATTTAATCTGATAATTGGGGTCCTTTTTAAGTCCTATTCTGAAAGCAAGGGTTCATTTCAGTCACCTTTGGGCTGAAAGTTTAATTATTTGGAAGTTAGGTGATGCATCAGCAGGTAAAGAGGTGGGATGGAAAGCAGAGAGATGAATTCTGTTCAAAGTCCCGCATTGTAGTTGTCAGTGTTACACGTAAATTTAGAACTCCTTTTAAAATACTTGGAAAAAAGAAGAAAAGGAAAGCAAAATAATCCACATTCACTAAAAGTTTTAGAGCTTCTAATGGTTTTATCTCCAGTAATATGGGTGTATTTTTTTTTTTTTTAGGTATTAATCTTTGCCACAGATCTACTTGGCTATTAATTCCAGGCCATGTGTTTTTGTTCCAGAGATATTATTAAGATGGAACTAGACGGAGAACTTTGTAGTAATAAAGCAAGCTGTTGTTAAAAGACATTCTGTCAGGAAGCTGTTAATTTCAATGAAAATGTAGGGGTTTAGCCTCTCATACTTTTCCTAGACAGAAATAATTTAGTTATAAGTACTTTGAAAGCATTTTATTTTATGTTAGTTTTCTGGAATTTTTCAATCAGAAAAATTGATAATATTTTTATTATAAATCCATGTTTATTTTAAAATTTATTACATTTCTAATAATATCAGGAACCAAAGGATTTTATTCTGAGTGCTTAAAAGTAGTTTTAGAAAACCCCGCTATAAGTTTTCAGCATTTAGTCTGGTATCATTAAAAAGAGAGCCAGAACAAAAACTAAAGCCACAAACACATATTCATACTTACGTGCATATCAAATGTTGAATTTTAAAGAGGTATTAAATTGATACATATATATAACAATGTATGCCACAAATCCATAGATTTAATTCTTCATTCTTAGAGATTGCCAAAAGACAGCTCAGTTGAGAACTGTTATATATGTTTCACCTTTCATAACTACTAGTCAAAAAATAAGAGTTTAAAAGATGGAGTCATTATTATATAACAATTTTGGTATCAGGCAGTATTTAATCACGTAGATTAAAAGTTTAACTTGCAGGCCTTTCAAAAATTATCCAAATTTAGCAAGATGTAATTATTAAACACCTAAATGGCTATATTTGTCGATAAGTTTGGAGATTAAATTTGAGCTGTGTGTCTTCAGAACTAGTGTCTGTAGGTATTCTAAACAGTCTTTCCAGAAATTTCACTATTATACCAGTATTTAGTAAGTAGAGCATGGAGATGTGTATTTACCTCATTACTAATGTTGGTAAACTATTTTAAGATTATTAATATGAACTATCAATAGCTTTCTTCTTTATTTCCTTTTCTCTCTTTTAATCTAACTTTAGTATATGGTGTATCTTTATTGTAGTATCCTGTGTAAACTGCTATAAAATATATTCTCTTAATAGATTTTATAGAACTTTTGGTAGAAAATATTTTCTACAGGATATAAATTTTGTTACATCGAAATAATATAGGTGTTTTTTTCCCCTGAAATATAACAACATATTGATAAAAATGAAAACAAAAAGTTTTACCATGACCATTTTTCATGAAGCAATTAGTACTCCAGAATAATTGCTTCTTCATTGATTCTGAAGGTAAGAATGTAATGTTGTGTGTGAAAGTCATGAGCAGAATATTTTCTTATGCTGAGTTTTATAGTCTAATGATATCATAAAGTCTACAATTATTACTTTAACCCATTTTTTATTTATCTTTTTAATGACTTTTGAAAATTCTTGGTTTTTAAGTGTTATTAATTACTTTTGCTAGTGACTTTTTCAGCCAGATTCAAGCATAAGAACATGTTTCATAATTTTAATTTTGAATATCTCCAGATGCAGAAGCAACAAACATACCAGAAGCAACGAGTGTATGCCAGTAAAAGCTCTATTTCTTACAAAATTGAACTGAATTTTTATCCCTAGGACTTGTAAAGGCTTAACGGTGCTTAAAATAACCATATTAAGATTATCATTAAATTATTTTGCTCACATTTAGGATTTTAATTAAAGTGTCAGAGATAGAGAATCTCTATGTTCTTTATTTTATTTTTTCAAAGAGTAACACATGATAATAGAGGAATTGCTTCCAACATTTTGAACACTCAGATTAAAAGAGGAGAAAGATATTTTACAGTTAAGATTGACAGAGAAGTCAAAACTTAGACCCATGAACTAAGACCTGTGTATTGATGACACGTACCATAAGATGACCCCGGTTCGATTACTGAATCGGGAAGACACACTGGAGAAGGGATAGGCTACCCACTCCAGTATTCCTGGGCTTTCCCTTGTGGCTTAGCTGGTAAAGAATCCTACTGCAATGTGGGAGACCTGAGTTCTATCCCTGGATTGGGAAGATCCCCTAGAGAAAGGAAAGGCTACCCACTCTAGTATTCTGGCCTGGAGAATTCCATGGACTGTGTAGTCCCTGGGGTCACAAAGAGTCGAACTACTGAGTGACTTTCATTTTCACCATAAGGTGAACTGATACACCCACTTCAGTATTTATTTAAATTTCTTAGCAAGCAAGAAAGTTTTCAGGAGTTTTCCTGGCAAAGAGTTGTCTTAATACTAATTGTTCTGGGTCTGTCATTTTTCACACTTAATGCTTGGTAACTTGCCAACTAGTAAAACTGGTGAATAAACACAGCCTCAAGATCCAGACTGGTAGCACTAATGACACCGGTCAGAAAAAGTGCTAATTCCACACCAAGCTTGTCTCTAGTCCAGTCAGAAAGTTTGTTCAAAGAAGTGCCAACTCTTTTTTAGTGGATGTTGGCCATGAAGAGAACTGCCAAAAGAGACATGTAAAATGCCATATGTGACTTCAAATGAAAGAACTCATCTTTAATTTCAAAATATTAAATGATTTTTTAAACACAGGATTTCTTCAAAGTTAGAGTTCTGAAAATAAATCACTTGCTCTATAAAGAATAAGGAATTTTGCCAATAGACAGACAGGACACTCCTTTTTTGCCCTGGGAGATACTTATCATAATGTATCAGGGCCTTTATTATACATGTAAAACTGACATGATTACTTTCTGTATGTCCAGAGTGGCAATGGTCTTGTTACCAGAAATTATTTATGCTGTTGTTTGAAGTGCTTTAAAATCATTTCCAGCCAGTGTTACTCTGAGTTGCTAGATGGATGAATAAAATGGCAATACTGAAAGGAGAAAACAGAACACATTTGAACCTTAGTTGAGACCATTGTGAGCCCCAGTTACTTCATCCATCAGTTCAGTTCAGTCACTCAGTCATGTCCAGCTCTTTGTGACCCCATGGACTGCAGCATACCAGGCCTCCCTTGTCCATCACCAGCTCCCAGAATTTACCCAAACTCATGTCCATTGAGTCAGTGATGCCATCCAATTATCTCATCCTCTGTCATCCCCTTCCCCTCCTGCCTTCATTCTTTCTCAACATCAGGGTCTTTTCCAATGAGTCAGTTCTTCACATCAGGTGGCAAATATATTGGAGTTTAAGCTTCATCATCAGTCCTTCCAGTGAATATTCAGGACTGATTTCCTTTAGCATGTACTAGTTGGATCATCCATAGAATGAGGTTTAATATTCCATATGTGGGGTATTATAAATAGATATAGATTCTACAGTTATTTATTCATGAGAATACCAAAATGTCAGTTTTACGGGTTTTTTTAAATGATTGATTTATTTATTTTTGCTAAGTCTTCATTGCTGTAGACTTTCTCCAACTACAGGGAGAGGGGTCTACTCCTCGCCCCAGTGCATGGGCTTCTCATGGCGGTGGCTTCTCTTGTTGCTGTAGCTGTGGCTCGTGGGCTTTAGAGAGCAGGCTCAGTAGTTGGGGTGCGTGCCCTTAGTTGTAGCATGTAGAATCTTCCCAGACCAGGGATCAAACCCATGTCTCCTGCATTGGCAGGCAGGTTTTTAATCACTGGACCACCAGGGAAGTCCCAGTTCTAGAGTTTGTGTGAGTTGAACCATATGAAACTATCTTTTTTTTGTGGGTTGAAGACTGTCAGACATCAACTATTTCATATAGGTAAATGAAATCCTTAGTAGGCTATAGAATAACATTATCTTTAAAATTTGTGAAGTCTGCAGTCACACGTATTTGCTTATTATGTGTCAGATGGTGTACCAAGCACTTTTCAAAGATTTTAATATTTAATCATTACAGCCATCCAGTTAGTAATATTATTATTCCCATTTAAAAGATGAAGAAATTGAAACACAAAGATGACCATAATTCAAAGTCATACAGTCAATGAGGGGTGGATCTAGAATAAAACTCAGGCTGTCTGAGTCCTAAATGCACTTAATACTTTGCAGTTGGGCCTCTTATGTATTGAATGTTTCTTCTCCATTTTTATATCTTTGATGAAATCTGCTTATATCTTTTGCGCATTTTCTCTCTCTCTCTAGTGAGAATGCACTTGGAAATCTGACAAGCATATTTTTTTTCTTTTTATCTTTGAATCATTTTTTAAACTGTTGAATATCAGGAGGTCTTTATATATTCAAATAGACTAGTCTTTTGTCAGATATATGATGTATGAATATTTTCTCCCAGTTTATAGTTTCACTTTTTATCCATTTCATTTGATAAGATCCAATATTAATGCATCTAAAAACTCCTTAGCAATTCCTACACTCCGAAGATATTCTATATGTTTGCTAAAAACTGTGTATTTTTCATTTTACTTTTAAGTCCATGATCCATTTTGAGTTAATTTCAGTATAAAGTGTGAAATTGAGGGTGACTTCCATTGACTATCGTTGTCCAGTTGTTCCAGTACTTCTTGTTGAAAGGCTGTCTTTCCTCCATTTAATTGCTTTTACAACTTTGTCAAAATTTTATTAGGTATGTTTGGGCCTATTTCCTGATTTTCTTTTTTTATTCCACTGTTCTATATATGTATTCCTCCACGAATACCACATGGCCTTGATTATGGTAACTATATAATCCACCTTAGTACTGGATAGAGTGATTCTTCACACTTTTTCTTCTTCAAGAATGCTTTAGCTATTTTAACCAGTTTGCACCTTCCCATGTAAACTTTTAAATAAATTTTGTGTTTACAAAAATCTTAGTGAGATTTTGATTGGAATTAAGTAAACCTATATGTCAATTTGGATAAATTAGTACATTTACTATGTTGAGTGTTCCAATCCATGAACATGGTTATGTGTCTCTATTTATGCCTTCTTTGATTTCCATTGACTTTTGATTTATACGTGCGTGTGTGTGTGTGTATTTATCGTTGCAAGCATGGTAGAATGCAGTGAGTATGTCTAAGCTCTGATTTTGTTTAAATCACATCACTTTTAAATTATTTTGCTATTATTAAAAACGTTAAGACAATAAAAATGGATTTAAATTAATTTCTGTTTTGAAGGGAGGGGAAACCAATCTTAAAGTAAGTAGAAAGATATTTCAGATATTGCTTAGAGAACAAAATTGTTAATGGATTCAGTATCTATGTTAATGGACTCAGTGCATAGCAATCCTGTGTTGGGTTTAATTTTGTACACCTTGAATTATAATCTGTTATACTTGTATTATAATTTAAACCCACGGTTGCTCATATTTTTCTACTATTTTAAAATAATTTTAAAATTATTCTTCTTGAGCAGTATTTTTTAGGGCTTCTCATTTTACCATAGCAATTTTGGAAATAAAATCCTTCAATAATTTAAATATACATGCTGCTGATTTTATGACATTGTAGTAAACCAGCCAAGACTGTATTGATTTATCCTTTTTATTTTTTGAAACAAACTTATCGATGACTTACATGCCAGGCATTTTAGAAACTGTGCTGTGCTAAGTTGCTTTAGTCATGTCCAACTCTTTGCAACCCTATGGACCATAGTCTGCCAGGCTGTTGTACGTGGGATTCCCCAGGCAAGAATACTGGAGTGTGTTGCCATGCCCTCCTCCAGGGGATCTTCCCAACCCAGGAATCGAACCCATTGTCTCTTATCTCTCCTGCATTGTCAGGTGGGTTCTTTACCACTATGTGATGCTTATTGATGTCTCTTTGTTTTTTTTATTCAAAGAGGCATCTAAAGGATTTGCCTACCATCACACCTCAAAGAGAACCTAAGTTCTGATATGAGCACTGGGAGTACATAACCAGTATTGGTATATCAAAAGTATATACTGTTATGTTGTAAATGGATTTTTTGGAGTGTATCCAGTTTTACAAGGGGGATGGCTCTATGAAAGTTCTCTGCTGTTGTAATACTCCCATTTGCAGGATAATCTACAGGATAATTTCAGCTTTTAATTTAATGACTATAAGTACAATAATAGTTCCAAATATATATTTTACCTTTATGCTCAAAAGCTCACGGCAATTTTATCAATTTAGAAAGTTTTCCATCCACTACAAAAATTCAGCAATCTCTGAAATGCAATTGCTTGATAAGATAATAGGTAGCCATGAAAATTATAAAAGAGCTTAAGAAGGGAACTGAAAAAAGCATGTTGTATTCAATTGAAGTCATGGCCAGAATTATAGTGCAGTTTTTAAAATTAGCATTTTATCTGGATATGAATTTCAGAAATATTTCTATAAGTATAAAAATTTAAATTAAAACTTTAAAATAAAGCTGTTTACCCTTTCTGATTTAGAGTTGAAGAAAATGGAGGAAAAAAATAAAGATTTGATCAGAGAAAGCAGCCTGGATGTCAGATGAAATACTACTATTTGAGAACCTAAAACAAGTATATTGCACATTTCCATCCATACCTGTTTCCTAACTATTGCAGTGCCACTCACCTGCTAGTCTCAATGTGGAGTCAGTGGTGGACACGTTAGTCAGCTGCAGCCTGTCCCCAGCTGTCCGTGTGTGCTGACATACCATGGCTTTCCCTGCAATTGGGTTAAGCCTTGGGAAGTGAACCTGCAAGTCCATGGAGCAGTCTTAGTGTTAGAAAGGCCAGGGAGCCTGTGGGCAAGTCAGAGTACTGAGGAAAGAGAGGGGATACATAATCAGGTGGAAAACAGGGAATGATTGAGTCCACCAGGGGAAAAGGGGCTCCACAAGAAGAAAGTAGGTGGTGGTGTGTGTGCCTCAGTTCCTAGTAAACGTGGCTTCCACGATACTCACTATTACCCCTTCTTTACGTCAGTGACTTATTACTAAAATGAAACACCCAGTTAATTGAAGGGGACAATACAACAAACATCCTGTTGACTATAGTTTATTTGTTTGTTTTCTTCCAGGAGCATTGCCTCACTCTGCTCAGTAAGCTTACACAGATACAGAAAGACTGTAGTTTTCTTTTCTCCTTATGACTCCAAGACAAACTGAAAGCAATACAGGTATATACTCAAATGTAGGAGTTTCTAGTTACATATTTGCTGCAATAGTGGACTTTTAAGTGTGACTTCCAGTTGTGGCTGGAGCTAGATTTGTTTCACAAGCCTCCCTTTAAAACGTTTCAAATGCACAAAGCCTGCCTTAATGAAGCAGAATGAACTTGTAACAGATTGTACTGCTTGTTCGCCTGCTTATTTAAATAACCTGCAAAGACAGTCTATAATACAGTCAATTAGCACTGACTAATGATTATATAAAGAGTCACTGATGGATACCTGGCTAGTGCATACTCCGTTAAAGCCTAATGAGCAATGACAAGAAGTTCTTGAACATTTCATAAAGTTGGTAGACACTGTACTCACTTGGAACTTCCCAGGTGGCTCAGTGGTAAAGAATCTGCCTGCCAATGCAGGATATGTGAGTCTGATCCCTGGGTCAGGAAGATCCCCTGGAGAAGGAAATATCAACCCACACCAGTATTCTTGCCTGAAGAATCCCACGGACAGAGGAGACTGGTGGGCTACAGTCCATGGGGCTGCAAAGAGTCATACATCACTTAGTGACTAAAACAGCAACAAATTTATACTCACTACTGAGCATTTGCTAATGTCTTAACATCTTCAGTTTCCCTTTCCTTCAAAATAGAAATATTCTACTTAATCTAACTTTTTTGTGTGTTTTTAAAAATAATAAAATAATTCAAAATTGTAAATAAGAATGTACATGAAAAAGATCTTATCCACCCTCAAGACTAGACATAGGCTATATCTTTTTCCTTTCTTAAAATTTATTCTAATTGGAGGATAATTGTTTCACAATATTGTGTTGCTTTCTACCATACATCAGCATGAATCAGCTGTAGGTATACATATGTCCCACCTCTCTTGAACCTCCCTCCCATATCCCAGCCTTCTAGGTGGTCTTAGAGCACTGAGTTTGAGCTCCTTGCATCACGCAGCAAATTCTCACCAGCTATCTATTTTACATATGGTAATGTATATATTTTCAATGCTACTCTCTCAATTCACCTCACCCTCTCTCTCCCCAAGAAAAAAGTCTCTTCAATAAGTGGTGCTGGGAAAACTGAACAGCTAGATGTAAAAGAATGAAGTTAAAATACTTCCTAACACCATTCACAAAGATAAACGTAAAATGGATTAAAAATGTAAATGTAAGACCAGTTTTTTGGGTAAATTATCCCACCTATGAAATCTTATAATATGAAATCTATAGCTCTTGTTTCCATATATTTCTCTTAAATTATAGACTCCAAAATGATAGCAAGATCAGTGACTAAACACAACATTCTCAGTAACAAACAGCCCTTTTTTGTTGTTTTTTTTTTTGTTTTTTTTTCCTGCTGAGGGTTTATAGTTTATTCTTTATTTTGTTTGAACTTGCGTGGGAGTTAATCAGATGGTTCTTGGCCATTGACAGATTTGGAGTTAAATTCAACTGCTCACCCTTTAAAACTATATGACTTTAGATATGCTGTTTATCTTCTCTAGAATTCAGCTTTTTATCAACAAAATAGTATAGCATAGTTAACTTGTCAAATTATTTTCAAGGCTATTGAAAAAAATTAAAATGCTTGGCGTAGTGCCTTGTGCCTGCTGTAAGTGAAAGGGAAGGTAACTATTACAGAGCAGAATTCACCTGAGGAGCTTCAAAATAGCTCAGGTGGCATTTGTTTCTTTGTTGGATGTAGCCACTCTTGAAAAATCAATTAGGGAAAAATAGAAATAATGCAAAAAAGGCACATTGGTGCAAGGACTGCTTCTACTTCCCATGTTGATGGTAATATGTTTATACTAATTGCTTAATTGATACTGTTTTTTATACTTAATATAAAAATCAAGAACTAAAATAAATACAAGACAAAAATAAGAAAATTAATAAATTGCAGTGAAAGGGCTGGTAAAGGTTAAGTGGTAGTAACCTTGCAGTAATGCTTACTTGGTTAATTAGTCCAAAACACCCAATGAGGAAAACTAGAAATATTGAACAAAAAGGAAAACAAAAGTCTGAATACATTAGAGATTTTACAGTGCAGTGAATAATCAAATGTCCAAGGTGCGAGAGGTTAAAACAAACAGAAAAATCAAGAGAGATGATCCAAGAATTGTGAGCTTTGCTGAAGAATTTGCTATTTTTGGAAAAGAATTGTGTGATGATTGATGGCTGAGCAGAAAACTTGATAGCCACAGAAAGTTACAAGGACAAAAGTTTTAGTCTAGGGCTTGTCAAAAATGAGAGGCAGTGTAAATTCCCACAATTAGTTTGGAGCTCAGCAGGCCTAGATGCAAGAGTAATCAGCGATCTCAAGGACTGGTTCCTGCCTTGAGATGTATAGAAGATGCAGGAAATGTAGAAATCTTTGAAAATGGTTTAACTCATTCCTTGATCAATATCTTTAGAATAACCATACAAAAATTCTGTCTGGATTAGTGTTAGATTTTATAAAGTTTATTTTTGAGTTACATTTTAATTAAAATATTTAAGATATAGGCAAGTGGCTTGGTCACTTCAGGGAATGGCCAGCAAATATATATGAAGATGGTTAACTATAAATAATCAGTAAATGTATATTAAACCAAATGAACTGTCATTAAACATCACCACAATGCCTAAAAATTAAAAGACAGTGTCCTTTGGAATTCTCCAATAGTGCTGGTGGTCGTATGAATGATACAACCACCTGGGAAAGTGTTCGGCATTACCTGTCAAATTTGAATATATGTATATTTCATTAGGGATATAGTCAAGAGAAACTCTCACACTTATGCACAAAGAGACATGTACAAGAGTATAGTGAGATTATTTGTAATAGTCACAAACTGGAAATAAACAAAATGCCGTGGTCATTAGAACAGATAAATGTTTTACGGAGTATTCACACAAGCATATTCTATACACTAACAAATCATAATTCCATGCCGCCAAATGGATGTATCTTTCCTTTAAGGAGATAATGTTTTCCTATTAATATCTTCATTAATATTATATGGTTTCTACATGCTACATGATCTCCTATATATTGCATATTTATTAAATTGTTTCATTTTTATAATAATTCTGTCAATAAATGTTCATACAATTCCTATTTTGCATAAGGGAAACTGAAGCAGAGAGAGTTTAATTTGCCCCAGATTATAGAGTTTGTGAATATAGCCAAGAAAATATGTAAAATGAATAGATCTATTACTGATAAATAATCTCTAGAACAGTAAATGAAACTGCTTAGTTCTTGGCTGAAGTAGGCTGAAATGCACTCCAATAGGATAATATTTTAACTTCCATATAACTCAGAAGCATATGTAAAATAAAAATACAACATACCACTTAGTATATGAACTGTGGGATCTTTGATCAATGTGAAATTTTCTTTGACAATACCCAATTGTCTTAAAGAATTATTGATTTTATCTTTTCTTCCAGGAAACTAGAGTCTTTTATGTGAATATTTTATACACAGTATGAGTTATAATTCAGTTCAGTTCAGTTCAGTCGCTCAGTCATGTCTGACTCTCTGCGACCCCATGAATCGCAGCACGCCAGGCCTCCCTGTCCATCACCAACTCCCGGAGTTCACTCAGACTCACGTCCATCGAGTCAGTGATGCCATCCAGCCATCTCATCCTCTGTTGTCCCCTTCTCCTCCTGCCCCCAATCCCTCCCAACATCAGAGTCTTTTCCAATGAGTCAACTCTTCGCATGAGGTGGCCAAAGTTAGATCCTAGCAAAACCACAATTATTATATAGTACACAAAACTTAAATTTATAAAATAAATCACTATTTATAACAAACTTAAGATTCCAAATTATTAAATTGCCAAATATCTGGTATTGAAAAATTCAGTTAACTCTTACAACTGAAGCTTTTTGATGCAAAACCAATGACACAAAGCTAAATTGATAAAGTGCTTAATCACTAAGACTTTATGGTTAGTACATTAAGAAAATAATTCCAGAAGAAACTGATATGAGCAGATAATGATGCACACATTTAAGGATAGAAACTTTAAAAATAGGCAAATATTTTATGAGGCTTTCTTGGTGGCTCAGATGGTTAAGAGCCCGCCTGCAATGAGGGAGATCTGGTTTCAGTCCCTGGGTTAGGAAGATCCCCTGTAAAAGGGAATGGCTACCCACTCCAGTAATCTTGCCTGAAAAATTCCATGGACAGAGGAGCCTGGTGGGCTACAGTTCATGGGGTCGCAAAAAGTTGGACACGACTGAGCGACACTTTCAAATATTCTATGAAAATAGGCTAGCTACCTATACAGGGACAGAGAAAGTGATAAAAGTAAGGAGAGAAAATGTATAGAAAGAGAGTCGTTGGAAGTTCTTTTAAAAATAACTATTTTTAAAATTTATTTATTTTAATTGGAAATTCTTAGTAGGGAAAAATTACTTGACATAAGTAAATGATAACATAACAGTCATTGCAAGACTAATGTATATTATTACAACACAAATTTTGTTACTAATAAAAACCTTAATAGTTGATTTTTGAATTCATGTATTTTATTGTATTTACAAATTAGGTGTTTTATCCTGCTCAAATAAATCTTTATTGAATTTGCAGTTCGAATATGGAAAAAGCAATATAGATTTTTTTTATGACAAAATGATGGATTGGCAGGTAGTATCAGACTGTCAAAAGACTCCCTCTGAAACTTTCTGTAGTAATATTGAACAAGATCAACTTTCTTTCCCCCAAAATGCTCTTTTTGGTCAGATGGAATGAATGATAACACTGAGAAGTGAAATGATGTCAAAGCTCCCTACTTAGGTCTTAGAGTAGGTCTTACTCCCTACTCTAGCGATCTTTCTTTTATTATGTTCTTCTCTGTTGATTTCAGTAATATTACATGCAGTATTTTCTTCTGGCTAGTATTACAGAGTTTCACTTTTCTAATTTCTAGTCTCTCTCTCTTTTTTTAAATGTCATCTAAAAGTCATTATAAAGGCAAAATACCTCTCTGGTAATCCAGGTCTACATTTCTATAATGTTTCATTAGTATTTCCTCTCTGGTTTCTCTGAGTCCTGAGATTCTCAGCTAGTTTTACACTTCTAAACTATTTTAAATCTTTCATGAAGTAAATGTGTTCCAAATCTCACTGGAGTCTTGACTCAAAAAAAAAAAAAAAAAAGGCTGAAAAGCCCATTCTTGCTATAGTTCTTGCTATACATTTTATGCACTATTTTTAAGGTTATACATTTAACTCTGAGCTTAATATAAAATGCTGAATGTGAAAATGGTTTGAACTGGTTAATATCTGCTTTTTACCTTGGAAAGTGTCAATATTTGTAAACTAATACTTATAATTTTCATTTAATCCCTGAATTTTTCCACTTTCATAATCTGGAGTAATTACATGAAGACCATATAAAACAAATACCACTCAGCCTTCTAAAAGAAGTAAAATATCTCCCACCATTCTGTTGATTTAAATCCTATCTTATTCCAAAAGAGTGTTTAATACAGTGACACCACATCGCTTTCAAATTTGGCTTCCCAAATTGTCTCACCAAAAGCATCCATGATTTCTTTGCTTCAGGTTTCTCCTGAAACATCTCGTTTCAGTGTTTTCCCCCCTTTTCATGCATTCCCACTTCCATGACAACTTACCTGCCTCTGCGTTTTCATTTCCTCAGAAGACAAATCTGAACTAAAATGCTGGTGGTATTTGGTAGTGGCTCTGTATAGCTTACAAGAATGTGTATGCTTTGTCTCCTCCTTGTTCAGTCTCATTTATTAACTTTCCCTCTTTCTCGCTTTTCCATCTCTGCATCAGACATACTGCTTTTTTTTCTTCCTCTAATATACCTGGCTTTGTCTTGACTCTAGGCTTTTATACCTGTTAAGCCCTTTCCTTTAAACACTCTTCCCTCTCTGCTCTTACATCTCTGCCTGACAAGGTACCACCTTGATGCTGCTGTAGTTAATGAAACAAACACAACCAAGTGTGTATTGCAAAAATTAATTTCTCTTAGTAGGACAGTGATATATCCTTCAGAATTTTCAAATGAGGAAGAATATTGTTAAATAGTAAAAGATATTGGTTCATCAAGAGCTGAGTCATCTGTTCCACCATGTCTATCTTAAGTAAGATAAATGACCACAGCCTCTGTGACCATAATCCTCTGGACCACTATTTCCTCATCATTAAATCAGAGCTGTGGATTACGTGGCTTCTGGGGACCTGTCTAGTTCTAACATGTGATGATTTAGGACTTTTAAAAATATATCAAACTATACTTTGTCTGTATTTTTCTTCATGTTTAATATGTATTCCATTTAATAATCTAAAGGGACTTTCATAATGCAATGAACTTGAATACGTGATTGCTCCACTCAATAATGAAGATAGTAATGATAGTTAACCTTTATTGAGATCTGTGATTCCAAGCACTTTATATGTGTTATTTCAAATTGACTTTTGTTTGCCTTTTCTAAACTAGGGACAATAAAATGAAGCTCACGTTAACTTTTTTTAATATTTTAGGATAGTATCTAAGGAAGCTTTATTAACTCACTGTCAGTAAATCAATGGTGCTGCAGGCAGCTGTGGGGAGGGTGAAGATCTTACCACAGGGTCATTATAAACTGAGACCTGATATTAGTAGAAGGATGATATCCCTCCTGAGCTTCTTCATCTCAGTAATGCTTGATAATGTTCTATTTTAATGATTAATGATCAAATGGCTATCTTAAAATAGCCACTGATCCATGCATTTGTATTTAGAGAAGAATATTGATCAGAGAAGTGGTGAAAGTCATAGTCATGGGCTTTTTATTTATTTTTTTAATGGAATGAGGAAAGTCCCTCTCTCCACAAAAGGAACAAGCTAACAAAATCATGGCAGAGATTAATTTACAGTTGGTGTCTTTAAGCTTCCGTTTGCAAACTCACATGCGAACTGCCTCTAAGTTCATACAATGTATTAGTAACAAAGCATGGTCTGGCCTAGAGTATTCAGATATGGAGTTTCTATAGTTAAATACATCTTGATATTTATGCCATTCATGTAATATGAATATCATCCTGTATTGAATACTCTTTGGAATAAAGTGAAAAGTGAAAGTGAAATTCGCTCAGTGGTGTCCAACTCCTTGTGACCCCATTGTCTACACAGTCCATGGAATTCTCCAGGCCAGAATACTGGCATGGGTAGCCTTTCCCTTCTCCAGGGGATCTTCCCAACCCAGGGATTGAACCTAGGTCTTCCACATTGCAGGTGGACTCTTTATCAACTGAGCCACGAGGGACGCCCAAGAATACTGGAGTGGGTAGCCTATCTGCAGATCTTCCTGACCTAGGAATTGAACCAGGGTCTTCTGCATTGCAGGCGGATTCTTTACAAACTGAGCTATCAGGGAAGCCCCTTTTGGAATAAGGTAGGATTTAAATCAATGAAATATATTTATTATATGTATTTATGTATATTTATTAATTTAAGAATGTTTTTTGAAGTCAGCAATTTAGAATCAATATATGCATTCATTTATCCATCTGTTCATCCATCCTCCCATCTATCCACTTATTTAACATATATGGAAAGAATACTATTGTCTCTAAAACAGCAAAATGGTGAATATATGGCATATACAATGAACTCAGAAAACCAGAATATTAGAGTAGTGACGTTTCTGTTTTCTAACACTTCTCAATGAGCAGATATTTGTTTATACTGGCAGTTTACCCTTATAATAGTTCCACTAAGGGAGGTAATACCACTAGGAATTATTTTTATTTTATGAAGCAAGAAGAAATCATAGAACAAATTTGGAGACTTAGTCAAAGTTACAAAGCAGATTAGCAACAGAAATTATCCATATGTCAGGAATTCCTGGTAGTCCAGTGGTTAGGATTCTGAGCTATCACTGCTGAGGGCTGGGCTTCAACCACTGGGGAACTAAAATCCCACAAGCCAAATGGCATGGCCATGAAAGAGAAAAAGGAAATAAATAAAGAAAAATAATATACATAACTTACACAAATTAAAATCTGTATGTCTTTAGCGATCCTTTTGAACAACAATGTCATAAAAATGATGCATACACCTGTTAAAAATTATTTCAACCCCATCTGTTTGTCAAATGCCAGTCATCAAAACTAATGATCTTCAATTAAAGCAGGGTTGTGTAGAAGGAGAAATTGCACCTCTACAAAGCAACCAAAACTGGAAACTTTTTTTCTTACTTTTCTGTTTCACATGCACCAGGTAGGAATAACAAGGAATGAAAAATTAAAAGTTCCAGGGGGATATGGTTTCTTTGGCATAACCTCATGTTAAATTTGGAAATGGATGAAAGCAAAATAAAGCATTGGAGTGTCATTCACCCACATGAGAATGCAATTTTCAATAAAAGCTAGAAGACAATCCAATGGAAGGATAAGAAGCTGTGGCAAATTAATGGCAAGAAAGGCAATAGTCTGAAATGGTGAAATGAACAGTGTGTCAATAAAGCCCTAAGATATGAATTAAGAATTAATTTAGAGTTTTCTCCTCATCTAGATGATACAAATTTAATGAAATCTATTTTACTAGTCCCAAGATTGGGTTAATTATGCTAGGTTTAACACACTGGTAAATGGATGGAGTGGTTCTAGGAGAGGGCTCCCTAATAGAACTTTTTAAAATGATGCAAATGTTCTATATATGCACTCTTCAGTATATGTGGCTACTATCCACATATGGTTATAAAGCACTGGAAAGATATCTGGTGTAACTAAGGAACTGAATATTTAATTTCATTTTAATTATAATTGATTTAATGTACATAGTCACATGTGGCAAAAAATGGCTACTACATCAGTCAGTGCCCTTCAGCATCTGTTTCTAAATGAAGTGGTTCAGGTACTCATTTGCTACAAGTTGGCTTATACCACAGGATGTAAGGCTAAAGTCATTCTTAGAGATGGTATAATCTCATGACTTTCAGACTTTATTATGTACATTGACTCCAGTAAGAAGTTACGTTGAGACATTATGAGACTTTATACACATAGACATGAATACATATAGAATGAAAATCTACTAAAATTTAATTAAGAAAATAATTACCTTTAGTACTAACAGTTTTATCTCATTTCATTTTAGAATGTAGTTCTCTACATTCTAAGTCTTGCTGTTTCCAGTTGCCTTGTTTCACAGATGAGGAAACTGTGTCCCAGAAACATTGGATGAACTTCTAATTATACCAGAAAAGTCAAACTGAAAACCATTGTTCTGCATTTGGCAGATAACCTTACAAATAGACATTGACTTTCCTTTGGCTTCAATTCAGAACGTATACTGGTAGCAGTCGGTGAACTACTGCATATGCCTACTATATTATGCTTCTTCCTGTATGATGCATATTAACGGACCACATGTAATTTTTTTAATTTGGAGATGTTTAAAAGTATGGGGAATATGCACCACCTAACCCAAGTATCCCACTTGCCCTGTAGAAGACTAGACAGTGAACACAGGTGTGTAACTTTGACTGCTAATCTATGTTAGTGGATGGGAAACTATTCCAGGAACAAAATGAAATCCTAATCCCCGCTTAAAATACAGATCACCTTCAATTCAGTACTTTGCTACATAATTGAAATAAAGGTCAGTGATTAAAATATTTAAAACATTTTCCTCAAAGATGTTGAAGAAAGCATATGTACTACCAAACAATGGTGCAGTGGCTTATCAATTAGCAGTATTTTAGGCTAGTTTATGCAATCTGTAAAAGTATAACTTTGGTGTCAGTATTTTAAAAAGGGATAAATAAAGGACATTTGTTAAGACATTCTCAATATTTGAGAAAGTTTAGGTCTGACTTTTTTTTTTGACCTTTTAAAATTTCATTTTGACTGTGTGACAGATGTAGATTTAAAAATTATTTTTTAAATCATGTTATTTCACTTGGTGCTATGCAATGTATCGTGACATCTCTTATCTGCTAGATTTTCTGTGTTATTGTTGGTCCCTTCCACTTACCAGACAATGAGAATGGAAGAATTTCACCACGGTTCATAGTCCTGCCTCAATTAACTTATAAATGGTTTTGCATTTAAATTGTACAGTGGTAGCCTTTGTCTGGTTATGAAACTAGAAATAAGAAACACATTTGATCATATCCAGGCACTGACAGCCACCTGTGGCCACTAGCTGCCTGATAGCAATGGTGAGGGCCCAGCCATTTTAAGATGCATCCTGATACAAATATGTTAAAATGTTTCTAAAAATGTACAGATCAGTAATAATTGTTGGGGATAAGGTACACTCATGACTGATAAATTTAGTGGGAAAAAGTTTAAGGAGAAACAAGAAATTTGCCTACTTTCCAAGTGTTTGTCTGTAAGATATTTTTTAATTACAGAGGGCAAAGTCTTGATGGTGCAGAAATTCCACAGATACCATGTTAGTCAAGTGAATAATGTTCACATCAACATTTGTAAGACATAGCAACATCACGAACTCCTTGATATGGTGAACTGCTGCTGCTGCTGCTAAGTTGCTTTAGTCGTGTCCGACTCTGTGCGACCCCATAGACGGCAGCCCACCAGGCTCCCCCGTCCCTGGGATTCTCCAGGCAAGAACACTGGAGTGGGTTGCCATTTCCTTCTCCAATGCATGAAAGTGAAAAGTGAAAGTGAAGTCGCGCAGTCGTGTCCGACTCTTAACGACCCCATGGACTGCAGCCTACCAGGCAAGAGTACTGGAGTGGGGTGCCATTGCCTTCTCTGGATATGGTGAACTAGCAGATCTAACTGTGGGAAAGCGTCAGGCAAATACAGAGTGACAGTCTACAAAATAACTGGCCAGCACTATTCAAAATTGTCAAGATCACTTAAGACAAAATAAGGCCAACGTACTATCATAGGTTGAAGGAAACTAGGGAGAAAAACCAACTAAATATAATGCTGGGTCCTGGATAGGATCATGGAACCAAAATAAGAGATTAATAAAAAACTAGTTAACTGAATTAACTGAGGGAAGCTGAGTAAAGGGTATAGAAGAAATTATTTTGCAACCTTTGGATAAGTGTAACATTAGCTTAAAATTAAAAATAATATGACATGGAATTGAAGACATAATTTTGGTCCAATATTTCAGATTATTTTAGATTATTAATTTAGATTATTGTTTTATTTTATTATTCTTATTTTAGATTTAGATTAATTTAGATTATTCAGATCTTTTTTGATATAATAGTAATAATTTTCCTTAGGGAATGTCAAAAGTCTTTGCAAGCCTGCCACAATTTAAAGTATATGTAACTGTTTTGGCAATCCTAAAAGAGGGCTCAATTTAGTACTTATTAAATACACTAGCATTCCATAGACCGTCTGACAGTCTTTCACTTTTTTCCTGACAGATAAGACATGTGAAGCTTGTACTCCTAACACTGGTCAGTACCAAGTTTTACTTTTTGTAAATGGCTACACAGTGTCATAGAAACTGGTGCAAAACTATTTCCTAATCCAATCTATTGATTGTAAATACAATCCAGAAGTTCTGGGAAATATGTATGGAGTGTCTGGAAATCACTTTTTCTGAAAAAATCAGGACCTGTTTTCAGTAGAACTTTTGCCTCCATTCAGATGATGCATAATCCAACATCATTTTATGTGTTCAAAATGGCATTGTTTTGGAGAATAACTGAGGCAGAAACTGGGTTGAGGAGAGGGGAGGATCTTGGCCCTCACCTGATCCACCAGCTATAGTTTATTTGCAAATATATTAGGCTTGCAACATCCACTAGGTTATTACATCTGTATTTCAAAGTGCTGAATTTTCTGGTGTTTAATGTCTTGAGCTAAATGTGTTTAATGATGTCAGGAAAATCTATCACTGTGTTCCCCATATTCCAATAAATAGTCATTCTTGGCATGATTAGTCAAACAGTACTGAGTTTCCTGAGGGGTGTATATTGAATTCTATAATTATAGGGACAAAGATGATAATAACTTCAGAGTTCTCTGCTCACCCATTTTAAAGGTTGATTTTACCATTTTTTTTGGCATCTAATGATAATGAACATAGTTATGCTTACTTTGAATCAACATCAGTCATAATGATGGTTGCATTATTTAATTTTTATTAAGTAGATAGCATTATTATTCTAGTATTAGAGATTAGGAAATTTGGGCTTGTAAACATTAAACAGTTTGCCTAAGGTTACCTAGGCAGGTTTCAGACCTAGGAAATCTAATGTCAAAGCCCATATTCTTAACCCCTGAACCCCACTGGAAACAGGAGCTGAACATTCAAAAATGGATAAAACAATCATCTTGCTTTTAAAGGGTTCAGAGGTGAAAGCTTAAATCCTCTTTGTTTCCACAGGACAAGTGCGGAGGAAGTAATGAGGATTAAGAGATTACAGTTTAACATGAAATTAACTAGAACATTTATTTCTTCCCAGGTCATTCTGTAAACCTCACGCCACGTATCTAGCTATGATGTGTAGTCTACTACCCCAAATCTGTCTCCAAATAATAAGCATTATTGTAGTCCAAGAATCTGCAGGCCTGCTGGATACTTCCCGTGTTATGCACCAGTCTTGGCTAATGGTGCTTCGCTCACCTCTCCTCCTAACTTCTTTTGACAGCCATTCAGGGGGGCTTCACTCGTGGGTTTGGCTATTGATTAGCTGACTGATGGGGCAAAAGGAGAGATGGAGCCCCATGTCACATGGTGAAGAGGACTCTAAGAAAGCATGCAAGACTTGGTGAGATATAGGTTCAGAACAGACCCATCGTCATTTCTACAACATTTTAGTTGACATATCTAGTCACAAGGCTAGCCTAGATTCAAAGGAAGGATAAAGACAGCCTATCTGCTGATGGGAGGGGCAGTAAAATCACATTTCAAAGGAGATGTTAAGAACTGGTCATCTATTTGCAATAAGCTTCACACACACAGATACCCACTTGCATAATCAGAAGCGAGAGACATCTAGGATACGTGTGGACCAACGTGAGATGGAAATGGTGCAGTTTCCATCAGGTGATGTGGGCTTCGCTGGTGGCTCAGCTGGTAAAGAATCCGCCTACCAAGCAGGAGACCTGGGTTTGATCCCTGGGTTGGGAAGATCCCCTGGAGAAGAGAACAGCGACCCAGTCTGGTATTCTGGCCTGGAGAATCCCATGGCCTGTATAGGCCATGCAGTCTCAAAGAGTTGGACATGACTGAGTGACTTCTACGTTCAGGTGATGAAGTCATAAAATTTTCCATGTAGAAGACATGCTGTGCAAGTAGGCATCTGTGTGTGTGAAACAGATTGCAAAGAGACCCCCTGAAACACGCTCAACCACACCATTTCCATCTCACCTGTGTCCCCACATATTCTAGATGTCTCTTCTGAGATTCAGTAATATTGGTCTGACCTCTTGACACAGACAAAAAGATTCAATCTGCAGTTGCAACTTTTGTGTGACTAGCTAGAAGATAGCCTCTGGAAGATTGCTTGGTCTCTACCTAGTTTGAAGTGTTATGTGTAACGAGTTTGTGAGTTTGTTGAGAGTGAGAAGGCTTTTCTGGATAACCATATTTAAGATACACCACATTTCATGGTTAGGATCACTTTAGTATAGCTTGTTTTCAGGATGCGTCAGGCAAGTTAGATATCACCTACTTTGCATAAGTTTAATCTTTTGCGAGTGGGGAGGGAGCCAAGTGGGCTTCCCAGGTGACTCAGTGATAAAGAAACCACCTGCCAATGCAGGAGACGTGGGTTTGATCCCTGGGTCAGAAAGATCCTTTGGAGGAAGAAATGGAACCCACTGCCGTATTCTTGCCTGGAAAATTCCATGGACAGAGGAGCCTGGCGGGCTACATACAGTCCATGAGTCCTTGGGGTCTACATAGTGCATGATACGTTCCTCCCAGCATCACCATGAGTTGGTATTATTCACCCCTCTATTGATGGAAAAGTATAGTTTATAGCAGTTAAGTAAACTGGCTGCTACTGCTAAGTCACTTCAGTCATGTCTGACTCAGTGTGATCCCATAGACGTCAACCCACGAGGCTCCCCCGTCCCTGGGATTCTCCAAGCAAGAACACTGGAGTGGGGTGCCATGTCCTTCTCCAATGCAGGAAAGTGAAAAGTGAGAGTGAAGTCGTTCAGTCGTGTCCGACTCTTAGCAACCCCATGGACTGCAGCCCACCAGGCTCCTTCGTCCATGGGATTTTCCAGGCAGGAGTACTGGAGTGGGTTGCCATTGCCTTCTCCAAAGTAAACTGGCTAGAACACAGTTAAATTGTTAAGTAGAGTTTGAATCCAAATCTTATGTAACATATAAGTTCTTTTCCTAAAAATGAAATTGTGCTGTGGAAATCTTAGAACAATCAAGCAATGAGAATAATTTAAACCATATATAAAGTCATATCTACCTTACACATTCAGAGGTTATAATTTATGATTGAAAACAATTCTTCATTTGATGATGGAACTGTATTCTTTTAATATTCTTAGTATTATTTAGACCTCAGCTTTTTAAAGTAATAAATTGGCTTGCTATTTGACCTATTTTTTATTTTAATTTTTTTTATCAAAGGATAATTGCTTTACAGAATTTTGTTGTTTTCTGTCAAACCTCAACATGAATCAGCCATAGGTATACTTATATCCCCTCCCTTTTGAACCTGCCTCCCATCTCTCTCCCCATCCTACCCCTTTGCTGCTGCTAAGTCGCTTCAGTAGTATCTGACTCTGTGCGACCCCATAGACGGCAGCTCACCAGGCTCCCCCGTCCCTGGGATTCTCCAGGCAAGAACACTGGAGTGGGTTGCCATTGCCTTCTCTGTCCCACCCCTCTAGGTTGATACAGAGCCCCTGTTTGAGTTTCCTGAGCCATACTGCAAATTCCTATTGCCTATCTATTTTACATATGGCAATGTAAGTTTCCATGTTACTCTTGCCATACATCTCACCCTCTCCTCCCCTCTCCCCATGTCCATAAGTCTATTCTCTATGTCTGTTTCTCCAGTGCTGCTCTGTAAATAAATTCTTCAGTATCATTTTTCTAGATTCCATATATGTATGTTAGAATATGATATTTATCTTTCTCTTTCTGACTTACTTCACTTTGTATAATAGGTTCTAGGTTCATTAGAACTGACTCAGAGGTGTTCTTTTTATGGCTGAGTAATATTTCATTGTGTATATGTACCACAACTTCTTTTTCCATTCATCTGTCAGTGGACATCTAGGTTGCTTCCATGTTCTAGCTATCGTAAATAGTGTTGCAATGAACAATGGGATACATGTGTCTGTTTCAATTTTGGTTTCCTCAGGGTATATGCCTTGGAGTGGGATTGCTGGGTCATAAGTGATTTTATTCCTAGTTTTTTAAGGAATCTCCATACCTATTTTTTTTTTAGTCTCCTTGAGTTGTTTACTGAACATTATATATGGTGTTACCATAGCTATTTTAAAATTTTCTTTCTAGATTATTTTCTCCTTATAGCTAATCACTAATTTATAGAGTTGATAGAAATATATGTATATAATATTGAAGCTTAATATTTTTACCTTTATTTTTAAAAACTGCTTATAAATGTTTTTGAAATGTTATTTTTATTTTGTGGTTACTCTGCACTGCTGCTAAATGTTGGGAAACATTCTAGCCATATTGTCAAAATACATGGACTGATTATAACTTCATTTATTTTGAATGAGTAGTATGTGATTTCATAGGAGACTAATCTATAGAGGTGGTTCATGTAAGAGTAGGTGCTTATCATAGCTTAGATTGATCAGATCAATGAGAGTTATAATGGTATATTTTAATAAAATACTTTTTACTGATTATAAAATCACTGCATATTAACTGTAGAAAAGCTAAACATTAACAGATAGTAAAGAGAATAAAAATAAATGACAGAATTTAACACTCAGAAGTAATTCCTAATATCTGAGGACATTGTCCTCCATACAAATTTTGTATTATTTTTAGTATTGCACAGTTGATATCATACTCTATATAAATATATATATAATATTCTTTCAGTATATAATATAGCATAATATTTTAGCATAAACAGATTAAAGAATAAGAAATCAAAGAATAAAAAAACAATGTGTTAAGATCATTAGAATGAAAAATTTCTAAAATTTATTTATTTAATCATTTATCAATGGATCATTTATAGAAAACTTACTTTTTGGTGCTACATGAAAATCTAATCCCTATCTTTAAGAAACTCATGCTAGTGAAATTACAATTTCATGATAGAATAACAATAATCTGCAGTGTTCTGTAGATAATACAGAGGAGGGACTATTCCTGAGGAACAAGTTATTGTTTTAATACAATTGATGAAACTTAGAATTTTCTTTGTGATTTTATGTGTGTTATTTTGCTTGACATTTAAACATACATGCATTCTAAACATGAATTCTATAATTCATAAAAAATAACCTAGTATTTCACTGAAGACTCATAGGTTTTAATATTTTAGTATCTGCAAAGGAAAGTATCTGGTAACATGCATTGATCTGGATGTGATTCTTCATAATTTTATGAGCTTCATGTCATTACTTTTTTTTTTGTTCTCAGTGATCAGAGGTTTTCAGTTTATTCCTTTTTATTTTTCCTGAATGTCTTTTTTTTTTTTTTTTTCTATTTTATTAAGCTGGGACACCACAAATGATCTTAAAAAAAGATGCGATCTATTTTTTCATTTTGTTAGTGAGATACTATAAATGGGCCATAAGGGATCTGTAATTGGTGTTCTTTTAATAAAAAGATTCTCTTTTTCTTGGTGAACAGTATGAGTCATTGTATGGCTTTAGTAAGAGAGGAGGTCATTTCTTTTGCTACCAGACAGGTTTAATACAACTAAATGTAACAACAAAGTGGTAGAAGTCAAATTGGTAGTAAAGTTGGACTTTAATCTCCCAGATTGAAAAATGCATTTCATCAAAGTGGACTTCCTGTTAAGCATTCAGCTCAGCAGATTCACAGAACTGGACCGGGGAAGTGATCAGTGTTTATCGCAGTGGCTTGGGAGTTACTGGCGTTTTGTAGGAGACACATCTCAGTAAAAACTCCTTTCCCTTTCTTCTTCTGTCTCTTCTTCTCCCACTCTCAGCAGACACCAGATTGTAAAAGTAGATAATTTTCTAAAGTTGAGCTTGTTTCCATGGATTTGTTGTTTAGTCAGTAAGCTATGTCCGATTCTTTGCAACCCCATGGACTGTAGCCTACCAGGCTGTCCACGGGGATTCTTCAGGCAAGAATACTGGAGAGGGTTGCCATGCCCTCCTCCTTCAGGGGACCATCCCAACCCAGGGATTGAACCCTGGTCTCGTGCATTGCAGGTGGATTCTTTACTGTCTGAACCACCATAGACACTCTTCTGTCAGAGTTATATACTGTGTTAATCCATTTAAAACTCATGTTTAAAATATGTTTTATATTGTGACCCAGGAAATAGTTCAGGAAATATTATTTAAAAGAAGGCTAACAAAATGTAGAGATTCATTTTCTTGATCTATGGTAAGAACTGTAAAAAATTACTATTTAAGGTCAGTCATACTAATGTGTCTTAAATAGTAAAAACTGTAAAAAATTACTGTTTAAGGTCAGTCATACTAATTTGTCTGTGACTTCTCTGGTGGCTTAGATGGTAAAACCTCTGTCTACAATGCAGAAGACCTGGGTTCGATCCCTGGGTCGGGAAGATCCGCTGGAGGAGGAAATGGCAATCCACTCCAGTACTATTGCCTGGAAAATCCCATCGACAGAGGAGCCTGGTAGGCTACAGTCCATGGGGTTGCAAAGAGTCGGACACGACTGAGCGACTTCACTTATACTAATGTGTCTAATATTTACGTCATAATGACCTGTTCAGTAGTCAACCTGATATTCCTCCCATTTTACAGATGAAGAAACTGAGGCACAGAGGAACTCAAATATTTGCAATGATATTTCATTGTTCTGATAACTGTCTGGACGTTCCTTATGAATTTCTGTAATTATGGATCTTTGGCTATCAGTTTCATCATCAATAATGTGAGTGAATTGGATTAAATAATTTTTGGCCCTTAGGATTTTTCCTGCTGGGGTTTACGTAAACTACACTTGCATGTACATCTCTAATGTGTAGATAATTGAACATATATTTGGCACACACCATTGCAGTTCTATTTGCATTGCCACACATTGGCCAAGCTTCACCCTGTCACACTTAAATTATAACTATGTGCCTTTTTTTCCCCTGCTTCCCTCTTTTTCTACCTCCCTTGTATAATTGTCCATATACAGTTTGATCTGAACAATGAAAAGCATTGTGTTGTCGGATTAGAAAATTGTTCCAAATATCCGCTATTTTTGATCAGTATGTGGTCTAGTAGAAACTATACCAAGTCACTGCACATAAACTAGTGTTTGAACACCATCTTCTGAGATCAGGAAATTGACTCTCCTTCAATTCACATAGCTGGCTAATCTTCTCTTTTAAAAAAATCACTTCCTTGTTCTCATGTGTGTGCCTAAAATCTTCATTGCCTTAATTGAATTTTCTTAAACTACAGTTCAATTCCTGTGCCTAACCTTAAGGTTATATGTTATCCATATATACCATTTTTCTCATTTTCCACAACACACCTTTTGCACAAATTAGCAGTCTCCTCGCTACTCTCTGTCTACTTTAGTTCCTGCTGTCCTGCTTACTTCTGTGCCGTTACTCCTAATGCATACTTTCTTTCTCAGTGAACAGTAGAGGAGTTCCTCTGTATCAGTAAGGACTTGGTTCCATGTTCCCAAATCCTTGGCTGTCAACATCCTTGGATGCTCCAGTCCTTTTTATGAATGGTGTATTACCACGGGCTCCCTGTATGCCATTTCTGATAGATCCAACACTATTCTTACCTCCATGACCAGAGTTTGCCTTCTGGCTTCTTGCAGTCAAGTAATGGATCTTATCATTGCCACCTAATGATGAATATTGTTTTCACATGAAATTTGAGTTCTTGGCTTTCTCTTTCCTGACCCTTTAGAAACTTATGAATAAGGCTCACCCATTAAAACCAAAATCTGTTCCTAAGATTTTTAAAGGAATCTCCACACCGTTCTCCATAGTGTCTGTATCAATTGACGTTTGCACCAACAGTCTAAGATGGTTCCCTTTTCTCCACATCCTCAGCAAATCCACTGATGGGCACATATCCTGAGAAAACCATAAATCAAAAAGACACATGTACCCGTGTTCATTGCAGGACTATTTACAATGGCCAAGACATGGAAGCAACCTAGAAGTCCACAGACAGGAAATGAATAAAGAAATAGTACATACATACAAGGGAATATGTATATATGTAATATATACGTAAATCACAGAAAACTAGTCAGTCTAATTACACTAGGACCACCGCCTTGTCTAACTCACTGAAACTAAGCCATGCCCATGGGGCAACCCAAGATGGGCAGGTCATGGTGGAGAGGTCTGACAGTGCGGTCCACTGGAGAAGGAAATGGCAAACCGCTTCAGTATTCTTGCCTTGAGAACCCCATGAACAGTATGAAAAGGCAAAATGATAGGATACTGAAAGAGGAACTCCCCAGGTCAATAGGTGCCCAATATGCTACTGGAGATCAGTGGAGAAATAACTCCAGAAAGAATGAAGGGATGGAGCCAAAGCAAAAAGAATACACAGCTGTGGATGTGACTGGTGATAGAAGCAAGGTCCAATGCTGTAAAGAGCATATTGCATAGGAACCTGGAATGTCAGGTCCACGAATCAAGGCTAATTGGAAGTGGTCAAACAAGAGATGGCAAGAGTGAATGTCGACATTCTAGGAATCAGCGAACTGAAATGGAATGGAATGGGTGAATTTAACTCAGATGACCATTATATATACTACTGCGGGCAGGAATCCCTCAGAAGAAATGGAGTAGCCATAATGGTCAAAAAAAGAGTCTGAAATGCAGTACTTGGATGCAATCTCAAAAACGACAGAATGATCTGAGTTCATTTCCAAGGCAAACCATTCAATATCACAGTAATCCAAGTCTATGCCCCAACCAGTAACACTGAAGGAGCTGAAGTTGAATGGTTCTATGAAGACCTACAAGACCTTTTAGAACTAACACCCAAAAAAGATGTTCTTTTCCTTATAGGGGACTGGAATG
The DNA here is from genome assembly GCF_027580195.1 of Bos mutus. Classification (NCBI taxonomy): domain Eukaryota; kingdom Metazoa; phylum Chordata; class Mammalia; order Artiodactyla; family Bovidae; genus Bos; species Bos mutus. Next base: position 96,691,008 of record NC_091624.1, on the reverse strand, counting down.
CAAAAGTAGGAAGTCAAGAAACACCTGGAGTAACAGGCAAATTTGGCCTTGGAATACAGAATGAAGCAGGGCAAAGACTAAAAGAGTTTTGCTAAGAAAATGCACTGGTCATACAAACACCCTCTTCCAATAACACAAGAGAAGACTCTACACATGGACATCACCAGATGGTCAACACCAAAATCAGATTGATTATATTCTTTGCAGCCAAAGATGGAGAAGCTCTATACAGTCAACAAAAATAAGACCAGGAGCTGACTGTGGATCGGATCATGAACTCCTTATTACCAGATTCAGACTTAAAGTGAAGAAAGTAGGGAAAACCACTAGACCATTCAGGTATGACTTAAATCAAATCCCTTATGATTAAACAGTGGAAGTGAGAAATAGATTTAAGGGGCTAGATCTGATAGATAGAGTGCCTGATGAACCATGGAATGAGGTTCGTGACATTGTACAGGGACAGGGATCAAGACCATCCCCATGAAAAACAAATGCAAAAAAGCAAAATGGATGTCTGGGGAGGCCTTACAAATACCTGTGAAAAGAAGAGAAGCAAAAAACAAAGGAGAAAAGGAAAAATATAAGCCTCTGAATGCAGAGTTCCAAAGAATAGCAAGGAGAGATAAGAAAGCCTTCCTTGGTGATCAATGCAAAGACAGAGGAAAACAACAGAATGGGAAAGACTAGAGATCTCTTCAAGAAAATTAGAGATACCAAGGGAACATTTCATGCAAAGATGGGCTCAATAAAGGACAGAAATGGTATGGACCTAACAGAAGCAGAAGATATTAAGAAGAGGTGTCAAGAATACACAGAAGAACTATACAAAAAAGATCTTCATGACCCAGATAGTCATGATGGTGTGATCACTCACCTAGAGCCAGACATCCTGGAATGTGAAGTCAAGTGGGCCTTAGAAAGCATCACTACGAACAAAGCTAGTGGAGGTGATGGAATTCCAGTTGAGCTATTTCAAATCCTGAAAGATGATGCTGTGAAAGTGCTGCACTCAATATGACAGCAGATTTGGAAAACTCAACAGGCCACAGGACTTGAAAAGGTCAGTTTTCATTCCAATCCCAAAGAAAGGCAATACCAAAGAATGCTCAAACTACCGCACAATTGCACTCATCTCACACGCTAGTAAACTAATGCTCAAAACTCTCCAAGCCAGGCTTCAGCAATACATGAACCGTGAACTTCCAGATGTTCAAGCTAGTTTTAGAAAAGGCAGAGGAACCAGAAATCAAATTGCCAACATCCACTGGATCATGGAGAAAGCAAGAGAGTTCCAGAAAAAACATCTATTTCTGCTTTATTGACTATGCCAAAGCCTTTGACTGTGTGGATCACAATAAACTGTGGACAATTCTGAAAGAGATGGGAATACCAGACCACCTGACCTGCCTCTTGAGAAATTTGTATGCAGGTCAGGAAGCAACAGTTAAAACTGGACATGGAACAACAGACTGGTTCCAAATAGGAAAAGGAGTACGTCAAGGCTGTATATTGTCACCCTGCTTATTTAACTTCTATGCAGAGTACATCATGAGAAACGCTGGGCTGGAAGAATCACAAGCTGGAATCAAGATTGCCGAGAAAAATATCACTCACCTCAGATATGCAGATGACACCAGCCTTATGGCAGAAAGTGAAGAGGACTTAAAAGCCTCTTGATGAAAGTGAAAGTGGAGAGTGAAAAAGTTGGCTTAAAGCTCAATATTCAGAAAACGAAGATCATGGTATCTGGTCCCATCACTTCATGGAAATAGATGGGGAAACAGTGGAAACAGTGTCAGACTTCATTTTTGGGGGGCTCCAAAATCACTGCAGATGGTGACTTCAGCCATGAAATTAAAAGACACTTATTTCTTGGAAGAAAAGTTATTTCCAACCTAGACAGCATATTCAAAAGCAGAGACATTACTTTGCCAACAAAGGTCCATCTAGTCAAGGCTATGGTTTTTCCAGTGGTCATGTATGGATGTGAGAGTTGGACTGTGAAGGAGGCTGAGCACCGAAGAATTGATGCTTTTGAACTGTGGTGTTGGAGAAGACTCTTGAGAGTCCCTTGGACTGCAAGGAGATCCAACCAGTCCATTCTGAAGGAGATCAGCCCTGGGTGTTCTTTGGAAGGAATGATGCTAAAGCTGAAACTCCAGTACTTTGGCCACCTCATGCAAAGGGTTGATTCATTGGAAAAGACTGTGATGCTGGGAGGGATTGGGGCAGGAGGAGAAGGGGATGACAGAGGATGAGATGGCTGGATGGCATCACTGACTCGATGGACGTGAGTCTGAGTGAACTCCGGGAGTTGGTGATGGACAGGGAGGCCGGGCGTGCTGTGATTCATGGGGTCGCAAAGAGTCAGACACGTCTGAGTGATGGAACTGAATTGAAATGTAATATAAATAGAATATTACTCAGCCATGAAAAGGAATGAATTTGAGTCAGTTGTAGTGAGGTACATGAACCCAGAGCATGTTATGTGTGTATACTGAATCACTTCAGTTGTGTCCAATTCTTTGCAATCCTATGGACTGTAACTCACCAGTCTCCTCTGTCCATGGGATTCTCCATCAAGAACACTGTAGTGGGTTGCCATGCCCTGGGATCTTCCCGGCCTAGGGATTGAATCCATGTCTTTTATGTCTCCTGCATTGGCAGGCAAATTCTTTATCACTGCACCATCTGGGAAGCCCACATGTAATATAGATAGCTAATAGGAAGCTGTTGTATAATGCAGGGAGCCCATGCTGATTGTGATGACCTGGAGGGGTGGGGTGAGGGGTGGGGTAGGAGCGAAGCTGAGGAAGGAGGGGATACATACACACACACACATACACGTACTTATGGCTGATTCGTGTCGTACAGCAGAGACCAACAGAACATTTTAAAGGAATTCCCTCCATTAAAAATAAAATATAAAACCACAGTTTATAGCTGTTTTCTTTTTTACAAAAAACTTTCTGCCCAGCCTGTGTAGACCCACCTGATAATACAATCATTATTTCTGCGAATGGATTGTGAAGGAAAGAAGGATGTGGTTTTCAGGAAGATTGTTGGTGTAAAAAGTACTTACCATTCACCTGTATCAGTACCATCTGGAATTTGTTTCTGACTTTTGCCTTCAGTTCAGTGCAGTGCCCTGGATTCCATATTGTATTTCTGTGCCAGAGAGAGATGTACGCCCAAGAAGATGAATGTCTCAATCATCTTGAGCATATGCTAGCCATTTTAGTGTTTTACTTTAAGCACTCAGGTGTAAGCAGAGTTTTTATCTTGATGCTCCAATTAAACTGTGAATGGCAGTGCTCAGCAAAATATACGGCTGTTTAAACATATGCCTTCAGCCATCGTGCACTCTCTCTTCAAGTTCATTCTTCTCTTAATATAGTAAGTTGCTGAATTTGGCAGTTCTGTCTCTGGGATTTTTATCATTTTTGCAAATCCACTTAAAATCTTCCTGCTGAGCATCATTGCTTAATTCAGTAGCTTCTTTGGTTAAACATGATTCAACCCATTTATTGGGAATTGACCTCTTCTGATTTTTAGGAAAGGAGTAGAAAGACACCTGGTAATCAGTGCTTAGAAATATTATTGTATCCACAGAAGTTTTTCTTCTGACATTGATCATTGTTTTCTTGTAGTTTAGAAATAATTGTGAGCGTCTGACTTTTAATCCAGTGTGACTAACATTTCCTGAACACCTGTAATGGTCCAAGTATTGTGCCCATCACCATGAAGGGAAAGAGATGAGAATGACATAAAGTCTGCTCCTCAGTAAGTACAGTAAGTAGCAGACTTGAGCTGCAGTATTCAGTTTCACTAGGTAACATATTATCAATATCAGATAAGATGATCAGTAGGAGAGAAGACCAGAAGAGGAAGTAATTGGTTCTACTGAAGCATCCTTTGATAACCTTTTCATCACTCCACCTTGCGCTAATGGCAGACATAAAGAACAGGAGTGTGCCATAAGGTTAACCAATAAACTGAAAAAAGGAATGCCTACTCTCACCTAAGAAATATAAAACTCATATATTTGAAATGTAACACATATCTCATGTGTGGCTGCATCCCCTAAAGAAATGGTATATTTCTCCCTTCACCACAAACACTGAAAAATATAGTTTGAAATATAAATCCTGTTATTACTATGTATCAGTTTAGTGGTAGTAAAACACGCACCCTGTATTATACAGTATGTTGTTCTTTACCTGTATTTACATTGTTAAAATGGAACAGAGTATCAGTTGTTTGTTTCTTGCTTTAATAAAAAATATTTGGCCTCATCAACTAGCTGAATTTCATGTGGGTCAGAATACTGATAGACGTGTGTCCATAGATTGAGTTGGGGAACCTTGAAGCTGGGAGATTCAAGAGTGGGTTGGCCTGTGGTGCTTTTAGGAGGAGTGAATAAAAAGGTAGAAATTAAAAAAAAAAAAAAGATTCTGAATTAGTGTGTGGAAAGACAGTACCATGTTTGAGATTTAGCAAAATGCATGGAATATTTTATGCACCTAAATATACCACTTGCATCATTTTCATAGCTGACCTGGTCCAAATATAGTTCATTAACTGCATTAAGATTACTAGTGAAATCACATATTTCATGGAATAATAGTTTGAAAAGTTTATTCAAGACTTTTTGCTTGAATCTCTTCATGATCTCTGAATTTTGTTGCTGAGTTGTCTGCTGACTAGAGAGATGCTTTAAGAAACCCTCATTACACTTGCCTTTACATAACTGTTGCTAGAGATACATTTTAGTACATACCTCAGTCCTCTACATAAGACCTCAGGTATTTCTTTCAGATGTAAGTAATAAGAGATGCTATGTAACAGCTTTAGAACTGACTCCCTTGTTCAGTTTAACTCAGATGACCATTATATCTACTACTGTGGGCAAGAATCCCTTAGAAGAAATGGAGTAGCCATCACAGTCAACAAGAGAGTCTGAAATGCAGTACTTGGCTGCAGTCTCAAAAATGACAGGATGATCTCTGTTTGTTTCCAAGGCACCATTCAATATCATAGTAATCCAAGTGTATGCCCTAACCAGTAGCGCTGAAGAAGCTGGAGTTGAACGGTTCTATGAAGACCTACAAGACCTTTTAAAACAAACACCCAAAAAAGATGTCCTTTTCATTATAGGGGACTGGAATGCAAAAGTAGGAAGTCAAGAAACACCTGGAGTAATAGGCATTTTTGGCCTTGGAGTACAGAATGAAGCAGGGCAAAGGATAATAGACTTCTGTCAAGAGAACACACTGGTCATAGCAAACACCTTCTTCCAACAACACAAGAGAAGACTCTACACATGGACATCACCAGATGGCCAACACCGAAATCAGATTGATTATATTCTTTGCGGCCAAAAATGGAAAAGCTCTACAAGTCAGCAAAAATAAGACTAGGAGCTGACTGTGGCTCAGATCATGAACTCCTTATTGCCAAATTAAGACTGAAATTGAAGAAGGTGGGGAAAACCACTAGGCCATTCAGGTATGACCTAATCAAATCACTTATGATTATTTAGTGGAAGTGAGGAATTGATGTAAGGGGCTATATCTGATAGAGTGCCTGATGAACTATGTATAGAGGTTTGTGACATTGTACAGGAGACAGGGATCAAGACCATCCCCAGGAAAAAGAAATACAAAAAGGCAAAGGCAAATGGTTGTCTGAGGAGGCCTTACAAAGAGCTGGAAAAAGAAGAGAAGGAAATAGCAAAGGAGAAAAGAAAAGCTATACCCACTTGAATGCAGAGTTCCAAAGAAGAGCAAGGACAGATAGGGAAGCCTTCCTCCATCATCAGTGCAAAGAAATAGAGGAAAACAATAGAGTGGGAAAAACTAGAGATCTCTTCAAGAAAATTAGAGATACCAAGGGAACATTTCACACAAAGATGGGTTCAATAAAGGACAGAAATTGTATGGACCTAACAGAAGCAGAAGATATTAAGAAGAGGTGGCAAGAATACACAAAAGAACTGTACAAAAAAGATCTTCATAACCTTGATAATAATAATGATGTGATCACTCACCTAGAGCCAGACATTCTGGAATGTGAAGTCAAGTGGGCCTTAGGAAGCATCACTACAAACAAAGCTAGTGGAAGTGATAGAATTCAGGTTGATCTGTTTCAAATCCTAAAAGATGATGCTATAAAAGTGCTGCACTCAATATGCCAGCAAATCTGGAAAACTCAGCGGTGGCCACAGGACTGGAAAAGGTCAGTTTTCAGTCCAGTCCCAAAGAAAGACAGTGGCAAAAAATGCTCAAACTGCTGGGAGGGATTGGGGGCAGGAGGAAAAGGGGACAACAGAGGATGAGATGGCTGGATAGCATCACTGACTCGATGGACGTGAGTCTGAGTGAACTCAGGGAGTTGGTGAGGGACAGGGAGGCCTGGCATGCTGTGATTCATGGGGTCGAAAAGAGTTGGACACGACTGAGCGACTCATCTGATCTGACCACACAATTGCACTCATCTCACATGCTAGTAAAGTAATGCTCAAAATTCTCCAAGCCAGGCTTCAATAATATGTGAACCATGAAATTCCAGATAATCAAGCTGGTTTTAGAAAAGGCAGAGGAACCAGAGATCTAATTGCAAACATCCGCTGGATCATCGAAAGAGCAAGGGAGTTCCAGGAAAACATAAATTTCTGCTTTATTGACTATGCCAAAGCCTTTGACTGTGTGGATCACAATAAACTGTGGACAATTCTGAAAGAGATGGGAATACCAGACCACCTGATCTGCCTCTTGAGAAATTTGTATGCAGGTCAGGAAGCAACAGTTAGAACTGGACATGGATTAACAGACTGGTGGTTCCAAATAGGAAAAGGTGTTTGTCAAGGCTGTATATTGTCACCCTGCTTATTTAACTTATATGTAGAGTACATCATGAGAAATGCTGGACTGGAAGAATCACAAGCTGGAATCAAGATTGCCGGGAGAAATATCAATAACCTCAGATATGCAGATGACACCACCCATCTGGCAGAAAGTGAAGAAGAAGTAAAGAACCTCTTGATGAAAGTGAAAGAGGAGAGTGAAAAAATTGGCTTAAAGCTCAGCATTCAGAAAACAAAGATCATGGCATCTGGTCCCATCACTTCATGGCAAATAATGGGGAAAGAGTGTCTGGCTTTATTTTTTTGGGCTCCAAAATCACTGCAGATGGTGATTGCAGCCTTGAAATTAAAAGACGCTTACTCCTTGGAAGGAAAGTTATGACCAACCTGTTGCTGCTGCTAAGTCGCTTCAGTCGTGTCCAACTCTGTGCCACCCCAGAGACGGCGGCCCACCAGGTTCCCCCGTCCCTGGGATTCTCCACGCAAGAACACTGGAGTGGGTTGCCATTTCCTTCTCCAATGCATGAAAGTGAAAAGTGAAAGTGAAGTCTCTCAGTCGTGTCCGACTCTTAGCGACCCCTTGGACTGCAGCCTACCAGGCTCCTCCATCCATGGGATTTTCCAGGCAAGAGTACTGGAGTAGGGTGCCATTGCCTTCTCTGATGACCAACCTAGATAGCATATTAAAAACCAGAGACATTACTTTGTCAACAAAGGTCCATCTGGTCAAAGTTATGGTTTTTCTAGTAGTCATGTGTGGATGTGAGATTTGAACTATAAAGAAAACTGAGCACTGAAGAATTGATGCTTTTGAACTGTGGTGTTGGAGAAGACTCTTCAGAGTCCCTTGGACTGCAAGGAGATCCAACCAGTCCATCCTAAAGGAGATCAGTCCTGGGTGTTTATTGGAAGGATTGATGTTGAAGCTGAAGCTCCAATCCTTTGGCCACCTGATGTGAAGAATTGAATCCTTTGAAAAGACCCTAATGCTGGGAAAGATTGAGGGTAGGAGGAGAAGGGGATGACAGAAGATGAGATATTTGGATGGAATCACCAACTCAGTGAACATGAGTTTGATAAACTTTGGGAGCTGGCGATGGACAGGGTGGCCTGGCGTGCTGTGGTTTATGGGGTTGCAGAAAGAGTTGAACATGACTGTGCGACTCAACTGAACTGAACCTTGTTCATTATTCAGCTCACCTCTGTGGGAACTGAAGTTCCTAAGCCTCTCTTAACACTAGTCCTCAGTTTTCTGATCTGTCAAATTAAAATAATCAAGACTACTTTCCAAGTTATTTTAAGGATAAATCAAGTCAATGCCTGGAATATAAGTAAAACAGTGATTGGCAAATCATAATATCCTATACGAATAATGGTAATTATTATTATTATTTTATTGCTACTATAGACTATTATCTCTATGAAATAGCACAAACTTCTTTGCGTTCCTTGAAAAATAGTTTATTTTCCTTTAGAGCACTGAAAATCATGTTTCTGTTTTTCCTTTGACTCCAGAAAGTCCTGAGTCAGTTTCTGAAACTACTTGAGTAACTTGTATGGGATAAAAGTTTTACATATCTGACTCAAATTTTCCTCTTATTTCAATCTTCAGTATTCCTATGCATTTTCTCTAGCTCTGTTTTTATATATTAATTTATATTTTTCAATTTCATCATATATAAAGGCAAGCCAGATTCTTCCTTAAACTAGATAGAATGATAAACAAGCAGCATGAAAAGAAATTTATAAGCAAAGTATTCAGATTGGCCCTACGTAATTTTTAAAACAACATATTTGAAAGTGAAAATAAAATGTACCTGTTTTTAATGTCCAGCCTTCTATCAAGAATCATATTATGTCACAAAACAAATAGAAGGTGATTCATAAGGAATGTTTAGAGATGGATTTAAGTATAGTGCCAATCTCTCTGACTTGATTTGGGTTCCTGGAAGAGTCAGGTCACAAAATTCATATAAACAAGTCACAGGAGAAAACACACGGACACCAGTAAGTTGTAGCTACTACAGAGAGACTTCAGATATACGAGGTAGATTTTCTGACTGTTGAGTTTTACTGGTCAGTTATTGCATTCATTTTAACATGAAGCACACCATTAACATTTTATAACATTTCGACAAATTAGATTCATGAAAAAAATTTATCTCTCAAAAATAAAATTTGGAGGTATTTATGAAATGGTTAGGATGTGCTGTTTTGACCTGAAAATCTGGGTTAATGGAAGAATTCTCTTATTTCTTATCAGGTTCTAAATCATAGGATTCATTACTAGGTGGTGATTATCACTGCCCTTGTTTATTTTCTCTCTTCCTGATAGTTGTACTTGAGTAAAAGTATAACATGTTTTGTTTGCCTATACTTATGTTTCCATAGTGATCTAAGGTAGAGAGTGAAGCAAAGCTGCTGTAATTCAAACATTTAGGCTTTCTGCTTTAGTGTCTCAGTCAGTGTTTACACTGTGAAGGGTGAAGGCATAGGAATTATGTGACTTGAGATCTCAGTATTGGCAGATTAGAAGGATCACTGAGCTAGAAACCCCTGAACTGAGTGCTCGATGTACGTCACTGTCTATCTTGCCTTCTCCCTGCCTGGGAACCCTGAGAAATGCAGCAGTTTTTGCTGTAATAACACCACCAACTGAGGGAAGTGAGCAAGTACTATGTGCTAAGCCCTAGCAGTGGACACTAGGTGATAGGTTTGAAAAGTCAACAAATAATTTCTTTTTTTTTTTTTTAAACAAATAATTTCTTGAAAGAACCTAGTTACTTGACTGAGGAATTTATATGCCAGGACCAGACACTCTAAAGAGTAATATTTTGACAAGAATTACTGATATGCATAGTTTACGCATGGTACAATATTCAGGTTGGGGAGGTACATAGGAAGAGAACTGGATAGTTGGAAAGTTAGCGAAGTTGAATTGACCGTTGTGTGTTTTGAAGGTAACCTGATGGCCATGGTGGAGAACATGAAGGAGCTTGAATTCTTTGTGTGTATTAGCACATCGGAGAGAATAAAATGGTGGATTGCATGGAGAAAGTAATACATAGAATATTTCAAAATATGGAGAGTCTAATTAAATAAATGGAAATAGGCACTTGGAATTAGGAAGGGAGCATAGGCTGGCACCTCCCCCTCTGAAGCAAGAAATTAACATGAGACTCTTCAAGATGAAATTTAGACCTTCTTTCTGTAGGCAATGAAGAGGATGTACAAGCATTAAACTATTAAAAAAAATAATATGGGTTATCTTGGTGAAGAAAAACGTAATGAGGTTTGACATTGACTTTATATATGCCAAGGGTCTGCACATTATATCTGTCAGCCAAATCCAGCCTGGCGCCTATTTTGTAAATGAGGTTTTGTTGAAACACAGCCTCACTTGTTCTTTGTATTATCTCTGCTTTTGCATATTGTAATGGCAGAGTTGAAAAGTTGCAACAAAGCTTATGATCTGAAAGCTTAAAGTATTACTATCTGGCCCTGTACAGAAAAAAATGTGCTGACCCCTGATGTAGACAACAATGTCGAAGGCATGTGTTAAGTGTCCAAACACACGTGCAGAATTTAATATTTTGGCAGAGAGATATTACCAAAACAAACAAAGGCCAATCTTCTAAGCTATTAAAACAGTTGAGAATTGTAGCATGGGTGAGCAGTGGTAGGAACAGTGGGTACATTCCTTTTTTAAAAAAGATAGTACATCTCCAAGACTTATTTTGCATAATTGAAACTTTGCACCATTTGACCAACATCTCTCCATTTCTCCCTCCCACTGCTGCTGCTGCTAAGTCGCATCAGTCGTGTCCGACTCTGTGCGACCCCATAGATGGCAGCCCACCAGGATTCTCCAGGCAAGAATACTTGAGTGGGTTGCCATTGCCTTCTCCACTCCCTCCCACTAGATTCTGGCAATCATCACTCTGCTCTCTGCTTCTTTGTGTTTGATCATTTAGATTTCACATATAAGTGAGATCATGCAATACTTGCTTTCTGTGTCTGGCTTATTTCATTTAACATAATGTCCCCCAGGTCCACTCATGTTGGCACAAATGGCAGCATTTAGTTCTTTTAAAGCTAATATTCTGTTTCATGTGTTTTCTTTATCCCTTCATCCGTCGGTGGACATTTACTTGTTTTCATGTCTTGGCTGCTCTGAGTAATGCTGCAGTGAACATGAAGGTGCAGCACATTTTGAAAGAAGGGTTTCCTTTTTCTGTGTGATAATGTGTGTCAGATTGATTGCCAGGACTCTAACTAGAAGATGTTAGAGAAACAAGGTGAAAGCAAGAAGTTAATCAGAGGGTCATTACTTTTCTTTACATTCTTACCACTAACCCCTGGTGCAGACCCTGTTTCCCTCTTCCCTATGAGAAGTCAGTACAACTGCAGAACCAAATCTCCATTCACCTCTCCACCAGCTCCCCAGATGTGAGAGCTTGACTATCTTAATTTCTGTTCTGTTACAGCTAAGGGTGCTTGTGTAAATCCGACACACAGTAGCATTTTATTAGGGACATTTGACCAGAAATTGGGTTTAGGCCATAATACTTATTAGTTGGGTTTTGAGCAAGTAACTTATTCTTTCTTGGTCTTTAATTCCTTGTATAAAAGATGGCTGTAATATTGCAAAAAATTTTGTCTGAATCACTTAAACTTCATAGTATTATGAACAAGAAAAGAGTGTATATGTGCAAAATTGTTTTGAAGAACATAAAGCACCATTCAAATATAGCTACTATAAATTTTCGCAGTCCTTAATGTTGTCATTGTTGATCAGTTGCCAAGTTGTATCCAACTCTGCAACTCCATGGACTGTAGCAAGCTAGGCTTCCTTGTCCTTCAGTGTCTCCCAGAGTTTGCTCAAATTCATGTCCACTGAATCAATGATTCTCTCTAACCATCTCATCCTCTGTTGCCTGTACTCATTTTGCCTTCAATCTTTCCCAGCATCAGGTCTTTTCCAATGAGTTGGCTCTTTAAATCAGATGGCCAAAATATTAGAGCTCCAGTTTCAGCATCAGTCCTTCCAAGAAATATTCAGGGTTGATTTCCTTTAGGATTGATACGTTTGATCTCCTTGTAGCCCAAGAGACTCTCAAGAGTCTTCTCTAGAACCAAAATTCAAAGTATATTACCTTACAGCATTGACGCATGGGACTAGAATAGTCCTGAGGTGCTAACCCAGAATAGCCTGATGCGATAATGTCATCCGATCCAGCCTAACCTAATGACTCTTTGCTCTGTGAAATCCCTGGGACAAGCTATTTCAGTTATTTATGTCCATTTTACTGTGGCTTGGATACCAAATATGAATTTCTGGGCAGACATGTGGACATAAAGACTTATTTATGGGAATTTAGCTCTACTCCACTTTCCTATGATTTTCTCTGAAGATGTAAAGGAAATAAGAAATGTAGGCCTCCATAACATACATGCTGCATAGCTTGTAGTAATTAACCAGTTTTATTTAAGCAACAACTGGAGAAAAATGAATAAGTTTGTACTTACATGTGATTCATGAGAGAAGAAAATTGAAAGGAAATGAAGAAAGAACCAGTAAGAAAATGTTATATGTCAGAAAGTCAAGCTGGCAATAAAAATTTTGAGGAGTGTATAAATGAGAATTTGTAACAGAATGAAGTGTCTGATAAGGAATTAATATTAAGGTGTCTAGATAGTCGAGAACACATTAGGCACTACATATAAAATTTGCCAGTTACAGTTCTTCCTGCAAGTGAAATTATAACATGGACATCCATATAAGATGTTGAAATTTCTGTGCTGTCACTGGAAATATGATGAGATTTATATAAACCTCGGCATTATACTTCTACACTTCAATAAAGATATAATGTTAATTGATTCTGGGCTTGAGGCCCTTTTCATTTGTCAGCTACTAGACTATAAGTTAATTATGAGTTTTTTGTTCTTTTCCTACAATAAAAGCCAAGTTCTTACAATATTACTTTTGAAAGGCATCAAACACTCAAGTGACTGTATTTCCATGTTTCAGAATCTAAGGAATTACACCATTGTGGAAAATGTTTTAGGGTTCTTTACATTGTTGTCTTGGGACACTCTATGCTAATCTAGATCATTTTATAGCTATAGCAACTAAAGAGCTATTAAGTGAACCACCAAGAGAAATTCATAATAAAATATTAAATTAGAGGCTCCCTCTAAAGTATTAGCTACATTTGAAAAGTGAGTGGAGTACTTTGTTAGGTACATGTATTTTCAGAGCTAACTAGGGTACCATTTAGGACACTGGAGCAGTTCTTGCAAACTTCCCCGGAGGTCTGAAAGGAGTGAGTGATTTTCTCAAAGTGCCTGTTTTTTACCCTGGGGAACAATTGAGGCTAGAAGAATCTGGCTGAATCAATGGCTTCTCCCTCCCAGCGAGTTAACAGAACAATTGTAGCCAATATAACATGTTCCATTTCACCAACTAGGGTGGGGAGAAGTAATCTAAAACTTGTGTCTAAGGCTTCCCTTGCCCAAAGCCCCTTTAGCTGTATTCAGCTTGGGATAGCTGAAATTAACAATGTGGGAAAATAAGAAGGTGAACTATGTTTTTTTCTTTTAGGAAGATGTTCTTTATTGCAATTGCAGGAAACTTTTATCTATGCACTCCTTATCCAGAACATTATCTTTCAGTAATAGAAAGAAACTTTTCCTGAAATCCTGAACTTATATATGGTTTCCAGAGGGTCAAAGTACATTGTGATAGGTTTAGTCATTGCTCCAAACCAAACCTATGAAAGAATCTTCAGGTGACTAAAAATAAAAGTAAGTGTTAGTTACAGTTATTTCAAATCAAAAACTTCCTGTTACTAGGAATAGTAATGATTTTATTATTGTTGGTCATTCGCTAAGTTGTGTCCAACTCTTTGTGATCCCATGGACGGCAGCATGAGAGGCTCCTCTGTCCTCCATTATCTCCCAGGGTTTCCTCACTCTCATGTCCATTGAATCTGTGATGCTATCTAACCATCTGTCCTCTGCCACCCCCATCTCCTTTTGCTTTCGGTCTTTTCCAAATGAATCTGTGCTTTGCATCAGGTGGTCAAAGTATTGGAGCTTCAGCTTTAGCATCAGTCCTCCCAGTGAATATTCAGGGTTGATTTCCTTTAGGAACATAGTATGATAGTTAATAATAATGCTATAAGTATCTAATATTATTTACCGCTTTGTTAATTATCCATGTGGAATGTTAATAATCCTCTAATTTATGAAAAAGAACAATAGAGACAGCTAGAGACAGTAAGCTGAAGTGGTTAAGAGGAAAAGTTCTAGAGTTGGTCCACCTGTGAAGAAAATATACTTCTTCCATTAACTGTCTAGGTAGACTTAGGCCATTGTTAAGTCTTGAAATTCTATTTATCTAATTCTGTGTCACTAAGTAAATAATAACATTTAAGTTCTTTTAACCACTAAATTGAATGATGAAGCCAAAGGTTGCGTGCCACAGTGTCTGACACATAGTAAACACTCATAAAGGTGAACACATATTGTTATTTCTATAATTATTTTTGACTCTTTTTCACATAAATTTTCAGCAATGTTTTCAAGCAGTGACACTGTCATTTAAGTTGTTGATACTTTAAAAATAATTTCCTATTGCTTAGCCAATGAATAGATACTAACTAATGACTACATATGAAGAATTACTTAGTGTGCGATGTTTCTTTAAAAAAGTGTGGCAAGTAAATGGTAAAGTGCTAAAGGATGTGAGCCTTTTTATCACAAACCATGGACACGCAGTGTGTCTGTGTAGATGATGGATGCTAATTTAAAGGTGGCCAAGGGATCATGGCCAATTTTTAAATTCATTCATATTTTTAATGTTTTATAAAATTAATAATGCCTTGATGATCTTTCTAATTGGGCTTTCCTGGTGGGAATGTTTCTGGAGACACACTGGCTAGAATATGGAAGGTGACCATTAATTCTGGAATGATTTCATTATTGTCACCTTTCCCAATTGTACATATCTTGGGATAGACAGAAGATAGGAAGAACTTTCTCACAGAGTCAAATTGAATGAAGCTTTTCTTCTCTAATGACTAAGAGGGACAAAGTAAGTATGCAATTCACAAACGGTGCTTATACTCAGCTACCTCTGAATATAAGGTGCTATTTGGCTTGCATCTATTTATTGGGAAACATTTAATTTTGCTTCTAATAATTTTATATGTCTACAGTAATTCGCATTTAGTGTGCGTACATGCAACCATAGTGATAACTTCACATTTCAGAACTGCAGCACGTTCTAGATTAAGAAATCAATGTTGTAGATGAGTTTTAAAACCATTGTAAGCACTGTGAGGATAGATGTCATTTCTGTTTTACAGGTGAAGGGACTGAGTCATAGGTAGGTTGGGTAAGTTGTTTATTGCCACACAATTACTAAATGGTAGAGTTTGGATACAAAATCCCAAACTTTTCTTCATTTTCCATTACACTACTATGCCTTATAAAACAATCATTTTCATATGACATTTTTCAATCTTGTATGTAGATCATGGCATATTTAAATAGTTCAGCTTTTTCAAAAGAATGATGTGTTCTTTTAATGCCATATACCTGAAACTAGCACAAGATTGTAAATCAATTATACTCCAATAAAAAAGTTAAATCATCAGAAAAAAGATTAACTTGACCAAGGGAACATAGATAATGTATGGTGCTACAATGTGAATCCAGAGAAACTGACTTGAGTCAGTGTTTTTAATCTTTGGTGGAGGGGGTGTGTGTGTGTGTGTGTATGGAAATGTAGGAAGACACAGATTTTTGGTAATACAGACTTGAATTCATATTCCAGTTTGTCCTCTTGCTAGCTCTGTAACCCAGGGTAGGATTTGCATTCTGTGTGTCCCAGTAGATAAAGACACATCTCTCTGACACAGTAAGTATAATTAAACAGTACTGTGTGTACAGGAGAACGTGTGCAGCAGCCTGGTGTTGTGCCACATGATGGTCAATAACTGCACTTCCTTTAACTTGTGGCATTTCTTAATATGCTGTATGAGCATTGATTTACCAGAAACTCCTCAATGAGGGTGTTCATGGTAGGATCAGTGACATCTTAAATTCTGTATTTGTAATTCAAGTCTATCTTTTAAATATATATGCTATATATATTTATATGATGTATAAGGGTACAATGAGCATATACTCATATAAATTGAAATTTAAATGAAAGATAATATATATAAAATATATACATGGGATAATTTTGTATACCTTATTTAATGAAATTTTTGTGGGAGATATTTATTTTAGTTGGTATGTTAGGGGCAATAAGTCAGGGAGCTTTTCTTGGCTTAGAAAATGAGGTGGAATAAGTTTGAGATGGACGACAAAGAAGAAAGTGTCATTTTAAATGGAGCCAGTTTAGATTTTGTAGATCAGGAAATAGATAATATGGAGCTATTAGCGAGATTGTTCCAAGGGGAACTTTTCTAGGCAAATAATAAAGAATATAATAAAATGGAACCTCATGAGAGTGATTTTCTTCTTCAAATGTAGGCTTCTGTTTCTATATGACCTGGCATTGACCTGCACGATGCATAACCAAGATTAACTTTGGGATTAGAGAGAAGACAAAGGCTTGGAGGCACTGTGGAGCTGCTGCTCACAGCCTCTGCTGCCTGACCCTAGATTACATTCTTGTAAGACCACAAAGTGTCACAGATATAATCACTACACTTTCTAAGCTCCGAAGTCTCAGAAAAAGCAAAGCATAGGTGACTTTCCAATTGTTACCTCCAAAATGGAAGAGACCTAACTTCGTTGCTTCTCTTTCTTTAAAAAAAAAAAAAAATATATATATATATATATGTATATCTATACAGATATATTTGGAGAAGGCAATGGCACCCCACTCCAGGACCCTTGCCTGGAAAATCCCATGGATGGAGGAGCCTGGTAGGCTGCAGTCCATGGGGTCACTAAGAGTCAGACATGACTGAGCGATTTCACTTCACTCACTATATGGGTATATTCATATATGTAAACACACACACACACACAAATATATATATATGTTTTGGCCGCACTGGGTCTTAGTTACAGTGAGGGGATCTTTAGTTGCAGCATACGACTCTTAGTTACAACATGTGGTATCTAGTTCCTGGACCAGGGATCGAATCTGGGCTTCCTGCATGAGGAACCATTGGACCAGCAGGGACATCCGCATTCTCTTTCTTTATTGTAGAGGTATGTGTGAGAAGGCATCGGAGGGCAGACGCACTGAAACCATACTCACAGGAAACTAGTGAATCTGATCACACGGACCACAGCCTTGTCTAACTCATGAACTAAACCATGCTCTCTGGGGCCACCCAAGACGGGCAGGTCATGGTGGAGATGTCTGACAGAATGTGGTCCACTGGAGAAGGGAATGGAAAACCTCTTCAGTATTCTTGCCTTGAGAACCCCGTGAACAGTATGAAAAGGCAAAAATGATAGGATACTGAAAGAGGAAATCCCCAGGTCGGTAGGTGCCCAATATGCTACTGGAGATCAGTGGAGAAATAAGTCCAGAAAGAATGAAGGGATGGAGCCAAAGCAAAAACAATACCCAGCTGTGGATGAGACTGGTGATAGAAGCAAGGTCCGAAGCTATAAAGAACAATATTGCATCTACGAATTTGAAATGTTAGGTCCATGAATCAAGCCAAATTTGAAGTGGTCAAACAGGAGATGGCAAGAGTGAACATCGACATTCTAGGAATCAGCAAACTAAAATGGACTGTAATGAGTGAATTTAACTCAGAGACCATTATATCTATTACTGTGGGCAGGAATCTCTTAGAAGAAATGGAGTAGCCATCATGGTCAACAAAAGAGGCTGAAATGCTGTACTTGGATGCATCTCAAAAATAACAAAATGATCTCTGTTCATTTCCAAGGCAAACCATTCAATATCACAGTAATCCAAGCCTATGCCCCAAGCCAGTAACACTGAAGAAGCTGAAGTTGAATGGTTTTATGAAGACCTACAAGACCTTTTAGAACTAACACCAAGAAAAGATGTCCATTTCATTATAGAGGCCTGGAATGCAAAAGTAGGAAGTCAAGAAACACCTGGGGTAACAGGCAAATTTGGCTGTGGAGTACAGAATGAAGCAGGGCAAAGGCTAATAGAGTTTTGCCAAGAGAACTCACTGGTCATAGCAAACACCCTCTTCCAAAAACATAAGAGAAGACTCTACACATGGACATCACCACACTGAAATCAGATTGATTATATTCTTTGCAGCCAAAGATGGAGAAGCTCTATACATTCAGCAAAAATAAGACCAAGACCTGACTGTGGCTCAGATCATGAACTCCTTATTGCCAAATTCAGAATTAATTGATGAAAGTAGGGAAAATGACTATACCATTCATGTATGACCTAAATGAAATCCCTTATGATTATACAGTGGAAGGGAGAAATAGATTTAAGGGACTAGGTCTGATAGACAGTGCCTGATGAACTATGGATGGAGGTTCATGAAATTGTACAGGAGACAGGGATCAAGACCATCCCCATGGAAAATAAATGCAAAAAAGCAAAATGGCTGTCTGAGGAAGTCATACAAATAGCTGTGAAAAGAAGAGAAGAGAAAAGCAAAGGAGAAAAGGAAAGATATAAGCATCTGAATGCAGAGTTCCAAAGAATAGCAAAGAGAGATAAGAAAGCCTTCCTCAGCGATTAATGCAAAGAAATAGAGGAAAGCAACAGAATGGGAAAGACTAGAGTTCTCTTCAAGAAAATTAGAGATACCAAGGGTATATTAGATGCAAAGATGGGCTCAATAAAAGACAGAAATGAAATGGACCTAACAGAAGCAGAATATATTAAGAAGAGGTAGCAAGAATACACAGAACTGTACAAAAAAGATCTTCACGACCCAGATAATCATGATGGTGTGATCACTCACCTAGAGCCAGACATCCTAGAATGTGAAGTCAAGTTGGCCTTAGAAAGCATCACTACGAACAAAGCTAGTGGAGGTGATGGAATTCCAGTTGAGCTATTACAAATCCTGAAAAATGATGCTGGGAAAGTGCTGCACTCAATATGACAGCAAATTTGGAAAAGTCAACAGTGGCCACAGGACTGGAAAGGGTCAATTTTCATTCCAATCCCAAAGAAAGGCAATACCAAAGAATGCTCAAAGTACCGCACAGTTGCACTCATCTCACATGTTAGTAAAGTAATGCTCAAAATTCTCAAAGCCAGGCTTCAGAAATATGTGAACCATGAACTTCCAGATGTTTCAGAATGGGGAACACATGTATACCTGTGGCGGATTCATTTTGATAGTTGGCAGAACTAATACAATTATGTAAAGTTTAAAAATAAAATAAAATTTAAAAAAAATTAAAAAGGCAGAGGAACCAGAAATCAAATTGCCAACATCCGTTGGATCATAGGAAAAGCAAAAGAGTTCCAGAAAAACATCTACTTCTGCTTTATTGACTATGCCAAAGCCTTTGACTGTGTGGATCACAATAAACTGGAAAATTCTGAAAGAGATGGGAATACCTGACCACCTGACCTGCCTCTTGAGAAACCTATACGCAGGTCAGGAAGCAACAGGTAGAACTGGACATGGAACAACAGACTGGTTCCAAGTAGGAAAAGGCATACATTAAGGCTGTATATTGTCACCCTGCTTACTTATATGCAGAGTACATCATGAGAAACGCTGGGATGGAATAATCACAAACTGGAATCAAGATTGCGGGAGGAATATCAATAACCTCAGATATGCAGATGACATCACCCTTCTGGCAGAAAGTGAGAGGACTAAAAAGCCTCTTGTTGAAAGTGAAAGAGGGAAGTGAAAAAGTTGGCTTAAAGCTCAACATTTAGAAAACAAAGATCATGGCATCTGGTCCCATCACTTCATGGGAAATAGATGGGGAAACAGTGGAAACAGTGTCAGACTTTATTTTTTTTGGGCTCCAAAATCACTGCAGATGGTGATTGCAGCCATGAAATTAAAAGACACTTACTCCTTGGAAGGAAAGTTATGACCAACCTAGATAGCATATTGAAAAGCAGAGACATTACTTTGCCACCAAAGGTCCGTCTAGTCAAGGCTGTAGTTTTTCCAGTGGTCATGTATGGATGTGAGAGTTGGACTGTGAAGAAAGCTGAGTTCCAAAGAATTTTGCTTTTGAACTGTGATGCTGGAGAAGACTCTTGAGAGTCCTTTGGACTGCAAGGAGGTCCAACCAGTCCATCCTAAAGGAGATCAGCCCTGGGTGTTCTTTGGAAGGAATGATGCTAAAGCTGAAATTCCAATATTTGGCCACCTCATGCAAAGAGTTGACTCATAGGATAAGACCCTGATGGTGGGAGGGATTGGGGGCAGGAGGAAAAAGGGACGACAGAGGATGAGATGGCTGGATGGTGTCACCGACTCAATGGACATGAATTTGAGTGAACTGCAGGAGTTGGTGATGGACAGGGAGGCCTGGCTTGCTGTGATTCATGGGGTCACAAAGAGTCAGACACCACTGAGTGGCTGAAGAAAAACAGCGTTTGAAGTTGAAGAGAATTATGTCACTGAATATTTAAAGTATTGTTTCAGAAAAAAGATAACCTTAAGTTTCTAAATCACACAACTATCACAGGAACTATCATTTTCACAAGTGTAGCCCAGGTTATAGAATACTAGTGGTGATAATTAGAAATAGCCATTATAAACTTATTTTGCATTTTTTTAAAGAAAAATTAAAGACTGAAAAGAAAGAAGAAGAATCAGACAGGCAGTAAAGGTATTGTGGGATTCTGGGGGGTAGGATTACCTTTCTTTGAGACAGAAAAAGCAATGGAGACTTTAATGATATTGTCTCATATCTTACCAGAAAGGGGAAAGAGAAAGGAACAAAACTCAAGCACTCAAAAAGGTGAAATCAAGTGCAGTAGAAACAGGGAATAGGGATTATGCCAAGACAAACTTTTCAAAGGGATTCCAACCTAATTTCAAGATTCAGTAGCTGCATAGAAACCCAGTCATAGGGCTAAATAGAAAGCAAATGGGTACTGATTCTCATAGCCAAGGTAGAAAATAACTAAAATTCCACTTCTCCATGATGGGGAAATGGAGTTACTATTTGAGTTTGCTGAGAAAATCTTGCTGTTTATTTGTAGTTAATTTATGTGTGTATAGTGCTTGATATATATGTAACAAGGTATTTTTAGTTAAATTCCTTGAAAGAAAATGTATGATAAAGATTCATATTCTTGGGTCAGAGTCATGCCTCATTGTTTGGAATGAGGTTATATATGTATTTATTATAATCTATTTCATTTTTAATTTCTATTTGATTATCTTTTAATCAAACAGCCCAAGTAGCAAAGAAGCAAAGTTGTTGATCCTGTGAGATCTTAAATCTCTTATTGAGGTCAGCTCCCTCTATAATTCAAAGTATCATTTTTATGTTCTGCTCATGAATACAGTAAGCTATGTGATATACTCTTTTTGTTTAAACTTTGTTAAGATTACTGTGTGGTTAATGTAACAGTGTAAGAATAGCTGAATGAATAAACTAGTCACATGAACTTGCAAAAATTACATTCAGTTCAGTTCTGTCTCTTCAGTTCAGTACAGTTGCTCACTTGTGTCAGACTCTTTGTGACCCCATGAATTGCAGCACTCCAGGCCTCCCAGTCCATCACCAACTCCCGGAGTTCACCCAGACTCACATCCATCGAGTAAGTGATGCCATCCAGCCATCTCATCCTCTGTCGTCCCCTTCTCCTCCTGCCCCCAATCCCTCCAAGCATCAGAGTCTTTTCCAATGAGTCATCTCTTAACATGAGGTGGCCAAAGTACTGGCGTTTCAGCTTTAGCATCATTCCTTCCAAAGAACACCCAGGACTGATCTCCTTTAGAATGGACTGGTTGGATCTCCTTGCAGTCCAAGGGACTCTCAAGAGTCTTCTCAACACCACAGTTCAAAAGCATCAATTTTTTGGTGCTCAGCTCTCTTCACAGTCCAACTCTCACATCCATACATGACCACAGGAAAAACCATAGCCTTGACTAGACGCTTAGTTGTGTCCAATTCTTTGTGACCCCATCAACTGCAGCACGCCAGGCCTCCACATCCATCACCAACTCTCCAAGTCTACCCAAACCCATGTCCATTGAGTCAGTGATGCCATCCAACCATCTCATCCTCCATCGACCCCTTCTCCTGCTCTCAATCTTTCCCAGATTCAGGGTCTTTTCACATGAGTCAGCTCTTTGCATCAGGTGGCCAAAGGATTGGAGTTCCAGCTTCAACATCAGTCCCTCCAATGAACACCCAGGACTTATTTCCTTTAGGATGGACTGTTTGGAACTCCTTGCAGTCCAAGGGACTCTCAAGAATCTTCTCCAAAACAACAGTTCAAAAGCATCAATTCTTCAGTGCTCAGCTTTCTCTATAGTTCAACTTTCACATCCATACATGATGGAAAAACCATAACCTTGACCAGAGGGACCTTTGTTGACAAAGTAATGTGTCTGCTTTTTAAGATGTTGTCTAGGTTGGTCATAACTTTCTTT